>NC_140592.1:840549480-842949480 GCF_964204655.1 Triturus cristatus
GGCAGAGATTTATTGCGTATTGCTCTGGTGATTTCACAGTTGCATTAGATGGAAAGGGGGAGCGAATTTTTGGGGGAAGAAGCAGAGTCTTAGCACACACCCATGTGCTTGCCATGTATAGTCATGCACAGTATTTACAAGCGAGTGGGGTTTTCAGGTTTCAGTCTGTAATGCAAATACATTCAGCATCACTAAGGCTGGTTGCCCTTGCTGGAGTGTAGGCAGTCACCGAGAATACACATGGTGGTGGTCTGAAAAAACAGTTTGGACATGTGCATTTAAATAAATCAAAAAAAGTGGTTTCATAATGTGTCAGTCTGTAAAAGTGATTTTCACTTGCGCCGGAAAAAAAAAAAGAGCAGTAAGTGTGCTTTCAAATTGGCAAAGAAATTTCGTTTTGGGACTAATGTGAAAACATGACTCTGTGTGCAGAGAGGAATTATAGGCAGAGATTTATTGCGTCTTGCTCTGGTGATTTCACAGTTGCATTAGATGGAAAGGGGGAGCGAATTTTTGGGGGAAGAAGCAGAGTCTTAGCACACACCCATGTGCTTGCCATGTATAGTCATGCACAGTATTTACAAGCGAGTGGGGTTTTCAGGTTTCAGTCTGTAATGCAAATACATTCAGCATCACTAAGGCTGGTTGCCCTTGCTGGAGTGTAGGCAGTCACCGAGAATACACATGGTGGTGGTCTGAAAAAACAGTTTGGACATGTGCATTTAAATAAATCAAAAAAAGTGGTTTCATAATGTGTCAGTCTGTAAAAGTGATTTTCACTTGCGCCGAAAAAAAAAAGAGCAGTAAGTGTGCTTTCAAATTGGCAAAGAAATTTCGTTTTGGGACTAATGTGAAAACATGACTCTGTGTGCAGAGAGGAATTATAGGCAGAGATTTATTGCGTCTTGCTCTGGTGATTTCACAGTTGCATTAGATGGAAAGGGGGAGCGAATTTTTGGGGGAAGAAGCAGAGTCTTGGCACACACCCATGTGCTTGCCATGTATAGTCATGCACAGTATTTACAAGCGAGTGGGGTTTTCAGGTTTCAGTCTGTAATGCAAATACATTCAGCATCACTAAGGCTGGTTGCCCTTGCTGTAGTGTAGCAGTCTGGACATGGGCTTTTTAAAAAATCTGAAAAGTGGTTTCATAATGTGACAGTTTGTAAAAGTGATTTTCACTTGCCCAAAAAAAAGAGCAGTTAGTGTGCATTCAAATTGGCATAGAAATTTCGTTTTGTGACTATTGTGAAAAGAAATGTAGTAATATATTTAAATACAATAAAGGAATTGTTACAGAGAATCTGTGAGATCTGTACAAATAAAACTTTAGAATTTTATTGGATTACCATTGGAAATTTAATCAAAAAAGAATTTTAAAATTACTATTTGGTCTAAAGGAAATGAAATCAGATGTATTTTGGAGTTATTTGAGATATAATATTGTGATTATACTTCTGAAACAAACATATCAGACGGTATTTTAAAGAAATAAGTATTGGTATTAGATGATATTTTTTTAGAATATTATGCATTTCTATAATGTTAAGTTTAAGTAAAAAAAGAATCAGGGCTTTTTTAATACAATCTTTGTGATTGTTATTTTTTTTGCCCGCTGTAAAATGATGAATGCAATTGCTTTCACAATTTATAGTGAAATGCAATATATTCTGAAAACAGCAAAAATAAGGCAAAAATATTTTATGGAAAAAAATGTAAATATGTGTACTGTATTATAAAATGTTTTAAAAATATTAATACTTTTTTCTTTTTTTCCAGATAGATATAGAAAATTTTCGAAAACTACAAACATTTTTAAAACTATTTTTAAAAAAAACAAATGAATAAATATTTTTTCAGTGAGTATGGTAAGTCAATAATAATAATTGTAGTCTCTCAAGGACCTTGTAATGTGTTTATTGATTTTTAGTGTTTTAAAAAAAAAAAAAAAAAAAAAGTACGCGCACCGTACGCGTACGGTAAAAAAAAATAAAAAAAAGTTTTTAAAAACATATGTAAAAAAAAGATGAAAGATAAGGTTGGCTCTTAAAAGAACCGTTGTGTTCATGCAGGGACAGAGGAAAGGAAGCATGGGAAAATTATTCAAAGCGACAAATGTGCTGATCTATTTTGTTGTTCACTAGGGAAACACTGGTCTCCCTATAGCAAATTAGATCTTGACAAAATGTGCATCGAATATCAACCTTCCGAAATCGAGGGTTGATTTCCAGAGGGCCAGCAAAAGGAGATTCTCCCCCCACAGATGAAGGGCTCACCTGACCTGCAGAAGAAGGAGTCAGCCCTGCAGATGATGGTTCAGGCTGAGCTGCTGTGGATGTACTGGCTTGTCTTTCTGAAGAGTTACCTCCAAAAAGATGACCATGTGTCCTTCTGTGTACATCCTGGAGGTGTCTCTTCATGGTGTGATTCCCAAAGGAATACTTCCTGTTAGGATTACCTCTAGAAAGTACACGCTTACACAGCTTACAAGTCACTAAGGGTGCATTTACCTTTTGCTGGCCTTCAGGAAAAGTAAAATAATCCCATACATAAGAGGGCTTTTGTTTCCTCGATCTCTGCCTCAAGACAGTGCTGCTAGTGCTAGCCTCACTCTCAGAAGAGCTCTGCTGTTCTGCCATCGTATCCCAAAGACAAACCAGCTCCTTCTCCCAAGGGATCACAAGCAGAAATGAGGGGAATGGGTGTGGTGTAGGAGAGTTCTAGAACTGAAAGTAGTTTCAACCAATCAAAAGTTGTGTTTCATGATCACATGACCTACCGTACGCTTACGGTACGCTTACGGTACGCTTACGGCAAAAGTGCGCATGCGCGTAAAAAAGACACGCGCTTGCGCGCATGCGCATAACAGTCACTCCCGGCACTTCCGCGTAACGTGCGCGTGTAGCGTACACGCCCCACGCGGAGTACGTGCGGCTACGCAAATTGCGTAACTATACGCAAGCAGCGTAGGAAAATTACGGGCGTTGCGTAAACCGTACGCTTACCGTGAGCTTACGGTACGCGTACTAAAAAAATAAAAAAAAAAATAGAACACAAGTACTGCAAATAAATTTTACATGTTTATTTTAAAAAATATATAAAAAAAAACATATTAAAGAATTTTAAAAATTTTATCATAGTCTTTATAAAAGGTAAGAAAATTAAAATAAAAATATGTTAGAAAAAATAGAAGAAAAAAAAAAATTAGCATTTAAAAAACCTTGCAAATTCACTGAAAAAACCATGGGTTTCACACACGTTATAGTTAGGAATTAGCATTTAAAAAACCTTGCAAATTCACTGAAAAAACCATGGGTTTCACACACGTTATAGTTAGGAATTAGCATTTAAAAAACCTTAGAAATTCAGTGAAAAAACCATAGGTTTCACACACGTTATAGTTAGGAATTAGCATTTAAAAAACCTTAGAAATTCAGTGAAAAAACCATAGGTTTCACACATGTTATAGTTAGCTGGACATTTTACTCGTAAAAAACCAATGAAATTCCCCTGTTATAGTTAGTTCAGCTAACTATAACTCGCGCGCCCGCAATGAACTGCTGATGACGTCACATATTACATCACTCATGACATGGTCAGTGACATCACTCATGACATCACTGATGACATCTCAAATGACATCACTGATGACCTCACTGATGACATCATCCTTGTGATAGAGTGGCAGACCTCCTCTTCCCCTAATAAAACCTTTGATACACACATTCAAAAATAGAGACTAAAATTTACAAAACAATGGACATACCAATAACAGTTACAACAACCTCTTCAGTAATTCTAAGATCCACATACACATCCACTCATTCACCAACAGTCCAATACAGTCACTCATACATGTACTCACTTATCATATGTACTCATACACCTATACATCCTGTTACACAATGCCACTCATCCATAGAGCTACTCACACACATAGTCACTCATGCTAATAAAGAATCAAACATACCATTTACTTGCATATACAGTTATACACACACCACCACACTTACTTCTACGGAAACTTACACATACTTAGTCTTTTAAACAATCACTTATAGAAATACATACTTATTCATACAGGAACTCTTTCAATCTCTCACTCTCACATATACTCACATATATAAACCAATAGTCACATATACTAGTTTTAAACATATGTAGTTACTCATAAAGACACTATTGAGACAGTCATTCACTCACTAACACACCCATACACACACTCATCCACCCATGCAGTCCTGCACACATGCTCTGTTCAACACATACAGTGAGTCACTCATTCATGCACCTATGCACTACGTCATACCCCCCACCGAACCATGCAGACACTCAGACTGATACTCAAAAAACCAACTAATAACCTATATAGACACCCATGTAGCTACTCACCAACCCATGCAGCCACTTATACACAAAGTGAAAAAATGATACAGATATTTATATATTTAAACATTACTCACTAAGCCATGTATTCACTATGATACACTTAATCAGTCAGTTACATAATCAATTTTTCAAAAAGAAATCATCCATTTAGACAGTAATATACCCATTTATTCTTCCATCAACCTTGAGATATACATATATAAAACATATTTAATTTTCAGAAAAACACACATTCACTGGATGATGTCATCAGTGAGGTCATCAGTGATGTCATTTGAGATGTCATCAGTGATGTCATGAGTGATGTCACTGACCATGTCATGAGTGATGTAATATGTGACGTCATCAGCAGTTCATTGCGGGCGCGCGAGTTATAGTTAGCTGAACTAACTATAACGGGGGAATTTCATTGGTTTTTTACGAGTAAAATGTCCAGCTAACTATAACATGTGTGAAACCTATGGTTTTTTCACTGAATATATATATATATACACATATATATATATATATATATATATATATATATACACATATTACCTACTGGCGATAGCCAGTAGGTAGTTATAGTTAGGACCACGTTTCCATAGGAAAACCTCAACATTCTATTTTGAATAACTTTGGCGCCGGTCGACGAATCCTCGCAAATTTTTCAAAATAGGTGGGGCGCTACGCTCCGCTCCTACCCTGAAAGTCTCGGGGGGATCCGTCAAGCGGGGGCTGAGATAAAAGGGGGGTCCCAAAACGCGTTTTTCCCATGCATTTTTCCATAGGACCTTTAGAACGAGCTACAGCCCGAACGGCTGAACAGAATTACTAAAAATTTGGCAGAGAGGTAGTCCCTAGGTCAAGGAAGTGCCTTTTGTAGGTTTGGTGTAAATCTGTTCAGTAGATTCTGAGAAAATAGCCTTTAAA
Organism: Triturus cristatus; assembly: GCF_964204655.1. Classification (NCBI taxonomy): domain Eukaryota; kingdom Metazoa; phylum Chordata; class Amphibia; order Caudata; family Salamandridae; genus Triturus; species Triturus cristatus. The sequence continues at coordinate 840,554,782 of NC_140592.1, forward strand.
TCAATATATATATCTGAGCCAGCTTACGGTACGCTTACCGTACGCTTACGGTAAGCGTACGGTGGCGTGCGCGAGCGCGATTCTGATTGGCTCTTAGATCTTAGTAAACATTCGAATCGGCCGAAACCAGGAAGCGGCGGCCGCCATTTTGTCTCTCGCACTGAGAGTGATTTTTAAAATATCAAGCCCAAAAACATGTAAAGGGGCTGTTTTGACAACTCCCTCCCACATAGTCATGTTGAGGGAGTCCCCAAACATCCCCCAAGTGCAAAAACGGTTTTATTTTTTTTTCGGCAATTTCGCGGGGTACGCTTACCGTACGCTTACCGTAAGCGTACGGTAAAAAAATAAAAATAAAAAAAACACTATCCACACTTACCCCACCCCCTGTGCTTTTGGTGGCCGAAGTCCACCAAAAGCATAGGGCTTATGTTAAGGGCAAAAAACACTATCCACACTTACCCCACCCCCTGTGCTTTTGGTGGCCGAAGGCCACCAAATGTACAGGGCTTATTATAAGGGAAAAAAACTTAGCATTTAAAAAACCGTACTAATTCACTGAAAAAACCATAGGTTTCACACACGTTATAGTTAGGAATTAGCATTTAAAAAACCTTGCAAATTCACTGAAAAAACCATAGGTTTCACACATGTTATAGTTAGCGGAAATTTTACTGATAAAAACCAGTGAAATTCCCCCGTTATAGTTAGCGCAGGCAACTATAACTCACGCGACTGCAATCTTCTGCTGATGACATATGTGTCTTTATGAAAAAAAAATATTTGTAATATATGTATAGCTAAAAATGTATGGAAGAAGACATGGGCAAATAAGTGTCTAAATACAGTATTAGCATCAGCAGAGGATTGCGGTCGCGTGAGTTATAGTTGCCTGCGCTAACTATAACGGGGGAATTTCACTGGTTTTTTATCAGTAAAATTTCCGCTAACTATAACATGTGTGAAACCTATGGTTTTTTCAGTGATATATATATATATACACATATATATATATATACATACACATATATATATATATATACATACATATACATATATACATACATACACACACACACACACACACACACACACATACATACATACACACATTTCTGATGGATACTTCTGCCTGTGGATTCCTCATCTTATGAATACCCCCTGTGCCAGCATTCCACGGGAAACTCTTTCCTAGCTCTCCCACGTCGACAAGGACGTCACAATAGCACCGCTCCGCTCGCGACACCGTAGGACGTCATCGGAGCCATAAAAGGACCTAGTCAGCCTGCTGACTTCAGTTCCCTTTTTTCCGCGCCGTCGAAGCTTAACGGTTTTTCTTAGGGCTCTCCATTTTCTTCGAAAAAAACTTTGTATCTCTTGTTTGTTTCCTGATGGCTACTTCCAGGAAGACCGGATTTAAACCCTGCAGAGAAAGTGGCGGGCATATGTCAATTACGGACCCGCATGAAGATTGCCTCTGGTGTTTATCTTCAGATCAGGACGTCGAGGAGTGTCGAAGCTGCAGGAAGACGAATCCTAAGGCCATTAAGGAGCGTGAGGCTAAGTTGTTCATGGCCAAAGCCAAAAATGAGAAGAGAGGTCGTAAGAGGGTGAAGACTTTGTCGTCCCACACATTGAAGTCGAGGAAGCATAAACAGTCCAAGAGGAGGCATGGCTCTCGACACCGTTCTTCGAAGGCCAGGGCCTCGAGGTCGAGGTCGCCGATTACGACTGAACAGCCTCGAAGGAAGGACTTCGTTTCACCATCTCCTTCTCCTCAGATGACGCCGGTTCCATCTCCGGCTTCGAAGGGCTCTTCGCAACATGAAGACTCACCGACTCCAGCGATGTCTCCGGTGCTTAGGGAGTCGACTCCAGGCCGAGTGTCTTCTCCGGTGCGGGCACCGTCCCCGGCTCCGCAGCCTCCAGCTCGACCTCACGAAGGTACGGATCCATATCCTGCTTTTCCTGCTCCTGGTTCAGACTCTTCGCATTTCCTTAATGCGATGTTTGCCAGGGCCTCTGCCCCATCCGGAACGCCTTCGGGCCCCGTGGGTTTTTTGGCCTTTAACTTGGGTGTTCCTCAATTTTATCGTCAGGCACCCTTTATGCCTTTCTTGCCGTCGACTCTGGCTTGGCATTTCCCAGCGCCGAGGTCTTCCACTCCAGCTCCACTCCGGCTCCACGGACTCCTTCGGCTGTTGCCTCGAGTTCGATCGGCGTCGAGGTTTGAGGCAGATGCTCCTCCGTCGACGCAGTTGATGGTTTCACAGACGTCGCATTTGGCGCCACCGATGCCAATTCCTAAGCTGAGCTCTAGGAGAGAGGCGCAGAGAATCTTTGAAGAGGAGGAGTATGCACAGAATCAGAAGGAAGGGGAGATTATTGATTCCATGGATGAGTTTGACGGCCTCCGTGAGGTTAGTGGATTGGATACTTCTCCGGAGTATAATCTCCCATCTGCTAATGCTGGTGTTGTGCAAGATATTGCTCCCTATCATGTGGTTATAAGGAAGGCGGCTGATTTGCTTGGTTCAAAGCTTCCCTCGGCTGAGGTGAAATCTAACATTCTAACAGAAGTTCTTAATACTTCTTCATCTACTACTGAACCGTTCCTTCCCTTTACGGATGCTTTGACGGAGCCTTTATTGGAGGAGTGGCAGTAGCCTTTGTCTGCTCCTGCTGTTTCTCGCTCCATCGCTAGAAGGTACAGGCCTGCTCCTGGTGATGCAGCTTTTTTATCCTCTCATCCTACGCCGGAAAGTCTTGTTGTCCAGGCTTCTTGTTCGAAGCAATCTTCTGGTTCTTTCCCTACCATTCTCTGTGATAGGGATTCTAAAAAGATGGAGCAGGCGGCAAAGAAGGTGTTCTCTTCTTCAAGTATGGGTCTTAAATCCACTAATGCTACCTGTCTTCTCGGAAGATATATTCATGCTTTAATGGACTCAGTTATGCAGCTAGCTCCTAAGTTGCCTGAGGAGGATCGGGCTAATTTCATGGAAGTCCTTTCTGATTCGCAGGCTGCTGCATGTCAGGTGACTCAATCAGGCTTGGACACTGCTGACTCTGTAGCTTGTGTGATGGGATCTTCTGTGGCTGCAAGGAGGCAGGCTTGGCTTCGTTCATCTGGTTTCTCACCGGATGTACAGGCGACATTGCTGGATTTGCCCTTTGATGGGTCAAAACTTTTGGTTCAAAGGCGGACTCAGCCTTAGAGCATTTTAAAGACAGCAGGGCTACTGCAAGGTCTCTAGGTCTACATGTGCAGTCCAGAGGGGACGGCTACAAGCGGTATCGTGGATTTGAGAGATCGGCTTCCTTTCGTGGCCGTCAGCAATCTCAACAGGGCCAGCAACAGCAGAACCCCTTGTGATAAGTCATACAGAGGGAAGAATAAAAGAGGCCTCAGGGGTGCAGCTCGGCAACAATCCTCCTCCTCTGCCTCTACTTCCCCTCCAGCCTCCGTTGGTACATCAGGAAAGTAGTTCTAGATCCCCCATCTTAGAACATGTTGGTCCGGTAGGGGGTCGGGTGTCCCATTTTCTACAAGATTGGAGACTTATCATGTCTGATCGTTGGGTCTTCAATCTTGTAGAGAATGGGTACGCCCTCCCTTTTTTGGAGTTCCCTCCTCCTTACCCTCCTCACCAGGGTTGGTGCTCAGAGGACCACTTACTGCTTTTACAGCAGGAAGTTCTTACCTTGCTTCAGAAAAGTGCGATAGAGGTGGTTCAGGAGCAGGAAAGGGGTCAGGGTTGCTACTCCCGGTATTTCCTGATCCGCAAAAAGGACGGTCGCTTAAGTCCAATCCTGCACCGCAGGATTTTGAACCTTTACGTTAGACAGGAGAAGTTCAAAATGTTGACCTTGGCTCAGGTTCTCCTTGCGCTGCAACAGGAAGACTGGATGGTGTCCATCGATCTACAGGATGCGTATTTCATCTTCCCATTGTAAGGTCACATCGGAAGTATCTCTGGTTCACGGTAGGGTTGCAACATTATCAGTTTGCGGTTCTTCCGTTCGGTCTTACTTCCGCACCTGGAGTCTTTACAAAGGTGATGGCGGTGGTTGCGGCTCATCTCAGAACGTCAGGTTTCGCGCCACTTGCAGGGAACAGCTCATCTGTTATTCAATTTGGGTTTTTCGATAAATGTAACCAAATCTCACCTGGTGCCTTCTCAGCGCAGCCTGTTCATAGGGGCAATACTGGAAACTTCTGTGTGTCGAGCATACCCGCCTCCGCAGAGGATTCTCAACATACAGGAAATGATTCCTTTATTTCACGAAGGAGCGGTTGATCCAGTCCTGAAGGTTTTTTGCCTGCTCGGTCTGTTCGCTTCCTGCATTCTGTTGGTCAACCATGCACGCTGGCACATGAGGGCGCTCCAGTGATGCCTCCGCAGGCAGTGGTATCAGCACAACGGAGATCTTGGGGAGAAGGTCCAGATCTCCAGAGAAGCTGCAGCGGAGCGGATTTGGTGGAGTGTGCAGGGCAACCTGTCTCAAGGAAAGCCCTTTCAGCCTCCTCCACCGGTGGCCACAGTGATCACGGATGCCTCCACTCTAGGGTGGGGTGCTCATCTGGGGGATCTGGAGGTCAAAGGTCTTTGGTCTCCAGAGGAAAGGTTGCTTCATATTAACTTGCTGGATTGCGGGCGATTAGTTAGGCAATAAAGGCCTTCCTCCCTTCCCTTCGCGGTCAGTCGGTTCAGGTCCTGATGAAAACACTACCGCAATGTGGTATATCAACAAACAGGGAGGTGTAGGCTCGTTTCGTCTGTCGAGAGGCTCTGTGGCTCTGGTCCTGGGCTCAGAACCATCGGATTTGTGTGTTTACAAATCATCTGGCCAGTCTCAGTCGACTACTCCGCCGATCACGAGTGGCGGCTTCATCTGGAGGTGGCCCATCGCATCTTTCAGATTTAGGGGTCTCCTCGGTTGGACCTGTTTGCCACTCACGAGAATGTGCACTGCCAGCTGTCCTGCAGTCTCCAGTATCCGATGCAGGGAGCGCTGGGGGACACGTTTTAATTGGATTGGAGCTCACGACTCCTTTATGAGTTTACTCCCATTCCCTTGATTCCTCGGGTTCTGAGGAAGATACGCCAAGACCGGACCCAAGTTATATTGGTTGCCCCGGATTGGCCAAGAAGGGTGTGGTACACAGATCTACTTCACCTCTCATCACACCCTCCGATCTGTCTCCCTCTAAGGGCAGACCTCCTCTTGCAGTCGCAGTGGCAGGTTCTACACCCCCCACCTCCACAGCCTGCACCTTCATGCCGGGAGATTGAGCAGGGCAACCAGAGATCCGTCTCTCTCACGCCGGATATAGTGGATGTTATTTTATCGTTCAGGCGATACTCCACTAAGTCGGTTTACTCTTCCAGATGGTCCAGATTTGTTAGGTGGTGCGGAGAGAGAGACGTTGACCCTTTGAAGGCCCGTTTGTCTAATATTCTGGAGTTTTCACTTTCTTTGGCTCAACAAGGTTGTGCTGTAGCCACTGTTAAAGGCTATTTGTCGGCCTTGTCACCTTTTCTATGTTTGCCGGACCAGCCGTCTTTATTTAAGTCCCCCATTGTCATGAGGTTCATTAAGGGCCTTACAAATAAGTTCCCTCCCACACCTTTCATTATGCCTCAGTGGGATTTGAATCTTGTTCTTACCTTTTTAATGGGTTCTCTGTTTGAGCCTCTTCATACTTGCCCGTTGAGGCTTCTTTCTTTTAAACGGTTTTCTTCATTGCCATTACCTCGGCTAGGAGGGTAAGTGAGCTTCAGGCTCTTAGTTCGAAACCTCCTTTCTTGACTATTCATGCAGATAAGTTGGTTTTAAGGACCAGGGCTGCTTTCCTTTTAAGAGTGGTTACCCCTTTTCATTTAGGACCGTCCATTACTTTACCTACCTTCTATCCTCCCCCTCACCCTTCCAAGGAGGAGGAGAGACTGCATCGTTTGGACCCTAAGAGAGCTGTCAGCTTTTACTTGGATCGGACAAGGGATCTGAGGCTGGACGATCAGCTCTTTGTGGGCTATGTAGGGAAGATGAAAGGCAAGGCTGTGCACAAGAGGACACTCTCCTGGTGGATCATCTTGTGCATCAAGATCTGCTACGCCTTGGCCGAGAAAGACCCTCCGGAAGGTATCAGAGCTCATTCCACCAGAGCTAAGTCTACTTCTTTTGCTTTGGCTAGAGGTGTTCCCTGTTGTAGACATTTGTAAGGCAGCAACTTGGGCCTCCCTCCATACCTTTGCGAAGCATTACTGCTTGGATTCTGAGGTTAGGAGGGATGGCCATTTTGCTCGTTCTGTTTTGCAAGAAGTTTTCGCCTAGTCAGATGGACACTCTCCTCCAGGAGAGGTACGGCTTTGGGAATCTATTCATAAGGTGAGGAATCCACAGGCAGAAGTATCCATCAGAAGAACAAGTTACTTACCTTCGGTAACGCTTTTTCTGGTGGATACAGTATCTGCCAGTGGATTCCTCACTGTCCTGCCCGCCTCCCCGTTGTCCACCTGTTTCTACCAAATAATGTTTTATTTTAATATGTCTTAATCATGTTGATATTTTAATAATGAGAAATGCTTATTCAGTTGCTATTTCTCTATGTCTTTATTGATTATGCATTTGTGAATTTATATATGTGTATATATTTGGTATGCTATGTTTGCATTTGAAAATGTGTCGGTCCGCCCGTTTACCTCAGTGGAACTGACGTCAGCATGCCGACGAGGTCCTTTTATGGCTCGGATGACGACATACGGTGTCGCGAGCGGAGCCGTGCTATTGTGACGTCCTCGTCGATGTGGGAGAGCTAGGAAAGAATTCACCGCGGAATGCTGGCACAGGGGCTATTCATAAGGTGAGGAATCCAAAGGCAGATACTGTATCCACCAGAAAAAGCGTTACCGAAGGCAAGTAACTTGCTCATATATACATATACATACATATACAAGCTTTCAGATCACGTTTGACATGCATTGCTTTACTGTAATGAGCGTTATCACTGTGTATGACGTAGCCTCACTGCTGATCCTCCCTCCATCCGAGCACATTCACATGTGTGCGCTTCCTGATAGCAACACTTTCAATAATACCGCACACCACTGACATGCGTGTCTGCGCATATCCACAAGCTTGACAACGACATGTCATGTTGTCCATTCAATGTATTCGGACAGCATCTCATTAGCGATAGTTGCCGCCCTCCCGGTACATGCTACATTAATGTAAATTGCAGATTGTGCGAAGTCAAAACTGCAACAGGAACACACATAAGTACACTTCCTGCCCAGGCAGGAACTGAACAACGCCCAGGTCCCCGGAATAATTATTCAGACCCCTACGCTGGCCTGGCGTACGCAAGCCCAGACCACTTTGCGTATGTATAAATAGGATAACGACGACGCCACATGTCCCAGTTCTTTCACACTGCTTCAGGCGATATGGCCGCATCCACCTCGCATATCACAATGCGCAATAAAAAAAAGGGATCCATGAGGTGTACATCATCCTGGCAATCAAAACTCCATCTGAATTGTGAACCATGCAGGACGTCGTGTTTGGACACACAACAATGACAGCAGGTAAGCAGTGGGGCCTGGGTGCACAGGGGCTGCAATTGAGCGCCGTGCGGTGGAAGGGATGGGGTGCATCAGCCTGGGTGCACAGGTGCAAACAAGCGATGTTCCCGTGCGTAATGATGTGATCTCAGACCTCATTCAGCCACATCTCTCTCTCATTTTAAGGACCTGCAGGACCGTACTGTAGGCCTGAGCTAGCGGGCAGCGCTGCCCTACAGACACGTGGCGTTGGCTTTTGGGGCACTGTAGTGAGCGGATTACTAAATGTACATGCACACAGACTTGCCCAACTGCATTGCACATGCACATTATCCTTCTACCATGCGCTCTGTTCCTTTGTATATGAATGTTGTCATAACATATTATTTAACCTTGTGTATTCTCGTACACTCCAACTCCTCTTTGAACCACGATTACCACTAACAGTTGGTAGATCGTACTTCAAGAAGGAAGGATACACTCAACTGGTGTTCTCTCAAGCGTGATATAAACCTTCATTTACCTTAAGACGTTTCCACCATTCTATTATTTCTCCCTTTTCAGACACTAAGTTAGTGGCACCATAATCGGCGAAGTGGATGCTCAGCCCGTGATGAGGCCCTGGGCATTCTGACGCCTTCCATTGTGGTATCAAGACACCGTCCCCGACCGGAGACCTGCTGTGCCACCCTAAGAGCGGCACCCTGTAGTTGGAGCTCGCACCGGCACGTCGTTGGACACACCGGTTGTGGCAGGTGAGCAGTGAAGCCTCGGTGCGCAGGAGCTGCAATTGAGCACAGTGCGGGGGAAGGGGCTGGGGTGCAGCAGCCTGGGTGCACAGGTGCAGACAAGCGATGTTGCCGCAGATGATAATATAATCTCTGGCCTCATTCATATCTCGGTTTCATTTGAAAGACTTGCTGGACCGCACTCTTTCTCGCGGACCCCAGCATACCAGACACACGGGTGACGGGAGAAGAACAGTGAGGGCTGGGTGCAGTAGGCGGACTCTCTATCTCCTCCTCCCTCGGTTCTTTTGACTCTCCCTCCCCTTCTCCCTTCCACCCACTCGTTCTCTGTCCCATTCTCACTTTCTTCCTTTCATTTTGACTACCTTTCTTTGTTGGTGTCGCCTACGCAGTGCGCATGCACTGTATAGGAGACCTTTACTCGTCGTGCAGCTCTTTTTACAAAGCACATACTCGTGCTTATGGCGGCATACGGCTTGCGGGAGTGCGCAGCCACGCGCCACAAGCACGAGTATGTGCTTTGAAAAAAGAGCAAGATGCACGATCACGCACCCGCTCATCGCCAGCGCACTGACTCAAGCGCCTCTGAGCACCACTCGCGTGCTTTTTTAAAATGTTCTTTTAGCGCGCGCGCACACACACAACTACCGAGCTTCTTATTTCATTGTATTTATTTTGACGTTTTTAGAGCGCCCAAGTGGCGCCTTACGAGAACTTCAGGGCACGTGCTGGTATTGCCTCTTTTCTGATGCCAGCTCATGAGCACGGCTTAAGGCTGCCTCTGGTCTCATGCGGTGAGCCAATGGTGGTGAGTTTTAGGGATAGGAACCTCATACTATGAGCAGTAGCCAGTGTCACTAGGCAGGGTGCCTTGGGTCAAAGGGCAAGGAGCCTTTAGTCTCGTGCAGAGGGCGCTTGCTTGAAATGTACAGTGTGCAGGGCTTTAAGTGGTCCGGGTCCCTCCTGGTCGTAGACCTGCCAGCAATTAATAAGCATTTGCAATGCAATAGGTCTCTCATTTACGCGAGTTTGAGCTACTGACAATGCAAATAACAGTGCCTTTTATTTTTGTTTTTAAAACATCAATAAAAGGCATTGTCATTTACAATGCCAATAGCTTAAACTCGCGTTAATGCGAGACCTATTGCATTGCAAATGCTTTTTCTCTTGGACATGGCACACATACTTAGGTTTCTTTTTTCTCTTGCAGGTTTAGTACGCTCCTTCTGGAGGAGTCCCACACACCTTTCATGTTTTACTGTTCGAATAAAGTTATGTTTCCATTTATTTGTGTTGTTTTAATCAAAGTTATTTTTTTTTACCAATAAATGAGTGTATGGGTCTTCTTTTTCTGTCAACACTTGTAGTTTATTGTGAAAATCGACGGTTGATAGTAGGTTATGAGGGAAAACATTTTTAATTTTGCGGTGCACCTACCAAATATAAACCAACAGACTATTACATAAATGAAGACTGGGTAATTCTACAACAGCAAGGGTTCTATGAGTGTATCAGTTTATAACACCATGAGTACTGCCCGTGTGATTTCATAACCAATAACGCACTGCCTAGGGCCACCGAGGCTTCAAGGACTGGCGAGGCCCACCCTGCATATTTAAGTAAAGCCCCGGAGGTTGCCGATCCCTGGTCTTGAGTTGGCCTCGAAGCCCCCCAAACAATTCGTAAACAATTCCCGGGGAGGTGTCGATCCCCTAGTCTGCGAAACGTCTCTGTTCCCTCCCGCGCCTTATTTACATGTGAGATTAAGGTCCCCAGTGCTACAGAGACCCCGCAATATAATAATAGGATTGGCCCAGAACATTACCCACCAGTGGGCTCATTTTTTTTCTCCATTTTTACCATCTGGATCCGCTTTATTGAAGCGATACAAGGTTTTCCTCTTCTCGCTTCAACGAGGCAAACAAGAATTTACTATCACAGGGTGGAAACAATGCTCCAGCCCTGTAATAGCAAACATAAATGTCCCGTGGATGCCCACCCCGGGACATTGTATGACCTGCGCCTGGGAGGTGGCGCTCCATAGGGCCATGATACATTGGTTAATGCATAACTACAAAATTAGTATAAACGCATACTAACACTACTTGCACATGTGTAGTACAGCAACCAGAGTGTAGTGAAGAGTCAGAGGAAGCCCAAAATCAAAAAATATAGGGGGCGTGGCCAGGCGCCGTAAGAAATGGCCGCCTGACTCCGGAGCTCCGCCGGGACCGTTGGTGTCCAATATCCGTCGCTCATCCGAGCTGAGGGGCTGGCCCGTGAATGCCCCCCAGCTCCCCCAGGCCCAGTGACCCAGCGGAGCGCTTGTGCGGACGCCGGAGACCCGTGGACGGCTCGGCGCGGCGGCCGCGACTGGCGGCGGCGGCTGCGTGCCTCGCTCCCGGAGCTGCGGTGCCTCTCCTTGTGCCACCTGAGGCCCCGGCATCGGCCTGACGCGGGACGCACTCGGAGGGGCGCCATCGAGGGAGGACGCCACTCATATGCGGAGCTGAGGGGCCGCTGGCCACCTACTGCCTGACAACGTCGGATGCATGCCCCTGCAGCCTCGGAGGGCCGGCGGACTGCCGCGACTGAAGCGGGACATAGAGGAGTGGTGTACGGCGGCATGGGCCCTACTGCAAGGTGCTGAGACTGGCGGCGCCAAGATCGCGGAGGTAGGCCCGGCCATTTCCCTGACTGCTGTCGCAGGAGCGAGGGGAGGAGACCAGCTGGGGCTGCTGCTGCGGGGTGACCTGTGTTGCCTGCCCGGTTGGGGGCCCTCGTTCGCGGCTGTTGGGGCGGCCTGGACAATTGAGAACCGGCGGCAGGAGGTGGCTGAGGTCGCGGACCCCATAACGTGCGCGCGGGGCCCGCTGGGGGACCCCCCCGCCCTGAGCTTATACCAGGAAAGTGCCGGTGGTGCCAGGGTTGCGCCAGACTCCACGTGGGCGACCGGAGCTGGCGCGGACCCGCGGGCGCTTCAGCGCAAAGGAGGACGGAGGGACGTTTGGCCCCAGAGGTACCGGCGGCACCATGCGACCTAAAGGGGGCGCCACGACCCAGTCCAACAAGCTGGATAACTATACGGTAGCTAGACCGGCGGCGCAGCCTGGAGGGACGGCGAAGGAGGCAGCGGGCCAGGCGGAACCCTCCCTGACGTCCATACTGGCCGCAATTCAAACCCTGGGCACCAACCTGGAGACGAAAATGGACAAGATCACGATAGAGGTGAACCTGCTCCGGGCCGACTTGGGGACCACCACGGACCGCTCTAAAACCAATGCAGCTGACATCGCAGCCCTGCAGGAATCCGAGAAGCGGCTCGCGGGGAGGGTCACAACGAACTCGTGCACCAGCACCGGCTGATGGCTCTACGGCTCGATGACCAGGAAGGCAGGGCCCGGAGAAGCAACATTCGCGTGGTAGGTGTGGCGGAAGGACTTGAGGGGGACTGTATGGAGCTCTTTATTGAGGATTTGATCCTCCACCACCTTAAGCCCAAGAGACTATCTAAGCTCTTCACTGTCGAGCGGGCGCACAGGGCCCCGATCCCGAAACCTAAACCGGGGGCCCTCCCGCGAACAATCATTGCTAAAATATTGAACTACCGAGACCGCGATGCAATTCTCCAGGCTGCTAGACAACATGGTGATTTACAGTACGAGGGAGCCACGGTTCGCTTCTTGCCGGACTTCACGCTCCAGGTTCAGCAGGAGAGGCGCTCCTTTCAGGGGGTGAAGGCGGCACTACGAGACCGCGGGATTCGGTACATGATGTTCTTTCCCGCCAAACTGAAGATCATAGCTGGCGGCAAATCCCTTTTCTTCACTTCGCCTGCGGCGGTGCAGGAGTGGCTAGATACGGATAAAACTGTGGGGGCCCCCCGGCGAGACGGTGCACAATGGTGAGGCGCAGGGCACTCCTCCCCGGGGTCAGCGACGGGGCGAGTGGAAGGAGGAGAGCAGAGCCAGCGGTCTTGGCGTTCAAGATCGAATAGTCCCCGCTGGGACACACCCAGAGACGACGCAGCGAGATGAGCCCACGAACGCTCGACTGAGAAGCCATCGGACAGTAAAGTATTAAAGTTGTTGTCTGTAAGACTGGCTTGGTCCACGAGGTGCTGCGACTGCATGCCCGCGGTTGCTGAGCCGGGCTCACTATGTATCAGATGTACTTAGGGCCTGGGGGCTGAGTGACTTGGGCACCACGGGCGGGCGGCCAGGAGGGGGCAGGCCCACGAACTTCCCACGTAGACTTCCTCGGTGGGCTCTCAACGGGGTAGGGTTGGGCGACAGGTGCTCTGCTAATTGGGGCAGTGGGTAGTTTGGAGCCCACGGAGCAGGGGGCAGGGAGGGGGGGGGGGGGTTTGTTTTGCAAGGGGGGGTAGGGATGTTGGGGACAGTTGTTGGGGGGAGAGGGGGGGAGTGTACGGGTTGTCAGGTCCCGGACCGCGGGTGTTGAGTGCACTTGTGGGGTGGGGATCAGGGAGGGGCGGGGAGTTGGGGTTCATTTATGGTCACACGAACTATGTTGTCACTCAGTCTGCCGGAACACTGGGGTGGTGGGACGAAGCACCCTGCGGAGCAAGGGCTATGGATAGCCGATGGGAGAAGAGCCTAAAATTCCTCAGCTGGAATGTTAAAGGGTTAGGAGACAGGCTTAAGCGTACTATAGTCCTACAATTTCTCAAGCGGCACCAGCCGGACGTAGTGCTATTGCAAGAAACTCATTTGATGGGTAATGTCTGCCAGGCCCTCAATAGGTGTGGCTACACGTTGGCGGCGCACTCTGGCTTCACCTCTGGTTCAAGGGGAGTGGGGATTCTCCTGCGTCGCTCACTGCCCTTCCATATAGACCTTATCAAAACTGACCCGCAGGGCCGCTTCACGGCGGTTTCTGGACGGTGGGAGGGCCGCACACTTAACCTACTCTCTATATACATCCCGCCTGGCCTCCAGGCCCGGGCCTTCGCGGATCTGGGCGCGTTGCTCCTTTCCCTTCCCGGAGGTCAGTTGATGCTGGGGGGGGGGGGGGACTTTAATGCCGTGGTGTCAGGAACCCGAGATAGGCAGCCCCCCCGCGACCTCCCCCGGGGGCAGGGGTGGTTGGCAGAATTTCTTGAGAACTTCGGACTTACTGACGTCTGGCGCCTGCTCCACCCTACGGACACCCAATTTACCTTCTTCTCGGGGTCGCATCACTCATTCTCCCGATTAGACTATATCCTTACCCTTCTGCACCACGATATGACAGTCCTGGAGGCAGAGCTTCTGCCTAGAGGTATTTCCGACCACTCACCGGTCCGTACACACATCGTATTTGGGAATCACCGGGAGGGCTGCATAGTACCCATAAACGCTTGGCACTTAAAACATGAGGACACCAGGAAACATGTGTCCGACTCCATCTCACAGTACTTCAAAGAGAATGTGGGCTCTGTAGACTCCCCTGTCACCTTATGGGAGGCATTTAAACCCGTGATTAGAGGGGAGGCGCTCTCGGTCATATCGGCCAGACGGCGGGAGCGGCGCCTGCAGGTTACTACGATCGAGGCGGAATTGGAGGTTCTGGAGGGGGAGGCGACGGAGGGTGGGGACAGGAAAGTTAGGCACAAACTGCAGTTGAAGGCGAAGGAATATAGGGTGCTGGTTACCCAAGAGGCCCAGACCGTGGCTCAGCACAAGCTAGGCAGGATATATGACCAGGGCGATAAAGCCGGGAAATTGATAGCCTGGCTTGAGAAAAAACAACAGGCCAGTAGGGTGGTGCCTGAAATACGCACCGAGTCTGGGATTGTAGTGATAGAACCCCGGGGAATAGTGGAACAGTTTGCGAGACACTTCCAGCAGGTCTATAGGAGTGAATCGGACCGGCCGGAGGAGGACTCCAGGGTCCTCTTAACCGACATTAGCATGCCCTCCCTCTCGGAAGAAGATCGGGAGGCTATGGATAGCCCGATCACTGAGGCCGAACTGCAGCGTGCAATAGGGGAACTTCGCCCTGGTAAGGCTCTCGGACCCAATGGCCTCCCGATAGAGCTCTACAAACTCCGGCCTGACGTCACTAGTAAATACTTGAAACTTATGTTCGAACAGAGCAAGTAGATGGGGGTGCTGCCCCGTGATCAGCGCATCGCGACTATAGTGGCAATCCCGAAAGAGGGGAAACCCAAAGACTCCTGTGCATCATACAGGCCAATTTCGCTCCTCAACGCGGAGCCCAAAATACTGGCAAAGACGCTGGCCAACATGCTCAAGGCGGTGCTTCCTTCGTTGGTCCATCCGGACCAATCAGGTTTCATGCCCCACCGTAACACGGCCCTCAACATTAGACGGTTACACGGCGTTCTGGGGCAGCGCCACAGACTGCAGGAAGACGCAGTGGTGGTCTCCCTGGACGCCACTATGGCCTTCCACACCTTAGAGTGGCCATACATGTTCGCAGTCCTGCGCAAACTAGGATTTGGACCTCAATTCATAGCTTGGGTGCGTTTATTATACACCGAACCCCTCGCACAGGTACTGGTTAACAACAAGCTGTCCGAGGTATTCACGCTTGAAAGAGGGACTAGGCAGGGCTGCCCCCTCTCTCCCCTTCTCTTCGCCCTCTCCCTAGAGCCGCTCGCGGCCTGGATAAGGCAGGACGTCGACCTAAAAGGTATAGCATGGACGGAAGGGTGGGAGGATAGAATATCCCTCTACCCCGACGACATTCTCCTGTACCTTTGCAGGCCACGCAGGTCGCTCATTGTGGCACTTGACATATTTGCCAGTTTCGGACGTAACTCTGGCTTCCGGATCAATTGGGCCAAATCACATCTTTACGTCTTGCGGGGTGACCCTCCGAGGCTCCCGGACACGTGCCCGATCAAGGTGGCGGAGGACGGGTTCCGGTACTTGGGAATATTCATCACCACTGACAAGACCCTGTTATACGAGCACAACCTCAAGCCACCGTTGGTTCGGCTACAGAGGGAGGCCAAAGCCTGGCAGCGCCTGCCACTGTCTTTGTTGGGCCGGGCAGCCTTATTCAAGATGCTGGGGTTGCCACGGTTCCTCTATGCGCTACAAAACTATCCCGACTTGGTCCCCAACGCCTACTTCGTGGCGATAGAGGCTGCACTGCGCGACCTCCTCTGGGCCGGGTCGCCCCGAATCTCATTGACTAAACTCACATTGGGGTGGTATGACGGCGGTATAGCCCTCCCTGACATTCGTAAATGCTACTGGGCGGCCCATCTCACAGCGATCAATCAAGGGACATATGGCGACGGGAACGATCCAGCCTACGGTATGGATAGATGGCTGCTTCCCGGAGGGAACTATGAGAGAGCACTCTACTCTAAACGAGGTACACATAATCTCACTAGCCCTACACTTCACTCGGTACAGGTCTAGCACATTGCTCAGAGGAAGCTCGGATGGGCGGGAGTCCTAACACTGGCCACGCCACTCTGGGCATCTGAAAAACTGGGCAATCTGGGACGCACCAAGGGCTTCCGGAACTGGGACTTGATCGGCATCTCCCAAATCAGAGATATCTGGGGCCCCACGGGGATCCGCACGTTCGCCCAACTGCAAGACACATATGAGCTGGCACACACTGAATACTTTAGATACCTACAGGTGCGACACTCCCTACAGGCCAATATTCCACCGGAGACCAAACCACCGCAAACCTCCCCGCTTGAAGATAGGTTACTGGATGGGCATCTCCCAGAACACGCTATATCCCTTACGTACCAAAAACTAATCAACAACCCCCCCCGATATGCTCCTGCCCCTTAGAGAAAAGTGGATCGCTGATGGGCTGGAGATAGACGACGAGGAATGGCTCCATGCTTTGGCTTCCCCCAGGGAGGTCGCGATATCAGCCCGACTGCGACTGATCCAACTAAAGCTCCTACATAGAATTTATATCTCCTGCACTAGGCTACACACAATGGGTAGGGCGGACACAGTACTCTGTAGGAGGGGATGTGGGGGTACGGGTACCTTCTTCCACGTGTTGTGGGACTGCCCTAAGATTCAACGGTATTGGAGAAGGGTGGTACAGTGTATGGAGGAGGTATGGGAGGTGGAAATTCGCCCGGAGGCCAAGAGGTGTCTCCTTAACATATGGGAGCCAACGGACCTGCCACCGAAGGGGAGGCTCTGGGTGATGCTAGGTCAAATGGTGGCAAAAAGGAACATTGCCAGACTCTGGGGAAGCTCTATTCCACCAAAACTGTCGGACTGGCACGGCGACATGGACTGGTGTATGCTGCGAGAAAAGACTGTATATATAGCAAGAGGGTGCCCCCAGAAGTGGGTGGAAGTGTGGTCCAAATGGAATGATTTCAGGGGGGGCATTTGCGAGCCGCCTGCCGCCGAGCAGGACTGTAGGGGCTGTATAGGACTCCCAACGCTCCTGTTGCTGCCGGTGCTAGAGAGTGGGTGCCGAGGTCGCCCCACCGGTACGGAGGTATTTACGATGTTCGAGTGGTGACTGGTTTTTGGGGTGTTTGGGGGGGGGGGGGTAGTTAATCGTTAGGCGCCCTGGCGCCATTGTGGTATTCTCCATTTGTTTTATGGCTGTAACACAGAGAAAATGAGTCCTGCATTATCCTTCTCTAACCTGTGAGACGCTTGCACCTTCTACCGCCGCCGTACCCCCGGGTTGACGGCACTGGGCTGTGTTAGATACGACAAAGTGCATGTGTACAAACTGCGCGGCCAGCCCGAGGGGTTGTAGGCTAAAGCTGTGTATTGTGAAACATTACAATAAAGGTCTTTCAAAAAAAAAAAAAATCAAAAAATATAAATCCTACCAGAGGTGGGATCACAGTTCGATCAGCCGACGACCCAGAGATGAATAGAAACAGCGCCAAACTTTCAACATAGGAGCTGATATGAACAAAGAACCGAGTCCCACAAAAAAAGGGAGAAAAAAAAAAAAAGAAAAGGGGGCGGGGTATAAATACCCCACCCCCTAGGCCTCTTTGGGGCAGGTGGGTCCCACTGTGACCCCACAGAGCCCAAAAAAGCAACACCATTTTTTTTTTAGGTGAGATCCGCAGATCTGGATATAAAATAAAAAAAAATAAAAAACAAAGCGCAGTCTCCTGTGCTTTGTTCATTACCAGCCCCCTGGTGGACTAGTTCCCGAGGGCATTATGTGGCTTATTGTGCCACAGGGACCTCCATCTCCCCGGGGCTTTTTTAAATATTAATGCATGGACCTCCCCTGCTGCCCCAGGGACCACTGCCTGCCCAGGAACTATTTCTTTTTAAATTGGGGGGCCTCTTGGACCCCCCAACCCCAGGGACCGCCACTTCACTGGGGCTTTATTGTAAATCAATGCAAGGGGGCCGGCTCCTGCAAGGTCCCCTTGCAGGAGCCCCACCACCCACCATCAGGAAGTTGCTGTTTGCTATAGCTTGGCAGGAGCCATAGCAAACTCTGCCATGACGGACCCGCATAGAATCTGCATGCGGTGTTTAGGCAAGCACCACAACGCCAAAGATTGTGACTCCTACCAGAAACTAAAACCAAAGTCGTTAAAGGAGAGACGTTTGAAGTTGATGACGGCACGTGAGTCGCGATCCTCGGAGACTTCCCAGCCTTGGTCTTTGTCATCTCGGGGAAAAGCAGGGTCAATCTAGGAGCCAAAGCAGGTCTGGAGGACGAGGTTCTCCGGGGAAGTCAAAAGGTAAGGGGCGGTTGAAGTCGCGGCATTCTCGGACTTCACCACGCTGAGACTCAGTCTCCCATGTTTCCTCCGATCGAATGTTGAGGAGGCTTTACGAGACTCCGCACCTAGTCTACGCATGTTTACAGGAGCCGGGGCATCGATGGCTCAGATGAAGGAATATTATAATTCCTCGCACCTCATCTTTGGAACGACATCTCCCTCTAGAGCGCCTTTAGGCACCAAGGAGGTGAGTGGGGCGCCGGAGGGTTTGCCCTTGTGACGGTTGAGCCATTGGAATCGTGGGGTTGGCACCGGGCGACTTTGGCTGGTGCCACTTTGGTGCAGGTCGACAATCCTTCGGGATCTCGACCTACGGACTTCGATCAGCCGACTCCGACACTGATGTCGGCTGGGTCGGTCAAGGTTGCTTCTCCTCCTCCGTGTAGGTGACGTCCGATGCGAAGCAGACTATTCAGACTGAGGGAGAATATGCAGGTTTTGATTCCTTCTCAGGAAGAGGTTGTGGAAAGACAGCCTGTGTCGATTGAGGCAGGGCCCTTTCAGCCCATTTCTGACATAATGTGCCTCAGTTGGAGGAGAGCTGGTTGTATGCTCTGGGAGAGGCTAATGGCCTGGATTCATCACCAGCTTCAGGGTTGCTTTCTCCCCCTAGCCTTACTAGGGGGGCATGTTCCTCCTTTGCAGACATGCTAAGAAAATGGCTACAGTTTTAAACTTCTGGGGCAAAGGTCCACAGACCCTTTGATTGAGGTCCTTTTCAAGGACAGACAGGGGAAGAACCTGTTCTTCCATTTAGAGAGGCCCTTTTTTTATATTTTAATAGCTACTTGGGCCAAGCCTAAGGCGGGGGCCTCAGTGGACCGAGATATTGCACGTAGACACCTACCTTCACCACAGGACCCTGTTTGTCTTCATAGACACCCTTCCAACTTTAGCTTGATGACTTAGGTTGCAACTTCTTTGCAGGATGCAGATTATGTTGCTAAGACTCCAGTGGGTAAGTGGTCTAGGACTCATGATGCATGTGGTAAACATATCTGCTTCGGCAAGCTCAGCCTTGAAATCCACAAATACATAGTGTGAGCTGTGGCGATATTCCCATGCACTATGGGATTCGCTATAGAATTTGTTACCATCGCTTCCGAATAATGTCCGCTCAGATTGGTAATTTGATTAAAGATGGTCAGCAGAATCTGTAGGTCGCGCTATGGCATCGGCAGGGGCATTAAGGCATAGGGCTTGGTTGGCAACTTCAGGTATCTCTGAGACTGTCCAGTCGACTTTGGCCGACATGCCATTTGATGGTGCCCATCTTTTTGGGAGTAAAGCTGATGCAGCAGTAAGACGCTTCCATGAAAGACAGAGGTCTTCAGTCATAGCTTTTTGTTGTGGTTACTGGTGTAACTTGTCTTTATACTTGAGATGTAGGCTCTTTCTTTCAAAGCGAATAAGCTTTGTTAGGGCATTTTTCATGTCCGTTGTTGGTTTTACAACTTGGTGTCCTGCGAGAGCAGATGTTTTATTCTCGGTACCAATTTTTCCCTTTTTTAGGTTGGTATTGCTTTAAATGACCAAGGGAGGATTCCCTTTGTCCCTTGGCCTCTGAGGATGGGCTTTGTGCTCAAGAGGTTATTAACAAGAGACAGGTCTTCTTTTATGGAAGATTTTCTGACACAAGCTTCTTTGAAGCAGTCCAACATGCTAAAACGTGCATGGTTTTGACCTTTTCGTCGTCTCTCATAGGGACATGTTGGTATGTCAGTGGTAATTCTGGTATATAGGGAAGCTCTGGTCATTACTTGTTAGAGTTATCAGCCTAGTATGTCCTCTCTACTCTTGTGGCGTGCATATTTATTATGGCAATGGTGGATTCAGGGCCTACGTTTTGCATTCTTTTGAATAAAAGTTCTTGTGGTTCATCCTTCTGGACTATGTGTTTTTATGGTGTAGGTTGTTTTCTCCTTCTGAGGTATTACATATCTACATTTTTATTATATGTGCTTCACTTTTTGGGAAATTGCGAGAGTAAACTCAGAGTTTATGGTGTATTCTTTGGAAGATATGAGTTAGTTGCCTTCTCTTCTGTGGAGGGGATAAGTAATTCATTTGCTCATTCCTATAATATATGGAGTGAACTCTATCTTAAACTGTGTGATAGGTAATGTTGGAAAAATCTGATGGAGACTTCCAGCTGCAGTTTCCTTACCTGTTTTTTGGTCATACAATTTATGGTGGAGTTTTAAGGCTTTATAAGAAGCTTGTTAGTCTCCCACAATTCTACAACAACGCTTTTTGCATCTGTCAGAAGGTTATATACTACATGTCTTTTTGAGTATATATTTTCACTGTGCTTTACAAGTCCTTGGGAAATCATGGCTGTTACTTTTTTTTTTTTTTTTTTTTGAAAACCTTTATTGATATTTCAATCAATTACACGTATGGGCCTACAACCCCCGGGGCCGGCCGCTAAACAGTCAGAATAACAGAAAGCAAGTCTATCACAGTCAGCACCTCGGGGTGCAAAATCTCGACGTTAGCATACTCTCAGTCTCTGAACGGCCCAAGTAGGAGACAAGGATAATAAAGGTTTACATTTTATAATAGAAGAGGATGGAAGGATCAGGCGCCAAACAGTTTCCCAGCAGCGAAAAATGGCAGGCAGAATGATGAACGTAAACAATAAACAGCAGTCTATCTAGGCAATGGCGCTGAAACAGGAAGTTCAGGATGTGAAGGATTGACACAGCCATTTGCGCCTGCAACCCCCCTGCCCCAAGACCCAGGAAACTCCACGGAAATTATGGCACTCCGGAAACAGCAGTGATTAACAACAAAGGAGTTCTACCATGCTGATCCCAGAAAAAGACGGAGAAGAATAAGAGAAGAAAAGGAGGCCATAGAAAAAAGGGGTTAAAGACTAAAGAATCCCCCCCCCCCCCAACTCCCCACCCTGCACCTCTGCAGATGAGTACGGCCCCCCCCCCCAGCAGTGTGCCTGTCGCCCCTGAACCAGACCCGAAATATAGAAGAAACAGAGAAAAAGAGTAGGAAAAGAACCCCCACCAGACGGGGGGGTAGAGAGAGTATTAATAAACTGGAGGAGGGCCTGTAAAACACGCCCCCGGCTTCTCCCTCCCGCACCATACGTTTTCCCGCAAAGCATACAATACAGAACACGAAATCGACCCTGTCAAAGTGAAGTAAGGAGCATTACGCACTTGGTACACTAACAGTTATGCCGTGAGAGCACACAACGCCCGAGCCCGCCCGCCTAGTAGATGACCATCTCTGAAGGGTCAGCCTCATCCTTGGCCACTCTTTGCAAACCCACCCATGCATACCCCTCGTCCCAGTGCCATGTCCAGTGTTACCAGGAAGAAAAGCGTCCAATAAAGATCAGGAAGCGACACACACAAGTAGGGTAGAGGGCTCTGAAGGTCGACACAATCAGCTCTATGGAGGGTCGTCTTTCCCAGTGCTGAGCCAGGATTTACACTGCACACCAGGCCCAGGAAGGCGGAAACAGGCAGAGTAGGCGACCGTTGCTTGGATGTTGCCTGAGTCGTCGGAGGCCGCGCACGGGACAAGACCACCACCCCCCACTCAGGTCCGAAACCTCCGGAACAGACCAGATCCACAGCCAGCTGATCGCACGTTAATATACTGTCCGGAGAGTCCAGGCGTGCACTATTCACAGGGGCGGCCACTACACTGTCCCCTCGTGCGCGGTGTAAGAAGTCCCAGTGTACCTGGGGATAGGCAGGCGGCAACTGTTCCAACGCTGATGTCACTCCATCGAGCTTGCTCCCCAACACCCAGGCGCCGTGAACCAATGTGGAATGAAGG
The DNA here is from genome assembly GCF_964204655.1 of Triturus cristatus. Classification (NCBI taxonomy): domain Eukaryota; kingdom Metazoa; phylum Chordata; class Amphibia; order Caudata; family Salamandridae; genus Triturus; species Triturus cristatus. The sequence continues at coordinate 840,576,636 of NC_140592.1, forward strand.
GCACCGAGGGCCTCGAGAAGGTCACCGTACCCCAGTACAGCTCCCGGCGCTTGCTCCGCTACGCTCCTCAGAGGCGCACCCTCCCAATCTTGCTGCAACCCAGTGTACAGGATAGTGGACACTGTCCTACCAAAATGGCCGCTGGGTAGATCCAACCCAGATCGGGACCGGGGCTCAGGCCCAAGCGCCTCGGGTTCCATGTCGCTGGAAACAGGGTTCCGGGGGCAGGCAAATGATGTGTCCGGTGTGTGGTCACGGTCCACAGTCGTCCCCACCACGGACCAGCGCCCGCGAAAATCCGGGAGCAGCCCGCGAGAATCGGGGCGAGTTACGGGCGGCGTCCGGGCAGCTCACCGGCAAAGGCTGAGGCAATCACTGGAGAGTCTTGGAGTTGCCACCTCGGGCACGCACCCGTTCCGCTACGCTTAGTGGTAGGAACGACCACGGCGAAACGCAGGCCGACATTCGCACCACTCCGGCAGTCCGACTCCACCCAGTCACCGAAGGCCGCTGTTGTTGCACTGCCGCCCGGCCACGGCGTCCACTCGAGGTCCCGGCTCCAGGGCTGCACAGGCCGCAAACTTCAGACGGACATTTCTCCGGCGGTACCGCTGCCAGAAACTTCGGGGTCACACGGTCGGTTGCCGCTCGCGTTCACCAACACGGGCAGATAGCGCAGGCTAAGGATCTCGTGCAGGATATCTGTGCGGGGTGCGGAGGTTCACGGAGCCGGGAGCCTACGCTGCCATCCCGGTCGCCATCTTGGCTCCTCCCCCATGGCTGTTACTTCTTGAGGCAGACTTGTGATCGAATTGTGTTTCGTATCACAAGTGTTCTTGCATGCGCTTGTTGCGAACAAGGATTCATTTTAAATATTTTCCTTTAATGTCTTGTCTTTTCCTTATTTAATGTTTTGATACTGCACCAATAGGTGTGTCACCTTTTCTTCTTTCGCTTGCCTTGGCATTTTGAGGGTGCCCACGGCTTGGATCATGTTCAGACTTTCGGACCAAGACATTGAGGCCATGCAGGCGCAGGCTTTGTAAATACCTGCGGCCCTGCAGTGAATATGGGCAATCTATGTTCTATGTGTTGTCAGACCACTCGGAGTCTATTGTGACACAGTTATATACCGTATGTATATGTCCAGGTAATATACCTTTCTGGCAAAAATTATTACAACTGTCATCATTGATGAATATCAGTATTAAATTCAAACCTATTAGTGTAATTGAAGTATCTTTACAGTGCTTTATGTAACCTTTGAGTGGTCATTTTGTTCAAACAAAATTCTCAATACTATGGAGATATAATTGTTCTTTCTTTTGGTGTTCATTCATCTTGGTATAATGGAATGAGTTCCGAGTGTCCTTCTTTTGGATTTTATCAGGACAGTTCTTCCGCTGATATTTCCTTATGGTTGTGAATAATGAGGATTACATGACTTTTGTCTTGCAGTCAACCCTTTCAGTAAACAAGTTTTTTTCCCCTTAGGTGATTGAGGTTAATGTCTTACAACTGGCAGTTGGTTCTTAAAGAGTTTTTCCCTTTTCCTTCAAGGGCCGTTCCTTTCGGGCCTGTAGGGTTGTTTATTATTTATTTGTTCTGTGATAGTGATCATGGATTCTGTTAAGAGCAAAGCTCTTGTTTCGCTATTCCTACGTACATTTGGTCGATTGTTATATATGACCCTCTGGTTCTTTTTGAGACCTTTCGTAGGATTAGTTCGCAGACCCTCCTCCAGGGGGGTAAAGCTATAGTATTTGATTTAAAATGTAAGGAATCTACGGCTAGATGTCTCTATCTTCGGTAACGTAATATCTGGTAGAGACACAGTCTAGACGCAGATTCATTAACTCCCTACCCATCCTCCCAACTCTGCGAATGACTTATGAGGTAAGGGTTATACCCCTTTTCAGTACTGGTTTTATATACCGGAAATCACTATCTCAACTTATGTTGGAACTCAACAGACCACTTGGCCTGGCCACATAGGGTTTTGATTAGATGTTGCCATACCGTCCATTTCCAAATGTGTGTGGTTGGTAGGGTCGGGCATTTTTTATTTCATACTGGATTGGACACCAGTGGGCAGTATTGATTTATTTGTTCTTTCCTTGAAAGTCTGTTTGGTATAATCATACCTGGTATTGGCATAATCAATAAGTGTTGTGATGGTGTGATTCAACAAACAGCTTTGTGTTGTTTTTATAGATTTTGTTTTGCTATTTTCATGCCACTCATTACCTCTGATGAATGGGCTATAGAGTGTAAGGTTTTCTTCCCTTAAATGAGAGTTATTTACCAAGGCACAGGGTTTCAAAGATTTTTAATGAATGGTCTAGAGAGTATAAGGTTTTCTTCCTTTGCATGGTGGTTATTCACCAGGGTGCAGGGTTTCCCATGGTATGTGCTTTGTTGATTCTTTTGTATTTTTGTCTCTTTAAAACCCATATTGGATATTAACATACCATTTGAGGTTTCTTCTTTATGAATGTTTCAAAGACTTTTAAAAAAAAGCTACTTGGCACACAGTTTCCACAACCAGTTTCTATAGTGGCTCCGCGTTCTGGCACAGAAGATTTCACAGAAGAAACTGACGTCCACCAGCTGGAAGGGACTTATATGGCTCCACTGACGTCATGACCGGAGTCAACGTCATCACGGAGCTGTACGACGCCATCCCTCGGTGCGCAGAGGTACTGCCAGATCTAATTTCCAGATCCAGACTGGTGCCTGGGGAGAATTAAAAAAATAATGAATCTGCGGCTAGACTGTCTCTTCCAGATATTACGTTAGCAAAAGGAAGGAATTTGTACTTCGCGCTGACTCCGGAGAGCGCAATATCATCAGTGATCGCGTTGCCCGCGGACACGTCATGAAAGCGGAAAACAAAAGCAGACATTCAATGGCCACAAACACATCCAAAAATATGTCAAAATATCCATTCTGAACATTGCACTACACATTACTATATACATTCTTCTTTCATAGCACGTTTAACCTCATTTTTGTACTAAGTTTCTTTAAAAACCATCTTTCAGAACTATTTACCATTTTCGCTGTTATTAGGGATGTCGCGACTTCACCGTTAACTGCAACGGTCGCACCTTTTACATAAAGTGAAAACACATATGCACACATGACAGTATTTTACACACTAGTTGTTTATTACTATACACTTCAAACTCACGTTTTTCTAGTATATTTCTAAAACCACCATCTCTAAAACCTATTTTCTGTTTTCGCGGTGAGGCCGGAGATCGCGATCACACTGGTCGTCGTGAACCCCGCGGTTACATCACAAAAGAGGAAAGCAAAAGCAGGAATTCAATAGCCACCACCACATAAAAAAATTATAGCTACATAACTAATTCTAACCATCACAGTAGATAACTCACTTTATAAATGACCATAAAAACAACAAAATCTCAATATGTCTAAAACAATGCGTATAAATGATTCGCAAATATATTTTCATTATATTTCCACCAATATTCGCGAAGACGTCCATAGTTGTAATGTCCCCGCGATGCTACACGTGGGCCCCGCTGGCGTTCACGGCATATAGTCGGGAGTATCACGCACTTCAAAAAAATAAACATTTTGGACACATAACTCCCATTCTCAAGCATGGGGTCACAGTACCTTTACTCTGACCGCTTATGTTATTTTTTTCCGAAATGTTCAGCATCTGGAACCATTCTTGATGGATAAAATGGTGTCCGCAACTTTCTGTTCAGGTTGCGTCCAGCCAATCAGAGCATTCCCATTGGCACATGCATTCGCGAGTAATCGCGAAACCATAGCGAAATATCTGCGGCCAGAGATATCACTATAATTTTCACCTTAAATTTTTCAAAACCTACTGCAGATTTACACCAAATAGGCAAAACGCACTTCCTTGAACCAACATCTACCTCACTGCCAAATTTGGTGCAAGTACGTTCAGCAGTTCAGGCTGTAGGTGTGGCTAACGGTTCCTATGGGAATTAACATTACAAATGCACCCTTATTTCGTACCCCAAATTCTCGGTCCCCACTACCCGGATCACCCCCAAACATTCCATGACTACCAGAACCTACCTTGACACATGGTTTTGTAATATGTCATGAAGACTGGTCAAACGACGCCAAAGTTATAGGCAAGCCAACTTTTCCTACAACTACCTACTGGCGACTGCCAGAAGGTGAAATACATACATACACAAATCTATATATATACACACACATACATATGATCAAGGCCCCACGGGGTCCAAACGCGTCATGGCTGTGGTCTGAGAGCTGCAAATAAACTCACTTTCTGCATCATCTCTGTGGTACGGGCTCTGGTTCTTCAACTGCTATTGGAACGAGCAGAGAATATTTTGACACACACTGACACACACACACTGACACACACACACTGACACACACACACACACACCCCCCCCCCCCGCCCCCCCAGGCGCTCAACGCCCATTGGGCTCAAAGGGCTTCAGCCCAGCTGAGACAGCTTCCCGGGCACACGCACGGCCATGCCAGAGTACTTCACAGGTCTTTAAAAGACCATTTACGTGTTAACGAGGCGTTGTTGCTGTTCACCTTTTCTTAGAGACCTGCATCTCCACTCTGCATATTGCTGGAAGAGTCAGCCCCCCCCCCCCCCACTGCAATTTTTCATGACTCAGGTTGCACCTCTGATAGACTGAAATATATATATATTCAATGAAAAAACCAAAGGTTTCACACATGTTATAGTTAGCTGGACATTTCACTCGTAAAAAACCATTGAAATTCCCCCGTTATAGTTAGTTCAGCTAACTATAACTCGCGCGCCCGCAATGCACTACTGATGACGTCACATATTACATCACTCATGACATGGTCACTGACATCACTCATGACATCACTGATGACATCTCAAATGACATCACTGATGACATCACTGATGACATCATCCTTGTGATAGAGTGGCAGACCTCCTCTCCCCCTAATATAACCATTGAAACACACATTCAAAAATAGAAACTAAAATGTTCAAAATAATGAACATATCAATATCAGTTACAACAACCTATTCAGTAATTCTAAGAACCACATACACATACAGTAATTCACCAACAGTCCTCTACAGTCACTCATACATGTACTCACTCATCATATGTACTCATACACCTGTACATCCCTTTACACAATGCCACTCATCCATAGAGTAACTCACACAGATAGTCACTCATGCTAATAAAGAATCAATCATCCATTTACTTACATATACAGTTATACACACACCACCACACTTACTTCTACAGAAACTTACATATACTTACTCTTTTAAACAATCACTTATAGAAACACATACTTATTCATACAGGAACTCTTCCAATCTCTCACTCTCACATATACTCACTTATATACACCAATAGTCACATATACTAGTTTAAAACATATGTAGTTACTCATAAAGACACTATTGAGACAGTCATTCACTCACTAACACACCCATGCACACACTCATCCACCCATACAGTCCTGCACACATGCTGTATTCAACACATACAAACAGTGAGTCACTCATTCATGCACCTATGCACTAAGTAATACCCCCCACCGAACCATACAGAAACTCAGACACTCATAGTGATAAAAAACCAACTAATAACCTATATAGACACTCATGTAGCTACTCACCAACCCATGCAGCCACTTATACACAAAGTAAGAAACTGATACAGATATTTAAATATTTAAAGATTACTCAGTAAGCCATGTATTCACTATGATACACTTAAACAGTCAGTTACACAAAAAAAATTCCAAAAAAAAGTATCCATTTAGACACTTATATACCCATTTATTCTTCCTTTGACCTTGAGATATACATAAATATAAAAAATATATAATTTTCATAAAAACACACAATCACTGGATGATGTCATCAGTGATGTCATCAGTGATGTCATTTGAGATGTCATCAGTGATGTCATGAGTGATGTCAGTGACCATGTCATGAGTGATGTAATATGTGACGTCATCAGTAGTGCATTGCGGGCGCGCGAGTTATAGTTAGCTGAACTAACTATAACGGGGGAATTTCAATGGTTTTTTACGAGTGAAATGTCCAGCTAACTATAACATGTGTGAAACCTTTGGTTTTTTCATTGAATTTCTAAGGTTTTTTAAATGCTAATTCCTAACTATAACGTGTGTGAAACCCATGGTTTTTTCAGTGAATTTCAAAGGTTTTTTAAATGCTAATTTCTAACTATGCCTACAGAGATAGGACATGTGAAGAAAGAAGAAAAAATGCACAAATACGAAGATAAGTGCAGGAAGAAGGATAACGTGCAGAAAGAACAAAAAGAAGAGCAGAAAGAAGCCTTGTTGCAAAATCATCCTGTACCCTCAACTTTTTCAGACGGATACTGGTGGTAACTGAGTCTGACTAACCAGTCCTAGAGCCAGTGCTATGTTAAAAGACACTTAGAATACAGTGAAAACACCTACATACACTAGGGAACATTATGCGTTGGGGTCCCCCTGTGATTAGCATGACCTCCTCTGTAAGCCCCTAGTGTATAATAGGGCATGGGGATTAAAACTACCTCTTAAAACAGGCCACAGGGCGTTTTTGCACACATTAACTCAGGCCCCGTCCCCTCCCTTCACCACTGTGTAAACACGCCCTGTGTCCATTTTTAGTTGGGAGATTAAGTTCATTTGAATCCTGAGGGTCCCTAGGGTCCAACTAGCCCACTAGGTACCTCCAGTAAGTGCCACAGAGCTGCGTTGCAGAGAGGTGTAAAAAGTGGCACGGCCTGGACCACCTCTCTGCAATGCAGCTCAGTGGCGCTTACTGGAAGCACTTGGTGGGCTAGTTAGCCCCCAGGGGCCCTCAGTATTGAAGGGAAATTATATCCCCAATTTAAAACATGCCATAGTGCGTGTTTGCACACGTCACCTCAGGCCCCGTCCCCTCCCTTCACCACTGTGTAAACGCGCCCTGTGGCTGTTCTAAGTTGAGAGTCCCCCTGAATCCTAAGGGTCCCTAGGGTCAAACTAGACCACTAGGTACCTCCAGTAAGCGCCACAGAGCTGCGTTGCAGAGAGGTGTAAAAAGGGGCTTGGCCTCAGAACACCTGGCTGCAGCGCAGCTCCCTGGCGCATACTGGAGATGCCTGTTGGGGGCGCGTTTGCAGAGTGCTGCACGGAGGGGGCATGGCCTCCGGCACGATGCCAGTCTTTTATTTATTTTAGTTTTTTAAGAAGGGGGGCTGTTTGGTTCCCCTTCTTATTCTAATTTATTGGCCCTGATGACCCCATCCCCCAGGGCCAGTCTCCTAATTATATTTTTTTGACCCCAATCCCCAGGGCCGGCCACTGTTTTTTATTATTTTTAAAAAATATATATTTATAGACACACCTAGGACATGCTGGACAAACCGTACGTACCTATCACCATGACGATTTGCGTGATATTCATTAAAAGGCGACTATGCATGCAATGAATCCACGTGGAATGTATTTACACCACTAGTGAAGCTCTGACATGTCTGATGCCCTACCGTGCCTAATCCTGGTAGACAACCTTGTCGTTTATTTATACAAACATGGGTAGCTATTGACGGGCACATTTAATACACATGCACACCAAGCCATTCAAAGGGGATTCGACAAAAATTCGACCAAAACTATGCAAGAAACCCCCCTCACGGTTAATAAAACACACATCCACTGCCGGATGTGTAATACTTTTTATTTTACTCTCTGGAAAGGGGACGAACATCACTTGAGAGTCACAGCGTGCTCCTGACAGAGCCCAATGCTGTGTTACACCCACCATTGCCTGCCGAGTGCCACACACCTCTGTGTTGTATTCCACTAGCTAGCGCATATGCTATGACACTCTCTAGCCCATGTGCACTGTAACACCACCCCGTGAATATGTCATGCCACACTTGTCTTCGCACGGGTTATATTGCCCCATCTAACGTGCCTTTCTCGATGCCTATGTTATAACGCACAGTGCTATGCCATACATATTACAATCTGGGATCCATATATTTGTCACAGTGCATATGCAACGTTACACTCCCCAGCACATATTTTATATTACAACTTTAGAGACTAGTTAGGTTACACAACACTGCCCTGTGCATATTACACTCCAAGGCGCATATCGCATAGCACGCGCTAGTGCCTGTGCTATCTCGCGCTCTCCAATGAATCTGTCATTGCGCACAATGTATTGCAAATTATATTTCACGCCCGGTTCATCTTATATCACACTTTTTGGTGCATAGTTTATACCATACACTATATCTAGTTTTCATTTTCAATCGTGCTCTCAGGACTATGTTCTATATAACACTGTGTTCACCTACCCTTTTCACGGGCATTACATTTTGCGATAGGGGGTGGAGGGTCAGGGGGTGTTTCTGCCAAGTGAGTCCGGAGTCACAGTCACAAACGTCCTCTTCTTCCTGAATAAAAGTGAGATTATGCTGCATACTTGTTCATATTTTAAGTAGTTCGCACAGACACAATGTTTTAAAAACAATAAAGTTCCTAATACCCGCCTTCTCTGAACAGTTAGCTTGCTGCCCCATCCCCTTCCTCCCTATCCTCTGTTGTGTGAATCCATGGACTAGCCTCCTCCCTCCTGCCATGCATGGTCTGATGTGCTGCCACTGCCCTCAATTTAGTATGATGTACCAGTCCAGTCCTCCTGCCCTCCATTGCCCAATTCTATGCCCCATCATTGACCTCCTGCTTAAACTCTGTGCTTAGCTTGCTGCCCCTATTCTCCTTCCCCCTGCCCTCCGATGTCTTTGTGCATGCCCCTGCTCCATCCTTTTTGCCCACCATGTCCCATGGACCTGCCACTCCTATCTACTCTGAGTGTTCTGTTGAGCTGCCACTCCCCTCCCACCTGCCTAGAATTGTCAGATGACTGTAACCTGTCCCTGCCACCTCCACCCTGCCTGTCCACATGCCATGCCCCTATCCTCTTCCTCCTGTCCTACATGGTCCATTGTACTGCCACACCCTTCTGCCCTCCCTGGTCTGTTGTGCTGCAACTGCTCCTCCTGCCTGCCCCGTGTGGTCTGTTGTGAGGTCCCTTCCCCTGAACTTTCTTGTCTGTGCACAGGTCCTGACCCTCCCTTCTATCCTCCATTGTCCTTTGTGCATGCCCCTCCACCCTCCTTCTTGCCCATCATAGCCATTGTGCTGCCACTAACCCTCCCACTTGCCATGCATGGTCTTCTGTGCTGCCATGGCCCCTCCCACCTTCCCTGTGTGGTCAGTTAGCTGCCCCTGACCCCCTCCCACCTTCCCTCCATGGTCTGTGTGTATGCCATCACAGTCTCACTGTTGCTCTTCATGGTGTGTCTTGCTTCTAGTGCCCATCCTGGCTGACCTCCATGGCTATCTTGCTGCTCCTGCCCTGCCCCCTTGCCCCCAGCCCTACTCCCTCCCTCCTGGCTTGTCTGTTCCATTGTAATGCCCCTGATCCGTCCCTCCTGCCCTTTATGGTCTGTTATGCTGCAGCTTTCTCTCCTGTCTGTCCATTATGGTCAGCTAGCTACCATTGCCTCTTGCCCCTCTGTTCTCTGTTGTCCATGTGCATGGTCCTGTCCCCTCCCTCTTGCTTTCTATGGATTGTTGTGCTGCACTCCCGTCCTGCATGCCCTGTGTGGTGTATTGTGCTGCTGCAAACCCTGATGCCTGCCCTGCAGGGTCAGTTTGGTGCACCTCTCCATGTCCCTCCTGTCCTCTGTTATCCAAGTCCATGTCCCTATCCCATTTCCTTCCATGATCCAATGTACCATACTTGCGAACATTTTGAACTTGGTAAGAGGGAGATTTTGAAAAAAAACTGGGGTATTGATTTTCCCCTTTGAGTTACATTGAAAAAGAGGATATTGTAGACAGGAGACAGATCAAATAAAGCCCATTTGAGCTTAAAAACATTGGACGTTTCCTGGCTGAATCGGGTCTGTTGGCATGTATGGTTGTACTACCATTGCCTCTTCCTTCTGCCCACAATGGTCTATTACATTGCCACAGCCTTGAAGGAGGGTAGATTTTGTATCACAGGGGGCCCCTGGCCCGTTCTGTCCACACCTGAAGTATGAGACCCTTGTCCTTGCCCTGCCAGCTGCATTTGTAGGCCGTATTAAATTGACCAGCGGGTCCTGTATTGCTATATAATTATCCTGAGACATCCTTACCACTCAGCCAGCATAAAACCCCTGTGTAGGCCCTTCTGTTCAATATGTAGGCCTCTTTGTTAAATTGACCATAGCTCTGCAATTTTAGTGTATAGCAGTCTGAAGGCAGGTCTGCGAGGCCTTCTGATCCAAACTAGTAGCCCCCACCCTACCCGAGTGCTCCGTGCTCGGTATCAAAGTTCAACATCCCCCTGAAGCTGTCGACATACAGTAGGCTGCATCCTGGACTGGTACTTGCTTCCTGGGCAGGTTTCCCGCTTTTAAGGAAGTGGCAACCGCAGAGCGTCAAGTTAGGAGAACTGAGGAGATTTTATACATGAATATATTGAATTCCCGTACAATACCCATTATTTTCTGCTTGCTCTATGGAACTTACGATAAGCGATTGGCCTGAGAGACTGACCTTTTCACCCAGTCCATTGTCAGCATTAAGTGGGTAAATGCCGAAATGTCTGGTAAAATCTGCAGTCGAAGCTTTTGGGTAGCATACGTAGGTAGATGTAGCGTGCAAAGGAGCCCACAAAATGATATAAAAAGGGAGCACCCACAGATATCGACGGACTACCTCGCCGTCTGTATGTAGGTTAACAGGCAGTGCAGGTTTTCCCCAAGAGCTGGGAGCTCTTGTCTTCCTTTGCTTAAAATGTCTTGCTCTGCTTTGCTTGAAGTATCTTATTCTATTTTACCTATATGAAATGTCATGTTATGTTTAACCATTGTTCTCTTTACTTTTGCATTTAAAAGATTTTGTATTGTAATTGCAGGAATGCTTGCTCTAAGAGTAAACGTGAGTGTTCCTAGGTAACATTTTCCTTGGTGTAACTTGTTTCTCATGATGCATTTATAGATGTGTTTTCTCTCTCTCTCTGTCAGTACATTAATTGAGATACAGAGAATATTATGACAGCTGTATGATTATCTGGATTCTGTTTTTTGTACTTTATGTCTCTATTCTGCGGTTTCTTTGAAGTTGCATCTTCTCATTAAACTGCCATTGTATTCTGCCTCCAATTCCATGTCTCATATGTCTGTTTTCTTCATTTTTGGAGCAAGCGTTCCTAGGCACCCCGGCTCAAATTAAGGTGCCCCTTTTGTCCCTGACTCACTCTCCTGCTCAGTTCTGTGGTGGCTCCCGGGGATCTGGGGACCGCCCCTAGCTTCCTTGACCCGTAATAGATCTTCCCTCCAACAGCCTCTCTTGCAAGTCCTGTATTGTTGGTTTGTTGCCCCTGCCCCCCTTTCCACTGCCCTCCATAGTCTGTTGTGCTTCCACGGCCCTTCCTGCCTGCTCAGTGTGGTTAAATTGTTGCCTTTGCACCCTCCTACCTGCCTTCAATTTTCAGAGTCCGTGCCCCTGGCCTCTGCCTCTCAACAGTATCCTAATGAACAACTAGATTGCTAACATTCTATATTTATTACAAAAGTGTGGAACGCCTGACATCATCTTGATGTAATCAAAACTGTAATACCTAGAGCATTTCCTTTAGAAATTACATATATGAGAGGGTCTTATTGGCATCAAAATTATGGTTAGTGCTCTAAAAGACTAAAATAAGGACATATTTTCTGAGTTTTCAAATAGCGACAAAGCACTTTTAAATTATTTGTTATCTTTATGTTTTTTTATCCAGTTGACCACTTGATTAAATGTTGCACTTAGGGGAGAGGATGTGGTGTTACTTCCAGAACTGCAGACTTTGCAACTGGGGAACCAGGTTGAAGTTTCTGCTTCAGCTCGACATTCTGTGATTCTGGTCAAATCACTTAGTCTCCCCATGTCTACAACCAAAATGAATTTGTTCTTGTGTGATGTAACCAATGCTCATGTAAAGCACTCCAATACCTGACAAGTCTGCACTATATAACACTGCAAAAACACAAAATAATAAGTGTTTTGCACACTTCTGTCATTGGGCTATATTTGGGCTACATCTGGTTGATTTTGGGCTACATTTGGGCTCTTTTGTCTCCGGTGGCCATCTTGGGAGATTTATTTGTTATGAAGTTTCCTAAGTTCCTCATGTACTGCAGTCTCCTCAGTAGGAAATGCTTTCAGTGTTTTACTTTGATTCCATCATGAAGGTATTCAGATATGTCACACATTTGCCATAAATTCTGAATGTTAGCACTCTAGTTGCTCATTAGATCACTGTAGTAAAACTACTCCACCATGGAAGTCTGCTCCTGGTATTAAAAGTGCATGTTTCAGTCTGCATGTCAGAATTTTTTAATGAAATAGAAGAGGATTTGAGAAGTCACTCAAAATGTGCCCTCATTTTCATTCTTCAGTATTAATCATAATTTCTATGGCAAAATGAACCTCCTCATTGTGTTCCTTTTTAAATTAAATGTTTTAAGTGTTACCAGTTTATTCCAATCAAGATGGCTTCAGGTGTGCCATACTTTTGTCATAATGAAGACAGTAAGCGCTCTAGTTGTTTTTAAGAACATTCTGGGACATTCTGTCATTGGGCTATACTTGGGCTACATCTGGGTGATATTTGGGCTACATTTGGGCTCTTTTGTCTCTGGTGGCCATCTTGGGAGACTTATTTGTTATGAAGTTTCCTAATTTCCTCATTTACTGCAGTCTCCTCAGTAGGAAATACTTTCAGTTTTTTACTTTGATTCCATCAAGAAGGCATTCAGATGTGTCACACATTTGCCATAAATTCAGAATGTTAGCACTCTTTTTGCTCATTAGATCACTGTAGTAAAGCTACTGCTCACCAGGGAAAACTGCTGCTGGTATTGAAAGTGCATGTTTCAGTCTGCATGTCAGAATTTTTTAATGAAATAGAAGAGGATTTGAGAAGTCACTCAAAATGTGCCCTAATTTTTCTTTCTGCAGCACTAATCATACTTTTTATGGAAAAATGAACCCCCTCATTTTGTTCCTTTTTAAATTAAATGTTTTAAGAGTTACCACTTTAATCCAAGCAAGATGGCTTCAGGTGTGCCATACGTTTATCATAAGTAGGACTGTTAGCGCTCTAGTAGTTCTTTGGAACACTCTGGGAAGCTGCAGTAGAACACAAAGGAATCAACTGACAGTCTCTGCCCTTGTTGGATGTACATGTTTTACTGAGAATATCAGACTTCATTCTCACATGACTGAGAAAGATAATGTGAATTTACAGAAAATAAGCTCTCAGTTTAGCCTATAGATCACCTTCCAAACCTCTGTGGTAAAAGCATGAGAAAATATTTTTCTCTCAATCATGATATCCCAGCAGAAGGCTTTTTCACATGGTGAAATCACCTTAGAACATACCACAATTCCTAAAATGAGTATGGTACCATCAACAAATGATTTATAATGTAACTAAAGTCTTAAAACCTTCTATTAACTGCAATGCTTTTTAATGAGGTGCTATCATGTATATTTGTCCCAAGATGGCTGCCAACACTTCTTGGATGAAGTGCTGACAGCCAATCAGATCTCAGGATGAGATGTGTGGTTAGGCTCCGCCCACATATATATATGCTTTTAAATGCTATTTACTCAGGAAATACTGAACAGATTTACACCAGACCTGCAAAAGGCACTTCCTTGACCTTATGGCTACCTCTCTGCCAAATTTCTAGTAATTCTGTTCAGCCGTTCGGGCTGTAGCTCGTTCTAAAGGTCCTATGGAAAAATGCATGGGAAAAACGCGTTTTGGGACCCCCCTTTTATCTCAGCCCCCGCTTGACGAATCCCCCCCGAGACTTTCAGGGTAGGAGCGGAGCGTAGCGCCCCACCTATTTTGAGAAATTCGCGAGGATTCATCGACCGGCGCCAAAGTTATTCAAAATAGAATGTTGCGGATTTCCTATGGAAAAGGGGTCCTAACTATAACTACCTACTGGCGACCGCCAGTAGGTAATATATATATATATATATATATATATATATATATATATATATATATATATATGTAAAATATATTCCAAACGACTCCTGACGATGAGGAGCGCCTCAGCCTCTAAGGTCGGGCCATCACTGATGCGTCAGACATCAAACCATATTCCAAACTAAGGCACGCATACAATAAGTAACGTGCGACAGGCCACACCAACATTGCTCAATAAATCCTTTTATTGTAGGCAGGAGAGCATGCATAACATCATGCATAACGCGTTTCAACTCTTGACGAGTGTTTGTCAAATGCAAATGTTCCTAAAGCGGATTGGTTGGCTTTTTTATAATAAGTGAAAAAGGACCGATTGTCCACATTAATTTAAGAGAGGCAGTAGATTGAATTATTTTGGAGTTCTGAGAGAATTCGTTTTTCATTGCTGGTGAATGTTCACTTTCATTTTTTTAAAGGGTAAATCCTTTGGAAATAAAGTATTCCTATTGTTTTACCTTCACCATCACTTTTAATAATTACATTTGTGTAGTCACCTGGATCACAACATCCATAATGCTCCACTGCTGCTTATAATATCCATTAGTGATTCAATGTTCCATTTGTTATTATTGACTCAGTTAATTGGCAACCCGCACACCTTTTTTTCAAAGTTCATAATTTAGTCTTAGATGTGGTCTTTTTGGGGTGCAATCCTGGTGTGTGCTCTGTCCCACAGCACCGTAGAATATGACACGTGATGCTGATGCATAAATATGCATCAGTCCCAGGATGCGACACCAACGTGTTGGATGAAAAAAATCATCATTTGATCAGGTTTCATTTGTTTCAAATATGTTTTATTCTTATTTTTCTCTCTTGAAATGTCGAATTGGTGATTACGATTTTCAAGTGCATGAATTATGCTCAACGGCCTTAATTACAGCATGTCGAAAACATCCAATGCGACAAATAATCATGAAGTCATTTTGAACCAATGCATTTCGGGCTTCTCGCCCTTCTTCAGGGTTGACTGTAAAACACGGAAACAAACACCATATCAGAGACGCCTCAAAGGCATAATTCAAATCATGTATGTAGCTCTAAGATGAAAGTTAATAGCTCACTTATAAACTTCAAGAAGCAAAAGAATCTTACTGACAAAAGCAGTAACCCACTGACCTATTTACAATATGTGCACTTTGTGATGGGCATGGTACATGTTCTTAGCAGCAGGCAAATTAACCCTCTGCGCTATCTATGCTGAGGAATTGCCTAGCACTTCCAAACCTCGTGATATTTGGGGCCCGCTAACTGCATACCTGTTGACTGTCACTGATATCTGATTGCTCATGTCATTAATGTACTGTAATCCTCCACTGCCACATTGTATACCTGATTGATTACTATCAAGTGTTTGTGTGTCTACGATTGTCATCTAATTCATTGTCAATATCTCCTGCCACCCCAAGTGTACGAACTGTTAATGTGTCATCAATTGCTACCTCATAACCATCTGTATGTGTTCTTTTTGAAAAACCTCTGCGCTATCTTTCCATGAGTCAAAACCTCCACTAGACAAAACTCCGAACTCGCTCTAGGAAGACTTTTATTCACCGGAGTTATCATGACATTTTTTTTATTGCCAAAAATTGCTGTAGGCCAGGAAGGAGGCAGCAAGTGCTTTTAAAACCTAAATATACAACGCCCCCACTCAAAGTTAGCACCCGTTGCGGTCACACCAGTCGCACTGCCCTAGAGCCAGCTCTTCTCCGGGGATCCTGTGACCTCAGTGACAGAGTCACTTGCTCTAGGGTCCGCTACTTCGTAGGCCTGCCTGCAAGACTGGAGGTGAACTTCAGTATGGATTGTGGTGGGTAAACCTTCAAGGTGAACCCACACTTGCCACTGCTAGGGTCCTCCTGCTGGTGTTAAGACACCAGGGCTTTTCCGGATTTGCAGGGCCTTCTAAGGTCTAGCATGCAAACGTGCTCCCTCAGGAGAGTGGTCTGCGGGACTGCTCATGAAGGCTGAACCTGGTTCCCCAGTTCTAAATGTGGAATCTCTGCCCCCAGTACTACATCCACTCCCTCTCTGAACACCATACTGCCCCACTGAGAGAAACTCACACTGCCTTCAACTACAATCCAATTTGACCTGCTATAAACAACTGGATGCGACTCAATTCAAATTACGCACTAGGCAAGAACAATATACTCCCTAAAGGAAAAAGTAACAACATCCTGGAAAAAGCAAACACTCATAGGGAATGAAAGATTAAATAAAGCATGCGAAATGTAAGCAGGAACAACATGGTGAACTTAACGCTTTTACACTCACTATTCAGAAATCACTGAGTGCTTCTGCCTGAAAACTACAGGGCCCAGAAAGGACCCATTTCAATGTCCACTGCTTATATGCTCACAAAACATAAGCAGTATGGTTTAAAAAGACCACATTCATTAAAACAAAGCCGCCGTACACATTTTGTTTTCCAATCCACCCATCACCCAGGTATTGCAGTACCTCCAGGTTTGGCGCACTTCCCCACCAGGGGAAAACAGCACTTGACTGGCAAACTCAGTAGAGTGCTGCTAATGTTTTTGGGGTTTGAATAAAACCGATCTGGCGACTTTAAGAACACTCCGTCTTGCTTTGTTTAGTTATTGATTTTTCATATTTCGAACCTTTTATTTCCGAGGCTGCACTTTGGAATAGAAAAATGTCAAAACGGCATTTCCAGCAAAAGTGGTTTTCTTTTTTGCATCCATTTCACAGGGGAACAAATGAACAGCAGGAAGAAAGAGGGTGAGAACCATTTCTTGAGTCGCGGTTTTCGGTAAGTGAGGAGGAGCTAGACAGACAGAGAGGGAATAAGAGTAAGAAAGAGGTGGCGCAGCGTCAGTGCAGAAGCGGACACCTTCCTTGTCTCGTCTGGGCAGGAAGCAAGAGACCTTCACAATGGCCTACAATCAGCCCGCAGTCGTGTTTCATTAGGACAAGACATGCATCAAGTCCAAAAGCACGACGTGTAAAACACACGTCGTGCTTTTGAACTTGTTGCATTTCTTATCTTAATAGATGCGCGGCTGGGGGTCTTTGTGAAAATATTTGTTAATTGCAGCGCATGACGGTGTTGCAATTAACAAATATTTTCACAAAGGCCCACAAAGAGCCCTCAGCAGCGCTCCATTAATAAAGAAATGTGGCAAGTGCAGGAGCCCCTGCGGGCATAGGCTTCCCGCAATCAGCAAATTACCGTTTTTCACGCCGCTCACGATTTAAAAGCGTGCGGCGCGAATGCTCACCCAGGATGTGCGCGCTTCACACCGGACACTGCGCGCTTGGCGGCACAGAGGTGCACGAACGCAGCTTTCAGGGAACAATGCTCGGCTCCCGGTCCGCGCGCTGTCTTGGCGAGGAAAGAATCTGCTGCGACCGCAAAGAAACACCGCAAATGGCATCTACAGGTGCATGAAGGTGTGAGGCATCGGCGAGGACTACTCATCCGCGCTGATCGCTGCGAGAACTGCCGTATTGGATTTCGGCGCCTTGGTGGGGGAAGGCACTGCCGGTCAAGATGTCGGCGCGGTTCCTGTGGCGACGGGAGTCTTTTCCGATGCTACATCGGAGGTGAGGTCGCTGCAACTCCCATACGAAGAGCGGAATAGTGCTTACTGTAGTGGATGGCCCAGGGGCACCAGCGGCAGCGTAATTAGTTCCCGAACCTGGCTCGTTGTGGAATGTGCCAGACGTTAAAATGGAGGCCGCGCTCCGCTGAATGGGGGCGCTTTTTCGCGCTCACAGCTGCATACTCGGTGCTGCTTGATGTCTCCGCTGCAATGGGATCCCTAAGTGCTGCCAGCAGAGCCTCCCCTACACTGGCTGTCGTGAGGCTGGTGAATTTAGGCAAACACGCGGAAGACTCGAGGGGCAGCTGCTCGCCACTGCCGGACATTGTCAGGCCTGCACATCTCCCCCTGGGTGTAGAAATAATCAGCGCCAGTTCACCGTTACCTGCGAGTCGCGCACTGGCAACCCTCCCCGCCGCAGGCCGGCATTTCACTACCCCCGTTGCAGTGCCTCCCTTCTGGCTCCATCTGGCTGCGGGAGCATTGTCTCAGGGCTCTCTTCCTTATCAGAGGTTTAGCCACTCACCTGAGCGCCATGCCTTCACGTCCACCGGTGGTCTCCCTTGTGCTCTGGGGAACTGACTGGCTGGGTCCCTGGGCGGCACCATCTGGGGACTCCAAGGTGCGGACTCTTACAACTCGGAGATCCCCAATTCTGGCACTACTCCATGGAGCTTCACAGCTAGGTTCTTACGTACTACATTCCGGAATCGCTTGCACGCCTCTGAAGGTTTCAGCCATATGCCGCCTAAGAAGACTGCGAGCAAGACACCAAATAAGGTCTCAGATTTCTTCTCGTCTGCAGAAAAACGATCTGCGCTGCGGGAAGACGCGTGCTCGGTGGCGATGGCACTCACGGAGGCGGACCTCTTAGTAATGTTCAAGGACTTCAAGTCTGAACTGCGCAGAGACATCAGCCAAGACATCCAATCCTACATGGACCAACTGCGATCTGACTTGACGGAGCGTCTGTCCTCCTTGCAAAAAGATGTGGACTCCGTAGGCACCAAAGTCCTTGATCTCGAGGCACACCACCAGGCACAGGAGCAACTCTCTAATGAACTTCAGGACGATGTGTGATTTCTTAAAGATCAGCTTTTTCAATCGCAACTTAAGGCGGAGGACCTCGAGAACAGAGCACGGAGGGAGAACATACAAATTAGGGACCTGGAGGAGAGCGCAGAGGGGCCTGACCTGGAGGCCTTCGTGGTAGGTCTCTTTTCAGAAATTCTAGCACCACAGACTCTTAAAATAAAACTGGACCGAGTTCATCGAGTGGGGGCCCTACAACATGGAGAGAAGAAACGGCCACGCGACATCCTGGCCAAATTCCACTCCTATAAAGTCAAAGAGGCGGTCCTCCAGGCAGCCAGGGCGAAAGATACCGTCGCATTTCAAGGTCATTCTTGCACCATCTATCAACATGTCCCGCCGTCTACATTGGCACGGAGACAATTGTGCAGACCCGTAACTACTAAGTTGCGAAGCACAAGATCAGGTATCGGTGGACATATCCCTTTGGGCTCAGCTTCGAATTCCAGAACAAACGCCACCACATCACCAATCTACAGGAAGGCTTGGATCTCCTGGGCATACCCGCTTAAGAGGTTGTCCCCTCCCAAGGTAAATCTGCCCGGGGAGCTCCGCTAACCTCAGCGTGGTCTGTTGGGTCGCGCAGGGGTCGACGAGGATTGCTGTTTGAGTGCGCCATGGCCGAGAATCCCAGCTTTCTGCTTGTACAACGTACTGGTTGCCGCCTCTGGACGCCTTCGATGATCCACACCGGGGTCTGGCATTTCCCGGAGTACCGGGTGTGCTCCACTCATGAGCCTTCGCTGCTGCCCACGTTCTGGCAGCGCTGGACACTTTCTGTAGAGGAGGATGGCGCACGAACTTAGCAGACTTTATAAGTGAGCCTGATGTTGCTTCCTTTTGTTTATAGCACGGTGGGCCTAACAGTCGAAGATTCTACTGCTTTTCGATATAGGTTGTGATCCACGTAGTTGCTAAATATTGTATTTGCCATTGTTGATGCCTTCTAGATATATTTCACTAGACATGTGTTTTATTTCTCATGAGCCGCACAAATATGCTTCTGATTGAACTTTCTGCTGGGACAGGCATGGACAGGGCCTCGGACTTGGTGTCTCCCATGGTCTCTAGGGGGCCTCCTCGGCCCCATAGGGGGACCAAAAGTAATGTTCGTATTATATACTTGTCCTCATTTGTATGGGGGTTTTAGGGTGGGTCTGGGAGGGTTGTGGTGGTGGCTTTTTAACAATTGCCCTGGGGGGGGGTCCTCTACTTTCCAGGACGCACAGCTGGCATGCTTGGGTCTTGCACTATCACAAGGGGACAGATTGGGAGCGGTAACAAACTGGGGCCTTCGGCGCTTGTCGAGAGATGTAGTCTTTTTCCTGTGATATAATGCAGATTACTATCGAAACTTGGAATGTTAAAGGTCTTAATTCCCCTCAAAAACGCCACAAAGTCTGGAAATACATTACTGACCATCACCTCGACAAAGTGGCTTTACAAGAGACACACTTAGCCAGGACCAAAGACTGGCGTCTCCGCCACAAACTTTTTCCACTAATTTATAGATCATCGACCCATACGAAACACAGGGGGGTGGCTATTATGTTTCGCTCCTCCATACAATTTCAACCACTGGGGGTTCAGAGTGACAAAGATGGCCGTTGGGTTATCGTCAAGGGGCGCTTGAGAGGGAAGGTCTGCACTCTGGCGGGAATATATGCTCCCAACACTGGAAAGTCGGTTTTCCTACACCCTTTTTTGAGGAAGTTAATAGACTTTGCAGAAGGTCCGCTGTTCCTCACAGGCGATTTTCATCTGATTTGGCAGAAAGAATTGGACAGTACACACACAGCATTCGGGCATGGGCTCCTTTTCGGCGGAGACAACAGCGCATACAGTACTTGGGCCTTCTGGACGCTTGGCGCACTCTTTTCCCGCAGAACCGAGATTATACATTCTACTCGCACGTCCATCGTACATACTCCCGGATAGATTACGTCTTTATTAGTCGGTCTCTCCAAGGAGTTCTGCGGGACGCCAAGATCTTCCCCCTTTTGGTATCCGATCATAGTCTACTCTCTGTCTTAATGGGTTTGGGAACGCTTCGCCTACCCCCAGGTGGTACTTTCCTCCGTCGCTTGTACACGACAAGGAATCCTGTACTTAACTAAGAGAAACTATTATTGAATTCCTCGCTACTAATAAGCCTGAAGACACCTCGGAATTTATCACCTGGGATGCGCTGAAGGCCGTTCTCCGTGGGGAATGTATTGCCCTCAATGCGGCATTGAATAGACAGCGCGCTAGTGAGAGAGAGCTATTAGAAACCGAATTGACTTCTCTTGAACACAGTCATAAAGCGAACCCCACCAGGCAAACACTACGCAGCATCACGGTACTTTGAGGTAAACTCAGGGCCATTTACAATAATAGGGCGGAGTGCACCCAACTCAAACTACAACACCTCTCATACACCCAGGGCAATGAAATTGGTATACATCTTGCCATACAATTAAAATATAAAAGAGAGAGAATACATAGGCGGTGTTCGGGGTCCCTCGGGGAACTTACGCATAGAGACGAGGACAAAGCGGAGATCTTTGGCTCCTTTTATGGGAACCCATACACTGGGGAAACCTTTGATTCGAACGCCCAGCAGGAGTACCTCCGAGCACTGCCCCTGCCCCAGGTGTCCGATGCATGGAATGAATTGCTTACCACTCCTATTACAATGGAGGACGTCACCATGGCCATTAAAGGCCTGAAGTCTCACAAAGCTCCCGGGCCGGACGGCTATACTGCCCTTTTTTATAAGACATTTGCCTCTGACATTATTCCCATCCTCACACGTCTTTAACAAAATGGCGGAGGAAGGCACAACCTCCGGCACCATGTCCGAAGCTGTGATATCAGTGATACCCAAGCCGGGGAAAGATCCCCAATGCTGCGCCTCCTATAGGCCGATTGCCCTATTGAATCTTGACGCTAAACTGTATTCTTCAATTATAGCCCAACGCCTAAACCATCTCATGCCAGTCCTCATTCACCCGGACCAGTCGGGATTTATTAAAGGGCGTCAAACACACGACAATACACGCAGAAACATACACTTGATAGAAAAGGCCAACAGACGTCTAATCCCAGCGGTCTTAGTAGTTTAGAGTGATCAACGGGATACAATCATACTTTTCCGCCACTTTAGAGGCACACGTCAGGGGTGTCCCCTTTCACCTTTACTTTTTGCTCTCAGCATAGAACCGCTAGCCCTAGCGGTTAGGACTAACCCTGATATTCAGGGATTACCATTCACGGGGAATCCCATAAAATATCCTTGTTCGCGGACGATGTACTTATGTCCCTGTCTGAGCCTTCCACGTCCCTCCCGCACTTACAGTCGGAGCTTGAACGTTATGAATTGGTGTCAGGGTTTAAAATAAATTTAAGCAAATCATATATACTCAATCTTACCCTCCCGTCTACTGAAGTCCTCAGGCTCCAGCCTCTTACTCCACTTCCATGGGCTACCTCTTCCATCCAATATCTAGGGGTTCAACTAACGTCGAGAATTGAGGGGCTCTATTCTGCCAATTTCTGTCTGCCCTTGCACGCATTCAAGCAGAACTCACAAAATGAAAACCGCTCTTCCCGTCATGGTTAGGTCGCATCCACGCTGTGAAAATGACCCTCTTGCCCAAGCTCCTCTATTTATTTCAGGCCTTGCCTATTGAATTGGAGGGTGACTTCTTTCGGAGAGTGAAGTCCATGATCCTACGCTTTATCTGGCAGGGGGGACGTGCTCGCTTTGCTTGCTCCCTTCTGCGCCGCTCTCACAGAGGTGGGGGAGTTGGGACTCCGGGACATTCTTTTATATTACAAAGCGGCGCAGTTGAGTCTTGGTTGAATGGTCACAACAGGCCTCCGAGAAACATTGGCTACATATGGATCAGAGTGTGACGGGGAGGACTGTTTGGGACTTGGTTTGGCGCCCACGTAAAGACAGACCGCAGAATACCTATATTAGCACTGCCACATGCACCACCCTCAGAGTATGGGACTCAGTCGAGGGAGACGAAAGGTGGACTTGGTTCCCCTCCCCGTTTACTCCGATTCACTTCAATCCAGCATTTCCCCCGGCCCAGCATGAGGGACCTTTTGATGCATGGTGACAAGGAGGTTGCTTAGCTCTGACACACTTGTTCCATAACTTCGACCCTCTCACTTTTGATAACTGTAAACGAGACTATGGGCTAGAGGACACAGAAAGATACCATTATACTCAATTGATGCATTGGGCCCTTACTCCCCAGGTAAGAGAGGCGGCTACCCGGCCTCTGACAAAATTTGAGGCCTTCCTCACCAAGACTGCTTCTATGAAAGGGGTGATTTAGTTTATATATAGCTTTCTGCTTAAAACCACCATATCACCACGCCCCCGATACATGTCCATGTGGGAAGACTTGATTCACTGTCCTATTTCTGACGAGGAATGGACGCACTTATGGACTGATATTGCGCGATTCAACCACTCCACGGAACTCAGGGAAGCACACCTGAAGACCATGATTTACTGGTATCTGCATCCTTCCAAACTTCGGCAGATCTTCCCCGACACCTTCGATAGATGTTAGAGAGGGTGCGGACTACTCAGGGACTTCCAACACATATGGTGGGATTGCCCGACTATCCGCCCCTTCATAAAAGACATGCTGGGTTATCCCATCCCCACAACCATGGCGAGTGTCCTTTTGGGGTTGCGTGACTCCTCGCTAGAGCACCAGACTCAAGCTGATAAAATGATCATGTGGCTTTGCATTGGAGCAGCTATGATTACCTTGTCGGCTGCATGGAAGAGGAGGGAGGCCCCGTCTGTTTCCCTCTGGCACTCTCGCTTATGGAAAATGCTGAGCCTAGAGCGTATGGCTGACATTTTTAGAGGATGGGGACCCCTAGTCTCCTTCCTTTCAAGAGGTCTCCCATCGGCTGTGTGCCCTTCCACCTTAAGAGCCCTTCATCTCTTTCAATTTTGATAGGAGTCCCGGGGTCATACGACTCCTCTATAGTAGGAGTGTTGCCGCCACCACGGTAGGGTGGGGGGAGGGTCTCAAGGGGGGGTGGAGGGGGGGGGGGGTATTTTGTCCTTTATTTTTGTTATCTCACGTTTGGGAGATAAGTTGGTTCATGATGTATGTTTACTTCTTGTACCGCATTCCAATTGGATGGCTTGGAGCTTTCTGTGGTACCGCCTGCTCGCATCTTGCCCCAGAAAGAACTCATTTCAAGCTCCATTACGTTTAGAAACTGTTTCCACCACTCGATAAGGAAAGGAGCTGGTTTACATTGAGCAAGGCACCCTGTGCTACTGTTCTAGTCCTACTGAATATTTCTGTTCCCCTGCGAGGGACGATACTATCTCAGATTGTAAGCTGTATACAAAACTCAATAAACATATCTTTGAAGAAAATCGCTATGTGCGTCATTATGTGAAATAGTATATGGCGATGTCGGAAAAGACACTTGCGCCATTCAACACGCTTCCATGTAAACGTAAATACTCCGACTGCAATTTGTTTCAATTATTCAATGCACTCGAATTACGTCTGAGCTTTTTACGAACTGCCAGTTTTTTCAAAAGCCGTTTTAGAACACTTATAGAAAAGGGAACCAACTTTAAAAAACAAAGCCTGGATTGTGGTAACTTCGCCATGGAATCGTATAGTGACGCCATAATCTGTTCAATTCACGGACGTGCTTCAAGCAGTATAATTTGTGGCTCTGGGCTGACACCGTGCATTGTTAGAGATGTAGGAAGCACCAGCAGAAACGCACAGACATGCGCTATTCAATGGACTGACGTATATCCAATGTCTTAGAAAGGCGGACGTCTCATTAGACTGTATAATGGGGCTGCAAGCATTTCTTTCCTGTGGGAACAATGCAGGTCGCCGAGTACTATGCAATGCGAGAAACTTCCGCCAGGACGTCCATGACGCGTGTCAACATTTAGTCGCTATTGAAAAGCCTCCTCGGAGGATGTCCATATTATACATATTTATTGGACGTCTGTGTTTTCCAGTTGAGCCGACATTGTAATGGTTATTGCTTCCCAAACGAGTCGTTCAATTAACCAATCGATGTGCATGCTAACATCAAAGGGTGTGAATGACAGAATAGAGCAGTCTCAGGCCGGATACCTCTTTTCTTCTACAAGGGCACAGTAAATTAGATTATAAATCATGCAAATGAGGCAGACACATCTATTTGAATCCCGCTAATCCCGCATTGGAAGAAAATGAAAGTAAGCAGCCGGCCGCGAAAGTGATCCCGCGCTGAAAGAAAAGAAGCCCGGGAGTTGTGTGTGTGTGCGCGCGCGCGGCGAAAGTGATTTAAAAGAAGTGGGCACCTCAAGTGCGTGAAAAGAAGCCCGGAAGTTGTGTGCGCGTGCGCCGCGAAATTAATCGCGGTCGGATTCATGCGATAAAGTCACATGTCAGCTATGCACGTCGCGCGCGCTTGTACGCGTAACAGCAAGCTGGTGGCTGGAAAAAGCATGTGGGTAGCACTTTGGAAACCCGCTTACTAAATGTCTCGCCAGAGTAGCGAATGCGCTGGCTCAGGCGAGACCTAAAAAACAAACTCTCTCAGAACTCCAAAATAATTCAATCTACTGCCTCCCTTAAATGAATGTGGACAATCAGTCCTTTTTCGGTGTTTGTCATGTTTTTATAAAAAAGACAACAAATCCGCTTTAGGAACATTTGCATTTGACAAAGACTCGTCAAGAGTTAAAAACGCGTTATGCATGCTCTCCTGCTTACAATAAAAGGATTTATTGAGCAACATTGGTGTGGTCCGTCGCACGCTGCTTATTGTGTGCGTGCCTTCGTTTGGAACATGAGACAGACAGACTTCTTTTTAGAAGTTCCCCAGTTGGAAGTAAAAAAAAAAAACGGTTCAACAGTAATATCCCAAAGCCAACCTTAAAATGCAAGACCTTGGCAACCACTGGGTCTAACACATCTAGCTTAGGCTCTAGTTTAGAGTAACACTTAAGATTCTCGAAGCATGTAGCCAACTTTTCCTATGTCATACTTGAAAGCAGTTTATTTTGTACTCTAAATTTAAAAGGGGATTTTACCTTGGTTGTGGTATGGATGGTAATGGAATTGGAGATGCTCAAAGATGCAGTAAACCTTTCTGCTACAATAGAAATTGTACATATCTGAAACAGCCGCGCAAACCTCTGCCCATCAGTCCTAAATCTTCATGTAATCCCTCTCTAGAGGGGCTTAACCCAGGTGCCCCCCCCCATATTCTACCTAATACAGCAATGCTCTCAGTTTAGTGTGCAAGTCAATGTCTGTAATCCAGTGGTCCAAGTACAGTACACCTGCAGGCGTGCTATAGGGAAATATCAGTAGGTGGTTGAAAAAACCTTTTTGTATGTTGATAGTTGTGTAACATCATTATAACCCCACAGTTCTATTCCATAGAGAGCCTCTTTGGCAACAAGCCTCAAAGGCAGGAAATATCAGGGGAGTACCATTCTCCCTAACAAAGCGCACAGTTGTGCTCTTAGTATATGGGTTTTCCACTTTATATCAATTGATACCCCAAACCCTAGATAACCCACTATTTAGGGGGTGGGGGAGGTATCCAGTTTAGAAATATTCCTGACACATCCATGTTCTCTGAACGTCAACTTCGTAGTGTTGACGACTAAGCTCTTTAGGATGCAGAACCCAGCAAGGATGTCTAAAAAGGTTTGAAGACCCAAAGGTGTAGAATATAATCAGCAAATACAAGCGGTGATCTAGGTCCCTCCTAGCACCGAAGCATCATTAGTACATGGTAACACAGCCTGTACCACATGGTTAATATACAAAATGAACATCAGGGAAGCCAATGAGTAGCCTTGATGAACACATTTGTTAGAGGAAAGGCATTGTGGTTCCCCAAGCAAGTCCCCTTACAACCATGTCAAAATTCCATTCAAAGAGCCTTGACAAAATGTTCAAAAAATTGAATGCACAGAGGGTGTAAAGGATGTTGTTGAAAGCAGACAGAATGTCTACAAACACCAAATATAATGACTCTTTCTTAAGTAGGACATATTTCTTTTTTAATTAGACCCTTTACGCATGGTCTACGGTGCCAGTTCTCTCCCTGAAGCCAGGCTGGCAGTGTGTTAAGACCTTATAGTTTTCTGCCCATGCTTCTATTCTGGCAAGCAGTGCACAGGCAAACATTGTATCTTATAGACTTATTGGGCAATAAAATGTTGTGCATTAATGACACCCTTCCTATACAAGGGGACAATTTATGCTATAAACCACTGAAACCACTGAGTTAATGTATCTGTCCTTTAGAATACACTACATCTTGTACAAATGAGCTGGTATTTTAGCAGGGGCCTTACTCCTCAATTGGCTAATAATTGACCCAAGAATTTCTTTTAAAGTGACTTCTTAATGAACCTCCTAGTTTTTGGAGGCGAACAGCTAGTTAGATCTCCTCAGCCCCAGGTGATAATCCAGGTCACACCTTTTTTGGAGAATGTGCAGATGTGTCTCACTCTTCTCCATGGTGAGTTCGGCTGATCGAGATTTAGAGTGTTATGGGTCAGACATCCCTGACAAGAAACGCCTATTTGCAGGGATATATACACAACATCTATATATATATATATATATATGTATATATATATATATTTTTTGTGTTGCAGACCCTCACCCTGGCCTCTAGAAACAGCAGACACACACAGTTGTTAGCATTCTTCAATGAAAGCTTATTTATGATATACTGTCAGCATATACATTTATTTTATTAGAATGATTGTTATCTCAGTAGTCATGATGTAACACAACATTAGGAAAACTCAAAGCATTTTACATTACACCCCTACTTCCCCCAATATACTATTCTAATTCCTACCTTAAACCCCTTCGCTGCCAGGCCACTCCCGAATCCCCCCCCCCCCCACCACCATGCCCTTTTTTGGCTATTTAGGGTAGTTTGCTCTTAGAAACCTATACGTTTTTGTCCATCTGAGGTATCCATGCCAAATTTGCGTCCTTTTTTTCCAACATCCTAGGGATTCTAAAGGTACCCAGGGTTTGTGGATTTCCCTGGATAGGACTGAGAAATTAGGCAAAATACAGCAACATTTTGGGTTTTTGGGAAAAAATGGGAAAAAAGTGCTGCAGAAGACAGTCAGATTTTTCCCTGCAAATGGTGTCAACAAAGGGTTTGCGGTGCTAAAATCACCATTTTCCCAGCTTTCAGGAACAGGCAGACATGTCAGACACCCAACATTTTCTACTCAGTTTTGGCATTTTACTGGGAATTAGCCTATTTTTCCTATTTTTTGTGCTTTCAACCTCCTTTAAGTTAGTGCTAGATATGGGTGTGTAACCAATAATGGATTCCGAAAATCATCATTCTGAATTCAGCAAGGGATCAATTTGAGTAAATCCTCCAAGGTTTTCCTATGGAGAGGAACAGTTGAAATAACAAAAAATGTTGATATGGAGTTGAAAAAAAACAGCAATATTTGCAAAGATTTTTACCTGTAACTTCTAGATTTTTTAAAGCAATATATAGTTACGTCTGCGGGAACCTTCTGGTTGTGGGGATATATCGGGCTTGTAGGGTCACCAAGAACCAGTTACCCAGAGCCAATAACTGAGCTGCACCTTGCAATGGTTTTTCATTGTGTACCAGGAATGTGTCGCTTGCGTGGATCCCCCAACATTTTCTTACCCAGAATCCCCTGCAAACCTCACATTTTGCTAAAATGAAACTACATATTCCTCACATTTCTGTTTGGGATCACCATGCTGGCACCCCTTGGTCTCCTGATAAAAATGATACCTCACTTGTGTCTGAGTCAAATGCAGAATCAGCCTAAAACGTTTATTAAAGAAAATATTGCATTTAGAGCTCGCTGTGCCATACCCTCAATCTCAACATTTTTCCCAGTAGCAAGCACTTGGCCAACCCGTGCAAGTGAGGTATAATTTTACACGGGGGACCGAGGAGAACGCTGGGTCGTAGGAAATTTATGCCAGCATGGTGATCCCACACAATGTGCGAAAATTGTATTTTTAAGCTAAATTTGAGGTTTGCAGGGGATGTCTAGGTTTGGTAGGTTTACCTAGATGGCCCCCAAGCACGGGACAAAAAAACCACAGGTGACCCCCTTGCAAAAACAGGTTGTTTTGTGATAGAGGGCACCTGTATTTTTGGTCCCAGGTTTGGTAGCCATCAAAGGACACCTACCAAATCCAGACATTTCTGAAAACTAGACACCTGGGGAAGTCCAGAGATGTGAGGCTTGCTTGAATCCCCCAACCTTTTCTTACCCAGACTCCCCGGCAAACCTCAAATTTTGCTAAAGTCACATTTTCCTCACATTTCTCTGTGAGATGGTGGCGAGATCACTGTGCCGCATTAATTTACCACCACCTAGTGTTCCCCTCCGTCTCCTGATAAAATATGATACCTCACTTTTGTGGGTGTGCAATGCAGAGTCTGCCTAAAAACTTATATTAAAAAACTGCCCTTTGGACCCACTTTGGTTCCCCCTCAGTTTTTAATTTTATACTCTTTTAGGCTCTCTGCTTTGGGGACCCACACAAGTGACGTATCATTTTTATCAGAAGCCCGAGGGGGAACGCTGGGGGGGTGGGAAATGTGTGCCGGCGTAGTGATTCTACAACTTTAACACATGGAAATATGAGGAAAGTGTGACTGGTTTAGCTAAATTTGAGGTCTGCAGGGGATTTGGGGTAATCTACACAAACCACACCGCAAGCTAAGCGTTATCAACACACACCATCGGCACACCGCCAGCCAAGCAACAGTCCACGCACACCGCCAGCCAAGTGCCATCCACGCACGCCAGCCAAGTGCCATCTGCGCACACCGCCACCCAAGCACCAGTCCATGCACACCGCCACCCAAGCGCCAGTCCACGCACACCGCCAGCCAAGCAACAGTCCACGCACACCGCCAGCCAAGCAACAGTCCACGCACACCGCCAGCCAAGCAACAGTCCACGCACACCGCCAGCCAAGCAACAGTCCACGCACAATGTCAGCCAAGCCCAAGTCAACACATACTGCCAGCTAAGCCCAAGTCAACACATACTGCCAGCTAAGCCCAAGTCAACACATACTGCCAGCAAAATGCAGGTTCACACTCAGCTAGCCAAACGCCAGTACACAGACCGTCTGCTGAACTCTAGTTCGCACACACAGACACGTTTGCTAGTGTCTAGTGGGTTTCTGCCCCTGCTGGGGAAAGAGGAGCCTAAAAATATCGCTGATATGCTCCGAAGAGGGGCAGAAATGGCCAAAATGTGTGCACAAAAAAGGGGAGTGACCCTTGCCTAAGGGGCTGCTCCCTGACATGCCCATAAACATCTCTGGTGAATAGTGGGCATTCTGCACCCCCCAGAGGCAGATAGGGGACTTTTGCCCCCATCTGCCCCTCAGCAGAAAGATGATGGCTATTTTTGTGGGGGTATTTAGCAGGCTCATTCTAGGCAGCCCCCACCCTAACATACAAACAAAAAAGTCCCTTGAGCCTAGTGGGCTGCCATCTCAGGGGTACAGATCGGGAGCTATTGCCCCTATCTGCCCCCCCAGAGGGACAAAAAGACTGTGCCTATCTCATGGTGGGGTTTTGGGCATTATAATGCCCATTCTGGGCAGCCCCCACACTTAAATTAACATAAAAATGTAATTCCTGGTTCCTTGTGGGGTTTTTGCCCGCAGAGTGGGCTGATCGGGGGCTATTAACCCCCATCCTCTGTGGGGGGGGCAGAAGGACTGCCTATTTCTTGGTGAGGTGGGGGCATTACAATGCTCATTTAGAGCAGCCTCTGCCCCTAAATTTACATTTATAAAAATCCCTGGTTCCTAGTGGGCTTTCTGCAATGGCAGGGGAGCAGAAAGACTGTGGCTAAGTTGGGGGTGTAGCATGGCCTTGCCTTTTTGGACAGCCCCCACCCCTACATATTTAAAAAAAAATCCTGGTTGCCTAGCGTGCTTTCTGCCCCGCCCGGGGGGGGGGGGGGGGGGGGGGGGAGGGGAGGGGGCAGATCGGGGACTGTTGTTCCACCTCCATGAGGTCAGTCGGTGCCCAAATGTTGAGTAGGCCTAGTCTCGGTGTAAGGGTGAGTTCTTTACCCAGAGCAGTCTGGATATGGGTCGTGGCCCCTTCCCATATTCGCTGTAGCTCAGGTCACTCCCCAAATCGTGTGATAGAAGGTAGCGTTTTGTTGGCATCCCCTAAGGCAAAGTTCATCCGACCTTGTGCCAATGTTCGCTAAGATAACCCATGTTAAGTATGACCTATGTAGAATTCTGAGTTGTATCAGTCTAAAGCGGAGGGTGATCGCTGCTTCCCTGGGGGACATTAGTGCCATTTGCCAGTCTTTGTCGTCGATGGGTCCTAGGTCTCCCTGACACTGTTCTCTAAGTTTGTGGAATGTGTCAGGTAGGTTGTTGCATAGTTTCCTGTTGGTCAGCGATATGGCTTTTGAGTGTACCGGCCCGTCAAGCAGTCGATCTTCTAGCGGTGATGATTCCGGTATGTCTCAAGGATGTGGAATTCCTATAGCCCGACGCCCGGGACATATTGTTTGGGGTTAAGGGCAACAAGTTTTCATGTATATTTTGTCCTTGGGACAAGTAGGTCCAACTCCCTCCAGCACAAACCCTTTGGCTGCCAGTTTGCAGTACCACATTATAGATCAGGGAAGGGCATTGTCTGCAGCTAAGTTAATATTTGTGTCCCTGTGTTATTGCAGTTCAAACTTGTATTTATGGTTCATTAATGCAAAGCCTTTATTATTAGGGTGCGCACTAAAAGTAGATGTGGTAAGCTCGGCCTGCACTACCGACGGTGATTCCAGTATAAATGTGTAAACACGTTTTCAAAGTTTAGTAATATGAGGCTATGTACAATGCTCCCAGAATGCCCTCTGATTATATGCAAATATTTGCAGAAGCTTGAAAGAAAGAGTGATGATTCTTTTGCTTTCAAAATAAAATGTTCACAAAAATATGCAAGTAGGGGGAAAAAAACGTTTTGCTAAACTACTGTAAGATTTTATGTAGCTTATCTTTGCAGCATTATTTAGTAACCTGTTGATGTATGCTTGTATTTCCCCAAAATATTCATAATGGAAAATCAGTGTAACCAGTTTAAATACGATTAAGGGAAACAAAAATAAACATGAAATTGGTGGTCAGCCTTTTGGTTTTGTCAATGCGTGACTTGTTTAGGCATGGTTGTTGTAAAACCTTATCAATGTGGGAGCTGCTGGCTCAAAATTCTAACAAGCATTGGCAAAAGAAAAAATAGTTTTTGGTCTCAAAAGCACACACTGTCACAGCATTTCCGGGCACCGAACAAAACTACTTTGTGTGTCAATATGCTCCTTTTAAAACAGCAGAATAGGGTCACTCACAGAGAAGGAGAGAGAGAGGGGGAGAGAGAGAAGGAGAGAGAGAGAGAGAAGGAGAGAGAGAAGGAGAGAGAGAGAGAGAAGGAGAGAGAGAGAGAGAAGGAGAGAGAGAGAGAGAAGGAGAGAGAGAGAGAGAAGGAGAGAGAGAGAGAGAAGGAGAGAGAGAGAGAGAAGGAGAGAGAGAGAGAGAGAAGGAGAGAGAGAGAAGGAGAGAGAAGGAGAGAGAGAAGGAGAGAGAGAAGGAGAGAGAGAAGGAGAGAGAGAAGGAGAGAGAGAGAAGGAGAGAGAGAGAGAGAGAGAGAGAGAGAGAGAGAGAGAGAGAGAGAGAGAATTTTATTAAACACAAAAGGTCTTAGTTAACGCAAGGTCTAATTAGCGGCCCAATTATTTAAAAAGTCTCAAAAGTTCACCCATGGTGTATATCCTTGCATTAACTGCATATGTACAGTTTCAGTGAATTCACAAAAATTTACTGAAGTAGGCCAAGAAATAGTACTCCTAGAAAATATTTGTGAACTGCATTTTAGCATGAGCAAATGTGCATGTGTAGATTTGCTCATCTGAAAATCTGAATGTTTCAATTTCACTTTCCCTCCAAACACTTTTTTCCCAACCCTGGAAAAAGTTTTACGTCTGCGACTATCGGGAGTAAATTTTTAACCTTTTTCAGTATGGGAAAAGTGTTGCTGAAAACCCTTAAAAATGCAAGTTAGTAGGTTTGCACAGACTCAAAAGGCATTCCAACCCTTGAACTATTGCTTACCACTACCTTCAGCCCCAGTATGGTGACCTGCACAAACTTACCAACATAAGGGAATTGCTGGTGCTCAAACCCTACTATGGTACAAGCTCTGGCATAGTTAGAGAGGCTATTTCAGAACCATTTATATAATAAAATTGCTGCTGTAATTTGTTGCCGCATTACATGGCATAAAAGGGACAAGTGCATTTTGTTACAGGACAAGTAGATTAATGAAGCAACCTGGCCCATGGACAAGTAGATATTTTATTAAATTCCACACCCCTGAATTGTCTGTGAGATCAGGGAAAGCTGTGGTAAGGGGGTGTCTAATTTGCAGTTATCTGTACATTTCCCCTAGGGCCATTTTGTATTTTCCTCGAAAGTCCTCAAATCTAAGGATCGAACCTTTTTTTAATCAAATCCCAGACAACAGAAATTCCAATAGTATCCCATTTGTCAAAGCCAGGTTGGTGACAGAGATGGCCCAGTCTCTGGGTATACCACAGGGGCCCTGCTTTTGTGAGGACATTTTACCAATCCAGACAGGAGTTTGCTTGATGCCAGATCATTATAGTGTGAGAAGTGGGTCCAAAAATATCGCCCCTTGCTAACTTTTGAGTACAATGCCCCCAAATATCCTGTTCGCCCAGTTTGGTATCTGTCCAGTAGATAGGCAGGTTCAATAGGGGAGCGGTATATCCAGTGATTTACTACCACTAATTGTGACGCCCAGTAATAAAGTCTAAGGTCTGAGAGGGCAATGCCCCCGTCATACCATCCTTTCGTTAGCTTTTACATCGCAATACGAGGGGCCCTACCGTCCCATAGCAGCGTTCGGATCATTTCAATTTTACTTTCAATGTAATTAAGTCAGCGTGCCTGGTGCACGATCATCATTACACTGAAGAAGAAGAAAAATTCCTCTGGATGTTGGGGAATCAAAAAAAAAAAAAAGGAAAATTCTCTGCCATTTACAGCATAGGGATTTGATGGTGGTGTGTTGAGGACGTAATAGTTACAGCACACCAGTGCCACAGCTAGACTGGAACAACAATATATAGTTGATTATATTTCTCTGCAAGCCATTGTTCAAGTTATAGCACCTCAACAGATCTGATTTGGTCATGCCACTGCAGGGATGCAAACCATGTGTTAGAATTAAGGGCTGGCTAAAGGCATAAACAGAAGCAGTTTTAAAATCTTTTCGCACTATCAAAGGAATACCCCTTACCTAACAATCTTCCCTCAAGTTGGCCTTACAATTACAAGGTGGTTCTAAAGTGGTATTAAGAACATCGGATTTTACTAGTACAGGCCTGTTCTTTCCACCCCTATTATATTGTAGCACATGTAGTGTTCAACAGTGATTCGGCAGCGTGCTTTGTGCCCTGTAGTAGATATTAAAAATCATTATTTGCTTTACTATTGTAAAAAAAACAACAAAAAAAACAACAATAACAATGGTGGGATATCTTGATGGTTGCCTCTGATTTTACAATCCAAGTCAATATGCACCCACATCATTAGCCACCCAACTGGCATCTTGGCCCTCTTACAACTAGAATACTAAAGGCTGTACACCATTCATTAAGGAATTAGTTAAAGCCCAAAGTCCTTAAAAAATAAGCAACGGGCGATTGGCTACAAATTCACACCACTTAGGGGTTCCCAACTTTCTGAGCAAGACCAGCAAGGCACTATTTTGATGAGTGCCTGTTCTGCAGAGCTCCCACATCAGTTTTTAGGAACGTCTTTTTAGATGAGGGTTGGCCAATCATCATGCTCTTGCTAGAATGGTGTCTGTATTCTTTAGTTTACTACCATAATTACGTGTGAGAATTCAATTAGCAGAGCATGCTGCATCTAGATAAGTACTCCATTTTCTGCGGCATAAACTTGGGCCCGCTATGCAACACTTTGACAACTAGCGACTGTATTCCTTATAGACACATACAACATATGTTGGTTACAGGGCTGGCGTTTGGCATGGGCAGATGCCCAGGGCCCTGCACTCAGCCCACCAACATGGGGCCTCCCGCCAGAGGGCCCCTCTTCCCTAGGCCTTGCAGCCAAGCTTACGTGCTGCGAGGCCCA
This sequence comes from Triturus cristatus, assembly GCF_964204655.1. NCBI lineage: Eukaryota > Metazoa > Chordata > Amphibia > Caudata > Salamandridae > Triturus > Triturus cristatus. Next base: position 840,611,666 of record NC_140592.1, read on the forward strand.
TGGCTTACTGGGCTTCCTCCCCAAATCCTCTCAACACTACACCATGTCGGAGAGGCCCAGGGGGTGAGGGGGGAGCACCTCATGTGGGGTCCTCCCCAGCGCCCCATTGAAAATGTTTCACAGCTCTGTACAATAGCTCTGTGCATGGATTGATGTCAAAGTCCAAGTCCTGTGATGTGATGTCACTTCCTGTCATTTCACATTACATTTATTTATCCATGCATTTTTAAATAGTGCGTACTTTACCCGAAGGTGTCAAATCGTTTTACATTAGAATCAGTTACATTACATTAGGACTTCAGAGTACATTAATTCTATGTCAGGACCGGAGGCTTCGGATTATGCTCAACTTTCTATGCTTTATTTTGAATAGCAGCCATTTTAGAAACTTGATAACCAGACCACATTTCCCAAACGCCCTCCGGAAAATTATGGTCAACAGAAAGAAACAAGGGACTACATATCGCCCAGTCCATGGGACAATCACGGCGCTGTGTGCCTCATATAGTCCCTCCTCAAGTCACTGCCCATCCTCTTTCTTTGCTGCTCACAGCCCTAAGATGAGTGTCTTCTGTTTCTCTCATACCTTACCCTGCTTTGTTTTGTATTTCTAACCGCAGTCGCGGTGCCGCTTTCGAGCGCCCGTGACTGCAAGTAATCGTTTTTTCATTGCATTTCCTTGGTTTCACTGTTTTATGCATAAAGATGCCTTGTAATTGCATTGCTGTTCGCGCGACCTGGTTACCTCAGAGTTGGTGATAGGTTCCTCCCTTACGCGTAGTGACTCCGCTTGGGACCTACGCGTGGTGTGCTTTTTCTCTTCAGGTACTTCTGCTTCTTCATTGCAGGCTGTATTGTTCTGCCCAGCATCTTGCGGGTCCGCTTGTGAGCCACCGCGACTTATATTCTGTTGCAGGGGAGGCGGAGCTTGCGAGCAGCAATGATGGCCGCTTAGAACCTCGGCTCCATAAAGCCGCCACATTATCCATCCAATATCCTCCTGCTGCAGCCTCCGATGATACTGTGCCGCTAGCGTGTTTGATTCCCGCTGAGCCAGAAGTTAGATTGAGCTGCCTTGGACATATAGGCGCTCCTGCGGTCCGTCGGCTCACCTAGTTGACTGCCTGAGGCCTGTGCACTGCGCTGCATCCCCGGCCATGGGGACGGCCGGGAAACGTCGTGACGTGGATCGGGCGTTCGCGCCGCGGTGCTTTGCCGAACCTCTAATGAGAGCGGTGTGAACACGCTCTGTCACTTTTGATGACTTGCGGACCCAGAGATCTGGATTAATCCCCTCCCTGCACCTGGCGATTGACTGCTGCCGCTCACAGTGCTGTGTGGAGGCCTCTGTGTGCTCGGTCTCTCAAACCTGGGGTGGGGGTTGCTGGACGCTGCTCGGGGCATTAAGATCGCCTGCGGCGCTTAGCTCCCCCCCACCCCGCCACTGGGCGTGCACATATCGACCTGGGAGCCGACTCAGACTTGGTGGCACAGATCAGCGGGCTGATACCGCCTGGGCATCTGGCTCCACCTTGCATACTGCACTCAGGTGAGAGTGATCTAGCCCAACGTTTGTACCCCTGTTGTCAACTGTGGGCGTATGCTGCTGTGAAGACACGGAGGGTGCTCGCTTGGTCATGATATCGAAGTCGTGCTGGTGAAGACACCGCACCTGCAGGCGAGGTGTGTGTACATCTGCACCTTGGCAGCGGGGCCCTAGCCTGGTGAAGAGACCGTGATTCCTGTGCTGCTGCCCTCCGGTTACGGTGCGCAGTGCGGGGGTGGCTGCTGCTGCTTCAAGCCGCCCTGTCTGCTCTTGCTTCTTGGTGCCCTGCCTGCTCTTCTCGCAGTGTCCTTTCGCCAATTCCTCCATCTGCCCACAATAACTGTATCTAAACCTCCCAGGCTGCGTGGTGCGGAGTGCAACGGGGGGTGTTGAGAGTGATGAGGTCCTTGGCGGTAGTGAGCCAGAGAACGTCCCTTCTAACCAGCTTTGACTCCCCCCTTTCCTAGCTCACCCATCCCCCTATTGCGATCTGGTGATTCCCAGTACAGCGGCTTACACGATGAGCAGGGTGGACAGAAACCAGCCTAAGCTAACGTTCGATCAGAGGAAGTCCAAGAGTAGGGAACCTACTGTTGATGATGACGATACTGCCATAGAAAACCCGCCTGACACGGGGGAGGGAGATATCTGCACCATGCTGATCTCTATGGAAAGGAACTTAAAGGGCAGCCCTGCAGGCCTGGGTTCCAAAATTGACGTCCTCACGTACCGCATGGACAGAATGTGAGAGGATAGATAAGCATGCGGAGAGACTGGACATGGCGGAGCGCAGGAACACGGAGGTGGAGGCGGCGCACACATCATTGGATACTGATGGCCAAAAAGCGGACAGAGCCCTGCAGACCCTCCAAGACAAGGCAGAAGATTTTGAGGCACCCTCGCGCCGTAAAAACCTGCGCATTACGGGGGTCCCAGAATCTACTCCAATGGGCAACATGGAGAAGTTTGTCGAGACATTACTGACCACCCTGCTAGGCACGTCTTCTCAGCCATTTTCGTGGTGGAGAGGGCGCATAGATCGTTTGGCCCTCGCCCCCCTCCTGGGGCACCGCCTAGACCCATAATTGCCCGATTATTGAATTATAGGGACCGTGACTCGGCATTGTCTGCAGCCAGATCTAAGGAATCGGATGTTTCCTTATATCCTGACTTCACGGCGCTGTGCAGGAAGCGCGACAATTTGCCCCGTACAAAACGCCAAATGAGAGACTTAAATGTAGACTACGCCATGTTATACCCCGCCAAACTACGGGTCAACAGAAATGGATCATCACGCATTTTCACAGATCCTTAATTACTCCAAAAAGCTCTGAAGGAATGGACCAAGGAATCGCGGAGGTGCTCGAGGGAGCAGTCGGTGTTGACCTGGACGAACAAGACGGAGTTTGACATTGTGGTACTTTCAGTTGGTTTTCGCCTGGGGTGTTTGGGGTTGCTTGGTCCCAAGTGGAGTGTGTGGGTCTGCCTAATGTATGTCATATATTGTTCGAAACTGGTGATGTGTCACAGTTATTTTGGCATATGGCTCCGGGATGGGAGGCACTGCTGTTACATGGGATGTTTCTATGCTAGACTCATTGCAGTAAACGTTCCATTAAAATGGCGGGAGGGTTCTGGCTGCGTAGGTTACCAATTAAGGCGGTGGAAGGCGCGGCGCACTAGAATAGTCCATTGCAAATGTGTTTCTGCTGTACGCAACATCTGCCCTCGTGTGAAATACACTGTTTTTGTTTCTGTTGGGATGGTGTAGGCTTAGATACCTTGTCCAGTTTGATTGATATTGTTCTAGTCCTTTTGATTCTAGTTTGGGTTGGATGGGAAGTATTTGGTCGTTCAGGCACAGTTAGGGAATGTCTGACGTGGGTGGTGGGTAGGAATGTTTTGAGACTCGTATTTGCATTTCTCTCATGTGGCAATTTGCAATTTGTTGTACCATGGTTGTATTGACTCGGAGATTCTAGTAGTGTGGCTATCATGCCTAGCACCCACTCATGACAGATAGGGCTGGGCCACGCAGAGACGACTGCCTAGACACTGTTACAGTGCTCACATGGAATGTATGAGGCTTAAACGATTATAGGAAAGTTCACAAAATGTTAAGCTACCTCCACAGGCATGACATTGATATCGCCTTATTGCAGGAAACGCACCTTCCACAGGACAGCCCTATATTACGTACTAGAGGACTGCAGGGCAACGTGCATGCGGCTCGATTCTCCACGCACGCTAGAGGGGTCCTGACGTGGATGAACCCTAAGAAGGTGTTCCGACTGTCGCCATTGGAGACGGATGGGGAGGATCGATATGTACTTACTAGATGTAGTGGTAAGGGGATGGATTTGCTTCTGGTAAATGTTTATGGCCCTAATTATGACAATCCAGACTTTTATTGCAAGTTGACGGACCTCATTCTTCTACATGCAACTGGTCAGCTCTTGTGGGGAGGGGATTTCAATTTTGTCAGGGACCCTGCCTTGGACAGGTCTGGCGGTTCAGAGAGGCGCGTAACCGCTTCAGCTAAAATTATGGAAGCCTCATTGGTACGGTTGGACATGTGTGATGTCTGGCGCCAGCTGCATTGCGGGTCAAGGGGGGGTTCACACATTATTCTGCGAACTATGACGTCCACACTAAAATCGACTATTGGTTTGCTACTAGACAACTACTGACACATATTAAGTCTTGTTCGATCCTACCCCGCACCTGTTCTGATAATTCCCCCTTTTATTGGTGCTTGACTCTCCTAAGAGGCATGTCCCCCTTCACCTGGCGATTCTCACCCTATTCCCTCCTAGACACCGACATGGTGTCATGCTCCAAATCTTCACGGAAACAGAATGGACGCTATAACCCAATGCCCCTCCTCCGGTGTGCCAGCGCCGGCGTTTCACGGAACGGGCCCACCAGCGGGGGGGGGGGGGGGGGGGGGGGGGGGGGGGGAAATGGGACAGAGAAGAGACAACTCCTTCGGTGACAGCTTCCCTCTGAGCTCCCAGGTAGTTTTCACTAGTTGTCCTCACTAGTTGTTCCCAAGAAAGAGGTGTACCTAATGCACAGAAGGACAGAAGATGAACAACAAACAGCCTCTCTAGATATCTCTTCTAAATTAACAATGTACTGCATGAACTTCCTACCGGTTTATGAAAGAGTTTTAGCTTCTCTTCTAAATTAGGTTTTATGTAACCATTAAGCTCCCAATACCTAGAACTAAAGAAAATAGAATGAGAATGGTGCTCGCTGAATTACTGAATGTCTGAATCTTAACATGTGCTGCAATATTGCCTTTCTCTATACCTCAGCTTTTTAGTTAGGGAGTCTTAAATGTTACAGGTCTAAATTCAAATGTCTTCACAGAAATAAGTCTTTTCCTTGAACTCCTTCGACTGCTGGCGAAGCTCCTTTAATACTGTTCAATTGCTTAAAGGCATGGCGCGCAAAAAGGTACTGGGTAAGGAAAGAGGTAGGAAAGTTAAGGGAAAAACGCAAGAGGCAGGTAGAAAGGTTCCCTCTCGCTATCAGGGTTAGTTGCGCGCTTGACAACCCAAGGAACTCAGAAGCGAGAAAGACAGAGAGCGCGTTTCGATACGCCTTACTGTAGATTCAAAGACAAATTGTTTTTTTCCTGTCGCCACAGCAATGAATTCTTCCGAACTCCCTCCATCGCTGTTACAGGTTCTCTGACGGCTTTTGACAGTCTCCCCAGATTGCGAGTTCGGATTCTCTCGCGCCGCTTGGAACTTCAACCTCCACCTTCTTATCTACAAAACTAATTCTCCGCTACACTAAAACTACTGAGAAATTCCGCCCTCGACTCACATTGAGTTATGAGGAGGAACAGGGTAGCGAACCTCGTTCAAACTAAACTACAGTTGAAGTGCGCCGCGGGAGGCGCGTGCACCCTTCTTAACAATTTGTGGACTCACAGGTGTTCTAAAGAAGTTTCTGAAAGTACAGTGAATTCGGCGGCCATCTTGCAGAGTGCAAAAGTCTTTCCAGAGATTAACCATACAGGGTTTTACTATTACTCTGGGCTTTCTCACACTATGAAATTTCTTCGGACCCAGCACAATAGCGCCTACGATATTCCTGACACATGGCCATAGCTTTCGAGACGTACTTTGAGACTAATGTAGGATCGGTTGATTCCTTCCAAACTGTATGGGAGGCTTTCAAGGTGTATATCGGGGTGTGGCGATTTCCAAACATGCGGGAGTCCTTAAGTCGATTCGGGAGTCCTTAAGTCAATTCGGAACAGACTGGCAGATCTTGAACGCAAACTAAAGGTATTGGAATCCTCCCCAATAGCTGGCCCTAACTAAGCGCTTACCTTAGAATTAACACAGACCCTGGAGGACTACCATGCAGAGGCAGATATGGAAATCAAACACTTGGGAAAATATGCCACAACGGCCGGGGGCGGTCCTTGCGCAGCTCCTCAGACAGCGTAGAGACACGACGACGATCCCTGAACTTAGAACACAATCCAGTGACTCTTTAATGACAGAAGCAGAGTTTGCGGATCAGTTCCGACAATATTATTCGGACCTGTACGCCTCGAAAGGCTGCAGTTCAGACGAGCATATACTAGACTACTTAACGTAGATTAAACTACCATGGTTGTCCAATTGGCATGGGAATTTTTGATGCGACCGATTGAAAGGGAGGAAATACTACTTGCCCTCTCTGGCATGAGGGCGGGAAGTGTGACGGGAGGAGATGGCCTCACTGTAGCCTTTTACAAGACGTTCATTGACCTTTTGCTGCCCCAATTGCTTGCGCTGTTGGAGGATATGTGCACCACCGGCGCAATGCCGCCTTCCATGAGAGAGGTGATCATAGTGGCTATACTTCAGCCGGGTAAACCCCCGGACGACTGTGCCTCGTATAGTCCATTATCCCTAATGAATGTGGACACAAAAATGTTTGCGAAATTGCTTGCTAATCGTTTGTTCCCGCTTGTTCTGACTTTGGTTGCTCCAGAGCAGGCTGGGTTTGTGCCGGGTAGGAACCAAACATAACTGGCGTACGGTCTTTGCTGCCCTGCAGCACACTAGGGCAGAGGTGCTGGCTTTAGCAGTGTGGTTTTAGATATGGAGAAGGCGTTCGACTCCGTCGAATGGCCCTTCTTGCGGCAGGTCCTCACTCGCATGGGAGTGGGAGAGGGGTTCCTTCAGCTACTCGCTGCGTTGTATCATTCTCCTACGGCACGTATAAAAATAGGCTCCCTGGTCACTAACGCTATTCCAATATCTAGAGGCACGAGACAGGGCTGCCCCCTCTCTCCTATTTTATATGCCCTGGTTGGTGAGCCCCTAGCCTGTGACCTTCGGGAGTATCATAGTCACAGAGGCATACGTTTCCCGAACTACCAATTGATCGTCTCCACTTACGCGGACGATACATTACTTTACGTCCGCAATCCCGAAACCAACCTCTCTCCAGTCTTAAGAGAGGCCGTGCTTTTAGCTCCATGTCTGGCCTCCGGATCAACTGGAACAAATCCATTATGTTCCCCCTGACGCCGGCCACGACGGCCTTCGAGCCAGAGTATCCTCTGCAGTGGACTACAGAGGCGGTGTGCTACTTGGGGGTTAAAATACATACAGACTCTGATGTGGTTCTCAGGGAGAATTATGGGGTGGCAATTAGTAAATTGGAAGATGACGTTAACTGCAGGGTGAATCTCCCTTTGTCGCTGATGGGAAGAGTGTCCCTTATGAAAATGATGTTATTGCCGCGCTTTCTTTTTCTCTTCACGAATATACCCATGGTGTTGCCGAGAGTGTTTTTTCAACGCCTCCAGTCCCTTATGGTACACCTTGCTTGGGCGGGCAAACAGGCATGCGTCACCTGGCAAATACTTACGCTACCGTACTCAATGGGGGGGGACTGGGTGCGCCGGACTTAGATCTATATTATAGAGCCGCTCAAAGTGCACAGGCATATCATTGGATACATGGTCCGCTTAACATACCACACGTCCGGATTGAAACAATAGTTGCTGCGCCGAGACCCCTTCCAGCCTTGCTGTTCACGTCCCCGGATAGGCGAACGGGTATACTGGACTCCCTTAATACAGTTGCTCATACCTGGAACTACTTATTGACTGCTCAGGCAGGAAATATTTTGTACTCCCCAGTGGCCCGCCTTCAGTGGTGCCACTGGCGCGCACCATGTAAGGATAGGGGGGTTATAACTGCTCTGCAAACACTCGAGGCCCATCTCATAGGTGATCTCTTCACTGACGGTGTTGCGTGGACATGGGGTGACATGACTGGGGTAGAAGACATGCCGACACTCCTTGCTCAGTTCCAATTCCATAGAGTCAGACATGCTCTTAATGAATTACTGGGAGAGGAAATGGCAGAACCCAGAGGTGCTAGCCTTGACTACCCTCATTAAAGCACAATCTCCTGCTAGGATAGTGTCTAGAATCTACCACACTTCAATGACCATTAGGGGTAACAAGTACACTAAATCAAGACTAGCCTGGTGGAGAGATTTGCAGAGTGACCTCACTGACAACATATGGTTCTACTGCTGTATGAGCACAAAGCGTATATCGCTAAATGGCAGGCAGAGGGTAGTGCATTTTAAATTTCTTAACAGAGTTTATTATGCCCCGGAGCGTCTGTGCCGCTATGGTCTCAGAGAGGAGTCTACCTGTGATAGATGCAACGAGCAGTCCGCAGATTTCTTTCATTTAGCCTGGGTATGTAAGTGTAAGTGTAAGTGTATGTGTCTTGTAAAGCGCACTGCTACCCTGAGGCCTCGTAGCGCTGTAGACCGCTGGGGAACCCGTCCTGGCTATCCGGGGATAGCCCGTTTCTGGGGTCTGATTTTTGACGAACTAAACCGAATTACAGAACTGGCGTTAGTACCTGACCCGATACCGGTCCCTAAGGCGAAGAGACGACTGATAGATATGGGTTTACTACTAGCAAAGAGGTGTGTGGCAATATGCTGGCTACGTGGTCCTACACCTACACTTGCTCAATGGTCAAGAGATATGATGTTTTGCAGTACCCAGACTGAAAACTATAGTGATATGTTACCACCCCGCAATAGACCAAAGAACTTTTGGGCTATGTATAAGAATTGAATGGCGAGCAAGGATGCTCCCGGAGGGGGTGCTGATCCAATAGTGCACTACTCCGCCGGTGCTGATCCTCAGAGTCGCTTGCAGAGCGGAGCCTGTACAGTGTGAGCCCTATATATTGTTATGTTTTGCACTTAGGAAGCATTGTGACAGATGTGTACAGCGTTAGGATGAAGCTAGGTTAACAATTCTTATGTGCCAATATAATCTTTTCTATTTGCATGTATGGTACCGCACTGTTTTAATGGTTGTGAAAATCCATTGATAAGCTGTGAACTATGTAATTGTCTCATGTTTGTTTTGAATAAACTTAATAAACACATTAATAATAAAAAAACAAACCTATTTCCTGTTGCAGGGTGCGGTCCGCTTCCGACCCCCAGAGGGCAGGGTGGGGTCCCTGAGGGGTTTGTCCCTCTGTAGTTGTTTATTGGGGCTTTGCCCTGTGGAAATTTGGTGGTCCTCCAGCGATGGGCACGCAGTCTCTTTGGCTGTGGATGTACAATTGGCAGGAAGAGTTTTTCTAGGCCAATTAGCACTGTCTTCAGACATTGGGGCATGTCTGAGCAGGCCGATGCAGTGGGAGGAGGATCCCCTGGTTCAACTGCCCTGGGACGATGAGTTCTATGATGCAGTGGATGCGTCCATCTACCGGGAAGTTGAGGAGGTTATGGCTCCTATGGAGGAGGGTTTGTCACAAAAGATTGAGCAGGTGTGTGCTCGGTGGGCCCCACCACCAGCCAATACCCCTTCTAACGCCGGAAGTGCACAAGGGGGTGACCCTATCCCTGCCAAGCGTCCCCAAGTGGAAGGAGTGGACCAGGATGCTTTTGAGCATTTGTGGGAAGCTCTTTTGGCGCAAAACCAATCACAGGCCATTCCTTTAGACAATACACCTTACCATGCCCATACTAACCCTGTTAGTCTATTACATGGGAGTGACACCCAGGCCGACACGGACGAGGAGCCGGGACCGTCCAGGCCATTGCCTCCGGCATCAAGTGCTGGGCCTTCAGAGCCTCAGGGGGCAGGGGGTACTTCTGACATGTTAGACCCTGAACTCCTATCCTCCGAATGGACTCCCTCCACGAAGGTTGCAAGCTACGTGGCGGACAGAATTCGGACTCCCATGGGGAAAGATGCCCGTAGCCGCCTTCGTTCGGAGTGTCCACGCCCCTCCTTAAGACAGGAAAGTTGCGCAGACCCCGGAGTTGAGTTAGACCCTAGGATGGGATCTTTTTTAGCGAAGTTCATCAAGGACCCAAAGAAAGGGATAGATATATCTTGGAGGGCGTGCCAAGACAAATTGTTTGACGCCCTGGGGCCACTCACCATGATCTTAGACATGGCGGAAGACGCCAAGAAGTCCGGCGCACTGATATCCCCATAGGCCCACTCTGGATGGGCTCACCGTGCCGTGGTCTTCCTCGGCAATGCCAACTGTGCGCTTTCAACAGAGCGGAGGAGATCCTTTCTGATCAAAGTTGACCCGAAGCTAGGGGACCTGGGCGATTCAGAGGCAGGGGCCCAGGGGGACCTTTTGGGGGAGCACTTTATTAAGGAATTGGGAAAATTCGTGAATACTTTCACGTCACTCGACAAGGCCCAATCAGCCATAAAAGAGGTTTTCTCCTCCCGGGTTTTACGCGGGGCCGGTCGAGGCAGGGGCCGCTCAACCAGCCAGCCCCCCCAGAACTCCAGGGGGCAATGCTCCAGGCAAGGGCAGTACCAAAATCAACAGAGGTACTGTAATTTCTACCCTTCCCGCAGACGTCGATCCAGAGGTCGTGGCTTCAGAGGAGGGGACAACTCCTCTACCGCCGGTAAGTGTCTCTTCAGAGTTTCTGGTGCGTGTGGGCAGCCGTCTGGCAAGTTTTGCGAGAGAGTGGACAACAGTCACGTCTGATGCTTGGGTGTTGCAGACGGTCCAAGGGATTCAAATAGAGTTTTGTGGCGACCCCAGGTAGTTGGTTCCACCCCGACCAATCCAATTCTCCCGCTAAGAGGCGGCATTGATAGGCGCGGAAGTGTCCGCGTTTTTGGACAAAGGGGCCATATGTTGCACCGTCTTGCATCCACAGGGTTTTCTGAGCAACATGTTTTTGGTGGACAAGACGGATGGGGGCCAGCGCCCTGTGTTGAACCTCCGCAAATTCGAGTGGCTCGTTTACCGCCACTTCAAAATGGAGGGCATTCACCTCTTAAGAAATGTTCTATGACCCACGGATTGGATGGTTCGCCTAGATTTAAAAGATGCCTACTTGGCCATTCCTATTTTTCCGCCCCACTGGAAGTTTCTTCAGTTTCTCTGGCGGCAGCAAGTGTACCAATTCACGTCACTTCCTTTCGGGCTATCCTCTGCTTCTTGGTGCTGCACAAAGGTTCTCAGGCCGGTCGTGGAGTACCTACGAGCAAGAGGAATACATCTCATCGTATACTTAGACGACATGCTTCTGTTGGCCCAGGATCCGCTCTTGCTTCGAGAACAATTGCTACACGCGGTCACTCTCTTAGAAAGTCGCAGGTTTGTGATAAACGCAAAAAAAAAAAAACGTAGTTAGTTCCGGCTCAGAAGGTCACGTTCCTAGGGTTTGTGGTAAACTCGATCGCAGCGACCCTCAGCCTACCGGCGCGGAAGTTGGCCAAAATACGGCACGAGTTGCGGCGTACTCTGACCAAACAAAGAGTTTCCCTTCGTCAGATTGCCCTCGTGGTGGGGCTTCTGTCTGCTTCCATCCAAGCGATTTTTCCAGGGCTGCTGCACTACAGGGCCTTACAGTGCCTCAAAGCAAAACATCTGCGGAAAGGTTTTCCCTACTCCCATCCCTGTCAGAGGAGGCATGGGAAGAGATTCTTTGGTGGCTCTCACATGGAAGCCTGGAATGGGAGAGCGATTTTTGGTTCAGCCCCGGACCTGGTTATCGAGTCAAACACCAGCATGTACGGCAGGGGTGCCAGATGTGGAGATTTCTCCACAGGAGGGTCTTGGTCTCCACAGGAGCAATCACTGCACATCAACTGTCTGGAGCTCCTGGCAGGCTCCTTTGCGGTGAGGTGCTGGACCAAGGAGCGCACTCAGTCGTGTGTCCTGTTAAAGATGGACAATATATCAGCGGTCCGGTATATCAATCATCTGGGGGGCACCCGCTCGAAGGTGCTGTCGAACCTAGCGAAGACCCTCTGACAATTTTGCCTGGACCATCACATTTCAATAATGGCAGAGTACCTCCCAGGACGAAAGAATCAGGTGGCAGACTGGCATTCCCTGCACTTCAGAGATTCCAGTCTCTGGAAGTTACATCCAGACGTTTTTTTCTCTAGTACAGGAACATTGGGGACCTTTTTAAGAGGATCTTTTTGCCTCCAAACTGGACCATCAGGGTCCTCTGTTTTACAGCTGACAGCCAGATCCGTTAGCGGCAGCCACGGATGCTTTCCTGCAAGATTGGACGCAGGAACAGGCCTAAGCGTTCCCGCCCTTCGCAATGATCATTTGGGTTTCTGCCCAGATCAGGCGGCAGAAGGCAAACGTGGTTCTCATCACACCCTTTTGGGGATCAAAAGTATTATTTCCAGTTCTTCTGGAACTTTCTTGGGATTTTCCAATCAGACTCCCTCACTTTCCAGAGCAGCTTCTCAGTCCAGAACAGGTTCCCCATCAGATGGTGCTCAACGGAGCACTCCGGCTCATGGCGTGGAGAGATTACAGGGGTAGATGGTCTCTCTCTCTGGCCTTTCGGACTTTGCTGACGGCCTCTTGTCTAAGGCCTGGGTGGACAGCACCATCAAGAGGTATCGATCTGCCTGGCGACAATTGTCTCGGTGTGTGTGACGGGGTTGTGATCCCATGGGCACAGATTTAGTTCAAGTTCTGAATTTTCTAGCGAGTTTGGCTTACCGTTCAGTGAACACAATTCGTTCTGCTATCTCGGTGGGCCATGTGCCAATTCAAGGCAATCCTGTGGGTGAACACCCTTTTGTGTGTCGTCTTTTGCGGGGTCTTCATTTGTCGCTTACCCCTGACCCACGCTATTCGGAATTGTGGGATGTGAATAGAGTGATAACACTCAAAAGTAGTAGAGGGTCCGAGGGATTTTAAAGATCCTACACGGATTAAATCCCCATATCAAATAGATCACAAAAAAAACATATAATCCGGGGTCTATTATGCCAGCTGCCTATCGAAGGAAGTAAAGAAACTGGGCACCTATGTGAACAAGAGTAAAGCCATAAGGAATACAAAAAGTTAAAGAGTGAAAAGACCCTTGTTAATGATTGGATTTCCCATCACTCACCAAAGTGATCATTATCATCATTTGGGTTTCCATTCAACCTACCACTTGCCCTCTTGATCGTAGAGGGGTAATGGGTGGATTGTGTCCTCCAAAGGGTCACACAGAGGAGACAGAAAGAAGTTTGACTCTCATCCAACTTCAAAGAAAATCCCAAATTATGTGTGGGAATGAAAAAGTGATATCAATTGCAATCCTAATTAAAAACAGTGCAAGTATAGCAGTTTAAAAAATAACTGCTTACAAATACATGTTTCAGCCTACTGGACAAACGGTCCAAGGCTTTCTTCAGGACCTATCTGGGAATATTGTTGCTACTGCATGAGACCAAAAAGTGTACAAAAATGGTGGAAAGAATAAGAAAATGACATACAGGTTGGAATTGATACAACCTCTGATGTCATATACTGATCCTTCGTATCAGCGAGATGTATAGGACATCCGTCTGATACGAGGACTGGACCTCACCTCGCACCAACTCAGGTCAATAAGGCCCCGCTCTGTCCGTCGTTACCTCGAGCTCGGACCGAGCTGGGAGCGGGGCCTTATTGACCTGAGTTGGTGCCAGGCGAGGTGAGGTCCAGTTCTCGTATCAGACGGATGTCCTATACATCTCGCTGATTCGAAGGATCAGTATATGACATCAGAGGTTGTATCAATTTCAACCTGTATATCATTTTTTTATTCTTCCACCATTTTTTGTACACTTTGTGGTCTCATGCAGTAGCAACAATATTCCCAGATAGGTCCTGAAGAAAGCTAGGATTGCAAATCCTATTTTAATCACGCATACACTTTTTGCACTGCACTTTTTCATTCCCACACATATTTTGGGATTTTCTTTGAAGTTGGATGAGAGTCAAACTTCTTTCTGTCCTTCTGTCTCCTCTGTATGACCCTTTAGAGGACACAATCCACCCACTTCCCCTCTATGATTAAGAGGGCAAGTGGCAGGTTGGCTGGAATCCCAAATCATGTGAATAGAGTGCTCAACTTTTTTTTTCATGGCAGCCTAATGAATATATGTCGAGGAAAGAACTGACTGCAAAATTGGCGATGCTTCTTTGTCTGACCTCCTGCAGGAGAGTTTCTGATGTACGAGATCTGGACATCCCGGGCAGAGTGTTTTCTCCCTCGGGTGTGTCTTTTACGATCAGGCGTCTAACTAAGTGTCACACTAGAATAATCGACTATCCAGCGTTCCCAGAATCCCCTAAACTGTGTGCGGTTCGCTGCTTGAAAGCTTATGAGGAAATGTCACTAGAACTGAGGCCTCCGGGAGAGAGGCAGCTTTTGATCGTTCTCAGAAAACCACACAACCCAGTTTCCTCTCCGACGATCGCACGATGGGTGCGTTGGGTCATGCATGAGGCAGGCATTAGCCCGAGACAATTCAGAGCCAATTCAGCAAGGGGACCAATGGCCTCCAAGGCTTTCACGCTGGGAGCAAGGTTGGAGGAAATCGTGAATGCGGCGGACTGGTCCTTGGATTCCGCCTTTAAGAGGTTTTATTTCAAGCCTAATATTGACATTGTGCATTTGGTGCATAATCCGAAGCCTCTGGTCCTGACATAGAATGAAAAATGTCCTAGCTATTGTAACGGTAAGTTTCAATTCTATTAAGGACTAAGAGGGGGGGGATTATCCCACCCTTTGACATTTGGTCCGGATCACCGGCCGTTAGGGGTAAGTACAATTTTTTTCTTCCAATTGCCTTGCTGGATCTTGTTTTAAAAGGTTCAAGTAATGATTTGACTTATGATCAATGGTTCTTGACTCTTTCAGAGTATTACTGCTTCGAATGCATGGTCTTGCTGTACCTTTGTTAATTTGTATTCACCTAAGATTGGTCTTTAACCGCTCTTGGTTTTCTAGCCCTGATATTGTCCTTTTTGTTCCAGGAGGCGATTCCGGGAAACAGGAAGGTTAACACAAGAAGATGGGCATGACTCACATCGAAAGAGGATGGGCAGTGACTTGAAGAGAGACTATATGAGGCACACAGCGCCATGATTGGCCCATGGACTTGGAGATATGTTGTCCCTTGTTTGTTTCTTTTGACCATCATTTTCCCGAGGGTATTTGGGAAATGTGGTCTGGTTATCAAGTTTCTAAAATGGCTGCTATTCAAAATAAAGCAAAGAAAGTAAAGCATAATCCTTGCCTCCGAGTTCTTAATAGAATTGAAACTTTCCGTTACGATAGCTAGGAAATTTTTCATTACATACAAGATACAGATCCAGGTGTCTAAACACAAAACCAAAGCGTTGCAATGGTGTGTACAAAAGATGTGCAAGTTAAACTAACAGCGTAGATATAATGTGCCACTATTGGCAGGAAGCGAGCGCAAAAAATATAGAACTAGCATAATTATATTACATAGCATAGGCGTATGTGCATAAGCTAGCAGCGCTGCTGCCAATTAAGCAAGAAAGCATGCAGGCATAAAATAGCATGTGAACATCCAATAACAATATAGATCACTGAATAGTGCATAGAGCCAGAGTTATAAAGCGGCAAGAGACTCCTCTTCAAGTTCAGGAGAGTCCAGCCTCTGATGGAGGCGAGAGTTGTGTCAGTCCTTTGGTCGCTGGAACTCTGGGGCAGATCAGCACCACACTGCGGCGCCGGTGGTCAGACGGCCAGGCTACTCCCAGAGCACATGGGACACCCGCACTCCATGGAAGTACTTTGTGCAGACCAAGGTCGGGCGCGCGCGGGGGGGAATGGGGAGTTGGGATAGCGTCAGGCTCACTTCTCATTCTTCACCTTAATTCACTTTCCACTCGTGCCTTCTTTGAATATGCCCTTCTGAGCGACGTTTCTCACCCGTGAGAGCCAATCAAACACCATGGGCCAGGGCAGGTCGACAGCAGAGGTGTACCGTGGTGAGCTCTCCTCCAAAACATCATGTCTGCCCCGCTCTCGATCATCCCCCACTCTGGGAGATCACAGACGTGTAGGCGAGCAGAGAGGCAGCATCAGAGAGCCTCCGCAGCTTTGTCCTGGCTCGGATTTCCATTTTCTCCGGTAGGAGGATGGGGTGTTCAAGACAGTAGGATTGAAGGCCATCTTCAGACATCCAGTGTTCTGCGTGCGATTGAGAGCAGTGGTGGGCTCACTCTGCCTCAGAATGGCTACCCAGCTCTCTCCCTCTTCCCGCTCCAACAGGTAACAGGGGTGCAGGGTATTGGGGAAGGTGGCAACTTCCCGGCTCAGAAATAGCTGCTTTGCAAGTGGGGACAAGTGTACTGAGGTGTAAGGGCAGGAAGCTGTCTGGAGACACGTCTCCTAATATCCAGCAGGATTTGTGCCGACTGCGATCCAAGCCTGGAACCAGGGGATCTTCCTGGGTTCACACTTCATTACTTTTTGCCTCTGCAGGGTCTTTACCGCTGCGACCAGCAATCTGTAGTCAGCATTGCGTTGCCACTCTCTGGCCAGGTAGTGGAGACTTGCTGGAGCGGGGGGGGGGGGGGGCGATTTTCCAGGGATTTAAGCAATAGGGCGATTCCCAGTCCGGGGAGCTCCTACGCAGCAACCATCTTGGAGGGTGAATGCAAATTAGAGGGGCCTGACATTCTCTTTCTGCCCGGGCATAGCCACTGGTCAGCGGCTTAGCCATCAGTAGTGCAGCAGGTGCAGTGGCACTGGGCCCTGGGGTAATAAGTCCCCGATGTTCCCAAATTATGGCTTTATTTTACTATGCAGCCAGTGCACAAGAGTGAGGGTGCACTTTTACTTTGCACCAGCACCCATGGCACCGTTGCTGTGCTACTTGCCTTTCTTCCATGGGCTCTGCAGCCATGTTCCAGAGCAAGAAGACCTGAGAGAGGCCCTCCCTCCCCTGGACATTGCAGCCAGCCATGTTTGGACACTGCACTGAGGGGGATGAGGCACCAGTCCATGAGCTTAGCAAAGTAGGAGAATGGCTGTGAGGCTCACTGGGGGCTCCTCTCAGCTGTCTAGCTATCAGTAGTGCAACAGATGCAGTGGCACCAGGGCTCATGGAAGTTCTGGTCCCAATGCCCCCAGATTGTGGCTTAGTTTTACAGTTCGGCATCATTTTCTTTCATCAGGGCCCATGATTACATTACTGTGCCACTGGTCCCTTCTCTCATACACCGCACAGCCATGATCCAGAGCTGCGAAGGTCAGGAAAGGTCCATCCTCCCATCCCACAGGCCCATCAGCCATTTTTTTTTTTTACTCATCAGCCTCTTGGCCACTATCAATCACAGATCTAGAAATCTGGACGTGACTTTTGTGGTGGGTGTCCTGCGGAACGTATGCAGTAGATATGCAGGCCATTCGAACGGCAACTCCCGACCAGTACAAGCTTGTAACAACGCGACCACATCCCTCCAATATGTGCCCACTCTATGGCAGCTCCAGAACATGTGAAGTCAGCCAGCCAACAGTTCCTCGCATCTTGGACATTTAGCATCTCCACGATTTAAGTACTGGTTAATTTTTGCAGGTGTGAGATATGCCCTATGTATGATATACAACTGTATCTGCCGAAGCGCATGTTCCTGGGGATGCACGTCGGGCTCTCGAGTACTTGGACCCATTCCATATGTAAATCAGTCTTGATCCTGTTCTAATGGGAACAGTCCAGAAGGCTATGTCCTCCCTGACCCAGAACACAAGCAACCCAGGACAGGACAGGTGATTTCCCTAGTTGGGGATTATCAGCCAGGTTTAGCTTGGCATAGTACCACAGTGTGCACAATACCCATGTCTGGCCATACTAGTCCTAATTAGGGCAACTCACTAAAGTATACAGAAAAGTGAAGGATGGAATGCTTTAATTAATCTCAGCTACTGCCCCCCCTGTGATAAACTGGAGGTCCACCAGGGGAGCCTAGCCCCTACGTGAAGACATCTGCTTACACCATTGATCTTTATATTTTGTGCTCTTTCAATTTGAGAGATTTTACTTAGCTGATGAGGCAGGGATATTTTGTTCTATACGGTTTTATCCGTAGAAGTTCTATTCAGATTTTTTGCTACGTTTTAGACATGAAAATACTATCCACGATGGTAAAATACTGCCCAGACACAACCCTAAAGGCCTTGCAACCTCAATCAAGCATTGTAAGCCTCAGGGAAATAGACCGGTTAGTGAGCCTGGTTCGCAACATTATTTAATTGCATTTAAATGTGCGATTTCGAGGTTTTGTTCAAAATTAAATGAGAGGAGATGCATCTCAAATCTGTTAACTATATCTGCATCATGCTAGTTTACCAAATGAAATGCACTCTGGAACCATGTAAGTGTAAACAAATTCCTTAGTATAGAAACATTTAAAGGCTTCAGAGGGTGTTGTAACCCTGGCTAATGGCACATGAAATTAAACCCTTTTAGCCTACATAGGATTGTATTCTGGTAGTTTCTGGTGTTTTTCAGTGACTAATGTGATGCCTTTAATAGAAGTCAAGTTATTTTCAACTGTTTTATTTGCTTTCATATCTTTTTTTAACCAAACCTATCTTGCACTGGGTATCTGGGAAACCATCTTGTAATTTTAATCCTCACTGGTGCCCTTACAGGCATTCCACATGCTGCAGCACCAAGAAATAGGACCACAGCATAACACAATGATGGAACTCTATAGGTACTCCTTACCGGCAGGCACCACCTTCAAGCTCAGCTGCATTATCTGCAAAGCTATCACAATGCGTTAACAGTCCACAAACCAGCTACATTTCCCATCACTCTTTGACTTTATGCTGGGTATTAACCCCGTTCCATGCTTTACTGCTTTGGCTAGGTTTGCACTATAAGACTGACTCCTCTGCCTTCTTGGATGACATACTTGCCATCTCAGTGGCCTCCACAAACCCACAGCTAGGACACCTTCTGACGAAAGATGTGCTAAAAAGAGAAAAACAAAACAAGAAAAAGGCCTTTCCCATCTATGCCCCAAGGATCTGGAATGTTATTCCCATATCCATTCAGAGAGCCCTAAATCAGCTCCAATTTAGGAAACAACTAATACTCAACTTAAAAAAAAAATCATGATACGTTCACAATCCACAAACAATCTACTCCTATCAAGTGTTGACTGTGTCTTTGACCTTGGACAGTGCTTAGCAGCCTTTCGGCTTGGTTTGTACTATATAAATACAGCATACACATATACATATCCAATGCTAAATTGTGTTGCAGGGATTCTGCAGATACATAGAACTATACGCAGGATTATGGGACCTCGGTGTAAGGCTTCCCACCACCTTGGTGCCCACAAGCCCAGGACCAACTAGTTATAGTGTCTCACTCGGTCTCCTACACACTCACAAAGAAGCAAATGATTAGACACCCCAGAACACAACACTCCCGGATCTCTCAGGAATCACGTTACAAGACACTTTTTCGCTCACATTCTCGTATCTGTCCACAATAAGATCGGATCGAGACAAGGATATAGTACACAATGTTTATTTTAACTATTGTGCTCTAACATGAAGTATACGTGGCACAACAAGCAGAAAAATGCAGAACATGAATAAAGTTAGCATTGCAGCTAGGCCATATATCATAACGGGAAATGTCATCATACAAAGACAATGGAGAAAGGACTATAATGCCAAACCTCCCTCCCCTTGGTAAGAACAAGTATTATTATATATTAGAACATTGGAATGCTGGAAGCTCCATTGAAAACAATGGAGCGCTCCGGGCTTATAATGGCTGATATAAGCCCGGAGCACCAACATTCCAATGAGTCTTTGTTCACAGCTCTGGCTGTGAACAAAGGCTTCAGGGAGCCTCAGGAGATTGAAATCCCCTCGCGCTCCCTGAAGGCTTTGTTAGAACATTCTGCCCTCTAGTGGCATAATGTTCTAATAGCCTTATAGCCCTTCGTAGCAGGGCTATACCGGCTTTTAAAGTCCCTCTGCTTTGTTAAAGTCCCTCGCCTTCGGCTCGGGCCTTTAACGCTGCAGCGGGCCTTTAACAGCCGGTATAGCCCGCTACGGCGGGCTATAAGGCTATAATAGAAGATCTCTGGCCTTTGTCAGCAGACCCCATACTTTAGACTATATATGACATTTCTACATAGTAGGTGCGTGTTGCTCTTCTCCCTGGAAAGGTCCCTCTCCAAGTCTGTCTCACCTAAAAATGCATCCCCGTAATATCAAAGTACAAGCTTCCAGCAGCAGCTAGATTAGTATGTTTTGTCTAGATGCTAGGGCCTGACCAGAACAGAATAACAAGAGGCATTGTTTATCGACCTTGCTAACAATGTTCAGACTAAACTCCAGGAACAAGCAGAGAACTAATCTAGCAGACGGTTCTCATGTGAAAGGCATAAACAGAGCCTCGCAAAAATAAAGCCATGAAGTAACGTGCGCAAAAGCTGCATCATGGCTGCAGGGCTCATGCTAACTTAGTGATGTCAACAATGTCCCTATTGGCCACATGACATCTGGAAACAAATTGTTAACATTTGATTTAACTAATACATTTTGGAGAGTCCTAGGCCAAACCTTCCCAACCAATGTGACTGATCTAATGTATTTCCATTTAATTTAAAATTAAAATATAATGAGCTAATTTTGTGTTAATATTTATGATTTTGTTTTACTGTTATTGAACCAAGAACACTTCCTCTTGCAAAGTCACTCACCAATAGTCAATTAATGGCACTTCCTATGATGTCGTTTACTGTTATTTCACGTTGTATGAAAATTAGGGGGCCTCACACATTCCTTTTCTCCTCAAAAGTCCTAGGACCGGCACATGTTGGCTAAGTGATTGCACCGTGGTATTGATACAGACCCTGTCGTAACGGAAAACATTATTAGTCGCCTCTCACAACTGTCCGAAAAATATACTGCCTCTTTTGAGCTCAATATATTTGAAAAGCACCGTCGGACATACTGACAAGGTACACACCGCGGTTCTGAGTGGAATAGTAAAGTATTTCGGGTGGACAGCCCAAGCCTCCACCTAAGTTCTTACTGCACTCAGTGGGCCCTCCCTATTTCTGGCCACCACGGCCCTCCAGCAACTGCAAGAGGGACCCAGCCATTCTAACATAGGGTGTACCTTGGCAGCCAGACGCCACACCCCCCACACACCAGATCATAACGTCGTGCCGTACTCACTCGCTCTGCCAAGTTCTGGTAGTTTTATCGCTTCCATATGACGAGGACCTTCCGGAATCCGCCGCCTCCTCCTTTTTAACCACGGGGAAGGCTCCCAGGAACTGCACGTTTGAGACGTTCTTACCGATGGTGAACCAGTCATTGATCTGCTCCAAGGTCAGCTTCTTCAACATGGTGCAGTAGGTTGAGCAAGTGACCCAAAATGCCCGTCTTCAGTCAGGATGGGTCAGGGAGTGAAGTAGAAGAGCCCTAGAAGATGGGGGTAGTGGGTAAGAGTTTGTCCAAGAAACTATGGATGACTGTGCTGGTAATTCAGCAGGCAAATGCTGGGCACACGTGATGCACAGGAGGAGCGCTGATTTCCGCAGGGGCACGCCGAATCTGTGTGCGAAGAACGTCAGTGGGTGGAGCCTGAGCACAAACGCAGCGGCGTAGAAGCACGAGCGGGACGTGCGCAAAAATAGTGGTTGCAAAGTGATCATAAATGCAACGGGGGACGGAGAGGACAGTGGGTGTGGGAGTGGAGTCAGAGACGTGGTAGAAAAAGTTAAATTGTGGTTGCCTCAGTAGCAGGGTCGGATTGGGATCACAAATTGTGATTGATTTCACAATTCGACCCGGGTACTCCCAAAAAAAGTGGCCCACGTTCCTGGATCACGCCCGTTCACGAAACAGCATTAGGCTAGTCTCATAGGGCTCATTTATAGAAAGATGTTTGGTTAAATATGTATTTTAAAGCTCATAGAGCCAGAAACATTGGTGAAAACTCGAAGCACTACATTTTGGCGGGATGGGCGAACAGCCCTGCCAAGTATCACGCATCAGGCGCGATACTAACGCATTTCAGTGTGGTGGTTCACATCACCGCACTGAAACGCCAAGTCACGCATAATAGGCTTAGCGCCTCCTGGGCTGTGCAGTCCTAGCGCTACTAATCATGCGCCATTATAATGCTGATTGAAACTAAAGCTGAAGTCGGCAGCGCGCAGGGCCGGCAGACTTGGGGACTGGCTGAGATGCTACAATGTAGCAATAGGATTCACACGGCATTCCTGATTGATTACATCATGAGAGAGTACGGCTGCGCAAACGGATAGCTGCAGTTCGTGAAGTTAGGTTGTGGGAGGCTGCAATCAGTGGCAATGCCAGCGTAGCTTGCACGCAGTAAAATTTGTTTAAAACAATGGGTACGATCTCTGCGACCGGACCGAACCCCAACCCCATTGACCGCTTCACTCTGCAGCTGCTGCTGTTCAGCTTGAGAGTCCTGGCACGGAGGAGCAGGCGAGGCTTCGTAGGTGCTCTTAGCCACCTCCTTTCCTCGTGCTTGCATCCGCTACCGCTTGCCAGGCTTCGCAGCTCCTGGGGACGGTCTGGCCAATGGGCCCCTGCTGCCGGCCGCGCTGGATCTCCGGTTACGGTGAGTGCGCACCCGCCTCTCCCCCACGCCTCGCTTATTCGGCGCTGGTTCTCTGCTACATGGCCAGGTGGCCTTTCCATCTACTTGCAGCCCTTCCCGATATGCCTCCCTGGTGCACGGATCGGCCCGCTGTTGAGGATTGATGGCGGCCTGCTTTCCCACTGGCATTCCGGTCAGCCTGACTCCTGTTCTTGCTATGTTCCGAGGCCCCCCCTTAATGCCCCTGCTATTACTGCCCGAAGCTATTTCACATCTCAATGGGCGCATGGGACTCGGCCTTCGTCTTTATGATACCTCCTGCCAGCTCCCCCCCCCCCCATGAGAGGGGTGATGTCTTGCTGGCAGTGGCCTGACTGGAGCAACTATAGTACTGGCCCTAGGGGTGGCCGTTGAGAGATTTGGGCGTCCTGGCGGGCTGTGACCTTTGGGGGTCAGCTGGGGAGTTCTCAGAAGTGACGTTTTTCTTTTATGTTCGTTTATTCGAGAACTGCATGAAACATGCTACCGTGGTGAAAGGGGTGACACAAAAATGAAGACAGATATTATGTTTAATAGTCACGACTGATCTCGCTTTGCGGTGGTAATGTACCCACCTGCTTTTGCACATTTACTGGCCTTGGTGAGGTGCACTAACCTCAAGTCAGCCACTATCAAACGCCCGCTGATGTATCTGGCACGCACATTCAAGTAGCCCCATTTATAGACTACAACAGGACTAAAAGACACGTGCTCTCAAAGTGCCCACGTGTTATTAGTCTGGGTCTTCTCAGATCCTCTTTGGGCCTTTGTGTTTCTAGCTCACGGGCCTATTTGAATCCTGCTAGGACACGGGAGGGCGTAAGCAGCAGTGCAGCACTATTTAGAGCTCCGAGGCCTGGAACGACCTGGGGTTTTGTAGCTATTTCAAGTAGTTTTCAGAGCTTCTTATTGCTCAAATGGGTGTAATTTCTGATAATTGTCTCTTTCCGTGCATTTCATTGCTTGGTTGTACTTGTGAAAAAATGTCACTCATAGTCCTTGGAATATCACTCATAATTACTCTGTAATTATGAAAATGTCACACATAGCAGTCTGAAACCTTGGCAGCTATGGACAAAGTGAAATAAAGAGGTCCTAAGGCCACAACTCCTGATATGGCTATGTTTGCCACCTGCCCGTTTTTTTTAACCAGCATTACCAGTATTTTAATGCCCTTGCCAGTACGAAAATGAAGAAAAACACAGCTAGTATTTTCTCCCCTGATCGATATGTACTTCAAACTTTGAACAGTAAACATAAGGTGAAAGCAGTTTAAAAAGCTTCTTTAATGATCCGTGACTGATAGTTAAAACTAAACAAAGGAAGAAAAGTCATGTTAAGAAGGAATACAGACTTTTTTATTAAAGAATCCTCTCTCGTTATTAAGCTCCAGCCTTTGCAAATTCCTAAAAAATGAGCAAACAGAAGGTTATGCTTTTTTGTTGTAGTTTTATATAGCGTAAACTCGGCCACAGGGCGCAATTATATGAGCACCAGTTACATTACAGAAGATCAAATTCATTTTTATTTTAGGCCTTGTGCAATTAAGTCATGTGCCCAGAATCACAGGATTTTGAGGTGAGGCTGGGACTCTTTTCATAGTTCCACATTCGGCAGCTCTGACCCTAACATTACATTATTTAAATTTTCCGCTCTGGGAAAGGTGCTTCGCAGCGAGGTTTATGCAAACATACCACCCCCCACCACCACCACCAAGGCCTGAAAGACACTAGAGGTGGGGGGCCAACAACAGGCCCTCAGCAAGGCCATTCACTTACTCACCCTAGCCCAGCCAACTGTAGCCTAAGGGTGATGGCCTGGCAGGGGAGGGGTGAAGAAAAGCACAGCACTGCTGCTGCCCCAGGGGAGCCGAGGTGATAATGGCCCACAGCAGGGGAGTGGGACATTGCCTCAGGGCGTCTGCGCCAGCCCCCACGGGAGACCAAGATAAAGTCTGCAGCAGACAGAACAATATTGGCCCTAGCGACGTTGCTGAAAGTAACTCCCTCAGAGCCTCCTTGCTCATGATGCTGCCCCCCCTTACAGTGGCCTGGTGGGGAAGACAATAAGGCTCTGTGGGCCGGTTGACTAAAACAGGCCCACTGGTGACCCTTAGGCACCGGCCCATCGGCCAATGCACGACTGCCTGCCTTCCCAATGTGATGCTGCTCAGTAGGAATTAGTGATGTGGATTTAGAGTACTACGCGCCCATAGGACTAAAGGGCATTCACATGAGCACACTGCTCATCCTACGCTCACAGCAACCACACTGCACTCATGCTCTTCGTCATGAACTTAAGCCGCTCTCCCTCCACTTACCCTGTGGTCACATGAGCACACTGCTCAACATGCTTCACTCACAGTGGTGATCACACTGCATTCACAGTGATCACACTGCACTTACACCGCTCACCATGTACTCACGCTTTTCACCCTGCACTTACACAAGCACACTAGTTACCCTGCACTCATGTGACACTTCACTTACCTGTCACTCTCACTGCTCACTCTGCAATCTCACTCAAACAAGCACATCACCACCATGCATTCATTCCTCCCACTCTGCACTTCCATCCACACCCAAACTCATATTTCACATCAGTCACCCTCCAGTCACTCCTATTACCCAACTATCACAATGTCACATCGCTCACTGTGCACGCACATAGGTACTCCAGTCACTCACACAGCTCATCTTTTACTCACATGGGCACAGCACTCACCCTGCACTCACACCATGCAAACAAGCACAGCACTTACCCTGGAGTCACCGCTCACACCACCCTGCATGCACTCCTCTCACCCGACACTCACATGGGCCCTCCTCCCATATTTCATTAAATGCAGCTCACCTGACACTCACATCTGCACATTTTTCACCCTACACCACACCACTCACGCTGAACTCTCTCATCACTATTCCCCATCACCCAGCACTTACATGAGCACACTTCTTACTCTGCACATATACAAATTACACAGCTCTCATGAATATGCAGATATTTCTACAAAGGCACCCACAGAATACCTGCTCTTTCCATAGT
This sequence comes from Triturus cristatus, assembly GCF_964204655.1. Taxonomy (NCBI): domain Eukaryota; kingdom Metazoa; phylum Chordata; class Amphibia; order Caudata; family Salamandridae; genus Triturus; species Triturus cristatus. The sequence continues at coordinate 840,637,222 of NC_140592.1, forward strand.
ACTAGATGCCTACTTTATTCCATCTTCAACAATGGGGCTGGTGCAAGAGGGAAGAGTGGACTGAGAATGTGGGATTAGACAAGGAGGGAGACTAGGGCTGAGACTTTGGGGTATGGTGCTGGATTGAGGATCGTGTGATACCTTCAGCCATTCCTGGGTTTGCATTCACCACAATGCTATATTCCGGAACATGTAGGTTTTTTACATTATAAGTTGGGTCTCAAAAACCCCAAAATGCAAAGTGTTAGTGGATAAAATCTATGGTTGCTGAAGAAATCAATCATTTCATAAGATCAGTTGGATTCTGTGATATTACATGTTATAAAGTTATAACGTGGTTTTGTTAACTAATCCACATTCTTTCCAGTACTGCAACTGCTTGATCGACATGTGCAACCAATGTAAGCCCCATACAGCTATTTTAAGGAAGTGCATTTTTCATTCACATCATACTTGTAACAAACATTGTCAAGGCAATATATTATTATTATTGAATAGCGTATAGAGAATATGCTTTTATTAAGCTTCAATAAAACGCAAGCAGGTACAGCAGATGCAGCAGGGCAAGCTTTTCTAACACAATAAAAGCCGATTGACTAATGAAAGTGTGAGTGGCAGTGTGTCTGTGTTTAAGTGTGTCATAGTACAAATGTAAGAAACAGTGCAAGCGATACAGTGAGAGTGTGTGTGTGAGAGACTGTGTGCGAGTGTATGTGTGTTATGTGTACACGTGTGCTGCTGAACTGGCATACTGGAGGTTTTTCTTGCCTTATGGACAAGGGCACCGATAGCATATGGATGGGAGATGTTGCCTTGTGGCAAACTGCAGGCTCTGACATCTTTCTATTAAGACAACATCATTGGCTGTGGAGACTCAAACTTTCTAACTAAGAAATCCGCTAGCCCAGTCATACCAAGCGTCCGGGCCAGAGAACACACCTGGTCAAAGCCCTGACACAATGCACATAATTCTTAGCATATGGGGTAGATCCATAGCAAAATGTTGGAACTGATATTTGAGGTAGCTCCTGTCATTAGGTTTCCTGTACTCATTTTATAGGGGGCGTCAATGGCAAAATGATGACCCTTGTATACCAGAGGGAATTTCTAGAGGTACCCATGACTGTGGCTGAAGAAGCCATAGTAAATTTCTGTCACTGTCATTTTAAATGTACTCCAGGGCATAAGGGGCTCACCCATAAAAAAAATGCTGACCTTGTTATAGTGGGAGTCATTTCTGACTTAAGACATTTGAAAAAACACAAGATCTACTTCTAGGAAAGGCCAGGCCTCCCTGATGCACTGTGAAAGTACTGGAAAATTTCATTGATGCCCTATAAGGGTCTGCAATGTTTTATCAAATTTGGTCCCAAACGTTAAAAAAAAAGTCTCAGAGGAGAAGTCTACTCTTGAATTAAATCATCTACAAGAAATCTGTTAACTAGGTTTGCTTGCTGGAATTTGGGTGAAGTATCACACCCCTCCACGTTCATAGATCTTTTTCCTCATATAATGGCTATGAGGTTAGCTCTGACCTCATTTCTTGAAATGCCTGTCCTGCCCCATTGCTGGGAGCTAGCCTGGCTTTAGGGCAGTGCTACCAGTGCAGCCGTACCTGATGTTGACTTTGGTGAGGTGTGCTCTGTTTAAAAATACTTTTTGGTTTAAAAGCACATGAACGTCCTTGCACATCAGGCAGTTTTCAGGCAACAATAAAAATGTCTAGATAACTCTGGTGATTAATGTTTCTACTGGTGAGAGTTCAGAATTTTGCCTAGTGGCAGTTTTGACTTATCCTAAAATAGCGCAGAGGTTCAATGTGCCTGCTGCAAAGAATGTGTACCATGCAGATCACAGAACTGAGTGCGAGTGAACTAGGTAGCGGGATATAACCTTTACAACGCGATCGTTACACCGCGATACTTTTACATCGCGGTCATCACAACGCAAGTTGTTACAACAACTTACGCTGGATGGCGCTATACACTAAGGAATAGTATGATTTACTATTCCAACACCTTCCCTACTGTTACTTAGGCTGGAGTTGGTATAGTAAATCATGCTATTCTTAAGTCCCGTGCCCTCCAGCGAAAGTCATTGTAACGACTTGCGTTGTAATAACTGCAATGTAACGTACCGCGATGTAAATCATCGCATTGTAACGTCACATATTCATGAGTAGCACTATAAAAAAATGAAATGTACATCAGAGAGAGGCTATGGAGAGATGAGGTGCACTGTTGGAGTGGTAGTGAGGGAATTCATGGAGAAAGAGCTTATGGGGGAGAGAGCCACAAAAAAGACTTTTGAACGGCTGCCACTGGTGCTTGAGCTGGCCCTGGCAGGGAGTCTTAGCTCCATCGAAGTTCAGGTTTAGTTGCGCCCCTGATCCCAGCCCGCAATCAACAGCACTATGAATATGCAAGTTGTTATCTTAAAATGTTATTACACACAGTGTAAGAAAAGCTGCTGCAAATGAGAAAAAAAGAGTTAGTCTTGAAGATAAAAAAAATACTTACAAAATGAATATTTTTTTAGTAGTATGCTTTTTGTAAGCTACAGTTAGAAGAACACACTCCAGAATATAGCTGGAAACATCCTTCGCATGACTCTTTGTCACCATGAAGCCCAAACTTGCTTTATCAATTAAAGAAATATATTGGCTCCCAGGCAGCCTTTACATTTTCTGATTAATCAATTAAACACATTTACATTTCTTTCAGGGAAAATAACTTTTTCTTCTTTTGCTGTCTACCTCTCCTTTGGCTTCACAGTACACAAGGCCCCTTTCTGCCTGAGGCCCCTTTTGGCGGCAATAACTTTTTAGGAATGTTGTTGTTTTTTAAATAAAATGCAGGGGTGCTGTTTTGTGAAATTAATCAAAATTGGGAACGTTGTTCAGTATAGATCCTGCCCACTTCTACTGCTGTCTACCGTAACCTGGATGGTATATTGCAGCATAACTGCCCAGTAGCCACAAGCCATGTTGGGCACTGTCGGTTAGTCTTGGATTTTACCCAAAACAAAGTTGCATTAATGCACAAACAGTATATTCACTTTTGATGCTGCATACGCAGTTCTGGCTTTAGGGCGTTGCAACCAGGGCCACTGTACCAGGTGCTGAGCTGATGGGCATTATGTTTTTAAATATCTTATGGATTTAAAAGCACCTGGTGCAGAGTTCCTTGTGTGTCCAGCAATTTTCAGACAACAATGAACATGTCAAGATAACTCTAATGATTAGTGTACCTGCTGGAGAGAGATCGGAGTTTTGTCTAGTGGCTGTTTTGACTCGTCATAAAGTAGTACAGAGGGTTAATATACCGGCTGCAAAGCACAGCAAATCACAGAATTGTATTTTTATGTAGATAGCTCAGTGGGTTACTGCTTTTGTCACTGAGATCCTTTTATTACTTGCAGGTCATAACTTTCAATCCTAAAATAGCACAAAAGCTATGAGCTGTCATCAAAGTGAAGCATGCAAACTGCAAGGTGTAGGTGCTGGAGCGGGTAATGCAAAATTTTGTATACCCTCCCAATTCTGCATGTTTATACTAATTAGATTAATAAATTAATTATAATCGAACTAATGGAATGAAGTGAATTATTAACCAATCTTATTAATAATTTAAATAGACATGGTATTGCATTTGCATGACTTAATTAATACGTAAACTAAATTATATACGCATACCAATGATTGTTGCTTTCTGCTAGATAAATACACACACATATGGGTATTAGCGAGGGAATAACATTTTATTAGCCATTTCTATGTATTAATTGCGTTTTGTGTTTCTTTTGCTTAAGTTGACCTTTTGGGCCTGCCACAAAATGGCTGCCTCCTGTACCTGACTTGACTGACGATGCTACATGAGGTTTTGGGTGAAGTGCGCCTGCGCTAACGCCAGCAACAGTGGCCTCGTCGCGACCCTAACCAGACTGTACCCACCAAGGTCGCCCTGGGAAGCAAGCCAGCTTTTCAGAAGAACAATAAGATGCCTCTTAAAACCGGAAAAAGCAAGACTGATGACCTAAAAGACATTATTCCATATGAACTCTGTCGGACGATCTCTGATTATCCAATCAGAAGAGCTGAAACCCAATATTTGATACTTTTTGACAATGATTTTACTATAAATTATGGTAGAATAGAGAGGTTGTATGGCTTTCTCGTTTTCCTGATGTTATGCTGACGGAGAGGACGGTTACGCTGCAGGACAGCTGTTTCCCTGAATCTTTGACGGACTGAATTAATGCCCAATCTCCTGATGAACTGAAATTACTAAATTTGATGGGCATAGATTTGTGAGACTACTGGATTCGACTTAGAGGACAACAATTAGCCAGAATAGGTAAATATGATGATTGGCGGCTTGAATAAACGAATGATTTAATTTGCATTAATTAGATAAAAATTGAATTGATTATTTACAAAATGAGTTGGGTTGTTTATTCATCGAAAATGTATTGATTCAAAGGTAAATAGAGAATTAGAAATTAACCCAAACCAGCAACTAACTGATTCATCCCAATTTATGAGAGGAATACCAAATGAGAAATTCAGGGCCTAATTAGTATCAGAAGGTTACATAGATTTGTTGCTCATTAGGGTAAAGAGGTATTTCCTTTCATGTCAGCGTTTGGAGTAATCATCACCCGAGAAACACAGATTGATGGTGAGTGAATGTTGGTGTTATGGGCCCCACCAGTGAATGTATTGGTTGTGTGTGTTTGTGAGATCTTTGGTCTGTGACGGAGGGAGGGATTTTGTACTCCACGCTGGAGTAGTTTTTCTGGTAGCAGTATGATGGTTGTTATTGTTTTGGTTGGTGATTATTGCTTGTACATTGCTTATTGATTATTGGTTATTGATTGGTATTGATTTATGTACTAACACTCTATGTTGAGTCGCGTCGAGTTCTATGTCGTTAGCACAGCTTCTGGAAAGGTAATGGGTATTCTCTGAGCTTTTTAGAAGGACAAAGTAGAGGGAAGCGCTGCTTTGTTAACGCATGTCATAATTCTGTAGTAGGACAGACTTTTCGCTGTTCTCTGGAAAGACAGGATTCTGTGTGAATGAACTACATTTTTCTGTATGACAGTGTGTGTATGAAAAGTCATTTCGATTAATTGCGAAACTCTAGTTTTATTTCTCAGGAGCATTGGGTCTCCAACTAGGTGTCTTAATTCTAGAGAAGCGGTTGGTTGATGCTTGCTAGAAGGTTAAGGTAGAGGGATGTGCTACTTTATCAACGGAAGTAACGATTCCGTAGTAGGGCAGAGGTAAGCGCTGCTCTCGGGGAAGACGGAATTCTCGTGAGAAAGGTCATTTGCTATTCTTTGGTTAGCAAAGCGGACAATGGAGACGTTTCTATGTTGTTGCTAACAGAAGTGTAGAAATTGAAACAAAAACTTACTGAGCGATTCTGTGAAGGAGGGGTAGACCGGAACAGGAGCTGCCGCAGCGGCTACTGACGTCAGAACGACCGCGCTGGGATTGGACAGTCGGTCAGAACTGTAAAACGCTCCGGATTGGTGCTTTAGTGTACGCCGCGCTAGGAGTGGAGAAATACAGGGTGACGTAGACGCTCCTTGTTGGTGCGTTAGTGTGAGTCGCGCTGGGATTTGAGGATTGTGACAGTGACGTAGACGCTCTGAATTGGTGCGTTAGTGTAAGTCGCGCTGCGTTTGGACAGAATACCGGTACAGTTGTAAAGAGAGATTAGTGATACACGGAAGACAGGAAAATGTATTACGATCCACCAGAAAAAGAGAAAAAGTCATGGTTCGGAAAAATTAAGAAGTGGTTTAAGAAGGACAAACTGGTCAAAACTAGGGAAGGACAGTTACTTCCTCCACCGAAAACCCCCGCATCCTTTATGGTTGCGAAATGTGGATATCATACTTGTATTTGGTTAGACAATTGGGTGAGATACACAAAGGAGGACGGAGTATTAGCTTTTCCAGGACATGGTTAATTTAATTTGGCTGTTTTGAGAAACCTGAGAGAGAAAATGATGAATTTAGAACCAAGACCTAGACCGATGCAGTTTGAGGCTTTGACGGAATGGGAAGACGAAATGCATGAACGAGAGAGACAAAGAAATGGTAGAGAATATAGGTACCTGTTTGGCAGATCATACGGACATGAAACACATGATGATTGAATGAGAAGATGGCGGAATGCGAGTATGACTGAGGGTTTGTTTCCCGTAAGAACTGCAGGAGAGAATGAAGGATGAAAGTGTGTAGAAAAGAGGTATAAAGTGGAGTCGAGAGGGTACGGAGTGAATGAGTCCGAGGATGATGTTCTTAATGATATGTTCTATAAGAATCCACCACCGTATCAACCAGAACCAGAAATATTAACTCCAAGTGCCCCAATGAAAGAAACAGTACGAATTATAAAATCGGAACCAGAGTTCCAAAATTTGGCTAAAAACAATGCCATTAGAGAGGCAGAAAAGAAGTCTGAAGGGAAAATAGATTGAGAAAATTCTGCAGAATTAGCAAAAACGACCCTAGAATTAACCGAGAAAATAAGAGAATTGACTAAGAATCTAGAAGCGGTAACTGTTCCAGTAACGATAAGTCCAGTAATGCCTATTTTTGACAAGCAGAAAGACAGTGAACTTTGTTTGACAGTTCCTTATAAAAGTAATAAACCGGTTGAACAACCAAGAGTGAGTCAGAGTGAGAATCAATGGAGACAGACTATGAGTATAATTGAACCAAATTTTTCAAATAACCTGTTTGTAGGTCAGAACTGTGCAGAGAAACGTATGACAATGATAGAGACGATGTCAGAAACACAAAAAGATTTTGGACAAGGAAATGTAGAGAAGCCAGTAGGACCATCGACAGAAGAGTTAAGTGAATGGTTAAGAAGCTTGCAGAGAAAAGACAAAGAATCCCAATCAATTGATGTGGCTAAGTTACAAATGGTATTGGAAGAATTAATAGTAGGGACTATCCCCACAGAAAAATTGAAAACTTATCAGGATGAAGAATTACTATTTTTGTGCAAAAGTGTGACATGGAGAGCGAAAAACCTACATGAAAGGTTAGAAGAAGTGGTAAATGAGATGGGAATAGACATTGAAAAGGTAAAAGCTTTGCAAGAGCCCTATAGAATTGATTTCACTGAAAAGGATATTGAAAATTTGAACACCACAGGACGAATAGGTCAGATTATGTACATAATCATTTTATTGAGAAAATGGGGAGATGTGGATAAATGGAGAAGCAGGTGGTATAGAAAACGTGATGATGCCTCAGATAAGACATTTTCAGAAGTTCCTGTAAGAGAAAAGGAAAAGGTAGTGACAGAATGCCCTATGAGAGAGATTCCGGGAGGAGGATATGTACATGTCCCATGGACAAGACAGGATATTTTGTCTTTTACAAATGATTTCCCTCGACGACGTGAGAAGCCCGTCGAGTGGTACAGGTAGGTAGACAGATGTGTGAAATTGTCTAAAGTACTATGGATTGATTTGAATAGTCTATTTGACATAATTGTACCAGCAGATTTATGGACAGAGTGCAAGCTCATGATAAATTGGCCAACTCAGGAATATCCTAGGGATCCTAAAACAGGAGCTCCAGACCTCGAGGTAATGAAGAAATATGAACAGGTTATGGTATTTTTGAAAAACAAAGTGCCCCCTAAAGAGACAGATTGGGTAAAAATTGATCGAACACATCAAGAAAGTAAAGAGTCAGTACATGCATATTATGAGAGGCTAATACTAGCTTTTAAGTAGTTTAGCGGAGATGAGAATCTGAGTGAAAAGGATTTGAGTCATTTTGTATACAGATTCGTATATGGCTTACGTCCAGAAATTGGTGAAATGATTAAACAACATACTGTTGATTGGCAAAATAAGAAAATAGATGAAGTACTGAGACATGCTAAATATTTTAGTGATGAGATTGAGGCAAAACAGCGAAAACTGAAAGAAAAGGCTATGTGGGCACAGGTAAAGGTAGCGGAAAGACAGGAAGCTCAATTAGTGGAACAAGCAAGTAACACAGGAACAAGACAGAAATTTGGTCCTGGGAAAGGAAAGGGCAATATAGAAGAAGCTAAAAAGAAGTTCCCATGCCAAAATTGCGGTAGGATAGGGCATTGGAAATCCAATTGTAAATTTCCCCCAAGTACTAACAATGAAAATCCATCATTGAACCCACAGGTGCAGCATGAGGTGAGTGGTCAACTGCAGCAACAACAGCAAGTGCCAAAACTGCCTTTTCCACAGAGCAGGAACTCACAGAAGTATAGTAGTGAATCGGGATTCTACAATGAAGAACAGGTAAATAAGCTGCCACGCGCTAGCGCTGTTTCGCAGTATTGGCTGCAACGCGATGAAAGTGACTCAGAAGAAAGCTATTGACGGGGCCGAAGGGAGGAAGGAGAGTGCGTACTTGGCGCAACTCTAGAAGTAGACCAGACAGGACCATTTGTAGATGGGAAGGTTAATGACGAAAATATTACTTTCCTAGTGGATACTGGTGCTACTCGATCAACTGTTAGATCAGCTGATGTTAAGAATCTTCCTCTCTCGGATAAAACGATCCAAGTAGTTGGTGTATCCAACAGACAGATTAAAACATACCTTACAGAACCAGTGAAAGTTAGCATAGGGAAATTTTCAGAAATGCACCGCTTTGTTGTGTGCGACACCAGTCCTGTGAATTTATTAGGTAGGGACCTGTTGTGTAAAATCAATTGCACTATATTCTGTACTCCGGATGGAATAGCTTTTGAAACACCAGATGATGATGTACTGTATAAGATGACCATAGCTAACAGAGAAAATGAGGTTACTGAAACATATGCTGTATTCAACCCCGATGAATTACCTAAAGAATTGAAACAGTCTGTAAAGGCGGAAGTTTGGGATTTCACTGGAGAAGATGTAGGACTAATGAGAAATGTAGATCCAATAAAAATAACAGTAAAGGAAGGAGTAACATACCCAAATGTCCCGCAATATAAATTGACACCTGAAATAATTGAAGGAGTAACTCCTGTAATAGAGAAAATGATCAGGCAAGGGATCTTGAGAGAAATAATGAGTAGTCCATGTAATTCACCAATAATGGGACTGAAAAAGCCTAATGGGAAATTCAGAATAGTGCAAGATCTGAGAAAGGTGAATGAAATTGTGATATCATGTTGCCCCATTGTACCAAATCCATCAGTGATCTTATATCAGATTCCCCATGATGCAGAATGGTAAACAGTGATTGATCTGTGCCATGCTTTCTTTTCCATCCCATTGCACCACGACAGTCAGCAAATTTTTGCGTTTCGTTTTGGCGAACGTATTTTGGCATGGTGCCGAATCCCATAGGGGTATACAGAAAGCCCTTCGATATTTAATCAGTTATTGAAGAAGTCTTCGGAGAGTCTAGAAATGCCTGAGAATTCAGTGTTAGTTCAATACATTGACGACCTTTTAGTGGCGTCAAAAACACGTGAAGCCTGTGAGGTAGACACGATAGCTTTAATGAATCATTTGGTAAATGGAGGACTTAAAGTATCACCATCGAAGTTACAATTTTGTAAAAAGGAAGTACAGTTTTTAGGACATAACATTGAGAAAGGACTAAGAAAAATAACAATAGACCGAATCAGAATTATAAAAAGAATGAGAGCTCCCATGACTCAAAGAGAGGTGAGAATGTTCTTGGGAATGGTTGGATACTGTCGTCATTGGATCAGCAACTTCTCTTTGATTGCAAAACCTTTGGTACGACTGACGAGAAGTGATGTGAAAGATCCCATTGAGTTGAACAAGGAGGAATTGGCAGCATTTAGAAAATTGAGAGATGGTTTATGTGAAGCACCTACATTAGGTATGCCTGACTATGAGAAAGAGTTTGAGTTGTATTGCAGTGAGAGAAATGGATGTGCACTCTCTGTGTTGATACAGAAGCATGGAAAACTGAGGAGACCAATTGCATATTTTTAATCAATGCTTGATCCCGTAGCTGTAGCTTTACCTGGATGTTTGAAAGCGGTAGCTGCAACATGCCGAAGTTTGGAGCAGAGTGAAGGAATTGTGATGGGATATTCATTGAAAGTGTTTGTACCTCATGATGTAGCTATCCTGTTAACAAGGAGTCGTACTCAGTATATGACACACAGTCAGCTGACTAAGTATGAAAAGGTCATATTAGGTGCCACTAATGTGAGTCTTGCGAGATGTTTGAATGTGAATCCTGCAACATTATTGCCTGATGCTGAGAATGTGGAAGTAAGAGATGAAGCAAATCATGATTGTTTGGATGTGCTTGATTTTTGTACAAAACCACGACCAGATATAAAAGATGTACCTTTGCCAGAAAGTGATTTTGTGATGTTCGTTGATGGGTCTTGTTTGAGAACAGATGAAGGAGTGCTGAGTGCAGCGTATGCAGTGTGCACAGTCGCAGCAGTAATAGAAGCATCCTATCTGAAAGGAGAAACATCGGTCCAAGTAGCAGAGCTTGTGGCTTTGACTAGAGCGTGCAAGATTGGGAAAAGTGTGAGAGTGACTGTGATAACTGACAGCCAGTATGGCTTTGGAGTTGTCCATGACTTTGGCCAACTATGGCTACAAAGAGGTTTCCTAACCTCGAGTGGAACTCCTATTAAGAATGCTGAAGTTGTTGGAAAGTTGCTTGAGGCGATACAGCTGCCTAGACAATTGGCTGTTGTAAAATGTACTGCTCATAGTCAAGGTGGTGATTATATCGCCACAGGAAACAGATATGCCAATGACATGGCACAGTATAGTGCACGTAATCAGAATTCGGTCAATCGGGCTAAGGAAAGAGAAATGTCTTCTTGCTCATTGATGTTTACTAACATTGTGGGAACTTGGGAAGAGGTAAGACAGTTGCAAGAAGAGGCAGGAGATGAAGAAATGAAACAGTGGGTAAAAGCAGGATGTGCACCAAGAGAGAAGGATCATGTGTGGGTCTATCGAGATGGAAGACCAGTTATGCCTGATAGCATGATGTCTACCATGGCATGGATGTATCATGGCCAAGGACACATAGGGAGAGACGCCATGATCAGGTCATTTAAGCAGACCTGGTACAATGCAAAATTCAGACTTGTAGCAGAAAGTCTTTGTCAAAGATGCCTAATATGTCAGCAATACAATCCTGGGAGAAAGACAGTAGTGAGTCTAGGAACAATAGGTCGAGAAGGAGGGCCTTTCACCAGAATGCAAGTAGATTTCATTGAGATGCCTCCCTGTAACAGACTGAGGTATGTTTTGGTTGTGGTCTGCCTATTCTCTAGGTGGGTGGAAGCATTCCCAACAAGAAGAAATGATGGGATGACAGTAGCCAAGCTACTGTTGAGAGAGTTCATCCCTAGGTTTGGGTTCCCAGTGACAATTGAATCAGACCGAGGAGGACATTTCCACAATGAGATCGTAGGATTAATTTGTGAAGCATTGAATGTACAACAAAAACTGCATTGCGCTTACCGACCAGAGGCTTCTGGTGTGGTTGAACAAATGAATGGTACTATCAAAAATAGAATAGGGAAAATGTGCTTGGCCACAGGTATGAAATGGCCTGATGTCTTGCCTCTAGTACTCATGACTATTAGATCAATTCCAGACAGAAGTACAGGATTAAGTCCTCATGAAATAATCATGGGACGCGCCATGAGACACGTATTTATACCAGTCAACAAGCTGATGACTATAACTGATGACATGGTGTTGGAATACTGTAAAAGCCTGGCTGACGCAGTTCATTCTGTGTTTCATCAGGTTGGAGCAGATGCCACCACCCTTGAAAAGAAGCCAGCCCATGATCTGAGCCCAGGAGACTGGGTAAGGATAAAGGTCCACAGAAGAAGAAATTGTTTGGTTCCAAGGTAGGGAAAACCAAGACAAGTCATTCTGACCACGACAACAGCTGTGAAGTGTGCTGGACTGAAAAACTGGATCCATGCAAGTCACACATTGAGAATTCCAAATCCAGTGGACAGCACAGAAAAAGAATATTTTGATGAATCAGAATCAAGTACTGAGTCAGATGATGAAGAGTCAAAAACACGAGAAAACTCTGAAAGGGGGGAAACAGAACCAAGTCTAACTTTAGTCCCCAGAAGTAGCTCTCTGAGAAGAAGATTGCAGATTTCTGAATCCAGCGATTCTGGAAACGAACAAGAAACGCAAGGTTCCAGAAAAGAACACAGAAAGAAAAGAGGAAAAGATAATGAAGAAACAATAAAAGAAATTTGTGATAAGGAAGTACCAGATGAGAGACTGAGAGAAATTCCAACTGAAATAACAAATTTAAGTGAACAAGGGACAGGTACAGAGAGAGAGGGACAGATTTCTGCGGAAGACCTCCGAGGAGGTGTAGGGAACTGCAACATCCAGCTAGGTGAAGGGACAAGTAGCCAGCAGGAAGATTGCGTGTCGGAGACTCGAGGAGGGACAGAAGTAGGGAAAACAAAACAAGTGGTGGAAAAGGAAATTGTTGAAAAGAAAAAGCAAGTTGAGACAGAGTCTGAAGAGAGCGAAAATGAAATACCAGAAGGTCGAGTTCTAAGAAAGAGAGCTTGGAGGAATGAAAAGAACGACAAAGGAAGTAAGGTAAAAAGAGTTGCAAAGGATGACATTTGGCTCAATAAAATAAAGAAATTGAGATATCGACTGACACGAGTGAATTCGCCAAGAGCTGAACAGGTGAATGAAGTGACAAGTCAAGAAAAATCAAAGGAAGAAGAAACAATTGAGAATAAAGAAAGTAAAAGAACAAGGAAACCTAACCAGAAGATAAGTCACCGGAATGGACGTACGTGGCTCTGCCTGAAAAGGGAGAAGAGGCAGATAGTCAAGGAAATCCAGAGGCGGCTGTACTGAAAGTGGTTGAAGAAGAGGAAGAATCGGAAATCCTGAGAGTTCTCTAGTCCGACATTGGAGAATAAGAAACGAAAGTTCAGGAAATTCTGTATTTGGATGACCAGAGGAAAGTGAAGAACGATGAGATGCCAAACTGAATAGATCAAGAAAGCTGTTGATCCAGAAAATAAGAAATTAAGTCAAAAGATAGATACTGGTAGAACCAAATAGGTGTTTAGAGCCTTAGGTTAGAAAACTAGTTGTGAAGTGGAAGAGGCTAAGTCAAAAGACACGGTCCATTTTAACGAAGATGGCTAACATAGATAGTAGCAAAGGTAGATGTGCATTCATGAAAAGATGGTGTAAAATGTGTTGTTGTTGTACAGGATTATTAATGCTTCTATGGAGCATACTTGCTCTTCTGATCTCTTTTAAAGTCACTATAGATACATTAGAAGGACATAGTGAGAATAAAACTAATATAGGGAAGATTCAAAAGGTAGTTCCGACTAGAATAGATAATAATTATTTACATAAAGACAGGTCTATAACTGATTTTTCTAATAATGTGTTTTCAAAATTATTGTACGAATATGTAAAGACAATGGATGGAAGGGACTGCTACGTATGCATGCAGTTACCTGCCTCTGTTTCTGAAGGAGTGACTTACCATCACCTTCCAGCAACGTATGGAATAACATGTAGTGTAATATCTAGTTTATTTTATCAGACAGGAAAATTAGAATATTATTTTTCAGATGTAGATAACATTTTTGCGCAAGTGCCTGCCAGTAACAAACTAAACAAGGTAAAACCTGCTAGGGTATTATGTGAATTTTTCTTAGAAACTAAAGAACTAACATTAGAATATATTTTTAGAAACAATTTGACTTGCAGTTTGAAGAAAGAGGAAAAGACTTTCTTAGACATGGTTGAAGAAAGGAGACTGAACATGCAAAGAAAGGTAGCAGAAGGAAAAGTGGAGAAAACAGTCTGGGATGTAGAAAGGGAAAAACATTTGAAAGGAGAAGCTAGTCCAACTATAGCTTTAGATTGGCCTCAGAAAGGGAAATTTTGCATTCGAAGGAATCAAACTGTGTATGATAACTATTTTTTAGGTAATAGTGAATGCCATGATACATACCGAATCATGGGTGGATGGGGATTTAAAGGCGGAAAAGATCCAGTCTTTCCTGGATTATATTTTATTTGTGGGAACAGGGCATATTATCGCTTTCCAGACCATTGGTATGGCACATGTTATGTAGGCCTGGTTTTCCCGAAAAGTTTTCATATGGATAGAGGAGAAGATGGTGTACATAGTTTAAGTAATCATTTAGTACGTAGTAAGAGAGAATCTTGGACAGAAATTGTAGGTGACATTTTTGGAGCATTGATACCAGCAGTGGGAATATCTTTGAATGCAAACAAAATTAGAAAATTTTCAACAGTAGTGGATCGCTTGTCAACAAGCACAGCTGGAGGATTTTTATTGGTAGACACTGAAATGGTTGCCATGCGTGCTATGGTAATGCAAAATCGACTTGCCCTTGATATATTATTGGCAAAAGAGGGTGGAGTCTGTGGAATGCTGAAGGTTCAACATTGTTGTACTTACATTCCTGACGAAAGTAAAGATCTGAAAATTTATATTAGGAATATTACAGAATTGCATGATGAAATTGCACCACTGGGGGTTGAAGGTGTTTGGGAAAAGATCGGAAAGAAAATAGCTGCTATTAAAAATTTCTTAGTAAAGCTAGGTAGTACATTTTTAGGTAAAATATTGTTTCCATTAACATGTGTGATTTTCATAATATTAGTGATAAGATTAGGTTGTATCTGTTGTAAAAATAATAAGAACAAGAAAAGATTAAAAAGAGAAAAGTTGAGAAGAAAAGACAAGAAACAAGAAAGAGAATTTGAGGAGATAGAATTGGAAGAGTGGAAGGAGAGTATGTATGAATCAACGAAAAGATGAGACGTGGGTGAAACTGAATTATGATTAAGAGCAAGAAAACATTTTAAAATTCCGTAAAAGACAGAACAAAATTTTTGGTTGGTATGGTGATAAAATCACCAAAGGCGGGATTGCTGGAGCGAGTAATGCAAAATTTTATATACCCTCCCCATTCTGCATGTTTATACTAATTAGATTAATAAATTAATTATAATCGAACTAATGGAATTAAGTGAATTATTAACCAATCTTATTAATAATTGAAATACACGTGGGATTGCATTTGCATGACTTAATTAATACGTAAACTAAATTATGTACGCATACTAATGATAGACAATTAGAATACTGCATGATATATGTTGCTTTTGTGATGAATTTGTGATTTGTGTTTATTCAGTAAGTATAAACCGCTTGAGTGTTGCTTTCTGCTAGATAAATACACACACATATGGGTATTAGCGAGGGAATAACATTTTATTAGCCATTTCTATGTATTAATTGCGTTTTGTGTTTCTTTTGCTTAAGTTGACCATTTGGGCCTGCCACAAAATGGCTGCCTCCTGTACCTGACTTGACGGACAATGCTACACGAGGTTTTGGGTGAAGTGCGCCTGCGCTAACGCCAGCATCAGTGGCCTTGTCGTGACCCTAACCAGACTGTACCCTGGGAAGCAAGCCAGCTTTTCAGAAGAACAATAAGATGCCTCTTAAAACCGGAACAAGCAAGACTGATGACCTAAGAGACATTATTCCATGTGAACTCTGTCGGACGATCTCTGATTATCCAATCAGAAGAGCTGAAACCCCAATATTTGATACTTTTTGACAATGATTTTACCTATAAATTATGGTAGAATAGAGAGGTTGTATGGCTTTCTCGTTTTCCTGACGTTATGCTGACGGAGAGGACGGTGACGCTGCAGGACAGCTGTTTCCCTGAATCTTTGACGGACTGAATTAATGCCCAATCTCCTGATGAACTGAAATTACTAAATTTGATGGGCATAGATTTGTGAGACTACTGGATTCGACTTAGAGGACAACAATTAGCCAGAATAGGTAAATATGATGATAGGCGGCTTGAATAAACGAATGATTTAATTTGCATTAATTAGATAAAGATTGAATTGATTAATTACAAAATGAGTTGGGTTGTTTATTCATCGAAAATGTATTGATTCAAAGGTAAATAGAGAATTAGAAATTAACCCAAACCAGCAACTAACTGATTCATCCCAATTTATGAGAGGAATACCAAATGTGAAATTCAGGGCCTAATTAGTATCAGAAGGTTACATAGATTTGTTGCTCATTAGGGTAAAGAGGTATTTCCTTTCATGTCAGCGTTTGGAGTAATCATCACCCGAGAAACACAGATTGATGGTGAGTGAATGTTGGTGTTATGGGCCCCACCAGCGAATGTATTGGTTGTGTGTGTTTGTGAGATATTTGGTCTGTGACGGAGGGAGGGATTTTGTACTCCACGCTGGAGCATACGTTCAACCATTATGTTTTTTCCCTAGGCTTTCATTATCCTAATGTTACAAAAAAGGGTTTGTCTGTGTCATGTTCCCCGCTTTTGAACTCTGTACTACCTTTTTCCACTCATCTTCATTGATCCATCCCTCACAGTAAGCGTTCGCCGAGGCTCGGAAAACTACAATTCCCATGAGCCTCGGCGAAGGCACGTTGCAGTCAGTGGGAGAACGGAAATAGACATAAGCACATCCGCTTCCCCACAGCACTGCCGATTATTTCGAGTTGTAGCGCGGGAACTGAGGGATAAGCATCGCTGGCTGATTCTTGGGGTCCGGTAAGGGTGTGGTTGCACAACTAGTTCCTAAACGGATTAATTGAAGTTGCTATTGCTCCCGAAGAGTAGAGTCAATTGCTTTGGGGTAGCGAGTCCTATCGTTGTCAGACATCTCTTGCTCTGCTCTATACTACCGCGTGGTGTCCCTCCCTGTTGGTGAGACACACGTGTGTGGTCTTTTGTGGGTGGTAGGGATACCGGCGCTCTGGTATACAAATCTTGACTGGTTACTTAAAAACTTGTCCTGTTGGCAAGTCTCTCTGGTCTGGGTGGGGCTCATGCAAGGAAAGCAACTAAATTACACAAGTTCATTACTCCCTCTGTTGATGAATTTACATTCCGTGAATTCATGCAGAGAGGAGTGTCAGGCTGTATAGTTAATTAAGGAACGGCAAACCTAAAGCAAATACAGTCCTTTGGTAATACAAGGCACAGATACTTACGATACGTGCCTTGCACCTGAACCTTTTTGTGTGTACGTCCTTTGTGTTGTCCTTGTGCTTTTCTTTGGCTGTTCTTATGGAAGACAAGCTTGTGTCCCAGGGGGATGCAAATCATTTCTAAGGCATGTTGAAAGTGTTGCTGTTGGATTTAAGGGATCGTCTCTGTTACATGTGCCTCTCTGAGATGAAAGTGGGGGTTTAGCTCAAGTGTGTTCACAGTTGGAACTATCAGGCATTTATGTAATGTATTTATTTTCAATACTTTTGCCTTAATACTAACGGGATTGTGGAAGAGCGATTCTCCTCAGCCTCTGGCAACCTCTGTGAAGCGAGGCACTATTCCATATGGGTAGGTTCAGAAACCATAGACGTATCTAACTCGAGTGATTCTTGCTCTACCAATAGAGTAATTTTCATTTATAACGCTTGTTTATGTTTTCTTTGTGTTTCCAATAGTGTAACTATATTTCTGCTCTATCAAGAGAGTCCAAGGATTCAATACCGATTTTATCAACAGGGACACAATAGTTCTTGTGGGCTCAACTTAACAGTATTCTTTTTTCCTTTAAAGGTATTTTAGATATAGCTATGGTGAATGTAGTCTAGGGATGTTATACCTACTTACTCATAGTCTCTCTGTTTCCTTTTCTCTGTTATTTCAGGTCTCCTTCCCCGCTGTCCCCACCCTTTCCATCTGTCGCTTGATTGCTTCACTGATTAGTGCTATATTAACTAGCAGACTTGGAGCTATCGAGAGGTGGACCATTTTTGAGTATCTTTCCAATCCTGAGGAGTTGGTGATTCGACAAAATAATCGGCCCACAGATTTAACTCCTCTTGATCGGATTCCCTGGTCCAACATGGCTAATTTGGAAGATGTGTTGGCCACGTTACAGGTGGTACAACAAGAACTTGCAGCTTCTAGAGTAGAAACCGCGGCCTTACAGGCCAAGGTGGACCGCATGCAGCGAAACCCTTTTGATGTAGGGGGGACTTCACCTTTCTATCAACCTCCCATCACAGTAGAAATGCCAACCCCTTTACCCTCAGCACACCCGGAAAGATATTACAGAGCGGCCAACAAAATACAAGTCTTTCTCATCCAGATTTTGTTACACTTTAATTGTAAGGCAAAAGTATTCACTACCAACCAAGCGAGATGACCCACTGCTTTATGACTGGGAAGCCTTTAGGGAAGAATTTGAAAACATATTCGATAGTCTGGGTAGGAATACATTCTTATAAGTAAAACCAACCTCAACCACTGCCATAAGTTTTAGATTCTGAATTTAAGCTTCTCCAGACCAAGCATTCTTAAAACATAATGCCTATCACTATGATTGACATGTGACTCCTATACCGTGTAGTTTTCAGTGCATTAAGTAACATTTACATTGATTTAAACACTTGTATGATTCATTGTCTCCGTATAATGTGTGTGATGTAAAGTGATGTGACTCCCTACACGGGTATGAGTAGTGCTATAAAATAAATAAAATAACTTAGAGAGAGGGGCTACAGAGAGATGTAAGGCACTGTTGGAGTGTGGCACTGAGAGAATCCATAAGGAAAGAGGCCATTGGGGGGACACCAACAAAGATTGTCACACCTGGCGCCACATTAAACCCGACTCGGTGCATACATGCCAAGCTTTGGTAATAGCCTAGGGCCTGGTAACAGTGGGTCCCTCAAACACAACACTAGAAAGGGCAAGGCATGAACTGCAATTTAATATAGACGGTGCGGAACTGAACAATGTTATTCAATGAAGTAATTGATGAGAGCATCGTGATACTGAACCAGTAATTGATTGTATTGATTTGAACGGCTTTCAGGTTAGGCACACACACCTTGAGTTATAGGGGTGGGCAATAGGTACTCTGCAAGTTTGGGGTGGTGGGAGGTTCCAATACCGCCATGCAGGGAGGCAGGGAGTGGGGTAAAGTTGATTAAGTTAAGGGGGGTGGGGCTCTTGTCACTGACAATATGACTACGACATTCATCAAAAAGCAAGTCTTTCTAGTGTTAGGATGGGGGGAAGGGAAGTTTAGTTTATCAAACACAGTTCGGACAAGATGGACAACAAGAGGTACATTAGTGATAACGCAATAGGTACGTTTAACAAGGGACATATGGTGGGGCTGGATGGGCGATAAACGCTTTACAAACCGTTGGATACTGCTAGGAGCTTCCCCTGAGACTGCAGTTTAACACCCTAGATGAGTATGGACTCAACAACTAAGCAAGGACTCCGATTGTTGTCCTGGAATGTTAATGGACTGGGGGACAAGATAAAGAGGGGAATAGGGCTTCATAAAACGACATTCCCCAGACGTGATCCGACTACAAGAAACGTACTTATTAGGAAATGCATGTAACGCAATGTCGAGGAGGGGGGTTAAAATGGTGGCACATTCAGCGTTTGGTTCAGGATCCAGGGGGGTGGGTATAATGGTGCGTAAAACTTTCCAAATGACGATCGACTGTACCTGGACAGACAATCTCAGTAGATTTGTGTCAATCTCTGGGACGTGGGAGGGTCGCAAGTTAAATCTAGTCTCAGTTGGGGGCGTGGCTTGGCTGCGAGGCGGAATGGCTGCCTGAAACCGCAGCTCCGCCGATCGAGTAAATTAATCCGGCAGATATCCGAATAACTTGTGCCTGGTCTCGGCCCTCTCGCCCCCGCCTGAACGCCTGGTGTGGGGGCCCGGCCGGAGGGGATCCCTGCCACAGCGAGTGCGGCTGCAGCGACTATCGGCCTGCCGAGCGACCACCGGAGGCGGGGCCTGAGACCCTCGTGGAAGCCGGGGACTGGCGTGGGGCTGGTGCCCGGGGAGGCGCGGTGCTGCTCGAAGGGGTGCGTCTGGTCTCCCCGGGCCTGGTTGAGCGCTGCCTCACTGACTCTTCCCCCTCGGGGGACGCTGGGATCCGGTGGCGGTGCGCCCTGGGCTGAGGTTCGTTGCTGGCGGAACTGCAATATAGCGCCAGGAGGGCGCTCTGTGTCCCCGCGCTTGGGGGATCCTGGAAGCCATAACGGAGGTCGAGGAACGTGGGCCTGAGCCGTCGCCCGGAGAGGGGCCCTGTGGGACACCGTGAGCAGGGCGTGATTTGCCGATCCACCCGGCGAAGTAATCCGTGCTGTGCTTGTGGGGCGCCTCTGCTCTCCTTTGAGCGCTGGGATCTGCGCCGTACCTCGGGACCGGGGACGGAGGACGACCATCGCGCCAGGACCAGCGAAGATACGGCTGCCTGCGTGGGAGCTCCCTGTGACTGCGGTCTGCCTACAGCTGCGGCTGAGGGAGGAGTGCCTGCTACCTGGTCCCTGGGACTGAGCGTTGGTGGGCCGCAACCCCTCGAGGTCCGGTGCGTGTGCCTGTGGTGACGGGCGGCGTTTGCGCCTTGGAGGCACCGTGTGAGACGCCATTTTGCCGGGTCGGAGCGTTGCTGACGCCGTGCGGTGCTGCCGCGTAGCCCTGACCTGGGCTCTTAACAGTGCAGTGATCGCGCTGGGGGCGGCCTGCGGCTGGTGACCTGTGCCGCAGCTGGACCGGCGAAGCGTATTGATCCGTGGAAGGGCATACTCTGCCGCGCGGGACTGTGACTGCTGGCGACAACCATTCGGGTTGCGGTCTGGGGATAGCGGCGGCTCCGTTCCATTGTTAGCGCTGCGAGGCAGCAATGGGCAAGCCTGATACCCGCCAACCGCGACTGACATTCGACAAATCTAAACAAAAAACGCCGGATCCGGACGCTCGGGA
The DNA here is from genome assembly GCF_964204655.1 of Triturus cristatus. Taxonomy (NCBI): domain Eukaryota; kingdom Metazoa; phylum Chordata; class Amphibia; order Caudata; family Salamandridae; genus Triturus; species Triturus cristatus. The sequence goes on from NC_140592.1 coordinate 840,658,065, forward strand.
CTCCGAAGCTGCGAAAGATGCCCAGGGCGGCTCTCAAGACATGGACATCAAATCAATGTTTCAGGAACTAAAGACGAGCCTGCAGGGAATAGATGGCAAGATGGACGCGCTAGCGGCGCGCATGGATGGTATTACGACGCGCATGGACAAGCAGGAGGGCAGAGTGGAAGGGCTGGAAACCCGTGTCGCGGATACGGAGGAGAACCAGTCGGCGCTGGCCACGCAAATGAGGGGTATGGAAAAAGTCCTGGCTCTCATACAGCAAACGAACGAGGATTTGGAGGCTCGCTCAAGGCGCAACAACATCCGCGTCACGGGGGTGGCAGAATCGACGGACATCACCAACATGGAGCAGTATGTCGAGCAGATGTTGAAAGACTTGTTCGGGACAGGTCTCTCGCCGATGTTCCTAGTTGAAAGGGCACATAGGACACTGGGACCTAGGCCAAAGCCGGGAGCACCGTCCAGGCCCATCATCGCGCGCATCTTGAATTACAGGGACCGGGACACGATATTGCGCATGGCACGAGACATGAAGGACGTGCAATACAAGGGCAACCACATCGCGCTGTACCCGGACTTCACTCTACAGGTTCAGACGGCCCGCAGAGAATTCATGCCGGCGAAGAAAATCTTTCAACAAACGGGCACGAAATACTCATTGATCTACCCTGCCAAGCTCCGGGTGCAGGGCCCGGGGAAACCTTCTTTCTTCGTGGATGCGAAGGCAGCCCTGCAGTACGCGAAGCAATTGGCCAGAGACCAGAAGAACCACCCGCCTGCGGAGGGACCGGTTCTCCAGGACAGGCTAAGTGATGTGGAATGATTGTATCCGATGGGATTTTTTGGTGTTTCACTGTGACCTGCCTGTATGGGCTAGATTGGAGACTGGTGGCTGCTGGGGACATTGGGGATTTCCTCCAGATGGCTGGGCTGCTATTAATATGACCTCTTGATCTAGGGGGTGGGGGTCCTCGAGCTGGCACATCCAGCAGGCGCTCGATCGCCCTGTCAAGAGTACGGGGTTAGTAGGTGGCCAACCTGCGCGCCTCAGGGGATGATTCCCATTTACGGGTTGCTACCAATGGCCTTAGTTAACGATTGTGGGGTGGGGTGGGTAATCGGGGGGGATGTTGCACAACCTGATTGGGGGGTTGGCGCGGGTGGGGATTCTGGACTTGGGAGTTGGGAGGATGTTATGGTTAGTTGTGGGGTTTGTAGCGACGGCCGAGAGGAAGCGCATCGCTGTGATCTATCGTTTACTATACAGTACACACTGCAATGTTTTCCGTCAATATGCACGAGGTGCTGCGTTCACTCCTGTGCCTGGTTGCTAGCCGTGCTGCAGGGGTTTGACCCTTGTGTTTGCGGGTGGGGCGGGAGTGGCGAGCTGAGCGGATATGGCCTGCTGCTGGATTATGGTTTTTTGAGGTACTTGTCGCCGTGCAGAAAGTGAAGTGCCTAACTTGGAATGTGCGGGGTATGAATGACGGCCGCAAGGCCAGGCTGGTGCAGGCCTACCTACTTAGGAAAGACATAGACATCTGCCTCCTGCAGGAAACCCATCTAACTGCTACTGCGATACAGCTGCTCCGGCGGCACAGATGGGCAGAGCTAGTACATGCGGCATTTTCCAATTACTCCAGAGGGGTGGCGATCTTAATCAGAAGAGGGCTTCCATGGACCACACATGAGACGATTAGGGATGCGGACTGCAGATATATCATACTGGTGGGAGCGCTGCATGGCATGAGAGTGGTGCTGGTGAATGTCTATGGCCCTAATGACGACAATCCCGACTTTTATGGAGAGTTATGGCATAAGGTACAGACCCGGGGCCGGCGGCAGTGCTGTGGGGGGGTGACTACAACGTGGTGCTATCTGACACGATGGATAGGCAGGGCACGGCCAGGGACCATCATCCTAGAGCGGCGGAGACGCTCGGAGGTATTATACAGGATGCGGGGCTGGTGGATTCCTGGAGGGTACTGCACCCCGGGGATCGCGCGGGCACGTGCATAACTGCGCATAGGGCTGCCTGGTCCAGGCTAGACTACTGGCTGTTATCCAGAGATCTACACACCTCGGTACTAGAGGTAGAGCACCTGCCGCGGTCACTTTCTGATCATGCTCCGGTGTTATTGTCACTGGCTACCCCCTCCAAATATGCTACGCCCTTTAGCTGGCGGTTCCCCTCCCGGGCACTGCGCGACCAGGTATTCCAGCAAGGTCTCCGCGAAAAGCTTGAGGAGTACTTTGAGCTCAATGAGGGATCTGTAGAGTCCCCGGGCATACTGTGGGAGGCCTGCAAGGTGGTCGCAAGAGGGTACTGCATGTCCCTGAAGTCGGGAGTTCTGAGATCCATACGGCTCACGCTTCGCTCCTTGAAGGCGGAGCTTGCGCGGCTGGAGTCCACGTTGCTTGCGGCGCCTTCTGATGGCGTGCGGGCTGCATTTAGATCGACGCTGACTAGATACCAGGAGGAAGCTGACCGTGAGGTCGCGTATTTGTCTAAGGACTGTCAGGCCAGACGATATGGAGAGGGGGACCGCGCGGGCCGCACGCTGGCGAACCTGTTGCGGGCACCGCGTGGGGCGGATCATATCCTGGAATTACAGAGGGAAGACGGTGGGGTGGTGCGGGAGCCACCGGATATACTCGCCACTATGACAGACTTTTATAGAGAATTATATACTTCCAGGGTGGATCCGGATGACACTGTTCTCCGAGAGTACTTAGATACTATAGCATTGGCGTGGTTCAATGATAGCGCCAGACAGTACATGGACCTCCCGTTTGCGCCGGACGACATAAGGGCAGTGATCGCTAGTTTGCCCCCATGCAAGGCACCAGGCCCTGATGGGCTGACGGCGGCCTTCTACAAAGAATATGCTGGCATCCTGGTTCCGCGCTTGCACAAAGTATTCGAGGAGGCGGTGGAAACGGGTATCCTTCCCCAGTCAATGCGTGAAGCATTGATCATCACGCTGCTGAAACCGGGAAAGGACCCCACTAGCCCGGACTCCTATCGCCCGCTTTCACTGATAAACCTTGACGCTAAAATATATGCGAAATTGCTCTCTGACCGCCTAAAATTTATGCTGCCACAGATAGCGCTGTCTGATCAGTCGGGCTTTGTCATGGGGAGATCCACCTCCCAGAACCTGAGGGTGCTTTTTGGGCTCCTACACTACCTGGACCCTAGGGTGCAGGCGACGGCGGCGTTGCTGGACGCGACCAAAGCGTTTGACTCCCTGGAGTGGAAATTTTTGCGGACACTGTTTACCCGAATGGGCTTTAGCCTGCCCTTTGCTAGGCGTATCGGCGTACTTTATAATGGCCCGACGGCTAGAGTGCGGGTGAATGGTCAAACGTCTGCGCCCATACGCATAACCAGAGGGACTCGGCAGGGTTGCCCGCTTTCGCCGTTACTCTTTGCTATCGCCACGGAGCCACTGGCGGCTCGATTGAGGCAACACCACACTCAGCGCAGCATAGGCTTCACGTCACGTGGCCTGTTGATATCGATGTATGCTGATGATCTTACTATATATATGTTGAACCCGTCAGAGAACTTTGATCCGTTGATGAGAGAGGTGATACGCTATAGTGGCCTAACCGGCATAGATATAAACTGGTCGAAGTCAGTGATGTTGCCGCTGACGGACGGCACGTCTGCATGTCATACGGAATTCCCGATTGAATGGGCCACTGACGAGGTCAAGTACCTAGGCATTCGGATCAGTCGCTCAATTCAGGAAGTGTGGCTGTCTAACTTTGGGGTGGCCATGGAGTGGCTGGAGACCAAGGTGAAGAGATGGAAGGCGCTGCCGCTTTCCATGTTGGGCCGCATTGCTATCGCGAAAATGGTCGTTGTGCCCAAGTTCCTCTATCTATTTGTAAACATCCCTTTACCACTAACAAAGGCATTCTTCCGCCGCCTCCGCTCAGCCGTGATCGAACTGGTCTGGGCGGGCAGGCAGCCTCGAGTGGCTTGGAACCTCCTTACACTCCCCTTCCGTCAGGGGGGCCTAGCAGCCCCGGACTTTGAGCTGTATGCGTACAGCGCGCAGGCACAATACTTGCATTATTGGCATCACCCGATTCCTTACCAGCCACACGTGGCGATAGAGATGGACGTGGCAGCGCCCTGTCCGCTACGGACAGCGGTGTACCAGAAATATAAACGACCTAGGGAAGACATTGACACCGTGGAAATGGTGCGATGGGCCTGGGCAGGCATTGCTGGGCGCGCTGGCATCTCTGATCTCTACGCCCCGAGCATGCCTTTGGAGGGCAATCCCCTGTTGGGTCCGCTGACGGACGTGGCGGTGGCGCGCCGGGCCCGTGCGTGTGGGCTGACAGTGGCAGGTGACCTGTATCCGGACGATACTTTCCTTACACTGCATGACATGGCCGCGGCCTCTGAACCGACGGCATCGGAGCTGCTACTCTACTATCAATTACGGTCGGCCTGTAAACAGAGGTACCCTACGTTCCCGGAGGCCCCGCCGTCGCTGGCGGCCTTAGAGGACGTACTGTCCAACTCCTCCTCGCGGAAATTAATAACACGCATATACAGGTCTACACAACGCGCGACGCCTGTTGCGCATGTGGACTCCAGGACACTGTGGGAGGGGGAAGCGGGCGTGCGCATCACGGAAAAACAGTGGGAATTCTGCTGCGCCCAGCTTGAGCAATTGTCGCCTAACTATAGGCTGCGGCTGGTACACTTCAACTACTTACACAGGACGTACCGTACACCTGTACAACTTTTCAAGATGGGCCTGCAGGCTGATGCGAAGTGTTGGAGATGTGGCGCGGAGGACGCTACGTTCTTCCATCTTGTATGGACATGTGGACCCATTAACGGGTTCTGGGATGCCATTTTCAAAGCCGTCGGTGAAATTGTGGGCATGCTCATTGTTCCGGACCCACTGGTGGCCCTCCTGGGCTTTGTTAAGAATATACCCCCGGCGTCGCGTCGTCTTGTGGCCCTTCTCTTACTGCTCGCCAAGCGTCAACTGGCGGTACATTGGAAGAAGCAGGCCCCGCCGGCCGTTGCGGGATGGGTTAGGTCCGCGATATACTGCAAGGATCAACTCGCTGCCTATTGGGACCAGTTGCCGCAGCGCTCACGACCTGTGGATATATGGCAGCCGTTAGTGGACTGGCTGGCGAGGAGGGATGCGACTGGCGAGGACTGAGGCCATGAGCGGTTGGACTGGTGGTTTGATAAGGGCGTGCTTTGGGTCTGCATGTGGAAGCTAACTGGCGTTGGGGATGCTCTACCCTGACCGCTGATGCTCTGGTGGCTGGGCTGCGGTATGACTGGATGGGCTGCCTGGTGTTTCCGCGGCTGCGGCACCGCGTGGGTAACGTGTTGGCAACTACAGGAGTACTGATGATTAGCGTGTGCTACTGTTCCTCGACTGTCGCTTTTTGGTTGTTGTTGTTATGAATCGTGTATCTTCTTATTTTGGATATTCTGCTCAGATGTACGATGTGGATAAGCTCTGGCGGCGTGCCGCCACGTCACTATGCTGCCTGCCTCCGGGTTGTTGGCTAAATAGCGGTGTACAATTTGAAGTGACAATAAAGGTTTTTAAAAAAAAAAAAAAAAAAATCTAGTCTCAGTTTACATATTGCCGGGTCTCCAGGCCTCGGCTTTCAGGGACCTTTGAAGCCTCCTTCTTGACTTGCCAGAGGGTAGACTGGTGATTGGGGGAGATTTCAATTCCATTGTGTATGATTCCTTGGATCGCTGGCCCCAGAGAGGCTTGCCTCTCTCCCGAATGCACCTACATAGTTTTTTGGGAGCAATGGGTTTAGTAGATACATGGAGGAGGCTCCATCCGGAGGAACAACAGTATACTTTCTACTCAGGTGCCCATCGTAGTATGTGCAGGATAGATTATGTGCTAACGTTAGCGAGCAAAATAAATAGTATGAAAGAGGTGAACCACCTAGCCAGGGGTATATCAGACCACTCGGCCATCTTGTGCCGACTAGAGGTGGGAGAGCCCGCAACCGGTAGAACGGCTCCTATCAACCCATGGTACCTTAAGATCCCCCAAATAAGAGAGAAAATCACACGAGATACGGAGATATACTTCCAGGAAAACGAGGGCTCAGTAGACTCAGCTCTGACATTGTGGGAGGCTTACAAAGTACAAAGTAGGCAGGCCCTGCAATTGAAAATAAAAGAATATACTGACCTGGCTACTGATTTGGCCAGGGCACAATATAGGGCAACACTTAGCAGAATATATGATTTCAGGGATAAGGCTGGGAAGCTGCTGGCCTGGCTAGACCGCAGAGACTAAGCAAATAGGGTAGTGGTAGAAATAGAAGCAGAGTCGGGTGCAAGGCTCACCGAACTGCAGGCGATAGCAGATGCATTTGGCTACTACTATCAGACCATTTATGTGTCGCAGACACCACACACGGAGGAGGAGGCGGTCTCCTTTTTGATAGATATTTTTGTCTGCCGTTGCTCACTGAGGAAGAGCGCTTGGACTTGGACCAAGGGCTGACTAGTATAGAGATAGAAAAGGCCATGCAGGATCTGAGTGGGGGTAAAGCACTGAGTCTCAATGGCTTGCCCATTGAGCTGTATAAAAGTACCTTGAGTAAAACTGCACCCTACCCAACTAAAATGTTCCAAGAGAGTAAGGAAGTGGGAGTACTTCCTGCTGACCAGAGACTTGCAACGATTGTGGTCATTCATAAGGAAGGGAAGCCGAAAAACACGTGCTCTTCCTAGCACTTAGGGTCATTTCAGTTTTAATGGACACATGGGCACAGTTTTAATGGATACATGTGAATAACCCATGCAAATACCCAGCTGGTTCATTGTGGAACTTATGGAACTTGCCATGACTAAAAATTACTTTCAGTTTGATAATTGTTTTTATTTTCAAACCAAGGGAGTAGGCATGGGTGCAGGCTTTGCGCAGGACTTGGCAAACGTATACATGGCTGACTATGAAGAGCAAATAAACTTCACATCCCACAATCTATTTAATAACAACATACTCAAACGGGCGAGGCACATCAATAATGTTTTTCTTATTTTAAAGGTGTTCCCTGCACGACTTACATGTATTTCATACAGGGCTTAACACCATGGATGGATATACAATTCACTATAGAACAGAGCCCCAAGGCCATTACTTTTCTGGATTTGTGGGTCAAAACAGAACAAGAACAAATCTCAGTCTCCCTTTACAGGAAACCTACAGAAATACATTCTCTACTTCATTATTCAAGTAGCCACCCCAGGAGACTCAGGGACAATTTGTAATTTGGGTAATTCTTCCATATATGCAGGATTTGCACAAAAAGATCCAATTTCTATAACGAATCGGACATCCTTATCAAAAAGTTGATTGAAAGGGAGTACTCCAGATGACTGGTAAAACAGGCGAGAAATTTAGCATGGTACAACCATAGAGATGATCTGCTGGAACCACGAATGAGAGACTAGATAGGAGAACAGTTTGTATGTGACACCACATTCAATCTGGCAAGTAATGATGTTAAAACAATTGTAAAAAGCCACTGGTAACTAGTCGAAGATCACCTCACTACGAAAGAGGAATCCCTTTCTCTTTTAAATTATTAAACAATCTAAAAGACACCCTTGTATGGGCGACTCTGCCACAACAACCTAAAATTACGATTAATACCTTGTGGGGATTAGCAACTGTAGTAGGCCGTTATAAATGTGGCCAGTGTTTGGCCTGTAAATTCTGCATCAATAAGGATGTTTTTTCGCATAATAATGTCAGATGTTTATGAACTGTTCTTTCTAATTGCAATACCTGAGACATTATCTATGCAATATGGTGCCCTTGTGGCTTAAAATACATAGGACAGCCAAAAGAGAAAGTCAAATGTAGAATCCTACAAAACAAGAGCGGGGTAAAATGTCGAATCACAGGACAACCACTGGTGGATCATTTCCAACTACACAGTCATACAAGTGAGGACATACGATGGCAGGTTGTTGAGCAGATTTCACTGGGCCAACGAGGCGGAACAAATCAAACCTTCTATCACGAAAAGAGCTGCAGTGGATGGACAAACTTTGATCAATTGCCGACGGCCTCAACACAGTAGAGGACTAGAAGCCAGCAGCTTTCATTTGAAGTTACTTCTTCCATCACATATGAAAGGATTATGTACAAGGACTTTATGCAGGACACTGTTTTGTCAGTCTATTATTATTTATTTTTTAAATCTGTTTATTGTCATTTTTTTGTATCTTTATCAACAATTACATTACATTGCTGTGTACAAGTATGACAGTGCGTTTGATCTATTATCAGTCTGATATTATATGGACACAAAAATTGCTTGTTACTCCTCATAGAGCTCTATGTTTAAATGACAAGTAACATGTTAACCTCTCAATATCCTTTAGGAAAGATTTCTTTAATTTCTATTATTTAATAATTTGATTGAGTGATTGCTGTTGCATACATAGCTATTTTGCTTCAATTGATTTTTCACATATTTACATCCAATAGCTAGCCCACTTCTAAAAATTGTTAGTCATCACGTTTTTTTCAGGATTTCTTCAGTTTTTATTATTTGTTTCAACTAATGAGTCACCCCGCCCAATAGTCTAATAGCAATAATTCTTGTAGGAAGGTGGAATCTGACTGCATGGTTACCCCCACTTTTTTCCTGGTGTTTTGGTGAAACTCTGCTACAGAAACCAAGTACTTCAACTAGCTACACTACGCTGGATGACTGAAGAATTTCCCTTGGAGTAAAGGAGTTACTCCCCTGCAAGGCAGGCACCTGAAACGCATCTGACCGGTTGGCATCTACACAGCTCCTGAAGGACTTCGGAGATTTTTGCAAAACGGGAGGTGGGTTCCCTGTGTCTAGTCAATTCATGGTTGTTATACCACTTTCTTAGTATATGGTTTGGTCTCCCCCTGGAGCCCACTGTGTATTGTACTATTTACTGTTGTTCTAGTGCTTTAATATTGTGTACCTTGTTCTCTAACCTCATAAAGAGGTTAGTAGAGAGTGTTTAGTTATAAATACATATATTTTATATATACCTTGTGTGGTGTTCCTTTTATTTGGTCATTCAGGTGGTTATGATCTGGTAAACCAAGCTGCTTTACATTCCTTCGAGACTTAGCCTGAAGGCTGCTCTCCATAGCTACCACTAGGATAGTTTTTAATAAAGGTTGTCTTTACCCTAATCATCAATAAGGGTCGTTTTGACTGGTGCAAGGTGCCCACTATAACTAGTGGACAGCATATACCAGGCCAACTTCTCACAATTCTGATGTGGCTATTTCTAGAATGGCATTAGCGGTGACATTTATTAGGTCTCGCAGACCTGCGTTGCAGCGCGCATGCGCTGCGCGCTCTGCGAGGCTTCTTGTAATCGGTATATTTCAGAAGTGGAGTTTAAGCCCCGCCCATGATTCTGATTGGCTGGCGTCATCGTTTATGGGAAACGCAGGCCTCCGATTGAAATTGAGGCTTCTTTGTTACCGCCCTGTCTCCTTTTTGGACAGCACATCCGAACTGGATCTTTTACTTACGGCGTGACACGGTTTCCTTCATAAGTCGGTAGGCACTACATTTTTATCATTCGGCTAAACAAGCGGCTGCCTCGGTATCATGTCTGTGTACCTAATCGACTCTCATACATATATATATTTTTAAATCATTTGCAGTTTTCTTCGTACACAGGAATTTTTACACACACTGCGTGGCTGAAAGGAGGAGCAAAGGGGGCTAGATGTTATGGAGGGAGGCGCTCACTGTTGGGCCATCTGGATTTAAAACGAGCAGAAACAACATGGACTCCAAAAATATAAGAGAAAACTGTAAACCGATCCTCGATTTTCTCCCTCCCTGTGTGAGACTTCTGAAACGCCAGTGGAGTTGGGTCAGAGTCAATCGCATGTTGGGATTTGAATGTTGGCCGTTGGCCGCGTTTTGCCTTCTATGCCAGGCCGTTATCATGTCTGTGTTCTGAACGACTCTCATATATTTTTTTTAAATCATTTGCTGTTTTCTTTTTATCAGTAGGGTAGCCAGTGTGACATGGCTTGATCACACACTGGCTCCCAGCCATGCCCTTTCGCACCGACCTTCCCTCCAAATAGCATGCAGGAATATTTACATGCACTGCGCGGCTGAAAAGAGGAGCAAAGGGTGCTGAGTGTTAAGGAGGGAGGCGGTCATTGTTGGCCATCTGGATTTAAAATGTGCAGAAACAACCTGCACTCCAAAAATATATGAGAAAACTGTAAATCGATCCTCGATTTTCTCCCTCCGTGTGGGATACTTCTGAAACGCCAGTAGGGTTGGGTCAGAGTCAGTCGCATGTTGGGATTTGAATGTTGGCCGTTGTCTGCGTTTTTCTTTCTATGCCAGGCCGTTATCGTCTGTATTCCTAAACGACTCTCATATATATTTTTAAATCATTTGCAGTTTTCTTTAGACGCAGGAATTTTTACACGCACTGCGCAGCTGACAGGAGGAGCAAAGGGCATGGCTCTAGAGCCAGAGAGCCAGGTCAGCAGAGCTGCTCTAGAGCCAGGTCAACAGAGCTGCTCTAGAACCACAGAACCAAGGCAGCAGAGCTGCTGTAGAGGCAGAGGACCAGGTCAGCAGAGCCGTTGTAGAGCCAGAGAACCAGGTCAGCAGAGCCGCTCTAGAGCCAGATAACCAGGTCAGCAGAGCCCTTCTAGAGCCAGAGAACCAGGCCAGCAGAGCTGCTCTAGAGCCAGGTCAACAGAGCTGCTCTAGAACCACAGAACCAAGGCAGCAGAGCTGCTGTAGAGGCAGAGGACCAGGTCAGCAGAGCCGTTGTAGAGCCAGAGAACCAGGTCAGCAGAGCTGCTGTAGAGCAAGAGAACCAGGTCAGCAGAGCTGCTGTAGAGCAAGAGAACCAGGTCAGCAGAGCTGCTGTAGAGCCAGAGAATCAGGTCAGCAGAGCTGCTTTAGAACAATAGAACCAGGTCAGCAGAGCTGCGCTAGAGGCAGAGAACCAGGTCAACAGAACTACTTTAGAGCCAGAGAACCAGGTCAGCAGAGCTCTTTAGTGGGAGAGAACGAGGTCAGCAGACCTGCTCTAGAGCCAGAGAACCAAGCCAGCAGACCTGCTGTAGAGGCAGAGGACCAGGTCAGCAGAGCCGTTGTAGAGGCAGAGGACCAGGCCAGCAGAGCCGCTCTAGAGCCAGATAACCAGGTCAGCAGAGCCATTCTACAGCCAGAGAACAGGGTCAGCAGAGCTGCTGTAGAGCCAGAGAACCAGATCAGCAGAGCCCTTGTAGAGCCAGAGAACCAGGTCAGCAGAGCTGCTTTAGAGCCAGAGAACCAGGTCAGCAGAGCTCTTTAGTGGAAGAGAACCAGGTCAGCAGACCTGCTCTAGAGCCAGAGAACCAAGCCAGCAGACCTGCTGTAGAGGCAGAGGACCAGGTCAGCAGAGCCGTTGTAGAGCCAGAGAACCAGGTCAGCAGAGCCGCTCTAGAGCCAGATAACCAGGTCAGCAGAGCCCTTATAGAGCCAGAGAACCAGGTCAGCCGAGCTGCTGTAGAGCCAGAGAACCAGGTTAGTAGAGCAGCTCTAGAGCCAGAGAACCAGGTCAGTAGAGCCGCTCTAGAGCCGGAGAACCAGGTCAGCAAAGCAGCTGTAGAGCCAGAGAACTAGGTCAGCAGAGCAGCTCAAGAGCCAGAAAACCCGGTCAGCAGAGCTGCTCTAGAGCCAGAGAACCAGGTCAGCAGAGCCGTTGTAGAGCCAGAGAACCAGGTCAGCAGAGCTGCTCTTGAGCAAAAGAGGAGCAAAGGGTGCTGAGTGTTAAGGAGGGAGGCGGTCATTGTTGGCCATCTGGATTTAAAATGTGCAGAAACGACTTGGACTCCAAAAATATACGAGAAAACTGTAAATCGATCCTCGATTTTCTCCCTCCATGTGGGATACTTCTGAAACGCCAGTGGGGTTGGGTCAGAGTCAGTCGCATGTTGGGATTTTAATGTTGTCCGTTGTCTGTGTTTTTCCTTCTGTGCCACGCCGTTATCATGTCTGTATTCCGAAACGACTCTCATATATTTTTTTAAATCATTTGGAATTTACTTTGGACGCAGGAATTTTTACACGCACTGCGTGGCTGAATGGAGGAGCAAAGGGCACGGCTCTAGAGCCAGAGAGCCAGGTCAGCAGAGCTGCTCTAGAGCCAGAGAACAAGGTCAGCAGAGCTGGTCTAGAGCCAGATAACCAGGACAGCAGAGCCCTTGTAGAGCCAGAGAACCAGGTCAGCAGAGCTGCTGTAGAGCCAGAGAACCAGGTCAGTAGAGCAGCTCTAGAGCCAGAGAACCAGGTCAGCAGAGCTGCTTTAGAGCCAGAATACCAGGTCAGCAGAGCCGCTCTAGAGCATGAGAACCCTGTCAGCAGAGCCTCTCTAGAGCCTGAGAACCAGGTCAGCAAAGCTGCTGAAGAGCCAGAGAAGCAGGTCAGCAGAGCCGTTGTAGAGCCAGAGAACCAGGTCAGCAGAGCAGCTCTAGAGCCAGATAACCAGGTCAGCAGAGCCCTTGTAGAGCCAGAGAACCTGGTCAGCAGAGCTGCTGTAGAGCCAGAGAACCAGGTCAGTAGAGCAGCTCTAGAGCCAGAGAACCAGGTCAGCAAACCTGCTGTAGAGCCAGAGAACCAGGTCAGCAGAGCTGCTGTAGAGCCAGAGAACCGGGTCAGCAGAGCTGCTTTAAAGCCAGAATACCAGGTCAGCAGAGCCGCTCTAGAGCATGAGAACCACGTCAGCAGAGCCGCGCTAGAGACTGAGAACCAGGTCAGCAAAGCAGCTGTAGAGCCAGAGAACTAGGTCAGCAGAGCAGCTCAAGAGCCAGAAAACCCGGTCAGCAGAGCTGCTCTAGAGCCAGAGAACCAGGTCAGCAGAGCCGTTGTAGAGCCAGAGAACCAGGTCAGCAGAGCTGCTCTTGAGCAAAAGAGGAGCAAAGGGTGCTGAGTGTTAAGGAGGGAGGCGGTCATTGTTGGCCATCTGGATTTAAAATGTGCAGAAACGACTTGGACTCCAAAAATATACGAGAAAACTGTAAATCGATCCTTGATTTTCTCCCTACATGTGGGATACTTCTGAAACGCCAGTGGGGTTGGGTCAGAGTCAGTCGCATGTTGGGATTTTAATGTTGTCCGTTGTCTGTGTTTTTCCTTCTGTGCCACGCCGTTATCATGTCTGTATTCCTAAACCACTCTCATATATTTTTTTAAATCATTTGGAATTTACTTTGGACGCAGGAATTTTTACACGCACTGCGTGGCTGAATGGAGGAGCAAAGGGCACGGCTCTAGAGCCAGAGAGCCAGGTCAGCAGAGGTGCTCTAGAGCCAGAGAACAAGGTCGGCAGAGCTGGTCTAGAGCCAGATAACCAGGACAGCAGAGCCCTTGTAGAGCCAGAGAACCAGGTCAGTAGAGCAGCTCTAGAGCCAGAGAACCAGGTCAGCAGAGCTGCTGTAGAGCCAGAATACCAGGTCAGCAGAGCCGCTCTAGAGCATGAGAACCCTGTCAGCAGAGCCGCTCTAGAGCCTGAGAACCAGGTCAGCAAAGCTGCTGAAGAGCCAGAGAAGCAGGTCAGCAGAGCCGTTGTAGAGCCAGAGAACCAGGTCAGCAGAGCAGCTCTAGAGCCAGATAACCAGGTCATCAGAGCCCTTGTAGAGCCAGAGAACCTGGTCAGCAGAGCTGCTGTAGAGCCAGAGAACCAGGTCAGTAGAGCAGCTCTAGAGCCAGAGAACCAGGTCAGCAAACCTGCTGTCGAGCCAGAAAACCAGGTCAGCAGAGCTGCTGTAGAGCCAGAGAACCGGGTCAGCAGAGCTGCTGTAAAGCCAGAATACCAGGTCAGCAGAGCCGCTCTAGAGCATGAGAACCACGTCAGCAGAGCCGCGCTAGAGACTGAGAACCAGGTCAGCAATGCTGCTGAAGAGTCAGAGAAGCAGGTCAGCTGAGCTGCTGTAGAGCCAGAAAACTAGGTCAGCAGAGCTATTCTAGAGCCAGAGAACCAGGTCAGCAGAGTTGCTGTAGAGCCATAGAACCAGGTCAGCAGAGCGGCTGTAGAGCCTGACAAGCAGGTTAGCAGAGCCGTTGTAGAGCCAGAGAACCAGGTCAGCAGAGCTGTTGTAGAGCCAGAGAACCATATCAGCAGAGCTGCTCTAGAGCCAGAGAACCATATCAGCAGAGCTGCTCTAGAGCCAGAGAACCAGGTCAGCAGAGCCGTTGTAGAGCCAGAGAACCAGGTCAGCAGAGCTGCTCTTGAGCAAAAGAGGAGCAAAGGGTGCTGAGTGTTAAGGAGGGAGGCGGTCATTGTTGGCCATCTGGATTTAAAATGTGCAGAAACGACTTGGACTCCAAAAATATACGAGAAAACTGTAAATCGATCCTCGATTTTCTCCCTCCATGTGGGATACTTCTGAAACGCCAGTGGGGTTGGGTCAGAGTCAGTCGCATGTTGGGATTTTAATGTTGTCCGTTGTCTGTGTTTTTCCTTCTGTGCCACGCCGTTATCATGTCTGTATTCCTAAACGACTCTCATATATTTTTTTAAATCATTTGGAATTTACTTTGGACGCAGGAATTTTTACACGCACTGCGTGGCTGAATGGAGGGGCAAAGGGCACGGCTCTAGAGCCAGAGAGCCAGGTCAGCAGAGCTGCTCTAGAGCCAGAGAACAAGGTCGGCAGAGCTGGTCTAGAGCCAGATAACCAGGACAGCAGAGCCCTTATAGAGCCAGAGAACCAGGTCAGCAGAGCTGCTGTAGAGCCAGAGAACCAGGTCAGTAGAGCAGCTCTAGAGCCAGAGAACCAGGTCAGCAGAGCTGCTGTAGAGCCAGAATACCAGGTCAGCAGAGCCGCTCTAGAGCATGAGAACCCTGTCAGCAGAGCCGCTCTAGAGCCTGAGAACCAGGTCAGCAAAGCTGCTGAAGAGCCAGAGAAGCAGGTCAGCAGAGACGTTGTAGAGCCAGAGAACCAGGTCAGCAGAGCAGCTCTAGAGCCAGATAACCAGGTCAGCAGAGCCCTTGTAGAGCCAGAGAACCAGGTCAGCAGAGCTGCTGTAGAGCCAGAGAACCAGGTCAGTAGAGCAGCTCTAGAGCCAGAGAACCAGGTCAGCAAACCTGCTGTAGAGCCAGAGAACCAGGTCAGCAGAGCTGCTGTAGAGCCAGAGAACCAGGTCAGCAGAGCTGCTGTAAAGCCAGAATACCAGGTCAGCAGAGCCGCTCTAGAGCATGAGAACCACGTCAGCAGAGCCGCGCTAGAGACTGAGAACCAGGTCAGCAATGCTGCTGAAGAGTCAGAGAAGTAGGTCAGCTGAGCTGCTGTAGAGCCAGAAAACTAGGTCAGCAGAGCTATTCTAGAGCCAGAGAACCAGGTCAGCAGAGTTGCTGTAGAGCCATAGAACCAGGTCAGCAGAGCGGCTGTAGAGCCTGACAAGCAGGTTAGCAGAGCCGTTGTAGAGCCAGAGAACCAGGTCAGCAGAGCTGTTGTAGAGCCAGAGAACCAGGTCAACAGAGCTGCTCTAGAGCCAGAGAACCAGGTCAGCAGAGCTTCTGTAGAGCCTGAGAACCAGGTCAGCAGAGGTGCTGTAGACCCAGAGGACCAGGTCAGCAGAGTTGCTGTAGAGCCAGAGATCCAGGTTAGCAGAGCCTCTGTAAAGCCAGAAAACCTGGTCAGCAGAGCTGCTCTAGAGCCAAGAACCAGGTCAGCAGAGCTGCTCTAGAGCCAGGTCAACAGAGCTGCTCTAGAACCACAGAACCAAGGCAGCAGAGCTGCTGTAGAGGCAGAGGACCAGGTCAGCAGAGCCGCTCTAGAGCCAGAGAACCAGGTCAGCGGAGCTGCTCTAGAGCCAGATAACCAGGTCAGCAGAGCCCTTATAGAGCCAGAGAACCAGGTCAGCAGAGCTGCTGTAGAGCCAGAGAACCAGGTTAGTAGAGCAGCTCTAAAGCCAGAGAACCAGGTCAGTAGTGCTCCTGTAGAGCCTGAGACCCAGGTCAGCAGAACTGTTGTAGAGCCTGAGACCCAGGTCAGCAGAGCCGTTGTAGAGCTATAGAACCAGTACAGCAGAGCCGCTCCAGAGCCAGAAAACCATGTCAGCAGAGCTGCTCTAGAGCCAGAGTACCAGGTCAGCAGAGCTGCTGCTCTAGAGCCAGAGTACCAGGTCAGCAGAGCTGCTGTAGAGCAAGAGAACCAGGTCAGCAGAGCTGCTGTAGAGCCAGAGAATCAGGTCAGCAGAGCTGCTTTAGAACCATAGAACCAGGTCAGCAGAGCTGCTCTAGAGGCAGAGAACCAGGTCAGCAGAACTGCTTTAGAGCCAGAGAACCAGGTCAGCAGAGCTGCTGTAGAGCCAGAAAACCAGGTCAGCAGAGCCGCTGTAGAGCCAGAGAACCAGGTCAGCAGAGCTGCTGTAAAGCCAGAATAGCAGGTCAGCAGAGCTGCTGAGCAGCCAGAAAACCAGGTCAGCAGAGCTGATGTAGAGCCAGAGAACCAGGTCAGCAGACCTGCTCTAGAGACAGAGAACCAGGTCAGCAGAGCTGCTGTAGAGCCAGAGAATCAGGTCAGCAGAGCTGCTTTAGAACCACAGAACCAGGTCAGCAGAGCTGCTGTAGAGCCAGAGAACCAGGTCAGCAGAGCTGCTCTAGAGCCAGAGAACCAGGTCAGCAGAGCTGCTCTAGAGCCAGAGAACCAGGTCAGCAGAGCCCTTGTAGAGCCAGAGAACCAGGTCAGCAGAGCTGCTGTAGAGCCAGAGAACCAGGTCAGCAGAACTGCTGTAGAGCCAGAGAACCAGTTCAGCAGAGCTGCTGTGGAGCCAGAAAACCAGGTCAGCAGAGCAGCTCTAGAGCCAGAGAACCAGGTCAGTAGAGCTGCTGTAGAGCCACAGAGCCATGTCAGCAGAGCTGCTCTAGAGCCACATAACCAGGTCAGCAGAGCCCTTGTAGAGCCAGAGAACCAGGTCAGCAGAGCTGCTTTAGAGCCAGAGAACCAGGTCAGCAGAGCTCTTTAGTGGAAGAGAACCAGGTCAACAGACCTGCTCTAGAGCCAGAGAACCAAGCCAGCAGACCTGCTGTAGAGGCAGAGGACCAGGTCAGCAGAGCCGCTCTAGAGCCAGAGAACCAGGTCAGCAGCGCTGCTCTAGAGCCAGATAACCAGGTCAGCAGAACCCTTGTAGAGCCAGAGAACCAGGTCAGCAGAGCTGCTGTAGAGGCAGAGAACCAGGTTAGTAGAGCAGCTCTAGAGCCAGAGAACCAGGTCAGCAGAGCTGCTCCATAGCCAGATAACCAGGTCAGCAGAGCCCTTATAGAGCCAGAGAACCAGGTCAGTAGTGCTCCTGTAGAGCCTGAGACCCAGGTAAGCAGAGCCGTTGTAGAGCCTGAGACCCAGGTCAGCAGAGCCATTGTAGAGCTATAGAACCATTACAGCAGAGCCGCTCCAGAGCCAGAAAACCATGTCAGCAGAGCTGCTCTAGAGCCAGAGTACCAGGTCAGCAGAGCTGCTGCTCTAGAGCCAGAGTACCAGGTCAGCAGAGCTGCTGTAGAGCAAGAGAACCAGCTCAGCAGAGCTGCTGTAGAGCCAAAGAATCAGGTCAGCAGAGCTGCTTTAGAACCATAGAACCAGGTCAGCAGAGCTGCTCTAGAGGCAGAGAACCAGGTCAGCAGAACTGCTTTAGAGCCAGAGAACCAGGTCAGCAGAGCTGCTCCAGAGCCAGAAAACCAGATCAGCAGAGCTGCTCTAGAGCCAGAGAACCAGGTCAGCAGAGCTGCTGCTCTAGAGCCAGAGTACCAGGTCAGCAGAACTGCTGTAGAGCAAGCGAACCAGGTCAGCAGAGCTGCTGTAGAGCCAGAGAACCAGGTCAGCAGAGCTGCTTTAGAGCCATAGAACCAGGTCAGCAGAGCTGCTCTAGAGGCAGAGAACCAGGTCAGCAGAACTGCTCTAGAGCCAGAGAACCAAGCCAGCAGACCTGCTGTAGAGGCAGATGACCAGGTCAGCAGAGCCGTTGTAGAGCCAGAGGACCAGGTCAGCAGAGACGCCCTAGAGCCAGAGAACCAGGTCAGCAGAGCTGCTCTAGAGCCACATAACCAGGTCAGCAGAGCCCTTGTAGAGCCAGAGAACCAGGTCAGCAGAGCTGCTTTAGAGCCAGAGAACCAGGTCAGCAGACCACTTTAGTGGGAGAGAACCAGGTCAGCAGACCTGCTCTAGAGCCAGAGAACCAAGCCAGCAGACCTGCTGTAGAGGCAGAGGACCAGGTCAGTAGAGCCGTTGTAGAGCCAGAGAACCAGGTCAGCAGAGCCGCTCTAGAGCCAGAGAACCAGGTCAGCAGAGCTGCTCTATAGCCAGATAACCAGGTCAGCAGAGCCCTTATAGAGCCAGAGAACCAGGTCAGCAGAGCTGCTGTAGAGGCAGAGAACCAGGTTAGTAGAGCAGCTCTAGAGCCAGAGAACCAGGTCAGGAGACCTGCTGTAGAGCCAGAGAACCAGGTCAGCAGAGCTGCTGTAGAGCCAGAGAACCAGGTCAGCAGAGCTGCTGTAAAGCCAGAATACCAGGTCAGCAGAGCCGCTCTAGAGCCTGAGAACCAGGTCAGCAATGCTGCTGCTCTAGAGCCAGAGTACCAGGTCAGCAGAGCTGCTGTAGAGCAAGAGAACCAGCTCAGCAGAGCTGCTGTAGAGCCAAAGAACCAGGTCAGCAGAGCTGCTGTAGAGCCAGAGAACCAGGTCAGCAGAGCTGCTTTAGAGCCAGAGAACCAGGTCAGCAGAGCACTTTAGTGGGAGAGAACCAGGTCAGCAGACCTGCTCTAGAGCCAGAGAACCAAGCCAGCAGACCTGCTGTAGAGGCAGAGGACCAGGTCAGCAGAGTCGTTGTAGAGCCAGAGAACCAGGTCAGCAGAGCCGCTCTAGAGCCAGAGAACCAGGTCAGCAGAGCTGCTCTATAGCCAGATAACCAGGTCAGCAGAGCCCTTATAGAGCCAGAGAAACAGGTCAGCAGAGCTGCTGTAGAGGCAGAGAACCAGGTTAGTAGAGCAGCTCTAGAGCCAGAGAACCAGGTCAGTAGTGCTCCTGTAGAGCCTGAGACCCAGGTCAGCAGAGCCGTTGTAGAGCCTGAGACCCAGGTCAGCAGAGCCATTGTAGAGCTATAGAACCAGTACAGCAGAGCCGCTCCAGAGCCAGAAAACCATGTCAGCAGAGCTGCTCTAGAGCCAGAGTACCAGGTCAGCAGAGCTGCTGCTCTAGAGCCAGAGTACCAGGTCAGCAGAGCTGCTGTAGAGCAAGAGAACCAGCTCAGCAGAGATGCTGTAGAGCCAAAGAACCAGGTCAGCAGAGCTGCTGTAGAGCCAGAGAATCAGGTCAGCAGAGTTGCTTTAGAACCATAGAACCAGGTCAGCAGAGCTCTTTAGTGGGAGAGAACCAGGTCAGCAGACCTGCTCTAGAGCCAGAGAACCAAGCCAGCAGACCTGCTGTAGAGGCAGAGGACCAGGTCAGCAGAGCCGTTGTAGAGGCAGAGGACCAGGTCAGCAGAGCCGATCTAGAACCAGATAACCAGGTCAGCAGAGCCATTCTAGAGCCAGAGAACCAGGTCAGCAGAGCTGCTGTAGAGCCAGAAAACCAGATCAGCAGAGCTGCTCTAGAGCCAGAGAACCAGGTCAGCAGAGCTGCTGCTCTAGAGCCAGAGTACCAGGTCAGCAGAACTGCTGTAGAGCAAGCGAACCAGGTCAGCAGAGCTGCTGTAGAGCCAGAGAACCAGGTCAGCAGAGCTGCTTTAGAGCCATAGAACCAGGTCAGCAGAGCTGCTCTAGAGGCAGAGAACCAGGTCAGCAGAACTGCTCTAGAGCCAGAGAACCAAGCCAGCAGACCTGCTGTAGAGGCAGATGACCAGGTCAGCAGAGCCATTGTAGAGCCAGAGAACCAGGTCAGCAGAGACGCCCTAGAGCCAGAGAACCAGGTCAGCAGAGCTGCTCTAGAGCCACATAACCAGGTCAGCAGAGCCCTTGTAGAGCCACAGAACCAGGTCAGCAGAGCTGCTTTAGAGCCAGAGAACCAGGTCAGCAGAGCACTTTAGTGGGAGAGAACCAGGTCAGCAGACCTGCTCTAGAGCCAGAGAACCAAGCCAGCAGACCTGCTGTAGAGGCAGAGGACCAGGTCAGCAGTGCCGTTGTAGAGCCAGAGAACCAGGTCAGCAGAGCCGCTCTAGAGCCAGAGAACCAGGTCAGCAGAGCTGCTCTATAGCCAGATAACCAGGTCAGCAGAGCCCTTATAGAGCCAGAGAACCAGGTCAGCAGAGCTGCTGTAGAGGCAGAGAACCAGGTTAGTAGAGCAGCTCTAGAGCCAGAGAACCAGGTCAGCAGAGCTGCTCCATAGCCAGATAACCAGGTCAGCAGAGCCCTTATAGAGCCAGAGAACCAGGTCAGTAGTGCTCCTGTAGAGCCTGAGACCCAGGTCAGCAGAGCCCTTGTAGAGCCTGAGACCCAGGTCAGCAGAGCCATTGTAGAGCTATAGAACCAGTACAGCAGAGCCGCTCCAGAGCCAGAAAACCATGTCAGCAGAGCTGCTCTAGAGCCAGAGTACCAGGTCAGCAGAGCTGCTGCTCTAGAGCCAGAGTACCAGGTCAGCAGAGCTGCTGTAGAGCAAGAGAACCAGCTCAGCAGAGCTGCTGTAGAGCCAAAGAATCAGGTCAGCAGAGCTGCTTTAGAACCATAGAACCAGGTCAGCAGAGCTGCTCTAGAGGCAGAGAACCAGGTCAGCAGAACTGCTTTAGAGCCAGAGAACCAGGTCAGCAGAGCTGCTCCAGAGCCAGAAAACCAGATCAGCAGAGCTGCTCTAGAGCCAGAGAACCAGGTCAGCAGAGCTGCTGCTCTAGAGCCAGAGTACCAGGTCAGCAGAACTGCTGTAGAGCAAGCGAACCAGGTCAGCAGAGCTGCTGTAGAGCCAGAGAACCAGGTCAGCAGAGCTGCTTTAGAGCCATAGAACCAGGTCAGCAGAGCTGCTCTAGAGGCAGAGAACCAGGTCAGCAGAACTGCTCTAGAGCCAGAGAACCAAGCCAGCAGACCTGCTGTAGAGGCAGATGACCAGGTCAGCAGAGCCGTTGTAGAGCCAGAGAACCAGGTCAGCAGAGACGCCCTAGAGCCAGAGAACCAGGTCAGCAGAGCTGCTCTAGAGCCACATAACCAGGTCAGCAGAGCCTTTGTAGAGCCAGAGAACCAGGTCAGCAGAGCTGCTTTAGAGCCAGAGAACCAGGTCAGCAGACCACTTTAGTGGGAGAGAACCAGGTCAGCAGACCTGCTCTAGAGCCAGAGAACCAAGCCAGCAGACCTGCTGTAGAGGCAGAGGACCAGGTCAGTAGAGCCGTTGTAGAGCCAGAGAACCAGGTCAGCAGAGCCGCTCTAGAGCCAGAGAACCAGGTCAGCAGAGCTGCTCTATAGCCAGATAACCAGGTCAGCAGAGCCCTTATAGAGCCAGAGAACCAGGTCAGCAGAGCTGCTGTAGAGGCAGAGAACCAGGTTAGTAGAGCAGCTCTAGAGCCAGAGAACCAGGTCAGGAGACCTGCTGTAGAGCCAGAGAACCAGGTCAGCAGAGCTGCTGTAGAGCCAGAGAACCAGGTCAGCAGAGCTGCTGTTAAGCCAGAATACCAGGTCAGCAGAGCCGCTCTAGAGCCTGAGAACCAGGTCAGCAATGCTGCTGAAGAGTCAGAGAAGCAGGTCAGCTGAGCTGCTGTAGAGCCAGAAAACCAGGTCAGCAGAGCCGCTGTAGAGCCAGAGAACCAGGTCAGCAGAGCAGCTCTAGAGCCAGAGAACCAGGTCAGTAGAGCTGCTGTAGAGCCAGAAAACCAGGTCAGCAGAGCCGCTGTAGAGCCAGAGAACCAGGTCAGCAGAGCTGCTCCAGAGCCAGAAAACCAGATCAGCAGAGCTGCTCTAGAGCCAGAGAACCAGGTCAGCAGAGCTGCTGCTCTAGAGCCAGAGTACCAGGTCAGCAGAACTGCTGTAGAGCAAGCGAACCAGGTCAGCAGAGCTGCTGTAGAGCCAGAGAACCAGGTCAGCAGAGCTGCTTTAGAGCCATAGAACCAGGTCAGCAGAGCTGCTCTAGAGGCAGAGAACCAGGTCAGCAGAACTGCTCTAGAGCCAGAGAACCAAGCCAGCAGACCTGCTGTAGAGGCAGATGACCAGGTCAGCAGAGCCGTTGTAGAGCCAGAGAACCAGGTCAGCAGAGATGCCCTAGAGCCAGAGAACCAGGTCAGCAGAGCTGCTCTAGAGCCACATAACCAGGTCAGCAGAGCCCTTGTAGAGCCAGAGAACCAGGTCAGCAGAGCTGCTTTAGAGCCAGAGAACCAGGTCAGCAGAGCACTTTAGTGGGAGAGAACCAGGTCAGCAGACCTGCTCTAGAGCCAGAGAACCAAGCCAGCAGACCTGCTGTAGAGGCAGAGGACCAGGTCAGTAGAGCCGTTGTAGAGCCAGAGAACCAGGTCAGCAGAGCCGCTCTAGAGCCAGAGAACCAGGTCAGCAGAGCTGCTCTATAGCCAGATAACCAGGTCAGCAGAGCCCTTATAGAGCCAGAGAACCAGGTCAGCAGAGCTGCTGTAGAGTCAGAGAACCAGGTTAGTAGAGCAGCTCTAGAGCCAGAGAACCAGGTCAGTAGTGCTCATGTAGAGCCTGAGACCCAGGTCAGCAGAGCCGTTGTAGAGCCTGAGACCCAGGTCAGCAGAGCCATTGTAGAGCTATAGAACCAGTACAGCAGAGCCGCTCCAGAGCCAGAAAACCATGTCAGCAGAGCTGCTCTAGAGCCAGAGTACCAGGTCAGCAGAGCTGCTGCTCTAGAGCCAGAGTACCAGGTCAGCAGAGCTGCTGTAGAGCAAGAGAACCAGGTCAGCAGAGCTGCTGTAGAGCCAAAGAATCAGGTCAGCAGAGCTGCTTTAGAACCATAGAACCAGGTCAGCAGAGCTGCTCTAGAGGCAGAGAACCAGGTCAGCAGAACTGCTTTAGAGCCAGAGAACCAGGTCAGCAGAGCTGCTGTAGAGCCAGAAAACCAGGTCAGCAGAGCCGCTGTAGAGCCAGAGAACCAGGTCAGCAGAGCTGCTGTAAAGCCAGAATAGCAGGTCAGCAGAGCTGCTGAGCAGCCAGAAAACCAGGTCAGCAGAGCTGATGTAGAGCCAGAGAACCAGGTCAGCAGACCTGCTCTAGAGCCAGAGAACCAGGTCAGCAGAGCTGCTGTAGAGCCAGAGAATCAGGTCAGCAGAGCTGCTTTAGAACCATAGAACCAGGTCAGCAGAGCTCTTTAGTGGGAGAGAACCAGGTCAGCAGACCTGCTCTAGAGCCAGAGAACCAAGCCAGCAGACCTGCTGTAGAGGCAGAGGACCAGGTCAGCAGAGCCGTTGTAGAGGCAGAGGACCAGGTCAGCAGAGCCGATCTAGAACCAGATAACCAGGTCAGCAGAGCCATTCTAGAGCCAGAGAACCAGGTGAGCAGAGCTGCTGTTAAGCCAGAAAACCAGGTCAGCAGAGCAGCTCTAGAGCCAGAGAACCAGGTCAGTAGAGCTGCTGTAGAGCCAGAGAGCCAGGTCAGCAGAGCTCCTCTAGAGCCACATAACCAGGTCAGCAGAGCCCTTGTAGAGCCAGAGAACCAGGTCAGCAGAGCTGTTTTAGAGCCAGAGAACAGGTCAGCAGAGGTCTTTAGTGGAAGAGAACCAGGTCAACAGACCTGCTCTAGAGCCAGAGAACCAAGCCAGCAGACCTGCTGAAGAGGCAGAGGACCAGGTCAGCAGAGCCGCTCTAGAGCCAGAGAACCAGGTAAGCAGAGCTGCTCTAGAGCCAGATAACCAGGTCAGCAGAGCCCTTGTAGAGCCAGAGAACCAGGTCAGCAGAGCTGCTGTCGAGCCAGAGAACCAGGTCAGCAGAGCCGCTCTAGAGCCTGAGAACCAGGTCAGCAATGCTGCTGAAGAGTCAGAGAAGCAGGTCAGCTGAGCTGCTGTGAGCCAGAACACCAGGTCAGCAGAGCCGCTGTGGAGCCAGAGAACCAGGTCAGCAGAGCTACTCCAGAGCCAGAAAACCATATCAGCAGAGCTGCTGTAGAGCCAGAGAACCAGGTCAGCAGAGCTGCTGCTCTAGAGCCAGGGTACCAGGTCAGCAGAACTGCTGTAGAGCAAGAGAACGAGGTCAGCAGAGCTGCTGTAGAGCCAGAGAACCAGGTCAGCAGAGCTGCTGTAGAGCCAGAGAACCAGGTCAGCAGAGCTGCTTTAGAGCCATAGAACCAGGTCAGCAGAGCTGCTCTAGAGGCAGAGAACCAGGTCAGCAGAGCTGCTCTAGAGGCAGAGAACCAGGTCAGCAGAACTGCTCTAGAGCCAGAGAACCAAGCCAGCAGACCTGCTGTAGAGGCAGATGACCAGGTCAGCAGAGCCGTTGTAGAGCCAGAGAACCAGGTAAGCAGAGCCGCTCTAGAGCCAGAGAACCAGGTCAGCAGAGTTGCTGTAGAGCCATAGAACCAGGTCAGCAGAGCGGCTGTAGAGCCTGACAAGCAGGCTAGCACAGCCGTTGTAGAGCCAGAGAACCAGGTCAGCAGAGCTGTTGTAGAGCCAGAGAACCAAGTCAACAGAGCTGCTCTAGAGCCAGAGAACCAGGTCAGCAGAGCTTCTGTAGACCCTGAGAACCAGGTCAGCAGAGGTGCTGTAGACCCAGAGGACCAGGTCAGCAGAGTTGCTGTAGAGCGAGAGAACCAGGTCAGCAGAGCTGCTGTAGAGCCAGAGATCCAGGTTAGCAGAGCCTCTGTAGAACCAGAAAACCTGGTCAGCAGAGCTGCTCTAGAGCCAAGAACCAGGTCAGCAGAGCTGTTCTGGAGCCAGAGAACCAGGTCAGCCGAGCTGTTCTAGACCCAGAGAACCAAGTCAGCAGAGTTGCTGTAGAGCCAGAGAACCAGGTCAGCAGAGCTGCTGTAAAGCCAGAATAGCAGGTCAGCAGAGCTGCTGAGCAGCCAGAAAACCAGGTCAGCAGAGCTGATGTAGAGCCAGAGAACCAGGTCAGCAGAGCTGCTGTAGAGCCAGAGAATCAGGTCAGCGGAGCTGCTTTAGAACCATAGAACCAGGCCAGCAGAGCTGCTCTAGAGGCAGAGAACCAGATCAGCAGAACTGCTTTAGAGCCAGAGAACCAGGTCAGCAGAGCTCTTTAGTGGGAGAGAACCAGGTCAGCAGACCTGCTCTAGAGCCAGAGAACCAAGCCAGCAGACCTGCTGTAGAGGCAGAGGACCAGGTCAGCAGAGCCGTTGTAGAGGCAGAGGACCAGGTCAGCAGAGCCGCTCTAGAGCCAGGTCAGCAGAGCCATTCTAGAGCCAGAGAACCAGGTCAGCAGAGCTGCTGTAGAGCCAGAAAACCAGGTCAGCAGAGCAGCTCTAGAGCCAGAGAACCAGGTCAGTAGAGCTGCTGTAGAGCCAGAGGACCAGGTCAGCAGAGCTGCTCTAGAGCCACATAACCAGGTCAGCAGAGCCCTAGTAGAGCCAGAGAACCAGGTCAGCAGAGCTGCTCTAGAGCCAGAGAACCAAGCCAGCAGACCTGCTGTAGAGGCAGAGGACCAGGTCAGCAGAGCCGCTCTAGAGCCAGAGAACCAGGTCAGCAGAGCAGCTCTAGAGCCAGATAACCAGGTCAGCAGAGCCCTTGTGGAGCCAGAGAACCAGGTCAGCAGAGCTGCTGTAGAGCCAGAGAACCAGGTCAGTAGAGCAGCTCAAGAGACAGAGAACCAGGTCAGGAAACCTGCTGTAGAGCCAGAGAACAAAGCCAGCAGACCTGCTGTAGAGGCAGAGGACTAGGTCAGCAGAGCCGCTCTAGAGCCAGAGAACCAGGTCAGCAGAGCTGCTCTAGAGCCAGATAACCAGGTCAGCAGAGCCCTTGTAGATCCAGAGAACCAGGCCAGCAGAGCTGCTGTAGAGCCAGAGAACCAGGTCAGTAGAGCAGCTCAAGAGACAGAGAACCAGGTCAGGAGACCTGCTGTAGAGCCAGAGAACCAGGTCAGCAGAGCTGCTGTAGAGCCAGAGAACCAGGTCAGCAGAGCTGTTGTAAAGCCAGAATACCAGGTCACCAGAGACGCTCTAGAGCCTGAGAACCAGGTCAGCAATGCTGCTGAAGTGTCAGAGAAGCAGGTCAGCTGAGCTGCTGTAGAGCCAGAAAACCAGGTCAGCAGAGCCGCTGTAGAGCCAGAGAACCAGGTCATCAGAGCTGCTCCAGAGCCAGAAATCCAGATCAGCAGAGCTGCTCTAGAGCCAGAGAACCAGGTCAGCAGAGCTGCTGCTCTAGAGCCAGAGTACCAGGTCAGCAGAGCTGCTGTAGAGCCAGAGAACCAGGTCAGCAGAGCTGCTTTAGAGCCATAGAACCAGGTCAGCAGAGCTGCTGTAGAGCCAGAGAACCAGGTCAGCAGAGCTTCTTTAGAGCCAGAGAACCAGGTCAGCAGAGCCCTTGTAGAGCCAGAGAACCAGGTCAGCAGAGCTGCTGTAGAGCCAGAGAACCAGGTCAGCAGAGCTGCTGTAGAGCCAGAGAACCAGGTCAGCAGAGCTGCTGTAAAGCCAGAATACCAGGTCAGCAGAGCCGCTCTAGAGCATGAGAACCACGTCAGCAGAGCCGCTCTAGAGCCTGAGAACCAGGTCAGCAATGCTGCTGAAGAGTCAGAGAAGCAGGTCAGCTGAGCTGCTGTAGAGCCAGAAAACCAGGTCAGCAGAGCTATTCTAGAGCCAGAGAACCAGGTCAGCAGAGTTGCTGTAGAGCCATAGAACCAGGTCAGCAGAGCGGCTGTAGAGCCTGACAAACAGGTTAGCAGAGCCGTTGTAGAGCCTGAGACCCAGGTCAGCAGAGCCGTTGTAGAGCTATAGAACCAGTACAGCAGAGCCGCTCCAGAGCCAGAAAACCATGTCAGCAGACCTGTTGTAGAGCCAGAGAACCAGGTCAGTAGAGCTGCTGTAGAGCCAGAGAACCAGGTCAGCAGAGCTACTCTAGAGCCAGAGAACCAGGTCAGCAGAGCCGTAGTAGAGCCAGAGAACCAGGTCAGCAGAGCTGCTCTAGAGCCAGAGAACCAAGCCAGCAGACCTGCTGTAGAGGCAGAGGACCAGGACAGCAGAGCCGTTGTAGAGCCAGAGAACCAGGTCAGCAGAGCCCTTCTAGAGCCAGAGAACCAGGTCAGCAGAGCTGCTGTAGAGCCAGAGATCCAGGTCAGCAGAGCAGCTCTAGAGCCAGAGAACCAGGTCAGTAGAGCTGCTGTAGAGCCAGAAAACCAGGTCAGCAGAGCCGCTGTAGAGCCACAGAACCAGGTCAGCAGAGCTGCTGTAAAGCCAGAATACCAGGTCAGCAGAGCCGCTCTAGAGCATGAGAACTAGGTCAGCAGAGCCGCTCTGGAGTCTGAGAACCAGGTCAGCAAAGCTGCTGAACAGCCAGAGAAGCAGGTCAGCTGAGCTGCTGTAGAGCCAGAGATCCAGGTTAGCAGAGCCTCTGTAGAGCCAGAGAACCAGGTCAGCAGAGCTGCTGCTCTAGAGCCAGAGTACCAGGTCAGCAGAACTGCTGTAGAGCCAGAGAACCAGGTCAGCAGAGCTGCTGTAGAGCCAGAGAACCAGGTCAGCAGAGCTGCTTTAGAGCCATAGAACCAGGTCAGCAGAGCTGCTCTAGAGGCAGAGAACCAGGTCAGCAGAACTGCTCTAGAGCTAGAGAACCAAGCCAGCAGACCTGCTGTATAGGCAGATGACCAGGTCAGCAGAGCCGTTGTAGAGCCAGAGAACCAGGTCAGCAGAGCCGCTCTAGAGCCAGAGAACCAGGTCAGCAGAGCTGCTCTAGAGCCACATCACCAGGTCAGCAGAGCCCTTGTAGAGCCAGAGAACCAGGTCAGCAGAGGTGCTTTAGAGCCAGAGAACCAGGTCAACAGAGCTCTTTAGTGGGAGAGAACCAGGTCAGCAGACCTGCTCTAGAGCCAGAGAACCAAGCCAGCAGACCTCCTGTAGAGGCAGAGGACCAGGTCAGCAGAGCCGTTGTAGAGGCAGAGGACCAGGTCAGCAGAGCCGATCTAGAACCAGATAACCAGGTCAGCAGAGCCATTCTAGAGCCAGAGAACCAGGTGAGCAGAGCTGCTGTTAAGCCAGAAAACCAGGTCAGCAGAGCAGCTCTAGAGCCAGAGAACCAGGTCAGTAGAGCTGCTGTAGAGCCAGAGAGCCAGGTCAGCAGAGCTCCTCTAGAGCCACATAACCAGGTCAGCAGAGCCCTTGTAGAGCCAGAGAACCAGGTCAGCAGAGCTGTTTTAGAGCCAGAGAACCAGGTCAGCAGAGCTCTTTAGTGGAAGAGAACCAGGTCAACAGACCTGCTCTAGAGCCAGAGAACCAAGCCAGCAGACCTGCTGAAGAGGCAGAGGACCAGGTCAGCAGAGCCGCTCTAGAGCCAGAGAACCAGGTAAGCAGAGCTGCTCTAGAGCCAGATAACCAGGTCAGCAGAGCCCTTGTAGAGCCAGAGAACCAGGTCAGCAGAGCTGCTGTCGAGCCAGAGAACCAGGTCAGCAGAGCTGCTGTAAAGCCAGAATACCAGGTCAGCAGAGCCGCTCTAGAGCCTGAGAACCAGGTCAGCAATGCTGCTGAAGAGTCAGAGAAGCAGGTCAGCTGAGCTGCTGTGAGCCAGAACACCAGGTCAGCAGAGCTGCTCCAGAGCCTGAAAACCATATCAGCAGAGCTGCTGTAGAGCCAGAGAACCAGGTCAGCAGAGCTGCTGCTCTAGAGCCAGGGTACCAGGTCAGCAGAACTGCTGTAGAGCAAGAGAACGAGGTCAGCAGAGCTGCTGTAGAGCCAGAGAACCAGGTCAGCAGAGCTGCTGTAGAGCCAGAGAACCAGGTCAGCAGAGCTGCTTTAGAGCCATAGAACCAGGTCAGCAGAGCTGCTCTAGAGGCAGAGAACCAGGTCAGCAGAGCTGCTCTAGAGGCAGAGAACCAGGTCAGCAGAACTGCTCTAGAGCCAGAGAACCAAGCCAGCAGACCTGCTGTAGAGGCAGATGACCAGGTCAGCAGAGCCGTTGTAGAGCCAGAGAACCAGGTCAGCAAAGCCGCTCTAGAGCCAGAGAACCAGGTCAGCAGAGTTGCTGTAGAGCCATAGAACCAGGTCAGCAGAGCGGCTGTAGAGCCTGACAAGCAGGCTAGCACAGCCGTTGTAGAGCCAGAGAACCAGGTCAGCAGAGCTGTTGTGGAGCCAGAGAACCAGGTCAGCAGAGCTGCTCTAGAGCCAGATAACCAGGTCAGCAGAGCCCTTGTAGATCCAGAGAACCAGGCCAGCAGAGCTGCTGTAGAGCCAGAGAACCAGGTCAGTAGAGCAGCTCAAGAGACAGAGAACCAGGTCAGGAGACCTGCTGTAGAGCCAGAGAACCAGGTCAGCAGAGCTGCTGTAGAGCCAGAGAACCAGGTCAGCAGAGCTGTTGTAAAGCCAGAATACCAGGTCACCAGAGACGCTCTAGAGCCTGAGAACCAGGTCAGCAATGCTGCTGAAGTGTCAGAGAAGCAGGTCAGCTGAGCTGCTGTAGAGCCAGAAAACCAGGTCAGCAGAGCCGCTGTAGAGCCAGAGAACCAGGTCATCAGAGCTGCTCCAGAGCCAGAAATCCAGATCAGCAGAGCTGCTCTAGAGCCAGAGAACCAGGTCAGCAGAGCTGCTGCTCTAGAGCCAGAGTACCAGGTCAGCAGAGCTGCTGTAGAGCCAGAGAACCAGGTCAGCAGAGCTGCTTTAGAGCCATAGAACCAGGTCAGCAGAGCTGCTGTAGAGCCAGAGAACCAGGTCAGCAGAGCTTCTTTAGAGCCAGAGAACCAGGTCAGCAGAGCCCTTGTAGAGCCAGAGAACCAGGTCAGCAGAGCTGCTGTAGAGCCAGAGAACCAGGTCAGCAGAGCTGCTGTAGAGCCAGAGAACCAGGTCAGCAGAGCTGCTGTAAAGCCAGAATACCAGGTCAGCAGAGCCGCTCTAGAGCATGAGAACCACGTCAGCAGAGCCGCTCTAGAGCCTGAGAACCAGGTCAGCAATGCTGCTGAAGAGTCAGAGAAGCAGGTCAGCTGAGCTGCTGTAGAGCCAGAAAACCAGGTCAGCAGAGCTATTGTAGAGCCAGAGAACCAGGTCAGCAGAGTTGCTGTAGAGCCATAGAACCAGGTCAGCAGAGCGGCTGTAGAGCCTGACAAACAGGTTAGCAGAGCCGTTGTAGAGCCTGAGACCCAGGTCAGCAGAGCCGTTGTAGAGCTATAGAACCAGTACAGCAGAGCCGCTCCAGAGCCAGAAAACCATGTCAGCAGACCTGTTGTAGAGCCAGAGAACCAGGTCAGTAGAGCTGCTGTAGAGCCAGAGAACCAGGTCAGCAGAGCTACTCTAGAGCCAGAGAACCAGGTCAGCAGAGCCGTAGTAGAGCCAGAGAACCAGGTCAGCAGAGCTGCTCTAGAGCCAGAGAACCAAGCCAGCAGACCTGCTGTAGAGGCAGAGGACCAGGACAGCAGAGCCGTTGTAGAGCCAGAGAACCAGGTCAGCAGAGCCCTTCTAGAGCCAGAGAACCAGGTCAGCAGAGCTGCTGTAGAGCCAGAGATCCAGGTCAGCAGAGCAGCTCTAGAGCCAGAGAACCAGGTCAGTAGAGCTGCTGTAGAGCCAGAAAACCAGGTCAGCAGAGCCGCTGTAGAGCCACAGAACCAGGTCAGCAGAGCTGCTGTAAAGCCAGAATACCAGGTCAGCAGAGCCGCTCTAGAGCATGAGAACTAGGTCAGCAGAGCCGCTCTGGAGTCTGAGAACCAGGTCAGCAAAGCTGCTGAACAGCCAGAGAAGCAGGTCAGCTGAGCTGCTGTAGAGCCAGAGATCCAGGTTAGCAGAGCCTCTGTAGAGCCAGAGAACCAGGTCAGCAGAGCTGCTGCTCTAGAGCCAGAGTACCAGGTCAGCAGAACTGCTGTAGAGCCAGAGAACCAGGTCAGCAGAGCTGCTGTAGAGCCAGAGAACCAGGTCAGCAGAGCTGCTTTAGAGCCATAGAACCAGGTCAGCAGAGCTGCTCTAGAGGCAGAGAACCAGGTCAGCAGAACTGCTCTAGAGCTAGAGAACCAAGCCAGCAGACCTGCTGTATAGGCAGATGACCAGGTCAGCAGAGCCGTTGTAGAGCCAGAGAACCAGGTCAGCAGAGCCGCTCTAGAGCCAGAGAACCAGGTCAGCAGAGCTGCTCTAGAGCCACATCACCAGGTCAGCAGAGCCCTTGTAGAGCCAGAGAACCAGGTCAGCAGAGGTGCTTTAGAGCCAGAGAACCAGGTCAACAGAGCTCTTTAGTGGGAGAGAACCAGGTCAGCAGACCTGCTCTAGAGCCAGAGAACCAAGCCAGCAGACCTCCTGTAGAGGCAGAGGACCAGGTCAGCAGAGCCGTTGTAGAGGCAGAGGACCAGGTCAGCAGAGCCGATCTAGAACCAGATAACCAGGTCAGCAGAGCCATTCTAGAGCCAGAGAACCAGGTGAGCAGAGCTGCTGTTAAGCCAGAAAACCAGGTCAGCAGAGCAGCTCTAGAGCCAGAGAACCAGGTCAGTAGAGCTGCTGTAGAGCCAGAGAGCCAGGTCAGCAGAGCTCCTCTAGAGCCACATAACCAGGTCAGCAGAGCCCTTGTAGAGCCAGAGAACCAGGTCAGCAGAGCTGTTTTAGAGCCAGAGAACCAGGTCAGCAGAGCTCTTTAGTGGAAGAGAACCAGGTCAACAGACCTGCTCTAGAGCCAGAGAACCAAGCCAGCAGACCTGCTGAAGAGGCAGAGGACCAGGTCAGCAGAGCCGCTCTAGAGCCAGAGAACCAGGTAAGCAGAGCTGCTCTAGAGCCAGATAACCAGGTCAGCAGAGCCCTTGTAGAGCCAGAGAACCAGGTCAGCAGAGCTGCTGTCGAGCCAGAGAACCAGGTCAGCAGAGCTGCTGTAAAGCCAGAATACCAGGTCAGCAGAGCCGCTCTAGAGCCTGAGAACCAGGTCAGCAATGCTGCTGAAGAGTCAGAGAAGCAGGTCAGCTGAGCTGCTGTGAGCCAGAACACCAGGTCAGCAGAGCTGCTCCAGAGCCTGAAAACCATATCAGCAGAGCTGCTGTAGAGCCAGAGAACCAGGTCAGCAGAGCTGCTGCTCTAGAGCCAGGGTACCAGGTCAGCAGAACTGCTGTAGAGCAAGAGAACGAGGTCAGCAGAGCTGCTGTAGAGCCAGAGAACCAGGTCAGCAGAGCTGCTGTAGAGCCAGAGAACCAGGTCAGCAGAGCTGCTTTAGAGCCATAGAACCAGGTCAGCAGAGCTGCTCTAGAGGCAGAGAACCAGGTCAGCAGAGCTGCTCTAGAGGCAGAGAACCAGGTCAGCAGAACTGCTCTAGAGCCAGAGAACCAAGCCAGCAGACCTGCTGTAGAGGCAGATGACCAGGTCAGCAGAGCCGTTGTAGAGCCAGAGAACCAGGTCAGCAAAGCCGCTCTAGAGCCAGAGAACCAGGTCAGCAGAGTTGCTGTAGAGCCATAGAACCAGGTCAGCAGAGCGGCTGTAGAGCCTGACAAGCAGGCTAGCACAGCCGTTGTAGAGCCAGAGAACCAGGTCAGCAGAGCTGTTGTGGAGCCAGAGAACCAGGTCAACAGAGCTGCTCTAGAGCCAGAGAACCAGGTCAGCAGAGCTTCTGTAGACCCTGAGAACCAGGTCAGCAGAGGTGCTGTAGACCCAGAGTACCAGGTCAGCAGAGTTGCTGTAGAGCGAGAGAACCAGGTCAGCAGAGCTGCTGTAGAGCCAGAGATCCAGGTTAGCAGAGCCTCTGTAGAACCAGAAAACCTGGTCAGCAGAGCTGCTCTAGAGCCAAGAACCAGGTCAGCAGAGCTGTTCTGGAGCCAGAGAACCAGGTCAGCAGAGCTGTTCTAGAGCCAGAGAACCAAGTCAGCAGAGTTGCTGTAGAGCCAGAGAACCAGGTCAGCAGAGCTGCTGTAAAGCCAGAATAGCAGGTCAGCAGAGCTGCTGAGCAGCCAGAAAACCAGGTCAGCAGAGCTGATGTAGAGCCAGAGAACCAGGTCAGCAGTCCTGCTCTAGAGCTAGAGAACCAGGTCAGCAGAGCTGCTGTAGAGCCAGAGAATCAGGTCAGCAGAGCTGCTTTAGAACCATAGAACCAGGCCAGCAGAGCTGCTCTAGAGGCAGAGAACCAGATCAGAAGAACTGCTTTAGAGCCAGAGAACCAGGTCAGCAGAGCTCTTTAGTGGGAGAGAACCAGGTCAGCAGACCTGCTCTAGAGCCAGAGAACCAAGCCAGCAGACCTGCTGTAGAGGCAGAGGACCAGGTCAGCAGAGCCGTTGTAGAGGCAGAGGACCAGGTCAGCAGAGCCGCTCTAGAGCCAGGTCAGCAGAGCCATTCTAGAGCCAGAGAACCAGGTCAGCAGAGCTGCTGTAGAGCCAGAAAACCAGGTCAGCACAGCAGCTCTAGAGCCAGAGAACCAGGTCAGTAGAGCTGCTGTAGAGCCAGAGGACCAGGTCAGCAGAGCTGCTCTAGAGCCACATAACCAGGTCAGCAGAGCCCTTGTAGAGCCAGAGAACCAGGTCAGCAGAGATGCTTTAGAGCCAGAGAACCAGGTCAGCAGAGCTCTTTAGTGGAAGAGAACCAAGTCAGCAGACCTTCTCTAGAGCCAGAGAACCAAGCCAGCAGACCTGCTGTAGAGGCAGAGGACCAGGTCAGCAGAGCCGCTCTAGAGCCAGAGAACCAGGTCAGCAGAGCAGCTCTAGAGCCAGATAACCAGGTCAGCAGAGCCCTTGTGGAGCCAGAGAACCAGGTCAGCAGAGCTGCTGTAGAGCCAGAGAACCAGGTCAGTAGAGCAGCTCAAGAGACAGAGAACCAGGTCAGGAAACCTGCTGTAGAGCCAGAGAACAAAGCCAGCAGACCTGCTGTAGAGGCAGAGGACCAGGTCAGCAGAGCCGCTCTAGAGCCAGAGAACCAGGTCAGCAGAGCTGCTCTAGAGCCAGATAACCAGGTCAGCAGAGCCCTTGTAGATCCAGAGAACCAGGTCAGCAGAGCTGCTGTAGAGCCAGAGAACCAGGTCAGTAGAGCAGCTCAAGAGACAGAGAACCAGGTCAGGAGACCTGCTGTAGAGCCAGAGAACCAGGTCAGCAGAGCTGCTGTAGAGCCAGAGAACCAGGTCAGCAGAGCTGTTGTAAAGCCAGAATACCAGGTCAGCAGAGACGCTCTAGAGCCTGAGAACCAGGTCAGCAATGCTGCTGAAGTGTCAGAGAAGCAGGTCAGCTGAGCTGCTGTAGAGCCAGAAAACCAGGTCAGCAGAGCCGCTGTAGAGCCAGAGAACCAGGTCATCAGAGCTGCTCCAGAGCCAGAAATCCAGATCAGCAGAGCTGCTCTAGAGCCAGAGAACCAGGTCAGCAGAGCTGCTGCTCTAGAGCCAGAGTACCAGGTCAGCAGAACTGCTGTAGAGCCAGAGAACCAGGTCAGCAGAGCTGCTGTAGAGCCAGAGAACCAGGTCAGCAGAGCTGCTTTAGAGCCATAGAACCAGGTCAGCAGAGCTGCTGTAGAGCCAGAGAACCAGGTCAGCAGAGCTGCTTTAGAGCCAGAGAACCAGGTCAGCAGAGCCCTTGTAGAGCCAGAGAACCAGGTCAGCAGAGCTGCTGTAGAGCCAGAGAACCAGGTCAGCAGAGCTGCTGTACAGCCAGAGAACCAGGTCAGCAGAGCTGCTGTAAAGCCAGAATACCAGGTCAGCAGAGCCGCTCTAGAGCATGAGAACCACGTCAGCAGAGCCGCTCTAGAGCCTGAGAACCAGGTCAGCAATGCTGCTGAAGAGTCAGAGAAGCAGGTCAGCTGAGCTGCTGTAGAGCCAGAAAACCAGGTCAGCAGAGCTATTCTAGAGCCAGAGAACCAGGTCAGCAGAGTTGCTGTAGAGCCATAGAACCAGGTCAGCAGAGCGGCTGTAGAGCCTGACAAGCAGGTTAGCAGAGCCGTTATAGAGCCTGAGACCCAGGTCAGCAGAGCCGTTGTAGAGCTATAGAACCAGTACAGCAGAGCCGCTCCAGAGCCAGAAAACCATGTCAGCAGACCTGTTGTAGAGCCAGAGAACCAGGTCAGTAGAGCTGCTGTAGAGCCAGAGAACCAGGTCAGCAGAGCTACTCTAGAGCCAGAGAACCAGGTCAGCAGAGCCGTAGTAGAGCCAGAGAACCAGGTCAGCAGAGCTGCTCTAGAGCCAGAGAACCAAGCCAGCAGACCTGCTGTAGAGGCAGAGGACCAGGTCAGCAGAGCCGTTGTAGAGCCAGAGAACCAGGTCAGCAGAGCCCTTCTAGAGCCAGAGAACCAGGTCAGCAGAGCTGCTGTAGAGCCAGAGATCCAGGTCAGCAGAGCAGCTCTAGAGCCAGAGAACCAGGTCAGTAGAGCTGCTGTAGAGCCAGAAAACCAGGTCAGCAGAGCCGCTGTAGAGCCACAGAACCAGGTCAGCAGAGCTGCTGTAAAGCCAGAATACCACGTCAGCAGAGCCGCTCTAGAGCATGAGAACCACGTCAGCAGAGCCGCTCTAGAGCCTGAGAACCAGGTCAGCAAAGCAGCTGAAGAGCCAGAGAAGACGGTCAGCTGAGCTGCTGTAGAGCCAGAGAACGAGGTCAGCAGAGCTGCTGTAGAGCCAGAAAACCAGGTCAGCTGAGCTACTCTAGAGCGCAGAGAACCAGGTCAGCAGAGTTGCTGCACAGCCATAGAACTAGGTCAGCTGAGCGGCTGTAGAGCCTGACAAGCAGGTTAGCAGAGCCGTTGTAGAGCCAGAGAACCAGGTCAGCAGAGCTGTTGTAGAGCCAGAGAAGCAGGTCAGCAGAGCTGCTGTAGAGTCAGAGAACCAGGTTAGCAGAGCTGTAGTAGAGCCAGAGAACCAGGTCAGCAGAGCTGTTGTAGAGCCAGAGAACCAGGTCAGCAGAGCTGCTCTAGAGCCAGAGAAGCAGGTCAGCAGAGCTTCTGTAGAGCCTGAGAACCAGGTCAGCAGAGCCGTTGTAGAGCCAGAGAACCAGATCAGCAGAGCCGCTCTAGAGCCAGAGAACCAGGTCAGCAGAGCTGCTGTAGAGCCAGAGAAGGTCAGCAGAGCTGCTGTAGAGCCAGAGTAGCAGGTTAGCAGAGCCTCTGTAGAGACAGAATACCAGATCAGCAGAGCTGCTGTAGAGCCAGAGAACCAGGTCAGCAGAGCTGCACTAGAGCCAGAGAACCAGGTCAGTAGAGGCGCTCTAGAGTCAGAGAACCAGGTCAGCAGAGCTGCTCTAGAGCCAGAGAACCAGGTCAGCAGAACTGCTCTAGAGCCAGAGAACCAAGCCAGCAGACCTGCTGTAGAGGCAGATGACCAGGTCAGCAGAGCCGTTGTAGAGCCAGAGAACCAGGTCAGCAGAGCCGCTCTAGAGCCAGAGAACCAGGTCAGCAGAGTTGCTGTAGAGCCATAGAACCAGGTCAGCAGAGCGGCTGTAGAGCCTGACAAGCAGGTTAGCAGAGCCGTTGTAGAGCCAGAGAACCAGGTCAGCAGAGCTGTTGTAGAGCCAGAGAACCAGGTCAACAGAGCTGCTCTAGAGCCAGAGAACCAGGTCAGCAGAGCTTCTGTAGAGCCTGAGAACCAGGTCAGCAGAGGTGCTGTAGACCCAGAGGACCAGGTCAGCAGAGTTGCTGTAGAGCGAGAGAACCAGGTCAGCAGAGCTGCTATAGAGCCAGAGATCCAGGTTAGCAGAGCCTCTGTAGAGCCAGAAAACCTGGTCATCAGAGCTACTCTAGAGCCAACAACCAGGTCAGCAGAGCTGTTCTAGAGCCAGAGAACCAGGTCAGCAGAGCTGTTCTAGAGCCAGAGAACCAAGTCAGCAGAGTTGCTGTAGAGCCAGAGAACCAGGTCAGCAGAGCTGCTGTAAAGCCAGAATAGCAGGTCAGCAGAGCTGCTGAGCAGCCAGAAAACCAGGTCAGCAGAGCTGATGTAGAGCCAGAGAACCAGGTCAGCAGACCTGCTCTAGAGCCAGAGAACCAGGTCAGCAGAGCTGCTGTAGAGCCAGAGAATCAGGTCAGCAGCACTGCTTTAGAACCATAGAACCAGGTCAGCAGAGCTGCTCTAGAGGCAGAGAACCAGATCAGCAGAACTGCTTTAGAGCCAGAGAACCAGGTCAGCAGAGCTCTTTAGTGGGAGAGAACCAGGTCAGCAGACCTGCTCTAGAGCCAGAGAACCAAGCCAGCAGACCTGCTGTAGAGGCAGAGGACCAGGTCAGCAGAGCCGTTGTAGAGGCAGAGGACCAGGTCAGCAGAGCCGCTCTAGTGCCAGGTCAGCAGAGCCATTCTAGAGCCAGAGAACCAGGTCAGCAGACCTGCTGTAGAGCCAGAAAACCAGGTCAGCAGAGCAGCTCTTGAGCCAGAGAACCAGGTCAGTAGAGCTGCTGTAGAGCCAGAGAACCAGGTCAGCAAAGCTGCTATAGAGCCACATAACCAGGTCAGCAGAGCCCTTGTAGAGCCAGAGAACCAGGTCAGCAGAGCTGCTTTAGAGCCAGAGAACCAGGTCAGCAGAGCTCTTTAGTGGAAGAGAACCAGGTCAGCAGACCTGCTCTAGATCCAGAGAACCAAGCCAGCAGAGCCCTTGTAGAGCCAGAGAACCAGGTCAGCAGAGCTGCTGTAGAGCCAGAGAACAAGGTCAGTAGAGCAGCTCAAGAGACAGAGAACCAGGTCAGGAGACCTGCTGTAGAGCCAGAGAACCAGGTCAGCAGAGCTGCTGTAGAGCCAGAGAACCAGGTCAGCAGAGCTGCTGTAAAGCCAGAATACCAGGTCAGCAGAGCCGCTCTAGAGCCTGAGAACCAGGTCAGCAATGCTGCTGAAGAGTCAGAGAAGCAGGTCAGCTGAGCTGCTGTAGAGCCAGAAAACCAGGTCAGCAGAGCCGCTGTAGAGCCAGAGAACCAGGTCAGCAGAGCTGCTCCAGAGCCAGAAAACCAGATCAGCAGAGCTGCTCTTGAGCCAGAGAACCAGGTCAGCAGAGCTGCTGCTCTAGAGCCAGAGTACCAGGTCAGCAGAACTGCTGTAGAGCCAGAGAACCAGGTCAGCAGAGCTGCTGTAGAGCCAGAGAACCAGGTCAGCAGAGCTGCTTTAGAGCCATAGAACCAGGTCAGCAGAGCTGCTCTAGAGCCAGAGAACTAGGTCAGCAGAGTCCTTGTAGAGCCAGAGAACCAGGTCAGCAGAGCTGCTGTAGAGCCAGAGAACCAGGTCAGCAGAGCTGCTGTAGAGCCAGAGAACCAGGTCAGCAGAGCTGCTGTAAAGCCAGAATACCAGGTCAGCAGAGCCGCTCTAGAGCATGGGAACTACGTCAGCAGAGCCGCTCTAGAGCCTGAGAACCAGGTCAGCAATGCTGCTGAAGAGTCAGAGAAGCAGGTCAGCTGAGCTGCTGTAGAGCCAGAAAACCAGGTCAGCAGAGCTATTCTAGAGCCAGAGAACCAGGTCAGCAGAGTTGCTCTAGAGCCATAGAACCAGGTCAGCAGAGCGGCTGTAGAGCCTGACAAGCAGGTTAGCAGAGCCGTTGTAGAGCCTGAGACCCAGGTCAGCAGAGCCGTTGTAGAGCTATAGAACCAGTACAGCAGAGCCGCTCCAGAGCCAGAAAACCATGTCAGCAGAGCTGCTCTAGAACCAGAGTACCAGGTCAGCAGAGCTGCTGCTCTAGAGCCAGAGTACCAGGTCAGCAGAGCTGCTGTAGAGCAAGAGAAGCAGGTCAGCAGAGCTGCTGTAGAGCAAGAGAACCAGGTCAGCAGAGCTGCTGTAGAGCCAGAGAATCAGGTCAGCAGAGCTGCTTTAGAACCATAGAACCGGGTCAGCAGAGCTGCTCTAGAGGCAGAGAACCAGGTCAGCAGAACTGCTTTAGAGCCAGAGAACCAGGTCAGCAGAGCTCTTTAGTGGGAGAGAACCAGGTCAGCAGACCTGCTCTAGAGCCAGAGAACCAAGCCAGCAGACCTGCTGTAGAGGCAGAGGACCAGGTCAGCAGAGCCATTGTAGAGGCAGAGGACCAGGTCAGCAGAGCCGCTCTAGAGCCAGATAACCAGGTCAGCAGAGCTGCTGTAGAGCCAGAGCACCAGGTCAGCAAAGCTGCTGTAGAGCCAGAGAAC
This sequence comes from Triturus cristatus, assembly GCF_964204655.1. NCBI lineage: Eukaryota > Metazoa > Chordata > Amphibia > Caudata > Salamandridae > Triturus > Triturus cristatus. The sequence continues at coordinate 840,697,133 of NC_140592.1, forward strand.
CAGATCAGCAGAGCAGCTCTAGAGCCAGAGAACCAGGTCAGTAGAGCTGCTGTAGAGCCAGAAAACCAGGTCAGCAGAGCCGCTGTAGAGCCAGAGAACCAGGTCAGCAGAGCTGCTGGGCAGCCAGAAAAACAGGTCAGCAGAGCTGATGTAGAGCCAGAGAACCAGGTCAGCAGAGCTGCTGTATACCCAGAGAACCAGGTCAGCAGATCGGCTGTAGAGCCAGAGAACCAGGTCAGCAGAGCTGCTGTAGAGCCAGAGAACCAGGTCAGCAGAGCTGCTGTAGAGCCTGAGACCCAGGTCAGCAGAGCCGTTGTAGAGCCTGAGACCCAGGTCAGCAGAGCCGTTGTAGAGCTAGAGAACCAGTACAGCAGAGCTGCTCTAGAGCCACAGAACCAGGTCAGCAGAGCTGCTGTAGAGCCTGAGACCCAGGTCAGCAGAGCCGTTGTAGAGCCTGAGACCCAGGTCAGCAGAGCCATTATAGAGCTAGAGAACCAGTTCAGCAGAGCTGCTGCTCTGGAGCCAGAGTACCAGGTCCGCAAAGCTGCTGTAGAGCCAGAGAACTAGGTCAGCAGAGCAGCTCAAGAGCAGGAGAACCAGGTCAGCAGACCTGTTGTAGAGCCAGAGAACCACGTCAGCAGAGCCGTAGTAGAGCCAGAGAACCAGGTCAGCAGAGCTACTCTTGAGCAAAAGAGGAGCAAAGGGTGCTGAGTGTTAAGGAGGGAAGCGGTCATTGTTGGCCATCTGGATTTAAAACGTGTAGAAACGACCTGGACTCCAAAAATATACGAGAAAACTGTAAATCGATCCTCGATTTTCTCCCTCCATGTGGGATACTTCTGAAACGCTAGTGGGGTTCGGTCAGAGTCAGTCGCATGTTGGGATTTGAATGTTGGCCGTTTTCCGTGTTTTTCCGTCTATGCCACGCCGTTATCATGTCTGTATTCCTAAACGAGTCTCATAAGTTTTTTTTAAATCATTTGGAATTTACTTTGGACGCAGGAATTTTTACACGCACTGCGCGGCTGAAAAGAGGAGCAAAGGGCACGGCTCTAGAGCCAGAGAGCCAGGTCAGCAGAGCTGCTCTAGAGCCAGAGAACCAAGCCAGCAGACCTGCTGTAGAGGCAGAGGACCAGGTCAGCAGAGCCGTTGTAGAGCCAGAGAACCAGGTCAGTAGAGCCGCTCTAGAGCCAGATAACCAGGTCAGCAGAGCCCTTCTAGAGCCAGAGAACCAGGTCAGCAGAGCTGCTGTAGAGCCAGAGATCCAGGTCAGCAGAGCAGCTCTAGAGCCAGAGGACCAGGTCAGTAGAGCGTCTGTACAGCCAGAAAACCAGGTCAGCAGAGCTGCTGTAAAGCCAGAATACCACGTCAGCAGAGCCGCTCTAGAGCATGAGAACCACGTCAGCAGAGCCGCTCTAGAGCCTGAGAACCAGGTCAGCAAAGCAGCTGAAGAGCCGGAGAAGCAGGTCAGCTGAGCTGCTGTAGAGCCAGAGAACGATGTCAGCAGAGCTGCTGTAGAGCCAGAAAACCAGGTCAGCTGAGCTACTCTAGAGTGCAGAGAACCAGGTCAGCAGAGCTCTTTAGTGGGAGAGAACCAGGTCAGCAGACCCGCTGTAGAGCCAGAGAACCAAGCCAGCAGACCTGCTGTAGAGGCAGAGGGCCAGGTCAGCAGAGCCATTGTAGAGGCAGAGGACCAGGTCAGCAGAGCCGCTCTAGAGCCAGATAACCAGGTCAGCAGAGCTGCTGTAGAGCCAGAGCACCAGGTCAGCAGAGCTGCTGTAGAGCCAGAGAACCAGATCAGCAGAGCAGCTCTTGAGCCAGAGAACCAGGTCAGTAGAGCTGCTGTAGAGCCAGAAAACCAGGTCAGCAGAGCCGCTGTAGAGCCAGAGAACCAGGTCAGCAGAGCTGCTGGGCAGCCAGAAAACCAGGTCAGCAGAGCTGATGTAGAGCCAGAGAACCAGGTCAGCAGAGCTGCTGTATACCCAGAGACCCAGGTCAGCAGATCGGCTGTAGAGCCAGAGAACCAGGTCAGCAGAGCTGCTGTAGAGCCAGAGAACCAGGTCAGCAGAGCTGCTGTAGAGCCTGAGACCCAGGTCAGCAGAGCCGTTGTAGAGCCTGAGACCCAGGTCAGCAGAGCCGTTGTAGAGCTAGAGAACCAGTACAGCAGAGCTGCTCTAGAGCCAGAGAACCAGGTCAGCAGAGCTGCTGTAGAGCCTGAGACCCAGGTCAGCAGAGCCGTTGTAGAGCCTGAGACCCAGGTCAGCAGAGCCGTTGTAGAGCTAGAGAACCAGTTCAGCAGAGCTGCTGTAGAGCCAGGGAACCAGGTCAGCAGAGCTGCTGTAGAGCCTGAGACCCAGGTCAGCAGAGCCGTTGTAGAGCCTGAGACCCAGGTCAGCAGAGCCGTTGTAGAGCTAGAGAACCAGTACAGCAGAGCTGCTCTAGAGCCAGAGAACCAGGTCAGCAGAGCTGCTGTAGAGCCTGAGACCCAGGTCAGCAGAGCCGTTGTAGAGCCTGAGACCCAGGTCAGCAGAGCCGTTGTAGAGCTAGAGAACCAGTTCAGTAGAGCTGCTGCTCTGGAGCCAGAGTACCAGGTCCGCAAAGCTGCTGTAGAGCCAGAGAACTAGGTCAGCAGAGCAGCTCAAGAGCAGGAGAACCAGGTCAGCAGAGCTGCTCTAGAGCCAGAGAACCAGGTCAGCAGAGCTACTCTTGAGCAAAAGAGGAGCAAAGGGTGCTGAGTGTTAAGGAGGGAAGCGGTCATTGTTGGCCATCTGGATTTAAAACGTGTAGAAACGACCTGGACTCCAAAAATATACGAGAAAACTGTAAATCGATCCTCGATTTTCTCCCTCCGTGTGGGTTACTTCTAAAACGCTAGTGGGGTTGGGTCAGAGTCAGTCGCATGTTGGGATTTGAATGTTGGCCGTTTTCCGTGTTTTTCCGTCTATGCCATGCCGTTATCATGTCTGTATTCCTAAACGAGTCTCATAACTTTTTTTTAAATCATTTGGAATTTACTTTGGACGCAGGAATTTTTACACGCACTGCGCGGCTGAAAAGAGGAGCAACGGGCACGGCTCTAGAGCCAGAGAGCCAGGTCAGCAGAGCTGCTCTAGAGCCAGAGAACCAAGCCAGCAGACCTGCTGTAGAGGCAGAGGACCAGGTCAGCAGAGCCGTTGTAGAGCCAGAGAACCAGGTCAGCAGAGCCGCTCTAGAGCCAGATAACCAGGTCAGCAGAGCCCTTCTAGAGCCAGAGAACCAGGTCAGCAGAGCTGCTGTAGAGCCAGAGATCCAGGTCAGCAGAGCAGCTCTAGAGCCAGAGAACCAGGTCAGTAGAGCTGCTGTAGAGCCAGAAAACCAGGTCAGCAGAGCCGCTGTAGATCCACAGAACCAGGTCAGCAGAGCTGCTGTAAAGCCAGAATACCACGTCAGCAGAGCCGCTCTAGAGCATGAGAACCACGTCAGCAGAGCCGCTCTAGAGCCTGAGAACCAGGTCAGCAAAGCAGCTGAAGAGCCAGAGAAGCAGGTCAGCTGAGCTGCTGTAGAGCCAGAGAACGAGGTCAGCAGAGCTGCTGTAGAGCCAGAAAACCAGGTCAGCTGAGCTACTCTAGAGTGCAGAGAACCAGGTCAGCAGAGTTGCTGTACAGCCATAGAACTAGGTCAGCTGAGCGGCTGTAGAGCCTGACAAGCAGGTTAGCAGAGCCGTTGTAGAGCCAGAGAACCAGGTCAGCAGAGCTGTTGTAGAGCCAGAGAAGCAGGTCAGCAGAGCTGCTGTAGAGCCAGAGAACCAGGTTAGCAGAGCTGTTGTAGAGCCAGAGAACCAGGTTAGCAGAGCTGCTGTAGAGCCAGAGAACCAGGTTAGCAGAGCTGTTGTAGAGCCAGAGAACCAGGTCAGCAGAGCTGTTGTAGAGCCAGAGAACCAGGTCAGCAGAGCTGCTCTAGAGCCAGAGAACCAGGTCAGCAGAGCTTCTGTAGAGCCTGAGAACCAGGTCAGCAGAGCCGTTGTAGAGCCAGAGAACCAGATCAGCAGAGCCGCTCTAGAGCCAGAGAACCAGGTCAGCAGAGCTGCTGTAGAGCCAGAGAACCAGATCAGCAGAGCTGCTGTAGAGCCAGAGAAGGTCAGCAGAGCTGCTGTAGAGCCAGAGTAGCAGGTTAGCAGAGCCTCTGTAGAGACAGAATACCAGATCAGGTACGCTGAGCTACTCTAGAGCGCAGAGAACCAGGTCAGCAGAGTTGCTGTACAGCCATAGAACTAGGTCAGCTGAGCGGCTGTAGAGCCTGACAAGCAGGTTAGCAGAGCCGTTGTAGAGCCAGAGAACCAGGTCAGCAGAGCTGTTGTAGAGCCAGAGAAGCAGGTCAGCAGAGCTGCTGTAGAGCCAGAGAACCAGGTTAGCAGAGCTGTTGTAGAGCCAGAGAACCAGGTTAGCAGAGCTGTTGTAGAGCCAGAGAACCAGGTCAGCAGAGCTGTTGTAGAGCCAGAGAACCAGGTCAGCAGAGCTGCTCTAGAGCCAGAGAACCAGGTCAGCAGAGCTTCTGTAGAGCCTGAGAACCAGGTCAGCAGAGCCGTTGTAGAGCCAGAGAACCAGATCAGCAGAGCCGCTCTAGAGCCAGAGAACCAGGTCAGCAGAGCTGCTGTAGAGCCAGAGAACCAGGTCAGCAGAGCTGTTGTAGAGCCAGAGAAGGTCAGCAGAGCTGCTGTAGAGCCAGAGTAGCAGGTTAGCAGAGCCTCTGTAGAGACAGAATACCAGATCAGCAGAGCTGCTGTAGAGCCAGAGAACCAGGTCAGCAGAGCTGCACTAGAGCCAGAGAACCAGGTCAGCAGAGGCGCTCTAGAGTCAGAGAACCAGGTCAGCAGAGCTGCTCTAGAGCCAGAGAACCAGGTCAGCAGAGTCCTTCTAGAGCCAGAGAACCAAGTCAGCAGAGTTGCTGTAGAGCCAGAGAACCAGGTCAGCAGAGCAGCTCTAGAGCCAGAGAACCAGGTCAGTAGACCTGCTGTTGAGCCAGAAAACCAGGTCAGCAGAGCCGCTCTAGAGCATGAGAACCAGGTCAGCAGAGCCGTTCTAGAGCCAGAGAACCAGTTCAGCAGAGCTGCTGTAGAGCCAGAGAAGCAGGTCAGAAGAGCTGCTCCAATGCCAGAAAACCATGTCAGCAGAGCTGGTCTAGAGCCAGAGACCCAGGTCAGCAGAGCCATTGTAGAGCCTGAGACCCAGGTCAGCAGAGACGTTGTAGAGCCAGAGAACTAGGTCAGCAGAGCAGCTCAAGAGCCAGAGAACCATGTCAGCAGAGCTCCTCTAGAGCCAGAGACCCAGGTCAGCAGAGCCGTTGTAGAGCCTGAGACCCAGGTCAGCAGAGACGTTGTACAGCTAGAGAACCAGTACAGCAGAGCCGCTCTAGAGCCAGAGAACCAGGTCAGCAAAGCTGCTGTAGAGCCAGAGAACTAGGTCAGCAGAGCAGCTCAAGAGCCAGAGAACAAGTTCAGCAGACCTGCTGTAGAGCCAGAGAACCAGGTCAGCAGAGCTGCTGTAGAGCCAGAGAACCAGGACAGCAGATCTGCTCTAGAGCCAGAGAACCAGGTCAGCAGAGCTGCTCTTGAGCAAAAGAGGAGCAAAGGGTGCTGAGTGTTAAGGAGGGAGGCGGTCATTGTTGGCCATCTGGACTTAAAACATGCAGAAACAACTTGGACTCCAAAAATATACGAGAAAACTGTAAATCGATCCTCGATTTTCCCCCTCCATGTGGGATACTTCTGAAACACCAGTGGGGTTGGGTCAGAGTCAGTCGCATTTTGGGGTTTGAATGTTGGCCGTTGTCCGTGTTTTTCCTTCTGTGCCACGCCGTTATCATGTGTGTATTCCTAAACGATTCTCATATATTTTTTTAAATCATTTGGAATTTTCTTTGGACGCAGGAAATTTTACACGCACTGCGCGGCTGAAAGGAAGAGCAAAGGGCACGGCTCAAGAGCCAGAGAGCCAGGTCAGCAGAGTTGCTCTAGAGCCAGGTCAGAAGAGCTGCTCTAGAGCCAGGTCAGCAGAGCTGCTCTAGAGCCAGAGAACCAAGCCAGCAGACCTGCTGTAGAGGCAGAGGACCAGGTCAGCAGAGCCGTTGTAGAGCCAGAGAACGAGGTCAGCAGAGCCGCTCTAGAGCCAGATAACCAGGTCAGCAGAGCCCTTCTAGAGCCAGAGAACCAGGTCAGCAGAGATGCTGTAGAGCCAGAGAACCAGGTCAGCAGAGCAGCTCTAGAGCCAGAGAACCAGGTCAGCAGAGCAGCTCTAGAGCCAGAGAACCAGGTCAGTAGAGCTGCTGTAGAGCCAGAAAACCAGGTCAGCAGAGCCGCTGTAGAGCCAGAGAACCAGGTCAGCAAAGCTGCTGTAAAGCCAGAATACCAGGTCAGCAGAGCCGCTCTAGAGCATGAGAACTAGGTCAGCAGAGCCGCTCTAGAGCCTGAGAACCAGGTCAGCAAAGCTGCTGAACAGCCAGAGAAGCAGGTCAGCTGAGCTACTGTAGAGCCAGAGATCCAGGTTAGCAGAGCCTCTGTAGAGCCAGAGAACCAGGTCAGCAGAGCTGCTGCTCTAGAGCCAGAGTACCAGGTCAGCAGAACTGCTGTAGAGCCAGAGTACCAGGTCAGCAGAGCTGTTGTAGAGCCAGAGAACCAGGTCAGCAGAGCTGCTTTAGAGCCATAGAACCAGGTCAGCAGAGCTGCTCTAGAGGCAGAGAACCAGGTCAGCAGAACTGCTCTAGAGCTAGAGAACCAAGCCAGCAGACCTGCTGTAGAGGCAGATGACCAGGTCAGCAGAGCCGTTGTAGAGCCAGAGAACCAGGTCAGCAGAGCCGCTCTAGAGCCAGAGAACCAGGTCAGCAGAGCTGCTCTAGAGCCACATAACCAGGTCAGCAGAGCCCTTGTAGAGCCAGAGAACCAGGTCAGCAGAGGTGCTTTAGAGCCAGAGAACCAGGTCAACAGAGCTCTTTAGTGGGAGAGAACCAGGTCAGCAGACCTGCTCTAGAGCCAGAGAACCAAGCCAGCAGACCTGCTGTAGAGACAGAGGACCAGGTCAGCATAGCTGTTGTAGAGCCAGAGAACCAGGTCAGCAGAGCTGCTCTAGAGCCAGAGAACCAGGTCAGTAGAGCTCCTGTAGAGCCTGAGACCCAGGTCAGCAGAGCCGTTGTAGAGCCTGAGAACCAGTACAGCAGAGCCGCTCCAGAGCCAGAAAACCATGTCAGCAGAGCTGCTCTAGAGCCAGAGTACCAGGTCAGCAGAGCTGCTGCTCTAGATCCAGAGTACCAGGTCAGCAGAGCTGCTGTAGAGCAAGAGAACCAGGTCAGCAGAGCTGCTGTAGAGCCAGAGAATCAGGTCAGCAGAGCTGCTTTAGAATCATAGAACCAGGTCAGCAGAACTGCTTTAGAGCCAGAGAACCAGGTCAGCAGAGCTCTTTAGTGGGAGAGAACCAGGTCAGCAGACCTGCTCTAGAGCCAGAGAACCTAGCCAGCAGACCTGCTGTAGAGGCAGAGGACCAGGTCAGCAGAGCCGTTGTAGAGGCAGAGGACCAGGTCGCAGAGTCGCTCTAGAGCCAGATAACCAGGTCAGCAGAGCTGCTGCTCTAGAGCCAGATTACCAGGTCAGCAGAGCCATTCTAGAGCCAGAGAACCAGGGCAGCAGAGCTGCTGTAGAGCCAGAGAACCAGATCAGCAGAGCTGCTGTAAAGCCAGAATAGCAGGTCAGCAGAGCTGCTGAGTAGCCAGAAAACCAGGTCAGCAGAGCTGATGTAGAGCCAGAGAACCAGGTCAGCAGAGCTGCTGTATACCCAGAGAACCAGGTCAGCAGATCGGCTGTAGAGCTTGAGAACCAGGTCAGCAGATCCGCTGTAGAGCCAGAGAACCAGGTCAGCAGAGGTGCTTTAGAGCCTGAGACCCAGGTCAGCAGAGCCGTTGTAGAGCCTGAGACCCAGGTCAGCAGAGCCGTTGTAGAGCTAGAGATCCAGTACAGCAGAGCTGCTCTAGAGCCAGAGAACCAGTTCAGCAGAGCTGCTGCTCTAGAGCCAGAGTACCAGGTCCGCAAAGCTGCTGTAGAGCCAGAGAACTAGGTCAACAGAGCAGCTCAAGAGCAAGAGAACCTGGTCAGCAGACCTGCTGTAGAGCCAGAGAACCAGGTCAGCAGAGCTGCTGTAGAGCCAGAGAACCAGGTCAGTAGAGCTGCTCTAGAGCCAGAGAACCAGGTCAGCAGAGCCGTTGTAGAGCCAGAGAACCAGGTCAGCAGAGCTGCTGTAGAGCCAGAGAACCAGGCCAGCAGAGCTGCTGTAGAGCCAGAGAAGGTCAGCAGAGCTGCTGTAGAGCCAGAGTACCAGGTTAGCAGAGCCTCTGTAGAGACAGAAAACGAGGTCAGCAGAGCTGCACTAGAGCCAGAGAACCAGGTCAGCAGAGCCGCTCTAGAGTCAGAGAACCGGGTCAGCAGAGCTGCTCTAACGCCAGAGAACCATGTCAGCAGACTCCTTCTAGAGCCAGAGAACCAAGTCAGCAGAGTTGCTGTAGAGCCAGAGAACCAGGTCAGCAGAGCAGCTCTAGAGCCAGAGAACCAGGTCAGTAGAGCTGCTGTAGATCCAGAAAACCAGGTCAGCAGAGCCGCTGTAGAGCCAGAAAACCAGGTCAGCAGAGCTGCTGTAAAGCCAGAATACCAGGTCAGCAGAGCCGCTCTGGAGCATGAGAACCAGGTCAGCAGAGCCGTTGTAGAGCTAGAGAACCAGTACAGCAGAGCTGCTCTAGAGCCAGAGAACCAGTTCAGCAGAGCTGCTGCTCTAGAGCCAGAGTACCAGGTCCACAAAGCTGCTGTAGAGCCAGAGAACTAGGTCAACAGAGCAGCTCAAGAGCAAGAGAACCTGGTCAGCAGACCTGCTGTAGAGCCAGAGAACCAGGTCAGCAGAGCTGCTGTAGAGCCAGAGAACCAGGTCAGCAGAGCGGCTCTAGAGCCAGAGAACCAGGTCAGCAGAGCCGTTGTAGAGCCAGAGAACCAGGTAAGCAGAGCTGCTGTAGAGCCAGAGAACCAGGTCAGCAGAGCTGCTGTAGAGCCAGAGAAGGTCAGCAGAGCTGCTGTAGAGCCAGAGTACCAGGTTAGCAGAGCCTCTGTAGAGACAGAAAACGAGGTCAGCAGAGCTGCACTAGAGCCAGAGAACCAGGTCAGCAGAGCCGCTCTAGAGTCAGAGAACCAGGTCAGCAGAGCTGCTCTAGAGCCAGAGAACCAGGTCACCAGAGTCCTTCTAGAGCCAGAGAACCAAATCAGCAGAGTTGCTGTAGAGCCAGAGAACCAGGTCAGCAGAGCAGCTCTAGAGCCAGAGAACCAGGTCAGTAGAGCTGCTGTAGATCCAGAAAACCAGGTCAGTAGAGCCGCTGTAGAGCCAGAAAACCAGGTCAGCAGAGCTGCTGTAAAGCCAGAATACCAGGTCAGCAGAGCCGCTCTGGAGCATGAGAACCAGGTCAGCAGAGCCGTTCTAGAGCCAGAGACCCAGGTCAGCAGAGCTGCTGTAGAGCCAGAGACCCAGGTCAGCAGAGCCATTGTAGAGCCTGAGAACCAGGTCAGCAGAGACGTTGTAGAGCCAGAGAACTAGGTCAGCAGAGCAGCTCAAGAGCCAGAGAACCATGTCAGCAGAGCTCCTCTAGAGCCAGAGACCCAGGTCAGCAGAGACGTTGTAGAGCTAGAGAACCAGTACAGCAGAGCCGCTCTAGAGCCAGAGAACCAGGTCAGCAAAGCTGCTGTAGAGCCAGAGAACTAGGTCAGCAGAGCAGCTCAAGAGCCAGAGAACCAGGTCAGCAGACCTGCTGTAGAGCCAGAGAACCAGGTCAGCAGAGCTGCTGTAGAGCCAGAGAACCAGGACAGCAGATCTGCTCTAGAGCCAGAGAACCAGGTCAGCAGACCTGCTCTTGAGCAAAAGAGGAGCAAAGGGTGCTGAGTGTTAAGGAGGGAGGCGGTCATTGTTGGCCATCTGGATTTAAAACATGTAGAAACGACTTGGACTCCAAAAATATACGAGAAAACTGTAAATCGATCCTCGATTTTACCCCTCCATGTGGGATACTTCTGAAACGCCAGTGGGGTTGGGTCAGAGTCAGTCGCAATTTGGGGTTTGAATGTTGGCCGTTGGCCGTGTTTTTCCTTCTATGCCACGCCGTTATCATGTCTGTATTCCTAAACGATTCTCATATATTTTTTTAAATCATTTGGAATTTTCTTTGGACGCAGGAAATTTTACACGCACTGCGCGGCTGAAAGGAAGAGCAAAGGGCACGGCTCAAGAGCCAGAGAGCCAGGTCAGCAGAGTTGCTCTAGAGCCAGGTCAGCAGAGCTGCTCTAGACCCAGGTCAGCAGAGCTGCTCTAGAGCCAGAGAACCAAGCCAGCAGACCTGCTGTAGAGGCAGAGGACCAGGTCAGCAGAGCCGTTGTAGAGCCAGAGAACCAGGTCAGCAGAGCCGCTCTAGAGCCAGATAACCAGGTCAGCAGAGCCCTTCTAGAGCCAGAGAACCAGGTCAGCAGAGATGCTGTAGAGCCAGAGAACCAGGTCAGCAGAGCCCTTCTAGAGCCAGAGAACCAGGTCAGCAGAGATGCTGTAGAGCCAGAGAACCAGGTCAGCAGAGCAGCTATAGACCCAGAGAAGCAGGTCAGCAGAGCAGCTCTAGAGCCAGAGAACCAGGTCAGTAGAGCTGCTGTAGAGCCAGAAAACCAGGTCAGCAGAGCCGCTGTAGAGCCAGAGAACCAGGTCAGCAGAGCTGCTGTAAAGCCAGAATACCAGGTCAGCAGAGCCGCTCTAGAGCATGAGAACCAGGTCAGCAGAGCCGCTCTAGAGCCTGAGAACCAGGTCAGCAAAGCTGCTGAACAGCCAGAGAAGCAGGTCAGCCGAGCTGCTGTAGAGGCAGAGAATGAGGTCAGCAGAGCTGCTGTAGAGCCAGAAAACCAGGTCAGCAGAGCTGCTCTAGTGCCAGAGAACCAGGTCAGCAGAGTTGCTGTAGAGCCACAGGAGCCACTTGCGCTGCGTCGCTATCAGGGATCCGCCCACTTCCTGAACGCTGAGCACTGACGGCTGTATGCCGGTCGGAGCTCCTACACCGAGCCGAGAAGAACCCTGCACTTTTTCCCCTCACAAGTGTCAGGTGCGGCAGCCCCCTCTACGAGGCCCGAGGAAAATTGCGGTCGAGGACGAAGGACGAAAGCAAATGCAAGGGAGATATCGGTGATCACGGCAGCTGCCCACGGCTGCTCGTGGTGGTTTCCCCGCCATCCTGCGGTGTTCTCATCCCGGCTCTCCCCGTACTGTGGCCACAGGACGTGGCACTTGAGCGCCGGGGGTGCTGTCCGGCCGGTGAGTAGGGCTATCCGGGGTCTGCATCCTCTGCAGAGGTGGGGCTGAGCCCCTCCCCTTGTCTCCTGCTCTCTGTGCTTTTTTAAAATTTATTATTATTATTTTTTTATTTATTAAATGATAAGCTCACGGTGATGTACATTGCTTCATGCCTACAACCCTGAGGCCGGCTGACAAAACTTCATGAGATATATCGTGGCACTCCTCATCCCGACCTCCCTGCAATCCTATCAGCACAGTTGTCAAATCAGCAATGCGTTATGAGCGGCCGATAGTTCAGCACAGTACATCATTACCATAGTAGTGTTCTCCACCAAAGTCCACAGTTTTCTCAATTAACGAACCTAATACAAAACACCCAACTCCCTCCCCACCCTCACCCGAGCCTGTAGCATCAACTGGGCCGTAACCCTCCCGTGTTTCCCACTTCCATACACCATCCAGAGTCCCGGCCCCCCATAGAGAGCCGCTCCCCTGCTGTAGAACGCCGCACACCCGTCTGTATGTCCACAATGACAGTGATGAAATCTCAGGTCTTGGTGCCCCCTCTGTGCAGATGACACAACGCACCCCAACTCCAGTGTTACCTCCTGTGCATGACATGTATCGCCAAAAACTAGTTAGACAACCGCTTCCCCTGTATTCCTCTCGCTTTCCGCCCCCAGCTCAGCGCCCGCTGCCGTGCGTTCCCTTTCCAGGTATTCCACGTATAAGCCCCAAAACATTTTTGGCCTTCTTCTTGGCGAGAGTAGTTCGCTATAAGTATCTGTTTGCGTGCAGCAGTAAAGTACATCTCGCTCCCACTGCGCAACTGTTGGGAGGGGCCCCCGCATCCAACACATCGCCACCCTGCGCTTTGCTACTAGCAGTCCCATATCCACAAGCCTCCTCACCGCCTTAGGCAGTCCCCTAGAGTAGCCCAAAAGTGCAACAGCAGGGTCAGGGGTGAGCTCCAATGTGGCTATTCTACCTATCTCCTGAAAAATAGCTTCCCTGAATTTGTGGATGCCCGGGCAATCCCACGCTAAGTGGTAGAAGTCTGCTACTGAATAGCTACATCTGTCGCATGACGCCTCTTCTCTCAGGCCATACCGATGCATCCTCTCCGGCGTGTAATATGTTCTTTTTATGTATTTGAAGTGTACTAATCTATGCTTGCCGTGGAGCGAGATCCTGCGAGTGCCAGCGCAGCAGTACGACCACATGGCATCATCTATGACAGTGTCCAAGTCCCTTTACCATGCCAGTCTGGCCTTTGTGTATTGCCGGGACCTCTGGGACAGCGCAATGTTGTATAGATGCGATATCAGCTTGCGAGGGCTTTTGTGCTTAATGAGGTAAGTTAACTCTGGGACCTCAGGGGGTTCAGCCATGTCATCTCCCATTTGCCGTCTCAATGCCCCCCTCACTCTATGGAACTGGAAACGCTGCAGCTGAGTAGGGGCCTCCGCCGCCGCCGCCACATCGTCCCAAGTCTTAGCCGTGCCATCCACAAACACTCTCCCATCATTTTGACTCCAAGCTCACGAAGGGCTCGCGTCACTCCTGTTTCCCTGCAAGGAGGAAGCCACCCCACCCATTCCAGGGGCATTGATGGTGAATATAGTAAAGCCCCTGCCGTTTGTTGTAGTATACAATGCCAAGCATGTCTAGTGGAGTTTAGCGAGTCCAGGAAGCCCACCCTGCGGTCCATCGGTTCACATATTATCGCTGGGAGGGGGAGCGGGTCAGCAAACAGTCTCTCCAGCTTTAGATATGGGACCGACTCCTCCCCGTGTATCCAGCTATGCGCCTGTGCACCCTGCGCCACCCTGTAGTACAGCTCCAGGTCTGGCGCCCCCAGGCCTCCCATACAATAAGGCAATGTCAGTACTCGCCAGCTAGCCCGCGCTTGCTTGCCCGCCCACGCCAACCGCTGCAAGGACTTATTAAGCCTAGCGAAAAAGGAGCGCGGCAGCACAATAGGGATATTAGCAAACAAAAATAGGAATCTGGGCAATATCACCATCTTCATGATTGATATCCTACCCACCAACGACAAGGGCAGCCCGATCCAATTCTCCACATCGTCTTCCAACTTATCAATTGCCCTACCATAATTTTCCCAGAGTACTATTTCAGAGTCTACATGCAACTGTATACCCAGGTACCTGACTGGGTCGTCAGACCACTGGAGCGGATAATCCATTTCGAAAATTGTAGTAGACGGAGTCAGTGGGAAAGCTATAGACTTGGACCAATTAACACATAGACCAGACAGCGCTCCATAATGCACCACCTCACGCAGCACCGATGACAAATTATTCTCCGGATCTCGAACATACAGCAGAGTATCGTCTGCGTACGTCGATACCACAATTTTATAGGTAGGGAAGCTCACCCCCGCAGGGCGTGGTACTCCCGTAATGCGCATGCCAGGGGCTCCGCAACTATAGCGTATAAGATGGGCGATAATGGACACCCCTGTCGCGTCCCTCTAGTAATCGGGATCATGTCAGAGAACCTGTCGCCGAGTCGTATTCTTCCAGTAGGGTTCCTGTAGAGCGCCCCAATCATCTGCAAAAAGACCGGCCCCAGTCCCTTTCTGGCTCATGAAGGCCCACTCAACAGAGTTGAACGCCTTCTCCATGTCTAGGAAGACCGCTAGTGCCTTAGAATCCGGCCGAACATGTTGAATAGTGCCAAACACTGTGCGCAGATTGTAAGTAAGGTTCCTGCCCGGTACAAACCCCGCCTGCTCCGGGGCCACCAGCTCTGGGGTGAGCAGCGCCAGTCGCGTAGCCAATACCTTTGCAAACAGCTTGGCATCTACATTAAGCAGGGAGAGTGGCCGATATGAGCTGCACTCCTCTGGGGGCTTCCCTGGTTTGGGGATAGCCACAAGGATAGCCTCACACATAAAGCACGGCATCTGGCCCTTGACACAGATGTCGTCGAACAGAGTCGAAATATGCGGTAGCAGCAGGTCTATAAAGGTTTTGTAGAACGTGACCGTGAGGCCATCCGCTCCCGGCGTGCCGTTTGCCTTCATGCCTGCTAGAGCTTCCAGTATTTCATCCTTCTCGATGGGGAGGGCCAAGAATTCCCTGTGCGAGTTGGTCAGGAAGGGCAGTTTTATATGATCTAAATAGTCTCGTATACTATCGTCCATGTCCGTCTGTCTCGAGGCATAACGCGTAGCGTAGTACGACTTAAAGCGCTCAACTATATCCACTTCATCAGTTAGCAATTCCCCTCCTTCCGATCTGATCTTAGTGACATTGGCCTTGCTTCTACGAACCTTCAGCATGTTCGCAAGAACAGAACTGGGCCTCTCCCCTCCACATACACCCTGGCGGAAGCATACTTCCCCAAATGCTTCCCCTCCGCATCTGCCGCCTCATGATACTCTGCCAGAACTTTTTTTTACTCCTCTGCAGCGTCACCCCTTTCCCCCCTCACTTTGCTGCCGAACCTCCAGGTCCCTCAGTCTACTCTCTAGGGTCGTCAACAGGCGCCGGAGATCGCAAAGCACCCCAGAGTGCTTCGCCATGGCCACCCCTCTGATGTAAACCTTAAAGGCTTCCCAGACCGTTTGGAAACTATCCACTGTACCGGTGTTGATGTCAAAATATTCTGTTATCGCTTCCGCTATTTCCTCCCTAAAGAGGGGGTCAAGCAGCGAGTACGGGGGGAACCGCCACGTGAAGGGCGGAATAGTCTTCTTCGGTAGAGAGATGGTCAGTAGTATGGGGGAGTGGTCGGATAGAGTCCGCGGCAGTACCTGGCAGGCATGTATCTGCGGCAAAAGAGACACCGATACCAGCCAGTAGTCAATCCGCGTATGTAGGTCATGATATGCCGAATAGTGTGTATAGCCCCCCTCCGTCGGATTAAGCGTTCTCCAGACATCTGCCAATGCTAAACTCATCAGAGCTCTATCGACTACCTTGACTGCAGCTGCCGGGCCCCTGCTCCAGCCCTCCGATCGATCCAGACCCGGCTGCCGGACCATGTTAAAGTCTCCGCCCCACAGAATATTAGGTACTCCACAGCCCCTTATGGCGTTGACTAGGGAGTCATAAAATTCCGGACAGTCATAGTTTGGTCCATAGACATTAACTAGTAGTAGATCGAGGCCCCTGCCCCCCCCCCCATCAGCCGAGACCAACTGCAACTTATAAGCCAATTTAGGGTTTGTCCAAATCATTACACCTCTAGCATGTGTTGTGAAGCCAGCCACCAACGCGTTCCCTAGTACCCCTTTCGTGCGCAGCATTTGACTCTGGTTAGGGAGATGCGTCTCCTGCAGGAAGGCCACATCTATACCATGCCTATTAAGATAGTGCAACACCTTGCGCAACTTCCGGTGATCATTAAGGCCTCTAACGTTCCATGTTCTCTGTGCTTTTATTGCACAGAACAGTGCATGCTGGGAGTTGTAGTTTTGGTGGATTAAGGTGCCTGGTGATGATCTGTTGCAGGAAAGCACAAGACTTGTTTAAAATCCGAAGTGCTGCTGTGTGAAGTGAGCGCGCCGTGTGATCTGCTGCAGGGAGGGAAACGGCCAACGAAGACTTCATTCCCTAGCAGCCCCAGCCCAGGCGCCTGACCCTAGCATCACCAGGCAGCGCCAGGGCTGCATTAAAACAGAGCCAGTGCCCCGCAGCACGGGACGCGCGCGGGCGTGCACCGGGCTAAGCCTGGGCAAAGGGCGGGCCGTCTGTGGCCGTCAGGGGCCGGGCCATCCCTTTAAGCGGGATATACCGCACTCGGACTTGGACTGTTTTCTGGTAATCTTTCCTATGTTGTTCAGTCAAAGATAGGCTTTAAAGTGATTATTTCATATGATTCACTGTTACAGCGTTTTTAATGGTGTTATTGTTAACTTCTTAAAGACCACTACCCTTTGCAAATTGTGAAGTACTGGGATACTACTATCCTAAACGATTAAGCATTGTACGTGTTGCATCATGGGCAAAACAAATCCTCCAACCTCTCGCCCTCTTACACGACAAAAAGCAGCCCTAATACCCCCAGTCCCGAGTTTAACTGCTACAGATAAAATGTTACAAAAAACAATAGGGGTGGTAGCATCGGCTATTGAGAATACCGAAAGACGCCTTTTCCTTACTCCAGCTATATCCCCCCTTTTGCCGTCTGGGAATATATCTTTAGTCACTTGTAATTCACCTGACTCACTGTTAGCTTCCTCATTTGCTGAGCTCCCTTGTGCACAGGTAGTGCAAGATGTTAGCTATCCTACTAATTTGGTCACTGAGACAGCTCCTAAGGTGATTAAAAAGGCACCTAAGCACCGCCCCAGAAATAAGAAATCAAAAACGAAAAAAAAACATCGAAGATCAATACATCTGCCCTAGACATCTCCCAGGATGATTTAGGCACCCCTTTCTCCACTTTAGCACCCCCGGTCTGGGCCACCCACTTATTAATCGATCTTCAGGCCCAATTGGAACAGCTTATCAAATCTCAGTTTAAAATCTTGATGAATAGAATTGATAAAGTAGTCTCATTGGTTAACAATAAGAGTCATGGGGGTGAACAGTTGCCCGTACGCACTGGGAATAACTCTGCGACATTGGCTGCAGGTAACATTGACCAGGTGGTTCAGGGCCCTAGTCCTAATGAAGGGTCTCGCTCTGACGTCCAGGTACAAGGATCGGTATCAATGAATACGTCTAGACGCACCCCTAACAACATTGGTCCTGGCCCTGACACCCGTCCCAGGGTGCACCCGGATAAAGTTACTCTTCCCACTCTAGACCCACCCACATTCCAAAAATCCATCAGTAAGCAGCTGCCGGAGGGGGGGTCCGGCGCCTCAAAAGTCCAACATGAATTTTTCCAAAAATGGAAATCGACAATCATTATTTTACCCCCAGTTACCACCCGAGGCTTCTCCGTACGTGGTGGTATTAACCGGTGTCCCTCCGCTGTCGGGCGAACGAGGCGAAACATACACCGCGCTGAAGAATAAAATCACTTTGTGGTTAAACAGACATAGACCACTAATGAGATCGGGTCAGGGGGAAATACTATTTGTTAAAAGAGTTACATGGCTGGGGACCAAACCTAAAGATATTGGAGGGGAGTGCGTGATTGTTAATTTTAGGGATCCTGGAGTAGTCAAGCACATCCTTGATTGGGGAGGACCCCGTCAAATGGGTGCAATTATTCCACTTCCTTTAGGGTACTTCTACTCTCGGGAAATAGTATCAGGGGGACTTGAACCAACTCATTTTCATCAAGGTGGCCTGGAGGGGGAATATAATATCCCCACAGCCAATGGATCTAGTGCCTTGAATAATGTAGATTGACTGTTTCACTCATTGGGGTCTAAAAAACGAATTCCAACGTAGCTGGGTGCCCCGTGGAGGTTTCTGTGGTTAAGGAAGTAGGTCTGGGAATAATCCCCTTAAGCCCAGGTGTAGATACAAGCTTGTCGAGAGATGGATTTGAACTGGACAATTCTGCAGGGACTCCTTCTATCAACATGCCCTCTTCCACCTTACCCAGTCCTCATAGGGTGGAACCCCCAAGATCATTATTAGGATCCTGGAATGTAGCAGGGCTGAGATCTAAGCTATCCAATCCAGAATGGGGAGAGTTGGTGGATCAGTATGATCTGTGCTTGTTTCAAGAAACCTGGATGGTGACTGCCCCCACAAGGGTGGGATTTGCAACATTCCATCTACCCGCTGTACAGGGACCTAGAGGAAGACCTTCGGGGGGACTGTGCATCTGGGTATCTACGCACCTGGGGTGTACAGTGAAAGTAATAGATTCTCATTCCCTGGACATTCTCTCTATCGTCCTTAAATTTATGGATGGCTCAAAGGTGATGGTTGTTAATATATACTTGCGTATTACCCCCCACGAGCTGGGGCTAGCCATGTTAGAGGCTCTTGACGAACTTCTTTCATTTTCTTCACCATCAACACATAGAATTATCGGGGGTGACTTTAACTGTCACTTCGAACCTCTTGTGGGGATCCCCTCTGTAACATTAGAGGAGGATTCCACCTGGCATATCCAGGAGTGTTCTATGTACCCAGCCATGCACTTAATGCCAGTGGCCATACAGATTAATAAGCTTCTAGTGACCCACTCTCTTAGAGCCTGCAATGGCAGATTCCCTCCTGATGTTCCAGGGAATTTTACATTCAATAGAGTGGGGAAAAGCACTACTATTGACTACATTATGGTCAATGTAGAATTCTGGTCTCAAATAAGGGCTTTTTGTGTAATTCAAAGGGTAGATAGTGACCACAATCTTTTGTCTTTAGAACTAAAACACACACTGGGTCACCCACATGGATCAGGGGAGTTGGAGATCCGTGTTGACAGGAACTTAATTTCAGTAGCTGGTGGTAGAACGCATTAGGTGGGCTAAGTTTGTGTTAGCACCCGAAAAAATTGCTGAGCTATATTTAAATGTAGCTCGCTCCCTAGAAGAGGCCTTTGAACTTCCAGCTGTGAATCATGATCTTTCTTACTTTCAAGCACTGGACTGTATTCACACTAATCTAATCGCCAATATGGCCGATTATTTTTATACCACAGTGAATAATAGGACAAGAACAAAAAAACAGCTCCAGTGGTTTAATAAAGCTTGTAGGGAGGCGAAATGTGCACTTGTTAGCGAGGTTAAAATCGGTTCTGTGCAGAGTATTAGAGTGGCCAGAACTGCTTATAAAAGTATAATCGCGGAGGCCAAGTCGGAATGGGAGGCCCTAAGATGGGCAAGTATAAAAGAAGCCTTGGACAGGCGCGACTATGGCGCGTTTTGGAACCTTGTGAGATCAGGCTCGTCAGAAGGGACGCCCGCTATAACACCTAATCTGAGCGAAGAGGTTTGGATAGCCCACTTTAAGCCCTTGTACTCCCACACTGACATTGTTTCCTCGGTAGAACTAGGTCTCCCCGCAAAGTGCACATCCCTTTAGTATTATCGGAGGTGAAGGACTCCGATTGTCAATCTTGTTCTATGCAGGAAATTAAGGCGGCCCTTAAAAGTTTGTCTTCTGGGAAGGCTCCGGGATTGGATAGAATCCCAGGAGATCTATTTCTGAGTGAGCAGAAGGTTTGGGTTCCCTACATCTGGTTATATTTTAATGCCATCTTACATGGCATGGAAATTCTCCGAACTTGGTTGGGGGCCGAGATCATTCCCATCTATAAAAAGGCATCCCCACTTGATCCGGCTAATTACCGTCCCATTAGCCTCATTGATGTCTTGCAGAAACTGTTTGCCCGCCTTTTACTAACTAGGTTGCAGTGCTGGATGGATGATCAACACATCCTGACCTCCCTCCAAGCGGGCTTTTGTGCTAAGGTCTCTACCATCGACCAACTGTTAAGACTTCAATTGGTCTATTGGAAGACGGTGACTCTGGGGGCAGGTAGCCTGTACTTGATGTTTGTAGATCTTCGATCTGCATTTGATTTGGTCCAGAGGGATTAGCTCTGGGCCATACTAATAGAGATGGGTGCCCCAGCATACCTGTGCCAATTGTTCAAACGTCTACATCAAGGCACCTTTGCGAGGGTGAGGTATGGGAGAAATGGGGAGCTTTCGGCCCCCTTTCCGGTGGAAAGGGGAGTGAGACAGGGGTGCGTGTTGGCCCCTACTCTCTTCTCTTTGTTTCTTAATGGATTAATTGACCATCTTTTGGGGGCGAGGGATTTAGATTCTCCTAGCTTAGCAGCCCGCAAGATACCAGCCCTGATGTTCGCTGATGACACCCTTTTGTTATCAAAATCCTCCATGGGTATTCAGAGAACACTGGAGGCGTTCTGCTTTTTTTGCAAGACAAGAAATCTGGAGATCAACCGCTCCAAAACCAAATTCATGGTCTTTAATGCAAAATCACCTAATTGTCCCCACCCCCATTTGGATGGCACGGTGTTGGAAAGAGTCTCCACCCTTGACTATCTAGGAGTAACACTCAACGATAAGATGGGTTGGGGGTCCCAGATGGCCAAGGCAAACATGAAGTTGGCCCAATCCTCTGGTGGTATCTTAAAGGTCCATAAAGAGTGTTCACTTAAAACCCTGGGACCCCCTTTAGAAATATACAAGGCCCAGGCGAGAGGTGGGGCGCTCTATGGGGTAGAGCTATGGGGCCATCTTAGCGCCACCCCCTTGTCCATCACTGAGAATAGCTTTATTAGGCGTCTATTAAGTCTCCCGCAGAGCACACCTCTGATTCCTTTACGGTTAGATCTGGGTCTGGCCCCCATACAGGGGATCATTTCGAACCAACCTGTGATGTACTGGAGGCGACTCTGGGCTGCCCCAGAGCTGCTAAGCTATCGGGATGACCTAAGGGATTTAATGACCATAAGGGGGGTAGGGAAAATCCCCTGGCTAAAATATGTTAAGCAGCTCTGCTATGCACTGGGTAGGGGAGACATTTGGCTCTCTCCGGAGCAGATATGTCCTTTGATGCCTAAAAGGGTGTTGGTCAATTTACTCAATCAATATCGAATGGATCTTGTATGTTCTAGTCCATCCCTGGGCAAGTTGACCAACAGATTTCTGGAGGCAAAGGTTACTTACAGCTTTGAGAAACTCTTGGATGACATTCAGCCCTCACTGGCGAAGAAACTTTATGTCCAATTTAGACATGGGACACTTCCACTGAGGGCAGTGATAAACAAGTGGTCAATCGCTTCACACGTTTCTAGCTCATGCCCGGGATGTGATGGTTGTGAAGAGACGGATCTGCACATTCTGCTCTTCTGCCCTCTTTACACCAGGGCTAGAGCTAAATGGATTGTCCAGATTTGTAAGTCACTGGGTCTCAGGGATTACAGGGAAGCATTTAGAATATTTAAATACGACACCAACCCTCTGATTGTCTTTGCGACCTCTAGATACCTCTGGGCCATGTGGTGCGCCAGAGGCGCAAAAATTTAAAAACTATTATTTGTTACACCCGCGTTACCACAGACCCAGCATATCACAGGGATTCCCTGATATTAACTTGTGAAGGGATTGTTTTTACTCTTTTATCTGTTATGTTTTAAATTGCATAGGATTATTTCCTGGTTTTATACTTGCATTTAAAAACTATTTTAGGAGTGTTCCTCTTCATTATGAATATATTGCATTGTGGGATATTGGTATGTTTTATTTAAATCTTTGTAAATATGTGCTTTTATGGTTTTTAGCCGATAATAAAGCTTTTTGACTGACTGATATCCTTTTTAGGGATGACTACATTGAGTGTATGTGTCGGCTGGGGTGAGTATCTAAGTCTCAGTCAATAATCTTACTGAAGTTTTGGGGGGGCATATACATTGATAATAAGGATTTTCTTCCTGTTCCATCTTCCCTTCACTGCCACATAACAGCCCTCAGGAATGGATCCACCTTTTGTTTCTCTATCTGAAAGGCTTCTTGGCTAAGATTGCTACTCCCCGAGAGCCCCATGAACCCTGCATGGGCCAACAGAATGTATTTTCCCCTTTGATGGATTGGTAGGTGTTTCACAGCAGGTAATGTCACCTGCAGGAGCACCAAGTCGAGGGAATATCTACAAATACATTGTATTACAGCCCCTCTCTTGATTTTACAGCCCAGGCCATTAATGTTCCATGAGAGGACTGTCAAGGAGTCACAATGTTGTGGATTTGTCTGTCTTGCTTTCTGCACTGCCGCTGTAGGTTTTAACTGATGCGTTTGGGTATCTCTCTCCATCTTGTGTCATCTTGTGCCATGGTGTGACTGTATGACAGTGTACCCTTCTGTGTCTAAATGGTAACAACTATAACTAACAGCCCCACATGTTCTGCTCTACACCACATTTCCCTGACATCGTTTTTTACCTACCCACTTCCTCAACCTGGGAAAGTCTGTCACCCACCCCACTTTCTTTTACATCTATTCATCCATTCTCCTTCCTTAATTGGAATCAAACCCTCATTCCCTCTTTACCCTCAACACTCACTCAACTCCAGTTCACTGGTTGAAGCATACTGTTGCTGGGTGCTGTCTAGTCATTTGTGTCTGAGGCCTCCTGGCGGGCATTTGTCTGGTGTTATTTAGTCAGTTTGTTGCCAATGTCTGTATCTGAGCAATGTTTCTCTATTGCTGAAGTTTCAGTCTTCTGTGATGGCCTCTACGGACCCATCCCATCCCCCCAGCCCACTCCCCGTCCCTGGTCGGGGTGTTCAGAGGAGTGGTGTTTGATCTCACAAGTCGTTGTGGGAGTCGTTCTTCAATCCACTCTCACGCCCGTCAGGCTGGTCAAATAAGGCAGTCTTGCCCTGGAAAATTAATTTTAGCTTGACCAAGTAAAGCAACATGTACTTTATGTGCAAGGCTCGGAGCTTCTGTTTCACTGGTTCGTATGTTTACCTCTGTTGCTGCACCATTTTAGTGTAATCTGGGAATATAATGATTCATCTGGCTTAATGCTTAACCTCCCCAATCATCTGACTGTGTGTAGCACCAGGTCCTTGTCTCGATAGGTCAGGAAAAAGCAATCATCGATCGTGGGGGTTACACATAGTGGACGTTTCATTGCCAGGGCCCGATGTGCCTTTCCTATCAGAAAACACGACAAGAGGTGATGTGGGGGAATGAAGGAGCGCAGCCACATCTCAAGGAACTGCTCCAGGCAAGAGTCCCCATTCCCTCTGGGAAATCCAGGAATTGCAGGATGTTCCGCCTACCGCACCTCTCGGCGTCCCTGATACGGGCCGCCAATTCGCCTGAGAAGCTTCCCACCTTCTGGACGGTCTGGTTTAATTCTCTCACAATGCTCTAAAGTGTTGCTATTCCCGTTTTGGTCTCTGCCTTGTGGCCCATGGTTTTCTTCAGGTACTGTCTGAGTAGTGCTACATCTGCGTCAACCTCACCAATTTTGGTCTCCAAGGTTTGGAGAACTCAATTGCCCACAGGATGGTGACCATTCCCGGGTGGGGCTCTCCTCCAGCCACGTCTGTGTGTACCACAGTAGGCCCACTGGCCTCCTCTTCCTTTGTCCAGCTTGCCTTGTTTCGACGAGGCTTTATTGTTGGCCATATTGGCTGGAAGCTTGGTGTCTAACTTGGGATGGTAGTATGAGGAACAGCTACCCAGTTCCCTGTCCTTCTTCGGGGTGGGCGGTACAAGCAGCCTCTGGGCTGGCACTCTCAGGGTGGTACCAGTTCCGATCCTCCCTATGTGCCCCTACCGAAAACGTATTACTAAGTGCCTTCTCCGTGCTCACTCCTTGTTGTAGCCTCCCCAGCCTTGTCCTTTTTCTTCCCCAAAGGTTTTCTAGACCGATCAGCTGGGAAACAGAAGATGCCAAGGTGTCCCCCCATTGGGGATCGTTCTCCCAGCCCCCCAATGCTTCATCCCCGATATGGAGGATCAGCCCCCCACTGCTCTTGCAGGGCTCACCATCTCTTTTCCGGGGATTTTCACCCAGCTGCCCCAGCCACTTTTCAAATCAGTGGCAGTGGTGATATTTCCAAGAGAATGCTTTGAAGTGTATGGGAAAAGCCTGGCTCTCCCCTCTATAGTATGTGTTCCATCCAACTTACACGAATGCAGCAATATACACATCTGTCTGGGGGGGGGGGATCCCTCTACCTTTTCTCCCCATGTTTCCCCGTGGAGGACTGCGTCTCCCAAAATGGAACCCAGGGTCCTCCATGTATTGTTCCATTCACAGAAACACATACACTTTGTGCATGTATACAGGGATGTATGACATTACAACGCGTGTCATTACAACGCATGCAGTTACATCGCATGCGTTACAACGCATGCGATGTTACAACGCTATGCCATTACAACGCAAGTCTTTACATCGACTTGTGCTAGATGGCGTGCTAACATTAGAAAAGTGTAATTTACTATTCCAACTCCAGTCCACTTAACAGTAGGGAAGGTGTTGGGATAGTAAACTACACTATTTGTAATGTTAGCACGCCATCTAGCGCAAGTCGATGTAAAGACTTGCGTTGTAATGGCATTGCGTTGTAACATCGCATGCGTTGTAATGCATGCGATGTAAAAGCTGCGCGTGGTAAAAACCGCGTTGTAATGGCTGTTCCCCTGTATTTATTTATTTATTTAAAACATTTATATAGCGCAGCTATCACCTTACAGGTATCCTGGCGCTGAAGATAACTCCTAAAATAGATGCACTGGGAGATGACAGTAGGATAGTGAACAGTTAACATCTAGGAAACAGCCAAGTTTTGACCCGTTTCCTAAAAGGGAGAATTTCACTTGTTTGACGGACATCCAAAGGCAATCCGTTCCAAAGTTTAGCTGCTGCAACCTTGGAAGATCTTCCTCCTGTCCTGACCTTTATACAGCATTCACACACTGTATCCTTCCTGGACTGTACCAATCATAGGCACATATACACCCAGCACATACTTTTAGCATGCAAGCCCAGCACAGCACTGTATCCTTCATGTACTTTACCACTCATAGACACACATACATCAAACACGTGCATTTAGCATGCATGCACTGCTCAGCACCACATGCTTCATGTATTGTTCCATGCATAGGAACACATACATCCAGCACATTAATTTAACATGCGCCCACTGCACAGCACTAAATCCTACATGTATTATACCACTCATAAGAACACACAGATCCAGCACATTTATTTTGCTTGCACGCACTGCACAGCACTGCATCCTTCATTTATTGTAACGCTTATAGGCACACATTCATCCAACGCATGCATTAAGCATGAATGCACTGCACAGTACTGCAGTATCCCTGTATTGTACCCTTCCCAGGAACACATACACCCAATTCAGATATACCACTCGTGCTGTGCAGCACTACACACCAAACCGATGTAGGCCATGGGTGAGTTAAGCACATAGCAGTGGAACTTTAACTGAGTGTGCCTGTAGGCCTAACTCCAGTGACAAAGGTTAAAAAGGACCTGTTCACTCCTACTGATCAATACACGATATGCTGCCACCACCACACTTGTGCTGCTTAACTCCTAGTGAAGGCAGTAGCCTCCCACCACTATGAAGGTAGCGTTTTGGGCGCCCCCCCCAGTCCAACAAGACTGCAATCTGTGAAACAGACCTATGTCATGGCGCACATACATTATCCGGATTTGCCTATGACAACAAACATCAGCATTAGGGATTCAGTACAGTTGGGAAACTCAGGGCAGCAGTACACGCCTATTTCCATGTGGAGGACTTCTCCGTCCCAACACCTTCCAAATCCACTTAACATATCCAGGTCTAGATGCAACGATCCAAGTCCAGTCTGAAATCATCCTATGCTACCAGAAAACTAATCTAGCACTTTTACCCTGGTTTTCAATCTGAAGGGTTACTGATGAAACATGAGCAAAATTGATCCCTTAAGGATTTTGTTACTTCACAACTGGACTTCGTCAACATGTAAATCACAGCATTTCCAGATTAAATGTAAAATGCACTAGGCTTCCCAATAAAGACTGACAGGTATAATGAAAACCATGAAGGCTTAAATCATTACACAAAGCAAAATAAATAGCAAATTGTCAGTCATGTGTGATATAAAAGTATGAGCCTTCCCATATATTGCAATATATGAAATAGCAGAAGAGAGTTTAATACAGTCAATAATTCAGAAATCAGAGATCAGGCCTAGAGAGTCACCTTTTAAGAATCAGGAGAGAGCAAACTTAATACCCTTTGAGAAAGGCTCATTTTAAAAGATGAAATATAGTATGGCTTATAAATTGTGTGTTAATGTGCAAATCATGTTAAGAAAAGAGCAATACAGTAAAAAAAACTATCACAATGTATGTCAGGGTCAAATAATACAGTTCCCACCATCCGTGGTGCTCCTGTGGTGCCCTAAATTCAGTTAAAATGTTGTTACAGCCAAGGTTACGTTCTCATCAAAATCACGTGATCCTAATTGAGGAGAAATTTGGAAAACATTCACTATGCTAAAATAGCATGCAAGAAGGTTGGAGAGCAAAGCATCATGGTGTACATAAGGAAATCTCATTAGAGGTGGTATGCACACCGTATTACTCGCAATGTACTCACTTTATTCAACCTTTGACTGTTGCGTGCTGAACTGGGCTGTGCCTTGCCCTAGCAGCACCTTCCATAATACAATATTGTGGGTAGCTCCTTGTCGGCGTTCCACTCCCAGTCGCACTGCATGAATGGATACTAGATCCTCTTTATAATTCCACGTTAAACCTCCCTTTTAATCCAAGAAAATGAATCCACAATGTTTATCTGAATTTCTTCTTTACGTTTTTTCCATTTTTGTCCTGGTCCACATACACGGCCTGATGCATTTTAAAATGCGTCCCATATTCCCGTCTGCCCATCCAGGCCTTTGCGAAAATACGATTCAAAAATGCACAGAATGGTTCTGAACAGCTTTTCTTTATTAAAAACCCAATGCATTTCAGGCTAATTTCCAGCCCTTCGTCAGGGGTAACTGTAAATCAACAAATCCAAAGAATACATAATTATTAAGTTATCTTCTGTATTATATAAACTACAATTGTCACATAAATCCGTACTTTGTGTTTTCAATTATATCATTTTGGGTTCGGACCATCAATGAAAATATAATTTAAAAAAACAAAACTGTGCTGCCTATATTCCACAACGTTATCCTCCCACCCCTTAACAATTCAATAACAACATTCTGTGAAGAAACCCACGTGACCTCCAGTATCTATTAGTGCATCACTCCCACTGTAACCGTGGATTTGTTGATTTACAGTTACCCCTGACGAAGGGCTGGAAATTAGCCCGAAATGCATTGGGTTTTTAATAAAGAAAAGCTGTTCAGAACCATTCTGTGCATTTTTGAATCCTATTTTCGCAAAGGCCTGGATGGGCAGACGGGAATATGGGAAGCATTTTAAAATGCATCAGGCCGTGTATGTGGACCAGGACAAAAATGGAAAAAACGTAAAGAAGAAATTCTGATAAACATTGTGGATTCATTTTCTTGGATTAAAAGGAAGGTTTCACGTGGAATTATAAAGAGGATCTAGTATCCATTCATGCAGTGCGACTGGGAGTGGAACGCCGACAAGGAACTCCCCACAATATTGTACATAAGGAAATTGCATGTTTTAAAAACATTGTTTGCAAATGCTGACTACAACAACCATTTTGAAATGGAGGCCTTCAATATTGATATTAAATAAACGCAGTTTCTTAGTAAAGTATTTCAAGTTCATTATGTTAATTCGATGGCATTATTACAATTATGCATTTTCATTTAAACCACTTTAGCACCTCATTCAATAAGTAAGGTTAGCATGATGCGATGTAATGCGGGCTCTGCCTCAGATTGGTGGGCAAGACAACTGTCTTTGAGCTGAATTGTTTGTTTTAAAAGTAAAAACAAACAAGCATTTACAATGCAATGGTCTCGGCAATATTATAGGTAGAGCTATTGTTCTTGCTCATTAATTTTGTTTTATTATTGTATCCCTAAATAAATGGCATTGTCCTTTTTCTTTCCATGAGCTTTTTTTTTGCATATGTGATACATATTGCATTAGCAGAGAGAGAGAGTGAGGTATTGAAAGTGATTGAGGTAGTGAGAGAGAGCGAGGTAGATAGAGTGAGGTAGTGAGAGAGAGCAAGGTAGATAGACTGAGGGAGTGAGATAGATAGTGAGGTAGTAGAGTGAGGTAGTGAGACAGTGAGTTAGTGAAAGAGTGAGGTAGAGGGAGAGAGATGTTGTGTGGTAGTGATATATAAGCATGGAGTGATGTTGTGATGTAGTGAGAGAGGTAGTGACATAGATAGGTAAAGTGAGTTAGTGAGATAGAAAGAGTGATGTAGTGAGTGAGAGAGAGTGAAGTTGTGATATAGAGAGTGAGAGAGTGTTGATGTTTTTTTTGGGTGAGCAAAGTAGTGAGATAGTGATGTAGTTAAATAGAGTGGAGTAGTGATGTATAGAGTTATGTAGTGTGAGAGACTGAGGTTGTGATAGAGTGATCTAGTAGTAGTGAGCTATTTTTAGACGTAGTGAGATACAAACAGTGAGTGTTGTTGTGAGCTTGAGAAAGATTGAGGTAGTGAAAGAGTTTGAGGTAGTGATGGATGTTGTGAGGTATTAATATAGAAACAGATTGTGATGTATTGAAGCAGTGAGATAGTGATGTATTAAAAGAGTCAGTGTAATGTAGTTAGTGTATTTGAGAGAGAGAGAGTGAGGTAGCGAGATATAGAGATAGATTGAATTATTAAGTTAGAGAGAGTGAAGTTGTGAGGTACTGAGAGAGTGATGCAGTGAAGTTTTGAGAGTGTGTTGTGATATAGTGAGCTAGTGAGATAGAAATAGATAGTGATGTAGTGACAGAGAGTGAGTTAGTGAGCTAGAGAGAGTGAAGTGTTTAAGTAGTGTTTTCCAATTAAGCAATATACTTGTACACAAAGATGTATATACATTCACTTAGTGCAATATAGAGTGACAAATCTATTGCTACAATTTTACACACACACAGAGATATAGACTCACATACTGATATATTTATACATCTATAGCTAAGCAGTAGATAGTTCGCAGTAGTGTGTGTAATATTTAGCCGAGTGTTGCGAAGGGCAGTTTATTGCACGTAATGTAAACATATTTGGTAATATGTACGTATACTTCTTAAATGTACGCCTACATATGTATATATGGATGTATAGTTGAACCCAAATGTATTTGTTTCCTGTCATTAATGAGTAATGAAGACTGTTCATCAGCTTGTATTACAGAATTTTTTAATATACATTGTTAAAAATTATTTTAAGGTTACACTTGTGTTATGTTCTAATGACACGTCTGTAGGATTAATCGACTATTTCTAGAATGCATCCATTTCTAAATATAACATTTAAAGTTGTTGGTAAGTGATGCATGAGAGTTTCAGAAAAATCTTCTACGTCTGTTGGGATATTGAGGTAGTCCATTAAAATAGTATTTCCGATGTCCATGGATTTAAAAAGTTCATTGTCTTGTATTTGTACCGTTATGGTACTTTTTTCCTGCGTTGTATTTTCAATTCCATATATTGTAATTGTAATTTTTTCCAACGGTGGCTCTATTATCTGCAAAGATAAAACCGAATTGTTAGAGGCATATAGTGTGTACTATTTTTATATTTAGTTATTGGAGTAGTATAGATGTTAAGTGATATAGAAAGTGTTAGATATAAAGAGAGAGAGTGAGGTAGTGAGATTGATAGTGAATTTTTTTTTTTGAGGGAGATTGTGAAGTTGTGAGGAATTGAGATAGAGAGTGAGTTAGTAATAGAGTGATGTAGTGATGTTTTGAGAGAGAAATGTTATAAGATAGTGAGGTAGTGAGTTAGAGTGCATTATTGAGCTAGTGCTATATATTGAGTGAGAGAGTGAGTTAGAGAGTGAGTGCTATATTTTTTGAGTGAGGAATTGAAAGTGAGAGTGTGAAGGAGCGAGATCGAAAGAAATACCGCGAGGTAGTGATATAGAGTGATCCTGAAGTTATGATGTAGTGACATGGATGCATCCATATATACATAGAGAGTTATCCATACATATATACAGACACCTAAAAACATACACAGATGGGCATACACTGAGCTACACACATATCGAGCCACACAGGTATACATTTTATAAAAAAGTTTGCACTTACTTCTATATGTGTATTGTGAGTAGTATTTAACATTTTTTCATTATTGAATTAGTGGACGGTCAAGTGTGTCATTTTGACATAATTCCCAAGTCTGATTGGGAATTGCGTTGCATTTCTCCACAATGTTATTTTAACAGAGTCTGTTGTGTCAATAACTGTAATGGATTTTAATTTTGTTTCTTGTCCTGCGATAAAAATGTTTTTAGTTTCTTCTTCCTGTGAAATAAAGCAAAATATTACTATTAGTTTTTGTATATGTAGTTTGAGTATAACAATCAGAGCGCGGTGCAGACAGAGCGCGGTGCAGACAGAGCGCGGTGCAGACAGAGCGCGGTGCAGACAGAGCGCGGTGTAAAGAGTGTGGGGGAGAGACAATGTGTTGAAGCCAGTGTGGTGTATAGAGAGTGTGGGGAATAGAGATTTGTGCCGAAAGAGGGTGTTGTAGATAGTGTTTGAAGAGAGTGTGTTTAAGAGAGTTTTGTGATGGGCGTGTGGTTTAGAGAGTCTGTTTGTAAGTTTTTTTTTTAGAGCGGGGGTGGGGAAGAGAGCGGGTGTGGGGAAGAGAGCGGGTGTGGGGAAGAGAGCGGTTGTGGGGAAGAGAGCGGGTGTGGTGAGCAGAGCGGGTGTGGTGAGCAGAGCGGGTGTGGG
This sequence comes from Triturus cristatus, assembly GCF_964204655.1. Classification (NCBI taxonomy): domain Eukaryota; kingdom Metazoa; phylum Chordata; class Amphibia; order Caudata; family Salamandridae; genus Triturus; species Triturus cristatus. The sequence continues at coordinate 840,727,751 of NC_140592.1, forward strand.
GAAGAGAGCGGGTGTGGGGAAGAGAGCGGGTGTGGGGAAGAGAGCGGGTGTGGGGAAGAGAGCGGGTGTGGGGAAGAGAACGGGTGTGGGGAAGAGAACGGGTGTGGGGAAGAGAGCGGGTGTGGGGAAGAGAGCGGGTGTGGGGAAGAGAGCGGGTGTTGGGAAGAGAGCGGGTGTTGGGAAGAGAGCGGGTATGGGGAAGAGAGCGGGTGTGGGGAAGAGAGCGGGTGTGGGGAAGAGAGCGGGTGTGGGGAAGAGAGCGGGTGTGGGGAAGAGAGCGGGTGTGGGGAAGAGAGCGGGTGTGGGGAAGAGAGCGGGTGTGGGGAAGAGAGCAGGTTTGGGGAAGAGAGCAGGTTTGGGGAAGAGAGCAGGTTTGGGGAAGAGAGCAGGTTTGTGGAAGAGAGCAGGTTTGGGGAAGAGAGCGGGTGTGGGGTATAGTTTAGAAAGAGAGTGTTGTGCATAGAGAGTGTTGCCCCCTTTTTTTTTTTTTTTGCTAAGTGTGTGTTCCGAAGACTGTGCGAGTTTAGAATATTTTAAGCAACATGTTTAATATTGCTTTTACTTAATATTGTACTTATAAACTTACCTCTGATATTGTCCCCGATATGGTCATTAATGTTCGTAACTTTGCTTCTCTGATTGTTTTAATCGTTGATATTGGTGGAGCTGGTGGCTCTAGTATGTTTTGCGCTTCTTGTAGGATTTCACTTGGAAGCGTTAAAGGTAGCATCCTCGAAATTTTGGTATGTTTCGTTAATAGAATAACATTGTTTTTGGCCAGGAAATTCCTTATAATAATTCCATTTCCTTGTTTTGTTTGATTGTAAAAATCGTCGTTATAGCATGTGGCTTTAATAGAACCACTTTCATCTGCTAGTGCTAGGTGGTACAAGATTTTGTTTTCTTGCTTTGCATTGCGGTAGTGTGTTTTTTGCGAACATGTTACAATATTTGCTCTTATAGCCTTCTGAAAAGGTTTGCTCTCCTGTTGTTTTCCCATCTTAATTTCTTGTATAGAAATCATCTGAAATGAGAATAAGTCAGTCAAAGTTTGCTTTATTCGGTTAAAATATTAAAACCATCAAAGCACAGGACAGAAATTCATGATACAGATAAATGCAATTACAAAAAGTATAATTTAACACAAAAATTAAATACAATACTGTTTGGCGCATTATACAATAAAAGTATGTTTTACAATTGATTCCTTCATTCAAAAATATACATTCTAAAAAATCATGTCTACTGAAAGGCTCTGTCCCTAACAACATATTTAGAAACAATGTTCGTTAGAGGATAACTATATAAGCAGAGCCCTATTTCTAGCTCTTAAAGCACCCACAATGAAACAAGCAACCCCGAAGCAAGTCAGAGGAGAGTCCAACATTTGTAAATAAATCAATGCAGGCCTCGCTTGCTTAAATTGACATTTCTTCAAGATTGGCAAAATGAATTTTTTGCGTTGAGAAGAGTAAAATTTACAAAAGAATAACATATGCAACAAATTTTGCTCTGAAATATTGTCACAAGGGCAGGGCCCCAAAGTTCCCTCCTTAAAAAATCCTTTTGGGTAAGCCAAGAGCCAAGGGAGCACACCGTGCTAAAACCTTATCAGCAAAAACATGTGGAAAGGTTTGTTAATAAAAGTTAAATAGGGCTGAATCCCACTCCCCAAACTTAATGTAACAAACCTCCTAACTGACGATTTCCCTAGTTCCTCGCCTTCCCTTGACAACATTGATCTAGACAAAAATTGATGCTTAATGGCCTTAATTTGTTCTTTACTTAAAACACAAGGGCTGGTGAATAAGTCCAGACAGCCGAGTGATTTCAGATTGTTTTTAATGTAAAGTAGCCACGGGATAGACAGGGCTTTTTCCAAAGACAGACAGTCTTCGATAATTTGTTGATTTGGGTTTGGTGGCTGTTGTGCCCAAACCCTCAACCAACCTAATAGCGGTGCAACAGCTATTTGGTCGGCGACATATCCCATCCCCAAGTCCTCATGAATGTTAAAAATAGGAGCAGACAGAGGGAGAGACAACAATTTCCGAAAAAAATTATTTTCGACTACTTGAATGCTAGGAGCAGCCTTGTAACCCCAGACCTCGCTTCCATAAAGTGCCATGGGCAAACATTTTGCGCTATAAATTTTTAATAGGGCAGGAAGCGGTTTGCACCCTATGCGTTTTGCAAAGCCCAGCAATGCGCCGGTGGCTCTGGCTAAATTATTATTTTTCTGAGCGCGTTGTATAACCCAAGATGATCTGTCGTCGAATGCAATACCCAAATAGGGGAAGGACTGAACTTTGGTTAATTCCTGCCCATTGCAGAAGAATTTCACCCTTTTTGCTCTCCCCGAGCCAATCGACATAGAGTGGGATTTTTTAAAATTGATTAATAAGTCTAGAGAGACCATAAAATCATAAAAACCATTTAAAAGTGCTTGTAATCCTCTCGCAGTTCTGGCCAATAAAACTGTATCATCCGCGTATAGCAATGCGGGAATCATTTTGGAGCCGGCTTTCGGAATGTCTTTACTGGTTGCAATTAAAACCGGGCCCAGATTATTGATGTAAAGCGAGAAGAGTAGTGGTGCAAGAATACACCCCTGTCTTACACCACGCTTTACCTGCCAGGCGTCAGTCTGACTTCCATCTTCACTATAACGAACGACTGCAGTTGTGTCCTCATGGATAACAGCCAGGAAGGAAATCAGAACTGTATCAAGCCCCAGGCTAGCTAGTAAGGCCCATAGCTTTTGTCGATTGACAAGGTCGAAAGCAGTGGACAAATCCATAAAGGCTAAATGGAGGTCCCCCTGCTTAGCGACCGTGTACTTTCCTATGATCAAATGCAGGTTAAGACATTGGCCAACTGTTCCCCTCCCTTCTCTGAACCCATATTGTAGATCAGAAATTATAGAGTACTCCTCCAACCATGATGTTAAGCGGGCAAGGACGACTTTACCCATAACTTTCACGGCGGAGTCCAGGAGAGAAATGGGCCGATAGCAAGCTGGATCTTCTCTTGAACCCTTTTTAAAAAGAGGGACAATTACCGCTTTGCCCCATGATCTTGGAGCTCCGGCCTCTGAGGCAGCGTTAAAAACGCGGGTTAAAACTTTCGCCCAAAACCCTGGGTCAGCCTTATAAAGGTCCGCAGGCACACCGTCCGGGCCGGGGGCTTTGCCTGGTGCCATTGCCTCAATGGCCTCTAGGACTTCGTCCTTGTTAAAGAGGATTCCTGAGGCTAATCTATGATCTGCATAATTTATTGGGTTGTCATCCTGTATCTCCGAATATAAACCGCTAAAGTGGGCCACCCATTTATCGGGCGGAATAAAACATTCTTTAATAGTGTTCTCCAGCTCATTAAAAAGAGGGCTATTTATCACTTTCCAAAACTTGCTGCTGTTTTTCTGGGTACTTGCGTCCGATAACTCTTCCCATGCCTTGTTTTTTAGCTCACTTTTCCTAGCCTTAATCGCTTTTTTATAGTTTCTTCTGACCTCAGTTAACTTACTTGGAGTGTTACCGCGCTCTTTAAGAACCGATAAGAGGGCAGAGTGAGCACTAACACAGGCCTGGTCAAACCAGTTTTTAAATTTCTTAGGCTTGGGTTTCCCATGAGTGGTGAGATTCCCCGTTACATGTTTATTAATCCTATCAAAAGCGCCCAGGATAGCCAACGCTTGAGCCGATGGCGAGAGACACAGGCTAAAGTCCTCTTTATTGCGTTCATATAACTTAACAAGGAAATCGGCCGGGTTGATAACTTCCCATCTCAGTCGTCTTCCCTGACTGGAAGACTCAAGACTAGTGTTGGAAATCAAAGGCAAAAGAATATCATCCCGTAGTGCCTTGATTTTAATCTCCAGCGTGAGTGGGTTGTGATCACTTAAAACATTATGCGTAACTCGAAGGGTACCCAATAGGTTCAACATGATACGTGGTACAAAAATATAATCAATTGTACTACAATGACCTTGACCCGAAAACGTGGGAACCGGGACCAACAGTTCTTGGACTGGCATGTGGGGGTAAAAAGACGATACCATGTTCTCTAAGAAATTCCCACCCTTGGAATGTTCAAAGTAGATAGCCTCTTGTGAGCATGGATCATGATAGTTATTTACAAAACAGTTAAGATTACATACATGAGTGTTAAAATCGCCAAAAAGTAAAAGAAAATAAGGTTTGACATTAATTGCATCATACTCCTCTAGAAAACTGAATAGTGCTTTGAGATGCTCTAGCTCATCCGACCTTGCGAATGAGTTATAAAAGTTAACCACCAATAATGATGGTAGATTAACACATTCCAATTTCACCGCTAAAATGTGAGGAGAATTGGTTACTATCAGCTCGGTGCTATATAACAATTTTAAGCTAAATAATAACAAAAGACCCCCTCGTGGTCTCCCCATGACAGAGGGCATGGCGTATTTGATGAAAGAATGGTACCCATCCAGGTGATAAGGATCTGTGGCCTCCCATGTTTCTTGTAAGGCGATTACGTGATGAGTAGAGAGGAAAGCCCTCCAGTTTTGATCACCACGTTTAGAGCGAAGACCAGCAATGTTCCAAGATAAAACAGAAAATGAATCAGTTGCTGGAAATTTCACTACACCCGCTTGTTTGTTAACTAAACAATTAGCCGATTCACATGAAGGGGGTAATGACTCAGCCTCAACTCCGTGGGAAGGCAATTCGATGCCCAAGATTTCAGAACTAAGAGTGGGAATTGAGCCACTCTTTACAGCCGAGACTACCTCGGGACCACTCTGTGTAACATCGATAGCAACCTCTATCTGTGAGGATAAGTTAATAACTGTCGAGGCGGAGGGGGAGGAGCCTAGCGCGCAACCAAGATGGCCGCGTAGGTGCGAGGCTCCCGAGGACCTCCGCGACCTCCTGAATTAATCCTGGCGATATCCTGTCCTTGTTGAGGGGACTGTGTTGGGGAACCGGAGCTGAGGCGCCACCCGTTTTTTGGGCTCGAATCGGACCCCGAACGCCGGTGGGAGCATCGATCGAAGGTTGCGGCCTTCTCCTCGCCGGCCCCCCGGATTGGAGTAGTGGGGCGATCCGGGGACAAAGTGAATAACAGCGGCGAGCGGGGCTGGGCGACTGGCGTACCCCGCACTTTCACTTTCGCTTTTGCGCCCTCCTAGCTCTCAAGCGGGGTCGGGCTGCGGAGCGGGGTGCGGTGGTGTGGCCTTGTCCAGGAGCCCGGCTGACCCGCCGGCGGTGGGTTGACCCGCGGTTCGGTGGTCGCCCCTGCCCCCCCCCTGGCACCCGGGACTTGGTATAGCGGCCCGTTTGGGGAGCTTGGCACGACGGTGGAAGAGCCAGCATGTCCACCAAACAAGATGGCGACCGGGCGAAGATGAAGACGACCCGCCGTGGCACGGCGCACCAGGCCAACAGTATGGACCGCTACACGCTCCAGAAGGGTTCTCCGGAGACATCGCGTGCATCCCCGGTGGGCCCGACGGAGGCATCTGCTCATCCGGTGGATCTGACCCTCCGGGACGTCATGGGCGCCATCGCAGAGATGAAGGCCTCGGTGGACCAGCGTTTCGACACCTTAGCGCAAAAAATAGACTCGGTCCTGGTGGATGTGAGCCTTGTGAGGGCAGACTTGTCCAAAACAAACGACCGAGTCGACTCCCTGGCCCACACCACAACGAGCCTCACGACAGACGTGGTGGCCCTCCAGAAGGAGGTGCGCCGGCTTGGCCAGGCGAGCGCCCTGATGGACCGGCGATTGGAGGACTCCGAGGGTCGGGCCCGGAGGAATAATGTCCGTATTGTGGGGGTGCCGGAGGGACGAGAGGCGGAGGCGGCGGATCTTTTCGTGGAAGAGTTGATCCTGACCCATCTCCAGCCCCGGGGGCTGAGTAAGCTTTTTGCGGTGGAGCGTGCTCACCGGGTCCCCGGGGGCAGACCTAAGACTGGTGCCCCGCCGCGGCCTCTCATTGCCCGGATTTTTAATTTTCGGGACAGAGATGCTATCCTCCAGACCTCCAGGCAACAGGGACCGGTCAAGCTTGACAACATGGAGGTACATTTCTACCCAGACTTTACTCCGGCGGTCCAGAAGCAGCGACAGAGCTTTCTTGGTGTTAAACGTCGCCTAAGGGACCTGAACCTCAAGTACTCAATGCTCTTTCCAGCTAAGCTGAGGGTAGAGGTGGATGGTCGCACGCACTTCTTCGACCGGCCCGAGGCGGCTGGGGACTGGCTGGACACTCTGCCTGGAGATCGGGGCCGGGGGGGCGGGGGGGGCGCGGCTGGCGAGGAGGGCCCGCCGGATCAGAATTGAGGGGTGACTGAATAGGCCTTGCTCTGGACGTTGTTCCTTCACCATTTATTGATTGCGTATGTTCCCCTCCTATGGAGGTCGTGCGGGGTCTGTTGGGGGCTTCCCTCCTCCTCTGGGGGACTAGTTAGTATTTTAGCTATGGGGCGACAGGCACACTGCACTTTGGGGGGGCTGTCTGGGCTCATGCAGGGGTGCAGGGAGGGGGGAGTTCTGTTGGGACCGGGGGGTGGGGGGGGTGTGTTGTTTGTTAGCACCGCAGGGCAAACCCGCTACTATGTTGTTGTTTTTAGGATGCTCGATGGGGGACGACCGATTGTTTCGACGTATGATGGGGGGTAGGGATTTGACTGTGTTGTCATGGAATGTTAACGGCCTGGGGGATAGGATTAAGCGTGGTGTGGTCCTGCAGTACTTAAAACGTATTTCACCGGATGTTGTCTTCCTGCAGGAGACGCACCTTATAGGTAACTCCTTTCATGCAATGAATCGGCGGGGATATCGTTTGGCGGCCCATTCTGGCTTCACCTCGGGCTCGCGGGGGGTGGGTATTATGATCAAGAACTCGCTCCCGTTGGAGATTGATGAGGTGCGCCATGATGAGAGGGGACGCTACACGGTCCTGGTGGGAAGAATGGAGGGTAGAGTGTTTATCTTTGTATCAGTGTACGTCCCGCCTGGGTTACAAGCCACCACATTCGCGGACCTGGGGCGCCTCCTTCTGGACCTTCCGAGTGGCCTGCTGGTGGTTGGAGGGGACTTTAATGCGGTAGCCTCTGGGTCTATGGATCGCCATCCCCCTAGGGACCTCCCCCGGGCACAGGCGTGGCTGCCCGGCCTTCTGGACACGCTGGGCCTGGTGGATTGCTGGCGATTAAAGCATCCCGCATTGCGACAGTACACCTTCCACTCGGGTGCCCATGGTAGCCTCTCGCGGCTTGATTACATCCTTGTCCCGGCGGCCCATGCAGGGAGGGTGGGGGAGGTGCGCCATCTGGCGCGGGGTATCTCAGACCACTCCCCATTGTTGTTGCATTTCGATGTCTTCCCGAGGGGGGATGGCAGGGTGGCCCCAATCAATGCATGGTATTTGCGCGACCCCACCATTCGTGCCGATTTGATTAAATCCTTACAGCGATATTTCGACGAGAATGTGGGGTCGGTCTCTTCGGCCATCTCCCTGTGGGAGGCTTTCAAGGTAGTCCTTAGAGGGGAGGCCCTCTCCTTTATCTCCCATGCCCGGCGGCGCGAGCGGGAGGAGGTGACCCGGGTGGAGGCCGAGATTGCAGAACTGGAGGGTGACCTGGGGAGCGGGGTAACAGACGCCAAGTTGCATGTTCTACACCTAAAGCAGGCGGCCTATCGGGCCCTCGTCACGGAGGCGGCCAGGGGCCTCAGTAGAGAGCAGCAGGGGCGATTGTATGATGTGGGTGATAAGGCTGGCAAATTGATTGCGTGGTTGGATAGGAGGGAGAGAGCGAGCCGCGTGGTGCCTTTGATTGAGAGTGTTGATGGTGTGTCTGTCACTGAGCCGGAAGCCATTGTCTCCTGCTTCGCGGATTATTTCCGCGAAGTCTACTCCTCGGTTTCCCCCTGCTCGGAGGAAGATTCCCATGCCCTGCTTCGGGACATCGCACTGCCCTCCCTAACGGTGGAGGACAGGGATTCGCTGGACGCCCCTCCCACCTCGGACGAAATTGCCTTGGCTATCCGCTCGGTTGCATCCGGCAAGGCCATGGGCCCCAATGGTATTCCCATCGAGCTCTACAAGCTACGCCCGGATGTGTTGGCGCCCCACCTGCGCGCGATGTTCCTGGCGGCCCACTCGCAGGGTTCCCTCCCGCCGGACCAGCGTCTGGCCACAATTGTGGTGATCCACAAGGAGGGGAAGCCCCGTGAACGGGTCACATCCTATAGGCCGATTTCGCTTTTGAACGCGGAGCCCAAAATCCTCGCCAAGGTGTTGGCCAACCGGTTGGTTGGCGTGGTGGGCGATTTGGTCCACCAAGACCAATCTGGCTTTATACCGCACCGCAACACGGCGCTCAATCTGCGGCGCTTGCACGGGGTGCTCGCGCGTGTCCCATTTGTGCGGGAGCCGGCCATCTTGGCGTCCTTGGACGCCACCATGGCGTTTGATACGCTTGAATGGCCGTACATCTGGGCGATGCTGGCGAAATTCGGGTTTGGCCCGGGTTTCATTAGCTGGGTCAAATTGCTATATTCGGGCCCATTGGCGCAGGTGGTAGTGAATGGGCGAGTCTCGGCCCCATTCGCGCTGGGGAGGGGTACGCGACAGGGTTGCCCCCTGTCGCCTCTCCTGTTTGCCCTGGCCCTGGAGCCCCTGGCGGAGTGGCTGCGGTGGCACCCTTCTATCCGTGGTCTCCGCTGGACCCCCGAGCATGAGGACCGTGTGTCCCTCTATGCTGACGATATCCTTCTGTATCTCGCCTCCCCGCGTAAATCACTGATCGTCCTGGTTGATGTTTTGCGCTCATTCGGTCGCAACTCAGGCCTGGTCATCAACTGGGCGAAATCCTGTGTCTATGTGCTTTCCGGGGAGGCTCCGGCCCTACCACGGGACTGTCCGATCCAGATTGCCTCCCAAGGATTTCGGTACCTGGGTATCTATATCACACTTGATCCGGAGGCCCGCTATGAGCGGAATTTGCTACCCCCCCTTCAGCGCTTGAAGGAGGACGTGGTGCGCTGGCGGCGTCTGCCGCTCTCGCCGCTCGGCCGGGCGGCCTTGTTTAAAATGATGTCCCTGCCGCGCTTCCTCTATGCCCTCCAGAATACTATGGACTTGGTCCCGGCACGCTATTTCCGTGAGGTGGAGGGCCTCCAGCGGCGCCTGTTCTGGGACGGGAGGCCGCGCATTGCTCTGGCTAAATTGACGCTCCCGTGGTACGATGGGGGGGTCGCCCTCCCGGACATTAAACGGTATTACTGGGCCTCCCAACTAGCTGCAATTAATCATGGCCTGTATGGGCCCGCCTTGAACCCGGCATTTGAGATGGATAAGATGCTCCTACCCGGTGGCGATTACAATCGCGCGCTCTACTTTGGCGCGCCCGACTCCCGTTTGACGGGACCGACGCGTGTCATGGTGCATGTCTGGCACGCGGCTAATGCAGCTATGGGGTGGAAGGACCGTTTGACCCGGGCGTCACCGCTGTATGCGTCTGAGAGGTTGGGCTCCCTGTGGACGTCGAAGGGCTTCGAGAAGTGGGACACGATCGGAATCAGCACGGTGGGAGATCTCTGGACGAGGAGGGGATTCAAAACTTTTGAGACGCTGCAGGCGGAGTTTCAGCTGCAGGGCAGTGAGTACTTTCGGTACCTACAAGTCCGCCATGCGCTGGGCTCCGTCTTCCCGGACGTCGCATCCATTCCGGAGTCTTCCCCCCTGGAGGACAGAGTGCTGGATGGCCATGTACCGGACAGCATGATCTCCCTCATATACAAAAAACTGATCAACGATAGATCGTGCCTGCTGACTAGTCTCCGCGAGGCCTGGGTTGCCGACGGGCTGGAGCTGGACGACGAGGATTGGATTTCCGCGGTGGCCTCTCCGAAAGAGGTGGCCGTCCCGGCTCGCCTTCGTTTCGTCCAGCTCAAGATCCTTCACCGGGTTTACGTGACGGGGCCAAGGCTTCTGCGTATGGGTTTTGCTGGTGACGGAATGTGTAAGCGTGGCTGTGGTGCGTTGGCGACTTTCATGCATATACTGTGGGAGTGCCCGAAGGTGGAGCGATTCTGGCGTGGTGTGCATGAGGTCCTGCGTGTGGTTACGCGTGTCGCGCTGCTGCCTGAAGCGAGGAGATGCTTGCTGAATGTATGGGAACCGAATGACTATTCGGTCCCGCAGACGCGGTGGGTGACTCTGGGGTACATGATAGCTAAGCGTGACATTGCTCAATTGTGGGGATCCCAGAGGCCCCCTGCGGTGTCGGCCTGGAAAGAGAATATGGATTGGTGTATGTTTCGTGAAAAGGTGGTGTATGTGGCGAGGGGTAAGCCTGGGGCGTGGGTGAAACTCTGGGGCCCCTGGAACGCCTACCGCGGGGGTATTTGTAAGCCACCACTGCTACCTGCTGCCTCGCCTGCTCCGTCTCCCTAGACGGCCCCCCTCCCTCGGCCGCGGGCGCGCGGTCCCCCAGTCCCTGATCTACTCCCATTTCCCTCCTCAGAGTTCTGCTGCTGGTTTGGATCCCCCACTTATGGAGCACGTGCTGTCACTTTGGATCGCGGGTTGCCTTGCGGGTGTGGTTTTTTGGTGTTGTTTTGTTTCAAGAAAAGGGAACCGTACTGTGGGCTTGGAGCTGTGTGGCCTGCACCATTGATTACTCCTGTTTCACTGCTCTGCACTGCCGAGAGACTTTTACTGTATGTATGCAATATGCTTTTGTCATTCTAGCGGCCGGCCGGGTGGTTGTAGGCCCATACCTGTAACTTTTACAAACTGCAATAAACGGTTTAAAAAAAAAAAAAAAAAAAAAAAAAATAACTGTCGAGGCGGTGAAAATACCATTGTAGTCCGCTACGGATAAGCCAACAGATAAAGGCCCAACAGGGGTAAAAGGAAGTGTACTTAAAATCTCGTTGTGTGAGTAGACATCATTAACCCTAAGTCAATCATTTGAATCTAAGGTACTAAGGGCTTCAAATCTGTTTTTTAGGACCAATGGGTTACTTACAGGAACATGCAAAAAAGGGTGCTCTCTCTGTGTGGCCTGACCTAAAAAAGGTGGAGGGTAAAAAAAGCCCAATGGAAGAACGTTGATGTGATTATGTTGAATTCTCGAGGACCCTGCTTGTCTTAAAATGTGATCGACTATGTCAGGGGAACTAAAATTCACAACAACGCAATCACCCCTCAGAGTCTTGTTCGTTTGCCCCACCCACGGAACCCTTCTCACCATTTTAAAACTATCAAAGAGATGACTCCCCAGCACTGTCTTCCCCGTCAAAAAGTGAAGAGTTTTATTTTTCAGGGAGGACCAGTGCTCTTCCTTGCCGTCACAAGTCTTCGGGACATTAGCCAAGATGATCGTATATGGGCAGGCCTCTGGTGGCAAGTTTAATGGGCGCTCCTTGTGTGTCCACTGTCCCTGTGCTGGGCGAGTATCAGTAGTGTCCCTTAACCCTGGTCTGACACCGCTAGTGCTCCGTGCAGATGGTGGGGGGATTGTAGGGCCTGCCACAGAACTTGCCATGCAATTAACCATATCCGACACTCTAGCGGTAACTTCACCCAGGGAAGACAAATCAGGGGGGATGGGCCTTGACTCCTGGGCACGTTGACCAGCAATATGACGTTCAATTAGAGTGAGCCTATTATCAATCTCGCTAAGTCTATCTAAGACTGGCAAAATGAACTTACTCAAACTCTCATCCAGTCGTTTGATCAAGTCAACTGACATGTCTTTCATGGTGGCAGTGCTTCCTTGGGCAGTCGGCTCCATACACACGCTACCTAAATGAGTGGTAGCCTCCACTGTCGAACTGCCTGTCGAATCAGTCAACCCCTTGCCCGGATCTTTTATTTTAGGTTGCTTAGCATTATGGCAGTTACCAGTAGGGGGACGATTAGCTTTTCTCTTGCCCTTGGGTATTTTAACGGGGCCAGCAGAGGGGGGCTTTGATTGCCTCGAACGCAAGGTAGGAGGGGACACTGACGGACTAGAAGCATTCAACAAAAGATGATCGCTAGAATGGCCAAGCTCTAAAACAGACCCGGCAGAAATAGAGTGAGGTGCCTGGGAGGGCACAGATATCAGGAGCTGGGTAAGAGGCTCTAAAGACAGCCTTTTCTCAACGATCTCAATTTCTTTAGAGACTGCATGTTCGGCTCTTTTTAAAAAGGCATCTAAGGTCCCTGAGCCAGCTACAGTTGATCCCTTACTGCGGTTATTTGCCATAACTAGTACTAAATCAAAACTCTAGGGGCAATTATGACCGCAGTTAACACAACATATCAAACGATTGTGAACCAAACCTTGCAACAGGCTTTGTACAGTGACAGCAACAGATAGTCATCGAGTGCAATGGGAGCTGGTTAAGGGGGTGGCCCAGCCCAGCACCGTCCAGCCCCGGACGGCCACAGACGGCCCCGCCCTTGTCCCGGGCTTCTCCCGGCGCCGCCCGAGCGCGTCCCGCGAGGCGGGAGTCAGAGCCGGTTTTTGTGCGCCTCCTGGCGCAAAAAGACGGCGTCGGCGGCGACTTCCTGCCGCTAGGGTCTCTGGGAGTTGGAGTCCTGGGACCGCGCCGCGGCCGCTGAAGGTGTAAGAGCGGCAGCGGGAGTCCGGTCAACCAGGGAGCCGAGCACTTATCAGGGAGAAGGTCAGCGTTTCACCACCACGGCCCAGGGAAGGTAGGTAGACTGCCCGCTCAGCCGGAGTCAGAGCCGGTTTTTGTGCGCCTCCTGGCGCGAAAAGACGGCGTCGGCGGCGACTTCCTGCCGCTAGGGTCTCTGGGAGTTGGAGTCCTGGGACCGCGTCGCGGCCGCTGAAGGTGTAAGAGTGGCAGCGGGAGTCCGGTCAACCAGGGAGCCGAGCACTTATCAGGGAGAAGGTCAGCGTTTCACCACCACGGCCCAGGGAAGGTAGGTAGACAGCGCCTAGAGGTCGCTTCAGCCGCCGCGCGCGGAAGAGGGCTCCGAGGACACACAGTGTTTACTGACAGTGACGATGAGAATAAATTGTGAGTATACTTTTCCGATTTAACTGTTGACATTTTTACTGTATCACAAACTAATCTATTAAATTATAAAACATGCTTTTTAAATAGAGAGAGTTATTTAATAAGAGAGAGTGAAGTAGATACGAGAGTGAGGTAGTGAGAGAAATAGAGATTGAGGTATTGAAAGACTGATGTAGTGAGGGTGAGTAATGTTGTGAGGTCGTGAGATAGAAACAGAGAGTGATGTGAGGTAGTAAGAGAGTGAGTTATCAAAAGTGAGATTGTCATTTTTTTACTGCAATAGAAAGATTGAGATAGTGAGGTAGTGAGATATAGGGCCTCATGTAGGTAGCATACCAGTTACCACTTCTAAAATACCGAACGTTACCGAATCGGTATTTTAGAAGTGGTAACTCGTATGTAGGTAATGAGTCGGTATTTTTTACCGATTCGTTACAATTCGGAAATTACCGAATCGGTATTTACCGATTCGGTAATGAGGCATACCTTCCCATTGAGGGGAAGGTATGCCTCATTACCGAATCGGTAAATACCGATTCGGTAATGGTGGAGAACATGCAAGGGTGGCAGGGTGTCACATTGACACCCTGTTGCACCCCTGATTCGGCCATGTGTGCACATGTGGCACACATACATGCCCTAAGGGCATGTATGTATGCCACATTGCACACTGCTACGCGCTTCAAAATGCATACACACATACATTAATTATTTACCACCAACTATAAGTTGGTGGTAAATACCGACTCCTAAACACACCCACACACTCCCCCTACATATCATTTCTGGAATCAGAATTTACCGATTCGGTAAAATTACCGAATCAGTAAAATTACCACATCGGTAACGTTACCGATTCGGTAATTTTACCGATTCGGTAGTTTTACCGAATCGGTAAATTCCGATTCCAGAAATTGACCCCCTACATACCAATAGCCAAAATACCGGTCGGTAACGGTATAATTACCGAAAATCGGCCGTTACCGACCGGTATTTGGCTACCTATATGAGGCCCTTAGAGAGAGTGATGTAGTGTGTTAGAGAGAGTGGAGTTGTAAAGTAGCGAGATAGATAGTGTGTTAGAGAGTGAGTGATGTAGTTTACGTTTTAGAGAGTGACTTGTGATATAGTGAGGTAGTGAGAGTGCGGTAGTGAGATATAAATAGCTCGAGTGATGTTGTGAGATTGTGAGGTATTGAGTGAGAAAGTGAAGTTGTGAGATATTATATTAGAGAGTGCTGTAGTGAGAGAGTGAGGTATTTTAAGATATTGTGGTATTGAGTGATATAGTTAGTGATGTAGAGTTATTGTGATGCTGTGCTATATAGAGAGTTGAGCAATGAGGTAGAGAGTGAGGTAGAGATAGTGATTGAGCTAGTGAGAGAGAGTGAAGTAGTGTGAGAGAGAGAGTGAGGTAGTGAGAGAGTCAGGTAGTGAGAGAGATTTTTGGCGAGAGAGAGTGAGGTAGTGATAGAGAGAGAGCCAACTACACAGGCATACAGACCCACACAGACAGAGCCACACAGATACACATAAAGTGTATCACTCAGACACACATACAGAGCAGCCCATAATGACACAGCCATACACACAGAGAGCTGCCAACACACATACAGAGCTACAGACATACACATACAGAGCCACAGACTTACATATATACAGACTCACCTAACATACATAGTAAGGCAGCCACATCAAGATACTGAACCGACAAGACGCACATATATACACAACATGCATTTTAAATTGCTACCCATAAGGCTTTGTGATCACTATAATATGACTCTAATATGCCATAGTTTGTTATGTGTACATTAGTGTAGATATGATCTAATGTAGATTTGTAGTCTGTTGTATATTGTGTTATTTTTTGTTGACATTGAAATTCGTTTAGCATATATTGTAATAGTAGTGCTGTGTTATGAGTTTCTTGTGTTAAATCTATGTTGAAGTCACCCATTATTATGTAGTTATAATCAGGGTAAAAGTTTAATATGCTACTTAAAACCGGGAAAAGTGTTTGTATATGTACATGTGGAGGCTTGTATAGCATTACAAATAAGTAGTTGCAATTGTTAAGATGTAGAGTAAAATGTAGAATATCAATTTCATGTTGTGTTTCATATATTGGGAGTATGTTAATATTTTTTCGGTAGTAAATTGCTATTCCATGCTTAGTTTGGTGATGGTGGAATTTATCAAATATTAAAAGATGGTACTGTTCTATCAAGAAAGTATTGCTATCTGATATTCTAGTTGTGTTTATTTCAGTGAAGCATAGAATATCAGCATTCATTATATTGGTGTCTGATTTCAGTGCTGTGTAATTTTTTTGCAGTGATCGTATATTATGTACAATGATATTACACATTTTGTTATAGGTACATAATTGAGGAACAGATATTTGCAATTGCATATCTGTTCTTAATCTGCACATTTCTTCATGTACTTTTGAATGTACAACAATTTTCTCATGCTGAAAGTTTTTAATATAGATGTTACCTAATGATCTGGCTCTGCTTAAAGCTACATAATGCATATGATGTATTTTGCTATTGTTAAAATGTATGTAAAGTGGTTCAATTGTTTCTCCTTGTGTTCTGTGTATAGTACGTGCAGATGATTGGCGTAGGGGAAATTGTTTGCGTATAATAGTGATAAATTTTTGTGTAAATTGAAAGTGCCGTGTTATAGCATGTATTGGTGTCCAATGAGGCAAAATGTTAGTTGTATACATGTGTTTATTTTCTAGCCTTGTACTTTTACCAACATTTTCTTTATCAAAATTAATCCAGACTACAGTAGGGCTGGTATTTATTGTTTCTACAAATTCAACTATACCTGTAGCACCATTTGTTAAACCATCATTTACATTAATATTGGAAGTTATATCATATCGTAATTTTAAGGCAATGTGTACTATAAATGGCAGTCCCATGGTTTTAATTGCATTTGTAGGTAACTGAGCTAGTATTTTCTTTTTCACTATTTCACTCAAGTCAGCTGCTACTGTATCTATGGCTGTTGCTGTGTAGACTGGATAGTTTATTATGTGTTGTAATAAAACTTCACTATTAATGTTATCAACCTCTTTGTTTGTTGGCATAATATAAGGTATAGTTTTGCTAATGGTTATTGGTGGTTCTAATTCTCGTGTTTGTATTTGTATTATATCTGCATCATTTTGTTTCCCTTCTCTTAATCTGTTTAGTAGTTCAGCAAATGGCAAGTCATTTAGCTGTCTCATAATTTTTGTTAACTCAAATAACTTAAAATTTTCTTGCCATAGATTAGTACTTACTGGTCTGTATGAATGCCTGGGGTTTTCAAATATGTACGTGTCAAAAACTGGTTTTAATTGATAAAAATCTCCAATTGCTAATATAGATATTCCACCAAAAGGGAGATTGGACATTTTTATTTCTTGCAATCTATTATGTATGAAAGTAAATAAATTAGCCCCTACCATTGATATCTCATCAATTATTAGCAATTTAAGATGCATTAACTCGTTTTGTAGTGTACTCCTGCTCTCATGAGTTAGTGGTTTATGAGTTAGTGTTTGTGAAACTGGTATTTTAAACGTACTATGTAGTGTTTTACCATGAATATTATGTGCTGCTTTGCCTGTAGGAGCTGTAAGCAGTACATATATGTTGTCTGGATTTTCCCCTGCTCTAGTATTGTAGTATCGTAGTAATGTTTGGTAAAGCGCTGTAATAAGGAAACTTTTACCTACTCCTGCACCACCTGTACAAAATGTGTAGCAGGGTTCTTCTTTTGTTTTTATCCAATTTAAGTGATGATATATAAAGTTAAGTTGCTCATTTGTCAGATTTTGCATTATGTTGTCATACTGTTCATTTGGCATTAAATTATTGGTTAGTGCTTCTTCAATACTTGTACTTCTAATGCCTAAATCGAATGATAAGTCATATAGTAATTGTTCATTAACTGGAATTTGAGGATATATGTTGTCATCTGTATTTATATCTGTTTGGGGTAGAATCAATGGTTCAACTGTAATCTTTTCTGTCTCAATGTTTTTTAGTGTTTTATTATATCTATTATGGTTATAGTCAACAGTGCTTTTAATTTCTAAATACCGTTCATAATATGTTTTTTTGTGGCCAATTATTAGATGTTCTACTCTCCATGGATAATAAAGCATTATCAATTCGCGATAGTAATTTTCAGAGTCATTTTCTTTGTTAAATCTACAATAGCGAATTATTTTAGGGTTTTTTCATTTTATATAGTTATTTTCTATTATTTCTTCTTGTATATTAATTGTAAGTTCTTCCTCATCTGAGCTATAAAAGTTATTTTCTGCGAGAAAATTGTCATGGTCTGTTTCTTCTTTCCCCTTCTTTTTTTTTTTTTCTCATCATACCTAGATGCATAGTCAGCTAATGTACAGGTTTCTAAATTTTCTGGGCGTTTGCTGTACTTTACCATAATATTTTCAAATTGTATTTTATGAGAAGTATCGGGCAATAAATTAATAGTCTCTATATCTTTTAATAAGCATGTACGCTTTTCTGGTGGGCTTGTATTAATGAATACAAAAGAGCGAGAACTTTTCCGTAATGGAATTTGAAGTATAAGATAAGCTGCCTCTTGTGCACTTATTTCAGTACAGTTTAAGAATTTGTTACCTATATGCTTAAGTTGATCTTTTATGCTAGGATTGTGATATACTTCTTTTGCAGCTTGTGCAATGATTCTGCTCATCCCACGTTGAGATTTACTAATATATGAAACTATATATACAGCACATGCATATGCATCTAAGATGTATTGGATATCTATATTTGCTTGCCATGCTTGTAAAATTGTAGTATTGTAGTTATTTATAAAGCATTCAGCTGGTGTTCTTTTGAGAAAAATTGTTTTTTTCCCTATCATTGACTGTATACACAAAAGATACTGTTTTAAATCTATTTGCATTGTAGTTAAGAACACATCAAAAGTATCACTTTGGAAGTCTTGTGTGTTCATAGTAAGATGTATTAGTTCAATTTGTTGAAGGAGTTCTTGATTAGTTTTGTCTAGTTCTAATTGTTCTAATATATAAGTTTCAGGCATGGGATATTTTGGGTATTGATATTTGCATGTTCTTTTATGCTTGATCCTGCAATTTTTTGTATGCCCATGCCTTTGGAGGGGTATGAAAGGCTCTATGTTTGGATCTTGTGTCTTTGCACATGTTATATACTTATTTATAAAAGTAATAACTTCACTGAGCTCCGAATTTTCATATTGTGGTGCATTCTCTATCCATATTATAGCATGTATATGTGGTGATCCCCGTTGTTGGAATTCTACTCTATAAAAGAAATCTAAAATTTTGCCAATTGGGTTACTTTCATGTAATAAAATACAATTAAATAGCTTTCTAACTTGAAAATCAAAATGCCTTGCACATGTAATTGGATTTTGTTGGATTAATGTGCATTTGGTTTCCCATGACATACTTGCAAATTCTTCTTTTGTACATTCTTTTTTTTTTCTCAGTACGTAATAAAATATTGATTAAATGATACCATTTTGTTTCTGCAGCTGATAAAGTTAAAAAAAAAGTTGGTATTCCCAATTGTCTTATCATAGCAAATAGGTCTTTTTTGCATTGCTCCCAATATGGTGGTGAACTACGTATAGTTTTTAGTATTTTGTACCCCTCATTATATTGGAGAATACTGTTTAATTTTTCTTTTATGTCTTTTGCAGTTATAATTTTCCCATTATTAAAGTATTTTCGAAGTGAGATGTATATTTTGCTATGTATTTGTTTTATACGTAATTTAGCCAATTTAAAGAAAACATTTGTTATAGACTTTGCTACTCTTTGATCATGACTTCTTAATTCCCATTGACATATTGTGCTATAATGTATTGGTACATGCCTTTCTTTATTAGTTGGTCTTCGCTTTCCGCAAAATATTGTAGAGAAAGCTAAATATTCTGAATCTATATCTTCATATAGACCTCTTGGTGTGTTATGCTCTGCAGGTGCTAAATTTAGAATATTTATGTTTTCTGTAGTTATTGTTTCATTAGTTAGCATAGTATCTAAATTTCCTGTGCCAATGTTGTCTTCAGAATCTGATGTATTATTTGTATCTGAAGTGTCATTACAAGGTGGTATATTTGGCGCTGTATATTCCCAATCAGGATTAATGGTAACTCCATATTCTTTGAACATACTGCTATTAGTTGCTAGATATAGAGCTGCATGTTTTACTTTATTTGGGCGAACATTTTCAAAATGGGTATAAGATTTATAACTTAATTTTCTTTTCAATTTAATGGGAATGGTCATGTTATCGTTGATTTGCCTTGGTAAAACAGTAACAGTTCTCATAACATCAGCAGGTACATTAACTACTGCACCTGAGAGACATTTTTGGAATCCACGTGGTAGTGTTCTAATTTGTACAAAAGGGATTCTTGGTGCTACTAATCTTTCTTCTAAATTATGCAAGTGTAAGGCTGCAGGGATATCTGGAAATGACATTTTATTATAAATAGAACAAGGTGGTATTTTTTTTTGTAATATAGCTATAACATGTTTTACATATGTCATCTGTTTGTAGTTCACTAATGTTACATGTTATGAAATTTTCGTTACATCTAATATTGTTTGTTTTTTGCAAATTTTGCTTATGCCACAATTGATTGCAAATAGTGCACGCATACTCTGGACCATAGGTTATTTGGGCCTGAAAGTCATTAATTATGCTGTTTGTTATTTGTAACCTTTGATTAATATCTGTGCTATGTGTATTATTTGTTTTTGGTGTACGCTTTCTTTTTCTTGTATTTAGCTGAACTTCTATTGTACTACTTTGTACAGCATCATTATGTGTAAATGTGTCTGTTCTCACATTGGTATTGCTATTTTGTACAGTAGAATGTAAAGTTGTTTTTTGTGGATGGTAACTGTGTCCAAACTTGCATCTTCTACTTCTATTGTACTACTTTGTACAGCATCATTATGTGTAAATGTGTCTGTTCCCACATTGGTATTGCTATTTTGTACAGTAGAATGTAAAGTTGTTTTTTTGTGGATGGTAACTGTGTCCAAACTTGCATCTTCTACTTGTATTATGCAAAAGTTGGTCGCACACTGCTCGTCACACCAGCAAGTTGCCCCAAAGGACTGTGGTAAATGTAGTGGCGACAGCGGGTACGCCTATGCCACGATGTGTAAAAAGAACAGTATGGGTTGCGTTAGCCATCCCTGGACACGTGTTTCGAGGTAGTTGCCTCTCGTCAGCAGGGAGCAGGTCAGTGTGAAGGGGTGCCGTGTGGACTGCCAAAATGTAATTAAAACAGGTCAAGTACCTCTCATGGCGCGCAGGTGCAGATCCAAGGCTCGTCAGCCCGTTGGCTCAAGGGAGCCATAATAAATTATGCAAAAGTTGGTCGCACACTGCTCGTCACACCAGCAAGTTGCCCCAAAGGACTGTGGTAAATGTAGTGGCGACGGCGGGTACGCCTATGCCACGATGTGTAAAAAGAACAGTATGGGTTGCGTTAGCCATCCCTGGACACGTGTTTCGAGGTAGTTGCCTCTCGTCAGCAGGGAGCAGGTCAGTGTGAAGGGGTGCCGTGTGGACTGCCAAAATGTAATTAAAACAGGTCAAGTACCTCTCATGGCGCGCAGGTGCAGATCCAAGGCTCGTCAGCCCGTTGGCTCAAGGGAGCCATAATAAATTATGCAAAAGTTGGTCGCACACTGCTCGTCACACCAGCAAGTTGCCCCAAAGGACTGTGGTAAATGTAGTGGCGACGGCGGGTACGCCTATGCCACGATGTGTAAAAAGAACAGTATGGGTTGCGTTAGCCATCCCTGGACACGTGTTTCGAGGTAGTTGCCTCTCGTCAGCAGGGAGCAGGTCAGTGTGAAGGGGTGCCGTGTGGACTGCCAAAATGTAATTAAAACAGGTCAAGTACCTCTCATGGCGCGCAGGTGCAGATCCAAGGCTCGTCAGCCCGTTGGCTCAAGGGAGCCATAATAAATTATGCAAAAGTTGGTCGCACACTGCTCGTCACACCAGCAAGTTGCCCCCAAAGGACTGTGGTAAATGTAGTGGCGACGGCGGGTACGCCTATGCCACGATGTGTAAAAAGAACAGTATGGGTTGCGTTAGCCATCCCTGGACACGTGTTTCGAGGTAGTTGCCTCTCGTCAGCAGGGAGCAGGTCAGTGTGAAGGGGTGCCGTGTGGACTGCCAAAATGTAATTAAAACAGGTCAAGTACCTCTCATGGCGCGCAGGTGCAGATCCAAGGCTCGTCAGCCCGTTGGCTCAAGGGAGCCATAATAAATTATGCAAAAGTTGGTCGCACACTGCTCGTCACACCAGCAAGTTGCCCCAAAGGACTGTGGTAAATGTAGTGGCGACGGCGGGTACGCCTATGCCACGATGTGTAAAAAGAACAGTATGGGTTGCGTTAGCCATCCCTGGACACGTGTTTCGAGGTAGTTGCCTCTCGTCAGCAGGGAGCAGGTCAGTGTGAAGGGGTGCCGTGTGGACTGCCAAAATGTAATTAAAACAGGTCAAGTACCTCTCATGGCGCGCAGGTGCAGATCCAAGGCTCGTCAGCCCGTTGGCTCAAGGGAGCCATAATAAATTATGCAAAAGTTGGTCGCACACTGCTCGTCACACCAGCAAGTTGCCCCAAAGGACTGTGGTAAATGTAGTGGCGACGGCGGGTACGCCTATGCCACGATGTGTAAAAAGAACAGTATGGGTTGCGTTAGCCATCCCTGGACACGTGTTTCGAGGTAGTTGCCTCTCGTCAGCAGGGAGCAGGTCAGTGTGAAGGGGTGCCGTGTGGACTGCCAAAATGTAATTAAAACAGGTCAAGTACCTCTCATGGCGCGCAGGTGCAGATCCAAGGCTCGTCAGCCCGTTGGCTCAAGGGAGCCATAATAAATTATGCAAAAGTTGGTCGCACACTGCTCGTCACACCAGCAAGTTGCCCCAAAGGACTGTGGTAAATGTAGTGGCGACGGCGGGTACGCCTATGCCACGATGTGTAAAAAGAACAGTATGGGTTGCGTTAGCCATCCCTGGACACGTGTTTCGAGGTAGTTGCCTCTCGTCAGCAGGGAGCAGGTCAGTGTGAAGGGGTGCCGTGTGGACTGCCAAAATGTAATTAAAACAGGTCAAGTACCTCTCATGGCGCGCAGGTGCAGATCCAATGCTCGTCAGCCCGTTGGCTCAAGGGAGCCATAATAAATTATGCAAAAGTTGGTCGCACACTGCTCGTCACACCAGCAAGTTGCCCCAAAGGACTGTGGTAAATGTAGTGGCGACGGCGGGTACGCATATGCCACGATGTGTAAAAAGAACAGTATGGGTTGCGTTAGCCATCCCTGGACACGTGTTTCGAGGTAGTTGCCTCTCGTCAGCAGGGAGCAGGTCAGTGTGAAGGGGTGCCGTGTGGACTGCCAAAATGTAATTAAAACAGGTCAAGTACCTCTCATGGCGCGCAGGTGCAGATCCAAGGCTCGTCAGCCCGTTGGCTCAAGGGAGCCATAATAAATTATGCAAAAGTTGGTCGCACACTGCTCGTCACACCAGCAAGTTGCCCCAAAGGACTGTGGTAAATGTAGTGGCGACGGCGGGTACGCCTATGCCACGATGTGTAAAAAGAACAGTATGGGTTGCGTTAGCCATCCCTGGACACGTGTTTCGAGGTAGTTGCCTCTCGTCAGCAGGGAGCAGGTCAGTGTGAAGGGGTGCCGTGTGGACTGCCAAAATGTAATTAAAACAGGTCAAGTACCTCTCATGGCGCGCAGGTGCAGATCCAAGGCTCGTCAGCCCGTTGGCTCAAGGGAGCCATAATAAATTATGCAAAAGTTGGTCGCACACTGCTCGTCACACCAGCAAGTTGCCCCAAAGGACTGTGGTAAATGTAGTGGCGACGGCGGGTACGCATATGCCACGATGTGTAAAAAGAACAGTATGGGTTGCGTTAGCCATCCCTGGACACGTGTTTCGAGGTAGTTGCCTCTCGTCAGCAGGGAGCAGGTCAGTGTGAAGGGGTGCCGTGTGGACTGCCAAAATGTAATTAAAACAGGTCAAGTACCTCTCATGGCGCGCAGGTGCAGATCCAAGGCTCGTCAGCCCGTTGGCTCAAGGGAGCCATAATAAATTATGCAAAAGTTGGTCGCACACTGCTCGTCACACCAGCAAGTTGCCCCAAAGGACTGTGGTAAATGTAGTGGCGACGGCGGGTACGCCTATGCCACGATGTGTAAAAAGAACAGTATGGGTTGCGTTAGCCATCCCTGGACACGTGTTTCGAGGTAGTTGCCTCTCGTCAGCAGGGAGCAGGTCAGTGTGAAGGGGTGCCGTGTGGACTGCCAAAATGTAATTAAAACAGGTCAAGTACCTCTCATGGCGCGCAGGTGCAGATCCAAGGCTCGTCAGCCCGTTGGCTCAAGGGAGCCATAATAAATTATGCAAAAGTTGGTCGCACACTGCTCGTCACACCAGCAAGTTGCCCCAAAGGACTGTGGTAAATGTAGTGGCGACGGCGGGTACGCCTATGCCACGATGTGTAAAAAGAACAGTATGGGTTGCGTTAGCCATCCCTGGACACGTGTTTCGAGGTAGTTGCCTCTCGTCAGCAGGGAGCAGGTCAGTGTGAAGGGGTGCCGTGTGGACTGCCAAAATGTAATTAAAACAGGTCAAGTACCTCTCATGGCGCGCAGGTGCAGATCCAAGGCTCGTCAGCCCGTTGGCTCAAGGGAGCCATAATAAATTATGCAAAAGTTGGTCGCACACTGCTCGTCACACCAGCAAGTTGCCCCAAAGGACTGTGGTAAATGTAGTGGCGACGGCGGGTACGCCTATGCCACGATGTGTAAAAAGAACAGTATGGGTTGCGTTAGCCATCCCTGGACACGTGTTTCGAGGTAGTTGCCTCTCGTCAGCAGGGAGCAGGTCAGTGTGAAGGGGTGCCGTGTGGACTGCCAAAATGTAATTAAAACAGGTCAAGTACCTCTCATGGCGCGCAGGTGCAGATCCAAGGCTCGTCAGCCCGTTGGCTCAAGGGAGCCATAATAAATTATGCAAAAGTTGGTCGCACACTGCTCGTCACACCAGCAAGTTGCCCCAAAGGACTGTGGTAAATGTAGTGGCGACGGCGGGTACGCCTATGCCACGATGTGTAAAAAGAACAGTATGGGTTGCGTTAGCCATCCCTGGACACGTGTTTCGAGGTAGTTGCCTCTCGTCAGCAGGGAGCAGGTCAGTGTGAAGGGGTGCCGTGTGGACTGCCAAAATGTAATTAAAACAGGTCAAGTACCTCTCATGGCGCGCAGGTGCAGATCCAAGGCTCGTCAGCCCGTTGGCTCAAGGGAGCCATAATAAATTATGCAAAAGTTGGTCCCACACTGCTCGTCACACCAGCAAGTTGCCCCAAAGGACTGTGGTAAATGTAGTGGCGACGGCGGGTACGCCTATGCCACGATGTGTAAAAAGAACAGTATGGGTTGCGTTAGCCATCCCTGGACACGTGTTTCGAGGTAGTTGCCTCTCGTCAGCAGGGAGCAGGTCAGTGTGAAGGGGTGCCGTGTGGACTGCCAAAATGTAATTAAAACAGGTCAAGTACCTCTCATGGCGCGCAGGTGCAGATCCAAGGCTCGTCAGCCCGTTGGCTCAAGGGAGCCATAATAAATTATGCAAAAGTTGGTCGCACACTGCTCGTCACACCAGCAAGTTGCCCCAAAGGACTGTGGTAAATGTAGTGGCGACGGCGGGTACGCCTATGCCACGATGTGTAAAAAGAACAGTATGGGTTGCGTTAGCCATCCCTGGACACGTGTTTCGAGGTAGTTGCCTCTCGTCAGCAGGGAGCAGGTCAGTGTGAAGGGGTGCCGTGTGGACTGCCAAAATGTAATTAAAACAGGTCAAGTACCTCTCATGGCGCGCAGGTGCAGATCCAAGGCTCGTCAGCCCGTTGGCTCAAGGGTGCCATAATAAATTATGCAAAAGTTGGTCGCACACTGCTCGTCACACCAGCAAGTTGCCCCAAAGGACTGTGGTAAATGTAGTGGCGACGGCGGGTACGCCTATGCCACGATGTGTAAAAAGAACAGTATGGGTTGCGTTAGCCATCCCTGGACACGTGTTTCGAGGTAGTTGCCTCTCGTCAGCAGGGAGCAGGTCAGTGTGAAGGGGTGCCGTGTGGACTGCCAAAATGTAATTAAAACAGGTCAAGTACCTCTCATGGCGCGCAGGTGCAGATCCAAGGCTCGTCAGCCCATTGGCTCAAGGGAGCCATAATAAATTATGCAAAAGTTGGTCGCACACTGCTCGTCACACCAGCAAGTTGCCCCAAAGGACTGTGGTAAATGTAGTGGCGACGGCGGGTACGCCTATGCCACGATGTGTAAAAAGAACAGTATGGGTTGCGTTAGCCATCCCTGGACACGTGTTTCGAGGTAGTTGCCTCTCGTCAGCAGGGAGCAGGTCAGTGTGAAGGGGTGCCGTGTGGACTGCCAAAATGTAATTAAAACAGGTCAAGTACCTCTCATGGCGCGCAGGTGCAGATCCAAGGTTCGTCAGCCCGTTGGCTCAAGGGAGCCATAATAAATTATGCAAAAGTTGGTCGCACACTGCTCGTCACACCAGCAAGTTGCCCCAAAGGACTGTGGTAAATGTAGTGGCGACGGCGGGTACGCCTATGCCACGATGTGTAAAAAGAACAGTATGGGTTGCGTTAGCCATCCCTGGACACGTGTTTCGAGGTAGTTGCCTCTCGTCAGCAGGGAGCAGGTCAGTGTGAAGGGGTGCCGTGTGGACTGCCAAAATGTAATTAAAACAGGTCAAGTACCTCTCCTGGCGCGCAGGTGCAGATCCAAGGCTCGTCAGCCCGTTGGCTCAAGGGAGCCATAATAAATTATGCAAAAGTTGGTCGCACACTGCTCGTCACACCAGCAAGTTGCCCCAAAGGACTGTGGTAAATGTAGTGGCGACGGCGGGTACGCCTATGCCACGATGTGTAAAAAGAACAGTATGGGTTGCGTTAGCCATCCCTGGACACGTGTTTCGAGGTAGTTGCCTCTCGTCAGCAGGGAGCAGGTCAGTGTGAAGGGGTGCCGTGTGGACTGCCAAAATGTAATTAAAACAGGTCAAGTACCTCTCATGGCGCGCAGGTGCAGATCCAAGGCTCGTCAGCCCGTTGGCTCAAGGGAGCCATAATAAATTATGCAAAAGTTGGTCGCACACTGCTCGTCACACCAGCAAGTTGCCCCAAAGGACTGTGGTAAATGTAGTGGCGACGGCGGGTACGCCTATGCCACGATGTGTAAAAAGAACAGTATGGGTTGCGTTAGCCATCCCTGGACACGTGTTTCGAGGTAGTTGCCTCTCGTCAGCAGGGAGCAGGTCAGTGTGAAGGGGTGCCGTGTGGACTGCCAAAATGTAATTAAAACAGGTCAAGTACCTCTCATGGCGCGCAGGTGCAGATCCAAGGCTCGTCAGCCCGTTGGCTCAAGGGAGCCATAATAAATTATGCAAAAGTTGGTCGCACACTGCTCGTCACACCAGCAAGTTGCCCCAAAGGACTGTGGTAAATGTAGTGGCGACGGCGGGTACGCCTATGCCACGATGTGTAAAAAGAACAGTATGGGTTGCGTTAGCCATCCCTGGACACGTGTTTCGAGGTAGTTGCCTCTCGTCAGCAGGGAGCAGGTCAGTGTGAAGGGGTGCCGTGTGGACTGCCAAAATGTAATTAAAACAGGTCAAGTACCTCTCATGGCGCGCAGGTGCATATCCAAGGCTCGTCAGCCCGTTGGCTCAAGGGAGCCATAATAAATTATGCAAAAGTTGGTCGCACACTGCTCGTCACACCAGCAAGTTGCCCCAAAGGACTGTGGTAAATGTAGTGGCGACGGCGGGTACGCCTATGCCACGATGTGTAAAAAGAACAGTATGGGTTGCGTTAGCCATCCCTGGACACGTGTTTCGAGGTAGTTGCCTCTCGTCAGCAGGGAGCAGGTCAGTGTGAAGGGGTGCCGTGTGGACTGCCAAAATGTAATTAAAACAGGTCAAGTACCTCTCATGGCGCGCAGGTGCAGATCCAAGGCTCGTCAGCCCGTTGGCTCAAGGGAGCCATAATAAATTATGCAAAAGTTGGTCGCACACTGCTCGTCACACCAGCAAGTTGCCCCAAAGGACTGTGGTAAATGTAGTGGCGACGGCGGGTACGCCTATGCCACGATGTGTAAAAAGAACAGTATGGGTTGCGTTAGCCATCCCTGGACACGTGTTTCGAGGTAGTTGCCTCTCGTCAGCAGGGAGCAGGTCAGTGTGAAGGGGTGCCGTGTGGACTGCCAAAATGTAATTAAAACAGGTCAAGTACCTCTCATGGCGCGCAGGTGCAGATCCAAGGCTCGTCAGCCCGTTGGCTCAAGGAAGCCATAATAAATTATGCAAAAGTTGGTCGCACACTGCTCGTCACACCAGCAAGTTGCCCCAAAGGACTGTGGTAAATGTAGTGGCGACGGCGGGTACGCCTATGCCACGATGTGTAAAAAGAACAGTATGGGTTGCGTTAGCCATCCCTGGACACGTGTTTCGAGGTAGTTGCCTCTCGTCAGCAGGGAGCAGGTCAGTGTGAAGGGGTGCCGTGTGGACTGCCAAAATGTAATTAAAACAGGTCAAGTACCTCTCATGGCGCGCAGGTGCAGATCCAAGGCTCGTCAGCCCGTTGGCTCAAGGGAGCCATAATAAATTATGCAAAAGTTGGTCGCACACTGCTCGTCACACCAGCAAGTTGCCCCAAAGGACTGTGGTAAATGTAGTGGCGACGGCGGGTACGCCTATGCCACGATGTGTAAAAAGAACAGTATGGGTTGCGTTAGCCATCCCTGGACACGTGTTTCGAGGTAGTTGCCTCTCGTCAGCAGGGAGCAGGTCAGTGTGAAGGGGTGCCGTGTGGACTGCCAAAATGTAATTAAAACAGGTCAAGTACCTCTCATGGTGCGCAGGTGCAGATCCAAGGCTCGTCAGCCCGTTGGCTCAAGGGAGCCATAATAAATTATGCAAAAGTTGGTCGCACACTGCTCGTCACACCAGCAAGTTGCCCCAAAGGACTGTGGTAAATGTAGTGGCGACGGCGGGTACGCCTATGCCACGATGTGTAAAAAGAACAGTATGGGTTGCGTTAGCCATCCCTGGACACGTGTTTCGAGGTAGTTGCCTCTCGTCAGCAGGGAGCAGGTCAGTGTGAAGGGGTGCCGTGTGGACTGCCAAAATGTAATTAAAAGAGGTCAAGTACCTCTCATGGCGCGCAGGTGCAGATCCAAGGCTCGTCAGCCCGTTGGCTCAAGGGAGCCATAATAAATTATGCAAAAGTTGGTCGCACACTGCTCGTCACACCAGCAAGTTGCCCCAAAGGACTGTGGTAAATGTAGTGGCGACGGCGGGTACGTCACTTTGCCTTGAGCCGGTGGAGCTGACGAGCTCATGGTTACGCACCTGCGCGCTACGAGAGGTACTTTACCTGAGAACACTTATTTTAGCAGCCTACACAGCAACCCTACACACTCACCTACTCCCTGCTGACGAGAGGCTACTACCTCGAAACACGTGTCCAGGGATGGCTAACGCTACACTTACTTGCACTCATGACTCGGGCATAGGCGTACCCGCCGACGCTGACTTCAGGGACCACAATTCTTTGGGGCAACACGCTGGTAGGTAGAGCAGTGTGCGACCAATTGGACTTTTGTTAATATTCAGGCTCCTTGAGCCGGTGGAGCTGACGAGCTCATGGTTACGCACCTGCGCGCTACGAGAGGTACTTTACCTGAGAACACTTATTTTAGCAGCCTACACAGCAACCCTACACACTCACCTACTCCCTGCTGACGAGAGGCAACTACCTCGAAACACGTGTCCAGGGATGGCTAACGCTACACTTACTTGCACTCATGACTCGGGCATAGGCGTACCCGCCGACGCTGACTTCAGGGACCACAATTCTTTGGGGCAACACGCTGGTAGGTAGAGCAGTGTGCGACCAATTGGACTTTTGTTAATATTCAGGCTCCCTGAGCCGGTGGAGCTGACGAGCTCATGGTTACGCACCTGCGCGCTACGAGAGGTACTTTACCTGAGAACACTTATTTTAGCAGCCTACACAGCAACCCTACACACTCACCTACTCCCTGCTGACGAGAGGCAACTACCTCGAAACACGTGTCCAGGGATGGCTAACGCTACACTTACTTGCACTCATGACTCGGGCATAGGCGTACCCGCCGACGCTGACTTCAGGGACCACAATTCTTTGGGGCAACACGCTGGTAGGTAGAGCAGTGTGCGACCAAATGGACTTTTATCTTCTACTTGTATGTGTGTTGTTGGCATATGGGTTAATGCAGTAGAAGCTATCTTTGTTTTATGAACATATAATTTTTTTTGAAACTTCATTCTACCTTTGCTGTGGTTTTTTTGCGTTGCCTCAAGTGAAGCTGGCATAATTGTGTTTATTTTCACTGGTGTTAATTGTAAAGTAACAGTTTGTGAATGTGTTAGTATTTCTTTATCAACTACCTTTCTAATGTAATCTATCAGTCCATCAATAGTTTCAATCCGTATAGCAAAACATGTTCCATTTGGATGAGGTTTTGCATTTTTTTCTTGGCTATGCGAATGAAATGTAAAATATGCCTCAAGAGTTTTAAATACAGAAATTGCATAGTTTCCTATACCTATTAACCCACCAGTGTCATCATTAATAGTTGAAGCTATTGTTGTTAAAAATTTGTCATTCGTAAGTAGTTCCTTTTCAGTTATTTTGCTTTGAAATCCTTTTTTAAGCTTTATAGAATATATGATGCTATTGTGACATATGTAATTTGGTAAATTATGTTGATCACAATCATCTGTATTTAGCGCGTGCATTTCTGTATTTAAAGCATCTGCAAGATCCATAATGGTACGCAAATCTAAAGTATTCCAAGTAGATGCTGGTTTACAGTAGTTATGGATAATAGCAAATACAGTATTTGTTAGAGTTTGTGGATTTGGTGATATGTTATTAATATTGATCTCTTCCGGCTATTTTTGTGTTATATTGAAAGTATGTGTTTGTTGTGTCGCTTGTGTTAAAATATCAGCATTGATGTTGATATTGCCAGTGTTTGTTACTGTTTTTCGCAATATGCTATCGGGCATACTATCTGGGACTAATAATGAATTACTTTCAGTAATACGGATATCTGTATGATGGCTATTATCTGTATATATGTTTGTCTGTAAATTAGTTTTTGATGTATGTTGTTTGGAATGTATGTTTATACATGTGAGTGTTTTCTTAACGATATCTGCATATGTGTTTGCAGTAGTACTCTTCTGTGGTATACTATTACATTGTGGTATACTCATGTTACTGCTATTAGTTGTAGACAGTGTTTTAGGTGTTGTAGTAAGAGTAAAAAGTGTACCTGGATATGTTGTAGTACTAATCGTATTTAATGATGTTGATGGCTGTTCTAAATTTGGCAAAAGGCTGTTATGTATTGTAATGTTGTTTTTGGCTGTTTGTATACGTGTTTGAAATGCGTGTGTAAAATAATTGCTACATGCCTCAGTTGAATGCACATAAATTTTTTTAAGCAGGGCTGTAGTCACATTTTTTTCATTAGTGAGTATGTGTTTTTGTAGCGATTCTTTTTTAATTGTACTTATATGTATAGGAGTTAATTCATATGCTACACAATTACGTTTGGGGGACTTAAGACTTTGTGCAAGTTTTGTAATGTAGTCTATAATTTCATAAAATGCCATTTGTATAGTAATACATGTGCCATTCGGGTGAGGCATTCCTGTGTTGTCGCGGCTATGTGAATCAAATACATAATATGTATTGTTATTATTTACAATGGATATAACATAAATATCCATGCAAAGTAAAACACCAGAATGCAAATCTAGTGCAGCTTTTAATACTGTTTGCATATTTGGTGAAGATGGCTCAAAATGTGTCAATATGTCTCCATAAGAAGGTTCTTTAAGTTTAAGTGCATATATTAATGTATTGTGTTGTATAAAATTAGGCAAATCGTCAGGGTGCATAAGCTGGTGTTTATTAATCGAATGCATATCTTTATATAACGCATCACCTGAGTCCATAATGTAATGTAAATCTTCTACGGTCCATGTATTTGCAACTTTGCAATAGTTGTGTATAATTGCAAATGTGCTATTTGGCAAACATTGTCTGCCTCTTGAATTACCAGAAAATCGAACATTACCCTGATGATAATCAGCCTGCAGTACCCTTTTCATATTTATAATTACAGTAAGTTTGCTATAAAATTGTTGGACAAATACTGTAGTGTGCAGGTTAGAATTGCACACTATGTATTCCCTCGGTGTGTAGAGAAAGCAAATATTAATTAAATGGTTTTAATATGGTCCCTTGATTAGGAATTATCAATCTATGCTGTAATGCTAAAATATGGGCCTGTGTTCCGCTACAGTTTTTAAATGAGAATAAATGTACATTACATCTATGTATTTTGTCTTTGTTTATCTCTACTTCTATATTATATATCTTTCTCTATATATATAGATAGATATATCTACCTATCTGTATATATATATACACTGTTGTTACAAGTACTTAGCTAAACATAATAGTTATGTACTTTTACCTCGATGTTGTTAGTTCAAGGAGTTAGCAGCGTGCGATTTTGAAGGCAAGAATTGAAAATCTAGGAAAAAGGATAACAAACATTAATAAGTGTAAAATAATGTCATAAATTAAACTTTAGTCTTATTCAAAAAACTAAAAGTAGTAAATTAAAGTGTTTAATAGAGAAGGTGTATTGTTCAGCAAGTCGTAATATTGTCATACAGTATTAATATAGAATGTAAATAAGCATGTATTAAAGATTGTGTATTAGGGAGTATTAAAGTGTTGTGTGCATTAATGTGTAAAGACACTTTTTGTGAATACAGTGTACTGTGTGTGTAAATAGTGTGTGTAGACGTTGTGTCTAAGCAGACTATGTGTGTTAAACAGTATGTGAATGTGTGTGTGTGTAACAAAATATGTTTAGCAATGTGTACAAAGTAATTGTTTGTTAAGACTATTATAGTATTACTAGTAGAGTTATGCTGGATGTTAATATTCTGCTAATACAGAAATAGTAAGTTGTGAAAGTTATCTGAAATGGGGGGAATGTTCTTGGAGAATAATACTGTAGGAGTTCCATATTTGCTGTTAGTTGCATGCTTAATTTCCAATCACCAGGAAAGTTGCATTTTTTCGATAAAAGTTTTGTGGAATTGTAGAAGGTAAATAATAAAGTGAACGATAGTGAAGAAGATATAGTTTATATAGATATGTGATACAGAAAATTTGTAAGTGTATGTTAGAGTGCGTGTGTACTAGAATGTGTTTGTGTGTGTTCAAAAGTATATTAAGACTATGTGTTATATAAAGTAGGTGCTAAATAGTGTTCAGTAGTTAAAATGTTAGAGGCAGTAGTAATGTGTGTGTGTTGGAGAGTGAGTAGTAATGCGTGTAATAGGTAGTGTGTTTTTTAGAGAGCATGTATTAGAGAGTGTTTCTTATAGAGTATTTTTTAGACAGCATGTGTTAGAGAGCATGTTGCAGAGAGTGTATGTATAGAGTGCGTGTGTTGTAAAAGTGATTGGTAAAAAAGGATGACTGTCCAAACTGTCTCTAAAGTGTGTATGTAATGAATCTGTCATCAAAGTATGTATTAGGGAG
Organism: Triturus cristatus; assembly: GCF_964204655.1. Taxonomy (NCBI): domain Eukaryota; kingdom Metazoa; phylum Chordata; class Amphibia; order Caudata; family Salamandridae; genus Triturus; species Triturus cristatus. Next base: position 840,760,557 of record NC_140592.1, read on the forward strand.
TATATTTTGAATTATAAGGATGTATAATTAATGAGGTTATCGTTGTTACAGAAAATAAAAAATAGTAAAGAAATCTGCAATCTAAATTAAGAAATAGTGAAAAAGTTGCCAATGCCTCACCGAAGTGACCCAATAGGAGTTTGCAGATTGGTTCTCACCTGCACTCACTTTATCATCATTAGCTCTTGTAACCTAATAGTGCACCACCGTCTTTGCAGCATGCTCTCTGTACTATGCTTTTAGTATCACAATCTTTATGCCATGCTCTTTGCACCATGCTCTTTGCACCATACTCTCTGCACCATGCTCTCTGCACCATGCTCTCTGCACCATGCTCTCTACACCATGCTCTCTGCACCATGCTCTCTGCACCATGCTCTCTGCACCATGCTCTCTGCACCATGCTCTCTGCAGTACGCTATCTGCACTACGCTCTGTGCACCATGCTCATAAGTGTGGTATAGAGAGAGTGTGATACAGAGAGTGTGATACAGAGAGTGTGATACAGATAGCGTCATACAGAGAGCGTAATACAGAGAGCGTAATACAGAGAGCGTAATACAGAGAGCGTAATACAGAGAGCGTAATACAGAGAGCGTAATACAGAGAGCGTAATACAGAGAGCGTAATCCGTAGAGAGAAATAGAGATAGAGTAATATAGAGAGCATAATCCAGCGAGCTTCGTAGAGTAATACAGAAAGAGTAATATAGAGATGGCAATACAGAGAGGGCAATACAGAGAGGGCAATACAGAGAGGGCTAGGCGGAGAGGGCTAGGCGGAGAGGGCTACGCGGAGAGGGCTACGCGGAGAGGGCTACGCGGAGAGGGCTACGCGGAGAGGGCTACGTGGAGAGGGCTACGTGGAGAGGGTTAGGTGTAGATGGCTATCAAACATAGTTAAGTATGAACGTAGTGTGTTATATTAACAAAGTGTAAAGATGTATAGTCCATGGTGTGGTTGTAGCAAATGGTGGTAATTCCTGTCCCTGTGTGTAAGCTAATTGTACTGTTATTAAAAGAGTAACAAAAAGCAATGGGAATGTACTGAAATGTAAAAAGGACTTCCCCTTGCTATGCACTAGCGTAAATCTTCTAAAAATGCCTTGTATATTTGTAAGCGAAATCAGGAACTGCCCAGCCTAGGCTGCCATTAATCTGCATTATGTATCAGTTATTATGTGAAAATTGCAAACGGACATATTATTGCAGTGGGTTGAGGGGGGAGGTGTGCTGTGCAATGAAATGGCACTAACATTAATGGCTAATGCACAATTGATCACTAAAATCTACGTAAGTTGCTAAAGTTTTAATGCAGCACATTTTAATTTTAAATTCTTCGTACAGTTCATGTTTTGTCTGTACGTATAACAATCTAGAAATATGTGTACCTAAAAAGCATTGCTCAAATGAAATGAATGTGTGAGAGGTGCACGCAAATAAACAACATTTTACAAATACAGCCTAGCCTGCCATTATTCTGCATTATGGCAGTGGGTGGAGAGGGGAGGTGCGGTGTACAATGACATGGCACTAACATTATTGGTGGGAAGTAATGTGTTAAGAGAGTTTGTGTGAAGACAGAGAGTAGTGTGTGTGCGTAGATAGTGTGTGTGTAGACGGTGTGTCTAATCAGACTATGTATGTTAAACAGTATGGGAAGTGTGTGTAACCCAATAGGTTTAGCAATGTGTACAAATTAATTATTTGTTAAGACTATTATAGTATTACTAGTAGAGTTATGCTGGAAGTGACTATTTTGCTACTACAGCAATTGTAGTTTATAAAAGTGATCAGAAATGTTGGGAATGCTGAACTGAAACTATGTGTTTATAGAGTGTGTAGCCAGCATGTGTACAGAGAACATGTATTGAGCTTTTGCATGTGTAAAGAGTATGTATAGAGTGCATGTGTTGTAAAAGTGAATGTTAAAAGTGGATGACTGTCCAAACTGCATCTAAAGTGTGTATGTAAAGATTATGTAGTTCAAGTATGTATTATGGAGTATTATTAGAGTTATAAGGTTGTATAATTAATGAGTTAAGCCTTGGTAGAGCAAGTAAAAAGTAGTGTAGAAATTGGCAATGCAAAGTAAAAAGTAGTGCAGAAGTTGACAATGCCTCACGTAAGTGACCCAATAGGAGTTTGCAGATTGGTTCTCACCTGCACTCACTTTATCATGATTAGCTCTTGTCAACTAATAGTGCACCACGTTCTCTGCACCATGCTCTCTGTACTGTGGTCTTAGTATCACGATCTTTATGCCATGCTCTTTGCACTATGCTTTCAGCACCATGCTCTCTGCACCATGCTCTCTGCACCATGCTCTCTGCACCATGCTCTCTGCACCATGCTTTCTGAAGTACGCTATCTGCATTATGCTCTATGCAGTATGCTCACAAGTGTAGTACATAGTGTGGTACATAGAGCGTCATACAGAGATCGTAATACAGAGCGTAATACAGGGAGCATAATACAGGGAGCGTAATATAGGGAGCGTAATACAGAGAGCGTAATACAGAGAGCGTAATACAGAGAGCGTAATACAGAGAGCGTACTACAGAGAGCATACTGCAGAGAGCGTACTGCAGAGAGCGTACTGCAGAGAGCGTACTGCAGAGAGCGTACTGCAGAGAGCGTACTGCAGAGAGCGTACTGCAGAGAGCGTACTGCAGAGAGCGTACTGCAGAGAGCGTACTACAGAGAACGTACTACAGAGAACGTAATCCGTAGAGAGTAAGAGAGATAGAGGAATATAGAGAGCATAATCCAGCGAGCTTATTAGAGTAATACAGAAAGAGTAATACAGAAAGACTAATATAGAGAGGGTAATACAGAGAGGGTAATACAGTGAGGGCAATACAGAGAGGGCTAGGCGGAGAGGGCTAGGCGGAGCGGGCTACGTGGAGGGGGCTACGTGGAGAGGGCTACGTGGAGAGGGCTAGGCGGAGAGGGCTAGGCGGAGAGGGCTAGGCGGAGAGGGCTAGGCGGAGAGGGATAGGCGGAGAGGGCTAGGCGGAGAGGGCTAGGCGGAGAGGGCTAGGCGGAGAGGGCTAGGCGGAGGGGGCTAGGCGGAGGGGTCTACGTGGAGAGGGCTACGTGGAGAGGGCTATCAAACATAGTTAAGTATGAACGTAGTGTGTCATATTAACAAATTGTAAAGATGTACTGAATGATTTGTAAATTAAACTTCTATAAAAAAGGTGTAAAATGAAGCGTTGTGAATGCACCAAAAAGTGCAAAAGTACACTGATATTGCTCTATTTACGCCTGAAACAATAGGCATACATGCTTTTCATTCCATTAGACTGTTATTCCTGTGAATCACGTTATACTGTATTTTCGCGGTAATGGCAACGGATCCAATACCACTGAAAACTTCAAGGCGGCATGCCTTTGAATCGATAATTGTTACATGCAGCATAATTAAAGTTATGTCAACGTACTGGCCCTGTTTAATAGTTACGTTCAAATGCCTCGAAAGCCGTGAACATAAGAAGGGCAGCGGCCCCCCAAAAAAAAAACTGATTTATCTGCTAAAGTTCCTATGCAGCGCAATCACAATTCAAACTCTTTGTACTGTTAACTATGTGTGTAAAGCGTACGGAAACAACATATTAAAATGACAGGCTAGGCTGCCATTACTCCGCATTATGGCAGTGTATGGAGGGGCGAGGTGTGCTCTGCAATGAATTGGTGCTAACATTATTGGCGGCAGCACAATTAAAATATAAAGTCAACATAAGGCGCTCTAAATGTTAAGCAGCAAACAGTACACGTGAAAGTCTCCGTACTGTTTCTATTTGGTCTGTGCGTATAGTAACCTATAAGTCTGTGCACGTGAAAAGAGCTTCTCAAATAAAACTTTGCGAATAGTGCACAGTAATCAACATTTTACAAATCCCGCCTAGCCTGCCATTACTCTGCATTATGGAAGTGGGTGAAGGAGGGAAGTGTGCTGCACAAAGACATGTCACTAAGATTAATGGCGGCAAGTAAGTAGAAAATTAAGACTCTAAATTTTCGAGGCACTTTACAAAAAATGTTCACTGTATGGAAGCAAAAATACACTAAGAAGGCATATTCGAGCTTGCAAAAACGTACATGCAACACTATATATAAAATCTTTTATCAAACTGTTAGATATGTGCATATTAAAAAGATGAAAAAAGTGCCCGTAAAAAAGTGAAAAAAAGCAATTTCTGAAGGCCTGATTATGAATTTTCGAATACAACGTCTAGGTACTGTCCCTTGTTAAAACTAACACATTTTCTATGAGTAGTGCACGCCAATAAACCACATATGTACTGAATGCTTTGTAAATTAAACTTCTAGAAAAAAGGTGTGTAATGAAGCGTTGTGAACACACCAAAAATTGCAAAAGTACACTGATATTGCTCTATTTACGCCTGAAACAATAGGCATACATGCTTTTCATTCCATTAGACTGCTATTCCTGTGAATCACGTTAGAACGTATTTTCGCGGTAATGGCAACGGACACAATCCCCCTGAAAACTTCAAGGCGGCATGCCTTAGAATCGATAATTGTTACATGCAGCACAATAAAAGTGATGTCAACGTACTGGCCCTGTGTAATAGTTACGTTTAAAAGCCTCGAAATCCGTGAACATAAGAAGTGCTGCGGCCCCCCCCAAAAAAACCTGATTTATCCGGTCAAGTTCCTATGCAGCCCAATTTTATTTTAAAGTCTTTGTACTGTTAAATATGTGTGTAAAGCGTACGGAAACATATTAAAATGACAGGCTAGGCTGCCATTACTTCGCATTATGGCAGTGGGTGGAGGGGCGAGGTGTGCTCTGCAATGAATTGGTGCTAACATTATTGGCGGCAGCACAATTAAAATATAAAGTCAACATAAGGCGCTGTAAATGTTAAGCAGCAAACAGTACACGTGAAAGTCTCCGTACTGTTTCTATTTGGTCTGTGCGTATAGTAACCTATAAGTCTGTGCACGTGAAAAGAGCTTCTCAAATAAAACTTCGCGAATAGTGCACAGTAATCAACATTTTACAAATCCCGCCTAGCCTGCCATTACTCTGCATTATGGAAGTGGGTGAAGGAGGGAAGTGTGCTGCACAAAGACATGTCACTAAGATTAATGGCGGCAAGTAAGTAGAAAATTAAGACTCTAAATTTTCGAGGCACTTTACAAAAAAAGTTCACTGTATGGAAACAAAAAAACACTAAGAAGGCATATTCGAGCTTGCCAAAACGTACATGCAACACTATATATAAAATCTTTTAGCAAACTGTTAGATATGTGCATATTAAAAAGATGAAAAAAGTGCCCGTAAAAAAGTGAAAAAAAGCAATTTCTGAAGGCCTGATTATGAATTTCCGAAGACAACGTCTAGGTACTGTCCGTTGTTAAAACTAACACATTTTCTATGAGTAGTGCACGACAATAAACCACATATGTACTGAATGCTTTGTAAATTAAACTTCTAGAAAAAAGGTGTGTAATGAAGCGTTGTGAACACACCAAAAATTGCAAAAGTAGACTGATATTGCTCTATTTACGCCTGAAACAATAGGCATACATGATTTACATTCCATTAGACTGCTATTCCTGTGAATCACTTTATACCGTATTTTCGCGGTAATGGCAACGGACACAATCCCCCTGAAAAGTTCAAGGCGGCATGCCTTAGAATCGATAATTGTTACATGCAGCGCAATAAAAGTGATGTCAACGGACTGGCCCTGTGTAATAGTTACGTTTAAAAGCCAAGAAATCCGTGAACATAAGAAGTGCTGCGGCCCCCCCCCAAAAAAACCTGATTTATCCGGTAAAGTTCCTATGCAGCCCAATTACAATTCAAACTCTTTGTACTGTTAACTATGTGTGTAAAGCGTACGGAAACAACATATTAAAATGACAGGCTAGGCTGCCATTACTCCGCATTATGGCAGTGTGTGGAGGGGCGAGGTGTGCTCTGCAATGAATTGGTGCTAACATTATTTGCGGCAGCACAATTAAAATATAAAGTCAACATAAGGCGCTCTAAATGTTAAGCAGCAAACAGTACACGTGAAAGTCTCCGTACTGTTTCTATTTGGTCTGTGCGTATAGTAACCTATAAGTCTGTGCACGTGAAAAGAGCTTCTCAAATAAAACTTTGCGAATAGTGCACAGTAATCAACATTTTACAAATCCCGCCTAGCCTGCCATTACTCTGCATTATGGAAGTGGGTGAAGGAGGGAAGTGTGCTGCACAAAGACATGTCACTAAGATTAATGGCGGCAAGTAAGTAGAAAATTAAGACTCTAAATTTTCGAGGCACTTTACAAAAAAAGTTCACTGTATGGAAGCAAAAAAACACTAAGAAGGCATATTCGAGCTTGCCAAAACGTACATGCAACACTATATATAAAATCTTTTATCAAACTGTTAGATATGTGCATATTAAAAAGATGAAAAAAGTGCCCGTAAAAAAGTGAAAAAAAGCAATTTCTGAAGGCCTGATTATGAATTTCCGAAGACAACGTCTAGGTACTGTCCGTTGTTAAAACTAACACATTTTCTATGAGTAGTGCACGACAATAAACCACATATGTACTGAATGCTTTGTAAATTAAACTTCTAGGAAAAAGGTGTGTAATGAAGCGTTGTGAACACACCAAAAATTGCAAAAGTACACTGATATTGCTCTATTTACGCCTGAAACAATAGGCATACATGCTTTTCATTCCATTAGACTGCTATTCCTGTGAATCACGTTAGAACGTATTTTCGCGGTAATGGCAACGGACACAATCCCCCTGAAAACTTCAAGGCGGCATGCCTTAGAATCGATAATTGTTACATGCAGCACAATAAAAGTGATGTCAACGTACTGGCCCTGTGTAATAGTTACGTTTAAAAGCCTCGAAATCCGTGAACATAAGAAGTGCTGCGGCCCCCCCCAAAAAAACCTGATTTATCCGGTCAAGTTCCTATGCAGCCCAATTTTATTTTAAAGTCTTTGTACTGTTAAATATGTGTGTAAAGCGTACGGAAACATATTAAAATGACAGGCTAGGCTGCCATTACTTCGCATTATGGCAGTGGGTGGAGGGGCGAGGTGTGCTCTGCAATGAATTGGTGCTAACATTATTGGCGGCAGCACAATTAAAATATAAAGTCAACATAAGGCGCTGTAAATGTTAAGCAGCAAACAGTACACGTGAAAGTCTCCGTACTGTTTCTATTTGGTCTGTGCGTATAGTAACCTATAAGTCTGTGCACGTGAAAAGAGCTTCTCAAATAAAACTTCGCGAATAGTGCACAGTAATCAACATTTTACAAATCCCGCCTAGCCTGCCATTACTCTGCATTATGGAAGTGGGTGAAGGAGGGAAGTGTGCTGCACAAAGACATGTCACTAAGATTAATGGCGGCAAGTAAGTAGAAAATTAAGACTCTAAATTTTCGAGGCACTTTACAAAAAAAGTTCACTGTATGGAAACAAAAAAACACTAAGAAGGCATATTCGAGCTTGCCAAAACGTACATGCAACACTATATATAAAATCTTTTAGCAAACTGTTAGATATGTGCATATTAAAAAGATGAAAAAAGTGCCCGTAAAAAAGTGAAAAAAAGCAATTTCTGAAGGCCTGATTATGAATTTCCGAAGACAACGTCTAGGTACTGTCCGTTGTTAAAACTAACACATTTTCTATGAGTAGTGCACGACAATAAACCACATATGTACTGAATGCTTTGTAAATTAAACTTCTAGAAAAAAGGTGTGTAATGAAGCGTTGTGAACACACCAAAAATTGCAAAAGTAGACTGATATTGCTCTATTTACGCCTGAAACAATAGGCATACATGATTTACATTCCATTAGACTGCTATTCCTGTGAATCACTTTATACCGTATTTTCGCGGTAATGGCAACGGACACAATCCCCCTGAAAAGTTCAAGGCGGCATGCCTTAGAATCGATAATTGTTACATGCAGCGCAATAAAAGTGATGTCAACGGACTGGCCCTGTGTAATAGTTACGTTTAAAAGCCAAGAAATCCGTGAACATAAGAAGTGCTGCGGCCCCCCCCCAAAAAAACCTGATTTATCCGGTAAAGTTCCTATGCAGCCCAATTACAATTCAAACTCTTTGTACTGTTAACTATGTGTGTAAAGCGTACGGAAACAACATATTAAAATGACAGGCTAGGCTGCCATTACTCCGCATTATGGCAGTGTGTGGAGGGGCGAGGTGTGCTCTGCAATGAATTGGTGCTAACATTATTTGCGGCAGCACAATTAAAATATAAAGTCAACATAAGGCGCTCTAAATGTTAAGCAGCAAACAGTACACGTGAAAGTCTCCGTACTGTTTCTATTTGGTCTGTGCGTATAGTAACCTATAAGTCTGTGCACGTGAAAAGAGCTTCTCAAATAAAACTTTGCGAATAGTGCACAGTAATCAACATTTTACAAATCCCGCCTAGCCTGCCATTACTCTGCATTATGGAAGTGGGTGAAGGAGGGAAGTGTGCTGCACAAAGACATGTCACTAAGATTAATGGCGGCAAGTAAGTAGAAAATTAAGACTCTAAATTTTCGAGGCACTTTACAAAAAAAGTTCACTGTATGGAAGCAAAAAAACACTAAGAAGGCATATTCGAGCTTGCCAAAACGTACATGCAACACTATATATAAAATCTTTTATCAAACTGTTAGATATGTGCATATTAAAAAGATGAAAAAAGTGCCCGTAAAAAAGTGAAAAAAAGCAATTTCTGAAGGCCTGATTATGAATTTCCGAAGACAACGTCTAGGTACTGTCCGTTGTTAAAACTAACACATTTTCTATGAGTAGTGCACGACAATAAACCACATATGTACTGAATGCTTTGTAAATTAAACTTCTAGGAAAAAGGTGTGTAATGAAGCGTTGTGAACACACCAAAAATTGCAAAAGTACACTGATATTGCTCTATTTACGCCTGAAAAAATAGGCATACATGCTTTTCATTCCATTAGACTGCTATTCCTGTGAATCACGTTATACCGTATTTTCGCGGTAATGGCAACGGACACAATCCCCCTGAAAAGTTCAAGGCGGCATGCCTTAGAATCGATAATTGTTACATGCAGCGCAATAAAAGTGATGTCAACGGACTGGCCCTGTGTAATAATTACGTTTAAAAGCCTAGAAATCCGTGAACATAAGAAGTGCTGCGCCCCCCCCCCCAAAAACCTGATTTATCCGGTAAAGTTCCTATGCAGCCCAATTACAATTCAAACTCTTTGTACTGTTAACTATGTGTGTAAAGCGTACGGAAACAACACATTAAAATGACAGGCTAGGCTGCCATTACTCCGCATTATGGCAGTGTGTGGAGGGGCGAGGTGTGCTCTGCAATGAATTGGTGCTAACATTATTTGCGGCAGCACAATTAAAATATAAAGTCAACATAAGGCGCTCTAAATGTTAAGCAGCAAATAGTACACGTGAAAGTCTCCGTACTGTTTCTATTTGGTCTGTGCGTATAGTAACCTATAAGTCTGTGCACGTGAAAAGAGCTTCTCAAATAAAACTTTGCGAATAGTGCACAGTAATCAACATTTTACAAATCCCGCCTAGCCTGCCATTACTCTGCATTATGGAAGTGGGTGAAGGAGGGAAGTGTGCTGCACAAAGACATGTCACTAAGATTAATGGCGGCAAGTAAGTAGAAAATTAAGACTCTAAATTTTCGAGGCACTTTACAAAAAATGTTCACTGTATGGAAGCAAAAAAACACTAAGGCATATTTGAGCTTGCCAAAACGTACATGCGACACTATATATAAAATCTTTTATCAAACTGTTAGATATGTGCATATTAAAAAGATGAAATAAGTGTCAGTAAAAAAGTGCTCCTAAGAATAACTTATTCTGTGTTGAAAATGAAAATAAAAGTACAACATATATACGCAATGGACTGCAAGTGAAACATGAGCGATAAATGTGTAGAAGGAAGGATTGTAAATGCGCAAAGTTTCCCAATACATTTTTTTTTTGCGAAATAATTATCTAAGATTAAGAAAACAATGTAAGTACAGAAAGCACATAAAAAGCACAAAGTACTGAAAGCACGATAATGCAAGAGGCTCTTTAATTTTGCTCGGGATGAAGTCGCTTACTTGTTTTCCAACGATCGTATCGGTCCGCTCTCTCGAAGTATACCTGCTGGTTTTTCTTCAAGAAATGTTTCTAACAGTTGCTTGGCTCCTTTAAATACTGTAAAAGAAAAAAAACGCTGGTTACTTAATTAAATCACAAAAGAGAGACCACTTTGTAGTTTAAAAGAGCATGTAGGTGAGATGTTGTTAAGGATGTTGCTGTCTGGCAGTATGTAAATTGTAGATAGGAGTCTGTCCCGAACAATGAAAGGATAGTGGAGGTTGTGAATCGTTAGTGCTGATGTGCGAGTTGGGCCTATTTAGAATAACAAAGCATGGTGTTCGTCGTCTGCGAGCGAGATGGCTCCAAGTGGTCTGGCTCTAAAACAAAAAAAACAAAAAAAGGTTAGTTAAAGAGAATCTTAAAAAAGTAAAAAAAATACACAATTTTACTTACCTTGAACCTTTTGCAGCACAAACATGATACGATATGGCCTATTTATACACATTAGATAAAAAGTATTTACAGCATGAAAATACACAAGATGTTTTATCTGACTTTAACAAACAACATCCGTTGAACCCAGGAAACACAAGATGGGCACGAGGCTGTAAGAGGTGACTAACGCCACACTATCTTAACACGAGCATGAGAAGTGCGGCCAAAGCAATGTAAAATGTTCACTAAGACGCGACCCCTAATCAAATGGCGAATACCAATAAAAAATGAAATAGGGCTACCTGTAACCGCAAACCCGTCCATCAACGACGGCCAAAGCTGCCCATTGAGGAACGAAGACGCCAAAGCACGGGGCACACCTTGAAAGTAAAGAAAAATACATATTAGTACAAAAATTGCAAATAAGTTACCTACAAACGCAAACCTGGCGATTCACGGCTGGCCAAGCACTCCATGCAGGAAGGAAGACGCCAAGACACAGGCCACAAGACGGTACCAACAAATACATGGCGGACACAAATGAAAGGCCAAATGGGTTACCTGGAAACGCAGAGCTGTCCATTGACGACTGGCAAAGGTGTCCATGCCTGAACGAAAACGTCAAAATACGGCCCACAGCTACAAAGATAAAAGAAATACAATTTAGTAAAACAATTCAAAACGCATAGAAAATAAAATAAGCAAATGCAGCACTTACTTCTATAGCTTCTGTGAAGATATCCCCAACGTCCGTGTACTTTAATTTAAATACGTGCCACACCCTGACGTATAAAAGGTAGCGAAAAGCACATTCGACCAAATTATAAAGAAATTGTTCAAATGTGACGGATATTTGTTTTGCAACCTCTAAATCAATTGTATGAGCCTAAAAAAAATAATAAACGCAATGACACCACAAACATGACAAGAATATTAATATTAAATCGCTTTCGCATAAGAGCCAGACAATCCGTACCATAATATGTGGCACTGCTATGTTTTCTGTAAATGCGAAATATTTCCAAAGAGCACAAAAATCATAGAAACGTATAACAAACCACAAACTATATAGATTAGTTTTTTTTCGAAAAAAACGAACTTACCTTGAAGCCAGGAAACAAGAGATGATCACGAGGCAGTAAGAGATGACTAACGCAACACTAGCTTAACACGGGCATGAGAAGTGCGGCCATGCCGTGCAACGCGATCCCAAAACAAATGGCGGACACCAATAAAAGTTCAAAAGGGCTAAGTGTAATCACAAAAGCCAACCATCCAAGACGCCCAAAGCTGGCCATGCAGGAAGGAAGACGCCAAGACACGGGCCACAAGACGGTACCAACAAATACATGGCGGACACAAGTGAAAGGCCAAATGGGTTACCTGGAAACGCAGAGCTGTCCATTGACGCCTGGCAAAGGTGTCCATGCCGGAACGAAAACGTCAAAATACGGCCCACAGCTACAAAGATAAAAGAAATACAATTTAGTAAAACAATTCAAAACGCATAGAAAATAAAATAAGCAAATGCAGCACTTACTTCTATAGCTTCTGTGAGGATATCCCCAACGTCCGTGTACTTTAATTTAAATACGTGCCACACCCTGACGTATAAAAGGTAGCGAAAAGCACATTCGACAAAATTATAAAGAAATTGTTCAAATGTTACGGATATTTTTTTTGCAACCTCAAAATCAATTGTATGAGCCTTAAAAAAATATATAAACGCAATGCCACCACAAACATTAAAAGAATAATAATATAAAATCGCTTTCGCATAAGATCCAGACAATCCGTACAATAATATGTGGCACTGCTATGTTTTCTGTAACTGCGAAATACTTCCTAAAAGCATGGAAATTATAGCAACGTATAACAAACCACAAACTATATCTATTTGTATTTTTTCGTAAAAAACGAACTTACCTTGCAGCCAGTAAACATGAGATGATCACGAGGCTGTAAGAGATGACTAACGCAACACTATCTTAACACGGGCATGAGAAGTGCGGCCAAAGCAAGACAATGTTCACAATAAGACACGACCTTAAATCAAATAGCCCACACCAATAAATAAAAAATGAAATAGGGCTACCTGTAACCGCAAACCCGTCCATCGATGACGGCCAAAGCTGCCCATTGAGGAACGAAAACGCCAAAGCACGGGGCACACCTTGAAAGTAAAGAAAAGTCCAGATTAGTACAAAAATAGCAAATGAGTTACCTACAAACGCAAACCTGGCGATTCACGGCTGGCAAAGCACTCCATGCAGGAAGGAAGACGCCAAGACACGGGCCACAAGACGGTACCAACAAATACATGGCGGACACAAATGAAAGGCCAAATGGGTTACCTGGAAACGCAGAGCTGTCCATTGACGACTGGCAAAGGTGTCCATGCCGGAACGAAAATGTCAAAATACGGCCCACAGCTACAAAGATAAAAGAAATACAATTTAGTAAAACAATTCAAAACGCATAGAAAATAAAATAAGCAAATGCAGCACTTACTTCTATAGCTTCTGTGAGGATATCCCCAACGTCCGTGTACTTTAATTTAAATACGTGCCACACCCTGACGTATAAAAGGTTGCGAAAAGCACATTCGACCAAATTATAAAGAAATAGTTCAAATGTTACGGATATTTGTTTTGCAACCTCAAAATCAATTGTATGAGCCTTTAAAAAAACAATAAACGCAATTTCACCACCAACATGAAAAGAATATTAATATAAAATCGCTTTCGCATAAGAGCCAGACAATCCGTACAATAATATGTGGCACTGCTATGTTTTCTGTTACTGCGAAATACTTCCTAAAGCATGGAAATTATAGCAACTTATAACAAACCACAAACTATATCTATTAGTATTTCTTCGAAAAAAACTAACTTACCTTGCAGCCAGGAAACACGAGATGATCACGAGGCTGTAAGAGATGACTAACGCAACACTATCTTAAGACGGGCATAAGAAGTGCGGCCAAAGCAAGACAATGTTCACAATAAGACGCGCCCTTAAATCAAATAGCCCACACCAATAAATAAAAGCTACAAAGATAAAAGAAATACAATTTAGTAAAACAATTCAAAACGCATAGAAAATAAAATACGCCAATGCAGCACTTACTTCTATAGCTTCTGTGAGGATATCCCCAATGTCCGTGTACTTTAATTTAAAGACGTGCCACACCCTGACGTATAAAAGGTAGCGAAAAGCACATTTGACCAAATTATAAAGAAATTGTTCAAATGTGACGGATATTTGTTTTGCAACCTCTAAATCAATTCTATGAGCCTAAAAAAAATAATAAACGCAATGACACCACAAACATGACAAGAATATTAATATAAAATCGCTTTCGCATAAGAGCCAGACAATCCGTACCATAATATGTGGCACTGCTATGTTTTCTGTAAATGCGAAATATTTCCAAAGAGCACAAACATCATAGAAACGTATAACAAACCACAAACTATATAGATTAGTATTTTTTCGAAAAAAACGAACTTACCTTGAAGCCAGGAAACACGAGATAATCACGAGGCAGTAAGAGATGACTAACGCAACACTAGCTTAACACGGGCATGAGAAGTGCGGCCATGCCGTGCAACGCGATCCCAAAACAAATGGCGGACACCAATAAAAGTTCAAAAGGGCTAAGTGTAATCACAAAAGCCAACCATCCAAGACGCCCAAAGCTGGCCATGCAGGTAGGAAGACGCCAAGACACGGGCCACAAGACGGAACCAACAAATAAATGGCGGACACACAAAAACAGGGGGCACAATACGCGAGACACAAACAAATTGCGGACACAATTTAAAGTGGAAATAGTTTACCTAGAAAGGAGACGAGTCAATAGTCCAAAAAACCACGCATACACATAGAACGTAGAAGGTCATGGCAAACAACACCACAAGGAAAGCTAAAACAAACACGTCAATACACGGGTCACAGCAAGACGATTATCAGTGTATCAGTGACAAGTCAGACCAGGGTGCAGTAGTACGATTTTCAAAATATCGCATTAGGAGAAATGCTATTGGGCCACCGCGGTGATTTAAAGAGACGCTTAAGACTGTAAGTTACGGGCTAGTACGTCCATGACGAAATATGTACTGATCAAGCGCGGTACTGCAAAGGCACCCCCATGATTATTTTCGCATCGAAAGTAAACACACGGCTGACTTTGCTAAAGGCGACTGGAACAAAAAAAAAGAGCAAGGACGAACAAAGAGGCAAAATGCCTTAACTAAACGCACAACAGCACGAAAGTAAACACACGGCTGACTTTGACACGGCTGACTTTGCTAAAGGCGACTGGAAAAAAAAAGGAGCAAGGAGGAACAAACAGGCGAAATGCCTTAACTATACTCACAACAGCACGAAAGTAAACACACGGCTGACTTTGACACGGCTGACTTTGCTAAAGGCGACATGGCAAACAACACCACAAGGAAAGCTAAAACAAACACGTCAATACACGGGTCACAGCAAGACGATTATCAGTGTATCAGTGACAAGTCAGACCAGGGTGCAGAAGTACGATTTTCAAAATATCGCATTAGGAGAAATGCTATTGGGCCACCGCGGTGATTTAAAGAGACGCTTAAGACTGTAAGTTACGGGCTAGTACGTCCATGACGAAATATGTACTGATCAAGCGCGGTACTACAAAGGCACCCCCATGATTATTTTCGCATCGAAAGTAAACACACGGCTGACTTTGCTAAAGGCGACTGGAACAAAAAAAAAAAGAGCAAGGACGAACAAACAGGCAAAATGCCTTAACTAAACGCACAACAGCACGAAAGTAAACACACGGCTGACTTTGACACGGCTGACTTTGCTAAAGGCGACTGGAAAAAAAAAAGAGCAAGGAGGAACAAACAGGCGAAATGCCTTAACTATACTCACAACAGCACGAAGATCCTCACGGCCAGAGGACAGCAAAACAATGGCGGATGGAAGCTCCGAAACTTTTTCGGATTCGGGGGCGTGTTCCTGCTGTTCTAAAAGGGCGTGGCTAAAAAGTGGAAAGAACAGCAAGGAACACGCCCCCGAATCTGAAAAAGACGGAGCCTATTTGGAGGGACGGCTCTCTCCTCCAATGGCGGGCCTCCGTTTAGGAAGCCAGCCAATGGAGGAGAAGCAAAAAGAGAGGCGGGCTAAATAGCCACTCTAGGAAACATTAAATCTTCCGACTTCCGGTTCTGCCTTCGGCAGACCGGTAGTCCTCGACCTAAAAAGATGATAATGAAAAAGATTTAATATGAAAAACAATGAGAAGATATTTAAATATTTTAAATGTAGGCTTATTTACCATCAATTTTATATGTAACCTCTGCGCTCTTTACTGTTTTATCTGAAAGAATATTGTAACATCATTTCACACAAACAACTTCATAAGTCTATAGTATATTAATTAAAATATCAGATTACTTTTAAATCTGTCTTAGACTTCTTGGCAGTGCTGGGAAACACAATATTGAAAGATGGCCGTCTTACTTGTAAGACCAGAAGCTTTGGCCTCATCAAGTGTAGAGCTTTGTTTTGCCGTCCTTTTTCTGTTTCCATGCCCCTTTTGACAGTTCGGATTCGTTTTCTCGTGAGGGACTGAACTCAAATTTCAGGATAGCGGCAGAAAAAAAGAGAAGATGATGGAGGGTATAGCTAGATGGTGGAAGGCCAAGAAGGTTGAAAAGGATGCTGTCGTATCAAAAATCAAAGCAAGCAGGTTAAACATACGCCCTGTCAGCAAATCACCACGCACAGGAGATTCGTCAATACCTGTAAGTAAAGACGTATTGTTACTTTTGAGACAGGGGTATTAAGCTCGTGAAGTAGGGGAACAGATAACAATTGAGGAAAGTAGGGGATAATAGCTACTAATGAGGAGGAAGGTACTGGAGAGTACCGAAAGCAGACCTGCTCATTGGCCCCTTGTCAAAGGGTATTATCATTGGTTCATTTCTGGTTTACAGTAAACGTCAATTAGCATGGTGGGACTTATAGTACCGCTTCTCCCAATTAGGGCCTCGGAATGTTAGTGCCGGTGGCTGAGAAAACAGTACTGGCTAAAAGTCACACTCCTATCTCGCATCAATGAAACATTTCTAGAGCTATCAGTGGCTACGTGGTGAATTAATCCTGGGGGAGAAATAGGGCCTGGGTGTGTCTTGAATGGAGTGGAGGTACTACTTTAGAATGCAGTAGGTAGAAATTGAGAAGAAAGGGCGACGTTGAGGAACAACTGGTGAAGGAGAGGAGGTGGAGAAGTTTGGGAAGGAATAGGAAAATAGATAATGCAATCAATCGGAAAGGATCACTGAGGGAGAAGAAGGCAGGAGGGGGATCTGCTGGTTGTGTGGTGCGAAGCAGTTTAAATATAAGTGCTGGAGCTAAGGTAACTGAAAACAAGCGTGTGAGGGTTCTAGTGGGCATCTTTAAATGAAATTAATTTGCTGGCACGTCTATATTTACGGTTTAAATCTCTTTTTTGGTTTTCAAAAGGAATTCACAAGACTGAAGAGCATACATGAAGCGTAATAGCATAACATTCAGAATCTTAAGCTCTTGGTTAGACCAAAAAAAAAACTTCAACTGGCCCTCCCTCCCCTACACCCCTCGTGTACTCAACCGAGTTCGTTCTTCCATTGAGGTCCTGTGTAGTATCTAGTATGCGCTTTAGTTGGACGAACCATTTTATGTAGGGGTATCCCCCCAGTTAGCTGTAAAAGGCGAATCTATTGAGGGCAGGTTAGTTCCCTAAACTCTACTGAGAGTAAGACAATGAAGGGGCGCCAGAGTCCCTATAAGTGTCAGCCTTGGAGGGAAGTGCAAAGGTAAACTTCTTAATTCCTAGGATATGCCATAAGCGGTGTATCCAACCCAGGTGTGTCCGAAGTTTATCAATGCCCCAGTGTGTGCTAAGATGTTTGGAAAGGCAGCCCCCAGCACAAGCCCGATCTGTCATCCCTTGTGTGACTTCCGTGCATATGGAAGGACATTGGGGAGCCCCAATATCACGTAGACAGGAACGCGTGGAAGTTGTGTGCTCAGATGTGTGTCAATTTCAGTTAATACCCTGTCTCAGTATTGTGTGAGTCTAGGGCAATTCTAGAGTAGGTGCAAGAGTGTCCCCGAAGGGCCCAGATCCCTTACAGCATGCAGCGCTTATGGAAGGGTTGCCTCTGTGAAGGCGCATAGGCATGAGATACCAATATGTCGCTATTTTAGTGGCGGTCTCAATACTAGATGTATTGCGTGCTGTATGGTTTGCCCTATGATAAATCACCTCCCACTCTTTCTGCGTCAGTTGGCACCCCAATTCTGTTTCCCACCTCCTCTGTCCAGCAATTTTAGCCAGTGGACTGCCTTATTGGAGTATTCTGTACAGTTTCGTAATGATACGCTTATTAGACGTTTTTGTGACTAGCCAAAGCTCAAACGTAGTAAGGACCCCCTGAGCCCTCAGATGCACTGTTGAATGGTGGAGCCAGAGTCTAACTTGTAGATAATGCATCCTGAGGGGGCATGGCCAACTGCAGAAGAAAATGGCCGCACCTTGAGGCGGCTTCGTCCGAGTGCAGCCATTAACAAGACCATCCGTACATTAATCCGGAATTACTGAGCAGTAATCGTCAGTTTTGTTCCCTTTGACTCCAGCGGGCTCATTTTGAGCCGTGAACCGGCAGATTCGGCTGTTGGACGCCTGTGATTTGCCTGGCGCGCCCAGCGGGCCTGGTCTTTGTCGTTCCTCCCGCTCATCATCCTGAGGTGAACGCCATGCTGACTGCCCAGAAATGGGGAACTGCGGAGAGACTTCAGCAGGGTGGTGACTCCGGTGAACAGCGTGCCAGAAAAGAAGTGGCCAGAGCACGATTGGCTCTGAGGTGGCTGACGGAGCAGAGGCGGCGCTGAGGGGCCGGCATTACTGGAGCGTGCCTCAAAGTAAGGAGGGGGCAAGCGATCCGGACGTGGAGTGTACCTGCCCCCCTGGGACTGCAAGTGTGAGAGAAGTGCTGCTGGTTGCTCCCTCCTCCCTCCCTCCCTCCAGGTTCCCGGGTGCACAGACAGGCTTGAGTCACCCGACCGTAGTCGGAAACGCCCAACGAGACGCACAGGGCCCACAGTGGCAATCCGGTCCCAGGAGGCGGCCAAGGGGCCAAAAATACTCCATTTGCAGAGAGCAGCGCTGGGTGTTGGTCCGAGAGGCCAGATTGGAGATAAATAGGGCACATTAATTACGTGAGCAGCTGTAATTGTTGTGGCGCCTCGCTGCCTGGACTGGGATTACTCACCGGCTGCAACGAAGGGATGCCAGCTCCTCCATGACTGTAAGGGGAGAGCAACAAATCGAGGCTTGCTGGTCCTGAGATTGCCGCACTTGCCGGTGGACCAGGGAGGTCCTGCAGCTTTGAAGGGCAACCTGAGTTCATCTTGGGGACCAAGTGGTGACCGATAATTAGCAGCCTGCAACTCGGAAGGCGGGACGCTCTTTGGGAACCTGGGGCGCAGTAGTAGCAGAATTATTGGCGGGGCACAGCACCGGAGGAAGCAGCCAATGCAGACAGTGTTTTTCCTCCTGAGAGAGGGCGCAACCCAGAAACCCCATCTAACGAAACACTAGGGCTATCCGGGCAGCTTCCACTCACCCGTGCGGAGTTCTATACTGCTTGGGCATGGCGGGTGGTTGCAACACCTAGGCCCCCATGCAGACCAAATTGGAAAAATATGCGTGGGACATGGTCTCTGGTCCCACTCATAAGGGAGCTCAAGACCCGCCCGAGAAACAACAGGACATTGATGGGGCAAAGGTACCGACCCTGCAGGATATCCTACCGGCTATCACGATGGTGAGAACGTCACTGGAGTCCAAGATTATCTCGGAAGTATCCCTAATTAGAGCGGACATGCGTTCAATGAACACTAGACTCAAGGATGTTGAGTCGACCGCGGGCTCCCTTGTCAAGGACACTACCCCCCTACAGCAGAGGGTGGATGACGTATAGACTCTAGACAAGAGGCTCAACTGGATGAGTATGAAGGGCGCTCAAGGCGCAAAAACGTACGCATACTGGGGGTCCCGGAGCGCGCGGATGAACAAGCATCAGACACCTGTTCCTGGAGGAGCTAGTCACGAATTACCTGAAACCTACTAGACTGTCAAAATTCTTTACAGTTGAGAGAGCACATAGAGTGCCAGGGGGCAAACCGAAACCTGGAGCCCCCCCCCCCCACGAGACCCATAGTTGTGAGAATCTTCAACTATAGGGACAGGGATATCATTCTACAAACTGCTGCACAACACCACCAAATGAATTTCAAAATAGTAGGGTGACTTTCTTCCCGCACTTCACGCTAAAGGTGCAACACCAGCGGCGCAGCTTCCTGGAATTAAAGAAAGCACTGTGGGACAAGAACGTAAAATATGCGATGATTTTTCCGTCTAAATTAAGAGTGGAGTCCGAGGGCAAGGTCTGGTTCTTCGTCACCCCTGAAGAGGCATGGGACTGGCTAGATGGCTGGCGACTGGCCAGCAAGAAGTCACCAAAGCCAACGACTTAGACGAGAACAGCCTCGAGGGGAGCAGGGGGTGGGATCCCCACAGAGAGAACAAGCAGAGGAAGACGGCGCCAAGTGAGAACTAGTCTGTATGACTCATGGTAATTGTGAAGTTCCTATGGACACTACTCTAGAGGGCCTGGTAACAGTGGGTCCCTCAAACACAACACTAGAAGGGGCAAGGCATGAACTGCAATTTCATATAGACAGTGCGGAACTGAACAATGTTATTCAATGAAGTAATTGATGAGCGCATTGTGATACTGAACCAGTAATTGATTGTATTGATTTGAACGGATGTCAGGTTGGGCACACACACCTTGAGTTATAGGGGTGGGCCATAGGCACTCTGCAAGTTTGGGGTGGTGGAAGGTTCTGATACTGCCATGCAGGAAGGCAGGGAGAGGGGTAAAGTTGATTAAGTTAAGGGGGGTGGGGCTCTTGTCACTGACAATATATGACTACGACATTCATCAAAAAGCAAGTCTTTCTAGTGTTAGGATGGGGGGAAGGGAAGTTTAGTTATGTTTATCCAACACAGTTCGGACAAGATGGACAACAAGAGGTGCATTAATGATAACACAATCAGTACGTTTAACAAGGGGCATATGGTGGGGCTGGATGGGCGATAAACGCCGCACAAACCTTTGGATACTGTTAGGGGCTTCCCCTGCGACTGCAGTTTAACACCCTAGATGAGTATGGACTCAGCAACTAAGCAAGGACTCCGATTGTTGTCCTGGAATGTTAATGGACTGGGGGACAAGATAAAGAGGGGAATAGTGCTTCATAAAACGACATTCCCCAGACGTGATCCTACTACAAGAGACGTATTTATTAGGAAATGCATGTAACGCAATGTTGAGGAGGGGGATTAAAATGGTGGCACATTCAGCGTTTGGTTCAGGATCCAGGGGGGTGGGAATAATGTGAAAAACCAGAACCAATTGGACCTGGCGGCGCAGGGTACGCCTTAATCTCCTGGGTTCTCCTGCTTAGCTACACAGAGACACGGGGACACTCTGTCGGCGTAAAATATCAGATTTTATTAGCTGCAGCTAGTACAGTTGTCCTAGAAGTACACACGGTATGTTCTCAGGAGACTGCCACTTCACTCCGTGGCGCACAATCTTATATAGTACATAGGTGACATATACATTAACCAAAAAACACACCTAAAACATATAAAAAGAGCCAATAAGAAAAGTTGGAAAACAGAACAGAACCACTAGGAAAGGTTTGAAAATAAAGTATCGAGTAACTCGAAGAAGCCTCTTCTCTAACTGTGTTTGTCACCCCTCCCCACGAGCTAATTCATTAACTGACTTGTAGCTGACTTGCAGGTGACGAGATACGTTTGTGTGTTTTGGAGGACAGTTGTGAAACAAGAGAATATGAGCAGAGGACAGCGAAGGCCAGACGATAAGATTAAGTCAGAAGAGAATAGTGTGAACCAACCGATAGTAAAGACAGGGATTAGAAAAACCAGACAGGGATTAGTGTACTCGGCTAGTCTCTAACACCAGCTTTTGTAAACAGAGGCACAAGGCTACTTCGACACAATATTGCAGGAAAAGCAGAAAAGACTTCGATCGTCGTGCTGCCTGAGTGAGGGCAACACAAAATGGCGGCGGAGCACAAAATGGCGGGTCGATACGATCACGATCGAAAATCGAAGTTCCTCAAATGGTGCGTAAAACTTTCCAAATGACGATCGACCGTACCTGGAAAGACAACCTCAGTAGATTTGTGTCGATCTCTAGGACGTGGGAGGGTCGCAAGTTAAATCTAGTCTCAGTCTACATATCGCCGGGTCTCCAGGCCTTGGCTTTCAGGGACCTTTGAAGCCTCCTTCTTGACTTGCCAGAGGGTAGACTGGTGATTGGGGGAGATTGTGTATGATTCCTTGGATCGCTGGCCCCAGAGAGGCTTGCCTCTCTCCCGAATGCACCTACATAGTTTTTTGGGAGCAATGGGTTTAGTAGATACATGGAGGAGGCTCCTTCCGGAGGAACAACAGTATACTTTCTACTCGGGTGCCCATCATAGTATGTCTAGGATAGATTATGTGGTAATGTTAGCGAGCCAAATAAATAGTATCAAAGAGGTGAACCACCTAGCCTGGGGTATATCAGACCACTCGCCCATCTTGTGCTGACTAGAGGTGGGAGAGCCCGCAACCGGTAGAACGGCTCCTATCAACCCATGGGACCTTAAGATCCCCCAAATAAGAGAGAAAATCACACGAGATACGGAGATCTACTTCCAGGAAAACGAGGGCTCAGTAGACTCAGCTCTGACATTGTGGAAGGCTTACAAAGTAGTCATACGGGGAGTAGCCTTGGCCCAAATTGCGGGGTCAAAGAAAGAGAAACAGGCAGAACTCGTTCGCCTAGAGGAAGGCATACTACAGCTAAAGGGTAATCTTCTACATAATAGCACTAAAGACGCTAGGCAGGCTCTGCATTTGAAAATAAAAGAATATACTGACCTGGCTACTGATTTGGCCAGGGCACAATATAGGGCAACACTTAGCAGAATATATGACTTCAGGGATAAGGCTAGGAAGCTGCTGGCCTGGCTAGACCGCAGAGACCAAGCAAATAGGGTAGTGGTAGAAATAGAAGCAGAGTCTGGTGCAAGGCTCACCGAACCGCAGGCGATAGCAGATGCATTTGGCTACTACTATCAGACCATTTATGCGTCGTAGACACCACACACGGAGGAGGAGGCGGTCTCCTTTTTGATAGATATTTTTGTCTGCCGTTGCTCACTGAAGAGGAGCGCTTGGACTTGGACCAAGGACTGACTAGTATAGAGATAGAAAAGGCCCTACAGGATCTGAGTGGGGGTAAAGCACTGAGTCCCAATGGCTTGCCCATTGAGCTGTATAAAATTACCTTGAGTAAAACTGCACCCTACCTAACTAAAATGTTCCAAGAGAGTAAGGAAGTGGGAGTACTTCCTGCTGACCAGAGACTTGCAACGATTGTGGTCATTCATAAGGAAGGGAAGCCGAAAAACACGTGCTCTTCCTATAGGCCAATATTGTTGCTCAGCGTGGAAGCCAAGATATTGGCGAAAGTTTTGGCTGCTCGCTTATTGCGGGTAATCACAAAGCTAGTCCACCTGGACCAATCGGGCTTTATGCCACCTAGAAACACTTCACTCAATTTGCGAAGTCTTCACGGAGTACTAAACCGTGCCATGACGATCAGGGAAGATGCGGTGGTTGTGTCTCTTGACGCGGCCATGGCATTCGACACCATCAAATGGCCCTACATGTTTCCTGTGTTGTAGAAACCGGGGTCCGGTAAGGAATACCTAAGTAAGCAATTAATTAAAAACATTTACAATTTCTGTTTAAAAAGAACGTGGCAAAAATTACAGCAACAAAGTTCATTGGTTTAAAATTTCTCAATTTAATTTCATAAAACATCCGTGCATTGTATTAACATCAATAGTGCAATTGTCCGTGATTGTGTCTATTATAGTACATTGATAAGAGGTTTGATCGTTCAATATCTTGATGGGTTTTCTGGTCCTGAGCATTTTTAGGAGGGAAGTGAGATTCTAGAAGATTACAATTTTAATAAAACACGTGCTCAGTTCGATTAGAGGATTAATTATACATTAGACCAGTTACTTTCTGACAGCGGTAGAGGTAGGTTACAGTTGACAGTTGTACTGAGACATGTGTTGTTCGGAAGAGAGGCAAACTGAGTGTGTGTTGTTTGTTATGCAAGCAAAAAACTGAAGAATGATGCAGTGATGGAGGATACCAGTTGTTTATCGGCAAGGTTTCACCCCAGCAGCTTCCATGGATTGTACGAAGTGACACGCCAGCTGGACGTTCCCTCCTCCGAGGCATGCCATTACTGCTTGCCTACAAGTTCTTATCCCCTTGCTTATGAAGTGTGGCTTCAGTAATTGGCGTCGTTGAGCTTGTAATTCTCTGCAGATGCACAAAAGGTGTCAGGAATACATTGGGTGGATTTGACTCCTGTATAGAGGTCCGCTAGCCCAAGTGGTGGTCAACAATAGGAAATCCTGTACCTTCACACTCAGTAGGAGCACCAGGCAGGGCTGCCCCCTTTCTCCTCCTCTTTTTGCCTTGACGCTCGAACCGTTGGTGATGTGGATACGTAAAGACCCAGTTGTCAGGGGACTTAGATGGGTGGAAGGTTGGGAAGACCGTATTTCATTATACGCTGACGATATTTTATTATACTTAGCATCGCCAGCGGCCTCTCTAAATAGGATATTGCACATCTTCATTGTTTTTGGCAGATTCACTGGATATAAAATTAACTGGTCTAAGTCCGTTCTCTAAGTGGGGCACCTCCTTCGCTACCCAGGGATTTCACTATCACAGAAGAGAAGGAAGAGTTCAAATACTTGGGGATCCGGGGATCCAAAGACCCGTCCCGTTTTAGCGAGCACAATCTACAGCCCCCATTACAGCGACTTAAGAGTGATGTCCTTCACTTGAGATCGCTCCCTCTGTCCCTCTTAGGACGCGCAGCCCTATTTAAAATGATGCCCCTCCCGTGTTTCGTGTATGTCTTGCAAAACACGCCACACCCAGTGGGGTCTGAATACTCTAAACCCATTAATGGTGTACTCGGAGACCTTTTCGTGGGACGGCAAGCCACCAAGGATCGCCACTCAGAAGCTAACACTGGGGTGGTAAGATGGGGGAATTGGCCTCCCAGACATCAAAAAATATTATTGGGCGGCACAACTTGCCGCGATAAATCAATGTACATATCGGCCACCGGAATACCCAGGTTTCCAAATGGATAGATGGCTCCTTTCTGGGGGTTGCTTTGCAGGTGCAATATATTCAAACCCAGCAAAGATGAAACTGACTGGGCCCACAGGACATGCGGTCCAAGTATGGAAGGCAGCTACGAAGAGCTTGGGCTGGAAGGGCAGGCTCACGCAGGCCACACCACTCTGGCACACTGACCAATTAGGCAAGTTGAGACACACCCGGGGATTTGACCGTTGGGACTTGATTGGTATTTCGAGGGTGGGAGATCTATGGAAGGAGGGTGGAGTGATTCCCTTTGGTCACCTGCAGACGGATATTGAGCTGGCTGATACTGAACACTACAGGTACTTGCAGATCCGGCATGCTTTACTAGCTGTGATTTTAAAAAAAAGGGGGAATTATCAACAGAATTCTCCCCTCCTGAAGATAGGGTCTTAGACAGAGAACTCCCGGAGAAAGCCATATCACTAATATATAAACAAACTAATCAATAACACGCTGGATCCTCTACTCCGGCTGCAAACAAAATGGGACTATGACGTTGCTGTGCTTGACGATGAGGAGTGGCTTGAGGCACTGGCCTCTCCCAAGGAGGTGGCTATTTCCTCGAGGCTTCGGCTAGTGCAATTGAAGATACTTCATAGAATATACCTCACTGGACCAACAATGGTGAGAATGGGATATGACACTGAGGCAGGGTGTGTCTGGAAATGTGGTCAGGAGGGCACTTTTATACATATTCTATGGGAGTGTATGACTATTCAGAAGTACTGGTCAGCAGTAGCAGGGTGCATGGAGAGAGTAATGGGGCAAAGAATTGATTGTAACATCAAACTGAGTCTCCTGAACATTTGGGGCCCGACAGATTTGACTTCTAAAGAACGAATATGGGTGACTCTCTGGTTTATGATTGCAAGAAGAAATATAGCTAGGAAATGGAAGGCGTGAGACCCACCAACTTTAGATGAATGGCGGAAGGATATGGATTGGTGTATGGTGACAGAGAAGACCATATATGTTTCTAGGGGGTGCCCCACTAAGTGGTCACAGGTCTGGGGAAAAATGGAATGAATACGGGGGAGATTGTGTGAACCCCCGCAAGCTTGGAGAAACGAGGACTTAATAGATCTGCCACTGGTGAGTTGAGATTGAAATGTAATGCTGGAGCATGTGCTTCCATGTTAGCTGCCCACCAAGTATCAATAGAGCACTGTGTTTGCTCATGATTGTATACTTTCTGGATTGTCCAATTTTGTTCTTAATAAAAAAAGATATATTTAAAAAAAAGAAAGATAATGCATCCCCTCCGACTCTGGCAGGGAATAGTCCGCCCTTACTTGGGAGAAAACCTTCCTCATCAAGAAGGTGACAGAGCGACATCCGGCATTCTGCCATGACTGAAGCTCTCTCTGGTTCAGTCTCGGCGTGACATCTGAGTTGTCAAGTATCGGTGTTAAGGGGGAAGAAAAGAAAGACAGGCCCTGACGGGTAGCTACCTGATCTCACACCTCTAGCATGGTCTTAATGATCTGTGAGGAGTATGAGCCCCCTTGGTCGCTGCGTCTTACACAGAAACTGGAGTTTCCACAAATGCAATCCTGCCAGCGCTTAATCCATAAACAACCAGTGCTTCTCCGATTCCTCTCTTGTCCACTCCACCACATACCTAAGCTGGCCCGCTTGATAGTAGTGGAGAAGGTTAGGAATACCCAGCCCTCCCACCCTTGGAGATCTGTAGCCCTGATCCCGTCACATCTTAGGTCTTCCATCTGCCCAGACGAACCATTCACCTCCCCTTGCAGTGTCGTTTTCTTCCCTGAGGGAGGTTCTATCGGTAGGGTTTAGAATAGGCATAGAATCTTGGTGAGGATAGTCATTTTGAGGGCAGCCACCCACCCTAGCCAGGAAAGTTAATCTTGCCTCCATTGGGCCAGGTCCTGTCTTCCTTGTTGAAGTTGAGCGCTGTAGTTGAGCGTCAATGTGTCTTTCAAAGTGAAGGCTAGTTGGACCCCAAAGTAGGATGGATGTGTTTGCCCACTGGATAGGATATTGGTGAGCTAGCTGCTCCTCCGTTGCCGGGGGAACTGAGAGGTTGAGGGCTGGAAGGGATACAACCGGATTATCTAAGGCGACAGTCACTCCATTGGTCCCACAGTCC
Organism: Triturus cristatus; assembly: GCF_964204655.1. Lineage (NCBI taxonomy): Eukaryota > Metazoa > Chordata > Amphibia > Caudata > Salamandridae > Triturus > Triturus cristatus. The sequence goes on from NC_140592.1 coordinate 840,787,622, forward strand.
CATCTCCTGCAACTGTCAAGAGTTCTCTTGCTGTGCCCTGCTTGATCTGTCACCATCCACAGGGACCATTTGTCAATCACATTGCTGTTTGCCCCCCACCAGTGTAAAGTACATTGCTGTTCTCTTCCACCAGTGTAAATTACAAATGTGTATTTATTTATATCTGCTGTATTGCCAATGCTTGTTGATTATGGGTCAATGTATTGCCAATGCTTGTTGATGTTGCCTTTTCGCGCTGTTTCTGAGCAGCGTGTTAGGGTTGTTGTCACATTCACATGGTGATGCCCTCCACATTGGCTTGACGGAAGCGCCTCACGTGTTAGGGAGGATCACTTGGGCCACCAATCTGCCGCCTCTGATTGGCTATATAGAGCCACGCCCCAGACAACGCCTCACTTGGCGTCGTTGCTCCGTTTCCAGGAAGGATCCTTTCCTCTTGCTCTGTCTCCTTATTGGCTGCTCCGCCGCTCCCAATTGGCTCTCTGGACTCTCCTCCAACGCCTGCATTGTAGACATCCAGCGCACAACAAGCCCAGCACACATCGGACAGCCATGCTGAACGTTTTGGAAATCGCAGGGGTCTCTCACCTGAGCTCCTTCAGCTAAGTTTATGTGGCTGAGAGGATGCTTGTGTTATCTGTGTTTATGACGTTGGAAGTTGTTATGCACGTCAGGACATCGGTTACAAGCTACAAGGTGCAGATTGTGTTTTTCTTAATTTCGTATACACCAATGTGCAGACTGATTGCTTTGGTAATGGAACACATTGGAACCTTGTGTAGGGTGCATGCCTGTAGCATCACATGCAGAGCTGCACACTGTGATGACTTTGTGTAACACATTGAGATTTGGTTTGGTGTGCATGCCTGTAGCCTCGCCAGTAGCCTCACCTGTTGAGTTGTACACTGTAAAAACGTTTGATGTATCCCAAAGCGAAAAGCGCAGCAGGACTTCTATGACAGCAATCATCGCAGTGCTGCTAAGGAAGAGGTCAACGGAGTGCAACTCTGGAGAGGTGATTGTTGTGTGCAGCCCCCAGCGCATTGTGTTGTATGATTTAGCACCCAGCCTCTATGAGAGAGCGCAGAACTAATAGTGTGTTTTGTTCGCCATCCTTATCTGACCCCTTGCAACCCTGGCGTTTTGGGAGCCTGTCTGGACCAGGCAGCAAGACGCAACTGTGTCTTTTGTCTGTTTTTTTGTCTTACACTTCCCCTTCCCTCTTCCCTTACGGGACACCTGCCGAGCCTCCTGTTCCACTCAGTAGTGCCAAGAAGCGTCTCAAGAGGTCAGGCGAGCATTCATCGCCACTGCAGTCATCCTGCCTTTCAGGTGAGTGGCCGGGGCAGCAATCATTGGGGCTGTGCCGAGCGGTCTAGATTATTGTTGGATACTAAATTGAGGTCCTCCCAGAAGAATCAGTCAGTCCTGAAAAGACATCACCTCATCCACCGCCCACCTCGAGAATGCCGCTGCCCGCGTCCCACGCAGTGGGACATCAGCAGGGCAGCTCTCTAGTGGCCGCCCGTCGCAGCCTTCCCCCTCCCCCTTCTTCTGCCTCGCGAGTGAGGCCGCGCCCAGGGAGGAGATCTCCCAATGAGTGTGTAGGTGGAGGCGGGCCGTCAGGGGGGGCGAGGCTAGCCCCCCCCCACATAGGCGTCCCTCTCGCCCAGTTCCTCCTCTGCTTCCTGTGCGCCGCTCATGCCCGGACACGCGTATTCGAGAGGTCGTCGTCCTCACGGTCGCCGTCCTCGTGTGCGCGAGATGTCCTCCCGTTCGCCTTGCGGTGTGTCGTCGTCGGGTCCGGCTGTTTGCGGTGAGTACGGGCCACTGCCGAGTGCTGCCTTCCTCACTCTTGGTGCTCTGAGTTGAGTGTTTGCGTCGTGACTGTAACGCACGGTCCGGCTGCTGACTGACTCGGTGAAACACTCAGTGCCGGTTACTCACCTCATCCCAAGGCAAGGTCATCACACCTGGGCGTGGCGGTGTGTGCCTAACGCCTTCAGGGTTCTCACTGACTGCACCTCGCGCCGGGGCACGCAGACCTGAGCCGGAAGAAGGTCCGTGCATGATATGTGCCTGGCGACAACTGAGCGCGCGCTCTGGGAGTGTTTCTCACAAGTGGGGGGGGGGCTGATCCTCGGGGTATAGAGCTCATTCGGGCGCACATCATACAAGGGTAGCGACTTCACACAGATGCATATCTCATCTGTTTCAGTGGTTGTTTCGGCCTCACTCGCTGAAAGCTCGCCGACTGGTTTGCCAGCCTTCGTAGGAGCGCAGCGCAGCCCGCCTTACCCCCCTCCCCCCACCTGGTCTCGGCTGTTTTATGCGGTAAATACGGGGATGCAGAGTTGCGATGCCACTGAGTTTTTCCCTGTTCCCTATGCCCTGCGCACCGATTCTGGCACACTAGGCTGTGGGCCTGAGTTACGCGCTCCGAGCCCCGAGCCTTCTTCGCCGCACTTCTCTCAGTCACACCTTGCGTAGCACGTCGCCTCAAGTGTATCAATGTATCTATAATTGGTCCAAAACTCAACAGGACAACAAAACTGAGGCATGCAGTCACTAATCTACCAGAAATTGTGTTGGTTAGTAAATTGAGGAAATATGAATTTTGTGATCAGTTATGTCCCCTATCGTAGACCCCAACGGCTCCATGTGCATGCTATAAGTACATGTATGTTCCCTCCAGTTCCAGTTATGAAGACGCAAATACATGTGCGTCCACCGTCAACATGTCCTCTTTCAGATCCGCCATGAATGGGTCAGATATTCCATTCCTAAGTATGAAAGGCCACCGACTTTATGTGGTTCACTTTCCACATTTTACAGATTCAGGCGAGTAGGCCCTGAATTCTGCCATCAAGCCTTTTCCTGCTTTCTGCCTCTGAAAGCTCCAGTCCGAGCCTGCATCTGTATCCATGAACTTTGTCCTACTCCCTGCGCGGCTAACGGTGCCTGATCTAGCCTGTTGCCTGCCAAAAACTGTATTTCACCTTCAAGATTATCTGCTCCGCTCCTCATCCGATGCATTCCTGTCTAGTAGTTTAGGTAAACATTCTTCCAGCTACCGTGCAAAGGGCCAGGCCTCGCTGTCCTCATGCAAGTAATTCATAGCCCCTGTTACCATGGAAGATTCCTGCCCCCTCGCATCTCATGTAGACACTTAGACGCTTGTACACGCACCAACAGTCAGTATAGAATAGATTCTGTCCGAGAGACCTTTCCTTTTGGATAATACAGTTCTTTAAACATAAGATATTAGATATGATTTGGGATTAGGTTGACATGACCCCCCAGACTTCTGTCTCCACATGTAGAGCTAAATGTCAAGTCCCCTTCACCCTCTAGTTGCACGTCAATCACACGTCATGCGGCTGCGCGCGCATCTCTGCCAAATATTTCTGCTGACATTGCAGGATTCTCTTATGGATCCACCCACTTGTGACATCATGTATAATGACGTTTTCTAAGTTACGCCTATATGTCCGCCTTTTTTAGTTACGTATGCATATTTTATCTATCTTATCAACTGTTACGCCTCCTGCATCTGTTTCACTGTAATGCATTTCTTATAAAAATGATTACCTGTCAATAATGTATTGCCTTCCTTCCTGAACCCTCATGGTGATGGAATTTGAAGCCTGCAGTTCGAACTGTAATTCCTTTGTAGAGGAATAAAGTCTTTTAGAACCTCTAATACCACGGATTCTGCCTCTTATATTTACTGAGTTATTCTTACTAGACTTTACCGCATAAAAAATAGTACCGGTAATGAAATATTTACCACATAAATTGGCGCCCGAATAGGGACACTTTCTCATCTCACGCGCCGGAGGTGCGTTGCAGGCCCGGTCTCCTGCCACAGCTGAACGGACAAAAACGCGTACCTGCAGGATTTCCTGTATCTCCCTCCGGCCAAGCGGGGGTGACTGAGGCTGCGATCAACACCCAGACGAGGCGGTGAGAAGTGCGAAGTATCCCGACCAGAGCCTAGCTGAGAGAGCAAGATCCGAGGTATACAGAGGCCCACCAGGTTCCGAAGTTCCGAGTCCAGTCGAGTCGAGTCCAGTCCGGTCCAGTTTCAGTTCAGTTCCGAGGCCTTCCGTTCCGAGCTACCCGGTGAGTACCATTGCCGGGGAGGCATTTAAACGTGCACATAGTCTGTGCCGGTCAAGACGGGTTTGGGTACACAAATCCGGTCTGCACTGTTTCAGCAGTGTATCTGTACTGTTTAGCAGTATATCTAGTATGTCTTGCATATAAATAAGTATTATCTAGTGTCAGTATTATGTCAGTAACTAGTTTTCTATTAGTTATCATTGTTCGTTAAACTGTTAAGTGTTAAATGTTTTAATACGTTCTATACATTGTGGTGTGAATGACTGTTCATTATTGTGTTTATTGTATTAAGTGTGTTCAAGATTAGGTAACCAGACCTAAAAATGCCGCTCTTTTCGAAATTAAGACAGATCAAAACTAGAAAAGGGGTACTCGAAGAAGCTGTTCCCATTCCACCTAGGGACACTCCAGGATACTTTATGTATCATAAGCATGGCCTAGATGCCGTGTTATTTCTTGATTTATGGGTGGACTACACCAAGGATTTGCCAGAAAATCAGAGATGGCCCGCAGCGGGGACCTGGGATGCAGATTGCATCATGAGAGTAGAAGAAGAGTTATGGAAAAAGAAAGCCAGACAGTCACAGAAAGATGCCATTGAATTATGGCGTAAAGAATCATATAGACGTACAGAAAAAGCGCTCAGACAGGAAGAGAAAGGTAGGGAGAATTCGAATAAAACCCGAGAAAATCTATTAATTGAGGAAGGTACCCGAGTAAAATCAGAACAAGTAGATAGACAAAGAAACACTCTTATGAATGGTATGTATCCTCTTCTGGCCGAAGGGTTACCTAAGGCTACCCCGGAAATACCAAAAGACTTGACTCCTCCATTGCTCCCGATAAAAGCGCATCCCAAAACACATCCTAAAACAGCAAAGGACGTTTTCCTTTCCTCCTATTTAGATGACGTAGCTCCCGAGTATGCTAATACCATACCACACACACCGCTTGCTGATGGTGTTCAACACCAAGAGCATCCGTCTGTATCCCCGCAACCACAAACTCCTACACAAGTTCCAACAGGTTCGTCCGTTTCTACTGTTTTTCCCGCATCTACAATTTCTATCTTACGTCCAACGAATCCTTTCTTGCCCAGCACCTCAGATGGTGCTACAGGAGGTACGACAGACATGTTTGCCACACCGCCGCGAAATAAACAGACCCTTAGAGATTTAGCACTCCAACGTACACCCCAACTAGCGACATCCGACATGTTTAAAGAACATCTTGTGGATTGTAGATATGATCCAGTGCCAGGTAAACAGGACAGATTGCTAATATCATCACTACGTATACGACGAGCTACATTGTATTTAATGACGATACCAGGAATGGTTGAACACCTAGACAATATATATCATTTTGTCCAAACAGGGCGAGGTCCAGAGAGTATTAACGAAGCTATGGAATACCAGAAAGTGGATGTACAAAGACAACTACTACGTTTTTTTATAAATTGCGTGATTAGGAACCAAGACAGGCCTGGGGCAGATCATGATACCATGCAAAAACTTGCCAAATGGGGTCAGAACATATCAGACGAGAAACATGATAAACAGGCGTGTATAATCGCCATGTATCGAAAGATCCGCAAGGAAGTAGAACGAATACATAAAGAAAGACGAGAAGCAGACAGAATTGAATCAGAGGAAGAGGAGGAGCAAGAATCAGAACAATTAGAAACGATAGCTTACGTAGGTAGAGGAAGACCCCATAATAATACTAGAGGCTTTAACCCCTTCGGTGCTCATGACGGAACGGTTCCGTCATGAGCGTCGGTTGAGCTGTGCTCATGACGGAACCGTTCTGTCATGAGCCCGCCCGCGCAAGAAACGGTCAGCACCGCGGCGGAATTCGCGCCGCATGGAAGGGGTTAATGATCCGATATGTCCGATACGTCCAGAATGTAACAGACATTTTCCAACACCTATGTTAAATACAAGGTCCCCTGAACACCTATTCCAAGCCGCTGATAAATTACTCCGAGATCGAAGGGGGTACCACATGCTCGATTCCATGGACGAACAAGAATTAGCTAGGTCAGCAGTACAATGGGCTGACAGTCCCAGCAAATACAGTGATGATGCACTAGCACACACGTTCCTGAACATTGCCCCATACGAACAGCGTTTAGCTAGTATATACATGATTCAACACCTCCTTATATTATATAAAAGCCAACACTCCGATCCTGGACCCTTACCCGACATATTGACAGAATTACTCACGAATAAATGGAGAGGGTCAGGTACTGATTTGATTAAAGAAATTCTAGAATTTCGAAACCAGTATATAGCTTTCGTGTGCCCAGAACACGTTCCAGTTCCCACTATGGGAAGAAAAATGTATCACATAGATAGACTGAATCCGTTACGCGAAGTACACCCAATCAGAGGTGAAGGTAATAACTTTACACGCGTGTTTGTGTACACGCCTATAACTAAAATTGAATTATTAGAAATGAAGAAAGTAGTACCCAGCCATGACAAGGATCCAGCAGGTTTCCATCGTGAGATAAAAGACATGTTACTCATGGGAGAGTATACCTATCCCGACATTATGAAAATATTGAAAGTGTTAATGCCTGCCGGTGTTTACGAGAAACTCAAAGAAAAAGAATGGGAGGTGGGAGACCAAAAGATAGATTGGACAGCATTAGAAAACGAAGAAAAGGCCCGAGCTGCAGGATCAGGGCTTGGGGAAAAGACTACAGCACTACCAGGATTACTAGTGCAGGTACTGCCACGTTTATTGACTACGAAAAAGGAAGACTGGGGTGCAATCTCAGCCTGTAAACAAAAGCAAGATGAAGACACTAGTGATTTCTATTCCCGATTTGAAAAATGTTTTGGTATTAATAGTGGCATAAAAGCAAGTAGCGAGTCATATCCACATCTGTTTGTGACAAAATTAGTTGAAAATTCCCTGCCGCAAGTTAAGAATAGAGTATTGAAATTTGAGAGTACCTGGAAAGGTAATACCCCGTCGCAGATGTTACAGATGTTACAATATCACCACAATAGAATTAGAGAAGAACAAGAACATGAACAAAGACGTATGAAAGATACGAAGATGAAAATGCTTGTTGCCCAGTCAGTTCCAGCTGATGGTCATAAGAAGGGTGATGCCACAGGTCCTGCGAAAGGGACATGCAACTATTGTAAACAACAAGGTAATTATATACACGATTGTCCAGTCCTGAAACATAATATTGCCACAGGTAGAACCCAGGAAAGACCACGTCCACCTAGACAGGATCAGAATCAACAACAAATCCCTCAACATGCACAACCTAGGTCAGCTCCGCAACAACTAGCTCCGCAACAGGCAGCTCCACAACAGACCGTAGCACCACCACAAGCGCAGCCTATTGCTGCCACACAAGCAACAACGCAACAGATGTATCAGTATGCACAAGCAGATTATCCCGATTATCAGCGATACACATGAAATAGCCTAGAGAGGGAAGTTGGCTTACCCCTTATTGAGGTTCCTGTAGATCAAGAGGGACCTTATGTACATAGTGAACTATTAGGGGAAGACAGAAAGTTTTTACTTGATACAGGGGCAAGCAGAACAACTATACGACGCAGTGAAGTTCCAGGGGCACCCCTCTCAGGCTCACAGAATATTTCCCTTGGATTCTCAGGAAAACCTATAATTAATGAAGTAACGCAACGTCTTCCACTTACGGTTGGTCCATTGACACGTACTACAGATTTATTGCTTACTAAATCATGTCCAGAAAACTTGTTGGGTATAAAAACATTGAAAGCTCTAGGAGCCATAATATGTTGTTCTCCGGAAGGAGTACGACTATTTTTACGTGACTTCAAAGGTCACTACGTGTCCAGAGACATGGATCACCGGCTGCAGAATTTACCTACACATTTATGGGCACAAGGCCCAACTGATGTTGGTTGTATGAACATTACACCATATCGAGTCACACTGAAAAGAGGAATAGTACTACCACGAATGCGACAATATAAGTTACCACCAGATGCTGTTGTGGCTTTGGTGCAAATCATTGACGAGCTCATTGCACAAGGAGTGGTTGTAGAAACCGACTCCAATGTATGTAATTCCCCGATAATTCCGATTCTTAAAAGAACGGATCCAAAAGCACCACCAGTATATCGATTAGTTATTGATCTGCGCGAATTAAATAAATGTATTGTACCACAATACCCTGTGGTCCCAGATATCTCTTCATTACTAACAGCTATTGACTCAGAAGCAACGTTCTTCACTGTAATTGATCTCAAGAATGCTTTCTTTAGCGTCCCAATAGATCCGGAAAGTCAATATCTGTTCGGATTCAGTTTAAATGGACGAAGTTTTAAATTCACACGCGCACCTCAAGGATTTACAGAAAGCCCCAGCATCTATAGCCAAGCACTGAAACGAGAACTTGATAGTATCCACATGCCAGTTAACACTGCCTTGCTTCAATATGTCGATGATCTGCTGATCACCGCCCGAAGCGAACCTGAATGTGAAAAAGCGTCACTGACGGTTTTAAAATTTCTGGCCGACAAGGGGCACAAGGTGTCCCCTTCTAAGCTGCAATTCTGTGTCCAGCGAGTTGTTTACCTTGGGCACTCGCTGTCCAAGGAGGGAAGACAGCTTACACCTGATCGCATCCAGCTAATCGTTAACATGCCACCACCCAAGACACAAAAGGAGGTGCGGGCTTTTATAGGTCTCACTTCATACTGTAGGCAGTGGATCCCTCAATATGCATTTCTAGCAAAACCACTCATCCAGTTGACAACACAGGAGGCAGCCACATCGACTGTCCTCCCTTGGACTCAAGAACATACACATGCTTTTGAAAGCTTAAAGAAAGCTTTATGCCAAGCACCTGTTTTAGCAACACCATGTTACAGTAAACAGTTTACACTCTTTGTTACAGAACGCGAAGGTACTGCCTTGTCAGTACTCACTCAGGAACAAGCAGGATCACACAAACCATGTGCTTATTTCTCTAGTACATTAGATCCAGTAGCTCAGGCTCTTCCTGCGTGCCTGAAATCAGTCGCAGCAACAGCTTTAGCAATCAGACAAAGCGACGCCATAGTGTTAGGACATCAATTGACAGTACAAGTACCACACGCAGTAGAGGTTCTCTTGAACCGCACACAAATACAACACTTGACTATAGCGAGACTCACCGGTTATGAATTAACATTGTTCCAGCCACACATAGAAATCAGACGTTGTAATACGTTAAATCCTGCCACACTTTTGCCAGTAAATGGAACAGATCCATTAGCGCATGATTGTATTGAAGTCATTACTATCACGACGAAACCCAGACAAGACTTGACAGATATCCCTTTATCAGATCCAGACTTGACATTGTATGTAGATGGTTCATGTATGAGAACAAGTACAGGAGAGTTAGTGGCCGCTTATGCAGTCACAACAGACACTGAAGTCATTGAAACAAATTGTATTAACACTTTGTCAGCTCAAGCAGCAGAGCTCATCGCTCTGACACAAGCCTGTACTCAAGCCAAAGATAAGAAAGTCAACATATACACAGATTCACGTTATGCATTCGGAGTCGTCCATGACTTCGGCGTACTGTGGCGAGAGAGAGGTTATTTAACTTCTCACGGTGCCCACATCCAACACGGACCTCTCATTCAAGCCCTATTAGACGCGATTCATCTACCTACTGCAATATCGATTATGAAATGCAAAGCCCATACAAAAGTTACCGATATCATTTCTCAGGGTAACGACTTAGCTGACAGAACAGCTAAACAGACTGCTCAGAATCAGATTCACACAACTGACACGACAAAGACAATAGTTCCGACACCAACACATTGCATGACAGTTAAGGATCCCGCCCTTGATGTAATTGACATACAGACACATGCTACACCAGAAGAAATAAAGAAATGGACTGAATTAGGAGGGATCCAAACGGATCAAGGATGGATGACGAAGGAAAAATGATCATGCTTTTGAAGTCCTCCAGATGGATTATATCCAGATGGAATGATGTCGAGGATTCAAATATGTTCTCGTAGTTGTCTGTGCTCTTTCCCGTTGGACTGAAGCCTACCCGGTTTCAGATTACACTGCCCCGACTACTGCCAAACAGCTAGTTCGAGAATTCTTCCCACGATTCGGTTTGCCACGTGTTATCTACTCAGATAACGGCCAGCCGTTCTCATCCGAACTGATGAAACACGTCTCACTTTTGTTAGGTTACCAATGGAAATTCCACTGTGTCCGACATCCCGAGGCAGCAGGTCTCGTGGAACGTCATAATCAAACCCTGAAAATTAGATTGTCCAAAATATGTAGAGAAAAAGGTGTCGATTGGATAGTAGCCTTACCAGTTGCGCTCTTTTACATGAGAATGGTAGCACATTCTCGAACAGGGCTATCCCCGTACGAGGTGATCTTCGGTAGACCACCAAATATGTGGGGGACGCCTATACCTCGCAAAATCACTGATGTTGACTGTAATATGCTGACAGATTACCTGGCTTCCTTGATGTCTGCACTACAATCTTGTCGTTCACAGGTAGCTGCAGCTTTTCCCGATAACACTGAGGTGAAGCCCCATGACGTGGTTCCAGGTGACCTGGTTCTGGTACGGAATTTCGACCGGAAGACCCAACTGGAGCCTAGGTGGAAATCGCCTAAACTTGTTCTACTAACAACAAGGACAGCCGTGAAGATCGAGGGACGTAAAGGGTGGTTGCACTCGAGTCATATCAAGAAATTTTATGGACTACCGTCTAGTGTGAACACTCAGCCCTGCATTCCCTCACAGACAGACTCAAAGCTCCCCTTGGTTGAACAGACAAAAACGGAACTTTATAAACTGAAACTAAGGTCTAGCAAGTCAGACAATTTGATTGTTTAAGTCCTCTCCAAGGTGAATCGGTTGAATTTGTCTCTGACATGTATCCTCTAGACCGGAATAGAGAAAGAAATCGACAGATGCAGCTTAAAAAGCATGCGTATTGTAAATCACTTCGTAGTCACTGCACAGTAACATTATTAATTTTGTTTTTTCTAAGTCTTCTGATCATCATTTCTAGTATATTGCTGCATATGTATTACCCTATTTCTAAGCGTGCTTACAATGTTACTGCAGAACATTCTTTTAGCGAATTACCTCCGCATGAGTTGTCTTATAGATTTGCGCTGCGCAACAACACATTCATTAGTATGTTACATCATTCCCATCAGACCAGCAATGCTACAAATTGTTGGATATGTGGCCGACTCCCTCCCTATCAGAACTATAAGGGAGTCTTGCCCCTCTTTCCATATCCGTTCACACACAATGGCTCCTGTGGAGCATGGTTTAGTTTGATTAATTCCTTAGATTCAAATTCAGTAGTTTATCAAGACAACTGGGTATGGGGAAACCTGAACCTAGTTTTGCTTAAAGTCTGCTACCCTAACAAGGAGGGACTTCCCAAAAGAACAGGAACTGATCTAGAAAATGAAGTATATGGATTGGGTAATTTTACACTTAACCTCATGATCCTGAACGTTGAATCCGAAGCCACACCAATCTTGCCCGCTATGTCAGTATTCCCAGTTAAAGGGGAATTATGTGTAAGAAAGAATGGTTCCATACACATGGGCCATAGTAAATGCACCACTGTAATAAAATTCAGTGATCAAGGCAAGTCTACATTTAGAGCTTCCCGTCATTCCTACTTCATATGTGGCCAGACCGCATATATACGTCTACCTCTAGATTGGGATGGTACCTGTTACATAGCATTCCTTCTGCCACCTGTTTTCCTAGCCCCTCCTGATTATCACAGAAATACCCATTTAGTACACAATAGACAGCAGAGAGATCTCCCGATTGTCGATTACACTGAAACGGCATGGGAGCAATACACAGATTTCAATAAAGGTTTCTTTCCCTATATAGGTACAGTCACTAATAGTAAGCTGATACGTAGATTAACTAGAACCCTTGAAGCAGTAGTGAACGAGACTACTTCCGCCTTAGGCAATTTAACAGAAGAGCAGTCTGCTATGCGGATTGTTGTGCTTCAAAATCGTCTTGTCCTTGACGTCATCCTGGCCGATAGGGGCGGAGCTTGTAGGGTCATCGGATCAAGTTGCTGTGTTTTCATACCAGAAAATTCGCCGTCAGTATATAAAGCCATAACCCGCCTTCATAAGATTATAAGCCAGATACACCAGAGTCCAGGCACCTGGACTTGGTCCGGTTGGTTCTGGAGCGTGTTGTCAGCCTGGGGATGGAGGATCCTATCCTTCCTAGGTATTGGCTTTCTCATACTATTCAGTTGCTGCTTATGTCTACAATGTGGGCCAGCGATTTGTGGCCTGTGTGCCACATCGTGTATCCCACATCCAAGTTTTCGTTCAAGATCCCGGAAGAAGAAAGAAGAACAAATGATGCTATATGAACAGATCGATGGATTGATGAAGATCGATATCTCCTGAGGGTCCGTAGGGGACAAGGAGGGAATGAGGAAATATGAATTTTGTGATCAGTTATGTCCCCTATCGTAGACCCCAACGGCTCCATGTGCATGCTATAAGTACATGTATGTTCCCTCCAGTTCCAGTTATGAAGACGCAAATACATGTGCGTCCACCGTCAACATGTCCTCTTTCAGATCCGCCATGAATGGGTCAGATATTCCATTGCTAAGTATGAAAGGCCACCGACTTTATGTGGTTCACTTTCCACATTTTACAGATTCAGGCGAGTAGGCCCTGAATTCTGCCATCAAGCCTTTTCCTGCTTTCTGCCTCTGAAAGCTCCAGTCCGAGCCTGCATCTGTATCCATGAACTTTGTCCTACTCCCTGCGCGGCTAACGGTGCCTGATCTAGCCTGTTGCCTGCCAAAAACTGTATTTCACCTTCAAGATTATCTGCTCCGCTCCTCATCCGATGCATTCCTGTCTAGTAGTTTAGGTAAACATTCTTCCAGCTACCGTGCAAAGGGCCAGGCCTCGCTGTCCTCATGCAAGTAATTCATAGCCCCTGTTACCATGGAAGATTCCTGCCCCCTCGCATCTCATGTAGACACTTAGACGCTTGTACACGCACCAACAGTCAGTATAGAATAGATTCTGTCCGAGAGACCTTTCCTTTTGGATAATACAGTTCTTTAAACATAAGATATTAGATATGATTTGGGATTAGGTTGACATGACCCCCCAGACTTCTGTCTCCACATGTAGAGCTAAATGTCAAGTCCCCTTCACCCTCTAGTTGCACGTCAATCACACGTCATGCGGCTGCGCGCGCATCTCTGCCAAATATTTCTGCTGACATTGCAGGATTCTCTTATGGATCCACCCACTTGTGACATCATGTATAATGACGTTTTCTAAGTTACGCCTATATGTCTGCCTTTTTTAGTTACGTATGCATATTTTATCTATCTTATCAACTGTTACGCCTCCTGCATCTGTTTCACTGTAATGCATTTCTTATAAAAATGATTACCTGTCAATAATGTATTGCCTTCCTTCCTGAACCCTCATGGTGATGGAATTTGAAGCCTGCAGTTCGAACTGTAATTCCTTTGTAGAGGAATAAAGTCTTTTAGAACCTCTAATACCACGGATTCTGCCTCTTATATTTACTGAGTTATTCTTACTAGACTTTACCGCATAAAAAATAGTACCGGTAATGAAATATTTACCAAAAAATAATGATACATCCAAGCAAAGCTTTGTGTGGTCGTTCCCTGTGATTTTGAATGTATTTTAAACCTGCATTTCACACTGCTCGCTGATTTTAATTGGTCTAAACCCTGGCTCTTAGTTGTTTGCTATGTCCCTTACCTCCTAATCTTTTGTTTACGGGAGATTTATCAAGGGTGTTTCTCCTTTCAGGGCCCGCTCTGAATTTGAATGTGCCCTGAATTTGAATTGTTGTTATTTTCTGTAGCGACACTGCAGAATTCAACATGGCGCAGTAGATCGAAATTCTAACAGCACTAATTCAGGAAAGATGGTGTTTTATTTTGTATTATGGTGTAATGATTGTGTTTTTAGCTCCCGCTTCAGGGATCTTTATGTAAATTCCAGGTCATACTTTTGAAACGAAGCAGGCCGTTCCGGCCTTCCATGCTTCTGAGGTAGATAAAAGAAATTATTTTGCACCTTTACGTGTAACATGTTTTGTATTGCGATGTTTGGTGTGGGCACAAATTGCTCATCATTCCTAGTTTCGTAACTTTGAGTGGAGGATAACACGCTGATTGTGTATTTTTTCCATTGTCCGAGGTATCCCAATTCAAAACGTCTGCTGTATATACCTGCGAGCTTGCGTCGCGTATCACTTAGGGTTTGGATCCGGGGGGGGGCGCGCGGCTGTTGCGGGCTCACGGCAAGCGGAAGGTGATGTGGGGCCGCCCTTGTAGTTGTGGTTGTTTGGGCGCGTTTGCCAGCGGCGTGTGAGGTTGTCGCGGGATTGTGTGAATCTCCGGAGATATCTTGGGGGGCCCCGGTAGTCCCCCCCCCCCCACAGTATTAGAAATGGTATTAGAAATGCGGTTGGGTAGGAGAGTGTGTGTATGGCATTTTAGGACACAGGCAGAAGAGACAGGGCTTCCTCTTTACAGTATACCCTGTCCTCCATCGTAGTCAATGAACACATGTATAAATGGAGAATTGACTGATGTGCGAGATTTGAGGCACTTTCTTCTCCCTTGTGAACTCTCTACCTAGTGAAGCGCACACTGGCAGATCATGAAGTATTGGGATCACCGTCTTCTTGACCTCGACGCTGACTTTGAGGGCGCAGTTGACTTCGTCATAATGCAGGAGTTACAAGCACACCTATCAGTCGTCTCCCCGGCGGACACGCGTGATGTCTTTGCGCCGTATTCCCGGACACGCTGCGGTCGCTCCCCCGCTGTACCTGGTGGTCTCGCGTCGGCCGGCGCGGTTTCTTCACTCCCCCCGCTTGATACGCGGTGTTGGCGGCACACTCTCGGGCTGCATGTTTCCGGGCCAGGGGGTCATCGGCATGCGCGGTGAGTTTTGGGGGGGCAGGGAAGTTCTTTTGGGTCTTGTTGGGCCAAGAGCATTGGTGATTGTATTGTGGGCGCCATGTTTTAGGATGATTACTGCGCCAGTGTGAAAAGGAAGAGCGGCTTCCTTCATAATGCCCTGCCCCGCCGCATGTGTGAGATCGCGGGTTCAACCGCTCGTTCGCCTTGGGCAGCTTGTCGTCGGTCGTGTCTGCCGCGTGCCCGGCATGGCGTTCATTTTCCGGTGAGTGGGGCCTCTGGGGGCCGGTTGTCACTGATACTGTGGTTCCTGTATCAGCGCTGTTAGGGCATATCAGCGCTATGTAGCGCGCAGTTGCTTTGTGCCTGTCAGGCAAGTCTTGGCCGCATCCCCGTGTCGGGCAGTTGCTGGGCCTTCAGTCTGGCTTTTGTGTTGGAGCGAGGCCGGGGGACAGGGAAGTGGCGGTGCGGGGTGCCTGAGAACAGGAATGGCCTCAGTGTTTGTGCGGTTGCGGGCTTTGCACTGCTGTGGATTCACGGCCGTCGGATGTGTTATTGGTTATGTTCCTGGGGAAGGATCAGCAGTGTGTACAGTTGAGGTTTTGATTTCGGTGAAGTTAGTGGAGAGACACGCCGAAACGTCTACACCGAATATTCTATCACCCGCACTCGAGGAGGTTTTCAGCCCTGCTTTTAGACCCGCAAATGGCGCTGAGGAAGGGGGTCTTAGTGGGTAGGATTCAATGTGTTCCGGCCAGCAGGTTGACCGCGGGTGAAAACATTAGCTATCTGGGCGAGTACTGCAGGGCTGCCTTCGCTTAATCAATAATGCACTCAATTTCGTGGAGACACAGAGCAGAACGGCCTGAGCGTCGGACTTCGAAGCTAAGGAACCCGGTTCGAATCTTGGCTCCGAAGCTCAAGCATCCTGTATTTCTGGGCATATCACGTAATCTGTGCCTAAAGTTAACATACCCGCTTGTAAAACGCGGGTGCTCAAGTAATGGGGTCTAACACATTGGGTGGCGACGTTAAGTGGTTGCGTAAATTGTGCAAGCAATGCCGGGCTATGCGATGGCGCAGACGTTGAAGGCACGGGGAGAAGCTCGTGGCCTCCGCACGAACAAACAAAGTTTGGAAAGTCTACGGGGCTGCTTTCCGGTCGCAGTCTCCTCGGGAGGCATGGGTTCAATCCTACTGCAGACAGTCCTGGGTTTACTCTACTTTACTGCTTGGGAAACATGATCATCGGTTTGATCTGGCCCAATTAAGCACTGCTTATGTGGTGCTGTGGCTCAGTAGGTTGAAGCGCCTGTCTAGTAAACAGGAGGAACTGAGTTCGATCTTAGCGGTGCCTTCATGCTGTGAGCGCGTTCCTGGGGAGCTCAGCAGATGCCATTCTTATAACACAGTCATCATTGTGGGTACCGCAAACATTTGCTTCCGCGTGGGCTCACCTGCTACCGATACCACGTCATCTGATATCGATCCCTACTGTTTTAATTTAAATATGTGCGCGTGCGAAGCACTCCGCCGCCTGCGGGTCGAGTTTGCGCTATATGGGTGCTTTGCAGGTGTGGTTTCCAGTTTGTGGGTGGCACCGCTGCACGAGGGCGGTTTGTTTCGGTTTGTTGTGCCCAGGTCGCTTGGCTCTCCGTTGCCTACTGGTGCAATCTAAATATGGCGCGCGTGTAAAGCACGCTACTGCCTGCGGGTCGATTTTGCGCAATATGGGTCGTGTCTCGGGTTGGACGCTGAGCATCCGGTGATTGCGAGCAAAGCGCCCTATCTACCCCTGCCCAACAAGGGCTGGCATGTGCAAGGCAACCGGTCTCGCTTTGCCTCGACGCGTGATGGTTCGCGCTTTACAGGTACGATTTTGCTAGTTATGGGCGTGGCGCCACCACACGAGGGCAGTTTTGCTCGGTTCGTTGGGCCCAGGCCGCGCGGCTCCGCGTTACCTACTGGTGTAATTCAAATATGGCGCGCGTGTAAAGCACTCCGCTGCCTGCGGGTCGAGTCGCACCATATGGGTTCGTGTCTCAGGAATGACGCTGAGCATCCTGTGGTTCTGCAAAGCACCCTACCTACCTCTGCCTAACAAGGGCTGGCAGTGCAAGGCAATCGCTCTCCCCTTTTCCCCGACGCGTGATTGTTCGCGTTTTTTCAGGTGTGGTTTCTACTTTTGTGCGTGGCGCCGCTGCACGAGGGCAGTTTGTCTCGGTTTGTTGTGCCCGGGTGTATGCACACCTCTCGCGGGGCACAGGGTCTAAGTGCACGCGGTTCAGTGGTACTACATTATTTAGATACGGTGCCATGGGATACGTGCAAGTACGATTGGTGGTCTGTAAACGCGAGCGATCGCGACGCAGCCTCATGGGTGGGGCACAGGCCATGCGGCGCAAATGCGTCTTTGGGTTACCAACTATGTGGATGCTGGTGTATTTACTCGCATTGTTTATCCTTCCTGGAGAAAGACCCAGAGTTTATATAGTGGAGGTTTTGACTTCGGTGTAGTTAGTGCATGGGCTAAATATTCCACGCTGCAAAGAACGTGTGCCAAGTAGATATCAGAGTTGCTATGATGTAAATAGTTCAGCAGGTTACTGTGTCAAAGGAGGCATCCTTTTGTTACTTGCAATGTATATCTTAAAGCCCTAGTAGTCAACAATGAGCTACGAACAATCACCCTAGAGCTGCATACACACCACTAAGCATACATTATTAGAACATTGATTAGTGTTTAAAAGGGTTAATTTGGCTAGACCCGATTGAACTTGTGCTTCTCCACACCAAGCAGCCTTAAACTATACTGCCTGCCAGTAGGGGTGACATGAGTCTCCTACACTTTAGCCCTTTGGCTCGGGTAACCTTTCCTATACACTGAGTCATATGCATATGATTGATCGGCTCGGCGGTTTTTTGTGTGAGATGCAAAGTTCTCGGACACCCTACACGGGTAGGAGTAGCGCTATCTGACTAATTAAATGCATCTTAGAGTGTGGTTATGGAAACTTGGTCAACTGTTAAAGGGGGCTAGTGAGTGAATCTGTGGAGGAGGCGGCATTGGGGGGGCGCCAACAACATTCTTGCACAGGGCACCACCATCGCCGTTCCGCGAGAGCTCTACAACGCTTTTAGGGGCGTGCTGAATTACATTAATCATAACCAGCATAGCGCAGGATACAAACCAAATTATTTCCGGCAACTAAGCATAATTTTCTAGGGATACCCAATGAAACTTGTTTATCGGGCAGAAAATAACAGACTTCAAACTTTACGTACTGTAACTTATGCTTTCCATGCACAACTAGCTAGTGCATGGCCCATTACTAGATGCTGGAGAGGACTAGGCCCGAAGTCTCAGCGCCTTATCAATATGCAGTGATTCTGGAAAAATCACTCAATCTCCCCGTGCCTAATAAGAAATGAGTGTGTCCCTGGTGTAGCGTTATTTGGTGCGCAGGTAAAGCGCGCAACCACTCGATACCTTACGGGTCGTGCAGCACTACCATAAACTGCAAATTTAACTTGAAGGCTGTTTCATTCCTGAAAGCCGTGAACCAGATGCCACCATCACTGAAGTAGGCCTGGCTGATGGTGATAAAGATAGTCACATGAGATCAAATATTGGTTAAATATTTGGATTCGGAATACTGATTTATTATGGTGAGTTCCACGGTTAGGCCAAAAGATGCTGCTGCCTTATTTTTTTTTTTAGCCGTGCTATTCGGAACCAGCCGGTGTAATGTTTTCTTCAACTCACAGTCATAGTGGCAGCTTAGTCCATACAGGAAAGCCAGCAGCCTGAGAACAGCTGGGTAAGGTTTCTCTCAAATCAGTCATAGTGGCAGCTTGGTGTATATAGGAAAGTCAGCAGCCTGTGCTGTGTTGAGGCAATTTGTAGGCCTGGGTTTGTGTGTCATACATAACATCTTGAAGGTATTCCGTGAGTTCCACCCTTAAGTTACCTATAGCACAGCAACACCGGTATAACAAGGACTGTAGACAATCCTATTGACCCCTTTCCAGCAGCAATAAAGTCCGAAAGCTAGCTTCTATTCAACAAGCGAGGCAATTGGATATGCTGTCCCAGTGGAGAGCAAGAAAAGATTGGGATGGACAGCGGGACTAGTATAAGACTCTATCGTCCTATTTAATGGAATTTAATTCGCAAGTAGAAAGGCTAAAACTTAGTAAGTGCCTAATTCACCTATGCCTTGTTACCAATGCCATATTTCCCAGCCTGAGAAACAGTTTTAGGTGCTGCTCTTCCCGCTCAGCCTTTCTTGGAGCCAGGGATTTGGGAAACATTCACAAATTTGGGTCCTCGAGCTGAGAGATGTATTCTTCGGCAGCTCAGTCAGTCATATAAAAGGCGGCCCATTAGCAGTGGCGTTAAAAACGTTTTGCCCAGCCGAGAAATCATGCAATCCTCGCAGTAGCAGCAGCAACTCAGGAACCATGACGCTATCAATACATCACCTTTGTAGATAGAGTGGAAATTAAAACCTTCGTGCTAGGATATGCAGGGAAGCGATGGATTGAGGAATTCAGCTATGGTTCAGTTCTGGCTCCATATGCAGGTGCTAGATCTTCCCATAATTACGTTAGGATGATCTGCTGTGGCATCGCTCAGAAGGTTAGGAACACCAGTCACGTCTAAGCTTACGGCAGTGGGGCCCAAAGACATCCTTTGTTCGTCTGCCCTGGGCTTCTGAGTAATGTTGCAAATTAATGCCGTCTTTTACGGGTTACAGAACAGGACCTCTAATTTAGCCCATTATAAGCTGGCTCGCAGGGGCAGGGCACATATAACAGCAAAGGGAGGAAGGGGGGGCTCTGGCAGCGACGGTAGCCTCCCCAGAGCTGTGGCGGAGTTACAGGGCGATCTGGAGGCAGACGGGTACAGTAAGGGTACCTCTGCGACAGGCGGTACAGTAAGGGTACCCCTGTCCGGCACAGTAAGGGTGCCCGAGCCAAGGTCCACGAGCCGAAGGGGGTTCTGGGAAGACCGCGACGGCGCCCCGTTAGTCCTTCGGGCGGTTGGGGGGCCTGACCAACCGGGGGTGTGCCACAACACGCTCAGCCCCTGTCAGAAGGGGCGGGAGTAGGAGACAGATCACGTGACCCAGTGGATGATCTGAAAATAAATATGTGCCGCACTGCCGGGCATCGACCCACCGTGCGTGCTGGCTCACCAGGCGGGCGGAGCAGCGAGGGGCTGCTTGCCCTGGATCACCCGTAAGATAACCCATTTATCGTCATACTTATGTTGTATGAAATAAACCTGCAGCAGTTCTTCACCCACAATGAAATTGTCAGTGTAATCCTTGGGTGACGTCTGTGCATGCGTGTTGAATGAAGCGGATGACGGTGTGGTCACTATGCCGCTGCCCGCGTCCCACGCAGTGGGACATCAGCAGGGCAGCTCTCTAGTGGCCGCCCGTCGCAGCCTTCCCCCTCCCCCTTATTCTGCCTCGCGAGTGAGGCCGCGCCCAGGGAGGAGATCTCCCAATGAGTGTGTAGGTGGAGGCGGGCCGTCAGGGGGGGCGAGGCTAGCCCCCCCCCCTACATAGGCGTCCCTCTCGCCCAGTTCCTCCTCTGCTTCCTGCGCGCCGCTCATGCCCGAACACGCGTATTCCCACCCTTTCCGCTTACCCTGCGTGGCAGAGACAGCGCGTTCTTGGAATGTTTTAATGTTTTTCTTTTGCGTTGCAGGCGGAGTTACAGGGCGATCTGGAGGCAGACGGGTACAGTAAGGGTACCTCTGCGACAGGCGGTACAGTAAGGGTACCCCTGTCCGGCACAGTAAGGGTGCCCGAGCCAAGGTCCACGAGCCGAAGGGGGTTCTGGGAAGACCGCGACGGCGCCCCGTTAGTCCTTTGGGCGGTTGGGGGGCCTGACCAACCGGGGGTGTGCCACAACACGCTCCGCCCCTGTCAGAAGGGGCGGGAGTAGGAGACAGATCACGTGACCCAGTGGATGATCTGAAAATAAATATGTGCCGCACTGCCGGGCATCGACCCACCGTGCGTGCTGGCTCACCAGGCGGGCGGAGGAGCGAGGGGCTGCTTGCCCTGATCGCCCGTAAGATAACCCATTTATCGTCATACTTATGTTGTATGAAATAAACCTGCAGCAGTTCTTCACCCACAATGAAATTGTCAGTGTAATCCTTGGGTGACGTCTGTGCATGCGTGTTGAATGAAGCGGATGACGGTGTGGTCACTATTGCTCTTCACCCTCGTTAGGGGCATACAGGGTACCCAGAGTAAATGTGTGATCCCCACGCTCACCGTGTGTGCCAGGAGCGCCCCTTGATCTCGGCGATCTTAGAGCCCACCTGCCTCCAAACAATCGAAACTCTAATATGGTCTCCCACTGTCTTAGAGGGTCCGGAAAAGAAGAACTGGAGTGGGAAAACGCGCAAGCGCATACAATGCCATTCATAGAGTCCCATGTGCATCTCCTGCAGCAGACAGAGCTCCGCCCCCATCTCCTCCAGCCAGGTATGACAGGATGGCCCAGCGCTTAAGAGGGTTGTTAAGCCCCTTTACGTTAAGGGTAATCCCCTTCAGACCGTCATGGATGAGGGTAGAAAAGAATAGCGCGTGCCAGTGGCCTCTCAGTAAAAGGTGCCCCCCACTTTCTGGATCCTACACCATCCCCAGCGATCTTATATTGCAGGCCTATATTTAGAACATTTTCACAGCAGTACAAGTGCGGCACATAATTTTAAGTCTTGGAGATTTGAGCAAATTGAGTCTTCCTTGCTAATACCAATACACTGTCGGGGTGACGGGCACCTCAGAAATAGCAATAAACATGAAGGCACACCTGTAAACAGTATTATTATATAATAATATAGACGACGTAGCAAAATATGTATTCTTTGCTATATTGCAAAAAACAAGTTTTTAGAAAACCTTTCATCACGTTTAGCCGTCCTTTGTTATTTTATCGACTTTTTAACATATGCACTCCCATACCATCTTTTGATAAGATTCTTTGGTTACTTCTTTATGAGTGAATTTCAAGTCTGGTAAGTAAGATGCAAGACGTCAGTTTTTCTTGCTTCATCCAGGGCAATTGCCATTGAGATGCAACAAATGCAAAAAATTGTTTGCAAACTGTTCACAAGAGTTTGGGGGTGAACATTGGAAGTGAAAGAAAGCTATCCCTAAGGCTTCAGTGCCTGGGTATGGAAGGACGGGAAAGTTTGGAAAATGTACCTGCACTAAGGAAGGAGGAATGACATGGTTGAATGAGTATAATGTAAAGACGTTTGACATGCACTTTCTACCATGTATAAGTACAGTCATAGATACTATTTTGGACACCAGATACAAAAGGAGGGCGAAACAGTGGTGGAATGCATAATGCCACTCAGAAAATGAACTGCCACTCAGGAAATGAACTGCTACATGCTAATTTGGGGTTTAGATGAGCGCACCAGGGATCAGATGTTATTAGTTCTTGAAAAGTGATCAAATCAGAAACTAATTGTGGTTGGTGAATGAACCTCCTTTGAATTAAGGCATATTGATCGCAAAAAGAGCGGAAAACATGCTGTATTTTGTAGAAAGTGTGTTATTTGTTGGTAAAGATGTGAGTCCTTCACAAGTAATAAGTCTGCAACCTTCTGTCTGGATGTATGACGTTACAACGCACACTATTACAACGCATGCACTTACAACGCATTTTTTACAACGCATAATCCATTACAACGCATGACATTACAACGCATGACACTACAACGCATTTTTAAAAAATACCTTTACAACGCACTACCATTACAACGCATACTACCTTTACAACGCATACCATTACAACGCATAATATTAAATTGCATTTAAGGTAAGTATTAGATAGTATAGGGGTAAAAATTACTATTCTAACTCCAGGGGGTGCAACAGTTGGGTAAGTGTTGGTTAGTGTAGGGGTAAAAATTACTATTCTAACTCCAGGGGGTGCAACAGTAGGGTAAGTGTTGGATAGTGTAAGGGTAAAAATTACTATTCTAACTCCAGGGGGTGCAACAGTAGGGTAAGTGTTGGATAGTGTAGGGGTAAAAATTACTATTCTAACTCCAGGGGGTGCAACAGTAGGGTAAGTGTTGGATAGTGTAGGGGTAAAAATTACTATTCTAACTCCAGGGGGTGCAACAGTAGGGAAAGTGTTGGATAGTATAGGGGTAAAAATTACTATTCTAACTCCAGGGGGTGCAACAGTAGGGTAAGTGTTGGATAGTATAGGGGTAAAAATTACTATTCTAACTCCAGGGGGTGCATCAGTAGGGAAAGTGTTGGATAGTATAGGGGTAAAAATTACTATTCTAACTCCAGGGGGTGCATCAGTAGGGTAAGTGTTGGATAGTATAGGGGTAAAAATTACTATTCTAACTCCAGGGGGTGCATCAGTAGGGTAAGTGTTGGATAGTATAGGGGTAAAAATTACTATTCTAACTCCAGGGGGTGCATCAGTAGGGAAAGTGTTGGATAGTATAGGGGTAAAAATTACTATTCTAACTCCAGGGGGTGCAACAGTAGGGTAAGTGTTGGATAGTATAGGGGTAAAAATTACTATTCTAACTCCAGGGGGTGCATCAGTAGGGAAAGTGTTGGATAGTATAGGGGTAAAAATTACTATTCTAACTCCAGGGGGTGCATCAGTAGGGTAAGTGTTGGATAGTATAGGGGTAAAAATTACTATTCTAACTCCAGGGGGTGCATCAGTAGGGTAAGTGTTGGATAGTATAGTGTAATATTATGCGTTGTAATGGTATGCGTTGTAATGGTAGTATGCGTTGTAATGGAATGCGTTGTAAAGGTAGTTTTTAAAAATGCGTTGTAGTGTCATGCGTTGTAATATCATGCGTTGTAATGGATTATGCGTTGTAAAAAATGCGTTGTAATGGTAGTGCGTTGTAAAAGTTGCGTTGTAAAGGTTGTTCCCCTTCTGTCTGCTGTGAACCAAGTACCCCATCATAGCAATTTACTTTCTCAGGGTAGCGAGGCAGACAGTCCAAGACTTATTCAGGGGAGGTGGTGTGGGCTAGTACCCCAGCCCACAGGGGTACAACACACAGTAACCAATAAAACATTACCCAATCATTGACATTCCTTAGTACATGTAACAACATACTGTTAATTCTGTCATTATCGGGGGCGTGGCCTGTGGCGTCAAGATGGCGGTCGCACTCTAAGAGTGATCCGGACCCCTCCGTCATCCGCCTCAAATCAGGCCGTATCGGCAGTGTTAGACCTGGCACCTTGGCGTGAGTTTCCCTTCCACTTTTTGATGGTGTGCCTCGATTGTTTTGCTGGTGTTGTCCGCTCAGGGCACTGCGCCACGGCTAATCCGTGCCGCAGTGCAAGTGCTCCCGAGGTAAAGTGTACCTGTAATTGATGTCCATGATTGGTTTATTGGATTCACTGTCAGTCCCCAGTAAAGTGCACCAGGGGTGCCAGGGCTTGTGAATGCCAATGCTGCTGGTGGGCTTGCAGCGCTGGTTGCGCCACCCACGGAAGCGGCCTTGTAAAGTGTGTCTAGGGTCTGCCACCGCAGACCCTGTGCGCGGTCCGGGACCATCGCGCTGACTGCGCAAGTGCCCCCACTTGCCAGTCCCTAAACCTTCCCTTACCTACATATTAGCCACCCCTCTGGTAGGCCCAAGGGCAGGGTGCATTGTAGGCATAAGGTAGGACATGCCCTGATGTGTGTGGCATGTCTTAGTAGTGAATTACAGCCATTTCCGTTTTTCACTATTGAAGGCTACCTGCTCTCCATAGGCCAGAATGGGCTGCCGGGATCACGCCGACGCTGCGACCCCAGTGGACTCAGAGAGTATGGTAGAAGTGTCAAGTTTAGTATGCCTGAACTCAGGATGATAAAATACTTCTTGTAGTCAAGTTTATTTTAATATCCTGGGTTTGTAAATACTACTTTTAGAAAGTTAGTATTTACTGACCTGACCATCTCAGTCCGCCTCTGCTGTGTGTGTGTGTGTGTGTTCTGCCCAGCAACAGTAAGGAGCAGGGTGGGGGGATCCCCAGAGACAGGTTGGCTGCCAGGTGGTGGGTAGAGAGATTACACCTGGATGGGTGGGAGGAGTACACCTTGACTCTTGAATAGACCTGTGCTCTGCCACCACAAAGCCGGCGCCACCCCCTGTGGGGCGGCTGATGTCTCTGCCCTGCTGCTGAAAGGAAAGAGCAGAGTCACCATAACAAAGTGCTCCAGAACTGGACTGAGCCAGGCCTAGGCCCCCTGGCGCTAAAGAACAAAAGAATCATGGTATAAAAGTAGGAGCCTGGCTCCTAAGAAATCAGAATCCTGTTTACCACAAAGAACCTCTGCCCGACTAGAAGGAGAAGAAGACGCTGGAGGAGCTGGCCTGCTGCTTGCCTTGCTGAGAAAGGAGAGGAAGAGACTTACTGAAAAGACTTTGCTACTTTGTGCTTGAACATTCTCCAAGGGCTTGATCTGAGCTTGCCCCCTGAACTGAACCCCAGGACCAGTGGGTTCTCTGTGCTTCTTGCTCATACTCCAATTCGAGCCGTGTGGGCATCCCGCTGGAAAAGAGACTGCGCCCCTCATCGCCCCTCCTAGGGCCGTGACACTCAGGAGCTCGCCTGCCGCAATCCCGTGAGAGCCCCGCTCCGTCCGGAGCCGCTCTCTGTCCCCGGGCCAGGCCGCCTGCACCCCTGTCACCGCCTGCCATTGGAGTGCGCTGAACGCGCTATCACCCCTCCTGCCGGAAGCCGTCCGACGACGGTGATCTACGCCGGGTCATCCAGCTGCACTGACCGTGCCCTGTGACCCCGCTTCGCTATCCCCGGACATCTCAGGCCGCGCCGCCCCCGCTGTGGAGACCCTCCTGCACCGCCGTGCTAAAGGGTCGCTGGCCGCGCCTGCCTACGTGCCCACACCTGCTGATTGAGGACCCAAGAACACTTGCCAAGCTGAGAGTCGCACCGACCTGTGCCGACTCTCCCCATCACGAAAGAAGTTCCAGTATCGGGCCCGGGGCCCGCAACGCCTTATTTCCCCTTTCGCAGGAACCGATCTCTGTGAGTACTGGAACTACAAGTAAAGAGACTACGAACTATCCATTTGAAGCTACGAACAACGAACATTTGCCCGCTGTACAACCTGGTGGCATAGCGAAAACGTTATTGGTCTTGTGATAAGTCTGCTGAGATATATATACCTTATTTTTACATAAAGAATCGTATTTTTATATATATCCAAGCCTGGTGTCCGTTTCTGGGGGGATTGATGTATTTACTGTGTGTACGATTGTAAGTGCTTAACCAACAACGCCTGAGGAATCGCCTTGGCTGCTCACGCCACGCACCTAGAGGGTGAGCAAGGGTCATTCGCGAGGGGTTATCCTGCGCCCTGACGTGGAGGAGAGGGTTCCTGCTTGACACAAGGGCAACCTTGCGCCAACCAGAGATCCCCGACTCTAACATTGTTGGCAGCGGTTGGGATTTCGGATTTGCACTTGTAATTTGCATACAGTGAATTATTAATCACCAGATAGTGAGAGCAGACCAAATAACGCAGCCACAGGTTTTTAATTGTTGAACTTTGTTGAGACATCTGCCATTACTGCAACCATGCCTGGCTCGCACTCCGCTGGAAGAGCACTCTCTGTGATTTCTGGAATAGATGAGGTGGATTGGGAGAGACTGGAAGGCTACTCGATGGAGCAATTGAAAGGCTACAGTGTAAAATTCCGAGTCCCCCATGCTGGATTCAAGAGGAAGACCCAGTACACCAAGGCGTTGAGAGCCTGGAAGGAGTCAAGAGACCCACGGAATGCGGGGGACATCGTTCCACCCGACAACCTTGAGGAGCCCAGCAGAGTCCGGTCGCCAGAGGAGCTGGCAGACAGGGCAGCCGACAGGGCGCATGCAATGGAGATGGCAAAGTTGGCAGGACAAATGGAAATGGAAAAGCAGAAGTTGGCCCTGGAGGCACAACAACGCCAAATGGATCATGATATCAGATTGAAGGAGTTGGAGCTGAAGGCGAAAAGTTTGGACACCGCTCCTTCTGGTGGCAGCACTCCACCAGTGCAGGTAGAGTCCAAGGTGTACATCCCCAAAGATGTAGTAAAGGAGTATTTCAGAAAGGATGACATAGGGCAGTGGTTTAGGGCCTACGAGGTGGCCATGTCCTCACACCGGGTCCCTGAGAAAGACTGGGGAGCGGGGTTGTGGGGAAGGTTCCTTGCTGAAGGACGTGACACACTGTTAGATTTACCCTTAGATCTCCAAACCTCATACCCCCATATGAAGGAAGCTTTAATGACCAGGTATGGGTTAACTCCGGAGCTATATAGACAGCGGTTCAGGGAGACGAAGAAGATCCCTGAGAGTACGTATGTGGAGTATGTGACCTTTTTCTGCAGAGCGCTGGATGGTTGGGTGAAGGGTAGCAAAGTGAATGATTATCAAGGGCTGCTTGATTTAATTGCATGGGAGCACTTGTCCAGTCAATGTTTTCCTGAGCTACGCCAGCACCTGATTGATAGCAAGCTGTCCAACCCGAGGAAGCTTGCTGAGGAGGCGGACCGCTGGCTCAGCACCAGGGTCCACAAGGGTCAAGTGGGAGACTCCGCCAAAGGTGGGCAGGGTCCCCAGCAGAAGAGTGGGGGGGACAAGGGTAAACAGAAGGGGTTCCAAAAAGGCCCCCAAAGTAATTCCCAAGGGAACCAGCAGAAGGGTTCTCAGCCTCCCCCACCCCCGCAGCAGAACGGGGCCCCGACAGGTAGACCTGTTCCAAAGGGGCCCTTCAATTGTTATAAGTGTGGTGACCCGGGTCACATTGCCTCTGATCCTAAGTGTCGCCTGTTCGGTAAGACCGCACCCAATGGTGCTCCCCCCCGGCAAGTAGCTAGTGTTAACTTTGGGGAGGAAGTAGCAGTCCAGGAGGGTGGGGGTCCCGGGCAGATGACCCTAGTCTCGCTAGGAGACAGTGAGATGGTCCCTGTAACCTACCTGCCCTCTAACACTAAGAAATATGGGCAGGTGGTGACCATCAATGGAAGGAAGGTGGAGGCTCTTAGAGATACAGGAGCCAGCGTGACCTCGGTGAGGCAACACCTGGTGTCTCAAGAGCAAATTGTACCCAATGCCTACTGTAGGGTTGTCAATGCTGACAACGTAGAGAGTCGTTGTCCAATGGCTCAAGTTCCCTTTGAGTGGGGGGAGGTCTCTGGTACTCTACAAGTCGCTGTGAGAACCCGAAGCTGTTGAGGTGGTCCATCTCCCTACAGGGTATGGACTTTACGGTGGAACACCGTCCTGGTACAGATCACGCCAACGCTGATGGTCTGTCCAGGTATTTCCGCCTTAGTGACGAGGAACCCCCTGGGCAAGGGTAGTTCTCCCCACATTTCAGCTGGAGGGGACACGTGTTAGACCTGGCACCTTAGCGTGAGTTTCCCTTCCACTTTTTGATGGTGTGCCTCGATTGTTTTGCTGGTGTTGTCCGCTCAGGGCACTGCGCCACGGCTAATCCGTGCCGCAGTGCAAGTGCTCCCGAGGTAAAGTGTACCTGTAATTGATGTCCATGATTGGTTTATTGGATTCACTGTCAGTCCCCAGTAAAGTGCACCAGGGGTGCCAGGGCTTGTGAATGCCAATGCTGCTGGTGGGCTTGCAGCGCTGGTTGCGCCACCCACGGAAGCGGCCTTGTAAAGTGTGTCTAGGGTCTGCCACCGCAGACCCTGTGCGCGGTCCGGGACCGTCGCGCTGACTGCGCAAGTGCCCCCACTTGCCAGTCCCTAAACCTTCCCTTACCTACATATTAGCCACCCCTCTGGTAGGCCCAAGGGCAGGGTGCATTGTAGGCATAAGGTAGGACATGCCCTGATGTGTGTGGCATGTCTTAGTAGTGAATTACAGCCATTTCCGTTTTTCACTATTGAAGGCTACCTGCTCTCCATAGGCCAGAATGGGCTGCCGGGATCACGCCGACGCTGCGACCCCAGTGGACTCAGAGAGCATGGTAGAAGTGTCAAGTTTAGTATGCCTGAACTCAGGATGATAAAATACTTCTTGTAGTCAAGTTTATTTTAATATCCTGGGTTTGTAAATACTACTTTTAGAAAGTTAGTATTTACTGACCTGACCATCTCAGTCCGCCTCTGCTGTGTGTGTGTGTGTTCTGCCCAGCAACAGTAAGGAGCAGGGTGGGGGGATCCCCAGAGACAGGTTGGCTGCCAGGTGGTGGGTAGAGAGATTACACCTGGATGGGTGGGAGGAGTACACCTTGACTCTTGAATAGACCTGTGCTCTGCCACCACAAAGCCGGCGCCACCCCCTGTGGGGCGGCTGATGTCTCTGCCCTGCTGCTGAAAGGAAAGAGCAGAGTCACCATAACAAAGTGCTCCAGAACTGGACTGAGCCAGGCCTAGGCCCCCTGGCGCTAAAGAACAAAAGAATCATGGTATAAAAGTAGGAGCCTGGCTCCTAAGAAATCAGAATCCTGTTTACCACAAAGAACCTCTGCCCGACTAGAAGGAGAAGAAGACGCTGGAGGAGCTGGCCTGCTGCTTGCCTTGCTGAGAAAGGAGAGGAAGAGACTTACTGAAAAGACTTTGCTACTTTGTGCTTGAACATTCTCCAAGGGCTTGATCTGAGCTTGCCCCCTGAACTGAACCCCAGGACCAGTGGGTTCTCTGTGCTTCTTGCTCATCCTCCAATTCGAGCCGTGTGGGCATCCCGCTGGAAAAGAGACTGCGCCCCTCATCGCCCCTCCTAGGGCCGTGACACTCAGGAGCTCGCCTGCCGCAATCCCGTGAGAGCCCCGCTCCGTCCGGAGCCGCTCTCTGTCCCCGGGCCAGGCCGCCTGCACCCCTGTCACCGCCTGCCATTGGAGTGCGCTGAACGCGCTATCACCCCTCCTGCCGGAAGCCGTCCGACGACGGTGATCTACGCCGGGTCATCCAGCTGCACTGACCGTGCCCTGTGACCCCGCTTCGCTATCCCCGGACATCTCAGGCCGCGCCGCCCCCGCTGTGGAGACCCTCCTGCACCGCCGTGCTAAAGGGTCGCTGGCCGCGCCTGCCTACGTGCCCACACCTGCTGATTGAGGACCCAAGAACACTTCCCAAGCTGAGAGTCGCACCGACCTGTGCCGACTCTCCCCATCACGAAAGAAGTTCCAGTATCGGGCCCGGGGCCCGCAACGCCTTATTTCCCCGTTCGCAGGAACCGATCTCTGTGAGTACTGGAACTACAAGTAAAGAGACTACGAACTATCCATTTGAAGCTACGAACAACGAACATTTGCCCGCTGTACAACCTGCTGGCATAGCGAAAACGTTATTGGTCTTGTGATAAGTCTGCTGAGATATATATACCTTATTTTTACATAAAGAATCGTATTTTTATATATATCCAAGCCTGGTGTCCGTTTCTGGGGGGATTGATGTATTTACTGTGTGTACGATTGTAAGTGCTTAACCAACAACGCCTGAGGAATCGCCTTGGCTGCTCACGCCACGCACCTAGAGGGTGAGCAAGGGTCATGCGCGAGGGGTTATCCTGCGCCCTGACGTGGAGGAGAGGGTTCCTGCTTGACACAAGGGCAACCTTGCGCCAACCAGAGATCCCCGACTCTAACAGGCAGCCATCCATGAGTCCTACATGCATGTAGGGGATCCCTGACACAGTGACACTGTCCTCCTGGGTCCGGAATTTCGGTGCGAGGCCAGTGGGAGCGACGGAAACCTGCGGCCTGTCCATCCTGGGGCGATGTCCTGCCGATGGCGCCGAGACGCCTATTGTGAGCCAGAACGGGCGGGAGCCCTGTGGGTGGTGGCGACAGGGCTGCCTCTGGTGCCCTGACCTTGGGTGGAATACCGGTGACTGGCAGGTGAGATCGGCCCTGAGGAGCTCTGGGAGCTCGACCGCCCATGGAGCGGGTGGTGGCAGCCTCGAGGTCTGCATCTTACATCCTCCGGTGATCGGCCAGCGTCTCGGCTGGCGTGCAGTGCGGCATACCGGCGGTGGTGAGAGACGCCTGCGAATCCTTTCACCATGTTGGCCCCAGGCTGCAGGCTCCGGCTACGGACTCTCGTGGTGAGTGGGGCCGGGACCGGCTGTCGGCTCAGGCAGCGATGCGGGTAAACTCATCCCCCTCCGCCCCCCCGGTCTGGCGAGGGGAACTCTCTGTGCCCCCCTCCCTGCCATGAGGCTGATTAGCCTGCTGTGGGGGGGGACGGGACCCGCCCGAGGGCTGCTGTGCCCGCACTACTAGGCCTGCTCCGCATCTGCACTAACAGCCTGGCGTGATAGGCTGACCTCCGGCCGGGACTGAAGGCGGTACCAACCCCGGGAGTGAGGCGGGGACCGACTGTCAACCCGAGCAGTGGCGCGCTTAGAGACGCGTGCCCCCCTCCCCCTGGGCCTGGCGCTGTGGGCCACTCTTCACCAACTCGCCGCGGGGTGCTGCCTCTGAGACTGGTGGGCTCTGGCGTTTCCCGCCGCTCTTGCTGTGTGGAGGGCAACAAGGCCTGCGGCGCAACCTGCTGAGGGGTCGGGCTGGGCCTGTCTGCTTGCCGCGCCTGTGACCTGCCCCATTGAGCTGATCTCCTGCTGGGTTTGAAGGCGGCCATATCATCCTGTAAGTGGGGCGGGGACCGGCTGTCTGATCGGGCAGCGGCGCGTGTGGCATCGCGTGCCCCCCCCTTTCAGGGCCTAGCGTGGTGGGACACTCTACGTCCCTCCACCGCTGTGTGCTGATCTCGAGGCTGGTGTGCTCCGGTGCGCTGGAGGGACCGTCTCCCGCCGCCGCTGTGTGGAGGGCACCAGGGCCTGAAGTGCGGCCTACTGCCTAGGCGGTGCTGGGCCTTTCTTTTTCTGACGCCTACCGCCTGCTCCTCCGGACTGACCTCCTACCGGGCCTGAAGAGGTCCCCATCCTCCTGTGTGTGTGTGGTGGGTGATCGGCTGTCATGTCGGACAGCGGTGCGAGTGGGGAGAGGCGCATCCCCCCCCCCCCACTGTCCTCTACCACTCCGAGACTGTCCCGGGGCCGGGGCGATCTGATACGTTGCAGTGGCCTTCCTTTCATCTGATGTGCAGTGTGGGGAACCGTGAAGTCTGGGGCACGGCCTGCTGTGTCAACGGGGCTGGGCCT
Organism: Triturus cristatus; assembly: GCF_964204655.1. NCBI lineage: Eukaryota > Metazoa > Chordata > Amphibia > Caudata > Salamandridae > Triturus > Triturus cristatus. Next base: position 840,819,909 of record NC_140592.1, read on the forward strand.
GGCGTACTCTGTGCTTTTGGGGCCCGGCCTTCCGGGGCAAGGGTCTGCGGCCATCTAGTCGGGTGGCAATCATGGGTCCCACACACGGTCCCCGTGTGACTGCCTGGTTCTTTCGTGCGCCGGGGGGTCCTGACCATCCGGCAAAGTTTCTGTGCCTGTTGGGTTCCCCCCACACCTGGTCCTAGTTACTCAACCAATGACTAGAACTGCCGCCAGCTATGGGGAGAGACAAGGCCCCCAAATCCACGCCGGCTCCCACGCAGACGAAAATGGACCGGTTCACTATCTCTGAATAGAGATCTTGACACCATCCTTCAGGCCATCAGTGCTTTGCAAGCATCCGTTGAGGGGAAGATGGAAGAGATCAAGGTGGACGTGTCCCTCCTCCGGCAGGACCTCTGTAATGCCACTGCGAGGCTGACAGAGGCTGAATCTCGTATATCCACCGCCGAGGATGACATCTCACAGTTGAAAGAACAGGTGGCCCACCTCCGCACTCATACCAGGGAGCTTCACCGGCGGGCCGAGGATGCTGAAAACCGCACCCGTCGTAACAACCTCCGCTTGGTGGGGTTTCCCGAGGGGGTGGAGACGGGACAGGTGGCCACCTTCATCGAGGCATTGTTCACATCATGGATGCCTTAGGACACCCTCTCGTCCTGGTTTGTGGTGGAGAGAGCCCACAGGTCCCTTGCCCCCAGGCAGCCGCCGGGTGCTCCGCCTTCCCTCATCATCTTAAAAGTTCTTCACTTCAAGGATTGGGACGCCATCCTGCGAGCGGCACGAGTTACGGGTCAACACAAAGTTCAAAACCATACCATTATGGTATTCCCGGACTACACTAAGGAGGTGAAAGAACTCCAGCGCTCCTATACGAATGTTAAACAGAAGCTGCGGGCCCTTGGCTTACAGTATCAGCTCCAGTTCCCTGCACGCCTGCAAGTTATTTTCCAAAACCAAACGCAGTTCTTTGATTCACCCCAGGAAGCGTGGACATGGCTGACGGAGGAACATCCCATCCGCCAGAGGCGTGCCCCCTCCCCGGGGCCTGCAGGCTCCCAGCCCAAGGGGCCAAGGTCGCCGGGACCCCGGAGCCGCACGCAATCTTGTAGGGGGCGACAGCCACAAACAGCAGCACCCAGATCCTTGAGCGTGGCAGCCCATGGGTCCCGAGACTCTTCCAGCCAGTTGGGCTCTCCGCCTCGCACCAGGCACCATTCTACTGATGACCTACCCAGACCAACCTCATCACCATCCCGGGTGGGCTCACCCAGACCAGACTTGGATCTCTCTCGCACTATAACTCTTTGAGGGCCTGTTGACTACCGAGGCGGGTCACTCCCGCGATGGGGCTCTCTGACATTGGTAGACTTCTAAGTTTAATTTTTGATTCTAATGCCAATCCGTTGCCTATCCGTCCTTTTGGAGGGGTCCTCCATGCACCCAATACGAGCATTGTAGTTTGGTATTGTTAATATCGGGGGTCGACAGATGCTTCTGTTCTCGAAGTGTAGCGTGGGGAGTGGCGGTGAGGGGGAGGATGTGGGAAAGTTTTTCTTCCTATGTTATTGCCTGTTTGCCTTTTTGTTTCAGCACTCACGGAATGGCACATGCTCCTCTGCAAGAGACGGGTATGTCTTTATTGCAAGCGATTACCCATACATTTGCGGGCTCCTACGCGTGCTCACGCACCCCTGTCAGACTGCACACCCCAGAATAGATACCTCCTGTCCTGACTTCTAGTACTACACCTAGGGCGTCTCTCCACATGCTGTCGTGGAATGTCAATGGTCTTCTTGACCGGCATAAACGCACGGCGGTCCTGCGCTATGCATGACGCCTCCACATAGACATCCTCATGCTTCAAGAAACGCACCTCCTTGGAAATTGTTGTCCCTTCCTGGTTTCTCCAGGGGCTCCCTCGGGGTGGCTATCCTCTTGAGGCGCACTCTGCCCTTTGTCCTCTCTCAAGTGATTCACAACCCTCAGGGGTCATTTGTGTCAGTTTGTGGCTCATTGGCTGGCTCCCCCATCAATCTGATATCTGTCTATGCCCCCCCCCCTCGATGCTCTCACCTACACTCACCCATACCGCTGCCTTGGTGAACACTATGCCTCTGGGCACCACGATTGTTGGAGGCGATTTTAATGCAGTTTCCTCCCAGGCCCTTGACACAACAGGTCCTGCCTCCGCCTCTCGCACGGCACAAGCGAAGCAGCTCAAGAACTGGTCCGAGTCACTGGGCCTCTGCGATACATGGCGCACATGGCACCACCGCAACACACACTTTACACACACCTCCGCGGCCCATCATACACAGGCGCGCATAGATGCGATCTTTGTCCCTACACCTGAATGCTCACAGATTATAGATGTCCGCATCCTGACCTGAGGTATTTCCGACGACTCTCCAGTGCTCCTTAGCACGGGGCTCCCCCTCCTTCCGCACGCCAAACATGGAGAATGAACGCATGGTTCCTCCAAGACGAGGAGTTCAAAAAGGTGGTGGGGACGTAACTCAAGCACTACTTCCTCTCCAACGAAGGCTCAGTAGCCTCTCCGGGTACCCTATGGGAGGCAAGAAAGGCAACCATCCGGGGTGTTGCAAAGGGACAGCTCAGGAGCCAGAGGCAGGCACAATTGCGAGAAATCTCTTCAAGGGAAGCGCAGGCGCTTCGCTTGGAACAACTACTATCTCTGTCTGATGATGCCCCCCAGGCCCGACAGCTTGCTCATCTTCGGGAAGAAATTAGGCAATTATCCCCCGGTAGCAAGAATTTATGGCTGGGGGACAAGAACGGTATGATCTTGCACAGGCTTGCCACGTACCCCCGGGCGAACCGCATTATCCCAGAGGTGGCAGACGAGGCCGGAATGGTACACCGCGCCCCCGTGGCGATGGCTAACACCTTCGCCGCCTACTACCAGCGTTTATACACAGCGCGCGCCCCTGACCTATTGCTCGCTAAATTCCTTGAGCGAGGTAGGATGCGTCTCCCTCGGCTGGCGGCGACCACCCAGAAGGATTTGGAACGCCCCATTTCTCAGAAAGAAATCAAAGAAGCGATCTCCCTTACCTCATCGGGCAAGACCCTGGGCCAAGATGGCCTTCCCCAGGAGTACTTCGCGGCATACCTCAAAATTCTAGTGCCCCGTCTGGCCGACCTATTTCAGGAAGCGGTGGAAAGAGGTTCCTTTCTGCCAGAAACGGACATCGCCACCATCCTGGTCCTCCCGAAATCCCAGCCTCCCTCCCGTCACTGTGCGGACTATCGTCCCATCTCCCTCCTCAATACGGAAGTTTGGCTGTATGCCGCCATTCTGGCTCAGCGGTTGAAGCCCCACTTAACTGCCCTAGTCCACCCAGACCAATGTGGCTTCATGCCTCAACGTGGGACCCGCCACTGCCTCCGGAGGCTGCAGCTGGCTCTAGCCCACCGGCACTTGCTAACCCCATATTTGTCTCTCCTGTCTATAGATTTCGAAAAAGCATTCGATTAAGTGGATTGGACATATTTGCAGGATGTGCTGGCCGAGATGGGGTTTGGGCCTCAATTTAGGGCCCTGGGTCAGGTCCTTTATGCCCACCCGCGAGCGCGTGTGCTGGTCAACGGTGTACTGTCAGAGGCCTTCCCCATTAGCAGGGGCACTAGACAGGGATGTCCCCTCTCACCATTGCTATTCGCCCTGGCGATGGAGCCCTTGGCCTCCCTGGTGCGGGCTGTGGACCGAATTCTTGGCCGGGAGTGGCCCAATGCGGAAATGGACAAGATCGCACTCTATGCGGACGACGTCCTGATTTTTCTGTCTGACCCATCCTCCTCGGGGCCATACTGCCTCCAGATCTTACAATCCTTTGGGCAGGCCTCTGGGCTTCGACTGAACCCCGGGAAATCAGTTCTGGTTCCACTGTACCTCTCTAGGGACTGCTACGATTGTTGCCGAAGCGGAATGGTGGATTGCCAATCTTTTAAATACTTGGGGATATGGATCACCCTTCTTCCCGAATTAGGCTAGTCCCTCAATGTCGCCCCTTTAATTAAAAAGGCCAAAGAGGATCTCCATAAGTGGAAGACGCTACCCCTTAACCCCCTGGGGAGGGTCGCCCTGTTTAAAATGATGATCCTCCCCAGATTTCTTTACATCCTCCAGAATACCCCCTTCTGCTTCCCCAGGACCTGGTTTCGGGAATTGGACAGTCTAGCTACCAAGTTTCTCTGGAATGGGGGGAGGGCACGCCTGGCTCTATCTGCATGCCGGATCCCTTCCTTCGACGGAGGAATGGGGATGACACACTTGTATCTTTACTTCCTGGCTGCGCGTCTCCTGGTGGTCCATGACTGGTTTAATGGGGGCTGGTCTGACCCGGCCTACCGGCTCGAGCTGGGATTACCTAGAAATCCAAGCAATGCTGTACGGGGGGCCCATTCCATCCCAACTACCTGACGTGACGTACTCTGTGTTCTTGGCCTGGCGGGCCTCATTGCGCCACACCGGCTGGATGCGTAAGCTGACTCAATGTACACCCCTCTGGCATGGGGCTTGGCTCCGGGAAGTTAGTGGGCTGCAGGGGTTTAAATCATGCAACCTCATTGGCATTTCACAACTGGGGGATGCATGGGCTAAAGGCCATATGCTTTCCCTCCAGGAGCTTCGAACTCGTTACTCCTTACACTCTTCCCAATTCTATAAGTGTCTGCAGGTGCGGCATGCCCTCCACACGCACATCGCGGATGACACAAGGCTCCCCAAATATAGCCCTACAGAGGCGCAGACAGTGCTGGGAGATCTAGGCAAGGGTGGCATCTCCCGCATATACCGCACCCTAGTCAACAACACCTTCACCTCCCTGGATAAGTTGAGGGACTAATGGGTGGAATGGGTAGGCCCCCTCGACAAGGTGGATTGGCGCGACGCCCTCATGGCACCCAGGACAGTCACCACCTCTGCCAAACTTAAGCTGATCCAACTCTATTATTTACATGCAGCTTATCTCACTTCCCTGCGCCTATACCGAGCGGGCTTGCACCCAGACGCATTATGTGCGAGATGTAATCATGCCCCGGCCGATTTTTTTCCATGTGGTTTGGTCATGCCCCCGCAGGGAGCGATTTTGGGGGGCCATTAAAGAAAAGCTTATGGTGGTCCTGGGATGGGGGGGTTCCTCATGAGCTACGGCATTCATTATTGGGAATCACGGATGGGCTAGATGGGTCCAGGAATGACAAGCTATTTTTTAATACAGCCATGATAGTGGCCAAGCGTGACATAACGGCGGCATGGAAATGTCCTGACCCGCCAGACCTTGGGAGGTGGCGAAGGGGGGACTGGTGTGCGACCCAGGAGAAGGCCCTTTACATGGCGAGAGGGTGTCCCAAAAAATACCGAAGGGTGTGGGGGGAGTGGTTGGGTACTGTGGAGGGTTCAGAATGATTTGTCTCATTATTCTTGCCTGTGTATGTCTTATGGGGTACGAAATCGTGGGATGCTCTAACTGTGAGAATGTAACTGATCTATTGTCCTCCGTGCTCTTGCTGTTTTGCTCTATGCGTTGTAAAACAATACATTTGATTATCAAAAAAAATTCTGTCATTATTAGTAAAGCATTTTAGTGCTTAATAAACTTTGTGAATGAGTCTTTTTTTTAAATTCTACTTTTACGGATGCTGCAAAGTAGCCTTAGAATCCAACAGTTAAGATCACTGCACCAAAGAGGCATAGGGTGCAGCCGCGGTCCATGCAGGTAACGGCGGTGGGGCCATGTAAGGGGAGATTCTAAGGGACGATGCCTAGGGAAAATTAAATAAATAATTATTTTCCCTTGGCATCGTCCCTCGGAATCTCCCCTTACACAGCCCCACCGCTGTTACCTGCATGGACCGCGGCTGATAAGGTGAAAGCCCCGCTCCAGGAATATAAAACGTTTGGCAAAGCTCTCACAGGGTCACCAATTTGATTTTGTCACTGAAATCCACTGGGGCTCTTTTGGGGGCCGCAACTCTCCTAGCACCTCCCAGAATATACTTTTGTGTTAATGGGGCCCCTGCCCTCTCTGGGTCACGACAGAAGACAATATGCTAATGTGTGGCCTGCCCTTGGGCTTTATGTTGTGAACCTTTTCCGCGGTTGCTCTGCAAACAAAGAAGTTATCCTTCTGGTGGCCTTTCGGCACCCTGTGGGGGCAGATTGGGGGCTAATGCCCCCATCTACAACCCGGGGGGTGCAAAAAGACTGCAGCAAATTTTGGGGAGGGGTGGGGGCATTATAGTGTCCATTTAGGGCAGCCCCCACCTATACGTATAAAAAAAAAAATCCCTCGTGTCTAGTTGGCTTTCTGTCCCCCTGGGGGGCAGATCGGGGTTAATAACCCACATCTGCCTCCCGGGATGGGCAGAAAGACTATCCCTTTTGTGTTGGGGGCAATAGTGTGCCCATTGTGGGCAGCCCCGACCCCTCTTTCATTAAAATAAAATTAAAAATCCTTGGTGCCTAGTGGGCTTTCTCCCCCCCCTCCGCCCCCCCGGTGGGGCAGATCGGGGACTATAGCCCCCATCTGCACCCCTGGGGGCAGCAAGACTGTGGCAATATTTTGGGGAGGGGCATTATAGTGCCCATTTAGGGCAGCCCCTACTCCGAAGTATAATAAAATAATAATCCCTGGTGTCTAGTGGGCTCTCTACCCCCCTGGGAGGCAGATCAGGGGTAATAACCCCCATCTGCCTCCCGGGGGGGGGGAGAAAGATTGTTCCTTTTTGTGTTGGTGGTGGGGGCATTAGTATGCCCATTGTGGGCAGCCTCCACCCCTCTTTTATAAAAAAAAAAAACCCTGGGGCAATTCGGTGGTCATTGCCCCCATCTGCACCCCTGGGGGGGGCAGAAAGACTGTTGCTAGTTTTTGGGTGGTGTGGGGGTATTATTGTGCCCATTTAGGGCAGCCCCCAGCCCTAAACAAACAATAACAAAAAATCCCTGGTGTCTAGTGTGATTTCTGCCTCCCGAGGGCATATTGGGGGCTACTGCCCCCGTCTGCCTCCCAGGGGGGCAGAAAGACTGACTTTGCTCAATTTACTATGGGGGAGCAAATGCCATTGCCCAAGGGTCTGCTCCCTCCTCCCTGGTGCCTGGTGGGTGGATCGCTGCTTGGGCGATCCCCAAGCAGGGATCCACTAGAGAGGGGTACCCTTGGAAAGGGGGGAGATTCTCTCCTTTCCAATGGTACATCTCTTTTGTGATTCGGTGCTCGGGGGCTGATATAGCCCCACGAGCACCGAAGCACTGAAACTGAAACAAGCCCATTGGCTCATTTCAGTTTCATATGTAATGATGTCAGCGCGCAAGATGGATTCTGCGTTGGTGTATCAAGGACGTAACAGTTACGTGCATGGCACACCAGCGCTGCAGCCATGGACATAACCATTACGTCCATGGCATGGAACGGGTTTACAGGATCTGCATGACGCTAGGTGTTTCATTTTCACTGTAGCATTGCATTAACATCTAACAGAACAATCATTTGAGTTCATTCTCATTTGCACAAACATTACTGTAATCTTTGCACAAAATCTGTGTTTTATTTTTTGCTAGTGGATAAAAAAAATACCTACGTCTCTGCAATCCGTAAGAGACACTGGATATGGTTTTATGTGAACTGTGTGTTTAGAGCAGAAGGACGATTTTCATGAACGTAGACAAAAGGTATGTAGAAATCTGGGCCTAAAACAATGTGCTCAAGCATGCAGGGTTTTAAGATATGATACTTCACCTCCGATTGTGTTTTCTGTCTCTCGTTTTTTATATGGTATGTGGCGCAGAAGGTCTGCTTTGATTCATTGTCCCAAATAGTGATAAATTGTAATGCTTGTCATCTCTTGTTTGATAACTTCCTGTTTAATAATTTTTTTTAAACTAAGGTGTTTAATTATTTATGCATTTCATCTTGTATGTATATATTTTATCTGTACTTTTATGGTCTTCGACCGAAATAAAGTTACCAAACGAACGATATTCCATTGTTTTTTTTCTAGCCTGGTCAGAACTGCAGAACTCTTTAATTTATCCCCTTGCTAAGAGCTACCACATTGTAAACAGCTGTCTTCTGTTTGTGAACTGAGGAAATATGAATTTTGTGATCAGTTATGTCCCCTATCGTAGACCCCAACGGCTCCATGTGCATGCTATAAGTACATGTATGTTCCCTCCAGTTCCAGTTTTGAAGACGCAAATACATGTGCGTCCACCGTCAACATGTCCTCTTTCAGATCCGCCATGAATGGGTCAGATATTCCATTCCTAAGTATGAAAGGCCACCGACTTTATGTGGTTCACTTTCCACATTTTACAGATTCAGGCGAGTAGGCCCTGAATTCTGTCATCAAGCCTTTTCCTGCCTTCTGCCTCTGAAAGCTCCAGTCTGAGCTTGCATCTGTATCCATGAACTTTGTCCTACTCCCTGCGCGGCTAACGGTGCCTGATCCAGCCTGTTGCCAGCCAAAAACTGTATTTCACCTTCAAGATTATCTGCTCCGCTCCTCATCCGATGCATTCCTGTCTAGTAGTTTAGGTAAACATTCCTCCAGCTACCGTGCAAAGGGCCAGGCCTCGCTGTCCTCATGCAAGTAATTCATAGCCCCCGTTACCATGGAATATTCCTACCCCCTCGCATCTCATGTAGACACTTAGACGCTTGTATACGCACTAATAGTCAGTATAGAATAGATTCTATCCTAGAGACCTTTCCTTTTGGATAACACAGTTCTTTAAACATAGGATATTAGATATGATTTGGGATTAGGTTGACATGACCCCCAGACTTCTGTCTCCACATGTAGAGCTAAATGTCAAGTCCCCTTCACCCTCTAGTTGCACGTCAATCACACGTCATGCGGCTGCGCACGCATCTCTGCCAAATATTTCTGCTGACATTGCAGGATTCTCTTATGGATCCACCCACTTGTGACATCATGTATAATGACGTTTACTAAGTTACACCCATATATCCGCCTCTATTAGTTACGTATGCACATTTGTATCTGTATTATCTGTATTATCAGCTGTTACGCCTCTTGCATCTGTTTCACTGTAATGCATTTTCCTATAAAACTGATTATCTGTCAATAATGTATGCCCTTCCTTCCTGAACTTTCGTGGTGATGGAATAGAAGCCTGCAATTCGAATTGTATTCCTTTGTATAGGAATAAAGCCTTTTTAGAACCTCTAATACCACGGATTCTGCCTCTTATATTTACTGAGTTATTCTTACTAGACTTTACCGCATAAAAAATAGTACCGGTAATGAAATATTTACCACATAAATTGGCGCCCGAACAGGGACACTTTCTCATCTCACGCGCCGGCGGTGCGTTGCAGGCCCGGTCTCCTGCCACAGCTGAACGGACAAAAACGCGTACCTACAGGATTTCCTGTATCTCCCTCCGGCCAAGCGGAGGCGACTGAGGCTGCGATCAACACCCAGACGAGGCGGTGAGAAGTGCGAAGTATCCCGACCAGAGCCTAGCTGAGAGAGCAAGATCCGAGGTATACAGAGGCCCACCAGGTTCCGAAGTTCCGAGTCCAGTCGAGTCGAGTCCAGTCCGGTCCAGTTTCAGTTCCGTTCCGAGGCCTTCCGTTCCGAGCTACCCGGTGAGTACCATTACCGGGGAGGCATTTTACGTGCACATAGTCTGTGCCGGACAAGACGGGTTTGGGTACACAAATCCGGTCTGCACTGTTTCAGCAGTGTATCTGTACTGTTTAGCAGTATATATAGTATGTCTTGCATATAAATAAGTATTATCTAGTGTCAGTATTATGTCATTAACTAGTTTTCTATTAGTTATCATCGTTCGTAAAACTGTTAAGTGTTAAATGTTTTAATACGTTCTATATATAGTGGTGTGAATGATTGTTCATTATTGTGTTCCTTGTATACAGTGTGTTCTAGTAATAAGGTCTAAAAATGCCGCTCTTTTCGAAACTAAGACAGATCAAAACTAGAAAAGGGGTACTCGAAGAAGCTGTTCCCATCCCACCTAGGGACACTCCAGGGTACTTTATGTATCATAAGCATGGCCTAGATGCCGTATTATTTCTTGATTTATGGGTGGACTACACCAGAGAGTTACCAGAGAGTCAGAGATGGCCCGCAGCGGGGACCTGGGATGCAGATTGCATCATGAGAGTAGAAGAAGAATTATGGAAAAAGAAAGCCAGACAGTCACAGAAAGATGCCATTGAATTATGGCGTAAAGAATCATATAGACGAACAGAAAAAGCGCTCAGACTGGAAGAGAAAGGTAGAGAGAATTCAAATAAAACCCGAGAAAATCTATTAATTGAGGAAGGTACCCGAGTAAATTCAGAACAAGTAGATAGACAAAGAAACACTCTTATGAATGGTATGTATCCTCTTCTGGCCGAAGGGTTACCTAAGGCTACCCCGGAAATACCAAAAGACTTGACTCCTCCATTGCTCCCGATAAAAGCACATCCCAAAACACATCCCAAAACAGCAAAGGACGTTTTCCTTTCCTCCTATTTAGATGACGTAGCTCCCGAGTATGCTAATGCCATACCACACATACCGCTTGCCGATGGTGTTCTACACCAAGAGCATCCGTCTGTATCCCCGCAACTACAAACTCCTACACAAGTTCCCACAGGTCCGTCCGTTTCTACAGTTTTTCCCGCATCTACAATCTCTATCCTACGCCCAACGAATCCTTTCGTGCCTAGCACCTCAGATGGTGCTACAGGAGGTACGACAGACATGTTTGCCACACCGCCGCGAAATAAACAGACCCTTACAGATTTAGCACTCCAACGTACACCCCAATTAGCGACATCCGACATGTTTAAAGAACAGCTTGTGGATTGTAGATACGATCCAGTGCCAGGTAGGCAGGACAAATTGCTCATATCATCACTACGTATACGACGAGCTACATTATATTTAATGACGATACCAGGAATGGTTGAACACCTAGACAATATATATCGCTTTGTCCAAACAGGGCGAGGTCCAGAAAGTATTAACGAAGCTATGGAATACCAGAAAGTGGATGTCCAAAGACAACTACTACGTTTTTTCATAAATTGCGTGATTAGGAATCAAGACAGGCCTGGGGCAGATCACGATACCATGCAAAGACTTGCCAAATGGGGTCAGAACATATCAGAAGAGAAACATGATAGACAGGCGTGTATAATCGCCATGTGTCGAAAGATCCGCAAGGAAGTAGAACGAATACATAAAGAAAGACGAGATACAGACAGAGTAGAATCAGAAGAAGAGGAGGAGCAGGACTCAGAACAATTAGAAACGATAGCTTACGTAGGTAGAGGAAGACCCCATAATAATACCAGAGGTTTCAATGATCCGATACGTCCGATACGTCCAGAACATAATAGACATTTTCAAACCCCTATGTTAAATACAAAATCCCCTGAACACCTATTCCAAGCCGCTGATAAATTACTCCGAGATCGCAGGGGATACCACATGCTCGATTCCATGGACGAACAAGAATTAGCCAGGTCAGCAGTACTATGGGCTGACAGTCCCAGCGAATACAATGATGATGTACTTGCACACACGTTTCTGAATCTTGACCCATACGAACAGCGGTTAGCTAGTATATACATGATTCAACACCTCCTTATATTAAATAAAAGCCAACACTCCGATCCAGGACCCTTACCTGACATATTGACAGAACTACTCACGAATATATGGAGAGGGTCAGGTACTGATTTGATTAAAGAAATTCTAGAATTTCGAAACCAATATTTAACTTTCGTATGCCCAGAACACGTTCCAGTTCCCATTATGGGAAGAAAAATGTATCACATAGATAGACAGAACCCGTTACGCGAAGTACACCCAATCAGAGGTGACGGTAATAACTTTACACGCGTGTTTGTGTACACGCCTATAACTAAACTGGAATTATTAGAAATGAAGAAAGTAGTACCCAGCCATGACAAGGATCCAGCAGGTTTCCACCGTGAGATAAAAGACATGTTACTCATGGGAGAGTATACCTACCCCGACATTATGAAAATATTAAAAGTCCTATTACCCGCCGGTGTTTATGAGAAACTCAAAGAAAAGGAATGGGAGGTGGGAGACCAAAAGATAGATTGGACAGCATTAGAAAACGAAGAAAGGGCCCGAGCTGCAGGAGCAGGGCTTGGGGAAAAGACTACAGCACTAGCAGGATTACTAGTGCAGGTACTGCCACGTTTATTAACTACGAAAAAGGAAGACTGGGGTGCAATCTCAGCCTGTAAACAAAAGCCAGATGAAGACACTAGTGATTTCTATTCCCGATTTGAAAAATGTTTTGGTATAAATAGTGGCATAAAAGCCAGTAGTGAGTCATATCCACATCTGTTTGTGACAAAATTAGTTGAAAATTCTCTGCTGCAAGTCAAGAATAGAGTATTGAAATTCGAAAGTACCTGGCAAGGTAATACCCCATCACAGATGTTACAGATGTTACAATATCACCACAATAGAATTAGAGAAGAACAAGAACATGAACAAAGACGTATGAAAGATACAAAAATGAAAATGCTTGTTGCTCAGTCAGTTCCAGCTGATGGTCACCTAAAGGGTGATTCCGCAGGTCCAACGAAAGGGACATGCAACTATTGTAAACAACAAGGTCATTATATACACGATTGTCCAGTCCTGAAACATAATATTGCCACAGGTAGAACCCAGGAGAGACCACGTCCACCTAGACAGGATCAGAATCAACAACAAATCCCTCAGCATGCACAACCTAGGTTAGCTCCGCAACAGCTAGCTCCGCAACAGGCAGCTCCACAACAGATCGTAGCACCACCACAAGCGCAGCCTATTGCTGCAACACAAGCAACGACACAACAGATGTATCAGTATGCACAAGCAGATTATCCCGATTATCAGCGATATACATGAAATAGCCTAGAGAGGGAAGTTGGCTTACCCCTTATTGAGGTTCCTGTAGACCAAGAGGGACCTTATGTACATAGTGAACTATTAGGGGAAGACAGAAAGTTTTTACTTGATACAGGGGCAAGCAGAACAACTATACGACGCAGTGAAGTTCCAGGGGCACCCCTCTCAGGCTCACAGAATATTTCCCTTGGATTCTCAGGAAAACCTATAATCAATGACGTAACACAACCTCTTCCACTTACGGTCGGTCCATTGACACGTACTACAGATTTATTGCTTACTAAATCATGTCCAGAAAACTTGTTAGGTATAAAAACATTGAAAGCTCTAGGAGCCATAATATGTTGTTCTCCGGAAGGAGTACGACTATTTTTACGTGACTTTAAAGGTCACTACGTGTCCAGAGACATGGATCACCGACTGCAGAATTTACCCACACATTTATGGGCACAAGGCCCCACTGATGTTGGTTGCATGAACATTACACCATATCGAGTCACATTAAAAACAGGAGTAGTACTACCACGAATGCGACAATACAAGTTACCACCCGATGCTGTTGTGGCTTTACTGCAAATCATTGACGAGCTCATTGCACAAGGAGTGGTTGTCGAAACCGACTCCAATGTATGTAATTCCCCAATAATTCCGATTCTTAAAAGAACGGATCTAAAAGCACCACCAGTATATCGATTAGTTATTGATCTGCGCGAATTAAATAAATGTATTGTACCACAATACCCTGTGGTCCCAGATATCTCTTCATTACTAACAGCTATTGACGCAGAAGCAACGTTTTTCACTGTAATTGATCTCAAGAATGCTTTCTTTAGCGTCCCAATAGATCCGGAAAGTCAATATCTGTTCGGATTCAGTTTAAATGGACGGAGTTTTAAATTCACACGCGCACCTCAAGGTTTTACAGAAAGCCCCAGCATCTATAGCCAAGCCCTGAAACGAGAACTTGACAGTATCCACATGCCAGTTAACACTGCCTTGCTTCAATATGTCGATGATCTGCTGATCACCGCCCGAAGCGAACCTGAATGTGAAACAGCGTCACTGAGGGTTTTAAAATTTCTGGCCGACAAGGGGCACAAGGTGTCCCCTTCTAAGCTGCAATTCTGTGTCCAGCGAGTTGTTTACCTTGGGCACTCGCTGTCCAAGGAGGGAAGGCAGCTTACACCCGACCGCATCCAGTTAATTGCTAACATGCCGCCACCCAAGACACAAAAGGAGGTGCGGGCTTTTATAGGCCTCACTTCATACTGTAGGCAGTGGATCCCTCAATATGCATTTCTAGCAAAACCACTCATCCAGTTGACAACACAGGAGGCAGCCACATCGACTGTCCTCCCTTGGACTCCAGAACATACACACGCCTTTGAAAGCTTAAAGAAAGCTTTATGCCAAGCACCTGTTTTAGCAACACCATGTTACAGTAAACAGTTTACACTCTTTGTTACAGAACGCGAAGGTACTGCCTTGTCAGTACTCACTCAGGAACAAGCAGGATCACACAAACCATGTGCTTATTTCTCTAGTACATTAGATCCGGTCGCTCAGGCTCTTCCTGCGTGCCTGAAATCGGTGGCAGCAACAGCTTTAGCAATCAGACAAAGCGATGCCATAGTGTTAGGACACCAATTGACAGTACAAGTACCACACGCAGTAGAGGTTCTCTTGAACCGCACACACAAACACAACACTTGACTATAGCGAGACTCACGGGTTACGAATTAACATTGTTTCAGCCACAAATAGAAATCAGACGTTGTAATACGTTAAATCCTGCCACACTGTTACCAGTAGGCGGAACAGATCCATTGGCACATGATTGTGTTGAAGTCATTACTATCACGACGAAACCTAGACAAGACTTGACAGATATCCCTTTGTCAGATCCAGACTTGACATTGTATGTAGATGGGTCATGTATGAGAACAAGTACAGGAGAGTTAGTGGCCGCTTACGCAGTCACAACAGACACTGAAGTCATTGAAACAAATTGTATTAACACTTTGTCAGCTCAAGCAGCAGAGCTCATCGCTCTGACACAAGCCTGTATTCAAGCCAAAAATAAGAAAGTCAACATATACACAGATTCACGTTATGCATTCGGAGTCGTCCATGACTTCGGCGTACTGTGGCGAGAGAGAGGTTATTTAACTTCTCACGGTGCCCACATCCAACACGGACCCCTCATTCAAGCCCTATTAGACGCGATTCATCTACCTACTGCACTATCGATTATGAAATGCAAAGCCCACACAAAAGTTACCGATATCATTTCTCAGGGTAATGACCTAGCTGACAGAACAGCTAAACAGACTGCTCAGAATCAGACTCGCACAACTGAAACGACAAAGACAATAGTTCCGACACCAACACATTGCATGACAGTTAAGGATCCCGCCCTTGATGTAATTGACATACAGACACATGCTACACCAGAAGAAATAAAGAAATGGACTGAATTAGGAGGGATCCAAACAGATCAGGGATGGATGACGAAGGAAAAATATATATGGTTTTTTCCCGACTCCATGGTTCAAGTCATCATTAACACTATACATAGTCCAGCGCACCAAGGAGAAAAAGCTATGCTAGACAGCATTCAACACATCTGGTTTAACAAACATTTACGAGCAGCAGCCAAACAAAAAGTTCGTACCTGTATGATATGTTGTCAGTTCAATCCAGGTAAAAGCATCCCCGTAGAGCAGGGTGGATTTCAATCTCCCGATCATGCTTTTGAAGTCCTCCAGATGGATTATATCCAGATGGAACGATGTCGAGGATTCAAATATGTTCTCGTAGTTGTCTGTGCTCTTTCCCGTTGGACAGAAGCCTACCCGGTTTCAGATTACACTGCCCCGACTACTGCCAAACAGTTAGTTCGAGAATTCTTCCCACGGTACGGTTTACCACGTGTTGTCTACTCAGATAACGGCCAGCCGTTCTCATCCGAACTAATGAAACACGTTTCCCTTTTGTTAGGCTACCAATGGAAATTCCACTGTGTCCGACATCCCGAGGCAGCAGGTCTCGTGGAACGCCATAATCAAACTCTGAAAATTAGATTGTCCAAAATATGTAGGGAAAAAGGTGTCGATTGGATAGTAGCCTTACCAGTTGCGCTCTTTTACATGAGAATGGTAGCACATTCTCGAACAGGGCTATCCCCGTACGAGGTGATCTTCGGTAGACCACCAAATATGTGGGGGACGCCTATACCTCGCAAAATCACTGATGTTGACTGTAATATGCTGACAGATTACCTGGCTTCCTTGATGTCTGCACTACAATCTTGTCGTTCACAGGTAGCCGCAGCTTTTCCCGATAATACTGAGGTGAAGCCCCATGACGTGGTTCCTGGTGACCTGGTTCTGGTCAGGAATTTTGACCGGAAGACCCAACTGGAGCCTAGATGGACATCGCCAAAATTGGTTCTACTAACTACAAGGACAGCCGTGAAGATTGAGGGACGTAAAGGGTGGTTGCACTCGAGTCATATCAAGAAATTTTATGGACTACCATCTAGTGTGAACGCTCAGCCCTGCATTCCCTCACAGACAGACACAAAGCTCCCCTTGGCTGAATTAACAAACTCTGAACTTTATAAACTGAAGTTAAGGTCTAGCAAGTCAGACAATTTGATTGTTTAAGTCCTCTCCAAGGTGAATCGGTTGAATTTGTCTCTGACATGTATCCTCTAGACCGGAATAGAGAAAGAAATCAACAGATGCAGCTTAAAAAGCATGCGTATTGTAAATCACTTCGTAGTCACTGCATAGTAACATTATTAATTTTGTTTTTTCTAAGTCTTCTGATCATTATTTCCAGCATACTATTGCACATGTATTACCCTATTCTTAAGCGTGCTTACAATGTAACTGCAGAACATTCTTTTAGCGAATTACCTCCGCATGAATTGTCCTATAGATTTGCGCTGCGCAACAACACATTCATTAGTATGTTACATCATTCCCATCAGACCAGCAATGCCACAAATTGTTGGATATGTGGCCGACTCCCTCCCTATCAGAACTATAAGGGAGTTTTGCCCCTCTTTCCCTATCCGTTCACACACAATGGCTCCTGTGGAGCATGGTTTAGTTTGATTAATTCCCTAGATTCAAATTCCGCAGTTTATCAAGACAACTGGGTATGGGGAAACCTGAACCTAGTTTTGCTTAAAGTCTGCTACCCTAACAAGGAGGGACTTCCCAAAAGAACAGGAACTGATCTAGAAAATGAAGTATATGGATTAGGTAATTTTACACTTAACCTCATGATCCTGAACGTTGAATCTGAAGCTACACAAATCTTGCCCGCCATGTCAGTATTCCCAGTAAAAGGGGAATTATGTGTAAGAAAGAATGGTTCCATACACATGGGCCATAGTAAATGCACCACTGTAATAAAATTCAGTGATCAAGGCAAGTCTACATTTAGAGCTTCCCGCCATTCCTACTTTATATGTGGCCAGACCGCATATATACGTCTACCTCTAGATTGGGATGGTACCTGTTACATAGCATTCCTTCTACCACCTGTTTTCCTAGCTCCTCCTGATTATCACAGAAATACCCATTTAGTACACAATAGACAGCAGAGAGATCTCCCAATTGTCGATTACACTGAAACAGCATGGGAGCAATACACAGATTTTAATAAAGGTTTCTTTCCCTATATAGGTACAGTCACTAATAGTAAGCTGATACGTAGATTAACCAGAACCCTTGAAGCAGTAGTGAACGAGACTACTTCCGCCTTAGGCAATTTAACAGAAGAACAGTCTGCTATGCGGATTGTTGTGCTTCAAAATCGTCTTGTCCTTGACGTCATCCTGGCCGATAGGGGCGGAGCTTGTAGGGTCATCGGATCAAGTTGCTGCATTTTCATACCAGAAAATTCGCCGTCAGTATATAAAGCCATAACCCGCCTTCATAAGATTATAAGCCAGATACACCAGAGTCCAGGCACCTGGACTTGGTCCGGTTGGTTCTGGGGCGTGTTGTCAGCCTGGGGATGGAGAATCCTATCCTTCCTAGGTATTGGCTTTCTCATACTATTCAGTTGCTGTTTATGTCTACAATGTGGGCCAGCGATTTGTGGTCTGTGTGCCACATCGTGTATCCCACATCCAAGTTTTCGTTCAAGATCCCGGAAGAAGAAAGAAGAACAAATGATGCTATATGAACAGATCGATGGATTGATGAAGATCGATATCTCCTGAGGGTCCGAAGGGGACAAGGAGGGAATGAGGAAATATGAATTTTGTGATCAGTTATGTCCCCTATCGTAGACCCCAACGGCTCCATGTGCATGCTATAAGTACATGTATGTTCCCTCCAGTTCCAGTTTTGAAGACGCAAATACATGTGCGTCCACCGTCAACATGTCCTCTTTCAGATCCGCCATGAATGGGTCAGATATTCCATTCCTAAGTATGAAAGGCCACCGACTTTATGTGGTTCACTTTCCACATTTTACAGATTCAGGCGAGTAGGCCCTGAATTCTGTCATCAAGCCTTTTCCTGCCTTCTGCCTCTGAAAGCTCCAGTCTGAGCTTGCATCTGTATCCATGAACTTTGTCCTACTCCCTGCGCGGCTAACGGTGCCTGATCCAGCCTGTTGCCTGCCAAAAACTGTATTTCACCTTCAAGATTATCTGCTCCGCTCCTCATCCGATGCATTCCTGTCTAGTAGTTTAGGTAAACATTCCTCCAGCTACCGTGCAAAGGGCCAGGCCTCGCTGTCCTCATGCAAGTAATTCATAGCCCCCGTTACCATGGAATATTCCTACCCCCTCGCATCTCATGTAGACACTTAGACGCTTGTACACGCACTAATAGTCAGTATAGAATAGATTCTATCCTAGAGACCTTTCCTTTTGGATAACACAGTTCTTTAAACATAGGATATTAGATATGATTTGGGATTAGGTTGACATGACCCCCAGACTTCTGTCTCCACATGTAGAGCTAAATGTCAAGTCCCCTTCACCCTCTAGTTGCACGTCAATCACACGTCATGCGGCTGCGCACGCATCTCTGCCAAATATTTCTGCTGACATTGCAGGATTCTCTTATGGATCCACCCACTTGTGACATCATGTATAATGACGTTTACTAAGTTACACCCATATATCCGCCTCTATTAGTTACGTATGCACATTTGTATCTGTATTATCTGTATTATCAGCTGTTACGCCTCTTGCATCTGTTTCACTGTAATGCATTTTCCTATAAAACTGATTATCTGTCAATAATGTATGCCCTTCCTTCCTGAACTTTCGTGGTGATGGAATAGAAGCCTGCAATTCGAATTGTATTCCTTTGTATAGGAATAAAGCCTTTTTAGAACCTCTAATACCACGGATTCTGCCTCTTATATTTACTGAGTTATTCTTACTAGACTTTACCGCATAAAAAATAGTACCGGTAATGAAATATTTACCACAGAACACATGCTGATATTTCACACCTGAAAATGCAAATAGAAAAAATAGTGTATGACTTTTAGAAACATTTTTCCTATGTGTACATTGTTTTACCTTTTGCAACTTTGTACAAATAATTTAGTTGTATTTTTCGGTTTAACCTGTTCCCTAGCATTTGCAAGTATTATTTTCCTGTAAGGAGAGAGCAGGGAGGCCGTGGATGGATTTACGAGGATGGACTGTAAACATGCCTTGCAGAGGATGAGGAAGGAAACACAGTTGAATGCACAATGACCCATTATGTGGCCCGAAAAAGGTGATAATGGGATTCCCGTTGCAAAATCCAAATAATGGGAAAATGACCACAGACTCAAAATTGCATAATTACAGTGCCCCTGACTATGGGCTATGTTAGAGTCCAAGGGAGTTGAAAGTGGCTGGTGTGTTTTTTTATGTGCTGGCTAACAACAACACATATCCCCCATCAACTATAGATATAACATACATTTCATGTGGCCTCATATTGATTACGGGCCCATTCTCAATAAGTTGCTTATTCGTTTTCCATAGTTACATTTGATATTCCCCTTCTCATGCACACCAAGCCCCACCATTCAATAATTCAACCATTGAGACTGAAGATAGTTTCTCATTAGAAGATCTCTTACATTTTTCAATTGACAAAGAAAAATGAAAATAAACATTCATCTCTTAAACTATAAATAATCAACATCACAAAGACATTACTCAAAAACATATATCCTAACTACATAAGGTTACATAAACAAGTGTCCACCATATAACACATCAAAGTATTCAATTATTTCATATATTTTTTATTTTTAAATGAAACATCTATTAGCTGCAAAAGGTTGGGGCCTACAATTACAACCTTCTGTGTATTTTGATAGTCCAAGTTTGACTTATATAGGCAAGTATTTCAGTTAGTATCTTTGTTGTAGGTACACCCTCAACCTAATTTACTACACTGATGCCTTTCGACCTTCTTGGAGGCCTAAAACTTAGATGAAGGTCTTCTTTAGAGCTCCAAGGTTTCTTGTAGGACATTGTGCAAAAACAAGAACTCTATATCAATTACAAGAATGTCATACTTTCAGAAGTGTTTTAACATTACGCATGTCAGAGAAGTGGGGATATAATGAATGTATACCCCCCATCATGTGTTTAATAATACATATTCACATCTATGTAGTAGAGGGAACCCAATGTGTAGTCTATCTTAACAAGGAATCATTGGATATTGTGCCTTTCTAAATGACATTGTGAGTTACCTCAATGTTTGTTGTTTGGATTACAAGCACGATCAGCGGTTTTCTAACAATGTGCCTAAGGGGTATAATAACGTCTTGTAAGCTAAACAATCATTTAAAAGAGAAAAGCCACTGGACAAAATCCTCAGCGGGCAGCATACCTTCATTGGTGTCAAAGTATTTCCCCATTTCAAAAAGGTTTCGCATCACCTAAGCAACGCCATTGCTGTGCGCGTGTTGAACATAGACATGGGGTTGTGCTGGTAAAACAATTAGTTCCTGGTTTCGATGTAAGTCTGTACACCTGTACTGCTCGATTTTCCCGGCCCTATTGTGTTGATGGGTGATTAGGGTGACTTCAGTCTCTCTACCATTCAAGCCTAAGGGTTAGAGTAGTGAATGAAGTCTATTTACTAGGCACTTCGACATGATCCTGTGTTCTTCCCCATAGATTAGGGCTTGCACACATATCCTAGGGGATAGATTCGTTAGTATTAGGGATAACCTGCCCTGTAGTGAGGGTATTTCATGGAGCCGTGCTGAATTCAGGCCTGGTAGGCCTCAAACGGGGGAGACTCCATCTTTCTTTCTGCTCCGGCAGCTTGAGATGCTTCTAGGTTAAAGGGGATGTTTTAGTTATGAGGTGTTATTCGCTTGGAGAGAACCGGTTCAGACCGGCCCTTATCGAAGGATTGTATTTTTCTTCATGCCGAAGACGCTACATCAGGCCGGCCGGCTGGGAAAGTGTCCTTGGCACGGGGAGGTACAAGAATTTGGTGGGCGGCAGGTTACGGGCCGGAATTTTCCATGAGGAAATGCACCTCTATATTAGCAAAAGTCTGAGGCAGTTACGAGGCACTTACTTCAGTCCGTAGGCGGCATCTAGCCGTTAGCAGTAAAGCTACTACTTATTCCAGGGAAGACAGATGACAAACTTGAAGGCGGAGAAAAACCGAGAGACAGATACTCTTCTACGAGAATTGCCAGAGAGGAGAGAGTAGCCGATGAGGAAGAGGTCCCAGTGACTCGGAGAAGGGAGCTACGGAGGTGTGATCTCCAGGCGAGCCGAGGCACAGACGAGAAGGGAACCTATATGACCATTGAGTGCAGGCTACACACGACTAAGGTGATGTCGACCCCTTTCTTATTAGAGTGTACAACCTAATCTTTCACTTTTCTTTGCAGGTTATGTGTTACACAGTAATGTTATGTGATTGCGTATATAATAAATAATAAAGTATCCAGTTTGTAGTGAATCAACATGTGCTGCGTGTTCTTGTATAAGAGGGTAGCCTATTCTTCTAGTCAGCTGTGACTTGACATGAACAGATGTTAATCCTGATCAGGTAAGTGGTAACTGAATAAGGGAGAGAGGAACCCCTCGAACCAGAGAACAGGTTGTGCTCAAACTGGCAGTTCTTGTGTGATCTGGTAAATAGTAGAACTGATTCCCCTGCTGTATGTTATGGTAATCATAGGATGAACTTGTGCTGAGGCTGCCGTCTGGGTAGGAAGTCCTGGGTCCGTCTGGGACCGCGAGGCTGAGGCTGCCGTCTGGGTAGGAAGTCCTGGGTCCGTCTGGGACCGCGAGGCTGAGGCTGCCGTCTGGGTAGGAAGTCCTGGGTCCGTCTGGGACCGCGAGGCTGAGGCTGCCGTCTGGGTAGGAAGTCCTGGGTCCGTCTGGGACCGCGAGGCTGAGGCTGCCGTCTGGGTAGGAAGTCCTGGGTCCGTCTGGGACCGCGAGGCTGAGGCTGCCGTCTGGGTAGGAAGTCCTGGGTCCGTCTGGGACCGCGAGGCTGAGGCTGCCGTCTGGGTAGGAAGTCCTGGGTCCGTTTGGGACCGCGAGACTGAGGCTGCCGTCTGGGTAGGAAGTCCTGGGTCCGTCTGGGACCGCGAGGCTGAGGCTGCCGTCTGGGTAGGAAGTCCTGGGTCCGTCTGGGATCACGAGGCCGCCACTTGTATTATAAGAGGTCTAGATATATATATATATATATATATATGTGTGTGTGTGTGTGTGTGTGTGTATATATATATATATATATATATATAGTAGGAATTCCCTGTCCTTAGGTGGTATATATCTGTGGTTACTTGTTGTGAATAGGCCCTAGGGAGAGGGTAACGTTCTGGCTGGGTTAGAGAGGCTCTGATGAGCGGGTTCTATCTGATCCGAAAACCCAAGCAGAACAACACCTCAGTAGGGGTGGTTAGAAACCTTCCTCGGTCCGTCTGCACAATAGCACTCATAAACGACAAAACTAAAGACACTTAGAAAACAGTGTGGTGAAGTATCATTTGAGCCTCAAGTTGTAGCAACAAGGGTTCCACATTAGTTCTCTTAAGATATCTTAGCACTGTCCTCATCATATCCGATACGGAGTGATTAATTTCCGATACTGTTGAACCATCAGAGCATGTAATGTTTTACAATGAATTCCGGATTTATAGTGTACTATTTGCTTCTTTAGCGCCTTATTTTTCTTGCCTATATATGCTTTCTGACGCCGACTAAGTACACAGTACACCACATTTCTTGTCTTGCAATTTGTGAATTCTGTATGTTTGATTTCTATTTCATTATAGTTGAATTCTTCACCTTCAATCGTATTTCTACACGTAGAGCAGCTACCACACGTACGATGGCCGCTCAGTGGTGGAAAGTTGATTAAGGAACTTATGCCTCTGGTTTGACTTTTCTTAGAATTTTCTTAGTTGTATTTGATCTCACTAGGTTATCATGGTAATTCTTATTTCTTTTAAGAGCAAAAATTGTTAACTCCTTGAATTGTTATAATTCTGAGACCATGTTCCAATTCTTATTGATGGATTTTTTGGGATAATCAACTTTATTGATTTTAAGATCAAACAAATTGACAGCACAGGACCTTTGATTGATACTACAAGCACTGACCACAGTCACCATTTATGGGTACATACAAAGTATTGGATAGAAGCACCATCTTAACACGCCGGCACTGCCCCTGTGCCTAAAGGGGAGGTTTTGCGCCCTTAGTTCAGCAGGTCCAGCTATTTGCCCAAGACTTTGTTGTATTTGGCAGGGCATCCTCGGGCCTCGAATAAAGGTTTCTCTTGTGCGGCACACCAGTCACCTCCCCTGCGCCATTTGGCATGATTTGGGGTTTGGCTTGTGCCCAGGAAGCCGCAATGTCATGTTTGACCACCGCGACTGCTGTCCCAAGAAATGCTTTGTCTGCTCGTGAACCGTCCAGTCCATCCATCACCCCCAGGACAAGACGTACGGGACCATGGGGAACCGGCCAGCCCAGGACCTGTGTGAGTTATGTCTCTACTCCCGACCAATATGGGGCAAGGTGAGGGCATGTCCAAATCATGTGGTAGAAGTCCACTGGTACATGGCCGCAGCATGTGCAGTTTGGGGAGGGACGCAGCCCTGCTTTGTGTAAGCATGCTGGGGTGATATAAGCCGCATGGAGATAGTATAGTTGAATAAGGCGGAGTCTGGCTGAGGTCGTGACGGTCTTAGGGGCCATGAGTGTGTCATGCCAGTCTTCCTCTTCCAGAGGACCCACCCACCCCTCCCAACGGGTCCGGAGTGGGTTGAGAGTCGCTGATCCGTTATTCAAAAGGGTACGGTATATTAGAGTAGGACTTGGGCCTCTAGCGGGCTGAATTCGGGAAGGGGCGTGCCTGTTGGAATGTGTATGTGGAGGGCATGACGAAGTTGTAGCTATTTATAAAACTGCGAAGCGTGGAGAGTATAACTCCCTCGTAGGTCCTGGAATGTCCTAATGTGGTCACCAACCCATACATCGCCCAGCAGAGAGATCCCTCTGAGGTCCCATTGCTTGAACCCCGAGAGTGCTGCCACCACCCCAGCCATGTGCCCCGCCAGAGAGGCGTGTGTTGGCGCAGTCGGTTGTCCCTGCTCGTGTGCCTCAGAGCCATGCGCCACACCACCAGGACTGCCCTGGTTATCGGCGGGATCGCTTTGGGGCGTCCATACCAGTATGCTTGTACTTGGGGGAGTTCCATGTCTCTGAGCTCCATCATGTAGGATAGATCGGACCATCCACCGGTGAACCAGTCATGAATTACAAGGAGCTGGGTGGCCAGGTAGTATAGGTGGAGATCGGTCATACCCATACCTCCATCGAAGTTTGGGATCCTGCATCGGGCAAGAGCAACCCGGGGCCTCGCCCCTCCCCATAGAAACCTTGTGATCGCCCCATCTAACTCCTTAAACCAGCTGCGTGGGAAGTAAAAGGTGGTGTTCTGAATGATGTACAAGAAGCGTGGGAGGACCATCATTTTGAACAGCGATATCCTCCTGAGCGGGTTAAGTGGCAGGGTTTGCCAGCGCTTAAGATCTGCTTTGGGTTTACAGACCAGCGAGGTAATATTCATTGCCCATTCCAGCTCAGGAAGCAGAGCGACCTATACCCCTAAGTATTTGAATGACTGTCTGCTTGAGGGGATGGTGGACTGCTAGTCGAGAGGTGGATAGGCACCAGTGTTGATTTTGGAGGCCTGAGACGCTTTCAAAGGCCTGTAAAACCTCAAGGCATCCAGAGCCGGATGTGGCCGGGTGTGACAGGTAGAGCAGGACATTGTCCGCATACAGGGAGATTTTGTCGGTGTGGTGGGTTCCCCAGTTCCAGCATTGGGTCCGGTGGTCAGATCGTATGAGGCATGCCAAGGGCTCCGTTGCCAGTGCGAATAAAAGGGGCAAAACGGGACAAACCGGCCGCGTTTCCCTCTGAATTAGGAAAGCCCTGGAGAGGGTTCTGTTGGTCAGCACCCTGGCTCTGGGGTTGGAGTAGAGGACCTGGACAAGGCCCCGGAACTGCCGTCCGAGACCCATCAGCTGCAGGACGTCCTCCAGATAATGTCCACCGCGTCAAAAGCTTTTTCAAAGTCGACCAGGAGGAGTGCGAGATAGGGTGTAAGGATCTGGCAGCTGGCCTGGGCCAGATGGAGGCGCTGTAAGCAGTGTCTGGTACTTCGCGCTGGCATGAAGCCGCATTGATTCTCGTGGACCATCTTATGGAGAAAGGGAGGCAGTCTCTGAGCCAGGATCGTGGCGTATATTTTTATCTCCATGTTAATAGGAGAAATTGGACGATAGTCCGCACATCTAGGGGAGGGTGGCTGGGTCTTGGGAATAACAACAATAGTCGCCACGTCGGTCTCAGAAGGGAAAGAGCCAACCTCAGCAACGTGGTGGTAGAGGTGCACGAGGTGGGGAAACAACAAGTCTCGGTACATCGCATAGTACTCTTGAGGGAAACCGTCGGGCCCCGGTGTTTTCCCGGCCTTCAGCAGGGAGATCGCGCTGTGGATCTCCTCCGGGGTAATGGGAAGGTCCAAGACAGCCGTCTTATCCATTGCAAGGATACCCGCCCAGCTGAGCATATCCAGGAGGGCAGCCTCTGTTGTGTGAGCAGAGTACAACTGGGCGTAGTAGTCGGCAAAGGCCTGTGAGATTGCAGGTGAGGTGTATTGGGTGCAGCCCGAGGGGTCTTGGATTTCAGGGACTGACCTGTTGGCGAGATGGTAGGAAATCAATCTGTGTAGTACACTTCAGTTTTTGTCTCCCCATCCATATACTCGGGCCACGGATGAGTGCCACAGCATCTTAGCCAACTCCAAGGAGATCTGCTTTATCTCTTCTTGCGTGACTGTGAGCTACCTGTCTCGGTGAGCATCAGGGGTCCCAGTTTGGGCTGTTTTCAACCGTATCGCCTGTGCCTCAAGGAGGACCAGGCGGTCGCTTTGTGCCAGGCGTTTCGCGTGTATCCGACCTCTGACCACGCCGCATATAGTGGCCTTACTCGCCTCCCTGAGGGTGCCCGGGGAGGGGACCGACCTGTGATCAGTGAGGAAATAGTGGTGTAATTCCACCTCTAATGCCTTTTTAACTTCCTTATCGTGTAGCAACTCCGTGTTTAGTCTCCAGGCCGCCCGGGTTGTGTCTGAGGTCCCACCCCAGGTGCATGGACAGGGCAGAGTGGTCCGAAATTCCCCGGGGAAGGATGGCTATATTGGATACCCTATGGCACTCTATGGCTGGCAGGAGGATCAGGTCAATGCGGGAATGCGTATGGTGGGCCACTGAAGTAAGAGTGTGTTGGATGCCTCGGGGAATTTCAGATCCTCCAGACATCACATAAGCCGAGGGTGACCGCCCATCCTGTCAACTTCTTTGCATGGGTGGGCCTTGTTGGGGAAGGAATGCCCGTCGTGTTGAGCGTTGGCTGCATAACGGCATTAAAGTTACCCCCAATCACAGTCTGCCCCAGGGGTAGGGAGGAGAGTGTGCCGATGAGGGGCTGTAGGGTGGAGGTAAGCGTGGCAGGTGGGACGTATATGGACGCTAGGTTTAGGATGTTCACTTCTAGCTTCCCGGATGCAGTCACAAACCTGCCCCGGGGATCCTTCATGACGTGGCCATGAGTGAAGGTGAGTCCCCGCCGCACTAAGATTGCAACCCCTCGCGGACCGCGTTCGAAGTCAGAGTGCCAAACTCCCTTAAAACCGTATTGTTCGAGGAAGAGGCATTGGGTCCCTAGGAGGTGTGTCTCCTGAAGTAGGAGTATGTCGGGCGTATGGGTTGGGTGTACTTAAGGACCGCTGTTCTCTTAATGCAATCCAGTAGTCCGTTCAAATTCCAGGATAGAACATTGTCTTGATTGCGCCTATCAGATGATACAGAATCTTCCACATGGTAGCCCAACACCCGGCGCAGCCAAATACTTTAACACAGCACCTTTAGAAAAGGGTTTTATTTTACAAAATGCAAGGACTCTCTCTCTTTAGAATAAGGCTTGGGGTTTTATTTTACACAATGCTCTCTAACAGAAAGGCTTTCCCAGATGTCAAATGCACAAGATTCAAATACACAAAGAGATCTATATGTTTATACGCAAGCAATAATAACCTAAATGCATGAATATTACTGATTAATAAACAAACAGCAAATAATATGAGATAAGACTCAAGCAAATATACTGGACGTCCTGCAAGAGATCTGAAAGCTATATATACATCAAATGAGTACTTTGGAGGTGCACCTTGATTCACTCACACATTACAAAGAAAACACACTCACTCACACATCAAATGATCACAGCCACTGGCTCACATCACAATGGCAATAATCAAAACTCAATACATCACCTGGTGCAAACACTGAATCTCATACTGGGGAAGCTAAACAGCCGTGGTTTGAAAGCCTCAGCAACCAGGGTCTATGCTCCGAGGTAGACGTATCCGCCCCTACTCAGATTCCAAACTCCCGGTTTCCAAGTCCACAACCCTCAGCTTTAAACACACTAGAAGGTTCAAGAAAGACCTCCCACCGGGCCAGAGGAATCTTACCAGAACTGGCCATGCTCCAAGCAAGCATTCCCATGGCAGGAAGGAGTTCTCACGTCCCCTTCTCCAAATCTCGCATGTTCCAGCCTCTATCTTGACAAAGTTCACAAAGCCTTTCAGAGTACATAAACAATCCCTCACAAAAACAGAAAGACCTTGAACGTGAATACCCCAAGCAACTTGCAAGCGCTGCTGTGCACGCAGAAAAGCTGAAACAAAGCAAGTGGAACCCAACGGGGTAGGGGCGTTGCAGCACCAGCGTATGTGCACGGTGCGTCTTGTGTGCTACGTGGTTGTGCGGTGTCAGAGTGGTGGACAAGTGTCGAAGTGCTGTAGATCATGGGGAAAAGGAGACCATGGCAGATTCAAACCTAAAACTACCCAGAGGACAACGGTCATCACCTCCCCCCACCCTATACTTCCGGAAGTGAAGCATTTGTCGCCCTGAAAAGGAAAAGTTAACAACAAGCTAAACTGAAACGCCTAGCCGGGGATTGCGTGGCAGTAGTGGACCCCTCCACAGTATCTGATGTAGCCAACTTTGTGGCATGAGAGCATGGCTGACATTGTCCACTGGATAGGTCTTTCCCAGCCTCTGCCAATGGGAATTTCCGAAACCCACATCTCAGACACCTGGATAAGTCTTCAAATTGTCGGGCTCTTGGTCTGGGTCCTCAGAGGGTTCAGGATCTCGGTGCGTGACCTCCACGGAGCTCTCCCTACTGCAGTCACGTGAAGCTGGGGGGTGCACATCGATCGTGATATCTTGGACCCTTGAACCACGTGATGTAGTTTACCCCTCGCGTGGTCCAGGGCCCCTGAGGGACTGCATACGCCTCCTCTGCCGCCGAGGGGCGAGTGGGTCGGCCTTCATTGCTCCGGATGGTCCAGCTGTGGGTGTAGATGATTCGGAGGGGTCTCTCTTTGGTCAGCCAAGTCCACGCTGACTGTGGGGTCTCGAAGTAGAGCGTCTTGTCCTGGAAGACGACTCGGAGACGGGCCGGGAAGAGGAGTCCGTATCTCAATCCCAAGTTACGAAGCTTCTGCTTGACCTCATTATAAGAGTGACTTTGTACCTGCACCTCTTTAGTTTAGTCTGGGAAAAGCATTACATTGTGGTTCTGAAACTTCAGGGTACCCTGAGCCCGGGCCGCGGTCAGGATGGCATCCCTATCCTTGAAGTTGAAGATCATTGATATAATGGGCATGTGTGGAGCACCGGGAGGCGGTTTGGGGGCAAGAGAGCAATGGGCCCGCTCGATAGCGAACCAGGGTGATAGTGCTTCCTTGGGCATCCAGGATTTCAGCCAAGTTTCCACAAAGGGAGCTGCGCGACCCTGCTCAACTCCCTCCGGAAATCCCACCTGGGTGAGATTATTACGACGTGACCGGTTTTCAGCATCTTCAGCTCTGCGATGTAGCTCTTTAGTGTGGGATTGCAGGTGGGTTACTTGATCTTTCAGCTGGCTGAGGTCATCTTCAACTGTGGAGATTTGGAGATTTTGTTTCCGAAATATGAGCCATGGCATTCCGCAAGTCCTGGCGAATGAGGGCCATATCGACCCGGACCTCGCCAATCTTGTTCTCCACCGAGGTCTGCGATGCCCCAATGGCCTGTAGGATAGTCGATAGGTCGGACCCTGGAAGGGGGGAACCCCCAAGCGCCCCCTCCATTGGTCCCCGGTCATTTGTGGTATATTGGTCCATTTTGGTTTGCGTCTGTGCCGTGGTTGATGTAAGGACATGGTCTCTCCCCATCGTGAACTCCGAAAAGGGGCGGGGGCACATCCGTTCAGATGTTGGCGCATCGACACTTAGGGCCCAGCGCAGCCCGGGCAGGCCCTCCCAGCTCCAGGTGTCCCTGATGCAGGCCGACGACATGGGAGCACAGCGCCGAAGGGGCCCCTCAAGGTGGAGCAGGGTTCCTCCGTAACTCCCACGGGGACCCCTGGGGGGTGGGCTCCTGGCAGGAGAGCGTCAGCGGGTTGGTGTCGACAGCAGGACCTCTCCTGGCCCTGCGGGATAATCGGATGGGTACCGTCTGCCGAGCTATCTCGGGGAGCCGGCTGGTCAGATCCCTCCTAGCTGGGACCATGCCCCCCACTGCTCAGGTAGGTGGGCAGGGCGGCCTCCCTCCTCGCACCACACTCGTCAAGCCACAGACAGAGGATTCAGGTGTCAAGCGGTCTCCACAGGGTGAAGTGACCAAGGGGTTTGCTGGGCCACGCTATGTCCACAGGGCCGGCGAAGGGGGAAGGGACCCTACCCTCAGATCCCAATCTGCCCGAAATGGCAGCCGATCCTCTAGGCTCAGCCGCTCCCACCCGGCTGTGATTGCCCCCTTTCCGACGCATAGGAGGACAGTCAAGGGTGTGCCCCACACCAGGGAACCGGAACCGAGATCAAAGCCTCACCCCACCTCAGCGGTCTCCCATGACATCGGGGACCCCAGTAGCACTTCCAGGCGGCCACTCTCAGCGGCGCTGTAGGTTAGTGAGTCCTCGGGCTGCGCAGCATGAGGGCGCCTCGCATCTAGGGGAGGGAAGCCTCCGCCGAGTCTCCCGCTGCCCATGTAGGCAGCCGATCCGTCCCGTTGCTGGCCCCTCTGTGTTGGGGACCCCCCCTACTAGCAGGCCACTGGGTTTTGCAGTCACCTTGGGCCCGGGAGACCAATGCAGAGCTGGGGATCCCTCCATCCACGCGTCACGGCCCAGCACTCACCGGATCACAGGTGGGTCAGCCATAGGTACTCCTTTGCACGTCAGTGGTGTCCCGGGGGCATGCTCATCCCAGCAACCAGGACCACCACTCGTCTCAGAACTAAGAAACCGGTAGGGGGGTGGAGGAGACCCAGATCTGCGGTCTCCCCCGCTGCCCGAGGCGGCAGCCAGTCCGCCCGCACACCCAGGGAGGCAATCAGGCCGGACCCTCTATTCTCTCACACGCCGCAACTCAGCCCGCTTCAGGATGCAGGAGGCTCGGGCAGAGGGTGATCCACATGGTGTCAACGGTCCTTTAGTGCCGCAGAGCACACACCCCCACACCAGCGCAGGGCCGACGGGAGTACAAGGAGAAAGGAACCGGCGGTGTGAGAACCAAGGCCCGGTCCCCCGCTGCCCAACGCGGCAGCCGATCCCTGCGTGCCTCGTCTATCGGCCGCTGCGGATCCAGTCGTGAGTGCAGCCACCAGCTCGCAGTTGGGAAGGAAGGCCGCACGTCAGTGCCCTTCACCTTCCACCAAGCAGAGGCCGCACATCCCACGACTCCCCCGTCGTCCACCAGGTAGCGCATCCCACTCGCGGCCCCACAGGGACCCTCTTCGTCAGCCCCGATGACTAGGCAGAGGTCACCACGGAACCTCAAAGGGACGGGGGTCGCCATTTTTAGTCCAGTGCGGACCGAGTGTGAAGCGGGTCTCCGCACCTAGATGCACTCAATTTCAAGGCTCCAACCATGAACGCAGGGTGCAGTGCGATGTTGGCGGTGGACTGTCAGGATGGAGTAGCGCCGATGGTGGCGGATTTTGGAGCCGATGACGGAGAGGTCCGGAGCACTCTCAGAGTGCGACCCCCCCATCTTGACGCTCCAAGCCACGCCCCATTTGATGGAATTTTTAAACAAATGAGTCACTCCTGAAAAGGTTGAAACGCAAACTAATTTTTCTGTTTGTCTTTTGATTTTATCATAGTTCTTTTTATTACCATTTTAATCAACTTTTATATCATACATGTATGTCATTGAAGCCAGTAAGCCCTTGCCCGCCTCCCACCTCTAACCCAACATTCAACTGAACAAACTTAAATGAAAATAAGCATAACCGTGTAGGTTACTCGACTGGGGGAATGAATATTGTAATATACAATGTATTGGTGTGTGAAGGCGGGTGAAGAGCCCCGGTGATGGGGTTCTAATCTGTAAGTTTCCGCTGTCCGAGGGTATGCCAGATAGACTTGGAAGAGGTGTAAAGCCCTCGTTCTGGTTGGGCATGCCAACAATGGTAGCCCTGTCGAAAGATAATTAATTGGTTAGGGACCCCCATGTATATTCTAAATGTTTGAAGTCGTCTCAGAAAATATCACTTAGCCTCTCCATCGTAAGTGCCTGCCAGAGACGTGCATGCCACTGAGTGAGAGACGGTGCCTTGGGTTTTTTCCAGGCTGCCGCAACTGCCATTTTTGCTGCTCCCAAGCATAGCCAATCAATACCCTTGTCTGCCTTCGTCTGGTACTTTAGAGAATCTGATCTGAGTCCTAATAGTATGAGGAAACTATTTCTGATATGGGATAACCCAGAATCTCTTTTATTTGGGCCAGTATCTCGGACCAAAATGGGTGGATGTCTGGGCAATCCCACCAGATGTGTTGGAAATCACCCAGCAAACTGCAGCCCCACCAGCATAGAACGGACGTGTCTGCGTAACATTTTTTTCAATTTAGTGGGATATAAGTACGAATCATATAGAATTTTGTAGTGTGCCTCTCTGAGACTAAGGGAATGATTGTGTTTATGTATATCCCAGAGAGCCTGCCAATCCGAAACTGGTATGTCATGTCCCAGAGTCCGCTCCTAGAATGCCATATGTGGCGGTGTTTGCACTAGTGTGGAGCGAAGCAGCAGCTAGTAGAGGAAGGAAATAATGCCCCTGGTGCCTTGGGTCTTTTTCACAAAGGCTTCAAGCGGTGTAAGGTCCCTCGTGCTAGCCTCCCCCGTCTCTGGCTGAAGCGCCCAAGGCCTAGTTGTTGGTAGTGGACAATTCCTCTTTTGTTAAATTGAAAGCTCGTTGACAGAAGGTGAGTATGTCAGTGTTGTGGAATAAGTGTGATAGCATCAAGCATCACCCCTCCATCCATATGTCAAAGGACCCCGGCACTGAGCCTGGTGGAAATCCTGGGTTAAAAGGAATCGGGGTGAAGGGAGAGGGAAATGTTGTCCATGGCGACTTCTTAAGTACCTCGTTACATTTCCTCAAAACTGTCCTCGTGGGAGAGCTAATATATATGTTGGCTGGTCGGTCTGCTTTAGGTTTCCACAGCAGATCCCAGATGAATCTGCCTGTTATTGCCCTATCCATGTGTAACCAATGCTTATCTGATACCCTTTGTGACCACTCTATGATAATGCACAGCTGTGCTGCCTTATAATACATGTTAAAGTCTGGAAGCCCCAGTCCTCCCTCTGACCTAAGTCTCTGAAATAGTTTAAAGGGTAGTCGTACCCATTTATTCTGCCAAATGAATTTGCTCAGAACAGTTTTAAGTTTATTCAGAAATCCTGTTTCTAGTTCAATGGGTAAAGCTTTAAAACAAGTGGAGGAATCGGAGAAGTACCACCATTTAACTGCATGCGTTCTCCCAAGCCAGGAAAGATAGAGCGGAGCCCATCTTTTTAAATATGAGATCAGCGTTTGTAATAAAGGTGGATAAATGGCCTAAAATAGTTGGGCGAGTCTTGGAGTTAGTTTTATGTGAGATTTTTCTTGTCCCATTGAAAAGGTGAGGATCTACTGAGTGTCTCTATCTCGCCCTCCAATAGTCACACTCAAAAGGAAGGATTTGGAGAGATTGATGCGAAATTCCGCTACTTGCTCAAATGTGCTTTGCTCTCTTTGGAGAGCCACCAATGGGATCTGTAAAGGGAAGAAGGATGTCATCTGCGAATAACAAAATTTTGTATTCTCCACCAAAGGGGATTCCTCTGATCTCCTGGTTGGCTCTAATTGACGTGGCTAGAGGTTCGATACTCAGGACAAAGAGGAGAAACCCTGCCATGTCCCTCTCTCCAATCCGAATGGTTTTGCACTAGCGCCATTCACGAGAACCCTTCAAGTTGGGGCAGTGTAATTAGTTTGTATCATGGTTATACATTTCTCACCATAACCAAAGCGCTTGAGTGTTGCACATAAAAACGCCCAGTCGACGCGGTGAAATGCTTTTTCTGCATCTACACTTAACAATACTGCCGGTATGCGTTTTTATTCTTTTTTTTTTTAATGAGATGGAGAATTCGTCTGACATTGTCGTGTGTTTGTCGCCCCTTTATGAACCCCGATTGATCGGGATGTATGAGTTCAGTCATTATGTCTTCCAGACATGAGCAGGGGAGTGGAATTTAATAACATATCTACTTGTCCATGGGGCAGGTTGCTTCATAAATCTACTTGTCCTGTAACAAAATCCACTTGTCCCTTTGGTGCCATGTAGTGCAGCGACAAATTATGGCGGCAATCTCATTATATAAGAGCTCTGATATAGCCTCTCTGATTATGCCAGGGCTTATACCTTAGTAGTGTTTGAATACTTGCAATCCCCTTATGTTGCCACGTTTCCACAGATCTGCATACTCTGGCTGAAGGTGGCGGTAAGCAATAGTTCCAGGGTTAGAATGCCCTTTTGAGTCTGTGCAAACCTACATACTCACATGTTTTAAGGGTTTTCGACAATTCTTCCATACTCCTTTCCCATACTGAGAAATGTTGGAAACTTACTCCTGACAATGGCAGGCGTAAACCTTCTTCCAGAGTTGGGGGAAAAAAGTGGTTGGAGGGAAAGTGAACTTGCAAACACTCAGATTTTCACATGAGCAAATCTACACCTGTATATTTGCTCATGCTAAAATGCAGTTCACAAATATTTTCTAGCCATACTATTTCTTGTCCTACTTCTGTAAATTCTTGGGAATTCATGAAATCCGTATAGTTGCACTTAATGCAAGGACATACACCATGGGTGCACTTTTGAGACTTTCTTTAATAATTGGGCCCCTAATTTGGTCTGCCGTTGACCATGACATTTTGCGTTGATTAAAATTCTCTCTCTCTCTCTCTCTCTCTCTCTCTCCTTCTCTCTCTCTCCTTCTCTCTCTCTCCTTCTCTCTCTCTCCTTCTCTCTCTCTCCTTCTCTCTCTCTCTCCTTCTCTCTCTCTCTCCTTCTCTCCCTCTCTCCCTCTCTCTCTATCTCTCTCTCTCTCTCTCTCTGTGACAGCATTCTGCTCTTTCACAAGGAGCATATCGGCACACAAAGTAGTTTTGTTCAGTGCCAGTAACTACTGTGACAATGAGTGCTTTTTGAGACCAAAAACTATTTTGCTTTTGCCAGTGTTTGTTATAATGGTGAGGGCCCAGCAGCTCCCACACCAATAAGGTTTTACAAAAACCATGCCAAAACAAGTCCCACATTGACAAAACTGAAAAGCCGACCACCAATTTCAGACATACTGGCTTTGCCAGTGCTTGTTTATTTTTGTTTCCCATAATCTTTTAGAAACTGGCTACACTAATGTTCCATTATGAATATTTTTGGGAAACACTAGCATGTATCAACACGTTACTAAATGATTCTGCAAAGAAATGGTACCTGAAATGTTACAGTAGTTTAGCTAAATGTTTTTTTTCCTCCTTTCATTTTTTCATGATTATTTTATTTCGAAAGCAAAGAATCATCAATCTTGCTTTCAAGCTTCTGCAAACATTTGCATCAAATCAGAGTATTATGGGGCATTATACATAGCCTCATATTGCTAAACTTTGAAAATGTGTGTACACATTTTTATACTGGAACCACTGTCAGTAGTGCACTCAGGGCTTACAACATTTACTTGGAGCACTCATACTAATAATGAAGGCTTTCTATTAATGAACCATAAATACAAGTTTGAACATCATTAACATTTGGACAAAAATATTACCTTAACTGCAGAGGGTGCCCTTCCCTAATCCATAATGTGGTACTACATACTGGCAGCTAAAGGGTTTGAGCTGCAGGGGGTTGGGCCTATTTGTCCCAAGGACAAAATAAACATGAAAACGTGTTGCCCTTGACCCCAAACATTATGTCTCGGGCGTCGGGCTATAGGAATTCCACATCCCTGCATGAAGCCAATATTTTCTACAAAATTTTAGCGTCGAGATTGAGGAGTGCTTTAGGTCGATAGGAGCCACATAACTGCGGGTCCTTCCCGGCCTTGGGGAGTACTATCGTAAGTGCTTATCTCATTGAAGGAGTGACTTTCTCCTCCCTGGCCATATAATTGTATAATTCTGTCAGGTGATGAATTTGTTCCGCCCCTTATGCTTTATAAAAACGATCCTTTAGCCCATCCGAGCCAGGAGATTTGAAGAGTTTTAGGTTGCCTATTACCAACTGTACCTCCTCCTCGCTGATGGGTTCTGCCAGCCTGTCATTTTGTTCCCGCGTTATCTAGGGCAACTCTATTTTGTCTAGATAGCTTGTCAGAGAGCTTGTACAGGGCCTGATAAAATTCCCAGAACACTTCCGTTTTGCGGTGCTCTTCAATTTCAGACGTTCCCTTTGAGTTCTGTATTTCGCTGATATACTCTTTGTCCCTCTTAAATCTAAGCTGTCTTGCCAAGTTCGTCCCCACCTTATTCCCCTGGGTATATGACGTTTGTTTCAACCTGAATGGTGTCATTCTGGCCCGATTTGCATATATTGCATTCAATTTGCCCTTTGCTGCGGTGACATTCCACTGGAGAGGTAGACTAGGCGCATCCTTATGCGCCTTTTCTAGAGCTTGATGCTTGGCCTCTAAAGAGCGCCTTTCTAGGGCCCTCGGCCTATTTAATTCTGTTGTTGTTGCGATACAGTGCCCCCTCAGAACTGCTTTAAAGACATCCCAGTTATTGGCTGCTGTGGTATCTTATGAGTGATTTAGTTGTAAAAATTCCTTTATTGTTTTACGAAGCTCGTCCCACGCTAGTCTGTCTCACAGGCGCGCCAGTGGAAAGAACAAGTGTGCGTACCTGGGTGTGCGGGCGTGATCCGAGATGATAATAGATTTAATGTCAGAGGAACGTATAACACCTTTTAATGTCTGACTCATAAAAACATAGTCCAGTCTCAAACGTTTGGTGGATATGTGAGAAAAAAGTGTAGTCTTTGTCTGTGGGATGAAACTCACCATATATCTATTAGACCCAGGTCCTTTATTGCACTTTTAGCTGTTTTTGAAAAACTGCTGGTCTGGGCTGGACTGTGTGGGTGTGTCCTATCCATTCTGGAGTGCCAAGTAAGGTTAAAGTCGCCATGAGGATCACCTTCCCCTCTGCAAAGTCTCCCAGCATTTTTAGTGTCTTCATGAGAAAAGGGAGCTGGTTGGTTTTCGGGGCATAGATTGATGCCACGGTGCACAATCTTCCACATGTACCCCCCATTACCATCACTATTCTACCCTCTTTGTCCATTTTGTGACTTTCTACTCGGAATTTCTGTGAGGCGTGGCACAGTATCGCGGCTCCATTGTGTTTAGTATAGTTGGATGACTGAAATATTTGGGGATAGTTCTTATACTTGAGCCTATGCGCCTCATAGCCTTTTAGATGTGTCGCTTGCAGGGCGACTATGTCATCGTGGTCATTTAACAGGTATTTCCATATTTTATGACGTTTAGCCGTAGTATTTAGACCTCGTACGGTCCACGTAAGCGTCTGTATTACCATGTCCCTTTTTTTTTGATAAACAAGTTTTTATTGTTTTTGGGTTGTACAACATGAAAAACTTTGGGGCCCTTCGAACCACCACCACACAGCAACACAGCATGAAAACGCACCATAGTCCCGCCCTCCCCCCGAAACCCGCCCCCCCGTCCCTCCCCTTCTTCTAAACAGCACTTTTATGGTATGTTGCCCAGCCCTTTCCCCCAGACCCTTCGGAACTTCTTGGGGCAACCCCTTGCCTGATAAAGAGTTTGTTCCTGTGTCGCACACCAGTCCACCCCAGTGCTCCACTTGGCCAAGCTAGGCGGCTGCGGCTGCTTCCATGCCGCTGCAATGTCACGCTTCGCTACCATTAAGGCCGTCATGAGGAATAACTTCTCCGGGCGTGTGCCATCCAGGCCGTCAGTGATGCCTAGTAGGGTGTGTCTAGGGTCATGTGGCACCTCCCACCCTAGGACCTCTGTGAGTTTGGTTTCTATGCCCCTCCAGTACACCATGTCCCTTTTAGTAACCCTTCCTCTAGTGCTCTAGTGGCCACACTTGATGTTCCCCGTCCTCCTCCACCCCCCTCACTCTTGACCCCACCTCCCCCACAGACCCTCTCACGGTGTCTCCCTGCAGTACCCTTATTATTTGAGTCCTTCCAACCGGTGAGTACCTACAAGAAACAAAGAATACAACCCCCGTTACACCCCCCCCCCCTCACCCCCCCACATGTTCAAACCTTCCGGAACAACAGATCCTGGACTGAACTGTGTATTCTTGATCATTGATGTCCTTTGGTTTGGCAGGTCCATCATCACTGCCGTGGCTTCCTTATTTCTCACATGAATCGGATCAAGACCATACTGTCCTCTATCATTTAGCCCATTTGTGATACTGCCGGTCTACCAGCCAGGCCACTCACTGGTGTTCATTTCACCCTGAAGAGGATGTCCCATGCATGTCCGTGGATAATAGGACGCACTCCCTGGGTGGCTCTATTCCTTGATGCTCCGGGCATTCCCTCAGCGTTCTGTTTCTTTGTGTCTTTGAGGAAAGATAATCGCCAAACGTCCTCTTTGTCCTACGCTGTCGTTTACCTTCTTCTTTGCTGTTTGGGTGGTCTCTGGGTGAGCCAGGAAGCCGTCTCTGTGCTTCCACCTGCTACCGATCTCGCCGACTCAGGCCCTTCAGAAACCTGATCATTCCTGTTTGTCTCCAGACCAAGTATATTCATGGTCTCCTCTAGCTCCGTACAATTGAGCTGTCTATTGCGATGTTCAAATGCTAGACCAAAGGTAAAGTCCATCTGTATCTCACATTGTCCTGACGCAGTGTATCAGTCACTGGGCGAAACTGTTGGCACCGTGCCATAGTAGCTGGGGAGATGTCTTGAAAAAGAGAACATGAAAATCCCTGAAAAGTCACCTTGTCAGTTTTCCTAGCCCCTTACAGAATGGCCTCTTTTACTTTAAAAGGGTGCAGCTATGCTAGTACATCCCTTAGTCTCTGATTTTCTCCTGTGGGGGGTCTCTTTGCACTCTGTCTGTTTTAATCTTGAGAGTGTTGGGGCCCAGGACCTCGTTGAATAGCTTTGTTACAAACTCCTCCAGGTCCGGTCCCTCCACTGTTCCAATTGTCGGACTCGGATGTTGTCCCTTCAGGATCTATTTTC
This sequence comes from Triturus cristatus, assembly GCF_964204655.1. Taxonomy (NCBI): domain Eukaryota; kingdom Metazoa; phylum Chordata; class Amphibia; order Caudata; family Salamandridae; genus Triturus; species Triturus cristatus. The sequence goes on from NC_140592.1 coordinate 840,859,037, forward strand.
GACATCTTTTGTTTTAATTATAGCCAATTGTAGTTGCGTTTTCAGTGTTTGCGTCGAGTTCTGCTGTTCACTATCCTGCTCTAGTCCTTGAATTTTGTTTTCCATGTCTAGGGTCCTGCTGCCTACAGAGTCTATGTCCTGCCTCAAGGTGAGTAGTGTATCATTCAGGTCCGTTTTGAGCTTGTCAATAGACATGGCATGTCTGTTTTTATCTCCTCACATAGTTCCTTTTTAAACTCACGCAGAAAGGCTAAGAAATCCTCTTTTGTTAGTGCCATGCTCTCATCTGCTCCTCCTAGTTATCTGGTAGTGTGCGCTTTTGTGGAGCCAAAGTAGTTGGAGACCCTGAAGTTGGGTCTTCTTTGGTGGCATAGGGATGATCTCCGTTGCCGATGCCTTAATCAGGCGGGAACCGCTGCCAACAACGTTTCTGAGGCTGCTTCTCGTTCATCCAGGACTGCTGAAATCTCAATGTGAGCTCCCTTTCGTGTACCAGGAAGTCCGTCCGCTTTTACTTTTATCTGCCTGGAAGATTCTGAATACTGACTGCCCAGGCTCTCCCCCTCGGCTCTTTAGTGGACTGGGATCCAGTACATGGGATATGATCTCTTAGGCCTATATCGCCTTTCCTGTTTACCCTCGCTGATGTGGTGGACCGCTACTATTTTACCCTTTGTGAGGGGTTCAAACTGCCTTTCTTTCACTGCTTGGCACAGATGCTTTAATTGCTCCTTCCCTCCATCGTCCCATCTGCCTCGCTACCCCGCCTCTGGCACTAAATGGTTTTATGGAAGCCTTACCTTTGTCCCGGCAGCCGCCATTTTAAAGTCAAGCGGACCGCGTCGGGGATTCAGATTATAACCATTGGCCGCCGGGGGGCCCTCAGTCCTACAATCCCCTGTCCTCCCATTATCAAAGCTCTCTGAGGCGTCTTGGCTCACCCGTTAAGCTGGCAGCATCGAAGCTCCTCTCCATTGTGCTCCGCTCCCCAAGGCTTCATCCGCTCGGCGCTCCGATCTTCATTTGCGAGCTTTCCCTTCCTCGAGGACTCATCAGTTCACTGGCCCTTAGTTGGTGACTTTCTGCTGTTGCTGTGGGTCGTTTCTGACTCTCCGGGCACCTCCTCACTGCCTGTCGCCGCTTCGTTTAATTACCCGCTGTTGGTCCAACCCCCAGCGGCACCCCATCTTTCCCCTCGCGGGTCTCTTCCGATTTCGGCCACGCCAAGGCGATGCTCCTTCTACAAGACAACTTCTCGGGGAAGTGGCGAAGCCCCTGGTGCCGGTGCTGCCCTTTATCTTGTTGTTTGCGGGCTTTGTTGGTGTCTATTTTCCAATTTCACATATTGGTTTCTGCACGTGATAGTTCGTAATCTTGCTGAAGTGTTGCGAATGTCCGTACCTCGCCCCACCCCCACAGATCTCCCACCCGGGACAGCCCTATAAGGTCCCATTTATCGAACCCTTGATAGTTGCCCATATGTACCAGTATCTCTGCATCCCATAATGGGGTGTGCTGCGTGATCTTATTTTCCCACCCCATCTGCTTCTGGGCCGTATGCCACAGTTGAACAGTGGTTTTTGTTGGTCCTGTTAACGCCATGCACCGTGGTAAGGTGTACAACGCTGTCATGTATCCTCCCTTCACCAGAGCATATCTATCCATATGGTCCTTTCCGCCATCTTGGTAGTCCTTGCCCCCCTGTCTTTTTTTGCTTTTGTGCTGTAGCAGGTGTTCACCTGGTGTAAAACCCATTGTTAAAAACGATGCCCAAACCCAAACCACTCCAGGACAGTCTCTTGGACTCTATCAAATGCCTTCTCGGCGTCTATTGACAGGAAGACCTGCTCCTCGTGCTGCCAGTGGGATTTATCCAACAAGTGTAACAACCACCTGGTATTATCACTGCACTGTCTGGTTGCCACGAATCCGGCCTGATCCGGGTCAATCAATCCCGGCATCATAGGCCCCAGCGGGCCGCAAGGAATTTTGAAATCGATATTCAAAAGAGATATCACCCTATAGGAGGCACAGAACCTATTGTCTTTTCCGGGTATAGGCAGTAGTGCCACTGACGCTAAAAACATGTAGGCGGTAACTCCATAGTGTTGTCTATGGCATTAAAAAGTCGTGTCAGTATCGGAGCTATAAGGGAGCAGAAAGTTTTATAAAAAAGGGCGGTAAATCCATCTGGGCCGGGGGATTTAAGAAGTTTAAGGCGAGCTATGGCCGAGATGACTTCTTCTATTCTAATGGGGCTGTCTAGGGTCGCCCCCTGGTCAGCAGTTAGCTTAGAGTGGGTTATGCCCTGGCAATACCCAGAGGGATTCTGTTCAGGCAGGGACTGGGCAGTGTACAGATTTGCATAAAAATCTCGAAACGCATTTACTACCGCCTCACCTCATGTGTGTTCGAAGCCCTCATCTGTCAAGATAAGTGAGACTGTCTCTGCCTGCCGCTGCACGCCTAATTTATGGGCTAATTTGTCCCCCCCTCCCCGACATAAAATGTGTGCTTCAAGCGGAGCGCAGCGTGTTCTGCCCTATCAAGATCTAGGCCGCTTTCAATTTTCTCCATATGCGAGGTGCCTCCGTCCGTTTATGGATCCCTTCTAATTTGAGTACCTGTGTGGAGAGCTCATCCCTCTTCTCTTTGCGTGCCTTGTTGTCGGCAGCCGACGCTGCTATAAGGTCGCCCTTGGCCACTAACTTGAGGGTTTCCAAAAGGGAGACAATGGAAGTGTCTTGTGTATCATTTATAGCTAAGAAGTCTTCCAGTGTTTTTTTTTTTTTTTTTTTTTATAAACAACTTTTTATTGAGTTAAAAGGATCACTCCTGTAGCATTACACAGCTTATTCGCCTACAACCTCAGGGGCCGGCAGCCACCACATTCAGCTAACAAAGGGCGAAGGCCCAAACGATCAAGGATACATGCCATGTCCCAGGTATAAGTGCAAATGCAGGTCCAGCATGTACAAAGTCTCCTGCCTCCGAAGCTCCCCACCCAGTGACAGCCCCAGAGCTTACCAGCGGAGACAGACAATCACAGGGATGCCGCAGGCCAACAACAGGCGCAAAGGATGGCTACATCCCCCGCTGTATGACCTGCTCCCTGTGGGATGCTGGAATCTGAAACCCCCTCGTGACTTCTAAGCCTTATGTATAGTTACTTGAGTTGCGCCGAAACCCCCGCTCCCTGAAGGGAAGCAACGCCCAGACAAGCCAGCCCCGGGCGGGAGCCCCACCATTCCCACCTCACGTCCAGCCGCCCATGTTCACACATCCAGCATGCAATGGCGGGGGCATAGGGCGATGAGAGCACAGCGTCCTTCACCAGGCCTATAAGGCATGGGGTGGCTTAACCGCTATTGGGCTAGTCGCGCCTATATGAAACCGACAATTAGGCATTGCAGATTCGACAGCGATATGGTGGTGCACGAGGCCCCCGGGACCATCTCTGAGACCAAGAGTGTCCACAAAGCAGTCAACTAACGGAGGGGAAAACTGAAACGAAAGTGGGAGAATAGGAAGGGTACCGGGAGGGGGGGGCAGGCGGGGGGCCTAGGCGGGGGGGGGAAAAGCTGGAAGCGTCCGCTACATTACCACTAAACGATGAGCGCCGCAGTGTCCTGGCTTTGCAGAGGCAGGGTCCCCTCGCAATTGGGATGAGGGTCAGCAGCCGGCATTCCCTGCCCACGTCCGACAACCTCCAGTGACCCCCTGGATCCGCAGGGCATACAACATCTTCAAAGAACCTCAGGGCCCGGAGCCGTGGCGGCTGCATTCAAGCATGTTCCAGCCGCCCTAGATGATCCACCAGAGGCGTCCAGAGTTTCCTAAATTGAGTATCTCGGAGTTGAAGACGGACCGTGAGCAACTCCATCGCCACCACATGCCACAAGCGAGTAAACCATACGTTTATGGAGGGTGTCTCCGCCTTTTTCCAATATAGTGCCACCGTCTGCTTGGCGGCGCATAGCATGTGGAGGCTAAGATGTCGGTCACGCCCCGTCATGGCTCTCGCAGCCGCCGGCCTGAGGCCCAGAACAGCACCCAGCGGATCCGCAGGCAGGGGGTACCCCAGGACCCGTTTGATATGGCTGAGGATCTCTTTCCAAAAAATAGCTATAAGGGGGCAGTTCCACCAGATGTGAATAAAATCTCCCGGCGCCTGAGTACATCGCCAGCAGAGGGGAGACGTCCTAGGGAACATCTTCTAAAGTCGAACCGGGGTGTAATACCATTGAGTCATCACCTTATAGGCTGACTCCTGCTGAGGAATGCTGCGTAGAATTTTAGGGATGTCTCTCCACAGCCTCGCCCATTGAGAAGGGGTGACACCCAAGCCAGAGACGGTCTGCCACTTCAATTGGTATAGATGAGGAGCTGGCCGCTGTGCGTGTTGCAATACCCGGTAGATACGTGAGATCAGCCCCTTGTAAGTGCCGAATGTACGTGCTAGCTGTTCGAACGGTGTGAAAGGACGTATGGCCGCCTGCGTCAGGGAGGAGCCCTGGATCCAGTGACTAAACTGGATGTATTGGAACTTGTCGTTTTCCGATAACCCAAATTCGTGTTTGCATTGCGCAAAGGATTTAAAACTACCCCCCGTGAAGAGGTTCCCGATCGTCCTGTAGCCAGTCTCCGTCCAATTGGCAAAAAAGGGCAGACGACAGGCTGGTGGAAACTGCGGATTGCGCGCGATTGGGGTGTGGGGGGATGGAAAGGAAGTGAGTCCCCTGCGAACCGCCACCTTGTCCCAGATCTCCAGGACTGTTCTGGTGGGGACAGCCATATATGCGCTGTGATGTCGCGCCCCTCGAGGCAGCCAGGCATGATCCCACAAAGGGCGGCAGGTGACTGCCCGATCCATGTGGAACCACACCTTTTCACTCTCCCACGCCCCCCATTCCAAGACATATCGGAGATGTGACGCCTAATAGTAGTCAAGCAGGTTCGGGCACGCGAGGCCACCCCTGTCTCGGGGGAGCATCAAGATTGTGTTGGAAAAGCGCGGTTTCTTCCCACCCCATATAAACGCTACTAGCTCCCGTTGGAGCCCCTGGATCTGGTGCTCCGGAATCGGTGTCGGGAGCGTTTGGAAGAGGTACAGGATCTTTGGCAAGATAGACATTTTCACCGTGTTGAGTCTGCCAAGCCAAGAGAGTGGCAAGGCTCTCCACGTGCGTAGGTCCGTCTGAACTGAACACTTATACTCCTGCCAATTGGCCTGCGTCCAGGTGGCCAGGTCTGGGGTCAGATTGAGGCCGAGGTAGCGCACCGACTGAGTCGCCCACTGATAGGGGGCGCAGGTCCGAAGCGCCAACAGATCCCCATCCGGGATCGTGATATTGAGGGCCCAGGATTTCGCATGGTTGATTTTGAGCCCGGACGCCCGTTCAAATTCCTGGAGCAGCAGGTGGATCGCCGGCAGGGAACGCAGCGGGTCCGATAGGGTAAGAAGGAGGTCTTCCGCGAAGAGGGCAATCTTGTGCTCCACCCCTCGAAGGGAGATACCCCGTACGTCGGGGGACCGGCGTATCATGATGGCGAGGGCCTCCACCACAAGAGCGAACAGTAGGGGAGACAGGGGGCAGCCCTGTCGGGTACCCCTACAGATGGGAAAGGCCTGCGTAAGCTGACCGTTTACGCGCACTCTAGCTACCGGCGAAAGATAGGGAGCCATAATGCGCGCCACCATCTTCGGGCCCAGACCCACCCTCTGTAGCACCGCACGGAGGAACAGCCAGTCCACCCGGTCGAACGCTTTCTCCGCGTCAAGCGAGAGCAAGCATGCCGGTATCCCCCAGTGTTTGGCTTTCCCGACGATGTGCGCTATACGGCGTACATTATCTGCCCCTTGACGGTGCTGGATGAACCCCACCTGATCCGGCTCGATAAGATTGGGCATGTGGACACTAAGCCGTTTAGCCAAGAGTTTAGTGTACAGCTTAAGGTCTGTGTTTAGCAATGCGATGGGCCGATAAGAGGAGCAGAGAGTATGATCTTTCCCGGGTTTCGGGATGAGAGCGATTTCCGCCATTGCCATATCAACCGACGGGCCAGCCAACTCATCGAACGAGTTCAGATTCAGATTCAGAAACAGCTTTATTCGATTTTAAAAACAAAACCATAAAAGCATACATATATAACATTTCATTATTAACAAAGAACAGTACAATTAAAAATGACCTAATTCATGGAGATCCTGAATCTTATGATAGTTTTAAGAAACATTGATACAGAGGAGATGAGAAGTTCATCGTCTAACATTTGCAATCTAACCAACGCCACTCTACATTGCCTCAGCCCTAATTTTTTTAAAACGGGTCGAAGGATACTTTTCCTTGGTTCTGAGTAGTATTTACAAAAAAGAATACAATGTAGTGAAGATTGAGCAGAAACCTGATCACAGGGACAAGGAATAAGGTCCTTTAGCCAGCAATTCGTCTCAGGGAAGGTAACTAATCTAAAAAAGACATCTACCCTGAAACGAGTCAGTAACATTCGGGAGTAACAACTAGGGACTAATTTCAAGTATGGCTGTATACCTTGGTTTTGGGTAAGTAAATGGTTAGCCATAACAGAACTCTTACATTTCTCTGACTGCCAGCGTTTCTCTATTAGAAAGTGCAGGCAGGTTTTCTTGAGCTTCTTTCTTGACAAGTCCGCCATACTATCTGGAGAGTCGAAGAATTCCGGGTGACCCATCTCAACAAAGAAATTTTTAAGGTATTTAAACCAGGAAATTTTCGAAGCCCCATCAAGACCTAGACAGTCCCTGATTAACTCCCTGTTCAAACCTGTCTCAATTCCAGACCAAACTTTATGCCACAACAGAATGGGCTCCAGTTTGATAAGGTCCGAGATAAATAGTACACCCAACTCTTGGTGACAGACATAAGAAGAAGTAGACCCAGGCACTGCCAGTAGAAAACGGAGGAAAGCATTCTGACAAGTCTGAATACTCAAGGTATTCACTATCCCCCAGATTCCTGCACCGTATAATGCTGTGGATACACATTTAGATCTATAGATATCTAACAGTACTGATACTGGGCGGCCTCCTACCTTGTTAGAAAAATGCTTAACAGCCCCTATAGCTCGTGAGAATGCTAATTTTCGTGATTCCCCTGCTACTGTCCAGGTACCCTTTTTATCAAAATTAATGCCCAGATAAGAAAAAGTATTAACAGTCGTGATTTTAGTGTTGGATAGAAAAGAGTTGCAGTGGAGATTCTTCTTTTTTGTGCAGCACATATTAAAAGTTTTGCTTATATTAATCTTTAGGCCCCTGTTACCCATGTATTCTGAAAAATTACTGATCGTTCTTTGAAGACCGATTTGAGTCCGGTCCATGATTACAGCATTGTCTGCATATAAAAGAATGGGGATATAGGAGTTGCCAGTTTTAGGATAATCCTGCTTATCTTCCAGAAGGTGAGACGCAGCCGAGTTGATATATAAATTAAACAAAAAAGGGGCTAAAATACAGCCTTGTCTCACACCCTTTCTTATAGGGAATTTGGAAGTGCAGTGCCCCTTGTCCCCAAAGCGCACCCTAGCACCTGCGTCTCGATAAAGTTCTCTGATGAATATTAGGAGGTTTGGGTCCACTCCCATGTCCTGCATGATTAGCCAAAGTTTGTTATGATTAATACAATCAAAGGCCGAACTTAAGTCCACAAATGTAAGAAATAAGTTCTCATTTTTGGCCTCGATATATTTGGCTACTAGGAGTGCTAGGTTCAGTCCTTGCTCAATTGTTCCCAAGCCTTCCCTAAAACCATATTGAAACTGGGAGAGGATACCTCTTTCGTCAGCCCAAGTTTGCAATTTGTTAAGTATAACTCTCCCCGCGATCTTCATAAGTGAGTCAAGTAAGGAGATCGGTCTGTAACATTTCGGTATGTTACGATCACCTTTCTTAAAAATGGGCACCACGATGGCTTCCTGCCAGGTTCGTGGAAAACCCACTTTGGTAAAGCTGTTAAGAACGTTAGTTAGAAGAGGAGCCCATAATTTATTATTAGCCTTAAAAATATCCACGGGTATTCCATCCGGGCCCGGGGCCTTTCCCGCAGGGCTCTTGTCAATAGCTGTCAAAACTTTGTCCATAGAGAAGTCGACATTAATTGGATAGGGCAATGCATCCTGGAATCTTGAGTTTAACCCCCCTTCTGTGACTACCTGAGGGTCTTCTTGATAGAGCTCCCGGAAGTAAGTCACCCATGTCTCTTCTGTAATAACTACTTCAATAGAATCTGTTTCATTATCAGTAAAAAAAGGAGCGTTCACCGCTTTCCAGAAAGCAGTATTGTTTTTTGAATGACAAGCTTCCTGAAGGGAATGCCAAGCTTCCTGTTTAATTTGTTTTTTCCTTTTTTTAACTGCCTGTTGGTACGCAAAGCTTGCAGATCTAACTTCAACCATTACCCTAGGGTCTCGTTTAAGTTGGGTCAATAAATGGGCATGGGTCTTGCTACACTCTATCAAACCATCTCTTAGTTCTGTTGGCCCCAGAAAACAAGGGTTTCGTAAGTAACTTTCCAATTTCCTCAGTAATACTAAGAAATGCGTTATTGACTTTGGAAGATTCAACGTTCTCAGTGAGGCAGATATTAAATTCCACTTCTTTAGAACGGATTAGATTTGCAAGGAAGGCCACTGGTTCCACTTTGTCCCATTTTAAAGTATAACCATTCTTCCTGGCAAGTTTTAGTCTATAATCGTATAGATTCTGAACCGTGGAATCAGTATTACTTTTTCCTCTCGGGATGGCAAGGGACATGCTAAGTGGTAAGTGGTCACTCATTGCTACCTCACATGTTTCAAAAGCACGGATATGGTGGGAGTATCGTTTGGATATTAGCATAAAGTCAATAACTGATTTGCAGCCCCTTCCTATAAAGGTAGGATTGAACAGAACTGGTTGGGAACAAAGTTCATTTGCGAAGCCCAGGTCCAAGGAGAAAAGTATGTCATTTAAGTAGTTTTCCAGAGATGTATGGGAAAAATGTGCCGAGGGTGCACCATCCCTCTCCCCCAAATCGCATATATTTTGGTCACTAAATGGACATAGGAAGTAATTGAAGTCACCATGCCAAATCACACAGAAGTCGGAGGGTTCTTTTTCGTCTAAGTTTTTTAGGGTCTCGTGTAGTTCTTTGAGAGTTGAGGCCCATAATTCTTTTGGGATGTTATTATTGAAGTTAATCAAATTTATGTGTTGCTTGCTCCCAAGCGATATATGCAAAATATGATAAAAAACAGAAACAGGAAAGAAGGAAATCTTTGTTTCCTTTAGACAATTTGGAACATAAGTGCATAAACCCCCTTTATTTCTCCGTCTTGGAGTATATATTGCTGGCGTATGATAGGTACGGTAGCCATTCATGTGAATGGGATCTACTGTCCAGCATTCCTGGAGGCAAATAATCGAGAACTGTTTTAAAAAGGAGATACAGTTTATGTCTCCTAACCTAGGGGACAGTCCTGCAACGTTCCAGGACAAAAGTGTAAGAGCGGGACCTGTGTCACCCTCTGGCAAAAAAGGGACGATAGCAATTTCACGAGGAGTCACACTTTCAGGAGATCCACTGTTAAACCGTGTGAGATGATTTAATATCTCTTCACCCGCGGTATTTATGAGGGTGATTTCAGAATTGTCCCAAGGGGAGGCTGGCAATTGTACAAGCCGTTGATCGGGCAGTAATATTGGCACGTCATCAATTGCGGCCTCCCCCACGGGTTCAGATGCATGAGGATTTAAGGGTAGTCAATCGACCATATCTAGGCAGCTGTACCTATTTGATCTTGGAAAGATCTCTAGCCAGCCCTGTTCAGTTAGGGCCGGCCCATCTCTTGCGAGGTTTGTGTTTATTTTGCCCCTCCCTACCTGGACCCACATGCTGTCATTTGCTTGATAGGGGTAGAAATACGCAAGGGGTAGTGGAGTAATACTGGTGTGGTGCTGAAAAGGTCGTGCCTGTTGGATGTACTTTACAGCCTGTGTGTCGTTGAAATTAACAACAATGCAATCCCCCGGTATGTCTTTATTCCTTCTGCCCACCCAGCTAACTCTCCGAACAAACAGGATCTTGGCATGGATACAGGGAGGGAGAGGTCGATTAATATTGAGCCAATGCATTGTTTTGTTCTTCAGCTCATGATATGACTCAGTAATTTTTTCTTCCAAACCAGGTACCCCCGTCAGTATGATGACATATGGTGAGGATTCTGGTGGAAGATCTAAAATGGGTAACTTATGAACATCACCATGGGTAGGATCAGTTCTAATCACCTTTACATTTGTATTCTGTGCCATACCATTGTTAGCTTTTGCATTGACAACAAAAGATTTCTGCGGGGGCATTTCTCCTGTGTTTAAGTTTTTAGGACCACTAACACTTGTAATATTTTCGATACAAACAGTATCCTCGTCTTTGCCCCGAGCTACTCCCGAGAGCCGGTCCAAGGGGAGCATAGGCAAGGAACAGGAGGTTTTCTCTTTAGAATTACTTACAGTGTTGACAGGAGAAGGTTGTACACATCGAACGAGTTAAAGAGACGAAGAAGATACGGTTGCAGTTGTGGCCAGAAGGTGCGGTAAAAGGATACCGGCAACCCATCCGGGCCGGGCGCTTTACCCAACGGAAGATCGCGCAAGGCGCCAGCTATTTCCTCCGAAGTGATGGGATCCTCAAGAAGTCCCGACTGGCGCTCACTTAACGGTTCCCAGACACAGGCACCCATGGTAGAGGCTATCAATTCCGGCGCTGGAGGGTCAGCGGTATAGAGAGTTGCATAGAAGTCGTGAAACATTTGGAGCTTAGCTGACTCTGCGGTGGCCCAGGATCCGTCCGCCCGTTGTAGCTTCGCGATGTGGGCCTTAGCCGCCCGTGCGCGCAGGCGTCGTGCCAGCACGGCACCCACCTTGTCGCCACCCGCATAGTACCGCTGCTTAAGCGCCAGTAAGGCGCGCTCCGCCTTATTCGTTCTGTGGGCTCGGAGTTGGCCTCTAAGGATAGCCAAACGGCGTTTGTGTGCCATCAATGGACGTTCGTGGTCCATCCTCTCGAGCATTTTGACCTCCCTTTCGAGTTTTTGCTCGTACAATCGAGTCTCCCATGCTCTCGCGGCCGCGATAGCCGTGAGGGTACCCCGGATAGTAGCCTTGAAGGCGTCCCACAAGAGGGGGATGGGAGTCCCCGGGAGATCGTTTGCCGCAAAGTATGCTAAAATAGCTGCCTGTATTTCCTCCTTGTCCACTGGGTCCCTGAGAACGTGATCTGGAAACCGCCAGCGACACGTACGCGGGGGGCCAGTGCAGCGCTCGTGGAGACTCAGCTCCACTTGGGCGTGGTCAGAGATGGAGATGTTGGAGTGTGTCGCCGAGATAGTATCCTTGAGCAGGGAGTGGGAGACAAGTAGCAGGTCTATGCGAGAGTAAGAGCGGTGCGCATGTGAATAGTACGTGTAGTCACGCAAGCCTGGGGAGTGGTAGCGCCAGACGTCCACCAAATTGAGGGCATCGAGGGAGCTCTTCACTGCCGCGGACATGGCCCCCACCCCATGAAAGGCTCCCCCACAACGATCCAGCTCCGCATCCCATACCAAGTTGAAGTCACCCCCAACTATGAGGTCCGTAGTTACCTGCTCCAAGTGGTCCCTGATCAGCCTGCATAAGAAAAGATCCTGACCCTGATTGGGGGTATAAAGGTTGCATAGGGTGAGTATGCGATGTCCCCTCCTGACCTCAACCTTCAAGAACCTACCCTCACTGTCACGAAGCACCTTAGAAACCCCTGGGTCGAATCCCGCCCGGCAGAGAATAGCCACCCCCGCTGTTTTAGTGGTCGCCGAGGCCCAGAACTGCCTAGGATAACGAGGGTGCGCCATACGGGTCACATCAGCCTTAAGGAGGTGGGTCTCCTGAAGGAAAATTATGTCAGGTTTCTGGAGCAGGAGGTACCGCCACACTTGGCGACGCTTATTGGGCGAGTTAAGCCCCTTCACATTAAGGGAAAGGACCTTCCAGCACAGCTCAGCAGTCATAGTCCCAGATCCACCAGGCATGCAATGACCCTCCCATACCTCCATACGCCAGCACGCCCCCCCCGCCAAGGGGGCACCAAGGATGAGGAAAGCTAAAGGGACGGGAAGAACCAAGGAAAACCACACATATTCCTAACCGGCCAACATGGCCAACATGTCCTATTCCAGTCTAAGGAGTAGCCAGGCCTCGCGGCACAAGCTGTCCCAGAGATGTCACTCTCCCATGGATAGGCGTGGGGGTTTGTCATCGCCCGGCCATGAGACCACAGCACCAAGAGCCCGCTCCGGGCTGCCGCCTCTCCTGTAGGGATGTCGTGTCGTGTCGAGAAGCAGGCCCAATCGCACCACCCCAGCGGAGCGCCAGAAACAGGAAAGGTTGAGCCACGAAAGCGCCCACCGGCCCAGTAGATCGGGAGCACTCCCAGTTGAAATGCCAACATCCTGGGGAGTTGAGCACCCCAAGAGGTCTCATTTGAGGGGCGAAACCTGCGAGCCCATCAGCGGCGAGCCTCCCTCTAGGTATTTGATGTGCTTGATAATGTCTTGCTTATCCCTTGATGTTCTGCTGCCATCCGGAGAAGAAGGGTGCCGGGAACGGCGCACTGTGCACCATTGCGGTTTCGGAGGGGCTCTACGAGCAGCAGCAGGGCGCCGCGCCGGACTGGCCGACGGGGAGTCCGGTAGCTGGAGCAGCTGGGCCGCCTCCCGATATGAGCGGAGCACTCGGCGCCTGGATTCCCACTGGAATACGAGGGCGAAGGGATGGCCCCACTGGTAGCGGATATTAAGCTCTCGCAGCTTGTCCGTAACGGGCCGAAAGTCCCTGCGGCGTCGGAGGGTCGTAGAGGCCAGGTCCTGGAACAGCTGAACAGGCGTGCCTTTATAAATGATTTCAGGTTTGTCTCTGGCTGCTTTGAGTATCGCTTCCTTCTCTACAAAGAAATGGACCCTCGTCAGAATGTCAGGGATGAGTCCAGGTCTCCCAGTCGGCCCCGAAACCCTGTGCGCTCGGTCCAGGGCTGGCGGCGAAGCATCATCGTCCCCGCGAATCTCCTGGAGCAGGTCCGCCACAAATGTCATTATATCCTCCCCTTCGGCCCCAATCGGAACACCCCTGATGCGAATGTTGTTTCGGCGCCCCCTATTTTCCAAATCCTTCTGTTTGATCTGGAGCTCGACATGCTGTTCCTCCAGGGTCGCCAATCGCTGCCATAGGTGTTCCTGGTCCTCCGTGCGGGCGTCCAGGGTTTTTTCCATGTCATCCACGCGATCTCCCAGGTCTCCTACCTCTTTCCGAAGGTCCTTGACGCAGGCCTGGACTTCAGTGCGAAGGGACCCAATCTCCGTCTTGAGTTCCTGCATAAATAGCGCCATGAAGGACTGAGTGATCGGCTCCGCGGAGGTACCCCCTTCCGATGAGGAAGCGCCCGACTTTCCCCATAGGTTGACGACTGAAGTATCCTTGGGGGTCGCCGGGGGCTCCTTCCCGGGCTTCGTGCGAGTCATGCTGCAAACCTGCCCGTGCCAGTCCTCTCCGAAAAGGCCAAGTCCCCCGGCAGGTAGGCCGCCCCTAGGCAATCACCGCCGAGCGCGCAGAGGCAAGCAGGGCCCAGAGGCTCCGGATCAGCAACCTCTCGCCCTCAGGGGCCCCTCCACGAGCCACCACCTCTCACTCCCTAGGCGGCGGGGTCTCCGCAGTGCTTTGCGTTCGATCAGCCACAAGTCCCCAAAGCCTGCACTGGCGCCCCAGCTCCCGGTCCAGTCTAGCCAAGGGCCCCACAGCGTCCCATGGCCTCTAGTCTTCTCACCCGTGGGCGCGAAGTCCCTGCACGGGAGACCCCGGCGCAAGCAAGACGACCAACAGTATAGGGGCCCGCAGACCACCCCCCGGAACAACTCACTGTGCACAAGCTGGCGTCGTTTTGAGGCTCCGTCGCCGGTTCTCCACGGGCTCCTGCCCCAGTCGAGCTAGTCGCGAGGCCCAGCGCGGGTGAACAGGCAGCTGTAGGTCACTCCTCGGGTCCCCAGCGCTGACCAAGGGCCCCAACGGGCGCGCAGACGGCCTCCAGTGATCACAGGGGCAGCCCCGTGCCCAGCCGCAGAAGACACAGGCCGGAGCTCCAGGGCACGGTTCCCCACCAGCCCAGGGTCCGATGCAGTCTCCCAGCAGGCCCCCAGTCTCCAGCCGCCAGTCTCGGGGCCCCTATCCGCGCCCCCGAAGGCGCTCCAAGGGCCGCCACACCACCGGGTCCTAGCTGCCTCAAGAGGCCAAAATGGCGGCACTGCTCCCGGCTCTCCACATAGTCCTGCCCCGAACCTCCAATCCCCGGGGGTGATGCAGGCAAGGCAGCCGATCGCTACTCCAAGCCCCAGAGGCCCCAAAGGTCCCAAGGGTCACCAGCGAACCGGCAGGGGGCTCCCGGGCTCCCGGAGACACGGGCCCGCCACCCCACCGAGTTCTCCTCAGGGGCCGACCTCGCCACCAAACTCCAGCCGCTCTTGTCACAGGAAATGGCGGCCAGGTCCTCCTCTGCAACGTTCAACTGCTCCGGCTGAGCAGCGCCGTCCGAAGCCCACAGCCTGGATCACCTCACGGGCACCGGACCCCGTCTCACCTCCGTAGTCGCCGTCACTGCGGGTCCGGCCGCCGCACCACTGCCCGTCGTCTCTCCGGTCCGCGCCCCCAGCAGTCCGCCAGGAAGGAAGGCCAGGCCGGAGGTAGATGGCGGCCGCTACTCCGCCCACGGGGACCCCGAGACCGGTATCCCAGGCGGTCCGGAGCCCACGACACCACAGGGCAGCTCCGATGAGACGAAAGGGCAGCTTCGATGAAATCCGCCCGGCCCACCGGGCCTCCGATCTCTCCCCTACCACAGATGTCGGGCGCCAGAAGCTTCAAACGAGTGGCGGGCAAAATGGCGGGCAGGACAGCAATCTCCGGGCCCTCGCCACCGCAGAGTCTCGAGCCCTCCGCTGTCACAGATCACCTCCGATCTCCTCGCCGGGTGCCCCTCACATTCGGCCCCACACGGGTGTCGATCTGAGCCCAGTCGCTGCCGCAGAACCGCTTTAAGAAAGCAGATGATCACAGCGGCGGCCCGGAGCTGAAGCGGCGCACGTCTCACTCCATTCCCGGCGAGACCACGCCCCTTACAGTGTTTTTGTCAGGTATGTGACAACGTCTGGGCGGTGGAGAAGTGAGTCCCTACGTTTCCAGCAGTATGACGGTCTGAAAGTGGGGGGGGGGTGGAATGCAAAGTCGCTGTAAGGGCTTCATGGTCCGAGAGGGCTTGGGGTGCAATTGTCGAGTCCTGCACTGTTGAGAGGAGAGAGCGAGTCAAAATAATCAAGTCGTACATAAGTCCCCCAGGCACGTGAGTAAAAAGTGTAGTCAGAAGAGCGAGGGTGAAGGGGCCGCCACAGTTCTACCAGCCCTAGATCATGCAGCCATTGGCTATGAGTATCGGAGAGAGCCACCTTCTGTCCTTGCCTCTGTGTGGAGCGATCAAGCTGGCCATCGAACACAATATTCAGGTCACCACCTATAAGGACTTGGCGGTCAGATGTAGAGGTCAAGTCTCCTATTGCCTTGTGCAAGAAGGTCTCCTGCCTCTCATTGGGAGCATATATGGTGGCCAGCGTTAGTGTCTGTCCCCCTATGTTCACTGAGTGCGCCAGAAACCTCCCCTTAATTTCCGAAACTATAGCCCCTACCGTCCCAGGGAATGTGCGTGCAACCAGGATGGCCACTCCGGCCTTCTTAGTGGGGAGGGAGGGGAGGTACTGTTGTGGGAAGGCCTTGGAGCGCATCCTGTGAGTGTAGCTGGCCAGTATGTGGGTTTCTTGTAAAAAACAAATATGAGCCCCAGAGTTTTCTAAGTAAGACAGGATGGCTCGGCGCTTAACTGGGTTGTTGAGCCATTTTACTTTGAGTGTGAGGAACTTAACACTCATCTGTGTAGAGAGTAAAAAAGGGAAAAAGCTGAGTTGGTGGTGTGCAAGAACTAATCGATTCACAGATGCTCTATTTGTGGAGTATCCTAAGTACAGTGCCAATACCATGCATGGGTTCCAGCCGTGTGCTCGCATTTGGAGAGACTTAAGAAGGGGGAGGAGGTCCCAACAGTGAAAAAAAGAAAAAAACATAACAAATGAACCCATAAAGTAATGCAAGAATCAAAGTCAATGTCCAGAGCGTCCTGCTCTTGGTAAAGGGAGAAAGAGATATTCGTGGCCTGCAGCTCCCCACTCCCATCAGAGAAAGCCCATGTGAGTTTTATCAACACCCTCCTCTAGGGCGAGATTGTGCGGATAGTGCACCAGAATGTATTTGGCGGAGATACTCTCTCATTCAGAAGATGCCCCAGTGAGAAATGATGGCCATAGTGTCCGGATCGGGACGAGACACTTGGCTCGGGGGTTTGATGGTGGTCCATCCATGGCCGCTACGACGCCTGTGAGGGCACGAGTTCTGACTAGGTTGGTCTGGGGCGGGTTCATCAATGCCCAGAAGTTTGTAAGCCACAGAGGCTGAGCGGATTTGCCTCTGTTCCCCTTTATAGACGAAGATCAATCTAAACGGGTGGCCCCACGAATATTTTATACTAACTTCTCGGAGATGGAGAGTGATTGGCCTGAAGAACTTGCATGTGAGAAGCGTAGAGACTTCCAGGTCCTGGAAAAGCGTAGGTTTCTGCCCCTGATAAGTGAAGTCCAGATTCCTTCAAGACTCATGGAGAATCAGGTCAGGATGTCCACCGGAGGCACAGGGGCTGCTCATTCAGGACCCACCCTGTGAGTGTGGTCCAGTTTGACCGGGAACTCCGAGGGTTCTCTCAGGATAGAGCGGAAAAGGCCAGCCACAAGAGCCTCGACATCGCCATCTTTGTGTGCCATGCCGCGGATGCGAATATTATTCTGCCGGGACTTGTTCATCAAGTCTTCAGTGTGGGCCTGCAGGTCCAGATTCTGCTCCTGCAGTCGGAGGATGTCTTGTTGGAGATTTTCAATTTCTTCGTCCTTTCCAATGTCACGCTCCTCCAGCATGTGGACTCGTTCACCCAGGGCGTCCGCGTCACGGCGGACGTCCCGGAGGTCTGCCTGTACGTCACATTTCATCTTGCAGGGAGGAAAAGAGGGACTCTAGGAACACTCGGCTAACCGGGGCTTCAGGACCTCCGCTTCCCTCACTGTCGTCCGCACACCCTGGACCCACCTGGCTTTCGGACTGCTGAGTGGATTTGAGCAGCATCTCTTTGATAGTCCTATCTTTCCGTCTCTTGGGAGCAGCCATGTTGTACATGTCCATGGGACCCAATGACCAAGTGGAGCAAGGGGGACGGGCGTCCACTGGGACGAGGGTTCCTGCGGGATTGCTGGAAAGCAAAGTCAGGCGGCAAGGTCCGCAAAGCGGTGTTGGCTTAATAGACGCCCGTGGCCTGGACAGTTTCTCTGGCTCAGCTGTGTTGCGGAGGTGTCGCCCTTCCGGCTAGGGTGTCAGCGGTCAATGATCTTCTACCCTGGGGCTCCTCTGCCAGCAAGGGACGCGTGTGATAGCAAGTAAGGCCCCAACGAATGCAAGCGCACTGGCGACCCACTGGAGGGCCCGCTGCTGATTCTGCAGGGTGACTCCTGTGCTCACAAGTTGAAGTGGGCCCTGTGTATGCTGCTACCGCCTCCACCGGCCTATGGCACACTGTCGCAGGCAGGGAGAGCTGTGAAGTCGGCATCAAGAGGCTCCTCAGTAAGCCCCGCAGCTGGTGGGTGAGGGAAGGCGACGGAGGAGCAGCCTAGCGCTTTACAAGCCTTGATCTTTGTCCCCACCCCCCTCAGAGCTACAGGGGTGAGGCCCAGCCATACCAGTGGCGCCGGGGTCCCTTGTGAATGCCGCAGCCCGATTCCACCTCTGTGACCTCAGGTAGGGTCCGGATCTGTCTCGCCGGGGGGTGCCTTTGGAGTGAGGTACAACTGTGGCCCCCCATGACATGTCAGGGCCGCCGAACAGTGCCCGCTCACCTCTGGGAGCCCGCCGGCGTCCCCGCCCAGCCTCCAGGATGCACGAGGGTCCCCTTCGCGCTCATCGTCCAAAGGCGCTCCCCCACGGGTCCGCCAGACGATGGAGGAGCGCGGTCGACAGTGACAGGGCGCCGCGCTGATCGTAGCCGAGGCAACTCCTCCCCCACAGGTCGTCCGAAGGGAAGCCTGATGGCGACGTTGCCTCAGGGACCTCGCCTAGGTGTTGAGGGCCAATGTCTTCCCGGTGCAACAGGTAGGGTCAGCTTCTTGCTCCGCCGGGATGAATGTTGCAGAAACAGTACTTAGCAGCAGCCCTCCAGGACTCGTCGAGCCGCCAAGGGGTGCCAGTCCCCCGTGTGCACTGCGGGAACGCCGCGGGCCCCGCCAAACCATCTGCGGCCCCACGGGTCGACAACGTCTTCAGGAGATGGCTGGCTCCGAAGCTTGGACGGTACCGTTTTGCCTCCAATGCAGTACAGCACCGCCTCCAAGAGGGTTGTCGCCGATATCGGCACCCCCACACCGCTAGAGTTACTATTTAGGGCCTGGTGGGAGCGTCCTACCAAGATGCCATCCTGGCCGCGCCCCTCAGCTGTTATCTAATAGAAAAGAAAATCCAATCTTGGGATTTATGTGCCCTTCACATAGATCTTAAAGCATCTGTCAGATTCGGGGCCAACAGTGAATGTACAGCGGGCTTTGGTGTGGAAAGATTAGTTTGGCAGGGTTGTGTTTTGGCGCCTATTTTATTCTTATTAAATATAAATATAACTCAAATTAAAAGCTCAACTTAAATGCATTAAGAGAAAACAGAAATCCTCTTCCTTGGTAAGAGTCCACCTGATTTCTTGCTAACCTTTTGGCCAGATAAGGCCTCTCCCCCAGGACCCCAGAAAGGTTCAGTCAAAAATCTGTGGAATAAATTTGATAACAGTCTGTCCTTTAGGCCTTAAGTAAAAGCGTTGATAGGCACCTGTTTCACCATTATGAGGTCCCTAAAAAAATGTCTTCCTCTGTTATCGTTTCCACTGAAGAAATTGGGCATTCAGGTTCTGATAAGGTCCAGGATTGAATATGGTAATGTATTATACTTCGGGTTACCAGAGTACCTTTTGAACAGACTCCGAGTGACCTAAATTGTGGCAGCCTGTCTCCTGTTAAATCTACCTTTTGATAACTCAGATTTTGCCTTATTTACAGACACTACATTGGCTGCCCAACATGAAAAGCGTCAAATTCAAGACTCTTGTTCTAGTGCATGATGACCTATATCAATAGGGGGTCTCTTACCTCAGAGCCAGATTTGGATTTTATAATCCCAAGAGACACTTGAGTTCCGCCAATAAATTGTTGGCAGACATCCCCAGAATTCAGCGTGCAAGAGTGGGAGGAAGGTCTTGAACGTATCTGGGAACGGTAGCCTGTAATCTGCTACCTCTGGAGCTGCTGGCAGTGAGTGATGCTTCAATGTTTAATTAAATACTTAAAACCTGGCTTTTTGTACAGGCCTAATCTTCTTGTGTTCTTCTTCCGATCTTTGCTGTCTTGAGCCGGGACACTCCTTAGAGTAGCTGTGCACAATATAAATTGCTATCATCATCATCATCCTCATAAATGGGCTGGACTCCATTTTAGTCAGTAAAAGCAGGGTCATTCTGACCATGAATAGCTAGCCGGTTCTCGTACTTCTATACGCAGATTATGCTGTTGTAATGTCTAGAACATCTAATGGGCTTCAAATAATTTTGGATGCTTTTGTCAGTTTCATGGATGGTTTAAGCCTGCTCACCAACTTAGCAAAAATCTTTTTCATTTCCTGTGGCCCAAAGAATCTTAAGTCACACTACATTGCTCTCGGGGTACCCCTATCGCAAGAACAGATTAATTTCCTTATTTTGGGGTCACATTTGACTCCCAGGGGTCATGGGCGCTTTGCATGGAACAGAGAATTCTGAAGTTCTGTAATTCCATTGGCTTTTTATTTAGCTTGGCCTCTAAAATAGGGAACAAGCCTATTGTGCCACTTATGCAAATATATAAAAGAAAGTGCTCACCCATTTTAACCTACGGTTCTAGGATGTGGGGGCTACAAAACTGCTAAATGCATGCAGGATGAGGAAAATAGAATATGCAGGTACATTTGTGGTGCTGCACTTAGGGCTCGAGTGTATGCAATCCACAAAGTATTTGGGTTGCCCTATGCCGAGGACTGTATTGATCTGGCTCCTCTAAGATTGCTGTGTTCCAACTAGTGTATTTCTAAGGCCATTTTGAATATAGAGATCATTATGGACTGCCTTTTGTGTGTCGTGTCTCCACATTCCCTGGCTAAGGCTCATCAAGGATGTCTGTAATCAGTTAGGTTGTCTGCTATTTTTTCAAACCCTGATAACCTATCTATTGCGGACAAATGCTGGGTTAATTAAACGTTTTATGGAGATCAGGACAGGGGATATAGAGTGCATTCAATTACGGAAGCCTTCCAAAAATGATAACACATTGTTTCAAACCGCCCCAGGGTTGGAGCAATATCTTGATATCGTTCTTAATGCCTGAGGCAAGATACTATATACAAGATTCAGGTTTGGTCTAGTCAGGTGTCAGCTTTTGTTTCACTTGAGCCAGCTCAACCCAAAAGCCAGTCTTATTTGTCCCTCTGATGAGTGCTGTTTGCAAACCTTGGAGCTCTTTGTATTTATTTTAATAACTTTTATCACACTTACACCAAAAGGTTTTTAATCCCGTTGCTCAGAGGTGCCTTGATGAACAGATACATTCCAGCACTACTATATTTACAGATGCTTTGTACACCTGAGGTATACTCATGTGCAACAACGTTTCTTAAATTTGCTTTTCCCCATAGACAGTCTTTATTGTTTTAGATGTAGATATCCATTTCAAATTTAGTCTGCATTTATTACTCTCATTTGGACTTGTTGTATATAGTTTTTTAGGTCTCGCCTACGGCAGAACTTGCGCTGTCTCTTTGAGACATCCTGTGTTCAGAATATCAGCTTTAAACTCTGCACATTTCCCGCCCATGTTTTCAATTGGTTCCTGTGACTGTATTTTGTAAATGCTTTATTTTCTTTGGTTAATGTGTTTAGTAATCCCACCTTAGTACCTCCTTTTCTCCTGTTGTAACCTCCCATCAGGACTACCCCTGTTATATGTGTTACTACTCAGCATGTTTTATTTACAGTTTGTGAGCACTATTTTCTTAATGACTTTCCCTCAGTTGCTGTTGCAGGCACAATACACTCTCCTGCTTCATGCTTTACGACTACAATGCGCTTATGTGCGGTCATGCGATATATTTTTTTAAAGCCTTCACAGTGAGTGCGTTCAACGTGGCTGGGTACGATAAGTGCGCTCATGGGAATGTTTTATCAAGATTTCACAGTGGGGGCTTTGAATGTGTCTGTTTACAGCGCATGGCTCTTGTTCTTAATGCGGCGTCAGCATGCCGGATGCTTCAGCTCTATAACTCCAAAACGAATATGTACTCTCATGGGAACTTTCTATCAAGGTTCCACGGCGGAGGCTTTGAACGTGTCTGTTTACTGCGCAGGGCTCTTGTTGTTCTTAATGAGGCGTCAACATGCCGGACACTTCAGCTCTAAAAATAACTCGGCTGCTCCCTAAAATGTCAACTCTTATCTGTAATGGAACCGGGTTTATTCTAGGTTCCACGGCGGGTGCTTTTAACGCGGCTCTAGCGAGTCACCCGTGCAATTGAACAGTGTTTGGTGCATAAAACTGACTTCAGCCACCCGGACTCTATCTTAGCTTTCAATACGTCACTGCTCCGATGCCATCAGGGAAGTCATGCCTCAACTTCAGAGGACTATCGTTTGCCTTACAAATGGCCCGGCTGCATTTTTGTTTTAATGTACCTCTCCTCAACATCGTATTATTATAAAGTGATGGTTTTTGTTTTTTTATCACATGTAAAGGTACTTAATTTGTTCTTGTGAAGTGCACACCCCCACTCACGGAGACACACACACACCTCTTACTTCTGTGCTGGAGCCATTGACTGTTCTGGCTAAGCGGATGCCATAAATTCCTGAGACAGGTTGGATTACCAAACTTAGGGCTGTGGAGTATGGCCTAAATGTTGACAGTGAATTATATGTGTTCCTGGATGATTGATATATATTGTCCCGCTATCCTGCATCTGTTAAATATTTAACTATTATTGGAATGTAGTTGTTGCTCTCTTTTGTCTTTTACGATATAATACAACATGCTGTGATCTGACTTTTAATGCAATGGAAAAATGGCCAATATGCTAAATGCCAATTTGCACTATAACTTCAGCAACCACACTATTCTATCCTTTGTCACACCTCTCAAGTGCGAACTTCCTTTCCTTTCTCCTTAATAATAATTACCACAACTCGCAGCTAGCAACTAATCTTTCTTCTATGTTTACCCTCTGTTTTTTGATCTAATGTTAATTGACACAATTTTCTTTTGTGACACATTCTCTTTTTTATTTAATTTATATTTTTCCTTCCTTGTTTCCCCTTCTCCTTTCCTCATATTGCTGGCTCAATTCTGTTACTCAAAGGGCTCAGACAGATCTTTATGCTGGGTCCCTTGGTGTTGCAACGCCTATGTCGCATCAGGAGTCCATGTAGTGAATTTATTGCCAAATATGGCATCTAACAATATTTTTTAACAAAATGAATTCAATAAACTGTGTCCTTGTGTTCCAATCCCTTACTTATCCGGCTCCAGTGGAGCTCTGGATCATTCTTATAGAAGTATATACTATGAGAGTTATCTTATACACTCAAACATGGCGCTCGTATTTAATGACGGTCTCATGAGCCGTCCTTGCTTTCAATTAATTTTCCTGATCCTTAAAGAGCTATCACACGTGACCTGCTCGGTTTCTGCGCTCATACTGAAGATGCTGCCGGTGAGTACTGGCCACATTATTTTCAATGTGTATTAAGCAGTTTTTTACTACGTGTCTTTCTGGGACTTTCCCGTTTAGGCTTTTCTCATTTTTCTGTTTGTGTTTGCCTCTTTTTAGTTACTATAACCTCTACAAACTTGGTTTATCATGGCCTCTACTGCTACTACGGCATAACCTACCTAATCATAACCAATTTCAGGTAGGATGGCGTTTGCCAATGTGAATATCTATTTTTTTCAATTAATTTCTCCTTTAGAATATTCATTCAATACTTTTAAAGTACTTATGACAAACTTTTCCTGGTGCCATTAGAATGTGCATTGTTGATAAAAAATCAAGTCTTGACGCCGATGATGTGGCGTTCATTTCTGTAATTGACTTAATATTCAACATGCCATCATTTTAAACACTAAGTTTAACTTTAGCTAACCAATGCAGACTTGCAGATGGGTATGCAACGTGTTACTCTCTTACTGAGCAATATCAAACGAGTACAAAACTAGACAACTTGTTATTACATTACTTGACAGATTTTTTTATACAGTCTTTTAGTGTGCGTGGTGCTGCATGTTATTTTGCTTAAAAGACGCTCTTTTTTCCCCAGCATAACTTCCCACATTACGTTTTGGATATCACTGAATTCTCATTGAAGTACTTTGCTCTCTAAAATTGGTTCAAATCTTTTGACTCTTGTCCTCGGGGTTCTGAGGTATAAGTGATTGATCAACACATTGATTGCTAGATACATTTATCAAGCATTTAAAAAAAAAAATGTATTTATGATTTTGGCAGTCAGAAAAATAACAAAGAAAATGCAATGCTTAACAATGATTAAAAGTAAGGTAAAACAAGAGTAATTCATGGCATCGATACTGGGGCTTGCTCCCCCTCTGCGTAAAAAGGAAAAGTGACCACAATTACAATATTACACTAGCATCATTAGGAAAATCTGCATTGTAGAGCATAGCCGTTCAGTCCCAATCATCTGTTCGGTTTCAGCACCAATCAAGACATGCGTGTGATACCAACAGACCCAAGAGCATCATAATACAACATCCGGTCAAGCAAGAGAGTCATGAGAACCAGCAGCAACCTCATCCCCACTTCGTGAAAGAAGATACCCCCGCATGGGGCCCCAGATATCTCTTGGCTTGGAGGCTCTCGGCAACGTTTCGGCATAGACAATCATTTGCTCCTGACAGTACAACATGTCCGCCAGCCAGTTCTTAAATTTCGGGGCGCGGCCCCTTCCCCATCTGCACGCTACCCTTCCTTTAGCCAGCAGCAATGAGAGAGCGAGGAATTTACGGTATGTCACCGGTATCCGGGCGACGTACCCCAAAAGAGCTATTAGCGGGTCCCTCTCCAATACACCTCCCACCATCTGCTCAAGGGCGTCAAAAACTTGCCCCCAATACTCCCCCACCTCAGGGCATTCCCACGCCAGGTGCAGGAAACCCGTGCCAGGTCTCCTGCATCTCCCACATCTGTCATTATCCGCCAGTTTAAATCTGCATTTTTTGACAGGTGTATAGTACAACCGTTGTACAAATTTGTAATGTAGCATCCGTAACCGACAACTAGCAGAAATTCGACCCGTTTGGGTACAGCAATACCGCCATTGCTCCTCTGTTATATCTCGTTCCAAATCCACCCCCCATTGCGTGTAAGCCGATCCAGCAGTGGCATGCACGTACAGTCTCGATACCAGATGTTTTCCATTCTTGGTCCCTAATAATTGCTGTAAGGGGAGAAGAGGCGGCGGCTCCCTAGGGAACTCCGGAAGCACCGCCCTCATCCCTTGTCTCAGCCTCACGTACAGAAACACCTCTAACAGTGTGGGCTGCAGTCCCTGAAAAAAGTGCTCCATTGTACTGAATTGTCCTTCATGAAAAATATCTCCCCAGGTACTAACATTAGTACGTTTACAGAGGTTGAGGAAGCCAGTCTCCTGGAACAGACTAATACTAGGATGGTAAGTCAGCGGGAGCCGAGGAGAATATAAGAAGGGTAGCCCAGCAAGCTTCACTATACGACGCCACGCCTCCACCGTGCCAGTGACCGTAGTAGGGGGGGGTCCGACCGGGCACGCGGAGGACCAAAGATCATGCCATTCAACAGTATAGGGTCCGCAACCCAATCCTCCACCGCCACCTGTGGCATGTATCTAGGAGGATAAATCCAATAATATACGTAGTGCGCCTAGGCACCCAAAAAATATGCCTCAAAATCCAGGACATCAAATCCCCCTTGGTCATAGGGCTTCGTAAGCGTCGACTAGCCAAGCCGCGACTGCTTGAACCCCCCAGAATAATCGTATCAATTCCGTACGTAAGGTTGCAAAAAAATAGGTGTGAGAAGTTGGCCTGATGTATGATGTCACTAGTTATAGTGTACACCTTATATCAGTCCAAATACCCTTATGGTGATTGGTTGTAAAGTCAACCTTATAGACCAGCTATCCTAGTGGTAGCATGGACAAGAGCAGTCTTAGGCTAAACTCTGAATGGCATGTGAAGCCAGCTGTGATACCATATATAATCCCTTGAATACCAAATGAAAGGACACCACAACAGATATATATATAAAATAAAGTGTATTTATTCTAAGCAAACCCTCAGCACTCTTTATGAGTTTAGAGGTAAGTACAACACAGTCTTATTAATGCATACAGTAAGTCACACAGGTAAGTAATACAGTTAGGCCCTAGGGGCCACGCAAACCATATACTAAATAAGTGGTATAAGAACCACTGTCACGGAAATAGAATAGGCCTAGGCCTAGGGAATCGCTGGGGCTACACTACACTAGCGTTAGTTTAGGAAGTGGGAGGCCCACGGGATTCGTGTGCAGAGTGGAAACACTCACGCGTAATGCGTAAAAGTCAATAGCAATGTTACAGTTTAGAAATAGATAGATTTAGGACACTTCCGGAGTAGCTAGGAAGTTGAGACTTGAAAACTAGACACTAGGATAGTCACTATCCTGATGAGCACCGGAGTACCCAAGTTACCTAGCCCACAGGCTGCGGGTGCATAGGGGTGAAGATGCGTCGTTTTCGTCGTCGACTCCTATGGATGCCTGAAGAAAGATGCTGACAGGCAGTCAGGGGAGAGTGTCCGGTGGATCCCAAGGCTGGGATCAAGAAGAGAAGAAACCTGCAAGCAGAGGGGACAGAGTCAAGGTCACTAGCCAGTGACCACGTGGAACCAGGAAGGAACCAGGCGATGTCGTGAAGAGTTGCAGGTGAAGGTGAAGCTTGTCGCTGCAGCCAGGAGGACCAGGAAGCGTCGAGGACGACCAGGACCAGGAGGCGAGCTGTCCCACGAAGGCTCTTGCTGTCGGCGGCGTCGAAGTTGGACTAGGACTCACCAAGCCTTGGCAAGCGGAACCCACGAAGAACAAGGGACTTGCTTCTGGTGCAGACCAGGAGGGTCTGGGGTGCTTCTTCTTTGCAGAGAAGCGGGAGCCAGTCTGGAGGAGCCAAACCAGCGCAGAAGATTTCAGGGAGCGTCGTCACAGAGGCCACTAGCCAGCGGGCAAGCAACCGGACAGACGCGGCAAGCAGGAAAATGCTGAAGGGCCCCACGCAGGACTCGTGGAGTGTGGGGGGCTGGTCTTCGGTGCAGATGGTGCTTGGGGTTGGGGCTTCTCAATCCCCGGTGCACAACTTCGAGGGTACCTCAGAAGCTGCGCTGTAAGTTACTAGCCACTTTTCCCAGGTAGCCGGTCCCACGTCGCTCGTCGCCTCCACGGATCTCAGCTCTGCTGCAGATGTGGATGAGGGTCGGAGAGGTCTGGAAATCAAGGCTCTGGTCGGGCTCTGCAGTCGGTTCCTCGTCGAACGTTTCGCAAAGCAAAGGGTAGTCTCTTGATGGTGCCTGTTTGCACAGGGTAGCCACTCCTTGGCTACAAGGGAGATTCTTCAGTCTTCTTCTTTCGTCGAATGTCGAAGGTCCAGAGTTTCTGTTCAGTTTTGCAGGTTCAGGATAATCTAAAGTCTTGAGGCCCAACTCCCACTCTTATACTAATCTGGGGGGCTGGGATACCTGCTAGGTCACGCCTTATGGGTGGGACCTGGGAGGGGGTGGTTACACCCACTTCCCTTTGTCCAGTTTCGCGCCAGAGCTGGGGCTGGAGTGCCCCAGCGGCGGTTTGAACTGGACTATGCAAGGAACACCTTGTGTGCCCCAGGCATGTCTCATTCCTTTCAGCCCACCCTGCCCCAATACACTAAAGGCTGTCTGGGGAGGTGCTAGCACCTCCCCAAGCAGGAAACCTATTGTCCAGGCCTCCCTGGCTGGGATCACTCCCAGCAGCAGGAGGTCAGACTTGTGTCTGTGGCAGCAGCATCCATTTTGTGATGCTGAGGCTTTGGTTAGAGATAAACAGCAAAGTAGGATTTTAACATGTCTCTCCCTCTAGAAGGGAGGAATAATATCCTCATCACCAGAAATGGTATGGGGGTATTATTCCAAAGTGTTAGACACCTTACACGACATGTTTTGATAAAGCCAAACCATAGTTACCATAACCGTTTAAGATTATAAGGCACTTTAAGAGTATATGGTAGGCTATATCATAGAACAGCTATAAGGACATGGTTCCGAAAGCTGCAGACAGGCTCAGCTCATGCTAGAGCACCATCTCACATGTTACCAAGCACTCTGCCTCCAGGATTGTTAAGGCCTGCCATAGGAGTGACTGATAGGTACACATGTGTCTATATATAAGGGTAGATATAGGCATACTATATCTAAGCAAGGGGTGATTACACAACCTTGCCCCAGCTGAGTGATCAGCCAGTTGTGTCTGATTGGAAGGCCAGACCAGGGGTGGCATAATACATGCTGCAGCCCCTGGGAGGCCTAGGGTACACCTATGCCCTGGGTACCTAGGGTACACTGTACAGGGTCCAATAAGGTGATCCTTACCAATTGTGTATGTACCTAGGGTACATGGAGTCCATTTTACAGAGAGAGCAGACAGCCTGAGACCCTGAATGGCAGGATCTCAGGCCAACTAAGTCGAAAAACTAGCTAGACACTAGGCAAAAAGTTGGGGGTAACCATAGTCAGATATCCACCTTCCTACAATAGGCCCCTGGGTGGTAGGGTATATTTAGAAACAGATAAAGAAATTGAGGTAAAATAATCATTTTTATGAGGGATGCCCTTTCCGCAAGCGAGAGAGGCAAAGAAATCCAGCGGGTAACATTGTTGGACAGGCGTGTAATGGCCGTACCATAGTTGAGCCGTATCGTGTCCCCTTATCTCTGGCCACCTGTATGCCTAAATACCGAACATCCGTGTCACACCACTCCAAGGGAAAGTCTAACGGAAACCGCGATACAGCCTGTGTGAGGGGAAAGACCTGGGATTTGCCCCAGTTGATCATGATGCCGGAAAGCTCGCCGAAGACAATAAACTCTCGCAATAAGGGGCTCATGTTCTACTGAGGGTCCCTAACATATAATGTGACGTCATCCGCGTATAATGAAATTAGGAGCGGGCGCAAACAACAGCGAAAGGCCTTGTCGTGATGCAATTGGCGAAGCCGGGAGGCCAGGGGCTCAATCGCAATGGCGAATAAGAGGGGGGATAAGGGGCAGCCCTGCCGGGTACCTCTAGAGACGTTGAACGACCGAGAGGAGTGACCATTTATCAATATCTGGACCGTGGGCTCAATTCATCAAGGAAAGCGGCCGATAAGAGTCGCACGATCTAGGGGATTTACCCGGCTTCAACAAAGATGTGACTAATGCTTCCCTCATTGAAGGCGGAAGAATCCCAACCTCAAGGGACTCCTCGTAGACCTCACGGAGCACGGGAGCCATGATATCAATATATTGTTTGTAAAATTCTGCAGGCAGCCTATCTGATCCCGCCGCCTTCCCATTTTTCAGCTGCATGATTGCCTCCCGGATTTCATCCAGCTCAAAAGGTAAACTCAGAAACCCCCGCTGCGTATCGCCTAGCCAGCCTAACACCACGTCCCCCAAGTAGCCATCCAATTCCATCCGACCGTGCCGTTGTGACGTGTAAAGCTGCTTATAATGGTCAGTAAACGTTTCGAGTATGCGCAAGGAGTCCCGATGCCACTCCCCATCCTGCTTCTCTATCTCCAATACATGCATCGTGAATCGGGGACTCCTAGTTATCTCAGTCAACACTTTGCCCGGCTGCTCCCCCTCACCGTATCTCCTTGCCACCCAATGCTTCCCCCGGAAGCGGGACCTCCCTTGTGGCAGTTTCCGTATACTCTGATAACTTGTCCCTAAAAGTTTGTTGCACCTGTCCCGTCTCCCCCTGTCCCATGCGCCTCTCCAACGCCTGCATCTCTTGCTCCAAGTGCCCCAGCGTCCTTTGTAAGTCTCGGAGTACTCCGAAACTCTTGGAGATACAGTACCCCCGTATGGTCACTTTGAACGCCTCCCATATGACCTCAACACTGTCAACCGACCCCTTATTTCTAGCAAAAAAATATTTTATTTCATCCCCCAACTCAGCTTGAAATACAGCATTCAACAACACTGCAGGCTGCATCCGCCAGCGCGGCCGCGGTTTATCATAGCCCGGTGGGGTGAGGGACACCAGCACGGGACAATGATCTGAATATGTCCTAGCTAAATGTGTAACCTTACAAAGGGATGAACAGAGCCCCCGCGAGATCAAACAATAATCCAAACGCGCCCATGTGCCAGAGTAGAATGTAAAATGCGTCCCTTCTTTCACCCCCGGGTGTATATGTCGCCAACTGTCAACTAAGCCCCCCTCCTCCAGTATCCCCCGCAGCACCTCCTGAGCGTGAGTATAATGATGTGCAGCAACATTGGACCAGTCCACAGCCGGAGCAAAGGCCACGTTGAAGTCTCCCCCCCAAATCACATGCGTGGAGCCAATGGTCAAAATCTTTCCCCATACAGTAGTGAAAAACTGCGGCGTGTCCACATTAGGCCCGTAACAATTTGCAACAGTAATCGAATCCGTCCCTATTCGCCCCCATATAATAACATAGCGCCCTTGCGGATCCTCAAGGGCACCCACCAGATCAAAGGGAGTCTGCTTTTTAACCAATTTAGCAGTACCTCTAGCATACGAGGAATAAGAGGAGAAGAATCTGTGACTCGCCCATTAACCAGCGAATGCCACCGCAGCTCCCGGTCTAAGATGCGTCTCCTGCAGCAAGGCGATCTGTGTCTGTTGTCGATCAAGATCCGCCAATATGCTCCTGCACTTCCGCGGATCCCCCAACCCCCGGACATTCCAAGACAAAATTCTCAAAACTGATTTTTCAGCTGGTACCATCACTCCCACTCAGCCATATACAACAAGCGCAATACACATCTCCAATGCGCCGAATCCATCCACATAATAATTTCGATACCCCAATGAGCGCCCCACATACCATTCGAGCCATGACAACTATACCTCCAACTTCTCCCCCCCTCCCACTGAAACATCCCAATCATGCCAGTAAACCACAGCACCCCCCCCCCTTCCCCCCCAGGTCCCCAAAACAAATTTTCAGGTAACAACAACTCTGCCCCCGTCCTGAGCAAAGTAGCAAAAAAATAGAAACACAAATCGAAAATCCCAGAGCAACTTTATGGGGTACACCCTTGTGAGGAAACTTCTGCTAGGTGGCCCATGTATACCTCACGCCCATCCCGAAACACTGCATCCAGTAGCGAGACCCGGAAGAGGTTGCGAGGGCGTTCAGCTGCTACTGCAAATGTCAGATTCCAATCTTTAGTCATCCCAGTGTCCGTGATCCCCCCCCACGCCCCTCGAACTCTCAGATATCTAGCTATCCACTTATCCCAAACATAGGCTGCAGTTCAGGTGCATGACAGGGAGAAAGTCACACTGGCCGCAGTAGGCTGTACACCAACTGCGAACCTCCTACCACAACTCCGATCACTCCACATCCGAGGTGGTTGCTGACGATGATCCTTCTTTTACAGGCGACTTCTTCTGTTTCCTGAGGTGTTTTAAAAAATCCTCCGCCTATTGGGGCTTGGTGCAGAATGTTTGTGTCCCCTGATACGTGATGCGGAGACGAGCAGGATACAGTAATGCATAGTCAATTTACGCCTGTTGCAATTTCTGTTTAACACCGGTGAAATTGCGACGCTCTTCCTGGACCTGCGCAGTGAAATCCGGAAACATCGTGAAGGACACTCCATTGTAATGCAGCTCCTTTTTTTCCCGGGCAACCCGCAGCGCCACATCCCTATCCCTGTAATTCAACAGGCGTGCAATAATAGGCCGAGGGGTGCCGCCAGGAGGAGGCCGCGGCCCGAGCGAGCGATGAGCCCTTTCCACAATAAAGTGGGGCGACAAGAAGTCCGGGCCTACAACTGCCACCAACAGCTTCTCAGCGTATTCCTCGAGCCTGCCGGTCTGGGTGCTCTCTGGTATTGTGACGGTCATCGGCTGTAGCAGACAAGGGCCTGGCCGCACACACCCCCGCAAGCCCTCAGGCAGCTGTGGGAAACGAGGTAGGCAGTCCGAGACCCGAAGGGACTACAACTCCCAGGAGGCAACGGGGCAGGACTTACATAACCTCAGCTCACGAGGGGGAACGGCCTACCCTATATAAGCACCGCCTCAGTGAGGAGACGGTGCTTGACAATCCTTCATGGAAGCCGACGGCGAGGGAACACTTCCAGTTCCCCTCGCGTATCCTGAATCCTGTAAACCCGTCAAGCTGGAAACTCGCGGACGCTTGCCTTCCCGCTTGGAGTTTCCGTCCCGTTAAACCTGCCGGGCGCCCTCGCGCGCCATCCCTGACCCAGAGGAACCCGAGACCACAGATTTGGAGCTCCGAGGGCGGACGCTTTCCTTCCCGCCTCGGAGTGAGTCTTCTGCCTTAAGAGCGGACGCTTTCCTACCCGCCGGACACCGTGGTGCGCCGTTCCTGACTCCGCGGATCCTGTGACTATACTGAGGAGCTCCGAGCGCGGACGCTTTCCTTCCCGCCTTGGAGTGAGTATGGTACCTTGAGGGCGGACGCTTTCCTACCCGCCTCAAGGTCGAAGATACGAGACCACGCCGTGACAGGTAACAAGTATCTCGTCACCCTGAAATATTATACTTTATTCTCACAGGGAATCTTTTCCGAACCGCTGTCTGTGAGATTAACAGGCAGGCGGATTAACGTACAGATACTATTGTTTATGACTTGTATCCTAAGCAAGGGGGTGAACACAGTACCAAGGAAGGTACATCGACTCCTACCTAAACCTGTGAGTACCGGAAGGGTTAAGCGTGGGAGGAGCGGGGGTTGTAGAGTGCAATACCGCTAACACTGATAGATGAACTAACCTCTGTCATTTGTCAATTGTGCAGGACGTTGTTAGGAGGTGCCTATACTGCTGCATTCCCCTGCTCGAGAGCAAGACCCTCAGCGCTACCACCTTAGTGCTTTCACTTCCCTGTTCTCGTGGGTGCTCTTTCCCAGAGTTGTGTCCATTACACTGTGGGGAAGTGTGCCCTGGAGAATAGGGGGGCCTTTCTGCTTGAAGTCGTCCCCGCTGGCTGCTGAGTAAGGTTAGTGGCTTGTTCTTCTCTATCTTGTGCCACTGACATCCCCGACAGATTGTCAAGCCCAAGTTAGACGACTAGCCTGGACGATGGACACCAATGTGATTTTATCTTCCCTACTGGATAGCCTCACAGCTCTCCAGCAGGAGGTTCAGACCTCCCGATTTGAAAATCAGGACTTAAGAAGGGAAATGGGAACCCTACGCAGAGAGGTGGCGGGATTGTCCCGAAAGGGTACAGGTGCGGGATCATATATCAGAGAAGCTACTTTACCACCTCCGGGACACACGGCATCTGCCCCTGATACTGCCAACCCCCTAGTAGGTGGGTTCTTTCCCGTCCCTCCAGTCCCTGCCATGGCTACTGATTCCGCCCCTACGGTTCATGTCATTCAAAACACAGGTATCCCTCTGGCACCACCCGAGCGTTTCTACGGAGACCCGAAGAAATTCGAGACATTTCTAAATCAATGCAGACTCCATTTCTTATGCAAGCCCGTAGTCTTCCAGACCGATGCAGCAAAAACCGCGTTCATGATGTCTTATATGGGGGGGAACGCTGCCAGTTGGACCATACCTCTGATGGAGAGAAATGACCCCATGCTGCATGCCTTTCCTGACTTTTGTACCGCCATGAGGAAATTGTTTGACCGAAAGTCGCACATGCTTACTCTGGACCGAGAACTACTAACCATTCGGCAAGGATCTCAAGATCTGCTGACCTACATAACCACCTTTAACCGGTTAGTGGTAGAAACCGACTGGCCCCAGGAGAAAAGAACATCATTGTTTTACCAAGGGTTGAGAGGGGAGTTGAAAGACGTTCTCGCTCAAGTGGTGCAGTTGCCGCAAACCTGTGAGGAACTGATAGATCTTACAGTGCAACTAGACCATCGCCTGTTGGACAGAAAGGGAGACAAGGGCAGAGGAGAAGCTAGAGGATGGTTCCCCAAACCTAAACAAACCATAGACGAACACCCCAAGACAATGGAGGGAACAGAGCCCATGCAACTCGGGGGTATCCGAGGTCCCCTCACCAGTGAAGAAAAAGAAAAACGTCGTAAAATGAAGCTGTGCCTATATTGCGGGAAAGGAGGGCATTTCATTAGGGAATGCAGAGCCAGAGCCCAACTCCCAGAACGTGGGGTCACCACACGGACACAAGCTGTGGTGGGAACCCAAGAAACGACGGAAAACTGAGTAGCCCGAACCAGAAAGAGATCGATGGGTCGGGCGGTCAACATACACAGGTCTCTAATGTCATTGCCAACACGCTACAACCGGCGGTGGCTCATTTATGTATAGGAGTGGAGTTGTGGGTGACTCAAAACAAACCCCTGGACACAGCAGCACTGTTGGATTCGGGTGCTATCGGGAATTATATGGACCTGGGTTATGCCTCCACCATCGGTGTTCAGAGGGAAAAGAAGACAAAACCTGAGTATGTGCACGCGGTGGATGGATCCGCCTTAACCTCAGGACCCGTCACCTCACATACACTTCCGTTATTAATGAGAGTCAACACCGAGCACTATGAGTATATACAATTCGATCTCATCGATGCACCACAATTTAGACTCATCCTTGGCATGCCGTGGCTTACGCTCCACGATCCGGTTATCAGCTGGGCAACACGTACAGTGACTTTGACCTCCCAGTATTGCCAACAGACGTGCTATCAACAGACAACACCTTCCATAAAGCCCATGGGCACGCAAGCCAGTCTCTTGGCGGTTGCATGTGCACAAGAAAACCGCAGCAGTAACAGCATCTTACCTGAAGAGTACGAAGAGTACAGATCTCTATTCGATAAACAAAAAGCCACGCGGCTTCCTCCGCATCGTGAGTACGATTGCCGTATCGAATTAACACCTGGAGCCAACATCCCCTGCAGTAGGGTTTACGCCTTGACGGAAACCGAGACCTTGTACCTAAAGAATTATATTGAAGAAAACCTGGCTTCCGGATTTATCGCTCCCTCCTCGTCACCGGCGTCGTCCCCTCTTTTCTTCATACCTGTTGGACTTGGCCCTTCTGGCAGGTTCACCCCTGGACTTTTTGGCTTTTTATTGGTGACTTGGTATGGTGATTGTTTGGTCTCTGCGCACTTTCCCTGTGTCCCAGGGTAAAGTGCGTGCGTGCTCTGAGTGCATGTGGTGAGATAGGCCTGCCCTCCCATAGGAATGCATGGGGAATGTATGTGTCCCTAGTAGTTCCTGATGCGTGGGGTGTGCAGGCCCGAGTTTGGTATGTGCGGACTCGTGGGAGTGAATGCTGCGCGATGATGTGTGCGGCGTGCATGTACCTAGTGTGGAAGTGCCACTTCTAGAGGTGGGCACTTCTGTGTGCAGTGTGTCTGTCGCGTGATTGGCTGGTCATGTCATGTGACGGGCTAGGGATTCCCCAGTGTCAGGATGAGTCACCCAGTGGTGAATGGGGAGATCAGCAGCTAGATGGGTGGGAGGAGTCCACCTGGGTCCTGAATAGGACAGGGTTTTCCAAACACAATGCTGGCCCCGCCCCCTGTGGTGCGACTGACGACCCTAGCCCTTCCAGTGAATAGAGTGAGGGGCTGAGCACATCAAGGGTGCTCCCCAACCAGCTGCGACTGGTTTTCCCCCTCACCCTGAACCCAGAACAAAGGGTTTGCCTGTATAAAAATGGGGCTGTGTCCCCACAGAAACTGTTCTTTGCCAGGATCCTGCCTGAGGGGGGCTGCTGCTGCTGCTGGACCAGAGGACCGCCACCTGGACTACCTCCCTGCCTGGAGGCCCAGTGAGCTGGCTCTGGGTCCAGCCTTGCCCCCCACCCCTGCCCTGCTGCATGCAGGGGAAAACTCTGCTGGACTTTGCTACTGGCACCCTTAACGCGCTGGGAGCGCTTTATTTGGATCTCTAAGCGCCTGGAAGCGCTGAACTGGCCTTGAGCGCTGGGAGCGCCCTCCCTTGCTTTCCTTAGCGCTTGGAGCGCGCTATTTCGAAAAGCCGGTGCCCACCCGGCGTGTGCCCCGTTCTCTGCAAATCCTAAAGTCCCCTGGCAGGTGCCCACCCTGCCAGGGACATTGCCGCAATATCGAGTGCCCACCTCGATTTATTGGATTAGAATAGCGCCGGTGCACACCCGGCATTTGCCCCGTGAATCGCCCTCCGGCGCCCGACCAGGAAGTCAGGCGGGCCGGGGGCGGGCCTCCGGGACAACCGGAAAAGGAAGTAGGAGGGCGGGAGCCTACCCCGCCTCCTACCGAAGCATCGCGGCTGGTTTTGGGGGCCCCGGAGCAGGCAGGAGCCTACCCTGCGCCCGGTGCCCTTGCCCGGAGGAGAAGCGTCCTACCCAGGCGGGAGCCCACCCCGCACTGGGACGAGCTGCCGTCGTGTCCGGGGCCCGTAGGCTCCGCATTTGCTGAAGATCTCCGGCCCCGGGAAGAGAAGGGACGACGCTGCGGAGAGCCGGTGAGTGGGGGCGTTCCCGCCGGTCTCTCCTCGGTCCCCCACGAGCGGAGATTGAGCCAGAGCCCGGTTGAGGCTCTGACATCGGGGGCAGTGTCCGTGAGCCCCCGAGAGGCTCCAACGCGGGCAGAGCGTTGTTGGGAGCGCGAGGTCGCTCCAAAGTGGGGCCCATTGTTGTTTAGAGCCTGCGAGGCTCAGGGGGCATTTCTCCAACGTTGGGGGCATTTCTTTTGGGATTGAGTGGCCCCAGGTGGCAGCGGGCCACTCCCACCTTGCCCCTCAAAGTTGTTTAGAGCCTGCGAGGCTCAGGGGGCCACAAGTGTGACATATTAGAGCCCAGGAGAGGCTCCAACCCCCCCCCGCCATATTTGTTTAACAAGGCACAGTGGTGCCACAGCATCTCTCCAGTTGCCCAGCACTTAGTGGGCAACTGCAACGTTTAGGTTGTGGCCTCGGTGTTCTGGCTTGCGCAGCCTGCGCCGGCGCGCCCTGACTTTTCTGGACGCAGGGCGTCCTTGCCCCTACTAGGCCAGTTGGCCCAGGGACTGCCACAGTAGTGGCTAATGTGAGTTTTGGCGCCATTGTACCTTTTCTGCACCTCTGAATGTGTTTATGCGTCATGTGCTGTGTTTTACACCTCTGAATGTTATGCATCATGTGTTTAAGTGCTTAGACCCCTACAGGTATTGTGATACTTAGGTGGTTGTTTTCTCCTAGCACAGGTGGTGCTAGTGAGGTCCTGATTCCCTGCGCAATATTGTCCTAAGGTGGTTAGGGTTGCGTAGGTGGTACTTACCTGATACCAGTAGCTACTGGTTGGGTGCTACCTGTTCTATTTTAGTGCTACAGTGATTGTAAGTGCTATGGTCTAAAGTATTATTCCTATGTTCTAAGAGTGCTAATTCCTGACAGTGGTCCATGTGGCCCTGTCCCCTGTACATATAATCCCTTGTAAATTCTGCCCGTGCCTGTTGGCACATTGTAGAGTGTGTGTTCTTATCTAATGTGTTGTGGTATAATACAAAGGTTATTTTTATATAATACCTTGTGTGGAGTTTCCTTTGTGGTGGGCCTTGGGTGTTGTTGCTGGGTGCGCGCGCAAACGCTTTACACATCGCCTCAGGGATAAGCCTGACTGCTCGTGCCAAGCTACCAAGGGGGTGAGCAGGGGTTATCTTTGGCGTGTAACTCCCCAGCCCTGACTAGAGTGGTGGTTTCTGTCTGGCTTTGGCGCAAGCCCTAGCCAACCAGAAATCCCATTTCTAACATTGGTGATCAGCGGTGGGATTTGGACTTGCGTTTGCGCTGTACCGCAGCAGCAACTGGCCGCACTACAAAACTCTGCATTTAGATAAATCACATGGTATAGGGATTATTGTTTTAAAATTGTTTTTAATTGTCATTTCTTTGGAAATGTGTTTTTGTGCACTGTGAGTTAGGTGTCCCTAGCTCGGGAGGGTAGATCATCCCCCTTAGTGCATTGTGTTTCTGGATTCACCAGAGGGTGGGATCCAGTGGTGGCAGCGTAATAGTGTCCTGTACATTTGTCCCCCGCCCTGCGCCCAGAGTTGGTACCTGTGTCACGTGGTGGTCAGGTTGAGGAATCAGGGGTGGTAGAAACTGCCTTACCAGTCCGAGGGGAGGGTTGTGTGTGGATGAGTGGTGAGTGGCACTAGGCAAGTGAGTGTGAGTTCTCTGGGTTAGAGAGCTTGCTGAATCTTTTTGTGAATTGTGTGCTCCTGTTAGGCTCAGACCCCTAGGTTCCCTGTGTGATCTTTTCTCTAGAAACGTCTGCCAGAATGGAGCCTGCTTGTGATCCCTATGAGCTAGCTTGGCGCCAGAGGCAGGAGTTAGAAAGGTCCTGTACAGGGAGAGAGTCCAACACTCTGTACGAACTTCAGGACCACCTGGTCCTATGGCAAAAGGGTGCATGGGATCTTGAGCACAGTATGGAAAGGGCCCGGGCCTCACACCTGGAGGGTGGTGGGTCTGTGGGGAGCCCTGAAGAGTCAGAAGAGGAGGTAGAGGATGACAATACCTGGACGCCAGTAGAGAGTGAAGACCCCATAGGTAGGGAGTCCCTTGCTGGGTCCAGCGTAGGAGGCAGCGCCTCATCCCTTTCCCTGTCCCCAGAGGAGTGGGAAGATAGGAGGAAAGAAAGGGAGCACCAGCTGACGTTAGAAAAGCTCAGGTTGCAGCATGCCCAGGCTATGGCGCAGCTGGAGGTCAAAAGACAGATGGCGGAGGCTGAGAGGGCCTTTGCCAGAGAGAAACTAGCTCTGGAGGGTAGGTTATCCCCTGAGCGCAGTTGTGGTTTTCTGGACTCCCCAGGGAGGGTTGAGTCCAGTGGTAGCAGCCAGATAGATTCCAGTGTAGGAAATCCCAGTCTGGTACCTGTTCCCCAGGAGGAGGAGTTAAGGTTGAAATTCAGGGGCAGTAGGAAGCTGTCTCACCAGACTTGGGACACGTTTGTGGGTAAATGTGAGGATGCACTGGATGATTGGTTAAGTGTAAACACGAAACGGGATTTTGATGGACTGTATGCTCTGGTTATCAAAGAACAGCTATGCAGTAGTTTTTATCCCGGGTTGCGCCAACACCTGTTGGGATGTGATGCCTTGGATCCTTGGACCCTGGCAAGAAAAGCAGACCGTTGGGAAGGGGTCCCAAGTTCTGATGAGGAATGGGAGAGTGATTCCAACAGTAGTGGTTCAGAGATCCTCCAGCCCAGCGTGGTGGAGGAGGCTCAGTGTAGCCCAGCTAGGTCCCAGGATAGCGAGGAGGGTGTAGGGGCTCACTGCCTGGCTCAGTGGAGCAGGAGTGAGGGGGTGACCGAGGGTCCCCAGACGCCCGAAACCCTGCCTCAGGACTTGGATGGTTTCATGAGGGAACACCAAGTTGGGGACCTAGGCTGTCCTGTTAGTCCACTTGAGGAAGATCTCTTAGTGAGTGGAGGACCTGGAGCGCCTGTAAACAGGGCTCCTGTGGTTCTAGTGTCTGGCAGTACCGCTCCGGTAGGGAGGGTACAGGAGTCCAGTGTGAGGACTGATTGGGGGATGAGTTCCCCAGTGGAAGAGCCTGTGGGTCAGGGACTACCCAGTTGGGCTAGGATCTCGTGTAGTGACCAGGGTGGCACCACTTCTGTTCTGGGGGATCTCCGCGCACTGTCAGGTGGACAGGGGACGGGAGATCAGCGCCAGACAGACAGTCGCTTGACGTATGTGTCCTTTGATAGCCTCAGGGGGATGGAGTGGAAATCCCCAGAAGTCCTGGAGTGCCAGGCAATTATTCCACCAAAGGTTCTAGGCCGGAGGTTGGAAGGCCAGGTTCGGGATCAGCCTGACCTGAAGGGTGGGACGTCTGTAACCAGCGTCCCGACCAGTTCTTCTTCCAGAGGTACCGCCCCAGTTGGTAGGGAGCAGGGCTCTGGAAGGGGGTGCAGAGGGTGGGAGAGCCCACCTCTGCCCCCGGTACAACCTGAGGGGTTAAACCCTGGGTTGGAATGGCGTTCTAGGTGTACCCCTCGCCAGAGGAGGAGGAACCCTAGGAGAAGAGGTAGGGGGAGGAGAGCTTTCCCTGAGACTCCTGGTCCGCCTGAGGGTGTAGACCCTAGGCTGGAGAACCAGTGGCAGTCTAGTCCTGTCTTTCAGAGAGGAAGAGTGGAGAATGGCCGCTATGTGCCAGGGGTTACTACCCCCCACTCTGTGGTTAGGCAAAGACCAGTGGCACCTGGGTGGCCTAGGGCCTGGTCTTGGCCGCGGACAGCTTGGGAGTACCAGTGGGGTAGCCCAGTTGGTCCAGACAGTGGTGTTAAAAAGAATTCCATGGGTTCACCGTGGCGTAGAACCGGAGGGTGTCCATGCAGTTGCGGGCCCGCGTCCGTGTTCTATCGCCCCAAGCAGGGAAGTCCATCACGGTGGTGATTGGTCTGCCCTGCGTTTTGGCTGGAAGGGGGTTGTGTTGGACTTGGCCCTTCTGGCAGGTTCACCCCTGGACTTTTTGGCTTTTTATTGGTGACTTGGTATGGTGATTGTTTGGTCTCTGCGCACTTTCCCTGTGTCCCAGGGTAAAGTGCGTGCGTGCTCTGAGTGCATGTGGTGAGATAGGCCTGCCCTCCCATAGGAATGCATGGGGAATGTATGTGTCCCTAGTAGTTCCTGATGCGTGGGGTGTGCAGGCCCGAGTTTGGTATGTGCGGACTCGTGGGAGTGAATGCTGCGCGATGATGTGTGCGGCGTGCATGTACCTAGTGTGGAAGTGCCACTTCTAGAGGTGGGCACTTCTGTGTGCAGTGTGTCTGTCGCGTGATTGGCTGGTCATGTCATGTGACGGGCTAGGGATTCCCCAGTGTCAGGATGAGTCACCCAGTGGTGAATGGGGAGATCAGCAGCTAGATGGGTGGGAGGAGTCCACCTGGGTCCTGAATAGGACAGGGTTTTCCAAACACAATGCTGGCCCCGCCCCCTGTGGTGCGACTGACGACCCTAGCCCTTCTAGTGAATAGAGTGAGGGGCTGAGCACATCAAGGGTGCTCCCCAACCAGCTGCGACTGGTTTTCCCCCTCACCCTGAACTCAGAACAAAGGGTTTGCCTGTATAAAAATGGGGCTGTGTCCCCACAGAAACTGTTCTTTGCCAGGATCCTGCCTGAGGGGGGCTGCTGCTGCTGCTGGACCAGAGGACCGCCACCTGGACTACCTCCCTGCCTGGAGGCCCAGTGAGCTGGCTCTGGGTCCAGCCTTGCCCCCCACCCCTGCCCTGCTGCATGCAGGGGAAAACTCTGCTGGACTTTGCTACTGGCACCCTTAACGCGCTGGGAGCGCTTTATTTGGATCTCTAAGCGCCTGGAAGCGCTGAACTGGCCTTGAGCGCTGGGAGCGCCCTCCCTTGCTTTCCTTAGCGCTTGGAGCGCGCTATTTCGAAAAGCCGGTGCCCACCCGGCGTGTGCCCCGTTCTCTGCAAATCCTAAAGTCCCCTGGCAGGTGCCCACCCTGCCAGGGACATTGCCGCAATATCGAGTGCCCACCTCGATTTATTGGATTAGAATAGCGCCGGTGCACACCCGGCATTTGCCCCGTGAATCGCCCTCCGGCGCCCGACCAGGAAGTCAGGCGGGCCGGGGGCGGGCCTCCGGGACAACCGGAAAAGGAAGTAGGAGGGCGGGAGCCTACCCCGCCTCCTACCGAAGCATCGCGGCTGGTTTTGGGGGCCCCGGAGCAGGCAGGAGCCTACCCTGCGCCCGGTGCCCTTGCCCGGAGGAGAAGCGTCCTACCCAGGCGGGAGCCCACCCCGCACTGGGACGAGCTGCCGTCGTGTCCGGGACCGGTAGGCTCCGCATTTGCTGAAGATCTCCGGCCCCGGGAAGAGAAGGGACGACGCTGCGGAGAGCCGGTGAGTGGGGGCGTTCCCGCCGGTCTCTCCTCGGTCCCCCACGAGCGGAGATTGAGCCAGAGCCCGGTTGAGGCTCTGACATCGGGGGCAGTGTCCGTGAGCCCCCGAGAGGCTCCAACGTGGGCAGAGCGTTGTTGGGAGCGCGAGGTCGCTCCAAAGTGGGGCCCATTGTTGTTTAGAGCCTGCGAGGCTCAGGGGGCATTTCTCCAACGTTGGGGGCATTTCTTTTGGGATTGAGTGGCCCCAGGTGGCAGCGGGCCACTCCCACCTTGCCCCTCAAAGTTGTTTAGAGCCTGCGAGGCTCAGGGGGCCACAAGTGTGACATATTAGAGCCCAGGAGAGGCTCCAACCCCCCCCGCCATATTTGTTTAACAAGGCACAGTGGTGCCACAGCATCTCTCCAGTTGCCCAGCACTTAGTGGGCAACTGCAACGTTTAGGTTGTGGCCTCGGTGTTCTGGCTTGCGCAGCCTGCGCCGGCGCGCCCTGACTTTTCTGGACGCAGGGCGTCCTTGCCCCTACTAGGCCAGTTGGCCCAGGGACTGCCACAGTAGTGGCTAATGTGAGTTTTGGCGCCATTGTACCTTTTCTGCACCTCTGAATGTGTTTATGCGTCATGTGCTGTGTTTTACACCTCTGAATGTTATGCATCATGTGTTTATGTGCTTAGACCCCTACAGGTATTGTGATACTTAGGTGGTTGTTTTCTCCTAGCACAGGTGGTGCTAGTGAGGTCCTGATTCCCTGCGCAATATTGTCCTAAGGTGGTTAGGGTTGCGTAGGTGGTACTTACCTGATACCAGTAGCTACTGGTTGGGTGCTACCTGTTCTATTTTAGTGCTACAGTGATTGTAAGTGCTATGGTCTAAAGTATTATTCCTATGTTCTAAGAGTGCTAATTCCTGACAGTGGTCCATGTGGCCCTGTCCCCTGTACATATAACCCCTTGTAAATTCTGCCCGTGCCTGTTGGCACATTGTAGAGTGTGTGTTCTTATCTAATGTGTTGTGGTATAATACAAAGGTTATTTTTATATAATACCTTGTGTGGAGTTTCCTTTGTGGTGGGCCTTGGGTGTTGTTGCTGGGTGCGCGCGCAAACGCTTTACACATCGCCTCAGGGATAAGCCTGACTGCTCGTGCCAAGCTACCAAGGGGGTGAGCAGGGGTTATCTTTGGCGTGTAACTCCCCAGCCCTGACTAGAGTGGTGGTTTCTGTCTGGCTTTGGCGCAAGCCCTAGCCAACCAGAAATCCCATTTCTAACAATACCGAAGAAAGATTGTGACGAGCTCCGACCCTGCATTGACTATCGAGCGATAAACAGTATCACCGTAAAAAATAGGTATCCCCTACCATTGATACCCGTTCTTCTGGACCAACTTAAAGGAGCCCGTTACTTCACGAAATTAGACCTCAGAGGAGCATATCATCTGGTACGGGTCAAAAGCGGGGATGAGTGGAAGACCGCATTCCGGACTAAATTTGGACTTTTTGAGTACCGAGTGATGCCCTTTGGGCTATGCAACGCCCCTGCGGCATTCCAATACTTCATGGATGAAGTACTAAGGGGGTTGCTTGACACTACCTGCGTAGTGTATATAGACGATATCCTCATCTATTCTTCCTGTCCCCAAGAACATGTCAAGCACGTCAAAGAGGTCCTAAGTAGACTCCAACAACATAATCTATATGCAAAACTGGAGAAGTGTCTCTTCAATGTCCAGGAGGTAGCATTTTTGGGATACATAATCACCGCTCAGGGATTTCAGATGGAAACCGGAAAGATCGAGGCAATCACTCATTGGAAAACCCCGCAACATGTGAAATCCATCCAGAGTTTCTTAGGTTTCGCAAACTATTATAGGAGGTTTATCAAGGACTTTTCAAAGATAATACATCCCATCTCCTCTCTATTAAGAAAAGGCGTTCCGTTTGTGTGGGGAGAAGAAGCCGAAAGTGCCTTCCAGTTGTTAAAATCCAAATTTACACGAGCTCCCATCCTTCGACATCCGGACACCCACCTCCCTTTTATAGTGGAAACAGATGCCTCACAGTACACCTTGGGAGGAGTACTGTCACAAAGACATCCAACAACAGGACAAATACACCCCGTGGCATACTTCTCCAAGAAACTTACACCCAGTGAAATAAATTACTCAGTAACTGATAAAGAACTGCTGGCCATAAAAAGGGCATGCGAAGAATGGAGACACTATCTTATGGGAGCCCAACATACTGTTGAGATTTACACGGATCATCGCAATCTCCTGTTTCTAAAAACGGCTAAGGCCCTTACACCGCGCCAATTACGATGGACCCTTTTCTTCGCAGAATACGACTTCGTTATCAAGTACCGCCCGGGACCCCAGAATGGGAAAGCTGATGCACTCTCCCGAAGTCTGACCGCAGAAGAGGAACCACCGACAGACAGTCCGTTTATTCTTGAAGAAACGGTGTTTCATGACAAATCCATAGCTCTCATAACCTCACGAGACTTCGTGGCAGAAGTCAAGACCGCCACAGAAGGGATGGACGTGCAAACCTGGCTAGATGAGGACCCTGACCATAGAACCTTGGAGAATGGGTTGGCATACCATTTCCAAGCATTGTACGTGCCCCTCCCTGACCTGCAAGCCCAAGTCCTGAGATGGGCCCACGATTCTTTCTTAGGAGGGCACTTGGGGATTCACAAAACGACGGCCTGCGTCGAACGTTCGTTCTGGTGGCCATCAGTGAAAGAAGACGTCCGTAACTACGTAACAAGTTGTAGTGTATGTGCACAAGGGAAAGCTAAACACTCCAAACCCACAGGACTACTCAGGCCAATACCTATCCCTCCTAGACCTTGGC
The DNA here is from genome assembly GCF_964204655.1 of Triturus cristatus. Taxonomy (NCBI): domain Eukaryota; kingdom Metazoa; phylum Chordata; class Amphibia; order Caudata; family Salamandridae; genus Triturus; species Triturus cristatus. The sequence continues at coordinate 840,903,271 of NC_140592.1, forward strand.
ATACAGTGTCCATGGATTTTATAGTAGAGATGCCCCCCTATCAGGAATACACAACAATCCTGGTAATAGTGGATCACTTAACGAAAATGGGTCACTTTATACCAGTGAAAGGGCTTCCCTCATCCACAGAACTAGCCCAGCTAGTCTTACAACACGTAGTGAGAGCCCATGGAATACCCAGTGTTTTTATTACGGACCGGGGAACACAGTTCACCTCCCACTTCTGGAAGGCCTTATGCAAGGCAATGGGGATCGACGCTCGCCTATCATCCAGCTACCACCCACAAACGGATGGAAAAACCGAAAGACTGAACCAGACGTTGGAGCAGTACCTACGGTGCTTTGCTATCCAGAACACCACGGATTGGGTCACGTTGTTGTGGATGGCAGAGTTCGTCTATAATAACGCGGACCATGCTACCTTGGGATGCTCCCCCTTCTTTTGTCTAAACGGACACCATCCTAACATGCTTCCTTTTGAGTGGCCTGTAGAAACTAAACTTCCAAGCATACAGGAGCATCATGCTCATCTTAGGGCGGTCCTATTGGATGCAAAACAACACCTGATGACAGCCCAGGCAGCACAAAAAAGGTACGCTGATGAGAAAAGAACCAAAGAACCCGATTATCAGGTTGGAGACAAAGTATGGCTAGCCACAAAACATTTACACCTCAAGGGGACGGGAAAATTGAAACCCAGGTACATCGGTCCCTACAGTATCGAGAGGATTATCAACCCCGTCACCATGAAGCTGACCTTACCCCCAGCATGGCGCATACACCCCGTATTCCACGTATCCCTGCTCCAACCATGCCCAGCGTACATGAGATTACCTGATCGGCCCCTTCCCATAGATGTAGAAGGTCAGGAGGAATATGAGGTCCAGCAACTGTTAGATTCTAGACTGGTCAGGGGAAGGGTTCAGTACTTAGTTGAATGGAAAGGGTATGGAGTGGAAGATAGAACCTGGGAACCATTGCAAAATCTCCACTGCCCCGAACTCTTGGACCTCTTTCATAGGAACAATCCGGGGAAGCCCGGCCAACCGCCGAGACGACGGTCCTTACGGGGGGGCTCTGTGACGGTCATCGGCTGTAGCAGACAAGGGCCTGGCCGCACACACCCCCGCAAGCCCTCAGGCAGCTGTGGGAAACGAGGTAGGCAGTCCGAGACCCGAAGGGACTACAACTCCGAGGAGGCAACGGGGCAGGACTTACATAACCTCAGCTCACGAGGGGGAACGGCCTACCCTATATAAGCACCGCCTCAGTGAGGAGACGGTGCTTGACAATCCTTCATGGAAGCCGACGGCGAGGGAACACTTCCAGTTCCCCTCGCGTATCCTGAATCCTGTAAACCCGTCAAGCTGGAAACTCGCGGACGCTTGCCTTCCCGCTTGGAGTTTCCGTCCCGTTAAACCTGCCGGGCGCCCTCGCGCGCCATCCCTGACCCAGAGGAACCCGAGACCACAGATTTGGAGCTCCGAGGGCGGACGCTTTCCTTCCCGCCTCGGAGTGAGTCTTCTGCCTTAAGAGCGGACGCTTTCCTACCCGCCGGACACCGTGGTGCGCCGTTCCTGACTCCGCGGATCCTGTGACTATACTGAGGAGCTCCGAGCGCGGACGCTTTCCTTCCCGCCTTGGAGTGAGTATGGTACCTTGAGGGCGGACGCTTTCCTACCCGCCTCAAGGTCGAAGATACGAGACCACGCCGTGACAGGTAACAAGTATCTCGTCACCCTGAAATATTATACTTTATTCTCGCAGGGAATCTTTTCCGAACCGCTGTCTGTGAGATTAACAGGCAGGCGGATTAACGTACAGATACTATTGTTTATGACTTGTATCCTAAGCAAGGGGGTGAACACAGTACCAAGGAAGGTACATCGACTCCTACCTAAACCTGTGAGTACCGGAAGGGTTAAGCGTGGGAGGAGCGGGGGTTGTAGAGTGCAATACCGCTAACACTGATAGATGAACTAACCTCTGTCATTTGTCAATTGTGCAGGACGTTGTTAGGAGGTGCCTATACTGCTGCATTCCCCTGCTCGAGAGCAAGACCCTCAGCGCTACCACCTTAGTGCTTTCACTTCCCTGTTCTCGTGGGTGCTCTTTCCCAGAGTTGTGTCCATTACACTGTGGGGAAGTGTGCCCTGGAGAATAGGGGGGCCTTTCTGCTTGAAGTCGTCCCCGCTGGCTGCTGAGTAAGGTTAGTGGCTTGTTCTTCTCTATCTTGTGCCACTGACATCCCCGACAGGTATACCTAAGACGCGAATATTATTCCTCCGGATGCGCGCCTCTAAGTCCTCGTTCTTAGCTGCGATTATTTTCAGGAGCTTGTCTAACTGCGCCGTCGTACCCTGCACCTGAGTAGTGCCGTCTTCAACTTCGGAGATTCTGTGCTCTGCCTCCGTTATGTGCGTTTCATGACTTTCCAATTTGCGCGCTATGGTGTCAATTTGCGACGTTAATGTGTCAATTTTTTCCGCCATGGTTGCGAAACCCTGCCGCACCTCAGAGAGGACCGACGCCACTGCAACCCCAGTAGTGTCCTGCGACCCCATCGGCGGTGTATCCAACTCAGCAGCTTCCGCCTGTTGCTGCCGCACGTGCTTTTTGGCTTCAAAAGATAACTTCGGTTGGCGCGTATCCCCCTTCCCCATTTCAGCGTTGACGCCCACCGCTGTAGGGGTAAAGCGGTCTGGCGTAGGCCGAAACCCCCCCCCCCCCGGTGCAGGGGACAGATCACCACCAGACCCCTCCTCTCCAAGCACAGCACAGAAGTCACAGGTGCCAGTAGTGTGCACTCCCACCGGCAACCAAGGAGTAGAGAGACCCGTTAGCCCCTCAGTGTTAACGTAGGGCACTTTGCGCTTCTGCGCACCGGACACCTCTTGGAAGCAATCAATCATAAAAATCTCAGGCGAGAACGACGGCGAATTAAGCTGCCACTGTCCGCGCGGGTGCCCCCACCAATCCCAATAGGTATGCAATATTCCAACCAGAGCGTAGTGACCAACATGCCACAGTCAGGGCACTCCAGACGATATTCCCCCACACACAGTGGCATCCAGGCTACCCCAGCAATGTAAAGAAATACACTCAGTTCTTGCCCTTAAATGACCGCCTACAGGCCCCCGCCGCCGCCCAGGGCCATTTCCGCGATGTGGTGCCCAACACCGAAGCCTCCTCCACTGGTGCAGTCCCCCGCCGAGCTCTCCACCGCTTACCGGCAGTCAGGGCGCCCGCACTGCTCTCGTCTCCGTGAGGGCCTCAAGAGCTCCGGGGGCAGCGCTCCCCGCATGTACCGTCCGCTCGCCGCCCCTCCGATCCACAGCCACAAATCCTTCCTCCCCTGGACGCTGAGGGGCAAATAGACAACAGGGCCCCGCTTTCGCCACCACTGCGCACCAGGGGCCGACCTGCCTCGTGGGCGCCACGGCAGTCGCGTGAGCTCCGCCGCCCAGTCGCGAGCTCCAGCGCCGCACACGCTCCGGCCGGTCATTGCGCAGCTCGAACGCCAGGCACCTCCAAGCAGCATAAATCCAACCAGGACGGTCGTCCAGCTGCACGCTGTAATCGGACCTCGGAAGCCCAGAAGAGAGGAACGAATGTCTGCCAGGAACCAGGATAAATAAAGGATTTTTAGCACTGAACTGCGGGAGCCTCACTCAGTGACGGCCATTCCGCTGGCGTGCCACCTAACACCCCCATCAAGTATAACTTTTTTCTCAATCTTTCAGGTAGATACCGTGCATTTTTCTTTCTGCTTGGCACTTGAGAGACATTATTCATCACTTATGGGTTTGTTTTTTAACACAGATAGGGGCAGGGCTCGACAAATCTAAAAAATCTTACTTGACCTGCAGTTCGAGTGAGTAGACTTTTGTACTCGACCTAACATCAATACACTCGACCCACAGATTGATCGCATATGAATTTTTTTCAAAACATTTGCAGCGCCAACAACTCAAGAAAACGTTGGCCAACCAAATTAACAGCAAATTTTATTAATTTATCACCCAGTACCTAAGATGTGTGTATCAAAGTGCCGTGGTGAACGTTTCTGCGAACATACATGGCAAAAAATACCCCATAAACTTTAACATGTCACTGAAATAACATCCATGACAACATATCAGGCACTTACTTGTTAGTGAAGATGCTGATGCTCTGAGCTAAGGGTTGCGTTCTTCATATGCAACACTGCCTTCTGTCCTTGCTATTCTGTCTTGAAATCACTTTGTGCAACAGGACCAATGTACTTGTATCAATCGAGGTTGAAACAGACTGAGCCATCGGTATTTATGGCCAGAGATCAAGTGCTTGTTCTTTCAAATAATAGGGACAGTTTTGCATATTCATGGACCTGGAAGGCTGTGTCAATGTGAATGTCATTGTCCTGTGTTTCCTCTCAGTGAAAGCACTACTGTTCGGGATGAAAGTGTCAACTTTTGAGCTGTCCACTTGTATTTGCATTAGCCCTCCGTCAGCTTTGAGGCAGAAAGTAGCTCATTTTGTAATCAGTTTGTGCTGCCAAGTCCTCAAAGTTTCTTTTAGATTGCTGTAGCTGTGGCAGTGCTTAATTTGTATTAAAAAAAAGTGCCAGGGCCTTTGTCAGGAGTCCATTGGCTTGGCAGTTCGGGCTGGACTGTTCCCATGAGGGACAGGGGTCAAGACTGATTTGCATATAGCCAGTCCTGAACTGGGGTGGCGAACAGTGAGCTAAAGAACGATGATGGATTCAACCCAGGTCTGTGACTGGGGGTGAGTGTCTCCAAAGTAGACAAACAGCTGCTCCACCATGGCAAATTGTAAGAAATATGGTCAAGACTGATTTGCATTATAGCCAGTCCTGAACTGGGGTGGCGAACAGTGAGCTAAAGAACGATGATGGATTCAACCCAGGTCTGTGACTGGGGGTGAGTGTCTCCAAAGTAGACAAACAGCTGTTCCACCATGGAAAATTGTCAGAAGTATCATTGACAGACACCAAACAGTGAATGGTAAAACACAACGCACCAGCATTTACTAACTTTTTAAGGAAAATGGGGCTGATTTGAACATAGAGAGTCAGTAGCAATAATAAACTCAGTCGCTATCTTCTGACTCAGTAACAGTCTTGTTTTGACAAGGATGTTTGTGGCCCATAATATGTCTTGTTCCTGGATTTGCTGAAAGCCAATGCAAAACGGCTGGGTTTGGATCAAAAGTGTCTAACTCCGGCCCATCTACTTGGATTCGCATTAAAGCAGACATGGTGTCACTTTTAAGGGACGTACGGAGCTAATTTTTATTCGGTTCATGCTGCTAAACCCTCGTTCACATATTGCTGTCATTGGACTGATGGAAAGCATGATTTCTAAAATTGGAAGGACATGTTTAACTTCTTCTGGGCGTTTTTTCAATAGCTGAGTGAAGAGGGATACAGGCTTATGCGACGTCATCCGATGAAAGACGTACAGTTTAAAATCTAGCCACTCTCCAGGGGCAGACTGAATTTCTTCATCAGTAAGTACCTTTTTGTAGCATGTAACAAGGTCCTCAAATTCTTGATCCCCAAAACCTCTAATCTTTTCAACAGAGTCTGGCCACAAAGTAAAATCAAAAATGTTAAACAAAGAATGCGGCTTGCCTGAGATGTGCTTCAAAAACCTGTCACTTATAAAAGAAAGAGCATTCTCTATTAACTCAGTAGTGTCTTCCTTGACATTAGTTTCATTAGAGCTGTCTTTTCTAGCAGGCTTTGCCTGTGTTAGTAACTGGACCCCTGCAAAATTTCCATCTTTAAAAAGCAATTGAAATTGTGTTAGTGCTTTTCCTGGCTTTGTTTTCAGCTGTATTAGCTGCTGTTGAAGCACCTCAATCTTTCTTGCAACTTCAGAAATAAGACTGTCTTCCTGTTGAAATGCCTTAGACACTTGCTGAAGCAGCTCTGTGAAGTCTATCATGAAGTGCAAGAAATAAAGAAACTTCTCTGATTTCATGTCATGAAGCAATCCTTTGGCTTTGTTTGCATATTCATCACTACCAGTAGCAAGGTGCTCAAGATGAAGTACTGTAGATTCCCAGTTTGTCTTAAGCGCTGTTACTGCCCTGTGCTGACTTGCTACCCATCTGATTTGCTGCAAGCCACCAAAATGTTTTAACTGCTCTTACAGATTATCAGCTATCTCTTTAAGTTCCCTTCTCCGCTTAGGTGAATAATAATATAGTTTGAAACATCCTTTGAGCACCTCTTCAAATTTGGATATGTATGAACTTTTTCTTTTAACATCACACACAGCAAGCTCTAGATTGTGAGCTACACAGTGCACAACTGCAATGTGATCGCAATTGTCCCATCCTTGATGTTTGGAGACTTCGTCCAGTAGCTGCTTCACAGCACCAGATTTACTACCGAGGTTCACAGCAGCTCCATCTGTTTTCAGACCAATGCATTTCTGGCTCAGAATATCAAGAGATATGCCCATGCTTTCCAGGCCAACTATTAAAGCATTTTTCACTCCGGATGCAGTGGAGTTTTTCATGCTGACAATGTCACACAGATGGGTAACAAGGGTGCCTTCACAAACGAATCGTACATAAATCAGTTCCTGTTCCTGAATTCCTTTGATAGTTGACCCATCTGACAGAACACTGAGGAACCTAGCATTTTCTATCTGGGATCGAATTTTCATTTTTAGGGTCTCTGCAATTGCTATTACAAAGTTACGGCATGCATGATCATTCGTATAATTTTCGAAATTCCAGTCAGAATTGTTCTTTTTCTGCAGTGTGCAGAGTTTTGGAAACTTAATAAAAGCCTCACCTTCTTTTGCAAGATAATAGGCTGTATTAAATAAAATGTGTAAGTGCCCGATATTTTTTTCATGCATTTTTGTGATCGATTTGGCTATGCAGGTCTCCTGTGGGTTTTTAATTGCAGCTTCATGTAATATGCATTTTTCATGTGATTTGCTCTTGTTGTGCCATTCCAACGTCTCCCTTTTGAATTTTTCTGTCACACCAACATATAGGGAAGACTTAGTATCTGCGAGATGAGGACATTTCCTGCAAACTCCACAATACAAAACTTGAGATGTTTTAAAACTGGTCTCGACTAGGACAGCTCCATTACTTTCCTTTTCTTCAATCACTGCCCACTTGAAATCTTCAAGCCATTTCTGTTGTACAACTCTCTGTCTTTTTGTTTGATCATACTCCCTTTGCTTTTGGTGTATTTCTTCTAATGACTTCCTTTTCCCAACTGCTGAACTCTCTCCTGCATTATTCAGTGGCGTTTTAGCTCCAGTGGGTTTTCCCAACCACAACCTGATGTCTGCCATTGCAGCTGCACTCTCTGCCTGTTGCCTGCCTTGTCCTCACTAGATAGCCAGCACTGCTTCTGTCCGCTCTGAGCTAGAATCAAAAACAATAACTGTAACTAATTTAAAATAACATGAAGTCTGTGTACAAACTACTAGGCTTAACATTTGCTTTCCATAATTAATTTAAAGATCATGGCTCCAATTACTTAATACTGCATGATCAGATCTGTAAAAGCACCCCAATTTGGAATGCGCTCTAAGCCATAATAATCAATATTACTGAACGATGTGCAACACAACCAGTGCTTTCAACTGAAATAACTCACTATCGGGACTAACTGGTCTGCTCTTGAGAAGTGCTGGTTCTAATATGTATTGCAGATGGGGGCAGGGTTATACCTGTAATTTCAGTAAAGTTAAAAGGTCTTGCCTAACGGTTTAACTAAAGTCAGAACTGAAAAGAAATCCACTCAGCTTAAACTTATGTCTTAGCGCTCGCATCAAAAAACACACCAACAGTACTGGCTCCCTCCACTGAGAATGAGTAACTTAAAGTCAGATCCCCGAGACAGGACTGTGACGCTTGACATTTTTTATATTGCTACCCTTCTTAATGAATAAATGCGAAACGGGTGTGCAAACCCTAAGCAAGGCAAAAGTTCTCAGTACAATTTTAAGATGGTAGGCAATAGGTCTCGCCTTTGGGACCATATAAGTGTTTTACCAATGCAAAAGTTGATGTTGTTGCACCAAGGATATTGTGCTGCATAAATACTATAAGGTCCCAAAGGCGAGACTATGCTTGTTTAGGGGGGCAGGTTACAGTATATTTGTTGGCCAGTGGGCAATGCAAGTGAGCAAGCTCAAACTACCCGGGGGTCACTCATCTCTGCAAGAAAAACAGTAAAATAAAGGGGCCAAATTGTGCATTTGCAGCCCTTTATGTCAGCGAAACGATCAAAAACTAATTTCTAAACATCTGCAGCTACTCATAATAGAGTTGCTTTGTGCAAGCTCACTCCTCTCAGTTAGTAGTATGGAAATTTCCCAGCCCTCATAACAAAACTCACTCTCAGACTGCCGAATTTACTTGCACAAATACTGCATTTGCTCCTCAGTGATGCAGGTGCGCTTGTGCCATTATAACAGTTTGCTCTCATATGGGACAACTTTCATTTTGGCACTGGACTACTAGGACACACCAGTTGTTCCGAATTCCCAAGACAGGATTTCCGCTACACAAATAAACTTACTATTAAGGTGGACTTACATCACAGCAATGCACCAACAACAAGACTAACAAAAGAAAAGGAGGCAAGGTCAATTTACCCACCACAGACACATGGGCTCACCAGCACGCCAGCTGCAACACTGCTTAAGCCAGTTAAAACGTCTCCGGTCAGGCACACTTACTGTCACATATTAGAAAATCCTGCTACCAGGTCTCTCTGATCTGGACACAACCTTAATCATGCCAAAAAGTACTCCTGGCATAGGCACTGACAAAACCAATAGTCTAGTTTTAATGTGACATTGGGGTCTGCCCTGTAGATTCTAGCAGCTGAGGCTGTTCCCTGCAATTGCGCCATCTTTTTATGGAAATAACTCCGATAGTAAAGCTCACTCCCCCCTCCCAGGGCCTAACTCTGGGCCTAAACGTACATTTTGGGGGGAAACTGGAGGTGTCGTAATTAGCGGTCACACAATCTTCACAATCCGCACCTAGGTGATGAGTGTCACTGTACTAATAAGTGCACATTCAGACATTAATTACTACAAAAGGTGCAATTCGAGTTTATTACCACAGTGCACAAGAACTGTCAGGAAAAAAACACTTTACTGGTTCACAGATTGCATATAACAAAAAAATTAAATAAGAAATGACTAATAGTCACAAAGTCTCTTCACTGGGTTTTTAACGTATTGCATACATTTAAACACTTGCATCCTCGTTTGGTTAAATTTTTATTGAAACAAGTAAATCTCATGGTGTGAAACACATATGCAGACGCACAGACTATAATGAGCTATTTATTACCAACATAATGAATTATATTACCTTCCTGTCACTTTGCAAAAAAGTACGCCTCCAGCAATTAGGCCCCTGCACCCCTGGGACCAAGCATTTGCTCCCATGCTTCAAATCTATTCCATGCAATGTGTACCGGTCGCTACATACGAGGCGGTAGATTGGGGCATCAGGGACTTTTCAGTAATTCAAACACAGGAAAGTTATCTGCCCCTCTTTCCACCCCACATTTCATTTGCCTTAGTGAGCTGGGTCTAAGCTACATTAATCTGACAACATTCAAATCTTCCCCAGGCAGCGTCATTAACTTAGGGCAGATTACAGCCCCTCTTCCTACCATTGTCTGCCTACATTTTTTTCGGAGTATTTGCGCGAACTTGTCCCGAAGGTATCAGAGCACTTTACACGAACACCAGTTGCGTTACATGAGGATGCATTCATTTTTGATAGGCACATGATGGAGATGAAATGATCTGCCCAGAATCACAGGATGTTGCACGCATTCATTGAGATCGGGTGTTTAAAGAATGACTGTAAAAGTACTTCAGCAGCGCGAAAGAGAAAGATAAATTGTGGTGTCTGTACTTCACTAACTGTTAATTTCACGGTGATCGGTTGTACACATTGCTATGTGGCTGTAAGATCATCAGACGTGACCAAAAGAGCAGTGCCTAGTAGTAACTTTAATACACCTTTTAGTACGTTTGTTGTTGAACACCTGCAAATTAAAGATCTACAACGTTGAAGCCCTTGCACCAAAACCTTTTATGGTTAAATATATATTTTTTTAAATTATAATCTACCTCCGTCTCGCAAGAAATTACCAGAAATCTCCATTTATGTCCTATGGCATGGTGAGGGGCAGTTTACTGTTGTCATGAGACTTAAAGGAGCTGGGGCATATGTTGTAAGGGAGTCCATATGGAAGTCGTATATTTGGGGTTGAGTGGACACCGATTCCGAGTAGATTGGTAGGGGACGGGGTATGTACCCAAGTAATAAGACCAGCTGAAGGGCAACGATGACCTGATTGATACAGGTAAACAAGAGTACGTACTGGCAAGAGTGGTCTCTGATGCTAGACAGCAAAGATGTAGAGAGGGATTGTTATCAATATGTTTTAGCATACGTTTAGGTAATGGAACGCAGCCTGCAGTTTATAACTTCAACGGGGGGCCTTTTATAGGCATAGACGACTCAGTGCTGTGTACAAATTCAAAATTTGGATCGATGTACAATAAATTACAATAAATAGTAGGCTGCACCTCTGTACAGCTTGTGCGCGCTTAAAAATACCCGTCTGATCATGTGCCCCATGTCTTTTCTTAGGATAACGGGAGGATGCCTTCGCTGTCTGTTAAGTAAACAACTTAATGGAAAAAAATGCAACTCCCCTCTCCTAGACGGCAAGCCAAATCGCCCTGCACTCCCGACTCCACTGAAGAGAGCGTGTGGTGGCGTGCTGCGTCACTGCTGCACTTTAAGCAGCACAGCGCGGGGGCAGGCCAAAATGATGTCTTGGGCCGTCATTGGTAGCGCTTTTCGCGCGCTACACGATTGACGGCCCTGGGACCCACACAACGATAGGCAGCGCACCCCACCACCACCACTATGTTAGGTGGTGCTTGCACCCTGCTGCCGCCTATAGCCTTCACCGCACACCGCACCGGTGCGTGCTGCCCCCTAGAGCCTTTCACCTGCTACTGCAGTGGCGGCAGATAGCACTCGCCAGGCCGGTCAAGTAGGCCTGAAAACTGGCTCGCCCTTCACGAAAATCACTCGCATTTGCGAGCGGTCGAGTACATTTTTCGAGCCCTGCATAGGGGTGTGTCTTTGCACTTTTGTACTCAGACTTTTTTCTTTGAGATTAAAATGTTAGCTCTACTTTTTCTTTTCACTATTGTTTTTACATCATTAGGATCATTACATTTTAAAAACAGTTTTCTTCTCCTTTGAGTCTTTTTTCCACTGAATATTAATTTCCTCCTTCTTTGATTTCTTTCGTTTTGGTTGCAAACTTGCAACTTGATTCGATAAGATTGATATTTGGACTGATATTCTCACTGTTGTGTTTTTTGTAATATGGATTGTGGTCCTAAAATATAAGTTTTTCAAACTTACAGCCTTGAAAAAGTCGTCAATACGACAAAATGCGTGTCGGCTGCCCTAATATTGGATTTCCTTCAAATTGAACACTCAAAGAAACTATAAAAGTTTTGAACATTTACATTTATTCGGAATTCTCATTCAGGCCCTAAATCACAACAGAGGATTAGTACAGCAAAGTCTTAAAATAAAGTCTTACCATTAGATCTATAGCAGTCAAATAAGAACTAGGTGTCACGCAAAAAAAAAACATTTTAAAGAAGAAGCAAGTCAAGTACCGTTGCCTTTAGACCCTATAAGTACAGATACTTTTGCCTTGCCGCTTATTTTACTTAATCAACATTTACTGCATTTTTAGATAAACCAATAACATTTCCGGATGACAAAAGTAAAGCAGCTTAACTTGTTTTATTTAAGTGGATATGCAACATAGAAGTGCCCCTTTTTTGGAGAATGTATCTGGTGTATAATTGTTTTGCCTTTTTTTAGCAATTGTGGAAGTTGTTTGCTAGAATCACATCCCATTTTTAGGTCTCTCATAGACAGCGCATGCGCTGTCTCTTTGAGACATGTTGTTTATAGTTAGTGGCTACAGCCCACCCATAGGCTTACCATTGGTTGGCTTCAGCATGGGTCGCATTTTTTTCTTTTCTATTTGGCATTCCATTTGTGCGTCATTTCATCTCTCCTTTCCTGGAGCATGGACTAAGAACTTGTGTCCTTCCACGTCTTCTGTGTTTTTGGAGCTAGTTTTTTCTTTGTTTCTCCATATTATTGCTTGTGGTTTAAGGTACTCCAGTATCCCCATTCATGTGGCTTAATTTCCCTCCCAACCCTCTTCCCCCGTCGTTACTTCTTCCCTCTCACCTCATCACTGTTTCCTCTTAGCCCCCACCCGCCCCTGTCCGATCTCCCTCCCTCCCCCCGCCCAGCCCTGCCGAGTACCTCGCATTAGAGTAACGATTTCAGTGTGGTGGTCAGCATCACCGCACTGAAATGCAGTATCACGCATTATATATGAAGCACTGGAGGCTGCTATAATGCACCATACTGTAGCAGCAGTGAGACTTATGAGCCACATGATTAATAATAGGTAGGTCTTTCCGCTCCTGCTGCAGTGCGAGCAGATGGGCCGTGGCAGCAGTTTTTAGGTATCGCCTAGCGTTGCAGCACGAATGCGCCGCCATCGCTTTGCGAGACATGCAGTATATACTGTAGTGTGGAAGCTTCGTGGAATCTCCACCCACTCTCTGCCCATTGGCTTTTGTCTTAAATGCTGCCTTCCGATTGGTTTGAGGCTTTTTAGTCCCTCCTCATTCATAATTTGTATCCTTCCACGGCTATTGGCCCCTTTACTCCTGACACTATTTTCTTTTAGGTCTCGCCTAGCGTTGCAGCGCGAATGCGCTGCCATCGCTTTGCGAGACATGCAGTATATACTGTAGTATGGAAGCTTCGTGGAAGCTCCGCCCATTGGCTTTTGTCTTAAATGCTGCCTTCCGATTGGTTTGAGGCTTGTTAGTCCCTCCTCATTCATCATTTGTATCCTTCCACGGCTATTGGCCCCTTTACTCCTAACACTATTTTCTTCCCTGTCTCCCCACCCCACCCCACCGCCCCCTACCTCAGTCTATGACTTCTCGCCCTCCCCCGCCCCCCTCCCCCCACTCCCATTCATGTTTTCTTCCCTGCCGGCACTTCCGTTTTCATCTTTATTATTGCCACCTTGAAATATGCAAGTTCAAGATGCGTGCTGTACAAAAACTTCTCGTGTTTAATGAACTAGATTTTAATGTTACTCTAAATATAATAAGACTCTAGGCAACTTTCGGGGTATGCATGGCAACTGACGCCTCTTAGTTCACAAATGGCATTGTTGTCGGGCGGGAGGAGCGGCAGTGTTTTAACTCATGCTTAAAACGAGCACTTTTAATAAATTCCTCTCAATTCAGTGCTATGATCTTCTGTACTGAGGTGACGCGCTAAAGAAATGCACTTTTTTGAATTTTGAACGTGTAGTTAAATACCTGCTCATCGAGTATCTCATTGGTTGATCATTCCATGGCACTACCAAAATTACATTTGGACACATTTGCTCAACTGTAAAACACTCCCTTCTATGGGTCATTTAACAACTCGGGGCTTTGGGGTTAGGTAACCTACTTTGGATGCTGTGTAAAAGAGTTAAATACAAAAATGAATGCAATGAAACTAAGCAACCAGTACTGTCTAAAACACTGTGAAAACTGACACGCATTCTGGCATTTTGTTTAGTTAATGTCAATTTTCTCATAGATGCAAGTAAAGTACTCTTAATACCTTAATGAAATCTGCACACTTTTAACTAATAGCACCGGGCGACCTTTGACAACTAGCCAATGAATACATTTTCATGTACCCCCGAAGCCCCCCTGCCCCCCGCCCCCTTGGCAAACTTCATTGCCTCCCAGTGTTTGGGGGATAACCAAGACACAGGAGAGTGAGTCAAATAGTCTAGAAAATGAAAGAGAAGCCAGATTCGGATTCACATGCTCTGATCCAGATCGCGTTGGTTAGTCTGTAAGCATTACTTTTATTAATGAGTTTAGCATTGGTAAAGCACCACGGTGTGCATGTGTGGCGACACTTCACCCATGAGGTACGTGCCAAGCAATTGTTGACACAATCCACACTTTGCGTCTTTTTCAATATATTTATTACGAAGTGCAGGACCTTTCCAAGGGTTTTGCACACTACATACATTCACTCCAAAAATAAAACGTGTAGGTAAAAATCATTGCCATTTACAATGTCAATAGCTCTAACTCACAAATGCGAGAACTATTTGCATAGTGTTTCAGCTATCAAGCACTGGATGCTGCTATAATGCACCATACTGTAGCAGCAGTGAGACTTGTGAGTCACATGATTAATAATAGGTAGGTCCTTCCGCTCCTGCTGCAGTGCGAGCAGACGGGCCGTGGCAGCAGTTTTTACATTTTTTACTGCTGCTGAACAGTGCAGTGCTGTGCAAATGGCAGTTTCTACTCTTGACCCACCACCGTGACCGTTGGCTCCTCTCTGCCCGTTGTGAACCTGGGCCGCCACAGTAGGGCCCGATCCCAGCCAGTGGCTGATGCAGTGTGTGTACAGCTGAGAGCTCTGGGGCCCGGCTGAACCAGAATTGCTGTGCGGAGTTCAGGTGGTCCACGGAGTCAATGCGGCTACGCGGCTTGCCAATTGCCGCCGTGGCTCAGGCTCACTCGCTGGCTGCCGAATTAAGTAAGTGTGCCTGACTCAGAGTCTGGCGTATAGCAGTTGGTAACTTGCTAAGGATGCTCAAATTTGCTTCATTCTGAGCTGCCTGCCGTGGCCCTATATGATTCCCTCCTCTTCATTGCTTGATCTTTGCTCGTAACAAAGTGTAACTCATAGTCATTAAAATGTCACTTACAATTTCTCTGAATTTATGAAAATGTCACACATGGCAATCTGAAACCTTGACAGCTATGCCCGCCCTCGTGTCTGTTTCTTCTCCCCATCCACCCGTCTTTATTGCCTTTCCCTACCTTTTTGTTTTGCCTACCTATTCTTGTTTTATAACAGGATGCACAAAGCTGTTGATGAGATGTTACCGATACGCTATCTCTATTGGAGGATCGGGGAGAGGCAGGCTGTTTGCTTACGAACCGAGGCCACAGTGTATAATGCTGTACTGATTTATGACCCAGAAGGAGAAACAAGCTAAGCTCCACTTTCTTTATCAATCAATGAGTCCATCTCACGCAGCAACAAACGTGCCTGCCCCCTTGTGCAAACTTTCTATGTTATGAGGAGGTGGCAGTTTGCAGCAGCGTGCCATAGAGAGTTGCAATCACTCGTGAACTGAGGGCTAGTTCTTACGGGCACATGGCCATCCTCTCACAGAATGCTATCAACATACACTTAACACTGCGCTGTGCATGTTAGGTTGAATTACCACTCCAGTCCCCAACTCTCTCCCCTTTTCTGACTGCTGGAAATGGAAAAGTCATCTCCCATTACTTAGTGCCAGAACTGTTGCAAAGCATGGTTGTGGAAGCAAGGCAGCAAGCTGACAAGAGCTGTGTGGTGGAAGGTACAGCCACTCCAGAGCCAGACTGGCTGTAGCGGGCACAGGGCGGTTTTCCAGTGGGCCGGAAGGGTGGGGGCTGGTTTTGGACCCTTGGGGCCTGTTTTGCATCAGGGCTGCAATATTGGCCCCATGAACAAAAGTGGGAGTGGTGCTTCTCTCACTTGCACCCCTCACCCGCGAGCCGATTGCCAGGGCTGGTTGCTGTTCTCATTCTGTCCGTGAACCTCTCCCAGAACCTTTCACTTTTAGCAACCCCCTAATTTAACATGCGTATGAAGTTACTCTATTGTGTGTCAGTTAAAAGAACTCCCCCCCCCCCTGTCAAAATATCTCATTTTTAATTAGCCCACATACTAATATACATGTGCATTTTAGGGCTCACAGCTAAAGACATGTTTCCCTTTCCATTCGGAGGGGTGTCTGGCTTTCCATTCTACCTTTCCAAGACTAAAAGCAACTTAATTCGGCATGAAAAGCGAATTTAGAACAAACTGGAAAATTAAGTGGTATTTTGATTATATGACCATCTAGCAATGCATTTAGATTGCAAAATCTCGTTGTTAGAAAGAAAATAATAAGAGAAGGAGCATATGGAAACTTATATTGTTTTTCTTGTTTCCTACAGCATTTTATGATAGGAATACTCTTTTTTTATTTTCCATCCCTACCCCAAACATAAGTTGGACGTCTATCCTTCCTTGTAGAAAGCATGGCACTTGGCACTTTATCTGAACCCTTTGCATTTACATTTCTCCATTTTCTAAGAAAGTGCTTGGTCGACTCGTGAGCCACAAGCCTTGTCTGTGTCTGGTGGTGCTGGTGGATATTTTATCAGAAAATCTCGTGTTTTCAGCAGTGACCAGGGAAGAGAGGGGTCATCGCTGGGAGATCCCCCGGATGCCTTAAAGTGCGAGACTTGCTAAAACGTTCATCCATCCACTGATTGTTAAAAAATGAAAGGGATGCACCATAAAGTATATTTCTCACTGCCACTAGACTGACCCTGAAACTGTTGGCTTTCTTCTCTGAGAGTAAGCCACCAGCCTCACTCTTACTCAGGCCCTACTAAACTGTAAAATGACAAACCATACCATACAATAATAGACATACCATACCATACTCTATAATGACAAACCATACTATACCATGACAGGCATATTATATATACACACCATAACATACTATTTAATGCCATACCATGCTATTTAATAACAGGCCATACCATCCAAATGTTATTATATAATCATACTATAATATTATATGATAATCCTTTTGGACAACCTTTGTACAACATTGCTAAAAAAAAGGCAAAGCCAAAAAATAGATCTCGCTTTGGTGAAACCTATTAGCTTTGCCAATGCTTGTTTAAATAGTGAGTTGTTGAACTTTACACAGGGCCATCATGATTTGTTTTTATATATATTTTTTAACATTAAAATTCTATTAGTTTTAGTCATTGAAAATATAGAAAAAGCAGACGTGCAGCAAATTTAAGGACAAAGCGTGGGATTTGGGGGCATATGTATCAACCGATTTTGTATTCGCAAACGCTGCGAATCGCAAAAAACCAGCGTTTGCGAATACAAAATCGCAAAAGGAGATGTATGAGGCATTTCAGCCTCGCAATCTTAAGGAATCGCTAAATTTGCGATTTCTTAAGTTTGCGTAAGCATTTAAGAAATCGCAAATTGCGATTTCTTAAATGCAATGTAACACGCACCCAAGTTGTGCGATTTCTCCTTAAGAAATCGCAAATTACCACCAACTTCAAGTTGGTGGTAAATTGCGATTTCTTTGAAATATGCACGTTTTTGCATATTTCAAAGTGCCATGTGGTGCACATACATGCCCTTAGGGCATGTATGTGCGCCATATGTGCACAGATGCTGATTTCAGGGGTGCATCAGGGTGTCATCATGACACCCTTGCACCTTTGAAATTATTCTCAATTTGCGATTAGCAAATAGCGAATCGCAAATTGAGAAGGACTTCCCATTCATTGCTATGGGCCTCCTGGCCCATAGGAATGAATGGGAAGGTATTCCTTAATTGCGATTTCGCAATTTGCTAATTGCAATTAAGGAATTTTAAGAAATCGCAAATATTTTGCAATTTTTTAAATACATCCCGTTTTGCAATTCTCAAATAGCGATTCCCAAAAAATCGCTATTTGAGAATCGCAAATGGAGATGTTGATACATATGCCCCTTAAAGAAGTGCCATAGCGCAATCACATATTTTTTTTTACATTTGAAGTGATCGATCCATACCCCAGCCATATGGTGTTTCAAGGTGTATACAAAGAAAAAGATAAGCAATTTTTAGCATTTTACAACTCTGCCCTCCCCCACCCCCAAGTCCGTTACATTTTCAAATAGAGTAGACAAAATGTCAAATCAAGGTGCTGTTCTGCTCCTGGTGTCGCCTATTCTTAAAGATGTATTTGGGGAGGTGCCCCTCACTAGCTCATCCCAGTGAATAATTTGTGAGTAAACCACCATCTCTAGCTACTCCCTGGAGACGATGTACCCATGAACCGTGAGTTTTCTAAGATATGAACTCTCTAAACGGGTTCAGGACCTTCAGCCTAGGTGGGTATACCAAGGTAGACGTTCCCTCAGTAACATAGGACAACAGTGAGCCCCACTGTTGGAAATACTCCACTCCCACACCGGAAAGGGTTGGTGGTAACGGGGTCTTTCCAGGACATACAGTGGTAGCTTGGCTCGAGTGGTCAGGAATCAGGCACCGTGCTAAGCATACGTCATACCCATACAATAACCATGCGTGCATCCGTTCCAAAAACGACTCTACACCGTAAAAATTATGAAAATATCTCTGTTTATCTTCTTTTTCTCTTAGTTGCTGATTAAATAAATGATAACACAATCACAATATACAAGGCTTTTTAAATAGTGCAGGTCAAATAAATACTGGCTTAATGATTCAATAAATAGGGGTGATCATAAATAACTAAGGCATAAATATAAGTGCAATACATACAGGCAATTAAGTATTCTGAGGCAATAAATACTGCAAACCAATAAATATTGTGCGACAATAAATACTGTGGAACAATAAATACAGTGAAGCAATAAATAGGTTAAATACAATAAATACAGTGCTCTCAATAAATAATTAAAAGCTGACAGTGACACTCATAGAATCAGATCACATTTAGATTTCTATGGGCTGATTTGGCCCAGTCACAGCTTGTGGTTAGATGGATGGCTTGAGGGTGTCTACTCCCTGGCTTGGACAAGGCTGAGGCCTAAACTGAGGTAGATCAAGGGGGGAACACTAGAGACCTGGCTCTCTCACTCTACACAACCCCTCTGAATTAGTCTCAGCTCACCCCTGGCACAATCAAGCTGGTTCCAGCACCTCTCTAACCCCTAGGGTAGTCTCTTAGGATTCCACAGGGCCTTAGGCGCCCTCTATTCCACTTACTGCCCTTTTTCTGAAGCTCCGACGCCGCTGGAGTCGTGTCGACGCCGTGAGGCGGTTCCGGTTCGATGTTGGCGGCCTCGGCACACTGTCAGTTCTTGACGACGCCGGTAGGCGGTTCCGGATCAATGTCGGCGGCCTCGGCTCGATCTCGACCTCCGATTCGATGACGTCGGGCAATCTTGGCTCGATGTCGACTTCGGGCGGCTCCGGTCCGATGGCGACCTCAGGTTCGATCACGTCGGCCGGCCTTGGCTCGATGTCGACTTCCGGCGGCTCCGGAGTGCGATCCCCACTCCCGACCTCCGGTGCTCCTCTCCTCAGGTTCCGGCGACTCCGGAGTGCGACCTCACTCCCGACCTCCGGTGCTCCTCTCCTCAGGTTCCGGCGACTCCGGAGTGCGACCTCACTCCCGACCTCCGGTGCTCCTCTCCTCAGGTTCCGGCGACTCCGGAGTGCGATCTCCACTCCCGACCTCCGGCACGCTTCACCTCGGTCTCCGGCGACTCCGGAGGGTGGACTTCACTCCCCCGTCGACTCCGCTCACTCGACCTCGGGTGACTTCCTCCTCGACCTCTGGTACTCTCTACGACCTCCGTCGGCGCCCTCTCTCGACCTCTGGCGGCTCCGGGTACGACGTCTGCTTTTCCAGTCAGCGCCGCTTCTCCACCTCGGGCTCCAGGTCTCAGGCTTCTCAACGTCGGACTCCAGGGAAACCAGTATCCAGGTCAGGATCTTGCTGTTCTTGGATTCTAAGGCCTGTTCCTGCTGTCCAGGTCCTTAAGATGGTTTTTCTTGCTTCTTCCCACACAGGGCTCCAGGCTGGGCTCAGTCAGTAGGGACTAGTATCAAGGGTGGGTTTATGGACCCCACTCCAGGCACAAGTTTCCACCCCTGCTGCCTCACTCCTTCCTCCTTCAGGTTTCTGCTGCTCACTCTTCACCAGTCAGGTGCCAACTGCCAGCTCCAACTGCCAACTCTCTGTCTTAGCTTCCCAACATTCTAAACCGCCTCCAACTGTCACAGGGCTCCAGAATGTTGCAGAAGGTTCTAGTAGGTTCCAGTGGGTGCTGGTGATATCACAGGTGGCCACCATTTTGTGCTCCAGGCCCTCAGACAGAAGTTCCAGGGGTAGATAAAATGGCTCCCTGAATCTGCAGCAACACTAAAAAAATCTGGTGGTTCCCAAAAAGGAAAAATTCTAACAGGGTTTGAGGCAAAAGTGGGACAAAATAAATAATGATGAGGAGGGACCACCGAAAGGGCTGACAGGTCTAACACCCACACAAGTTCAATATATGACAATGTGAGAGGGGAGGGGGTCAGGCTTGTTCTAATATGATGCTAATACGGTTGTGGCTGCTTCCCTGGGGCAGTTCCAAATAATCTTCCGGTCCTCTCTAGTGTGTTGCTGCAGGGTGGTCTCACCCTTAGTAGGAACCTGGGTATATCATGCGGCATCCAATAGACCAGAATAGTTTAAGCACTTCATTGATTTTGTTCAAACATTCACCAATGTGAGGAGTTACAGAAATAATATCACACATCCTTTGAGCTTAATGAGTTCCTAAGAAAAGACAAAAGATGACCTGAGATCTTGAATAACAGGAAGTGATGCAAGATTACCTTGATGCTGATGGCATCACAATAATTGATGTCACTTAAGCCTAGTGCGTAGCTCGGAGTGAAAATGTTGTCATGAATCACAAAAAGAGACAAAAAAACAATAGTTGGAATTCCCACCAGTATAAGTCCATTTAGACCATATATTAAACATGAACTATGTTATTGGCCTGGTTTACTCCTGAGGACTGTTAACAAGTTTCGATGTATGCATACTTGTAAGGAACTATTACACTTTTGAAACACTGAACTAACTGCTTTGTTCAAATACATATTTAGGTGTGGCCTAGAGAATGCTTTAGCTGTTTCGTCACCCTCATGCAATTAAAAAAAAAAAGCATAAATAACAAGCATTGGTAAAGTTATTAGGTCTGTTGTTGGCTGCCTGCCTTTTGGTTTTGTCAATGATGTTTTGTATTTTCAGGGTGTTTGTAAAACTATATTGCGAAGGGCCGTGCCAGGCCATCGCTATTTTAAAAAACAAAACACTATTTTTTTTGGTCTGAAAAAGCACACATTGCCAGAGTAGTCTATGGAATTAAAGGGAACTACTTTGTGGGCAGATGAACTTCTTGTGAAAGAGCAGACTGTTGTCACACACAGTGAAGTTAGCCAATGACTGAAGTGGGCTGATCCATTACACTGAGCTATAGACTGTAGTGACGGAAAGATGAATGTGAATGATTGAAGACCAGACCAATAGATGAAGATTGAACTCAACAGTAGAAGGGCTGCATCCAGGACAGTTTAAGAGGGAACAATTTGCTTCATAACTACTTGGTTGTATGGTTCCCATACTCTCAGTTTTCTGTCTGTATTTGTGTTCCCTGAACTCTTGTTCTGTTCTGCTTGGCTTTATTTTGTGTTTCTTTCTGCCTACCTGCATCTCGTATCAAGAAGGTACCCTGTAATCCTGTGGTTTCTACACATATACTTAATGGGAAGACGCCCTCAGCAACAGCATCTCCTGGTGCTCCCAAGCTGGGAGAAAGTCTGTTCCTGTGGTCGTTAACAGCACACATGGGATTGGGCTTGATATTGGGCTTGCTCAGTAATAGTTATAAATGTGCATTTATTTTCATTCTCAAACTGTTTGTGCTTATTGTTATTTTCAGGCTTGCTGACCCTTTGGCGTGCGCCTTACCATTACTGTCCCACCCTTCTTGAGAGAGAGAGAGATAGACAAGTGCAATACAGAACTCTGGGAGACAAAACTCCACTCTCCAGTGTGCTCCTCTTCTATTTCCTATCTCCCTTCCCCCTAACAAGAAAATTAGGGTTTGAGTTATTTTAAATCTTATATTATATACACAGACGCTCCGAAACGCGTAGGGTGACTTTGCTAAATTAAATCACGCTGAAGAAACTTTGTGGCCAAAGTGTGTTGTCCTTTTGGAGTGTTTGGGACGACGCGTTTGTTGGAATATTAGGGTTTGCGACCCTGCCATGGCCCGCCATTGCAAGCCGTTCGGGTTTTCGCGCAACCCAGGTGTTTGATATATAGTTGAGGGTATGAATAAAGCCGATTTATTGGGCACAAACAAGACACGTTTCAACCTCTCACGGGGACCCCATCCCCTTTGGTCAAAAGATATATGGGGCGGGGAATGGTTTCCCTGGGGCCTCTAAATACCTTACTATTTGGGGAGGGTGCATTTGACCCAATCTTAAATAGGCCCAGAGATTTCATCCCTGGGCCCCTACCTTAATTTTAGGGGAGAGAGGTGCATGAGCCCCCTCCCCAAGCCTTAGGAGGCTCCAGGGACCCCACCCCACAGGGCCGAATATCTTTCTATTTGGGGTGGTGGGCAAGTGACACCCCCTTCCCAAGCCCATATGGGCCGAGGGGAATTAGAGGAGGGCGTGTGGCACCCTCCCCGAGTCGTAAAAGGCTTGGGGAAACCCCTGGGCCAAATCCAATTTCCAAGGAAAGGTGGAGGGACATTATTTAAAAATTATTTATAAATACTCCTTCCAGGCTGGAGCAAATACGTTTCTTTGCCCGCGCTAGAGTGGGCAGGGAAACTACTCTGTCCCGACAGAGGGTAATGGAGTCAGCTCAGGGAGATGGGGCCTCCGGAGCCTTTTAAAGCTCAGGGAGGAAAAGATGAGTATGGGGAACCCAGGGACTACTAAAGCTGGGAGAGGGAGGGAGTGTCTTGCTCTACACTCATGAAATGAGGCACATCAAAAGGCAGTTTTCAGAATAAAGTGTGTTGTTTTATTAGTGCAACACTCTCTAACAGAAAGGCTTTCCCAGATGTCAAATGAATCCGGTAAAACAACATGCAAATGTAAAATATATATATCTCCCAACAAACAGTTCGCACCTTGTGTAAAGAGCCCCACTGTTGGGTTGCAGGCCTCAATTCAAGCGTAATGTGCAGCATGGAGGGCAGTGCACACAACCTCGTTACACAGCCATACGCATTTCAGGATATTCATCCCTTGGTCACTGGCAACAGGAAATCAATTCACTGACGTTTGCAACAACCACCATTTTATTCACAAACAAGCCCCGCCCACTGGCCGGGCATTGTGGTACTTGTGGTCTTACATCTCATTCCCACGTGGGCTGCGTTGGGGTCCCCTCAGCGTGATTTTACAGGCATCACGGAGTGAAGCAATGTCCATGACCCACCCACGGGGGATTTTTATTTAGAATGGGGAACATTCACGGAGCCCACTTGGGAATGAGATGTAAGACCACAAGTACCACAGCCAGCACAGCCTCCCTCCCCTTTTTGTTTTGCACATTTCAGCCCAGGAGAATGGGGTCCCTGGGGCCTACAAAGGCTCAGAGGGGGGGTGCACAACAGCCCCCTTTCCCCTCTCTTTTTTGCGCATTTTGTTTTCCAGTGGATGGGGTCCCTAGGGCTGCCATCGGCAATGGGAGGGGGCTGCGCTCCCCCCTCCCCTTACTTAAAGTGGCCAGCTCCAGGGGATGGGGTCCCGGGGGCCCTAAAATAACTCTGGAGGGTGGCCCTGCTCACGCCCTCATCCCCAAATATTGTTAAAAAATGGTGGGACGCAATTTCTTTTCTTCTTTGATTGCTGCAAAAATTCCCTTTTTTTATTTTAGCCCCAGGGAGGGTCCCTCTGATCCCCCATCCCCCCCACAGGGCCAAGATGGGCAGGGTATCCGTACCCTGCCCTCTTATATTATTTTCTACCTTTTCATCATCAGGACAGGGGACTACGGCAATTAGTTCTGTAATGGCATCTAGCAACATTTTTCTCTTGCAGGACAAATTGGCCCAAGGGAAAAAAAGCTGTCTGGCCAATAGGAAGACTCTGTTTTTGAAACTGGGTTTGAGGGACTCTCGCGAGAGTCCCTCAAACCCACTATCCATATATAAAAATATTTTTTTTACCATATTTTTCAAAAACTGCTGAACAGATTTACACCAAATCACAAAAAGCACAATTTGTGGACTAAAATCTAGATTCCTGACAAATTTGATATAATTCCATTCAAGAGGTTTTGTGGGAGCACTACTTAAAGAAATGTCTGGAAAATGCATGGGGAAATTTGCTTTTGCGACCCCTCTTTTCTCGGCCCCTGCTTGCGAGATCAACCCGAAACTTTCCAGGAAGGAGCTGGGGTGATTTTCCTTTTTTTTCTTTTAAGTTTCATAAAGATTTGTCGCACAGCGTCAAAGTTATTAGCAAGCCAAAAAAACGCCTTGTCTATGGAAAAGTTGATCTGACTATAATTACCCAGTGTCGACCGTCAGTGGGTAAAATATATGTGTATAACAATGTTCCAACTAATTTTTTGCCACTGTGTGTGGTAGTGTAAATTATCTGTGCGCTGCAGCCAAGGGTACGTTTGCCATGAAACTGACCATTCACTCAAGTGCAGCACGAATCTACCAAAATCAGTGTCATTTGCCACTCCAAACATATTCATATTGTATGCGTGCTAAAGGTGGGCGAACTAGCACTAAACCACAGACACACCTCACTATATAGTATTTACATGTCATGGGGCAGGGCAGACACTTGATGTGGTGGTTTGCAGCTTTGCTGCGTCAACATGCGACGATCGGCTTAGATCCCCTCATACACAAGTGGGAACACGCCTTGGGCCGATAATTTTCAGATAAGGAATGGGAACAGGTACTAGCTAGCCTGGTTCGTATCCCTAGAAATATGAGATTTAGGCAAATACAATATTTCATCACGCAAAGAGCGTACTTAACGCCAGCTAACATTAACGGGTACTTTTGTCGAGCAGACTCCGCCTGCCCTAGTTGTGCTGTTTTGGACGCAGACCTAGCACACAAGCTCTGGGGTTGTGCCAGACTTCGTACATATTGGAGAGAGGTGGCGGACGCGCTTCATGCCTGCACAGAGAGAGATACCCTTTGATTGACAGACGTCTTCCGCAGGACACGTAACACTAAAGTCACCTCCAGGTTCTTCGATCTGGGCATAGTTACAGCCAAGAGGATAATCACAAAGAGGTGGAAGGCGCCAGACCCCCTTCATGTACAAGCTTGGTGGTGCTCTACTCTTGCGTGGGCCAGAGCAGAATGCATGGCAATCAAGCGTGAAGAAACATGGGTCTCAAGAAAGTACCCATATCCGAAAGCTGGGAGGCAATCCTAGCAACGCCACAACAGAATGCGGACCCTCGAGGCCAGTCCTAGCAGACACCTGAACCGATTGACCAACACCGCGCGCGCGACTTGTACACTTAAGACACACATACGAACCTGACCAGTCGCAAATGGTTACGTGCCGCTATCTCGGTGCATGTACATGTTGGAAATCCACAGCCAAGTCAACAGGTGTAGCCGCATTAGGCGGCATACATATGCACGCACACACAAGTAGGAGTGCGGGAGCACTCCAACCCAAACCCAAGTTTGATGCCCTATACCCACAGTTACCACTACATGTACAGCACACCACACCTGTCTAAGTTGAACTGGCCTTCAAAAGTTGCACACCATGCAAAGAATGCACAAAAAACTAGCTGTATTAGATATGTATAATATTACCGTACAAACATACCATGTGTAAGATACCAGATGAATGTACTTATTTAATCAACAGCTATGAAATAGCAACTGCCAATGTCATGTGACGAATAACACCCTCTGTCGCTTCATGTTGCAGCAAGATATGCTGATTGTTAACGATCACGCTTTCTAAAAAAACAATAAAAACATTTTTTTACAAAAAGTGGCCAAACTAGCAATTTCATGGAGAGGGCTGGGCCACATAGGAGCTGTTAAAAGATTCTACATTGAAATCATACAGCAAAAGCCATGTAAAAATGTGATGAAGGAATGAGAGGAATGTTCTCTTTCTCCCTCTTCCTCCCTTTCCTGCCATTCCTTCTTGGTCAAGGGCAAAATCTGAAAACAAAAATAAGCACCAGTCTTCAAAACTGAGTGCAGGGGCCCACAACTGGAAAAACAGACACAAATTTGGCACTGGGAAGGCATATCTGATAAGGGAGCCTGTATGTTGGTGTAACGTGAGAGTAAGTGTTCAACTCTCAGTGGTATTCCGATCCAGACTGGGAGTAGAGTAGAGTAGAGTGGCTTAGAATGAACTGGCATAGAGTGGTGTGGAGTTGCATTGAGTAACAGTGTGTGGAGTAGCGTATAGTTGAGGGGAGTTGCATAGAGCAGAGAAATTGAGAGGGCGCTAGAGGGCGGGCTAACAAGATGGCCGCACAATAGTGAGGCTCCGTTCGCCCTGAAAACAATATCCATCAGTATCCTGTGTCTAAATGAGGGAACTTCGCTGCATCTAGGACGACGCGGCGGCGGAAGGTCAGGAGCAATGGCGCAGCCCACTAGTACAGAGGCCGAGTCGGACATGCTATGCGCTGAGATCAGAGACAGCCTCTGAAATTAGGCACAAGTGGCCGTGCTGGGAGAGACCCGGGGTCGGAGGCCTGCCGTTGCCCACTCCGCGGCTGAGTGTGGGCTGACACAGAAGTGCTGGCGACCTGCAGAAGGAGAGACAGTGCACCACGCAACAAGTAAGGCACAAATCCAGCAGCGCCACGAGGCCAGAGAGGTCTCCCGGGGGAGGCCCGAGGGCTGAGGCCTGCTGAACTCTGAGCCGTAGCTGCACGTGAGAAGGCCAAGCCGCGCCGGCATCCAGCCACAAGAAAGGCCAAGGGACACAAACAAAGCAGCAAGTAAGCCATCCAGACTACAGATAAAGTATCGACCTCCAGAGCAGGATCCGACATTCCTCCAGACGGACCCCATTCCAGATTCTGTCATTGTGGTGGCAGCTAAAAAACCGCATACTACGACTCCAACATCCACAGTTCCATCTGATAAGAAGATCCGTAAGATAGACTCTGTGGGGAGGAACCTCCATGAAGGCTGCTGGTGCGACAGCCCTGCTGGGCTGGTATGACCGGACACTATGGAAGTCTCTTCAGCAGTGTGCAGAACACCTACCCAGGGACAAAAGGGAGGATTTTAATGAGATCCTGAATGAAGGACTTATGATGTCTAACCAAGTTATTAGTGCAGCGGCGGACACATCCCTTCTGTCTGCACATGGATATTGCCACGGGTGGCACTCAGAAGACATTCATGGCTTTGCTTAACCTCTCTTAAGGTTGAAGCACAACAACGTAACCTGATTCTGCCTTTTTCAGGAACAACCCTTTTTGGCTCTCATGTGTTTGAGGAGATGGCCCGAATGAAGGCGGAGATGGAGACACTGAAGGCTGTGGGTCTTGAAAAACCCAAGGACCAGCGTAAATCTTTCCGCCCTTTTCAACGCAGAAACTTTTCTCAGAGATTTCAAAGCTGCCAGGGCGGACAAACCAATACACAACAGTCGTACCAACGTCTTTCCAACCTTTCCAAAAATGACAACCAAGAGGAAGGTCAGGACAGCACCGGCGCAACGAAATAAGGCGCCTGCGGGTTCTAAGCCTTGAATCCAATCTTCCCCCTCTTCTGTTACCCATTACGGTAGGGGGAATCATTTAACATTTCTTTGCAGAGTGGCTAAAGATAACACAGGAAAATTGGGTTCTGAATATTGTTCACAATGGATACTCTCTATGTTTCATCAGCCCTCCTCCATCAATCCATCCAACACAGTCACGGTTCCAACTGTGCCAATTACAATTGGAGGCCAATATTCTCTTACAAAAGTGGGCAATAGAACCTGTTCATCCTTTACAACGAGGAAAAGGACTGTATTCAAGGTTCTTTCTGGTCAAAAAGGAGAAGAACGAGTAGAGACCCATTCTCGATTTAAGAAAAGCAAACAAGTGGATTCGGAGAGAAAGATTCCGAATGTTGGCGTTACACCAGATCTACCCTCAACTTAATCGGGGGGATTGGTTATGCGCAATAGACCTGCAAGACGCATACTTCAACATTCCTATAATAAGGAAGCATCGCAAGTTCCTGAGGTTAACAGTGGGGAAAAAACACTATCAATACTGTGTACTCCCATTCGGCCTGAAGTAAGCTCCCAGGACCTTTTCCAAGTGTATGGCGGTAATTGCTGCCCATCTGAGGAAGTACAAGGTGTTCTTCTACCCCTACCTAGACGACTAGCTGATCAAGGTGAGAGAGGGTCTATTTTTTATCATATGGTACCCCAGGCCCGTTCTGTCCTCACATGAGGTATGAGACCCCTTGTCCTTGCCCTGCCAGCCTAATTTGTAGGCTGTGTTAAATTGACCGGAGGGTCCTGTTTTACTATATAACAAATGCCCTGGGCCATCCTTGTCACTCGGCCACTATGAACCCCTACATAGGCCCTGCCAGCCTGATCTGTAGGCCTTTTGTTAAGTTGACCGGAGCTCTACACCCATTTTACTGAACAGCAGGCTCTAGGTTTGTCTGACCAAGAATCACAGCCAGCCTCTCTCAGCGAGGCCTCCTGCTACAAACTAAAGAGCCCCCACCCTACCCGTGAGCAAAGTTCACTGGCGCAGAGTTCACTGTCTCTCTATTCTGTCGACATAGCACATCACATCCTGGGTCTGTACATGAGAATAGAGAAGTTCCCACCGCAGCTGCGTCAAGCTGAGGTGATAAATGTGGCAACCCAGATACATATATCTAGATATATATTTTATTCCTTTGCATTGCATATTTTCTGCTTGCCCTATGCAATTTACGACGGGCGCTTGGCCTGAGAATATAACCTTTCACCTAGTCTACGTAGGATAGACACGACACGTCTGATAAAATGTGCAAACCATGCTATAAGTGACGTAGGTAGAAGTCGCGTGACATGACGTTACTGTAGGCGCTTCTCATAGCCCTAAAGAGTATAAAAGGGAAGCCCACACAGTTGTCGGCGGACTACCCCACCCGTCTGTTAGTAGATGGCATGCGGGAGTGGGTGCTCCCCAAGAGCTCTTGTTTTTTGTTTTTAAGATACAATTTAACTTGCCAATATATATGTTGCATATGCTATGTATGCTATTTTTGTCTCTAAATTGGTGTTTTCTTATTGAGAATTTAATGCTTATATTACAGCTTGCAAGGCTGCTTTCTCTTAGGTTCAAGCGTGAGTATTCTCTGGATTTTAGATCCAATGTGTTTTGCATTCTGAGAACATTTTCCTTGATTTAACTTATGTTTTTCATAATGCATTTATAAATGTGTCTTTGAGGTTTTTTGAAGTGTCTCTCGCCAAACGAGTTCAATGCTTCCATGTAGAAATGCCTTCTGATTCATGTGAATGAAAAGTCACTATATTTGTATTTTGTATTTTTATGCCTTTTTCTTGAAGTTTCTTGAAGTTGCACCTTCTAAATAAATCTGTTAAACCTTTTGGCTTAGTTTCCATGACTCACATATCTGTTTACTTCATTTTTAGTGCGAGCGTTCCCAGGCACCCCACCTCAAGTTAAGGTGCCCCTTTTGCCCCTAAATCACTCCCTCGATCATTCAGTGAAGGTCCCCCTTTCCCCCTATAAAAAGCTCCCTCGAACAAAGGCATCCATGTGTCAGGAGGCTCAACTACACTTCAATTGGACCTCCGACCTTCTCCTTGGTTTGGGTCTTCACATCAATCAAACGAAGTCTATCTCAATCCCTGTATAGTGCATTCAATATCTGGGAGCAACCATCGATACTCGCATGGCAAACCTGTATCCTTCGGAGGAGTGATGCTTATCGATAATCAGAGGGCTCAGGCTCTCATGACCATGTCCATGTCTTTTCCAACTGTGAGGAAGGTCTCCTCTCCTCTGGGATCCATGGCATCTTGTATCTTCCTCACTCCGAATGCACGTCTCCACATGAGACACCTGCAAGAATGTCTGGAGGACCAATGGGACCAGAAAATAGGAGATTGGGAGGACCGGATTCAACTGTCACAACATGCCGTCCAGTCAATCAGATGGTGGGGTTCTCCCAACAATCTCCTATGCTGAATTCCCTTTTTTACATGGAGATACCAACGCAAACCATAGTAACGGATGCTTCTCTCCTAGGCTGGGGTGTACATACAGATCACCTTCAGATTCAGGGCAAATGGTCCACAAAGGAATCCACTTACCACATCAGTCTGTTAGAGCTACGAGCAGTTCATTTGGCTCTGAAAGCTTTTCAGCCATCATTCCGTGCCAGCTCCCTGCTTGTTCAGACGGACAATACAACAACAATGTTCTACCTCAACAAGGAGGGGGGGCTTGAGATCCAGACCATTTTCTCGGGAAGCCCAGACCATCTGGAAGTGGCTCTTAGCCAGAAATCTGACCATAACAGCAACTCACCTCCCAGGTGTTCAAAATGCTCAGGCTGACGCTCTAAGTAGACTTCTTCAGAAAAATCATGAATGGGTCTTAAACGACGATGTGGTGTGGGATATATTCGAAAGATGGGGTACTCCAGAGGTCAATTTGTTCGCCACCGCAGAAAACAACAAATGCCAAAACTTCGCTTCGAGGTTCTACCAACCGGGAACTCTGGGGAATGCCCAATGGATCAACTGGTCAGGCAGATTTCTCTACGCCTTTCCTCCGACACCCCTGATTCCGGCAGTCCTCATCAAACTCTCACAGTCACTGGCCAAGATGATCCTCATAGCCCCGAAGTGGCCACGTCAGTGGTGGTTCACAGGCCACCTTTACTGGTCTATCCTTCCACATCTCAGGCTGCCATGCAAATCAGACCTCCTAACGAAATTCGGAGGACAGATGATGCACCCCAACCTCTCATCATTGACGGCATGGCTCTTGAGTTAGTGCAGTATGGACACTTGAACCTACCTCAGGACTGCATGGACATCCATGAGGAAGCTAAAAGGCCATCCACACGCTCCTCTTATGCGTATAAGTGGAAGAGATTCTGTATCTGGTGTTCATCGAAGAATGTAGATCCTACTTCTTGCCAGGAAGATGTCATACTTCCATACTTTATTAATCTAGCACAATCTGGCCTTCAATTTCCTTCCATTAGGGTTCACCAGCAGCTCTGACTGCTTACAGGAAATGCCCTTCACAAACTTCCTTTTTTTAAATCGTCATTAGAGATTTCTTGGAAGGTTTGAAGAAAGTTTTTTTCTCCCATCAGACATCCTTCTCCTCCTTGGGAGCTTAATGTAGTTCTTTCTCGACTGATGCATGAGCCCTTTGAACCCATTCACAAGGCTACTCTACAGCATCTGTCTTGGAAGACAGCTTTCCTTGTGGCTATCACTTCTGCCCGCAGGGTAAGCGAAATCCAGGCACTGTGTTGTCAAGAACCATGCACGGTTTTCCATTCATCTAAAGTGGTCATGAGGATGCATCCAAAATTCCTCCCTAAGGTAATTTTGGATTTCCATGTGAATCAAACTATTTCTCTGCCTACATTTTTTCAACATCCTTCTTCTCCTGCGGATAGATTGCTTCATTCCCTGATGTTAGAAGGATCTTGAGGTTTTAATTGGAAAAAACTAAAGATATAAGGAGATCAGATCAGTTATTTGTAAACAATGGCTCTCTCCGTACAGGTCTAGCGACCTCCAAGCAATCCATCTCCAGATGGATTGTTTCATGTATTCTACTTTGTTACCAGAAAGCCAACAAAACTCTTGTTAGTAAGCCTAGGGCTCACTCTACCAGATGAAAGGCTGCTACTGCGGCTTTGCTTCGTAATATACACATTTCTGAGATTTGTAAGGCTGCTACCTGGAAGTCAGTCCATACATTCACAAACCACTACTGCCTGGCCTCTGATGCCAAGGCAGATGCTCAGGTCGGACAGGCTTCCCTTCGGAGCCTGTTTGCTTAAACTGACATGTTCATTCTGTTTCTTCCACCGCTTGTGTGTTTATGGGATGGGCCTGCTAGTCTACTCAAGTGCTTATGACTATACACAGAAATCCCCTACAAGAGAAAGAATAGTTTCTTACCTGTAACTCCAGTTCTCTTGTAGGGGTATTTCCGTGATAAGTCATAAGCAACCCTTCCTCCTCCCCGGTGAAATAAACAGACCTATTTGTAACTTAGAATAGGCATTCGCTTCTCTACGCCTTCAAAAAGAACTGAAGTAACTACCACTGGCTGTGTATCATGCAATACTGGTGGTCTCTGGAGACTCTTAAAGGCACAGCTTCTATTTTCAGACATATAATGTCATCCTATGGGGTTTTTCTGTCCAACCTTTTCATCTCTATCATGAAAAAAGGGGTTTTGTGAAGGGGAGTTTTCTCTGTGTATTAAACTCCATAAAGTTGCAAAATCTAAGTTGGCTGGCTATTTTTTTTCACTTCAAGCTGAAGTACTGGCCAGTGTAGCCTAGTTAGTTAGGCTGCATTATTGTCTTTTCATCTCCTAAGTGTCTTTGCAGACCTTCCTGAAGAAAGGCGAAAAATATCCACTTAAAAAGATATATCTAAGGAAGTGCTCCGGGGTCCCCGCATGTGGGCGGGACAATTCAAGTGCTTATGACTTATCACGGAAATACCCCTACAAGAGAACTGGAGTTACAGGTAAGAAACTATTCCATCTCCACACGTGTAGCAGGCACTGAGCAGAGCACAACCGTGGGGCCTGAGAGGGCCACAACCTGGGGCAAGGCACGAGACGATAGAAGAGAGGAGGGAGTGAGCGGTCCCCTATTAAGTGGCTGCATCTGCGGTACAGAGACAGGAAGAACCTCGATTCAAGAGCAAACTGCACGATACTTGGCATCGCCTGGCCGCTCGCACCTGACACGTGTATCTGGCAAGGGACACACCGCAATGGGGAAGATGGATGGTAAGCAATCCAAATTGCCGTTTGAAGCCGGCAGAACACCCAGTGGGCAACTGCAAGACGCGCAACAAGACTGGGCAGACCAAACAGAGCACAGCCTCGACGAAGTCGACATGAAGACGCTGCTGATCACGGTGAAAAACAGTGTAACGTCCATCGAGGAAAAAAATGGACATGATGTGCGCCAGGATGGATCAAATCAAGCAGAAACAAGAATATCAATGCTGGAGTACGATCAAGCGTAATCGACAGTGCAAATTACAGAAACAGACAAACTGCTCAAGGTGATAGCGGCGAAAAACGAAGACCTTGAAGCCAGATCAAGGCACAATAACATCAGAATTATCAGAATTCCAGAGACTACTAACACAGGGAGGATGGAGGATTACGTGGAGAAGCTGCCAACCGCCTGTTTTGGCCCGGAGGCCTTCTCAAAAATGCTAATTGTGGAAAGGGCACACAGAACACTGCTGCCAAAACCCGCAAGACTGTAAAATTATAGGGACCGCGACACAGCTCTCCGCAAGGCACGTGAAATGAAAAAAGTGGTCTATGAGAACAATACCATATCATTATATCTGGACTTCACGCTAAATGTCCAGAAAGCACAACAAAAATACCTGCCGATCAAGAAAAAACTGCAACAAGAGGGTGTGGCGTATGCCATGCTATACCCTGCAAGATTAGGACTCGCCTACAATGGCAAGCATCATATCTACTGCGCTCTATAGCAGGCAGCGGACTTTCTCAAGAAAACTGTGAAGTCATCCAAGAGAATGGAGCACTCTCCCTCGGACAGTAGATATGAGACGTTGCAGAATGAAGATGAGCATTGACGGTGAGCAGAGGCCGACGTGGTAACTGTAATGGGTCAGATTATAAACTTTCCCCGCACCTAGACCTTGATCTACTTTCATGTAATGGTTATTAACACGTGTATGGCTCTCGGCCATAGAGGGTACCAAACTAAGGCAGCGAGATACCTCTGGACACCGAACTCCCAATCCAGGGCCCCCTCCTGTACAGTACAGATGTGCAGGAGGCGCTGCCACGCCCCTAAGGGAGATCCCCTTTCCTCCACTTTTGAATAGTATATTCATGGGTTTTAATGTTCATTTTCAATATGTGGGAATGTTGATTTTGTTGTTAGCAAGCCAATTTGCTACCCTTGCATACTTGGGATATAAAATGTAAGTGAAACCATGTCTGGAAGTCATTATGACCGGACGACTTCAGCACAACTATGGCATGTAACATTGAACATGCAACAGAGGCACTGGACAGTTGCGATTACGCCTCAATTGGCTTGCATATATATACTGGGTTTGTTAAGGGGGAAGGGGTTAGTACACGGCATGTTGGGGACGCCGATGTGGGTGAGACACTGGGGTAACTATGTAGGCATTGATTGGCATGCAGCGAAAATGGGCAGCAGACACAGAGGCATCGCATGGGCGCAGGCACACACGGGCAGAATATATGCACTTCTCACTGTTAATTACTGGCAATCGGTAAGAGTCCAGAGCAGCAGACTAGTGGGCTTGCTGACCTGGAATATTAGAGGACTAGGAGACCCTAGAAAGAAGAAGCACTACTTGGACAGGCACCACGTGAGCATAGCCATGCTACAGGAAACACATACTATCCCGTCTAAGGGGACACAGTTTACAGCGCGGTGGGCCTCACACAGATACTTCTCCTCGTACTCAGCCTACTCAAGAGGCACAGCTATAATCATTAAAAAAACAGTGCCATATGTGGAGGAAGGCTCTTTAACTGACCCGCAAGGGAGATATTGTATGACTTGGGGTAGACTGGAGGCAGAATCCATAACCTTAGTGAGCAGCTATGGACCCAATGTCGATGATGAAGAATTCTTCATTAAACTATGGGCACAGATAGTGAGCATAGTCTGGACCCATCTCATATGGGGAGGAGACTTTAACTTAACACTCTACCCGCCCTGGGACCACTCAAATCCCTTGCCGCATCACTACATGAAAGCACAGCGCCAACTGCAGCAGATAATGACAGAAAACCTGATAGTTGACGTTTAGCGCCATCATCATCCTAAACTCAGGGAAGGAACGTTCTACTCGGTAGTACATAATAATTGGTCCAGGTTAGACATGTGGCTTACTTCTAAAGATATAACGGTGCACAGTCTTTCCACTTAACATTTAGCGCCCACTTACTCTGATAATTCCCCAATATACTTGCAGCTGAACCCCCTGGGCATGCTGATCTAACCCAAGACGTGGCAATTGCAAGCCACAGCGTTATTAGACCTGGCGGAATTAGAGGAAGTGCTAGCAGAATTCCTACGGATTAATACAGACTCCGTACCCTTGTTAGCTACTGTTTGGGAAGCATTAAAGGTTACCGTAAGGGGGTTATGTTTTGCCAAAGTAAGGGGCATTCTTAGAGACATCAGAACAACTCTTACTGGCTTAGAACTTAAAATGAAAGGACAGGAAGCGAAAGCACGAAGAACAAACGGGGGCTCCGCAGAGACAAACATACGAGAGCTGCTGACGGAATATCAAGCCGAAGCAGAGCGAGAGTGCCTATTTCGAGGTAAATATCATGCTGCAAGGAGGTATGGGGAACGTCCTGGCAAAGCGCTAGCTGAGACCATCAGACCCCATAAAGTGGCGAACTACGTGCTGACCATATGAGATAAGGAATGCGAGATGCACAGGGACACCTCCGCTATAGTGGATGTTTTTACCATGCACTATAAGGCGTTGTATTCCACACGCAAGGCAAGGCAAGCTGAAACGGGGCTATACCTGGAACAAATAGAGCTTGCTTGGCTAAGTAAAGGGCAACGGGAATTTCTTGCATCTGACATTGCTGTGGAGGAAATAAGAGTTGCAATAATACAAATAGGGAACGGAAAAGCTCCGGGCCGGATGGCCTCACAATTGAGTTCTACAAGGCTTAACTTGCACCATTTCTGAAGCATATGTACGAGGAAGTGGGGCAGACGGGGTACTACCACCAACTATGAGAGAGGCCATGATAGTCTTGCTTTTAAAGCCTGGTAAACCTCCAGACTGCACAGACTCATATAGACCATTGTCCCTGATCAACTGTGATGTAAAAATACTAGCCAAAGTTTAGGCCAATAGACTTAGCCTAAAGATGGGAAACTTAATCTGTCCGGATTAAGCGGGCTTTATACCCGGAAGGTCCACCTCCCATAATTTGCGCACATTATTCTCCATCATGCACGACATAGACCAAGAGGAGCAAGCGGTAGCCGTCTTCCTAGACGCTACCAAAGCGTTTGACTCTCTGGAATGGGAATATTTATTTGCAGTTTTTTTTTTTTTTTTTTTTTTTTTTGAAACCGTTTATTACAATCTCAAATAGTTACACGTATGGGCCTACAACCGTCTGGCCGGCCGCTAGAGTGGCAGTAGCATATGACATACATACAGAAAAGTCTCTAGGCGGTGCAAAAAAGGGGTAAATCAGGAGATATCAGTAGTGCAGGCCACATAACTCCGAACCAACAATGCGGTTTCCTTTTGTCAAAACACAACAACACAAAAACAACCACACCCGCAAGGCAACCCGCAATCCCAAGTGACAGCACGCGCTCCGTAAGTGGGGGACCCCAACCAATCGCCAAACTCTGAAGAGGGGAATGAGAACAGATCAGGGACTGGGGAACCACGGGCCCATGGCTGGGGGAGGGGGTCGGCTAGGGGGACGGAGATGGCGAGGCAGCCGGCAGCAGCGGCGGCTCGCAAATACCCCCGCGATAGGCGTTCCAGGGGCCCCAGATTTTCACCCACGCCCCAGGCTTACCCCTCGCAACATACACCACCTTTTCACGAAACATACACCAGTCCATGTGTTCCTTCCAGGCCGACACCGCCGGAGGCCTCTGGGATCCCCACAATTGAGCAATGTCACGCTTAGCTATCATGTATCCCAGAGTCACCCACCGCGTCTGCGGAACCGAGTAGTCAGTTGGCTCCCACACATTCAGCAAGCATCTCCTCGCTTCAGGCAACAGCACGACACGCGTAACCACTCGCAAGACCTCGTGCACACCACGCCAGAATCGCTCCACCTTTGGGCATTCCCACAGAATATGCAAGAAAGTTGCCAAAGCACCACAGCCACGCTTACACAGTCCATCCTCAGCAAAGCCCATACGTAGAAGCCTTGGCCCCGTCACATAAACCCGGTGGAGGATCTTAAGCTGGACGAAGCGAAGGCGAGCCGGGATGGCCACCTCCTTCGGAGAGGCCACCGCGGACATCCAGTCCTCGTCGTCCAACTCCAGCCCATCGGCAACCCAGGCCTCGCGGAGGCCAGTCAGCAGGCCCGATCGGTCGTTGATCAGTTTTTTATATATAAGGGAGATCGTGCTGTCCGGGACATGGCCATCCAGCACTCTGTCCTCCAGGGTGGAAGATGTCAAGAATTCCTGTCATACAAGGGAAACACGCCCTTATGTAAACAGGAGAGCTGTTACATAACTCAAGGGAAACACGCCCTTATGTAAACAGGAGAGCTGTTACATAACTCAAGGGAAACACGCCCTTATGTAAACAGGAGAGCTGTTACATAACTCAAGGGAAACACGCCCTTATGTAAACAGGAGAGCTGTTACATAACTCAAGGGAAACACGCCCTTATGTAAACAGGAGAGCTGTTACATAACTCAAGGAAAACACGCCCTATAAAGGGAGGAACCGGGAGGTACAAGGCTGTCGGATATTGTGTTTACACCGACGTACCTGCTTCGTGAAGAGCAGTGTTCCGGAGTGGTGCTCCAGTAAGGCAAGAACGGAGGTAGGTCGAGTCGTTACTCCCTGGGCCGTGTCTTGCCCCATCGTCACCTGTGAAGGACCCGGAAGCTCTACCGGTCAACCATTGAGCTTCGCTTTTTGACTCGGCTGAGTCCAAGCGCAGTGGCGCTTTTGCTGGTTGGAGTCGTAACTCCCAGCCCGACCAGAGACACAGGGACTGCCAGCTGTAACGCACACCAGGAGGTGTTTGCCGCGTTACAGACTCGGAAGTCCACAGGATCGATCGAGCGGCTGCTCTCGGTTCAGTCTTCTTGCTTGTGATTGGGGTATCGGTGACGCATCACCAGGAGGTGACTCCGCGTCCCGGTGCAGTCTGAGGAAGAGGTTGAGCGGCTGCTCCCTTCAGGTAGAGACCCCGGCTGGGTGTTTCCCTGACTCCTCGATTCTCCCCAACACTCTTCGTGCCCCTCACAGCCTACCGATTGGCATTGTCGGCCATTTCATTTCTGCCCTCTGTTGGCATACGCCGGGATCGGCGTATATGCAGAGGACGGTTAGGACCATCCGTGCTGTGGGCTGGTAACGTACTTAGCCTGGAGGATTCCAGTGACTATAACTTTTGTTTGTTCTTTGTATTTTATTTGCCTTCATTAAAAGAACTAACCCTTCACAAGTGGTTGCGTCCTCATTGTCGTGTCTGTTAAACGATCCTGAGACGTTCAGGGCGTTACAGAAGACTCCGGAATGGATGCGACATCCGGGAAGACGGAGCCCAGCGCGTGGCGAACTTGTAAGTACCGGAAGTACTCACTGGCTTGCAACTGAAACTCCGTCTGCAGCGTCTCGAAAGTTTTGAATCCCCCCCTCGTCCAGAGATCTCCCACTGTGCTGATGCCGATCGTGTCCCACTTCTCGAAGCCCTTCGAGGTCCACAAGGAGCCCAACCTCGCCGATGCATATAGCGGTGACGCCCGGGTCAAACGGTCCTTCCACCCCATAGCTGCGTTAGCCGCGTGCCACACCCGCACCATGACACGCGTCGGTCCCGTCAGGCGAGGGTCCGGCGCGCCAGAGTAGAGCGCCCGATTGTAGTCGCCGCCGGGCAGGAGCATCTTGTCCATTTCAAATGCCGGGTTCAGGGCGGGCCCGTAAAGGCCATGATTAATCGCAGCTAGCTGGGAGGCCCAGTAATACCGTTTAATATCCGGGAGGGCGACCCCCCCATCATACCACGGGAGCGTCAATTTAGCCAAGGCGATACGTGGCCTC
The DNA here is from genome assembly GCF_964204655.1 of Triturus cristatus. NCBI lineage: Eukaryota > Metazoa > Chordata > Amphibia > Caudata > Salamandridae > Triturus > Triturus cristatus. The sequence goes on from NC_140592.1 coordinate 840,942,122, forward strand.
CCGTCCCAGAACAGGCGACGCTGCAAACTCTCCACCTCTCGGAAGTAGCGCGCCAGAACCAAATCCATAGTGTTCTGGAGAGCATACAGAAAGCGCAGCAACGACATCATCTTAAACAAGGCCGCTCGGCCAAGCGGCGAGAGCGGCAGACGCCGCCAACGCACCACGTCCTCCTTCAAGCGCTGGAGGGGGGGCAGCAAATTCCGCTCGTAGCGGGCCTCCGGGTCCAGAGTAATATATATACCCAGGTACCGAAACCCCTGGGAGGCAATCTGGATCGGACAGTCCCGTGGTAGGACCGGAGCCTCCCCGGCAAGCACATATACACAGGATTTCGCCCAGTTGATGACGAGGCCTGAGTTGCGACCGAATGAGCGCAAAACATCAACTAGGACGATCAGTGATTTACGCGGGGAGGCGAGATATAGAAGGATATCATCAGCGTAGAGGGACACACGGTCCTCATGCTCGGGGGTCCAACGGAGACCACGGATGGAAGGGTGCCACCGCAGCCACTCCGCCAGGGGCTCCAGGGCCAATGCAAACAGGAGAGGCGACAGGGGGCAACCCTGTCGCGTGCCCCGTCCCAGTGCGAATGGGGCCGAAACTCGTCCATTCACCACCACCTGCGCCAATGGGCTGGAATACAACAACTTGACCCAGCTGATGAAGCCCGGTCCGAAGCCAAACTTCGCCAGCATCGCCCAAATGTATGGCCACTCAAGCGTATCAAACGCCATGGTGGCGTCCAAAGACGCCAAGATGGCCGGCTCCCGCACGAACGGGACACGCGCGAGCACCCCGTGCAAGCGTCGCAGATTAAGGGCCGTGTTACGATGGGGTATGAAGCCGGACTGGTCTTGGTGGACCAAGTCGCCCACCACGCCGACCAGCCGGTTGGCCAGCACCTTGGCGAGGATTTTGGGCTCCGCGTTCAAGAGCGAGATAGGCCTATAGGATGTGACCCGCTCACGGGGTCTCCCCTCCTTGTGGATCACCACAATCGTGGCCAGACGCTGGTCCGGCGGAAGGGAACCCTGCGAGCGGGCCGCCAGGAACATCGCGCGCAGGTGGGGCGCCAGCACATCCGGTCGCAGCTTGTACAGCTCGATAGGAATGCCATTGGGGCCCATGGCCTTGCCAGATGCGACCGAGCGGATAGCAAGGGCAATTTCGTCCGAGGTGGGAGGAGCGTCCAGCGAATCCCTGTCCTCCACCGAAAGGGAGGGCAGCGCGATGTCCCGAAGCAGGGCATGGGAATCCTCCTCCGAGCAGGGAGAAGCCGGGGAATACACCTCGCGGAAATAATCCGCGAAGCAGGAGACAATGGCGTCCGGCTCGGTGACACATACACCATCCATCCTCTCGATCAACGGAACCACACGACTCGCTCTCTCCTTTTTATCCAACCACGCTATCAATTTACCAGCCTTATCACCCACATCATACAGTCGCCCCTGTTGCTCTCTACTGAGACCCCTGGCCGCCTCCGTGACGAGGGCCCTATAGGCCGCCTGCTTGAGGTGTAGAACATGCAATGTGGCATCCGTCACCCCGCTCCCCAGGTCACCCTCTAGTTCAGTAATTTCGGCCTCCACCCGGGTTACCTCCTCCCGCTCGCACCTCCGGGCATGGGAGATAAAGGAGAGGGCCTCCCCCCTAAGAACTACCTTAAAAGCCTCCCAAAGGGAGATGGCAGACGGGACAGACCCCACATTCTCTTCAAAGTACCGCTGCAAGGATTTGATCAATTCGGCTCGAATAGTGGGGTCGCGCAGGTACCAGGCATTGATTGGGGCTACCCTGCCCTCCCCCCTCGGGAAGACATCAAGATGCAGCAGTAGTGGGGAGTGATCTGAAATACCCCGCGCCAAATGGCGCACCTCTCCCACCCTCCCAGCATAGGCCGCAGGAACAAGGATATAATCAAGCCGCGAGAGGCTACCATGGGCACCCGAGAGGAAGGTGTATTGCAGCTGCGCGGGATGCTTTAGTCGCCAGCAATCCACCAACCCTAGTGTATCTAATAGGCCGGACAGCCACGCCTGTGCCCGGGGGAGGTCCCTGGGGGGATGACGATCCATAGACCCAGAAGCCACCGCATTGAAGTCCCCCCCAACTACCAGAAGCCCATCCGGGAGGTCAAGGAGGAGGCGCCCCAGGTCCGCAAACGTGGTTGATTGCAACCCCGGCGGAACGTACACTGATACAAAAACGACCACCCTGCCCTCCATTCTACCCACCAAGACAGTGTAACGTCCCCTCTCATCATGGCGCACCTCATCAATCTCCAATGGGAGCGAGTTCTTAATCATGATGCCCACCCCCCGCGAGCCCGAGGTGAAGCCCGAATGGGCCACCAAGCGATAGCCTCTCCGATTCATGGCATGAAAGGAATTGCCTATAAGGTGTGTCTCCTGCAGGAAGATCACATCTGGTGAAATTCGTTTCAGATACTGCAGGACCACACCACGCTTAATCCTATCCCCCAGTCCGTTAACGTTCCATGATAACACAGTCAGATCCCTACCCCCCATCATACATGAAAGCCATCAATCGTCCCCCATAAAGCATCTCAAAAACAACAATACAGTAAAGGGTTCGCCTTGCGGTGCAAACAAACAACACTCCACCCCCACCCACCCATCCCAACAGAACTCCCCCCTCCCTGCACCCCTGCATGAGCCCAGACAGCCCCCCCAAAGTGCAGTGTGCCTGTCGCCCCATAGATGAAAAACTAACTAGTCCCCCAGAGGAGGAGGGAAAGCCCCCAATGGACCCCGTACGACCTCCATAGGAGGGGAACATACACGATCAGTGAACGGTAACCAAAATGTTGTCCAGAGCAAGGCCTACTATTCACCCCTCAGTTCTGATCCGGCGAGCCCTCCCCGCCAATCGCACCCCCCCCACCCCCCCCGGCCCCGATCCCCAGGCAGAGTATCCAACCAGTCCCCAGCCGCCTCGGGACGGTCAAAGAAGTGCGTGCGACCATCCACCTCCACCCTCAGCTTAGCTGGAAAAAGCATTGAGTACTTAAGGTTCATGTCCCGTAGGCGACGTTTAACTCCGAGAAAACTCAGTCTCTGCTTTTGGACCGCCGGAGTAAAGTCAGGGTAGAAATTCACGTCCATATTATCGAGCTTGACCGGTCCCTGTAGCCTGGAAGTCTGCAAGATAGCGTCTCTGTCCCGAAAGTTAAAAATCCGGGCAATGAGAGGCCGCGGCGGGGCTCCGACCTTAGGTCTTCCTCCGGGGACCCTGTGAGCACGTTCCACCGCAAAAAGTTTACTCAGCCCCCGGGGCTGGAGATGGGTGAGGATCAGGTCTTCCACAAACAAATCTGCCGCCTCCTCCTCCCGTCCCTCCGGCACCCCGACAATACGAACGTTGTTCCTCCGGGCCCGACCCTCGGCGTCCTCCAATCGACGGTCCATCATGGCGCTCGCCTGGCCAAGCCGGTGCACCTCCTTTTGAAGGGCCGCCACGTCTGTAGTGAGACTCGAGGTGGTGTGGGCCAGGGAATCGACCCGGTCATTTGTTTTAGACAAGTCGGCTCTCACCAGGCCCACCTCCACCAGGGCCGAGTCTATCTTCTGCGCCAGAGTATCAAAGCGCTGGTCCACCGAGGCCTTCATCTCGGCAATGGCGCCCATGACGTCCCGGAGGGTCAGATCCACGGGTTGAGCAGACGCCTCAGCCGGGCCCGCGGGGGATGTACGCTGTGCCTCTGGGGATCCCTTCTGGAGGGTGTAGCGGTCCATACTGTTTGACTGAGGTGCCGGGCCGCGGCGGGTCGATTTCACCTTGGCCCGGTCGCCATCTTGCTTTGTGGACATGTCGCACTCCCGAAGTCGTGCCAATCTCTTCGAAAGGGCCGATAAACCAGTTCACGGGTTCCGGGGGGGGGGTGACCACTGGACCGGAGGACAACTCACAGCCGGCGGGTCAGCCGGGCACAGGGACAAGGCCACACCACCGCACCCCGCTCCGCAACCCTACCTCGCTTGAGGGCAAGGAGGGCGCTTTATTTGCAGTTTTAACCAACATGGGGTTCCTGCCAGGTTTTTTAATATGGATAAAATTGCTGTATCACAAACCCTACGCCACATTGCTCTTGAATGGAGAGTGCACTCCGGCTTTCAGCATATCTAGAGGTAAGAGACAGGGCTATCCCCATTGCCCCTGCTGTTTGCAATAGCAATGGAGCTGCTGGCGGTTATGCTTCGGCAACATTACAAGAGACATGCACTAGACTATCCAACGAGGCCTGTATTGATTACGCTCTACGCGGATGACATAACGTTTTATATGAGGTACCCTGAATCTGGGCTGAATGAAATAATCCGCGAAATAGTAAAGTTTGGGGCGTACTCGAGGATCACCATAAACTGGGGAAAATCACAGATTAGGCCGCTCACTCGGAGCACTGCACCCTTCGCGATGGACTACCCATTGCAATGGTGCGAGACAGAGGTCCGTTATTTAGAAATTAACATTGTCAAGGATAAGGAGGAACTAATGAGGGCAAATTATGGTAAGACCCTGAACACGGTGAAGGAACCGATTACCAGATGGATTGCTCTGCCGCTATCGCTAGCCGGCCGAGTCGCATTAATGAAACTGGTCATTATGCCCAAATTCTTATATTTATTCATGAATATCCCCTACTTAACAGGCAGGCCTTTTTTTATACATCTTAAGAGTCCGCTAATAAGACTAGCGTGGGGTGGGAAGCAGCCCTGGATTAGGTGGAATACTCTCACACTGGCGTTTGCGCAGGGTGGATTTGAGGCACCAGATCCCGAACTATGCCACGTACTGGTTTAACCCCCCCCTCCCATTTATGACGCACCTAGCAGTGGAGCAAGGGTACATGGCGCCCATCCCCCTAACCGGGTTTCTGGGAACAGATGACAAGACGGAGAAGATCAACGGTAGCATGCATCAACATTGCGTGGCGCGCTATCGCACAAAGATCACAAGCTCCCATGATATATTCTCAGCTACTTCCACTAAGGGATCAACAGAGTCTACCAGTCACACAGGAAGGCCTATGTACACGCATGCTCTTAAAATATGGAATGAACACATGGGGAGATGTGTATTTCCAAGGGGAATTCAAGGGGGGGCGATAGCTTTCTCGGGGACAACACCCCCACAACAATGGAACGATTGCTATGTATTCGACTTCGCCAAGATGTCACAGCTGCTACTCTGGGGTTCCCGGAAGAATCTCCCACGTTACTCCCGTTACATCAACTACTGCAAGCTGGGGCATCTCATGCAGTGTCACGTATATAAGGCAACAATAGGGTAAGGGGCACACAACACAATGAAGCAAAAATAGGGTGGGAAACAGAATTATGATATCAGTTAACTGATGAGATCTGGACATACTGCTGCCAGCAAACAGAGCAAATCACAGCGAGTAGCAGATTCCGGATTATGCACTTTAAATTTCTCCACAGAATGTATTACACGCCTGTAAAAATGCACAAGCTTAAACTGCGGGACAACGATAAATGTGACAGATGTGGACTGGAGGGAGCGGACTTTTTACATCTCGCCTGGACATGTAGGCCCATAGCAAATTACCGGAAAGAATTAGGGATGGCCTTGAGTTGAATGCCGAATGTGCTGGTTGAGTTAACACCTGAGATGGGGCTCTTAGGGTACCTACCCAGGTGATGAGGGCAAATCAAATGACTGATTGCGGTGGGCTTACTAATGGCAAAACGAAATATAGCATGTAGGTGGGGGAGGGGCAGAGCCCTCAAGTTCAAGGAGTGGCTTGCATATATGACATATTGTCAGGAGCAAAACAACATATACGCTGAACTGCTCCCACCTAAGTCTAGACCCTGTGCCATTTGGGAACCTTTCACAAACTACCTTCAGCGTACGAATGTCACTGAGATGAGTGCATAAGAGTTATTAGTACAAGTCTGCGGGCCAGTCGGTGCAACCGGACGGCGTAGAGTTAAGGGGTAGACAAGTGAGAAGTAAAATGTGTTGTTATGTACAACTACAAATTTACTGTGTGGTATAGCCAACGATCAAATGTTTTCTGATGTGCTGTAAATAATTGCTGATATGCAATGTAACTGTATATGACTGATAAGCATTGTATGTGTTGTATTCTTTGGAAAAGAAAATGCAAATAAATAAAATTTAACAAAAAAAAAGAGTAAAATTGAGAGATTGAAAATGAGTGACAACAAAATCAACTAACGGCATTCTGTGGGCGGGATGAAAGCCCTCTGAATTGTAAGCAACATGTCACACAGTACAGCGCATTCGCTGTGTAGGCGAGACCTAACAATTAGTAAAATAGCCCAAAGCCAGAATTTACCCCTATCACTACAAACTTGAAGTATCAAACATAATAAGCACATTCAGATGTGTTCTAGAGCTTCATTAATGATCAAGAGTTGTTACAAATGATTACAGGCTTTCTTTTAATATAAAGTCCTATTTTGGTATTACATATTTGCCTCTGCCTACTCATATTTTTCTCTTGGAAAGGTGGCAATCCAGACTTTCAATAGGAAAGGGGAAAATAAAAAAGCATCATTTATAAGGGAAAGACAGTTACTACATAGGGTTGCCTTCTTTCAAAGGGAAAAATACGGGCCCTTTGTTTGCATAGACCCAGACAATACGTTTTTTAATTTCCTCATTTGCATTTTGCAATGTGCAAACAATTAAAAAAACTTCCTGGGTTAACACCCGTAAAAATATTAGAAAAACATTTACGCAGCATAGTAGTCCCCCCATCTTTCAGTGGTATCCAAAAACAAGCAACTTACTCCAACCTGGGATTGGCTCAGAGGGGTTTGGGATGGGGCAACAAGCATGCATGTACACGTAATAACTAGAAAGCTACTCATTAACAGACTGTTGGGAAACAGTGAGGGAGGAGGGAGTCAGTGAACGTCCATCATTCATCAATCATACATTTCATTAACACCCTTCTCGGACCTCGCTGCAGTGCCCATCCAAACTCCATTGGGGGGGTATGGGGAGCTACCCAGCTGCGATAGATCTTATCTCGGCTCGCCACCATCATTTGAGGAGGCTCCTTCATCCACAGCAAATACCGGAGTAGAATCATCACCTACCTTTCCTCTGTCCTCTCCTAGAGGTCTACCGTTGTGCTCCATATCTCCAGGTCCCTTTCCGCATTTCCATCTGTGCGTAACTATTGGAGCCTACATTCTTCAGCTACTGGCCACTCTAGAAAATCAGTTCTCCATTTATCCTGCGTCAGTGGTATCGAACTGGCCCAGTGAATGTTGATACGCCGCTTGGCAAGCACCAGTCCCAGTTTGGCAAATTTATACCCCATCGTCCAACCTTCTTTAGGGAGTGGTAAAAGTCCTAGTACACAATAGCGTATCATCAGTTGAGCCCTAACTCCTGTTACCTGATGCACCTCCCATTGTATCTCCTCCCAGAAGGGTCTCACAGCACGGCACGTCCACGAGACGTGATTGAGGTCAGCCCGAGTCCCGTCGCACTCGCACACCCTGTAGAACGCGTCGGGTAGACCTTGTGCAGTCAATGCGATGTCAGGTAAGCCCTATGTAGGTAATAAAATTGTGTCAGCTTAAACATAGCATTGTTGGCCACTTCTTGCCCTAGCGCTTCCCCATTCACCATCTGAGAGGGGAGGTCTCAAAGTATCCATTCCAATTGTCGCGGGTGGACACTACATCCGTCTACCAGTCGTTCTTCAAGGCAGTGTAAAACCAGGAAATTATGCCCCTGTTTGAACCCATGTCCAACACCACCTTCAGGGCATGGGAGTTGCTGGGTTCATCGGGGAAAGTCGTCTATATCTCTTGGACTGTGTGGGACATGCACGCATACTGCAGAAACTGCCCTGGCCCTTCTCCAAAATGTGTCCATGCTTCCGCTAGTGTCATGAAAGTGCTGTTTAAAAAACAGATCTACTGCCCTCTGACAACCTTCCTCTACCCATTGCAAGATATCCATGGAGTTGCGGATGTGCGTGAAGGGGCACAACCACCAAATGGAAAGAAGCTTAGCGTATGAGGTGCGCCTCAAAACCTGGGTCACTGCCTTTTCCCATGCAAGTGCCACCTGCATCACTTTGAAGGGGGGTACCTGCCGGCATCCTAAGGTCCCTCATGAGTAGCTTGGGGAGGTCATCCTCCGTGACAGATCCTTCCTGGAGTTTATTCTCCCAATTAGGGCCATCTTCACAAAACTATTCAGTGTACTGGAGAAAGCCAGCCAGATAGTACAGTTTGAGATCAGGGAGGTCTAGCCCACACTCAGCAAGGTCCAGTTTTAGGACCTCTAGTCGGACCCTGCTCAGTTTTTCTGCCCACACTAAGGACACCAACAGCCCATTGAGCTGTTGGAATGAGGAGTTCTGTAGGATCATTTTACTAAGTGCCACCCTGCCCATAACCGACAGCGGCAGCGTGTTTCAAAATGTAATGGAGGCTGTGAGACCATCCACCACTCTACCCATATTTAACTTGTATTGTTGTCGTTGGTCATGCGTTATCAGCATTCCCAAATAACGAATTGCTGCGTCTCCCAGGGTAGTCCCATCCAGGTGAAAGAGTACAGTTTTGGGGCAGTTAACATGCAAGGCCGACATCTTCCCAAAATTGGCCATAATGCATAGGAGGTATGGTACCGATCGTTTATGGTCAGTCACATATATGAGAGTGTCGTCAGCGTACATCGACACAATATGCGTCGTTTCCCACACTCATACACCCAGTGCCTAATCTCGTCTCTCAGATGTATCGCCAATGGCTCCATGGCCAGCACAAAGAAGAGTGGGGACAGTGGGCAACCCTGCCTGGTTCCCATCTTTATGCTGAATACATCGGACACCACCTGACCAGTACTCACCCCCGCCCTGGGTTCTGTATATAAAAGGTGTACCCATGGCAAGAACCAGGGTCTGAACCCCATTTTCCACACCACTTCCCACAGATACTCCCAGGTTAGGGTATCAAATACTTTCTCGATATCCAGGGCAACCAGTGCTGCCCTTTCTGACCTTCCCTACATTTCGTGTAGTACATGAGAAAGCCGCCTAGGTTCATGTGGGTGCCTCTCCCTGGCATGAAGCCACACTGGTTCCTGTGCAATAAGTGCGTAACCATGCCTCCCAAAAGCATCGCAAGCACTTTCACATCCACATTAAGCATGGACAGTAGTTAAAATGATCCGGGGTCTACCGGGTCTTTGCCAGACTTCAAAAGCATTATTAGCATAGCCTCCTGCATATGTATTGGTGAGGCCCTGCCTACCCTAGCCTCCCGGAGAGTCTTCTAAAGCCCAGGGAGCAAGGTGGCAAAATAAGCCTAGTAATATTCTACAAGGAGACCTTCGGGTTCCAGGCACCTCCCGCGGGCCATGTCACAAAGGGCTTCCCTTAATTCCTCCAATTGTACCTCCTCCTCTAGGCTTTCCCTCTGGGCCAATGACAGTCTGGAGACCGAAACCCTGTTTAAAAAATCTATCACTCCGCATGCCACATCTCTTGCTGGGGCCGCGTACACACTTGCCAGGTGATCTAGCAACATCAAATTTATCGCTGCCTGAGTCATCGTCTGGCCGAATAAGGAAAATATCGTTGCCTGGGAGCCACTCGTGTTTGAGTAGCCAAGTCAACATCCGTCTAGACAGGTCCCCCTTTCTGTGTAACCTCTGCCTATAATCCATCTGCACATGACGGTCTAACCAGCCCTAAATGGTCGTCATTTCTTTGTATGCCTCTGTTGGCTTTGCGTTTGCCGTCATCTGTCCCACCGTCTGTCGCTGCAGCCGAGCAAGACATTCCTCACCCTCCCTCAGACCCTGTTCCAGTTTCTTTCTAGTGACATAAGTCTTTCTCAGGCTCTCGCCCCTGAAGACTACCTTCAAAGTGCCCCACTCTATTCCACCTGTCACAGCAGTATTCTACTTGGTGTCAAAGTAGCCCTTCAATATCAGCTGCATATCTGCTTTATATTCGGGGTCTCCCAGCTACTGCGTCCATAGCCTCCACAGGGTAAGGTTGGGCCTGTGTCCCTGCGTCCCAAACTCCAACAACAGTTGAGCATGATCCAACAGAAAGCGCACCTGATATCTTACCCCCTGAACATCAGTTAGCAGAAAATAGTTCAGTCGACTATGGGCTCGGTGCATGGGTGTGTAACAAGAAAATGTCCTAGCCATTGGATGGAGTTCCTCCCTATATTGCCTCTACACTGTAATCTAGCCATAGTTTCCTGCAATCTCAACACCATATGTGGCTTTGTTACCAATCTGGTAGGGTGCCTATCTACATGTCCATCTAGGATTCAATTGAAATCCCCTGCCCAGACTATTGGCATTCCAACGTAAGGTAGGAGCTCGGCCTGCAGCCCCCCGAAATATTTCACCAGGTGCATAAATGTCAAGAAGGCACTGCTCCCTACCATCCAGCACGCCATGTAGTAGCACATACCACCCTCACACAGCAGCCATTTGACTATGCTGCTGAAACAGGACCCTGGGTGCCACCCAACAAGACACTCCTCTGGCGTATGAGGAGTATGTTGAGGAGAAAAGTTAGTCTGTTCACTTTTTCTGCAATTTCTGTGCTTCCCATCTATTAGGTGCATCTCCTGTAGCATCGCGATGTGGACCCCCACCCGTCTCAGGTAGGCATGTGTCCTTTACCTCTAAATGAAAGAGTTCAGGCACCTCACATTCCATGTGAGAGAGCGCGTGGGTTCTCCCATTGTGGCTTGACATATATTAAAGGTCCAGGGAACTGTCCCAGTCCCCTCTGCCCACCCCACATTGCGCCACCCATAGGAGCAAGAATCACCACATGCTGCAAGAAAATAAACCCTACCTCACAACCGCCAACCCAGCCCCCTCCCGGGTAAACACCTCGTAACTTAACTAGTGTCTCCCCAGCCATAGGTATGTGCCCACCCACCCGTAAATAATAAAACCTATGCTACTTCTGTGTGCGATAGAACCTACACACTACTTCTCAAATGGTTAAATATGTACCAGGGGCAAAGTGTGCCCTGGGGTAAACTTAATAGCGCCCCGAGCTGCAGTCCAGCCACTATGGCAGCCTTCTGATTCCCGCACACACTCCCCACCCAATTCAAATGCAACCGTAAACAAGAGGGGGTCTCAGACTGTGGCCAGACCCCTTCTCATTGATCCTGCCCCTGCGTACGTGCATCGCCCCGTTGGGACTATTGTTCCCAAACATATCTCACCAAAGGCTAAAGTTCAAACTGTCTCTTTCAGGGGGGCAAAGTTGTACAGTACCTTGTCTGCAGAGCCCCCTGCCCAGGATTAGGTCTCCTGTCTCCCCCAAACCTGATATGTGCACGGCTACAGGCCAAAGAAATCGTGAGGCCCTGTTGATTAAACCAAGTCTCTCTCCATCTCGGGAACCTGCGTGTCCTCTACCACAAACAAATCCCTCTCAGTAGATGCAGCGTAGGTGACCGTTCCCACTAGCCCCCTGGCCTCCTCCATTTCCTGTCGCTGCATTTTTAAAGTGCAGCATGCCATCCCCTTCGTTCCAGACGTAGATCGCTGTCTGCATCTGCTTCTGTTCCTTGGCGCAGGTGCAGTCTGCCGTCCTCTCCGGGCACTATCACGAGAGACCCCCCTTCCCGGTGTGGGAGTTGGGATTTGGTTGCCACCTCGAATTTCTAACAAGTCCCAGACATCCTCTGGCTTTGTAAGAAAGTGCAAACGACCATCATGAATCACTTTCAACTTAGCCGGGTAAAGCATCAGCTTTTTCTCAACACCACTAAATGACTGCCTCTGTTGTTGGACAGTTTGTGTATCGTCTGGGAAGATATGTATGACATGGTTCTCGAATGAGGGGTCACACTTTCGACGCACCTCCCGTAGGATGGCATCACAATCTCTGTAGTTGATTACCTTTGCTATAATGGTTCTTGGGGCGCCCTCTGGCAGCGGTGGGGCCAGTGACCTTTACGCCCTCTCTACCACAAATAGCTGTGACAGACCTGCATCTGGGAGTGTTGCTCTGATCCAGCCCTTCAGGAACAACTCTGGAGCATTGCCTTCGGCCTTTTTGGGGAACTCCACAAATCTCAGATTGGCTCTGCGGGACCGACCCTCTGCATCCTCTGCTCGCATCTCCAACTTCTGTGACTGGTTCTCCAGCACGGCCACCGTAGCCTTCAGCTTCACCATTTTCTCTTGCAATTTGCACACCTGCTGTTCTGTCTCGACAGATTTTTCAGCCACCTTACGGACATCCGCTCGCAACAAGTTAACGTCCAGTGCTAGGGCTTCAATCTTTACATGTACCGTTGTACTGGACGCCTCGATTACCACTAGGATCTAGGCCCCCTTGGGGCCTTGTAGGTCCTGCAGTCTCCCAGTACCATCAGCCGGTGGGCCACCGCTCGCCCTAAAAGCAGTGAATTGATTGATTTTAATTTGCTGCACATCCCTAGTTGCTCTGTCTTTACCCATTGTTTGTGTCTGTTCAGCCACATCCGGCTTCTAACCACTGTTTTGCCAAAAAAGGGGTGTGGGCCACGTGCATCCCTAGTTTGTCATTAAGCAGGGGCCTGCCAGGTGTACCCAGTGCAACTATTTTTCAAACCACATTATGCGCACACAGGACCTGCCCTCGTAGGTCCCAGCAGCTCGGGTCCCTTCACCAGTGAATAGAGGGGGAGGTGGCCCGGTTGATGCTGCAGCTCCTCTGGATGCTCTCCTGTCCTTCCATCTGCAGTACCTCACATCTGAACCTCTCCGCAGCCAACGGAAGGGACCACCTCCCTTTCGTCTGTCAGCACATAGTAAACATGAAATCAGGGGAAAGTGACGTCTCTCACTTCCAAGTAGCAGGTGCGCACAATTATCCTTAGACCCGTTAAGGTCTAGTCATATTTAATCTGTTTTATAAAGAAATCCATTTAATCCATTGTGTTTATGTTCATTTCATTTATTATTCTTATTCTTCAAATTGTCACGTTTACTCATTTCTTTAGTAAAGCAACTAAATCTTTTTACATATTCACATGTTCACACTACCCAATGCATTTCGGGTCAATGAAAAAGACCCTTCTTCAGGGGTCTGTAACAGAAAAATAAAGGAAATATAATGAGCAATTCAGTCGTCTAATCATACTCTTTCAGTATTTGACTCTATCTAATATACAAAAATTGTCAATGTATCTCGTTTATAATAAGGTTTTCATTATTCTGTCAGTTGGCGAAGTCTAAAAATCTTTACAACTCTATACCTTGAAAATCCAGTGCCTGTATTACCCCTGTCAATGTTTAAATAAAACACCTGAAAAGATAATCCTAATGAAATAAAGTTCGTGCTAACTACAATTCATTAACATTCAAATTGCAAAAAATATATCTGAAAAATGAAGACTAAAAGCTAACATATCTAAAAGATAAAGGCTGAAAGCTAGCGTAACTATTCTTTGCAAGTCTGCCGGTTACTTACTTCCATGTGCAACACGAAGTTCCCAACTCTCCTTCAATGCGAGTTCAGTTTACAAAACAGCCCTAGTGTGTGATATTTATACATGACTTAATTGGTTGAAAGCATGATGACACATCGTGCCTACAGCCAATCATATGTAGTGGTTACCAGAACCTATCAGATTCTCTTATTCGTGTAGGTGAAGCTCCCGCCTAATTTCAACCTATCAAGAATCACTTGTCAATTACACAAATGTTGTTGTAACTCGGTAGAGGCGCGCTCATTGGTCGCTCCTTTACGAAGTCAAAAACAAATTATACCTATAGTAATGGTGATTCTACATAAAGAATAAATAAATAAATGTTGTGGAAAACGAACCATTATTATAAAAATTAGAATTTAAACATTCTTCAACAGATAATAATAAATTCGAACTACTGATATCTATAGTAAATGACCAGTTTTGTCAAACATCTTCAAAGGTGTTCTCTATGCAGGATGGCAAACAATATATCCTCACAGGTTTTACAAAAAACACGATAGTTCAATTCTGTCATTAATTCCTTCCGGTTGCATGCTCGCCATTTTTCTGATCCAAAAATATTCTGCTCTTAATCTCTGTTTGTGAGTGTCCATCGATGAGTTTGGTTTGATCACTTCTAATATGGTGAATTGTAATTGCGCAATGTTGTGTCCAGCCTCTATCCAATGCATAGCCAATGTGGACTTGCGGTTTTTATTTCTTATATTGCTTTTATGTTCTGTGATCCTGATTTTTATTTTTCGTTCCGTCTGCCCCACGTATAATTTACCACAGGGGCATTTTATTCCATAAATCACTCCTTTTGTGTCACACGTGCTTGAATGTAAGAGTGGAATCATTTGTCCAGTCATCGGATGTCTGAATTGTTGACCAGTTATCACATTATTGCAATGTGTACAGTTCTCGCATCTTTTCATGCCTTTGTGAATCGTCTTAACATCTTGATTTAATTGTTTCTTGATTAATTCTTTTAGATTTTTTGATCTCTTATATGCAAAAGTGATTTGATTGGCTACTATGGGTTGTAAGTCAGGTTCTTCAGTGATGAGTGACCAGTGTTTTCTCATGATGGTGGTGATCTGTTTTGATTGAGCTGAATATTTAAGTACACATACTGTAAGTTTTTTCTCCAATCTTTCTTTTTGATGAAGTAGCAATTCTCTGTCCATGGACTGAACTTTGTTTTTGGTGTGTTGTAATATACTTTCAGGATATCCTCGTTTTAAGTATTTCATGATCTGATTGTCGATGGTGGAGGATAAGTCATTCGGATCTGATGTTATTCTTTTAAATCGAATGAATTGGGATAGTGGTAGGTGTGTCTTTAATGAGTAGTGATGAAAGCTGTTGAAATGTAAACTACTGTTCCTGTCAGTTTCCTTTATGTGAACATTGGTTGTTATTTTGCCGTTCATGTACCTGGTTTAGTGTGTGAATCTAGAATGGGAGAATGGTTTCTATGAGCAATGTAGCGGAACTTCCATGGGTTTTGCGGGGGCACCGTCCTACGCTAATACCTTCATGGCAAAATTTGAACATGATCACATACTGAATAATTCACAATGGAAGGATGGCATCATGATATTCAAACGTTACATAGATGACATCTTTGTAATCTGGAAAGGCACCAAAGATCAACTTATTGAAAACATTCACACACTAAACCAGGTACATGACAGAATCAAGTTCACTTATCAAATTGACTCCAATGAATTGGCATTTTTGGATGTGAAGATAACAATTAGAGACGGCAAAATAACAACCAATGTTCACATAAAGGAAACTGACAGGAACAGTAGTTTACATTTCAACAGCTTTCATCACTACTCATTAAAGACACACCTACCACTATCCCAATTCATTCGATTTAAAAGAATAACATCAGATCCGAATGACTTATCCTCCACCATCGACAATCAGATCATGAAATACTTAAAACGAGGATATCCTGAAAGTATATTACAACACACCAAAAACAAAGTTCAGTCCATGGACAGAGAATTGCTACTTCATCAAAAAGAAAGATTGGAGAAAAAACTTACAGTATGTGTACTTAAATATTCAGCTCAATCAAAACAGATCACCACCATCATGAGAAAACACTGGTCACTCATCACTGAAGAACCTGACTTACAACCCATAGTAGCCAATCAAATCACTTTTGCATATAAGAGATCAAAAAATCTAAAAGAATTAATCAAGAAACAATTAAATCAAGATGTTAAGACGATTCACAAAGGCATGAAAAGATGCGAGAACTGTACACATTGCAATAATGTGATAACTGGTCAACAATTCAGACATCCGATGACTGGACAAATGATTCCACTCTTACATTCAAGCACGTGTGACACAAAAGGAGTGATTTATGGAATAAAATGCCCCTGTGGTAAATTATACGTGGGGCAGACGGAACGAAAAATAAAAATCAGGATCACAGAACATAAAAGCAATATAAGAAATAAAAACCGCAAGTCCACATTGGCTATGCATTGGATAGAGGCTGGACACAACATTGCGCAATTACAATTCACCATATTAGAAGTGATCAAACCAAACTCATCGATGGACACTCACAAACAGAGATTAAGAGCAGAATATTTTTGGATCAGAAAAATGGCGAGCATGCAACCGGAAGGAATTAATGACAGAATTGAACTATCGTGTTTTTTGTAAAACCTGTGAGGATATATTGTTTGCCATCCTGCATAGAGAACACCTTTGAAGATGTTTGACAAAACTGGTCATTTACTATAGATATCAGTAGTTCGAATTTATTATTATCTGTTGAAGAATGTTTAAATTCTAATTTTTATAATAATGGTTCGTTTTCCACAACATTTATTTATTTATTCTTTATGTAGAATCACCATTACTATAGGTATAATTTGTTTTTGACTTCGTAAAGGAGCGACCAATGAGCGCGCCTCTACCGAGTTACAACAACATTTGTGTAATTGACAAGTGATTCTTGATAGGTTGAAATTAGGCGGGAGCTTCACCTACACGAATAAGAGAATCTGATAGGTTCTGGTAACCACTACATATGATTGGCTGTAGGCACGATGTGTCATCATGCTTTCAACCAATTAAGTCATGTATAAATATCACACACTAGGGCTGTTTTGTAAACTGAACTCGCATTGAAGGAGAGTTGGGAACTTCGTGTTGCACATGGAAGTAAGTAACCGGCAGACTTGCAAAGAATAGTTACGCTAGCTTTCAGCCTTTATCTTTTAGATATGTTAGCTTTTAGTCTTCATTTTTCAGATATATTTTTTGCAATTTGAATGTTAATGAATTGTAGTTAGCACGAACTTTATTTCATTAGGATTATCTTTTCAGGTGTTTTATTTAAACATTGACAGGGGTAATACAGGCACTGGATTTTCAAGGTATAGAGTTGTAAAGATTTTTAGACTTCGCCAACTGACAGAATAATGAAAACCTTATTATAAACGAGATACATTGACAATTTTTGTATATTAGATAGAGTCAAATACTGAAAGAGTATGATTAGACGACTGAATTGCTCATTATATTTCCTTTATTTTTCTGTTACAGACCCCTGAAGAAGGGTCTTTTTCATTGACCCGAAATGCATTGGGTAGTGTGAACATGTGAATATGTAAAAAGATTTAGTTGCTTTACTAAAGAAATGAGTAAACGTGACAATTTGAAGAATAAGAATAATAAATGAAATGAACATAAACACAATGGATTAAATGGATTTCTTTATAAAACAGATTAAATATGACTAGACCTTAACGGGTCTAAGGATAATTGTGCGCACCTGCTACTTGGAAGTGAGAGACGTCACTTTCCCCTGATTTCATGTTTCATAAATAGTGTTCCTAGACAAAACACTAAAAGAGGGAGCAGCACACCATAAATAAGACGAAATTACCAGAAAACGTTAATAAGAGTGCCGGATGGATAAATAAACGAATTAGCACATAGTAAACCCCACATCACCAGTCAGTAGCAATGGCATCATGGTCTCAATTCAGGCCCCACTTCCTATCCCAGGGCGAGGGGAGGGGAGCTGCAGCTTTTCCACTGCCAGTCACAGATGCTTCCCGGGAGTAAAACCGATATAAATTAGTCAAAATTTTGGACCTCAGTAGGCCGGGCCCTCTTTTGGTAAAGGCTTCACCAGGGTGTCTGGCCTCATCTCACCTTTAGGCTGTTAACAGACTAGGCAGTACCGGAATTGAGATCTCCATCATCCTTGCTGATGGTCATCAGTCAGAGGTGTATCCCTCTTGACTGGTTTAATTTTCTCCCATGCAGGACCCTCGTTGGTCGATGAGTTGGAGTCTGGGGCAGATGTGGGCACAGTGACCCTGATCCAGTAGGTTACCAACCTCAGGTACTCTAACACCATATACTCACATGGGCCCATAAACACACACATAATCATATAGGCTAGTAAATACTGCTGGGGGTAAATTTTTTAATGTTTTATGAGATTAGTTACCTGTCAAAATTTAACTAATCTTTCACTGATTAAAAAGTTCCTTCCTCTGGTCAATGGACCTATTAGTTGGAACTAGTTGATGGTGAAATTACATCAGGGTTATTTATATTCCTTACCATTCTGAAATAACCACAGACTTGGGAGAAGTTTTAAATGTTAATTCATGTGAGCCAAACAAGAATACAGTAGAAACTCCGTTTCTCCAGGGAAGAAAAGTCAATTAATTCTTTACTCTGTCACCTATATTAAATTGATATTTCACAATGACGGTACTTCAGAAAGGAGAGGATAGAGAGAGCAGCACAATGACATACTACACAGAATTATAGTTACCTAGGATGGTGTGGAAACCAACCCCTTGGCCAAGGAGCTGGGATAGTCCCCTGGAAAAGATCAGGTGACCAAGACTTCAGGACAGGTTTACAGGACAAGATTCAGGGCAGGATAGATGACCTCTTCTAGATACGACGCCTGCGTCGCACCCCTCTCTGACACTATCTTCCTCCTCGATTCTTCAGCGATCTTCTATTATGTGCCTCCTCGATTCTTCCGCGATCATCTTCTAATTAATTGGCTCAAATTCTAAGTCTGGAAATCGATACTTTTTCAGCATTTATTCAGCTCTCGGACAGCATACCGGTCTCTCAGCATCTCGGCAACATGAGCTTATCTAACTAACTAAACTACCTCAATTATATCTTTTTAATGGCATGTACCACCCCTTAATGTTTCAGTTTCATGGAAGCCCTAATTCCGATTGGACAGGCAAGGGGGGCGTGATCATCACACCATGCTAAGTTTAATAATTTTCTTTAGTTCTTTGTTGAATGTTCCCGCCCCTTAAATCTTATTCCCAAGCTTGATTTCCCACCCGTATTCACATCTTTATTAACAACTATGTATACATTTGATGTTCGCTTTCATTCAGCTTTCAGGATGCCCATCAGGTTCCCAGGGCATGTATCAATAATGGCCTTGGACGAGTTTCAATAATTAACCACCACAGGGGCAGTCCTAACCACCTGAACCAGGGGCAATCAGTAATGTATCCTAACAATGGTTCATAGTGTATACAAAATATTCATCATACAGACATATTTTAGATCGCATACATTTAAATCACACAGTGCTCACCACCTGAAAAATTGTGAAGAATAAATAATAAAGAATGTGGCCCTTATACAAGAAACAATTTTAATTATAGAAATATATAAAACATTCTTTATAAAAATATATAATATTGTGAGGCTCAGACATATAGGCTGGTACATATAACAATTATTTAAACATACAAAACCAGACAAATGGCATACACAAAAAGAGGTTACATAAAAGTCGGAGTTCCAAACCAACACTGGAACTACAACACACAAAAAAAGTGTCCTCCATAAATTGTGGCCACAGTTGCGTCGACGGCGTTTCGACCTTTGTCATAGGTACATGGTCATCATCAGGACATATAGATAACTGAGCATCCCACCAAGTAATCTATAAGGTACAAAATTACCATATAATTCTTAAAACAAGGCCAAAATGAAAAAATTGAAGAAAATAAAAAATGTGCAATAGTTAAGAAAAGAGGAGAGAAAAGTACCTCACCATCCCCAATACGAGTTTCAAGCACTGCATCACGGCTTCTCAGCTTGTTATTACTGCGCCTGCATGAGGAGTCACGTGCTGTACAACCATTAGCATAGCTTGGAGGCCCAAATACGAAATAGTAGAGAGGTCAAAAGGAAACAAATTAAAAATAAAATGATTTCACTGTATACCACCTATCTCTACTCTAACCCCATTTACTTCTAATAGCTCTCCCCACATTAGCATTTAGTACATAGCATGTTTTAGTTTCAGCAAGGCAGATGCTTAGCATGTGAGCTTTCAAGCAGCTATATTAGATGCTTAAGCGCAGCTGCAGAAAATTCCCTCCAAGCGAAAGACCTTCATATTGCGTAGATGCAGTTGACGCATGCGCAGTACAGATTCCCGCGTTAGCAGCCATTTTAAGTCCCACTCGGGTTACTTGTTAGTAAAACACGTATGCAAGCTTCTTCTTGCTAAAATGTAATGAGGTGCATGTTAATTTACACAATACTTTATTAATACAGTGTTATGAGTTATATGAGAGGATTGCATCCAAGCAAGTCTCTTTTATACGGGTCCTTGCTCCATCAACCCTGGGCCCTCACGCCTCCTCTGAATGGTTACTGGTATAACGGGAAGAACAAGCAGGGTCACCTGAGTGCACCTCAGATCTGGCATGAACTGTCTTGCCCTTAGGCAATGGGGACGCTGGCCTTCCCTGGCTAATCGCCGATTCCAAATTGCAGCGTGGCTCGTCTCGGTAAATTCCTATTAGCGGGGGTAGAGCAGGCAATCCGCAAACCGCCTTCCTCCGCCACTCCCGCAAGTTCAGTATTTCGCTGCCGGGCCATTACGGTTAGCCCTTCAGCATAGGCCTCCCCTGGTTCCCCTCGAGTTTCAGGCAGTGACGCTGTTCATCCTGATGCGCGGTCATCGGCGAGGTGCGGGGTGGGCAGCCAGGAATCCTCTGCCTCACACACGTTCCACTCACTGGGCCGCTCTAGGCAGTTCAGCGGCATGGGCCCCTACGTTTCCCGCAACCGTGGTGAGCCACGCTGCTGTCGATCACGGAGTCTTCACCCCGGCAGGGGGCAGAGCGGGCTATCAGCAGTCCACCTCTTTCCGTCACCGCTGCTACAGCCTTGAGTCCCCGCCGGGCTGCTTTGTTTTTCTGGCCAGCCGGAGAGCCTCTAAGTCAACCGGGACTCCACCTGCACCAGCAGCCTCTGCGGGGGTCCACTAATAGGTGCTGGTTCTGTGGCTACCGAACGACACCAAGATCGAGCAGGGGGCCTCCAGCACTCCCTTCACTGTGTATCGAGTTGCGGAACAGCAGACTACATGGGGCGGCAGGATTATGTAGGATTTTGAAAACGGTCCGGTAGTTTATGCTCAGAGCTGCCGGTCGACCATCATTCCATCCTCGCCCCCACCCAGACAATACTTAAATAGGACTTTGTATAAAATGGCCTTGAATCATTTGTAATATTCGCTTTCAGTTTGTTTTTACTTTAATTATTATCCAGGGATCACTGACCTAGTCATTGAAAAATATGAGCAGAAATAGAAGGGGAAAGTACATTAAAATTTGTTTTAGAGCTGCGTTAATGATCCCTGACAAATAGGTAAACTAAACAATGACAGAAAGTCATGCTAAAACATTTTCAGAAAAATACTATATTTTTTATGCAAATGCCGACGTAACAATCAGTCGGGGCACTGTTACAAAATGAAATGACCGCAGGTTCGGAAAAGAGTCAACCCAGCAGTATCTACTGACAAAATAAGCGGTGATTTATCTTCTGTAAAACAGACTCTCTGTTGTAATGAAGATGTCAGGTAGTCCATGTATTAAGCAGCTAGTTTGTTTCAAGTAAGATGTTAACAAGTAGAGCCCCACCAGGAGTAGCCTTACTGCTACTCAACCCATCCTTCAACTGACACCCTCATTCATCAAACATTCCACTGCCACCTCTCACACCTACATTCCACACCACAGTCACACTGGCTGAACAGCAGGTATAACACATCTCCTTTCTTTATACAAATGACAAAGGAGCCCTAGAAAGAAGATCCTTAAAAATAGTGCATGCAAAGGAAGACATTAAAACTATTACATGCAAATCGATGACATCAGAACAAATGCATGCAAATAATCCTTGTAGCAAAGTGTTGATGCAAGAGCATGAAGAAAATAGATGGAGACATTTCATGCATGTGTACAACAATTGATAAAATAATACATGCAAAGAAAACCATAAAGGTAATAAAAGGAATATACACACATCATCTCTTTTGCTAACCAAACCAAGAAAACGCACACATTACCACACCACAAAACACAAACCAAAACCAGATACAAAAACAAGCTGGGTGGACAGGCCAACATGAAAGTGGTACGAAGGGCACCGAGTGTGAGGCGCAGTAGGGAACCAAGCAAACAGGAGCAATTAAAAAAAACTCAGAAAATTTGGAAAATCATTCACCACCAAACACATGGCATAAACGCTACCCTCCACCCTTACCCGTAGTAAGGGTGGTACGTGTGGAACACGACTCCACACCAAACATACGACATGAAAAATTGCCCTACACCCAAACCCAAAGTTAAGGTGGTAAGTGTGGAAAGACTCTCCACACGTAATATGTAAAAGTGGGCATCCTCACATTCCATTACATCACCATGCACACCAACATTCCACAGCATATTCACACTGGCTGAGCAGCAGGTATAACACTCTCCTCGGAATGGCACCCACCAACCTCGATAATAAAGAGAGCAAGAGGCATATGTGGAAGCCACCTGCTCTGAACTTCGGACCTCCTGTAACTCTGAGGCCGTGGAAAAACACTAATATGTATGCATGGGCTGCCACTTTTTGTCCTGCTCTGCTGGGAAGCGAGTGACAGTTTTTTTTTGTTCTGCTTGTTTTTTAAAGGCAGCATTGTTTTTTTTTTTTTTTTTTTTTTTTTTTTTGAAACCGTTTATTGCAATCTCAAATAGTTACAAGTATGGGCCTACAACCGTCTGGCCGGCCGCTAGATTGGCAGTAGCATATGACATACATACAGAAAATTCTCTAGGCGGTGCAAAAAAGGGGTAAATCAGAAGATATCAGTAGTGCAGGCCACATAACTCCGAACCAACAATGCGGTTTCCTTTTGTCAAAAACACAACAACACAAAAACAACCACACCCGCAAGGCAACCCGCAATCCCAAGTGACAGCACGCGCTCCGTAAGTGGGGGACCCCAACCAATCGCCAAACTCTGAAGAGGGGAATGAGAACAGATCAGGGACTGGGGAACCACGGGCCCATGGCTGAGGGAGGGGGTCGGCTAGGGGGACGGAGCTGGCGAGGCAGCCGGCAGCAGCGGCGGCTCGCAAATACCCCCGCGATAGGCGTTCCAGGGGCCCCAGATTTTCACCCACGCCCCAGGCTTACCCCTCGCAACATACACCACCTTTTCACGAAACATACACCAGTCCATGTGTTCCTTCCAGGCCGACACCGCCGGAGGCCTCTGGGATCCCCACAATTGAGCAATGTCACGCTTAGCTATCATGTATCCCAGAGTCACCCACCGCGTCTGCGGAACCGAGTAGTCAGTTGGCTCCCACACATTCAGCAAGCATCTCCTCGCTTCAGGCAACAGCACGACACGCGTAACCACTCGCAAGACCTCGTGCACACCACGCCAGAATCGCTCCACCTTTGGGCATTCCCACAGAATATGCAAGAAAGTTGCCAAAGCACCACAGCCACGCTTACACAGTCCATCCTCAGCAAAGCCCATACGTAGAAGCCTTGGCCCCGTCACATAAACCCGGTGGAGGATCTTAAGCTGAACGAAGCGAAGGCGAGCCGGGATGGCCACCTCCTTCGGAGAGGCCACCGCAGACATCCAGTCCTCGTCGTCCAACTCCAGCCCATCGGCAACCCAGGCCTCGCGGAGGCCAGTCAGCAGGCCCGATCGGTCGTTGATCAGTTTTTTATATATAAGGGAGATCGTGCTGTCCGGGACATGGCCATCCAGCACTCTGTCCTCCAGGGGGGAAGACTCCGGAATGGATGCGACATCCGGGAAGACGGAGCCCAGCGCGTGGCGAACTTGTAAGTACCGGAAGTACTCACTGGCTTGCAACTGAAACTCCGTCTGCAGCGTCTCGAAAGTTTTGAATCCCCCCCTCGTCCAGAGATCTCCCACTGTGCTGATGCCGATCGTGTCCCACTTCTCGAAGCCCTTCGAGGTCCACAAGGAGCCCAACCTCGCCGATGCATATAGCGGTGACGCCCGGGTCAAACGGTCCTTCCACCCCATAGCTGCGTTAGCCGCGTGCCACACCCGCACCATGACACGCGTCGGTCCCGTCAGGCGAGGGTCCGGCGCGCCAGAGTAGAGCGCCCGATTGTAGTCGCCGCCGGGCAGGAGCATCTTGTCCATTTCAAATGCCGGGTTCAGGGCGGGCCCGTAAAGGCCATGATTAATCGCAGCTAGCTGGGAGGCCCAGTAATACCGTTTAATATCCGGGAGGGCAACCCCCCCATCGTACCACGGGAGCGTCAATTTAGCCAAGGCGATACGTGGCCTCCCGTCCCAGAACAGGCGACGCTGCAAACTCTCCACCTCTCGGAAGTAGCGCGCCGGAACCAAATCCATAGTGTTCTGGAGAGCGTACAGAAAGCGCGGCAACGACATCATCTTAAACAAGGCCGCTCGGCCAAGCGGCGAGAGCGGCAGACGCCGCCAACGCACCACGTCCTCCTTCAAGCGCTGGAGGGGGGGCAGCAAATTCCGCTCGTAGCGGGCCTCCGGGTCCAGAGTAATATATATACCCAGGTACCGAAACCCCTGGGAGGCAATCTGGATCGGACAGTCCCGTGGTAGGACCGGAGCCTCCCCGGCAAGCACATATACACAGGATTTCGCCCAGTTGATGACGAGGCCTGAGTTGCGACCGAATGAGCGCAAAACATCAACTAGGACGATCAGTGATTTACGCGGGGAGGCGAGATATAGAAGGATATCATCAGCGTAGAGGGACACACGGTCCTCATGCTCGGGGGTCCAACGGAGACCACGGATGGAAGGGTGCCACCGCAGCCACTCCGCCAGGGGCTCCAGGGCCAATGCAAACAGGAGAGGCGACAGGGGGCAACCCTGTCGCGTGCCCCGTCCCAGTGCGAATGGGGCCGAAACTCGTCCATTCACCACCACCTGCGCCAATGGGCTGGAATACAACAACTTGACCCAGCTGATGAAGCCCGGTCCGAAGCCAAACTTCGCTAGCATCGCCCAAATGTATGGCCACTCAAGCGTATCAAACGCCATGGTGGCGTCCAAAGACGCCAAGATGGCCGGCTCCCGCACGAACGGGACACGCGCGAGCACCCCGTGCAAGCGTCGCAGATTAAGGGCCGTGTTACGATGGGGTATGAAGCCGGACTGGTCTTGGTGGACCAAGTCGCCCACCACGCCGACCAGCCGGTTGGCCAGCACCTTGGCGAGGATTTTGGGCTCCGCGTTCAAGAGCGAGATAGGCCTATAGGATGTGACCCGCTCACGGGGTCTCCCCTCCTTGTGGATCACCACAATCGTGGCCAGACGCTGGTCCGGCGGAAGGGAACCCCGCGAGCGGGCCGCCAGGAACATCGCGCGCAGGTGGGGCGCCAGCACATCCGGTCGCAGCTTGTACAGCTCGATAGGAATGCCATTGGGGCCCATGGCCTTGCCAGATGCGACCGAGCGGATAGCAAGGGCAATTTCGTCCGAGGTGGGAGGAGCGTCCAGCGAATCCCTGTCCTCCACCGAAAGGGAGGGCAGCGCGATGTCCCGAAGCAGGGCATGGGAATCCTCCTCCGAGCAGGGAGAAGCCGGGGAATACACCTCGCGGAAATAATCCGCGAAGCAGGAGACAATGGCGTCCGGCTCGGTGACACATACACCATCCATCCTCTCGATCAACGGAACCACACGACTCGCTCTCTCCTTTTTATCCAACCACGCTATCAATTTACCAGCCTTATCACCCACATCATACAGTCGCCCCTGTTGCTCTCTACTGAGACCCCTGGCCGCCTCCGTGACGAGGGCCCTATAGGCCGCCTGCTTGAGGTGTAGAACATGCAATGTGGCATAAAGGCAGCATTGTTGAACGTTTCACGCTCGCATGCTGCTGGCAGAGACGTGCATGCCTAGGAGCAGTGTTTGAGCGCTGGGGGGAAGGTCAGATGCACGCAGGCGTGCACCTTACAGGGAACACTGATAAGGCCCCCCAAAATATCTGGCTACCACCGGCACTAGTATAGGTACCAGTGGGGAGCCAGCAGGTGCCACAGGGGGCTTTGGGGCCCTGCCCACAGCCCCCCAACATTAAAGAAAGTTAAGGGTGCCTCAGTTGGGTAGCAATACACCCAAATAAAAAAGTAACAAAAACAATTTAAAAAAAGGTGCAGGAGCCATTTATTTAATTATCACTGCTCCCAAAACGGAACTCCCCATCATGCCTGGTAAGGCTCTTAGAAGGGGCAGTAGCACCATCAAGCCTTTTTTTTATTTTGTGGGGGGCTGCAGGTAGTGCAGTAGCCCCCCAGCAGCATTTAAAAACACAGTAAGTCTCCTGGTCCATTAAATACTTGATCTCAGGGGAGCTTACCTAAAGCACTTCGAGCTATAGCTGTATGCTCTTCAGCTGGAGTGCAGAAACCCCTTGTGGTACATTCTATAGCTACACTTTGTTGCCTGAAAAATGATGACTGAAAGACACAAAACCATGATTTTTTTGGGAGGCTTTATTAAAACAATTTTATGTTATTCACTTTTATTAACCATTGCAATGGTTAAATTTAAATAATATACATTTGATTACAATTATTGCTGACTTCTTGATAAATACAAAACGTCTGCTGTATATATGTTAGTTTGCTGGCCCTATATCAGGCCCTGCGCCCAAGCCCATGCAGCGCATGGCCAAAGGCTGTGTAATTTAGGTGGATAGGGAAGTCTTCGCGAGGGTCTGGCCACTGGCCAGTAACTATAACTCAAACAGTTGTCATGCACTACTAATTAACTGACATGTTCAATGACATCATTAATAACATCCCTGCAACATCTGAAATGATACATTGGTATCACTGTGCATGGCGGGTCGCAGGTTATGGTTACTTTGAGGCACGCGTTATAGTTAATTGATATATAACTTTAACTGGTGAATTATTGTAGTTTTGTTCCTTTAAAATGGTACGTTGTATGACTGACATTTTCACTTATCTATAATGTCCCTTGAACCTTTGTTTTTTTCAGTAAATCTATCTGATATAATATATTAAAATCAAAAGGTTTTGGCTAATGCAAGACTGTAAAAAACATAAATGTATAGATCTATAGAGGGGCTATGGGTAAGATCTCTTCATCCAGAGCCCATAAATGTGCTACACACCTACAAACTTACTGCACATGCACACACTCAACACACACACAATTTTATTGCAAGGTTTGGCTTTCACATCACTGCAGAACTTTATTTGAGAAGAGCCAGTAGGCTCCTCTCCTTGACATGTAGAAAAAGGTCTGGGTATAATACTGATGCACAAAAGACAGTACACTACCATCATTGCTTTATGTGAAGCACCCAGAGCTTGGACAGTAATTCAGTTTCCGCTATGTGGGCAAGCTTGGTTCTGAACCTCACATTACCATGGACAGGTCTAGACCTCTGCACACACACTGGATTAGTGTGACTCCAAGGCCAAACAAAAGTCAAGGTATCCATTTGACGTGCAGTTGGGCACTGCAGGCAGATGTACACACCTGTTTACCATGCACATGACATACCTGTCCCAATACTCCCCATGGTAAACTGGAAAAATGCTAATATCTAAAAACATCAAATACATACCTTACAATCCAAAAAATCACATCAACATTTGCACTTTACAGTGCAGATCTACTTTAGCGCATCTGTGATGATGTAATTGTACAGTCAAGCTGAGAAGGTAGAATACATTAGCAACATTTGTGTCAAAAGCGGCTTCAGTAATAGCATAGTTCTGATAGAGACTTCTAACCACATATTCCTGACCTTTTGAATAATTCTCCAAATGTCGAACTGGACATGAAAACTTTTGAGCTGTAACTCTGCGGGCCAGTAGGTGACGATTTGCTGCACTGCACGGATACCGTTCCACTCAGGAAATGACATGCGGAGCCAATATAGGCACTACTTCCACGTGCTCACATGAGTTTCATTCTCTCTGCGCCACCAGAAGCAGGTCTGGAGCTACCTTTGATCTCTTCAAGACCATTTATTTCAAAGAAAATTCTCAAAAGCACTATGTAAGGGAAAATGTCACCTCCCAAGACTACAGGGTTTAAACCTTGTAAGGACTGTCACAAGGAAATATCTGTGACATGTCTACATGAGATTTGCCTGTGGTGCCTGGGGTTGAGTCGCAACTGTAAGATGTGCAGTGACTGTTGATGAATCCAAAGGTCATTCAGGTCCGCATGGTGAAAACTGCGTAGCCAGGATTTGGAAGTCTGCACTTTGAGGCTGCTCCAGGTCTGGAAGCCAGTCTCGAGGTTGATTGTTGTCGCTATCCAAATACTTGGGTATGTAGAGTAAAATGCATAAGAAATACAAGTGGAAATTGGCCCCTTCCCACTACTTTAATACACCTGAGAAGGTGCAAGAGTGTTGTCATGCCTCTCGATCTTGCTCCCAAAGTAGGTTTAAGTCAGGTCCAATCCAACAACTTGTCTCAGCAGAACCCAAGTTTCCGGGGCCCTCTTTGACACCAAGGTAGGCCATGCTCTGACTCTTAGAATTCCTTCCAACTCCCTTTGGCGTGCTGGTGGGCCCCACAGAGTCGGGAGGTCCCCCATCTGGGATTTGCTAGTGGGTTTGCCCTCGGCACCAGTTGGTCCCTCTGATCCCACCACCTGTAATGTCTTGGCACACTCAATTTCGCCTTGGCTGTTAAACCTTGTGGAAGTGAGATGTGAATATCAGAAGTGGAATCCCTATGCGACCAAAGCCCTACTACCACCTGTGATATGATATACGTCCAGGCAATAACAGCACCCAGGTGAAAGAAAAAGTGGAGGAAAATATAGAGATGGCGTCCTAGGGTCCCTTCAAGTTGACTGCAACAATTCTCCGCACTGGAGATTCTTTCAGTGTTCTAGTGTTGTGGTACATCTACAAGTATATGAGGATTTAGGACCTTTACCGTTTCAAGTATGAGCGTGGATAAATATAGAATATAACTGGCAGGTATAAACTCTTACCTAATACCTACACTTTACCACTTTAAATCTAGCAGCTGGAATCCCTGAGAATGCAGTGAAAATCCTGAGAAAATATCACAAATACAGGAGACAGAGTAAAGGAAGGACTGGAACAGAATTATCGCTACTACTAGAACACTCATATGGCACCCAATAGTTACCTAGACAGCAAAGGTTTTAAAGACGGATCAGAACCGGAATTACATAATTCCTTCAATGTTTAGCAAAAAAATTCCATGTGAGATGTAATTGAGTAATGTCTCAAGGAGCGCTAAAAATAAGTCTTTAAAAAAATAATAGTCTTTTAACTCTCAATCACTATTTTTAGTGAAGTAACACTAAATAATAGTCTTTTCTTTCTCTTGCAGAACATTAATATCTCCATCCACAAAGTTCGTGGATTCGCAGCACTGGACAGTGAGTATATTTCCAACGGTTTTTGTATGCTGCACCTTACCAACTTAGAAGAGCAGTCAACGGTTACTAAACCTTTATCACCATTTATGTGTCCGCAGGTTCCACAGGAGAGGCATAACAAAACTAGAAAAAATCACCAGGCAGCCCAGAAATACATTGAGTAACTACAGAAGGAAGTTTGGAATCTAAAACCACAGTTGTCGGAAGAAGCAGGAATGCGTACGTCGAGAAAGAAAAGGTATGTGTATAGTCTCTTGAGTGCAGCTTTTATACAGCCACACTTGAAAAAACCCAACTGCAGGCAGCATGGGCTTCTTGGGGACAGACCGATGCAGCGGAACGCAGAAGGCTACACTGCGCCCCATGCTTCAGTTGCTCCACCTACTTCCAGGTGTTCCACTGCGCAGCAGCAGCCATGACACCATTGGACTCTTACCAGCGCCTTACTGCCTCTACCTCTGGATCCATGTACCCTGCCAGTTCCCAGTACATCAACATTGGTGCCGTCTCCATCAACGCCAAAGTACGTGGCATTACTCATTGTCCAGTCCAAATCTGTGCCGCCCCAACCTCGACCAAGGTCACGCTTCAGTGTTCATCGAGCTGCAGCTTTATCCCACTCCACCTGATCCTCTCAATGTCCTGGTTCTGCTGGACAGGTCTCATACACTGCATTACCTATTTGGGAGGGTGTCAGATAGCTCCTGTATTAGATGGTGGGATAGAGGAGAAGGAATGAGATGTCATCCCTTCATACATCTCTCCCCTACTGTATTCACAGTCCCCTTTTTCCGCCAGGCCGCTTTATTGTCAGCAAGAAGCGGAGAAAGGGGAAACAGCAGGCGGCCACTTTAAGATGGAGCTGAGGGCGGACGTCAGGGATGACGACACGCTTCAAGAAGGCGGGGCGGAGAGCGCGTCGGGATGGTCGATTGCTGGATCATCTGTGCACGGGACGAAATCGTGAAAGTAAGAAACCAGCAAGATAGACCAAAAGAAAGAAGAAGACCCAACAGCCCTTGAGGAGAGAGAACCGGAGCCCAGGGTAGGTCGCAATCTGTCGGCAAGCGGAACGCCCGCACCGGATGGAGGAAGAAAAGCTGAAGCAGAGATAGACCAGATTGCAACCGCGGGATCACCACGCCACGGCCCTGGAGGGATGTGGCTCTTCCAGGTGCGTGGACGTTTATGGGAATTTGGAAAGGGGCTGAGACACAGAGGGACGGGAGGCAGAGGGGTAAAAGGAACAAACTTTCTCCATTTTTTTTTATTGCTCCAACCTCCATCCCTTCCCTTCACGTTTTGCACAATTATCATTTATCCCTCACATCTTCCTCCCTAAGTAAAGTATCAAATAAAACACTTACCTGAGCCTTTTTCCTTCTGTCCGAGGGACAACGGCGAACGGGGCTCAACAGAGGGATTGGAAGTGAAAGACCCTGCAAGAAAAGGAAAACAAGAAAGAGACGAACAGTTATTGGGATTTCCTGTGTTGCCAATAATAAAGCACATTCAAAATCAAGTACTGAGTACAGTGAGCCTTTCCTTGACCACGCTACTTCTACACAGTATTACAGAGGGACTCTATGGAATCTGACAATGAGTATGATGTGGGAGACATGTTTAAAAAACCTATCATGAAGAAAATTGATAAGAGGACCTCTTGGATGCCAGTGGTCTCAACCCCTCTCCTAATGTTGGCTAGTCTCACCTCTAGGCCCTACCAATGAGGAAGGTGCCACCTTTGCAATGGTTATGCAGAGGGGAGCCAAGGTTCTGAACCTCCAGGTCTCCAATTTGGAGGTCAAAACTAATGTGCTAATGAAAGTTCTCCAACCAGTAAAACCAATACTGAGCCCTTGTTGCTCTTTAATGAGTCCCTCACCAACACTCTTTTATGAACCTCGGCCAAGCCTTGCTCTGGTCCACCAGTGAATTGCCAGATTTCGCATCGCCATCACCCTACCACGGCGACCTTGCTTCTCTGACTCAACACTCTTCCTCTAAGAGCTTGGTGGTGCAAGCTGCTACCATCAGGACAAATTTGAATGCCTTCCCAACTACTATTCCAGATAGGGAGTCTAAAAGATTAGAGGCCTATGGGAAGAGAGTATTTTCTTCCACATCTTTGGCTCTCTTGTTGGTCAGTAACAGCTGCCTATTAGGCTACTATTCCCACACTCTCTGGGACTGTGTTGCCCAAGTTCTCCCAGGGTTCTCGGAAGATCTTCGCCCCGTACTGACGCAAGCCATACAAAAAGTGACACTATGAAATTTTTGTTGGTAGGACATTTTCAGTTTGCTGTGCATCACTTTGGACTCACCGGCGCCCCCGTCGTCACCCACCTTAAGAGTACAGCGAACCTCCTGACATCCTTTGGGTTCACTATCAACGGCCAAAGTCACAACTGACTCCTTTCTTAGATGTTCTCTTTCAACAGAGCCATTCTGGATATGGTCCGGTTTCATGCCTTTTCCCTAGAAGGAGAGTCCAGGACATTCGGCTATGATGATGCCACTTTTTTAGCCTCTGTCCTGGATGTCAGTGAGATCAAATCTGAGGCTCCTGACCCTTTGTTATTCAGTCCTCCATATTTAAATCACCTGTTATCATGTCTTTTTTAAAGGTCTCCAGCATTGGTTTCTGCCTTCTCCCTTTGTTAAATCACAGTGGGATTCTAACTAGGTCCTCAGATATTTGATGTGCTCCCGCTTTGAGCCACTGCCCAGCTGTCCTTTGCGGATTCTCACCCTCAAGATAGTGTTCTTGGTTGCTATAACATCAGCACGCTGGGTGAGCGAGCTCCAAGCGCTGTCAACCTGCTGTATACCCCCTTTAGAGACAAACTGATTCTAAAGACTTGGGCATTCTTTTTCACAAAGAAGTTGCACCATTTCACTTTGCACTGCAGTATACAAAAATGTGATGGATGGAGTGCTTGGACTAATCTTAGCTACTGGTAATTACTCGGGCCACATGCCAGTCCTTCACTATTTTGCATTCTATGCCACCTCAGTTTGGACCCAGCCATATACAAATCAGTCTTGACCCTGCTACAATGGGAACAGTCCAGCCCAAACTACTAGGCCAGGTCCTCCCTGATCCGGAACTTAAGCAACTCAGGACTGGTTTCGCCCTTGTTAGGGCTTATCAGCTAGGTATAACTTGGTTACAGTGGCACAGTGTGGTGTGCACAGGACCCACATCTGGCAAACACGTCCACTTAAGACACCTAACTAAAGTCTACAAAAAGTGATGTATGGAATGCTTGAATGAATCTGAGCCACAGGTAATTTTTCGGGTCCACATCCAAATCTATTGTTACCTTGCACACTATGCTACCTCAATTTCGAAGGAGGCATATGGAAATCAGTCATGAACCTACTCCAATGGGAAAAGAACACTTAAGCCTGATGCCACACCTTGTCTTCCCTGAAATAGAACTAGAGCCACCAGGACCAGTTTCTCCCTTATTAGGGCTCATCAGCCAGGTATAGCTTGGTTCCAGTGGCACGTCTGGGCTTACCCGTCCCACTTAGCGCCTCACAATGAAGCAGACAACAAAAGTGATGAATGGAGTGCTTGAATTTATTTTAGCCACTGGTAATTACTCAGGGCCCCTTCCCACTCCATCTTGACCCTGTTCTAATTGCAACAGTCTAGCACGAACTGCCAGGCCAGGTCCTTCTTGAACCAAAACACAAGCAACCCGGGACTGGTTTCGCCCTTATGAAGTCTCATCAGCCAGTTATAGCTTGGTTTCAGTGGAATATTGTACACGAGGCCCACGTTTGGACATACTAGTTCGTTAAGTGCGTAACACTGAAGTATACAAAAAAAAGAGATGGATGGAAGGCTTGAATTAATCTCAGCCACTGGCAATTAATGGGCCGCATCCCAGTCCATCGTTATTTTGTACACTATGCCACCTGAGTTTAGACCCAGCCATATGCAAATCAGTCTTGACCCTGCTCCAAGTGGAAAAGTCCAGCCCAAACTGCCAGGTCAGGTTCTCCCTGAACCAGAACAAAAGCAACGCATGACTGGTTTCACCCTTATTAGGGCTCATCCCCCAGGTATAGCTTGGCTCTAGTGGCACAGCGTGGCATACCCGTCCTACTTAGGGCATCACACTGAAATCTACAAAAATTGACGGATGGAATGCTTGAATTAATCTCAGCCACTGGTAATTACTTGGGCTGCATCCAAGTCCATTGTTATTTTGCTACCTCAGTTAGGACCCAGCCATTATACAAATCAACCTTGACCCTGGTCCAATGGGGACAGTCTAGCTTGAACTGCCAGGCCAGGTCTTCCCTGAAGCAGAACATAAGCCACCCAGGACCGGTTTTGCCCTGTTCTCCCTGAACCAGAACACAAGCAACGCAGGACCAGTTTCACCCTGGGCACACCCATCACATTGCAGTACACTGTGCCACTAGAACCAAGCTATACTCTGCTTTGAGCTGGACCGTTCTAACTGGAGCAGGATGAAGAGTGATTTGCATATGGCTGGGTCCAAACTGAAGTGGCATGGTATGCAAAATATTGGTGCACCGATATGCGGTCCGAATAATTACCAGTGGATGAGATTAATTCAAGCATTCCATCTATCATTTTTTTCATCATTCCACGTCAGTCAATTCATCACCTTACTGGAAATCTATGCACCACTTCCCCCCTCCACGGAGGAGGAGAGACACTCATCACCTAAACTAGCAATTCTAAACCTTTGGTCTGGGGACACCTAGTGATATGCGATGCCTTCTCAGGAGGGCCGCGACTGCTTAGAAAATTATATAATATTAACAGATTAATAAAGTGTATATAAATAAATAAGGATAATGTAAAAATTAACATTTTAAAATGTTCTGTAAATATGAAGGGATTTGAATTCAGAGGCAAAAAATTAAGTTGGTATCCTCAGATTGATTTGCAGGAGCAGTGCAAGTGCATTAGACTGAATATAATTTAGACGATGGGTGGCTTTAATTGGATTTGTAATGGAGTACCATTCCTAAGCAACATGGGACCACTTAAAAATCAAGTCCTATACATAGGGAGATAATATCTACATAGGCTCAGTGTACTACAAGAATAAGTTAAAAATATTTCATTTTATTCATATAAAATGTAAAAATTTGACATGAACAGCCATAGTAGAACATAAATAACATAGAATGTAACAA
Source organism: Triturus cristatus (assembly GCF_964204655.1). NCBI lineage: Eukaryota > Metazoa > Chordata > Amphibia > Caudata > Salamandridae > Triturus > Triturus cristatus. Next base: position 840,976,604 of record NC_140592.1, read on the forward strand.
TATGTACACATTTGACAAATTACTGAAATAATCAGTTTAGACAGAAACATAATTCAGATAACCCAACAGTTATATAAGACAAAATGAATATGTTAGTGGTTTGAACCAGGCGTGGCTGAAATTTGTAGATGTATGGTTTTTCTCTACGCGCGTTTCGGCGTACGGGATGCCTTCTTCAGGAAGAGCCACATAGATATTTGTACAATAAAAAGACATAAATCACACACAAGACAGAAACGTACACTGAGGCTATGTAAGGATAAGGGCTGTACAATTACATATAAAAAGGTAAACTCCATACATAGAGAAATTATAATGAAAAGGGGGAAAGAAATAAAGATAAAGAGTGTTAACCGTGAAAGGAATAGAAAAATGAGTGAAAAAAACACCATACTTATATAGTGATAAAGAGTACAAGGGCAAAGAAAATTGTGTAAAGTACAATCTACGTAAAAATAATTATGCGTTCCAGAAATGGCCTATCGACCAAAAATTGCACGCAGATTCAACTTATCAAAATGGAGGAAGAACAGAAGCTGGACGCTGAATATGGACTATCCTGGATAGGTGATTCTGCAATAAGGACCGTCCAATAAGGATAATGGACATAAAGAAAACAGAACAAGAGAGAATTTGCAACCAGGTACATACACATGATTACCTGTAGGAGACGCTAAGTCCACTTGATATGTAGACAGTTTGTAGTTAATAGATAAGACGCAAAAAGTGGAGACTGATGATTCGATAAATCTAAAGAACATAAAAATAAATATGTATCAAAGAAGAGAAAACATTGTGTAGGAAAGTGCACTGGGAACTACTCCTCAATGCTATAAATCACCTGAAGGTGTTGCAAAAGGTCTCACAAAAATAGAGAATAATGCTTTAGTGGTGCTTGAGCCCAAGTCACCTTACCAAAGAGCTTCAGGAGGAAGGCTCATGTCATGAGTATCTGTGAAGGGTAATGAATGCACTGTCGTCAACCTTGATACAGATTGAAGAATTTAGAACAAAATTTAAACTAGAATAGCTGGGAACGGTAATACCTTAAGAACTTGATGTCGATTTCAATGTGTATGCAAAAGAAAATTTTCAATAGATATAAGGTAGATGTGTCGTCAAAGAAGAAATAACGTTCACATGTCGAATCTCTCTAATGAGAAGAAAATGAAGAGACATAACAGAGCTTTCTTAAGTGTAATTCATAAAAAATGTTCGGACAATGTCTGTGTGGCAAGCGCCAAAACTAGTTAAGGCTAAAGGTTAACGCCCCAGTAGCATAAATGTGTAATTGCCCTCCAAGAGACTTTTATACAAATATTGGTTAAAAAACGTGAGGTTTATTGGATCTTTACTTTAGCCACACATAAAAAAGGACTGAACAATGATATCCCATGGGAAAACGCCATTCGGTATAATTCCACTTGACCTTTTTGATATGTTCACCCTTTTTGACATCTGTTCAGGTCGCTATTTCATTTATTAGCCCTTTTGTGTTCTCAGATTTGATACCTTCTCGAGGATACCATTGTGACTTATTTACTTCATGATCTTTTAGTGTTAATATTTTCACATTTAAAAAAAAAAAGAAGATTTTGGGGCATTTTTGAAACCTTGTTATCCATAATTAAGGTCACTTTCTGCGTTCTATTGATTCTTCTCTTTCCATCTCTGCCTATGAGGTTGGCGGTCTAGTGGCTTGTCAGGTCTTCTCTATCTGTACCATAGGGACTACAGAGTACTCTCTACACAGCACGACTCTATTGCCACGTCACACGTAATTAATACTGACTTTGACACAGGCACGCCTAGGCTTGCCATATATATTTTGCGCTGACATCGGTACACTCTTTTATTGGAAGAAGACTATGTACCCGCCATCCTTGCCGCTTTCGTGAGTAACAGCTTGATTCCTTAAATTTGATTTGTATGTCCCCGCATACGTTTTCGGCCTTTTGTTAGCACCACATGACTATTATCTGCGACATACAGATTGTTTCCTTTATTTACGTTTAGCCAGACTTACCCTAAGCATAAGTATACTTACTGCCACCGTTCTCTTTGGCACACAGCGTTTTTTAACCAATATTTGTATAAAAGTCTCTTGGAGGGCAGCTATACATTTATGCTACTGGGGCGTTAACCTTTAGCCTTAATTCGTTTTGGCGCTTGCCACACAGACATTGTCCAAAATTTTTTTATGAATTACACTTAAGAAAGCTATGTTATGTCTCTTCATTTTCTTCTAATTAGAGAGATACGACATGTGAACGTTATTTCTTCTTTGACGACACATCTACCTTATTTCTATTGAAATTTTTATTTTCCATACACATTGAAATCGACATCAAGTTCTTAAGGTATTACCGTTCCCAGCTATTCTAGTTAAAATTTTGTTCTAAATTCTTCAATCTGTATCAGAGTTGACGACAGTGCATTCATTACCCTTCACAGATACTCGTGATGTGAGCCTTCCTCCTGAAGCTCTTTGGTAAGGTGACTTGGGCTCAAGCACCACTAAAGCATTATTCTCTATTTTCGTGAGACCTTTTGGAACAACGTCAGGTGATTTATAGCATCAATGAGTAGTTCCTAGTGCACTTCCCTACACAATGTTTTCTCTTCTTTGATACATATTTATTTTTATGTTCATTAGATTTATCGAATCATCAGTCTCCCCTTTTTGCGTCTTATCTTTTAACTACAAGCTGTCTACATATCAAGTGGACTTAGCGTCTCCTACAGGTAATCATGTCTATGTACCTGGTTGCAAATTCTCTCTTGTTCTGTTTTCTTTATGTCCATTATCCTTATTGGACGGTCCTTATTGCAGAATCACCTATCCATGACAGTTCATATTCAGCGTCCAGCTTCTGTTCTTCCTCCATTTTGGTAAGTTGTCGCAACCCGGAATCTTTTCCAGAGGGAGGCTGGCCAAACCAATGAAAGTTTGCAAGAGAGAGGGATAAAGTTCATGAATTTTTGTTTTATTCCAAAATTCAATTTGTCAGGAGCACAAGAATAAAGTCAAAGTCTATGGTCTTTCAGGGGTCCGAACTCCTGGTTGGAAAAGGTTCCGTCTTAACCAGGTCTTCCCCATGACTTGCGGTTGGATATTCGGTACGTCACCTCCCCAGCGTTGATTGAAATGGCGTGGGTGGATGGGGCTAAAACAGCAAAAGAAATAGACCAGAGTGAGTCGCAGGGAAAAACCAGCGTTTCTCTCTCAGGGAAGGGGAGTCATGGGAGAAGTTACCTTCGACCGGCACAGAGTGAGCCACGACGTGACCTCCCTCCTCGCCTCTATACAACGTCCTTCCCCCCCTCCTGTGTCCCGTAAGCCCCTGAGCGTTGCCCATACCTTAGTAAGCCACCCTCCTCCAGGGGTTGGCTGGGCGAAACGTAGTCCTGTTGGCCTCCCGGCTTGTCGTCTCTGCACGCCACAGCAGTACTTGTTTTGGTCTCTTCTTCGGCTCCGCTTCTTCTCGCTGCTATTCCGCCTCCGCTGTTCCTCGCTGTCCATGCCACGACCTCTCCTGCTCTGGGGAAACCTGCTTCCGTCTCCTGAAAGAAGGATGGCCCTCTTGTTTGCGCCCGCTGCTCCTCCGATAGGCCGCTTGGGTATGACGTCGTGGGCCACGCCCCCGGGGATTCCGCCTGAGAGATTCCCTTAAAGGGCTCTTGTCCTTCCTGCACAAAGGGTGAAACGACTGGGTCAGAATCGAAGGGCAACAAAGTCCGCAGTCCGTTATCGGACTTGTGACACATCCCCTCCCCTTGGGATTCCCCGATTGGGGGAAAGAGGAAACCGGGACAGGTAGTCCGCATTGCCTTGGTCCTTGCCCTTGCGATGTAACACTTCAAAGCGGAAAGGTTGCAGGGCCAGAAACCACCGAAGGACCCTGTCGTTATTCCCCGTGTTCCTTTGGAGCCAGGTGAGAGGGGCATGGTCGGTATAAAGCAAAAAAGAGCGTCCCTCCAAATAGTAACAAAGTTTCTCTACACTCCATTTCAGTGCCAAACACCCCTGTTCTATTGTGGGATAGGCCATTTCCCTGGGAAAAAGTTTCCTGCTGATATACAGAAGGGGACGTTCTAAACTCTCGCTGTCTAGCTGGGAAAGAACAGACCCTATCCCCACCCCAGAAGCATCCGTTTGGAGTATGAATTGTTTATGGAAGTTTGGAGTGAGAAGTACAGGAGGAGTGGTCAGTGCTGTTTTTAGGGCCCTGAAAGCCTGGAGTTCCTGTTCTGTGGGGTTTTTGATACGAGCAGCTGTGGAAGATTTTTTTAGCAAGTCAGTGAGGGGGGCTGCTGCTTGCGAAAAATTAGGAATGAATCGTCTATAATAGCCGACCAAACCTAGAAAAGCTGTTATCTCTTTTCTGGTACTGGGAAAGGGATTGTCTTGGATGGCTCTTATTTTTTCCGCTTGGGGTTCAATCATTCCCTCCCCTAATACGAATCCTAGGTATTTGACTTTCTGAAAGGCAAATTTGGATTTTTTTGCGTTTATGTGAAGGTTAGCTTTCTTTAGCTCTGTGAGGATGGCGAAAAGGTGGGTTTGGTGTTCTTCCCAGGTTTTACTGAATACAACAATGTCGTCTAAATAGGCTGACGAATACCCTAGATGGTTTTTCAGAAGGGTGTCCATGAGTCTTTGAAAGCTAGCCGGGGCGCCATGAAGGCCGAAAGGTAGCACCGTAAAGTGAAAGAGCCCGTCCGGCGTAGAGAAAGCTGTCTTTTCTTGGTCCTTCGGGTGGAGAGGTATCTGCCAGTAGCCTTTGGTGAGTTCAATGGTGGATATGTAGTGAGCCTCATCCAGGCGCTCAATCAGCTCATCCACCTGAGGAAGGGGATACCCATCTTGTTGTGAAATGCAGTTTGCCGCTCTAAAGTCAGTGCAGAAGCGGGTGCTTCCGTCTGGCTTTGGGACGAGGAATATTGGCGAACACCAGTTACTCTGGGAGGGTACTACTACTCCTAGAGCCAAAATGTCAGCCACCTCTTTTTTTAGGGCAGCACGACGCGCTTCGGGGACCCGATAGGGTTTCTGTTTAACCACCACTCCCTCAAGGGTGGGTATCAAATCGGTTGCTAAAGATGTTTTTCCTGGCCGGTTGGAAAAGATCTCAGAGAAGGAGAGGAGCAGGGCTCGTAACTCTTTCTTCTCTTTTGTACTGAGTTCGGGGCCAAGGATGGTATCCCCCACTGTGGTTTCTGCCGGTGTGGTGAAAGAGACACTACAGGGTTTCGGTGGAGGCGGACCCAACCATGTTTTAAGGAGGTTCACGTGGTACATTTGGGTTTTGTTGGTGGAGAGGCGGAGCACGTAGGTGGTCCTCCCGACCTTCTTCACGACCTCATAGGGACCCTGCCATTATTTTCGTAATTTGTGAGAGGAGGAGGGGAGAAGTATTAAAACCCAATCACCTGCTTTAAACTCCCACTTTGTCCCCTTGTCGTATTGTGTCTTATGTCTCGTTTGGGCTTTATCCAACTGTTCGTGGGCCAGGGTTCTTAGCTTGTGAAGTCTTACCTTCACTTGGTTTGCATAGTCCAATAGAGCGTGTGCTTCCGCAACGCCTTGTTCATCCCACGTCCCTTTTGTGATTTCAAGGAGGGTATGAGGGCGCGTCCTGCATAAGAGTTCAAAGGGGGGGGACCCAAGCTTGACTGCACAGTACTCCGGATCACAAATAGCGCTAACGGAAGAAGATGATCCCAGTTTCTTCCATCCCCTGACAGGAGCTTCTTTAATGTAAGCTTCAGTTTTCCATTATAACGCTCTACGAGGCCGTCTGTTTGGGGGTGGTATACGGACGTTCTGATGTGCTGTATACCTAGCTGTTTACAGATCTCCCTCATGAGACGGGACACAAAAGGGGTGCCCTGGTCCGTAAGGATTTCCTTTGGAAACCCCATCCTTGAGAATACCTCGACTAACTTCTGGGATATGGAGGTGGTAGTGGCTGTCTTCAGGGGGAATGCTTCAGGATAGCGGGTGGCGTAGTCAACTATCTTGAGGACATATTGACGGCCTTTACTGGACTTAGGCAGCGGTCCTATCAGGTCCATCCCTATACGCTCAAAGGGTCGTCCAATAATAGGCAGGGGTTGTAGGGGTACCATTGGAGGGGTGTAAGGGTTGCGCTTCTGACACACTTCACACTCCTGTAAATACTTTCTTATTTGAAGATATATGCCAGGCCAGTAGAAGTTGTCCGGGATGGCCTGACTGGTCTTTTCTGCCCCCATATGACCTGCTAACAAGTGGGAGTGGGCGAAGTATAAGACCTGGTCTCTGAAAGTCATTGGTACTAAAAGCTGAGGTGTGGCCCCCTCCTTAGCTATGCGGTACAGAAGCCCGTGCTGTTCTAGAAAGCAAGGATAGGTCTTGTTTTGGGCATTCCTCGTTTCTTGCGCAGTCTGCCAGGCATGCTTAAGGGATGCGTCATTTAACTGGGCGGCTCAAATATTTTTGTCCATTGCCCACGGTTCTGAAGTCAGTAAAGCATTGTGTGAGTTGTTTGAGGCTGTCTCAGGTTTCAGGGCACTAGCAAGGAGGAGGGGAAAAGAGGGATTGTCTACCCCTAAAATAAGTGGCTCGGGAAGAGCAGGGAGAACCCCTTCGTTAATGGTGGTGTGGGTGCCTGCCTTGGTACTTACTGGTAAGTGGGCTATGCGATAGACCCGGGTGTCCCCATGCACACACCGTATGCCAACATTTCTCCCTTCTACGATTTGCGAACGAAGAACCACATCACCCCGGGCCACTGAATGCTTACACTCAGAATCCAGGAGGGCTTTTATTTCCCGCTTATTTACAATGAGACTCACGTAATACATGGGTCCCATCTCCTGCGTGAACAGAATAGATCTGGGGGCGTAGCTGACATCCATGGGCTCGTCATCTGGTTTATCCTTCTTATTTCTACAGAACCGAGCTATATGGCCCCACTCGCCGCATTCGAAGCACTGAGGGCTGGAGGTGACTGGAGGGTCATATCTCATGGGTTTGGCTTTAGGGTGGTCAGGGTACGTTTTGGCGGGCCTTCTTTCCGGCTTTGTTGGGAGAGGACCTTTGTGTGGTCTTTTGGGTTCTTTGAAAGGTCCTCGGCTTTGGGCCCGAGTGAATGAAGTGGCCATTTCGACGGCTTGTTCTATGGTCAGGTTTGCGTGTTGCCGTAGCCACTTTTGAGTACCATAAGGGAGCATTTCCAGATATTGTTCTAGGTATATTTTGTTCATTACGTCATCAATATTGCCTTCTTGTGCCTTTAGCCACTGGTCGGCAGCTTCTTTCATCTTATAAAAAAGTGTCTTGGGAGTGTCGCCGGCTGTTCCATGTTCTTGCCTAAATCTAAGGCGGTGGGCCTCGTCATCAACTCCAAGGCGGTCCAGGATGTAGTGCTTCACCACCCCGAATATGGCGGTTCCATCCTGATTGATGGTCTGATATGCTGCCTGTGCTTCTGCTGTGAGTAAGGGAGCCAGGTAAAAGGGCCATCTGTCGCTGGGCCACCCGCTGGCCCTAGCGGCCAGTTCAAAATTAAGAAAAAAGGCTATGGGATCCTCCCCAGGTACGTACTTTTGTAGTGGGATAACCGTGCCAGGTGGTGCGGGAGTTCTCCCTTATCCCAGCCCCAGAAGGAGCTGGTTTTATCCTTCGGCCAGCTTCACCAGGTTGTCGGCTTGGGCCTGTATGGCAGTGGTAAATGCTGTCCGGTCCCTTTCCGCTTGTCTGGTACTCTGCTCGATGGCCCATTCTAGTTTGGTTTGGCTCTCCTTCAACTGGTAGATGAGGTTCTCCATCTTGTAGCGACGGACCTATGCCTGCATTCTCCACCACTTTGTCGCAACCTGGAATCTTTTCCAGAGGGAGGCTGGCCAAACCAATGAAAATTTGCAAGAGAGAGGGATAAAGTTCAGGAATTTTTTGTTTTATTCCAAAATTCAATTTGTCAAGAGCACAAAAATAAAGTCAAAGTCTATGGTCTTTCAGGGGTCCGAACTCCTGGTTGGAAAAGGTTCCGTCTTCACCAGGTCTTCCCCTGGACTTGGGGTTGGATATTCGGTACGTCACCTCCCGAGCGTTGATGGAAATGGCGTGGGTGGATGGGGATAAAACAACAAAAGAAATAGACTGGATTGAGTCGCAGGGAAAAACTGGTGTTTCTCTCTCAGGGAAGGGGAGTGAGGGGAGAAGTCACCTTCGATCGGCAGCGAGTGAGCCCCGACGTGACCTCCCTCCTCCCTCTATACTACGTCCTTCCCCCTCCTGTGTCCCGTAAGCCCCTGTAGCGTTGCCCGTACCTTAGTAAGCCACCTTCCTCCAGGGGGGTGGCTGGGCGAAACGTAGTCCCGTTGGCCTCCTGGCTTGTCGTCTCTGCACGTCACAGCAGTACTTGCTTCGGTCTCTTCTTCGGCTCCGCTTCTTCTCGCTGCTATTCTGCCTCCGCTGTTCCTCTCTGTCCACGCCACGACCTCTCCTGCTCCGGGGAAACCCGCTTCTGTCTCCTGAAAGAAGGACGGCCCTCTTGTTTGCGCCTGCTGCTCCTCCAATAGGCCGCTTGGGTATGACGTCGTGGGCCACGCCCCCGGGGATTCCGCCTGAGAGATTCCCTTAAAGGGCTCTTGTCCTTCCTGCACAAGGGGTGAAATGACTGGGTCAGAATCGAAGGGCAACAAAGTCCGCAGTCCATTATTGGACTCGTGACATAAGTTCAATCTGCTTGCAATGTTTGGTCCATAGGCCATTTTTGGAACGCATAAATATTTTTGCGTAGATTGTACTTTACACAATTTTCTTTGCCCTCTTTATCACTATATTGGTTGCATAAGTATGTTTTTTTAAACTAATTTTTATATTCCTTTCACGGTTAGCACTCTTTATCTTTATTTATTTCCCCCTTTTCATTATCATTTCTCTATGAAGGGAGTTTACCTTTTTATATGTAATTGTACAGCCCTTATCCTCACATCCCCTCAGTGTACTTTTCTGTCTGATGTGTAATTTATGTCTTTTTATTGTACAGATATCTATGTGGCTCTTCCTGAAGAAGGCGTCCCGTAGATAGTCTCTAACAGAAAGGGCGGTATCGAATGTAAGTAACTTGTTCATTAAGAATATCTTGTATATACATACATCAACGGACATCCCACAACTGGTGCTGTATGTATTTTTTTAGACTGCCGTTAATTCGACTCAGTAAATGCCCTTATGTTCCTTGATTAGTCTGAATTGGGTGCCTGACAAAGAAGATAACGTTATACAAATCCTCCAGGTATTTGCAATTTAGTGATTTGCAAAACAATTGCTAAATTGGCGGTTTGGTAAAAAGTTTGGGCTTTACAAAAGTGTCTGCGAAATTCAAAAACACAACCTCCTCCTTTTATTGGTCCAGCAGTCACCACTGGGTCAATAAAAGGAGGGTCAGCAGGCAGGCAAGGTGTTTAGTTACTCTTCACCCTCCTACATGCTCTCTCGCCGCATTCTTCTGCAGCACCCTTGAGGGTCTTCTCGTTGCCACATGCTGCCCCGAGGAGAGAACTTGCTGGCTGTCCAGCCTGCAGATTGGAGAAGAGAGAGAGGCCTGCTCGAAGTCTAGAGCAATTGTTCTCCAATTGGCACTACCTTTAGCGCCCTTGTAAATCCCTAGCAAATGGCACCCCTGGTACCTAGGGCATGGTTACTAAAGAAGGTCCCTAAGGGCTGCAGCATATATTGTGCCACCCTAAGAGACCCACCACCAAACTCATACGGACTGCCATTGCAGGCTGCATGAAATGGTGCAGACAAAAGTGAAAACATGACATGGCACACACCCTATGTGCCATGCCCACAGACAAAGCATGCAATGTATGTAAGTCACCCCTACAGCAGGCCTTATAGCCCTAAGACAGGGTGTGTTATATTAAATGTGAGGACATATCTGCATAAGCAGATATACCCCTCTCCAGCCTAGTTCAATTGCTAGATAGTACAAGTGTACAGGGAAGCCATTTAAGGATATGTACTGGGCACTGGTCATGACGAGTTCCCCAGCTACATGATGGTTTCACTGAAACCTATGGTGCTTGGTATCAAACACCTTATTTTAATAAATCCCTAATGATGCTAGTAGTGGATTTATTAAGATATGCACCTAGAGGGCACCTTAGAGGTGCCCCCTGAAAACCTACCAACCTCTTAGTGTGCTGGCTGACTGGTGTCATACACCCTGCCACCACAGACATGTTTCTGACCCACTGCAGGTGAGAGCCCACCCCCTCTGAGGCCAGAAGCAATACCTGCTCCATGGGAAGGTGTTCGCACTTCCTCCAGCAGGATGGTTAGTGAATCTGCATACCAAGGCCAGTGACTTCAAACCCCTACCATCTTTGATATGCAATCCTGACTTTCCCCAGACCTGGGAGATGCCCCCCCTTTCCTGAGGCCCATTTGGCACCAGGACAGGCATGAAATTACCTAAGCTAGGAGCTGTGGTGCACTACCAGGCGAGTCACACACCTAGGTTTGGCTGCCTGAAGTACCCCATGAAAAAATGGTTCCACCATTTTGATTTTGATGGAAATAGGAATTCTGGGGCACGGGGAGTGGTCATATAGGGGGTGTAGCGACCCCAAGGGTAAGCTACCTTTCACTCCCCTTAAAGCCCCATAATTGAGTATTTAGGAGGCCTCCTGACACCAGGAACTTAGATTAGTTTGACTGTAGAAAGAAGAATACAAAGAAGAGCCAAAGAAGCAAGAACTGCATACTGCTGGTGGGCTTTGGCGCCAAACCCTCCCTCCCTGTCTACCTGCTCCTGTGCCGACGGCTGCAACAACCTGACTCGTTCTGCAGCTGTGCCTCCTTCAAAATCATTGGCGGGCCTCCAGCACTTTGCCAAGCCATCAGTATCTTCCTTGAAGTGGAGGAGCCACTTGCCTGCAGGCACCGATTGCAATGTCCGGTTCACCATTCTGCTGTTCACGGGGTACACCGACGCAGCAGCTGCCCAAGAAGAGGTCACCATGCTCCAAGAGGTCATATCCGTCTCCCTACCAAGTGAGAAGACACCAGTACCAACCGGAGCCGCCCTTCACTAATACCCGGGGTACCGGATCCCATGCAGCAACCAAAGCTTGTTTGAGTCCAATGCCGCAAAGACCCAGCAGCCAACAAGGGACGTCAGCATCACAGAGGCCAGCTCTGAGTGGCACACCTGTCCTGTTTTGTCCCCATTTAAAAGTCCAACCAAGGTTCGTGGGTGCCTTAGACGCACTGGCACCAGCTGACCAAAACCTTCTGCACCCGAGCTCACTGGCCCAGGTCCGCGACGACTGACGTTGCTCCCCTGCTCCCAGAACCCCCAGGAACCGAGTCCTCCGTTGGGTGCTCCCGAAGTTGTCCCCAAGTGCCCCTCTGCGGTCAGTTTCTAGGTGGCTCCCCCTTTGCCTACAGTGTAGCGAGCAAGGCTACCAACCCATCCAGGAGGCCCCCTGCACCCAGACACTCCAGGGCAGGTAATCTCGAACTGCTGGTGGTACTTTGGACCATGGCCCCCTAGCACCTTAAGCCCTAAAGGGGACCCATGAGAATCATTTGTAAACACCTATACGTTGTATATGCCTTTTTCTCCATAGGAAAAGGTTAATGCATGAAAATATATTTGAGTAAACATTTTACTTACTTGAAAAAATTGCTATTACAAAAATTACTTACCCAATAACAAAGTTCTAGGTGTTAAAATAAATATAAAAATACTTGTTATTTTTCTAAATTGGTCTTGGGTTTCTTTTTGAGTGTGTGTCTCATTTATTGACTCTTTGTGTGTTCAACAAATGCATTAGCACTACCCTATGATAAGCCCAAACTTCTCACCCACACTACCATCAAAAGAGAGCATTTGGGATTATTTATTTAAGTCCTGTAAACCAATAAGGGTCGTCTGGACTTTTTACATAGTATACCTTGTTTTGGTATACTATAAAAAAAATCCAGCATCCTACACCAGGCCTAAACCTTTCTTTTAATACATATAAGTAACCCGAGGTATGCCCTAAACAGTCCATAGGGAAAGGTGTAGTGTATTTAAAAAGTTGGACATGTACTTTTTTGTTTTACCTGACTTGGTAGTGAAAAACGTAAATTTGTTTTTCACTACTGCAAGGCATGCCTCCCCCATAGAATGAATTTAGATTGCCTTATCACATTTAATAAGTGATAAATTATGTTTGGGGGCAGGTAGAAATGGCATGTGTGAACTCAAATGTGTTGTAATTTAAAACCTTCTTTAATGGTAAAGTTTGATTTTAAGTCACAATTCTGAAAATGCCACTTTTAGTAAGTTGGAATTTTCCTTGCTTAACCACTTGGAGCCTGCAGCCTGTACTAGGTGTAGTTGGCAGTTGGCCTTTGTGTATTCCTTCCAGACAGTGACATAAAGGGGGACTAGTTGTTGGTAGAATGAGCCATACTACCAGGATGGGAGGCCTGGAGCTGTGCACCGCTCCACCTACATTTCAAAGGAGCTGCCTCAGCACATTCACAAAGGACTTCACACTAGCCTTTTGTCACCCCAGACATCCTGGGACCAGGGCAGGGAGGAAGGAAATTCCTTAACCATTTGTCCGGGGAAAATTCCAGAAGTTTCTTCCATTTAAAAACTCGCACCAGGTATAAAAATAGGACCCTCAAGCCCACTTGTCAGTACATTTGTGGACTTGTGGATACTACAGAAGGAGGACTACTCTGCTATCCGAGACCTGCCCTGCTTTTTGAGGCAGGTTCTGCTCTCTAAGAAGGAAGAATGGACTTGGTCCCTTCATCCCAGGCAGAGTGACTCCAAAGGTTTGGTAGCTGACCTCCTGTTCTGAGCTACAGGGACGGAACAAGCTCCAGAGGCATCCCAGCACCTGCCCAGCTGACCTGCTGCCCTGGGCCTGCACCTGGACCTACCTGAGCCCTGCTGGCCTCTGCTGGAGTGAGTTTCTTATCCCCAAGAAGTGCCTCCACAGGTCCATGACTCTTGGCTGGCATCAGTTGAGCTCCTCCTGCAAAGAGAAGGAGAAATCCTAAAGTTTTGGATTGTTAGCAATCGCGAATGGGCCTGTTCGTGCCAAGATCACGTCGCCCATGAGACCCGCCAGTGTGAAGCTCCAGTGGACCCGACATTTCGCACTACAGGGACCGCCATTGCCGATGACAACCGGCAATGTACGATCTGCACTTCGTGCTACAGAATCTACTGTCCGGACTGACCTCCAGCATGAAGCTCCAGCAACAACTGTCCGATCAGGATTTTCGTGCTACAGTGATGACCGTCGTAATACCTGGATTGCTCTTTGTGTTACAGCGACGACCATCAATGACAATCTCCATGCTCCACGCCGGCTGCTGCAATGCGAACGAAACTCTTAGAGTTGGATTTTGAGAAGGTAGCATTTTCAACAAGACTAACTTGGTCCCTGTATCCAGCCCGTGCATCATCACAGTCGGCCTGGACTTGTGAGTTTCCCCTGGTCTAGCATGAGCAGTTCTGTAGTAGGGGATCTCTGTGTATAGTCATAATCTAGTGAATAGTCCCGCCCATGTGCGTGGACCCCGGAGCAATAAAAAATAATCTCTAAAAGGTGACAAATCATGCAGACCTGCATACACCTTTAAGAGAGAATTTAATTTAAAGACAGATAATGCAGCCTATACCCACAGGCTACACTGTCCAGTACTTCGACTAGAATTCCACCAACATCCACAAACAGCACTGCCTGTCTAGTTTTTCTCCACACAGGAAAAAACCCTGCCTCTACCAGCAAAAGCCTCTGGAATGATAGAGAGGAAGGAGTGGACAGACAAGCCCCATAGGCTGCCATTCTGTGGCTTAGAACAGGATACTGTGCCTTTAAGAAAACTTTCCAGATTTCCAGAACTTTCCCCAGTATCCCAGAATGCCCAGCAGGTCCCATTTACTTTCAGTTCTTTTTTCCGGCTCCTGCTAGCAGGACCCTGGAGCATTGAGCTCTCCCTTTTTCAAGGGTTTATTGGAGATTTTGTCAATTTTTGTCACTTTTTCAAGTGCTTAGTAGCTGGTACTGTCAACATGCCTGGCTTGTTCGACAAGTGCCCGGAATGTGGTAGAAAGAAGGCTAAAACTGATCCACACGAGGTGTGTATAGGTTGCCTTCCCCAGTCCCACGTGCCTGAAGACTGTACCATCTGCCACTCGTTCTCAGCCAGGACCCTGAGGGACAGAATGAAAATCAGGCTTCAAGTTCTGGAGGAGAGAAGACTGAAGGCACCAGGTGGGTCTGGAGGGGCTGATTTGGCCCATGCTGAGGCCTCTGGGGGGCTCCCCAGGGGCAGGAAGACCAGTAAACGCTCCCACTCCCCGTCGACGTCGAGGGCGGCGACGGCGACGTCGAGGAGGATGCCCACCGTCTGTTCGCCGTCTCCCCAGGGCTCTGGGGAGAAGCGGCGTCGACGATCGGCGTCGAGGGACCTGAACAGGCCGCCGTCGACTACATCGGCATCGTCGGCGATGACGCCGTCCTCGGCGCCGTCCAGCAGTCGGCGTCGAGATCGGACCCGGCGTCGGCGCTCGCCGTCGAGGGGAGATTGCCGTTCGCCGTCGATGAAGAGGAGACGGTCGACGTCGCCGCCGAAGAGGAGAGCGGCGTCGAGACGCTCGAGGTCGAGGAGATCGCCGTCGAGGAGATCGCCGTCGAGGCACAGGTCGCCGTCGAGGCACAGGTTGCCGTCGAGGCACAGGTCGCCGTCGAGGCACAGGTCGCCGTCGAGGCGAAGGTCGCCGTCGAGGCGAAGGTCGCCGTCGAGGAGAAGGTCGACGTCGAGGAAGAGAGAGTCACCGGACTCGGTGTACTCTGTGGTGTATACGCCTCCTCGGATGCCTCCGTCACCTCCTCCCCTCCCACCGCCTCCGACTCCTCCACCACCGCCACCACCACCACCAACGCCACCACCTCCACCTCCACCACCGCCACCTCCACCGCCACCGCCTCCACAGCCGCGGACACTGCCTCCGCCGCCCCCCCCTCGGTCGCTGCCACGCACTCCAGTGGGACCGCCGCCGGTTCCCCCGCGGTCGGTTTCCCTTCCGAGGTACCCGACTCCGCCGCAGGGAACCCCGAAGCCACGACGCCCGCGGTCGCCGGGACCGGCTAGACCGGCGGACAGGCCGAGGCCGAAGACGTCGCGCTCCCGTTCTCACAGGAGGAGAAGGTCACGGAGCCGTGGACGGTCATCGTCGGACTCAGGACGATGCCGTAGGAGGCACAGGTCCAGGTCGCACACGCGCTCCTCAACCAGAGACTTTTCCCCGACGCTGTCGGACTCACCGGGGACTAGGGTGTCTCCGGTGGACGATTTGGTCTCTTTCCAGGAGGTGCTGTTGAGAGGGGCAGCAAAGTTGGGTATCACGGTGACGGTTCCAACACCCACGACGTCCGTGATATTCGAGACGCTTCATAAGAAACATCTGTCTCGCCCTCTGCTGCCTCTTGTACCAGGACTGGTGGAACCCGCGTTGGAGCTGTTCCTCACTCCCGCAACGACGAAGGCCGCCCCTTCCAGGCTCATGAAAAAGTATAGGGCCCCGGAGTCGGACCCTACCTTTTTGAGAGTGGACCCGAAGCCGGATTCGGTCATCGTGACGGCGGCGAGGAAGCAACATGCGACCGCCCCTTCGTCGACGGTCCCCCCGGACAAGGAAAGCCGCTGGCTGGACTCTGCGGGCAGGAAGGTGTGTGGGACCGCCGCCACCACCATGAAGGCGGCGAGTGCAGGGGCTTTGTTGGGCCGTTACGACCGGGCCCTGTGGGAGTCCCTGCAGCAGTATGCGGACCTGCTGCCCCGGGACAAGAAGGAGGACTTCTTGGAGACGGTGCGTGAAGGCATGCTGGTTTCTAACCAGGTGATCGGCGCAGCGGCGGATGTATCCTTGCTGGCCGCCCACGCATACTGTCATGGTGTCCACCAGAGGCGGCATTCGTGGCTGCGACTGACGTCCCTCAAGCCAGAGGCGCAGCAAAGAGTGGCCAACCTGCCCTTCTCGGGGGAAACCCTGTTCGGGAAACATGCGGATGACGAGATGGCCCGCATGAAGGCGGAGGCAGAAACCCTCACGGCCGTCGGGTTGGAGAAGGCGGAGAAGAAGAAACGCCCGTTCCAAAGGCGGTTCGGGTCTTCGGGCAGAGGGCGTGGGCAGGGTTCGGGACAGCAGCAGCAACAACAGCAGCAGTTCCGCAAGCCCTTCCACAAGCGCCAGAGGGGTGGAGGAGGCCAGCAGGCTACCACCACTACCAAGGGCCCGGCCGGGTCTCGGCCCTGAGCGGTTACTTCCCCCTCAACCGTTACCCACTCCAGTGGGGGGAAGCATTCAATTTTTTCCGGCAGAGTGGAGAAAAATTACTCAGGACAAGTGGGTGCTGAATATTGTTTGCAATGGATACAGTCTTCGGTTTATCAGCCCGCCTCCAGCGATTCCGCCGGTCAGCTCTCGATTCCAGCTGAGAGAGCTCCAGGCGGAGGCAGACATCTTGTTGAGAAAAAAGGCGGTAGAAGAGGTACCTCTGTCTCAAAGGGGAAGAGGTCTGTACTCTCGGTTCTTCCTCGTTCGCAAGAAGGACAAGAACGAGTTCAGGCCCATTCTGGATTTGCGACAGGCAAACAAATGGATTTGCAGAGAGAAGTTTCGCATGCTATCGTTGCACCAGATTTACCCTCAGCTGCAACGGGGAGACTGGCTCTGTGCCATAGATCTAGAGGATGCGTACTTCCATGTGCCCATAGCACGGAAGCACAGGAAGTTCCTGCGATTCCAAGTCGGCGCCAATCACTATCAATACACAGTACTGCCATTCGGGCTAAAGTCTGCGCCCAGGACCTTCTCGAAGTGCATGGCGGTGGTGGCGGCACACCTGCGGGGGAACAAGGTGTTTGTCTACCCGTATCTGGACGATTGGCTGATCAAGGCTTCATCCTTCTCGGAAGCGCAAGCTCACTTCCGATGGACGTGCGCTCTCTTGCACAAGCTGGGGTTACACGTCAACATGTCCAAGTCGGTCACGACTCCGGTCCAGTGCATACAGTACCTGGGGGCCTCCATCGATACGCGGTCAGCAAGCGTGTCTCCTTCGGAGGAGAGACGGTTATCACTCCTTCGGAAGGCTCAGGACCTCAGGACTGCTCCATCGACGACAGTGAGGAAGGTGTCTTCTCTACTGGGATCGATGGCCTCCTGTATCTTCCTCACGCCTCACGCACGGCTACACATGAGACCACTGCAGGAGTGCTTGGAGGATCAGTGGGATCAGAGGACAGGCTCTTGGGACGACAGGATACGACTGTCGCTGCATGCTCTTCAGTCTCTGAAGTGGTGGTGTTCGGCGGAAAACCTCCTCAAGGGGGTTCCCTTCCACAAGGACATTCCCACGACGAGTGTAGTGACTGATGCTTCTCTCCAGGGCTGGGGAGCGCATTCCGGGGACTTGCAGATTCAAGGAAAGTGGTCTCCTTTGGAATCGACGTACCACATCAATTTCCTGGAACTCAGATCTGTCTTCCTGGCACTGAAGGCCTTCCTTCCGTCCTTCCAGACCAACTCGCTGCTGATACAGACGGACAATACAACCACGATGTATTATCTCAACAAGCAGGGGGGGGTCGAGATCGCGCACTCTGTCGCAGGAGGCGCAGGCGATCTGGCGCTGGCTGCTGGCCCGAGGACTGACGATTACGGCCACGCATCTGCCAGGGGTGCAGAATGCTCAGGTGGACGCCTTGAGCAGGCTGATGCAGGAAAACCACGAATGGGTCATAAACGACGAAGTACTAGGAGAAGTCTTCGCAAGGTGGGGGACTCCAGACGTAGATCTGTTCGCCACCGCCGAAAACAGCAAATGCCGAGACTTCGCATCCAGGTACTACCAGCGGGGGACGCTGGGGAATGCGCTATGGATCGATTGGTCGAACAGCTTTCTGTACGCTTTTCCACCCATTCCCCTGATTCCGGCGGTTCTCATCAAGCTGTCCCAGTCCAGGGCGCGGATGATCCTGATCGCCCCGGAGTGGCCCAGACAGTGGTGGTTCACGGACCTTCTTCACCGGTCTCTCCTTCCTCACATGCGGTTGCCGTGCAGGCCGGACCTTCTCACGAAGTTCGGGGGGCGGATGGTGCACCCCAACCTCTCGTCTTTGAGTTTGGCGGCATGGCTCCTGAAATAGTGCAATATGGCCATCTGAATCTACCAGACGATTGTATGGACATACTGAAGGAGTCTAAACGACCTTCCACTAGGACATCCTATGCTTACAAGTGGAAGAGGTTCTGTATCTGGTGTAAGTCCAAGAACTTTGATCCGACGACATGCAAGGAAGATGTCATCCTTCCATACCTTTTACATCTGGCGCAGTCTGGCCTTAATTTCCATTCCATTAAGGTTCATCTGACTGCTTTGACTGCTTACAGGAAATGCCCTTCACAGACTTCCTTCTTTCAGATCCCTGTGGTCAAGGATTTTTTGGAAGGCTTGAAGAAAGTGTTTCCTCCCGTCAGACTTCCCTCGCCTTCCTGGGACTTGAATGTGGTGCTGTCCAGACTGATGAAGGAGCCTTTTGAACCCATTCACAAGGCTTCATTGCAGCACCTATCCTGGAAGGCGGCGTTCCTAGTGGCCATTACATCGGCCCACAGGGTGAGTGAACTTCAGGCATTATGTTGTCAAGAACCTTATATTGTATTTCATGCTGCTAAGGTTGTGATGCGTACTCACCCTAAATTTCTTCCTAAGGTTATCTCTGATTTTCATGTCAACCAGACCATAACTTTACCTACGTTCTTTCAGAATCCCTCTTCGCCAGCGGAAAGGTCTCTCCATTCCCTGGATGTTCGGAGGGTGTTGAAATTTTATCTGGATAAGACCAAGGATATTCGTAGGTCTGACCAATTGTTTGTTAATTATGGATCAGTCAGGACTGGTCTTGCGACCTCTAAGCAGTCCATTTCTAGGTGGATTGTGTCCTGCATACAATTGTGTTATCACAAGGCTAATAAGACCTTAGGGGGTAAACCTAAGGCTCATTCCACCAGGGGCAAAGCTGCCACGACGGCTTTGCTGCGTAATGTTCCTATTGCGGAAATCTGCAAGGCGGCCACTTGGAAGTCGGTCCATACTTTTGCTGCGCATTACTGTCTGGACTCGGATGCCAGGGCAGATGCTCAGTTTGGGCAGGCTTCGCTGCGAAATTTGTTCGCACAGTAGTGGGTTGTCTTGTTTGTTCTCCACCGCTGCTGTTCTGTGGGGATGGGCTTGCCATTCTATTCACTAGATTATGACTATACACAGAGATCCCCTACTACAGAAGGAGTAGTTTCTTTTCTGTAACTCCAGTTCTGTAGTAGGGGTATCTCTGTTATAGTCATAAGCGCCCGCCCTCCTCCCCGGTGGAGAGATATTTATTCATATGAAGAATGCTACAGGTCTGGCGTGCTACGCCTTCAAAAAGAACTGAAAGTAAATGGGACCTGCTGGGCATTCTGGGATACTGGGGAAAGTTCTGGAAATCTGGAAAGTTTTCTTAAAGGCACAGTATCCTGTTCTAAGCCACATAATGGCGGCCTATGGGGCTTGTCTGTCCACTCCTTCCTCTCTATCATTCCAGAGGCTTTTGCTGGTAGAGGCAGGGTTTTTTCCTGTGTGGAGAAAAACTAGACAGGCAGTGCTGTTTGTGGATGTTGGTGGAATTCTAGTCGAAGTACTGGACAGTGTAGCCTGTGGGTATAGGCTGCATTATCTGTCTTTAAATTAAATTCTCTCTTAAAGGTGTATGCAGGTCTGCATGATTTGTCACCTTTTAGAGATTATTTTTTATTGCTCCGGGGTCCACGCACATGGGCGGGACTATTCACTAGATTATGACTATAACAGAGATACCCCTACTACAGAACTGGAGTTACAGAAAAGAAACTACTCCTTATCCATGAGTGGTGCTTTGTGTTTTTAGGTGCTATGCTTACTTAAAACGTTGAAATAACATATCTCCAGTTATTCTAACTGGATTCTTTTGCCGTTTTTGCTCTTAATTCATTTATTAAAATGTACTCTGTTTTAAAGTTTTTAGGGGCATATGTATCAAATACTGTATTTGCGATTCCCAAATAGCGATTTTTTCAGAATCGCTATTTGAGAATCGCAAAACGAAATGTAATAAAAAATGTGCAAATATTTAGCAATTCCTTGGTATTCCTTAATTGCGAGTCGCAAATTGCGATTCGCAATTAAGGAATGGATTCCCATTCATTCCTATGGGCCTAGAGGCCCATAGGAATGAATGGGAAGACATCCACAATTTGCGAGTACCCATTAGGTACTCGCAAATTGCGAATGCAATTTCAAGGGTGCAAGGGTGTCATAAGGACACCCTGATGCACCCCTGAAATGAGCATGTGTGCACATGTGGCGCACATACATGCCCCAAGGGCATGTATGAGCGCCACATGGCACTTTGAAAAATGCCAAAAAGTGCATTTTTTAAAGATATAGCAAATTACCACCAACTTGAAGTTGGTGGTAATTTGCGATTTTTTTAAGGAGAAATCACACAACTTGGGTGCTTTTTACATCGCATTTAAGGAATCGCATTTTGCTTTTGCAAAATAGGGAATCGCAAATGTTGCGATTCCCTATTTTACGAGGGCCTTTTGGGATGATACACCCAAAAGGCTTTTTTCTGTTCGCAAACGGGCTGATTCTTAGAATCGGCCCATTTGCGAACGGGAAATGGGCTTCATACATATGCCCCTGTGACTCTTAATTGGTGTGAATTTTTTCTTGTGTGGTGTTTTCACTTCATTACTGTTTGTGTGCTACATAAAGACTTTACATATTGCCTCTAAGTTAAGCCTGACTGCTTTTGTGCAAAGCTACCAGAGGTTTAAGCACAGGTTAATTTAGCGATTTCTGGTGTTCACCCTGATAGGGATTGTGGTTGTTGCTTCATTCAAACACCACATTTCTCACACCTTTCTTTACAGGTGACTTATTCTGTCCCCCCTCTATCACCCCCATCCCCCTGGAATTTTATCCCCCTCCGTGTTCGCGATACCTCATTTGAAAAAATCAATTGTTTTCCATTCTGGTTTGGTTTCAGATGCTGTTTTGCTGGTACTTTAGAACAGACTGTGGTGCTTTGTGGAATAACACTTGCCATACATTTTTTATGTTTTCCTTTTTTCCAGATTGCGTTTTTTTCTTTCTCAATTGGAGTATGCAAAGTAACACTTAATATTTTTGCAGACCAGTCCATTGAGAGAGCACCACAAACTGGCATATGACTCATAATTGCCTGAGGAATCTGACAAGTGGACCACTTGCCAGCAAAGGACTTCTTTCTTCCTGACTTTACCTCTGCTTGTGCAACTTTGCGTCAAGGTTTCTGGTTTTTCTTTTTTCAGCTGCTTGATCTGTTTTTAAGGTGCGTTTGTGGAACTCATTTGAAAAGATTTTAGATTTTCCATTATGATTTTCTTGGTAGGAGTTACATTTTTGTTTTGTTGCAGGTACATTAGAGTAGAATCTGCTGCACCTTGAGATCGTATTTCCCATTAACTTTTTATTTTTATTTTCAATCAATCAATGAGGGGGTTATAAAGCGCGCTACTCGCCCGTGAGAGTCTCAAGGCACTTTGGGGGAGGGGAGCAGCTCCGGATCAGTTGAAGAGCCAGGTCTTGAGGTCCTTCCTGAACGAGTGTAGAGTCGGGGAGCATTTGATGTTAATGGGGAACTTGTTCTAGGCTTTGGCTGCGATGTAGGAGAAGGCTCTTCCGCCAGTTCTGTTTCTGCAGATGCGGGGTACCTCTGTCAGGGCGAGGTCGGCGGAGCGGAGGTTTCTCCTGGGGACGTGAAAAGAGACTCTCTCATTGAGGTATTTGGGTCCGATATTGTTGAGGGCCTTGTAGGCATGGATGAGGAGAGGAGTTTGAAGGTGACCCTCTTTTCGACGGGGAGCCAGTGGAGGCCTCATAGGTGATGGGTCACGTGTTCATGGCGCGGAGTTCCGAGGACAAGTCTGGCTGCGGCGTTCTGGATGGTTTGGAGTTTGCTTAGAAG
This sequence comes from Triturus cristatus, assembly GCF_964204655.1. Lineage (NCBI taxonomy): Eukaryota > Metazoa > Chordata > Amphibia > Caudata > Salamandridae > Triturus > Triturus cristatus. The sequence goes on from NC_140592.1 coordinate 840,998,718, forward strand.
AGTTCTGTTGATTCTGGCGTAGAGGGCGTTGCCGTAGTCCAACCTGCTGGTTATGAGCGCATGGGTGACGGTCCTTCTGTAGTCGGGGGGGGATCCATTTGAAAGTCTTCCGGAGGATGCGTAGGCAGTTGAAATTAGTGGAGGCAACGGCGTTGATTTGGCGGTCCATGGAGTGGGAGGAGTCGAGGAGGATGCTGTGGTTTCGTGCGTGGTCCGTAGGGGTTTGGAGAATTTCCGAGGGCGGTGGGCCACCTGGTGTTGTCCCAGGCAGAGGTGCAGGGTCCGAGGATGAGGACCTCCGTCTTCTCTGAGTTGAGCTTCAGGCAGTTGTCTTTCAGTCAGTCAACAATAGCTTTATTCGGTTAAAAATTAAAACCATCAAAGCATACAACAAAATTTCATTTGCAAATAGTTACAATCAAAATAATCTTTCATCCAGGCTGCCACGTTCTTCATTCCTTCCTGGAAGCGGAGTCTCGTGACTTCGGGATGTTCCGTGAGTGAGAGGATGAGCTGGGTGTTGTCGGCGTAGGATACAATGCTGAGCCCATGCTGTCTGACGCTGGCGGCGAGGGGGGCCATGTAGATGTTGAAGGGCGTGGGGCTGAGCGATGATCCTTGGGGTACTCCGCAGATGATATTGGTGGGTTCGGAGCTGAAGGGAGGGATTCTGATCCGCAGAATATATCTGTGGGTTCGGAGCAGAAGGGAGGGAGTCTGATCCTCTGGGTTCTGCCGGAGAGGAAGGATTGGATCCAGTCTAGGGCGGTTTCTTGTATCCCAGCGTTGTGAAGTCTGGCTGCGAGCATGCGGTGCGAAACGGTGTCGAAGGCTGCGGAGAGGTCCAGTAGGATGAGGGCTGCAGTGTGTCCATGGTCGAGTAGCCTGCGGATGTCGTCCGTGGCGGCGAGGAGGGCGGTCTCGGTGCTGTGGTTGCTGCGGAATTCAGACTGTGTGACGTCTAGGATGGAGTTCTCTTCGATGAAGGCGGTCAGCTGAGCGTTTACGAGTCTCTCGGTGACTTTGGCCGCGAAGGGGAAGAGAGAGATAGGCCGGTAGTTTTTCAGGTCCGTTGCATCGGTGGTAGGTTTCTTGAGGAGGCGTTTGACCTCTGCCCGCTTCCAGTTGTCTGGGCAGATGCCGGAACTGAAGGAGGAGTTGATGGTCCGTCCTGGGTGCGATGGCGGCGGCGGCCCTGTGAAATATGTGCAGTGGGCGGTGGTCCGTTGGGGCTCTTGAGTGGGTTTTCTTCATGGTTGCAGTGATGAGTTCGACGGTGGCGGGATCCCAGGTCATGATGGTTGGCTTATCGGCGGCTGTGGAGGTAGTGGTGTCCGATGTTGGTTCGCTGAAATCGTTGTAGAGGGTCTTGATCTTCAGATGGAAGCAGGAGCTGAGCTTGTCACAGAGTTCCTGGGAGGGTGTGACGTCCGTGGCTTCGCTGGTAGGTTTGGCGAGCTGCTGAATGATGTCGAACAGCTCCTTGGCGTTGGCCGCTTTGGTCTGGACTTTGTCTCTTATGAAGGTCCGTTTGGTGTCTCTTATGCGCTGGTGGTATTCCTTCAGGGCGCTCTTGTAGTTGTTCCGTGCTTCCGTGGTTTTCTGGTTTCGCCAGGTTTTCTCTAGGCGTCTGCAGGAGCGTCTGGCTTCCTGTAGTTCTGTGGTGAACCAGGCGGCCTTCAGGGGGCATTGTGTGTCGGGGTTCTGGAGGGGTGCGAGCTTGTCGGCGCAGCAGGAGATCCAGTGGTGAAATTCTATGGCCGCGGTGTTGGTGTCGGTCGTGGAGCTGGGGGGGTTTTGGAGGAGGGTGGTGTTGAGGTCCTCCACTGTGACCTTGCACCAGTTCCATCTAGGAGGGCGTGGGGCGGGCCTGGGTGTGGTGGTAGTGTTGAAGATGAAATGGACGCAGTGGTGATCCGTCCAGAGGGGCTGGTTGGTGTGGCTGAAGCAGATGTTCGTTCCTCCCCTGAAGATGGGGTTGAGGGTGTGTCCAGCTCTGTGAGTGGGTGTGTTGACCAGCTGCTTCAGTCCGAGGTTGTCGAGGAGAGTGGTGGAGTCGGGTCGCTGATGTTGTCTAGGTGGAAGTTCAGGTCCCCGAGTAGAATGTAGTCCGTGGAGGTGATGGCGTGGGGTGCGATGATTTCGGCGATGGTGATTGCAGGCTGGGTCCGAGGTCCTGGTGGTCTGTAGATGAGGGTGCCGCGAAGCGTGGTTCTAGGGCTGGTCCGGATCTGGAAGTGGAGGTGTTCAGTGTTGGAGTCGGGGTCACTTGTGCTGGAGGTTTAGAGTCGGAGGGGGGTCTTGTGTGTGATGGCGAGTCTTTTCCTGGGCGGTGGGGGCGGTCCTTTCTCTGGATCTTGTAGCTGTCGGGGTTGGCCGTGGCGATGTCGGGTACGGAGGAGGCGTTGGTCCAGGTTTCCGTGAAGAAGGCGACGTCAGGCGAGAGGGTGTCGACCAGGTTCCAGATTTCTATGGTGTGTCGGTGCAGGGAGCGCACGTTGAGGAGTATGCAAGTCAGAGGTGCGGGCCTTCGGCTGTACCGGGTGCTTTGTCGATGGTGAAGGATCTGCGGCAGGGTCTACAGGAGAACTGTCCATGGGTGGTGGTGGGCGAGGGTCTTGCGCAGTTGGCGCGTAGTCAGGGATTGAGTGCGTGGATTGCATTTTTATTTCCTGTGGAATGTGATAACTCTGAATATTTTTGCAGGCCACTCCAGTGAGTGCACACCCACCTCACAACCCAGACAACTCAAACTTGCCTAAAGGGATCAAACAAGTTTGCCATCTCACTGCAAAGGACGTCTGTCTCTATGTATATATTTAAACTCCATGTGTGCAACTTCACTTCAGAAGGTTTTAGGTTTACCATCCTTTGCAACTGACCATTCTGTTTTCACACTGCGTTTGTGCAACCCCAGTTGAGGGCTTACAATTTACATTGTGGTTTTGTTTCAAAGCGTTTTCATTTTTTCTCTTTAATTGCAAGTGCTTGAGAACAGAATTTAGTGCATTTTGAAATCGCTGTGTCCTTAACTTTTTATTCTATTTTTGTGACAACAATTGAGTTGACTCTTTTTCCTTTGGACTACATGAAATAACGATGAATATATTTGCAGATCAGTCCAGTAACTGCCCCCACCCACTGCCAAGACAACCCAAACTTGCCTAGAGGGATAAAACAAATATGCCACTTCACTGCCAGTATATTTGAGCTTCCTAGAGATAAATGAGCCACCACACCAAAAGAACAATAGAGAAGTTCATGCAGCCTGTGAAAGCATGAAAGAATCAATCACATTTTCCTACCCAAATAACAGCAGCAGAGCAGATCAGGTCAGAGAGTACAGTGATGTAATGCTTGCTGACAGTGGAGTGATGTTTCGCTCTTTTTGCAATGTGTTGGTGGACCATGTTTAGAAGCACACAGTGGATATATATGTGCAATCCCAAAATCACTTAGTGTTGCACTGATGCTGCAGACCCACATTCTTTGTTGAAACACGCCCTTCAGATGACTGTGAGCTCCCTTTTCACAAAGTGTACAGCTGCCAATAAATCAAACCATGAAATAATAAGTGAGTCAAAGCCTGCGCAGCACTGAAAGTTCCACTCATCAAAAGCGACCACTCTGTGTTGTGCAAGTTTCTCCACAAGCAAGTATGAAATGGTGGAGCAATCCCAGGAAGCAATCAGCTACAAGATGGTTATTTCCGAGAGAGAGAGAGATAAAGAAGCTAAGGATGACTTAAAAAAGCAATTGTAAGATCAGAAAATCAGTTTCATATTTGACAAGACACCTGATGTTGAAGGACGATGTGTATTGAATGTTTTATTTGCAGTGGTCTCATGACAAGGTGGCTGTCAAATCCACACTCACCTAGCAGACACAGAGTTCCTCTTGCGGTGCAACCACGGAATTGTAATGCAAGCAGTTGTGAAGAATCTCACAAATTACACCATTGCCTTTAAGAACTTTACTTCCTCTAATACAGGTAATGCTGCATACATGCTCAAGGCATACAATACCGTGTTGAGGAATCTATATGCATTATCTTGCAGAGACTTCTAGAATGAAGCCGCGAATGGCACCTGACACTTGCAGTATCCACTGGAATTCTTTTGCTGCTGTCCAGTACCACTGCAGACACTTCAATGCCTAATCTATGTTTGTTGAGTCTGAGGTGTAATTTAGCAAGTTTCCTCCGGATTCCCTCAGAAATCTTCTGAAGAATTTGAATAGTAACAACAAGAACTGTATCAACGTTTGAGTAGACAGTGTGGCAGATAAAAGTTTAAACATTTTAAGTCTGACGGATCTGATCTAAGGTCAGGCACCAGTGACAATGAAGGTGTATTATTATCTGTAGAACAATTCAGTAGTCACTCTGGAGTCAATGTGACCATTCCTTGAGACTGCTGCAGGTGTTAAATTGGCTGAGAAAAAACAAATAACAGCCCAGTTCAATAAAGCGTTTGAAAACTCCCTTGAAAAGATGAGCAAGTACGTGGGTGAGACCCAACAGGGCTTTGGATTGTTAAAACAAGTATGCCTTTTCAATCCTACACAACTCTGATTCCTACCCTAGGTCAAGAGTGAATATTCAGCCATCCCTGTTTTGATCAAAGTTCCTGATCAGGAATATGTAGACCCAAAAGCAGTACAGGCATAATTTTTGGGGGTCGTTGATAGTGACCTCTTTTGGCATGGGATGCTGACCTCATTCTAGTCCTTTTACAGGTGACAGCTGTATAGGACTGTGTGACCAGTTCCGCAGATGCTGAAAAACTATTTTGTTAGCCTGAAGCCTGTCCCTCTCAGGGCAATTCATCCATGCATTATTGTTTTCACATTATAATCAACAGCAGGATGTTGGGCTGGATTTTGGCTGCTCAGAACAATTGGAAATATGTGACTAAGATGAAGCTGTGGCAGCATAAATGCTTTAAGCAATCTCTTGCCGTTGACTTTCATGTTCTTATATATCTCACAAAAATAAGCTTGTGTGTTTGGTACTGAAAGAATTGCAAAATAAATGGCAGCTAAAATGCTTCAGAATGTCATATTGGTCCTATTGCACGTTACAGAAATGATTGGAGGCAATTGTTACAAGTGTCACTTATTGTTCCTGGACCTCACCTGGCAAAAAGGGATATTGCTAGGTTGTGTAAGGCCACCTCTCCCCCTTTACTGGCTGTCTGGAAAAAGGGGGTTGACCACTGCATGGATATGGAGCTGCCTGTATTTAAGGCTAGGGGATGCCCGCAGAAGCAACCTAAAATCTGGAAGAGATGGGCAGAATATCAAGGCCTCTTTATCGAGCTCACTACCCAGATGAGAACAGATATATAAATATTAGGACAATAGGGAGGCGGACAACGGTAGTATTATGAGATTCACTAACATTCAAGTCACAGTGGCTGGGGGTACAAATATGAGAGCCAATAGAGCAGATGTAGCACAGCTGGTTACATTTCGAAATGTTAATGATGTATTTTACTCTGTATTTTTCCTGTATTGCTTTGACAAAGTGGATGTCGACATTATAGATATATTGCAAGATGTTTCCATTTCGTTCCACGAACTCGGTCGAACCGAACTGTATCTGTCTGTTGACAAAAAAAAAATTGTCCGTAAAAAAAATTAAAAAATGCTGCAGAATGTCCATATTTGTGCCGTAAAAGTTCTATTTTGGTGTTGAAAAGTTTACTAATTTATGCTGCAGTATCATGGGGAGCCATAAAATAGAGGGTTGTGACTTTACATTTGTTTTGGGGGTATTCGACTTGTCTACCCGTGTAAAGCAACCTGGCATTTTGCAAGCCCTAGTGCTAGATAAAAAAACGTTTCTATGCCCGCTGGAACATATTTTTACAAACTCTAGTAGACAGACTCTGGGGTGTAATGTAATTGAATCTCATATCATTTCCATGATCACCTCAATAATTGTGCACCAGAATTCATTGATCTGGGGACACATCCAACCTTAATGTTAGAATTTGGCATCCACAGCACTTCACCTAGACCAGAAAGCATTTTCCATGAGGCCGCTTTTCATCAACCTAAGATACATTCTATGCAGAAACGGGAAATTCATGATATATAGCATACTGTTAGGTGACAGGGTGACGGTTTGTGAAGAAAAGTAGCCCAGTCTACTTCAAGATAGGAGGTTGTTTAAAGTTTAATTTCATTTATCTCTTGAGGTTGACTTGATGATTGGATCTTTAGCTTATCCAGTATTGGGGTATCTTTCATAGATTCACATGCCTGAATCATTCCCCGTCGCCGAGGCAGGAGTCCCACGGTAAATACAAAAGTAATGCCAAAAGTAAATAACAGTAGTAGGCTAAAAGAAAAAGCCTAAAGCCTACATCTTAGTAGCCTATATACATCATTATAGTAAAAAGAACCTTAAATTGGTTCCAACCAATCAGCTACCAGCACCCTTTAGAACCTTCCCAGCAGAGGCAGTTCTCCTCAGATTTTCACCGCACGTCGTGTGGAAGGGAGTCTCCCTGAGTGCCACTCAGTTCTTCTAATTTTCTTCTGAATGTCTGACAGGAAAGCTCTTTTCAAACCCTGCAGGACCTGTGATAAAAAGAGGGTCCATGTGGATGACCAACATAAGGACTGCATTTATTGCCTTTATCCCAAACATGAGGCAAAAAATTGCAAGATCTGCCGTACCTTCCCTACCAAGACCCTTAGGGATAGAGTGGCAAGACTGCTCTTGTGGCTCAAATCTTCGGCTGAAGAGGATGACAGAGCATCTACTTCCAGCAAAAGAACCAGATCCCATGACAGCTCTTCAAGTGAGGGTAGAAAACACTTGAAATCATCCCATGATGTTTCTGACCCTACACAGAGGTCACCAAAATTTTCCTCTGGGTCAACGCTGTCTCCGTCATCCACAGCAGGCAAGGACTCAAAATAGGAATCTATTTCAAAAACTGTAAGTAAAAGCCATATTAAATCTGTCACGGTGACTACCTTGTCTACTATCTCTGTGACTTCTTCTTCTGCCTCATCATCTACGGCTACTATTTCAACTACGGCCATTCAATCGCCTATTTTGTCTACAAGAATCTCTATCCCTACCAAGAAACCAGTTCTTGAGGAGTCATCGACGAGAAAGTTGAAATCACCGTTGATGACCACATCGACATCGAGCTCATCGACCGTACCGTCGACTAAGCCGTCGACGAAGCCATCGATGAGGACGGCAACATTGAAGATCCCATCAACGAAGATCCCGTCGACGACGATCCCGTCGACGACGATCCCGTCAACAGAGAGCCTGTCGACGACGATCCCGTCGAGGACGATCCCGTCGACGAGGGATATACCTGCTCAATCCACAGTTTCTGCTTGGCAAGCTCTACCAGCGCAGTCAACGCCTAGGTCATCAGGCCTTTACCAACTTTATTATTGTTCCACATCGTAGATTCCAACATCAGGAAGGATGCCAGAGGGAAATGAGTCCCCTCCTTCCAACGCTCATACAGGATTTACAAGCCATGCTGGCGGATTACCGACGGAGGTTCCCCCCCACAGCAGACAATTCCAGAGAACCCACCCATACCAGTGGTGGCTCCTGTTCCAATGCCTCAACCTGAAGTTCCTGTTACACCGGTCCCTCCTTCAGGTTAAACGGAAGGGGTGCAAGATGACACTACTTCCTCCGAAGAAGAGATTGAAGAGGGTGAATTACGTGACAATACTAATATTCCGGATCCCTAGGATGACTACGTAATTCCAACGCCTTCTCCGCCTCTTCCTCTGCCGTCTGATTCTCCACCTGAGGACATCGGGGGCTTCCATAATTTAATGCAACGGGCTGCAACCAGATTTCAACTGCCAGTAAGAGTCGAGCAGACAGAATGTTACCTTCGTGATTTCAAGGAAGAGTCCAGGAAAATCACGAGAACTGTGCCTATAATAGACTATATTTGGAATGAAGGGGTTAAAATCATGAAGACTCCAGCATCTATTCCGGTGGTACTTCAGCGCATAGAGAAAAAATATCGTGCCCCTGCCAACAGCCCATCTTGCCTCATTGGTTACCCGCGACCAGATTCGGTGATTTCACAGGCCGCCCAAGAGCGATCTAAGAATCCTGCAACACCTATCACCACACCACCTGATAAGGAAGGACGTCGTCTGGACCTTATAGGCAAAAAAATCTCTACCATGGCAGCAGCCTCTATCACAGCTGCCAATTCTCTATCCATTATCGGTCGGTATGACCGTCAAATGTGGTCAGACATGGCGAGTTTCATTGACCTCATTCCAGAAGACCGTAGGCAAGAGGCAAGAAAGATTCTGCTGGAAGGGGAACGTGCCGTATCGGAAACTATAGACTGCGCTTTGGACATCGTAAACACCAACTTTCGTCAGCTTGCAGGAGCGGCAGTGCTTCGACGCCAGGGATGGCTTAAAGCCACCACTTTCAGACCTGAGGTGCAAACAAAGATTCTGGACATGGCCTGTGATGGAGAGTCTTTGTTCGGGAAGCACATTGATGAGGCCCTCTTAGCCATAAAAACTGACACGGATACCACACGATCATTGGGCACCCTTCAGTAGAGGCGTGGAAATTTCAGAGGATCAAGAGGGCGTGGTTTTTCATCAAGAGGCGGATACTAAAACCAGCAGAACAGGCAGTATCAATCCCACTATAGACAGCCCTACAGCCAGTCCTCATACCGACAATCGTCCACGGCTAGTTTCTCTCGTCAATGTGGCCGGAAGAGATCACAAAATCAAGGCAGAGACACTAGCAGGAAGCAGTGATCTCCACAGGGCGCCAGCCATATTACCCTCCTTACCCGTGGGCGCGAAGATTTCAGCTTTTATTCACAAGTGGCAAGAAATCACGTCAGATCGATGGGTTCTATACCTAGTAACCAACGGCCGCATCCTCGAATTCATCAAACAGCCACCTACTACTCCGCCCAGGGGTCCCCCTCCCCTCGTCTTCACTTATTATTCAAGGAAGCCTTTACGATGCTGCTCGAAAATGCCATAGAAGGTTCCATCATCTCAGAAAGGAACAGGTTTCTATTCTCGTTTCTTCCTGATCAAAAAGAAGTCAGGGGAATGGCGACCAATTTTAGACCTCCGCAAAGTAAACAATTTCCTCAAGAAACAAAGTTTCCGAACGGTCACGCTTGCCAAGATTTTAAGTTGTCTAAACGAAGAAGATTTTATGGCTTCTCTGGATATAGAAGACGCTTACTTACTTACATACCTATACACCCCAAACATCGGAAATATCTTCGCTTTACAGTGGCTGGTGTCCACTATCAGTTCAAAGTGCTCCCTTTTGGGCTGAAATTGGCTCCAAGAATCTTCACGAAGTGCTTGGCACCACTAGCAGCAGCATTGAGATCTCAAGGAATACAAGTATTCCCTTATTTTGACGATTGGCTGATCAAAGGTCCTTCAGAACAAGATACCAAGGTTGCCACAGAAGAATGTTTACATCTATTCGCTTCTCTGGGACTGACCCTCAACAAGAGCAAATCACAGTTACGCCCTCTCCAAGTCATACCTTTTCTCTGAGCACGGTTAGACATGGTCCAGTGCAAAGCATTCTTGTTGCACTACCGCCAGCTGCGTCTTCAGAAGTTGGCAAAGCTAATTGCAAAAAGAAAGTCAGTTTCAGTCCGAATGTTTTCCTCGCTCCTCGGAATGTGCTCTTCAGCGATACATCTCAAACCCTTGGCACGGCTCAAAATGAGACCTCTTCAGGAAGAACTGCACCTTCAATGGCAACAGGCCATGGGTTCGTTCGACGATACTATCTGGCTCACACAGCGCATGATAAATTTTCTACATTGGTGGTCACAGACCAAGAATTTAACCCAAGGCCTCACTTTCTTACAGACCATTCCAGACTTAGTTTTAACGACCGATGCCTCCATGGAAGGATGGGGAGCTCATCTGCAGGATTTGCAGAATCAAGGAAGATGGTCTCAAGTTCAAAGGCAACAGCATATCAACAGACTGGAGCTTCGCGCCATCTTTCTGTCTCTGCAAGCGTTTCTCCCAAGGATCGCGGGTTCGTCTGTGCTGGTCCGTACTGACAATACAACCAGCATGTATTACATCAACAAGCAGGGAGGAACAAAATCAGCTATGCTCTGAAAGGAGGCTCAGGAATTGTGTGAGTGGGTCACATTCCACAAGATAACACTGAGAGCCGAACATGTTAGGGGTCTCCACAGTGCCCTGGCGGACACGCTGAGCAGGTCTCTATCGGACTGTCACGAGTGGGAGCTAGAGCAGAAGCAAGTGAATACAGTGTACCAGGCTTGGGGCAGACCTGCGCTGGACCTATTCGCAACGAGGGAGAACAAGAAATGCTGTTACTATGCCAGCAGGCTCCCACAACGGGGATCAAGAGGGAATGCCCTGTCCATGCGATGGTCAGGGATTTGTGCTTACGATTTTCCCCCAATACCATTGATTCCGAAAGTGCTCCGCAAGATGAAGCTGGAGGGTTGCCGTTTAATACTGATTGCACCCCGTTGGCCAAGGCAATATTGGTTCCAGTAACTTCTCCTATTGTCCCAAGATAGGCCCATTCATCTTCTTTCAACACCTACAATGTTATGGAGGGACAGAGGGCAGGTACTTCATCCGGACCCACAGTCCCCGCACTTGCACGCATGGCTCCTGATTTCTTAGAGTTCAAGGACCTCAACATTTCACAGGACTGTCGTAAGATTTTGGCCAAATCCCATGCCCGGAGCACAGTCAAGACTTATCGCCTCAAATGGAAGCGATTTTGTTACTGGTGTGAAGCGAATAATATTCATCCAATTCAAGCTCCTGCAGAGCAAATACTCCCGTATCTGCTTTCTCTTGCCAAGTCTGGGCATACTTTTTCATCGGTCAAAGTACATCTTGCTGCTCTTTCCAGATTCAGGAAGTGCTCAAAACGTCCCTCTCTTTGCTCGTCTTCACTTGTCAAACAATTCATGAAAGGACTTTTCCGAGCTTTCCCTCCAGTGCGAGCACCCCCTCCAGAGTGGGAACTCAACACAGTGTTAGCGCAATTAATGAAGCATCCATTTGAACCGATCCATAAAGCGGATCTCAAATTCCTTGGAAGGTCACCCTTTTATTGGCTCTTACCTCTGCAAGAAGGGTTAGTGAGATCCAAGCTTTCACTATCAAAGAGCCCTTTTTGCAGTTTACTAGTGATTACGTAATCCTTCGAACAAATCCCAAGTTCATCCCTAAGGTACCGACACAATTTCACTTGAATGAACCAGTAAGATTAAAAACATTCTTTCCGGATCCATCCACTCCAGCTGAAAGAGCATTACACTCCCTGGATATTAAGCTTTGTTTAAAATTCTAACTACAGAAAACTAAAGACATCAGACAGTTTAACCAACTGTTCGTCGCCTATGGTCAAGCAACTCTTGGGAATGCAGTAACAAAGGCAACTATAGCCAGATGTCTGGCATCTGCTATTCATTTCTGCCATGTCAAGGCTAATAAGCCTTTGCAGAGGAAAGTCAAGGCTCATTCGACAAGAACTATTTCAACTTCTACAGCTGTGTTCTCTGGAGTGACTCTGGAAAATATCTGTCGTGCTGCGACATGGAAAAATGTCCACACGTTCACGAAGCATTACTGTCTTCAATCTTCGCATCAAGAAGATGCAGCGGTTGGACAGGTTATTCTACGCCATCTCTTTCATTAAGGTCAGATTCAGGTACTTTTCTCTTTTATGATAATCCATTACTTTTAATATTTATGCAAATATACAGGTTGATATGCCTAAAGATCGTAATTATTGCTATATATATATATATATATATATATCATGAAAAACTCCTCCAAGGAAAGAGCAGAGGCCACAGCAGGGGTAAGCAGGGAGGCCACTTTATTTAGTCACAAAACGGCGAATGCATTTCGGCATCATATATGCCTTCTTCAGCGCCAAGAGTCTTATGGGGAATTTGCAGGTAACATTGTGTATTTGAATGTTAGCCCCTAGATGATTGGTTAAATCCGCCCCGCCCCCAGGAGTGATGTCCTTTCTCACCAATTGTAGTGCACTGGGTGCATGTGCACTACAGATCCCAGGATGCAACATGAATCCAGGTAGGTAAGGCGGAATAATGACTTGCTGTTAGTGCCGAAATTACCATCACAATGTTGTCTGACCAAATCCCCTGCATGTTGTATGAACGACAATGTCCCCCTGGGTCCCCAGACCGCATCAACCTCCAGGAACAGGTTTCCACTCGGCGGGGGCAGGACCGGAGATCCAATCGCGCCCAGCGCAGAGTTAAATAACTCTGTCACCGCCCCATCTCCTCCTGGACCCGGGGGTGTGCCTTGGCATCCAGTACCCTGGAAACAAACAAAGTCCGCCACAGCAGATGCCAGCGAAGCCAAGGCCAGCTTTAGGATGCGGGTGCCTCTGAAGCGCGCCTCTGGCATGCGCGCTAAACATCATGAAAAACTCCTCCAAGGAAAGAGCAGAGGCCACAGCAGGGGTAAGCAGGGAGGCCACTTTATTCAGTCACAAAACGGCAAATGCATTTCGGCATCATATATGCCTTCTTCAGCGCCAAGAGTCTTATGGGGAATTTGCAGGTAACATCGTGTATTTGAATGTTAGCCCCTAGATGATTGGTTAAATCCGCCCCGCCCCCAGGAGCGATGTCCTTTCTCACCATTTGTAGTGCACTGGGTGCATGTGCACTACAGATCCCAGGATGCAACATGAATCCAGGTAGGTAAGGCGGAATAATGACTTGCTGTTAGCGCGGAAATTACCATCACGATGTTGTCTGATTAGGCCTGCACCCTAATTTTCTTTGTTGAAAAAAATTAATTTGGAAGGGAGCCGCGTGGCTTCCCTCCCAAGGCCTTAATCGGCCCCGGGGACCCCAACTCCCGGGTCATGGCCTTTTTTTTTTTTATTCTTTAGGAGGGGGGCTGCGTTGCCCCCCTCCTCAGGCCACTTATGGCCCCGGGGACCCCATCCCCCGGGGCCGGCCTTTGTTTTTTATTATTTAAAAAAAAAATATATGTTTATAGAAACACCTAGGACATGCTGGACAAACCGTATGTACCTATCACCATGACGATTTGCGTGATATTCATTAAAAGGCGACTATGCATACAATGAATCCACGTGGAATGTATTTACACCGCTAGTGAAGCTCTGACGTGTCTGACGCCCTACCGTGCCTAATCCTGGCGCCCCCGCCGGTGGGTACTCTCCAAGTAGACACCCTTGTTGTTTATTTATACAAACATGGGTAGCTATTGACGGGCACATTTAATACACACGCACACCAAGCCATTCAAAGGGGATTCGACAAAAATTCGACCAAACTATGCAAGAAACCCCCCTCACGGTTAATAAAACACACATCCACCGCCGGATGTGTAATACTTTTTATTTTACTCTCTGGAAAGGAGAGACGAACCTCACTTGAGAGTCACAGCGTGCTCCTGGCTGAGGCCAATGCTGTGTTACACCCACCAGTGCCCGCCGAGTGCCACACACCTCTGTGTTGTATTCCACCAGCTAGTGCGTATGCTATGACACTCTCTAGCCCATGTGCACTGTAACACCACCCCGTGAATATGTCATGCCACACTTGCCTTTGCACGGGTTATATTACCCCATCTAACGTGCCTTCCTCGATGCCTATGTTATAACGCACAGCGCTATGCCATACATATTACAATCTGGGATCCATATCTTTGTCACAGTGCATATACAACATTACACTCCCCAGCACATATTTGATATTACAACTTTAGAGACCAGTTAGGTTACACGACACTGCCCTGTGCATATTACACTCCAAGGTGCAGATCGCATAGCACGCACTAGTGCCTGTGCTATCTCGCGCTCTCGAATGAATCTGTCATTGCGCACAATGTATTGCATATTATATTTCACACCCCGGTTTATCTTATATCACACTTTTTGGTGCATAGTTTATACCATATACTGGGGTCTACTTATCGGATGCCTTGTTAATGCACGGTTCATGGCCAAACATAGCCAAGATATCAGAGATCTTATTTTAGACTCCCAACTAGATTTCATTTTTGTAACAGAGACTTGGCTCAAGGATTGGAGTAGCCCAGATGTTGCGGACGCTGTTCCATCAGGCTATCTTATACATAGGAATGACCGGCCAGTGGGTAGAGGTGGAAGACTGGCTATCATATTACGTGACTCATTGGTCTGTACTTTCTTTGAACTGGATATGTTACTGGAGGTGGAAAGATTGGGTTTCTGCCTTTCTTTGAATGCCACTTTATGTTTCTCTGGTGCTCTTATTTATCGGCCTCCTGGTCAAAGTGCTAAATTCATTAATTCACTTAATGACTCTCTAAGTTACCTCATGCTCAAATATGCTAATTTTACGCTTTTAGGTGATTATAATCTTCACTTAGAGGATAACACTGATTCTGGAACAGATAACTTCTCTCAAATTTTAGACCTGTTTTCACTACAGCAAATAGTGCATGGCCCCACCCATCTGGCAGGCCATACCCTCGACGGAGTCTGTTCAAATTTACCTTGGCTTGCTGCTGATGCCCCTGTCCCCCTAATCTGGTCTGATCATTCTTTCATCCCCCTTAGAATTACTATGCCTCCAATGACACAGATTGTGAAAATCTTTAATGAGTCACAGCAAGGCCCCTCATGGACACAGATGGTCTAAACTCCTAATTTATTGACGGTGGCCAAAAAATTTGCCCCAGTTTTAACAGGCAATACAGAGACTGATTCACACCTTTTTCAGTCCTGGCTCACTAACATCGGCAAGGCCATCATGCCCCTGGATATAAGGAGCAAGCCGTTAAAACCAAAAAATTTAAATACTCCCTGGTTTACGCCCAAACTGGCTCAAGCACTATTGCACTGCAGGCAATTGGAGCGGCAGTGGAGAAAGGGATATATAGATAAACAAAAAAAATGTTTTAGGGAAGGTAGGAAAGCATATTTTTCCCAGGTTCAACTGGCAAAAAAGGAATTCTATACAAACAAAATCAACTCAGCCCAAGACAATCAGAAGTTGATTTTTCAAATTGTGAAATCTTTTACAGCACCGATGGCGGAGCAAAGAGAGTTGCCTGCCTCCCAGTCATTATGCGATCAGATCTCCCTGTTTTTCGAGGAAAAAATCCTCACAATTCAGAAAAATTTTCCTGCCAGTAATTGCACCCTTGATTCCCCTCCGACGAGTAGCTCGACCTCCATTGCTGCATTTTCACCTGTATCGCTAGACATGACCCTCATGGCTATGAAAAAATGCAAATCTGGGTCTCCGTTGGATGCCTGTCCTCCACAAATTGTCAGAGGTAGCAAACCCTTTGATCAATCAGATTGTCAATTCATCTCTTAGCTCGGGCATCGTCCCAGCAGACTGGAAGTTGGCACTGGTTAAACCGCTAAAAAAAAACAACATATTGATTTAGCTGTGCTCTCCAATCTCCGCCCTATCTCACTTCTTCCAACCTTGGGTAAAATCACGGAAACTTTTGTCTTAAAGGAGCTTACAAAATTTCTGGAAGACCAACAGATTCTCCACCCATGCCAAGCTGGATTCCGGCCTAAACATTCTACGGAATCAGCCCTTATTGAAGTTTCTGATGCCCTGAAAATGATCGCAGACAGAGGTAGGAAGGGGGTATTCATTCTGCTAGATTTGTCAGCTGCATTCGACACGATCTCTCATGACATTCTTTTGAGGCGTCTCGAATGCAGCGGCATCTCGGGTATGGTGCTGAGATGGATTAAATCCTTCCTGACATCACGGAGACAGGCAATCACCCTTGGTCCTTTCCACTCCTCTGAACGTCACATTTTAGCAGGAGTCCCCCAAGGATCTTCCCTAAGCCCACTGCTTTTCAATGTCTATATGGCTCCCCTTATCACCCTGATCAGTTCCTTTGGGATTGAGGTTCTATCATATGCAGACGACACTCAAATGATTATCTCTTTGGATAACGACTCCACGCAAGCCGAAATGAATTTTAAAGCTTGTTTAACTGCGGTCCTCCAATGGATGTCGACTAATCATTTGAAGTGCAATACTGATAAAACAGAGATTCTCCCTATAGGGATCGGCACTTCTTTCCATCCGTCTAAGTGGTGGCCCGATGGGGCTACACCACCCCCTGAGGTGGTCAAGGTAGCCAAGAACCTAGGAGTCCAATTTGATAACTCCCTTTCCTTTCTCCCCCACACCAAAGCAGTCGCAGTAATCTGCTTCGGCTTAATCAAAACTCTAAAAAAATACTTCAGGTTTCTTCCTTTGTCTGCTAGAAAGTCCGTAGCAGTGGCCCTGATACTTTCTCGTATGGACTACTGTAACGGGCTATTGGCTGGAGCCAATAGATCAGTCTTAAAGAAGTTTCAGGTGGTACAACATGCTGCTGCCCACCTGGTTCTTAAACTTCCCAGAAATTCCTCAGCATCTGCCGCCTTGAATAATCTCCATTGGCTCCCGGTCCACAAAAGAATTCTTTTTAAGATTCTTCTTATCACGTTTAGGGCAAAGATGAAGGTTGGTCCCAAATTTTTGTCGGCACGTGTCACCCCCTACACTACTACTAGGCCACTCAGATCCTCTTCGGCAAACCTTCTAAAACTACCCAACTACAGATATAAACTAAAAGGCGCAAGAACACTAGCCTTTTTGGGTGCCAGAGCATGGAATAAGTTGCCAACCCAGATCAAACTCTGTAATACTGAACTTTCATTCAGGAAAGACCTCAAAACTTGGATCTATGGTATTTCGGACGACTGTTGTTTTGCTCTGATCTAATCACTCTCAGTAAGTTTATATTCTGTGTCTTCACTGCCGTATGACGCTAGCGCCAAGATACTCCTCGCGGAGTGATAGTGCGCTCTATAAATACAAGCTCAAATCAAATACCATATACTATATCTAGTTTTCATTTTCATCGTGCTCTCAGGACTATGTTCTATATAACACTGCGTCCAACAACCCTTTTCACGGGCATTACATTTTGCGATGGGGGGTGGAGGGTCAGGGGGTGTTTCTGCCAAGTGAGCCCGGAGTCACAGTCACAAACGTCCTCTTCTTTCTGAATAAAAGTGAGATTATGCTGCATACTTGTTCATATTTTAAGTAGTTCGCACAGACAAAACAACAATAAAGTTCCTAATACCCACCTTCTCTGAACAGTTAACTTGCTGCCCCATCCACCTCCTCCCTATCCTCTGTTGTCTGAATCCATGGACTAACCTCCTCCCTCCTGCCATGTATGGTCTGATGTGCTGCCACTGCCCTCCATTTAGCATGATGTACCAGTCCACTCCTCCTGCCCTCCATTGCCCAATTCCATGGCCCATCATTGACCTCCTGCTTAGCCTCTGTGCTTAGCTTGCTGCCCCTATTCTCCTTCCCCCTGCCCTTCGATGTCTTTGTGCATGCCCCTGCTCCATCCTTTTTGCCCACCATGTTCCATGGACCTGCCACTCTTATCTACTCTGAGTGTTTTGTTGAGCTGCCACTCCCCTCCCACCTGCATAGCATTGTCAGATGACTGTAACCTGTCCCTGCCACCTCCACCCTGCCTGTCCACATGCCATGCCCCCAGCCCTTCCTCCTGTCCTCCATGGTCCATTTTACTGCCACACCCTTCTGCCCTCCCTGGTCTGTTGTGCTGCAACTACTCCTCCTGCCTGCCTCACGCGGTCTGTTGTGAGGCCCCTTCCCCTGAACTCTCTTGTCTGTGTCCAGGTCCTGACCCTCCCTTCTATCCTCCATGGTCCTTTGTGCATGACCCTGCTTGCCCATCATAGCCATTGTGCTGCCACTAACCCTCCCGCTTGCCATGCATGGTCTTCTGTGCTGCCATGGCCCCTCCCACCTTCCCTGTGTGGTCAGCTAGCTGCCCCTGACCCCCTCCCACCTTCCCTCCATGGTCTGTGTGTATGCCATCATAGTCTCACTGTTGCTCTCCATGGTTTGTATTGTTTCTAGTGCCCATCCTGCCTGACCTCCATGGTCATCTTGCTGCTCCTGCCCTGCCCCTTTGCCCCCAGCCCTCTGTTTCCATGTGCAGACCCCTATTCCCTCCCACCTGGCTTGTCTGTTCCATTGTAATGCCCCTGATCTGTCCCTCCTGCCCTTTATGGTCTGTTATGCTGCAGCTTTCTCTCCTGTCTGTCCATTATGGTCAGCTAGCTACCATTGCCTCTTTCCCCTCTGTTCTCTGTTGTCCTGTTGGTCCTGTCCCCTCCCTATTGCTTTCTATGGATTGTTGTGCTGCACTCCCGTCCCGCATGCCCTGTGTGGTGTATTGTGCTGCTGCAAACCCTGATGCCTGCCCTGTAGGGTCAGTTTGGTGCACCTCTCCATGTCCCTCCTGTCTTCTGTTATCCGAGTCCAAGTCCCTACCCCAATTCCTCCTGCCTACCATGATCCAATGTACCATACTTGTGAACATTTTGAACTTGGTAAGGGGGAGATTTTGAAAAAAAACTGGGGCATTGATTTTCCCCTTTGAGTTACATTGAAAAAGAGGAGATTGTAGACAGGAGACAGATCAAATAAAACCCATTTGAGCTTAAAAACATTGGACGTTTCCTGGCTGAAACGGGTCTGTTGGCATGTATGGTTGTACTACCACTGCCTCTTCCTTCTGCCCACAATGGTCTATTATATTGCCACAGCCTCTCTTGCCAGTCCTGTGTTGTTGGTTTGTTGCCCCTGCTCCCCTTTCCACTGCCCTCCATAGTCTGTTGTGCTGCCACTGCCCTTCCTGCCTGCCCAGTGTGGTCAAATTGTTGCCTCTGCACTCTCCTACCTGCCTTCAATTTTCAGAGTTCATGCCCCTGGCCTCTGCCTCTCAACAGTATCCCAATGAACAACTAGATTGCTAACATTCTATATTTATTACAAACGCGTGGAACGCCTGACGTCATCTTGATGTAATCAAAACTGTAATACCTAGAGCATTTCCTTCAGAAATTACATATATGAGAGGGTCTTATTTGCATCAAAATTATGGTTAGTGCTCTAAAAAACTAAAATTAGGACATATTTTCTGAGTTTTCAAATAGCGACAAAGAACTTTTAAATTATTTGTAATCTTTATGTTTTTTTATCCAGTTGACCACTTGATTAAATGTTGCACTTAGGGGAGAGGATGTGGTGTTACTTCCAGAGCTGCAGACTTTGCAACTGGGGAACCAGGTTGGAGTTTCTGCTTCAGCTCAACATTCTGTGATTCTGGTCAAATCACTTAATCTCCCCATGTCTACAACCAAAATGAATTTGATCTTGTGTGATGTAACCAATGCTCATGTAAAGCACTCCAATACCTGACAAGTCTGCACTATATAAACTGCAAATACACAAAAAATAAGTGTTTTGCACACTTCTGTCATTGGGCTACATCTGGGTGATATTTGTGCTGCATTTGGGCTCTTTTGTCTCTGGTGGCCATCTTGGGAGATTTATTTGTTATGAAGGTTCCTACTTTCCTCATTTACTGCAGTCTCCTCAGTAGGAAATGCTTTCAGTTTTTTACTTTGATTCCATCAAGAAGGCATTCAGATGTGTCACACATTTGCCATAAATTCTGAATGTTAGCACTCTAGTTGCTCATTAGATCACTGTAGTAAAGCTACTGCTCACCACGGAAGTCTGCTGCTGGTATTAAAAGTGCATGTTTCAGTCTGCATATCAGAATTTTTTTATGAAATAGAAGAGGATTTGAGAAGTCACTCAAAATGTGCCCTAATTTTTCTTTCTTCAGCACTAATCATAATTTCTATGGCAAAATAAACCCCCTCATTGTGTTCCTTTTTAAATTAAATGTTTTAAGTGTTACCAGTTTATTCCAATCAAGATGGCTTCAGGTGTGCCATACTTTTGTCATAAGTAAGACTGTTAGCGCTCTAGTTGTTCGTTAGAACACTCTGGGACATTCTGTCATTGGGCTATACTTGGGCTACATCTGAGTGATATTTAGGCTACATTTGGGCTCTTTTGTCTCTGGTGGCCATCTTGGGAGATTTATTTGTTATGAAGTTTACTCATTTCCTCCTTTACTGCAGTCGCCTCAGTAGGAAATACTTTCAGTTTTTTACTTTGGTTCCATCAAGAAGGCATTCAGATGTGTCACACATTTGCCATAAATTCTGAATGTTAGCACTCTAGTTGCTCATTAGATCATGTAGTAAAGCTACTGCTCACCAGGGAAGTCTGCTGCTGGTATTCAAAGTGCATGTTTCAGTCTGCATGTCAGAATTTTTTTATGAAATAGAAGAGGATTTAAGAAGTCAAAACGTGCCCTAATTTTTCTTTCTGCAGCACTAATCATAATTTCTATGGCAAAATGAACCCCCTCATTTTGTTCCTTTGTAAATAAATGTTTTAAGTGTTACCACTTTATTCCAATCAAGATGGCTTCAGGTGTGCCATACTTTTGTCATAAGTAAGACAGTTAGCGCTCTAGTTGTTCGTTAGAGCACTCAGGGACATTCTGTCATTGGGATATACTTGGGCTACATTTGGGCTCTTTTGTCTCTGGTGGCCATTTTGGGAGCCTTACTTGTTATGAAGTTTCCTAATTTCCTCATTTACTACAGTCTCCTCAGTAGGAAATACTTTCAGTTTTTTACTTTGATTCCATCAAGAAGGCATTCAGATGTGTCACGCATTTGCCATAAATTCAGAATGTTAGCACTCTAGTTGCTTATTAGATCACTGTAGTAAAGCTATTGCTCACCAGGGAAGTGTGCTGCTGGTATTGAAAGTGCATGTTTCAGTCTGCATGTCAGAATTTTTTAATGGAATAGAAGAGTATTTGAGAAGTCACTCAAAATGTGCCCTAATTTTTCTTTCTGCAGCACTAATCATACTTTCTATGGCAAAATGAACCCCCTCATTTTGTTTCTCTTTAAATTAAATGTTTTAAGGGTTACCACTTTATTCCAATCAAGATGGCTTCAGGTGTGCAATACGTTTGTCATAAGTAGGAATTTTAGCGCTCTAGTTGTTCTTTAGAACACTCTGGGAAGCTGCAGTAGAACACAAAGGAACCAACTGGCAGTCTCTGCCCTTGTTGGATGTACATGTTTTACTGAGAATGTCAGACTTCTTTCTCACATGACTGAGAAAGATAATGTGAATTTACAGAAAATATGCTCTCAGTTTTGCCTATAGATCACCTTCCAAACCTCTGTGGGAAAAGCATGAAAAAATAGTTTTCTCTCAAACATGATTCATGATATCACAGCAGAAGGCTTTTTCACATGGTAAAAGCACCTTAGAACACACCACAATTCCTAAAATGAGTATGGTACCATCAACAAATGATTTCTAATGTAACCAAAGTCTTAAAACCTTCTATTAACTGCAATGCTTTTTAATGAGGTGATATCATGTATATTGGTCCCAAGATGGCTGCCAACACTTCTTGGATGAAGTACTGACAGCCAATCAGATCTCAAGATGAGATTTGTGGTTAGGCTCCACCCAGATATCACTAACATTTTTACCCTAATTTTCTCAGGAACTACTGAACGGATTTACAACATTTAAGCAAAAGGCACGAGTCTGAACTGAGGACTACCTTTTTGCCAAATTTGGTGTAATTCCGTTCAGCAGTTCGGGCTGTAGCTGCGTCAACAGGTCCTATCGGAAAATGCATGGGGAAAACGCGTTTTGGGACCCCCCTTTTATCCCGGCCCCCGCTTGACGAATTTTCAGGATAGGAGCGGACCGGAGCTGGCCAAATGTTTGGAAACTTTCGCGAAGATTCGTCAATCGGCGCCAACGTTATTCCAAATAGAATGTTGCGGATTTCCTATGGAAAATAGGTCCTAACTATAACTACCTACTGGCGACCGCCAGTAGGTAATGTGTATATATATATATATATGTATATATATATATATATATATCAGCAACCACTTCCAGCACTTCCTTTCGGTGAACATGGAAATCAATGACCCACAAGGAAGCTTGAAATGACAGGTAAATTTATTTCTCCTTTCTCTCACTCCTCACATGACGCGTTTCGGGCATCGAGTGCCCTTGATCACATAGTGCGACAGCGGTACGTCATTATTGTTTTATACAATATTTTTTTCATTGCTACACCACGTGATAATAGACAGTGACGAAACACTTGTAATATGGGGCTTTCTTCTGTGTAACCTTACATATATTAGGTCTTTATTTGAATCCATAGTGTTTGCACACAGTTACATAATGTATGCATCCAAATATAGTACCCAAGCGATATTGACGACATATTGTGTGCAAATCACGCTAAGTTTTTTTACCCTGTGCAAATTACGCAACACATATGTGTAAATTGCGCAATATGTGCCAATTATGAGGTGATATCATTAAATCTCAAGGGTTATTTCCTGTGCAAATCAGGCATACCTTGACATGTGCCAGATTTACAACCACATGTGCAAATTACAGCATAAATGCGAAAATTGTGCAAAATACGCAACTGACATGTGCAAATTACGCAGTACGTGCATATAATAGCATTGAATCTCCATGGATATCAACAGTGCAAATTACGCATAACGTGACATGTGCAAAATATGCAAATATCCGTGCAACTTCCCGCCTAAATGCGAAACTAATGTGCAAATTATGCAAAGGTATGTGCAAATTTCTGCATAATACAGCAAATGTCTATATATAGACTTAATCAATATGTTGGGTACAATTACTATGTATAAAAGACCATCATTCTTATCCATGGCTGCCTTAATGCATTTAGTTTCGATTTTGTTAAAAAAATGTAACAGTGGAGAATCCATGTGTATGAATACACAAAGCCACCCATAATACAAGTTCTTATATTGATGATTATATTTTGTGTTGCCAATAAATTTAAATTTATATATATATATATATATATATACATATATATATATATATATATATATATATATATATTACCTACTGGCGGTCGCCAGTAGGTAGTTATAGTTAGGACCACGTTTCCATAGGAAATCCGCAACATTCTATTTTGAATAACTTTTGCGCCGGTCGACGAATCCTTGCGAATTTTTCAAAATAGGTGGGGCGCTACGCTCCGCTCCTACCCTGAAAGTCTCGGGGGGATTCGTCAAGCGAGGGCTGAGATAAAAGGGGGGTCCCAAAACGCGTTTTTCCCATGCCTTTTTCCATAGGACCTTTAGACACAGCTACAGCCCGAACGGCTGAACAGAATTACTTGAAATTTGGCAGAGAGGTAGTCCTCAGGTCAAGGAAGTGCCTTTTGTAGGTTTGGTGTAAATCTGTTCAGTAGATTCTGAGAAAATAGCCTTTAAATCAATATATATATCTGAGCCAGCTTACGGTGCGCTTACGGTGCGCTTACCGTACGCGTATGGTGGCGTGCGCGAGCGCGATTCTGATTGGCCCTTAGATCTTAGTAAACATTCGAATCGGTCGAAACCAGGAAGCGGCGGCCGCCATTTTCTCTCTCGCACTCTGAGGGGGGAGCTGATAAACAAATGCCAAAAACATATAAAGGGGCTGTTTAGACAGCGCCCATGCACATAACCATGTTATTTGAGTCTTCAAAGATCCCCCAAGGCAAAAAACGGTAATTTTTTATTTTTCGAAAATTTCGCCGATTACGCTTACCGTACGCTTACCGTACGCGTACGGTAAAAAATTATTAAAAAAAAAAAAACCCCACTCTCTCCACCCCGTGTGCAAATGGTGGCCGAAGGCCACCATTTGTGCATGGCATATAAGAGCACAGCATTTCCCCAAAAAATTTCAACAGATTACCTATCACAAGGAAGCGCATAATATGTCCTCCATGTGCGCACGGTGCGCGAAGCGCATCGTGCGTACATGGCCCATCTAGCGTAACGTGGGCACGCGGTGCGCGTAGCGCACCGCGTGCACGGCACTAACTGCGTAAAGTGGGCGCGCGGTGCGCGAAGCGCACCGCGTGCTCACTGTGCGCGCACCGTGCGCGCACGGAACGAACTGCGTTAAGTGGGCGCGCACGCCACGAATGGCGTAAAGTAACTTAGCATTTAAAAAAACGTACAAATTCACTGAAAAAACCATAGGTTTCACACACGTTATAGTTAGGAATTAGCATTTAAAAAACCTTGCAAATTCACTGAAAAAACCATAGGTTTCACACATGTTATAGTTAGCGGAAATTTTACTGATAAAAAACCAATGAAATTCCCCCGTTATAGTTAGTGCAGGAAGGGGGCGGGGCTTCGGCGTCTTCGGTGATGGCCGCCGATTTCGGGAGCTCCGCAGTACCGTGACACAGTTCACCCTCTCCAGGATAGTTTTGCTCCTTTTCGGAGCGCGGAAAGGACATATATCAGCGTCGGAAGTGTCTCCTGATGCAGCGCAATATTTTTTCCGCCGTTTGGTGAGCTCCTAACAGTTTTTTCTCCTCAAAACGGCTGAAATGCTCTCACGGCCGCCATTTTGTTTTCATTTTTCAGGCGTTTTTCACATATCCTGATATTTTACCTCAGAAGTTGCATATTATCGCCTGAAATGTCTGCCTATCCAGAATTTTTCTACTACCTCATTGATTTCCAGTGGTAGGATGTGCTTGGGTCATCGTATCTCTCCAGCTGTGTAACTTATTTACCAAAAAGTTATTTTGCTCCGCATCTGGTTCTGGTCTTGTGGGTTAATACTCCTTTAACCAGATTCCACACCTCTGCCAGCTTGCCGTGTGTTACAATTCTCTCTGGGTCTGACTCTTTTGAAGCCGTCATCACCATTTCTACGTCTAGCACATTTCTACGCTATGGCGGCAACTCGAACCAGTCGTAAAGAGGCGCCACAGTCCGCTGGTGCCTCTTTAGAGGACTTCAACCCTTTTACTATATTGCCAGAAACTGCAGATGAAGCTCTCAGCGACCCTATGGCCATAAAAAACGCCTCTTCGTCTACGACTCGTTTGGGCTCCAAGCAGGGGTCTAAAATTCCATCTTCGGCTCCCCTCACCCCTAGGAAGAGAGGGAAAGCGAATCCTCCATCTCCTACTGGCTCTTCTACACCTCTTTCAATGGAACTTCTCCTTGAGGAGATTCGCGCCCTCAAACCCTATATGGAGGAAACCAACACCCGTTTGCTGAGATTAGAAGATAACTGGTCTCACACTGAACAGCGGGTGGAGGGTCTGGAGAAGCGTGTTGATGCAGTTCAGGAGTTTGCTGACAAGGTTCCTCTTATCCATAAAGATGTTGAACGTCTTCAACAGCAAGTTGAACAATTGGAAAATCGTAATAGGCGTAACAACCTGCGAATTTATGGTTTGGCGGAAGGTCTGGAGGGTTCTAACGCTATATCTTATTTTCAGTCATTTCTTCCGACTCTTCTTGGCCTTCCGGAGTCTCCTCCATTAAATATCCAGCGTGCGCATCGTTTGGGCCAGAGTCCCCGTTCCTCATCTCCATCAACAAAACCCAGAGGAGTAATTTTGTACTTTCTGGAATATACGGATTTACTTAAGGTCTTACAAGCAGCCAAACAGCGGGGAAAAATTTCCTGGAACGGTTCCAACCTCTTCTTCGCTCAGGATTATGCCAAAATAACTGCTGATCGTCGAAAAAGGTTTTTAGATATGAGACCAGCTCTACGCAGTTTGAATGCACGTTACGGCTTATTCCATCCCTGCCTTTTTAAAGTGACTCTTAACAATAGAACCACCAACTATGAAGACCCAGCTGTCCTGCAACAATTTTTGGACTCTTGTAAAGGAATGTCCATGGATATCTCTAAACCATGATATGTCGTGTAGTGTTTGTTGTGTTTTTACCCATTATTGTACACTTTGTGTGTTTCAGTCATTTTCGTGAGTTTTTGATGTCATTATCACTTATCACATTAATTGTTATTTTATTTTATTTTTTCTCTATCAGGTTGTGGTTTCCGTGCCTCTCTACATAATATTCTACGTTTCGCCTGGATGGTGTTTCTCTGTGTACTTCGCGTCCTGCGTCCTCCCGTCTGACGTGTGGCCCTCCCCATATGGCTCCACCTACCCCGTTACTCTTGTTCTTTTGTGGTATGTTTTTCTGTTATTGTACTGTTTTATCAATTGTTAGCTTTAATTTGCTCCTCTGTTTTCTATTCTTTCTCTCTTTCCCTCCTTTCTCCTCATTCCTCTGTTCTTCCCTATCTTTGGTTGTCCTTTTATATTTCTCATATGTCTACAATGTTTCTCTTATTCTCACTCTCTTTTTTCTACACTGTTTCCTGATCTTCTCTGTTTCTCACTGCTATTTTTCCACAATAAGAAGTTGCTTTCATGTTTTGTTGTGTTTTTTGAACACTTCTGTCTTTACGCACAATTCATTCTTTTACGACCCATTTTGAATATGTTTAAATAAGTTCTATTATGTCGTTAAACATTATATCTTGGAATGTTAAAGGCTTGGGTTCTCCTATCAAACGCCAACGAGTTTTGTCTCATATTGCAAACTTAAAAGGTGATATTGTTCTTCTACAAGAAATTCATATTCCCGACACTGAGGTAACTAAATTGAGACGATGTTGGGTGGGCAATGTTTTCGCATCACCAGGTTCTGGAAAACGCAATGGCGTTGCTATTCTCTGTCATAAACGCTTAGATGTTCAGCTCATAAGTCAAGATAATGATTCAGAGGGTAGATGGGTTGTGGTCTCTTTACTGATTAACAAGATTCCTTTCACCATTTTTAATGTTTATGCCCCCACTTCCCCTGATAAATTGTTTTGGCCTCAAATTCTCTCCCGTTTAATGCAATGTACTGATAATTATTAAATTTTTGGGGGAGATTGCAATATGATTGTGGATCCCTTTATTGACAGGAATTCCGGCTCCAGGTTTGTCCCGTCCTCTATGCACTCTCAATTTATGTCTGCTATTTCCCAAAGAGCTCTTGTAGATTCTTGGAGGCTTTGTCACCCCACACTACAAGAGTATACTTACTACTCTCCTGCCCACTCCTCCCAATCCCGAATAGATTATCTTTTTATTTCTAAACCTCTTCTTCAACACATTTCTCATTCGGACATAGGTTCTATCCTACTCTCTGATCATGCCCCGGTTTCCTTGAATTTAGATTTACTTCCTCCCACTAAAGGAAATAGACGCTGGAGATTCAATAACTCTCTTCTTTTAGATCCTAAGTTCCCGCCAGCCTTTCTCGAATTCGCTTCTTTATTCTTTAAAGAAAATGAATCCCCTCAATTATCTCCTCAACTTGTATGGGATTCTTTTAAGGCTGCTTCTAGGGATTTTATTATATCCTTTGTTGGTCGAAAGAAACGTGCAGCTTTTCTTTCTTCCCAAGCACTTATTTCCCAAATCAAAAATCTGGAACATCTTTACTACTCATCGAAAAGTCAATCTACCTTGAAAGAATTAATTAATGCTAAACTCTCCTTCAATAAGATTTCTACTGATTCAGCAAATTTATATTTACTCAAGTCTAGTGCTAAATTCTATAGTGCGCAGAACAAATCTGGCAACCTTCTTGCTAATTATCTCAAGATCAAAAAGGAACGTACTAAAATAGATTCTATTGTATCCTCTACTAATGCTGTGCTTCATAAAGACGAAGACATTCTTTTGGAGTTTTCTAATTTCTATAAATCCCTATACACCCCTGAATCTACTCCTCTTTTATCTGACATTGACAAATACCTAGCTTCCATTCCTCCACCTCCTTCTTTAGATGTTGATTTCTCTGTTTTAGAATCTGATATCCAGACCAAGGATATTCTTACTGCTATTCAGTCACTTAAAAAAGGAAAGGCCCCAGGTCCTGATGGTTTTACCATAGAATTTTATATCCACTTTTCCAAATTACTTATTCCTAAATTACTCAACTTATTCTTGTTTTTTATATCTTCCCGAAAATCTGAAGGTTCTTTTCAAGAGGCTTTGATTTGCCTTCTTCCAAAAGAGGGTAAAGACCATACATTATGTAAGAACTACAGACCCATCTCTTTAATCAATCTAGATTATAAGATTTTTGCAAAGATTCTTGCACTTCGTTTGGATAATATTTTACCTCATTTAATTGGCAAAGAACAATGTGGCTTCATTAAAGGTCGTCATCTCTCAGACAATACTCGCCTCTTTTTCAATGTCCTTAGTAAATCTCAATCCCATAAGTCTTCGTTAGCAGCTGTAGCTTTGGATGCTGAAAAAGCTTTTGATAGAGTTAATTGGCAGTTTATTTTTTCGACTCTTACTTGGTTTGGTTTTGGCCCTAAATTTTTATCCTATATTTCTTTACTTTATTCTTTTCCGAGATCGTTTATTTTAGCTAATGGCCTTGTTTCTTCCTCTTTCCCACTTCTTCGTGGTGTTAGACAAGGGTGTCCTCTTTCCCCCCTTTTATTTATTTTGACGTTAGAACCCTTTTTATCTAAAATCCGGATGAACGAAAATATTACTGGCTTCCCCTACAGGGACAAACACTTAAAGATCTCGGCGTACGCTGATGATATTCTTTTATTTCTTTCTAATCCTCAAACCTCTCTACCGGCTTTTCTTTCGGAAGTTTCTTCTTTTTCTTCTGTTTCAGGATACAAACTTAACGTAGATAAATGTGAAATTCTTCCATTAAATAAATATTGTTTTCATGCTGATTTTGTATCTTCTTCTTTCCACTGGAATCCTACCAAAATTAAATACTTAGGTTTATGGTTCACCCCTTCTATTAAGGAAACTGTATCGCTCAATCTTAAGAACCTCCAATCAACTTTAATTAGTTCCACAACACGATGGCATCCCTTGTTTCTATCTTGGTGGGGTAGATTGGATTCTATAAAAATGATGTTGGTCCCCATAATCTTATTTTTCTTATCTAATCTGCCTGTTAACATCCCTAAATCCTGTTACAAACAATTATATACTATTTTATCAAAATTTTTGTGGCAGAATAAAAAGTCTAGGATGTCCTTTTCCAAACTTAAACAGCCTAAAAATTTGGGTGGGGTTAATTTCCCTGATTTTGCATTATACCATACTTCTTTCTTTCTTAAGAATTCTTCTTCCCTACTATCTCAAAATACGACTGATTTATTATCATTGCCTCTGTGGGTATATATTGAATCCTCTTTCATTTACCCTCTCTCATTTGATGATTTTTTATCCATATCAAACACTCCTCAGAAATTCTCCTTTCCTATTCTTAAACATATTCGTAAAACTCTTCATCCTCTCATGCTGGATGGTTTCGATGATCGTACCCATTTCTTACAATCACCGATTTGGTATAATACTCGTATTAGGATCAAGAATCGGACCCTTTTTTGGAAGGAATGGTTCAATCTTGGTCTTAAATGGACTCATCAACTTTTCATAGGTGATACTTGCATTCCTTTCCGTATATTGCAACAACGCTTCTCTCTTCCCTCCTCATTTCTTTCTAAATACAAATTACTGTCCTCAGCTGCCCAAAGTTCCTATGATAAGCTTCCGGCTTCCTCTACACAGATTTTTTCTTCTCCTGTTACGATTTCATTTTTGAAATCGAACCCCTCAGCCTCTCAAATTTACAATAAATTGAGACACATTAATCAAACTCGGGACAAATCTGCAGTTGAAACTAATTGGGAATCCGACTTATGCACTTCCTTTTCCACGTCAGTATGGGATAACATCTGGATTAAGATAAGGAAATCTTCTAGAGCAGCAAATACTACACAAACATTATTTTTTATATACAATAGACTATTGATTACTCCAGCCAAATTACATCAGATTAACCCTAGCTCTCCCTCTACATGTTGGTCATGCCCAGCTCCTGTTGCGGACCTTAAACATATGTTGTTTACTTGCCCAGTCATTCATCAATTTTGGGTTAAAGTTTAGCAGCAAATTAACAAAATATTTCACACTCATATCCCCTTTTCCTTCTCTCACATTTTTCTAGGTAGTGTTGCAGAAGTTTGGCCCTCATCCACTTCCCTTAATACTCTTATTATTGACTTACTCATCGCTGTTGCCTTTCAACAAATCACTAAGTCGTGGAAAAATGCTTCTAATGTCTCTTTTCAAGCCTGGTGGTATGGCGTTTGTTATAACCATAGGTTAGATCGAGCTTATGTTTACCCGATTACTCTGGCTATTAAACGTGACTTGCTATGGCTTCCTGTTACCAGCTTTTTAGATCTATCTGCTCAATCATTGCCATCTCATGTTCCTGCCATAGAAGAAGTTTCCAAGCCTCCTTAAATTAAGTTTAATTTTATTAAGGTAATTTAAATGTTGTTCTATTTTATATATGCTCTCAATATATAAGTGAATTTGTGGTAGTGAGTTCATTACAATGTACCTGTTATATTTGGTGTATAATATTGCTCTATGGTATTGTTATAGGAATTATTTATATTTTTTCCTTTTCTCTCCTCCCCCCCCCCCTCTTCTCCCCTCTCTTCTTTTTCTCTCCCCTTAGTATATATAGTGTATTTTCTATTGATAGTACTTCTATATGCTAGATTGTATTATTGATGTATCTATTACTTATTTCAATAAACTTTCTTTAAACTTAAAAAAAAAAAAAAAAATAGTTAGTGCAGGAAACTATAACTCACGCGACCGCAATCTTCTGCTGATGACATATGTGTCTTTATGAAAAAAAAATATTTGTAATATATGTATAGCTAAAAATTTATGGAAGAAGACATGGGCAAATAAGTGTCTAAATACAGTATTAGCATCAGCAGAGGATTGCGGTCGCGTGAGTTATAGTTTCCTGCACTAACTATAACGGGGGAATTTCATTGGTTTTTTATCAGTAAAATTTCCGCTAACTATAACATGTGTGAAACCTATGGTTTTTTCAGTGAATATATATATATATAAAACGTCTTTTCTATAGATGTTGCTTATTAAAGGATTGTTTAAAGAAAAAAAGATATATATATATATATGATGTTTTGAACCTTTGTGGATGATATTTGGAAGTTTATGAGCACATGTCTCCCACCATCCGCAACGACAGTATATTGGTATACTGCTTACTACTCTGATTCAGGCATGTGAATCTATGAAAGATACCCCAATACTGGATAAGAAAACAAATTACTTACCTGTAACTACAGTTATCCAGTATTGGTATCTTTCATCGATTCACATGCACCCACCCTCCTCCCAGACGAGACAGTTCTCTATAATCTGGCATACTTACTTCTCACTTGTGCTAGGAAAATCTGAGGCAAACTGCCTCTGCTGAGAAGGTTCTAGAGGGTGCTGGTAGCTGATTGGTTGGAACCAATGTTTGGTTCTTTTTACTATAATGATTTAGATAGGCTACTAAGTTGTAGGCCTTAGGCTTTTTCTTTTAGCCTACTACTGTTATTTACTTTTGGCACTACTTTTGTATTTCCCGTGGGACTCCTGCCTCAGCGACAGGGAATGATTCAGGCATGTGAATCTATGAAAGATGCCAATACTGGATAACTGTAGTTACAGGTAAGTAACTTGTTTTCTTTCAAAGCGCTGTATACAAGTGTCATAAGACCCTTGGGGAAGTTGACAGAGAGAACTAGTGTCAGAGTCTTTAAATTAGTGAGTTTAAGTGGGACTGTGATACAGGAAGCCTTGCAAATGGCGTATAGCCTGTAATAGAGAAATGTCACTAGTGGGGTATGTTCTTCAGCACTGGCCATGTATTGTAGCTCAACAAAGGAACCCTCAAGAAATAAATTACAAAACTTGATCAGTTTAAGTTTGTGAAGTAGTTGCAAAGATTTCCCTTCGTATGTCAGGTTGAACCATGAGTAGTATAGAGCGGGAGGTTGGGAGAGTAAAGCAGGTTTCTTTGATCATAGCCTCAGGATCTCAACTCCATATACCAAGGTAGAGGATGTGGTGTAATGGCCAGAGCTGCCGACTATTGAACTTTTTATGCTCCCTCATCCTACATCTGACTTTTTACTTTCCGCCCCCTCTTTTTTTTTTTTTTTTGTTTTGTTATTAATACAACTTAGGTGGGTACCTAAAAATAATAACAGCAATTGCAAAGCCAATAGGCCTCACCTATGCAAATGATATTGGCTTTGTCAATGTCTGTTAGCCATGTTGTACCGCAGAGCTGCTATTATGCGGCATGGCTGAAAATTGGAAAAAAATTGATATGACGCAACCATGCTGACCATGAGTGGCAGTGATCTTTTGTCTTAGTATGGGATTATTTCCTGCCTTCCTAGAAAAAAAACGTTTGCAGGAACAAATGACACCACCACCTTGTCAGCAAATTTAAACCAACAAGAAATTAAAATACACATTTATGCAACAATCTTTTTTTTTTAATGGTGGCAGGAGATATGAGCAAATGGCTGAGGGTGCTGACAAAACATAAATTAAGCAATAATAACAAAAATAAATGATAACCTGGCGGGATGGCAGGCCAATATGGACTTATATATGGGGGAGAAAACCTACAAGGCTATAGGGTGTCCCAAACAATTCAAGAAAATTTGGCAGCCATGGGTAAGAAATTATGGTTTGGAGGTTGAGGGTAGTGGATCCGATGTTATGCACCCGAACACAGGAACCGTGAGCCATAGACGGACAACCTTACTACCTAAGCAGAAACGACCCAAGTGGGCCACATCTAATGTATCGGGCAGAAATGGCAAGAAACAATGGAGAACGATGTCCCAAAATGTATTCTCTGCATGCATGACAGTAACAAGTAATTGTAACAAGTTAATATTTAATGTATATATGACTCAAGTCAAGCCCATACTGGGCCTGAGTCAAGATGTTATCGTTGGGCCAGTTTTCTAGCCTTTCCAACATTATTCTCCCCATCAGTTTGGAGGTGGAGTTGAGAAGGGATATGAGACGGTAGCAGTTAGCCTTCCTTCTGTCCCCTTTTTTAAATATTGGTACGATTACACTTTCCACCCAGGATGCAGGCAGCACTCCCCCTAGGGTGGCATCAAAAACGTTTAATAAAATTGAAATCCAGAAATGTTATATTTAAAAATGTCGATAGGAACCCCATCCGGTCCTGCCGCTTTACCATTAACACTTTTTTGTAAGGCGGATATTATTTCATCTGACATTATAGAGGATAACGTTACTGGCTGCACTAAGATGTAATTGGCATTATTACTTTTGGTCACTTTGACAGCATCAGGATTCAAAATGCTCTCGAAATGCGATGTCCAATCTACTGGAGGGAGTATATATGACTCACCTGTTGAGATTCTGGCACATCGTTAAAAATAAAATAAAACCAGTTTAAAAAAAAAATGATAACTACTATCCATAAATTGGTGTGACAGTTACAATCTTCTTAAAAGTGGTCTGAGTTGTCAAAAGCGAGAAGTATCATGGCATGGCTGCGTTGTCCCACAAATACATAAAAGGCATTCAAGGAAAAAAACTCATTTGTTTAATTATCTTACCTTCGGCCTGAACTTCGCCGTGTTGCCCCTCATAAAGACAGTACCAGAAATGCAAAGTAGAATAGGGAGTGCAGTGCTGTCTGCACTTTTGTAGCATCTTGAAGCCTGTTGGTGTGACTTTTGGGTGCTTTTTTTCTGGTAGGAAGGAGGAGGCAAGCAATGAAGGGGAGGGGGAGAAGGTGTGCTTATGAAAGGGCAAGCAACCACAGAGTAAAACCACTGGGTAGGAGGGTGGACCTGACAAGTGACAACGCAGTAGGGTGTGGTGGGTGGCGTTACAAGCAACAATGTGGGTGTGGGGAGGGAGGACAGGGGTGCAAGTAAAAGGGAAAAAGGGTACCGCTGAACAAGGCGAGCAGTATAGGGACACTGGGCAATCGTTCTTGGGCCATGCTCCCTTATAGGGACAAAAAACACAAAGAGGGAGTGAAGCTAGCACTTGATGACTAAAGAGAAGCAAGGAAATGAGAGGGACTATTAAGCCAACCAATGGCTCTAAGCCCCCCTTAAAAACAAAATGTCTCACAAGCGACAGCGCATGCGCTGTCTCAGGTGAGACCTAAGGTATAGGGTGTGGGGTGTGAGGGAAGAGAGCAAAGTTTCAAAGAGATAAAGATGCATGCCAAACATACCGATGGGCATAAATGCAACAGGGCCCCAAAATATTTAAGGCCGCGTGGGTGAAGGCAGAAGTGTGTGTAAGCAAGGTGCAGGAATGTGTTATGCCTTTGGGAAAACAGCCTTTACCACGCAGATAAGTATTTGTACCTTTACTACAGAGTACTTAACCCCTCAGGTACGTATAAATATGTTTTTTAATAACATACTTTTTATGTAAATGAAAACAAGTCAATTTAGAGTTTAAAGATTGGAAGAGGTGAAGGGAAGCAAGATTGATTTTAGGGTTAGTATGGGTACAGGTAAAAGTAGGTAAGTGTGATTTTAAAGTTTAGGGGTGGGATTGTCACACTCAAATCCTCAGGTAAGCAAAAAAAACAATAAGAAATTGAAGCAGAGTTCCGCTTTTCCTTGCCATTACCACTCCCCTGCCGAAGCGCCTGGTCAGTGCCAACAGTCCCATTCCAGCTCATGATGTCAGCCGACTTCAGAGTCAATTCTGCAGCTGGTTCCGGCACATACCGAGTTTCCAGGTGCTTCAGCCACACCACGCCAGATTAAAGAGTTCTGCACAGCTATGCTTCAGCTCTTCGGATCTCTACCAATATCTGTGCACCTTCAGGCCCCATGGAGCTGAGAGGCCTTCCACCTGGATTACCACCAGGTAGTTCTCCCTCTGTGCAAGTTGGACCATCTGAGCTACTTCTGCCCTCGGCTCCAATACCGATTTGGCCCCTGGTGCCCATAACCACACCAGGCCAGGTACGTCAGTGCCGATGCCTATGCCAAGACTTTGCCACTCGAAGCAATGACCCCGATTGCCCTCGCAGATGACGATCCGACTTCGACTGATGTCACAGCTGAATCTGTCCAAGGATTCTGCACTTGCTTAAGCATAAGGCAGCTAATATTCTTTACACTCCCTTTTTGGACCAGGGTGATGAGTTCACTCAGAGCAATGCTGATGACAATTGGTGTGAGGACTTGCAAGACAGCTCTTTTTTCTCCTCCTGGCTCGGCCACAGAAGAATCTGATTGTACGTCATGGTTAGGTGTAGGGCTGCCGAAGTCTTTGACCTCCACCTCCCCAACATGGAGATGAAAACAAATGTCCTGACCAAAGTCCAGCAGGCTGGCCAGACTACCTTTGAGTCTCTTCTCCCTTTCAAAGAGGCCTTGATAGATACTCTCCTAGGGGCTTGGGCTAAGCCTTGTACCGGCCCTTCAGTCAACCAGTGAATTGCCAGACAGCCTGGCCTTTTTGTCACAGGACCACTCGCTAGAAAGTCTTGTAGTGCAAGAATCTACTAGCTGCACCATCACCAACAATTTCCCTACCACTCCTCTTGACAGGGAAACAGAGTGGATACTCTCGGAAAACGTTTTTTCTTCTCAGCCAGTTTGGCCTTGCAGTCAAACAACGCCTCCTGTTTGGTAGGCTACTATACTCATGCCCTTTGGAACTTGGTGGCACCGTCCTCCCAGGTAGTCTGGAAGACCTCCGTGCTCTGTTCTTTCACAGGCTACTCAGGATGGTTGTGAAAGGTTTGCAATTCATTGTGGCTTGGACACCACTGTCTCCGTTGAATGGGCTGTAGGCACCAGTGTTGCCATTTGTCACCATAAGTGGCTGTGATCAAGTGGGTTCATGAGCAACGTCCAGTCCTCTCTGATTGACATGTTGTTCAACGGGACTCGCTTTTTCGAGGGCAAGGCTGACTCAGCTGTTGACCGATTTCAAAGAGAGCAGTAATACTGCTCGCTCTCTGGGTCTGTATACCCAGCCTCAACAGCAACAATTCCAGCATTCCAGTGGTGGCTCTGGATCAGGCATTCCTTACCGCCAGCCTATCCCACCCCACCCCACCAGGGAACCCAGCTAGTTTGAGGGGCAGGCCGTGGTCCCACCACCCCTGTGGCCAAGGTCCATGTACAGCTCAGTCCACCACCTCCCCCGC
Organism: Triturus cristatus; assembly: GCF_964204655.1. Classification (NCBI taxonomy): domain Eukaryota; kingdom Metazoa; phylum Chordata; class Amphibia; order Caudata; family Salamandridae; genus Triturus; species Triturus cristatus. The sequence continues at coordinate 841,034,722 of NC_140592.1, forward strand.
TGTCCCACCTGCCTAATCTCCTTAGTGTGTACTTACAGGGTCTCATCCACCAGGTAGGAGACAGGATCCACTGATTCTGTCCGAGTTGGCAAGCAGTTACATCAGGCAGATGGGTCCTCCAAATTGTTTGAAAAAGCTACTCTTTACCCTTCCTTTTGTCCCCGCTGCACTTTCAACCATCTATACAATCACTGACGGAGGACAATCTTTCCATTTTGCGGTGGGAAGTGCAAGCCCTTTCGGTCAAAGGGGCTATCGAAAAGGTGCCAGTGCCAGAAGTAGGATGTTTGTTATTTTTGACCCCTGTCAATCTATTCTTGCGGAAGGAGAAATAATTCAAAGTGCTCATCTTGCACCTGTCTTTCCTGTCCTCATGTTGAATTTACACTTGACTCTTTCCCAGATACTCTCCTTTATCAGAGCCATTCTGGACATGGTTTGGTCTCTTGCCTTTTCCCCGAGGAAGAGAGTCCAGGACATTCAGGCTATGATCCCGATCTTCTGGCCTCAGTCCTGGATTTCAGTGAGGTCAACTCTGAGGTTGCTGCCACTGATAGACCCCTGCATCCACCTGGTTGAGCACACCATGTGGCATATTTGGGCTATACTGTGGGATCTGAACTTTGTGTGCTCAACATCAAGAGGACCTCTCCAACCACATCTAGATTTCGGAGAAGACTGTGAATGATCTTCAGTAGAAGCTACTGGACCACATTTGGGTCAGCAGCTTACCCTTCTCCCTTCACCTCCCAGAGCTGACAGTGGTGATCGATGTATCACTTCTGGGATGGCAACCGGGGAGAGGTAGAGATCAGTGGCCTCTAATCTCTGGCGGAGTCCTGACACCAGATCAACCTTATGGAGTTAGAGTCCATCTACTGGCACATGTGCTTAAGGACACCAACTCCATATGGTACTACAGCAAACAGGACAAGTGGGGTCACGAACCCTGGGCCTCTGAAGCTGGTTGGACCACCAGGGAATCTTCCTTGTGGCAAGCCGCCTGGCAGGTTCATTGAGCACCAGAACAGAGGATCTTACCCATCTGCGCTTATCGGATCACGAGTGGCAGTTATACCTGGAGGTGGTTAAAGGTTTCTTCTGCCAATGGGGAGAATCTTGGCTCGATCTGTTCACCATCGCCTAGAACATGCAATGTCAGTACTTCTTCACATTTGAGTTTTCAAGGTGTCTCTCTCTCGGAGACATGTTTCACTTAGAGTGGAACTTGGGTCCCCTGTATGCCTTTCCGCCGATAAAGCAAAACACACAAGATGATGGACGGAATGTTGCACATTGGCAAAACATTCACCCCCAGTCACAGATCTGGGTTTAATCCATTGTTATTTTGCTCACCACGCCACCCCAGTTCAGACATGGCCATATGCAAATCAGTCTTGACCCTGTGCCTCATGGGAACAGTCCAGCCCGAACTGCCAAACCATGTCTTCCCTGGACCGGAATCAAGCATCCTAGGACCTGTTTCGGGGTTTCACCCCTCTTCAGCCAGGATAGCTTGACTCCAGTGGTGTAGTGAGCACGGGACCCACGTCTGGGTTTACCCTTCCCACATAGGGCGAATAGCAAAACACACCCGATGATGGACGGAATGTTGCACATTGGCAAAACATTCACCCCCAGTCACAGATCTGGGTTTAATCCATCGTTATTTTGCTCACCACGCCACCCCAGTTCAGACATGGCCATATGCAAATCAGTCTTGACCCTGTGCCTCATGGGAACAGTCGAGCCCGAACTGCCAAGCCATGTCTTCCCTGGACCGGAATCAAGCATCCTAGGACCGTTTTTGGGGTTTCACCCCTCTTCAGCCAGGATAGCTTGACTCCAGTGGCGTAGTGAGCAAGGGACCCACGTCTGGGTATACCCTTCCCACATAGGGCAAACAGCAAAACACACAAGATGATGGACGGAATGTTGTACATTGGCAAAACATTCACCCCCAGTCACAGATCTGGGTTTAATCCATCGTTATTTTGCACACCACGCCACCCCAGTTCAGACATGGCCATATGCAAATCAGTCTTGACCCTGTGCCTCATGGGAACAGTCCAGCCCGAACTGCCAAGCCATGTCTTCCCTGGACCGGAATCAAGCATCCTAGGACCGGTTTCGGGGTTTCACCCCTCTTCAGCCAGGATAGCTTGACTCCAGTGGCGTAGTGAGCAAGGGACCCACGTCTGGGTATAACCTTCCCACATAGGGCGAACAGCAAAACACACAAGATGATGGACGGAATGTTGCACATTGGCAAAACATTCCCCCCAGTCACACATCTGGGTTTAATCCATTGTTATTTTGCTCACCATGCCACCCCAGTTCAGTCATGGCCATATGCAAATCAGTCTTGACCCTGTGCCTCATGGGAACAGTCCAGCCCGAACTGTCAAGCCATGTCTTCCCTGGACCGGAATCAAGCATCCGCCGATACCAGTCCTGCCTGAGTTCTCAAGAAGATCAGGATAGACTGGGCCCAAGTCATCTTATTGGCACCAGACTGAGCATGGAGAGTATGCTATCCTGAGCTCCTGGTCTTGATCATCCACTCACCCAAAAAGCTGCCCTCTGTGAGGATTAAGAATTGCAGTAAAAAGGTCGATTTCTCTACCCCAGCCTCCACAACTTCCACCTTCATGTATGGAGATTGAGCGGTAACAGCTGAACACCTCTGAGCTTCTTCCAGAGGTCATTGATGTAATTTAGGCAGCCAGGCATCTCTTGCTGAAAACTGTATAGACCTGTCATTGGGTCAAATTTGTGGTTTGGTGAGGCAATCGCCAGATTGACCCACTCCTATCCATGGTCTGATGTTTTATTATTTGTTCTGTCTCTTTCCTGGCAAGGCCTTGCTCTGGGCACAGTTGAGGGTTATCTTTCTGCCCTCTCTGCCTTTTTACAGGTGCCGGATCAGCCCTCCTTGTTTAAATCACCAGTTGTGATGCACGTTTTGAAAGGGCTGCAACACACGTTCAATCCTTTTCCGTTTGTGATGCCCCAATCGGTTCTCAATCTTGTCCTTACCTACTTAATGTGTATTCCATTGAAGCCACTGCAGAGATGTCCTGTACATCATCTCACCATGAAAAGAAATGTTCCTAGTGGTAAGCGTCACGCTCTGTGTGTTCATTCTCCATCCCCACCTTCTTTATGATAATCTGGTTCTGCAAACTGCGGCATCCTTTCTGCCGAAAGTTGTGATGTTAATCTGCGTCGATCAAACCATCACCCTGCTGACATTCTATGCTCCGTCTCACCCTGGTAAGGAGGAGGAGAGACTCCTTCGCTTGAACTCCAAAAGAGAACTCCGCTTCTACATCAGTCATACCAAAGACCACCGGGTGGACGATCAGCTCTTTGTGGAGTTCACCAGAGCAAAAATAGCCAAAACTGTGCAGAAGTGTACCATCTTAAGCTGGGTCTTGCTTTGCATTAAGATCTGCTACACATAAAGATGTTGCCTTGGGAAGGACTGCATGCCCATTCCACCAGGGCCAAAGCTACTACCACTGCTTTAGCATGCGGAGACCCTGTACTAGCCATTGGCCAGGAGACTACTTGGGCATTCCTCCATACCTTCATGAAGAACTAATGTCTGGTGCAAGGAAATGCCTCTCCTTGTATTGTCACCCCCAAAGTTTAGGACTGACACTGCTGTTTTTTTTATCAGACAGTGCACTGAAGTCTGGTAACCAGACCTTAATGCCTGTGCCCTTATCTTAAAAACGCTGTAAGTTTGATTGGCTTATACCCAGTTGGCATGAGCTATCTTACTTGCAAGTCGCTAATTTATGGTACCCAGGAACCCAGGGCCTGTAAGCTAGAGGGACACACCAGGCACTGCAACGCTGATTGTGTCACCCTGGGTGTGACAATGGTAAAACATGGCTCCCAGTCTGCCACTGCAATTGTAAACTGTGAACTCAACTTTGCCATTTAAATCAATGAAAAAGCCCAGTCTGCCCTTTATAATACATCAAGTCACTCCTAGGGCAGGCCTAGCAAGCCCTAAGGCAGGGTGGTGTATATTAGACAGTGGAACATGTGCATTTACATGTTCCAAAAGTAAAAACCCGCATTTGTAGTTTTTACTGTGGAAAAGACTAGTAGCCCCATTGGTGAGCACATAGTTACAAGCTGAGACCTCAGCTTGGCTAACTTTTGACTGGGACTTCTAAAGTGAATACTGTAAGGTATCAAACAACTTGTTGCATTAAGCCCAACTTGTTGCCCAAGTCAGAATTAATTAGTTAATGTAACTTATTGCAGTGTGCAACCTTTACAAAGTTGCCACTTTTACTGCCCTAAATCCTGTGTACCTACCGATGGTTACACACATGGTTTGTCCCTGAGACAGTTTCCTGCTCTCCTAAGAAAAAGTGCAAACTACTCCCAGGAAATGGCACAGTGGAAGACTGACTGGTGGAGAGGGTTACCTCTCCCTGGCAGGAAGCCAAACGGATGTTGGCCCAAAAGGTGAGCTTCAAAGGTGAAGTGGCCTTTGAAGGAAAAATAGTGAACACTTGGGAGAGGGCTGCTCTATTGTTTAGGTAGACAGGCTGGCACTCAGGAAGGAGAAGGGAACCAAGTTGCCAAACTAGTATTTTATGGGCAGATAGCCCCCTTGGTAGCCACACCCCTGGAATAGGCTAGTGAGCTGTACATGCAGAGAGAGGGGCTCTGCCATCTTGAGAGCAGGCAGAATGGAGCCTTCTGGGATAGCCAGATATCCCACTTCTCAGCAAGTAGCCATCAGGAGGGAGGGAACCTAGTAATCCATTGGCTATTGACCGCATCCATACACCTAGTTGTATGCGCTGAGCCCACGACACAGTCATGGAGAACCATAACATCTTTGTCCCCTTCTGACCAGGATGTGTATGTGTTTCAGAGTTGATTGCTAGTTTGAATGGTTTGATTGAGAATGAATGTGGATTTGACTGAGTGATTTGACTTGATGGTATGAATATAGGGGTGTACTGAAGATATTTACATTTATTGTGTAAAGAAATATATAACTGCTTGTGCACTGATGAAATGTATAAAAAGGAAAAAAATATGAAAAAAAAGATTTTGTAATATGTATATTTTTTTGGAACAAAATTTATTTTCTCTTTTTGATATCACAAATAAAAACAAGTATAAATTATCTAGCAAAATTAATAAAAACATCTTTTTAATATAATGTTGGTGTTGAATATCTAATGTCTCACATTATATTTTTGGATAGCTCAATGGAACACCATCACAGCTTTTTATTTACTGCTACAGATTTCTTATCAGTAGCCCATAATGAAGAGCAGTGATCTACTGTAGAATGACCCTCATGAAACCCCCTCTGTCTCTTTGGGAGTGATCTTATGTTCCTGAGCCCATTCCTCCAGATGAGATAATAGGATTTTTGAAAAAACCTTATCGGCAATATCTAGGAGGCTTATCAACCTATAATTCGAGGGGAGATTGCCATTCCCTTTTTCAAAATAGGATTCACTACGGAGCCTTTCCAGGAAGGTGGGTAGGACCCTGTTGAAACCATCCAACTAAACAAGTGTGCTTAGACCTTTGCCCACCAGTCACTCTTTACCTTAATCGGCGCTGCAGGAACTCTGTCAGATACCGCTGCCCTAGTTAACTTAAGTCAATCAATTGTTAACTTGATCTCTTTGGCCAAGAACTCATTACAGAGCAAACCCATATTTGGACACAATTCTGAGTTGGCCTGCGTAATAGTGAGCCATTGAGATCATCCAAGTATGAGACTCATACATCCTCAGTGATCATACAAGAAATGCCCCCGCCCGATGTGCATTACTGAGTTTATTCACCTATTGCCAGAAAGCTTTTTGGTTCCCTTGCTGAATTATCTCTAACATATCTGTCCAATGCTTATGGAAAAGGCAGTTTTTCCCCCTCTATAAGCAATTGCTTATAGTGCCTCCCTAAGTGCTTCAAATCTTCCCCGGAGACATTCTTAGACCGTAGCTTGTACTTTTAAGTCCCAGAAAAGCATAAGTGGCAGAGACAGTCCAGTGGTCACTTCCGTAAAAATCCATTACTTTAAAATCCAAACATCCATGCTGGAACAAACATATAGGCGATAGGGCAGCGATTGAGAGCCAAAACGAAACGTTTGGGCAGACGGAATATCTTTCTCAAAACGGCCATACAAACACAGTCCATAACCTGCTAACTAATTGCAGTTCGCCCGTAACTCTTTCTTAATTACATGCAGTTGGTAAATTGTTGTGCCCTAACTGTCGCGACCTGGGCACAAGGGCACTAGGACCCTGTACCTAACTGGTGGGGAGGGGATGAGAACCGAACACCACTTCCGGTCAGGGGAGTGGGGAGGAACTCATACTGCGAGGGTAAGGGGATGAGACCAGATGTGGGACACGAAGCAGCGCTCACGAGTGTAGCAATAAAATAATTATAAACAATCCTACCTGACTCCTGTGTATTCCTGCCAAGAAGAATACGACAACTGGCGACGAGTGCAGGATTTAGAGGACAACGCGTGTGCCCCCGGGTCCCTTGTGATCAAGAAGCCTAGCCAGGAGCCCACCCTGGTCCGAGTACGGAGACAGGAAGAAACGACGCGGGAGCCCATCCCGGCCGCAGTGGACGAGCGGTAAGAGGCCCTGACCTGCTCTGAGCGGTGCACCCATCTGAGCGCATAGGCGTTGTGCGCGAAAGCTGAAGAGGTGCACCTGGTATATGATTCCAGACGCCCGCCGCATTAAAGTCAGCGCGCGTGTAAATTTAACGAAGTCTCGCGTGAGGACGGTGGCCATCTTGGGGCCAGGCGGGAGCAACCAATCAGCATCCCAAAAGGCCCGGCGGCCATCTTAGGGTCAGGCGAAGTCACCAGAAGACCAGCGATCTCGCGAGATTTGGGCGGCCAGCTTAGAATCAGGCATATCAAGCCAATAAGCAGCGCAGGAGGCCCAGTGGCCATTTTTAAGTCAGACGAAAGAAAGACAACTAAAGAAAAGCTTCAAATAGGGGTAATTAGAAGCAATAAACAGAAAAAAAAGTAAAACCTATAACAAAGAAAGAAAACAAAGCAGAAATAAAAGTAAATAAGACACAAGAAAAGCAAAAATAAAGGGACAAATAGATACGCAGTATACACCATCACGGTGGTACCAAGAAAAACAAGTACGCTATAACAAGAGTTGCGCCAGTGCTGCATGCCAAACAATGGCTAACCCCACAAATGACAAGAACGGCACGCAGGCAGTATTCCGCAGACCCCTTCCATTCAATTTATCTGAGCCACAGCCAGGCATCAGATGGGAACGATGGATTTGCATGTTCGAAAGATACATGCGAGCCACAGATGTCGCAGAGGCCAAGCACATGGATCTATTTTTAAACCTCGTAGGGGATGCACTGGAAGACTTGCTAGTAACATTCCCTCAAGACCAAACCACAACATACAAGGGACTGATCAAGTGCCTCACAGACAAGTTTGACCCGCAAAGGAACATTGATTTCAAAAGATACACCTTCACCATCGCGTACCAACAAGCAGAGGAGTCCCTCGCGACTTTGCAACACGACTGCGCAAATTGGTCACACACTGCAAATTCGATAAGTTTGACAACGAACAAGCAATTAGACTGCGCATCATTGAAGGTTGTCAGTCCGTGGAGTTCCGCACACGAATTCTGAAAGAACCGACCTCTTTGGAGAAAATTCTGACCAAGGCCCGGGCAGAAGCAAGAGCAACCACGCATGCAAAGCAGATGGAACTGGGAAAAGAAAGAAGGATAGAACAAGCTAACCGTATGACCGTAAGTAGCCGCATGACCGGAAGCAACCGGAAGAAAGAAAACACGGAGCACCTGCCAAGGAAACCGCACGAAATAACATGCTACAGGTGCGGACTCTAATTTCCACACGTCGGCGCCTGCCCAGCAATGGGTCAGAGATGCAGAAAATGCAACAGGGACAACCATTTCGCAAGCGCCTGCATGGGTGCGCAATTCAAAAGTGAGAGAGGACGACTCGGACGACCACGGTCAGCAACGAACAGATATGCCAGACACATGGAAACGGCAAATCGCAGTTCTTCAGCTGAGTCGGACGGGGAGGCAGTACAAGAGAATGTGGAACGACTATACCTGATGTCCGATGCCCCTGTGGAAGACAGAGAGCGAGAACGCGTTCATCTAATGGAGAAACATCAAGTAAAGAAAACGGCGACCGTAGACATTGATGTGGGAAGACACAGCACACGATTTGTGCTGGACAGCTGTGCCACATGCAACATAATGTGCGTGTCAGAATACGAGAAGATGAAAATAAAACCAACACTATCACCATCCACTGTTGATGTATTTACCTGGGGCTCGAAGAAACCAGTAACCAACATGGGGAAGTTTACAGAGACACTGATGTACAAAGATCGATCAAGCAAAGACAAAATAAATGTACTACGGGGCGACATTCCAGCACCATGTCTGCTGAGCAACGTCTCGGCACAGGTGATTGGTCTCCTCGCAATGACATACCACATGTCAGAAAAAAAGAACATCCTGCGAGACTATCCAGCAATACTACAAGGACTAGGAAAACTAAAAAGACGGCAAATAACACTGCACATCAATGAAGCAGTAAAACCTGTGGCTCAGCATTACCGACGAGTGCCAATACATCTGCAGCCACAGGTAGAAGAGGAAATACAAAGCCTGTTGAGCCAAGACATTATAGAGCCTGCGGACGGGCCGACCCCATGAGTGTCACCAATAGTGGCGGTTCCAAAGAAGACCACATCCAAGATTCGCATATGTGTAGACATGAGGATACGAAACACAGCAATTGAAAGGGAAATACACCCTGGACCGCACCTGAATTATATGATCAGCTGCGTCACTGGCGCCTGACGGTTTTCAAAGCTGGACCTGTGTAAAGGGCACCATCAGCTGGAGCTTGAGCCACAATAAAGGTACATTACCACATTCTCCACACACATGGGTCTGTTTCGCTACAAATGACTGAGTTCTGGCATTTCATCGGCAGCCGAGATATTTCAGGAAACAATACGGCAGGTCATAAGGCTAGTAAAGAACAGCCTAAACTACAGTGACGACATTCTGGTGTTCGGTCGATCAGATGAGGAGCGTGACAGAGCTTTGCGGGAAATATGTTCGCATCTGGAACAAGCAGGCCTAATGCTAAATGAAGACAAGTGCGAAATATGGAGAAATGAACTGATATTCTTCGGACACATCTTCTCCAGAAAAGGAATGAGACCGGACCACAGCAAGGTGGAGACGCTGGAAAAAGCGAGTCCTCCGGCAGACATTGCAGAAGTGAGGTAATTTCTTAAGCTTGCCAGCTACTGTGCTCGATACATAAAAGACTTTGCCACAATGAGCACACCACTCAGGGAACTAACGATGCAGGGTCAAAACTTCATCTGGACACAAGAATGTAACAAGGCATTTGAGGCCATCAGACATGCTGTGATAGCGGTGGACCATCTTGCTTATTTCGATCCACTGCTATGCACGGAACTGCTGGTGGACGCCAACCCGGTAGGACTAGGAGCAATTTTAGCACAAAACATGCCAGGCAAAGATACTCCAAGGAAGATCGTGGCATATGCAAGCAAAAGTTTGTCCGACATTGAGAGGGCATACTCGCAGCCAGAAAAAGAAAGCCTAGCAGTAGTATGGGCGTGTGAACGCTATCACATGTTCATCTACGGAAAACCATTCACTATCGTCACAGACCATCAGGCCCTAGTGACAATCTATGGAAATCTAAATGCAAAAATACCACCTCGCATCGAGCGATGGGGCATAAGACTGATGTACTATGACTTCAAGATCGTGCACAAACAGGGAAAAGAACATAACCCGGCGGATTACATGTCACGGCATCCCCTACCGCAGACATCTCAGGACACATCAATAGTGGTGGAGTGGAGTGGTCAGAGTCAGGTGTTTATTGCTCTATGTATCAGGGGAGGAGGGTTGGCTTTAAATGGCGGAGTCACGAGGTGGTGATTTCATTTGCATGGAAGTGGATGTTAAGAGTAAAGCGGTTTTTGGCAGGTACGTGTTGAGTAATAGGGTGCGCGAATATTTGCTGGTTCAAACCGGGTAGCGGGGAGAATTGGGAGGGTGTGAATACGCGCGGTTAACGCAGTGATAAGTTAAGGAATGAGAGTATGGCGTGAATGCAGGAAGGCATAGGAGATTGAGTGATGAGGATGAATGCGTTTGAGGGTAGATGTTTGGTAGTAGGTGTTTAGTAATATGCGTGGTTAATGCAGCGAATAGTTAAAGAATGACAGTATGGCGAGAATGCAGGAAGGTACAGGAGAGTGAGAGACCAGTGATGGGGATGATTGTGTTGGAAGGTAGATGTTTGGTATTAAGTGAGAATGTGTGAAATATAGCACGGTTTACGGGGGAAACGGAATTGTTAGGTATAGAGGGGAATAAGTTAATTTCAACTCTGGTGTTGTTTTGTTTTAGTGATATACACGGGGAACAGGTTGTATAGTTGTAATGTTCTACAAATATAAGAAATGCAACATGATGAACTGTAGATGTTTGACTAAGGATAATGTAGTAACGATGTGTTTTGTCTAAAATGTTTTAATTGCAGTTACCCCTGACAAAGGGCTATTATAAGCCCGAAATGCATTGGGTGTCAATAAAGAGATGCTGTCTTGGACGAATCGTGTGTTCTGATCTGTTGGAAGGCGGACCTCGGGGGAGTCGGAGAGAAACCCAGGGGGGCCCCCACACTGTACGAAGTAGCCGAGCGCTGCTGAGAAGCCTCCTAGGAGAGGTCCTTCTCCTATACCGTACTAGCACAGTAACACCACCACACAGGACTCGAGGATGTTTATCAAGACGAGCAATTCTTTATCAGCATTTAGGAAGTTACGGTTATCGATATATACAAGGGGGGATCGAGGGATCCGCAAGAGTCTCAAAGTCTTTGGTAGGGACGGGGTAGCGGGACAGTCTTTGGTAGCAGCTGGGTACGAGGGTACCTTAGGCCCAGTTCTTGATCCTCAAGCTGGAGGGACTCCGGGTCTCGGAGTGGCCGAGCCGCGACGGCGTCAGCAGGGCTCTGGCGATCAGTTCGTGGAGCTTGAGCCGCGACTAGGTCAGCAGGGCTCTTAAGGTGGTTCAGTTCAGCTCGAGCCGCGACGACGTCAGCAGGGCTCTAGGGGAGGTTTCAGCAAGGTTGGGCCGCGACAGCGTCAGCAGGGCCCCGATTTTCCGTGAGGTTCCTTGTCTCAATAAGGTGGAGCCGCGACGCAGTCAGCAGGGCTCGTGGTATAGTGTCAGCAAGAGTTCTTCTCCGTAGGGTCAGCCGCGATTCCATCAGCAGGGCTCTTGACTCCGGGATACAACTGCTGTCCCATTGCGGGGTTGCCCCAGATATAGGTCTGGAGCCCTTTGATGTCCGGACCCTTGCGCCTGGGGGGGCGGAGAGGCCGGGCTGGGAGAGGCCAGACGCCCAGCGGGAGAGGCGCCAGGCCCGGAGAGGCCGGAGGACGATCGCACCTAGGTGTTGAGGGACGGTGGGGGTCCCATCGAAACTCTCCTCCTCCGGGAGTGGTGAAGTGGCCATGCGGTGCCCCCTGGCCAGATCTTGGTGCCTCGATGTCGGGGCTTCGCTGGGGCCGAGGCCGGAGGGAGCCGGGCTGCGTGGGCTGGTGCGTGGAGCAAGCATGGGGGGGACCCCGAAGGGATGAGGGGTCCCTGTGCGGCCTGGAAAAAGGGGGCCGCTGAGGCGGGTGTAGGAAAACGGGTACAATCTAAGGGGGACCTCGAAGGGAGGAGGGGTCCCTGGCGGCCTGAAAGGGCGGCCCGTGTAGGCCGGTGCGGGGGACGAGCACAATCCAAGAGGGTTAAGACCACGCCACGAGGCTGGGTCCAACATGATCATATTCTTGAAGAGGTCCGAATGGGCACATTTTGAATACGGAAAGCATTCAAAACGCACAATACATTATGTATGTGGATTACAAAAAGAAAAGCTTGAGAAGTTGGGATAATAGAGTTGATTAACCTTGATTGAAAATGGAGTAAATTATACGTGGAAACTTGAAGTAGGATGAAACATCCTTTCACGCAGTGCGACTGGGAGTGGAACATAATCATGTTCTCCACTTCTGTATTGAATCGTCTGTGCCAAACAGGGCAGTTTAAGCGAAAAATTAAAGTAAAAAACGCAGTGTGCACACCATCTCTTTGATTCAAACAGGGAAAAGAACATAACCCGGCGGATTACATGTCACGGCATCCCCTATGGTATACATCTCAGGACACATCAATAGCAGAGGAGTATCTAAACTTTGTGCTAAAACAAAACACTCCGGCATCAATAACAATAGCAGAAGTTGAGCAAGAAACAGGGAGGGATGCTACGATGCAAGCTGTAAAATTGGTGACGAGACAGCAGAGATGGAGACATGTCAGCAACAACAGCATCATGGAAGAAGGAGTCAGCAAGGAGGAGATGCTGGCGTTCAAAAAGATTCATGAAGAACTATCAGAGATCGTGAACGGAATAGTAACTAGAGGAACAAGAATAGTTATCCCAAGGGCCTTATGCAGACAAACTGTAAACTTGTCACACGAATCACGCAAAGGCATTGTTGCGACAAAGAAGCTGCTACGGGAGAAAGTGTGGTTCCCTGGTTTGGACAATATGGTTGAGGATACTATCGTAAATTGTCACATCTGCCAAACGACAGGGCAGCCAGCAAAGCCTGAACTCCTACAAATGTCAGAACTCCCACGGCCAGTGTGGACAGAACTGGCAGCAGACTTCTATGGACCTCTGGACACAGGCAACTATTTGCTCGTGATGATTGATGAATACTCAAGATTTCCTATCGTGCGCCAAGTCTCGTCGACATCAGCAAGTGCAACACTGCCAATACTGGATGACATTCGCAGCCTGGGGCTCCCCACAAACACTAAAAACAGAAAATGGACCGCCATTCTCAGGGGAGGAGTTTCGAAAATGTATGGACTACCTAGGCATTCATCACAGGAAGATTACGCCCCTGTGGCCACAAGCAAATGGCATGTTGGAAAGATTCATGGGAACAATCAAGAAGGCTGTCTAAAGAGCAAAGCTGGCGCAGATATCAATAGGACAGGCCCTTTGTCAAATACTAAGAGATTATCAAAACACCCCTCACAGTTCCACGGGACGATGCCCGCTGAGCTGGTGCTGGGCCGAACAAGGCTACCACAGCTAGAAGCAACAGCAGCATTGCTGTCAGAGACCATGAGGCCAAGGAAAAAATGAAGGCGTATGCCGACGCCAGGAGACATGCCACTCCATCGCACCTCAAGCAAGGGGACGCGGTGGTGGTGCGACAGTCCGTTCTCAAAGAAACCATTGACTGTGACACATGTGAAAGGGCCTGTGATAACAGTGACAGCAGGCCCTTATCGAATAACAAGGAACAACTCTCACTTTAAGGGATTAAAGAGCATGGAGGAAGATGAAGGAGACATAGCCGCAGGAGACACAGGCAGAGGCGAGAGACGGGAATGGCAGAAAGACAAGGGAGAGCCATATCCAAGAAGAGAATGCAAACGACCAAAAAGACTGATTGAAGAAATGTGATGATGGGGACAACGAAACGCCTCTTTCTATGTCTATCTCTCTCTCTCTTTGTCTTTCTTCTCTCTCTATCTCTCCCTCTATATCTCTCGCCACTTTCTTCTGTCATTTTCCTGCAACAAAAGGGGAGATGTCGTGACCTGGGCACAAGGGCACTAGGACCCTGTACCCGACTGGTGCGGAGGGGATGAGAACCGGACACCGCTTCTGGTCAGGGGAGTGGGGAGGAACTCATACTGCAAGGGTAAGGGGATGAGACGAGATGTGGGAAACGAAGCAGCGCTCACGAGTGTAGCAATAAAAGAAGTATAAACACTCCTACCTGACTCCTGTGTATTCCTGCCAAGAAGAATTCGACACTAACCACTCCTGCAGCCCTTCATCCGAGAACTTGGGTACAGTCAAGCCTTAAAATCCCCCGCCAGAATAAACATAGCTTTTGGAAATTTCCTCATCACTTTCCAAAAGGAGCAATCAAAGGGGTCAACACATTTGTTCATGCTATACTGCTCCTCTTTATGCATATGTACATTTACATTTTGCATACTCTTTACTCTTTATACATATATACATTTACATTTAGCTACCTTAGTGGAGATTGTGGTCAGTACGTCCCCATAAGCTCTACCCTTCCTGTGTTTGTTCCCCACACAGTTGACAGCTACAAAGCCCTTGATGGCTTTGTCTTCTCGCAGCCAGGACTCCTGCAGGAACAGTACATGAAACAACTCAATTTTCTATTCAAGTCACCTAATTTAATAAGTTGTTCAAACCCATGAATGCTCCAGTTTAGGATTTTTAGGTTGCGGGAGACCTTGCCATTCTATGAATTATTTACCCAGCTTTCCCCATCTTGCGAAACCCTGAAAGTACAGCAATGGGGCAAACTGGCTATTTAACACAATTGTATGGGAAGTCCCTAACTGCTCTAAAGACGTATCATTCTTGATTACAACTCTCAGATTATCTGGGTACTGAGGGGTCCCACCCAAAATCTAGGTTTATAACGCCTGGAGGTCCCTTGCATGTGGCATGGGGTGAAATAAAAGCCCACTGATATGGGCCACCACCAATGGGAACTAGAAATATTAGTATGGATGGAATCCCTTGTAATACATTCACCATTGTACCAGATCCTTATTCTCATCCCAACCCTGGTTAAGTCTTGTTCTGCTCTCAACACCAGGTTGGCAATCAAGGGAGAGATAAAATCTATCTTAGTTAGTTACCTCCCCCATCACCGAGCGAAAAGCATAAACGGGCTAAGTCACCTGACAAGATCCCTGACAGTGAAGGGATTTGTTGGAATACTGCTCATACATGGAACGACTCAAGGGTCTCAATCTTCTACCTTTCTTACCCTTGCTTACCACTGGCGTAATGAAAAGTGAGGGGGCCTCCCTGCACGGTACATAGAGGCGGCCCCCTCCGGGCTCAATCAAGAGCTCTCCGGCCAGAGTGCAGTGCCGAGGGGGCCCCTTGGAGCTTGGGACCCCCCACACCGCAGGGGCTGCGGGGGCCTGTGTTACGCCCCTGTTGCTTACAATATCCAATAGCAATGTGTGTGTACCCAGCACCAAAGTATGATGTGGATCTGACTGGGTCTTTACTACCACCCTCTTTTTCATAGGCCCACTGATCTCCGTGCCCACTCCAGCTCTGAAACTCAGTTTTGTATAGATTCCTGTTTTCTTAACGGATGCCTCTTATCAATGTACAGTTTGTTACTCTGCTTTGGGGGCTCAGCAGAGCCTGACGCTGCAGTGGCCCTGTAGTGGGGAGACTGTGAATGGTCGCTATTAGGCCTCCTAGCTCTCAACAGTGGCTGATCAACTTCGACCTTTAAAGTATCCCTACGGCTAATCCCCCCTCCCGACTTCTTGACTTTCTGACACCCCCTCCGACTCTGCGACAGATAGTAATTAGAGAAGGTTTTCATACATCCATAAGCACAAAGCTTTTTTCTAACAAGCACTGGGTATTTAGAAATTGGGGGCTTGCCATGGCCCTGGCAAGAAGAGCTCGGGGAGTATAAGCTGGAGATCTGAACACTCCAAGCTTCCAAATTAACATCCACAGGGCTCACTGTAGTTGGCAGGCAGTTGTTAACTTTAGAAAACTCCAAATAAATGTCCTTCAAATGATGGGTTGCAAGACTTGATTAGATCTAACCACAGCAAGAGACTCCAGGATTCCTTGCAAGGTCTTCTGCATTAGTTAAATAAAATCTTGTAAAGAGGGGTGTTAGACATGGCCTCCTTGGTGTGGTTTCCCATGTCTTCTTGCCACTACTAGGCCTGGGCAGTAAATTCCGTTCCTCTTGCGGAATTTGGGTAATTTCACGTTCCTTGAAATTGCCAAAAATTCTGCGATCCGTGGCTTCGTGGAATTTTTTGCTTGTTCGCGCTTTCAAAACGCGTGTTCGAGAGATATTTCTCCCTGAGCACGCAAACAGCATTCACGAACAAGAAAAAAGTATTGCAAACGGGCAAAACAGGCAATTCCGCGTGTTCGCGGAACTTGTGCGTGCTCGTGGAGATTTTTTACCATTTCGCGGAGCTTTGCGTAACGCGACTACACAAATTCAGACATCTACAGCCTGGATATACTTTTCCTTACTGAGACCTGGCTCAGCGACACGTCTCATTCTTCTTTCGATCTTCTGCTCCCCACTGACTATTCCATTCTTAGGAATGATAGAGAAGATAAAGTTGGGGGAGGTGATACAGCTATCTTCAGGAACTCGCTTCATATCAAAGCTTTTCCCAGAAGCTCTTTCCGCTCCTTCGAATGCCTTTCGCAGGAGCTTCAAATATAGCAAAACTCCCCTGTCAGGTTTCATACCATCTATCACCCGCCTGGTGACAGCTCCACCTTCACAGAGGAATTCACCGACTTTGCGAGCGACCAGTACTTGCAGAGCGACAAACAGATTTTTATTGGTGATTTTAATCTTCACTGGAGCAATCTGAAAGATTCAGCGGCTAACAGACTTGCCACTTTTCTCTTAGGAAATGATCTTGTTCAACATAACACAAAACCGGCTCACTCTAAGGGCTCCATCCTTGACCTAGTTATCTCCAAAGCAGATATGCTAACTGCTGATGATCCTATACCAGTAGACTGTTCTGATCACTTCCTCATCCCCTTCTCTCTGCATCCATCTCATTCTGTTACTCTTGGCCAACCTAAAAGAACAAACAACTTTTTCCGCAACACCAAAACCATCGACCTTGACATTTTGTGCAACACTGCTATGAGCTCACTTCCAATCTCAGACCCCTACGCTGATGTTAACGACCTGTCCACACGTCTCACCAGTCTATCAGCTGCAATTGATAATGTTGCTCCACTGCAAAGTAAAAAGAAAAGACCCACTCATTCTACTCCGTGGTTCAATAAAGCCCTTTACAAAGAAAGAAAAAACTTGAGGAACCTTGAGAAACTATGGAGACATTCCCCTTCTACCACCAATCCATCCAATCTGCGCCTCGCTAGATCTCGTTATCACAAACACATCTGCCATGAAAAAGCGAAGCACTTCAGAACCCTCCTTGGTACCGCAAAAAACAGATCTAAAAAGTTATTCGACCTTATCAAAAGCACCAACATCTCTCCCTCTCCCACCACATTAGACGACCCCACCAAGATAGCGGCAGAATTTGCAGTTTTCTTTGATGAATAAGTAAAATCACTTGTGGATCAGGTAACTCATCCTACCCCCCCTGAGGACCGTAAATCCTTAGTTCCGTGGCAGAACTTAGACACCATCACCGAAACGGCCCTCCTTGAAAGCATTCTAGCAACTGAACCCTCTAACCATTCCATTGACCCTATCCCCAGTGACATTGCCATCGGCTTTTACATCCACACTCTCTCCTACTGGACCATTCTGATAAACCTCTTCCTCAACAGAGGCTTCCTTCCCACTGCCCTTAAAACAGGACAGGTTACTCCACTTCTTAAGAAACCCTCTGCTGATGCGAAAGATCTCAACAACTTCCACCCTATAACACAACAATCCCTTGCACACGCTATCGAGTATACACAAGTTAATATTGGTGTAAGAAGGGGGGGCGCTAGAGGGTGCATGACCGCGATGGCCGCACGTCTGTGAGGCTTCGGCTACCTGGCACCGGAATATTTCATTTATTTGCTGCCACTGCCACGTAAACTTTAACAAGCAGCCGGACACTGGATGATCTGCACACGGTGCCGGCTCTGGTGAAGCTTTGAGCTGAGAAACCTGCTGGGGGTGGGTATCGGAGCCTGCAGCCACAACTGCGGAGATACGCGTGAATTGGCTCGGAGGCCCGCTCGGCCGCAAACGATACTCGAGCACCGCGGCCCTCCACGTGTGCTCTGGGCCGCCTGACTTGACTCGCGGCGGCAGAGGGAGCCTGAGCGCAACAATTACCGACCTCGCCGCTCGGCGGAGGATTGGATGCTGACGGAGGATCCTGAAGGCGCGCCTGACATGGGAGGCGCGATCAAAACTGGAGCGACTGGGCATACTGTGCAGCGCTGAAAGGGGAAACGAGTGACGGCGGGAGACCAGCGGCCTTTGGTGAGAGGCTGCCGCTCATGTTGCAGGACGGAGATCGCAGAGAACGCGATGACAATTTGAGCTTGTGAGTGCAGAGACAGAGGTTTCATCAATACAGGGAGGACTTGCTGACTTGTACCCAATGCATGGAGCCTGGTGCGAGACGCTGTGGAACTGATTGTGCTGAGTGACACCGAGACCCATATTCCCGCAAGGACCACGGCCCGGTTATCTGCTGCTGGCCTGGAGCGCGCTGAAGGCGTTAAAGTGAACTCTGGGAGCTGAGGGGTCGTACGGGCGGAGGGCTTATCCTCCCCCCCCAAGCCTCGGTGACAAGAACGGCGTGCTTGCAGATGAGACTTGGTGGGCGACGGGGATTCATAATCTCCTGTGGGGGTGGCAGCTGGCAGTGCCCGTACCCGACACCATTCACTTGCTACACGCTGGGACACACAGTGGGAGTGCAGCCAAGCTTGTGCAACCTGCGGACATTGCAGAGACCGCCATATTTAAATAAGATAACACAAGAAGCACGACCCCCCCACCACTACTGTTGATCACACGTGGGTGATCTCTGACGCGCTCACCCAGTGTGGAAATCGCGCCTCCTGTGCCATGGTCAAGCCGGATGGTAGGCAGCCGAAGCTGGTCTTCGAAACTAAGAAGGTAGTTACACGATCCACTCCTGACGACGCATCCCAGGCGGGTGGAGACATGGCGCAATCACAACCCCCACCGCAGGGAGATGAGGTTAAATCCTTGCTGCTAGCCCTACAACATAGCATGTCAGATTTGTCAGGCAATATGGACACCATGAACACGCGCCTCGATGGTCAGCTGAAAGAAGCGGAGCGCCGCATCTCGGAAAAGGAAGACCACCGTGCAGCTGCAGCAACAGGTATCACAAATGGACAGGCTGCTTAAGGTCATAGCGGCTAAGAATGAAGATTTGGAGGCTTGCAGCCGCAGAAATAACATCCGAATTATGGGAATCCCGGAGAGCACCAATACGGGACGGATGGAGGAGTATGTAGAAAAATTGCTGCGAGGCGCTTGCGTTGAAAATCCTTTCTCTCCTAAGTTCATAGTGGAACGGGTGCACTGCTCGCTGGGACCCCGACCTCCTCCAGGAGGACCGCCTAGAGCGATCGTGGCGCGGCTCCTTAACTACCGGGGCCGTGATGCCACTCTGCGGATGGCCAGAGAACACAAGAATCTACAATATGAAGGAGTGGAATTTACCATCTTTCCTGACTTCACGGTGGCCGTCCAAGAAGCCCGGCGCAAATTTGTGGGCGTGAAACAGAAACTTCAGAAGGCGCAGATTGAGTACGCACTCCTCTATCCGGCGCGGCTGCAAGTTACCCACAGAGGAAAAAGTTGCATCTTCACGAATCCGCACCAGGTGGAAGAGTTTCTAAAATCACTCCATCGCCGCTCTCCTGGGAGAACATCAGTCTCGAGATCGCCCTCCCCTCAAACGGACTGACCCACTGCATTAGCTGTGCGAGAATAAAATGGGTGAGTGAACTATGATACTAGGACAGAGGAGCCCGGACGTAAATTGAACACACCAGAACTATGGCAGCTGCAGACTAACGGCCTGTGAGGTTGGCGGAAATGACTAGAGACGACATACGTGCTCTCACCGGAGGACTTCAGATAAGTGACTTAATAGATAGCCTGATTTGCCCTTGGCAGTTGTACATTTTAAAAACATGCATACTTCACCTTGTCAGATGGTAGCGATACATGAAGAGCCAGGTAACCCCTTCCCCCTCGCCTCCTCCGGCCGATTCACTCCCCCTCATGACCATAGTGGTTTGGCCTTTGACGGGGTGAGGAACGGGGTTGCTCTTGTGCGGCCCTGGCGACCCCCTATATGGGAATTCCCCCTTATTGCTTAGTTGTTTTGATTGCCCCACAGTGCAGAAATGTATCCGCATTCTATGCAATTGTATCACTAATATGGGGCTGGGGTGGGTGGGTTGTTCCCGGCACGATTGGGGTGCCGTGGTGGGTGGGGGTGGGCATGGGGTTGTTATGTTATGTCAAATGTTCCAACACAGCACATCACCATTTGAACACAGTGTCACATATAACTATGCAAAATGCCAGATCTCATAACATGATGCATGGTACCCCCTATCCATACCACTAACATGGCGTCGGATAATAGTCCCCAGCGGATAAACCTACTAACGTCAGGGGGTTGGGAAACCCGCGCAAGTGACGGCAACTGTTAGCCTACCTGGACAGACACCAAATAGACACCAAATACACATTGTGGCATTGCAAGAAACGCACACTGCTCCACATGGGAAGCTTTGCTTTGGGAATAGGTAGGCGTCCATAAGAATATTTTCCTCATACTCGTCCTATTCAAGAGGCACGGTGGTCCTAATAAAGAAAGGCACTCCCTTCGTTTTGGGTGGCTCGGTGAGTGATACCCTGGGCAGACACTGCTTGCTGTGGGGCCAGTTGGGCACACAATCTCTCACACTGGTTTGCTGCTACGCCCCCAACATAGATGACCCCAGCTACTACACGTCCCTTTGGGGGCAGATCCTCAAACTTGGGTCCACACATATTATTTGGGGAGGGGATTTGAACATGTCATTTTGTCCCGCTGTAGACAGATCCCATCCTCACTCGGACACAGGAGACTCTCTCACAACTCCTCTGCGCTCATGGCCTGATAGATGCATGGAGGCATTTTCACCCAGGGGAAACGGAAGGCACATACTATACCACCGCTCGTGCCGTGTGGTCACGCTTAGACTATTGGCTGGTTAGCAGAGGGGTGGCCCCTTGGATACACTCTGTAACACATTTGGCCAGAACACTCTCTGACCATGCACCCGTACTAATGCAACTGACACTCCCATGCACCGTTGCCCCCCCCCCCCCCCATTCAGCTAGAGACTGATACCAGAGGCACTGTTGGACTTAGTTTTTCAGACCGAACTGGGGGAAGAGATCTCAGATTTTTTTACCTGCAATAAAGGCTCAGTGAATAGTATAGGCACATTATGGGAAGTTTTCAAGGTAACGATGCGAGGCTTCTGCATGGCGAAAAGCTTTGGGGTGCGCAGGGACATTAGGCGCACCTTGCGTAAACTGGAGGGCGAATTGAAACAATTGGAAGCCAACATGTGGCGAGACTCATCGGGTGACCGCAGGGTGGACATCAGGAACAAGCTCACGGAATACACAGACACTGCAGAAAGGGAGTCCCGTTTTCAGGGGAAATATTTCATTGCACGCCGTTATGGGGAGGGGGAGAGGCCAGGCAAGGCACTGGCCCAGGACATACAGAAGCCGAAATTTTCTAACTGTGTGCTAGACATTTTAGACCTGTCGGGCACGCACCACAAAGATAGCCAGGCTGTTCTAGACGTGTTTACAGATTTCTATAAGAACCTGTATACCTCTCGACGAACAAAGCCCCTGGATTTCACTCCATTTTTACGAGATATTACCCTGGGATGGCTAGGAGATACCCAACGGAAATTTCTAGCTAAAACCTTCCAGATGGACGAATTTAGGGAAGCGGTGATGCAAATGAAATCCGGTAAGGCACCGGGATCAGACGGGTTGCCGGTAGAATTCTACAAGACATACCTAGATCAACTGATGCCGGTTCTGTGTGAGGTTTATGAGGAGGCATTGGAGTCTCAGGTGTTACCACCCTCGATGGAGGGAGGCCTCATCATTTAATTGCCAAAGCCAGACAAACCCATGGATTAATGTGATTCATACAGACCATTGTCCCTGATTAATATAGACGTGAAGATCCTTGCTAAGCTCCTGGCTAATAGGCTTAGCTTGTTAATGGAGAAGCTGGTGTTGCCTGACCAGGCAGGCTTTATATCCGGGAGGGCGACCTCTCATAACTTGCGAACACTGTTCTCTGTGATGCACAGGGTCGATCCGAAACTGGCGCTCGTGGCGGTCTTCTTGGATGCCATGAAAGCTTTTGATTCAGTAGAGTGGGACTACTTGTTTACGGTGCTGCAGTGCATGGGATTTCCGGTCAAATTCCTGACCTGGATCCTGATCTTATACACTTCACCCACGGCTCGGGTACAATTCAATGGGCACACTGGCACATCTCTACATCGATTATGCTCTCGAGAGGCACCAGGCAGGGATGACCTCTTTCTCCGCTACTCTTCGCTTTAGCTTTAGCTATTGAACCCCTTGCGGCGAGGATCCATCAACATCATTCGGAGAAAGCCCTCCGATGCTTCCTGCGACCGATACTAGTCTCTTTATATGCGGACGATGTCACCTTGTATGTTAAAGACCAGGTCCACAATCTCAACCCGATATTGCGGGAATTTATACGATTTGGAGGAATGTCGGGCATAGAGATCAACTGGTCCAAGTCGCAGATATTCCCGATCACTCCTGCGGCGCAACCTTTCCCCATCGACTAACCCATAGAGTGGTGCGATGAGAGGGTGAAATATCTGGGGATACAAATCACTAATGATCGTGATGAACTACTGCGTAGTAATTATGGCAAGGCACTAGAACATGTCACAAACTGTATTACTAGATGGGTTGCTCTCCCGCTCACCATGGCAGGACGCATCTCGCTCATTAAGATGGTCATCCTCCCTAAATTTTTATACCTTTTTTTAAATATCCCGCAGTATCCAGGACGCCCTTTTTTTAACATGCTTAGGTCTGAGCTCATTCAATTGGTCTGGGATGGCAAGCAACCCCGTTTACAATGGGAGATTCTGACTAGGCCTTACTCCCAGGGCGGCTTTGATGTACCAAACTTTGAACTGTACTATCTCTGCGCTCAGGCGCATTTCGCACATTATTGGTTTCACTTCCCCCCAGATATACACCTCCGGTCGCCACTGAGCATTGGCTAGCCCACACAATCCCACTGGACGGGGTCATCCTTTCGGAGCTGGAAAGCAGACCAGAGGGCCCTTCATCTGTAGATTGCACCGTCAGAGCCTGGCAGTGCCTACTTCGTACACTTAAAGCTCCGGTGCTCTCTTCACCGCTGCTCTCCCTCACATACCACCCGATGATGCCTGTAATCGCAGAAGGGGTTTTCTCCAAAACCAAATCCAAATTTCAAATACATACCTGGGGTGACCTCTATCTAAATGGTAAATTTAAGGATTTGGCGCAGCTCTTTCAAGGCCCATCGGCATCCTCTATGGATATATTTTTATACGTACGACTGAGGCAGGGATTGAAGGAACATACGCCGTCCTACCCTCTGGAACCCCTACGCTCTCCCCATTACATCATATGTTGCGCGCTCCTGAAGCCTCGCACCTGGTGTCGACCCTATATCACAGCTTGTACACAGGGACTGAATACAGGGCATGTCCCGCCCGTGCAAAATGGAGTGTGGAGTTGGGATGTGAACTCACGGACCAACAGTGGGAATACTGCTGTAAACAGCCTGAACTTGTCTCCTCAAATACCAGACTCCGTATTACACACTACAAATTCTTATACCGCCTGTACTATACTCCTGCCCGGTAATTCCGTTATGGGCTACGTGATAATGCACGGTGCGATAGATGCAGAATAGATGGGGTGGACTTTCTACACCTGGCATGGTCCTGTGAGGCGGTGTGTGAGTACTGGCGGCAGGTGTTTGAGGCACTGGCGCTGATGACCTTGCTGGAAATACAGGCGTCCCCTATGGTTGCTTTGCTAGGGTACGTTGAAGTGATTCCAACTGCCCACCACAGATTTGTTGCCTTTAGTGTCGCACTGGCTAGGCGTAGAGTGGCGTGCAGATGGAGCAGGGGACGGGCGCCGAAATTTAAGGAGTGGCTGGGAGATTTGATCTTGTGGCAAGAGAAGTTGAACGCATATGCTGAGTTGCTTCCGGTCACCTCTAGACCCAGAGACAAATGGGCGTCTCTCAATATCTACCTTATGGACCATCCGCTTACATAACTCATGGACA
This sequence comes from Triturus cristatus, assembly GCF_964204655.1. Lineage (NCBI taxonomy): Eukaryota > Metazoa > Chordata > Amphibia > Caudata > Salamandridae > Triturus > Triturus cristatus. The sequence continues at coordinate 841,058,859 of NC_140592.1, forward strand.
GTTGTCATAATTCGACTGGGAGGCTGGTATTACATTATAACCGGTGGAAGCAATGCAATTGGGCACAGCATACAAGATGGTTAGGATAGGGTACAACTGCTCCCTAAAGAAGAACAGTGACCATATTCTTGGCCAGCACCCGCCCGCAATCTTGTATTGTGTAAGGTTTGACTAACTTGTGTAACGTTGCTTTTCTAGGTACCTTGCCACTCAGGCATACGGCATTTGGAGACCTGATATCATTGTTTGTGTTATGCAACGTGGTACATTGGGAAATGTAAAAGGCTACATATGTGCTGGAACTAATCATTGAACATGTTTACTGATGTTGTATGACATTTGAAAATGAAAATAAATAAATAAATTAAAAAATATATTGGTGTAAGAACAATCTTGGTCCGTTGCTTGATCATGTAACACAAATATTTATTCTTCTCGTGGTCAAACGTAAACAAAGCCTTAGCCAAAACGTGTTTCGTCGCGTTCTGCTGCTGTGAGCCGCGACTTCTTCAGGGCTAAAATTTTCTTAGAGCAGATCCTTAGTTTCGGTTGTATTTCCATCCCGAAATGGGTTTAAAATAATAGGCGTCCCAAGGTGCAGGGACCCTTCATGACGTTCCTAGTGCTTATTATATGTTACTGCTAGTACACGTGTCTGTGTACCCCTCATGTAGTAATGGTAAATTGGTTCCTCATTCTTGGGCTTTCAGTGTATTATAGTGTTCCCAAATATAAGTGGCAAAACGATTCAGGACTGCAACCCTTATGTATAAAATTTCAAATCCAAGTTGACCACCAGCCATATAACTGTTGATTAACTTGTGTATACTCGATAGCATGTGCAAGGGATTGTTGTGTTGTTTTGTCAGTGTTTTTCCACAGTTTAGGGAGAAGGGTGGTTCTCCCTAACCATTTTGCACCGCTTACATATTCTAGCACTTCTTAACACTTTCTGCGTACTGCCTAGGAGCGCCAATACCCTACTATACCACCGACCTTGAAGCTTCAACTTCCACCCCATCACCAACCTCCCTTTTCTTGCTAAAATTACAGAAATATGTGTGGCGAAGCAACTTTCCCAACACATCAAGGTCAACTTCCTCTTTGACGAATTCCAATCTGGTTTTACCCAAGGCTGCAGTACAGAAACAGCCCTACTACAAGTGATTGATGATGCCCTGCGAGTACTTGACTCTGGTGAATCTTTTCTCTTGATCCTTCTGGACCTATCCACAGCCTTTGACACTGTTATTCATAACACTCTTCTGAACACTTTAAAGTTGAGAATGGTTTTGAAGGCACGGTGCTCAAATGGTTCGAATCATTCCTCTCGGGCAGATCCCAGATGATCAAAATAGCAAACTGTCTCTCCACTTCAATGGCTGTTGGGCAACGCGTCCCTCAAGGCTCGATCCTCGCACCCACACAGTTCAACCTTTACATTGAACCGCGGGGTAATCCCCTAAAAAAATCTGGGATCCATTATCACCTATGTGCCGATGATACCCAAATCTACCTAAAGGTATTTTCCACTCATGAAATTTCAATCATCAACACCACCCTCCCCTGGCTGTCAACTCATCAACTAATTCTGAATCCTTCCAAAACAGAATTCATTCTCCTCTCGACCTCACTATCTCCTCCCCTTATCCAATCTTGGATGAACAATCTGAACATTCTCATCAACACACCTATCATTGTTGACAGTGTTAAATCTCTAGGCGTCAACCTAGACAAAAGGCTCAACTTACAGTCCCATATCAATTCCATCGCCAAGAATGCACGCTACCACCTTCTCTGGGGGGTTCTGCGCTTCTTTCCTGAACAAGACCAATCTTTGGTACTTTCCAGATAGGACTACTGCAACTCTCTCCTTGCTGGCCTCCCCAAATCCTAGCTTTCCCCTCTAAAATCCATCCTCCACCCAGCAGCTCGCTTCGTACTTGGGGCTAAAAGAAATTATCACATCACACCCTTACTGTTGTCTCTTCGCTGTCTTCCTATCGAAGCACTGTCAATTTACATGACTGCCTGTATCACCCACAAAGTCTTGCACACCTCCACCCCACGCTATCTAGCTAACTCAAAATCCCTGGAGGCTCTAGACCGACACACAATGCGGAAAACTTACTGCTCGAATCTCCTACCTTCAAAAGGGAAAGATTAATGGCTCAATCCTTCTTTGGTAATGCGACCAGAATCTGGAACTCACATCCCTCAGAATCACCACCTTTTTCTGTACCTTCAAAACTGAGCTTAAAACTCTCCTCCTCCAAAGGCACTTCCTGGAATAATTCAACCCATTTCTTGACCCTTACGGTCTTGTAGCACTCACATGAGGTCAACTTTGTAAATATGTATTCTGATGGATACATTTGCCTGTGGATTCCTCACCTTGTGAATATCCCCTGCGCCAGCATTCCACTGAATTTTTCCTAGCTCTCCGCGCCGACTTGGACGTCATAAGTCCACGGCTCCGCTCGCGACTCCGTATGACGTCACCGGAGCCATAAGAGAGCCACGTCGGCGTGATGACGTCAGTTCCCTTTTTTCCGCGCCGTCGACCCGTAACGGTTTTCTAGCACTCTCCTTGGTTGAAGAGTTACTTTGTTGTTAACTTGTGAGTTACTGTTTTTTAAAGTACTCATGTCTTCGTCGAGGAAGTCAGGAATTAAGCCGTGTAGGGAATGTGGGGGTCACATGTCCATCACTGACCCCCATGAAAATTAACCTAAAGGCACTTAAGGAACGGGAAGCAAAGCTGTTTATGGCCAAGGCGAAGAAGTCGAAGTCAAGAAGACATAAGAAAAAGAGGAAGCATGAGTCTCGGCACCGATCGACGAAGGGTAGGGCTTCGAAGTCGCCTTTGCCTCGACGTCGCAGTAGGGACTTTGTTTCACCTCTGCCTTCTCCTTCTCCTCGTGTCACTCTGGAGAAGTCTTCTTTGCCTAAGGTAACTCCGGCGCAGTATCCGGCGCCGAGGGATTCACCAGCTTCCGACGCCGGGCCGGATCAGGATGCTGAACTCTCTTCTGTGCCTCAAGGTGAACCAGTGGATCCTGTAGAGGATCCGTCGGCTCCGGCGCTGGTTACTCCCCAGCTGGATACAGGATCGAATCCATGCCCACAATTCCCGGCTCCAGGGGCAGATCCATTGCATTTTTTAAATGCCATGTATGGAGTATTTCATAGAGCAGCCTTCCCATCCGGAGCACCTTCAGGACCCGTGGGTCCGCTGGTATTCAGTTTGGTCGTGCCACAACACTATGCTCAGGCACGATTTATGCCCTTCATGCCAATGGCACCGTCATGGCAGTTTCCGGAGCCGTCTGGACAGCCTTCTTCCCGGCCTCGCCTGGATCGTGTGCCTTTGTCGGAGCCTCCCTCGGCGCCAGCTGCGCCGCGTGTGACGCCGCCGACTCCACAAACCGCGCAGCCGACTCCACGAACGGCGCCGCCGACACCGTGTGTACGGATTCGTTCACGGAGAGAGGCTCAGAGGCTTATAGAAGAAGAGCAGTATTGTGCCGAGGAAGTGGAAGAAGGTGTATTAGATGATTCAATGGATGAGTTCGAAGGAATTCAGGAGGCAAGCGGATTGGACACCACTCCTGAGTGGGAACTTTCTTCTTCGAGGTCTTCTCTGCCTCAAGAGCTGGCTCCTTACCATTTGGTAATAAAGAAGGCTGCGGAGCTTTTAGATTTGCAGTTGCCTTCTGCTGAATATAAGCCTAACTTATTGACGGAGGTTCTACATTCGCCTTCCTCAATTGTTGAGCCTCTGTTGCCTTTTAATGAGGCCATCCTGGATCCTATCATGGATGTTTGGTGCAAGCCACTTTCTTCGCATGCTGTTTCAAGGGCTGTGGCTAGAAGATATAGAGTAGCTCCAGGGGATCCGAGCTTCCTTTCTTCACATCCACCTCCAGAGACGTTGGTAGTGCAAGCATACTGCTCCAAACAGTCTTCGGTGGCATTTCCACAAGCTCCAGCTGACAGAGACTCAAAGAAAATGGAACAGTCAGCTAAAAAGGTTTTCTCTTCAGCTAGTATGGCACTGAAGTCATCTAATGCCACTTGTTTGTTGGGCCTCTACATTCACGCTTGAATGGACTTTGTAAAGCAATTGACCCCCAAATTGCCTGATGAGGAGAAGGGTTGCTTTATGGAAGTTCTTTTAGACACTCAGGCTGCAGCTAGGCAGGTAATCCAGTCAGGCTTGGATACGGCTGATTCTGTTGCCAGAGTTATGGGTTCTTCCATAGCCACAAGAAGACAGGCTTGGCTCCGCTCTTCTGGATTTTCACCTGATGTTCAGGCCACTCTTGTTGGCTTACCCTTTGATGGGACAAAGCTTTTTGGAGAAAAAGCAGATTCTGCCTTACAGAGATTCAAGGATAGCAGGGTGTTAGAATCCGGGGTCTCTGGTTGGCGCAGGTATGCACTTGCGACAAGCAGGGACCCTTTTCATCTAAGTCAGGGCAAAGGATCACCTCTTTAAAAATAACCCCTGCTCACCCTCTAGGTAACGTGGCGCGAGCAGTCAGGCTAAATTTCCAGAGGGCATATAGGTTAAGCGTTCAAGTTGTCCCACACAATAATCACCACCCCACCACACAAAGACACAAGGCTGTATTTATGTCCAAAATATAATTCTTTATATAAAAGGTTTTCTTTCAGGCAGGTTGCATAAATACAGTTCTCTTGGTAAAATAATCCAGTTACTCTCAAAATGCTTTACGGGCAGTCCACAGTTGTAAAAATGGCACAGTTCTCTTTAAAATAGGTTTCTTAGGTCTTCTGGGCACTTCGTAGCGCCTTTGGGGTGCCTTTGGCAAGGTTTTTACAGTGCCTTGCCGTTTCCCACGCTTCTCGCGTGAGCCGGAGTACGCTTGCCGAGTCTCACTCTTCTCGAGTGAGCACCGGTAATGCTTTTCAATGCAGTACGGTTAAAACGTAGGTACGGTTCGAACCTTGCTGTTCCCAGGGTAAGTACGGGTCGAACCAAGGCTGTTACGGCTCGAACTCAGCCAAAAGGAGCACTTTTCAAAGCGCCATTATTTCAGCTGGCAGTACGGTGCGAACCAGGCACAAGTATTTACAAGGCGGGTACGAACCAAGGCACTTCACAGGCAGTACGGTGCGAACCAGGCACAAGTATTTACAAGGCGGGTACGAACCAAGGCACTTCACAGGCAGTACGGTGCGAACCAGGCACCCGTAGTTACAGGGCAGGTACGGTTCGTACAAAGGCAAGTACGGGCCGTACTTTTCACGCGCTGGCACAATACCTTGCAGATTTCACGGGGAAGGTTCGTGGCGGCCTCGCGGTCCAGTCCAGGGGTGTCCCACGTCGCGCTGGTGTCCCCAGTGTCCAGGGGACGGCGGAGCTTCGTGGGGCGCTCGGGCAGGATGCAGGTTGCCACGAAGGGGGTCAGAAGCAGGAGGGCAGCCTCGGGGTGAGAGCACAGCGCCGCGCGCTGTTAGCTTCGGCCGGAGACGCGAACCAGGGCACTTTAGTCCTTTGCAGAAGCCTCTACAACCCGGCAGGGGTCACAGGGACTCGGCGCTCAGGCGCGGAGATCTCCACCTTACTTTGCGAGCTACGGCTCGAGGGGGCAACTGTTCACGGTGCTCGGGCTGTCAGGCCTTTACGTTGTTTGCAGCCACGCCAGCAGCAGAAGTCGCGTTGCTCAGCGAGATCAGGGGATGCACAGGTTCTCCGGGGTCAGCTTGCTGAATCACTTCAAGGCACTTCTCCTCTTCTTTCAGGATGGTAGCGCCCACTGTTCCTGGGGCGCAGGTCAGGGGGCAAGTTCACACGCAAGCCCTTGGAGATTGTTTTAAAGGCACAAGTTGAATCAAAGTCCTTTTCTTCAGGCTTTCCCTCTCCTTCCAGCAGACAGGCACCCACTGCAGGCCAGTCTCTCAGGCAGAGAGACAGTATTCCTCCTTCAGCTTCTCCAGGTCCTTCTCCTTCAGGCAGAGTTTCTTCTTGGCGCAAACAGGATCTAATTTCTTAGGAGCCAGGCTCCTACTTTTATACACCAATTCTTTTGTTCTTTAGCGCCAGGGGGCCTGGGCCTGGCTCAGTCCAGTTTTTGGAGCACTTTGTTGTGGTGACTCTGCGCTTCCCTTTCAGCAGCAGGGCAGAGACATCAGCCGCTCCACAGGGGGCGGCGCCGGCTTTGTGCTGGCAGAGCACAGGTCTATTCAAGAGTCAGGGTGTACTCCTCCCACCCATCCTGGTGTAATCTCTCTACCCACCACCTGGCAGCCAGCCTGTCTCCTGGAATTCCCCAGCCCTGCTCCTTACTGTTGCTAGGCAGAACACACACACACACAGCGCAGAGGCGGACTGAATGGCCAGATCAGTAAATACTAACTTTCTAAAAGTAGTATTTACAAACACAGGATATTAAAATAAACTTTACTAAAAGAAGTATTTTATTATTCTGAGTCCAGGCATACTAAACATGACTTTCTACCATGCTCTATGAGTCCACTGGGGTCACAGCGTGTAGTGACTCCAGCAGCCCATTCTGGCCTATGGAGAGCAGGTAGCCTTCAATAGTGAAAAACGAAAATGGCTGTAATTCACTATTAAGACATGCCACACACATCAGGGCATGTCCTACCTTATGCCTACAATGCACCCTGCCCTTGGGCCTACCAGAGGGGTGACTAATATGTAGTTAAGGGAAGGTTTAGGGACTGGCAAGTGGGTGCACTTGCGCAGTCAGCGCGACGGTACCAGACCGCACGCAGGTTCTGCAGTGGCAGATCCTAGACACATTTTACTAGGCCGCTTCTGTGGGTGGCACAACCAGTGCTGCAAGCCCACTAGCGGCATTTGTATTTACAAGCCCTGGCACTCCTGGTGCACTCTACTAGGGGCTGACAGTAAACCAAATGAACCAATCATGGACACCAATCAATGTATACATTTTACCATAGGGAGAGCATATGCACCTTAGCACTGGTCAGCAGTGGTAAGGTGCCCAGAGTCATAAATCAGCCAACACCAGGTCAGAAAAAATACAGGAGGAAGGCAAAAAGTTTAGGGATGACCCTTCAAAAAGGGCCAGGTCCAACACAACCCCCTTCCAGCCAAAACGCAGGGGAGACCAATCACCACCGTGATGGTCTTCCCTGCTTGGGGCGATAGAACAAGGACCTGGCCCGCAACTGCAGGGGCAGACTCCAGTTCTACGCCAATCTGAACCTATTGGACTCCCTCTGTCCATACTCTCAGGGCCCACCAAGCCAATCCATGGGGAACCCTTCTCCTCACCTGTGGACACCACCTGTGCAGCACCTAACCTTAACTGGCCCACAGGTGTGTCCCACCAGAGAGACAGCAAAATGCTACAGTGGCCACTGACAGTAGTCAGGGATGAGACCCAGGCCGTATGCCTCTCAGGGCTCTCAATCCTCTGTGGTGCCAGGGAGCAGGGGCCAGTAGCCCCAGGTGCTTGGCACCCTTTGTCCATTCTCCCCCTTGTCAGGTCAGGTATGACATCCTGGCACTGACCCACCAGCCCCGGGACTGTACCCAGCGGCTGGACCAAAGACTGGGGTGGCCTCTCCCACACCCGGTCCTCCTCCTTGGGGCTCTGTACCCTCCCACCTGGAGTGGCACCCCCTTCCAGAATTGCCACGGCACCTGTGGCAGGTGTCCTGCGCAATTCGCCCACCAGTTCAGGGGTTCTATCCTGCAACTGGGTGCCCAGGTCAGGGGGGACACCCTGAACCTGGCCCTTCAACCTAGGGTCTAAACCCTTCAGTTGAGCCGGGGTCAGAGGCGAGGACTCCCTCCCTCTGCACCCCCTTCCAGAGTACTGCCCACTCCCAACTGGCGTGGTACCCCTAGAAGCAACATGGGTCAGGACACTGATTACAGTGGTCCCACCCTCCAGGTCAGACAACACCTGAACCTGGCTTCCCAACCCTGGGTCCAACCCATGCGGTTGAACGCTCGCCTGGCGCACCAGGACTTCCCGGGGAGCACGCATGCCCCCCCTGAGGGTGACACATAACTCATGTGTCGTGTGACAGTCTGCCTGGCGCTGATCTCCAGACCCCTGTCCATCTGACAGTGCCTGAAGATCCCCCAGGACAGAAGTGGTGTCACCATGGTCACTCACGGGGGACGCAGCCCTTCTGGCTGGCCCCTGACCCACTGGTTCTTCCACTGGGGACTCTTTCCCCCTCTCACCCCTCAATCTGGACCTCTGCACCCTCCCAACTGGAGCGGTACTGCCAGACACCAGAACTGATGGAGGCCTGCTTACAGACACTCCCAGCTCACCAGACACTAGGGGATCCCCCTCAACGGGTGGCCCATCAGGACAGCCTAGGCTCCCCGCCTGGTGTTCCCTTAAAGAACCATCCAGGCTCTGAGACTGGGTTTCGGGCACCTGGGGGCACGCAGCCCCACACTCACTCCTTCTCCACTGAGACAGGACGTGAGCCCCTACACCCCTCCCACTACCATGGGACCTAGCTGGGCTACTCTGCACCACTTCCACCACTCTGGGTTGGAAGATACCTGAGCCACTCCCCACAGGGTCACTCCCCAATGCCTCTCCAGACCCTCTGGAATCCACCAAAAGGTCTGCCTCCAATGTGAGTTCCCTGCGGTCAGAGAACTCACCCTCCCACAGGTGTTGGCCTAGCTCTGGAAAACAGGGACTTAAAATATGCTCTCCCACAATTGGATCACACAGCCCCCTAGCAGGGTTAACCAAACTAGCCTTCACCTTACCATCCAGTGCCTCACACACGTACTCCACACCACTCTCCTGAGACTGGCAAGACAGTATCTGACTGTCTCTGTCACACAACCCACACTCTTCTGGGCGGTCTTCACACTCACCTACCAGGACTTCAATGTTGGGGGAACCCCTCTCCCTGCGCCTCTCATCTAGAGCCAGTAGAGTGTCCCTCCCGCCACTAGGACTATGAACCCCTGCGCCAGTTACCCTATTCCCTTCAGGGATACTGCGCACTACTGGAGCTACCTCATGCCCTTGAACCTCCTGGTGTGTGTTAACCCCCTCCTTCAAGTCAGGCGCCACATCTCTGGGTGTGCGTACTACTCTTTCAACACTAGAGAATTCAATACTGCTGCCACCATCTGAGCTGGATTCCTCCTCCCACTCAGAAAAGCTCAATCTCTGAGCTACGCACCTTTCTTGTTGCTGGGCTGAGACACTCATGGCCTCAAGCCTCTCGAGCTCCATATCATATTTCTTCATTAGGAAGTCATGCTCCATCTGAATCTTTCTTTCTTCAAGAGCCATTTTCTTTTCTTCCAGAGCCAGCTTTCTGCTTTCTAGCTCCAATTGGATTTTTAATTCCAGCTTTGCCAATAACACTTCGTGATCCCTGGCGGCCTGTCTGTCTGCCAGCTCCTCTGGCAACAGGCCTCTGCCAAAACTGCGAACGCTTTCCGCTGGTTTCAATGGTGTAACTTCCTTAGTTGCACCCCTTGATTCAATCCAGGCTTTCAGCATCTTGTAGAGATCTGATCTGTTCTTGCATCCTGCATGTGGAACCTTGAGCTTCCTGCAGAAGTACTTGAGTTCAGTTCTCTTGTAGCTGTTCAGTTTTGACTCATCCCATTCAACCTCTCCAGCCTCAGAGGCTTCAGACGCGGTTTTCTCTATGCTGTTTGAGCCCGGCATGGCTTCAAACGCAAGGGATCTTCTTTACTTGGCAAGCGAAATTAAATCATAAAAAGTTCTGTGGCTTAAGCTACTGGACCGTCTACTGTGCAATGGTTAGTAATCACTGCGCAGACACCAAGAACGCAAATCCGTAAATCCGCACCGCTGCCACCAATGTTAGAATCCGGGGTCTCTGGTTGGCGCAGGTATGCACTTGCGACAAGCAGGGACCCTTTTCATCTAAGTCAGGGCAAAGGATCACCTCTTTAAAAATAACCCCTGCTCACCCTCTAGGTAACGTGGCGCGAGCAGTCAGGCTAAATTTCCAGAGGGCATATAGGTTAAGCGTTCAAGTTGTCCCACACAATAATCACCACCCCACCACACAAAGACACAAGGCTGTATTTATGTCCAAAATATAATTCTTTATATAAAAGGTTTTCTTTCAGGCAGGTTGCATAAATACAGTTCTCTTGGTAAAATAATCCAGTTACTCTCAAAATGCTTTACGGGCAGTCCACAGTTGTAAAAATGGCACAGTTCTCTTTAAAATAGGTTTCTTAGGTCTTCTGGGCACTTCGTAGCGCCTTTGGGGTGCCTTTGGCAAGGTTTTTACAGTGCCTTGCCGTTTCCCACGCTTCTCGCGTGAGCCGGAGTACGCTTGCCGAGTCTCACTCTTCTCGAGTGAGCACCGGTAATGCTTTTCAATGCAGTACGGTTAAAACGTAGGTACGGTTCGAACCTTGCTGTTCCCAGGGTAAGTACGGGTCGAACCAAGGCTGTTACGGCTCGAACTCAGCCAAAAGGAGCACTTTTCAAAGCGCCATTATTTCAGCTGGCAGTACGGTGCGAACCAGGCACAAGTATTTACAAGGCGGGTACGAACCAAGGCACTTCACAGGCAGTACGGTGCGAACCAGGCACAAGTATTTACAAGGCGGGTACGAACCAAGGCACTTCACAGGCAGTACGGTGCGAACCAGGCACCCGTAGTTACAGGGCAGGTACGGTTCGTACAAAGGCAAGTACGGGCCGTACTTTTCACGCGCTGGCACAATACCTTGCAGATTTCACGGGGAAGGTTCGTGGCGGCCTCGCGGTCCAGTCCAGGGGTGTCCCACGTCGCGCTGGTGTCCCCAGTGTCCAGGGGACGGCGGAGCTTCGTGGGGCGCTCGGGCAGGATGCAGGTTGCCACGAAGGGGGTCAGAAGCAGGAGGGCAGCCTCGGGGTGAGAGCACAGCGCCGCGCGCTGTTAGCTTCGGCCGGAGACGCGAACCAGGGCACTTTAGTCCTTTGCAGAAGCCTCTACAACCCGGCAGGGGTCACAGGGACTCGGCGCTCAGGCGCGGAGATCTCCACCTTACTTTGCGAGCTACGGCTCGAGGGGGCAACTGTTCACGGTGCTCGGGCTGTCAGGCCTTTACGTTGTTTGCAGCCACGCCAGCAGCAGAAGTCGCGTTGCTCAGCGAGATCAGGGGATGCACAGGTTCTCCGGGGTCAGCTTGCTGAATCACTTCAAGGCACTTCTCCTCTTCTTTCAGGATGGTAGCGCCCACTGTTCCTGGGGCGCAGGTCAGGGGGCAAGTTCACACGCAAGCCCTTGGAGATTGTTTTAAAGGCACAAGTTGAATCAAAGTCCTTTTCTTCAGGCTTTCCCTCTCCTTCCAGCAGACAGGCACCCACTGCAGGCCAGTCTCTCAGGCAGAGAGACAGTATTCCTCCTTCAGCTTCTCCAGGTCCTTCTCCTTCAGGCAGAGTTTCTTCTTGGCGCAAACAGGATCTAATTTCTTAGGAGCCAGGCTCCTACTTTTATACACCAATTCTTTTGTTCTTTAGCGCCAGGGGGCCTGGGCCTGGCTCAGTCCAGTTTTTGGAGCACTTTGTTGTGGTGACTCTGCGCTTCCCTTTCAGCAGCAGGGCAGAGACATCAGCCGCTCCACAGGGGGCGGCGCCGGCTTTGTGCTGGCAGAGCACAGGTCTATTCAAGAGTCAGGGTGTACTCCTCCCACCCATCCTGGTGTAATCTCTCTACCCACCACCTGGCAGCCAGCCTGTCTCCTGGAATTCCCCAGCCCTGCTCCTTACTGTTGCTAGGCAGAACACACACACACACAGCGCAGAGGCGGACTGAATGGCCAGATCAGTAAATACTAACTTTCTAAAAGTAGTATTTACAAACACAGGATATTAAAATAAACTTTACTAAAAGAAGTATTTTATTATTCTGAGTCCAGGCATACTAAACATGACTTTCTACCATGCTCTATGAGTCCACTGGGGTCACAGCGTGTAGTGACTCCAGCAGCCCATTCTGGCCTATGGAGAGCAGGTAGCCTTCAATAGTGAAAAACGAAAATGGCTGTAATTCACTATTAAGACATGCCACACACATCAGGGCATGTCCTACCTTATGCCTACAATGCACCCTGCCCTTGGGCCTACCAGAGGGGTGACTAATATGTAGTTAAGGGAAGGTTTAGGGACTGGCAAGTGGGTGCACTTGCGCAGTCAGCGCGACGGTACCAGACCGCACGCAGGTTCTGCAGTGGCAGATCCTAGACACATTTTACTAGGCCGCTTCTGTGGGTGGCACAACCAGTGCTGCAAGCCCACTAGCGGCATTTGTATTTACAAGCCCTGGCACTCCTGGTGCACTCTACTAGGGGCTGACAGTAAACCAAATGAACCAATCATGGACACCAATCAATGTATACATTTTACCATAGGGAGAGCATATGCACCTTAGCACTGGTCAGCAGTGGTAAGGTGCCCAGAGTCATAAATCAGCCAACACCAGGTCAGAAAAAATACAGGAGGAAGGCAAAAAGTTTAGGGATGACCCTTCAAAAAGGGCCAGGTCCAACACAGGGCGACTGCGAAATCCTTGGGATTGCAGACCCAGCCGAAGGGTTTTGGCTTCAGAAAGTATAGGGGTTTTGGAAGGTCTTCCTTTCGCACCTTCCGTCAACCTCAGCAGCAGCAACAGCAAAATCCACTCTATAAGTCCTATAGAGGAAGACCAAGGGGACGACGTGGTTCTGGCTGCAATCTCTCCTCCTCCTCAGCCTCCTCTGCTCCCAATGATGCTACAGGGAAGCAGCCCTAGATCCCCCATCCTGGATCATGTGGGGCTTGTTGGGGGTCGGGTGTCCCACTTTCTGGAAGGTTGGAAATTGGTCACGACGGACCTTTAGGTTTTAAACCTTGTGGAGACTGGGTACGCCCTTCCCTTTCGGGAATTTCCTCCCCCTTAACCGCCAAGGTTTTTGCTCAGAGGACCATCTGCTTCTTCTGCAGAAGGAGGTTCTTGCATTGCTACAAAAAGGTGCGATAGAGGTGGTTCAAGAGCTAGAAAGGGGTCAGGGATGTTACTCCCGGTATTTCCTGATTCCCAAAAAGGAAGGCAGATTGCGTCCGATCTTGGTCCTCAGAGTCTTGAATTTTTACCTGAAGCAGGAGAAATTCAAGATGCTAACCCTTGCTCAGGTTCTTCAGGCGTTGCAGCAAGAAGACTGGATGGTGTCGATCGACTTGCAGGATGCGTATTTCCACATCCCAATCCTGAAGTCACACAGGAATTATCTCCGTTTTACGGTTGGGTCGCAACACTATCAGTTTGTGGTCCTCCCGTTTGGTCTTACTACTGCACCTCAAGTCTTCACCAAGGTGATGGCGGTGGTGGCTGCCCATCTCAGGAGGTCGGGATTCCGGTTTTCCCCTACCTGGACGACTGGCTACTGAAAGCAGAGTCGCCAGAGATGGTGCAACATCATCTGCAGGTAACATCTCATCTGTTATTCAACTTGGGTTTTTCAATCAATGTGCCCAAATCTCACCTGGTGCCCTCTCAGCGCAACCTGTTAATAGGGGCGGTTCTGGACACTACTGTGTGTCGAGCATTTCCTCCTCCACAAAGAATTCTCAACATTCAGGAGATGATCCCTTTATTCCACAATGGAGCGGTTGTTCCAGTTCTGAAGGCCCTTCGCCTGCTCGGTCTGTTCGCCTCCTGCATTCTGATGGCCAACCATGCACGCTGGCACATGAGGGCGCTCCAGTGGTGTCTCCGCACGCAGTGGTATCAGCACAACGGGGATCTCAGGGAGTCAGTCAGGATCTCGAGAGAAGCTGCAGCGGGTCTGTCTTGGTGGAGCATGGAGGGCAAACTGTCTCAAGGAAAGCCCTTTCATCTTCCTCCAACTGTGGCCACAGTGATAACGGATGCCTCCACCCTAGGGTGGGGTGCTCATCTGGGGGATCTGGAGCCCTTCGCGGCTTGCGGGGTAGCATGGGGTTTTGGAGCACGCTCCCACTCTCGTGTGCCGGGAGGGTGGCGCTGGTGAAAATGGTGGCGTTGCCACGCCTCCTTTACTTTTTTCGCACCCTTCCTATATGGATCCTGACGTTGTTTTTCGCGCGGCTACGAGCACTGTCTACGGGCTTCATTTGGGGCTCGGGAAGGCGGCGGGTGGCGCTGACCACGTTGCGGCGGCCGAGAGCGGAGGGGGGCCTGGCAGCCCCGGATTTTGAGTGGTACTACTTGGCGGCCCAGCTCCAATGGCTTACGCAGGCGGTGGCCAGGGAGTATAGAGGCCCGGAGGGCCCACAGGACAGGCTGATTCCGCGGCATGTGCTGGCCTTTATGGTCCTCCACCAGCGGTTAGACCTGACCCAGCTTACCCTGGAGGAGCGTACCCTCCGGCTGTGCTGGAACAGGTGTCAGAGGAGGGCTGCCATAGTCCACCCCTATGCCCCGGAGATCCCCCTGGGGATGTGTACGGCGCTCCCGCATGGGGGAGATTGGTCTGGGCTAGCTGTTTGGGAGGAGCTGGGCGTGCAGATGGTGGGGGACTTATTCAGAGGGAGTGCTGTTGCCCTTCCAGGACTTGCAGGACTCTTATGGGCTCCCGCGGGGGGGACTTTCTGCTCCATGCGGCCCTTGTGGTGAGCCTCCAGAAGCATTGCAATATGGGGCTTTCGGAGCCGCAGACCGCCGCAGGTTGCCAATATGTAGTGATGGCGGCGGGGACGACTAAGGCCATTACTTGCCTCTACCGCCGCCTGTCGATGGAGGGCTTGCACCCTCTGGGCGCCCTGAGGGAGAAGTGGGAAACGGACCTTGAGAAAGCGATCCCCGAGTCCACTTGGTCCACGCTGGTGCGGAGGGCCTGGAAGGGAACGAGGAATGCCCGGTTCCAGTTAGTCCAGTTTTTTACGTTACACAGGGCGTATCTGACGCCGGCCAAGATCTTGCAATATTTCGGGGGGGTACACTCTCAGTGTCCGCGGTGTGGGGGAGAGGGGGCGGACTTTCGACACGTGTTTTGGTCCTGTACGCAGTTGGGTGCCTATTGGGTTGATGTTGTAGATTGTTTGAACCAGGTGACGGATCGCTCCATAGCCCCGGAAATGGGGGCTTGTTTGTTGCTTTGGTTTCCCCACACCCGCCGTACGAAGGTCACTAGCAAGTTTTATGATCTGGGGTTGATAATGGCCAAGAGGGAACTGACTATGCACTGGAAATCCCGGGGGGGGGGCCTAGCTTCTTGCGGTGGAGGGCGGCGTTTGCGCGATGGGCGGGGGCTGAGGGTACGCTCCGGGTGCAATTGGCCCTTCGGAGGGACGATGAGAAGGCACTAGCGACGGCCCGAGCATGGGAAGCGTTGGTGGTGGAATTTCAGGGGTTGATGTCTGATGCTGGGGAAGGGGAGAGCACATCTGATGGGCAGGAGGTAGCGGGGAGCGGGGAGTAGAAGGGGAAGGGCGGTGGGTCCTGGGCGCATACACCTTGGGTCGGCATGAGGGAAGGCTCTGTTTGCTTAGGGAGAGGTTGGGCTCCCGTACATAATTTATTAGGGAGGAGGGGCACTTCAGAAGAGGGGTAGGTGACGGGGGCACACTGACATGGGGTGGGGGAGGGGGGGAAGGGGACTGTGTGGGAAGGATGTTCCTTCTCCTGGATATTTGATATTGATGATAATTGTGCGGTACTCCTGGGACGGGTGGAGGTCGTGGGATGTGTGTTGAAGTTGTTGATTTGGAAAACAATAAAAAACGTTTCAACAAAAAAAAAAAAATCTGGGGGATCTGGAGATCAAGGGTCTTTGGTCTCCAGAGGAAAGATTGCTTCATATCAATCTTCTGGAATTGCGGATGATACGTTTGGCGCTCAAGGCCTTTCTCCCTTCCCTTCGCGGTCAGTCGGTTCAAGTCCTGACGGACAACACTACCGCGATGTGGTATGTCAACAAGCAGGGAGGTGTAGGGTCGTACCGTCTCTGCAGAGAGGCTTTGCGACTCTGATCCTGGGCTCAGGACCATCGGATTTGCTTCATGGTGAATCAACTGGCCGGGGTGCTGAACGTACGTGCGGACAGTCTCAGTCGACAGTTTTCCGCTGACCACGAGTGGAGGCTTCATCCAGAGGTAGTTCAGCCCAGCTTCTGGACGTGGGGGACTCCTCGGGTGGACCTGTTTGCCACTCAAGAGAACGCGCATTGCCCGTCATTCTGCAGTCTCCAGTTTCCGATGCAGGGGGCGTTGGGGGACGCGCTTCAGTTGAGTTGGGGCTCTCAACTCCTTTACACGTTTCCTCCCATACCCTTGATTCCTCGGGTTCTGAGGAAGATTTGCCAAGACCGGGCTCAAGTTATATTGATCGCCCCGGACTGGCCAAGAAGGGTGTAGTACACAGATCTTCTTCACCTTTTGTCGCACCCTCTGCTCTGTCTCCCTCTCAGGGCAGACCTCCTCTCGCAGTCGAAGGGGCAGGTTCTACACCCCCACCTCCACAGCCTGCACCTTCATGCCTGGAGATTGAACGGGGAACCTGAGTTCTTTCTCTCTCTGACCAGACGTAGTGGATGTTTTATTATCATCCAACAACACACTCCACTAAGTCAATTTATTCCCGTAGATGGTCTAAGTTTGTAAAATGGTGTGGAGAGAGATCCATTGACCCTTTAAAGGCCCACTTGTCAAATGTGCTTCAGTTTGCTCTTTCCTTGCTCAGCAGGGTTGTGCTGTGGTCACGGTTAAGGGCTATTTATCAGCCTTTTCAGCTTTTCTGTGTCTTTCGGATCAGCCGTTGTTATTTAAATCTCCTATTGTTTTAAGATTTATCAAAGGTCTTACTAATAGGTTTCCACCTACTCCCTTTGTAATGCCACAGTGGGACCTTAATCTTGTTTTAACTTTTTTGATGGGGTCCCCTTTTGAGCCCCTTCATAGCTGTCCTTTGAGGCTGTTGTCCTTTAAAATGGTCTTTCTTGTAACCATAACCTCAGCAAGGTGGATGAGTGAGCATCAAGCTCTTAGTTCAAAACCCCCGTTTTTAACCTTACATGCTGAAAGGATGGTCCTCAGGACCAGGGCTGCTTTCCTACCTAAGGTAGTTACTCCTTTTCATCTGGGGCAGTCCATTATTCTCCCTGTGTTTTATCCTCCCCCTCACCCTTCCAAGGAGGAGGAGAGACTTCACCGCTTGGACCCTAAAAGAGCAGTGAGCTTTTATTTGGACAGAACAAAAGATATACGTTTGGAAGATCAGCTCTTCGTGGGCTATGTTGGACACTCAAAAGGCAAAGCTGTGCACAAGCGCACTCTGTCCAGGTGGATCATCCTAACCATCAAGATCTGCCACGCCCTGGCTGGTAAGGTTCCACCTGAGGGTATTAGAGCTCATTCTACTAGAGCTAAGTCTTCCACCTCTTCTTTGGCCAGGGGTGTTCCAGTTTAGACATTTGTAAGGCCGCGACTTGGGCCTCCCTCCATACTTTCTCAAAGCATTATTGCTTAGACTCTGAGATGAGGAGGGAGGGCCATTTTGCGCGCTCTGTCTTGCAGGACTTTTTGGTATAGGAAGGGTGGACACCCTCCTCCGGGAGTGAGACTGCTGTGGGAATCTATTCACAAGGTGAGGAATCCACAGGCAGATGTATCCATCAGAAGAACAAGTTACTTACCTTTGGTAACACTTTTTCTGGTGGATACAGTATCTGCCTGTGGATTCCTCACTGACCCACCCGCCTCCCCGTTGTCCACCTTTGTATACCTAAAAAGATCCCTTTTTTGGCTGTTCTTTATTGATTGTATTTTCTATCTAGTACATTTATAGGAAATGCAGATTTTTTTATCTTTCATTTTTGACTTTATGCTGTATAAATTGGTTCAAATGTTGTGTACTATGTATACTTGAGTCTGTGTCAGTCCACCTGTTCGCCTCGAAGGCCCGGAAAAAATGGGTTGAACTGACATCATCACGCCGACGTGGCTCTCTTATGGCTCCGGTGACGCCATACGGAGTCACGAGCGTAGCTGTGGAATTATGACATCCATGACGGCGTGGAGAGCTAGGTAAAATTCCGTGGAGTGCTGGCGCAGGGGATATTCACAAGGTGAGGTATCCACAGGCAGATACTGTATCCACCAGAAAAAGCATTACCGAAGGTAAGTAACTTGTTCTTTACTCCTGCTTTTAACCTAACACTACCACCTTTTATTTTTTACAATATAAATATGCAAATGGTTAGAGTTAAAACTGCATATATATGTAACTTGTTAGCGTGCTCAGTCTTTCTTGTATACCTTTGTAACTGTATATATGTAACTTGTTAGCGTACTTAGTGTATCTTGGGTACCTTATGTAACTTACCTGGTTCTTTTGTAAAGCGCTCTGACATCTTTGGGTAACGTTTGCCCTATATAAAACTGCATTAAATAAAAATAAATAAATAGCATGTCCATACGTTAAGCACTGCGTCTGCATAGCAACCCCTATTTAAACAAGTGAACTGTGAATGCAATTCCCCACCCCCAACAGACAGGTGTGTCTAGCAATTTTTTAGTACAAAGATGGCACGCTTAAGCAACACTTATCCATCTCAGGTGTTGTGTACGGTTACCTATGTTGTCGCTTTATGAGGGAGCATTCATACAGTAAGCTTTTCCAGTGCCTATCCTTGTCTAGAATGTATGTGCCACCGTTGGCCGCTTCATAACGCTTCTTTTTTAACCAGTCTTTTTATCCACCGCTCTCCCGTTCAGCACCCCTACCTGATCTCTTGTTCATCCCCTCCACACGATTGCCAAACCCAATATATACATGCCTACACTCCTGATTCAATCAGGAGACTACCGATTTTAAGGCTAGTCTCCTGCCTCCCGATTCCTAATACAGAAACCCAATTCGGATTACCAAATCATGATCTGCTGGAAACAAGGCAAATGTGAAATTTTGATGCCTGTCAAGCATGCTTACATCTTCCCCACCAAGAATTACCTCTGACATAAAATGTTAACGCTTTGTAAATAATTCTTGTAGACAGTGCTTTAAATGGAAAAAAATAAGTGCAGGAATTCATTAAATTGAGTTAGGGGCGTGGCTAGTGGACGGGGTTGTAGTGGAAGCGGAGTTTTAGATGCACACATTGCTATGTTAGCATAAGCGTCTTAGATGATAGAAACGCCATCTTGCCACTTTTGCTGCTTTTGCACACGACACTACAGATAGATGTTATTATTTGAAAACTACTTGCTTGCCTTTTCTTCACATGAGAACTGTCTGTTGTTGACATCCCTAGACGTGCACTGCGACCTTGGTCTGAACATTGTGTGCAGAAACAGTCTGAGCCAACAAACAATGTATGCTTTTGAGTTCAGGTTGATCGGCCCACGCTCTAGCCATAACACACACACAGCTGTAAATATCTGAAAGTCGAGAGCCTTTAATATTGCAGTTTGCATGCATTAGACACACATTCTGGAGAAGAACTTTTCCAGGCGCAGAGCAAAGCTGATCCTGTGATGTGATTCACCTAAGCTGATCTTTACGGTATGGGGTTCCCCATTCAAACGTAGAGACCTTGTATTAGTCTAATAATACTAGCTCACAAGCGAAGGGAGGGTGGTTGTATTCCACTATCATTTGTAATATGATTTCTCCCTTCATTTTCTATGGTATTGTAACAATGCTGATGGTTTTAATTTAATCATTTGTCTGCTTATGTTAGCCAAAGTACTGCATCTTAGGACACGTAGTTTATAAAATAAACATTTTAAACTTTACTGTGTCTCTGAATACTCTTGTTGTGGACTGATATGAGAATAATAACGAACAGGTATCTCTGATTCCCACCATTCCTAAGAGTACTCTAAAGTCGCATGTTCTGGGTTGTCTAATCATTGGTAGCTTCTATATGGCATGAAGAGCGAATGAGACACTGATGCTGGTCGGATAGGGGTTCTGGGTACTGAGGTGAGTTTTTGGTACACGCAATTCACTGAGGTCCTGGTTTCCTGCGCATAGTTCTGTGCATGAGCAGAATTCCTGCAACATGGCGCACCTAACGTTTGGTCTTCTGATTTAAGACACTTTAGTAGTGCTTATATTAGTCCACGACGCCCTCACTCTTGTTTCCGGATAGCGGTAGTGACGGTTTTAACCTACCTATTGGTACGATAGGTTCAATCAAGCTTGTCAATTAAAAAGGTTTTTATATTTTTGAACCCTTGTGCTACTATAATATACATTGTTGTTCTTCTCTGTGTCCATATGGCGGTCGATATTGCAGCGCATAGCCGAACACCTCTGTGGCGTCATTTGACACAGTTTGGGGTGCCGGACGATGGGATGGCTGTTATTTTTGTGGTGAGTGCCGTTGCATCATATCCCTACGAGTTGTTTAACTCTTGGGTGACTATGCCGGCAGTGAATGCGGATGATAATACATTTCACTCCTATACTCCCACGCGGATCCCAGCAAATTATACGCCATATAGGACGCAGGAGATTCCTATTTCAGCTTGGCAGCATCGCATTTGGTTTAATTGCGCCCTTCCCCATACGGTTACACCAGTTCGAACGGGCCCTTTGTCAATTCCAGGGGCCACTTGGCCGGCACTGGCCGGATTTAGGCCTCATCTTCGTTATTTAACGGCTACAGTGGATGAGTTATGTGTCCTCCATACAGCCCTGATTACAGTATATAGGGCTTTAGTGCAATACGTTTCACGCAACGTGCAGGTGGGGGCACCTGTTGTTGCGGGACAGCCAGCTGGCCCGGCCAGGATTGTCATTAGTCCCGTTGTGGTAAATATTTCGTTACCGGTACTATTTTTTATGCGGTAAAGTCTATTAAGAATAACTCAGTAAATATAAGAGGCAGAATCCGTGGTATTAGAGGTTTTAAAAGGCTTTATTCCTATACAAAGGAATACAATTCGAATTGTAGGCATTCTATTCCATCACCACGAAAGTTCAGGAAGGAAGGGCATACATTATTGACAGATAAGCAGTTTTATAGAAAATACATTACAGTGAAACAGATGCAAGAGGCGTAACAGCTGATAGTATAGATAAACTGTGCATACGTAGCTAATAGAGGCGTATACATGGGCGTAATTTAATAAACGTCATCATACATGATGTCACAAGTGGGTGGATCCATAAGAGAATCCTGCAATGTCAGCAGAAATATTTGGCAGAGATGCGCGCGCAGCCGCATGACGTGTGATTGACGTGCAACTAGAGGGTGAAGGGGACTTGACATTTAGCTCTACATGTGGAGACAGAAGTCTGGGGTTATGTCAACCTAATCCCAAATCATATCTAATATCCTATGTTTAAAGAACTGTGTTATCCAAAAGGAGAGGTCTCTAGGATAGAATCTATTCTATACTGACTGTTAGTGCGTGTACAAGCGTCTAAGTGTCTACACTAGATGCGAGGGGGTAGGAATATTCCATGGTAACGGGGCTATGAATTACTTGCATGAGGGCAGCGAGGCTTGGCCCTGTGCACGGGAGCTGGAGGAATGTTTACTTAAACTACTAGACAAGAATGCATCGGATGAGGAGCGGAGAAGATAATCTTGAAGGTGAAATACAGTTCTTGGCAGGCGACAGGCTGGATCAGGCACCGTTAGCCGCGCAGGGAGTAGGACAAAGTTCATGGACACAGATGCAGGCTCAGACTGGAGCTTTCAGAGGCAGAAGGCAGGAAAAGGCTTGATGACAGAATTCGGGCCTACTCGCCTGAATCTGTAAAATGTGGAAAGTGAACCACATAAAGTCGGTGGCCTTTCATACTTAGGAATGGAATATCTGACCCATTCATGGCGGATCTGAAAGAGGACATGTTGACGGTGGACGCACATATATTTGCGTCTTCAAAACTGGAGCAGGAGGGAACATACATGTACTTATAGCATGTACATGGAGCCGTTGGGGTCTACGATAGGGGACATAACTGATCACAAAATTCAGATTTCCTCATTCCCTCCTTGTCCCCTACGGACCCTCAGGAGATATCGATCTTCATCAATCCATCGATCTGTTCATATAGCATCATTTGTTCTTCTTTCTTCTTCCGGGATCTTGAGCGAAAACTTGGATGTGGGATACACGAGGTGGCACACAGACCACAAATCGCTGGCCCACATTGTAGACATAAGCAGCAACTGAATAGTACGAGAAAGCCAATACCTAGGAAGGATAGGATTCTCCATCCCCAGGCTGACAACACGCCCCAGAACCAACCGGACCAAGTCCAGGTGCCTGGACTCTGGTGTATCTGGCTTACAATCTTATGAAGGCGGGTTATGGCTTTATATACTGACGGCGAATTTTCTGGTATGAAAATGCAGCAACTTGATCCGATGACCCTACAAGCTCCGCCCCTATCGGCCAGGATGACGTCAAGGACAAGACGATTTTGAAGCACAACAATCCGCATAGCAGACTGCTCTTCTGTTAAATTGCCTAAGGCGGAAATAGTTTCGTTCACTACTGCTTCAAGGGTTCTGGTTAATCTACGTATCAGCTTACTATTAGTGACTGTACCTATATAGGGAAAGAAACCTTTATTGAAATCTGTGTATTTTTCCCATGCTGTTTCAGTGTAATCGACAATTGGGAGATCTCTCTGCTGTCTATGGTGTACTAAATGAGTATTTCTATGATAATCAGGAGGAGCTAGGAAAACAGGGGGCAGAAGGAATGCTATGTAACAGGTACCATCCCAATCTAAAGGTAGACGTATATATGCGGTCTGGCCACATATAAAGTAGGAATGACGGGAAGCTCTAAATGTAGACTTGCCTTGATCACTGAATTTTATTACAGTGGTGCATTTACTATGGCCCATGTGTATGGAACCATTCTTTCTTACACATAATTCCCCTTTTACTGGGAATACTGACATGGCGGGCAAGATTGGTGTAGCTTCAGATTCAACGTTCAGGATCATGAGGTTAAGTGTAAAATTACCTAATCCATATACTTCATTTTCTAGATCAGTTCCTGTTCTTTTGGGAAGTCCCTCCTTGTTAGGGTAGCAGACTTTAAGCAAAACTAAGTTTAGGTTTCCCCATACCCAGTTGTCTTGATAAACTGCGGAATTCGAATCTAGGGAATTAATCAAACTAAACCATGCTCCACAGGAGCCATTGTGTGTGAACGGATAGGGAAAGAGGGGCAAAACTCCCTTATAGTTCTGATAGGGAGGGAGTCGGCCACATATCCAACAATTTGTGGCATTGCTGGTTTGATGGGAATGATGTAACATACTAATGAATGTGTTGTTGTGCAGCGCAAATCTATAGGACAATTCATGCGGAGGTAATTCGCTAAAAGAATGTTCTGCAGTTATATTGTAAGCACGCTTAGGAATAGGGCAATACATGTGCAATAGTATGCTGACAATGATGATCAGAAGACTTAGAAAAAACAAAATTAATAATGTTACTGTGCAGTGACTACGAAATGTTTTACAATACGCATGCTTTTTGAGCTGCATCTGATGATTTCTTTCTCTATTCCGGTCTAGAGGATACATGTCAGAGACAAATTCAACCGATTCACCTTGGAGAGGACTTAAACAATCAAATTGTCTGACTTACTAGACCTCAATTTTAGTTTGTAAAGTTCTGGTTTTGTTAATTCAGCCAAGGGGAGCTTTGAGTCTGTCTGTGAGGGAATACAGGGTTGAGTATCTACACTGGATGGTAGTCCATAAAATTTCTTGATATGACTCGAGTGCAACCACCCTTTCCGTCCCTCGATTTTCACGGCTGTCCTTGTGGTGAGTAGAACCAACTTCGGTGACTTCCACCTAGGATCCAGTTGGGTCTTCCGGTCAAAATTCCTGACCAGCACCAGGTCCCCAGGAACCACGTCATGGGGCTTCACCTCAGTATTGTCGGGAAAAGCTGCGGATACCTGTGAACGACAAGATTGTAGTGCAGACATCAAGGAAGCCAGGTAATCTGTCAGCATATTACAGTCAACATCAGTGATTTTACGAGGTATAGGCGTCCCCCACATATTTGGTGGTCTACCGAAGATCACCTCGTACGGGGATAGCCCTGTTCGAGAATGTGCTACCATTCTCATGTAAAAGAGCGCAACTGGTAAGGCTACTATCCAATCGACTCCTTTTTCCCTACATATTTTGGACAATCTAATTTTCAGAGTTTGATTATGGCGTTCCACGAGACCTGCCGCCTCGGGATGTCGGACACAGTGGAATTTCCATTGGTAGCCTAATAAAAGGGAAACGTGTTTCATTAATTCGGATGAGAACGGCTGGCCGTTATCTGAGTAGACAACACGTGGTAAACCGTACCGTGGGAAGAATTCTCGAACTAACTGTTTGGCAGTAGTCGGGGCAGTGTAATCTGAAACCGGGTATGCTTCTGTCCAACGGGAGAGAGCACAGACAACTACGAGAACATATTTGAATCCTCGACATCGTTCCATCTGGATATAATCCATCTGGAGGACTTCAAAAGCATGATCGGGAGTTTGAAATCCACCCTGCTCTACGGGAATGCTTTTACCTGGGTTAAACTGACAACATATCATACAGGTACGAACTTTTTGTTTAGCTGCGGCTCGTAAATGTTTGTTGAACCAAATGTGTTGAATGCTGTCTAGCATAGCTTTTTCTCCTAGGTGCGCTGGACTATGTATAGTGTTAATGATGACTTGAACCATTGAGTCGGGAAGAAACCATATAGATTTTTCCTTCGTCATCCATCCTTGATCTGTTTGGATCCCTCCTAATTCAGTCCATTTCTTTATTTCTTCTGGTGTAGCATGAGTCTGTATGTCAATTACATCAAGGGCGGGATCCTTAACTGTCATGCAATGTGTTGGTGTCGGAACTATTGTTTTTGTCGTGTCAGTTGTGTGAGTCTGATTCTGAGCAGTCTGTTTAGCTGTTCTGTCAGCTAGGTCATTACCCTGAGAAATCATATCGGTAACTTTTGTGTGGGCTTTGCATTTCATAATCGATATTGCAGTAGGTAGATGAATCGCGTCTAATAGGGCTTGAATGAGGGGTCCGTGTTGGATGTGGGCACCGTGAGAAGTTAAGTAACCTCTCTCTCGCCACAGTACGCCGAAGTCATGGACGACTCCGAATGCATAACGTGAATCTGTGTATATGTTGACTTTTTTATTTGTGGCTTGAATACAGGCTTGTGTCAGAGCGGTGAGCTCTGCTGCTTGAGCTGACAAAGTGTTAATACAATTTGTTTCAATGACTTCAGTGTCTGTTGTGACTGCGTAAGCGGCCACTAACTCTCCTGTACTTGTTCTCATACATGACCCATCTACATACAATGTTAAGTCTGGATCTGACAAAGGGATGTCTGTCAAGTCTTGTCTGGGTTTCGTCGTGATAGTAATGACTTCGACACAATCATGTGCCAATGGATCTGTTCCGCCTACTGGTAACAGTGTGGCAGGATTTAACGTATTACAACGTCTGATTTCTATGTGTGGCTGAAATAATGTCAATTCGTAACCGGTGAGTCTCGCTATAGTTAAGTGTTGTGTTTGTGTGCGGTTCAAGAGAACCTCTACTGCGTGTGGTACTTGTACTGTCAATTGATGTCCTAGCACTATGGCATCGCTTTGTCTGATTGCTAAAGCTGTTGCTGCCACTGATTTCAGGCACGCAGGAAGTGCCTGAGCTACTGGAGCTAATGTACTAGAGAAATAAGCACATGGTTTGTGTGATCCTGCTTGTTCCTGAGTGAGTACTGACAAGGCAGTCCCTTCGCGTTCTGTAACAAAGAGTGTAAACTGTTTACTGTAACATGGTGTTGCTAGGACAGGTGCTTGGCATAAAGCTTTCTTTAAGCTTTCAAAAGCGTGTGTATGTTCTGGAGTCCAAGGGAGGACAGTCGATGTGGCTGCCTCCTGTGTTGTCAACTGGATGAGTGGTTTTGCTAGAAATGCATATTGAGGGATCCACTGCCTACAGTATGAAGTGAGGCCTATAAAAGCCCGCACCTCCTTTTGTGTTTTGGGTGGTGGCATGTTAGCAATTAACTGGATGCGGTCGGGTGTAAGCTGCCTTCCCTCCTTGGACAGCGAGTGCCCAAGGTAAACAACTCGCTGGACACAGAATTGCAGCTTAGAAGGGGACACCTTGTGCCCCTTGTCAGCCAGAAATTTCAAAACCGTCAGTGACGCTGTCTCACATTCAGGTTCGCTTCGGGCGGTGACCAGCAGATCATCGACATATTGAAGCAAGGCAGTGTTAACTGGCATGTGGATACTGTCAAGTTCTCGTTTCAGTGCTTGGCTATAGATGCTGGGGCTTTCTGTAAATCCTTGAGGTGCGCGTGTGAATTTAAAACTTCGTCCATTTAAACTGAATCCGAACAAATATTGACTTTCCGGATCAATTGGGACACTAAAGAAAGCATTCTTGAGATCAATTACAGTGAAGAACGTTGCTTCTGAGTCAATAGCTGTGAGTAATGAAGAGATATCTGGGACCACAGGGTATTGTGGTACAATGCATTTATTTAATTCGCGCAGATCAATAACTAATCGATATACTGGTGGTGCTTTTGGATCCGTTCTTTTAAGAATCGGAATTATCGGGGAATTGCATACATTAGAGTCGGTTTCGACAACCACTCCTTGTGCAATGAGCTCGTCAATGATTTGCAGTAAAGCCACTACAGCATCTGGTGGTAACTTATATTGTCGCATTCGTGGTAGTACTATTCCTGTTTTCAGTGTAACTCGATATGGTGTAATGTTCATGCAACCAACATCAGTGGGGCCTTGTGCCCATAAATGTGTAGGTAAATTCTGCAGTCGATGATCCATGTCTCTGGACACGTAGTGACCTTTAAAGTCACGTAAAAATAGTCGTACTCCTTCCGGAGAACAACATATTATGGCTCCTAGAGCTTTCAATGTTTTTATGCCTAACAAGTTTTCTGGACATGATTTAGTAAGCAATAAATCTGTAGTACGTGTCAATGGACCGACTGTAAGTGGAAGAGGTTGTGTTACGTCATTGATTATAGGTTTTCCTGAGAATCCAAGGGAAATATTCTGTGAGCCTGAGAGGGGTGCCCCTGGAACTTCACTGCGTCTTATAGTTGTTCTGCTTGCCCCTGTATCAAGTAAAAACTTTCTGTCTTCCCCTAATAGTTCACTATGTACATAAGGTCCCTCTTGGTCTACAGGAACCTCAATAAGGGGTAAGCCAACTTCCCTCTCTAGGCTATCTCATGAGTATCGCTGATAATCGGGATAATCTGTTTGTGCATACTGATACATCTGTTGTGTTGTTGCTTGGGTTGCAGCAATAGGCTGCGCTTGTGGTGGTGCTACGATCTGTTGTGGAGCTGCCTGTTGCGGAGCTAGTTGTTGCGGAGCTAACCTAGGTTGTGCATTCTGAGGGATTTGTTGTTGATTCTGATCCTGTCTAGGTGGACGTGGTCTCTCATGCGTTCTACCTGTGGCAATATTATGTTTCAGGACTGGACAATCGTGTATATAATGACCTGGTTGTTTACAATAGTTGCATGTCCCTTTCGCAGGACCTGCGGAATCACCCTTTTGATGACTATCGGCTGGAACTGACTGTGCAACAAGCATTTTCATTTTTGTATCTTTCATACGTCTTTGTTCGTGTTCTTGTTCTTCTCTAATTCTATTGTGGTGATATTGTAACATCTGTAGCATCTGTGATGGGGTATTACCTTGCCAGGTACTTTCGAATTTCAATACTCTATTCTTGACTTGCAGCAGAGAATTTTCAACTAATTTTGTCACAAACAGATGTGGATATGACTCACTACTGGCTTTTATGCCACTATTTATACTAAAACATTTTTCAAATCGGGAATAGAAATCACTAGTGTCTTCATCTGGTTTTTGTTTACAGGCTGAGATTGCACCCCAGTCTTCCTTTTTCGTAGTTAATAAACGTGGCAGTACCTGTATTAGTAATCCTGCTAGTGCTGTAGTCTTTTCCCCAAGCCCTGCTCCTGCAGCTCGGGCCTTTTCTTCGTTTTCTAATGCTGTCCAATCTATCTTTTGGTCTCCCACCTCCCATTCCTTTTCTTTGAGTTTCTCATAAACACCGGCGGGTAATAGGACTTTTAATATTTTCATAATGTCGGGGTAGGTATACTCTCCCATGAGTAACATGTCTTTTATCTCACGGTGGAAGCCTGCTGGATCCTTGTCATGGCTGGGTACTACTTTCTTCATTTCTAATAATTCCAATTTAGTTATAGGCGTGTACACAAACACGCGTGTAAAATTATCACCGGCACCTCTTATTGGGTGTACTTCGCGTAACGGGTTCTGTCTATCTATGTGATACATTTTTCTTCCCATGATGGGAACTGAGACGTGTTCTGGGCATACGAAATTTAAATATTGGTTTCGGGATTCTAGAATTTCCTTAATCAAATCAGTACCTGACCCTCTCCATATATTCGTGAGTAGTTCTGTTAATATGTCAGGTAAGGGTCCTGGATCGGAGTGTTGGCTTTTATATAATATAAGGAGGTGTTGAATCATGTATATACTAGCTAAACGCTGTTCATATGGGTCTAGATTCAGAAACGTGTGTGCAAGTACATCATCATTGTATTCGCCGGGACTGTCAGCCCATTGTACTGCTGACCTGGCTAATTCTTGTTCGTCCATGGAATCGAGCATGTGGTACCCCCTTCGATCTCGGAGTAATTTATCAGCAGCTTGGAATAGGTGTTCAGGGGATTTCGTATTTAGCATAGGGTTTGGAAAATGTCTATTATATTCTGGACGTATTGGACGTATCGGGTCGTTAAAACCTCTGGTATTATTATGGGATCTTCCTCTACCTACATAAGCTATCGTTTCTAATTGCTCTGATTCTTGCTCCTCCTCTTCTTCTGATTCTACTCTGTCGGTTTCTCGTCTTTCTTTATGTATTCGTTCTACTTCCTTACGGATCTTTCGACACATGGTGATTACACACGCCTGTCTATCATGTTTCTCTTCTGATATATTCTGACCCCATTTGGCAAGTCTTTGCATGGTATCGTGATCTGCCCCAGGCCTGTCTTGATTCCTGATTACACAATTTATGAAAAAACGTAGTAGTTGTCTTTGGACATCCACTTTCTGGTATTCCATAGCTTCGTTAATACTTTCTGGACCTTGCCCTGTTTGGACAAAGCGATATATATTGTCTAGGTGTTCACCCATTCCTGGTATCGTCATTAAATATAATGTAGCTCGTCTTATACGTAGTGATGATATGAGCAATTTATCCTGTCTACCTGGTACTGGGTCGTATCTACAATCCACAAGCTGTTCTTTAAACATGTCGGATGTCGCTAGTTGGGGTGTACGTTGGAGTGCTAAATCTCTAAGGGTCTGTTTATTTCGCGGCGGTGTGGCAAACATGTCTGTCGTACCTCCTGTAGCACCATCTGAGGTGCTAGGCACGAAAGGATTCGTTGGGCGTAGGATAGAGATTGTAGATGCGGGAAAAACTGTAGAAACGGACGGGACTTGCATAGGAGTTTGTTGCTGCGGGGGCACAGAAGGATGCTCTTGGTGTTGAACACCATCGGCAAGCGGTGTGGGTGGTATGGCATTAGCATACTCGGGAGCTACGTCATCTAAATAGGAGGAAAGAAAAACGTCCTTTGCTGTTTTGGGATGTGCTTTGGGATGTGCTTTTATCGGGAGCAATGGAGGAGTTAAATCTTTTGGTATTTCCGGGGTAGCCTTAGGTAACCCTTCGGCCAGAAGAGGATACATACCATTCATAAGAGCGTTTCTTTGTCTATCTACTTGTTCTGATTTTACTCGGGTACCTTCCTCAAGTAATAGATTTTCTCGGGTTTTATTTGAATTCTCTCTACCTTTCTCTTCCTGTCTGAGTGCTTTTTCTGTACGTCTATATGATTCTTTACGCCATAATTCAATGGCATCTTTCTGTGACTGTCTGGCTTTCTTTTTCCATAATTCTTCTTCTACTCTCATGATGCAATCTGCATCCCAGGTCCCCGCTGCGGGCCATCTCTGACTCTCTGGTAATTCTTTGGTGTAGTCCACCCATAAATCAAGAAATAATACGGCATCTAGGCCATGCTTATGATACATAAAGTACCCTGGAGTGTCCCTAGGTGGGATGGGAACAGCTTCTTCGAGTACACCTTTTCTAGTTTTGATCTGTCTTAGTTTCGAAAAGAGCGGCATTTTTAGACCTTATTACTAGAACACACTTTATACAAAAAAAAACACAATAATGAACAGTCATTCACACCACAGTATATAGAACGTATTTTTAAAACATTTAACACTTAACAGGTTTACGAACAATGATAACTAATAGAAAACTAGTTACTGACATAATACTGACACTAGATAGTACTTATTTATATGCAAGACATACTATATATACTGCTAAACAGTACAGATACACTGCTAAAACAGTGCAGACCGGATTTGTGTACCCAAACCCGTCTTGACCGGCACAGACTATGTGCACGTTAAATGCCTCCCCGGTAATGGTACTCACCGGGTAGCTTGGAACGGAAGGCCTCGGAACGGAACTGAAACTGGACCGGACTGGACTCGACTCGACTGGACTCGGAACTTCGGAACCTGGCGGGTCTCTGTATACCTCGGATCTTGCTCTCTCAGCTAGGCTCTGGTCGGGATACTTCGCACTTCTCACCGCCTCGTCTGGGTGTTGATCGCAGCCTCAGTCGTCCCCGCTTGGCCGGAGGGAGATACAGGAAATCCTGCAGATACGCGTTTTTGTCCGTTCAGCTGTGGCAGGAGACCGGGCCTGCAACGCACCGCCGGCGCGTGAGATGAGAAAGTGTCCCTGTTCGGGCGCCAATTTATGTGGTAAATATTTCGTTACCGGTACTATTTTTTATGCGGTAAAGTCTATTAAGAATAACTCAGTAAATATAAGAGGCAGAATCCGTGGTATTAGAGGTTTTAAAAGGCTTTATTCCTATACAAAGGAATACAATTCGAATTGTAGGCATTCTATTCCATCACCACGAAAGTTCAGGAAGGAAGGGCATACATTATTGACAGATAAGCAGTTTTATAGAAAATACATTACAGTGAAACAGATGCAAGAGGCGTAACAGCTGATAGTATAGATAAACTGTGCATACGTAGCTAATAGAGGCGTATACATGGGCGTAATTTAATAAACGTCATCATACATGATGTCACAAGTGGGTGGATCCATAAGAGAATCCTGCAATGTCAGCAGAAATATTTGGCAGAGATGCGCGCGCAGCCGCATGACGTGTGATTGACGTGCAACTAGAGGGTGAAGGGGACTTGACATTTAGCTCTACATGTGGAGACAGAAGTCTGGGGTTATGTCAACCTAATCCCAAATCATATCTAATATCCTATGTTTAAAGAACTGTGTTATCCAAAAGGAGAGGTCTCTAGGATAGAATCTATTCTATACTGACTGTTAGTGCGTGTACAAGCGTCTAAGTGTCTACACTAGATGCGAGGGGGTAGGAATATTCCATGGTAACGGGGCTATGAATTACTTGCATGAGGGCAGCGAGGCTTGGCCCTGTGCACGGGAGCTGGAGGAATGTTTACTTAAACTACTAGACAGGAATGCATCGGATGAGGAGCGGAGAAGATAATCTTGAAGGTGAAATACAGTTCTTGGCAGGCGACAGGCTGGATCAGGCACCGTTAGCCGCGCAGGGAGTAGGACAAAGTTCATGGACACAGATGCAGGCTCAGACTGGAGCTTTCAGAGGCAGAAGGCAGGAAAAGGCTTGATGACAGAATTCGGGCCTACTCGCCTGAATCTGTAAAATGTGGAAAGTGAACCACATAAAGTCGGTGGCCTTTCATACTTAGGAATGGAATATCTGACCCATTCATGGCGGATCTGAAAGAGGACATGTTGACGGTGGACGCACATATATTTGCGTCTTCAAAACTGGAGCAGGAGGGAACATACATGTACTTATAGCATGTACATGGAGCCGTTGGGGTCTACGATAGGGGACATAACTGGACGCAGGAGATTCCTATTTCAGCTTGGCAGCATCGCATTTGGTTTAATTGCGCCCTTCCCCATACGGTTACACCAGTTCGAACGGGCCCTTTGTCAATTCCAGGGGCCACTTGGCCGGCACTGGCCGGATTTAGGCCTCATCTTCGTTATTTAACGGCTACAGTGGATGAGTTATGTGTCCTCCATACAGCCCTGATTACAGTATATAGGGTTTTAGTGCAATACGTTTCACACAACGTGCAGGTGGGGGCACCTGTTGTTGCGGGACAGCCAGCTGGCCCGGCCAGGATTGTCATTAGTCCCGTCATGGTTAATTCGGTAACGGGCAAGCGCCCCCATAATAAGGACGATTTACCTTATTGGCTTGCTGAGAAATTTGACCAGCTGGAGGCAGTATTTCCGCACTCTACTCCTGTGGTGAAACACAGGATACTTGCCATTAGTTTGCAGAAAGACTTAGTCCCAGAGGTGTCCGATTGTGACAACTGGGGTAAAGTTTTTGCAGCGGTCTACTCGAAGTGCTTCGACACCCCATCTATGGCCGTGCTTCCCTCCGTCATCACGCGTGTTCAAGATCAACACAGTCCGGAGGCGGCGGTTGAGTTAGGGATGCGGCTTGTCAGTGTGTTCGACGTAGTGGCCTCTCTCATCCTTGGTAACCTCAAGGGAGATGCGGTACACTTTCAAGTGGTGAATGGTTTAGCCCTCGTTGACGAACTCGATAAGCCCCGAGAGTTGCCTAAAATTATTGCGGAGGCTTATAGAACTATTGGCCGCAGTAGTTTGGGGATTAAGCCTACTATTGTCATTCCAGACATACAACAGCAAACTAAGGTGAGTTCGTCTGTCAAAGACGATCGTCAAACTTTTCCTAAACAAAATTGGATAACAAAGAAACAGGGAAAGCAGCAACAGAAACAGGGGTCTCGTCCTGCGTCACCGGTACAGGTGACTGGTGAACGCACATATGATTTGCGCTGTCGCACTAGTATTAGGTCACCTGATAGATTTCAGGTTACTGAACAACGTTCTCCTCGTTCTTCACAGGAAACATCGGCCTCACAGTCCGGTGGCGGAGAACGTGGCAAGGGTCAGGGTGCCCAACAAGGACATGAGCAACCCCGTCAGCCTGACGGTAAAGGCAAGCAGGACGAGTTTGCACGTCAACGTCCACCGTTTCAGAAGAAGAAAGTTGCTGCGCTAACAGCGAGGTATGCCACAGATAGTGAGAACGCAGCTTCGGAACCTGACATGAGCACTTACGCTGCTCGACAGCACAGCGGAGGTTACAGTAGTGCGGCAAGCACTGCGTCCATATCTGGAGGCGACAGCAACTGATACGTTCATAACTGTAGAAACTGCTGATACTAGAGTGGCTCTCCCTGACAGACTATATGACATAGTCCTCTTGATTGAAGGTGACATACAACGTACAATACAAGGGATTTTTGGGGATAATCTGACCTCTTTCTATGATATTCGCTTAGCAGAGGCGGACTGGCCCCCGGCTTTCATTTTAAGGGCTTCTAGAGGGGAGGAGGTGATCCTCTCGTCCTTTGTGCACACAGTGCTAAAGGAGCATGCTGAAAGGTTTGCCGAAGAGTGGGCTCATGTGCTTGCTCTGGCTTTGTACCGTACTCTGGTTGGGTGGGATAAATTGTCGCCAAGACATGAGATTCCTTTACGGTCCATGCCCCAGCCGCAGCCCCAATATCCCATGCGCCGCGAAGCTAGATCTCACGTCGCGGAAATCCTTGAGCAATTGGAATATCAGGGTGTTATTGAAACGTGTGTCACCAATGAATAATCCTTTATTCACCGTAACTAAACCTGATGGGTCGTACCGCCTAGTTTTGGATTACCGGCATTTGAACTCTCATTGTCGGACTTGTGCTGTACAGAATACCCACAGTTCTGCCCTCGTAGATAGTCTAGTGAGAAAAAGGTTTAAGACCACACTTGACATATCCAATGGATTTACAGCCATAACCTGTCCTCTATTATTAGTAGTCAGTGGACAGCGTTTACCCTGATGCGTACTCGTATGTTGATGATATCTATCTCACAGACGACGAATTATGGCCGCATCTGTGTCGCGTCGATCGCATCATTGTTATGTTTGCGGACTTCGGTTACAAATTCAACTTTGCGAAGTCCCACATTGCAGAGTATACAGTGTTGTTTTTGGGCTACGAGCTCAACAATGAAGGTCGAGGATTAGCTCCTCACTTCCTGGAGAAGTGCGCATGTTTGCGTGCTCCAACAACACTGAAAACATTACAATCTTTGCTGGGTTTCCTGAATTTTGGGCGTACTTACATTCCCGATTATGCTCAGCGAATCAAGCCGCTATATGCCTTGGTACAACCTACTTTTTCCAAATCGAGCTGGCTGCCAGAGCATTCAGCTATCTTGCAATCTTTGCAGGCTGGTCTTCTTGCTTCGAAATACTTACTGACACGTGATAACCACACTAAGCTGGTAATAAGAATTGTGCCGGGCGCAGTGGGTTTCACATACTTAACGTTCAATGAGGGCGACACAGTCCCCATTGCCTACAAGTCACACCTGTACACTTCGACTGAACT
This sequence comes from Triturus cristatus, assembly GCF_964204655.1. Taxonomy (NCBI): domain Eukaryota; kingdom Metazoa; phylum Chordata; class Amphibia; order Caudata; family Salamandridae; genus Triturus; species Triturus cristatus. The sequence goes on from NC_140592.1 coordinate 841,093,454, forward strand.
GCGCTTTTCCACGGTTGAAAAAGTTTTGACTGCAGTGCAGATGGCGATTCTTAAAGAACGAGCGCTGTCGCAAGGGAAACGCATGTTGGTAGTTACACCATATCCTGCTCTAGAGGCAGTGACGAAAGCCAGTGTACCTAATTCTAAAGCTTTGCATCCACGTTGGATACAATGGGCCACTTCATTGACATCGCCAGATACCTCATTGCAGACTCAGGAGTACTTGCAGTATGAATTCGTTCATCCAGCTTCTCTGTATTTGCACCCGCTTGAAGATTACCATTGTGTCATTTATATTGACGGTTCGGCGCAACCAGCGACTGAATCGAAGCATGCCTATTCAGCGGCCTGCGCAATTGTAGCGGGTACTTTCGTGAATGGTGAATTCAAGTCCGATGTCGTGCATACGCAGTTATTGGGTGATTGTACCGCACAGTTGGCAGAGCTCCGTGCTCTGGTACTTGCACTGGAGTTTGCTGATCCTCGGGTTACTACTCTTATAGTGAGTGACTTGTTTTACTGTGTTCAGTCTTTTAACGACAATTTATTCTTTTGGTCTCAGAATGAATATCGCGATTCCAAAGGTAGCACAATCAAGCATAAAATGCTTTGGGTTCGGGTGGCAGAACTTAAACAGCATCTGCCACTCGTGAATGTAATTCACACTCTTGGTCACCAGCGAGTTGGTAACAGCTTAGCTGACGAAGCAGCGAAAACAGCAGTGGCAACATATCTAGTGGCAGCAGCTACAAGATCCAAAAGTAAGATCGATGATGACATCTTGGCAGCTATTGCTGCAACAGAGATGGGAAGTAATTACCCGAGAGGTTTCCCTTCTCGGTACTATTATCATTCAAGTCCTGATAAAGTCCCCTATGTGAGAATTAACGACGTTGGTGACAGATTTATTCCCAATGCGGACTGCAGGCCTTCCTTGATAACAGCAGCTCACAAAGGTATGGCCTCTGCCCATGCCGGCGTTTCAGCTACTGTTACTCTCTTACAACAGCGTTACTGGTGGCGCGGGTTGTATAAACAGACTCGCACTTATGTTCTTGATTGTGACATTTGCAAGCAGATTAAACCTTCGACTGCTGCGCGCCCACCACAAACTCAGTTGTATATCTCTAATAAACCACTTGGGTGTGTTTATCTAGATCACTGCGGTCCTATTTCCTCTGATACTGCGTACAAGTATATCTTAGTTGCAGTGGATTCGTGCACAAGTTTTCTTTGGGTATGGCCACAAAGGTGTGCTGATGCTCGTACTGTCATCAGGGATTTGTGTGTCTTTGTGGGAATTTTTGCATGTGGTACCCTTCATTCTGACCAGGACCCTGCGTTCGCCTCTAAGGCGTACAAAGAAGCCATGAGATCTTTGGGGGTCCAAGTCAAATTTTCGTCTCCATACCGGCCTGAGGGTAATAGTGTGGTGGAGCGAATGAACCGTGACTTAAAGCAATCCCTGACAGCCAGGGTTTTAGGTACTGGCAGGAATTGGTTAGCCCATCAGTATAACGTACAACGTGCACTTAATAATCTCCCTAGAAGGTCTCTGGGTGGGCGGACCCCATACGCGATGCTCTTTGGCATAAAAATGTTTGTCCCAGACCTTGATGGTCTAGACATGGCGGCTTCAGCCGCACCCTTTGATGTAGATGATCACTGTGCTGTATTACTGACTCTACAAGAGACCAGAGACAGTCTTGCAAAGGAACACTTGCCCTCCACATCTGATGCTGCGCTTCAGATTCCGGTAGTTGGCTGGCTACCTCGAGTTGGTGACCTGGTCAGTGAGAAGCTGGAGAACAAGAAGGAGTTTGGCCCCTCTTATCGTGCACCGGTTCCAGTGCTTGGCGTGCAGGGTACAAGAACAGTCATTTTACCTCCACTTCCTGGTCGCAAGGATAACAGGTACATCTCCTTTGACAATGTCAAACTACAGCGAGTGGCCGATTCTTCTTAGTATGACTCCAGCGGTCTCTTGCCCTGCGATGCTGAGAAATTCTGTTTTGGCTCCGGCTTCTACCACCATGCCTGATATTGCCATCGAGATGCATACAGTTACTAATCCTTTGTTGCCACCACCGGCTGGTGGTCCACCTGAAGATTCTGAGTATGCTTATCCCACAGATGTATCATTGCCTGTTTTACAATCAACCGCAGTTAACCAGCCACGTTTCTCATTTGACACTAACTCTATGACTTCCAATGCTCCATCGAAAATTTCTATTTTTGCTGTTTGGTTTAAGAGACATTTTTTAATTCCCCCTTGGACTTACATTTGGCTGATGCTCATCAGTAATTTTTTGTTTATGTCCGTTGGATTTGTGGTGGTATTTTTTCGTCTTATAAATGGACACTATCTCAAAGAAAAATCTACAATTAGACTAATTGATGGAACTTTGGCCCCTCACTCCTCGTCACACATCATGGAGAGGGACCAGACTTTTGTGAATATTACTGCCTGGCCTGTGTTAGATGGGATTGTGTGGGATGCTGTTAAATTTCAGATTCATGGACCCACAGAGGATATTAATGTTCCCAATGTTCTTCGTGTTTCTATGGGTGATGTTGTGAAACAAAACATCCGCTCTGATGATTGGGACGTTCAGGCCATAGATGCACTGTTTTCTGATTTAAAATATTATGCTGCCTTTGATGCTGAAGATTTGTATTTTGACACGGCTAATTATGGGGAACTGTTTTGCTATCAACATTATGGCAATCATTTCCTACATAAAGCCAATACGTTTCGAAATTTTGTAAATTATACACAATGGGAACATTGTCCGGCGCCAATGCAAGGCAGCTCCAACACATTGGTGAACAAATTTGCATATTTTACTGATTTCAGTGTTTCAAAACCTGCCGCCTTCTATTTTAAAATGGCAGCAGAGTCTGCCTCGAAGGTTAGGCTGACACACACTAAATTGTTGTATTCCAAATCCTTTATGGATGAATTGGCCATCGAGGGTTATGACCTGTGGAAAGCTACTATTGATCTTAAATCTGTTTGGGGTTCTAAGACATGGCAGGTACGAGGAACAGAAGCTCTGCATCGTGCCTGCCTCATCCCAAACCGCATGTTATTTTTGAATTCTACCATTTTTCAAACCACCTGCTTTGGATTGGCTACTTCTAAAAAGCTGAATTCCCCCTCTGTTCCTGATCTGGGTGCTTATCCTAATTGAGATAATCATACAGATCTGTCCCTTGATGCGTTGCAGTCATACATTACTAATACATCCTTCAATATTTCCAAATTAAATCCGGAAGGATGGTTAACATAGCAGACGAGTTCAGATTCCTGTCAACATCGTTTTCTGGGTCTGCAACCTGGGTATACGCAGGTTCGAGTGGACCCCCGCTTTGAATCTTCCCATTCAGTTACTACCTACTCTGTGGGGAAGTTATGCCAAACTTGGCTGCAACATTCAACATTGGCTTCTGTTAAGCATCATTTATCAAAGTTGAATGAAAAAATGGATTTGAACGATTTTGTAAAGGGTCTTATTGGTGGCAGGTCCAAAAGATGGGTGTATGCTGTTTATAACGAAGTTTGGAAATTATCGCAAATTGAAGCTGCTTCCAAATTGAGAGCCATTGATCAAGCCAATTTAGAAAAAGTACTAGCTGTTATCGATAATAGCATTGTCGGAGGGAGGGTCGGAAATGAAAGCTAGGAGGCGGTATAGGATGAATAGTTGCTACTGGACCTTTATTGCACGAATATTGAGTAAGGTAGGTTTTAAGGCAGTTTAGTGAAGAGGAACAGAGAATGGGGTTTCTGTCCGCTGAGCGCAGTCTGTTAGGTTAGGAACTGGGTCTTGTCGCTGGGGCAGGCAACCTTTGTCCTAGGGTCTTGGGTTCCTCCTTGCTGCAGGTGGCGGTTCCCCAGGAGGCTCAGGAGGAAAAGAAGTGGCGGTAAGTATCTTTGGCTGTGTTAGCTCTCTTCGAGCTACCCTTCACCTTCCCTGGTGCTGATGGTGCTATACAAAAAAGGGGGGGGATGGTGAGGAATGTGAGGAAGGGGAGTGCCAGGTTCAGAGGATGGAAGGGGGGGAAAAACACTCTGGGCTATCAATGAGTGTTTTCGGGCTCAGGTCAGGGATATCGGTTTTCTTAGGACGGCGTCGGGGAGTGCAGCATGAGCAACTTTCAGAAAGGGAGACACATCACAAAAAAATAGGCCCGATTCGTGTTTTTACGGTCCCACAAAACAACATAGAACTAATTTCTGGTGCACGAGCATTCTCCCCGCAAAGCTCCCGCAAAGCACCTGAAGCTACCAGAGGTGCTTCCTGAAAACACGGAGCGGTTCCCTCAAGGCTCCGTATACAACTAGGGGGATTCACTGCTTACAAACCCCTCCTTTAACCCAACTACCTACCTGGTGATCCGTTCACTCATCGCCGTTGCCGTAACTCTCCAGAGTTACGGCGGTAAGCGCGCGTCTCCTGGGGGCGACCACCACTCCTCGCTCCACGTCTCCTGCTCCTCTGCTTCGGTGCTGGCGGGATAGCTGGTCCGTGGGGAGTCCTCCTTGGGCTCCACTGGTGGCGTCTGCATCCACGCGTCCTCTTCTTCGGCTTCTCCATCGGCTCCTCCGTCCTTTCCGGCTTCCGGGTTCGCGCCGCCTTCTCCTGAAAAGCTCCTTTTCTCCGCCTCCTGGGGCTGCGATTGGTCGTCTCCGCTGATGCTGCCTGCGTCATCCTGCAAAGGGGAGGGTGTGAGGTGCTCATTAACCCTGGCGTGGCTGGACCTTTCTTCTCTAGTATATGTATGCCGAGCCCCTCTGCAAGCCGCCATCGGCTCCCATCTGGATTCTCCCTGACATTCCCCCACCCTAACTTTCCTGCTAGCAGTATTCAGTTCAAGGGGGTGCCTAGAGAGGAAATCAGCATTTGTCTGATCCTTGCCCTTTCTATGCTGAGTAGTAAAGAGGTATGGTTGAAGGGCCAGAAACCATCGCAGGATGCGGTCGTTGTTTCCCTTGTTTTTGGCGAGCCATTCCAGGGGAGCATGGTCGGTGTATAGGGTGAATTTGTTTCCTTCCATGTTGTATTTTAAGGACTCCACGGCCCATTTAATAGCGAGGGCTTCTTTTTCGATTACCACATAATTGCTCTCCCTAGGGAACAGTTTTCTGCTTATATATATTATGGGTCTTTCCTGACCTTGTGAGTCTTTTTGTGATAGAACTGCCCCGAGCCCTTTTTTTGAGGCGTCTGTTTGTAGAATGAATGGGCGGTTATAATCAGGACTTAAAAGGACAGGTCCGGTGGTGAGTAGGGTCTTCAGGGAGGAAAATGCTTGTAGGACGCATGGTGAGGGTTTTTTTAATTCTTTTTCTGTGTGAACCTCCTTTTTGAGGAGATCGGTCAAGGGAGCTGCCACCTCCGAAAAATCAGGGATGAATCTCCTGTAGTACCCTAGCATACCCAGGAATGCTCATAGGTCTCGGGGTGTGGAGGGGAACGGTATTGCAGCGATCGCTGCTACTTTCTCTTCCTGTGTTTTGATATATCCCTCGCTGCGGAGATAACCATGATATTTCACCGATCTAGCTGCCAGACGGCTTTTAGCGGGATTTATGGTGAGCCCCCCTCTTTTCAACGCCTGGATGGTTTGCTCTAGGTGGAGTAGGTGGAGATCCCAAGTATCGCTATAGATGACAATGTCATCTATGTAGGCGGCAGCATAGTCCTGGTGTGGTTTGAGGACTATGTTCATAAGGCGCTGAAAAGTGGCCGGGGCTCCGTGCAAACCAAACGGTAATACTCTAAAATGGTACGATCCTCTTGGGGTGGAGAAAGCGTTTTTTCCCTTATCGCATTCTCTAAGGGGGACTTGCCAGTACCCCTTACAGAGGTCTAAGGTACTGATTTATTTGGCTTTTCCTAAGTTTTTCGATCATTTCATCTACACGGGGTAGAGGGTACGCATCAAAGTTGAAAATCTTGTTAACTTCCCTGAAATCAATGCAAAAGCAAATGGAGCCATCAGGTTTGGGCACAATGACGATTGTGGAGTTCCATTCGCTCTTGGAGGATTCAATGATTCCCATATGAAGCATTTGTTGGACCTCTGCCTCAATGGCTTCCCTTCTGGCCTCTGGGATGCTATAGGGTCTTAACCGTACCGTTTGTTTGGGTTCTGTGTGAATAGCGTGTTCGATAAGTGACGTTTTCCCAGGATATAGGGAGAACACTTTCTCAAGGGATAACAACCTGTTCCTGAGCTCTTCCTTACAGGAATGGGGTAGGTCTGGATCTATGCTTTGAAGGAAGAGGGGAATGTTTTCGCCCTGGCCGGCCATGAAGGCGGGTCGGGGTCCCTCCCACCTTTTAAGCAGATTTATGTGGTAGAGCTGGGTGTTTCTTTTTTCCTTGGGGTCCGTTTCTAACCGGTACGTCACCGGGGTTACTTGCTCAATGACCCTGAATGGACCCTGCCACTGTCCTAATATTTTATGTTCCGAGGTGGGTCTCATCACCAGCACCAGGTCGTCTATGCTCAGCTTCCTTTCTTTGGCTTTCTTGTCATGTTGTCTCTTCTGTTCTTCTTGGGCCTGTTCCATGTGTGTCTTGACTATGTCTCTAATTTTGTACAACCTGGTTTTTAATCCTAGAACGTACCAGGGAGTGGTTTAGCCCCCTCTGGCTCATCCTCCCACTCCTCTTTTAACATGTCCAAAAGGGTTCGGGTTTGCCGACCATATAACAACACAAACGGGGAATAACCCGTGCTCTTCTGTTGTTTACAACAAAGAGCAAAAAGAGCTAGGGGCAACATCTCTTCCCATTTGTGGGCCTCAAGGCCTAATAGTTTTTTTAAGGTCGTTTTTTGGGTGGCATTGTATCATTCGCACAGGCCATCCGTTTGGGGGTGATACACCGATGTTCTGATCTGTTTTATGTTCAATTGTTGACATACTTGCTTCATTAACTTGGATATGAATGGGGTGCCTTGATCGGTTATGATCTCTTTAGGAAAGCCAACCCTGGAAAATATAGTAATCATGGCTTTTGCTATCTGAGTTGCGTTTGGTTGCCTTAATGCTACGGCTTCTGGGAAACGTGTGGCATAATCGACCACTACCAAGGCATACCTACACCCACTACGGGAGGGCAGTAGGGGTCCGATGATATCCATCCCTATCCGGGAGAACGGTTCATCAATCAACGGGAGGGGGTACAAAGGGGTTCGTGGGGGCAGGGTTCTGCTGGTTTTTTGGCATATAGCGCATTCCCTACAATAATTACGGACCTGTTGATATACCCCTGGCCAATAGAAGTGTTCGAGGATCGCTCTCTCAGTTTTGTCCCCCCCAAAATGTCCACCTAGGAGATGGCTATGGCCAGATACAACACCTTCTCCCTATGGGACCGTGGGACTAACAGTTGGGGTTTCATGTCTTTCCCTCCTTTCCTATATAATAAACCCTTGTTCCTGAAGAATTGGGGACCAACTTGGTTTGAATCTTCCTGTTCTAGGGACCTTTTCCAAGCTTCGTATAGGGTGGGGTCCTCTCTCTGTGCGGTTCTAAAGTCTCGGTCATGCTCCCATACCTTGGTGGTGGCTGTTTGGGTTAGCGCAACCGGGACCCCCTGTCGCTTCTCCTCTCTTCTCTGTTTCCTACTTTTTCTGGATTTTCTGGGACGCAATTCATGATCCAGTACTGTCGAAAAAGGAGCGGTTTCTCTCCAGTCAGCGTCCTCGGGACTGTTTCAAGGAGAAGTTGATTTATGTGGGGATAGTCAGTCCCTAATATAAAGGGTTTCGGTAGCCAGGGAATGAGTCCCACTTTGAGGGGAACGGGCTTCAGAGCCGGATCATGTACTTCTAAAAAGCTGAATTCCCCCTCTATTCCTGATCTGGGTGCTTATCCTAATTGGGATAATTATACAGATCTGTCCCTTGATGTGTTGCAGTCATACATTACTAATACATCCTTCAATATTTTTAAATTAAATCCGGAAGGGTGGTTAACATGGCAGACGAGTTCAGATTCCTGTCAACATCGTTTTCTGGGTCTGCAACCTGGGTATACGCAGGTTCGAGTGGACCCCCGCTTTGAATCTTCCCATTCAGTTACTACCTACTCTGTGGGGAAGTTATGCCAAACTTGGCTGCAACATTCAACATTGGCTTCTGTTAAGCATCATTTATCAAAGTTGAATGACAAAATAGATTTGAACGATTTTGTAAAGGGTCTTATTGGTGGCAGGTCCAAAAGATGGGTGTATGCTGTTTATAACGAAGTTTGGAAATTATCGTAAATTGAAGCTGCTTCCAGATTGAGAGCCATTGATCAAGCCAATTTAGAAAAAGTACTAGCTGTTATCGATAATAGCATTGTCGGAGGGAGGGTCGGAAATGAAAGCTAGGAGGCGGTATAGGATGAATAGTTGCTACTGGATCTTTATTTCACGAATATTGAGTAAGGTAGGTTTTAAGGCAGTTTAGTGAAGAGGAACAGAGAATGGGGTTTCTGTCCGCTGAGCGCAGTCTGTTAGGTTAGGAACTGGGTCTTGTCGCTGGGGCAGGCAACCTTTGTCCTAGGGTCTTGGGTTCCTCCTTGCTGCAGGTGGCGGTTCCCCAGGAGGGAAAACAAAAAAAAAGAAGTGACAGTAACTATCTTTGGCTGTGTTAGCTCTCTTCGAGCTACCCTTCACCTTCCCTGGTGCTGATGGTGCTATACAAAAAAGGGGGGGGGGATGGTGAGGAATGTGAGGAAGGGGAGTGTCGGGTTCCGAGGATGGAAGGGAGGGAAACACACTCTGGGCTATCAATTAGTGTTTTCGGGCTCAGGTCAGGGATATGGATTTTCTTAGGACGGCGTCGGGGAGTGCAGCATGAGCAACTTTCAGAAAGGAAGACACATCACAAAAAAAATAGACCCGATTCGTGTTTTTACGGTCTCACAAAACAACATAGAACTAATTTCTGGTGCACGAGCATTCTCCCCGCAAAGCTCCCGCAAAGCACCCAAAGCTACCAGAGGTGCTTCCTGAAAACACGGAGCGGTTCCCTCAAGGCTCCGTATACAACTAGGGGGATTCACTGCTTACAAACCACCCCCTTTATCCCAACTACCTCCCTGGTGATTTGTTCACCCACCGCCGTTGCCGTAACTCTCCAGAGTTACGGCAGCAAACGTGCGTCTCCTGGGGGCGACCACCACTCCTCGCTCCACGTCTCCTGCTCCTCTGCTTCGGTGCTGGCGGGATAGCTGGTCTGTGGGGAGTCCTCCCTGGGCTCCACTGGTGGCGTCTGCTTCCGCGCGTCCTCTGCTTCGGCTTCTCCGTCGGCTCCTCCGTCCTTTCCGGATTCCAGGTTCGCGCTGCATTCTCCTGGAAAGCTCCTTTTCTCTGCCTCCTGGGGCTGCGATTGGTCGTCTCCGCTGACGCTGCCTGCGTCATCCTGCAAATTAACCCTGGCGTGGCTGGACCTTTCTTCTCTAGTATATGTATGCCGAGCCCCTGTGCAAGCCGCGTTTAGCCCCCATCTGGATTCTCCCTGACAAGCATTAACACCCTTTCTTCCAGAATTTACACATTAGATTTTATTGTCTCATCTGTTGTTGATATTGTGTAGGATGATATGTCTGTTTTATATCATGTATTTAAATCAAGATAAAGGGAGGTAGAAGGGGATATGATCCATTCACCTTCCGGCAAGTAGTTAATAATCAAAAATAGAATGGATCACTTGTACCTGTTTTCCAGGGTGATACGGATTTTTATCTATTCCTTCAAAAAACCCTCAATCACGTTTAAGCGGTTCGTGGGGCGGTATATCTTGATTCTCTGCCTAATTTTCTAAAAGCATGATAGCATCATCATTGGGTTTTTATTTTTTTGCTACCTCCACCCGGAGGGAACCACTGGGTATTAACAGTAGTGATCAGAGATAAAAACAGTTGTGAAGTGCTCGTGTTCAGTGAAGAGATTATTAAAAACAAAATTCCTTAAGCTGCCTGGACTGTGTTTTTTATTTTTGTCTGGAGCCAGGGAAAAGAATAAGAAAGGGGAGGAGTGTGCATATAGGGTGTATTAGGAGTCCACTGCACAGTCAGTCCGAGTGATGGGTCGACATGTTTCAGCCCTCAATTCGCCTCGAAGGGTCAGGGGCTTTCTTCAGGACCTTAATGGTGTTTGGGTGGAAAGATAAAGGGATATTACCCAAAATCAATTCGGAGTTCGATTGTCATTCTGTAGAGCTCCAGGTGTTTACCTAAGGTGGAGAGAGAAGGATAGGGGAAAGAGATAAGGGACAAGTACGTCCTTACCGGTTAAGAAGGGCATCATGGCCAAAACCAAAAGTGTAACGAAGCTATAGTATTCAATTCACTAGTAAAACAAATTAGAAAAACACATTTTACTAAATGCATCCAAATTAAAATAAAGATAGGAAGCAAGTGGTGTTCGAACACGCAGCTGGCGGAAAAAACTCAGTTTCAGACATAAGCAAAAATAAACATGGCAAATCTTTTCTCAAAGATATCTGTATGTGTGTTCATAGTTGGCTTTTCATATGATCGTTTTTCATTAGGCTTACTGATGTCAAATGTGGTACATACGTAGAGATAAACGCGAAGATAAATGTATATAGATCGATACATGGGTCAATATCTTGCAATTCATGGGGAATGATCAAAACTGGTTGTGTTAGATTGCGATTAAACGCTATGTTTTAAAACCCAAAGATAATGGCAGGTCAAGCCGCCTCGGCAAAGTTTTAGTTTCAAAGCTGTAATTGCGGGAAAACAAAAATGGAGCAGAATAAAATGATAATGTCGTCGTCCGTATACCTGAAGGTGCTTGAATTCAAGGCTTCGGTAAATTAGTATGGACGCGTATTAGCTGCTGAGAGACAAAAAAAGAGGGGGAGGGGGAGGGGGAGGTTGGAGGGGTAGGGGGGTGGAGGGGACAAAGTGAAAAAGAAACAGCCACGGAGCAACGTTACGTGTCTTCTATGTAGGCTGTCGTCTGCTGGTCATTCCTACCCAGATTCGGCAAGTTGCACGACTTGTGCTGACGCTGTCTTCCTGTTACGTGATGTCACCCGGTAGCCTGTTTTTTAAGGATAAGGGGTGTGTAGAAAAGAAAAAAGGACTACTCTTCTGCTAGTGTTGCTGTCAATAGCGGACAGAGTGTTAATTTACAAAGAAGTGTTATTGTGAAGAAGTGTTAGTTAATTTAAATGGAAACAAATTAATTATTTTAATCCAGGACCGTGTGAAAATAATTGCAAGATAGACTAAAGGAAATTCACTCAATTAAATAATGAAGTGTGGTAGTAAGCGCTATGTATAGTTGGTCAATTTACCGAAATGAGCTCATTTTAAAAGGGGGGGTGGTCAGATATTGTAGTGGTCGCTGTTGTAACATTTTAAAGAAGTGTTGATTAATTTAAATTGAAACACATTAAATAAGTTAATTCGGTATCGTGTGGAAATAAATACATGATGGGCTGAAAGTAATTCACTCAATTAGATAATATAGTGCGCTATGCATAGTTGGTCAATTTACCAAAATGAGCTCATTTTAAATGGGGGGGGGGTGGTCAGATATTGTATTGGTCGCAGTTTTAATTTGTCAGGACATTAAGCCAGGGAATGTCATCATTGAACCCTATGATATTTGTTTTCAATCTGTGCACCCATCTTTGCTCTTTCTCATAAAGCAATATTTCGGCATTAGGTGGTCTTGAGATCAAAGTCTCTAGGACAATCCATTTGAGGTCATCGAGGGTATGTGGATGGTCAATATAGTGTTTGCTCATCTTGGTGGTACCTCGTTTGCATTTTACGTTACTTCTGTGTTCGCAGATCCGTTGTTTGACCTTACGGCAAGTCATGCCTATGTGTTTGAGTTTACAAGGGCAAGTAATCATGTAGATGACATGAGTTGTGTTGCAATTTGTATGTTGTCTCATCGTCCATTTTAGATTCGGTGTCACTTTGATAGATTTGGTGGTTTCCGTGAGGTGGCATTCAGAGCAATGTCCACAAGGGAAATGTCCTGTAACTGGTGGCACGTCCCATAGGGTGTTAGTAATGGGACTCGTCTTTTGTTCCAGAGGGCGTGTGTGGACTAGCATATCTCTGAAGTTTTTTGTTCTTTTGTTTGCAAAGAGGGGTTTTGGCCAATCCAAGTTACCTGATGTCAATATGCGCCAATTTTTGTTGATAATTTTTGTAGGAGAGTAGGGTCTGCTTTCTATGTTCACCCCCACTTTTTGCTTTTGCTTTACTGGTTTTCGACTTAGATGTGGTTGTGGGCCTGCTAATCAGACCCACAGCCCTGCTGTTCTCTCTCTAAATTAATACTATGTACTTTAGGTGCATAACCCATTTGGATAGGATCACCTTATTCGCCCCTGTACAGTGTACCTTAGGTACCCAGGGCATAGGTGTACCCTAGGCCTACCAGGGGCTGCAGCATGTATTATGCCACCCCATACCTGGCCTTCCATTATGACACAACTGGCTGATCACTCAGCTGGGGCAAGGTCGTGTAATCACCCCTTGCTTAGGTGTAGTATTCCTATACCTATCTTAGATATAGACACATGTGTACCTATCAGCTACTCCTATGGCAGGCCTTAACAATCCTGGAGGCAGAGTGCTTGGTAACATGTGAGATGGTGCTCTAGCATGAGCTGAGCCTGTCTGCAGCTTTCGGAACCATGTCCTTATAGCTGTTCTATGATATAGCCTACCATATACTCTTAAAGTGCCTTATAATCTTTAACGGTTATGGTAACTATGGTTTGGCTGTATCAAAACATGTCGTGTAAGGTGTCTAACACTTTGGAATAATACCCCCATCCCATTTCTGGGGATGAGAATATTATCCCTCCCTTCTAGAGGGAGAAGACATGTTGAAACCTACTTACCCGGTTAAAGTTAACCAGAGCCCCAGCATCACAAAATGGATGCTGCTGCCACGACACAAGTCTGACCTCCTGCTGCTGGGAGTGATCCCGGCAAGGGAGGCTTGGACAATAGGTTTCCTGCCTTGGGAGGTGCGAGCACCACCCCAGACAGGCCTTAGTGTATTGGGGCAGGGAGGGATGAATGAAACGAGACACTGCCTGGGGCACACAAGGTGTCCCATGCATAGTCCAGTTCAAACCGGTGCTGGGGCACACCAGCCCCAGTCCTGGCGCGAAACTGGACAAAGGGAAGGGGGTGTAACCACCCCCCTCCCAGGTCCCACCCATAAGGCGTGACCTAGCAGGCAACCCAGCCCCCCAGATTAGTATAGGAGTGGTAGCTGGGCCCCAGGAGATTAGATTATCCTCAACCTGCAACTTGAACAGAAACTCTGGACCTTCGACATTCGACGAAAGAAGAAGACTGAAGAATCTCCCTTGTGGCCAAGGAGTGGCTACCCTGTGCAAACAGGCACCATCAAGAGACTTACCCTTTGCTTTGCTGAACTTCTACGAGGGACCGACTGCAGAGCCCGACCAGAGCCTTGACTTCCAGACTTCTCCGACCCTGATCCACATCCACAGCCGAGCTGAGATCCGTGGAGGCGACGAGAGACGTGGGACCGGCTACCTGGGAAAAGTGGCGAGTATCTTCCAGCGCACCTTCTGAGGTACCCTCGAAGTTGTGCACCGGGGATTGAGAAGCCCCAACCCCAAGCACCATCTGCACCGAAGATCAGCCCCCCACACTCCACGAGTCCTGCGTGGGGCTCTTCTGCATTTTCCTGCTTGCCGCGTCTGTCCGGTTGCTTGCCCGTTGGCTAGCGGCCTCTGTGACGACACACCTTTAAATCTTCACTGCTGGTTTGGCTCCTCCAGACTGGCTCCCGCTTCTTTGCAAAAGAGAAGCATCCCAAACCTTCCTAGTCTGCACCAGAAGCAAGTCCTCCGTTCTTCGTGGGTTCCGCTTGCCAAGGCTTGGTGAGTCCTAGTTCGACTTCGACGCCGCCGACAGCAAGAGCCTTCGTGGGACAGCTCGCCTCCTGGTCCTGGTCGTCCTCGACGTCTCCTGGTACCCGTGGCTGCTGCGACAAGCTTCACCTCTTCCCCTGCAAGCTTCACGACATCGCCTGGTTCCTTCCTGGTTCCACGTGGTCACTGGCTAGTGACCCAGACTCTGTCCCTTCTGCTTGCAGGTATCCTCTCTTCTTGATCCCTGCCTTGGGATCCACCGGACACTCTGCACTGACTGCCTGTCAGCAACTTTCCTTCAGGCATCCATAGAAGTCCACGACGAAACCCGACGCAAGTTCACACCTATGCACCCGCAGCCCGTGGGCTAGGTAACTTGGGTACTTCGGTGCTCACAAGGGTAGTGACTATCCTAGGGTCTAGTTTCCGAGTCTCGACTTTCTAGTTGCTCCAGAAGTGTCCTAAAACTGCTTATTTCAGAACTGTACTATTTCTATCGACTATACGCATTACGCGTGAGTGTTTCCACTCTGCACCTGAATCCCGTGGGCCTCCCACTTCCTAACTGTTGGTAGTGTAGTGTAGCCCCAGCGATTCCCTAGGCATAGGCCTATTCTATTTCCGTGACAGTGGTCCTTATACCACTTCTTTAGTATATGGTTTGCGTGGCCCCTAGGGCCTAACTGTATTACTTACCTGTGTGACTTAATGTATGCTTGAATAAGACTGTGTTGTACTTACCTCGAATCTCATAAAGAGTGCTGAGGGTTTGACTAGAATAAATACACTTTATTTTATATATATATCTGTTGTGGTGTCCTTTCATTTGGTATTCAAGGGATTATATATGGTATCACAGCTGGCTTCACATGCCATTCAGAGTTTAGCCTAAGACTGCTCTTGTCCATGCTACCACTAGGATAGCTGGTCTATAAGGTTGACTTTACAACCAATCGCCATAAGGGTTGTTTGGACTGATATAAGGTGTACACTAGAACTAGTGACATCATACATCAGGCCAACTTCTCACATTGGTGAGCAGCGGTTGGGATCTGAGCTTGCTGTTGTAATACCATTGTAATCTTGAGATACTAAATTGAAAGATCACATAGATATTGTTTAGGTACATATAACATAGATTATAATACTTAAGTCCTACTGGACTTAGTTGTTGTAGGTTGAAGGGCCTAACACACCCTGACTACAACTACTAGAGAGGTTTAGTAGATACAACTAGTGTAGGTAGGTGCACACACCACACCCTCACTAGATCATGTCTCTGGGAGGAGATCAAGCAGATTCTCTCTCAGGAGGGGTAGGTCTGAGAAAGATCCCCTCTAGATATGATACCCTAACTTTTCAGGAGATGAGACAATTGTGTACCTCCAGAAAGTTAAAACAGGGTGCAAACCCTACCCTACTTCAGCTAGTAGAGATCCTAGAGGAATATGATGCTCTTAGGGCCTCCCAGGCTGGTACCCTAGGTACAGGGGAGGGTCTACCCACTACAGATGAGTCAGATGGGACTTCAGATGAGGAGGTAGACAGCCTGGGCCAAGTAGGAAAACTTAGCCAGGCTAACCTAAGCTTACATGGGAGTTTGCATGGGGTCCCCCCATACAGACCCCCAAGTGGGCTTAAACAGAGAAGCAGGAGAGACAGATCCCCTTCAAGGGAATCCATCCACTCCCATGTCTCTAGCATCTCTAATGCCTCTTCTCACAAGGGAATGACTCCCCCCCCCCAGAGAAAAGAGCATGAAGCCAGAATGAGGGAAGCTAATTTAAGGATTGAGAGGGAAGAACTTGCCCTTGCCAAGGAGAAGCTTGCTCTGGCTAGAGAGCAAACGTTAAGTGGGTTAGAACCCACTGGTGGCAGCAATATCCCTAAGGATAGAGACAGGACCTATGATAATAGAAACCTGAGCAAGATTGTCCCTCCATACAAGTGTGGGGATGACATCCACAAATGGATAACTGCTTTGGAGAGAGCTTGCAAAATACAGCAGGTACCCCAAAGTCAGTGGGCAGCTATCTTGTGGCTCTCCTTCTCTGAGAAAGGTAGAGACAAGCTCCTCACTGTTAGTGATGAGGATGCAGACAATTACACTGTCCTGAAGAGTGCTCTAATTGATGGGTTTGGCCTAACCACTGAACAATACAGGTTGTTGTTCAGGGATACCCAGAAGACACAGACTCAGGACTGGACTGACTTTGTAGATTGTGCCACTAAGGCTTTGGAAGGCTGGCTAGTGGTAAGTAAGGTTAAGGACTATACAGGATTGTATAATTTGATCATGAGAGAACAAATCCTTAACAACTGTCAAAACCAGCTACTGCATCAACACCTGATTGATTCTGATCTGACTTCTCCCCAAGAATTGGGAAAGAAGGCAGATAGATTGGTCAGGACTAGAGTTAAGCAGAAAATCCAGAACCAGGGCGGTGATCAGAAAAAGGCAGACCAGAAGGGTAATGATCAGAAACAAAAAGACCATAAGTCTTCACCAGGCCCCCAAAAGGCTCAGGGGGAGGGTGGTCCCAAAAAGGATAAAAAGAAAGATGGCCAAAAGAAACCATGGTGCAACTATTGTAAGTCCAACTCACATTGGTTTAGTGAGTGCACCAAAAAGGATAAGCCCCCAGCCACCATTGCCTAAGGCAACTGTACCCCCTAGTTCAGCTGTAAGGTGTGGTTCCCAGCAAAAGGGTGTAGTAGGGTTAACCCTGGGAACTGAGGAGGATTCTGGCCTAGTCAGAATACCTGCTCAGGCTGTTCTGATCTGTGATGGGGACTTAGCTTTGTCCTCTACTGTAGGCCCCAGTAACCTGGGCAAGTACAGACAGACTCCTTTTATCAACCAAAGAATGGCTCAGGCCTACAGGGACACTGGGGCTAGTGTCACAATGGTGACACCTGCCTTTGTGGACCCTGGACAGATCATACTAGGTGAGAATTACCTAGTGACCAACGCTAGCAATGCCACTACCTCCCATAGTGTGGCTATTGTTAACTTCTCCTGGGGAGGGGTAACTAGCCTCAAGAAAGTTGTTGTTAGTTCAGACCTTCCTATAGAGTGTTTACTGGGCAATGATCTTGAAACTTCAGTTTGGTCTGAAGTGGAGTATAGGACCCATGCAGAAATGCTAGGGATAGATGCACATGACCTTGCTGTGACCAGGTCACAGGCCAAAAAGTGCACCACTGAACAAGTGCTGGATCCTGGAACTATGGACCAGTCACAACCCAAGAGAAAGAGCAGTAGGGTAAAGGCTGTGCCTTCCCCCCTGCCTCAGGCACTGGATCAGCCCTCACAGGAGGATGATTCTGAGAGCCCTGAAGGAACTGTCCTAGAAGAAATTGAACCTGATTAGGTTGAGTTTCTTGGGACAGGGGGACCTTCAAGGGCAGATCTGAGGCAGGCTCAATTAGACTGCCCCTCTCTTGAACCCCTCAGACAGCAGGCTGCTGCTGAGGCTGCAGGGAATGCTCAAGGTACCCATAGAGTGTATTGGGATGAAGGGCTACTGTATTCAGAGGCTAGAGACCCCAAGCCAGGTGCATCCAGGAGGTTGGTCATACCACTGAAGTTCAGAGGCTTCCTTCTTACCTTGGCCCATGATATTCCCCTTGCAGGACACTTAGGCCAGAACAAGACTTGGGACAGGCTTGACCCTCACTTTCACTGGCCCCATATGTCAGAAGATACCAACGAGTTTTGTCGCACCTGTGTCACCTGCCAAGCCAGTGGCAAATCAGGTGGCACCACAAAGGCCCCCCTCATACCACTACCGGTGGTGGGGTTTCCCTTTGAAAGAGTGGGCATAGATATTGTAGGACCAATGGACCCACAAACAGCATCTGGGCACAGATTTATACTGGTGATAGTGGACCATGCCACCAGGTATCCAGAAGCTATTCCCCTGAGGACCACAACAGCTCCTGTTGTGGCAAGGGCCCTGCTTGGAGTATTCTCCAGAGTGGACTTTCCAAAGGAGGTCATTTCTGACGGAGGTGCCAACTTCATGTCAGGATACTTGACTGCAATGTGGAAGGAGTGTGGTGTGAACTACAAGTTCACCACACCCTATCACCCACAGTGCAATGGGCTTGTTGAGAGATTCAACAAGACCCTAAAGGGAATGATAAAAGGTTTAACAGACAAGCTTAGGCGAAGATGGGACATCCTTTTACCCTGCCTTCTGTTTGCTTACAGAGAGGTCCCACAAAAGGGGGTTGGCTACAGCCCTTTTGAGCTTTTGTTTGGGCATCCTGTAAGAGGACCCCTATGTCTAGTAAGGGAAGGATGGGAGAGACCTCTCAGACAACCCAAACTTGATATAGTGGATTATGTACTTGGTCTCCGCTCCAGGATGGCAGAGTATATGAAGAAGGCTTCTAAAAACCTTCCACATACCCTCCCCTTGTTGCCTTCCCCCCCCCCCCCTTCCCCGTTTTTTTTTTTTCCCCCTGTCTTCCCTGCCCTTCAATTGTATCTTAATAGATAATGTTTATTGAGTGACTTTGTAACGATCTCGTTTTATTGAGTTTTTCATAATTTGCCATTGGTATTGTGATGTTTTCATGCTTTCCAATTAATTATCATTTCGGCCCATTTTTTCTTATCACTATTGTTGCAGTTCTGTAAAGTGGTTTGTCTTCAATCATAGGTCCATACCGAACTTACGAGTTGTAGTTGGTAATATTTGTAATTATTTAAGATGCTTTTTTAGAAATTGAATTAATTTTGCTGGTCATCACACTGATCGGGTGTCCCTCTTCACCTTTACCCGTTCTGTCCTCTTTCCTTTTCTCCCTCTCCATGTCCGGACCTTTGTAGTCCTTCCCTTGTGTCCTTGATGCGGTCACATGACCCGGATAGTCTATTTCCGGGGTCCGCGTCTCACACACGCTAGGCGTCTTACTCGTTTAGACTGTGTGGCCCTGCTTGGACTGATCCCGCTATTTGGCGATTGACAAGCCTATCCCAGTAAGTCATTTAATATTTTTTCCTTCTACTGGCCAGGTTATTCTGCTCTCGTTATGTTCGGCGGAGTCTTTACACGCCTTTCATACAGCCCGTTCTCTGTTTTTTCCTCAGAGTGTTGATTCATTCAAACGCTGCCGATTATTCACCGCTGGATGTCTTGTGCCTTTTTCCCACACTTGATTAATTGATTCACCATTAGAATCCCGGTAAGCGTCTCTGCCCCTTTCACCACTATACATTGCCGTCATGTATTCAAGCACGGTTTTTTCATTTCCGTATTCCTTTTTCACGATAGATTGCCGATTCCAAAGCGCAACTCGCATGCTTTAAGGTATTCCTGTGGGCCTCCTTAGTTCCTGTGTCCTTTATAGGTAAGCGCCCTCCATCGTGCGTGATTTGGTTACATGCATTGAAATAGCGGGCTACCCCTATAGTCTCCTTTTATTATCATTTCAGACACCTGAAGATACCCTTCTAAATGTGACGGACTTGATTTATTTGTTCTACATTATCCTGCAGTTAACTATGAGGTGGTGATTAAATTAACCACGTACACAGGTACGATTATCCCCTTGTTTGTTCTTGATTCATTCATTATGCTTTCACTCTCTGTGTTGTATATTATTGGCTTCCCTGGGCTTCTCTATTTATTATCCTCCTCCCCCTTTTTTTCTTCTCTTACACATAGGTATTTTAAAATATTTCAATAACCATAGTCCTGATGATGACCTCAACGCAAGGAGGTTGAAACGTCGTCGACTGGACAGCATTATTCACGGCTAATTACAGGGTCCTGTGAGACCTTTAAGATTATGTGTAAATTATTCATTGTATATATTTCTCCTCGACCTTGAATTTATTTGAATTATTTTGCCGTACCTTGTTGTCATTCTCACACTTATGTCACTGCGCTGTTCACTTTTTCACTTCACTGTCAGTGCACATATGTTTGTTATGGTTATCTTGAATTGTATATACCAATTGTGTATCTAATTATAAAATCTGTTTCCTTTTCTACCCCTTGGTCTCTCTTGTCCCTCCTTGTTTTTGATTGAATTGTGTATTGATTGGTCCTCTCATTTATTTCCCCTGTTGAGACATTGTTTTTTGTTACTACATTTACCCGGTCTCAGCTGGGCTAACGGGCTTGCTCCTGTTTTTCTTGTATAACGATTGAGCAATCGCTGGATTGCG
This sequence comes from Triturus cristatus, assembly GCF_964204655.1. Lineage (NCBI taxonomy): Eukaryota > Metazoa > Chordata > Amphibia > Caudata > Salamandridae > Triturus > Triturus cristatus. Next base: position 841,113,558 of record NC_140592.1, read on the forward strand.
AGAGTATTTTGTTTAAATACTTTACACTTTAATTGTGGTACATAATGAGTGATTAGTTTACTTATTATGTCTTCTAGAGAGACCCCCGCCTACTCTGATGACTACATCAAAAATATTCTTTCTGGCCCATCTCTTTTAGCCTTTGCTTCTACCCCTCTCCCTACTGCCCCTAATAACTCCAAGATTCTGTTAGAAAAATTAGAAAATCTGAAAAAGAAACAAATCCGTACTGACCTACATGCTCGCATGTTAACAGAGTACTTAAAGTCTGATACCATACCTTTAGGACTACAAATTCGGAACACTCCTGCTATTTTTACTCAGGATCCAAAATTTCGTACCGGCTTTAGCCACCTGGCCACCACTTGCTCAAGGCACTGGATGGTCCTCGGTATCGAAACAGCTATAGAACATAGCAAGAAAGAATTGGAAGAGATAGCAGAACTTGAGAAACTTATTCTGGCAGATACTACCATTTCAGATGCAAAGGGACTCCTTGAGAGAATAAACAGTACTATTGCTACTTTCCATACCTTCGAACAGAATAAAAAAATCAATAAAATCCAAAGAGACATCAAGAACTACAACAAGAGTTATACCTATCCTTATCTACTTGATTCCTTTTATAACTCTACTTACCAGCCTCCCAAGACTAAGAACTGGGGTCGTTTTCGGAATAATCGGCCCATCACATTCTCTGACTCATCTAACACCTCCGTCGAAGATACCGACAGTGGTGAAGGTAGTAGCACCGGCCCTCAGAGACATCCTCTCCCTCCACCACTTCTACCTGCTGGTTTTTTAGGACAGGTCCGCAGCCGCGGACGCGGCCGCAGACGGCAAGGCTACCAATACCAATACGCGGGCGAGAGACAGACCCGACAAAAGTTCTATCAATGGGGGCCTCCACAATAACACGACTACCATATGATACTCAACAAAGGCCTTCCAATGTTGTTTCCATCGATCCTTCAGAAATTACCATTGGCGGTTCTTGTCTCACTTCTTTGATATCTAGAAGTGGAAATAAACCCTCTGTAGAGGTCTCTATTTCACCTCCACAATTGCCTTTAGCTAATATTGAGATTACATCTAATACCGATGCACAGACTGCCCCAATTGCCGTCCTGGAAACCAGTCCACTTGATCGTGCTTTACTTCATCAGGACCAATCTATCCTTGACAGGACTATTCCTATTTTCAATCTCTCTCGACATGCCCTGTCGTCGGATGAGATTTCCTTATTAAGTAAGGGCTTGTCATTTGTCCCTACGGCACGTAGTGACTTTTTTAAGTTACAGGAAGATCTACTCTTATTTTTCAGACGGATTCGTCTGAAGCATTTTTTCTCTGATAAACCTGAGACTAATTTACCATATGAGGCCCATTTTAGACCAGCATCTACTTTTTTACCACCTACCTCTATGATGCCACCTGAAATTTTGACCTTCGAAAAAATTGTGTTGTTGGAGGTAAATGAGTTACAACGACTCAAGGAATTTGTTCCTTACAATTTGCCGCTCACAGAAAAACTGGCCATTGACAGTCTCAGCAGTAATCAAAATGTAATAATAAAACCAGCTGACAAGGGGGGCGGGATTGTCGTGATGGATCGTGAGGATTATGACTCAGAAATCCTCCGCCAACTTGACAACCCCTTGCATTATTGCAAATTGACTTCAGATCCTTTGCGTTCCATCCAAGCTAAGATTGCCTCTGCTACATCCCAGGCACTTTCGAGTGGCATTATTAACAAAAAAGAACACGATTTTTTTAATAGCCCATTCCCTAGAACACCGGTAATTTACACCTTACCGAAAGTCCATAAGAATTCATCGACCCCTCCGGGGCGCCCGATAGTATCTGGGTGCGGATCTGTGTTGGAACCCCTGGGAAAATATATTGACTCTATCCTTAAGGTTTTTGTCCCCTTGACTGACACCTTTGTCAAGGACAGCACACATCTAATCAACATCATAGATGACCTTCCTTTCAACCCTGAATCTGATTTTATGGTCGGTTTAGACATTGAGTCTTTATATACTAATATTCCCCAGGCTGATGGACTTATGGTCATGGAGGTCATATTGAATACTCGCCCTCGTCCTACACGCATCCCTACAGAATTTGTAGTTCAATTGTTGCACATAGCCTTGACCAACAACTATTTTCTGTATAAAGATACATATTACCTTCAGGTTAAAGGCGTATCGATGGGTGCTTGTTTTGCACCGAATTTTGCAGTACTCTATGTTCACCATTTAGAGTCCACCATTTTTCTGAATAGCAGTAATCCTTTTCTGACCAACATTACCCTATGGCGCAGGTACATAGACGACATTCTGTTGCTATGGCATGGCACACATGAGAATCTTCTGTCGTTTATTACTTGGTTGAATTCCATCTAAAACCATTTAAAATTTACTTCAGATGTGCGTAACAATGACCTCCCTTTTTTGGATCTCACATTACATGCAGAGGATGGTCTAATTGGGACATCCCTATATCGAAAACCTACAGAGCGTAATACTCTTTTGGCCTATTCTAGTTACCATCCTCGAGGGCTTAGAGACGGCTTGCCTTACGGACAGTTCCTCCGGATACGGCGGAATTGTAAGTGGAGAAAAGATTATTTTCGAGAGGCAGCTATCCTCTCGGCAAAACTGATCGACAGGGGCTACCCCAAACATTTGGTTAGAAGATCTCTAAAAAGAGCTTGGTATAACCATAGGGAAATTATTTTGGCACCTTCCACCAAACGTGTCAATACACGTATCCCATTTGTCTCTACTTTTAGCCCCAGCAGTAACAAGGTTTCTAAGATAATTAAGAACAATTGGAAATTGCTACGCTCTTTTCCACACTTCACGGACCCCCCCCTTTTATCATATAAGAGGGGCAATAATTTGAATGACAAACTTGTCCATGCCATTACCTGGCCTGTCAAAGAAAAATCTGTAAATACTACTTTATGGAATTTACCACCTGTAATAGGCCACTTCAAGTGCCTAAATTGTAATGTGTGCGATTTGACTATCAATACTAAAGTCTTTGTTACTCCTTCACACACCTATCAATTGAAACATTTTTCCAATTGTCGTACTACCAACGTTATTTATGTGATACGCTGTCCATGTAATTTATTTTACATTGGACAGACTACACAGATGGTTAAACAACGCATCTCCCAACACAAAAGTCGCATTAGATGTAACGTCGTTACTGCTCCACTTGTAATGCACTATAAGGAGCATAACCACTCTGAAACTGATATGACTTGGCAAGTCATAGATTGTCCACAATTGCCGATCCGTGGTGGCAATTTACAGACCTTACTAAATAAATGCGAATGTCGTTGGATTACACGCTGTAACTCTGTATCACATGGATTGAACTCCTTAGACGAATGGAACACAGTCATCACGAGTGGCTAGTATTCTGGTTTCCCATGTTGTTGTTCATTTTTACCAGAGATGCCCTATTGATGTGCAGACTGTAGTATTCTTTGGCAGTGTGTGTAAATTTCTAACTGCTTGGGTCTTTTTTCTGTATTTTGTTATACTTTGCTAAAATTGTTGTGCTATTCCCCTACCCTCCGCCCACCCCCTGGTGTCTTCCACCACCCCCCCCCCCTCTCCGCCTCCCCCTCCCCTCCCCACCCCCCGTTTTCCTTTCCCCCCCCTTTCCACGTACCCTCCCCTTGTTGCCTTTTCCCCCCCCCCCTTCCCCGTTTTTTTTTTTCCCCCTGTCTTCCCTGCCCTTCAATTGTATCTTAATAGATAATGTTTATTGAGTGACTTTGTAACGATCTCGTTTTATTGAGTTTTTCATAATTTGCCATTGGTATTGTGATGTTTTCATGCTTTCCAATTAATTATCATTTCGGCCCATTTTTTCTTATCACTATTGTTGCAGTTCTGTAAAGTGGTTTGTCTTCAATCATAGGTCCATACCGAACTTACGAGTTGTAGTTGGTAATATTTGTAATTATTTAAGATGCTTTTTTAGAAATTGAATTAATTTTGCTGGTCATCACACTGATCGGGTGTCCCTCTTCACCTTTACCCGTTCTGTCCTCTTTCCTTTTCTCCCTCTCCATGTCCGGACCTTTGTAGTCCTTCCCTTGTGTCCTTGATGCGGTCACATGACCCGGATAGTCTATTTCCGGGGTCCGCGTCTCACACACGCTAGGCGTCTTACTCGTTTAGACTGTGTGGCCCTGCTTGGACTGATCCCGCTATTTGGCGATTGACAAGCCTATCCCAGTAAGTCATTTAATATTTTTTCCTTCTACTGGCCAGGTTATTCTGCTCTCGTTATGTTCGGCGGAGTCTTTACACGCCTTTCATACAGCCCGTTCTCTGTTTTTTCCTCAGAGTGTTGATTCATTCAAACGCTGCGGATTATTCACCGCTGGATGTCTTGTGCCTTTTTCCCACACTTGATTAATTGATTCACCATTAGAATCCCGGTAAGCGTCTCTGCCCCTTTCACCACTATACATTGCCGTCATGTATTCAAGCACGTTTTTTTTCATATCCGTATTCCTTTTTCACGATAGATTGCCGATTCCAAAGCGCAACTCGCATGCTTTAAGGTATTCCTGTGGGCCTCCATAGTTCCTGTGTCCTTTATAGGTAAGCGCCCTCCATCGTGCGTGATTTGGTTACATGCATTGAAATAGCGGGCTACCCCTATAGTCTCCTTTTATTATCATTTCAGACACCTGAAGATACCCTTCTAAATGTGACGGACTTGATTTATTTGTTCTACATTATCCTGCAGTTAACTATGAGGTGGTGATTAAATTAACCACGTACACAGGTACGATTATCCCCTTGTTTGTTCTTGATTCATTCATTATGCTTTCACTCTCTGTGTTGTATATTATTGGCTTCCCTGGGCTTCTCTATTTATTATCCTCCTCCCCCTTTTTTTCTTCTCTTACACATAGGTATTTTAAAATATTTCAATAACCATAGTCCTGATGATGACCTCAACGCAAGGAGGTTGAAACGTCGTCGACCGGACAGCATTATTCACGGCTAATTACAGGGTCCTGTGAGACCTTTAAGATTATGTGTAAATTATTCATTGTATATATTTCTCCTCGACCTTGAATTTATTTGAATTATTTTGCCGTACCTTGTTGTCATTCTCACACTTATGTCACTGCGCCGTTCACTTTTTCACTTCACTGTCAGTGCACATATGTTTGTTATGGTTATCTTGAATTGTATATACCAATTGTGTATCTAATTATAAAATCTGTTTCCTTTTCTACCCCTTGGTCTCTCTTGTCCCTCCTTGTTTTTGATTGAATTGTGTATTGATTGGTCCTCTCATTTATTTCCCCTGTTGAGACATTGTTTTTTGTTACTACATTTACCCGGTCTCAGCTGGGCTAACGGGCTTGCTCCTGTTTTTCTTGTATAATCTAAAAACCTTGAGGCAAGCCAAGAACTCCAAAAAGCTTGGCATGACCAAAAGGCTGTGCTGACTGTTTACCAGCCAGGGCAGAAAGTGTGGGTGTTGGAGCCAGTTGCCCCAGCAGCGCTCCAAGACAAATGGTCTGGACCCCACACTATTGTTGAGAAAAAGGGAGAAGTCACCTACTTGGTGGACCTTGAGACTCCCAGAAGCCCCCACAGGCATATGTTGACAGGGCAGACATGGGCTTACTCATGGCTACAGATGAGGGGCAGGAGGAAGAGAGTGACCCTCTCCCAGACCTGTTGACTCAGAACCCTGATGATGGCTCAGTTGATGGTGTGGTCTTTTCTGACAGCCTCACTGTTCATAAGCAACAGGACTGCAGACAAGTTCTGCAATCCTACAGACATATGTTCTCTCTGACCCCAAGTCAGACAAACTGGTGCATCCATGAGGTGGACACTGGTGACAGTCTGCCTGTGAAGAGTAAAATCTACAGGCAACCTGACCATGTCAGGGACTGCATAAAAGTTGAGGTACAAAAGATGTTGGAGCTGGGAGTCATTGAACCTTCAGAGAGCCCTTGAGCCCTTGGGCTAGTCCTGTAGTTCTGGTGCCAAAACCTCACAGTACTCACAATAAGAAAAAGGGGGAGAAGGTATAAACCCTACCTCATCCTCCTCAAAAATTAAGTAACCCACAAACAAGGAGGTAGAGAAAAAAGCGGCCAAAATTTTTATTTAGCAATTGCAAAGTGTTTGAAGAGAGCACACACACTCTGTAAAAACTGCCCTCACCCACAAGAAGTTGTGGCATGCTTCATCATTGGGCTGCTACTGACGCCTCTGCGCAGACCAACGCTAGAGGCGGAGCAATAGGGAGGGGTAAACAATACAACAGTGATACAAACAAACAAAAAAGGCAGGATCCTTAGGTGCAGAAATAATGAGTGTTAAAACTGGACCAGGGATATCTCTATAATAATTTTATTCCTGGATTCCCTAGTCAGATTAAAAAGGTATATATAAAGATATATATACCCAATGGATAGTGGTGGAATGAGTTAATTAGGTGCTCACCACCCCTCCATTCTGCATAGCGGTCAACATGTTTCTGCCGGTTCAAAATCAAATTTCCGGCATTCCTCAGGACAAGTTAGATCCCTATGCCTTTTTACAAACCCCTCTTGCTACCCACATTCGTGGGTTTATACTCCACCTGTAAGTCTGGAGTTTTTGTTGTAACTTACTCTTTCACAATAGGAACTGAAAGATAAAAGACACGACAATAACTCTTGTTTTCACAACAAATACAGAGACAGTATTATAAAATGTGTGCTCTCAAACCAACAGAAGCAAATGCCAACCACCCAATCGGTGTGACCAAAGATTTTTTAACATATGTGGTGCGAATTCCACCATCATAATTCAACGGGCAGACACTGGCCTTCCTAATGGTATATCCAAAAACACATAATTTGTGCTTAATATCCATTCAACTTAAATATTTATACTTCACACACAAAGAGACGTGCTGAAACAAGTGAGAGAAAACATTCCAAAATGTCAATGTGCTGTTAAAAGAAATCTGGGTGCTACTAACCATCTCTTAATCAAAGATTTTCATATTCATTCATGTAGGGGCATGTGATGTACCACCTATCCCGCTTCTTACCAGAGTTTATTAAGCAAGTTGCTGGAACAGGCACTGGAGTAGAGAGCGACCCTCTGTAGTCACACACTGTGGGAGGGAAATCACAGAATGTACACCATCCTTCAATTTATATTTCACTCCGGATAATGCCTACATTCCTAGGGTGATGATTTCCCTAGTGTAATGGCGAGAAGTTAGTATCAAGTCCATACTATACGTAATATCATGCTCGTATATAAAACGCTTAACACCCCCCGTGTGCACGTGGGGCTGTGGGGACTCTGGTTACGAGTTTGGCCAGGCGCGTATATCACCCCCCATGGTAGACGAGAAAGGCTTCACCTTCTGCCAAGTGCCTTCTTGTCTGAGGTTACATTCTCGAGTGTTAAGATTACGTACTCGAATGAATGTAGTAAAAAATATTGGTAATGTTCTGCTTCCAACAGTCCCTGGCATAGTCCCCCTTACTTCGTCAAGAGTGGTGTGCCACCTACGCATTCCGTCTCTCCTGGTGCCGTGTAGTTGCCTCTAACTTCCATTCCCTTCGCCTTTTCTCTTCCGCTCGCACGTCACGTGATGCGTGAGTGCGTGTGTCGTTGCACGTATAACGTCATCCGAGTAGCAGGGCACCCATGAGGCTAGACCGCTAACCTCCCTCATTTACCAAGGTTCAGCGTCTGTCTTCCACGTGCGAAAACTCCCCATTTTTTTATATTTATATCACGTGATGCGTGCACAAAACAAAGCACGCATTGCAACGGGGAATTTCACTCGTTTTAATGTATTTTATATCAGGTTCAGCATATACACCATGAGAGTGCTCACTCCCCTTTCAACATTACGTATAGATAATTTCATTAATACTGACGCTACTTGTATTGGAAAAGGAACGATAGTTTCAATCTTCAGGCCATTATCATTAGAGTGTTCTTATCTCTAAATTACCTCACCCCACAGAACCCCTAATCATTCGGATGTAATCCCCAGTACTGGGTCATTTTCTACCTAGGGCAGACCACGGTATATCGTCATTGAGTCCAGATTCATGACTCTTTGTACGATATACCCATTTCTGCTCACGCAAGAAGAGGAACTGTGAGGGGTCCCTCGTTGATGGTTTTATAGTGGGTTTATCCAAAACAGTCCAATATATGTCCTGTATTGTGTGCACTTTTTCCGCAAAATGCAGCGTGAGGCGTGTGTTGGTCCTGGAGCACCTGATGTTACTCCTATGCTCCATGATCCTCACCTTGACCTTTCTACAGGTCATCCCTATGTCAATAAGATTACATGGACACTTGATCATGTAGATCACGTTCGACGAGTTACAATTAGTATGTACTCGCTGTTGCCAGGGGTATTTTAAACCCACATCAACCTCTTTTGTATTCCTGGTCAGGGAACAGACATCACATGACCCACATTGTGTGTGCCCAGTGACTGGTGTTAGAAATCCACCAGCCCGGGGAGCCCCCCGGGCGCTGTTCTGTGGACGAGAGTGAACTAATTGGTCCTTAATATTTTGTCCCCTCCTAAATGCAAAGAGGGGTTTCTCAAGTTGTAGGCCACTGGAGTTCAAAATGCGCCAATGTTTCAAGATGATACGTTTGATGGCCGTAGAAGATGTGTTAAAAGTAGTCACACACACTATTTTATTACTTGTTGGTCTTTCTACTTTGGTTAACAATGCCTCTCTAGGGCAATTCCATGCACGCTTACGGGCTCGCCTGATAATTTGTTTGGGATAACCTCTTACATCCAATTTTTCTGCTAAGCGTGCTGCCTCTGCCTTAAATTCATCCGGTTCAGAACAGTTCCTGCGGAGCCGCAGGAACTGACCCACCGGTAGGTTTTCCCGCAGGGCTCTGGGATTAAAACTTCCAAAATGCAGGAGTCCATTCTTGTCCGTGGTTTTATGATGGACTCTCGTTGATAATTTTCCCTCCATTGGAGAGATGACCAAATCCAAAAAAGGGAGACTTTCCTTCGTAATCGTGTTGGTAAAGTGTAAAAATGGATTTTGTGCATTAAGCCATTGCAAATAAAAATGTGGCCGCTTTTTTCTCTACCTCCTTGTTTGTGGGTTGCCAAAACCTCACACCCAAGATGGTAAGAGAGAGATGAGGTTTTGCGTGGATTACAGAGGTCTCAATGCTGTCACTAGGACAGATGCCCACCCAATACCTAAGGCAGATGAGCTCATTGACAGACTGGCAGCTGCTAAGTTTTTTAGCACCTTTGACCTGACAGCAGGCTACTGGCAAATCAGACTAGCTGAGAATGCAAAGGCCAAAACTGCTTTCTCGACCCCAGGAGGACATTATGAATTTGTGGTAATGCCCTTTGGTTTGAAGAATGCACCTGCCACTTTCCAAAGGTTGGTGAATCAAGTCCTTACTGGGTTGGATGATTACTGTGCAGCTTATCTTGATGATATTGCTGTCGTTAGCTCCACCTGGGAGGATCACCTGGTCCACCTGAGGAATGTTTTAGAGGCCCTGCAAAAGGCAGGCCTCACTATCAAGGCCACTAAGTGCCAGATAGGGCAGAGCAAGGTTGTATACCTGGGCCACCTAGTTGGTGGGGGTCAGGTTCAACCACTGGAGATCAAGATCCAGACCATAAAGGACTGGACTCCTCCAACTACCCAGACTCAGGTCAGAGCTTTCTTGGGCCTGACTGGGTACTACAGAAAGTTTGTTAAGAACTATGGGTCCATTGTGACACCACTTAATGACTTGACCTCCAAGAAAATGCCAAAGAAAGTTCAGTGGACAGTAAGCTGTCAAAAAGCATTTGATGACCTGAAGCAGGCCATGTGCAGTGCACCTATTCTGAAAAGTCCAGACTACTCCAAAGAGTTCATTGTCCAGACAGATGCTTCTGAGTTGGGTGTGGGAGCTGTTCTTTCACAACTTAATATAGATGGTCAAGACCAGCCCATTGCTTTTATAAGTAGAAGGCTGACCCCTAGAGAGAAACGTTGGTCAGCTATTGAGAGGGAGGCCTTTGCTGTGGTTTGGGCCCTGAAGAAGCTGAGGCCATACTTGTTTGGCACTCACTTCAAGATTCAGACAGACCATAAGCCCCTCTTGTGGCTAAATCAGATGAAGGGTGAAAATCCCAAACTTCTTAGGTGGTCCATTTCCCTACAGGGGATGGACTTCACCGTGGAACATAGACCTGGGACCGACCATGCCAATGCAGATGGACTCTCCAGATATTTCCACTTAGAACATGAAGACTCAACTGGTCAAGGTTAGTTTAATGTCCCTAAGTTTGGGGGGGGGGAGGTTGTGTAGGAGAGTAGGGTCTGCTTTCTATGTTCACCCCCACTTTTTGCTTTTGCTTTACTGGTTTTCGACTTAGATGTGGCTGTGGGCCTGCTAATCAGACCCACAGCCCTGCTGTTCTCTCTCTAAATTAATACTATGTACTTTAGGTGCATAACCCATTTGGATAGGATCACCTTATTGGCCCCTGTACAGTGTACCTTAGGTACCCAGGGCATAGGTGTACCCTAGGCCTACCAGGGGCTGCAGCATGTATTATGCCACCCCTGGCCTGGCCTTCCATTATGACACAACTGGCTGATCACTCAGCTGGGGCAAGGTCGTGTAATCACCCCTTGCTTAGGTGTAGTATTCCTATACCTATCTTAAATATAGACACATGTGTACCTATCAGCCACTCCTATGGCAGGCCTTAACAATCCTGGAGGCAGAGTGCTTTGTAACATGTGAGATGGTGCTCTAGCATGAGCTGGGCCTGTCTGCAGCTTTCGGAACCATGTCCTTATAGCTGTTCTATGATATAACCTACCATATACTCTTAAAGTGCCTTATAAACTTAAACGGTTATGGTAACTATGGTTTGGCTGTATCAAAACATGTCGTGTAAGGTGTCTAACACTTTGGAATAATACCCCCATCCCATTTCTGGGGATGAGGATATTATCCCTCCCTTCTAGAGGGAGAAGACATGTTGAAACCTACTTACCCGGTTAAAGTTAACCAGAGCCCCAGCATCACAAAATGGATGCTGCCCCAGCATCACAAAATGGATGCTGCTGCCACGACACAAGTCTGACCTCCTGCTGCTGGGAGTGATCCCGGCAAGGGAGGCTTGGACAATAGGTTTCCTGCCTTGGGAGGTGCGAGCACCACCCCAGACAGGCCTTAGTGTATTGGAGCAGGGAGGGATGAATGAAACGAGACACTGCCTGGGGCACACAAGGTGTCCCATGCATAGTCCAGTTCAAACCGGTGCTGGGGCACACCAGCCCCAGTCCTGGCGCGAAACTGGACAAAGGGAAGGGGGTGTAACCACCCCCCTCCCAGGTCCCACCCATAAGGCGTGACCTAGCATGCAACCCAGCCCCCCAGATTAGTATAAGAGTGGTAGCTGGGCCCCAGGAGATTAGATTATCCTGAACCTGCAAGTTGAACAGAAACTCTGGACCTTCGACATTCGACGAAAGAAGAAGACTGAAGAATCTCCCTTGTGGCCAAGGAGTGGCTACCCTGTGCAAACAGGCACCATCTAGAGACTTACCCTTTGCTTTGCTGAAGTTCTACGAGGGACCGACTGCAGAGCCCGACCAGAGCCTTGACTTCCAGATTTCTCCGACCCTGATCCACATCCACAGCCGAGCTGAGAACCGTGGAGGCGACGAGAGACGTGGGACCGGCTACCTGGGAAAAGTGGCGAGTATCTTCCAGCGCAGCTTCTGAGGTACCCTCAAAGTTGTGCACCGAGGATTGAGAAGCCCCAACCCCAAGCACCATCTGCACCGAAGATCAGCCCCTCACACTCCACGAGTCCTGCGTGGGGCCCTTCTGCATTTTCCTGCTTGCCGCGTCTGTCCGGTTGCTTGCCCGTTGGCTAGCGGCCTCTGTGACGACACACCTTTAAATCTTCACTGCTGGTTTGGCTCCTCCAGACTGGCTCCCGCTTCTTTGCAAAAGAGAAGCATCCCAGACCTTCCTGGTCTGCACCAGAAGCAAGTCCTCCGTTCTTCGTGGGTTCCGCTTGCCAAGGCTTGGTGAGTCCTAGTTCGACTTCGACGCCGCCGACAGCAAGAGCCTTCGTGGGACAGCTCGCCTCCTGGTCCTGGTCATCCTCGCCGTCTCCTGGTACCCGTGGCTGCTGCGACAAGCTTCACCTCTTCAACTGCAAGCTTCACGACATCGCCTGGTTCCTTCCTAGTTCCACGTGGTCACTGGCTAGTGACCCAGACTCTGTCCCTTCTGCTTGCAGGTATCCTCTCTTCTTGATCCCAGCCTTGGGATCCACGGACACTCTGCACTGACTGCCTGTCAGCAACTTTCCTTCAGGCATCCATAGAAGTCCACGACGAAACCCGACGCAAGTTCACACCTATGCACCCGCAGCCCGTGGGCTAGGTAACTTGGGTACTTTGGTGCTCACAAGGGTAGTGACTATCCTAGGGTCTAGTTTCCGAGTCTTGACTTTCTAGTTGCTCCAGAAGTGTCCTAAAACTGCTTATTTCAGAACTGTACTATTTCTATCGACTATACGCATTAAGCGTGAGTGTTTCCACTCTGCACCTGAATCCCGTGTGCCTCCCACTTCCTAACTGTTGGTAGTGTAGTGTAGCCCCAGCGATTCCCTAGGCCTCGGCCTATTCTATTTCCGTGACAGTGGTCCTTATACCACTTCTTTAGTATATGGTTTGCGTGGCCCCTAGGGCCTAACTTTATTACTTACCTGTGTGACTTAATGTATGCTTGAATAAGACTGTGTTGTACTTACCTCGAATCTCATAAAGAGTGCTAAGGGTTTGACTAGAATAAATACACTTTATTTTATATATATATCTGTTGTGGTGTCCTTTCATTTGGTATTCAAGGGATTATATATGGTATCACAGCTGGCTTCACATGCCATTCAGAGTTTAGCCTAAGACTGCTCTTGTCCATGCTACCACTAGGATAGCTGGTCTATAAGGTTGACTTTACAACCAATCACCATAAGGGTTGTTTGGACTGATATAAGGTGTACACTAGAACTAGTGACATCATACATCAGGCCAACTTCTCACAATTTTCTTAACTGTATTGCTGGCTGTGTTGTATGTTGTTACACACGTCAATTGGTCTGGTGACCGAGTTCTAGGTGTTGTCTCAAGAAGACTCTCTCTGGGTTGATTTCTTGCTCTTGTTTGACATTTGTTGACAATTTTAGAAGGGTAATCTCGTTTTGAAAGTTTTGTGCAGAGGTCTTGTGCTTGTTCCTTGTATTCCTTGAGTTCACTATAGTTCCTTTTGAGGTGTAGAAATTGGCTGTACAGTAAATTTTCTCTGAGGGGACGTGGATGAAAGCTGTTGAATGAAAGAAGACTGTTTTTTGTAGTGGGTTTAAAAAATGTTTTTGTTCTGATGGTGTTATCGACTATATAGATGTTGAGATCAAGGAAGTCCAGATGATCTTTGTTAGTGTTGTAAGTGAACTTGAGACATTGGTCTCGTGTGTTTAGCCAGTCTTGAAAATTACGCAGGTTATCTTCTGTAGCTTCCCAAAACATGATGACGTCATCAATGTATCTTTTCCAGAAGTGATTTTTTAAGAGGAATGGGTTCTTGTCATTCTGTATGTGGGTTCTCTTGAAATTGCTCACATAGAGCCCCGCCACACTCGGCGCAAAGGTACTTCCCATGGAAGTACCATGGCATTGTTGGTAGAGTGTGCCGTTGTATTCGAAATAGTTCTCGATAAGGGCGAATCTGAAACATTCTAGAACAAAATGTCTGGGTGTGTGGTATGGCCAACTTTGTTCGAATAATAGATCTTCAAGGGTATTTAGAGTTTCTTGCTGTGGTAAGCTGGTATATAAACTCTTGACGTCTAGGGATACTAGTATCATTGATTCGCTAAAAAAGGTTTGACTCTGTAAAAGATTGAGAAGGTCACGTGTATCCTTTAGATAGGTCGGGGTTTGTTGTACCATTGGTCTGAGGTATTGATCAGCAAATTGGGAAAGTTGTTCAAGAATTGAACCTATTCCGGATACAATCGGACGTCCCGGTGGTGGTCGTTGGTTTTTGTGTACCTTTGGGAGAGAGTAGAAATAGGGTATTTGTGGTGTTACAGTTCGTAAGAAAGAAGCTTCATTCTTAGAGATCCAACTGTTGGTCTCTGCTTCCTCTACCATTAAATTGATTGTCCTTTGTAACCTTGGAGTAGGATCTGTATTGATGACTTTGTAGAATTTATTGTCCGATAGTAACTTGAGACATTGTTCATTGTAGCTCTCTTTGTCTAGTATTACTATTCCGCCGCCTTTGTCCGCGGGTTTAATGATGATATCTTTGTGTAATCTGAGTTCTTCCAGGGCTTTCTTTTCTTTTATGGTGGTATTCGTGAAAGGTTTTATAGCCTGTTTATCAATCTCGTTGATTTCCTTCATGATTGCTTGCTCAAATGTTTGGATCTCTATTGGAATCTGGTGATTCATGGGACAGAAAGTTGACTTGGGTCTCAAAATAGTGTCACCAGGATTGGGATTGTCTTCTTTGTTTTGAAAAAAAGCTTTTCATTTTAGAGTCCTGCAAAACTGCGCAACTTCACCTTGTAATTTGAAAAGATCCAATGGTGGGGTAGGTACAAAGCCTAGTCCTTTATTTAAAACATCTTCTTGGTCTTTTGTGAGGATGATGTTTGAGAGGTTGAAAATTAATGAGTCGTGCTGGTGCTCGGTTTTTCCTTTGTCTCATTGGACATGCTTCTGATTAGTATTTGTCTTTCTTGGTCTTGCCAGGTTATGTTCCTTCTTCTCCCTCTCTGATTGGTACGGCCTCTCCCTAAAAAAGGTGATTGTTGTATGTATGGTCCTATGTAGGGACCTAGTTGTGGTGGTGCTGTTGAGTAGGGATTGATCCATCCTGGGTAGTTGGGAGTGAAGGGGTGGAAAAGGGGAGGCGGTTGTTCCCCCAAATTTGGGTTTCGCCATGTGTTCGGTCTACGTCGTTGTTGGTGTCTATTGGAACCTCTGTATCTACGTTGTTGCTTGGTCTCATCACTACTCCAATCTGAATTATTGGAGGAGTTCCCACTGGAGTCGTTATCGGTCTGCAGATCTGGTGCTTCATAGTCATCTCTGCTGTAAGGATGCATCTTCTCCATAGAGAATCTTTTTAAGTCCTTACCTAATTTCTGGATTTTATTCTGTGTCAAATATTCTCTCGTCTCATTCATTTTGTGGTTGATCTCTTCCAGCTTTTTTTTTAAAACTGTGATATGTTTTATATCATGGTCAAAATCAATTGCGTTCTATAATGCAGTTTGCATGGACTTTACAAACGTTGAAGGCTGGGAAAGTTCCCTGGGTCTACATGAATACATCGTCTTTATTCCTTCCTTTTAATCTGACTGCGAAAAACCAATTCATGTCCATGAAAGATGCAACATACTCATTACTACATATTGAAAAGTTAGAACATTTGCCTTTCTCTGTGGCCGAATTGAACTCCGCTGTGTGGCTTATCCACGGGTTAATCACATTACCATTTCCTTTGTTTAAGTTCAGTTTGTGCATGAAACATTATGCCCTAGGCAGATATGAACCGTTGGGTACGGCTTTCCTGCATGAAGTTTGGTCACTCCCATCTACATACAGGTGCATGAGAGAAGGAAAAGAAGTTTATTTGAAAGGTGAGGAATGCACTTCCACACCTGATCACTCAGTAGTCTGTAGGCACATCCAATTGCATGGCGCGTGCAACGTTCAGGCACCAAATTTAGCATGCGTCCTGAAAGGGATTCCAGTGCCAGCTATTACACCCTCTTTCACGTTGTTAGCTAACGGTAGTTATTTGCTTTTAAATAACGAGGCTTGCTGCGGGATGCTAGTGGGAATTCCCTACACTGTGGCTGTCTCACAAAGAGTAGTATGCTGTAAAGAATGCCTTTTCCTGCCCCCGCATGGGCGGCTGGATGTATCCATCTGGCCTTCCATTCCAACCTTGAAAGCAGAGTTCAACAAGATGAGCAGAATAAGGGCTCTATTGTCTCAAAAAGAAGTCGCTCTGACTTCTTCCCGTGAAACATTTGTCCTTCACGTAGCAAACACCCGCACCGAGGTGCATGCGCTTTTAAATACTGATCTCCCCCTTCATTTCGGTGCCCTGATTCAAACTATATTTAATGCCTCATCAACATCTGGCTTGGCGCATTTTTTCAAAATTGTTGGCTCCGGCCTCGTGACCTCCTTCCAAACTATTTTTGGTGTGATACTGGCATTTCTCCAGTATTGGGGTGTCTTTCATAGATTCACATGCTTGAATATTCCCCGTCGTCGAAGTGGGAGTCCCACGGTACATAACATAGCAATGTAATAATAACATAAGCCTAATAGGCATAAAAGAAAGTAAAACCATAAAGTTTTTATGGATAGACAACTTGTCACATATGTAACATATTACTGTCATTATGTTTTAGTCCAAAATCCAGCCAAACAGACGTCCGCACTCTCTAGAACCTTCTCCCCAAAGGCTCAGGCCCTCAGATTTTCTACCGCACGTCGTGTGAAGGGAGTCGCCCTGAGCTTGCTCAGTTTTTCTTCTCATATCTTCTCAGAAGATTACCTCTATGATGTCTACTTCCAAGAAATCCCTCTTCAGACCTTGTGGAAGTTGTGGTAAACTGAGGCTTCATTCTGAAGACCCTCACAAGAAAATTATTTATTGCTTATATCCTGAACATCCGGTAAAAGATTGTAAAATTTGTAGGACCTTCTCTCAGAAGACTTTAAAAGACAGAGAAGGGCGTCTCCTTCTGTGGCTACAGAAGTTGAAGACTTCAGAGAATCCCTCCTTGAAGAGAACAAGTGACTCCCAGAAGGTTTCTCCAAGACCTGAAGTGGTGAAGAAACATCATGTTGATAAGCCCACTACCCAACCTTCATCTTCAATAGCGGTGATTCCCCCCCAGGAGCCTATCTGAATCCTTTACGCCCCCGAGATCTGATTCTCAGGCGTCAAAGACTCCATCTGCGCAGTTTTTACCTCAGAAACTGCCTCTCTCGTCGACGAGCTCATCAACGCTTTCTCCGTCGACGAGAGCTGCCGTCGTCGCATCTACGGCGACGACTTCGACTTCTGTGTCTATGAAGCCGGCTATGATCCTGTCGTCGGCATCTTCACCGTCGACGTTGGTATCTGTTAAGGTGAGACCCATTTCATCTACAGTGCCTTTAACTTCGTCGACGACGGCAAGTAAAAATAGAAAAAAGCATACGTCGTCGACGGTGGCTTCGTTGTCGACGGTGGCTTCGTCGTCGACGGTGGCTTTGTCATCGACGGTGGCTTTGTCGTCGACGGTGGCTTTGTCGTCGACGGTGGCTTTGTCGTCGACGGTGGCTTTGTCGTCGACGGTGTCTCAACGGCGACTTTTATCGTCAGCAATACTGGCTACGACTCCTTCCATAGATCTGGTACCACTAAAGGCTTCAAGCTCTTTGCTTCAACCTCGACATTCCTCTTTGGATACCCTATTGCCAATTCAAGCGACTTCTCAGCCTCCAGAGGTGCTATTTATGTCTGACGATGAGGAATCCGAAGATGACAGATTTCGGGCTGCTCGCAGTCCCTCTGAACTTCTAATAAAGTGTCAGGAATCTGATGATGATGATGACTTACAAGAGGACGATTTCTCTACTTGTGACACACAACTGGCGCAGGAACTACCTATGGCACAAATGCCTTTAAGTCTTATTTCCAACCTCCAGTATATGTTGGATGATTACTACCGCCGTTTTCCACGTTCTGTGCAGACTTCCCCAACGCCGCAGGTACCTCCACAACCTCTTCCAAATAAGGAATCAGTGGACACACCTACATCGACGACCAGAGTTCAACGTCTTGAAGTTCCTCAAATCATAGAGGAAGACATTGTCGATGAGCAGGATGATGACGGGGACAAAGAAGAAGGTGAGCTGGATGACGGATCCTTTCTTTCTGAATGGGACAACTATCAAATCCAAACGCCATCTCCCGCTGATCCAGCTCCTTTGGATTCTCCACCGGTCGACATCGGTGGTTTTCGTTTGCTCATGGAAAGAGCAGCTAAAAGATTCCACCTTCCTATGACCACCAGAGAGGAAGATTGTTTCCTGTATGATTTTAAGGATCAACCTCAAAAACAAGTCCGTTGTATTCCAAGTATCGATTTTATCTGGCAGGAAGGCCTCAAGCTAATGAAACATCCTAATTCCATTCCAGCTATCCTTCCTAGGCTAGATAAAAAATACAAAGCCCCTCCAAATTCTCCTGCTTGTCTAATTTCGCAAACAAAGCCTGATTCCATCATTACTCAGGCAGCTCAGCGTCGATCCAGAAACCCATCGTCTCCATTGTCTGCACCGCCAGATCAAGAGGGTAGACGCCTGGATGGTATAGGAAAAAAAATGTCCACTCTGGCTGTAACTACAGTTCGTGCGACCAATTCTTTAGCTATCTTGGGCAGTTACGACCGCCAAATGTGGTCAGACATATCATCTCTTATACACCTTATCCCTGAAGTGTCTAGGCCAGAGGCATTAAAAATTCTCGAAGAAGGAGAAAGAATTTCCTCGGAAATTATCGATTACGCTGTTGATGTATCGTCCACTGGTTTACGTCTTTTGGCGGGTGCAGCAGTCCTCAGGCGTCAGGACTGGTTACGGGCCACGTCTTTCCATCAGGAGGTACAGACAAAAATACTGGACATGCCTTACGACGGTGAATCATTGTTTGGCCAGCATATAGACGATGCCCTTCAAACTATTAAAAAAAACACTGACACTGCTCGTGCTCTTGGGACTTTACAGTTCAAAAAGCAGCCTTTTCGAGGCGCAAGAGGTCGTGGCTCCTCTTCTTCCTTTCGAGGAAATTCTAATCAGTACAGACAAGGCCAAAACCGCTACTCCTCCCAGAATCAGCAGTCATATAGACAGCAGCAGTCTTCCACCTATAGACAATACAGAGGGAAATCCTCTTACAGAGGAAAGGATTCCTCCAAAAAACAATGACTTTCACCGTACATCGTCGCAGAGTCCTCCCGCTTTTTCAAATGTTGGAGGTCGAATCTCCCACTTCTACTCCAAATGATCACAAATTACTACCGATCAATGGGTGCTGGATATTGTGCGCAGGGGACACGCATTGGAATTCGTAAAGATTCCTCCCAAATCTCCACCAAAAGGTCCCCCTCCTGCTCACCTAAAAGAACTTTTGAATCAGCTAAAAGCTAAAAATTTTACTACGAAAGGCCGCGATCGAAGTGGTGCCAAAACTACAGAAGGGCAGGGGGTTTTATTCAAAGTTCTTCCTCATACAGAAAAAGTCGGGATACTGGCGCCCCATCTTGGATCTACGTGCCCTAAACAAATATATCAAAAGGCAAACTTTTCGCATGTTGTCCCTTCAAGAAGTGCTTCCTTTTCTAAACCAAGGAGAGTTTATGACAACTTTGGATCTTCAAGATGCCTATTTCCATCTTCACATACTGCCGAGACACAGAAAGTTTCTCAGATTCAGAGTAGCCGGAAAGGACTTCCAATTCAAGGTTCTTCCATTCGGCCTTCGTTCCGCTCCCCGAGTGTTTGCAAAGGTCCTTGCATCGGTGGCAGTTTACCTTCGTCTACAAGGAGTGCAAATCTTTCCATACTTAGACGACTGCCTACTGAAGGCAAAGTTGTTCGAACTGGCATCCAAACAAACTCTGTTCTGCAGGTCTCTCTTCCAATCTCTGGGCCTCACATTAAACATGGACAAATCTCAGTTTCTCCCAGCTCAAAACCGACTGTTCTTGGGAGCTATTCTAGACACCAGGCAAGGAAAAGCTTTTGTGTTGCACGAAAGACGTCAACGTCTTCGCAATCTAGCGACTTCTATCCATCTAAAAGAGTCCGTTTCTGTCCGACAGTTGAAATCTTTCCTAGGGATGTTGTCTTCGTGCATTCCTCTAGTCCCTCACTGCCGCCTGAAAATTAGACCTGTCCAGGAGGAATTGGACAAACAATGGGCTCAAGTCTCAGGAACCTTCAACGACTCAGTCAGAGTCACACATCGACTAAAGAGAGCTCTTTTATGGTGGACTCACGAAGAAAATATCTCCTCAGGGCGTCCATTTCTGGCGGACACTCCAAATTTCACCCTCACGACCGATGTGTCTCTCGAGGGTTGGGGCACAAACTTACAAGTACTGACTGTAAAAGGCAAGTGGACCGATCAACAAAAGACAAGCCACTTCAACCTTTTAGAGTTACTGGCCATTTTTCTGGCTCTGAAAGCTTACCGAACCATCATTCAAGGAAGCTCGGTGTTGATCCGTGTGAGAAGTTGGCCTGATGTATGATGTCACTAGTTCTAGTGTACACCTTATATCAGTCCAAACAACCCTTATGGTGATTGGTTGTAAAGTCAACCTTATAGACCAGCTATCCTAGTGGTAGCATGGACAAGAGCAGTCTTAGGCTAAACTCTGAATGGCATGTGAAGCCAGCTATGATACCATATATAATCCCTTGAATACCAAATGAAAGGACACCACAACAGATATATATATAAAATAAAGTGTATTTATTCTAGTCAAACACTCAGCACTCTTTATGAGATTCGAGGTAAGTACAACACAGTCTTATTTAAGCATACATTAAGTCACACAGGTAAGTGATACAGTTAGGCCCTAGGGGCCACGCAAACCATATACTAAAGAAGTGGTATAAGGACCACTGTCACGGAAATAGAATAGGCCTAGGCCTAGGGAATCGCTGGGGCTACACTACACTACCAACAGTTAGGAAGTGGGAGGCCCACGGGATTCAGGTGCAGATTGGAAACACTCACGCGTAATGCGTAAAAGTCGATAGAATCACTAGCAGTTAGAAATAAGCAGTTTTAGGACACTTCTGGTATAGCTAGAAAGTCGAGACTCGGAAACTAGACCCTAGGATAGTCAATACCCTTGTGAGCACCGAAGTACCCAGGTTACCTAGCCCACAGGCTGCGGGTGCATAGGTGTGAACTTGCGTCGGGTTTCGTCGTGGACTTCTATGGATGCCTGAAGGAAAGTTGCTGACAGGCAGTCAGTACAGAGTGTCCGGTGGATCCCAAGGCCGGGATCAAGAAGGAAGGATACCTGCAAGCAGAAGGGACAGAGTCTAGGCCACTAGCCAGTGACCACGTGGAACCAGGAAGGAACCAGGCGATGTCGTGAAGATTGCAGGTGAAGAGGTGAAGCTTGTCGCAGCAGCCACGGGTACCAGGAGACGTTTAGGACGACCAGGACCAGGAGGCGAGCTGTCCCACGAAGGCTCTTGCTGTCGGCGGCGTCGAAGTCGAACTAGGACTCACCAAGCCTTGGCAAGCGGAACCCACGAAGAATGGAGGACTTGCTTCTGGTGCAGACCAGGAAGGTCTGGGGTGCTTCTCTTTTGCAGAGGAGCGGGAGCCAGTCTGGAGGAGCCAAACCAGCAGTGAAGATTCAAAGGTGTGTCGTTGCAAAGGCCGCTAGCCAACGGGCAAGCAACCGGACAGACGCGGCAAGCAGGAAAATGCAGAAGGGCCCCACGCAGGACTCGTGGAGTGTGGGGGGCTGATCTTCGGTGCAGATGGTGCTTGGGGTTGGGGCTTCTCAATCCCCGGTGCACAACTTCGAGGGTACCTCAGAAGCTGCGCTGGAACATACTCGCCACTTTTCCCAGGTAGCCGGTCCCACGTCTCTCGTCGCCTCCACGGATCTCAGCTCGGTTGTGGATGTGGATCAGGGTCGGAGAAGTCTGGAAGTCAAGGCTCTGGTCGGGCTCTGCAGTCGGTCCCTCGTAGAACTTTAGCAAAGCAAAGGGTAAGTCTCTTGATGGTGCCTGTTTGCACAGGGTAGCCACTCCTTGGCCACAAGGGAGATTCTTCAGTCTTCTTCTTTCGTCGAATGTCGAAGGTCCAGAGTTTCTGTTCAAGTTGCAGGTTCAGGATAATCTAATCTCCTGGGGCCCAGCTACCACTCTTATACTAATCTGGGGGGCTGGGTTGCCTGCTAGGTCACGCCTTATGGATGGGACCTGGGTGGTTACACCCCCTTCCTTTTGTCCAGTTTCGCGCCAGGACTGGGGCTGGTGTGCCCCAGCACCGGTTTGAACTGGACTATGCATGGGTCACCTTGTGTGCCCCAGGCAGTATCTCGTTTCTTTCATCCCTCCCTGCCCCAATACACTAAGGCCTGTCTGGGGTGGTGCTCGCACCTCCCAAGGCAGGAAACCTATTATCCAAGCCTCCCTTGCCGGGATCACTCCCAGCAGCAGGAGGTCAGACTTGTGTCGTGGCAGCAGCATCCATTTTGTGATGCTGTGGCTCTGGTTAACTTTAACCGGGTAAGTAGGTTTCAACATGTCTTCTCCCTCTAGAAGGGAGGGAAAATATCCTCATCACCAGAAATGGGATGGGGGTATTATTCCAAAGTGTTAGACACCTTACACGACATGTTTTGATAAAGCCAAACCATAGTTACCATAACCGTTTAAGTTTATAAGGCACTTTAAGAGTATATGGTAGGCTATATCATAGAACAGCTATAAGGACATGGTTCCGAAAGCTGCAGACAGGCTCAGCTCATGCTAGAGCACCATCTCACATGTTACCAAGCACTCTGCCTCCAGGATTGTTAAGGCCTGCCATAGGAGTGGCTGATAGGTACACATGTGTCTATATGGATGTATGACGTTACAACGCACACTATTACAACGCATGCACTTACAACGCATTTTTTACAACGCATAATCCATTACAACGCATGACATTACAACGCATGACACTACAACGCATTTTTAAAAAATACCTTTACAACGCACTACCATTACAACGCATACTACCTTTACAACGCATACCATTACAACGCATAATATTAAATTACATTTAAGGTAAGTATTAGATAGTATAGGGGTAAAAATTACTATTCTAACTCCAGGGGGTGCAACAGTAGGGTAAGTGTTGGATAGTGTAGGGGTAAAAATTACTATTCTAACTCCAGGGGGTGCAACAGTAGGGTAAGTGTTGGATAGTGTTGGGGTAAAAATTACTATTCTAACTCCAGGGGGTGCAACAGTAGGGTAAGTGTTGGATAGTGTAGGGGTAAAAATTACTATTCTAACTCCAGGGGGTGCAACAGTAGGGAAAGTGTTGGATAGTATAGGGGTAAAAATTACTATTCTAACTCCAGGGGGTGCATCAGTAGGGTAAGTGTTGGATAGTATAGGGGTAAAAATTACTATTCTAACTCCAGGGGGTGCATCAGTAGGGTAAGTGTTGGATAGTATAGGGGTAAAAATTACTATTCTAACTCCAGGGGGTGCATCAGTAGGGTAAGTGTTGGATAGTATAGGGGTAAAAATTACTATTCTAACTCCAGGGTGTGCATCAGTAGGGTAAGTGTTGGATAGTATAGGGGTAAAAATTACTATTCTAACTCCAGGGGGTGCATCAGTAGGGTAAGTGTTGGATAGTATAGGGGTAAAAATTACTATTCTAACTCCAGGGGGTGCATCAGTAGGGTAAGTGTTGGATAGTATAGGGGTAAAAATTACTATTCTAACTCCAGGGGGTGCATCAGTAGGGTAAGTGTTGGATAGTATAGGGGTAAAAATTACTATTCTAACTCCAGGGGGTGCATCAGTAGGGTAAGTGTTGGATAGTATAGGGGTAAAAATTACTATTCTAACTCCAGGGGGTGCATCAGTAGTGTAAGTGTTGGATAGTATAGGGGTAAAAATTACTATTCTAACTCCAGGGGGTGCATCAGTAGGGTAAGTGTTGGATAGTATAGTGTAATATTATGCGTTGTAATGGTATGCGTTGTAATGGTAGTATGCGTTGTAATGGAATGCGTTGTAAAGGTAGTTTTTAAAAATGCGTTGTAGTGTCCTGCGTTGTAATATCATGCGTTGTAATGGATTATGCGTTGTAAAAAATGCGTTGTAATGGTAGTGCGTTGTAAAAGTTGCATTGTAAAGGTTGTTCCCCGTCTATATATAAGATAGGTATAGGAATACTACACCTAAGCAAGGGGTGATTACACGACCTTGCCCCAGCTGAGTGATCAGCCAGTTGTGTTATAATGGAAGGCCAGGCCAGGGGTGGCATAATACATGCTGCAGCCCCTGGTAGGCCTAGGATACACCTATGCCCTGGGTACCTAAGGTACACTGTACAGGGACCAATAAGGTGACCCTATCCAAATGGGTTATGCACCTAAAGTACATAGTATTAATTTAGAGAGAGAACAGCAGGGCTGTGGGTCTGATTAGCAGGCCCACAGCCACATCTAAGTCGAAAACCAGTAAAGCAAAAGCAAAAAGTGGGGGTGAACATAGAAAGCAGACCCTACTCTCCTACAATCCGTACGGACAACACAACGTGCATGCACTACATCAACAAACAGGGAGGCACAAGGTCCGTCTTGTTGTCCCTTCAGGCTCAACAAATTTGGAATTGGGCGATTCAACATCACATCGTCCCCACAGCAGTTCATGTTCCGGGAGCATTGAACAATCTTGCGGATTCCCTTAGCAGATCGTCCACGACCAATCATGAATGGAAATTGCACCAACCCACTCTGGATCACATTTTTCAATTATGGGGTCCCCCAGATCTAGATCTGTTCGCAACATATCTGAACCGCAAATGCCTGTTCTACGCAAGTTGGCTTCCCCAACCAAAGTCATGCGGGAATGCCTTTTTGATGAACTGGTAAAAATATATGCTTACGCTTTTCCACCAATACCTCTAGTCCCCAAGGTTCTGTGGAAGATGAGGAAAGAACCCTGTCACATTATTCTTATGGCCCCCCCGGTGGCCTCGACAAATCTGGTTCACGGAACTCCTGCTCCTGTCTCAGTGCGACCTGATCATTCTTCGCCCTCTTCCAAATCTTCTGACCATGGAACACGGCCAAATTTGTCATCCCGATCCAGCATCTCTACGTTTAGCGGCTTGGAACCTGAGCGCTATGAATTTGTAAATTTGGATATTCCTTTAGATTGTAGAGAGGTTTTGGCTAAGGCTAGAGCACCTTCAACTGTGAAAACATATAAACTCAAATGGAAACGATTCTGTCTATGGTGCAATGAAGCTCAAGTACATCCTA
Source organism: Triturus cristatus (assembly GCF_964204655.1). Lineage (NCBI taxonomy): Eukaryota > Metazoa > Chordata > Amphibia > Caudata > Salamandridae > Triturus > Triturus cristatus. The sequence continues at coordinate 841,138,779 of NC_140592.1, forward strand.
TACATTCCAAGTCGGAACAAATTTTTCCTTTCTTTTTGCACCTAGCAAAATCAGGCCTCTTGTACTCTACCCTTAAAGTTTTCCTAACAGCAATCTCACGATTCCGTCAACATGGCTCCAACTCACTTTACTCGCCAAGAGTAATTCAACAATTTTTCAAGGGTCTTTCTCGAATGTTTCCTCCGATACGTCGGCCACCTCCACCTTGGCATCTAAACATTGTATTGGCACAGCTCATGAAACCACCATTTGAGCCAATCCATAAGGTCAGTCTCAAATATGTTACTTGGAAGACTTCTCTACTCCTGGCTCTTACATCCTCCCTCCGGGTCAGTGACTTGCAGGCGTTTACTACTAAACCACCTTTTCTTCAATTTACCAAAGACTCTGTCCTACTCCGCACCAATCCGGCCTTTATACTCAAGGTGCCATCGGATTTCCACCTCAATGAGCCAGTTGTTTTAAAAACATTTTTTCCAAATCCTCAAACTCCTGCAGAGAAAACGCTTCATTCTTTGGATGTCAAGAGATGTCTCAAGTTTTACCTTCAAAGAACAGCTACTATTCGTAAGAATGACCAACTCTTTGTGGCCTACGGACAGATGCAAAAGGGTCATCCGGTCACCAAACAAACTATAGCACGCTGTATATCTCCTACTATTGCTTTTTGCCATCAACAAGCTGGAAAACCACTTACATCAACCGTTCAAGCGCATTCCACCAGGAAGGTTTCTTCTTCCACTGCGCTATTTGCTGGGGTGCCTCTTCAATACATCTGCAGAGCTGCAACATGGTCCAGCAGACACACCTTTACGAGACTCTACTGTCTGGATGATGCAGACAACACGGACACGGCTGTGGGACAGGCAGTCCTTCGTAATCTTTTTAAATAAGATGAGCCTCTGATGCTTCCCCCCTCCTCTATACAAGGTACATTTGTTATTTATTTATGTGTATATATATATATATATATTATATTTTATATGCCGATAGTCTTTTTTACATACAACTTTTTATTGAGTTTAAAGGAGTCAAGTCAAGTCAAGTCAAAAGATTTATATAGCGCGCTACATACCCAGAGGGTCTCAAGGCGCTTGTAGAAGGGTGGGGAGTTACTTGTCGAATATCCACGTTTTGAGTTGCTTTCTGAATGCTAGGTGGTTCTGAGTAAGGCGAAGGTGAGTGGGAAGTGAGTTCCAAGTTTTAGCTGCTAGGTAGGAGAAGGATCTACCTCCCATGGTGGTTTTGTTGATGCGAGGTACAGTGGCAAGGGCTTGGTTGGAGGATCGTAGCTGGCGGGAGGGGGTGTAGAAGGATAGTCGTGTGTTGAGGCATTCGGGTCCGATTTCGTAGAGTGCTTTGTGTGCGTGGGTTAGGAGCCGGAAAGTGATCCTCTTATTGACGGGGAGCCAGTGGAGGTTTTTCAGGTGATCAGAGATGTGTTCTTTACGCGGGATGGCTAATATGAGCCTGGCTGAGGCGTTCTGGATGCGTTGTAGTTTTTTCTGGAGTTTTGCGGTGGTGCCGGCGTAGAGGGTGTTTCCGTAGTCCAGTCGGCTCGTGACCAGAGCGTGGGTGACTGTTTTTCTAGTTTCGGTAGGGATCCAGCGAAATGTTTTTTTGAGCATGCGAAGAATGTTGAAGCAAGATGAAGAAACGGCGTTGACTTGTCTGTTCATCGAGAGTGAGGAATCCAGGATGACGCCCAGGTTCCGTGCGTGGTCCGTCGGGATGGGTGCTTTTCCAAGGGCCTCTGGCCACCAAGAGTCGTCCCAGGCGGAGGGGGAGGTACCTAAGAAGAGGACTTCTGTTTTGTCTGAGTTCAGTTTCAGACGGCTGTGCTTCATCCATTCGGCTACTTCTTTCATTCCTTCGTGTAGGTTGGTTTTGGCCGTGTTAGGGTCTCTGGTGAGTGATAGGATCAGTTGAGTGTCGTCGGCGTAGGAGATGATGTTGAGGTTATGTTGGCGTGCGATGGCCGCGAGGGGGCTCATGTAAACGTTGAAGAGGGTGGGACTGAGTGAGGACCCTTGAGGTACGCCGCAGATGACTTCAGTGGCCTCTGACTTGAATGGTGGAAGGCGTACTCTCTGGGTTCTTCCGGAGAGGAACGAGGTGATCCATTCCAGTGCTTTTCCTTGGATTCCGATGTTTTTGAGGCGCTGTAGAAGGGTGCTATGGCAGACTGTGTCGAAGGCTGCGGAGAGGTCGAGGAGGATGAGGGCGACTGTGTCTCCATTGTCCAGCAGAGTTCGAATGTCGTCTGTTGCTGCGATGAGGGTGGTTTCGGTGCTGTGCTTGGCTCGGAAGCCGGACTGTGAGGAGTCGAGGGATTTGGTGGTTTCGAGGAATGCGGCGAGCTGGTTGTTGACAGCTTTCTCGATGACTTTGGCCGGGAAAGGAAGGAGTGAGATAGGGCGATAGTTTTTGAGTTCGGTGGGGTCAGCTGTGGGTTTCTTCAGGAGGGCGCTGAGTTCGGCATGTTTCCAGCTTTCCGGGAAGGTTGCGGAGTTGAGGGAGCAGTTGATGACGTCTCGGAGGTGCGGTGCAATAATGGAGTCTGCTTTGTTAAAGATGTGGTGAGGGCAAGGGTCTGTGGGGGATCCTGAGTGGATAGAGTTCATCAGACGGATGGTGTCCTCAGTGGAGATTGGCTTCCAGTCATTGAGGATGTTCAGGGGGGGTGGGGGTCCTGCAGGGGATTGGGTGGGTTGGTCTTCGGGTTGGTTGTCGAAGCTGTTGTGGATGTCTGCAATTTTGTTGTGGAAGAATGAGGCTAGGGAGTCGCAGAGGGCTTGAGAGGGGGTGATGTCGTTGGAGTTGGCTGAGGGGTTGGTAAATTCCTTGACGATGTTGAATAATTCCTTGCTGTTGTGGGCGTTGTTATCTAGACGGTCCTTGAGGGCTGCTTTCTTGGCATTTCGGATTAGTTGGTGGTGTATGCGGGTGGCGTTTTTGAAGGCGTCCTTGGTGCTGGTGGTTGGGTCTTTTTTCCAGGCCTTCTCGAGGGAGCGACAGAGTTTCTTGGATTTCTTAAGATCATCGTTGAACCAGGAGGCCTTCTTGCTGCCTAGTTTGATTTGTCGTTTTTTCAGTGGTGCTAGGATGTCGGCGCTGTTGGATAACCATTGGGTGAGGTTGGTGGCTGCTTGGTCTGGGTTTGAGGAGTGGGCGGGGGGCCTTTGAAGAAGCGATGAGGAGATCTGGTCGATGGTGATTTTGTTCCAGTTTCTTTGCAGAGTGGGTTGGGGGTGGTTGTTGGATGTGGGCTTGTTGTAGGTGAAGTGAACGCAGCTGTGGTCAGTCCAAAGGAGAGCTGTGGTGTGGCTGAAGGAAACATGCTTGCTGGAGGTGAAGATAGGGTCGAGTGTGTGACCTGCGATGTGGGTGGGGGTAGTGACAAGTTGTTTAAGTCCGAGGTTTGCGAGGTTGTCCAAAAGGGTGGTGGTGTTGCGGTCGTTGTTCTTTTCAAGGTGAAAGTTGAGGTCTCCCAAAAGGATGTAGTCCTCGGAGGGGAGCGCGTGTGGAGTGATGAAGTCCGTGATGTCTTCACTAAATTGTGCGCGGTGTCCTGGTGGCCTGTAAAGGAGGGTGCCTCTGAGCACTCCTGTAGCGGTACACAGCTGGTTCGCCTACCACCACAGGGGCCGGCAGCTACCACATTCAAGCAACAAAGGGCGAAGGCCCAACCAATCAAGAAGACATGCCACGACCCAGGTATAGCTGGAGGTACAGGTCTATCATGCTCAAGGTCCCTCGGCCCCAAATCTCCCTACCAAGTGACATCTCCAGGGTATATCAGCAGAGACGAGCAGTCGCAGGGTTGCCGTAGGTCAGCAGCAGGCTCAGAGAATGACTACATGCCCCGTTGTAGGATCGGCCTGTTTCAGGATACCGAGAGTGGAAACCCCTTAATGCCTCCTATGCCTGGCAGATAGTTACTGTAAGTGCGCCGCCACCCCCGCCCCCTGAAGAGAGGCAACATCCAAACAAGTGTTCACCGGGCGGGAGTCCCACCCTTCCCACTTCTCTTCCAGCCGGTCATGGTCACACCTCCAGCATGCAGTGGCGGGGGGCCTAGGGCGATGGGAGCGCAGTATCTCTCAAAAGGGGCCTATCCGGTAAGGGGCGGCTCAACCGCTATTAGACGAGGCACGCCCGCAATAAGCCGGCCATAGGGCGTTTCAGATTTGACCGCGATAGAGTGGTGCACAAGGCCCCCGGGGCCATCCCTGAGACCAGAAGTGCCCACAATACAGTCAACTAACCAGGGGAGAAACTGGGACAAAAAGGGGAAATAGGGAGGGTACCAGGGGGGGTGAGGGGGGGGGGGAAACTTCCTAGGCGCGGGGAAAGCCAAAAGCATCCGCTACATTACCCCCTAAACAGTGGGTGCCGCGGCGTCCCGGCTTAGTAGAGGCGAAGTCTCCTCGCCAGTGGGTTGAAGGGCGGCAGCCGGCTCTCCCTGCCCACCACCCGACAACCCCCAATGATCTCCCGGATCCGCCGGGCATACAACATCGTCGAAGAACCTCAGGTCCCGCAGCCGTGGCGGCTTCATTCGGGCATGTTCCAACCGCCCCAGGTGGTCCACCAGGGGCGCCCAGAGTTTCCTAAATTGAGTATCTCGGAACTGAAGCCGGGCCGTGAGCAGCTCCATCGCCACCACATGCCACAGGCGAGTAAACCACACGTTGATGGAGGGCGTCTCCGCCTTTTTCCAATATAGTGCCACCGTCTGTTTGGCGGCGCAGAGCATGTGGAGGCTAAGGTGCCGATCACGCCCCGTCATGGCTCTCGTAGTCTCCGGCCGGAGGCCCAGGACCACAACCAGCGGATCCACAGGCAGGGGGTACCCCAGGACCCTTTGATATGATTGAGGATCTCTTTCCAGAAAGTAGCTATCAGGGGGCAGGTCCACCAAATGTGAATGAAGTCTCCTGGCGCCTGAGTACAGCGCCAGCAAAGGGGAGACGTCGCAGGGAACATCTTCTGAAGCCGAACCGGGGTGTAATACCATTGAGTCATCACCTTATAGGCCGACTCTTGTTGCGGAATGCTACGCAGAATTTTAGGGATATCTCTCCACAGCCTCGCCCATTGAGAAGGGGCGACACCCGAGCCAGAGACGGACTGCCATTTCGATTGGTATAGATGCGGAACAGGCCGCTGCGCGTGCTGCAATACCCCGTAGATACGTGAGATCAGTCCCTTGTATGCGCCGAATGTGCGCGCTAGCTGTTCGAACGGTGTGAAAGGTCGTACGGCTGCCTGTGTCAGGGAGGAGCCCTGGATCCAGAGGCGAAGCTGGATGTATTGAAATTTGTCATTCTCCGAGATCCCAAATTCTTGCTTGCATTGCGCAAAGGACTTAAAACTACCCCCTGTGAAGAGGTTCCCTATCGTTCTGCAGCCAGTCTCCGTCCAATTGGCAAAAAAGGGCGGATGGCAGGCTGGCGGAAACTGCGGATTGTGCGCGATGGGGGTGTGCGGGGATGGAAAGGAAGTGAGACCCCTCCGAACTGCCACCTTGTCCCAGATCTCAAGGACTGTTCTGGTGGGGACAGCCATATACGCGCTGCGATGACGCGCCCCTTGAGGCAGCCAGGCATGATCCCACAGAGGGCGGCAGGTGACAGCCCGATCCATGTGGAACCACACCTTCTCACTCTCCCACGCCCCCTATTCCAAGACAAATCGGAGATGGGACGCCCAATAGTACTCAAGGAGATTCGGGCACGCTAGGCCACCCCTGTCTCGGGGGAGCATCAAGATTGTGTTGGAAAAGCGCGGTTTCTTCCCACCCCAGATAAACGCCACTAGCTCCCGTTGGAGTCCCTGGATCTGGTGTTCCGGGATCGGCGTCGGCAGGGTTTGGAAGAGGTACAGGATCTTTGGCAAGATAGACATTTTCACCGTGTTGAGTCTGCCGAGCCAAGAGAGTGGCAAGGCTCTCCACGCGCGCAGGTCCGTCTGAACCGAACACTTCTACTCTTGCCAATTGGCCTGCGTCCAGGTGGCCAGGTCCGGAGTCAGGTTGAGGCCGAGATAGCGCACCGAGTGGGTCGCCCACTGATAGGGGGTGGAGGTCCGGAGCGCCAGCAGATCTCCATCCGGGATCGTGATATTGAGGGCCCATGATTTCGCATGATTGATTTTGAGCCTGGACGCCCGTTCAAAGTCCTGGAGCAGCAAGTGGGTCGCCGGCAGGGAGCGCAGCGGGTCCGATAGGGTAAGGAGGAGGTCGTCCGCGAAGAGTGCGATTTTATGCTCCACCCCCCGGAGGGAGATACCCCTTATGTCGGGGGACCGGCGTACCATGATGGCGAGGGGCTCCACCACAAGAGCGAACAGTAGTGGGGACAGGGGGCAGCCCTGTCGGGTACCTCTACAGATGGAGAAGGCCGGCGTGAGCTGACTGTTTACGCGCACCCTAGCTACCGGCGAAAGATAGGGAGCCATAATGCGCGCCACCATCCTCGGGCCCAGGCCCACCCTCTGGAGCACCGCGCGGAGGAACCGCCAGTCCACCCGGTCGAACGCTTTCTCTGCGTCAAGCGAGAGCAGGCACGCCGGTATCCCCCAATGTTTGGCTTTCCCGACGATGTGTGCTATTCGGCGTACATTGTCCGCCCTTTGACGGTGCTGGATGAACCCCACCTGGTCCGGCTCGACAAGATTGTGCATGTGGACACTAAGCCGTTTAGCCAAGAGTTTAGTACACAGCTTAAGATCTGTGTTTAGCAACGCGATGGGCCGGTAAGAGGAGCAAAGGGTATGATCCTTCCCGGGTTTCGCGATGAGAGCTATTTCCGCCATTGCCATATCAGTCGACGGGCCAGTCAACTCGTCGAACGAGTTGAAGAGACGCAGAAGGTATGGTTGCAGTTGTGGCCAGAAGGCGCGATAGAAGGATACCGGTAGCCCATCTGGACCAGGCGCTTTCCCCAGTGGGAGATCACGCAGAGCGCCCGCCATTACCTCTGAAGTGATGGGGACCTCAAGAAGTCCCGACTGGCGCTCACTTAGCGGTTCCCAGGCACAGGCCTCCATGGTAGAGGCAATCAATTCCGGCGCGGGGGGCAGCAGCATAGAGAGTTGCGTAGAAGTCGTGAAACATCTGGAGCTTAGTCGACTCCGAAGTGGCCCAGGATCCATCCGCCCTTTGCAGTTTCGCGATGTGGGCCTTGGCCGCCCGCGTGTGCAGGCATCGTGCCAGCACGGCACCCACCTTGTTTCGTTCTGTGGGCTCGAAGCTGGCCTCGAAGGATAGCCAACCTGCGCTTGTGTGCCATCAACGGGAGTTCGTGGTCCATTCTCTCAAGCAGTCTGACCTCCCGTTCGAGTTTGTGCTCGTAGAGGCGAGCCTCCCGGGCTCTCGCGGCTGCGATAGCAGTGAGGGTACCCCGAATAGTAGCCTTGAAGGCGTCCCACAGGAGGGGGAGGGGAGTCCCCGGGAGATCATTGGAAGCAAAGTAGGCTAAAATAGCCTCCTGTATTTCCTCCTTGGCCACCGGGGCCCCTGAGTATGTGTTCCGGGAACCTCCAGCGACACGAATGCGGGGGGCCATTGCTACGTTTGTGGAAACTCAGCTCCACGTGGGCGTGATCCGAAATGGATATGCTGGAGTGCGTCGCCGAAATAGTGTCTTTGAGCAGGGAGTGAGAGACAAGTATCAGGTCTATCCGGGAGTAAGAGCGGTGCGCATGTGAATAGTATGTGTAGTCGCGCAAGCCTGGGGAGTGGTAGCGCCAGACGTCTACTAAGTTGAGGGCGCTGAGGGAGCTCTTCACTGCCGCAGACATAGCCCCCACCCCGTGGAAGGCCCCCCCACAGCGATCCATCTCCGCATCCCACACCAAGTTGAAGTCACCCCCAACTATGAGGTCCGTGGTGACCGGGTCTAGATGGTCCCTGATCAGCCGGCGTAAAAAAGGTCCTGACCCTGATTGGGAGCGTAGAGATTACATAAGGTGAGCATGCGATGACCCCTCTTGACCTCAACCTTCAAGAACCTACCCTCGCTGTCTCTAAACACCTTAGACGCCCCCGGTTCAATTCCCGCCCGGCATAGAATAGCCACCCCCGCCGTTTTAGTGGTCGCCGAGGCCCAGAACTGCCTAGGATATCGACGGTGCGCCATGCGGGTCACATCTGCCTTAAGGAGGTGAGTCTCCTGGAGGAGAATTATGTCAGGGTTCTGAAGCAGGAGGTACCGCCACACTTGGCGACGCTTGTTGGGCGAGTTGAGCCCCTTCACATTAAGGGAAAGGACCTTCCAGCACGGCTCACTAGCCATAGTCCCAAGTCCCCCCAGCTTGCATTGACCCTCCCACACCCACACATGCCAGCACTCCCCCCCCCATCAGAAGGGCACCAAAGGTGGGGAAGAAGAAGGAAAGGGAAAAACAAAGGAAAACCACATGAGTCCTGAACCGGCCAACATGGCCAACATGTCCTATTCCAGTCTAGGGAGTAGCCAGGCCGCGTGGCACAGGCTGTCCCAGAGATGTCACTCTCCCATGGATAGGCGTGGGGGTTTGTCATCGCTCAGCCAAGAAATCACAGCACCAAGAGCCCGCTCCGGGCCACCGCCTCTCCTGTAGGTATGCGAGGTATAGCAAGAGGCAGGTCCAATCGCATCGCCCCGGCGGGGCGCCAGAAGCAGGAAAAGTGGAGCCACCAAAGCAGCCACCGGCCCAGAAGATCGTGAGCACTCCCAGGAAGAGCGCCTGCAGCCCGGGGAGGCGACCACCCCAGGGGATCTCACTCGGGGGGCAGGATCTGAGAGCCCGTCGGTGGCGAGCCGCCCTCTAGAGATTTGATATGTTTGATAATGTCTTGCTTATCTCGTGACGATCTGCTGCCATCCGGAGAAGAAGGGTGCCGTGAATGGCGCACCATGGACCACTGCGGCTTCAGAGGTGCCCCGCGAGCCTTCGCAGAGCGCCGCGTCGGGCTAGCTGATGGGGAGTCTGGGATCTGGAGTAGCTGGGCCGCCTCCCGGTAGGAGCGGAGCACTCGGCGCTTGGACTCCCACTGGAAGATGAGAGCGAAGGGGTGGCCGCACTGGTAGCGGATGTGGAGCTCCCGCAGTTTGTCCGTAACGGGCCGAAAGTCCCTGCGGCGCCGGAGGGTTGTGGAGGCCAGGTCCTGGAACAGCTGAACATGCATGCCTTTATACAGGATGTCAGGTTTGTCTCTGGCAGCTTTGAGGATCGCTTCCTTCTCTACAAAGAAGTGGACCCTCGTCATGATGTCAGGGATAAGTCCAGGTCTCCCAGGCGGCCCCGAGACCCTATGCGCCCGATCCAAGGCTGGCGGCGAAGCGTCATCATCCCCGCGAATCTCCTGGAGCAAATCCGCCACAAATGTCATTATATCGTCCCCTTCAGCCCCAATCGGAACTCCCCTGATGCGAATGTTGTTGCGGCGCCCTCTATTTTCCAAATCCTCCTGTTTGATCTGGAGCTCAACGTGCTGTTCCTCCAGGGTCGCCAGTCGCTGCCAGAGGTGTTCCTGGTCTTCCGTGCGGGCGTCCAGGGTCTTCTCCATGTCGTCTACGCGATCTCCCAGGTCTCCCACCTCCTTCCGGAGATCCTTGACGCAGGCCTGGACTTCAGTGCGAAGAGACCCAATCTCCGTCTTGAGTTCCTGCATGAAGAGCGCCATGAATGACTGGGTGACCGGCTCCGCGGCGGCACCCCCTCCCGACGAAGCCGCTCCGGACTTTCCCCATAGGTCAGCAACCGAGGCATCCTTGGAGGTCGCCGGGGGCTCCTTCCCGGACTTCGTGCGCATCATGCTGCAAGTCTGCCAGTCGTTTTCGGTGAGGCCAAGACCCCGGGCAGGCTATGGCCGCTGAGCGCGCCGAGATGAACCGAGGTCTAGACGCACCGGTCCGGCAACTTCTCTCCCTCCGGGACCCCTCCACGGGCCCCCACCGCGTGCCCCAGAGTTGGCGGGGTCTCCGCAATGCCCCGCGTCCGATCAGCCACTGGACCCCCTAGGCCGTACCGATGCCCCAACTCCCAGTTCAGTCCAGTCTAGGGCCCCACAGTGTTCCACAGTCTCCAGCCTTCTCGCCTGTGGGCACAAAGCCCCCGCGCAAGACCCCAGTGTAAGCAAGGTGATCAAAAGGACGAGGGCCCGCAATCCCCCCCCAGGAACAACTCACTGTGCACAGGCTGGTGTCTCTGCGGGTCTCCGTCGCCGGGTCTCCCCGGGCTCCTGCCCCCGCGGATCAGCCCACGAGGGCCAGCGTGGTAGAGTACTCAGCCGCAGGTCGCTCCTCCGATCCCCGGTGCCGACCAATGGTCCCAACAAGAGCGAAGCAGGCCTCCAGTGACCCCCGGGGCCGCCCCGCGTTCAGCTGCAAGAGCCGCAGGCCGGAGTTCCAGGGCACTGGTCTCCACCAACTCGAGGTCCAAAGCAGGCTCTCAGCCAGCCCCCAGACTCCAGCCGCCCACCTCAGGGCCACTATTCACCCCACCGAAGGGCTCCCAGGACCGTCACACCACCGGTAGCAGGCCGCCTCAGGGGGTCAGGGGCGCCGCGGCTCCCCGGGCTTTCCACTCCGTCCTGCCCCACACCGCCAACCACCGGGGGCAAGGCAAGCAAAGCAACCGACCTCCAGGTAAGGCCCCAGAGGCCCCAACAATCACCGGCAGTCCTGCGGGGGCCCCCAGCGGTCCAGGCCCGCCCCTCCGCCGAGTTCTCTTCAGGGGCCTATCCTGCCGCCCAGCCTCAGCCGCTCCTGTCACAGCAAATGGCGGTCAGGTTCTCCCCCGCAGCGCCCCGTTGCTCCGGTGAAGCAGCGTCGTCCGTGTCCCACAGCCCGGGTCTCCTCACGGGCCTCGGGCCCCGCCTCACCTCCGCAGCCGCCGTCGTCGTGGGCCCAGCTGTCGCGCCACTGTCCGCCGCCTCTCCGATCTGCGCCCTCAGCAGTCCGGCAGGCGGGAAGGCCAGGCCGGGGGGAAGATGGCGGCCACCACTCCGCAACTCCGTCCGCAGGGACCCCAGGACCGATGCCCCAGTCAGTCCAGGGCCCGCGACACCACAGGGCAGCTCCGAAGCAACGGGGGTCAACCCCGGCGAACTCCGCCGGATCCACTGGGCCTCCGCTCTCGCCAACGCCGTAGATATCAGGCGCTGGTTGCCGGGAGCGGGCAGCAGGCGAAATGCAAGATGGCGGGCGGGACAGCGATCTCCGGCACCCCGCCGTCACAGAGCCCCGAGCCTTCCGCCGTCTCAGGTCGCTTCTAAGCCCCTCGTCAGGAGCCCCTTGCCTTCCGCCGCACGCAGGCGTTGGTCCGGACCCGATCGCTGCAGGAGAACCGCTTGAAAAATGCAGATGACCCCCGCGGCGGCCCGGAGCAGAAGCAGCGCACGTCTCACGCCATTGCCCGGCGAGACCACGCCCCTGCCGATAGTCTTTTGAACTGGATATTGCTATTGCTTTTATTCTTATGTACCTTGTATTATTCTGATATCACTGCTCACTACTCTTATTCAAGCATGTGAATCTATGAAAGACACCCCAATACTGGAGAAGAACAAAAGTTACTTACCTGTAAACTGTGGTTCTCCAGTATTGGTGTCTTTCATAGATTCACATGCGACCCACCCACCTCCCCTCAGAGGCTGCAATCATGTATTTGACTATTATGTCACTCTTGTGCTACGAAAATCTGAGGGCCTGAGCCTCTGGGGAGAAGGTTCTAGAGGGTGCGGACGCCTGATTGGCTGGATTTTGGACTAAAACATAATGAAAGTAATATGTTATATATGTGACAAGTTGTCTATCCATAAAAACTCTATGGTTTTACTTTCTTTTATGCCTATTAGGCTTATGTTATTACTACATTGGGGCGATGCAACACTTGCGAATCCTGGGCTGGTCACTTGTACTCTGCTAATTGAAGCTCCTCCTACTTTGGTGTGCGCTCTGCTGGCCTGGTCTCCCTCCCGCCGCCGCCACTGCCATCTTTGCGGCCGCCGTGTGGAGGTGGGACCACAATCCCCAGACTCCTCCGCTCTCTACCCCGGAAGTTGTCAGCTGGTCACTCGCGCCTGGAGGCGCTATTTAAACTGGTTGCATCCCCGGTGGAGCGGGCGATGCAACACTTGCGAATCCTGGGTTGGTCACTTGTACTCTGCTAATTGAAGCTCTTCCTACTTGGGTGTGCGCTCTGCTGGCCTGGTTTCCCTCCCGCCGCCGCCACTGCCATCTTTGCGGCCGCCGTGTGGAGGTGGGACCACAATCCCCAGACTCCTCCGCTCTCTACCCCGGAAATTGTCAGCTGGTCACTCGCACCTGGAGGCGCTATTTAAACTGGTTACATCCCCCGCGTCGCGGAACCGCGCGCGGGCAGGCGCCGGGCTAAGCCCGGGACAAGGGCGGGGCCGTCTGCGGCCGTCCGAGGCCGGAGAAGGCTGGGCTGGGCCACCCCCCTGAAATCGTGACTGTTGCCATCAGGTAGCTCATATTATTAGTTGTCCATAGTTGTCTTAGGTCACTACTAGGGGCTTTGTTTCTATATCTGGGCTGGTTTTGTTTTAGCGATGTCAACCCGCTCAGGCAAAAGCCTGAGGAGGGGCGGGAGGAGAGGGGAGGGGGATGGGGGGGGCATGGTTGGCACCATGGACCAGTTTATTACCCGTGTGGCCAATGTTATTGACAATGAAATCACCATGGCTGAGCGACGGTTATCTCGAGGTCCCTCTGGTTATAGACGGTCATCGTTGGGCTTGATAGCCTTGGTGCCCTCCCCAGAGCGAACACTGGACCCACCTGTCCCTGCCCCTTCTCCCCTGGACCACCCCCGTGTGGCCGCCCTAAGAGCTAGTATAGACGGGTTGGAAATTCTGACGGCCACGGCACTTCATGCTGAAAACAAGGTGGCCTCAGATTTAATGGCTAGTGAAGCAGCCATCTCCTTGTCGCCCCTGGCTAATCCTTCTACTCACCCGATGTCGCCCCCCCATTCGGCCCATGTGGTGCAGGCGGAAATACACCCAGTCCCCATTAAAAGGAAAAGATTGACCACCCCACGGAAAGGTAGACTGGTTAAAGACCACAAGAGACCTAGGTGGGTTGGCGTCAGGACGGGTGGCATACATAAGGCAGTGGGGCGGGATCCCAGCCCGCTACAGGGAGAGAAGGGGGAGGGCACATCTGGAAGGCCAGTGGCTAGTGTCTGTAAAGAACAGACTGGTGGCCTTGCAGTGCCTTTACCCCCAGATTCTCTCCTAATTGTAAACATGGAGAAAATGATGAAATCCTTACTCCTTCCGGTGTAAATTGCAGTTAAGAATTAGGGAGGATGGGCCAGGGGTGGGAACTGACAGCAGGGAGACCCCTATAGTTTAACAAGACACAGCTACTACAGCAGGCACTATACCAGTTGTACCCAGGGTGACTGATCGTAACTCGCACCCTACCGTTACGGCTGTAGGGATAGCGAGGAAATCTGGGCCGTCAGTAATTAAGCCTGCAGAGAAGTTAAAGCCCTCTAAGGCCGCTAATAACATCTCAGATAAAAAGATGACATGTTCCACAGCTTCTGGCGTCCCTGGTAAAGCAAATTCTATAACCCCAGCCGCCATCCCAGTAGCCCCTAGTACATCTGAGACTCTAACACCTATACCAGCTAAACCTGCAAAGGCCCAGGTACAGCAGACAGGTGAGTGTTTTAAGGGTGAGAGGGCCCACAATGTTAATCTCCCCCCTGACTGCCAGCCCTTTGTAGTTGTGCTGACTGGGGTGCCTGTGCTTAGCCCGGGTAAGCGTGAGACTTTTGCTGAACTGTTTAACAAGACCCTATTCTGGCTCAAAGATAACAGACCCTTGCCCAAATTTTGGGAGGGACGGATCATCCACGTAAGGAGAGTTGGCTGGATTGGCACTAAGCAAAAAACTATAAGTGGGGATTGCATCATAGTAAACTTTGAGGATCCAAGGGTTGCTAGCTATGTATGCAGCGGACCTGTGAGGGAACATAGCCTAACAGGTAGCGGGAGATCAATTGGCATTCGCGACCTTAGTTACTTTAATCCCCCAAATTTGCCAGTGAGGCCAGCCGGAACCCCTATGTGGGAGGACTGGGACGGCAGACAGACTCGTGAAAGCCTCTCCCAATTTAGCCTATTCAGTAATACCCTTAGCCAGCCGCATGGTCGCTTTTGGCAAGGCTACTGACATGCAATCTGCCCAACACGGGAGATGCATACCGAGGCATCTGAGGTGACATCAATTAATAGTCTAACATTTGGTGAAGAGTTGGTGAGGTCACCCACTAGCACCCTTTTTCCACCAACTATCCTTAGGGGGCACACACCGGTGGCTTGCCCCGAAGCACTCGCGCCATCTCTGCCCAGCAAGGAGTCGATTGAGGGGGACATTTTAACCACGGATGCTGCGGCGTTGCCTATCATTGAGGTGGCTACTGCCACTGCTATTGCCCCTCCTGTAAGTGAATTACCAATGGGGTGGGGAGGGGCTGGTAGTGTGTCCCTGAAGGTAGCTAGCTGGAATATAGCGGGCCTTGCACGGAACATAAGCATTCCAGATTGGAATGCATTTATAGAACCGTTTGGGATTTGCCTGTTCCAGGAAACCTGGTGCTTGGAACCTCTACATAAGATGGGTTACACCACTTATTTTGTCCCTGCCATACGACCTAGTGGAGGGAAGGGGCGCTCCTCGGGAGGGTTATTAATATGGGTAAGCATCTCCCTGCGGTACTCCATTAAATGTATAGCCACTAAGTCACCCGACCTCCAGAGGCTAACAGTGAGAGGGCCATGTGGAGGGAGAGTGCTTGAAATCCTTAATATTTATGCTAGAGGCACATGGGGCGGCTCGTCCACTTTACCCTCAACTGGCATCGACGAGGAACTCAGAAATTGTAGCGCTGATTCTCTCGTCATGCTAGCGGGGGACCTCAACTGTACATTTGAACCTCTTGCTGTGGACGATGTGCTAGGCACCAGAGATGATGATGTAAGGAGAGGTATCCCACCGCTGCAAAGCACGCCAATTAGAAGATGGACCCAAAGTGTCACAACAATTTTACTCCAACTGACCTTCAGAACCGGTCAGACATCTAAATGTATAGATGGAATACTATGATGAAGTTACTGTGGGGGAGTGTTTACTTCACCGATAGGTGAGCAAGGAAAAAATTCCTTTTGATTTAGGTACCCTCACACACCCTAGTGGTGTCATGCTTCATCATCGGGTCACCCCAACGCCTAAAAGTCGGGGTGGGCTCGACCACAGTGTTGGGAGCTCTTTGAAGATGTTACAGACCAGGGGGGCTAGAAAATTCTTTTAAAAAACCTCAGACAGATCCCCAGTATCCCTTTATTTGCGGGTCTGTCTGGGATGCTAAAATACTTCAAATAGGGTCTTTGTAGGATAATTATGGTCCTAAGACCCTAGTGTCAACATGTTTCAGTCCTTGAAATGGCCTTAAAGATCCAGGACTTTCATCAGGGCAAATGGCCACCCAGGAAAACAGTGCAGGGGATTCCCTAGCCTGTTTATAGATGCAAGGGCAGAGTAGCTGCTCCTTGAAGGAGTGACTGATATATTAATCCGTCATACTTCGTATTCCATCTGAAAAGAGAATAAAAGAAAACAAACAGCAACCAACTTGTATTTGTGCGTTTTCTTAGTGGCCATTCCCATTATTTGCCACGAGTAGTACCTACATGTGTTTAGGTGATCACTAGGCCAGGTGGTGTACAATTCACTCCATCCATGTGCCACTCATACCTGTATCTGTACACTTAGTCAGTGTGCCAGGTATATTGCGCGGTGGCGAAATCGCTCGCATCCTAACTGTAACTCCATGCCAGTTAGTGTACACTATCAATATAAAAAACTCTCTTATGTACCACTCACACTCATCACTCCTGTGGCATCCGTGATCGAACATGGTATTGTCTTGACCATGCGTGATTCATAAAAAAACTGTGTGGTTTCTAGTGACATTTCACACACATGCATTCTCTCTTACCCGATTTTCGGACGGGATCCGTTTCTCAGGGGATCGTAGGACTGTATAGGGGTAGCTCTGTAGTCACACTCTTTTGTAGGGACCCCCGAGTATGAGGGAGAGAGGAGATATATGGAAGTGATATAAGGATACTCTAATGATGAACATCTATCACGATGGGGACGGTAATCTCTCCATGCAAAAAAATACTCTCCCGCTCTGTCACCCCAGGTTTTTTTGGGGGTTGCCAGTGTTTTTTACCTTTTCAAGTACCGTCCATTTTAATTCAGTATCCTTATGATTTTTCTCATTATAGTGTGCTGTCAGTTTAGTGGCTGTGATTGCTCTCCTTATTGTGCTCCTGTGTTCGCTAATGCGGACCTTGACTTTCCGAGTGGTCATCCCGATATATCTTAATCCACATGGGCAATTTATCATGTAGATCACTGACTCGGAATTACAATTTGTATGTGACCTTTAACAAAGCTTTTTACCAGCGTAGACGGGTTGAGATGCTGACGTGAAACATCACGTGAGCGTGTTGACCAACCCAGTCAAGCTACGTCATATGCGGAAGTATAAACTCGCCATCCAAACGATACACGGCGCGAAACGCCGGGGATCGAGACCAAGTAGGTGGACAAACGGGGCAGGACTCTTGATGAAGTAAGTGGGGTGACAAAGCGGGAGAGTATTTTTTCGCATGGAGAGATTACCGTCCCCATCGTGATAGATGTTCATCATTAGAGTATCCTTATATCACTTCCATATATCTCCTCTCTCCCTCATACTCGGGGGTCCCTACAAAAGAGTGTGACTACAGAGCTACCCCTATACAGTCCTACGATCCCCTGAGAAACGGATCCCGTCCGAAAATCGGGTAAGAGAGAATGCATGTGTGTGAAATGTCACTAGAAACCACACAGTTTTTTTATGAATCACGCATGGTCAAGACAATACCATGTTCGATCACGAATGCCACAGGAGTGATGAGTGTGAGTGGTACATAAGAGAGTTTTTTATATTGATAGTGTACACTAACTGGCATGGAGTTACAGTTAGGATGCGAGCGATTTCGCCACCGCACAATATACCTGGCACACTGACTAAGTGTACAGATACAGGTATGAGTGGCACATGGATGGAGTGAATTTTACACCACCTGGCCTAATGATCACCTAAACACATGTAGGTACTACTCGTGGCAAATAATGGGAATGGCCACTAAGAAAACGCACAAATACAAGTTGGTTGCTGTTTGTTTTCTTTTATTCTCTTTTCAGATGGAATACGAAGTATGACGGATTAATATATCAGTCACTCCTTCAAGGAGCAGCTACTCTGCCCTTGCATCTATAAACAGGCTAGGGAATCCCCTGCACTGTTTTCCTGGGTGGCCATTTGCCCTGATGAAAGTCCTGGATCTTTAAGGCCATTTCAAGGACTGAAACATGTTGGCACTAGGGTCTTAGGACCATAATTATCCTACAAAGACCCTATTTGAAGTATTTTAGCATCCCAGACAGACCCGCAAATAAAGGGATACTGGGGATCTGTCTGAGGTTTTTTAAAAGAATTTTCTAGCCCCCCTGGTCTGTAACATCTTCAAAGAGCTCCCAACACTGTGGTCGAGCCCACCCCGACTTTTAGGCGTCGGGGTGACCCGATGATGAAGCATGACACCACTAGGGTGTGTGAGGGAACCTAAATCAAAAGGAATTTTTTCCTTGCTCACCTATCGGTGAAGTAAACACTCCCCCACAGTAACTTCATCACAGTATTCCATCTATACATTTAGATGTCTGACCGGTTCTGAAGGTCAGTTGGAGTAAAATTGTTGTGACACTGTTTATATAGGGAGGTATTACTCCGACCTAGAATCCTCTCCACCCCCTTTTTGGCACAATTGAAAAACGTTTTTCAATAAGCCTCTTGTGTATACGATGGACCCAAAGTGCCATCGACCTTAATGCCCTCTGCTTGGAGCATGGCCTTAGAGCAACTAATGGTAGATCTAACTCAGATCAAATGGGGGCCCACACGTTCAACAGAGTAGGACATTCCTCACGGATTGACTATATTCTGCTGAACCATCGTTTGTGGGCTCACCTGGTGGATATGGTGGTCCTGCCGTCTATTGACAGTGACCACAACCCTTTGTCTCTGTCTTTGTCCCCTCTGTGGATGGGATGTTCCCTACCCCCAATCCCCCACGTGTGGAGAACAACTCATGAAGTGTGTCCCTCTAACTGTGGTAGGCGCCTGAAATGGAAGAACATTGTTGGTAATGAGGGAAAGATCTTGGAGGTAAAATCCATAATGGCTAATATCGCACCTCGTTTAGATTCTCCCTCTATCAGTGCGCAGGAGGTACCCACACTGTTTGTCCAAACTACGAACGCACTAGGTGAACTGTTCTTGGTCCATAATGCGGGAAGAAGGGATAACAAAAGAGGCGGCACGAAGGGCAATGCTGGGTGGTTTTCACACGCTTGTCGCAACGCCAAAAGGGAACTAATAAAGGCAGTGAAATCCAAGAATGGAGCCCTGATAAGTGTTGCAAGGGGCAATTACAGGAGGGTTATATTTAAGGCAAAGGTAGAATGGGAGAACCAGTTTTGGTACGACCTGAAGGTCGCAAGCCTAAGGAAGGACCCGAAGGGTTTCTGGGACCTATTAAGAGCTAGGGATAAACCCGTGGATACAATGATAACATGTAACATTCCGGAGGGCGCGTGGTTTGACCATTTCTCCCAGCTCTACACAATGGTCCCGGGTAAGGGGGTTAGTTTGCCAGAACAGCATCCCTTAGTGCACTGCGAGTTTAATGATGAGCTTCTGTTCACAGCCAAGGAAGTGGTAGGGGCGATTAAATGTCTTGTCCCCAATAAAAAAGCAGGCCCGGATGGCATACCAGGGGATTTCCTATGCTTGAATCCAGAGGAGTGGGGTAAACTTATCGCTGCCCTACTGAATGCTAGTCTTGATGGGGCAACTTTCCCGGTCTCATGGAAGGGTGCTGAGGTCGTCCCAATTTGTAAAAAAGGGAGCCGGAACGACCCAGCCAATTACCGCCCCATAAGCCTCTCAGACTCGTCGCAGAAGGTGGCGAGAAAAGTGGTCTTGGGCAGGGTACTGCAGTGGGTTGAGGAAAAGGGAATTCTTTCTGACTTCCAGGCCGGTTTTAGATCGGGCATGGGGTTGATAGAGCAATCCTTCCGGCTTATGATGTTGTATTGGAAAGTGGTTGTACTAGGCAAAGGCAGTCTGTATCTCGCCTTCATAGACCTGCAGACTGCCTTTGACCTGGTCCCACGCAGCCAACTTTGGATTGTGCTTGATAAACAGGGTATTCCACCATATTTACTAAGCATGCTGATAAAACTGCATGCTGATAATTTTGCACAGATCAGGTGGGGTAATCAGGGGCAAAAATCAGCACGAATACCTGTAAATAGAGGGGTACGCCAGGGATGTGTTTTAGCCCCCACTCTGTTTTCATTGTATGTCAATGGAGTGGTGGGGCACCTGCTGCAACATCCTGCAGATGCACCATCCCTGGCTGGCAGAAGAATACCTACCCTCCTATTTGCAGATGATACCCTCCTGATCTCTAAAACCCCGGTAGGCCTGCAGAGTCTGTTAACTAGCTTTAAATCCTTTTGCGATGCAAGGGGGTTAGTTATTAATACAGGGAAAACCAAGTACCTGGTCCTTAACCCCCCGAAAAAGATAGCTAAACCACCGACTTTAGATTCTGTTCCCCTCGAGAGGGTTACGGAGTTCGATTACCTCGGTATTCGTCTCTGTGACTCCATGAGTTGGAAATGTCACCACCAAAAGATGCTGCTGACTCACAAGAGGGTGGTGGGTGCCCTTCTTAAGGAACAACGTGCCTCTACCCTCAAACCCATTGCGCCTATACTAGATATCTACAGGGCAAGGGGTGTTAGTGCAGCACTTTATGGGGCCGAACTCTGGGGGGTACACAACGTGGAGCAGTTATCCCGTTCAGAAAGTAAATTCCATAAAGATCTAATGGGGCTCCCCTATAGTACCCCAACCCTTCCACTGCTCTTAGATATGGGTACTCGGCCAATTAGTGACCAGGCTAGGCTCCGTCCTCTTCTCTTATGGGCGCGAATCTGGAGAGTTCCAGAAATGTCTAGCTACGCGGATGGCTTAACTGATGTGCTGACGTTGCCAGGCTGGCCTAAGGTCTGTTGGTTGAGGGAAGTCAAGCGTCTTCTCGTCAATCTTGGCCTTGGCAACGCTTGGAACAATAGAACTGCCCCCCCAAAGTCTGTCCTGAAGAAGATATATTGGAGATGGGTAGCCGATGGCAGAAGTAGCAATGCCAATTTGTGCAGGACAACCTTGGATTTCCTTCTGGTAAAGGACGTGCCTTTTTGCGAACCATACTTGGATGTCATTACAAACCGCAGGGATAGGGCTCTATATTTCCAACTCAGGGTAGGTCTACTTCCCGTTGGGGAACTGACCTCTAGGTGGAAGGCTCCGGCCCAAACAATTTCTTCCTGCCCATTCTGTGAAAATAGGACAGAGTCAGTTCCCCATTTTTTGTTCGAATGCCCGGCTTATGTGGATCCCCGCAGTAGATGGTTAAAACCACTCTGTAGAGAACTTGGAATAAGACATTACAAGGAGGCCCTACGTATATTGAAAAATGACCCACAGCCCCTCTTTGCTTGTGGCTTGGCAACGTTTCTAGGATGGGCTTGGCGTATTAGATCATCTAGGCTTTTGTATCTCGTTTAATCCGTATTTTTAACTGCTTTTACTTAATTTATTGGTGCCACCTGTAGTATGAAATGTATATTTATTTTTCTATGTATTGGCTCCTTTTACTGTTTTATTGTTCATTAGTCTATGTACTGCTTTTTAAGATATTCATTATATCGAAATAAAGCCTATTGATTGATTGATTACTACATTGTTATGTTATGTACCTTGGGACTCCCACTTCGACGACGGGGAATATTCAAGCATGTGAATCTATGTAAGACACCAATACTGGAGAACCACAATTTACAGGTAAGTAACTTTTGTTCTTTTTCATTCTATTTTTTCCAGCGTCTTTGGCGGGCTCCCGTTGATTCTCGCCCTCACGGCTGGTGTGCTGTTGTTGGGCTGCTTAATGCGCAATGGCTGCACAATTTGTGCCATCTTCGTAACTGGATGCTTGAATATTATGGAACATTACCACTGGCCACCTTAAGCGTAGCCTATGGATTGTCCTTCCGGTTTTCCGACTTTACTTGCGTGCAACCTGTTTTTCATTGCCTAGATTGTCCTTTCGAATGGGCTCTGGATTTGTGCTTGTCGAACTCGGTGTCTCCTGCCCCGGATTATGATCTACTGATGAGTCCCTTAGCGGCTCATGAGTTGGACTGTTCTGGTATCAGGATTATGGCCTGTGGAGTGGCACATGGAGTCCTAGGGAATTGGGACATCGGTACGGCAGCGTATGACTTCTTGGCAAGAAGTTATCTTGAAGGACACGCCAGTTGTCCTCTGATTGTGCTAGAGGCCCCAGTTGTCGAAGAACATGTATGTTCGTTTACCTTGTTAGACTGGATGGCGGAAACTTTTGCAGAACATTCTAATGACTTCCTTTTGGAGGCTGTCGCTACTTACTGTGCATACACGTTGATGGATTAACTTGGATGTCGTCCAGCTTTCCTTGTACGAACTACACATTTTTTTTTTTTTTATTCGACATTTAGGCTCGCTGAACCTTTACCAAATGTACGTAGTGCACCGTTTTCTGTTTTTCCCTTCATTTTTTACGCGTTTTTTTTTTCTCTTTTCCTCTCGAACTTTCACTTCCCTTTCTATGGATTTACTATACATGCACTTGGTTCCGTTTTGTCAAACTTGAACTCTGCGTTCCTCAATAGTATCCCTATTTGTTCGTGGTCCGATCAAGGGAGGGTGTAGTGGAGGCGGAGTTTTAGATGCACACATTGCTATGTTAGCATAAGCGTCTTAGATGATAGCAACGCCATCTTGCCACTTTTGCTGCTTTTGCACACGACACTACAGATAGATGTTATTATTTGAAAACTGCTTGCTTGCCTTTTCTTCACATGAGAACGGTCTGTTGTTCATATCCCTAGACGTGCACTGCGACCTTGGTCTGAACATTGTGTGCAGAAACAGTCTGAGCCAACAAACAATGTATGCTTTTGAGTTCAGGTTGATCAGCCCACGCTCTAGCCATAACACGCACACAGCTGTAAATATCTGAAAGTCGAGAGCCTTTAATATTGCAGTTTGCATGCATTAGACACACATTCTGGAGAAGAACTTTTCCAGGCGCAGAGCAAAGCTGATCCTGTGATGTGATTCACCTAAGCTGATCTTTACGGTATGGGGTTCCCCATTCAAACGTAGAGACCTTCTATTAGTCTAATATTACTAGCTTACTAGCGAAGGGAGGGTGGTTGTATTCCACTATCATTTGTAATATGATTTCTCCCATCATTTTCTATGGTATTGTAACAATGCTGATGGTTTTAATTGTAATCATTTGTCTGCTTATGTTAGCCAAAGTACTGCATCTTAGGACACGTAGTTTATAAAATAAACATTTTAAACTTTACTGTGTCTCTGAATACTCTTGTTGTGGACTGATATGAGAATAATAACAAACAGGTATCTCTGATTCCCACCATTCCTGAGGGTACTCTAAAGTCGCATGTTCTGGGTAGTCTAATCATTGGTAGCTTCTATATGGTATGAAGAGCGAATGAGACACTGATGCTGGTCGGATAGGGGTTCTGGGTACTGAGGTGAGTTTTTGGTACACCGCAATTCACTGAGGTCCTTTTTTCCTGTGCATAGTTCTGGGCATGAGCAGAATCCCTGCAACGGGGTTAGAGGCGGGGTCAACCAATCAATCAATCAATCAGGGAATGGTAAGCACGCTACTCATCCGTGATGGTCTCAAGGCGCTGAAGGGAGGGGGCGTGCAGATCCATTCAGCCGAAGAGCCAGGTCTTGAGGGTCTCCCTGAAGGTGTTCAGGTTGGGGACGAGTCTGATGTCTGCCGGTAGCTCGTTTCAGGTTCTGGCTGCAATGTGGGAGAACGATCGTCTGCCTGCTCTGGCTCTGTGGATGCGAGGGGTTTCAGCCAGTGCGAGGTTGGCAGACCGGAGATCTCTTTTGGGTGCATGGAAGTTTATTCTGTCGTTGAGGTATTTGGGTCCGACATGATGATAGAAAACACTTCTATTGAGTATTCATTTTGCCCTTGCATTGCCCTTGACAGTTGTCTCAAACTTTCCATATGTGCAGATTAACAGGTACATATGCTAAGGGTGGTGTGAAGTACTTCTGGGAACAATGCAAGGAGCTTCTAAATCCTGAATGCTGCCAAGCCATCAACAGTACTATTAGCACTTTCAGGCTTAGAATCAATGTGCACCAGGACGAGAGACTGGCATAGCATCATTAATAAAGCATTAGACGCATTTCTTTTCAAATACCTCCTGGGTGTCCTGATTCTCTTCCTCTCTGATTTAGTTTCTCTCTCACACACAAACATACACACAACCAGGCAAACACACACAAACAAGCAGACAATTACTCTCTGTCAATCTTCACATCTCTAATCTCGATCCCTCCCCCACTCACTTCTCTCCCATTTGTATCCATTTCTCTTGCTGCCCCACTCTCTTTACCCCAAAGGGCCTCTCTTACTCTTTCCATAGCTGTCTCAATGTCTTCCCCATCTCTGTCTGTGCTTACCCCGTCTGTCTCTATTTTTTCCCCCTTTAAACTCTCCTCTGCTCATTCTATCTCTGCCCCCTCACTCTTCACCTTCTTTTACCCCGTTTTCCTTCCTCTTCCCTCGGCAGAAGGCCACACGGCCAGAGAGCTTGCAATGGAAGACAGTGTGCACTGCAGGGTCGTGAGCATCATCACAGAGTCCAGCAGGGTAAAGGTAAGGGGAAGAACAATACTGGTCTCTGATGGGCAGGTCAGTAGACCTCCTCCCACCTTACCTGGGCTCCAGGCAGGCTGCGTAGGCCATCTCCACCACCTTATTCCAGCCAATATCCCAGCAGGTGGAGGAGGTTGGGGTGGATTTGCAGGAGCAAGTGAGTCAGGCTTCAGTTGGCGGTTAAAATGGTACGGTCACTTATGCAGGGTCTCCTAACTCCCACCCATTCAGGCTACACACATCACTGTGCCCCTGGCAGCCAACGTCCAGTACACTAACAAGACGACCCAGCATGGAGGCCTGGCAGGGGGTGTTTGAGGACAATGAGAGCTTCAATCTAGGAGCAGGGGCCCACTTGCCACTGCTGCAGCCCTCCATCAAGCCGTTTAGCTGAATGATATAGACAGACGCCAAAACGGCCAACATGCTGCCAAATAAACTGGCCACAGCTGGCTCTCAAGCATGATCGGCCCAGTGCCCACCTTGTGAATCAGAGTACTGGTACTCTCCTTGGCACTGGAGAAGTGCCGGTACGCAGCTTGGTAAAAACAAGAAGTATCGGTACTCAGTACCTGTGAGTACCGGCCCATTTAAAGCACTGCTTGTAGAGGAGATTAGAGCGTGTGACAGGCCTCGAAATGTTATTGTTGTCAATTTTACGTAGCGCATACTCCATACATGCTAGAATAGACCCGATTTCGGCAGGAGTCCCAATTCTTGAAGCCAAAAATGTCTTTATTTTGGCTGTCGCCTGCCTGAAATTGCCTCTGCTTCCAGAGAAGTCAATTGGGGAATTGCCTTCTCTCGATTATTTTTAGGTCTCGCCTGAGCCAGCGCTTTAGCACTGCTCTCGCGAGAGCTTTTGTAAATGGGGGATCTGGAAGTGCAAACGAGTGCTTTCAGGCCTCCAAATACAGTGCATGTGCGCCGGGGGCGCACACCATTTGGCAGCCTGCACACCATTTGCTTTCACTTTCGCGGCCGCACGGCCGCTTTGATGTTTGATCGCGATCGCGATCACTTTCACTTGCCGCTTGTTCCACATTAGTTTAACCTTCCAAAGCTCACCATCCATTTTAAGAACTGGCCTAGCTTTGTAGTCACAAAAAGTTGTCAGGTTTTCTTTCTAGTGAAATTAACGCAATGCATATCCACTGAATAGAACTAGCTGTAGGATTTGGGAACTTATTTCAACCATCTATTTTCGTTTTTATCCATTTCACGGGTGCACATGGAAGTTACAGGTAGTGACGTCCCTGTAATAATACCAATGAGAATGAAAGGTTAAACGATATCAAGTCCTGCTGTCACTATATAACGACCAGGTCGTATGCAAATAATAGGTACCTCGCGCTTTCCATTTTCTGACCCCCGTCGTTTCAGTGTCTTCGAAACGGGCACAGTCACATTTAATCCACGTCTTCACCTCGACATATCAAAGTTGCAGCCATTTGGGCACAAAAACACCGGGAGTCGCCTCGAAGGCACCGACCCCCATTTAAGGCGGATGGAAACCTGGAGGCCGTTCTTACCCTTATCATACTGTCCACGTGTCCTTCTCTCTGCCGCTCAGCTGAACCGAGCTGCCTGTGACTGTACATTGGCACAGGAAATATTTGCTTTGGGTGACATTTTAAGCGATGTGCCGCCAGTCACTCGACACATCACTGGCAGGCAGCATGACAACCGCCTCATCCGAAGGGTAACGGCGCTGTTTTTGTATTCTGGCCGGATTGTGCCTACTATGCCAGCAGCTCCTGGTGACGTTCCCTCGGGCGCCTACCCGCCTCCACCTCCTCCCATCTACTGGCAGTAGATTTCTAAGTTTACATCTATAAGATGGGCGGAGAGGGCAGTAACATTGGATCAGGTGCACTGGACAGTTCCAAAACCATGTTAGCGCCGCTTCCTGTGTCGAGTGCCAACGTGACTAAAGTTGCGCTATTCTCGGAGGCGCACACAGAAACTCGTTTAAACAAGCATTTGCAACGCAATAGGTCTCGCATTTGTGAGAGTTTAAGCTATTGGCATTGTAAATAATAATGCATTTTATTTATGTTTTAAAAATCAACAAGTAAATAAAAGGCATTGTCATGTACAATGCCAATAGCTCAAACTCTAGTAAATGCGAGACCTATTGCATTGAAAATGCTTGTTTAAGAATCTCTCCCTTCCCTCTTCTAAAATGGTGGCATGTCTGCCAATAGCATGCCTATAGATGCTACCAGTTGGCTATGCCAGTGCTTGTTTTATCGTGGGGCCCGCAAAATTACCGCAAACTCCTAGGGGTGGGGGGTCTGCGTAGTCTTCCTTTCTATGTGTTAAACCGTAGTGGTAAGTGACTCGCCACCAGGGGCGCTGCCACGTCGCGCTGTACCTAGCATAATGGGAGCCACTCCAGCCCTGGGAGTCTCTATGACCACGGAAGTACGTCGTACCCGAAGATCCTTGCGAGTCCCACTGTTTCTGTGACCTTCCTCGTTTACGGCGTTCAGCGTAAAGTTGCCGGTGTGTCAGCACAAGGTGAGCAGCGTTTATTTTCTGTTCTTTGTGTCCTGATTTGCGATTTCTGTCTCCACAATGTGAGCGCTTGAGAGACATCCTGTAGGAGTCGTTTAACCAGTGGCAAAGGGATGGTTGATCTGTTTCTGCACTTTGGATTTACAGTCATTCATGCTGAGAATGCAATCCCTATGACACTTCAACCCCCCGGCCTCTGTGTTGTATAGATCAGGAGTGTTAAATGTGTCCACTGATTTGCAAGAGCTGTATCGGCACCAACGCCCTATGAATCCATTCAAACATTAGACTGCAGTGCCAGGGTGACCAACCATCCGTAAATTCCACGGACAGTTCGTAATTTCGGCCGTCTGTCCGTGAAGGATTCTTTAACGGACGCCATTTGGCTGTTATTTTAACCGGGCACCGATCGCACCACCCTAAAGCCGGCACAGCTTCCACCCACCTCCCTGCTTGCCTCCGATGTTGTTGAGGTGGGTGTGACAGACGGCGATGCAGTACCAAAGCTCAGATACCCAGCACCATTGGAGAGGCACAGCGGGATGGCAACCCTCACACCTTCCGCCCGTGATGAGCTGTTGAGAGGTGCTTGAAGGTGACTGAGAGGGAGGGGCTGCAGCTTCAGGAGCAGGGGCATCTATTCAGATGCAAACAGCCCTGAATGCGTCATGTCTCTGCAATTTAGAGGGGCCTCACACATTCCCTTTCTGCCCAGGGCCCCAAACATCCTAGAACCGGCCCTGATTAACCCGAGGCAGCACGTGGTTCTCTTAACTGAGTTGATTACTGTCACTAAATTGTAAGCAAACCACGGTTCTTCAAACATGCAATCAATAATGTAATAAAATAAAGAAATGGCACAATCGCACCCACACTGATTAACAAAGTATGGAGGACAATCAGTTATCTTGGAGTATCTCCTTTAAGTACTGTATATCACAGTGGGGGATGGCAAAACTAACACTTTGGAAAGAGAGCCTGTCTTCTCGGTGTCTTGTCCAGGAGGGGGCGAGAAGCCCTACCCCCCCCCCGACCTGGAAGAGATCAAGATGATACTAGAATACTGCATGCCCACCCCTGTGCCTAACCTGGTGGATCCTGTTTCCCCTCCTGTCCCCCCCCCCCCCCCTGCCTGTGGTGGCTCCTGTCCCCCTTGTGGTGGCTTCTGTCTCTGCCCTGGGTGGCTTCTGTCACAGTCCTGAATGGCTCCTGCAGCAAGGGTGAAGTTCTTGATGGGCCTCTTCTCAAAAAGGCTCAGCTCAAAATTAATATGAAAAGGTGGGCGAGTGAGTAAGTGAAGGGATGGGTGGATGGCTGGATGAATTAGTGAATTGGTGAATGAAAGATTGAATAGATGGATAATGAGAGGATGGATGGATTGATGAGTGAGTGGAAGGATGGATGAGAGAAAAGGTAAAATCTGGATGTATGGGTGGAAGGGTAGCTGGATGGGTAAAAGGGTGAATGGATGAGTGAAAGGATGGATGGGTGGATGGATGAGTGAAAGGATGGATGGGTGGATGGATGAGTGAAATGATGGATGGATTGATGAATTGATGAGTGCAAGGGTGAATGGATAGACGGATGAGTGAAAGGGTGGATGTAAGGATGGATGAGTGAGTGAAAGGGAGGGTAGATGGACAAAAGGATGAATAGATGAGTGAAGGAGTGAAAGTATAAATGGATGAGAAAGGATGGATGAGTGATAGGG
This sequence comes from Triturus cristatus, assembly GCF_964204655.1. Classification (NCBI taxonomy): domain Eukaryota; kingdom Metazoa; phylum Chordata; class Amphibia; order Caudata; family Salamandridae; genus Triturus; species Triturus cristatus. The sequence continues at coordinate 841,166,984 of NC_140592.1, forward strand.
TCAGTGGATGGATTCATGAGTGGATGAGTAGATGGATGGGTGGGTGGATCTAAGGAAGGATGGCTAAGTGAAAGGGTCAATGAAGAGAGAAAGGGCGGATGGATGGATGACTGATAGGGTGGATGGGTGGAAGGATGAGTGACTGGGTGGATGGATGGATGAGTAAGTGAAAGGATGGCAGGATTGGTGAAAGGGTAAATGGCTGGATGGATGAGTGAATGGATGGAAGTACAGATGGATAGGGTGAAAGGATGGATGGATAGATGAGTGAAAGGATGGCTGAAGGGATGGATGAGTGAAATGATAGATAGAAGGATACATGATGGATAGGTTTGCAAATGGTTGAATATGTTTGGATATGGATGGGCTTACTTATATTGCGCGACCTCCTCTGATGTGTCTGTTAAACTTACCTATTGTCCTGAAGTTTTGTCCTGAATTTTTACACTCACCGTCCTGAATTTGCACCAATGCCAGTTGGTCACCCTATGCAGTGCAGTCATGTCTATTGCACTTGAAAATGGGGTTATGCGCATGTCCACCATAACGGTTCTCACTGTATTTTTCGAGGTTCCCCAACTATAATCGTGCATAGCACTATCTTGCCAGTGGGTTCCAGCATATCATTTAACGTGCCTAGTGTTTATAAATAAGCCATTTGTAAGTGCAAGGCATAATAAGATTGAGTCTTCCTTTGATTATTGGTTTATAAAACAAGCCTTTACAATGCAATAGGTCTCGCAATGACATTGTTTTGAGCTATTGGCATTGAAAATGTATTTGTTTTCTTCCCTTCGTGAAGCATTAATCAAGTAATGGCGTTGTAAATGACAATGTCTTTTACCCCTGTTGACAATGTTCAATTGTACATCCAATCAGACTACCTACCACTGACTTCAGTCTGGAGACCACTACATTTTACTAGCTAGCAACAGCCGCACAGCTCCAAACCATATGAATTAAGTTTGAGTATTCAGAGGTGCTTCTGAGATAAGAATCTTGGCAGGATGGATAGATGTTCTGTATCCTAGTTAGGGTAACTTATGTTCTGTGTAAATACTGCCATTGTACAAGCTTGACAAGAGCAATACTTGAGCTTACAATGATACACCCAATATCTGGGCCGGCGTGGGGGTCAGACAAAGGTCTTGGCAGGTCCCCAATCTATCTGTGCCTAATCCATCATTGTTCCTGCTTTTTTTACCCGCTTTAATTGATTTGCACAGCCTTGACATCCACCAACTTCCCTTTCCGTAGAAACATCAGGCTTTCTGAGCAGGAATTGGCCTGCTGGTACGTCATGATTCCCTTGCTTCCTCAAACATAAGCAACCTTTCGTCTTAGTACTAATCACTTATTAGTAGGCACCTGCCTCGATCCACTTCACTGCAGATTTATATCTCCAACTTTATCTGTACAGGATCTGGTAAATGCGGTGCATTCCTGCCCTTTCAAATTGGCGTGGGGCAGCGCAGCAAGAAGACTTGCGGTGCTGCCCTACGCCAATTTTTTGTACATGAGGCTTCGTGGGTTTATACTAAATATAACTGTGTGGAAACCACTTGGCATTGAGGTGAACATGTGATTTTCAACAGAACAAATATTTTATATTTTACTTTTCTTCCAAAATCTCCAGTTTAAAGCGCATAATAACGTTGCCAATGCAAAGCGCTCGGCGCTTTCAAATGAGTTTCTAAACGCTTTGACTATGACTTTTATGGCTGATAGAACCAACTGGTCTCAGGCACTCAACCTTAGAAGGATAAACTGCAGACCCCGCCAAGAGGGGATGAAAAGGCTCGACGGACCGCTTCTATGCAAGTCACTGCAGCCACTGCCCAGGTCACTGAGCTGTCTCCTTGGATTATATTTAAAATAGAGGGCAAATAACGAAAAATTCAATTTATGGAAAATTCCACAAATTACTTGCAGGGAGAGGAAACAGCGGAATAAACTCAAGATATATAGACAGAAAAAGAAAAGAAAATGCTGACAGGGACAAACGTGTGCCCGGAGGCAGCGTAGGGGTCTTACTTTCAAAGCACTGCCTGATGCCTGGAGCGGACAGGCACAAGATCACACGGGTCAACGTGTTTACGATCTTGCAAGGAGGCCTCAAATATCAAGACAAACGTGCCCATGTATACATATATGAATAGTATTATAAACATTTTACGCTATCCAATTGTCGAGCCTTCGAATAAGCCGCAGTTACATCGCACGTGGCTGGCCCTTTGATGCCTTTCTGTGCGCGTGCATCCAAGCTTGATAATATTGAAAATACAATGACCGCAAATGTAGCTCACAAAACAATTAAATGAAAGGGCGCTTGGTGATCGGCTTTACTCGCACTTTTCTGTGTCCCTTCTTGGCGGCTTAAAGTGATAACTTACACTCATATTAACCAAACCCCACCGAATTTGCATAAAAGGACAGATTACCCCACAAGTAGTTTCTTTGCCGAATTTTCGTTTTCGTGGCACATATCGGATGGTAGATCGTGGCATTAAAATCTGAAATTACCTGCTGAAGGTTTTAAAAAAAGCGTAAAGCGCAAGTTAGTATTTATATCAATGCTGACTTATGGCATGGAAGGGGGTTCACAAAGGTCACCATTTTTCTGCTGAATCACCCTTTATCGCGATTCATTCCTGAACACAACTTGGTATAACATCCGATAACTGTACATTAGAGTAGTTTAAAGTATGGGGGCGCGGCTGAAGAAAACACAATTCAGGTAGAATGAGTGTGAACGCTTGAGCACCAATACGATTATTTTACTACTGAACCATATGCAATGAATGTCAAAGTGGGGTCCGCGGTGCTGTCTGTTCACAGCGCACACAGGTGAGGGTAGGCGGGGCCAGGTGCGCACACTGCAGCACAGACAGGGGTTCAGCTTTAATAGCAGCATTTCAAGAGATTTACAAAGAGTTAGACTCCTCCCGAGGTCAAACAACGGAAGCGTCTTCTTGGGGACAATAGCGCAAATAAAAAGGAGATAATAAGACGGGAGCAAACGAACAGAGACGAAGAGAAGGGCCAAATTGTAATGGAAGGAAAAATGAGCAGAATCGAAGAAGGAAGTAGAAAAGAAAGGGGTCATTAAAACAGAAGGAAAGAGAAACTAATAAAAGAAGAGGCGGGAAAATGCACAGAATGAAAGAGGAATTAGAAAATGAACAAATAAAAGAATCGAAAGGAAATAAAAAAAAGGGGGAGGGAAATTAATAGAAGAGGCAAAGAAAGGAGGAGATAAACAGAAATTAAGACGACGGAAGGCAAGGAAGGAAGAGGAAATACAAGAGAAATAACGAGAGGATGAGTATATACACAGAAGAGAGTATGAAATAAACGCGACGGGAGTGTATCAAACAAAAAAATAATAAACAGAGGGGAGCGGAAATCTAAGAGAAATAATGGAATTAGGGAGAATTGAAAAGCATAGGGAGAGGACAGGACATAAAAAGAATACAAAGAAGATGAACTAGGCGGAAGCAAAATAACGTAAACAAAAGAAACAAGCATTTGCAATGCAATAGGTCTCGCAGTTACACGAGTTAAAGCTATTGGCATTGTAAATGACAATGCCAATAGGCATTGTTATTTGCAATGTCAATAGCTCAAACTCGCGTAAATGCGAGACCTAATGCATTGCAAATGCTTGTTTGAATTTACACTCAGCCTAGGTATACACTTTCAACATGCAGTGTATTTATTCCCTGTACACGGACACCTCTATATATGAACTGCAGTTTCTTTTTACTGTCTCTCTTCCTCCACATGCACACCCTATGTCACCCCCGCCCCCACCCCCAGCGTGAGAGGGCCCGAGTGCAGCTGTCGCTCTCACCCTGCTGACCTGACCCCGGACTCGTCGGGGTAAGCACAGCACAATGGAGCGGTAGTTGTCATGGCACAGCACCGTTCAGCTCCAGGTCTCGTGCGGGGTAAAAACAAGGTGAGAATCGGAGTACTCACATCATCGAATAGCGTGCCCACGTTGGCCGTCACCAGCAGCATCCCGGTGCCCGAACATGCTCCCTTCACCGCCATCCTCCAGCAGACAACTCGGGCAGCAGACACGGGGAGCCCGAGCAGCGCAATCCGCAGTACACCGCGGCTCTCTCCAGAGCAGCCTCAGTGCCGCCGGGGAGAGCCCTGGGGCTTCCAGGTGGGTGACCCCAAGGAGGGAGATCCCAGGAAGGGAGGGAGGCTCAAGGGGTAGGAGAACAGCCTGGGTGGTGCCAGATCTTGGAGTAGAGCAGCTGCGGTGCCCGCGGGTAGGGTCTGTCTGCGGGTCGAGGCTCCGGCTGCCCCTAGACGTCCCCAGCCGTGAAGTGCCAATAGGCATTGTTATTTGCAATGTCAATAGCTCAAACTCGCGTAAATGCGAGACCTAATGCATTGCAAATGCTTGTTTGAATTCACACTCAGCCTAGGTATACACTTTCAACATGCAGTGTATTTATTCCCTGTACACGGACACCTCTATATATGAACTGCAGTTTCTTTTTACTGTCTCTCTTCCTCCACATGCACACCCTATGTCACCCCCGCCCCCACCCCCAGCGTGAGAGGGCCCGAGTGCAGCTGTCGCTCTCACCCTGCTGACCTGACCCCAGACTCGTCGGGGTAAGCACAGCACAATGGAGCGGTAGTTGTCATGGCACAGCACCGTTCAGCTCCAGGTCTCGTGCGGGGTAAAAACAAGGTGAGAATCGGAGTACTCACATCATCGAATAGCGTGCCCACGTTGGCCGTCACCAGCAGCATCCCGGTGCCCGAACATGCTCCCTTCACCGCCATCCCCCAGCAGACAACTCGGGCAGCAGACGCGGGGAGCCCGAGCAGCGCAATTCGCAGTACACCGCGGCTCTCTCCAGAGCAGCCTCAGTGCCGCCGGGGAGAGCCCTGGGGCTTCCAGGTGGGTGACCCCAAGGAGGGAGATCCCAGGAAGGGAGGGAGGCTCAAGGGGTAGGAGAACAGCCTGGGTGGTGCCAGATCTTGGAGTAGAGCAGCTGCGGTGCCCGCGGGTAGGGTCTGTCTGCGGGTCGAGGCTCCGGCTGCCCCTAGACGTCCCCAGCCGTGAAGTGCCTCCCGGAGCCAGGAAAGTTCAGCCCGCTCCTGCACCCGCAGCAGCCTGCACATTCCCTGCTCATCATTGCAAGTTTCTCTGGTCGTCGCTGCTCCTCATCGGGGGAGGAGGAATGGGCTGTGGGGGCGGAGCCTGCCCTGCACCAAGGAGAGCCCTTCCGTGGGAAAAGAACAAGCACCGGGGGCGCGTGCGGCCCTCTGTGCACGCACTGAACGGATCCGGCCTTCGCGGAGCGCGCGCCCGCACACATCCAGGGACACCGGTATCCTTCCCCTGGAGGTAGTGCACGTGACGTCACCACAGCTCTTAAGGGCACTGGCAAAGTGCTCGAGGAATCCCATTAGTGTTTGCTACTCGGAGCCTCGAGAGACAGCACTGACCTGTTCTCCTCAGTCAGGTACTTCTCTTTCCGGAGCTGCACACCCCGATACAGCCTTAGCTTATGTAACAAGAGCTGGTAAGTGGGGCATGCTGTACGTTTAAAGCGCGCCGCGCTTGGAGCGCACGTGTGCATTTAAAAAAAAAAAATTGCATGTTGTACATTTTAAAGCGCGACGTGCTTGGAGCGCATTAAAAAAAAAAATTTACATGAGGCTGGTGTTGCATGTTGTACATTTAAAGCGCGACGCGCTTGGAGCGCATTTAAAAAAAAAAATTACATGAGGCTGGTGAGGACGAAAGTGAAACTGCTTGCTGGCTTGCGAGGGAAGGGGGACAGGAGATGTGCACGCCGCGTGGCTGTAAGCGCGTACACCAACTCAAATCCGCCGAGAGCCTGCGCGTGCCCATCTCCTGTCCCCCTTCCGAGGCAAGTCAGCAACAATAGATCTCGCTGGCGATAGCAGCGCTTCGCGCTGCGTTCGCCAGGCGAGACCTAAAAAGTAGAAGAGAAAGGGTGACAATAAAGGCACAGTGTAGAATGTAAAATAAGCAAAAGCGGGCAGGGTAAATATAAGAGAAGAAAAAGGGGAAATTAAAATAAATAGGAGACAAGAGAACACTTACAAAAAGCCACTAAATATAAGAACAAGCATTTACAATGCAATGGTCTCGGCATTGGTAAAGTTAGAGCTATTGGCATTGCTCATGACATTATTTTTGTTTGTTTTTGTTTTTAAAACATTTAAAGAAACGGCATTGTTATTTACAATGTCAATAGCTTAATCACTCTCAAATGCTTGACCTATTGCATTTGCACCCACACACAGAGCCACCTACACACACACTGATTAAGCTATTGACATAGTAAATAACAATGCCGTTTCTTTACATGTTTATAAAAAAAAACATAAACAAAAAAAATGTCCTGAGCAATGGCAATAGCTCTAACTTTAACAATGCCGAGACCGTTGCATTGTAAATGCTTGTTCGCTAGCCGAGACCTAAAGACTAAATAAAACATGTTCCGCAGAGGAAAATACAAGCAGCCTTCATTTTGTGTTCAGGCAGTGTTCTTGAGTGTGTACAGTTTTCCCCTTTAATATGGTTGTGAAATCTATGCTTTCAGGCAGCAGAAAGGAACCCCCTTGCCAAACAACACTTGGAAAGAGCAGGGGGAAGTGGGTGGGGGGAGTGGATGCGATGTCCTCGCGCTACCCTTCGCTCCAACCATGCACAAACTTGCAAAGTTATAAACCATCGCAAAGTTATTCCTGTACAGCATCCCATTAACCCCCCCCACTTGTGACCATTGTGCCGCCAGGCACTCTCGTAGCGGATGCATGGGGGACTATGGCAATAAGAGAGGCCATCATGGCAAGAAGGGGCATTACTCTTCTGACCATCAAGTGGCGATCCGGCACAAAAAGAGGCAGTGGTATAGTTAACTCAAGTAACTATACTGCTGAATTTCACTGGTTTATGTCCCAGGGCAGAAGCTCTGGTGTCATGCCCTGGGGCTGGCTATACACTTCCTCTGCCCTCAGCTGCCCTGGTGGGTCATCCTTCACCACTGTGCTTGTCTGATCGTGTCACTTTGAGATTTGGCGGCTGCTACTTCTACATTTTTTCTAGTGCCACCTGTTTGTGGTAACTGGGCGCTCAAAATGCATTGCATGTAAAAAAAGCGAACACGCCCCTTTAACGAAGCGTTCACTGCACGGCAAGAAAACAATCTATTTGGGTATTGACACAGCAGCAGGTTAAACTTAAATAACCTGTTCACGTAATACAGCCGCCTGGTTACCAAAATTAGCCCTGGTACTGCGGCCGACTCCTTCCCAGCCTTTGCAACAGAGGGGCGGCTCGGGTTTGTGTACTCTCGGCCAGACTGTTACATAATAGGCTGTTTGCTCGCGACCGGAGACCCTGCTAATCCGGGCACAGCGCGCGCACTTATGTCATCAACTAGGTGCTAACCCTTTACATGTCCCTTTCCTGAATGCTGCCACCTCGCCCATGCACCTTCGCCTCACCCTGATTATATACGCCTCCACTGCAGCCCTCTAACCAAGTGCTGTCCAATGTTATGAACCCAATGTTGTTCACCCACCCTGATGCCCTTCCAGCCAGTGCAGACCACAAGCAGCTCTGTGCCACGTATCCCCCCTCTACCTGGACTGCACCCACGGTGTTCCACTCCCTCTTCTGCTCTCCCCCTCACCTCCTTCTCGGCCGCTGTTACTTCAGATTGCGAACACTTCCGGCACCCACCTCCCTCCCGACATCCCCGGCGTGGCGTAGAGGGTGGGGCAAGAGGGGTGGGGCTAGGAAAGTAGCCTTAGGAGCGCAGGCTAATGTGGGCCGGAGGGGTTAAGGCGGTGTAGAAGAAGCGAGGGCATGTGGGAGGAGTAGTTACTGAAATATCAAAGGTGGGATTTATGGTCGTGATATGGTTCTTTTTCAATAAAAGGGCAAGTGTGGTGCTTCAATAACCGATTCGGCGTGAACTGCCTGAAGTTACTACGGAATATAGCATTGTAGACCGAGAGACACGGTTCTGATTAGAGGGATAGAATTCAGCGCTTTGTAATGTGCGGTACTATATTGGAAAGATACTGAATAATTATTATCAAAATGCTAAAACATGTTTATCCCACAAGCAGACGTCAGGGTAACCCCCCTCCTCCTCCTCTCTACGCTAAAGATGGCCGCTTCGAGATCACAGCGAGGCTTGTCCTTTTTCCATTTGTACACTTCAGCGGAGGCGGGATATCAGGCAAGCTCCTCGGCCCTTATAAGGGCTCAAACAGCACTTCAGAGCGAAGGGTTGGTCATCGAAATTACGTTTTATCTGGCATGGCTCCGTTATAGGAATTAGCTCCACGGGCTAAAGAAAAGCTCCAAATACAGCCGAGGTCCGCCTGCTTTGTGATGTAATCTATAGATTGCATTAAAGACAACCGCTCCTTGTATGGGTAAGCTTTTTGTCGGCGATTGAGGAGAGCGACTGCTAATTTCGAACGGAGGCAAAAGGCACACCACCGCCTTTCTCCGAGGCAGAGAAGAAAATGCCTCGGAGAAAGGGAGTGTCCTTTTCGGATTGGGGGGCGTGTTTTGCTGTTGTCTCCTCCCTGAGACTTCTCGCAAAAAACACGCCCCCCGATCCGAAAAGGACGGGGCAGGATCAGAGTGACGGGACCTCTTCTCCAATGGCTGGCCAGCATTTACTAGGCCAGCCAATGGAGAACAGGGAAGAAGAGGGGCGGGTTCAAGCCCCTCTTCTCAAAGTCACTCAAACTCATTAAATCTCGGAGCGAGACTGCGCAAGCGCAGCCTTTCGCAGCCGAGACCTAAAAACAAAGGAGGAAACCGTAAACACGCAGTAGGAAGATAATTAAAAGTAAAGCAGAGGGTAGGGAGAAATAAGCAAAAGAGAAGAGGAAATAAAACAGAAACGAGGCAGTGGAAACAAGAAAAATAAATAAATGAAAAAGAGGAAATAAACCGACAATGGGTTATTAAGAGTAATAGGACTGCAAACTAATCTGAGAGGGTGGAGTGGAAAAGAATAAAAGAGACAGAGGAACTGAAAACGGGAGGCACTGGGAAAATACACAAAAATGATGGAGGAATAATAAAGGGAAACTGGAAAAAGTAGAGAAGTTTAATTTGAGTTTAAGCTGGGTAAAGTGTAAAGGGCAGCGCAAACGTGGGGCTGGCGGTGATAAGAAAATTTGGAAAGATATTGTGAAAACCCAATACAAGAAATACATTCAGAGGAACGCTGAGCCTGTGGGAGGATCTTGCAGATGAGGGTTGAGAGGGATGGGGGGGCCGATTTGAGCACCTTGCCATCCTAGTGTTCATGTTTAAAAGGCCGAGTAAACAGTGTGACAGGGAGCTGAAGGACAATACCCCTTGGGACGTGGGCATTGAGCAAAGTGTGCTCATGATATTATATGTGCCTGGTGGGCATTGGCGTGGCTGTGTGCACTTGTGCACGAGCACGGGTGAATTGTGAGCAGGTGTTTTTTATTTTTATTTTGAGCTCACCTGGGGCTCACACTGCTCGTGCACCATGCTTAGACGGTGCTCATGCTGCTGGTGCCGACTTACGCGCTTTATATTTATGTATATTTATTAGTATGTGTGTATGTATTTATTTACTTAGTTAAGTTTTTTACACACAGAGCCCTGAAGCTCAAATTTTCATTAGGCGGTTAATTAAAACTATTGCAGTATGAAATAATAAAAAAGGACGTCAAGTATTCGTCAATTCGTCAACCATATGGCAGAAAAAACATAAGTTTAAAGCGCACAACATCAAGGGGGAAAGGTTTGCATAGCTTGAAAATAAAGTACAATTTAACAACAATTTCAGAGCCCCGAGCCGTACGCTGGTTGCGTTAGACTGCGCCCCACTCCAAGTTAAGAATAAACTTCGACAAGTGCAGCGTAAAGAGTCAACGTAAACGCCCCACAGCTAATCCTGTGCAAAAAAATGCAGAAGGGAGAAAGGGCCTTTACATGCGGAAGGTTGGACAATCTCTTATCGGCGGCCAATCAGCAATAGTTGCCCAGTTTGTGAAAATTTGAAAAATTAACTTCAGCACAGCCAGTCCATACTAGTGCAGCGTAAATACAAATAAAAACAAGTTACGTGTGCTTTGGGGGGTGGGGTTAGGATGCTGAAGCGAGGAGACCTCAGTGTGCCTGCAGACTTTATCTTTAGGGGGGGGGCATCTGTTTCTAATTAGCATGGCCGCGCTAAGGCCATGCTAATTAGAAACAGATGCCCCCCCTCTAAAGATAAGAAAGTGCTTCACGACAGCCGTGAAGCAGACGACCCGGTCCGGATGGGCCGTCCAAAAGGGAGAAAGGGCAGTGACCAAAAAGCATCCTTTTCAATGGGAAGCCAGCATTTAGCATAAACGCTGACGCGACCCAATTAAAATGATGGGCAGGGCTTCAAGTCCCCTTCTGAAATCTCCTCTCTCACTATGTCTCGCCGAGCGAGCAGTGCACGGCTGCAACGCTAGACGAGACATAAAAAGTTACGAAGGACAAACCCCCGAAAACAATTTAGGCAATAAAAAAGAATGCAATAAGCATTTCTTAAACGCCCCTACAAAGGTGGTTAATATTGAAAAATACCAGGACTGCTAGTTGCGTCACAAAATGATGGCACATCCCTAGCATAGCAAAACACACAAGATGATGGACGGAATGTTGCACATTGGCAAAACATTCACCACCAGTCACAGATCTGGGTTTAATCCCTAGCATACTCATAAGACATTGCACCCCAAGGTGGTTGTACTGCAGGGAACGAATCTAATAATTTTAACCCGCCCTGTTGTAGTGTACTGATTTATTTACTTACGTATATATTGTAATCTGTGCCTACATCATATCATTGGAATGTTGAAGTGTGCATATTCCAGCTCGTCACTACATATATTCTGAGAAAACTGGTGCACTGAAACTAACTTTATTTTCATTGTGCCACCGATGGCGTAGATACAAACTATACCAGTTCACCCAACTAACTACTATAGTGTTACTAAACAGCCAAGTCTGCCACATTCTGAATGATCTGCAACACGTTGCTAATCATCAGAGGACTTTAACATAGTACATGTAGCTGATCTCAAACCCAGAGTACCAACATCCTGTTATGACAAAAGTATGTCTATAACACATTTTATCTTTGTAAATCTACTCAATAGCTGACTCCACATAATTGTAATCCTATAAAGGAGAATGTGTTTACGTATTGTACACTAAGTTCTCTGATTCCCACTCGCTCTTCAAAATTGGTTTCTCACCTCGATGCTGAATATCAGAGTGGATGACCTTGTGTTGTAGTCAGTGTAGGAAATTAGATTAAAAACATAAACGAAACATTACCAACAGAATTGAGAGACCTGCAATGCAAATCGGTGATGCTGGCATATTACTTGCTATAAAAAAAGTCTTTTAGTGCTTTATCATCCATCACACCACCAAGTCCCTTGCCCCGTAACTCCTCCTCGGTGGTCAACAGGCACGACATGGTAACACTTCCCACGTAGATACAATACTAATACAGCATTTTCCTAACCATACATCCTACTTGGTGCGGGCAGGTGCTTCAACACCTTACCTAACCTAGGGGTACTAAGCAATATATAAATTATACAGTACAATGTTAATATTTTCCCCTAATATTTGAGTATAATCCCTGATGATATTGCCTTGTCCACAGTAGACAAGTATCCCCAAAAGTGTTTCTGATTCTTGAGACATGACTACAATCTGCAGCAGTATCCTTTTGGAATGGTGACTTATCCAACCTCTGCAGATGAGTGAGCCTTGCTCTTCACTGCCAGGATGTGGACTGAAATTAGCAACAGTGTTACAGTGGTGACTGTTAAACTGGCAGGCTTTTAAAATGTCTGTTTTAAGATTGTTGTTATGCAAAATAATAGTGAATGTTATATTGGGCTCGTACATGCTTAAAGCTCCTTCCAAAAAGGGCACGTTAATGTACTGTAGAACGCTGTCACAATCAGAATCAAGATGTTTCATTTCAAACTTTAAAGCAGACAAATTTGCAGCAGTATCTAATCACAATGTTAAATAAATGCTTCTTTTCAAACTCTAAGCAACATACAGCTACAATGATGTAAAACAACATTAATTCAAGTATTTAGTTTTTAGGTCTCGACTCTCAGACAGCGTAAACTGTCTGGTTGCGAAAACAATGTGGGTTTACCAAGAGCTTAAAGGAGCTTACAGCCTGTCCATTGGTTCTATTTTTTTTTGTCACTCTCAGGTGCTTATTTGATGGATTTTCTTGCCTATCTTGTTTGTGTCCCCCCTCCAGAACAAAGCCTCTTTACCATCTCTCTCATTGTTGGACTTCTGTCCTCCCACAGCTCACTATTATGGTAAATATTTTTACATTTCGATTATGCACTTCATGAGAATGCATGCGTTTTCAAGCAGTCTCCCTTGTGCCTCCACCATTACCTCATCCCCCCACCGCGCTTAATGTTACTTTGGCGCCTGGGTGCTTCTTCCATGACTCCCTTGTTTTTCTCTTCCTTGTGTGCTTCTTCCTGCCCTTTGTTTCGTTTTCTCATGCACTGCTATTCTCTTCCACCCACCTTTAATTTTTCTTTAACACTCCACCCATTCCTTTCCCCTGTTGCCCCAATCAATGCAGTTTTATTTTTTATATATGTATGTGTATATATGTATGTGTGTTAATGTATTTCTTTGTTTTGGGGAGGGCCACGCTGCAAATCTTTTACACTATTTTTCACTTATAGTTTTTTAGGTCTCGGGACCATCCGGTCTGCCGAAGGCAGAACCGGAAGTCGAGAGATTTAATGTTTTGGAGAAGAGGAGCTTGAACCCGCCCCTCTTCTCCCCTGTTCTCCATTGGCTGGCCTCTTGAATGCTGGCCAGCCACTGGAGAAGAGGTCCCGTCACTCCGATCATGCCCCGTCCTTTTCGGATCGGGGGTCGTGTTTTTTGCAAGAAGTCTCATTCTCTCCTCCAGCCAAAGACAAACACGCCCCCGAATCCGAAAAGGACGCTGCGTTTCTCCGAGGCATTTCTGCTCTGCCTCGTAGAAAGGCGGTGGTGTTCCTGGCGTCCTCTCCCCCTGCTCTTACTCTGTATGCTAAATATTGATTCAGCCGTGAGCTTTTACATCAACATTCTCCGATTCCCCCACAAACTGGCGTAATACACTTAAAGCATTCTTCTGAGAACACAAGACTAAACTCACTAAACAAAAAAAACATTAAGATGCTCTCGCTCATAGCAGTCGGTTCCGATTACAGAAAAACTGAATTACGCGTCCGTAGAACTTAATTAGGTACGTCCTCTTCCAGCTGTCCCTGAGTACATGTATGGGCATAGACAGAGGACTTTAAACATGGAGACACTGTTTCTAGAAGACACGTAAAAACGAGCGGACATTTTCGAACAGGAAACTTAAGGCCTTGTAGGGACAGCCTAGATGGAAAGAGGTGAGAGGTTGAATTCCCTTTAACAAACTTCAGCGAAAGCAACGGCCATCTTAGTATGGACTAGTTTCGTAATAATAAGGGCGCGAGCAACCAAACAAACGCCAGAAATACTGTTTTTTGTAATATTATAGCCGGAGCAACACAATTTCAAAAATAAATTAATCGGACTTTTTATAATGATAGTATTGTAAATAAGATATAATAATTACATAACTTTCTATGGCGTACTGGATTTTAAAAACTCTCATAAAATGTTTGGAACCGACGTGTACTTGGCGTAATTTGGAAATTCTTACAATCCTTTTTTTAAAAAAAAACAAATAAGACAATCTAATAGCTTCATTCCCAGTGAGCCACACAGTTCCTCTGCAAGAACCAGTCCATCGTAGCCCTTCTTTTATGTCTACAGACAGAGCGACCCGGACAGTTCGCAGTCTTATTTCCTTCATGCACTTAGGGTCACTGCTGAGGAATACTTAAAACTGTCGCTAAATAGATGCGATCCCAATCGAAGGGCAGAAGCATCCTTTCAAGGCCGGGGTGCTTCGTGTGACGCAATATCGCCGGGTGAGTGACGTATAGATGTACACGTCGTCGAGCCGGATGTTCAAGATGGCCGGTGAGTGGGGATTCCTGTCCCACTGCTAAGAGTCAAGCTTTCCCTGAACCTGACAGGGGCTCACACCGACCGAGGCGACTGAGGTAAGTTGGGGGCATGGGTGAGATGGGGATAGTGCGGCCTTTAACCTCCGTTAATTGCATGCCATTTGGACAGACAGTCCAGATCTGCATTGGTTGTCCAGGGAAGAGGCTTGCATTGCTCCAGCAGCACTGAGTGCACGAGAATGTAGCAGACAGGACAGTGGCAAGCAACAGCCTGAGAAGAAACAATTCTTGGGTAGGAGGCAACCGTAATATCCCAAGAAAAGGGCATGCAAGACTGTAACCGGTCGTAACAGTGTGAGTCACGGCAGGTATGATTGTAAACCGGTTCAATAGCTCGAGAAAGAGACAGGCGTATCTGCAGCAGCTTTAATAGTCCGTTAAGAGGAACAGATGGGTATTTAGTGGCACAAGAAGAGAACAGAATGGCGCATCAACGCCCCGGGAGGTAGAAGAACGCGTTATTGGACTGGGGAAAACTCCTTTATGCTGAGATTAAAAAAAATTCCAGGTGGGTGAAAAAGTAATCTCTAAATGCGAAGATAACATTCGCCTGGTCTGGTTAAGGGGTACATACATCATTGATCATACTTAAAAGCAAAGGAAGCAATTGTTTAAAGTGTTTTGGTTTGACTGGTTGTGTGAATGGGTAAGACCTTTTTTTATTTTTTCTAAATCCCAAATAAGTCTGCTTCCGAAGTTAGTGATACAGGGTTGCATGGTTTGGGGTCTGCAACTGAAAGGATTGTCACTTTCGTTGTTGCTTTCACGTGTTATAGTGTGTTTCTTGTCCTGTGATCGCACGTATGTATGCGTGGTTTGAATTTCTTGTATGCAAAAAGGTGCACGATTGTCTGTATGATCGCAGCCTTCCTAAATGTTGCGCATGTTGTCCACTATCGTCGCTATCCCTGTACTGTTTGTTATCGTTCCTGTGTCATAACATCACATCATGGTCATGATAAAGTGTTGTCGCTCATATAGAGATTCAAGTGATTCTTCTCTTAAGCAGACCTTGTTCTTCCGGACTCAGTGGCTCGCCATATGTTGCAACCTACATTATGTGGTTCGATGCTCCCATTTTTCACAATTCTTAAGTTAAATAAAACATTGACCTGAATGAATACTCAATGATGTTTTAATACCGACATAGTGCCTCAGAGAAACCCAAAACAGTTGAAAGCAGATAGTAAAAAGCTTATTAACACCAGCCTTATATTTGGGGAATTAAATAATGCAGCACAGTGAAATTTACTTTTGGGGGGACTGACACATGCTAATACTCTCGTTAGCAATTTCCCCATTTATTATCCTTTTACATCTGGTTACCCGTGGTCGTGTGGCAGGTGCACATCTACAGATGGCCAGACTTAGCAGGTCAAACGAAAACGAACTGCACGGCAGTTGTGTTTAGGGATGATGGGAGATGCTAAGTGTGTGCATATTAATATGTTACATATGATAGCGTGCAGGCTAATTGAAATCAAATTATTTGTTTAAACAGTTGGCAACACACTGCATGGTTTGTGCGGTTATTGGATGGCACTGGGAGACACAGGAATCACAGGAACTGTGGCGCTGCCGAACTCTGAATTGGTTTTGCATTTCCACCACAGGACTACACACAACAGTCTCTATGAGCATGAAGGAGGAGAATGTCATAGGGAGAAACCGCAACAGGCTAATGAGAAGGGTGGACCGCCAAGGAAAGGCAAACTAATAGGAAATAAAACAAGCATTTACAATGCAATGGTCTCGGCATTGGTAAAGTTAGAGCTATTGGCATTACTCATGACATTATTTTTGTTTGTTTTTGTTTTTAAAACATTTAAAGAAACGGCATTGTCATGAGCAATGCCAATAGCTCTAACTTTACCAATGCCGAGACCGTTGCATTGTAAATGCTTGTTAGATAAGTGCATGTGTGGTGACCGTTGCACACGCATTCATCATCATGCATGAGCACAATTACAAAATGACTTGGCCACATCTTTGCACCTTTTCTGATGGATACTTCTAAGTCCAGATTCCTCACCATGTGAATATCCTCAGGCGCCAAACTGGGTCTGGAGAATTTTTCCAGCAATTCCCTTGTACGGCAGTATGTGTGCGATGTCGATTTTCTTTCCGCGCCTTCCAACACATCCGGAGCACGTCCCCTTCCTTTTTTACTTTTCTGAACATATTCTTTTCAAACTGTGCAAGGGACATGCCACTCCTAAAATGACAGGGTTTAAACCTTACAAACGACTGTATGTGACTGATCCTTATCAGGTATGTCTCTGAAGTCTCGGATCCTCTGACAACTCCAAATCCTGCAAAAAATCTCCAGGATGAATCGGAAGGTGATACAGGAACATAATCTACGTTGCAGAACATCACCAGAAAACATAGAAAAGCATTCTCAACCAAATTCAGGAGTGTGCTTTTGTGATCTTTCCTGCGACAGGTCATGTTCCCACTCCAGATCTTCGGTTAAGTCGAAGTTTATAAAACAAAAAAAAGGCACATGAGAAGTCAGTGTGATTCTCCCACATCCCGCCACTCTCATTCTGAGTGTTAATGTGGACTCCAAGGTGCCTCTTGATCGATGAGGCCTACCGAGTAACCAATTTCCCTAACCAGTCATGATTTGCCCAACTTTCTGGGCTGCATGGGAGAGAGGTGTTATCTCCCTCCTGCATGAAGTCCTACTGGTTTTAGCCAAGAAGCTGAGCTGTAAAGGAGAGGCCGACTTTAAAGGGCAAATGGGTAACCTTTGGGAGATGGGCTGCTGTATTGTTTAGTCCGACAGGCTGGCACTGGGGACAGGAGAGATGAAGTCAGTTGTCCAACCAGTTTTTCGAGGTGCGTGTAGCCCCACCTATGGGGTGGGTTACGGAGATCTGAGTGTCGACAGAAGGGTTTTGCAATGTTGGGAGTGAGCAGAACGGTGCATCCTGGGATAGCCAAATGCCACGCTTTGCAGGAAGTTGTCATGAGGAAGGAGGGACCCTGGTAGCCTATTAGCTACCAATCACATCGTACCCTGATGGCATTTTATAAAGGTGATTAGGGCACCCCTGGCACTCTGACCTCAGATCTTGACCGACTTGGAAGAAGGACCGAGGGATGTTGGCCTTGCTGCGGTGAGGGTCCAGCAAAGCGAGACTGCACTAACAAAAACAGCCCCTGGTGGCTAGCTAAGAGAGGACAGTGCCTGCCTTGTCCTGCTCAGGGTGAATCGGTCTCCAGAGCCCAGTCAAGCCACAAGGCCTCCAAGAGCTAACTGACTGGCCTTTTTGGGCAACACAGGGACACAACAGCTGAAGAAGTCTGAGGCAAGTGGGTAGCCCAAAGTCTTCAAGTCGCTAAAACCTCCGGCGTGCAGCACCAGGGACCAAGACCCAACGCACAGAGTTGCACCAGAGTTGTTTGAGTTTGGAAGTGCTGTCTGAGAGTTACTTGGAACCTAAGAAGGCAAGGTATCTACCAGGGAAGGATTAGCCTGTGACCGTGACAATAGGTGAAAGGTAGTCCACTGGCGACTAGGCATCGGCCAGACGAGAGGAATGTCGGCCCTGCAACCAAGACCCCCTCACCAGCTTCGTGACCGAAGACACCAGTCGGCTGTGTCACATCCACAGCATCTTCAGCATCCTTCATCCCTTGCATCAAGACCACTCTGTAGGATTCCATTACAACACAAATAACATACCTGGAACTGCTAAAGGACTGCTTCTTCTGTGAAGGTAACTGTTCTTGATGACCTTGCTGGTCCCCCTGACTAGTACCCTGCTGGAGTTAGTCTCAAAGTACTTCTATCCAACCTTATTGACACATACCTATGTTTTCTTTGAAAAAGGATTTAAGAGCCAAATTAGTTGACTTTTCCAAGGCTTGTAAGTGGTTGCGTTAAATTGCTTGAATTTATTCTTGCTTGTAAAATCAATTCCTCTGGAGCCCTCCAGGAGATCTTTTTCTTTCTAGAGTCTGGTGTCCCATTTCTTGAGCGATTGTTTATTCTTTTCCTCAGTCGATTCGGTGCTGCTTAAATGCTTTAAACTTGTTTCTATGTCTAAGTCTTTCTGCTCAGTGCCCCAGCTACCGATAGCTGAGCTGAGGGCTTTACAGACGAAACCTACTGGACCTAAAGGGGTTGGTAAGTGTATTACACAGTGAGGTCTCACAACCACACCCCATTTCCTCAGACATGTTTTCAATACTTTTATTTGTACATGTGCACTAAAAAAAATGCTTTTTTTATTTTTGGCAGTTTGAGATAATCAAGAATAGAAAATCGGGGGCAAAGCACGTACTGCCATGCATTTTTGTTTATGGCATTTATGCTATATGTGCACGGTAAACTATTGCGATTTCAAATTAAAAGATTGAGTTTGGTTGCAATTAATTAGCTGCTAATTCTGTTACCTATGGAAGGTTGATTGCACCCCTTTCTTTTTGGTTTTCACTGTTCAAGCATGTCCTGTCATGACATGAGTCAGCTTTAAGAATATTTTTAGAGTGGCATTTTCTAAAATAGTGTTTGCTCCATTGAGAAACAACTTGTGCATCGCAGCTACGCAATGCCAGACTATCTTTTAGCTTAGGTTCCTTTGCAGGTGGTGCCTATTCTTTTTAAGGAACGTTTCGAAGTCTGGCCAAGGATACAAGCGCTTTTATGATTTTGTTTGATACCACAGTGCGATTAAAAGTGAAAAATTGCCACTGACTTCGTTCCACTTTTAATCCAGACCTAATTATGAGCATTTGGTTGTAAACCTAGTTATAAAGAAGTCCAACGGAGCATATCTGGGCTCAATTAAATCCAACTACATATACCATCAGCACAGAAAATGTGCCACTACTACAAATTGTAGGTGACACCATGTCACCATGAATCATCTTGGCCTAGTGAGCTGTATATTGTGTTGGCCTACTTGACTGTTTTTGTTCTTATTGGGCATTGCGCTTCTTCCTTTGCATATTTTTATGGCGTGTTTATTTGAAATATGTAGAACCCATGAAGTTTCAAGTTAGTAGAGGTGGTGATCTACCTTTCGTTGTAAGGGAAAGATTATTCTTGTTTGCAGATCATAGAAGTTCTTTAAAAACGATCTCATTTCGTGTCTTTGTTCATTAATTTAAAGCAGATAAATGCTTCAGTACACAAACATGGTTAATCATCTAGTCCAGTTGTTTTTAACCTTGTGGTCATCCACGTAATTATTACTGGATTCCAGGGAACCCCATTGGAATCCTGGGATTCACACCTAAGCAATTTCAATCATCTGAGCCGCAAAAAAATAAACAAATATTGAAATAAGCATTCATCAAACAAATACAAGAATGATGACATTTATTTCTCAAACAAATATACAAAATAAAGTTTTAATTATGTGAATGTTGGAGCTTTTCTAAACTCAATTGAGGCCGCCCATCATCCATACTATATTATGTTTGATGCACTTAAGTCATGGGTCTGTTAGATGAATTTGTTAGGGCATTTGGACTAAGGGTTAACTGGATTAAGTTGTCTCTTCAAACTGCATAGTTCTCCGCCACAACGGCGGATGGGCCGATCACAGAGGAAGTCGTTCACCGTTAAATATTTGCGTGTACAAATATCACAATGAGTGTGATCTTATTTATGGTAATTTTGGGATGGCACTGGCCTTGATCAGACAATCCATGCCCTTTTGGTTCTATTCCCAATGGGTAGGGTCTCGATATCAAAAATGCTGGTTCTTCCCAGGCTCCTCTATTTCTGTGCTGCACCTCCAGTAATCCTGAAGAAACCATTCTTCGCATACCTGCTGCTATTACTCACTGCACCTAAGGGCAGGCACAGGGTGGCTGTTATGCTTTATGCCTTGCTGCAGGAGGAAGGAGCTCAATTATGAGCTTTATTATGCAGCATCACAACTCCAGTGGCCTATGCGCTGGCTGGGGGAGCTACCGAATTCTGAAGCCCCCCATAGTCCACATTGAGCTAGGTGATTCCCCGGTATTGTAGTGGTTCCTGAGCACCCCGTCCTCAAGAGGCTGTAACAATGTACTGTTGAAAGTCAACTCATTGTGCTGGAGGAAATATATTCATAGTGGTAAGTAGGCAATACCCAATGCCCCAAATCTTCCACTTTGGGCTCTACCACTAAGCCGCCTGATGGAGTCACACCACATAGATAGCTGAAGAGCTGCTGGAATCGTGATCTGAGGGAACTAGTAGAAGACAAGAAATTGCACTTGTTTGAGAACCTGATGGCCACATATGCGCTCTGACCCGGACAATTCCACTTATATTCTGCCCTACAAGGGGGTCATGGGTAGGATATGGGGCTCAGTAACATTTACCCAATATTGCAGTAGAGCTAGACATGGTTTTGGATTTGAGTTGGACAAAACAAGTCATCATAGGACTGTTATCGGACCCTGCTGCAGAGTACGGGGGGTGGTGTCATAGGCACTCAAGGACTGGTGGAAGACAAGTTGGTGGCCAGAATACAGTTTAATTCATTGGTTCGCTGTTTGGGCTTGATAAATACTGTGTCTAGGAATGCTAGGTTCTGCTTCACCCAATTTAAATATGTACATCATGCTTATATCACCCCGGACAGGATAGGGAAGATGCACGCTAGTGCCCAGTCCACTGTGAGCACATGATATGGACCTGTCCGGTAATAACCACATTCAAACGAGAGGTAACGCATTGCATTTTGGAGCTCACCGCCTCTATTCTGCTGTAAAATCCAATTAGATGCTTGCTAGACATGCGCACAGTTACTCAACGAATAAAGCAGCTGTCTGCTTCCAGATCCTAGCTCTGGTTCTAGCTAAGCACTGTATAGCTATGGCATGGAAATCCAGCACGACTCCAGCAAGGGAGCTATGGTGGAAGGGGCACGGGAGGAGTTGGCAGTGCCGGCAGACACTAGCCAGGGATTGGAGATGCCTATTATCCAGTATTGGGGTATCTTTCATAGATTCACATGCCTGAATCATTCCCCGTCGGCGAGGCGGGAGTCCCACGGTAAAATACAAAAGCAGTAGTAGGCTGAAGGGAAGCCAAAAGGCCGAAACCTGCCTATCTACCTCATTATATGAAATGAACTAAAAAAAAATTAGTTCCAACCAACCACCTGCCTGCACCCTCTAGAACCTTTCCAGCAGAGGCAGTTCTCCTCAGATTTTCACCGCACGTCGTGTAGAAGGGAGTCTCCTTGAGTGCTTACTCAGTTTTTCACTTCTTTTCTTCAGGATGTCTGATAAAAAGGCCCTTTTTAGACCTTGCAGCACTTGTGAGAAGAAGAGGGTCCATGTGGGCGACCAACACAAGGACTGCATCTACTGCCTTCATCCAGAGCATGTTGCTAAGGATTGTAGAATTTGCCGTACTTTCCCTCCTAAAACTCTGAGGGATAGGGAGGCAAGGCTTCTCTTATGGCTCAAATCTTCCTCGGCTGAGGAAGATGAGGCCTCCACTTCAAGCAAAAGGGCTAGATCTCGAGACAGCTCTTCCAGTGAGGGGAGAAAACATCATAAGTCCTCCCATGCTGTTTCTGACCATTCACAGAGGTCCCCTACTAAACCTTCCTCTGGGTCAACGCTGTCTTTGCCCTCTGAGGAATCCAAGAGGCCTTCAACTTCTAAAACTGTGAGTAAGATCCAGCTTAAAACGCCCACACTGGTTCCATCATCGGCGGTTTCTGTCACTTCTGCTGCCCCCTTGTCGACTGCTACCGTCTCGACAATGGCTATTTCTTCACCTATTGTGTCTAAGATCTACCAGAAACCTCCTCTTAAAGACTCGTCAATGAAGAGTTAATTGTCTAAAACATAGTCGATGACCGTGTCGTCGTCTAGCTCATCGACGAAGATACTTTCCTCTTTGAAATCTCTCATCGACAGTCCCGTCGTCGTCGACGAAGAGCCCATCGATGAGTTTATCAGTCTCGCAGCCATTACATTCAACGCCCATATCATACTCCTTTTCAGTTGAAAACATACCAAAGGCAGGATTACAGTAAGATGTCTCCTCTATTGCCATCTCATATCTTGGAAACTTATGTTGAAGATGAGGATGATGACGAAGATTATGAGGGACCGTTCGGCATAGCTCACCACCCCTCTGAACTTAACATCAAGTGCCAAGAGGCGGATGATGATGATGAATATCATGAGCATTATTATCAGGAAGATCTTGCTGTCCCATATCATAGACCTCCCAGAAGGGAGTCGTATCCCAGAGAAGAGTCATCTCCCCCCTATGCTCATTCAAGATCTCCAAGCCATGTTGGCGGATTACCGTCAGAGGTTTCCACCACAACAGCCTACTCCAAAATTTCCACCTCCGCCAACAGAGCTTCCTGATCCGTTACCTCAGACAGGGGTTCCTGCTTCGTCGCCCACCCTCCTGGTTCATCGCCGCAAGGGCATCATGACACTACTTCTTCGGGAGAAAGAGGTTGAAGAGGGTGAATTACCGGATAAAGATACTAACACGGATCCTTGGGATGATTACGTCATACCAATGCCTTCTCCTCCCATTCCTCAGCCTTCGGATTCTCCCCCTGAGTACATTGGGGGTTTTCATAACTTGATGCAACGAGCGGCATCTAGATTTCAATTGCCAGTTACTGTAGAGCACACAGATTGCTTTTTACATGATTTTAAAGAATATAGAAAGGTCACGAGCAATTCCTATCATTGATTATATCTGAATGAAAGAATTAAGATTATGAAAACGCCTGCTTCAATCCCGGCTGTATTCCCTCGCATTGATAAAAAGTACTGTGCTCCTCCTGATACTCCATCTTGCTTGATTGGTCATCCCCGACTGGATTCGGTGATATCACAAGCCGCCCAACAAAAATCCGGCTACGCCCATAATAACACTGCCTGACTAAGAAGGTTGGAGGCTAGACCTTATAGGTAAAAAAAATTCCAGCATGGCGGCAGCATCTATCAAAGATGCAAATTCTCTGGCTATTCTCGGCCGTTATGACCACCAGATGTTGTCGGAGTTTATGGAATTTCTTGACCTTATCCCTGAGGACCGTAAGCAGGATGCAAGAAAGATACTTTTAGAGGGAGAACGAGCTGCATCTGAGATCATAGATTGCGCTCAGGACATTGCAACCAGCTTTAGACAACTTGCTGGAGCTGCAGTACTCGGACGCCAAGGATGGCTTAAAGCCAAGTTTTTTAGGCCAGAAGTACAGACTAAGATCTTAGACATAGCCTATGATGGGGAATCCTTATTCAGAAAGCACATTGATGAGGTCCTCCTTGCTATAAAAACGGACACTGATACTGCTAAATCGCTCGGCGCTCTACAATACAGGCGCGGATCATTCAGAGGTGCAGGGGAACGCGGTTTTGCTTCTAGAGGAGGGTATCAAAATCAGCAAAATAGACCGTATCAGACACAGTATAGATAGCATTATGGGCAATCATCCTACCGACAATTCTCTTCGGCTGGTTTCTGACGTCAAGGTGGTCGAAAGCGATCGAATAATCAAGGTCGCGAGACCAACAGGAAGCAATGATCTACACAGGACGCCAGTTATCGTTCCCTCCCTCCCCGTGGGCGCAAACATTTCATCTTTTGCTCACGAGTGGCATCAGTTCACTTCGGGCCAATGGGTTCTCGACTTAGTGAGCAAAGGTCACACCTTGGAATTCATCAAACAGCCACCTACTACTCCGCCCAGGGGTCTCCCTCCCCCTCGTCTTCACTTTTTGTTCAAAGAAGCTTTAAAGATGCTTCGGAAGAATGCAATAGAAAAAGTCCCAGCGTCCCAAATAAGAACTGGATTCTACTCGTTTCTTCCTCATCAAGAAGTAGTCAGGGGAGTGGTGTCCGATCCTAGATCTCCGCAAGCTCAACAAATTCCTCAAAAAGCAACGCTTCCGGATGGTCACACTTTCCGAGGTGTTAAGCTGTCTAAACAAAGGGGATTTTTTAACTTCTCAAGATCTGGAGGATGCGTACTTTCACATCCCTATACACCCCAAGCATCGCAAATATCTACGATTCACAGTGGCTGGCGTCCACTATCAGTTCAAGGTGCTCCCATTCGGACTGAAATCAGCACCAAGAATCTTCACAAAATGTCTGGCACCAGTGGCAGCGACATTGAGATCTCAAGGAATACAGGTTTTCCCGTATCTAGACGATTGGTTGCTCAAAGGTCCTTCGGAACAGGCAGCCAATCACGCTATCACAACATGCCTACATCTCTTTTCGACTCTGGCTCTCTCTCTCAACGTGAACAAGTCACAGCTGCATCCCCTTCAAGTGATTCCTATTCTGGGGGCGGTGCTGGACACGAAACAGTGCAAAGCATTCTTGTCAAAAGATCGCCAGTTACGTCTTCAAAAATTTGCAATTTCAAAAAGAAAGTCCGTTCGGTCCGGACGTTCGCTTCCCTTCTGGGGATGTGTTCATCTGCCATAAACCTCATACCTTTGGCACGGCTCAAAATGAGACCTCTTCAAGAGGGATTGCACCTGCAATGGCCGCAAGCTGGAGGATCGTTTAACGACTCCATCAGGGTCACACCGCGCATGATAGATTCTCTGCTTTGGTGGACTCAGATAGTGAATTTGGCTCAATGCCTCACTTTCCTACCAGCTACTCCAGATTTCGTTTTAACAACCGACGCTTCCATGGAGGGATTGGGAGGCCATCTGCAAGATTTACAGATTCAAGGAAAATGGTCCCTGGAATACCGACAACAGCATATCAACAGATTGGAGCTTCGCGCCATCTTCCTCTCGCTGCAGGCTTTTCTCCCGATGATTGCCGGTTCCTCGGTGCAGGTCCGTACCGACAATACGACCAGCATGTATTACATCAACAAACAAGGAGGAACAAAATCGCTGTCTCTATCGCAGGAGGCTCAGGAATTGTGGGAGTGGGTCACATTCCACGAGATAACCTTGAGAGCAGTACACGTCAATGGGCTCCACAATGCTCTGGCCGACGCGCTGAGCAGGTCTCTAGCGGGCTGTCATGAATGGGAACTGGAGCAGTCGCAGGTGGACAAAATCTTCCAAGTTTGGGGGAAACCAACACTGGATTTATTTGCAACGAGGGAAAACAGGAAATGCCAATATTACGCCAGCAGATTTCCTCAACAGGGATCCAGGGGGAATGCCCTGTCCATGCGCTGGTCAGGGATTTGTGCATACGCCTTTCCCCCAATCCCTTTGATTCCGAAAGTGCTCTGCAAAATGAAGATGGAGGGTTGCCATCTCATTCTGATTGCACCCCGTTGGCCAAGGCAGTTCTGGTTTCAGGAACTGATTCTACTGTCCCAGGACAAACCTATTTGCCTGATTCCGACACTCACAATGTTGTCAAGAGAAGGGGGTCAAATACTCCATCCGGATCCACAGTCTCTGCGCTTGCACGCATGGCTCCTGATTTCTTAGAATTCAAAGATCTTGACATCTCTCAAGACTGTCGTGAGATTTTGGCTAAGTCTCGTGCTCAAAGTACAGTCAAGACTTATCGTTTAAAGTGGAAGCGATTCTGTTATTGGTGCGAGGTGAATAACGTCCACCCTGTTCAAGCGCCTGCTGAACAAATTCTTCCTTACTTATTGTCCCTGGCTAAATCTGGGCTTGTCTTTTCATCGATAAAGGTTCATCCAGATACAGAAAAAGTTCCAAACAGCCTTCTCCCTGTTCATCTTCGCTGGTCAAAGAATTTATGAAAGGACTTTTCCGAGCTTTCTCTCCAATTCGCGCACCTCCTCCAGAGTGGGAGTTAAATACTGTGTTGGTGCAATTGATGAGACGACCATTTGAACCTATCCACAAGGCTGATCTCAAGTTTCTCACTTGGAAAGTTGCCATTCTGCTAGCCATGACTTCTGGACGAAGGTTTAGTGAAATCCAAGCCTTCACTATCACAGAACCCTTTTTGCATTTCACTAAGGATTACGTAACTCTTCGAACAAATCCTAGATTTATTCTTAAAGTTCGTTGAACCAGTGAAGTTAAAGGTTTTCTTTCCGGATCCATCCACACCAGCTGAGAGAGCTTTACATTCTCTTGATGTGAAGCGTTGTTTGAAATTCTACTTACAAAAGACCAAGGATATCAGGCGATCCAACCAGTTGTTTGTGGCCTATGGCCAAGCCACACTTGGGACTGCAGTAACAAAGGCAACAATAGCCAGATGGTTGGCTTCTACAATTCATTTCTGCCACGACAAGGCCAAAGCGCATTCTACCAGGACTGTAGCAGCTTCTACAGCATTGTTTGCCGGAGTGACTATGGAGAATATCTGTCGTGCTGCGACATGGAAAAGTGTCCATACTTTCACAAAGCACTACTGTCTGCACTCTGCACAACAGGAGTATGCAGCCGTAGGGCAAGCGGTTCTTCGACATCTTTTTAATTAAGATCAGATTCGGGTATTTTCTCTTTATATATTGCAATGCTGCATGTAATTGATTTATGTTTCTTCGCTCTATATATGCATATTTCTTTGTGTTAATATTTTCGCATTATTTGATAATGTTTCTTAATATGCATTCCATTTCTTAAAGGTTTATTTAGGCTATTATGTTCTGGCCTTTATGGATGTATTGGGGGAGTTTATGAACCTTGTCTCCCACCATCTGCAAATGACCTTTTGTTGGCTTACTGCTTGCTATTCTGAATCGGGCATGTGAATCTATGAAAGATACCCCAATACTGGATAAGAAAACAAGTTACTTACCTGTAACTACAGTTATCCAGTATTGGTATCTTTCATAGATTCACATGCACCCACCCTCCTCCCCGGCGAGACAGTTCTTTATGATTTGGGTTTACTACTTCCCACTTGTGCTTAGAAAGTCTGAGGAGAACTGCCTCTGCTGGGAAGGTTCTAGAGGGTGCTGGCAGCTGAATGGTTGTAACAAATGTTTTAGTTAATTTAATGAGGTAGATAGGCTACTTAGGTTTAGGCCTTTTGGCTTCCTTTCAGCCTACTACTGCTTTTGTAGTTTACCGTGGGACTCCCGCCTCGGCGACGGGGAATGATTCAGGCATGTGAATCTATGAAAGATACCAATAGTGGATAACTGTAGTTACAGGTAAGTAACTTGTTTTCATATCGATCAATGTGAAATTTATCTTGAGAAATTGGAACAGAAATCGGACACACAACCACTGTGACTTGGGGGCCTGCGAGAAAGGACTGACCCGGGGCATGTGTGGTCACTGAGCTACACTGGGGTTATATATGGGAAGTGGAAGGCCGACGGACAGCGCGCGGGGGGGGGGGGTCTGGAATTGGTCACGTGGTCTAGTAAGTTAATATGTCCTGTAGCATGATGACGAGAGCACAAGGGAGGCAGGAGAAAGTCATGTATAGTAAATATAGTAAAGGTGGCTGGGAGGGAGTGCAGCATGTGTTTACGTTATTTTTATGGTTCATTACTATATGCTATAACCTCACTGAGTTATACTCATATAATGATCCCATGCCCACACGGCCATGTGTGTTAACCTAAGTGTACATTTATATACTTCACCTTTGTACTTCCTTTGAGAAATATGCCCATGTTTCTAAAGATATGTATACATGTTACACTATGATAAAACTACTCTAAAAAAGTTTGATGCACGTGCACTCCTCTGATTAATCAATCTGAGGAACCCAACTGAGATTTTAGCCTACATTTTAAAATTCCTTCAGATGTACAGAATGTTTCATATTTTTAGTTTTCAATTTTGCTTCTTTATTTATATAGTTATTAATCTGTTAATATTATTTAATTATCTAAGTCGACGTGGACCCCCCCCCCCCCCCCACTTTCTCCCCGGGATCAGGTGTCGCTGGCCCCATGGGTCCCCAGCCCAGACCACAAGTTAGGAACCAGTGGTTTATTCCCAAGAATAGTCTGAGCGATAATAGGCTAATTACTAGACTAATTGGCTTTAGCTTCAACTCCCACAAAGGGGTAGCAAGTTCTACTGAAATACTGCAGTAAAATACAGTTATTTTAATTTGTATCTAAAGTGAACCTGAACACTTTAAACTCTGCTTGTTCCTTATGGAGTCAAGAGTGACTTAGTGTAGACTGTAGAGCGGAGTGAAACAAATGAAAAGAACATGCAACCTGTTAACTAACTCTGTGTATCAGCTCCTCGTAAGACAATCACTCCACAGGACAAACAAAATGCTTGACTGTATCAGGACTACGCTTTGGTGCCACCCCCTATCTCCTTCAAAAGAAATCATTATACTCATGATGACGGTCACAAGATATTTTACATTTTCTCCATGAAGCAGCTGGCTGCTTCTTTCCTGGTGCACACATAAGAATCTCCCAGTGTGTGAAATCTAATTCTATGCTAATGTTATTGATGCAGTCCCTGTATGCAGGATATCTTGAAGTTGCTAAACTGTTTCCCATCCATCCTCACTAGTGTTTAGCCCCGTTTGTGGGTAATGCATGGTCTCATCTCATCATCCACGCCCTCTGTCTATGCCTGATGCAAATGAAACTAACTACTTGTCTGTGCCAACCTCTTGCAGTTGTCTAAGCTTTCTACCTTCTTTCATTTAAATAGGTTGCTTGCTGCTGAATGCTTACAGTATCCCTTTATTTGAATAGATTCTGCCTCAGTTCTGCAGTTGGTCGTTCTTTATTTCAAGGCTACTTATGTACATTTACACACACCACCCTCCCAGAGCATCATCTTAGCATTCATCTTTCTAACAAACTTCTCATAATTGTAAGTTTTGTCCTCATTCCAATGTATATGGTATTATTTGACTCTAACTTCACCTGCTCTCCACTTTGCTACGGTTCTTCCATATCAGTCTTGTTAGGGTCTCTTGCTGTATATCTCGGTTTAAAGAAGTCTTCTTGTCATTTTTTTATGCACTCCGGCTACAGACACCTGTGCTATTAGGAAAACATTTAGGTACCAATTCTTTAAAATACACATAGTGTGCTTTTGTTGCACTCATAGGAGTATTTCTCTCCCACTTCAAGCAGAGTGTATCAAGCCACCTTCTACAGAGTACTTGCAAAATAGCCTCTTATGCATTGTTGCATCTAAAAAGTGCACTCAACAGTCAAACTTTGTCACATTCAGTTCTTTATCGCATATGTAAAACACCACGCCACCACCAATTACAGTAACACCACTATCAATGTAAAAGCCACCACCAATAAAAAAAAAAAACACCACTCCCTCTCCGGCGGTTCCTACCAGTTTCGGGCTCGGCCCTTTTCATGTTTCCTCTCACAAGGGTTGTCGTTGGGAGCCAAACATTATTAAACACTTCCTTATGTGGCTTATTCCATTACAGTTTGCTCTGCCACAGGTTCTCATTTTATAATTCTTAATGCAAAAAATATTTGAAAGAACTTGTAGGATGAGCTCTTTACCACTTCCAAATATCTTATCCTAAGTGGAAAAGTTGTAAATGAAAAAGGATCTAAATGACAGTTTTTTCTTTAATCCCTGCTTGAACCATACCGAAACAATACGACTCAGCAGAAGCTTTAAAGGTTGCAACTCTGTTGATGTAAAGTTTCAGTCCCCTTCAGCTTCTCATGGCTGAATCAGCTTCTTCTCAGAATTGGTTCTCCTCTCTAGAGGACAACTCCAGGAGTGATTGTCGATATCAATGGCCCTACTGCATCCAAATATTGATTTGTGTCTCTGCCAGGAAGAGAAGCAGGATGTCCTCTGTGTTGGTAGACATTTGCTCCAGACGCCCCTAGTGGCATAATGTGCCCTTACAATTATGACAATCCCCTCTGGCACCTGTGGTGCCCAACCAAACTACTCTAGTTAAAGACGTGGTGCCAGAAATTCTATTACCTACAAGCTGCCTGCTAGCTTAAGTTGAAAATGAGCACTCTAACCTTTAAGTTCTTATCGTCTTCTGGCTGACTTCTTTGCTAGCATAGAAAAGCCAAGCAAGTCGTTACTTTCTGTAGACTATGAAGTCTTTGTTGCAATATTAAGTCAAAAAGGGCATATAATGTGACACATTTGTATATTTGCAAGCTACACATAGAAGCATACTCTTCTCCCTGATTAAATATACCAAATTTTCAATCGATGCAACACTCCAGGATCCCCGTACATTTAGCAACCCCTAGGAAATAACAATCCGTATTTAAGAATTTAGAATAGAGTCTTGATGTTGGAAAGCTAGATGCACTATTCAACAAGTACATGAATAATCAGATTTGAGATGCCTTAATAGTATAAGTAAGTATCCAACAATATTTTACTTGAGCATACAAACTCCTCAGTGTGCCTACTTGCAGGAACTTTTCACACTACAGAACATCCACCAGCAATGTCAGTCATAGCTTGAGTCTACTTGTAGAAGTCTTGATGGTCACCTAACTGCCTTTAACCAAATTGCTTCACAGAATGGTCTAGGAAGTATGCAAGGTTGAATTATCCTTGTGTCCGTAAATATTGGATAAAAAAAGGCTTGTTATCCAGTTAGATTTTGTTGTTTGTACTCTCTGACCTCTTCAAAGATTGTCTCCTGGCTATTGCTACTTTTACAGATTTCTAAGGAAAAACAGTGGAATACATTTTTCTGCCAACGTTCCTAAACTGGATATTTACTACTAGAAGATAAGATGTCTGTCCACAATTTTCTATGGAGGAACCCATTTGTAAAATGTATACTGAGTGATATCCCGCACAACCATATTAATAGGTATTCAGTTTTGCTTACAGTCTTAGTTCACTGTGAATGCAAGGTATAGTTTGAAGGCATCCTGTAACGGTCAGTTTTTTTCTCTTCTTTTTCCAGTAATAATGTCTTACTACTTGAATGTGGATATTTAGTTTGTATATGAATCACCTAAACAGAGAACAATTAATTACTTTTGTTTTGAGAAAAAATAGTGCATTAAGCAACCTTTGTAATTTTTTTTTTTTTTTGTAAATATCTATTTCAGATGGCAGGACAAGCACTGACAGCATGGTGGTCCAGAATGAGGCCGTACTACACCAAGGTACATCAAGAGATGTGGGTTGGTATTGCCATTATGGGCTACTTCTACTACAAGCTATCATATGGTGGTAAGTTTCATGTATTTTCTTCTTTGCACTGTTATTTCTCTATAATACATGTGGTGTTCTGCATCTGTATTCATTTGGCATATTTGGATCTTAAGCTTTCCTTAATGGGATGCAGAGTCTTCAATGTGCTCTGATTAATTAATTCTGCTCTATTTAACAACAGGGATGGCTTGTTAACTCTGACTCTGCATTACAATTTGCATTGCACGCAGGCTACTTAAAAATACCATAGCTGCCAAGCCTGTTTCCTTAATAGTGTGTCACAGAGACTGAGCGTGAGGATTTGCTGTTGTGCGTTTTATAAATATGTTGATAACATTGATAGCGCATGAAGTTCAAGCATCAGTACTGCAGAAGTCACAAATTGTTGACCCTGATTTACAGCTTGAACACTAAAATCAGAGTGCAAAATACATGGACTTGAATAAAAGATAAGAGGATCAACGAGTTAATTTTCTGGCCATTTCATTGCTATATAGTCTCCTCCATTCAAATTGGGGTTTTTTGTTTGCAAGATCTGTTTTATTGAATTTTAAAGAGCACAAAGATGCGTCTTGTATGATACAGAGCACAGATTGCAAAGTGACAGTAGTACATTAAAAAAGTGTTGCATACACATCTACGTGCGTTGACTAGGTACCAATCTGTGTACGTTCCTCTTGGGTAGTTAAGTCTATTTAGTCCCCTAGTCTGTTCCAAATCCTTTTTGAATTTTTTAAAAATAATTTCTCTGCGTCTTCAGCCCCAAGATATGAATGCTTTTACGCTTCTACGAAAAACTGTTTATTGTTTATAATGTTGCTTTTTGGCACCCCTTTGGGACTAAGTGTTCAGCTAAAAGTGCTTAGTTTTTTTACTGTTTAAAAGCTTTAGTATCCAGTATTGTAAACCTCACATTATTTTAGTAGAGTATCTCTGGATTCTGTCTAGCCTATCTTTACTTTGTTCTTGAGATGCTGGTGCCACCTATATGTGCTTGGCAGTATGGTCTGGACTGTTCCCATGAGGCACAGGGTCAAGACTGATTTGCATATGTTTGGGTCTGAACTGGGCTGACGAAGTGAGCTAAAGAACGGTGATGGATTCAACCCAGGTCTGTGACTGGGGGTGAGTATCTGAAACGTTTCAGCACTCCATCCATCATCTCTTTGTGTTTGCTTTGTTTGCCCTAAGTTGGATGGGTATGCCCAGACGTGGGTCCCTTGCTCACTTTACCACTGGATTCAAGCTAGCCTGGCTGATGAGGGGTGTTACCTCGAAACCGGTCCCAGGATGCTTGTTTCCGTTCCAGAGAAGAACTGGTTTGGCAGTTCGGTCTGGACTGCTCCCATGAGGCACAGTGTCAAGACTGATTTGCATTTGGCTGGATCTTAACTGAGATGGCGAAGTGAGCTAAAGAATGATGATAGATTCAACCCAGGTCTGTGACTGGGTGAGTGTCTGAAAAGTTTCAGCACTCTGTCCATCTCTTTGTGTTAACTATATGTGCTTGGTAGCAAGACTTCAGTCTTTTTTCACCATACAGTTTGTGTGTTTAATGCACACAATTCACTGGCATGAAAATAAATTGTAACCATGCTACATATTGTTGTGGAGTATGGATTGTCTAGCTATGGAAGACTTGTGGCATTTAGCTCAACAGTAAGTCAAGTTTTGCAATTTGGCTGCTTCTTAACACTTGCCAATGAAGTTCTTCTTTGGATCGTAAGTTGTAAGTGTTAATCATGAATTCTCTTCCAGGGGATCCTCATCAATAGTCAAAAGCACTGAATATTTCCGCCCATGTGCGGGGACCCCGGAAATAATAAAAATGATATATGAAAAACATATATATACACAGCTCTATATATATAGAAACATAAATCATTTTTTCTAATACCAATGCAGCTCTCGTATAGGAGGCTAAACAATGTAATAAAACACATAAGCTGCTTTTGCAAATATACATAATATATGTATAAAAACACATGAGAGCAAGATGCACTTGAACTCTGTTTTTAATGAGTAAATCTCATGAGCAAACTGCAAAAGAAAAGCAGGCATTGTTAGCCTACAGGCTGCATTATAAACCAACATAGAAAATGAAAGCAATCTTCCATAAAAACTGGCACGTGCTTTTAACCCCTTCGCTGCCAGGCGTTTTCCCCTCCTGTGCCACGCCCTTTTTTGGCTATTTGGGGTAGTGCGTGCTTAGACCCCTGTAACTTTTTGACCACATAAGGTATCCACGCCAAATTTGCGTCCTTTTATTCCAACATCATGGGGATTCTAAAGGTACTCAGGGTTTGTGGATTCTCCCAGAGGGGTCACAGAAATTAGCCAAAATACAGCAAAATGTTGGGTTTTTTTCGGAAAAATTGGAAAAACGGGTTGCAAATGAAAGCATCTGGGTTTTTCCCTGCAAATGTTATCAAAATAGGGTTTGTGGGGTTGGAATCGCCATTTTCCCAGCTTTTCGGGGATACCAGACTTTTGTCAGAAACCCAACATTTTTTACACAGTTTTGGCATTTTTCTGGGACATAGCCTAATTTTGCTATTTTTTGTGCTTTTGACCTCCTTCCAGTTAATGGCAGAAATGGGTACAAAAGCAATAATGGATCCTGGAAAGCTATACATTTCCGAGAAGAAGACAAAATTCTGAATTCAGCAAGGGGTCATTTGTGTAGATCCATCAAGGTTTTTTTTATAGAAACTAACAGTTAAATATAGGATAAATTAAAAATTAGTTGAAAAAAAAAGCCTTTTGTGTCAACGTTTTCACCTGTAACTTCTTCTAATTATGACAGCTCTTTGAAAGCAATATACCATTACATCCGCTGGACATTACTGGTTGTGGGGATATATAGGACTTGTAGGTTCACCAAGAACCCGACGAACCCAGAGCCAAAAACTGAGCAGCAACTTGCAATGGTTTTTTATTATGTACCGGGTATATAGTAATTATTCTGTAAAAATGTGTACATGGAAAAATCGGTATGAAAGACACCTATGTATTTCTGAAATGGGAACAAAATATAGAGTTTAGAAACAGTAGATATTAGCACATTTCTGAAATTGGGGATACTCATACTAGCATGAGAATTATCAGTCATTTTTTAGAATGACTTCTTTTTTACACTATCTTTCATTTGGATGGCAGAAATGCATCGAAAGTCAATAGATAATAACAGTTCCTTTACAAAACTGAATTACACTAAGTCTCCCGATAAAAATGGTACCTCACTTGTGTGGGTAGGCATAGTGCCCGCGACAGGAAACGGCGCAAAACGCAACGTGTTCACAACTCAATATCGCAGTGAAAATGTACCCTTTTTTGGCAAAGTGCCTAGCTCTAGTTTTTGAACCCTAGCTCTACGGGCACCTTGGGAAACCTAGCAAACCTATACATTTTTGAAAACTAGACACCTAGGGGAATCCAGGATGGGGTGACTTGACGGCCTCCCACCAGGGTCTGTTACCCAGAATCCCTTGCAAACCTAAAAAATTGACAAAAAAACACATTTTCCCCACATTTCTGTGGTGGAAAGTTCCGGAATCTGCGTGGATCCACAAATTTCCACCCACCCCGCGTTCCCCAAAGTCTTACGAGAAAAACGGTACCTCACTTGTGTGGGTCGGCCTAGTGCCCGCAACAGGAAACGGCGCAAAACGCAACGTGGTCACACCTCAATTTCGCAGTGAAAAATGACCCTTTTTTGGCAAAATATCTAGCTGTAGTTTTTGAACCCTAGCTCTGCGGGCACCTTGGGAAACCTAGCAAACCTATACATTTTTGAAAACTAGACACCCGTGTGCTTCCAGGGAGGCATGGCTTGCGTGGATCCCCCAACGTTTCATTACCCAGAATGCCCTGCAAACCTCATTTAGCTGAAAACATCACCTTTTTCACACATTTTTGTGTGGGAAAGTTGAGGCATCACCGGGCTGACACAAATTTCCTACCACCCAGCGTTCCCCCGGGTCTCCCGATAAAAACGGTGCCTCACTCGTGTGGGAGGCCCAAGTACCCGCGACAGGCAAGGCCTCAAAACGTATTGAGGCAACATGAAAATTGCCTACCTCAAAACGACCTGGTTTTGCAAGGGGGGTCACCTGGGTTTTTGGCCCGGTGCTCGGCGGCCACCTAGGGGAACCTACCAAACCCACACATTTCTGAAAACTAGACACCCAGGGGACTCCAGGGAGGTATGGCTTGCGTGGATCCCCCCACGTTTCCTTACCCAGAATGCCCTGCAAACCTCAAATTTTGCTGAAAAAATCACCTTTTTCACACTTTTGTGTGGGAAAGTTGAGGCATCACCGGGCTGACACAAATTTCCTACCACCCAGCGTTCCCCCGGGTCTCCCGATAAAAACGGTGCCTCACTCGTGTGGGAGGCCCAAGTACCCGCGACAGGCTAGGGCCCAAAACGTATTGAGGCGACATGAAAATTGCCTACCTCAAAACGACCTGGTTTTGCAAGGGGGGGGGGGTCACCTGGGTTTTTGGCCCGGTGCTCAGCGGCCATCTAGGGGAGGGCAGAAAGACTGTAATAATTGGGGGGTGGGGTGGGGGTATGGGCCTGCCCGTTTTGGGCAGCCCCACCCCTATATTTTTTTACAATTCCCTGGTGTCTAGTGGGCTTTTTGCCCCCCCCAGGGGGGCAGATTGGGGGCCGATGCCCCATCTGCCCCCCGGGGGGGCAGAAAGACTGTAGTAATGGGGGGGTGGGGGGCATGGGCCTGCCCGTTTTGGGCAGCCCCCACCCCTATTTATTTATTTATGTAACTTCCCTGGTGTCTAGTGGGCTTTTTACCCTCCGGGGGGGCAGATTGGGGGCTACTGCAGGCAGGGGGGGCAAAAAGACTAAATAATGCCCAAAATATTTGGGGGGAGCAAAGGCCCTTGCCCAAGGGGCTGCTCCCCCCTCCCTGGTGTCTAGTGGGTGGATCCCTGCTTGGGGATCGCCCTCCTGTGGCGATCCCCAAGCAGGGATCCACTGGGCAAGGGTACCATTGGAAAGGGGAGATTCTCCCCTTTCCAACGATACCTCTCCCATCTTTGTACGTGCTCAGGGAGCTGAGATAGCCCCCTGAGCACGTACAAAGTGAAACCTGAAATGAGCCTCTTGGCTCATTTCAGTTTCACTTTCACTATAATGACGTCGGCGCGACGTGCGCGCCGATCGTCATTGCAGTGAAAGGGGGGGGGGCCTCGAGTGCTGGGGAAGCTCTTCCCCAGCTCCCGAGGCTATTTTGCACGAAAGGGAATCCCTCATGACGAGCTGGACTCGTCATGGGCATACAAGGGGTTAAGGCAGCCATGACCCCTAGCTTCCCATCATGCCTCAGGGGTGACAGGTCAGTTCTTTCCGGCTCCTGCTTTCAGGACCCTGGATTCACAGCTCTCTACATTTTTTTCTTTTCTGTCAAAAATTCCTTATTTTTGTGTGGTTTTCTTGACTTCACTCAACATACTTTGATAATAGAGTGAGAGTTAAACCATTTTTTTGTGGCGGAAAGATCTTTTCTGTCAAAAATGCCTTCTTTGTATGATCCTTGCCCTGCCTGTGGCAAAAAGGCCAAGTCAGACACACATGATGTGTGCATTCTCTGCCTTCTTGAGTCTCACTCTCCTGCCTCCTGTCAACACTGCTGGAAGTTATCTAAAAGAACAGTCAAAGAGAGGGAGAGAATCTGTCTTTATGGCCTCTCAGAAAGAGGTCGGTCTCCTGTAAGAACAAAGAGGACGCGTTCGTCGAGGAGCAATGTCCCAATATGTTCCCCTTTGGCGTCGGGCTCTGCGTCGAAGGTACTGGCGGAGTCGTCAACGAGGGCCTTGGCACAGGAGCGCCGTTCTTCAACTTCAAAAGCCAAGTCTCCATTGGTGTTAGAGCAGGGTCCGGCGTCGAGACAAGATCCTCCGCCGTCGACTCTTCAGCGATGATCGACGCCAAGACATAAGTCAACATCTTCGACGTCGAGACCGAAGCCCTCATCGGCGTCCCAGCGCAGATCAACGACGAAGCAGAGGTCATCGGATGTTCAATCGTCGAGGCATAGGCCTCCGTCGATGTCAGCAAGACACTCGACATCGAGGCAGCAGTCTGTCGTTTTCACAGCTGGCGTCGAGACACGGTCCTCCGTCGAAGGAAAGGCACTCGACATCAAGGATGGACCCTCTGTCTAAGCAAGGACGATCGCTGTCGAGACAGGAATCTCCGTCGATGCGGCGCTCTGCGTCGAGGCACAGTCCACCGTCGAAACGAAGATCTACATCGAGGCAGGAGTCTCCGTCGATGCGACGCCCTGCGTCGAAGCCCAATCCTCCGTCGAAACGAAGAAGATCGGCGTCGAGATACAGGTCTTCGCCGAGATCAAGAAGATCGACATCGAGACAAAGAACTCAGTCGCGGATGGCGTCTAAGCAGATGTCTCCTTCGACGTCGAGAGCAGGCTCCCACCGTTCCATTGCCAGGTCTGGTTCTCCAGAGGTGGTTATTTCGTCCTCAAGTAGCCAGGATTCTCCCTCTGGTCATCCACGTTCAGTAGAAAAGGCTCATCAAGAAGGACGGAAATCTCCACGTCGTTCACTTTTCTCCCAGATAGATGCGACCATTACACCTCTGGGCTGATCATACACAGCCGGCAGGGGTTAGACGGGATCCCAGTCCTGCTCACAAGTAGCCTCTGGCTTGCCTAGCACAAGATGTGGATCTTTCTCCACCAAGAGGAAGAGCTCGTACTCGCTCTCCTGCACCGCCATCCAGAAGGAGATCACACAGCAGAAGACGAGACAGGTCTCCAACGCTTTCTACCTCCTCTACATACTCCTCAAAAAGAGACTATCCTTACTGACAGTCCACCGTCGAGGATCTCTCCGGTGGACGATGTAAGCACATTCCAGGCCGTGCTTTCCAGGGGGGCTACCAAACTGAATATTCCTATGCCTGTTCAGCAGAATACTTCGGTTATTTTCGAAACTTTGAACCAGAAGACGTCCTCTCGCCCATTACTTCCATTGGTACCGGGGCTTCTTAAACCTGTTAAGGACATCTTTCTTACGCCGGCCACTCTCAAGACTGCACCGGCGAGAATTCTAAAGAAGTATCGTCCGCCAGAGGGGGAATCCCTCCTTCTTGAAGTCGGATCCAAAACTGGACTTTGTAATTGTGGCTGCTGCCAGAAAAACCCACTCAGTGGCCTCCTCGTCCACAGTACCATGAGACCAGGAGAGCAAGACCACAGTACCATGAGACCAGGAGAGCAAGACGCAAGACTCATGGGGAGAAAAGTATGTGGCACTTCTGCATCCATGCTTAAAGTCTCCAGTGCGTCAGCTCTATTGGGGCTCTACGATAGAGCTTTGTGGGACTCTCTACAGCACTTTACAGAAAAACTACCCAAGGAAGACCGTAAGGACTTCAAGGAAGTTTTACAAGAGGGCAGCTTTGGTGGCGAATCTAGTAATTAGTGCTGCGGCGGATGGAGCTACACTTTCAGCACACTCCCACGCCCACGGAATCTGTGCCAGAAGATCTTCATGGCTTCGCCTGACTGCATTGAAGCCAGAGGCGCTGTCCCGGATTCGCAACCTACCATTTTCTGGTTCGTTGTTTGGCTCGCACACCGATGAAGAGATGGCATGGATGTAGACCGAGCTCGATACCCTGAAGGCGGTGGGGCTGGAGGAAAAAAAAAGTTTTGTTGCCGTTACCGCAATACTGATCGCCGCTCCTTCCAACAGAGGGTTCAAACCCCTCATTGGCAAAAGAACCACAACCAACAAGGTCAGCAGAAAGCACAGTATCCAAGCCGGTGATCCAAGAGGGGAAGAGGAGGGAACCGTAAGTCCTCTACCTCGACGAAAGCTCCAGCCAAGCAAGGAGTGCCTGCTCCCTCCTTTACCGTTAACCACTCCAGTAGGAGGAAGTGTTGCGAACCATTTGCAAGAGTGGTGAGCCATCCCGAAGGACCAGTGGGTGTTGGCTACGCTGCAGAATGGGTACTCTCTCTGTTTCCGACATCGTCCTCCCTCGATCCCTCCGGTACCGTCATCATGCTACCTGGTCAACATGCTGCAGAGGGAAGTGGGTATCCTTCTCCAAAAATCAGCCATAGAGAAGGTTCCACGATCCCAAAGAGGTTGAGGAGTTTATTCCAGATACTTCCTGGTAAAGAAAAAAGATCAAAAGTTGGAATACAGACCCATTCTGGATCTGCAAGCACTCAAGTCCTTCAAATGAGAAAATGTTTGCATGTTGGCTCTCTATCAAATATATCCTCACCTCCGCAAAGGGGATTGGATGTGTTTGCTGGATCTGCAAGATGCCTATTTTCATATAGCGATAAATCTGCATCACCGGCAATATCTACGATTCATAGTCGTAACATCCCACTATCAGTTCAAAGAGCTGCCCTTCGGGCTGAAATCAGCTCCCCTGGTGTTAACGAAGCGTATGGCAGTAGTGGCAGCTGCTCTGCAACGCAGAGACATCTTCGTCTACCCTTATCTGGACGATTGATTGCTGAAAGGCCCCTCTCCCCAGAGTGTGATGAACCATTTCCAGCAGTGCCAAAGGGTTTTGTCAAAAACTGGGCCTACACGTGAACTTCGAGAAGTCGACGCAGCAACCCACTCAAACAATCCACTACCTGGGGGCGCTGATAGACTCAGAGCGAGGAAAAGTGTTACCTCTGGAGGAGAGTCAATTATCTATCATTCAGAAAGGCAGACAGATTTTGAAGAGCGGTCTGTCTTCTGTGCATCAGATCGCCTCCCTGCTAGGATCGATGGCATCCTGCATGGTTCTGGTGCCCAATGCCAGATTGAAAATGCGTCCTCTACAGCAGGATCTAGAGGACAATTGGGATCAACTATCTTCTAGCTGGGAAGACAAAATGTGTCTATCACGCGCAGTCAAAGCATCCATTCCGTGGTGGATGAAGAAGCACAACCTGAGGGTAGGAGTACAGTTCCATCAAACTCCTCCCTCTCAGACTCTGATCACAGACTCATCCCTGCAAGGATGGAGAGCCCACATGGGGTCTCTCCAGACACAAGGCCTATGGTCCTCAAGGGAGCAATTGTACCACTTAAACATGCTGGAGCTAAGGGCTGTTCATCTGGCTCTCAAGGCTTTCCTCCCTTCGATTCAGGCGAGTTCCATCCTAGTACAGACGGACAATACCACCACCATGTACTACCTGAACTAACCGGGAGGAACTTGTTCGAGGACTCTATCTTTGGAGGCACAGACCCTTTGAGACTGTCTTCTGGCGAGTAAGCTATCCATCACAGCAGTTCCCCTGCCGGGAGATCAGAATTCTCAGGCGGATGCCCTCAGCCATCACTTCGATTAACAGCAGGACTGGGTCCTCAACGACAAGGTGGTCGACGGCATCTTCCAAGCTTGGGGCCATCCAACCATAGACCTGTTTGCGGACGATGAAAACACAAAATGCCGAGACTTCGCCTCAAGGTTCTACCAACCAGGATCGAAGGGGAATGCCCTTTTGATCAGCTGGTCAGGGACATTTGTGTACGCCTTTATACCCCTGCCTCTTATCCCGAAGGTGGTGACTAAGCTATCTGTCGGGCACCACAATGATACTGATTTGCTCCGGACTGGCTGAGGTATTGGTGGTACCCGGACCTTCTACATCTGTCAGTCTGCCCACACAAGAGGCTGCCGTGTAGACCGGACCTGCTATCCAAGATGAACGGGAGGATTCATCACCCCAACCTTGTGTCACTGAGCTTGGCAGCATGGCTCCTGAGGTCCTCCAGTATGGGCATTTAGGTCTTCCCCAGGACTGCATGACCATATTGAAGGAGGCAAGGAGACCTTCTACAAGACATTCTTATGCCTGGAAATGGAAACGTTTTCATTTGGTGTATGCAAAATAATTGTAATCCCACCAAGGGGCAGAAGGAGGTAGTTTTGCCCTATCTGCTTCACCTAGCCAGAGCAGGTTTGAAATTCTCATTGATTAAGGTACACCTGGCTGCCATTACGGCGTACAGGCGTTCTCCTTCTCAACCCTCGTTCTTTCAGCTACAGGTGGTGAAGGATTTTCTGCAGGGTCTCAAGAAGGTCTACCCTCCGGTCCGACCTCCTCCACCTCCTTGGGAGCTGAACTTGGTACTGTCAAAATTGATGGGTCCACCCTTTGAGCCTATCCACAAAGCAACCTTACAACACCTTAAGTGGAAGGTAGCTTTCTTGGTAGCTATCACCTCAGCTCGTAGGGTGAATGAGATACAGGCACTCTGTTCTAAAGAGCCCTACTTGGTCTTTCATCTCAATAGGGCAGTCCTCAGAACTGGGGCTGGGCGTAGTTGGCGTAGCGCCACTACGCAGAATTTTGGAAAAAAATGTGTGGAAAACGAGCGCACATCCTGAGGGTCCGTGTGCCTGGGACAGGGGTTCCTGGTGTCTGGGCAAGCTCCCTGATCTCCCCGGCCTGGCTAGGTTGAGAAGCAGGGACCGGCCTGGGTTTTGGTCAGGGCCTGGTGTTTGGGAGCCTGCGGCCTGCCAATTGTCCATCTGCCAGGAACAAGGGTCCCTGGTGCGGAGCCCCGGAGACCTGCAAGGATCCATGGGTCCCGAGCAGTCCTCCCCCCGGCGGCTCGGCCCCAGGAGCGCCTGCGGGCCTCCCCATGCCTGAGGCCAAGAATGGGGTCTCCGAGCCCTGCAGCCCCGAGCCCTGCAAGGGCAGGCGGGAGCCCTCCCGCGAAGGCTCAGGGCAGGCAGATTGGTGTTATTTCAGTCCCGGCCATCTGGTCGTGCGCAATGCTTTCCAATGGGGCGACCAGATGGCCGGGCCGGCCTGGAAGTTCCAATGAGGGCTCATTTACCTCCCGGATCCCAGCCAGGGCTCCAGGAGGTCGGGCATGTTCACGCCTAGGGTACCCTGAGCCTCACAGTGCGCACGGGTTCCCAGCAAGAGGGGTAGCCTTCCTCCGGATTACTAGGGGCAAGGTATGCCTGGACACCCCTCCCGGGCTGGCGGTTCTCTGCCGAGGACCAGATGGGATATGTCCGGTCAACACCTCCCTAGGCATCCGGGGCTCCTTCCTCCGGCCCACAGCGTGGCAAAGTGCCCGGGGCGGGCTCCATGGTTCCCGGGCAGTCCTCGTCCGGACCAGAGAGCTCCGGTGGTCCTTCCCCGGGCTTGAGTCCCAGCCGGGGTCCCCGAGCCCCCGGGTAGCGGAACCCCGAGCCCTGTGTGGGCAGGCGGGAACCCTACCGCAAAGACTCTGGGTGGGCAGAT
This sequence comes from Triturus cristatus, assembly GCF_964204655.1. NCBI lineage: Eukaryota > Metazoa > Chordata > Amphibia > Caudata > Salamandridae > Triturus > Triturus cristatus. Next base: position 841,209,460 of record NC_140592.1, read on the forward strand.
GTGAGCTTTTTTCGGTCCCGGCCATATGGTCGCACCTCTCCCCTCGGCCATCTGGTCACGCGCAATGATTTCCAATGGGGCGACCAGATGGCCGGGCTGGCCTGGAAGGCTTATTTGCCTCCCGGATCCCAGCCAGGGCTCCAGGAGGTCAGGCGCGTTCGCGCCTGGGGTCCCCTCCGTCACTGAGTGCGCAGGTTACCAGAAAGGGGGGTAGCCTTCCTCTGGGTTAGTAGGGGCAGGGTGTGCTGGGAACACCCCTCCCGGGCTGGCAGTTCTCTACCGGGGACCAGATGGGCTAGGACCGGACAACACCTCCTAGGTGTCTGGGGCTCCCTGCCCCGGCCCGCTGTGTGGCAAAGTGCCCGGGACAGGCTCCATCGGTCCCTTGGCAGTACTCACCGCCAGGCGTCCGGGCCCTGAGAGCGCCTGCGGACCTTCCCGTCTTGCGGTGCGCACAGGTTACCAGAAAGCGGGGTAGCCTGCCTCCGGGTTAATAGGGACAGGGTACTCTCTGACCCCTCTCGGCCTAGCGGTCCGCAGCTGGACGGGCCAGGATGCTGCCCCAGATGGGGTCCGGCGGGCCTCCCCCTGCTTGGCTGGGTCCAGGGGCATGTGGAGGGCGGCCTCCCCAACCCAGGCTACGTCCTCAGTCCTGCCGCGTGGCAGGGTGCTCGAATGAGGTCCCGCATGTCCGGGGAGGCTTCCCCTTCGCCTCCAGGCCCGGGAGCCCAGGCTGGGTCCAGGGGCCCACCGGGCTCCTGCTCGTGTGCTCCAGCCATGGACCCCATCCCCCAGCCTGCTGCCCCGCCAAAGGCCCAGGACAGGGTTCCATCCTACCCGGGGAGCCTCCCCTTGCTCGGCTGGGTTCAGGGGCTCCCTGCGGCCCGGGGGTGGGTGGCCTCCTTATTTCCGAGGTCCCTGCACATGGGCGGGAATCTTCAGTGCTTATGACTTTGATGAGGATATCCCTGTAAGAGAACTAGGATTACAGGTAAGTAACTTATCCTTACTGTTTGAGGTACTCAAAGAGCAGCCAGAATGTTGTGCTTCATTTGCCTTTTATTTTCAGGGTGTTTGCAGTTTTGTTTTATATTAACCACCATGGTGTTACTAAACATTGCCACTTTCCAACAATGGCTACCAAAGTTGTGTGTTACTTACTTATTACCTAAAAATACTAACGGCCAGATGCAGAGGACTTGAACATACATAGTACTGTTTAAATGTCACTGCAGATTGTATTGCTTGTTTTAATTAATATTTTTGGAGGGTATTAATATACTGCACTTCAAGGCCCCAGGACTGCATAACACAGAACAAGCAACACCTTCAAGCGTGTGTTGGCTATAGAGCTACCATGATCAAAGGAAGCAATGCACACATATAAGTTCTGACGGTGGAGTGGGTTGTGGGTGGATTAAAAAAGAGTCTGATGTAGAAGGATTGTGGTTGTGCGCCATTTCCTGAATATCCGGAAGAAAGGGTTGGTCTTAAATAAAGGTTGAACTGATCTATAGGTTGAGAGCACGGGAGGAGAAAGCCAGTCTAAATATTTTTAATTTTCTTGCGAGGTGTCATCCAGTTTGTGCTACAGGTGGTGGGAGGGATGTCTGTATGATGACGCAAATGTATGCAACACAGAAAAGGTTATTGTTTAATGCATGTTAATATTTGATCAACTTCATTAAATTAGGGTCATCCACCTCCTCGTTGCATCTTTTAGTTTGAAGTTTCTTAAATATTGTACATGTGGTAACACATTGTAATATGGAAAGGAAGAGCATCATGGTGAGTTTTACACTGCGTTGAGCTACAGTAATGGTCTTACTGTTTATTTTCTAGGTAAAAAAGCAGCAGTGAAAGACAGTAAGTATATTTTTATTTATTTGTCTCACAAAATGCGTGGTGCATGATGTTGTTTAAAAATATTTCATGTTTCAATATAAAAGTTTATTGACGTTTTAAAGAGCAAATAAGACTCGCATTGCAGCCTTGTAAAATTTGCAGCCCCTGATGTAATCTTCCACTTACCCCGTTCCCTACCAAAATTAAAATATCCTCACCATCTCTAAACCCAGACCATGCCCCCTCATACCCCCCAATAAACTACATATGTTTGGTCAAACCCAGCCGAACCTGCCTGCCCGCCCTTCTCTCGATTAGAATCCCCATGTCCTCTATAGGATCTCACACGAGATCTTGTTCCAGAATATTGAGCATCCATAGTCGTTTTGGTCATGTGCGATCTTTACAGTCACTGGCTAAATATGCTACCAATTGTCTGCATGTTTTCTGTAAGAGTTTGCCAGTATTCTGTGTGCTGTAAGTAAACGTTTTACCCTGAAAGAGGACTAGATCTTCTTCAGTCACAATGCCGGTGACTGCACCTTAACAGTTCGCAGAAGTGCTATTAAAACTTGTTTTGCTGATACTTTGTTTCTGTAAGGCTTTCCAGTGGGACTATTTTGGAGCATATTGCCAGAGCAATCTCTCTGGCCAGCTGTATATTATCTGATATGTTGATTGATTGATACGTTTGGTTATTTATGCTCTTTCCTGTCGGATGTTCGATGGCTTCCCACATTCCTTCCAGCCTGTTCTCCTGCAGACCTGTTAAACACATCAAAAAGGTTGGCAAATAACACCATCTATCATGTAATGGCTCATTTGGATCAGCCCTTGGCAGAGGCATTTCCTGTAAGAAGTATATATCACACCTAAGCATGGCCGTTAAACATTTTATGTGGTTTCATGCATAGGACAAGTCTTGTTTTATAGAAAGCTTCTGCTGTCTTTCTGAGCAGGTCGTAACATCTCATGCCCTGGCTCCTGCTTAAGTTTACTTGAAATATGACCGTTTCCTTGGCAGGATCACCTCTTCTTTCTTGTAGCCCACCTCCCTCCTGATGACAGAATAAAAATCTATTACTGTGGTAAAATTCATAACACCACTGTTCCGGGGACAAATTATTATATCTGCACGTTTCAACCTTTTTCCAGTAACTAAAGGATTGGTCCACCTTGGTCACACAAGTCTTAATCTCTGCTTCCCACCTTGATTGATATTAACCATGTGCTTTTTAGAATCCTAGTGATTCCATGCATCACTATTGTGTACATTCAGATACTCTCTTCCTGCTAGTTCTTTGTCTTTCACTCCACTGTCCAATTATAGAGGTCTTATCACTTCTGCCTTGATTTCTTGGATTTTATTCGAGTCTGCTGCTCTCTTGCTTCTTCGTTTGGAGGCTCTTTCCCATTCTAGCACTCTCTCTGGAAGCATTGGAAAGTTGTTGTTTTTTTATCTAGGACGATTGTTCTTTTCCTTAGGAATAGCAAAAATGTTGAAGGCCTGTTCAAGGAGTCGGTGTAGGATAGCTTTTCTTGCCATCTGAAGGTAATGCTGATCGGGGAAACTTATCTGTTTTCCCATGCAGGATGTTAGTTGTTGGTTTTAAAGTTTTACACTTTGCTAGGGTGATTGAAGATGGATCTTGATAGACCCAAAGCTTTTTTCTTTTGTTGGAGATCCCGCCACCGGCTCACACGTTTTCCATATGTGTGTGTGTGTATGTATGTATGTATGTATGTATGTATGTATGTATGTATATATATATATATATATATATATATATATATATATATATATATATATATATATATATATATATATATATATATAGTGTGTGTGTGTGTATATATGTATGTATATATATATATATATATATATATATACACACACCCACAACATCCTCAGCAAGTCTTTTTTGTGGCATTGTACAGGCTCAGTCTAGCTTGACAAAGTCTTCTGTGTTTAGTGAAACATGTTTCGGGAGTGGGCTCCTTGATAGTCTTCATTTGTTTACAAAGGTAGTTTTTGTCCCTGTAGAGAAAAGAAAGATGGGCAGGTATTAACCACTGCTGCTTCTGAATTATGCACAGTAGAACATAGAAGTGTATAAAGTCCAACAGATCTGCTTGAGCAATTTGTTGATTTATAAGGTATAACAATAAGCGACCTCAATTGAACCTTCAGAATCCGTTAAAAGGACTGGTATTTTATTATAATTTAGTCCTTCTGGGCTAATTAAAATCTTTCCTGTTCGCATGATGGCTGTATAGTTAACAAGCTCCCGTGACTGTCTACGCTATCCTGCAGGAGCCTGCCAAATCTGCTGCTTGGCATTACAGTAAAAACCCAATCTGCGAGGGAAGTGCTCACCAATTGTGCCTCTGCGGACTGAAATGGTGCCGCGGCTGCTGCCGACGCTGGTCTGGTGGTGGCAAGGCTTACCGGCCTGGAGGCTGAGGGTGCATCCGATCCCCGGGTGTTGGAGTTCCTGACGTGGCGGGGACGGTTTTGGACTAGCCTGGCCCCTGCCGGAATAAAATAATTGGCAGCCGATGGGTGCCCGCATCAGCCGGACTGCGGAGTGAGCTCGGGGCCGGATACAGACGCGGAGCTTGGGGCGTGGGCTCAGTCTGCCCGACTAAAGGCGTGAGCGTCCTGAGGCCTTCCCTGCACTGGTGTGAAAGTTGGTGGCCGTCACAGAAGAAGCACATTGGTGAGTGGCCACCCACCCCCCAGCCCGCATTATCAGCCGCAGATCAGGCTCACCCGGCACCGGGAGTGACTGAAGGAAAAAAAACAGTACTGCGACCGTGCCCCGGGGCTTGAGAAGGCAAAGTGCACCACACCCGAGCGATAAGGGCTGGGAGCCATAAAGTGAGCAGCTGCAGAGAGGAAAACTAAGTGGTGTTCGGTGGAGAGCTTTACCCTGAGCCATCCAGCCTTAAAGGTGGCCAAATAGTACAACTCGGCCACTCCCCTATTATTGTCTGCCAACAGCGCAAGAAGAGTACGGAATGTAGATGTACTCTTAGGACACCCCCGCGCCGCACGGCCACCAGCTGTCGCGTGTGCCCCCTGCCTGCCGCTGCCCTCAGCCTTCCTGAGCCTTCCGGAGCCCTCCCGCCCTCGGGCCACGCCCCCCCCGCCGCCGCTCGCAGCTCCTGCATCCCCGTCTTCCTGTTGCTTCGTTCGGTCCTTGTGCTGTATTTTAATTGTATTGTACTTCTTTTGCTGTGCCAGTACTGTTGCCACCCCCTGTGCTGCTGTCCCCTGCACCCACCCACCCACCCCGCTCCCCGCTTCCCGCCGCCGGGAGTGTGGACACGCCCCCTTCCTCCCCGCTCCCGCCTCCCAGCTGCTCCTCCCTCCCTGCATTTGGCCATAAATGGCGACCGTGCAGCGCAGGTGAGTGTGACCTACTCTTAGGACACCCCCGTGCCGCACGGCCACCAGCTGTCGCGTGTGCCCCCCGCCTGCCTGCCGCTGCCCTCAGCCTTCCTGAGCCTTCCGGAGCCCTCCCGCCCTCGGGCCACGCCCCCCCGCCGCCGCTCGCAGCTCCCGCATCCCCGTCTTCCTGTTGCTTCGTTCGGTCCTTGTGCTGTATTTTAATTGTATTGTACCTCTTTTGCTGTGCCAGTACTGTTGCCCCCCCCCGTGCTGCTGTCCCCTGCACCCACCCACCCCCTGCTTCCCGCCGCCGGGAGTGTGGACACGCCCCCTTCCTCCCCGCTCCCAGCTGCTCCTCCCTCCCTGCACTTGGCCATAAATGGCGACCGCGCAGCGCAGGTGAGTGTGACCTACTCTTAGGACACCCCCGCGCCGCACGGCCACCAGCTGTCGCGTGTGCCCCCCGCCTGCCTGCCGCTGCCCTCAGCCTTCCTGAGCCTTCCGGAGCCCTCCCGCCCTCGGGCCACGCCCCCCCGCCGCCGCTCGCAGCTCCCGCATCCCCGTCTTCCTGTTGCTTCGTTCGGTCCTTGTGCTGTATTTTAATTGTATTGTACCTCTTTTGCAGTGCCAGTACTGTTGCCCCCCCCCTGTGCTGCTGTCCCCTGCACCCACCCACCCCGCTCCCCGCTTCCTGCCGCCGGGAGTGTGGACACGCCCCCTTCCTCCCCGCTCCCGCCTCCCAGCTGCTCCTCCCTCCCTGCACTTGGCCATAAATGGCGACCGTGCAGCGCAGGTGAGTGTGACCTACTCTTAGGACACCCCCGCGCCGCACGGCCACCAGCTGTCGCGTGTGCCCCCCGCCTGCCTGCCGCTGCCCTCAGCCTTCCTGAGCCTTCCGGAGCCCTCCCGCCCTCGGGCCACGCCCCCCAGCCGCCGCTCGCAGCTCCCGCAACCCCGTCTTCCTGTTGCTTCGTTCGGTCCTTGTGCTGTATTTTAATTGTATTGTACCTCTTTTGCTGTGCCAGTACTGTTGCCCCCCCCCCTGTGCTGCTGTCCCCTGCACCCACCCACCCCGCTCCCCGCCGCCGGGAGTGTGGACACGCCCCCTTCCTCCCCGCTCCCGCCTCCCAGCTGCTCCTCCCTCCCTGCACTTCGCCATAAATGGCGACCGTGCGCACGCACAGCGTTGACGCGCAGCGGGCGCGCCGATTGAGCGCCGAAGGTAAGCCCGTCTGCGCCCGTCCGCGGCCGGACCGCGCCTAGCGCCAGGACCCCTGGCCCCCGCAGACCCCAACCCACCCGCCGGACGTACGACACCGCCACCCTCAACGCACTCAATGCCGGCCGATTCCCGGGATGCTTCCAAGCCACCCCGAAACACACCCACGGACCCTTCTGCTGCAACGCCTGCAAGTTCACCTGCATCCGGACCAGCACCGACCAAGACGAGCAACAGCAGCAGCCACCTGAAATGCATCCTGCTCAACACCCGCTCCATCCACAGACACGCCATCGAGCTCTGGAACCTGCTCGACACAACCTCACCAGACGTCGCCTTCCTCACGGAAACCTGGATGAACGCCTCTTCAGCGCCCGACATCGCCATCCCAGACGGCTACAAGATCATCCGGAGGGACCGCGTCAACCAGACTGGAGGAGGCATCGCCATCGTCCACAGGAACACCATCCGCATCACGACCAACACCGATGACACCCTCGCACCCGCCGAGCACCTGCACTTCCAGGTCCACATCAACCCCAAGACCACCCTCAGAGGCACCCTCATCTACAGACCCCCGGGACCACGTACACAATTCAGCGAAGACATCGCCGACTTCATCAGCCCGCACGCCCTCCCCTCCGCTGACTACATCCTCCTCGGGGACCTCAACTTCCACCTAGAGAACAACAACGACCGCAACACCACCACCCTGCTGGACAACCTCGCAAACCTGGGACTCAAGCAGCTGGTCACCACCCCCACCCACTACGCCGGTCACAAACTCGACCCAGTCTTCTCATCTAGCAAGGACGTCGCCTTCAGCCATGCCACCGGACTCCACTGGACGGACCACAGCTGCGTCCACTTCAGCTTCAGAAGGACCACGGTCCACCACCACCAGCAACAGGCTGCACGCAGAAGCTGGAACAAGATCACAGCCGAACAGCTCGCGACCTCCCTGAGCATGAACCCTCCCACCAGCGCAACAAACCCAAGCCAGGCGGCCATCAACCTCGCGAAGTGGATCAGCAACTGCGCAGACGACCTCGCCCCTCTGAAGACCCCGCCTAGCAGACCCGCTAGCAAGAAAGCCCCATGGTTCACCAACGAACTCAAGAGCTCCAAGAAGAACTGCCGAGCCCTCGAGAGAACATGGCGCAGAGACCTAACACCGGACAACATGACTGCCCTCAAGCTCGCCACCCGAAAACACCACCAACTCATCCACACCACCAAGAAAACCGCATTCAAGGAACGACTGGACAACAACGCACACAACAGCAAGGAACTCTTCACCATCGTCAAAGAGCTCTCCAACCCCAACGCCGGAAACGACATCACCCCTTCGCAAGACCTCTGCAACTCCCTCGCCTCCTACTTCCACAACAAGATCGCTGATATACACAACAGCTTCAGCACTCAACAGATGCACGCCACGACTGAAACACCGCCCCCCACCACCACCCTCCGTGCCTGGACCCCGATCAGCACCGAAGACACCGCCCGCACGATGAACTCCATCCACTCCGGATCCCCTACCGACCCCTGCCCTCACCACGTCTTCAACAAGGCCGACGCGGTCATCGCACCCCACCTGCGGGACATCATCAACTCCTCCTTCGACACCGCCACCTTCCCGGAGAGCTGGAAGCACGCCGAACTCACAGCTCTACTAAAGAAGCCATCAGCCGACCCCTCCGACCTCAAGAACTACCGCCCCATCTCTCTGCTCCCTTTTCCTGCAAAGGTCATCGAGAAGACCGTCAACAAACAGCTGGCCACCTTCCTCGAGACCAACGGTTCCCTCGACCTCTCGCATTCTGGCTTCCAGGCCAACCACAGCACCGAGACCGCCCTGATCGCAGTCACCGATGACATCCGAGCACTGCTTGACAACGGAGAAACCGCAGCCCTCATCCTCCTAGACCTCTCCGCGGCCTTCGACACTGTCTGCCACCGTACACTAGTGCAGTGTCTCAGCAACGTCGGAATACAGGGAAAGGCATTGGAGTGGATCACCTCCTTCCTCGCAGGAAGGACACAGAGAGTACGCCTCCCCCCGTTCAGATCTGAAGCCACCGAAGTCATCTGTGGTGTTCCTCAAGGCTCCTCGCTCAGTCCTACCCTCTTCAACATCTACATGAGCCCTCTCGCAGACATCGCACGCCAGCACAACCTCAACATCATCTCCTACGCCGACGACACCCAGCTGATTCTCTCCCTCACCAACGACCCCGCCACCGCCAGAGCCAACCTTCACGAAGGGATGAAAGAGGTAGCCGAATGGATGAGGAACAGCCGCCTGAAACTGAACTCGGACAAGACTGAAGTCCTCATCCTGGGATCCTCACCCTCCGCCTGGGACGACTCGTGGTGGCCCCCCGCCCTAGGCAGCGCACCCAAACCAACAGACCACGCACGCAACCTGGGCTTCATCCTGGACTCCTCCCTCTCCATGACCAGACAAGTCAACGCCGTCTCCTCGTCGTGCTTCAACATCCTGCGCATGCTACGTAAGATCTTCCGGTGGATCCCCACCGAGACCAGGAAGACGGTCACCCAGGCCCTCGTCACCAGCCGTCTGGACTACGGCAACGCCCTCTACGCCGGAACCACCGCCAAACTCCAGAAGAGACTCCAGCGGATCCAGAACGCCTCAGCACGACTCATCCTGGACATCCCCCGTCGCGGCCACATCTCCGGACACCTGAGAGACCTGCACTGGCTCCCGGTCAACAAGAGGATCACCTTCCGACTCCTCACCCACGCACACAAAGCCCTACACAACCAAGGCCCAGGATACCTCAACAGCCGCCTCAACTTCTACGCACCCAATCGCCAGCTTCGATCGACCGGCCACGCCCTTGCCGCCGTCCCCCGCATCCGAAGAGCCACCACAGGGGGACGGTCCTTCTCCTACCTCGCCGCCAAGACATGGAACTCCCTCCCGACCCACCTCCGCCTGACCCAGGACCACCTCGCCTTCAGGAAGCAGCTCAAGACCTGGCTGTTCGATCAGTAGCGGACCCCCCCTCCCCCAGCGCCTTGAGACCCTCTGGGTGAGTAGTGCGCTATATATAAATGCTTGATTGATTGATAGATGTGCAACTTTATAGTGGGAATTACAAGCAGCGGATGAGCCGTATAAGATGGCATGACAGCAAAAACTGTAAACATTGTTCTGTCTGGTAACATCCGCCCCTGTGTGTTACTCACTTTGTGACCAGTCCCTTTTTAGGTCTCGCATGCGCTGCATAGGAAAAAGACCTTTAGCTATTGCTTCACTTTTGCAGGCAAAAACGTGCACAGGTTGCATTGCTTTCAATGGCAACGCGTGCACGTTTGGCAATTCCCTTGTGGGACCGAGCAGCGGCGCCATATGTTAGCAATTATCGCGCCTTGCTGCTCGCTCCCACAAGGAAAACCGGCACAGGCCCCCTCCCCTCTCCCTGCTGCAGCGTGCTTTTTAGCGCGCGTACAACACTCCCGGGCTTAGTGCTTTCACCTGATATTGTCCGATTACATTACATTAGGCCACACCCGCTTGCTTGTCCCGCATAATTATTGCATCAAGGGCATTATAGCGCTTCACACGGAAATCAGCTCCCCTTACACAACAGTTTTTAAGCACAGTGTAATGAACTCTGCGCCGCCACAGCCTCACTCTGCGCCGCCACAGCCTCACTCTGCGCCGCCACAGCCTCACTCTGCGCCGCCACAGCCTCACTCTGCGCCGCCACAGCCTCACTCTGCGCCGCCACAGCCTCACTCTGCGCCGCCACAGCCTCACTCGGCGCCGCCACAGCCTCACTCGGCGCCGCCACAGCCTCACTCGGCGCCGCCACAGCCTCACTCGGCGCCGCCACAGCCTCACTCGGCGCCACCACAGCCTCACTCGGCGCCACCACAGCCTCACTCGGCGCCACCACAGCCTCACTCGGCGCCACCACAGCCTCACTCGGCGCCACCACAGCCTCACTCGGCGCCACCACAGCCTCACTCGGCGCCACCACAGCCTCACTCGGCGCCACCACAGCCTCACTCGGCGCCACCACAGCCTCACTCGGCGCCACCACAGCCTCACTCGGCGCCACCACAGCCTCACTCGGCGCCACCACAGCCTCACTCGGCGCCACCACAGCCTCACTCGGCGCCACCACAGCCTCACTCGGCGCCACCACAGCCTCACTCGGCGCCACCACAGCCTCACTCGGCGCCACCACAGCCTCACTCGGCGCCACCACAGCCTCACTCGGCGCCACCACAGCCTCACTCGGCGCCACCACAGCCTCACTCGGCGCCACCACAGCCTCACTCGGCGCCACCACAGCCTCACTCGGCGCCACCACAGCCTCACTCGGCGCCACCACAGCCTCACTCGGCGCCACCACAGCCTCACTCGGCGCCACCACAGCCTCACTCGGCGCCACCACAGCCTCACTCGGCGCCACCACAGCCTCACTCGGCGCCACCACAGCCTCACTCGGCGCCACCACAGCCTCACTCGGCGCCACCACAGCCTCACTCGGCGCCACCACAGCCTCACTCGGCGCCACCACAGCCTCACTCGGCGCCACCACAGCCTCACTCGGCGCCACCACAGCCTCACTCGGCGCCACCACAGCCTCACTCGGCGCCACCACAGCCTCACTCGGCGCCACCACAGCCTCACTCGGCGCCACCACAGCCTCACTCGGCGCCACCACAGCCTCACTCGGCGCCACCACAGCCTCACTCGGCGCCACCACAGCCTCACTCGGCGCCACCACAGCCTCACTCGGCGCCACCACAGCCTCACTCGGCGCCACCACAGCCTCACTCGGCGCCACCACAGCCTCACTCGGCGCCACCACAGCCTCACTCGGCGCCACCACAGCCTCACTCGGCGCCACCACAGCCTCACTCGGCGCCACCACAGCCTCACTCGGCGCCACCACAGCCTCACTCGGCGCCACCACAGCCTCACTCGGCGCCACCACAGCCTCACTCGGCGCCACCACAGCCTCACTCGGCGCCACCACAGCCTCACTCGGCGCCACCACAGCCTCACTCGGCGCCACCACAGCCTCACTCGGCGCCACCACAGCCTCACTCGGCGCCACCACAGCCTCACTCGGCGCCACCACAGCCTCACTCGGCGCCACCACAGCCTCACTCGGCGCCACCACAGCCTCACTCGGCGCCACCACAGCCTCACTCGGCGCCACCACAGCCTCACTCGGCGCCACCACAGCCTCACTCGGCGCCACCACAGCCTCACTCGGCGCCACCACAGCCTCACTCGGCGCCACCACAGCCTCACTCGGCGCCACCACAGCCTCACTCGGCGCCACCACAGCCTCACTCGGCGCCACCACAGCCTCACTCGGCGCCACCACAGCCTCACTCGGCGCCACCACAGCCTCACTCGGCGCCACCACAGCCTCACTCGGCGCCACCACAGCCTCACTCGGCGCCACCACAGCCTCACTCGGCGCCACCACAGCCTCACTCGGCGCCACCACAGCCTCACTCGGCGCCACCACAGCCTCACTCGGCGCCACCACAGCCTCACTCGGCGCCACCACAGCCTCACTCGGCGCCACCACAGCCTCACTCGGCGCCACCACAGCCTCACTCGGCGCCACCACAGCCTCACTCGGCGCCACCACAGCCTCACTCGGCGCCACCACAGCCTCACTCGGCGCCACCACAGCCTCACTCGGCGCCACCACAGCCTCACTCGGCGCCACCACAGCCTCACTCGGCGCCACCACAGCCTCACTCGGCGCCACCACAGCCTCACTCGGCGCCACCACAGCCTCACTCGGCGCCACCACAGCCTCACTCGGCGCCACCACAGCCTCACTCGGCGCCACCACAGCCTCACTCGGCGCCACCACAGCCTCACTCGGCGCCACCACAGCCTCACTCGGCGCCACCACAGCCTCACTCGGCGCCACCACAGCCTCACTCGGCGCCACCACAGCCTCACTCGGCGCCACCACAGCCTCACTCGGCGCCACCACAGCCTCACTCGGCGCCACCACAGCCTCACTCGGCGCCACCACAGCCTCACTCGGCGCCACCACAGCCTCACTCGGCGCCACCACAGCCTCACTCGGCGCCACCACAGCCTCACTCGGCGCCACCACAGCCTCACTCGGCGCCACCACAGCCTCACTCGGCGCCACCACAGCCTCACTCGGCGCCACCACAGCCTCACTCGGCGCCACCACAGCCTCACTCGGCGCCACCACAGCCTCACTCGGCGCCACCACAGCCTCACTCGGCGCCACCACAGCCTCACTCGGCGCCACCACAGCCTCACTCGGCGCCACCACAGCCTCACTCGGCGCCACCACAGCCTCACTCGGCGCCACCACAGCCTCACTCGGCGCCACCACAGCCTCACTCGGCGCCACCACAGCCTCACTCGGCGCCACCACAGCCTCACTCGGCGCCACCACAGCCTCACTCGGCGCCACCACAGCCTCACTCGGCGCCACCACAGCCTCACTCGGCGCCACCACAGCCTCACTCGGCGCCACCACAGCCTCACTCGGCGCCACCACAGCCTCACTCGGCGCCACCACAGCCTCACTCGGCGCCACCACAGCCTCACTCGGCGCCACCACAGCCTCACTCGGCGCCACCACAGCCTCACTCGGCGCCACCACAGCCTCACTCGGCGCCACCACAGCCTCACTCGGCGCCACCACAGCCTCACTCAGCAAGACCTGTGTATCATTCAGCATCACTTCAGCATCGTCTCCGCACCAGTCACCACCACCACCACCACCTCAGCACCACCTCAGCCTGCTCTCGGAATCTGGCATCTGTTGATTCTCCCCTAGCGTCTGGCCGCTGCTAGTGTTAAAATACAGGTACTAGTTCCCAACCTTCACTCTCTGATTGTTTATGCCCCCTCAAAAAAAAGCTTTAACAAACAACCATTGGAATAGGCAGAAACAAGTTGCCAGCATTGCAAGAACAAAAGAAAACTGAGGACATTTTGTATTGTAAATACTTTTTTTAATATGGTCGTTCAGTTGTACATAATGCCTTCTTGGTCATATAGAAGGTAACAAAAATGCTTCTGACACTTTTTTTTATTAAAACTTTTCAGTAAGCTGCACAGCAGCCACGCTTCTCTACAGCACTATAGAGTCAGTCAATAGCTCTGGCTAAACACTTATAAGGCCCCAAAGGCGAGACCTATTGGCTATGCCAATGCTTGTTTCTTTTTGTTGCTTGTTGTGTTGAATTTAATCTGGGTAATGTGCTGTAGTGGACGGGAGGGTGATGCTTTGCCTCTGCCTAGTTGGGGTTGTCATAGCGTGGGAGGGGTGTATGCTGCCTTTCGGCGTAGGGGGAGGTTATTGTTTCTTTTTTTGATACTGCAGTGCACACTTGCCATGTAAACAGGAGACCGATGCAGATATGGCGGCAACTAGAGGGATGGCTGGACATGGAGTACTAAATGGCATCTCAGGGATTATTTGTGACTCGCATTACAAAATTCAGCTCCTCTTAGGGGTCTTGATGATCAGGGCATTGATGTTATATGTTGTAAATTATGATGACCTGCTCTTTTATCACTCAATATCTGCTTGAATGCTGAAAAAAATCAGACATTTCTCTTCTTTAAGGGGGCGCTCTCAACTGCGTACTGGACCCTTCCCTAGATCGCTCCAAGGGTTCCTTCAGAGGCCCTTCAGCTGTAGCCAGAGCGATAAAAGATATAGCATTACAGTTGGAGACTGCTAGAAGTATGGCGGGTGAGATCCCTGGGCAAAGGGGGCTTTACCCACTACTCTCCTTCAGACGACACCCACACCAGAATTGATTACTGGTTAATCTCCAGACCACTGCTCACCGGTGTGACAAATCGCACTCTGCTCCCTCACTCCTTTTCGGATCACTCCCCTGTACTGCTGGACATGGATTTCCTTCCAAAAAAGAGCGCTCCTTTCACACGGAGATTCTCGCCATAGTCGCTGTTAGATACAGTCTTTAAGGCAGAGATGGCATCCTCAATCAGAATTTTTCAGCATTAATCTTGGATCTGTTGATTGGTTTATCACGGTCTGGGAGGTGTTTAAAGTATTAATTGGAGGGGTAGCTATCTCCATACATGCGGGAGTGCTGCGATCATTGAAAAACAGGTTATCTACGCTTGAGGGCCAGTTAGCTAGTATGGAGCATTCCTTGCTGCAATGGGGAGAAGATGGCATTCTGGCGAAAATTGGAAACACGCTTGAGGAATACAATGAAGTGTCGAATAGCGAGGTAAAGCATTTGGGTAAATACGCCACTACAAAAACATATGGTAAGGGGCGACGCCCCGGCTCAGTTTTGGCTTCACTTCAACGGCGTAAAAGAGAATCTGACAAGACTGAGGAGCTGTGGGACGAAAAACGTGATCTACTGTGTAATCCTTTAGAGATAACAATAGATTTCGTAGATACTATATGGATTTATACAGCCTCAAAGTAGTTACTGGTGACTCTGCCATTGTAGAAGACCTAGAACATATTCAACTTCCGTTGCTTTCCAATGAGCACCACAAACACTTAATGGGCCCCCTGGATCCTAACGAAATTCGCACAACACCTAATGCGATGCGTGATGGTAGTGCGCCGGGACAAGATGGGCTTACAGTTACTTTCTATAAAGAGTTTCAGGAACTCCTCCACCCTCATCTGACTGTTATTTGAAGTATCATAAAGGACTTTGTTTCCTGAATTACCATCTCATTTTATCGGCATATACAGATGATATGCTTCTGTATGTCCGAGATCCAGGTGACAAATTAACCCCTGTATTAAACGAGGTGATGCGAATTGGCGCCATATTGGGACTCCCGAGTCAACTGGACTAAATCTATAATTTTCCCATTAACCCCGGCCATGACCCCAATAGAGCTGGACTACCCATTGAAGTGTACAATACTTGGGTATTCTAGTTCACACCGACTCTGAATTGGTTCTCCAGGAAAGTTACCGGAAGGCCATCTCCAGATTGGAGGAGGATGATAACTGCTGGATTCATCTTCCACTCTATTTGGTCGAATTTCCCTTATGAAAATGATTGTCCTCCCAAGATTTCTCTTCCTGTTTCAAAATGTTCCTATTACACTCTCTAAACATATATTCAAAGCTCTCCGTACACTACTGATAAAACTTGCATAGGCAGGGAAGCAACCTAGAGTGAAGTGAGAGTTACTCACATTGGCTTACTCCATGGGAGGCCTTAATGCGCCCGACCTGATCAGCGCAGTGCTTGCACGCACGTTATTGGATCCATGGTCCCCAAAATCTACCGCATTTACAGATTGTAAAGGTGTCCGTTGACCCTTTAGTAAGCTGTTTTCAGGCGCCCACCAGACGTACCAGTGATCTGGACTCAATTAATTTCACCATCCATGCTTGGCAGGCCTTGTTAAATAGACAGGCTGGGGTTCTCTTGTATTCTCCTTTGATCCCGATGGAATGGTGTCACTGGTTTGTCATTGAGTGAAGAAAAAGAAGTAACAAAAGCACTAGCGCTTCTTAACATCAAAACGATGGGAGATTTATTTGTAGGGGAGAAGCCCGTAGATGGGATGCAATCGCTAGTGAAGGCCATGACCACTCTTCGCTCACGCAATACCACTTTTACAGAGTTAAACATGCCTTACTTAAATTACATGGAGACGATATACAGGAGCCACCCAAAATATCACTTACTTTTCTTTTACGTACTTCCTCTCCTACGAAGATCATTACCACTATTTGTTTGACGCAAGAATCTAGGCGGGCACATCCCTCCAAAGCAAGGCTAGAGTGGCAGAACGATCTGGGGTAGTTATAGATGACAACACTTGGCGGTATTGTTGCAAAGTCACTAAGAGCATTTCATTAAATGGGAGGCATCGCCTCATTCATTTTAAATTTCTCAATAGGGTTTACTGTACACCTATTTCGATACGGCTTTCGGGATACACCAGCTTGTGAACGCTGCAATGAGGGGTCGGCTGGTTTCTTGCATGTTGCTTAGCTCTGTCCGAAAATAGCGACATTTTGGAATTCAGACTTCAAAAGAGGTCACAGGGCCTCATTGCCACTCGACCCGTTACTGATGCTGTTGGGATATACTAAAAATTTGAAGATAGGAGTGAGGTGCCTGATAGCAATGGGCTTATTGCTTGCTAAACGCCGAATTGCAATGCGCTGGTCTAGAGGCCCGGTCCCGAAAATAGCAGATTGGTACAAAGACATGTTATATTGTAACACGCAGTCTGAAATTTATGACAAACTTCTTCCTCCAGAGTTGCCCATAAAGTTTTTGAGGTCTATATCAACAATACCTAATTGGAAAAGAAACGGGTGAGCCAGAAGGCAATGCTAATGTGTAAGCCTACTTAATTGCTAGCCGTGTGACGATTTAGTTTATTGTTGGTCGAAAAATGGGGGTTAGGTCAGATGTATGTAGTTGATGCTGAGAGGCACCACCACTAATGTCAGTATAGCTGAGGTGCTCCGCATCATGTCTAGAATGCATCATTCCTCTGATCATGATAATAACTGCATGGTGAAACTGTACTGCTCTTGGTCTTTTTGTCAATGTGTACTCAGTTGTGAATTATTGTAAAATGATTAAATAAAACAATTTGAAAAAACTGATCTGAACTCAATTATTTTTTGTTGTCTGATCACATTCTGCCCATGATTTGACCTGTACATGAAGATTTTTTCCATCATAATTTGTTATGTCCTTAATTAGTGTGCACTTTGAATTATTTAATTTGCCTGCTCCCCCTATTCATTTTGTACAAAGAATGGCATTACCTCATAGTGAAGATAATGTACTTGATTGGGTGAGGTTGGATGGATCTGAGATTCTAGTGGTTTTACTCATCCAATTCTTGGTCTGGAAATTATTTTTGAAATGTTCAGAATCTAAACCTTCCATAAAGTTTACACCGTCACTCCTCACCCACACTGTGAATACCCAACTTTTCTCTTTAAAAAAAATATGAATGTATATTTCACTTTGAATTGTTTGAACAAAAGACTACCATCAACTGTTAGAATAGCTTGAGGTCACATTTGATCCTTTAGTTCCTTGAAATTTGTGTACGGTAATGTAAGGTTTCATAATCCAGTGTTAAGTCTGTGAGCCTAAATAGCTCTCTCTTCCTGAAGAATCGTTCATCTGTAAAAGAACAAAATGCTCAAACATACGTTTGCTTTTTTTTCAGAATCCTCTGGTCATCATTGAACAATGAATCGTTGGCGGTTAAAAATGATGAAGCGCCGTAAAGATAGAGAGAGATAAAGGCGAAGAAACCTTACCCATCATACTGTTGTACATTTTGCCATGAGTTCTTGGTCCATGTCCGTGAAAATAAACCTCTTTTGTGAAATGCTGAGCTGGATATTTCAATATTGGCAAGATTAGTTAAAGCATGAATTATTCCTCCACTTAATGTGTTACTTAGATAAGAGAGGATATTGTATGTGTGCTCTGCCTAGGGCTGCAGAAAACCAGGGTTGGATGTTTGCTGTGTAGATTGTCAGGTTAAGTGCAGCAGCTAATATTTATGCACACATTTTTGTTGCTGCATTATACGAGTGGACTACAGTCTGAGCTGGAAATGAGCATGGAAAGATACAAACGCTTGATACCAGTTCAATAGAATTGTACCTCAAGCTGATTGTAGGCACTGCCTCATGAAAACTAGATCTTAAACATCCGGTTGTAAGCTTGAGTCTTTGCTACCAACTACGTATGAACATTAACACTTCCCGTTCTCAGTGACTTTTGTGCTAGAGGTTTGTTTTTCCACATTTTTTGCTACTTGGTCCTTCACATTTGTTATCACTTTTACTTTACTATGCATCCTTACACCCACTGGGTTTTAATTTGGTTTGGCTTTTTTGGCGCCCGCAGTGCATCAATATCATATCTGTTTGTGCATTGACTATATGAAGCAGGAAGCAACAATTTTGTTACATTTTTATTTTCACAATATTTCCTTTTTTTATCACATTAACAGGAAACCTAGATCACTAAGGAGGAAAGCATAGTATTGAGTCTGGCAGTGTCACGCAAACACAAGCTCTTTAACACTTTTGTCTTAAAAGGCATTTAAATATTTGTGCACATATAAATGATGTGCAGTTTGTGCAGAGTGAAGCCTACGCCTTGTCATCACAAAGAAAGCAAGAGTCCTTACAGGACCTAAAGCTGTTGAATGTTTGACGACATCCTTGAAGAGACAGAGACGGCCCAAGGAGAGCAATCTGAGCTCAAGGAAGTGGTTGAGATGTCCTTAGGAGAAGGGCATAAGAAGATGCTGAGAAATAACTTAGACCGGCTGTAACTTCGAAACCTCACTGACAGAAGGCAAGAGCAGGGCCAAGGAACCACACCGGTTCAAGACAGGAGACATCACTGGAGGCAAACTTTCAATTCCAGCTTCAACCTCGAGGATCAAAGATCTGGGAGGGATAAGGAAAAGAATGGCTCAACACCAGTCCTGAAACCCATTATCACTAGAATCTGAGGATTCCTATACGAATGGAGAAAGATCACCTCTGACAGATGGCTATTAATTATTATTAGATATGGCTACTGCATAGTTAACAAAGACTCTTCAGGCTGCAACACTAGTTCTACCATTTCTTTAGGCATGATATTCATAGACTGTCCTTTGCTTGATGTCTTGTTCAATTCATAAATGTTAATAAACATAGTGTACAAAGGTCCAGGATTAGAATCCCACATGGCTGCTTTTTATGTAGTCCAATAGTGGTTTCTGACTCCGGGTGCCCTTAACATGTCTGATATAATGTTTAATTCGAGTTGGTGATCCCACTAATTGTTTTTTTCCCCTGGGAAACTGGTCAACCTAGAAAACAAGCATTGGCATAGCCAATAGGTCTTGCTTTTGGGACCTTATAAGTATTTAGTTATGCAGCACAATATCCTTTGTGCAACTGTTGCATAGATAAACACTTATAAGGTTCCAAAGGTAAGACCTATTGGCTATACCAATGCTTGTTTTAAATGAATCCTTGACCCACCCACCACGTAACAATGCTGGCTTCTCGTGGGACGGAGGGCAGTACGATTGCTTTAAGATAAAGCAACGAATCTGCATGTAACTCGGCGGCTGGTCGTAAAGCGGGGAGAGAATGTTTTTAAAAGAAAAGCACGGTGTCTATTATTGGCACCAGGCTTAAGTCTGGAAAATGGGGCGTGTTGGTAAGTGGGAGGGTTGCAACGTCGGCGAATTAAACATAACGAAAGCGCGTGGTAGGGTGGGTTTAGTAAGCCGGAGGGTTGTAATAGCTGCAAATAAAAACAAGCATTGGCCGCGCGGCCGGTTCTTTTTTTAATGAATTATCAGAGAACGAATGATCGCAGAGGTGAATCTGTTCTCTCATTAGGGATATGTATGTAGAATACAGACGGAACAATGTATGACCTACAGTACAGCGACCAGAGACTTGTCAAAGAAGCAGTCCGAGAAGGACCAGCAAGTCAACAATAGAAATGTAGCCATGTTTAATAAAAGCTGTCTGCATGGTTGGAACTTTAGGGCCCTTGAAAGGTGTGGGTAAAATAGACATCGGTCAGGTGTGAAAGTAGAAACAAGACTGCAAAAGTGAAAGCAGGGGTGCGCGTGCGGCGGCGGCAAACACGCGAGTGGTACGCGCGCAGCAGCAGAAAAAGTGAAAGCTCCAGATGGCGCCTCGGGTGCTGATAGCTGCCGGCTGCGCGCGTGAACCCAAGCGTTAGGCCGTGTGGCAGCACTTTTAAAAGCCCTAACTAAATGTCTCGCAGAGCAGCGCATGCGCTGGCTCAGGCGAGACCTAAAAATGGCAGGCACCTTATTATAATCTCTCTATGAGCTCGGCTCTATGAAAGAACTGTGGACCTAAAAGCCTGACCCTACTCCCATGTTACCTTTTGGCCTTAATCCTCTTGTCTCCCATGCTGCTTTGACACTGTTTCTCTTTTCATCATGCGCTTAATACAGGAATCTGTTATTAGCCTGACATAGTCAAAGTCTACCCAATTGCTTCCTCCACTACAGTACTCTGTTATCAACAGTGAGTCTAACACCAGTCAAGGAATATTTGAAGAAAAAGGCTTCAGACAGTTTCAACACAGATTCCAGTAAGGTACAGGAATAGGGCCTAAGCAGCAGGATTTGTGAGAGTGGCTCATGGATGTCCTTGAGAAATCTTCGACTGCGAGTTACTGAAGGAAGCATGTATTAGATGAGGAATACTGTTTCGGCAGCACTGGTGTACAGATACTCTATCCAAGAACCATATTTTCCCACGTTTTTGTTATCATTAGACCGTTTATGGATTCAAAAGCATGAATGGTCCCTGTTGTCGAGTTTGGAGTCCCAGAGTAACAGTAGCAGTTCCTTGTTAAACATAGACCCGAGCTAAAGTTATGACAGTCACTGTTTAGTAAGGGATAATTCAACCATGTGTATCTATGGAAAGATACAATTACTGGGACCTACCATTTCAGGTAAGTAGACTATATTCCATGTAACTATCTACAAAGCATTAAGTAGCCCTGTTTTGTTTCAATACATCATAGTACTAAGATGTGCAGGTATGAGTTTCTTAAGAACTGAAGAATAAACATTTCAAACAAGAGAATCATATGAAATATTAACATACTTATCAAGGAGAAGGTCACCACGGGGCATCTTGATTTTTGTGAAAGGGATCTGCTTCTGAGTTGGTAAATAGAAAGCTCTACGTCTTCATGGACTTTCTGAAATTAAGATCTTTGATGGAACACACCTGTATTTGATGGAGGAAATATCTAGAGCAAGAAGGTTTCGTTATCGGAAATAAAAAGTGCTACCTCCTATATGTGGGATTTGATATATCAATTTGATATATCAATTTGATTTGAAGAAATACTTTGCTTCATTAATTCCAGAAGTCTTTATGAGCAAATGAGAATCTGTTAAAGTATTTGAGCTTGGGATAGAAGGAAGCCAGTGAAGAATAATGTGGACGGGGCCAAAATTGCAAATTTATCAGCGAAGGGGCAGCTGCATTTTGTACCGTCTGCAATCCTTAGTGAGGCCTAATTCTAATCTCTTGCAATACTCTGGTCTGGACCACATACATGTATCCACTACTGTGGTCTGAAGTGGAAAGACTGCCTCTTTAATGAAAATTTGATAAAAGCAGGTCTTCGGATCTGTGGTAATCTGACAAATTGGTGTCCCAAATGATTCTTTTAAGGTTTGTAAGCGGTATCAGTTTCTGGTGCAAGGGCGCAGTGTTGATGGCCAAAACCTTGATGACCACCTGTTCTATGGCTAAAACGTCTTAATGTTGTTTCCATTTTTTTTTTATGTTCATTTACATTTACTGCAAGCATTCACTGGTGAAATTGACGAGACAAGCTACTTAAATTGCCTTTTAAGTGAAACCAAAACAGATTGGCTAATATCTTTATGTTCATGTAAAAACACAATTAAAGTGCAGATGTGTTGATCAATTAAAACGAAAAACACTGAGATTCACAAGTTATGGTTAGGACCACAATCTATAACTCACATGATAGTCCTGCAACCCATAACACTCGCACCAAATGCAATAGACAGGACCCCGCCGTTATTACATCAGGTACAATTACAATGTTGTAGATTTTACAGATGAGATTATGTATCACATTATCCTTAACACTATGCCAGAGACCACTTTGAATGTAGTATTTTTTTTTTATTGGTTTGAGTATGTCTACATTTTGCTTTTATTTGTTGGTATATATTTAGTAAGGTCATGAGCATCGTATTTGGTACTAACGCTAATTTGCACATTTCAGTTGTTTTTTGGTTTTAATTTACTATCGTGTTAATTCATGAAACCAGCATAGGAAATGGCAATCTTATGATAATCATTTAAAAAAATATTTTTAAGGCAAGACGGAATCCATTTGTGCCCCCTCTTGTCCCACCCACAAATATTTCCAATGCTCAGATCAAGCTCACCCTGTCTTCTTATCCCATTTTTGTTTTTCCTCCAATACGGTGCTCAGTGCACTGTTATAGGCAATGACGGTCACATCAGAAATTTTCTGTGAAGGCCAGACAATTGTATATAATTATTTCCCAGTTATGCAATGGATAGTGGGGGAAAAATGCATCTATCGTCTAGTCCGGATTTGTGTATTAACTGTCCAGTAATCTCTAAAATTCATGCACGGACTGTAACACTTTTAATAGGCTAATTTCTCAAACTACTTGATGGGTTGCAGCAAAGCCCGCAAAGGCACTTCTTGAGTGTGATGTAATTCTGTTAAACTATTTCTTCTGTTTTGAGAACAAGAAATCCCATGGGAGTTAAATCTCACGTTTGCCCTAACCCCCCAATTTTGTTTATGCTCTTTTATTGAGTCTCTACAAAAGGTGCCTTAAAGAATCCAAAGTGAACGAACTTTTGTTTTTTTGGAAGGTTCATGCAGATTTGTTAAACAGTGCAAATGTTATTATCAAAACGAAATGTCATTTTTCAATGGAAACTTTGACCTCAAAACAACTGCATAGGCTTTATCGCTGCCTATGTAATATATATTTAGGATACAGAATGGGTAACCATGTAATATGTCCCGCCATTGCGGGGGTTTTGGTGACATGGTAAACCATGAAGTCTGAATCAGAGTGGTTTGTAGATTTCACCAGAACCCCATGATGGCAAGATAGGCCCATATTAAACATGTTACCTCTTATGTGTGCTGTACACTACATATATATTTCGGAGTGGTTAACTTGAAAATAACATGAGTTTTTTTTTTCTGAGGTTTTTTTTTTTTTTTTACACATATAGGATATTGTGGGGCTAAACTATGCGCACTACTAACCCTGAGGCATTATCCCCTAACAACTAAGGTAGTGCTTGACCCTTAATACCCCTGACTGTATCTTCACATCAAATTCCTCTGCAGGGGATGCAAAGGCCCAACATTAAGTGCAGCAGAGTTAAATAAATGTAAGATGTAATGATGATTTACCCCAGTATTGGAACTTTCATAGATTCTCATGCTTTGTATCATTCCCCGTCGTCGGAATGGGAGCCTCGGTAAATAAAAAATATATCATAACCATAGAAACAAAAGAGAAAATAGGCTTAGGTCTCATCTCATTTTGTAGTATATCACCCTCTTTGTGTAAAAGAGCCCAAACTTTTGCCAGGACCAATCAGCACAGCCTCACCCTTTGTAACCTTCCTGAGAGAGCTCAGAGCCTCAGATTTTCGTAGCCGTTGTGCAAACAGCCACTACCTCAGTAAACCGGCAGAGCTTTCCTAGGGGAGGTGGGTGGCCGCATGAGAATCTATGAAAGTTACCAATACTGGGGAACCAAAGTTACAGGTAAGTAACTTGTTTTCTTACCCCAATATTGGAACTTTCATAGATTCTCATGCTTTGTATCAGAATAGTTAGCAGTAAATCACAAAAGCACATTTTGGTAGACACTTGGCCTCACATAACCATCTCAGTTTACAGTAAAAACTAGTACATGGTAATCAAGAAAAACAATCATTACCGAACCAAATGTGCTTACCAGGATGGAGGGATTGTAGGGAAAGCTCACCTCTCAATGAAAAAGATTCCTGAGGACTGCTTGACCAACAGCAGCGTCATCTCGTCCCACCGACTCCAGGCAGTAGTGTTTCGTGAAGGTGTGTACACTGCTCCACGTTGCTGCCCTGCAAATGTCTTTGATAGCAACTCCAGCAAAAAGAGCCACTGAAGATGCCATCGCTCGTGTAGAATGAGCACGGCCCTTCTGTCCAAAGGTTTGCCCGCAGCCTGATGACAGAATTGAATTGCACTGGAGATCCAGCGGGAAATGCCACTCTTAGCGAGAGGCAACCCCTTCCGTGGTGCACTGTAGGAAATAAATAACTGTGTAGACTTCCTGAAAGAGCGTGTGCGCTCGAGATAGAATTTCAGACATCTCTGGACATCCAAAGAATGCAATGTTCGTTCCGCCTCGGTCGAAGGACGTGGAAAAAAGGAATTCAAAATCAAGGGTTCATTCAAATGAAAATCCGAAGGCACCTTCGGGATGAATTTTGGGTTGGTTCTCAATATTAGCACATCCTTTTTGAACTGCAGAAATGGCTCCACTATGGACAGAGCCTGGAGTTCACTAACCCTTCTAGCCGATGTCAACGCTAAGAGGAGGGCTAGCTTCCAAGAGAGGAACTTCAAGTCCGCCCTGTGAATCGGCTCAAAGGGAGCTTTCATGAGCTGAGCCAGTACTAGGTTGAGCTGCCAGATCGGTGGAGGTGCTCGGACCGGAGGATACATCCGAAACAACCCTTTAAGGAACTGTTTTACAATCCTCGCGGACCATAGAGATGGCCCGATGTCTTTCGTCGAAAACTGGATATGGCAGCCAGGTGTACCTTGACAGAAGAGTGCGCCAAACCTGATTTAGCCAGCGACAGGATGTAAGGTAAAACCTGATGTGGCAGGGATTTATAAGGATGGAGTTTATTCCTCTGGCACCACAGACAAAACCTCTTCCATTTTGCCCTGTAGGTCTTATTAGTGCTTGGCGCCCGCGCCTGAGACAAAACATCCCTGCACTCCCTGGAGAGATTCAGATGATGGAATTCTCTGTAGCCACGCTGTCAAGTGTAGTGACTTCGGATCTGGATGGAGCACCTGTCCCTGATCCAGCGACAACAGAGATGGAATCAGCGGCAAGCGAATTGGGCGATCCTGGGAGAGAAGCAGGAGTTCCGTGAACCAGAACTGCCGGGCCCACGCTGGAGCAATGAGAATCATCTTGCACGGTTCCGCCTTGACCTTCCTGAGAACTCGAGGAATGAGGGGAATGGGAGGAAAAGCGTAGCAAAATGCGCCGAACCAAGCAATCGAAAGGGCATTCCCCAGAGATCCTCGATGGGGAACCTTGCTTGCGTAAAACCGACATTTGGCGTTCACCGGGGACGCAAAGAGGTCTATGGTCGGAGTACCCCATATCTCGAACACTCCCTCCAGCGTGGCTTGGTCTAATTCCCACTCGTGAGTCACTTCCGTCTGACGACTCAGAGCATACGCCGTGATGTTGAGGCAACCTGCTAGGTGCTCGGCTTGTAGGGTGATCCTGTGAGAAAATCGCAAAATCCCAGATCGTCTGAGCTTCCTTGGACAGAGTTCGCGATCTTGTTCCCCCTTGCTTGTTGTTATAGTGCATGGCCGTCGTGTTGTCCGTCCGGACCAGCACTGCACGATTCTGAAGTCTGGGAAGGAACGCCAGCAAGGCTAAGCGAATGGCCATCAGCTCCAAGAGGTTGATGTGGTTTAGGCTGTGTGCTGGACTCCAGTGACCGCTGATTTGAAGCTCCTGGAGTACCGCTCCCCAGCCTTCTAAGGAGGCGTCTGTGGTCACCACCATAGGAGAAGGTGGAGTCCGGAATGTTAATCCTACTGCGATGTTCTCCTTTACCAGCCACCACTCGCAGGCCTTGCGCATACCTGGTGTTATCCACACCTTGTCGTTGAACGACCCTTCTGCCTGGCGCCATTGTTTGTCTAACTCCTCCTGCAGAGGACGCATATGAAGCCTGCAATGCGGTATTAATGGTATGCAGGATGATATCGATCCGAGTAAGGACTTGTACCGGCGAACCGACACCTATTTCCTCTGCAGCACTTGACGAGCGGAGGCGATCAGCTTGCGTTGACGCTCCTCCGACGGACGAGCGGTGCATAGTGTTGTGTACAGAATAGCTCCAAGGAACCTTTGCGACCTGGAGGGTATCAGCACCGACTTGGACTTGTTGAGCTGAAGACCCAAGTGGGCGAACAATTGAATGCAAGTTGAAACGGCTTGAGAAGTTGCCTTGAGCGATGGAGCCTTGACGAGCTAGTCGTCCAAGTATGGGAACACTTCTAGGGATTGCTTTCTGAGAAAAGCAGCGACTGGTGCCAGCACAGTAATGGAATAGTATAAATTTGAAAGTTATTAATATACATTTATTTGTGATTCTTTTTTACAGATACTGTTTTTCAACGTTAAAATAGAGAAATCATGCCAGAAAAAAAAGAAAAAGAAAAGAACAGAGACAGGAGGATTATTTGAAGAAACATCAACTACAAGTATTGAATGTACAAGATAATGTGGCTAAAAGGAAAAAATCTTCTGGTAAGATCACAAAGCAATTTATTAAAAATGTTTGTAGGAGCAACCAGAATGTAGATAATGCTGGAACTACTGAGAATTCTTCAAGTAAGAAAAACATTCAAAATAAGAGGAAAAGTAAAAAAGCAAATGGTCAGTCAAAGGAGATAAAGTATGGTAAAAGAAAGCAAAATCAGTATAAGGAATTGCGCCCAAAAATATTTTACAAGAGAGTAGTGCATAATTTGCTGAAAGATGTGCAGAAATATAAAAAGAGAGCTTTATTATATAAAAAGAAGAAGCATATTGAAAACATTGTCGAAGGCTTTTGAAGTAAAAAAGAAACTGTTTATTTTAGTATTGAACAGAATTCTATCACTAGATAAACCAATCCATGTAATGAAGGCCAAAAGTAGGAGGAAAAGAGTTATTAATAAAAAAACAAATGTGTGATTTTTTTTGGGAGAATGGAAACACAGTTCCAGTTCAGAGCCTTTTTTTAACGAAGAGAGTTATTCACTGAGCGAAAAATTATTGTATGCAGTTGACACCAGTGGTAGAGGTTATGTGGTTAGCGACGGTTGTCCAATTGAGAAAGAGAAAATGGTTGAAAGAAATGCGAAAGAAGTGATAGCTGATTAGGGAGACGTGCTAAAAACCCTGTGTACACTTGGGATTGCAGTAGGTTTTGCAGTGTACAACAGGAATATATTGAAAAATTGTGTAGTTTTTTACGAGCCTATACTAAAAAAAGTGTAAAACAAAAGATTAAGCTGTTGCAAGGACTAGACCCTTGCAGAGTGAGAAAACATACTGGTTTGCAAGGTCATTCTCTGACTTGTCTTTCTAGGAAAATTTGTCAAAGTGTTTTTAACCATTTCAGAATGCTGGCAGTACATCATACTCAAATGCGGAAGTTAGTGAGAAGGTTTTATTATGCAAAAAGTCCAGCACTAAAGTTAAGTGAGTTGAACAGTGCTCTTTTGCGTGGGTCAGTATCAGATGTGAAGCAGGTCTGTGATGATATTGAGGTTTGTTACTTTGGTCCTCAGCAAGAGAGTGAAGAAACTGACACATTAGTAGAACAAAATGTTGAAGAGAATGTACAACCCGTAATTACAGATAAATTTGAGGATGAAATCACAAAGTTTGAGGTAATTTCAGGTGAAAGACCAAATGTTTCTTGTATTTGTTGTCGGCGAAGTCACTATAAAAATCAGACATGGGGTGTCAATCTGTATTTAAAAAGTGAATTAGAAGATAATGATAAGTGGATGGAATTTGCAACTTATTTGCTGGTAGAGGATTGTTTTGATTTGGGATGTGAGCAGCGTATTTGCAAATATTGTTATAACACATTAGATGAGAATAAAATGCCTGCTAGAGCTGTTCATAATAATCTAGAGTTGGTTGCTATTCCTCCAGAGATGATAGATTTAAATACGAATGAGTCTATTCTTATACAATGTGTTCACCCGTTTCAGGCTATTGTTCGTATTTAGCCCAAAACAGGTAAATTACCTCCATCAGAGTTGCAAAGAGGATTGAAAGGAAGAGTTGTGTATTTATTGTTAGATTTAAGGAAAAATATTGAAACTATTGGTGTAGACCATGCAGAAAATGGGCCACTAGTAATTCTAGTTAATGGTGTTCCTACTAAGAATAAGAAAATTTGGCATGAGTTAGTGGATGTTAGAAAAGTGCAAAAGGCATCATTGTATCTGTTAAAAAATAATGAGTACTATAGAAATGTGTTTGTAGGAGAAGAAGAAATTGATTTAGCAGAAGATACTGAAACATTAAGTGGACAAATAGAAAAAGTGGACATGTCCAGATGTGAAGAGATCTATGAACATTACAGTGTACATCCACTTCATTCCAAAGAGGTGATGGGGAATACAATTGAGTTGTTTCAAATGAAAAAAGCAACAGGAAGTCCCATGAGTGTATGGGAAGAGAGCTTGGAAGCTTGTTGTTTCCTGCAGTTGTTTCCAACAGGAAAAGGTGGACGATATGATGAACCTCCTGTGCAGATTCCTGCATCTGAATATCGGACAACAAGATTATATGCAGAAGATCCAAGATTTCGACAATGTATCCCTTATATGTTTCATCTTCTGTTTGAAAGTGAATTGTCTGGACTTTCATATGGTTAGAGGCAGCAGACCTGGAAGCAGAGGACGGCCCGGGACCAGGGTTCAATTCCCGACGCGGCAGGGTCGTGGACCAGGGCCAGCGGACTCGATAATTCTCGCCTCGGTGCCTACTCTAACCAGGGATCACACTCGGCAACTCTGGGCATTAGCTTGCCTCATCTCCACAACGGACCCCCACATTCGCCAGGGATGCCTGGTTTCACCTTGGAGATACCCAGGAGGGACCATCTCACAGGGATAGCCAGGACGGGTTCCCCAGCGGTCTACAGCGCCAGGACGCCTCAGGGCAGCAGTGCGCTTTACAAGACACATACATTTACATTTACATATGCAGTAAATCACATTTTAAAAACTGGAATGCATCTTCAAAATGTAACTGCAAAGGATTTTATGGATAAAGTGCATCAGAGAGATGATCATTTAGAATCTCAGTTGATTAATCTGATGGCATGTCAGCGTGGGACTAATGAATATTGGTACCGTCGACATGGAGAACTGAAATGTATGCTACGGAACTTGGGAACTCCTACATGGTTTGTTACACTAAGCTGTGCTGAGTATGCTTAGGATGATTTACTTGAATTTCTTCGAGAGGCAAATTCCAATATAAAAAATATTGAATACAAGATACCTGGAGAATTGTGCTCTTTGGATCCAGTCAATGTATGCAGATATTTCAATCATAGATTTGAAGCTATGATGTCTTTCATCTGCAATAAAAAGAATCCTCCTCTTGGAGAAGTTGTGGATTTCTTTTGGAGAAAAGAGTATCAAGCAAGAGGTGCTCCTCACATACATATGTTGTTATGGATCAAGGACGCCCCCAAATTTGGAACAGATTCAGATGGAACAATACCAACTGGTAATCCCCAGAGCCAAGAAGGCTAGATGGGGCTCCAAAGCGTTTTCCATATTGGCACCTCTTATGTGGAATTCACTCCCCCTTGAAATCAAACGACTTCCTTCCCTTGACCTCTTTAGGAAGTCCTTGAAAACATGGCTCTTCATTAAGGCATACCAGTAGGCTCTGTTTCTGTCTGCTATCAGCTACATATTTTGGTTTAGGCGCCTTGACGCCCACTGGGCATAGCTGCGCATTACAAATAATATTTCATTCATTCATGAAACTGTTTTGTCTTTCATTGAAGATTATGCTACATGTGCTCTTCCCAATAGCAGAGAAGATAAAAACTTAAAACAACAAGTCTTACGATTTCAAAGCCACAGGTGTGGAAAATACTGTCGACGAAAGTACAAGTCAAAGGATAAGTTCTATACCAAATGTCGTTTTGGATTTCCACGTCCTGTATTATCCAAAGGAAGAGTGAACAGTTTTATGTCAGCTATGCGACATACCATCACAAGAAAGTCTCCGAAAAACACCTACAACTTAAGAAGAAGCGAAGAATCGAAATACATAAATGACTACAATCCAGTAATTTTATCCATGTGGAACGGTAACATGGATATTTAGTATGTTGCGGAGAATTCCATTGCTGTTGCTAGATATGTAATGTCTTACATTACTAAATCAGAAAGAAATGTGGGAAGAGATTTCTCACGAGAAGAGTCTAAGTAAGAAATTATATAGTTTCAGTTTGAAGATGTTATTGCATCGTGAAATTGGAGCATATGAATGTTCAGATCGGTTATCATCTGCAAGTCTATATTCCAAAAGTAGAAGAATCATTTGGGAGAGTCTAGGTCTTGTAGGAATGTGAAATCGGGTACTGAAATCTGTTCAAGAAATTGAATATTTAGCAGAAAATGAACCAGAAAGTACAGGTATTTTGAAAACGAATATGTTGGACACATACTACCCAAATAGAAGTCATCATCTTGAGAACATGTGTATCTATGAGGTGCTGCAAAACTACACTTTTAAACGGAATACTACAGAGAACATCAACGATGGAAAATATGGAGTGATTGGTTCCGAAGGATGTCTGGTGAAACAAAGGAAAGGAAATTTAATTAATCACAGGAAACAGAGTTGCGACACTGCTGACAAAAGGGAATTTTACTATTTAGCCCTTTTGCAAATGTTCAAACCATGGCGTTCAGAACTGGAATTACTTGGAGATTTTCCCAGCTATGACGATTCATTTAATGCTTCTAAAGATAGCATACAATGCTGTGCTTTCGCAAATTATGTCAAAATGTTGAATGATGAAATTGATCAAGAAGCTACAATTGCAGCTGAGATTGCTAGAGACAGTTATCAAGACAGTCAAAGTTCTGCTGCACTGAGTCAAGATCTACTAGGACAACCAATTGTTGAAAATGAAGCAGCGATTGCAATGAATGAGGTGGAAACAGCAATGTATCAAGCTCAAGAAGATGCAATACAGTTAGGAAACTTGGAAGAACAACTAAATGTTGAACAGAAACTAATATATCAGCAAGTGAAAGAGCAGATTGACCATGGATTACTTCATGAAAAGAGAGGGTGCTCATGTACATCATTTCAACCTATCCGAAAGTATGTGAGTGGTCAAGCTGGAACAGGAAAAGGTTTCTTAATTCAAGTAATTACAAGTTATCTGCAGAAAACAACTGATTGGCATTTGTCTTATGTTGTCACTGCTCCAACTGGGTTGGCAGCACATAACATTAAAGGAATTACTTTACATCGTTTACTAATGCTGCCAGTAGAGCATGAGAACATGAAACTTCTCATTATTGATGAGGTGAGCATGGTCTCAAACTTGATGCTTGCCTTTGTGCATTTAAGAATGCAGCAAATTCTTAAAACAGAGTATGACGTGTTGTTTGGAGGAAAACACGTCATAGTTTTTGGAGATCTACTGCAACTGACTCCGGTAAAAGGACAACCGGTATTTAAAACACTTGCCCATGAAGATACCAGAAAGTCTCTTGGCAGTGTTGGTAATGTGAACATTTGGACTAATTTTGAATACAAAGAACTGACAACAAATATGCGACAGGCAAATGATGCTGAATATGGAAGTATTCTTCAAGATATAAAAATTGGAATTCTTTCAAAACAAGGCAAACAAGCTTTGGATAGTCGATTACTTTGCAATGTCTTTCCAAATGAAAATGCAGTTCCTGCACAAGTGTACGTGGAAATTGCTAAAAATAAGTCAGTGATTTCCTTAATGCCAACACTGCGCGAGTGTTCCATATTCAACGAAGAATTATTGAAACTGGAAAATGAAGAAATTGTAAAAATGGAAGCCATCGATAAAATACTGCATGAAGGAATCACTATTATTTTGACGGGAAAGTTGAGATCAGAACTGGATTGTTTAGAAAAAAAAAATATCTAAAACTGCTCTTTTAGAAAAGACACTATATGCGTGTGTAAACTGTCGGGTAATTTTAAGGCGTAATTTGGATGTAGAGAAAGGTTTAGTTAATGGTGCAATGGGTAAAGTGGTGGATTTTGTGAATTATCAGAAAAAAGAAGGAATTGAATTTTTAAAAATCAGATTGATGAAGTTAAAGAAATTGGTCGTTGTTCAGTTCGTTTTTTGCTTGTTAAAGATTTATATGTCCGTAGGAAACAATTTCCATTTTCTCTGGCATATGCAGTGACTATTCATAAATCTCAAGGATTAAGTGTAGACAGTGCATTGGTGAACATTGTATCTACTGTATTTAAAGAGGGTATGGCATATGTTGCTTTGTCGCGAGTCAAATATTATCTGGTTTGTTTCTGATTGATTTTGATGAGACAAAGGTTACTGCAGATGCAAACTGTGTAAAAGAGTATAATACGTTAAGAAGGGTGTATGCTCCAAATTTAGGTCCATATCCTGTATTTGAAAAGCGTGTGGTTGGTCGAAAAAGAAGGTTAGAGAATATCTGTTCTGAAGGTGTCAAGAAGGGAAAGTAACAAGATAATGTTGTGATTGCAGGTAAAAAGAAATTGGACACTGTTGAAGAGATTGTTGGTTATCAGTTTGAAAATATTTCTGGTGTCAACTGCTATGCTAATGTAGTGGTCAATGTTGTTTTTTATCT
Source organism: Triturus cristatus (assembly GCF_964204655.1). NCBI lineage: Eukaryota > Metazoa > Chordata > Amphibia > Caudata > Salamandridae > Triturus > Triturus cristatus. Next base: position 841,242,219 of record NC_140592.1, read on the forward strand.
GGAAGGTTTGCAAGAACAAATTATGCAGAATCGGGGCAAAAAGATTTTGTTCTCCGTTGCATTCTGTTTATGAAAAATTGACAGCAGATAGAAGTAAAATACAATCTGTTTCAGATGTTCGTAGTCTTTTGGATGTGTGTTCTGGTTCTACACAATTTACACAAAATATCCAACAAGATGCTCAGGAATTTTTAATGTATATGCTTACCATTTTTGAAAATGAAGGTGTAGAAATAGAAAATATTTTTGGCCTTTCTTACAAATGGGAACATTATTGTGAAAATTGCATGTATACATGTAGCACCAATGTAGACACTGAGAGAATTCTGTATTTAACATTACCAGACTGTAAATCAGTGTCTTTCAATAAATTAGTTAAAGGTGCAATTCAAAACATGGAGTGTAGCCAATGTAAATCAAAAATGTTATCCACATTATTCTTAACAAAATATGGAAAATACATAATTTTAATGATGCAACGTTGGACAGCTGACGGAAGAAAATTGGATACTTTAGTAAAGCAATTTGTAGCAGCACAACTATCAATTTCAGGAAGGACTTTTGTAGCAATTGCAATAGTTTTCCATGATGGTCCTTCCACCACATCTGGACATTACACTGCCTATCTAAAATGTGAGAAAGCCTGGACACTTTGTAATGATTCCCAGTTGGTTTTTAAACAACGTTTGCCTAGGGAATTACAAAATTCCTACCTAATATTTTTAAAGTCAAAGTTTTAGGAAGATAATTCACTCTGAGGAATTTATTATTATAATTTAATAGGACAACCATTGGACAATTTACATAAAGGAGTGCAAAAATACCATTTGGCCTCAAGGAAAGGTATATTTTTCAATTATGGACTTTTTGGTGGTCATTGATTCGGTGAATATTTTAATGCGGTAATATTTACAGTTTTTATAAGTTCAAGTTATAAAATTTTGTAAGTTGTAAGCATTCCATATATGTGTGATTTGTATTTTCTGGTATTTTACTGAGAATAGTATGTTGTTGTTTTTTTAACAATCTTTCTGATAGTTTTTTTTTTTGCCCGCTGTTAAGTGATGAGTACGATTGAAATCACTATTTCTAGTGAAATTCAATATATTCTGAAAACAGCAAAAAAGGCAAACAAATTGCCCACAATGCCTCCAGGACATGGAATGCCCTTCCACTTCACTTCAGAGCTGATTCTAACCTTACCTCATTCCGTAAACAGCTTAAAACCTTCCTTTTTTATTCACCCCTCTAACCTCGTTCCGCCCCCCTGTGTTTTCCGTCTGGTTCTGGCTATCATCAGCGCTTGGACGCCTCAGGGCAGCAATTTGCGCTCTACAAATATAAATACAATACAATACTTTGTGGAAATTATGCTGTGTTGTAAAAAATGTATTATTGCATGTTATATATTTTTTTTCTTTTCTTTCACAGATCCAAATTTTAAAATAAGCAATTTATATGAATTTAGATTGCAATGAAAATCTGAAAAAAATGTATACCAATTTTTATTCCTATCACTGTGAAAGTAAGTTTAACTAAGTCTCAATATGCAGAATGAGGAGGTCTGCAAGAAGCTACAAAGTTTAAACACGTTTCTAAAAATACTCTGTTTATACCTATGTAGTTTTGAAATCTGACCATAATCAGATATGATGATATAAATGACCTGATTTGAGGGGTTCATAATATTTCCCATTGTACCTATTTCAATCATTCTTCTTTGAACATCTTTGCAGACATAACTCTGTGCTTACGTTCTATCATTCGCAAGGAATTTTAAAACCGGAAATATGTCACTTTTTGTAACATAGCTATTGCGCAAGACACTCTTTCATATTTACAAAGCGAGGAAAAGGCACTCTGTGCACTTTTTATACTCCATGTAAATGCAACCTCATTATGCACACCACTTTGCGTTGAAAGGGTGTTCTATAAGTGTTGTTGTGCATAATTGCACTGAATACTCCTAGAACAAGACATGTATAGATTTATCAGAAATCATAAATCTTTGTGTGTGAATGCTGCACCATTCTAAAATTGGTATAGGAAAGCACAACAAGGAGAATTGTTTTCATTTCTCCACATTTTTATATCTTCAATGCATGCTGAAATGTTCAGCATACATTGAAGGAGAAAAATTCATTTTCTCATTGTTTTTGTGCAGGAAGGTGTGTCTTCCTCTAGAAAACCAAACAGCACATGACACAGATATCCTTGCACTATGGTGCAAGGGTGCCTGTGTCACCACATGGCTTCAGTTTAAGCAGCCGTGTAGAGAGAAGCATAGATTTGCAACATATTTATGTACATATGTTGCATCCCTGTGCTTCGGAAGTACTACAGCACACTGCAGTTAAAGAGGTTACTGTGTGATGCTGCAGCACTTCCTCATAGTTCTGCACTTATACATTCAACATACGCTACTAATGCATTCATTCAGTCAATTACGTACTCATTTGAGATGTCATCAGTGATCTCATCAGTGATGTCACTGACCATGTCATGAGTGATGTAATATGTGACGTCATCAGCAGTGCATTGCGGGGGCGCTAGCTATAGTTAGCTGAACTAACTATAACAGGGGAATTTCTAGGGTTTTGTAGGAGGGAAATGTCCAGCTAACTATAACGCCCCTGAAACCTATGGTTTTTTCAGTGAATATATATATATATATGCAATCTACTTTATGTAGGAAGCACAAAACTTCAAGTGCACAAAAGAATTTTACAACATCTAAGGGCGATCAATAACCAAGACAACACATACCCAGTGGCTCGTCATTTTAAGGCTAAACATGATTCTAGAAGTAAAGAACTGAAATATTTTGTAATTGATTCTATTCCGGCCAGCAGAAGGGGCGGAAACACAGAACAAAAACTACGCTCTATGGAAACCAGATACATCCTTGAACTAAACACCAAACAACCCTTTGGCCTTAATATCACTGAAGATCTTTTCACATGCCTATAAAAATGACTTTCATAATTTATAAATACTGCCATTTGCTCTCATTTCTCAAAATAATACTTTTACATATCTTTTTTAGCCTTTTATGTGGGATTTTAAGAAATTGTGAATTTTATCATTATATTTATTAATTATTGAAGAATGATGTAGTGGACTTTTTATACATATTTATTGGATGCATATTTTAATATATAAGCATATATTTTTTCTATTATAGATTGTATTTTATTTGCTTATTTAATATTTAATATTTATGCAGTCATTCATCTATGTGTGGAAGTCACTGTTTCTCTTAAAATTATAAATGTGATATTACAACTTCTTTCAATATATTTTCCACATGGGGTTATCTCCAAAATACCCATTCTAGAAAGGAATGTGAGATCATGCTTGAAAATCCCCCACTTGGTTGACTATTAGCTAAGTCACTGTCTGACGTTGTGCACTTGCACTTTTCGATAAACATAGAAGGGGAATTGCAGGGGCTCCTAGCAACTCTTTCACCCCTTTACCATATCCCTTTTGAATAAATATTCAAATCGCTATTCCAGTATTAGTCGAGATGTATTTTACATCTACATATCCAAAAATGGTATTTGACCAAAGTTTAAGTTTTCCCTGATTATTCAGTGCCATAACTTGTCTGACAAAAGAATCTCTTTTCAACTCACACTTTGCACTATTTATGCACGTCCTCTTGTGTGTTTCTATGTATAAAGATTTGCAGTTTGTATATCATTCACGATGGACTTGGACTTCCAAATGAACGCTACTACTGATGCATTATCTGTAGCAATGTTGTACTCCATGCCTTGATTATTATGAAGATTGATCTTGTTATATTAGGCTTTTCATAATTTGTTTGTTTAAAATTAACTTTCAACTTTATGGAGTGAACATAACCGACAGATTTGTAGTTCACTATAAGTCTTTTGTCCATTTCAATTGCTTTTGTATGCTTAAATGCTCCAATGACTACATCTGCAAATCCATGCTATTTAAACCAATGTAGACTCTTACACTGGGTCATGTGATCAAGGCCCGTGGAAAGGGCTGAAACGCGTCATGGCGACCTCGTACACCGATTAAATTTTTGCACCTATTTTGTGGTCCGTATCCGTTTGTTTGCCAGAAGAAGTACGCAATACAAACAGAGCGTCTAAAAATATATATATATATATATATTCACTGAAAAAACCATAGGTTTCACACATGTTATAGTTAGCTGGACATTTTACTGATAAAAAAACCAATGAAATTCCCCCGTTATAGTTACTGTAGGCAACTATAACTCACGCGACCGCAATCCTCTGCTGATGCTAATACTGTATTTAGACACTTATTTGCCCATATCTTCTTCCATTAAATTTTAGCTATACATATATTACAAATATTTTTTTTTCATAAAGACACATATGTCATCAGCAGAGGATTACGGTCGCGTGAGTTATAGTTGCCTACAGTAACTATAACGGGGGAATTTCATTGGTTTTTTATCAGTAAAATGTCCAGCTAACTATAACATGTGTGAAACCTATGGTTTTTTCAGTGAATTAGCAAGGTTTTTTAAATGCTATTTCCTAACTATAACGTGTGTGAAACCTATGGTTTTTTCAGTGAATTTGTACGGTTTTTTAAATGCTAAGTTACTTTACGCCATTTGTGGCGTGCGCGCCCACTTAACGCAGTTCGTTCCGTGCACGGTTTTTATCAACTTTAATAAGCCCTGTACATTTGGTGGCCTTCGGCCACCAAAAGCACAGGGGGTGAGGTCAATGTGGATAGTGTTTTTTTTATTTCGATTTTATAATTTCATGTTGCCAAAATTACGTTTTTTTTCTCTATTAATAAGCCCTGCACATTTGGTGGCCTGCGGCCACCAAAAGCACAGGGGGTGGGGTAAGTGTGGATAGTGTTTTTTTTATTTTTATTTTTTTACCGTAAGCGTACGGTAAGCTTACGGTAAGCGTACGGTAAGCGTACCCCGCGAAATTGCCGAAAAAAAAATAAAACCGTTTTTGCTCTTGGGGGATGTTTGGGGACTCCCTCAACATGACTATGTGGGAGGGAGTTGTCAAAACAGCCCCGTAACATGTTTTTGGCCATCATGTTTGATAAACAACACTCAGTGCGAGAGACAAAATGGCGGACGCCGCTTCCTGGTTTCGGCCGATTCGAATGTTTACTAAGATCTAAGAGCCAATCAGAATCGCGCTCGCGCACGCCACCGTAAGCTTACGGTAAGCGTACGGTAAGCGTACCGTAAGCGTACCGTAAGCGGGCTCAGATATATATATTGATTTAAAGGCTATTTTCTCAGAATCTACTGAACAGATTTACACCAAACCTACAAAAGGCACTTCCTTGACCTAGGGACTACCTCTCTGCCAAATTTCTAGTAATTCTGTTCAGCCGTTCGGGCTGTAGCTCGTTCTAAAGGTCCTATGGAAAAATGCATGGGGAAAACGCGTTTTGGGACCCCCCTTTTATCTCAGCCCCCGCTTGACGGATCCCCCCCGAGACTTTCAGGGTAGGAGCGTAGCGTAGCGCCCCACCTATTTTGAGAAATTCGCGAGGATTCGTCGACCGGCGCCAAAGTTATTCAAAATAGAATGTTGAGGTTTTCCTATGGAAACGTGGTCCTAACTATAACTACCTACTGGCGACCGCCAGTAGGTAATATATATATATATATTACCTACTGGCGGTCGGCAGTAGGTAGATATAGTTAGGACCTATTTTCCATAGGAAATCCGCAACATTCTATTTGGAATAACTTTGGCACCGATTGACGAATCTTCGCAAAAGTTTAAAAGTTTTGGGCCAGCTCCGGTCTGCTCCTATCCTGAAAGTTTCACGGTGATTCGTCAAGCGGGGGCCGAGAAAAAAGGGGGTCCCAAAATGCGTTTTCCCCATGCAATTTCCCATAGGACCTTCAGCCGCAGCTACAGCCCGAACTGCTGAACGGAATTACACCAAATTTGGCAAAGAGGTAGTCCTTAGTTCAGACTCGTGCCTTTTGTTTAAATGGTGTAAATCCATTCAGTAGTTCCAGAGAAAATGACATTTAAAAGTACATATATATCTATGGCCTCGGAGGATCCGCGTACCCAGCGCGCACCCTGCCGTGCACGAGCTGTATTCTAATTGGCTGTCAACACTCCAAATCATGAAGTGTTGGCAGCCATCTTGTGCCTAGCAACTTCAAAATCTGGGAGGGGGGCCGCGCGGCCCCCCTCCTGGAGCCTTGTATAGGCCCTGGGGACCACCACCCCCCAGGGCCGGCTCCTGCAGTGTCCCGGGGTGCCCACCCCCGGGACACTGCTGTTTGTAATGGCAGGGCGGGAGCCTCGCGGCTCCCACTCTGCCATTTCAAACTGCTTTGCTTCATTGAAGCAAGAGCAGCGCCTGCTCTCGCTTCAATGAAGCAAAGCAGATTGCTTTTCCACATGGGGAGCAGCATGTTAGCTGCTCAGCATGTTAGCTGCTCCCTATGTGGAAAAGCAATGCCGGCTCCAGCGGGGAGCCGGCTGGGACCGTGGGGGTATTGGGAACCCCCCCACGGCCCCCAACAAAGAGGGCCAACCCAGGGGGATGGGGTCCCCGGGGCTAGTAGTAGCCTGGGAGGGGGGCCACGCGACCCCCCCCTCCTAATTTGTTTTTTTTTTTTTTTTAAAGCAACAACAAAAAACGGCCCCGGGGAATGGGGTCCCCAGGGCCATAAGTGGCCACAGGAGGGGGGCAAGGCAGCCCCCCTCCAAAATATTTTTTTTTAAAAAAGGGCCATGCCCCGGGGATGGGGTCCCCGGGGCAAATTATGGCCTCTGGAGGGCGGCCCCCTTCCCGATTAAAAAAAGAAAAAAAAAAACACAAATTGGAGGCAGGCCCTGGGGGATGGGGTCCACAGGGCCAATAAATTAGAAAAAGAAGAGGGGCCCCCCTTCTAAAAAAAAAATTTTTTTTGAAAACACGGGATCGGGCCGGAGGCCGCGCCTCCTCCTTGCACCGGCGCGTTGCAGAGGGGGAACTAATTCCCCTTGAATACTGGGGGTCCCTGGGGGCCAACTAGCCCACCAGGAACCTCCAGTATGCGCCAGGGGGCTGCGTTGCAGAGAGGACGCAGCTCCGTGGCGCTTACTGGAGGTACCTGGTGGGCTAGTTGGCCGCCAGGGGACCTCAGGATTCAAGGGGACTTAATCCCCCAACTTAAAACACACCACGGGGCGCGTTTGCACAGTGGTGAAGGTAGGGGGCGGGGCCTGAGGTGATGTGTGCAAACACGCCCTGTGGCGCGTTTTAAGTTGGGGAATTAATTCCTCTTCAATCCAGAGGTCCCCTAGTGGCCAACTAGGCCACCAGGTACCTCCAGTAAGCACCACGGAGCTGCGTTGCAGAGTGTTGTAAAAAGGGGCGTGGCCTCTGAACACCTCTCTGCAATGCAGCTCCCTGGTGCATACTGGAGGTACCTGGTGGGCTAATTGGCCCCCAGGGGACCGCAGGATTGAAAAGGAATTAATTCCCCAACTTAAAACGCACCACAGGGCGTGTTTGCACACGTCACCTCAGACCCCGCCCCATGTTATTTGAGATGTCATCAGTGATGTCACTGACCATGTCATGAATGATGTAATATGTGATATCATCAGCAGTGGATTGCGGGCGCACGAGATGTAGTTAGTACAACTAACTATATCGGAGGAATTTCAATGGTTTTGTTGAAGTGAAATGTCCAGCTAACTATAACACCCCTAAAACCTATTGTTTTTTCAGTGAATATATATATACACACATACATATACAGGTGTATGCCCAGACCATAAAGTATATAATACTTCCAAACCCATACACCTATATATGTATGCCTACCTACATGTATGTAAACATGCAGCCCCAACAACAATCCAAAAACGGGGCAATCAGCCAACATTACATCAGTTTTACATGTATGAAAATAAGCCTCTCAAAACTCCTTGTAATAGAGACTATACACTGTAATGGTTTCATACAAGAATCCTTTATTTTCCAGAAAAAGGATGAACATGTAATTGTAGGCAGTTTGGCCCATAGGTTGCATAAGAATAACTGTCCTGGTACAGAAAAGAGAACTGGCACCTGCCTTTAAGGCTTCCAAGATTCGAAACACTTTGCCTTTAAGAACTCCAGGGAACACTCTGCCCCCAGCATGCACCACAGGTGACAGGTCAGTTCTGTTTTTCCGGCTCCTTCTGTGAGGATCCTGGAGCTTGAGCTCGACAGGTTTCTGACTTTTCTGTCAGGAATTGTTTTTCTTCTTGTTTTTTTTTTTGCAGTTCCTGTACTGGCAGAGGTTTATCATAATTTTTTGACAGAACATCTTAATTTTTTCCTGTCAGAATGCCGGCTCTTTTCCGCAAATGTCCAGCCTGTGGAAAGAAGATGGCCATCTCAGATCCACACTGTGTGTATCGCCTGTCTTCCTTCCAGTCACAAGATAGACTCTTGTTATCACTGTCAGAAGTTTTCTGCGAGGACTCTTCGCGAGAGAGAGGATTCGCCTTCAAGCTGTGCTAGAGAGAGGAACAGCCCGGCTGGAAAGTGGCCTTGCGTGCCAAGAGCCCTCCTCTCGTCAGGAACATCGACGCCAGCATCATTCTACCTCTGCAACATCGAGGAAAAGGCAGATTCCGGAGTGTTCGCCATCAATGTCGTTACCACCGTCGAAGAAGCGGCCTACACAGTCTTCGACGTCGAGACGGCGTTAGTCTCCGTCGTCGAGAAAGGCCTCGACATCGAAGCGTACTGTCTCGGGCTCGACGTATGTTCAAGATGTGGGTCGATCGACGTCTAAACATCCATCGACGTTGAGGCACTCTCCGTCTCCTCCCCGTAGGCCGACGTCGAGAAGTTTGCCGACGGCGGAGTCTCGAGACCAGTCAAGGGCATTGAAGTTGACGTCGAGGAGGCGAGAGCGCTACCCGTCGAAGTCACCACGGCATCATAGACGGTCGACGTCCTCTTTGAGGAGGGCGAAGTTGCCATTGAGGACAGCAAGGTCCCTAACTCCTTCCATGCATCACCCCACGTCAGGGGAGAAGTACAGGTTGATGTCGAGGGGGAAGCACAGGTCGACGTCGAGGCCCTCAACGTCGAGAGATAAAGAGCCTGCTGTTGCCTCTGAGGAGGTTAGAGCTGGATCTCGATCGCCCTCAAGGTCTGGATCGTCTCCAGGACTAAATATTGTCCAGGTCTCCCCGGAGGGATCTCCGGTGGTTGGTGAAGAGGCACGACGTAGGAAGTCTAAGGCCCTCAGTAGCCCGGGGTTGGATTTTTCAAGTACCTATTCTCATTCACGTCTGTCAAGGGAGTCTCCATCCCATAATGAGGCTCCAAGAAGAACACCATGAAGATCAAGATCACCGACTGCGTTTTCTTCCAGAAGATGGAGTCCGCGCAGATTGCGCTCTCCACATGCCCGCCATGTTCGATCAAGGAACAGATCTCACTCTGATCATTCTTCTCCGAAGAGAAGACGACAGAGGTCTACCACCTGGTCTTCTTCCACCAGGTCCTCGCTCAGAGATTATTCTCCAACATTTACGACTGCACCTCCATCCAGAGTGTCGCTAATTGATGATCTCAGCACGTTCAATGAGGTTCTCTGTAGAGGAGCGAATAAGTTGAACATCCCTATGTCGGTCCCGACTGTTACCTCCTCAGTAATTTTCAAGACTCTCTATCACCGCTCTTCAGTCTGGCCTTTGCTTCCTCTTGTCCCTGGCCTTAACGAACTGGCTACACAGACTTTCTTGACACCAGCAACAGAGGGTTCTGTGCCCTCCCAGATAGCGAAGAAATGCAAGGCTCTTGACCAAGATACATTATTTCTTCGATCTGATCCTTCTCCGGATTCCATCATTGTGGCGGCAGCTAGGAAGACGCACTCATCTATGTCTTCCTCCTCAGCACCCCCGAATAAGTATAGCAAATTGATGGACTCTATAGGTAGAAGGATGTGCAACACGTCAGCATCTTTCATGAAGGTCGCCAGTGCCTCAGCTCTGCTGGGGAGGTATGATAGATCCTTGTGGGATTCTCTGAGCCGCTTTGCGCACAAACTACCAAAAGAGGATCAGCAGGACTTTCGAGAAATACTGCAAGAGGGAGGTCTAGTGGCGAATCAGGTAATTAGTGCTTCTGCTGATTCAGCTGATCTGGCTGCCCACGGGTACTCCCATGGTATCTGTTCGAGGCGTCCTGACTGGTTACGTTTGACTGGCCTTAAACCCGAGGTTCAACGGAAGATCACCAATCTGCCTTTCAATGGGTCTTCTCTCTTTGGGCCGCATGCGGACGACAAAATGGCAAAGATGAAAGCAGAATTGGATACGGTGAAAGCTGTGGGGCTTGACAAACTTAAGGAATTTCGCAGACGTTTTCGCTCCTACGATAAACGCCCATTCCAACAGAGGGGTTATACCTCTCAGTGTTCGTCTCAGGGTCACCAGCAGCAGCAGAGGTCTCATTTTCAGCAACGGAGACTAGGTAGAGCAAGTGGGAACAATAAGCAGCAGAACTCTACCTCAAAGCAGCCATTGAAGCAATGAGAGTGCTTCCTCTAAACACGATGGTCACTCCGGTAGGAGGAAGTATCGCATGTCATCTGGAAGAGTGGAGACATATAACAGATGACAAATGGGTTTTGAATATTGTCAAGAATGGATATTTGCTACGGTTCAAGGCCCCACCACCATCGGTTCCTCCAAGCGGAGGGCTCCGCTTGTGTCATCACATTTTACAAGAGTAAGTAAACAGTCTACTGCAGAAAAAAGCCATAGAATTAGTTCCTGTTCATCAGAGGCGCCAGGGGATATACTCTCGATATTTCCTAGTCGAAAAAAGAGGTCCTTCAGTGGAGTACAGACCAATTCTGGACCTACGCATCTTGAACAAATCTATCCGAAAAGAAAAGTTTGGGATGGTTGCACTGCACCAGATCTTCCCACATTTACATCAAGGAGACTGGATGTGCTCCATAGATCTACAGGATGCCTATTTCCACATTCCGGTGTCCAGGAAACATCGAAAATGTCTGTTTTCAAATTGCTCTACGCCGTTTTCAGTTCCGAGTCCTACCATTCGGTCTGAAGTCAGCCCCACGGACATTTTCAAATTGCATGGCAGTGGTGGCGGCTTTTCTCCGCAGGCGAAAAATATTAATTTATCCGTACCTAGACGACTGACTCCTGAAGAGTTCCACTCCATCTCTACTCCAGTCGCATCTCTCCTACAGTCTCCAATTACTAAACAAGTTGGGTCTATGAGTAAATTTCAAAAAATCAATTCTCAATTCGACCCAGAAAATTCACTACCTAGGGTCGTCGCTGGACACCGTGGAGGGTAGCATGTGTCCTTCGGCGGAGAGATTTTCATCGATCAGGATGAAATGCCGAGATCTCCTGCAGTCACACCACCTGACGGTCAGACAAGTGTCCTCTCTCCTGGGGTCCATGGCTTCCTGCATATTCATCGTCCCCAATTCCAGATTGCACATGCGCCCCCTGCAGCTGGCTCTGGAAGACCAGTGGGTGCAAGCGTCAGGCAGTTGGGAGGATCGGATTACTCTCCCACAGTCTGCCAGAGACTCCATCATGTGGTGGACAAAGCGGTCACATCTAATGAAAGGTGTTCCCTTCCATCAAGAGACTCTGACTCAGACCATAGTTAGACACCTCCCTACAAGGTTGGGGTGCTCATATGGATCACCTTCAAGTGCAAGGGCTATGGTCGGATACAGAGAGGGGATATCATATCAACTTGCTGGAGTTGAGTGCCGTCCAGTTAGCCCTCAAGTCCTTCTTTACGTCCCTTCAGTCCAGCTCCCTCTTGATTCAGACAGACAACACCACAACAATGTTTTATCTGACCAAGCAGGGAGGTATCAGGTCCAGAATTCTGTCTCAGGAGTCGCAAACCATTTGGAAGTGACTACTGGCACGACGCCTCACCATCACAGTGGTCCATGTGCCAGGTGTTCTAAACATCCAAGTGGACTTCCTAAGCAGAGAGTTGTAGAAGCGCACGACTGGGTGCTAAACTCCGAGGTGGCTCAGGATATCTTTTGAAGATGGGGAGTACCAGACATAGACTTGTTCGCAAACGCCAAATGCCCAGTCTACGCATCCAGGTTTCACCAACCAGGTTCAAGCGGGAATGCTCTGTTGATAAAATGGTCTTGGAGCTTACTCTACGCTTTTCCTCCGCTGACGCTCATTCCAGCAGTGATCACCAAGTTCTACAAGACCAACTCCAGGATGATTCTGATCGCTCCGGAGTGGCCCCGCCAGTGGTGGTACCCGGACCTTCTAAAACTTTCAGAGGTTCCACACCGGAGATTGCCTTTCCGTCAGGACCTGCTGTCCAACAGTCAGGGGAGTGTTTCACCCCAACCTCTCTTCACTCAGGCTGACAGCATGGCTCCTGGAGTCTTGCAGTATGGACACTTGGACTTGCCAGCGGACTGTATGAATATCCTTAAGGAAGCTAAGAGACCTTCCACCAGGGTTTCCTATGCTTTCAAATGGAAGCGTTTTTACATATGGTGCTTGAATAATGGTCATGACCCGGTTAGAGGACAGGAACAGGTCATTTTGCCGTATCTCTTACACCTGGCTAAGTCGGGCCTGCAGTTCACATCTATTAAGGTACACTTAGCAGCAAGTACGGCATTTAGGAAGTTACCCACGCAGGGTTCTTTTTTCCAGATACCAGTGGTGAAAGATTTTCTTGAAGGGTTGAAAAAGGTGTATCCACCAGTACTAGCCCCTTTTCCTCTGTGGGAGTTCAACGTGGTCCTTACCAAACTGATGGGCGCACCTTTTGAACCAATACACAAGTCCTCCCTGCAGCACTTGTCCTGGAAAGTGTTTTTTTTGGTGGCTATTACGTCAGCTCATAGAGTCAGTGAGTTACAAGCTTTGTGTTGTAAGGAACCCTACACTGTTTTTCATTCAAATAGGGTAGTTCTCAGAACTCATCCTAGTTTTCTGTCGAAAGTGGTCTCAGATTTCCATATTAATCAGGGAATCACCTTATCCACTTTTTTCTCTAATCCTTCTACTCCTCCTGAAAGGGCCCTACACTCGTTAGACCTTAAAAGAGTGTTGAAGTTTTATCTGGACAAGACCAAAGGTATAAGAAAGACGGACCGATTATTTGTCAACTACGGTCTTGTTAATACAGGTTTAGCAGCTTCTAAAAGGTCCATTTCTAGGTGGATAGTTTCCTGCATTTCTTTGGCCTATCAGTTGGCTAATAAGTCTCTTCAGGGAAGGCCTAAAGCACATTCAACCAGAGGAAAGGCCCCTACTACGGCCCTCCTCAGGAACATTCCCATAGCAGAAATATGCAAAGCAGCTACATGGCGGTCTGTTCATACCTTTTCTCGCCATTACTGCTTAGATTCAGATGCTCAGGCAGATGCTCAAGTTGGACGTGCATCCCTGAGGAAACTGTTTGGTTGATTGTCTGTTTAAACTGTATCATTGTTTTTTTATTCCTAGTACTGGATTGCTCGTCCGCGAAGTGTGGGGTATGGGCTTGCTATTCTATTCACTGCTTATGACTATTGATGAGTATCCCCTGGAAGAGAAGGATAAGTTACTTACCTGTAAACCTAGTTCTCTTCCAGGGGTATACTCATCAGTCATAATCACCCCTCCCTCCTCCCCGGACGAGCAATGTTAGTACAAGGTTTTAAGTGGTTTAGTTCGCCTTTACAAAAAGAACTGACCTAACTGTCACCTATGGGGCATGCTGGGAGCAGAGTGTTCCCTGGAGTTCTTAAAGGCAAAGTGTTTAGAATCTTGGAAGCCTTAAAGGCAGGTGCCAGTTCTCTTTTCTGTACCTATGGGCCAAACTACCTACAATTACATGTTCATCCTTTTTCTGGAAAATAAAGGATTCTTGTATGAAACCATTACAGTGTATGGTCTCTATTACAAGGAGTTTTGAGAGGCTTATTTTCATACATGTAAAAACGGATGTAATTTTGGCTGTTTCCCCTGTTTTTGGATTGTTGTTGGGGCTGCATGTTTACATATATTTAGGTAGGCATACATATGTAGGTGTATGGGTTTGGAAGTATTATATACTTTATGGTCTGGGCATACACCTGTATATGTATGTACATATATATATAAACTTTGCTATATGCTCCGGGATCCCGTACGTGGGCGGGGATAATTCACTGCCTATGACTTTGATGAGTATACCCCTGGAAGAGAACTAGGATTACAGGTAAGTAACGTATCCTTCCTTACTTTCCCAGGCACCCTCATACTGCATATAGAAGTAGGCTCGACCTGGGAGCACCCTACAGAGCTCTCGCCCACCTGAGTCCCACTGCTCCAATCCCAATGCAGGAAGTGTCGTGCCTTCCAAATCCGAGTCCTCAGGGCTGTGTCGATGCTCTATGGGGGCCCACCTCCGAAGCGACCCAAGTCTGGCGCATGTAGAATACACAGACTCTTGGGGCAATTGAGCGGGGGAAGGAAAGGATGGGGACTGCGGGGAGGGAGACCTGTGTAGAGAAATAAAGAAACAATATACATACCAAACAGCTGTGTCTTTCTTCTTACTTCCAACTCCCTTTTCCCCTACACCTAACCCCTCTACGTCTCCTTTCCTACCTGTAAAGAAAAGAAAGGTGGCTCGGAGTACATTCATAGAGAAACCAATGTGGCACTGAAGGAGGCAAGCCAGGAGTAATCCGGACCGGTAACCAGGGGTCACTACAACGCTTCTTCCTCCGGAATGCTTACGTGTTGGTTCCTGAGTAAATGTAGAAAAGAGGAAAACAAAACTACTGCACAATAAAGCGCTCCACAATAGAACATATATCGGAGCACCCTTGCTGTGAGTATATTGCCACACCTGGCGCCTTGTACATAAGGGAGCTCTGAGTTCAAAGCCACAGGACACAATAGTTGCGTGTTTACCAATCACACACTCTCTTTTTCACTGAACACAAGGTGAAAATGAAGGAACGATAGCCCCTTTTTCCCTAAAGTAAATCCACAAATATGGAGGTGTGTTTTTTCCTCAGTTCGAAAGTCACTTCACACACCCACACTCACTGATATAAGACGTCACTCTGGATATACGGCTTTTCCAAAGTACGAAAGGCACTGCACACTTGACGCTCACCAACTCCATGCGTATATGTGAATGCGTGTCTCTTCCCAGAGTACGAAAGGCACTGCACACTTCCACGCTCACCGACTCAATGCGAACTTTTGAATGCGCGTCTTTTCCAAAATATGAACGGCACAGCACACACCCACGCTCACTGGTTATATGCGTATATCCGGATGTGTGTCAAATCGCGGGCACTATACCCTCCCTGCATAAATGACCACGATTTGGCCTTTTTTCCAACAGGGAGAATGTTGCCTAAGCGCCTCTACGGGCGACAACTCTCCTCTGCATGTAACGGCTATGGAAAGGCGTTACTGCCAACAGAGGAGATCGCGGGACTTGAGATGTCCGTCACCGGACCAGAGCAAGGAGCTGGCGGTTCCAAGAGACTGCACTCCAGAAACCTCTTACCGCTATCGAAGAGAAGCCGGCGTTCCGATCTGCACGGGAACAGACCACGGGGAGGAATAATCGGCAATGCCGCCTGGGGCTCAGCCGCTTTGAATCCTGTTTCCGGCTCTGCCCCTGCGTTACGCACGCCACGCCCCACTAAGCATGCTGGGGAACGTAGTTCCTGGCCGGAAATACGCTATTACAGCTAGCGTTACAACCGGCCAGGGAATAGTGACAGGACATTCCCCTTCCCAAGGACGCTAGCTGTCACGCGGGGCATTCGGATGGAGTCTATAAAACCGGGTTATCAACTTGGGTGCATGAACCGCGTCTTTGGGTTCCCAGGAGTTCTCTTCCGGGCCATACCCTTTCCATGCGATTAGGTACCATAGCTTGCCTCGCACCCTCTTCGCGTCCCGTATGCCTTGCACTACATATTCTGGTTCCCCCTTCACTAGCACTGGACCTGGCCTTTTCTGTATCTTGCCCTGCACAGGTTTCAGGAGGGATACGTGAAACACGGGATGCAAGCGCATATGTGATGGGAGTTTGAGCTTTATTGCCACAGGGTTTGTGTGTTTCACGACCTGATACGGACCTATGTACTTAGGATGAAATATGCTGTGTTTTTTAAACCTTATGTGTTTTGTGGCCAGCCATACCCACTCCCCACTCCTGTACATTCGATTAGCCCTTCTGTGTTTATCTGCTTGTGTCTTATACCTCTCTTTGGCTTTGATTAAGTGGTTTTGTGTGGCTATGAGCGTCTTACGCATGTGTAACAACTTAGCTCAAACATCGGGAAAGCGGACCTGGGTGCTAGGATGTATCAAGGGAGAGAATCGGGGGTGAAACCCTTATGTGCTGTAGAATGGAGAGTGTTTCGTGGAGGAATGTATGGCGCTATTGTATGCTATTTCTGCAATCCATAGCCAGTTGACCCACTCGTTTGTGTTTTCCGCGACATAGCCTCTGAGGTAGTGTTTGATTCAGACGTTCCGTTTGGCCGTCTGTCTGTGGATGGAAGCTGGTGGACAGGGAAGAGGATACCCTTAGCTCAGAACACCATGTCCTCCAGAAACCCGCGGTGAATTGGGCTCCTCAGTCTGACACAATGTCCTTGGGCAGGCCGTGAAGCCTTACTATGTTGATTAACAACTGCTTGGCCAATTGGCTGGCAGTGGGCGTTTGTCTGCAGGCGATGAAATGACTATTCTTTGTCAAGAAATCGACCACTACTATTATGGTCGTGTGGCCCTGTTCTACTGGCAAGCCAACCACGAAATCCACCGAAATCCTTTCACACGGGATCTTTGGTGTGGGCATGATTTGCAGCTTTCCTTGCATTTTCCGATGGTCTGCCTTCGTCTGGGCACATTTTGAGCATTCTTGTACCCAAGCTAGGACGTCAGGGCGCACCGACAGCCACCAGAACTGACGCAGTATCTTCTCCAGGGTTTTCATGCCTCCTTGATGTCCTGCCCAAGGAAGATCATGACACCATGAGAATGCGGTTTTGAGGCCGTCAAATGCCTCC
Organism: Triturus cristatus; assembly: GCF_964204655.1. Lineage (NCBI taxonomy): Eukaryota > Metazoa > Chordata > Amphibia > Caudata > Salamandridae > Triturus > Triturus cristatus. The sequence goes on from NC_140592.1 coordinate 841,259,290, forward strand.
TGGGTATCTGCAGTCCACACAAAGGGCACCTGTTTTCTGGTCAACCGGGTCAGGGGGATACCAAGTCCAAAAACCAATGAATAAATCGACGGTAGAAATTGGCGAATCCTAAGAGGCTCTGGATTGCTTTCACTGAGCTAGGACGGGGCCATTCCATGATGGCCTTCACCTCTCTTTCCGCCATGATTTGGCCCGAGGGGGTGAGCATGACCCCTAGGAACTCCACATGGGTGACGTGGAACTCACATTTTGTGATTTTGCAGTACAGGGAATGTGCTCGAAGGGACTGCAACACCATGCGAACATGATCAGCGTGTTCTTCTTTTGTGTTGGAATATATCAGGATGTCGTCAATATAAACCACGACAAAACAGTCCAGATACTCCCGCAAGACCTCGTTAAGAAAGAACTGGAATGCAGCGGGGGCGTTACATAACCCGAAGGGCATTACCAGGTATTCGTAAAGCCCATACTGTGTTTTAAATGCTGTCTTCCATTCATCCCCTTTCTTTATCTGAACCAAATGGTACGCCCCACGGAGATCCAATTTGGTGTATATACCTGCCGTCCGTACTTGTTCTAGAAGCACCGGTATCCGGGGAAGCGGATACTGATTTTTCACCGTAATGTCGTTTAGCGCCCTGTAATCGATGCAACAGCGTAAATCTCCGTTAGCCTTCGGAAAAAAAAACAGGGGAGACGCTGCAGGTGAACGGGATGGTCTGATGAAGCCCAGCGCTAAGTGTTTGTCTAGATAGGTTCGAAGATATGTAGTTTCGGGTACCGTAAGAGCATAAACCCTTCCGCAGGGGACAACCGTACCGGGCATCAGGTCTATCCGACAATCGTACTCCCTGTGGGGTGGTAACTCTTCTGCCTTGGTGTCGCTGAATACATCAACAAAATCTGCGTAGCAGGTTGGCAGCTCCACCTCCTTTTCCGCCGCTGTCGCGACATGATAGATAGTAGATAGAATTTGAGCAGGCTGAGGACCATTCGGGATACAATGGGCTTGGCAGTATTCCGAGTCGAATTTCAGCGACTTGGTGGCTCATCGGATATTCGGATCATGTTGTTGTAGCCACGGTAGACGCAAAATGATCCCATAGTGTGGTGCTTGTATTACTCCAAACGACACTGTTTTTCTGTGGTGTCCTTCGTATACTAATTCGCAATCCGGAGTGTTATGGGTGATGGGGCCAGAGTCTAGTTCTTTACCATCCACGGCATACACCGTTTCTGGTTTTGCCTTGTGAACCAAGTGAATTCCTAATCTTCGAGCCTCTCCTTTATCCATGAAACAACCCGTGGCTCCTGAGTCGATCATGGCCATTACAGGAGTGCTTGTTTGGTTTATTTCCAGAGTCATTGGGATGAAGAAGTGGTCCGTTTTGGTAAAGACTAGGGTATCCATAGAAGGGATGGACTGACCGCTTGAGACCCTCCCTTCATGCGCACTCAAGCTTTGAAGTTTCCCTCCTCTTTTTCAGTGGGAAGGGCTACCACCTGTTCTTGTCGGGCTCTACTGGTCTTGGGTTTAACGGGACATTCCCTCAGAAAATGGCCCTTCTTCCCGCAGTAGAGACATAGTCCTTGCTTCCTGCGATAGTCTCTCTCGCTCACTGTCAGCGAAGCCCTTACGGTCCCTATTTCCATTGGTTCTGACACTGTGGTCGTCTTCTCCATGGGGAGGACACGGTCACCATTGGGATTGTGGCGGTCTTTTTTCTTATGGTCTCCTCGGCGTTCTCGCAACCTATGATCCAACCTGAGGGTGAGGTCTATGAGTGCAGAACATGTCCTAGGTTGGGGATCTTTGGGCTAACATCTTTTAGGTCGTCAGAGAGACCTTGATGAAATATCGCCGACTGTTTTACTTCTGGCCAGTCGGTTTCTGCGACTAGACGTCGAAAGTTGTTTAAATAACTGATCAGTTCGGAAGACTCCTGTCGTAGTCCCAACAAATCTCTATCCGCCGAAAACGTCTCGGCTCTTCTATCAAATGTTTTTTCAAAACACTCGCGGAATTCGTCCCAATCATACAGTTTCGGGTCATCTCTTACTGTGGGGACTGCCCACTGGGCTGCCTCTCCACCCACATACGAGATTAGAAATGCCACCCGAGCTTGGTTTGTAATAAACATTTTAGGTTTGCAGGAGCACCTGTGTGAGAAATACTTGGACCTTTTTTATATCCCCATAGAACCTCTCAGGGGGGGCTAACTGGATTTGTGCCGGCATTTCTACTACCACCGACGGCGAGTGCGGGGTACCACCTATATCAAAGGGGTTCCTTTGTAACCTATCTATTCGGGCGTGTAGTGTTGCAGTTTCCTGCCGCGAGGTGACCAATTCTGCTTGGACCTGTGCTAAAGCGGCCACTACGTCTTCTAGAGTGGCCATCTTGACTGTCAAAACAACCGGGAGGAGACTAATTCGTGGGCCGATTGTTCTGTCGTGCCTTCCAAATCCGAGTCCTCAAGGCTGTGTCGATGCTCTATGGGGGCCCACCTCTGAATCGACCCAAGTCTGGCGCATATAGAATACACAGACTCTTGGGGCAATTGAGCGGGGGAAGGAAAGAATGGGGACTGTGGGGAGGGAGACCTGTGTAGAGAAATAAAGAAACAATATAAATACCAAACAGCTGTGTCTTTCTTCTTACTTCCAACTCCCTTTTCCCCCTACACCTAACCCCTCTACGTCTCCTTTCCTACCTGTAAAGAAAAGAAAGGTGGCTCGGAGTACATTCATAGAGAAACCAATGTGGCACTGAAGGAGGCAAGCCAGGAGTAATCCGGACCGGTAACCAGGGGTCACTACAACGCTTCTTCCTCCGGAATGCTTACGTGTTGGTTCCTGAGTCAATGTAGAAAAGAGGAAAACAAAGCTACTGCACAATAAAGCGCTCCACAATAGAACATATATCGGAGCACCCTTGCTGTGAGTATATTGCTACACCTGGCGCCTTGTACATAAGGGAGCTCTGAGTTCAAAGCCACAGGACACAATAGTTGTGTGTTTACCAATCACACACACTCTTTTTCACTGAACACAAGGTGATAATGAAGGAACGATAGCCCCTTTTTCCTTAAAGTAAATCCACAAATATGGAGGTGTGTTTTTTCCTCAGTTCGAAAGTCACTTCACACACCCACACACACTGATATAAGACGTCACTCTGGATGTACGGCTTTTCCAAAGTACGAAAGGCACTGCACACTTGACGCTCACCAACTCAATGCGTATATTTGAATGCGTGTCTCTTCCCAGAGTACGAAAGGCACTGCACACTTCCACGCTCACCGACTCAATGCGAACTTTTGAATGCGCGTCTTTTCCAAAATATGAACGGCACAGCACACACCCACGCTCACTGGTTATATGCGTATATCCGGATGTGTGTCAAATCGCGGGCAGTATACCCTCCCTGCATAAATGACCACGATTTGGCCTTTTTTCCAACAGGGAGAATGTTGCCCAAGCGCCTCTACGGGCGACAACTCTCCTCTGCATGTAACGGCTATGGAAACGCGTTACTGCCAACAGAGGAGATCGCGGGACTTGAGATGTCCGTCAACGGACCAGAGCAAGGAGCTGGCGGTTCCAAGAGTCTGCACTCCAGAACCCTCTTACCGCTATCGAAGAGAAGCCGGCGTTCCGATCTGCACGGGAACAGACCACAGGGAGGAATAATCGGCAATGCTGCCCGGGGCTCAGCCGCTTTGAATCCTGTTTCCGGCTCCGCCCCTGCGTTACGCACGCCACGCCCCGCTAAGCATGCTGGGGAACGTAGTTCCTGGCCGGAAATGCGCTATTACAGCTAGCGTTACAACCGGCCAGGGAATCGTGACAGGAAGAATGTCTTGGCCCATCTCTAGCTCTGTCAGTTGGGGTGGCTCACAAGCTCTGCTGAAACCCTGTTGACCTCTGGGGCTGGATCTCCGTCATCCATTATTGCCCCTGGCATCTCAGGCTGGTGTGGCCCCCTCCCCTCTTCATGGGGGGGAGAAATGGTGGGAAGTGCTCTCAGATACTTGGGTGCATCCACCTTCGTCCTTTATTCTCACCACTTTTGTCAAGGTACAGCTTGGTTCCCCCTGCCCAGGCCATTGCCTTCTCCAGCCTCTCAGACTGAGTTCACCTGTGTAGTTTAGTGGCGTGTGCTGTGATCCTCTGGCTGTATTTGGAGTGAGCCCCCGTGTCATGCACTGGCCTCCATCGTCATCTTGTAGTTGCCTCTCGTCAGCAGGGAGCAGGTCAGTGTAAGGGGGTGCCGTGTGGACTGCCAAAATGTAATTAAAAACAGGTCAAGTACCTCTCACGGCGCGCAGGTGCAGATCCAAGGCTCGTCAGCCCGTTGGCTCAAGGGAGCCGTAATAAATTGTGCAAAAGTAGGTCGCACACTGCTCGTCACACCAGCAAGTTGCCCCAAAGGACTGTGGGAAATGTAGTGGCGACGGCGGGTACGCCTATGCCACGATGTGTAAAAAGAACAGTATGTGTTGCGTTAGCCATCCCTGGACACGTGTTTTGAGGTAGTTGCCTCTCGTCAGCAGGGAGCAGGTCAGTGTAAGGGGGTGCCGTGTGGACTGCCAAAATGTAATTAAAAACAGGTCAAGTACCTCTCAAAAAGAACAGTATGTGTTGGATCTGCACCTGCGCCGAATGAGAGGTACTTGACCTGTTTTTAATTACATTTTGGCAGTCCACACGGCACCCCCTTACACTGACCTGCTCCCTGCTGACGAGAGGCAACTACCTCGAAACACGTGTCCAGGGATGGCTAACGCAACACATACTGTTCTTTTTACACATCGTGGCATAGGTGTACCCGCCGTCGCCACTACATTTCCCACAGTCCTTTGGGGCAACTTGCTGGTGTGACGAGCAGTGTGCGACCTACTTTTGCACAATTTATTACGGCTCCCTTGAGCCAACGGGCTGACGAGCCTTGGATCTGCACCTGCGCGCCATGAGAGGTACTTGACCTGTTTTAATTACATTTTGGCAGTCCACACGGCACCCCCTTACACTGACCTGCTCCCTGCTGACGAGAGGCAACTACCTCGAAACACGTGTCCAGGGATGGCTAACGCAACACATACTGTTCTTTTTACACATCGTGGCATAGGCGTACCCGCCGTCGCCACTACATTTCCCACAGTCCTTTGGGGCAACTTGCTGGTGTGACGAGCAGTGTGCGACCTACTTTTGCACAATTTATTACGGCTCCCTTGAGCCAACGGGCTGACGAGCCTTGGATCTGCACCTGCGCGCCATGAGAGGTACTTGACCTGTTTTTAATTACATTTTGGCAGTCCACACGGCACCCCCTTACACTGACCTGCTCCCTGCTGACGAGAGGCAACTACCTCGAAACACGTGTCCAGGGATGGCTAACGCAACACATACTGTTCTTTTTACACATCGTGGCATAGGCGTACCCGCCGTCGCCACTACATTTCCCACAGTCCTTTGGGGCAACTTGCTGGTGTGACGAGCAGTGTGCGACCTACTTTTGCACTATTTATTACAGCTCCCTTGAGCCAACGGGCTGACGAGCCTTGGATCTGCACCTGCGTGCCATGAGAGGTACTTGACCTGTTTTTAATTACATTTTGGCAGTCCACACGGCACCCCCTTACACTGACCTGCTCCCTGCTGACGAGAGGCAACTACCTCGAAACACGTGTCCAGGGATGGCTAACGCAACACATACTGTTCTTTTTACACATCGTGGCATAGGCGTACCCGCCGTCGCCACTACATTTCCCACAGTCCTTTGGGGCAACTTGCTGGTGTGACGAGCAGTGTGCGACCTACTTTTGCACAATTTATTACGGCTCCCTTGAGCCAACGGGCTGACGAGCCTTGGATCTGCACCTGCGCGCCATGAGAGGTACTTGACCTGTTTTTAATTACATTTTGGCAGTCCACACGGCACCCCCTTACACTGACCTGCTCCCTGCTGACGAGAGGCAACTACCTCGAAACACGTGTCCAGGGATGGCTAACGCAACACATACTGTTCTTTTTACACATCGTGGCATAGGCGTACCCGCCGTCGCCACTACATTTCCCACAGTCCTTTGGGGCAACTTGCTGGTGTGACGAGCAGTGTGCGACCTACTTTTGCACAATTTATTACGGCTCCCTTGAGCCAACGGGCTGACGAGCCTTGGATCTGCACCTGCGCGCCATGAGAGGTACTTGACCTGTTTTTAATTACATTTTGGCAGTCCACACGGCACCCCCTTACACTGACCTGCTCCCTGCTGACGAGAGGCAACTACCTCGAAACACGTGTCCAGGGATGGCTAACGCAACACATACTGTTCTTTTTACACATCGTGGCATAGGCGTACCCGCCGTCGCCACTACATTTCCCACAGTCCTTTGGGGCAACTTGCTGGTGTGACGAGCAGTGTGCGACCTACTTTTGCACAATTTATTACGGCTCCCTTGAGCCAACGGGCTGACGAGCCTTGGATCTGCACCTGCGCGCCATGAGAGGTACTTGACCTGTTTTTAATTACATTTTGGCAGTCCACACGGCACCCCCTTACACTGACCTGCTCCCTGCTGACGAGAGGCAACTACCTCGAAACACGTGTCCAGGGATGGCTAACGCAACACATACTGTTCTTTTTACACATCGTGGCATAGGCGTACCCGCCGTCGCCACTACATTTCCCACAGTCCTTTGGGGCAACTTGCTGGTGTGACGAGCAGTGTGCGACCTACTTTTGCACAATTTATTAAGGCTCCCTTGAGCCAACGGGCTGACGAGCCTTGGATCTGCACCTGCGCGCCATGAGAGGTACTTGACCTGTTTTTAATTACATTTTGGCAGTCCACACGGCACCCCCTTACACTGACCTGCTCCCTGCTGACGAGAGGCAACTACCTCGAAACACGTGTCCAGGGATGGCTAACGCAACACATACTGTTCTTTTTACACATCGTGGCATAGGCGTACCCGCCGTCGCCACTACATTTCCCACAGTCCTTTGGGGCAACTTGCTGGTGTGACGAGCAGTGTGCGACCTACTTTTGCACTATTTATTACAGCTCCCTTGAGCCAACGGGCTGACGAGCCTTGGATCTGCACCTGCGCGCCATGAGAGGTACTTGACCTGTTTTTAATTACATTTTGGCAGTCCACACGGCACCCCCTTACACTGACCTGCTCCCTGCTGACGAGAGGCAACTACCTCGAAACACGTGTCCAGGGATGGCTAACGCAACACATACTGTTCTTTTTACACATCGTGGCATAGGCGTACCCGCCGTCGCCACTACATTTCCCACAGTCCTTTGGGGCAACTTGCTGGTGTGACGAGCAGTGTGCGACCTACTTTTGCACAATTTATTACGGCTCCCTTGAGCCAACGGGCTGACGAGCCTTGGATCTGCACCTGCGCGCCATGAGAGGTACTTGACCTGTTTTTAATTACATTTTGGCAGTCCACACGGCACCCCCTTACACTGACCTGCTCCCTGCTGACGAGAGGCAACTACCTCGAAACACGTGTCCAGGGATGGCTAACGCAACACATACTGTTCTTTTTACACATCGTGGCATAGGCGTACCCGCCGTCGCCACTACATTTCCCACAGTCCTTTGGGGCAACTTGCTGGTGTGACGAGCAGTGTGCGACCTACTTTTGCACAATTTATTACGGCTCCCTTGAGCCAACGGGCTGACTAGCCTTGGATCTGCACCTGCGCGCCATGAGAGGTACTTGACCTGTTTTTAATTACATTTTGGCAGTCCACACGGCACCCCCTTACACTGACCTGCTCCCTGCTGACGAGAGGCAACTACCTCGAAACACGTGTCCAGGGATGGCTAACGCAACACATACTGTTCTTTTTACACATCGTGGCATAGGCGTACCCGCCGTCGCCACTACATTTCCCACAGTCCTTTGGGGCAACTTGCTGGTGTGACGAGCAGTGTGCGACCTACTTTTGCACAATTTATTACGGCTCCCTTGAGCCAACGGGCTGACGAGCCTTGGATCTGCACCTGCGCGCCATGAGAGGTACTTGACCTGTTTTTAATTACATTTTGGCAGTCCACACGGCACCCCCATACACTGACCTGCTCCCTGCTGACGAGAGGCAACTACCTCGAAACACGTGTCCAGGGATGGCTAACGCAACACATACTGTTCTTTTTACACATCGTGGCATAGGCGTACCCGCCGTCGCCACTACATTTCCCACAGTCCTTTGGGGCAACTTGCTGGTGTGACGAGCAGTGTGCGACCTACTTTTGCACAATTTATTACGGCTCCCTTGAGCCAACGGGCTGACGAGCCTTGGATCTGCACCTGCGCGCCATGAGAGGTACTTGACCTGTTTTTAATTACATTTTGGCAGTCCACACGGCACCCCCTTACACTGACCTGCTCCCTGCTGACGAGAGGCAACTACCTCGAAACACGTGTCCAGGGATGGCTAACGCAACACATACTGTTCTTTTTACACATCGTGGCATAGGCGTACCCGCCGTCGCCACTACATTTCCCACAGTCCTTTGGGGCAACTTGCTGGTGTGACGAGCAGTGTGCGACCTACTTTTGCACAATTTATTACGGCTCCCTTGAGCCAACGGGCTGACGAGCCTTGGATCTGCACCTGCGCGCCATGAGAGGTACTTGACCTGTTTTTAATTACATTTTGGCAGTCCACACGGCACCCCCTTACACTGACCTGCTCCCTGCTGACGAGAGGCAACTACCTCGAAACACGTGTCCAGGGATGGCTAACGCAACACATACTGTTCTTTTTACACATCGTGGCATAGGCGTACCCGCCGTCGCCACTACATTTCCCACAGTCCTTTGGGGCAACTTGCTGGTGTGACGAGCAGTGTGCGACCTACTTTTGCACAATTTATTACGGCTCCCTTGAGCCAACGGGCTGACGAGCCTTGGATCTGCACCTGCGCGCCATGAGAGGTACTTGACCTGTTTTTAATTACATTTTGGCAGTCCACACGGCACCCCCTTACACTGACCTGCTCCCTGCTGACGAGAGGCAACTACCTCGAAACACGTGTCCAGGGATGGCTAACGCAACACATACTGTTCTTTTTACACATCGTGGCATAGGCGTACCCGCCGTCGCCACTACATTTCCCACAGTCCTTTGGGGCAACTTGCTGGTGTGACGAGCAGTGTGCGACCTACTTTTGCACAATTTATTACGGCTCCCTTGAGCCAACGGGCTGACGAGCCTTGGATCTGCACCTGCGCGCCATGAGAGGTACTTGACCTGTTTTTAATTACATTTTGGCAGTCCACACGGCACCCCCTTACACTGACCTGCTCCCTGCTGACGAGAGGCAACTACCTCGAAACACGTGTCCAGGGATGGCTAACGCAACACATACTGTTCTTTTTACACATCGTGGCATAGGCGTACCCGCCGTCGCCACTACATTTCCCACAGTCCTTTGGGGCAACTTGCTGGTGTGACGAGCAGTGTGCGACCTACTTTTGCACAATTTATTACGGCTCCCTCGAGCCAACGGGCTGACGAGCCTTGGATCTGCACCTGCGCGCCATGAGAGGTACTTGACCTGTTTTTAATTACATTTTGGCAGTCCACACGGCACCCCCTTACACTGACCTGCTCCCTGCTGACGAGAGGCAACTACCTCGAAACACGTGTCCAGGGATGGCTAACGCAACACATACTGTTCTTTTTACACATCGTGGCATAGGCGTACCCGCCGTCGCCACTACATTTCCCACAGTCCTTTGGGGCAACTTGCTGGTGTGACGAGCAGTGTGCGACCTACTTTTGCACAATTTATTACGGCTCCCTTGAGCCAACGGGCTGACGAGCCTTGGATCTGCACCTGCGCGCCATGAGAGGTACTTGACCTGTTTTTAATTACATTTTGGCAGTCCACACGGCACCCCCTTACACTGACCTGCTCCCTGCTGACGAGAGGCAACTACCTCGAAACACGTGTCCAGGGATGGCTAACGCAACACATACTGTTCTTTTTACACATCGTGGCATAGGCGTACCCGCCGTCGCCACTACATTTCCCACAGTCCTTTGGGGCAACTTGCTGGTGTGACGAGCAGTGTGCGACCTACTTTTGCACCTTTTATTTATGTTTTTAAAATAAAAAAGCATTATTATTTGTAATTTCAATAGCTCAAACTCGTGTAAATGCGAGACCTATTGCATTGCAAGTGCATGTTGTTTTGAGAATCTGGTAACCTTACCCATGGCTCAATGTTTTGGGGTATTTTACTAGGAAACCTTCTTCTGGTCTACTTATGTACCACTGACATGCATTCATTTCTTCATTCATAGTCCCAACCCTCTGACGCGCGGCTTCGTTATCTCCGTTGCCTGTTATCACACCAGCTGGCCCTTTAAAGAAAGGGGACAGAGTTGCAGTAAACAGTCATTACCTGAACCTGCGTTTCGCCCAGACTGCGCTGGCCTCGCCAGCCTCCCTGGCCCCACTGCCCTGCTCAAAAACTAAAGGCACATTTTTGGAGTGCACCCTGGTTTGCAAAGAGCCAGGCTGCAGATTTTTGGCAGGCTGCGTAATCGCAGGGTAGGAGCTGACGGCAGAGAAAAGGCTGCAAAACAAACAGAAGAACGGGCCGCTTCACTGCCCTGGCAACAAAGCACTCGTGGATGGGCACGAGCTGTCGGTGTTGTGTCTGGCGGGGGGTCGGGGGTGGTACTGGAGGGGACCCGCTGTCTAGAGTCCAAAACCCCAAGAAACAGGAGAAAGGAAAAAGGCGGGGCTCGTTTGAAGAAGTGGGCACAGGTGACTTAAAGAAGGGACCGGTGATCACGCGAGAGGTGCGAAGAAGGGGGCAGTGGGCATGGGTGGGGTAAAGAAGTGACAGTGAGCACACGTGAGGTGTGAAGGACGGGCAGTACTCAGTGCGGAGGTGAGATCACACGAAAAGTGCGAAGAAGGGGGCAGCGGGCATGGGTGGGGTAAAGAAGGGACAGTGAGCACACGTGAGGTGTGAAGGACGGGCAGTACTCAGGGCAGAGGTGACCAGGGGGCAGTGGGCACCTGTGACGTAAAGAATGATCAAGTGTGAGGTATGACGAAGGGGCAGCACTAGGGGCATAGGTGAGGTGGAGGGGTAGTGGGATCAGGTGTGATTAAGTGTGAGGTATAACGAAGGGGCAGCACTCAGGGCATAGGTGAGGAGGAGGGGTAGTAGGATCAGGTGAGAAAAAGAGGCAATGAGCACACGCGAGGTATGAAGAAAGGGCATTCATTACTCAGTGCATAGATGAAAGGAAGAGGACAGTGGGCACAAGTGAGAAAAAGAAGGGGCAGTGAGCACACGCGAGGTGTGAAGAAAGGGGATTCGTTACTCAGTGTGCATAGATGAAAGGAAGAGGACAGTGGGCACAAGTGAGAAAAAGAAGGGGCAGTGAGCACACGCGAGGTGTGAAGAAAGGGGATTCATTACTCAGTGGGGCACAGGTGAGAACAAGCTGGCGGCGTTGTATTGGAAACATAGTGTGTCTCAGCTAATTAAGGCGGGTGTGTGACACCGCAGTGAGAGATATAATCCTGGTGGGCGGGGCTAAAAGGAGACCAGGCGGCAACAAGGAGAGACTAAGAAGCCTCCATTACAATAGTCAGCCTGCGTTTTGCATGCAGGATGACGCCAGCGAATAGGAAAGATGGGCGGGGCTTTAACTTTGCCTCCAAGAGCTTCGGAATCTGAATTGATTCCAAGAAGCTCTCGATGCCAAGAGCAGCGCATGCGCTGCTTACGTCACGAGACCTAAGAATTGGGTCACTCGTCAAGAATTGACTACTTTCTAGTAGATAAGACTTTATGTAGCAAAAGGGTAGAACATCTCCCGGCGCACCTTTCTGACCATTCAGCAGTGCAGATGGCGGTGTACCTGCAGAACACACAAGATATTCCTAAATGGACTTTGGACAGAACTCTGCTTCTTGTCTCCGAGATAGTAGAAAATTTGAGAGCCTAAACAAAGTCCTTTTTTACAATAAATACAAACGAGACATCATGGCAGGTGCGGTAGAATGCATATAAGGCCATAGTAAGAGGAAAATTAACCAGTCTAGGAGCCTACAGGCATAAGAAGTTTAAGAATCGGATTAGTGAGTTCGAAAGGGGAATCCTAGCCTTAGAAAAGAGATTGGATGAGGAGAATATTGCACATAAAAAAGAAAATCTAGAAATGGAAAGGAATGAGTTAAAGGGTGAACTCACTGACATACTAGAAGCCAAAATTAAAGACAAATGGGAATGCTAGCAAACTTTCTCACTATCACTACGGCGAGGGTTGTGGCAAAATCTTAGCCTGGAAAACTAAGACAGAGCAAAGCCGTAATAAGATCTAAGTATACAGGAGGAAAATCAAGTTGCTCCAAGTACAGAAGAAGCAGTGATCAGGAGGGCGTATAGTAGCTTTTTTGAGAACTTGTACACTGAGGATATAATGGCCGACGAACAGGAGATAGAAGACTACCTCAAGAACTGGATAAAGCATGCACTATTAGAAAATCATATGGTCAAGCTTAATGCCAAAGTAACAGAAGAAGAAGTCATGAAGGTAGTAAAAGAGCTAAAAAAAAAAGCAAAAGCAGCAGGCCCACACGCTTTGCCAAATGAGCTATAGAAGTCCTTAAAAGAAGAGCTTGTGCCCCAGCTGACCGAGTTATTTTCATGTTATTCGTAAAGCGGCAAGAGTTGACGAAATCATGGGAAGAGGCACAATTTGCAACTTATAAAAACCAGGGAAGGACCCAAAATGGTGTGAGTCATACAGGCCACTGTCTATGCTGAATAGCGGCTACAAGATATATACTCAAATACTGGCAAGAAGATTGGGCCAGGTAGTCGGCACCTTGGTCCACGAGGAACAAAAATGTTTTATAAGAGACACAGATTCATGAACTAACACACAAACTGGTAGGAGCTCTAGATGTGGCCACTAAGGAAAGATCCACCTTATCTATAATCACATTCGACGCTGCAAAAGCGTTTGATAGGGTCAGCTGGGTCTATCTGCACAAAGTACTAGAAAAATACAATCTGGAAAGTAGCTTTGTAGGGGCAGTAAAGACCTTATACAAAAACACCACAACACGTATATTAGTAAACGGAGCCCTCAAAGATAGGATAATATTGGGAGGGGTACAAGACAGGGGTGCTCCCTCTCCCCACTGCTGTTTAACCTTGCAATAGCCTTAAGCAAATGCCTTGAGGCATAATCTGCACATAACCCCTTTTAGGTACAAAGCATGGGTCAAGAAGGTCGCACTTTATGCAGATAACCTAATGCTATCCATGGATGACCTAGCAGGCTCACTTTCAAGAACAATAGATGTACTCAAACTATTTGGGTAAATATCAGGTTACCAGATAAACCAACAGAAAACTGAAGTCATGCAGTGGAACACCCAGAGTAACATCCCAATAGTCAGACCCCCCCAGGATATTGCGGCATGGATTAGCAAATTTAGCGGCACAAATATGGAAATTTAGCAGCACAAATATGGAAATTTTGTGGCACTTTTGCAGAACTTTATTTTACTCATAATGATTCATTTTCAACTTTAAAACAATGGAACCTGTTTTAGCAGAATATTCCACTTTGAAATAGGCCCTGATGTGATGTCATTTCTTGTGATGTGCCTTCCACTACCCCTAGCATTTTAGTGAATTGACGCCCATGCTCTAGTTGGCCATGTTACCCCCTCACTTTCCATGTCCAATGTTCCTGTATTTAAAATATATCTTGATGCGTTGAGACAACCCATTATTTCATATATTAAAGCAACTTCTGAATTTGAAAGGTTTATTAAAAAGGGCTTTCTATTTTAGCTTTTATACGTATATTGTTAGCAAGAAATAAATATTCTTGAAAAAAATAAAACAGCCTGGTCAGGGGTTCTGCACCTATGTGGGTAGTGACAACTAGACATTAGTGGCCCCAAAGGCCGTGCGGGAGGCGTCTACACCGGCTTAGTGCCCCCATGAGTACACTACACAGGGTGGTATCATAGATGAGCTATCCCTTGCCACCATCTTCATCAGGCTGTTACCCTGAAAGATGTGGGCAGCACCTCAACAGAAGGGCAGGAGACGCCCTGCATGGGTTTAAACTGTTAACCTGAAAGATGTGGGCAGCACCTCGACAGAATATAAATATCTGTCATTTTTTAATTTACTTATTAATCATTTAATGTATAATATTTGTTTTTAAAGCCTACCTCTCAGATCTTAACTGCTTCTTGGCGCTACAGTGTTGACATCTAGGTTACATGTATGCGTGGATCCAAATTATGGTGACGCTGACACAGCTTGCAGTTTCATATGTGTAAAAGCTGCGCAGAGTGCATATGTTGATACAGAGTCTGCATAGGATTAAAGGTATTTTTTCGGTGACAAACTGGCAGGGAAAGGAGTAGTGTATAGCGGTGGAAGTCACAGCAGTGGCCACTCAGCAGCACCACCAGCCTGAGTTGCACCCCCCGGAAGGGGAGATGCCGGTCAGAGGCAGACTCCCCTGAGGCATGTTGGCACTTTGGCCCTGAACTCCATGAAGCTGCACAGTAATCGCGTCGAGGGTGAGGGGTGCGGGAGGGTGATTAGAGGGGCTCCGCAAACAGACCCACCCAACATCACTCCCCACCGCCTTCATTTTCGCGGGCACTTATGTAAAAATTGTGGCATTTTTACAAAAGAGACGATTTTGCGGGCACTTTTGTCAAAATCGTGGCATTTTTACAAAAGTGCCGATATTCAGGCAAATCGCAAAATTCTGGAGGGTCTGAATAGTAAAACAACAGATCAGGTACCTGAGCATCCAGGTAGTGGGGTAGATCGATAAAATAGCTCAAGTAAATTTCAATAGAGTCCTAGCAGAAACTCTTAAACGCATGGAAAAGCTTACCGCCATCCTTCTTCAGCCGTTCCAACTTAATAAAGACGATGCTACTCCCCAAATTCACATACATTTTCAACACCATACCCCTAGAATTTAGGAGAGAGTGGTTTAATAAGATACAGGGAGATATCAGCAGTTTCATCTGGGCCCCAAGAGAAGATAGAATAGCCTGGTAAAAGATCAGGAGGAGGAAGGAGCACAGAGGGATTGCTAGCCCGGACCCGTTTCAGTATTATAGGGCTTTTCATTTTAAGAACATCAGAGTGCTATTCAAAGAACAACAATTATACCCACCCTACCTGCAAGCGATGACAAACTTGGAAGGAAGCCATTTCTTATACAAATTTGGCAATCCAAATTTTTTCAGAAAAGTCAAATTAAAGATACTGGAGTCAGCTGCCAAACTATGGTACCAAGCCAGACGGCTATGGAAAATCCCGTACTACAGTGACAAAGTCCCAATCTGGGATTGAGAATAGGGGGGAGTAACAAAGTGGGGTCAGATAATAACAGAAAATTCGCTAGTCGGATGGGACCAACTATCGTCACTGACTAATGGGACACTATCTAAATGTAAATGTTGCCAGCTATCAAGTTGGATAAAGTCTTTAGGGAAAGATGGTACAGGAAATTGGGAACAAGAGACAAAAATTAAAGTGGGAGTAATTAAGAAAGAAGTAGCACAGTGGTACTGGTCTTTCATATCAGCAGGAGAGGAAGAGTTCAGCCTACCCACAGAGATCTGGGGGAAAGCCCTGCCGACGCTGGATGTCCCGAACCTATGGCAAGCATCAATCTCTACATGCTGGCACATAATCAAGTCTGCACCCTTCAAAAAGAATCATTTGTTTACAATACATAGAGCTTATTGGACACCGAAGAAGCTGTCCAAGCTGATGAGGAGTGAGGCGAAAAAATGTCCCAAATGCGGTGAGAAGAGAGCGGATGATGTCCATATGTTCCTGAGGTGCCCCCATTTACAAGCCTTTTAGGAATATGTGGGTAAGATCCTCTCAGAAGTACTACAGCAGAAGATAGAGGTAAGCCTGGGGTTAGTCATGTTTGGTTTGAGGAGCACTAACGATAACAGGGAGGCACTTAGTCTAAGTAAAAAACAGAACAGTTTCCTCTTCTTCTTGATATTACTAGCGAGGCGGGAAATATGCATTAAATGGATTTACTGTAATCCGCCAACATTAGTGGAATGGATGGGATCATTTATCAGGGCAAATAAGCTTGAGCGGACGGGCACACAAAGTAAACCAACGCCGAAACATAGTGACGTCCAGGAAATATTAACAATCAAAACAAAAATTTCAAAAAAGAAGAAAAAGAAAAAAGACGGTCCAATGATTAAGCAACACAGCAGTATGAGTAATTGGGTACTGCTGGTGCAGATATCACTCCCAAAAAGGAAGAGTGGGAAGAGGTGCTGAAGAGGGGCCCATGAAGCTGGTGGGATACCCACATACACCAAAAAATACCAATTGAGGGTGTATGCCAGTCAGTCAGTCAAAAAGCTTTATTTCGATAAAAAGTTATCATAAAAGCATATACATACAGACATAAAAGAACAAACTATTCATAGAGAGAGCAGTATATGCAAGAAATCACAATAGTTGTAGGAATGCTCTCAATCTAATAGCTTAGTGACTGGTTGGGTAGATTCAATATAAAATGTTAAAATTGTTTAAAATAAAGTTAAAAAAACAATAAAAAATGCTATATACAGAATCATCTACTGGAACTAGTGAATTTGCTTCTAATAATCCAGGACCAACCCAAGAATTTGGCCACGGCACAAACAAGCACCAAGCTTGTGTCGGATCGTAAAATGCGTAAAGCGACGCGATAGTTTGAGATGCCCAGGAGACGGCAGGCGGGGCCTAACCATCTTCTTCTCGGATTTCTGTACGCTGGGCATTCAAACATAATATGGGCTATACTTTCGACCTTCTCCACACAATTCAGGCAAGTATCAGGTGTCTGGTAGGGAGGCTTCCATTTGTTGGTAAACTCTCGAGTTGGAAGAATCTCTAGTCTGAACTGGAGGTACAATGATCTATCCCTTGGTTTTTGTACAAACTCGAGATAAGGCTCGAAGCTAATAGACTGTTTGTGTATATAAAAAGCTTCGGTTAACCTGCCTACGTTGGAATTGCTGAGGTCCTGATTGTCAATCCAAGCCCAATATGCTCTTTTAAGATCCGCCTTGCTCACGGGCACTCCAAGCTCCCATACATCGTTTAGACCAAGCTGGTTAAGGGATTTTTTGATGTTACGGAGCCAGCTAATTTTATGGGAGCCTGCAGTGTTCATAATTTCTTTCAGGCCCTCAGTATATTTTGCTAACTCCGGGGTGCGCCATAGGCGGGCCCAGAATAACAAAGGGCGCAACCTTGCAATATCTTTAATCGAACGCCTGCCCAGATCACTAAAGAGTGGTTTCAGAGGGGTGCCCCTTGGCATTGAGAGTAATTCTCTCAAGAATTTGTTCTCGGACAAGATGATATCTTCAAGATTGTCAAAACCCCATAATTCGGCTCCATATAGGGCCGAGCCAACTGCTTTAGCCTGATAGATCGTTAATACGGGAGTGATTGGCTTGCTCCTCGAGGAGCGATGTTCTTTTGCAATCACTCCCGTGGCTCGTTTGTAATTTAGCAGCATCTTGTTAATATGGGGTCTCCAGCTTAAGGTGTCGAAAATTCTAATTCCTAGATAGTCAAATAATTTGACATTTTCTAGGGGGATTCCGTCAGACGTAATGGATACGCTGGGTGATTTATGTGATTTGAAGGAGAGAAGCTTGGTTTTTGGTGTATTAATAGCTAAACCTCTCAGTGAACAGAACAAATGAAATCTATCTAGGAGCTTCTGTAACCCTGCTGGTGTCTTAGAAATCAAAAGGGTGTCGTCCGCGAAGAGGAGGGTGGGGACCTTTTCGCCCGCCAGGGCGGGGGCGTCAGCTTGAACATCTTGCAAAAATTTCACCACTCCATTCACAAACAGAGAGAAGAGGGTGGGCGCCAATACACAGCCCTGGCAGACACCTCTGTTGACTGGGATCTTTTCAGTTCTCTGTGCCTGGGTTCCCCACCGCACCCTTGCAAAGTTGTCCTCATGGAGCCGAACCAGAAAATCAAGAAGAGGAGACGGGAGACCCATTTCCTGGAGAACAGACCAAAGACGGTCACGAGGGACCAGATCGAAGGCGGACTTCAGATCTATAAAGGCTAAATGGAGGCTGCCCCTACCAATCGAGACAACCTTCCAATGCAACAGAAGCAGCCTGAAGACCTGGTCAATCGTGCTCGTATTCGGTCTGAACCCAGCCTGGAAGTGCGACAAGACACTATACTCAGTGGCCCAAGACAGAATGCGCTCCAACAGGACCCTGCCAACCACCTTCTGGCCAACATCAATAAGACTTATTGGTCGGTAGTTGGCAGGGTCCTCTCTGGAACCCTTCTTGTATATCGGTACTACCTCCGCTCCTTTCCATGACTCAGGGATTGGCGACCCCTCAAGGAGAGCGTTAAGTAAGATGGTGAAATACACAGCCCAAGATTTAGGATCGGAGCGTAACAGATCACCTGGCAGACCATCAGGGCCTGGAGCTTTAGCTGGAACCAATCTGTTAATGGCAGTCACGACTTCTGCCTCTGTGAACGGATCGTAATTGGCCAAGGTGGAATCTGTTGGGGCAGTAGAGGGAGATGTACTCGGACTTTGGTTGTCCTCACCTGAGTAAAGATTCGAGAAGTGAACAAACCATTCATGGCTTGTGATGTGGTTAACAATTGCATCAGGGTCAGAGCCTCTTGAATATCTACACAGGTTCCAGAATGTGGTTTCATCCCTGGCTAGACTAGCGGTTGTTAAAGCCAGCCAATGAGATTCCTCCCAGGTACACTTTGCTTTGGTAACAGCCTTCCTGTAGGCAACCCTGGCATATTTGATTAGGGAACTGTGGTAAATATTTCATTACCGGTACTATTTTTTATGCGGTAAAGTCTAGTAAGAATAACTCAGTAAATATAAGAGGCAGAATCCGTGGTATTAGAGGTTTTAAAAGGCTTTATTCCTATACAAAGGAATGCAATTCGAATTGCAGGCTTCTATTCCATCACCACGAAAGTTCAGGAAGGAAGGGCATACATTATTGACAGATAAGCAGTTTTATAGAAAATGCATTACAGTGAAACAGATGCAAGAGGCGTAACAGCTGATAGTACAGATAAAATGTGCATACGTAACTAATAGAGGCGGATATATGGGCGTAATTTAATAAACGTCATCATACAT
Source organism: Triturus cristatus (assembly GCF_964204655.1). Lineage (NCBI taxonomy): Eukaryota > Metazoa > Chordata > Amphibia > Caudata > Salamandridae > Triturus > Triturus cristatus. The sequence goes on from NC_140592.1 coordinate 841,278,541, forward strand.
GATGTCACAAGTGGGTGGATCCATAAAAGAATCCTGCAATGTCAGCAGAAATATTTGGCAGAGATGCGCGCGCAGCCGCATGACGTGTGATTGACGTGCAACTAGAGGGTGAAGGGGACTTGACATTTAGCTCTACATGTGGAGACAGAAGTCTGGGGTTCATGTCAACCTAATCCCAAATCATATCTAATATCCTATGTTTAAAGAACTGTGTTATCCAAAAGGAAAGGTCTCTAGGATAGAATCTATTCTATACTGACTGTTAGTGCGTGTACAAGCGTCTAAGTGTCTACATGAGATGCGAGGGGGTGGGAATATTTCATGGTAACAGGGGCTATGAATTACTTGCATGAGGACAGCGAGGCCTGGCCCTTTGCACGGTAGCTGGAGGAATGTTTACCTAAACTACTAGACAGGAATGCATCGGATGAGGAGCGGAGTAGATAATCTTGAAGGTGAAATACAGTTTTTGGCAGGCAACAGGCTGGATCAGGCACCGTTAGCCGCGCAGGGAGTAGGACAAAGTTCATGGATACAGATGCAGGCTCAAACTGGAGCTTTCAGAGGCAGAAGGCAGGAAAAGGCTTGATGACAGAATTCTGGGCCTACTCGCCTGAATCTGTAAAATGTGGAAAGTGAACCACATAAAGTCGGTGGCCTTTCATACTTAGGAATGAAATATCTGACCCATTCATGGCGGATCTGAAAGAGGACATGTTGACGGTGGACGCACATATATTTGCGTCTTCAAAACTGGAACTGGAGGGAACATACATGTACTTATAGCATGCACATGGAGCCGTTGGGGTCTACGATAGGGGACATAACTGATCACAAAATTCATATTTCCTCATTCCCTCCTTGTCCCCTACGGACCCTCAGGAGATATCGATCTTCATCAATCCATCGATCTGTTCATATAGCATCATTTGTTCTTCTTTCTTCTTCCGGGATCTTGAACGAAAACTTGGATGTGGGATACACGATGTGGCACACAGACCACAAATCGCTGGCCCACATTGTAGACATAAACAGCAACTGAATAGTATGAGAAAGCCAATACCTAGGAAGGATAGGATTCTCCATCCCCAGGCTGACAACACGCCCCAGAACCAACCGGACCAAGTCCAGGTGCCTGGACTCTGGTGTATCTGGCTTATAATCTTATGAAGGCGGGTTATGGCTTTATACACTGACGGCGAATTTACTGGTATGAAAATGCAGCAACTTGATCCGATGACCCTACAAGCTCCGCCCCTATCGGCCAGGATGACGTCAAGGACAAGACGATTTTGAAGCACAACAATCCGCATAGCAGACTGCTCTTCTGATGGATACATCTGCCAGTGGATTCCTCACCTTGTGAATATCCCCTGCGCCAGCATTCCACGGAACTTTTCTTCCCCAGCATTCCACGTCGACGTGGGCGACGTCACAACACATCGGCTCCGCACGCGACTCCGTACGACGTCATCGGAGCCATAAGAAGCCCACGTCGGCGTGATGACGTCAGTTCCCTTTTTTCCGCGCCGTCGACGCGCAACGTTTTTTTCCCAGTGCTCTCTAGATACTTTGTAATCTAGTGGTGTATTCTTGTTAAAATCAGTATGTCTTCGACGAGGAAGTCGGGCTTTAAGCCCTGTAGGGAGTGTGGAGGCCTGATGTCCATGACGGATCCGCATCAGAATTGTTTATGGTGTCTCTCCTCTGATCATGATGTGGATGAGTGCGGGTGCTGTAGGAGCATGAATCCTAAAGCACTGAAGGAGAGGAAGACCAAACTCTTCATGAAGAAGATCGGTGAGGAGAAGAGAGGGAGGAAAAAGGAGAAGTCCAGGCGGGAGTCTTCAACTTCGAGGTCGTCGAAGTCGAAGAAGCACCATAAGAAGAGGAGGCATTCTTCTCGGCGTCGGACCTCGAAGTCTAAGAGGTCGAGGTCGGCTTCGCCTCGTCGACGTCAGAGCAAGGTCTTGTCTCCTTCGCCTTCTCCGGATAAGTCTTCGAAGTCTCCCTCTCCGAAGCGGTCTCTGGCTCGTTCCCCGACGCCGTCGCCGGCGCCGTCCAAGGCTTCGACTCCGGGTCGGGTGGAATCTGATGTGGAGCAGGAGCAGGAAGAGTCTGTCCCGGTGCCTGATGACTCCGCGGTTCCGGTGGAGGATTCGGAGGAGCCGACGCCGGTGGCTCCACAGGAGGATACAGGGGCAGTTCCTTATCCCCAATTCCCGGCTCCAGGTACGGATCCTTCGGGATTTCTGAATGCCATGTATGGCATTTTTCAGAGAGCATCCTTCCCATCCGGAGCACCAGCAGGTCCCGTGGGTCCGATGGCGTTTTCTCTGGGAGTGCCGCAGCAATACGCTCAGGCTCCTTTTCTGCCTTTTATGCCGATGGCGCCTTCTTGGCAGTTTCCGGCGCCGGTTGGGAATCCGGCTCGACCTCGGATGGATGGTCAATCTTCGGAGCCTTCTTTGACGCCGAGGCCGACTCCATCGACGCCGCATCCGGCGCCGCCGACTCCACCTGTAGCGCCTCCGACGCCGATGCCTTTGGCTCCACCGACGCCGCGTACGACGTCGACGACGCCGGCTCCCCGGAATCGATCGAGGCGGGAGGCCCAAAGGGTTTTGGAGGAGGAAAGATTTCGTGCTGAGGTGGAAGAAGGTGAAGTCGACTCTTCTTCGGATGAGTTTGGAGGTATAGAGGTAGCAAGTGGTTTGGATACCACCCCGGAGTGGGAGCATGCTTCTACAAGGTCTTCTCCACCACAGGAATTGGCGCCCTACCATGTTGTGATCAAGAAGGCCGCGGAGTTGTTAGATCTGCAGCTGCCCTCTGTGGAGTACAAGTCCAATCTGCTCACAGAGGTGTTGCACTCCCCGACGTCGGCTTCGGAGCCTTTGCTACCTTTCAATGAGGCTCTCTTGGAACCAGTGTTGGAGGTGTGGAAGAAGCCTCTGTCAGCTCCAGCAGTTTGCAGGCAGGTGGCAAGGAGATACAGGGTTGCGCCAGGAGACCCGGATTTTTTATCCACGCATCCTTCTCCGGAGAGCCTAGTGGTGCAGGCTTCATGTTCTAAACATGCTTCGGGTGCTTTCCCCCAATCTCCTGCTGATAGGGAGTCAAAGAAAGTTGATCAGGCGGCCAAAAAGTCTTTCTCCTCAGGAAGTATGGCGTTGAAGTCATCAAATGCTACGTGCTTGCTGGGGCGTTATGTTCATGCCCTGATGGACTATATAAAAACTCTGGCCCCTAAGTTACCTGAGGGGGATAAGTCGTCCTTCATGGAGGTTGTGGCGGACACTCAGGCAGCTGCCAGGCAGGTGATCCAGTCTGGGCTGGATACGGCGGACTCTGTGGCGAGAATTATGGGGTCGTCCATTGCCGCAAGGAGACAAGCTTGGCTCCGTTCCTCAGGGTTTTCTGCAGATGTCCAGGCCACGCTGGTGGATCTGCCCTTTGATGGACAAAAGTTGTTTGGGGAGAAGGCAGATTCTGCTCTTCAACGTTTTAAGGACAGTAGGTTAACGGCGAAGTCCTTGGGTCTGCAGGTTCCTGTGAGAGGTTCAACTTTCCGTAAGGCTAGGGGATTCGGAAGGTCATCCTTTCGCTCCTTCCGACAGCCACAACAACAGCAGCAACAACAGCAGCAGAATCCCCTCTATCGCTCCTATAGAGGGAAGCAAAGGGGTCGGAGAGGTTCTGGTCGCAACCCCTCTTCTTCCTCCTCCTCCTCTGCTCCAAATGAGGCTTCAGGGAAGCAGCCCTAGATCCCCCATCCCGGATCATGTAAGACCTGTGGGGGGTCGGGTGTCCTACTTTCTACGGGGTTGGAAATCTGTTACAACCGACCTTTGGGTTTTGAACCTCGTAGAGACTGGGTACGCCCTTCCCTTTCGGGAGTTTCCTCCCCCTTACCCTCCTTGCCAAGGTTATTGCTCGGAGGACCACCTGCTTCTCCTGCAGAAAGAAGTTCAAGCTTTGTTTCAGAAGGGCGCAATAGAGGTGGTTCCGGAGCAGGAAAGGGGTCAGGGATGCTACTCCCGGTATTTCCTGATCCCCAAGAAGGACGGCAGATTGCGTCCGATTCTGGACCTCAGAATCTTGAATTTTTACCTGAAACAGGAGAAGTTCAAGATGCTGACCCTTGCGCAGGTTCTTCAAGCGTTGCAGCAAGGAGACTGGATGGTGTCGCTCGACTTGCAGGACGCGTACTTCCATGTCCCAATCCTGAAGTCGCACAGGAAGTATCTCCGTTTTACGGTTGGGTCGCAACATTATCAGTTTGCGGTCCTCCCGTTTGGTCTTACTACTGCACCTCGAGTCTTCACAAAGGTGATGGCAGTGGTGGCTGCTCATCTCAGGAGGTCGGGGATTCCGGTTTTCCCCTACCTGGACGACTGGCTTCTGAAGGCAGAGTCCCCAGAGATGGTGCAGCGTCATCTGCAGGTGACAACTCAGCTGTTATTCGACTTGGGTTTTTCGATCAATGTGCCCAAGTCCCACCTGGTGCCCTCTCAACGCAACCTGTTTATAGGGGCAGTACTGGACACTACTGTGTGTCGAGCATTCCCTCCTCCTCAAAGGATTCTCGACATTCAGGAGATGGTCCCTTTATTCCACAGTGGAGCGGTTGTTCCAGTTCTGAAGGTCCTTCGCCTGCTCGGTCTGTTCGCTTCCTGCATTCTGTTGGTCAACCATGCACGCTGGCACATGAGGGCGCTCCAGTGGTGCCTCCGCAAGCAGTGGTATCAGCACAACGGGGATCTCGGGGAGTCGATCAAGATCTCCGGAGAAGCTGCAGCGGATCTGTCTTGGTGGAGCGTGGAGGGCAATCTGTCCCAAGGAAAGCCTTTCCATCTACCTCCATCGGTGGCCACAGTGATAACGGATGCCTCCACCCTAGGGTGGGGGGCTCATCTGGGGGATCTGGAGATCAAGGGTCTTTGGTCTCCAGAGGAGAGGTTGTTTCATATCAACCTTCTGGAGTTGCGGGCGATTCGTTTGGCACTCAAGGCCTTTCTCCCTTCCCTTCGCGGTCAGTCAGTTCAAGTCCTGACGGACAACACGACCGCGATGTGGTATATAAACAAACAGGGAGGGGTAGGGTCTCTTTGTCTCTGCAGAGAGGCCCTGCGGCTGTGGTCCTGGGCTCAGGACCATCAGATTTGTCTGATGGCAAATCATCTGGCCGGGGTGCTGAACGTGCGTGCGGACAGTCTCAGTCGGCAGTTCTCCGCCGACCACGAGTGGAGGCTCCATCCGGAGGTGGTTCGTCACGTCTTTCGGACGTGGGGGACTCCTTGGGTGGACCTGTTTGCCACCCGAGAGAACGCGCACTGCCCGTCATTCTGCAGTCTCCAGTATCCGATGCAGGGGGCGTTGGGGGACGCGTTTCAGTTGAGTTGGAGCTCACGACTCCTTTACGCGTTTCCTCCCATACCCTTGATTCCTCGGGTTCTGAGGAAGATTCGCCAAGACCGGGCCCAAGTCATTTTGGTCGCCCCGGACTGGCCAAGAAGGGTGTGGTACACAGATCTTCTCCACCTCTCCTCGTGCCCTCCGCTCCGTCTCCCTCTGAGGGCAGACCTCCTCTCGCAGTCGGAGGGGCAGGTTCTACACCCCCACCTCCAGAGCTTACACCTTCATGCCTGGAGATTGAACGGGGCAACCTGAGTTCCTTCTCTCTCCCACCTGATGTGGTGGACGTTATTTTATCGGCCAGGCGACACTCCACCAAGTCCATATACTCCTACAGGTGGTCTAAGTTTGTAAAGTGGTGTGGAGAGAGGTCCATTGACCCTTTAAAGGCTCATCTTTCTGATGTGCTTCAGTTTGCTCTTTCCTTGGCTCAGCAGGGCTGTGCTGTGGCCACGGTCAAGGGCTACCTTTCGGCCTTATCGGCATTTCTGTGCCTTCCAGATCAACCGTCACTGTTTAAATCTCCGGTTGTTCTGAGGTTCATCAAGGGCCTTACAAACATGTTTCCTCCTACTCCATTTGTAATGCCTCAGTGGGACCTTAATCTTGTCTTAACCTTTTTAATGGGGTCCCCGTTTGAGCCTCTTCATAGTTGTCCTTTGAGGCTGTTGTCCTTTAAGGTGGTTTTTCTTGTAGCCATAACCTCGGCAAGGAGGGTGAGTGAGCTTCAGGCTCTTAGTTCCAAACCTCCTTTTCTTGCCTTACATGCTGAAAGGATGGTTCTCAGGACCAGGGCTGCTTTCCTGCCAAAAGTTGTTACTCCTTTCCATTTGGGGCAGTCTATTACCCTCCCTGTTTTTTATCCACCCCCTCATCCTTCCAAAGAAGAAGAAAGACTCCATCGCCTTGACCCGAAGAGGGCTATGAGTTTTTATTTGGACAGGACCAAGGACTTTCGTATGGATGACCAGCTTTTTATTGGCTACGTTGGTCGTTCTAAAGGTAAAGCGGTGCACAAGCGCACGCTGTCAAGATGGATTATACTGACCATCAAGATCTGCTACGCCTTGGCTGGTAAGACTCCTCCTGAGGGTATTCGTGCTCACTCTACTAGAGCTAAATCTTCATCATCTGCTCTGGCCCGGGGTGTTCCTGTGGCAGATATTTGTAAAGCCGCGACTTGGGCCTCCCTCCATACTTTCGCGAAGCATTATTGCTTGGACTCTGAGATGAGGAGGGAGGGCCACTTCGCGCGCTCTGTCTTGCAAGACTTTCTGGTATAGAAAGGTGGACACCCTCCTCCGGGAGTGGGGACTGCTGTGGGAATCTATTCACAAGGTGAGGAATCCACTGGCAGATGTATCCATCAGAAGAACAAGTTACTTACCTTCGGTAGCGCTTTTTCTGGTGGATACAGTATCTGCCTGTGGATTCCTCACCAACCCACCCGCCTCCCCGTTGTCCACCTTTTGTATACCATGAAATAAGTCTTGTTTGAAATGCTTATATTTTCTCTTGTACATTTGTAGGTAATGCTTGTTTGATTAGCATTCCTTTGTTTTGTATGCTATGTATATGTATTGGTTTTTCTATATACTGTGTATACTTGGGTTTGTCGTTGGTTCACCTGTTCGCCTCGAAGGCACGGAAAAAATGGGTGGAACTGACGTCATCACGCCGACGTGGGCTTCTTATGGCTCCGATGACGTCGTACGGAGTCGCGTGCGGAGCCGATGTGTTGTGACGTCGCCCACGTCGACGTGGAATGCTGGGGAAGAAAAGTTCCGTGGAATGCTGGCGCAGGGGATATTCACAAGGTGAGGAATCCACAGGCAGATACTGTATCCACCAGAAAAAGCGTTACCGAAGGTAAGTAACTTGTTCTTCTGTTAAATTGCCTAAGGCGGAAATAGTTTCGTTCACTACTGCTTCAAGGGTTCTGGTTAATCTACGTATCAGCTTACTATTAGTGACTGTACCTATATAGGGAAAGAAACCTTTATTGAAATCTGTGTATTTTTCCCATGCTGTTTCAGTGTAATCGACAATTGGGAGATCTCTCTGCTGTCTATTGTGTACTAAATGGGTATTTCTATGATAATCAGGAGGAGCTAGGAAAACAGGTGGCAGAAGGAATGCTATGTAACAGGTACCATCCCAATCTAGAGGTAGACGTATATATGCGGTCTGGCCACATATAAAGTAGGAATGACGAGAAGCTCTAAATGTAGACTTGCCTTGATCACTGAATTTTATTACAGTGGTGCATTTACTATGGCCCATGTGTATGGAACCATTCTTTCTTACACATAATTCCCCTTTGACTGGGAATACTGACATGGCGGGCAAGATTGGTGTAGCTTCAGATTCAACGTTCAGGATCATGAGGTTAAGCGTAAAATTACCTAATCCATATACTTCATTTTCTAGATCAGTTCCTGTTCTTTTGGGAAGTCCCTCCTTGTTAGGGTAGCAGACTTTAAGCAAAACTAGGTTCAGGTTTCCCCATACCCAGTTGTCTTGATAAACTGCGGTATTTGAATCTAGGGAATTAATCAAACTAAACCATGCTCCACAGGAGCCATTGTGTGTGAACGGATAGGGAAAGAGGGGCAAAACTCCCTTATAGTTCTGATAGGGAGGGAGTCGGCCACATATCCAACAATTTGTGGCATTGCTGGTCTGATGAGAATGATGTAACATACTAATGAATGTGTTGTTGCGCAGCGCAAATCTATAGGACAACTCATGCGGAGGTAATTCGCTAAAAGAATGTTCTGCAGTTACATTGTAAACACGCTTAAAAATAGGGTAATACATGTGCAATAGTATGCTGACAATGATGATCAGAAGACTTAGAAAAAACAAAATTAATAATGTTACTGTGCAGTGACTACGAAGTGATTTACAATACGCATGCTTTTTAAGCTGCATCTGTTGATTTCTTTCTCTATTCCGGTCTAGAGGATACATGTCAGAGACAAATTCAACCGATTCACCTTGGAGAGGACTTAAACAATCAAATTGTCTGACTTGCTAGACCTTAACTTCAGTTTATAAAGTTCAGAGTTTGTTAATTCAGCCAAGGGGAGCTTTGAGTCTGTCAGTGAGGGAATGCAGGGCTGAGCGTTCACACTAGATGGTAGTCCATAAAATTTCTTGATATGACTCGAGTGCAACCACCCTTTACGTCCCTCAATCTTCACGGCTGTCCTTGTAGTTAGCAGAACCAATTTTGGCGATGTCCATCTAGGCTCCAGTTGGGTCTTCCGGTCAAAATTCCTGACCAGGACCAGGTCACCAGGAACCACGTCATGGGGCTTCACCTCAGTATTATCGGGAAAAGCTGCGGCTACCTGTGAACGACAAGATTGTAGTGCAGACATCAAGGAAGCCAGGTAATCTGTCAGCATATTACAGTCAACATCAGTGATTTTGCGAGGTATAGGCGTCCCCCACATATTTGGTGGTCTACCGAAGATCACCTCGTATGGGGATAGCCCTGTTCGAGAATGTGCTACCATTCTCATGTAAAAGAGCGCAACTGGTAAGGCTACTATCCAATCGACACCTTTTTCCCTACATATTTTGGACAATCTAATTTTCAGAGTTTGATTATGGCGTTCCACGAGACCTGCTGCCTCGGGATGTCGGACACAGTGGAATTTCCATTGGTAGCCTAACAAAAGGGAAACGTGTTTCATTAGTTCGGATGAGAACGGCTGGCCGTTATCTGAGTAGACAACACGTGGTAAACCGTACCGTGGGAAGAATTCTCGAACTAACTGTTTGGCAGTAGTCGGGGCAGTGTAATCTGAAACCGGGTAGGCTTCTGTCCAACGGGAAAGAGCACAGACAACTACGAGAACATATTTGAATCCTCGACATCGTTCCATCTGGATATAATCCATCTGGAGGACTTCAAAAGCATGATCGGGAGATTGAAATCCACCCTGCTCTACGGGGATGCTTTTACCTGGATTAAACTGACAACATATCATACAGGTATGAACTTTTTGTTTAGCTGCGGCTCGTAAATGTTTGTTAAACCAGATGTGTTGAATGCTGTCTAGCATAGCTTTTTCTCCTAGGTGCGCTGGACTATGTATTGTGTTAATGATGACTTGAACCATGGAGTCGGGAAGAAACCATATAGATTTTTCCTTCGTCATCCATCCTTGATCCGTTTGGATCCCTCCTAATTCAGTCCATTTCTTTATTTCTTCTGGTGTAGCATGTGTCTGTATGTCAATTACATCAAGGGCGGGATCTTTAACTGTCATGCAATGTGTTGGTGTCGGAACTATTGTCTTTGTCGTGTCAGTTGTGTGAGTCTGATTCTGAGCAGTCTGTTTAGCTGTTCTGTCAGCTAGGTCATTACCCTGAGAAATGATATCGGTAACTTTTGTATGGGCTTTGCATTTCATAATCGATATTGCAGTAGGTAGATGAATCGCGTCTAATAGGGCTTGAATGAGGGGTCCGTGTTGGATGTGGGCACCGTGAGAAGTTAAATAACCTCTCTCTCGCCACAGTACGCCGAAGTCATGGACGACTCCGAATGCATAACGTGAATCTGTGTATATGTTGACTTTCTTATTTTTGGCTTGAATACAGGCTTGTGTCAGAGCGATGAGCTCTGCTGCTTGAGCTGACAAAGTGTTAATACAATTTGTTTCAATGACTTCAGTGTCTGTTGTGACTGCGTAAGCGGCCACTAACTCTCCTGTACTTGTTCTCATACATGACCCATCTACATACAATGTCAAGTCTGGATCTGACAAAGGGATATCTGTCAAGTCTTGTCTGGGTTTCGTCGTGATAGTAATGACTTCGACACAATCATGTGCCAATGGATCTGTTCCGCTTACTGGCAACAGTGTGGCAGGATTTAACGTATTACAACGTCTGATTTCTATGTGTGGCTGAAACAATGTTAATTCGTAACCCGTGAGTCTCGCTATAGTCAAGTGTTGTGTTTGTGTGCGGTTCAAGAGAACCTCTACTGCGTGTGGTACTTGTACTGTCAATTGATGTCCTAACACTATGGCATCGCTTTGTCTGATTGCTAAAGCTGTTGCTGCCACCGATTTCAGGCACGCAGGAAGAGCCTGAGCTACTGGATCTAATGTACTAGAGAAATAAGCACATGGTTTGTGTGATCCTGCTTGTTCCTGAGTGAGTACTGACAAGGCAGTACCTTCGCGTTCTGTAACAAAGAGTGTAAACTGTTTACTGTAACTTGGTGTTGCTAAAACAGGTGCTTGGCATAAAGCTTTCTTTAAGCTTTCAAAGGCGTGTGTATGTTCTTCAGTCCAAGGGAGGACAGTCGATGTGGCTGCCTCCTGTGTTGTCAACTGGATGAGTGGTTTTGCTAGAAATGCATATTGAGGGATCCACTGCCTACAGTATGAAGTGAGACCTATAAAAGCCCGCACCTCCTTTTGTGTCTTGGGTGGTGGCATGTTAGCAATTAACTGGATGCGATCAGGTGTAAGCTGCCTTCCCTCCTTGGACAGCGAGTGCCCAAGGTAAACAACTCGCTGGACACAGAATTGCAGCTTAGAAGGGGACACCTTGTGCCCCTTGTCGGCCAGAAATTTCAAAACCGTCAGTGACGCTGTCTCACATTCAGGTTCGCTTCGGGCGGTGATCAGCAGATCATCGACATATTGAAGCAAGGCAGTGTTAACTGGCATGTGGATACTGTCAAGTTCTCGTTTCAGTGCTTGGCTATAGATGCTGGGGCTTTCTGTAAATCCTTGAGGTGCGCGTGTGAATTTAAAACTTCGTCCTTTTAAACTGAATCCGAACAGATATTGACTTTCCGGATCTATTGGGACGCTAAAGAAAGCATTCTTGAGATCAATTACAGTGAAAAACGTTGCTTCTGAGTCAATAGCTGTGAGTAATGAAGAGATATCTGGGACCACAGGGTATTGTGGTACAATACATTTATTTAATTCGCGCAGATCAATAACTAATCGATATACTGGTGGTGCTTTTGGATCCGTTCTTTTAAGAATCGGAATCATCGGGGAATTACATACATTGGAGTCGGTTTCGACAACCACTCCTTGTGCAATGAGCTCGTCAATGATTTGCAGCAAAGCCACAAAAGCATCTGGTGGTAACTTGTATTGTCGCATTCGTGGTAGTACTACTCCTGTTTTCAGTGTAACTCGATATGGTGTAATATTCATGCAACCAACATCAGTGGGGCCTTGTGCCCATAAATGTGTAGGTAAATTCTGCAGTCGTTGATCCATGTCTCTGGACACGTAGTGACCTTTAAAGTCACGTAAAAATAATCGTACTCCTTCCGGAGAACAACATATTATGGCTCCTAGAGCTTTCAATGTTTTTATACCTAACAAGTTTTCTGGACATGATTTAGTAAGCAATAAATCTGTAGTACGTGTCAATGGACCGACCGTAAGTGGAAGAGGTTGTGTTACGTCATTGATTATAGGTTTTCCTGAGAATCCAAGGGAAATATTCTGTGAGCCTGAGAGGGGTGCCCCTGGAACTTCACTGCGTCTTATGGTTGTTCTGCTTGCCCCTGTATCAAGTAAAAACTTTCTGTCTTCCCCTAATAGTTCACTATGTACATAAGGTCCCTCTTGGTCTACAGGAACCTCAATAAGGGGTAAGCCAACTTCCCTCTCTAGGCTATTTCATGTATATCGTTGATAATCGGGATAATCTGCTTGTGCATACTGATACATCTGTTGTGTTGTTGCTTGTGTTGCAGCAATAGGCTGCGCTTGTGGTGGTGCTACGGTCTGTTGTGGAGCTGCCTGTTGCGGAGCTAATTGTTGCGGAGCTAACCTAGGTTGTGCATGCTGAGGGATTTGTTGTTGATTCTGATCCTGTCTAGGTGGACGTGGTCTTTCCTGGGTTCTACCTGTGGCAATATTATGTTTCAGGACTGGACAATCGTGTATATAATGACCTTGTTGTTTACAATAGTTGCATGTCCCTTTCGTAGGACCTGCGGAATCACCCTTTAGATGACCATCGGCTGGAACTGACTGTGCAACAAGCATTTTCATTTTTGTATCTTTCATACGTCTTTGTTCATGTTCTTGTTCTTCTCTAATTCTATTGTGGTGATATTGTAACATCTGTAACATCTGTGATGGGGTATTACCTTGCCAGGTACTTTCGAATTTCAATACTCTATTCTTGATTTGCAGCAGAGAATTTTCAACTAATTTTGTCACAAACAGATGTGGATATGACTCACTACTGGCTTTTATGCCACTATTTATACCAAAACATTTTTCAAATCGGGAATAGAAATCACTAGTGTCTTCATCTGGCTTTTGTTTACAGGCTGATATTGCACCCCAGTCTTCCTTTTTCGTAGTTAATAAACGTGGCAGTACCTGCACTAGTAGTCCTGCTAGTGCTGTAGTCTTTTCCCCAAGCCCTGCTCCTGCAGCTCGGGCCCTTTCTTCGTTTTCTAATGCTGTCCAATCTATCTTTTGGTCCCCCACCTCCCATTCCTTTTCTTTGAGTTTCTCATAAACACCGGCGGGTAATAGGACTTTTAATATTTTCATAATGTCGGGGTAGGTATACTCTCCCATGAGTAACATGTCTTTTATTTCACGGTGGAAACCTGCTGGGTCCTTGTCATGGCTGGGTACTACTTTCTTCATTTCTAATAATTCCAGTTTAGTTATAGGCGTGTACACAAACACGCGTGTAAAGTTATTACCGTCACCTCTGATTGGGTGTACTTCGCGTAACGGATTCTGTCTATCTATGTGATACATTTTTCTTCCCATAATGGGAATTGGAACGTGTTCTGGGCATACGAAAGTTAAATATTGGTTTCGAAATTCTAGAATTTCTCTAATCAAATCAGTACCTGACCCTCTCCATATATTCGTGAGTAGTTCTGTCAATATGTCAGGTAAGGGTCCTGGATCGGAGTGTTGGCTTTTATATAATATAAGGAGGTGTTGAATCATGTATATACTAGCTAAACGCTGTTCGTATGGGTCAAGATTCAGAAACGTGTGTGCAAGTACATCATCATTGTATTCGCTGGGACTGTCAGCCCATTGTACTGCTGACCTGGCTAATTCTTGTTCGTCCATGGAATCGAGCATGTGGTATCCCCTTCGATCTCGGAGTAACTTATCAGCGGCTTGGAATAGGTGTTCAGGGGATCTTGTATTTAACATAGGGGTTTGAAAATGTCTATTATGTTCTGGACGTATCGGACGTATCGGATCATTAAAGCCTCTGGTATTATTATGGGGTCTTCCTCTACCTACATAAGCTATCGTATCTAATTGTTCTGATTCTTGCTCCTCCTCTTCCTCTGATTCAACTCTGTCTGCTTCTCGTCTTTCTTTATGTATTCGTTCTACTTCCTTGCGGATCTTTCGACACATGGCGATTATACACGCCTGTCTATCATGTTTCTCTTCTGATATGTTCTGACCCCATTTGGCAAGTCTTTGCATGGTATCGTGATCTGCCCCAGGCCTGTCTTGATTCCTAATTACGCAATTTATGAAAAAACGTAGTAGTTGTCTTTGGACATCCACTTTCTGGTATTCCATAGCTTCGTTAATACTTTCTGGACCTCGCCCTGTTTGGACAAAGCGATATATTTCGTCTAGGTGTTCACCCATTCCTGGTATCGTCATTAAATATAATGTAGCTCGTCGTATACGTAGTGATGATATGAGCAATTTGTCCTGTCTACCTGGCACTGGATCGTATCTACAATCCACAAGCTGTTCTTTAAACATGTCGGATATCGCTAGTTGGGGTGTACGTTGGAGTGCTAAATCTCTAAGGGTCTGTTTATTTCGCGGCGGGGTGGCAAACATGTCTGTCGTACCTCCTGTAGCACCATCTGAGGTGCTAGGCACGAAAGGATTCGTTGGACGTAGGATAGAGATTGTAGATGCGGGAAAAACTGTAGAAACGGACGGACCTGTGGGAACTTGTGTAGGAGTTTGTAGTTGCGGGGATACAGACGGATGCTCTTGGTGTTGAACACCATCGGCAAGCGGTGTGTGTGGTATGGCATTAGCATACTCGGGAGCTACGTCATCTAAATAGGAGGAAAGGAAAACGTCCTTTGCTGTTTTGGGATGTGTTTTGGGATGTGCTTTTATCGGGAGCAATGGAGGAGTTAAGTCTTTTGGTATTTCCGGGGTAGCCTTAGGTAACCCTTCGGCCAGAAGAGGATACATACCATTCATAAGAGTGTTTCTTTGTCTATCTACCTGTTCTGAGTTTACTCGAGTACCTTCCTCAATTAATAGATTTTCTCGGGTTTTATTTGAATTCTCTCTACCTTTCTCTTCCTGTCTGAGCGCTTTTTCTGTACGTCTATGATTCTTTACGCCATAATTCAATGGCATCTTTCTGTGACTGTCTGGCTTTCTTTTTCCATAATTCTTCTTCTACTCTCATGATGCAATCTGCATCCCAGGTCCCCGCTGCGGGCCATCTCTGATTTTCTGGCAAATCCTTGGTGTAGTCCACCCATAAATCAAGAAATAATACGGCATCTAGGCCATGCTTATGATACATAAAGTACCCTGGAGTGTCCCTAGGTGGGATGGGAACAGCTTCTTCGAGTACACCTTTTCTGGTTTTGATCTGTCTTAGTTTCGAAAAGAGCGGCATTTTTAGATGGTTGCTAGAACACACCTTATACAGTAAACACAATAATGAACAGTCATTCACACCACAATATATAGAACGTATAAAAACATTTAACACTTAACAGTTTTTCGAACGATGATAACTAATAGAAAACTAGTTACTGACATAATACTGACACTAGATAATACTTATTTATATGCAAGACATACTATATATACTGCTAAACAGTACAGATACACTGCTGAAACAGTGCAGACCGGATTTGTGTACCCAAACCCGTCTTGACCGGCACAGACTATGTGCACGTTAAATGCCTCCCCGGTAATGGTACTCACCGGGTAGCTCGGAACGGAAGGCCTCGGAACGGAACTGAAACTGGACCGGACTGGACTCGACTCGACTGGACTCGGAACTTCGGAACCTGGTGGGCCTCTGTATACCTCGGATCTTGCTCTCTCAGCTAGGCTCTGGTCGGGATACTTCGCACTTCTCACCGCCTCGTCTGGGTGTTGATCGCAGCCTCAGTCACCCCCGCTTGGCCGGAGGGAGATACAGGAAATCCTGCAGGTACGCGTTTTTGTCCGTTCAGCTGTGGCAGGAGACCGGGCCTGCAACGCACCGCCGGCGCGTGAGATGAGAAAGTGTCCCTGTTCGGGCGCCAATTTATGTGGTAAATATTTCATTACCGGTCCTATTTTTTATGCGGTAAAGTCTAGTAAGAATAACTCAGTAAATATAAGAGGCAGAATCCGTGGTATTAGAGGTTTTAAAAGGCTTTATTCCTATACAAAGGAATGCAATTCGAATTGCAGGCTTCTATTCCATCACCACGAAAGTTCAGGAAGGAAGGGCATACATTATTGACAGATAAGCAGTTTTATAGAAAATGCATTACAGTGAAACAGATGCAAGAGGCGTAACAGCTGATAGTACAGATAAAATGTGCATACGTAACTAATAGAGGCGGATATATGGGCGTAATTTAATAAACGTCATCATACATGATGTCACAAGTGGGTGGATCCATAAAAGAATCCTGCAATGTCAGCAGAAATATTTGGCAGAGATGCGCGCGCAGCCGCATGACGTGTGATTGACGTGCCACTAGAGGGTGAAGGGGACTTGACATTTAGCTCTACATGTGGAGACAGAAGTCTGGGGTTCATGTCAACCTAATCCCAAATCATATCTAATATCCTATGTTTAAAGAACTGTGTTATGCAAAAGGAAAGGTCTCTAGGATAGAATCTATTCTATACTGACTGTTAGTGCGTGTACAAGCGTCTAAGTGTCTACATGAGATGCGAGGGGGTGGGAATATTTCATGGTAACAGGGGCTATGAATTACTTGCATGAGGACAGCGAGGCCTGGCCCTTTGCACGGTAGCTGGAGGAATGTTTACCTAAACTACTAGACAGGAATGCATCGGATGAGGAGCGGAGTAGATAATCTTGAAGGTGAAATACAGTTTTTGGCAGGCAACAGGCTGGATCAGGCACCGTTAGCCGCGCAGGGAGTAGGACAAAGTTCATGGATACAGATGCAGGCTCAAACTGGAGCTTTCAGAGGCAGAAGGCAGGAAAAGGCTTGATGACAGAATTCTGGGCCTACTCGCCTGAATCTGTAAAATGTGGAAAGTGAACCACATAAAGTCGGTGGCCTTTCATACTTAGGAATGAAATATCTGACCCATTCATGGCGGATCTGAAAGAGGACATGTTGACGGTGGACGCACATATATTTGCGTCTTCAAAACTGGAACTGGAGGGAACATACATGTACTTATAGCATGCACATGGAGCCGTTGGGGTCTACGATAGGGGACATAACTGATCACAAAATTCATATTTCCTCAGAACAATCCTTAGTTTTAATGGCAGTTGCAAGCTCTTTCCTGCTTGATCTGCACTCAGAATTGAACCAAGAGCCAGGTGATTTATATTTATTAGTTTTATTAGTGGAAGAGGATATAAAAAGTGCCCCGATCATCTTGGTTGCAGCTGCATATATAGATGTGGCCCTTAAACTCTGGTCAGAATCCTCACATGCTTCCCTGAGTTCTGCGGTTTTAGATAGCAATATTTCTTTTATAGAAGTGAGTTTTTGTTCATCTAAGGCGATTTTAGGCCATTTAAGAAACCTTTTGCAATTCGATGGAATAATATCTTTGGTAGGCAGTGTGAGACAGGGATCAGAAATTGGTTGATCTGATGGCCACGGATTCCATAGTGTAAAGCACAGGGGGTTATGGTCACTATCGGTAGTTGGGACTATGACCAAGTCCTCTGCATAACGCCAGAGTCTGCGATCGATTAGGATATAATCGATTCGGGATGGGCTGGAAACTCTATTAAAAGTAAGTGCTGCTTGAAGGTCGGAAGGAAGTCGACCGTTAGCAGCTCTCAGCCCAAATTCCAGAGCCAAGGCATTTCATTGAATTATCACCGGTGTCCATCTCTTCACTGGAGGAACAGTCAGGGAGGGTATCCCCCACCTGGCATCTTCCTCATCGACCTCTAGGATGTCTTCAGAGGCAAGGGGCTCATAAGTACAATTCAGGTCCCCTGCAACCAGGATAAGTGAACTAGATGGACAAGAGGAAAGCTCTTCTTCCAAAGTGGTGACAATAGATGACTTACATCCTCCTTGGGTACCTCTGAGGTATATGTTAAAGAGCTCGATGATGGGCCCCCCTTTCGGCCCACTCAGAGTTAAATGCATCACGTCCGGTGAGGGACTTTGTACTTCACGGACTCTACATGGAAGGGCAAGTTTTGTCCATATTATGAGGCCTCCAGAGGGACGACCACTGCCAGTGAATAGGGCAGGAACACAATGGCAAGTGTAGCCAGATTTGTACAAAGGTGTTAAGCTCCAAGTCTCTTGGAATATACAAATATCAAAGGTGGCAATAAAATTATTCCAGTCCGGCAATGTGAGTTTGGCTTTCAGACCAGCGATGTTCCATGAGATGATTTTAAAATTCATTTGTGAAGCTGGAGATAGGGAAGCATCAGGGTCCATAGTGTATAGAATTGGAACTATAGGTTGTGTCCCGCCTTCCCCCCTGGCCTCACTGGGATTTGCAGGAGGGAGTATTTGGGAAAACAATCTGCAATTGGCAGTCGGGGCTGCATAAGGCACTCCACCAACAATTTGTGGAGTATTTATCACCGGGATTAGTCAGTCAATTTGTTCCAGGGTAGATGCACCCTCAGAACCATGATTTAACAATTCACCCCACCTCCCCGCACAGTCTTGGCTTGATGTAAGAAAGCGTCTAAATTGAATAGAAGACGAGTCCGGGGAGGAGGATCTATACTCAAGTGCTATAAGGCCATCAGCCAAGAAATGATTAGCTAGGGTCAACTCTATTGTGTCTGTAGAGATGTTGTTAGATCTAAGTCTACGGGCCCTCAATAGGTCATCTCTTATGAGGGATCGACAGCCTCTGACATGGCGGATCCAGTGGATGACCTTGTTCTTTAGGGATTCTTCGTTCTCATGCCCAACAGTCCTGGGAACACCCACCATGTAAACAGTAGGCTGTGTAATAGCCCTCGGTCTTTGCACTGTGGGAGGTGGGAAGGACAGGGCGTGGGCTATATTTCTTTGGGCAGGATAAGGCTGACTAGTAATAGCATGGGAGTTCGGAATTGAACGAGACTTCATGTTGGTATTAGAAAAATTACTCCCAGCTCTAGTAGGTGATGAAGGGTTTGGTTTATCCTGCAGAAGTGAGGATGACGACTGAGACAATATGAGTACACTAGAATCGGTGTTTGGAATAGAAGGTGTTTGTGGCTTTGGGTAACAAGCAGTAACAGGTAAAGTGGTTGGTGGTTGCAATGGTTGAGTTGGATGTTTTTTGACTATTAGCAGTAATTCCATTACTAATGCTTTTAAGTCACTAATTTCAAGCTTCAGGGCCTTAATAGTTTCCATGATTAGACCTGTTTCTGGGGCGGTTCTTCCTAGTAATTCTTGGTGCAACCTATCCCCATCTGGCACTGACCCAGATCCAGAACCCCGATCTATACATGAGTTAGATATTACAGGTACATCAGAACTGGCAATACTACCAATAGGCTCAACATAGTCATTGACAATATCGGCTAATGGCTCAAAGTGATTTGAACAAACGATGACAGTGGGGTCAAGAGGGACTGGGTTAACAAGAGGGGCACAAGGGTTTGCTTCTTTGATGGCTAGTAAAGAATTGTCAATGTTACTCTGCAAAGCGTCCCGTGCTGTAGATTTTTTACTAAACATTTGGGGAATAACAACAGGGCTTGGGCGATGGTTGGATGGAAGCAGTGGGGGTGGGGGTGTGGCAGATAGATCTGATTCTAAAATGGAAGTGCAATCATCAACTAGAGAGTCAATGCGATCTAATGTAGTAGCAGGCATAGATTTTTTTGCTCAGCTTTCTGGCCTTGTTCCTCTTAGCCATGTTGCCAGTAAGGCTAGCAGCACCCCCATTCATATCAGACATTTTTCTTTTGCCCATCGTAGCCCTCACTCAACCACACGGTAGATGGTGAACTATTATACAGATTCCCCAAATCTGCAGTCAAGCAGGGAGCCCCACAATAGCAACGCAGTACCTTATGGTAGGGTAGGCGTAGATGATGATGAGTGCCACGTCCGACACGGAGCAAAGACGTTAGGGAGGTAGCCCAGCCCGGCCTCGGCCGGCTTCGGACGGCCATAGACGGTCCCGCCCTTGCCCCGGGCTTCTCCCGGCGCTACCCGCGCGTCCCGCGATGCGGAGGGAGCCTTTCTGTTTTCAACGCCTCCGGGCGCGACGACGGGCGGAAGTGCCCCAGTGCCTCTCAGCAGGCTGGGAAGTGTAGTGCAGCGCTGCCGCTGCCGCCGTGGATGTCAGGTCGGTGGCAGGGCAAGAAAGAGCGTCGGTGGTCCTAGTGCTGCAGCGGGACCCCAGGTACCCCAGGTACGTGCTGGCTCGTGGCTCGCTCTTCACTGCCTGATGTCCGCAATATGCCCCCCGCTCCACCGAGGGAGCCTCTCTGTTTTCAACGCCTCCGGGCGCGACGACGGGCGGAAGTGCCCCAGTGCCTCTCAGCAGGCTGGGAAGTGTAGTGCAGCGCTGCTGCCGTGGATGTCAGGTCGGTGGCAGGGCAAGAAAGAGCGTCGGTGGTCCTAGTGCTGCAGTGGGACCCCAGGTACCCCAGGTACGTGCTGGCTCGTGGCTCGCTCTTCACTGCCTGATGTCTGCAATATGCCCCCCGCTCCACCGAGGGAGCCTCTCTGTTTTCAACGCCTCCGGGCGGAAGTGCCCCAGTGCCTCTCTGCAGGCTGGGAAGTGTAGTGCAGCGCTGCCGCTGTGGATGTCAGGTCGGTGGCAGGGCAAGAAAGAGCGTCGGTGGTCCTAGTGCTGCAGCGGGACCCCAGGTACCCCAGGTACGTGCTGGCTCGTGGCTCGCTCTTCGCTGCCTGATGTCCGCAATATGCCCCCCCGCAGGGTGTATGCCTGGGGAGAGGGCCTGGGTGGCACAGGATGCAAATTAAGGCCACTCAACCTTGAAAAACCCTGCTTTCTCAACTCATCCTGTTGTATTGCGCAATGAGGACTAAAAAAAAAGCACTTTAATCCAATAAGGCCAGAACTGCCCCTCCCCTCATCCCCCCTGCCCCCCTGGTCCGCTACCAGTCTTCTGTTGGGCCCGATGTAGTCGGGGACTGGCCCCCACCAGTACAAGGGATGGTGAGCATTTCTGCTCTCCAGTCGGTTTTCGCTGGCATACGCGGCCCGCGCATCTGTTGCCGCCGGGCCGTGCTCACCTTCATGCCGCCTGGATTCTTTTCTGTGCCACCGTTGGGATTCACGCTAGTTCGTGGCCTGCGGCCCATGTCGGGCGCTCCCTTGTCAGTCTCGATATCAGGCCGGAGCTGCTTTTCGTCCCTCTCCGCTCCACCCCTTGATACAGCACAGCCTAGTTTCAAGCAGGTGCCATCTTGGACCGCTCGCTCACCACTGGTGGATGTAATCGTCCTCAGCGCCGTTTCGGCAGACGTCACCAAAGAGAGCCCCCAGCATCTCCGGGATGGGTGGGGGCTCTGTTCAGGTGCTGCAGGATCTAAATTGAAACAGGAGAAATTGCTCCAGGGACGCCTATGGGTGCAGGAGCTCCAGCACTCATGTCCTGTGTCATGCAAGCATTTGCACATTAATCCATAAATATGCTGCATAATTTGCAGCTTTCAACAACAAAAAATTGTCTAGCTGAAATGGAACAAATATTACTAAAAATGCAGAAACACATGTTGCCCCACAGGCCATTCGCAAAGGCAAAAATGTTGGCTTGTCACTTTTAGGTTGATTACCTCTGTATTTGAGTGTTACACTGGTACAGATGAGGTGAAATGTGTGACCAGGCAGGTTTAACGTGTAGATTTGGCAAAATAATGAAGCAGTACTATCACAAAACGTGTTGCATTATGCTGTATAATTTGGTCTCCCCCGCAGCACTTTCAGTGTCTATGGCTATCGTACAAGTTAAAGGGAAGAGAAAGGGCAAAGCCCCGGGGCACCTTGGTAGATGGAGGCATTAGAAATTCATATTTCCACATGGGAAAAATAGTAGGTTGTGCCCTAGTTAGGAATGATGGGTGCCTTACATGACATCACCCACCAGCAAACCAAGAGAAAAAGTTTACGCTTCCTGCAGCCCATCCCATCCCATCAGAATTTATAAAGATCAGCAATTTGTAGTTATTCATTTTTTACTGTGCAAACAATGCCCAAGTGTACAGCATCAAGGCACCAGATTGTGAACAAAATAATAAATAGAATAAAAGTAAAACTGAAAATACTTAGTTAAGTTCAAATAATCAGTTGGAAAACTACACCTGGTGATCTCAAAATGTGCTTTAATTAACTTTAAAACTCTTCAAATTTCATTACATATCATACAGCAAGCAAAGTTGTTCCCAATGTTGTGCGCCAGTTACATCGAACAATTAGCTCCCCACACTGTCTAGGCACCAATAATTGGCTCTTCCATGATAAAGATAACAATAGGGTTGGACAGAAATAGAAAACAGGCTCTGGCACCAGAATAAATGTGAGCCTCATTAGTGAATCAAATAACTAAAAAAAAAAGTGGCAGTTGTGGTCTTGTAGAGATGCTATATGTGTGTTTTGCAAGGTATAGAGGACTACAAGCATGGGTGCTTGCTGCAGATAAAGTCCGTGGTAATATCAGGAAAATCAACAGTAAATCCTTCCCACCAGACCATAAAACAGTCAAATAACTGACCCTTACACTGCCAGATTGCTCTGTAGGTCAATCCACTCTGAATAATGCTCCTTCCTTTTGAAAACCCATTCGTCTGTCCACAGTTTACTAAAGTAATGATAATGGAACAGCATATGCCAGCCCCACCTTAACTCACGGAATGGGTTGGGGGGCGTGGCTTAGCCGGCTGCAAGATGGCCGCACTCTGAGTGGGCTCTGCCTGCCAAGCCGTAAATACGCCATAATCCTGCGGACATCGGTGGAGCCGTCTCCCTGCTCCACGCCATCCTGAATCTCCTTACCTGGGGGCGCTGATTGCTCCACCTCCGGGCTCTCGTGGCCGCCGTCTCACTGAGATCCGCCGCTGGTACTGGACGCCGTGAGAGGGGCCTCTCTGCCGGCGTGTGGCTGCTGCCCGGTGTTGAACTGCTGTGGCGCCGCCG
Organism: Triturus cristatus; assembly: GCF_964204655.1. Taxonomy (NCBI): domain Eukaryota; kingdom Metazoa; phylum Chordata; class Amphibia; order Caudata; family Salamandridae; genus Triturus; species Triturus cristatus. The sequence goes on from NC_140592.1 coordinate 841,301,307, forward strand.
AACTGCTGCCTCACCGCTGCCTCACCACCTCGGATCCTTGAAGACCGGATCGCCTCTCCGGAGCCGGCCTGCTATCCTGCCTCTCCTGACCCAGTGAGCCGCGTCGCTGTGGGGGCTTCCCGCGGTAGGGTAGGGGGCCTCTCACTACTTGGTCACCATCTGCCGCCACTCCCACCTACTGCCCTCTGTCGCTCCACCGAGGCCCCGCGACGTGGGCGGCACTCTCCCCGCAACTCCCCGCTGCCTCTTCCCCCGCGGGCACAGACTCCCTGTTGCGCTTCAGAGCTCCCGCTGCGGCGTATTGGTCCTGCCCTGCTGGCACCTCCTCCCCCAAGGGCCTGGGAACATGCTTCAGGGCCCTCACCACCTTCCGCCACACGCTCCAGCGCTCCTGATTCTACACCTGCTCCTTCCTGGACGGGAGGCCTCTTCGCCACCTCGGGGCCTTGTGATGTGCCGGCTCTGCGGTGTGCTCCGACCATCGCGACTGCTCACTGATCGGTTGCATTCTCCTGCACGGCCACACTTCGCCTCCCACCCTGCCCGGCCTACCACGCTGGGCACTGTGATAGCGGCCGGCCACAGCTGCTGGACTGGGCACATCGCCTGCAATTGCCTCACGTATCTCCAACACCGACTACCTCCGCTCATCCGGGGGGCCCTGGACTGTCGAGGCTACTGAGCTGGCCCTGACTTGGAGGCCTGATATCTGTCGACTGCCCCCCCCCACCTCTCTCCATCCTTCTCCAAGGGACCTCCACAGGCCGCGCTGCCCAATTCATCCCCTGCAGTCGTGGCCTCTCCCTGCCTCCATCTGCCTCGCCCTGAGCCACCGCCACGGTCTCTTTCAACTCTGGGCAGCCTCTGCCCACACAACTGTGTCAGGACATGGGGAAAGCTCAACCCCAAACAACCCAAGCTTGCCTTTGACCAACGCCGACAAACACGGCAGGATGGGACTGTCACCAAAGCAGGAGAGCCTACCACCCAGACTGGCACCAGCCCTGCCAGGGAGGATGACTTGAAGGCCATCATGTTGGACGTTAAATCTGCGGTCACTGGCATTGCCACCCAACTGGATCAGCTGTCGGTCCGATTGGACACTATTAAGGCTTGGGTTGACTCACATGATACACGCCTGACCCAGGTGGGGGTGAAAGTTTCGGACGCCGAGGACGCCGCGACGCAGGACCACCAGAAGCTCCTCCAAATGGACAAGATTCTCGAGCTGATCAAAAACAAGAATGATGATTTGGAGGCGCGCTCTCGCAGGAGCAACCTTTGCATCACAGGCGTGCCCGAATCCTCCAACATCACCAAAATGGAGGACTTTGTGGAGCAACTTGTCCGTGATCTCTTTGGGGAGGTCCTCTCCCCATTCTTTGTCGTTGAGCGAGCCCACTGCTCTCTTGGCCCTCAATCTGCTCCTGGAGTGCCGGCCTGCCCAGTTGTTGAATTTTAGGGATTGAGACACTGTTCTCCGTGCTGCCAGGGCGAAGGGGGAAATCCGCCACCAAGGGAACTCTCTGGCTTTCTTTCCCGAGTACACGATGGCAGTGCAGGCCGCCCGCCGCGAATTCCTACCAGTCAAGCGAATACTCCAGAAGCATGACATCTCCTACTCCCTGGCATACCCCGCTAAGCTGCGTGTCAGGCAGGGCTCAAAAATGCAACTCTTCACGGTTCCACAGGCTTCACTGGCCTACGCAAAGAAACTCGACTGGGCCCAACACTCTCCCTCGCCCAACTCCCGGGCCAGCACTGCTGGTGACCTGAGCTAAAACGACTGACTTTTGCCTCCGTTATTGTGGTTATGTCCCCAGCGCCCTCTCTTGTAAGGCTGCCCCTCATGACCAGACTCCGCTCTGTCTCATCCTCTGCATGCGTCTCTCCCCCCTAGTGATGTGCTCCTGCTCCCTGCCTGATGGCTCTCTAATGGTCACAGGGGGCCTCCCACTGTTCCTGAGGCATTGACCTCCTCCGTATTTTCTGCCTCCCATCACCACTTGACAGCTGTCTTTTTAGGCTCACTGCCGTACCACTTGCTTATGCACACTGAGCCCACGCCTCTTAGGTGCCCCGCCCGGCTGCCCACCTCTGTTCACGGCTGTTGTCCGCACCATCTATGGCTTGGCCACCCTATCTCTTTGGCAGGGGTGTACACCGGGCGAAACCATGCCTCCCTGAGATGATTCCCTTCCTTGTCTCCGAGTTTCCCCTTCCCAGTTGTGGCTCCCCTGGGTGGGTGGGGTTGGTTCCTCAGCCTAATTGGGGAGTTGGTGTGGGTGGGGCTTGGTTGGGGTTTCTGGGATTGTTGCCTCCTGCTGAGGCTCTGTTTTTGGTTCTACCTTTGGTCATTTCCTGTAATGCACATTCTGCTTAAAAGCGCTCTGTATTGCACTTCTTGCTCCCACTGCACAGGGTTCCCATTGCACATCTGTCTCAGCTCATCATTCACTCCCCTGGCACTGCGAAATGACGGATACCACGCTTTGGACCTGGAACGTCCGCGGTCTTAACGACCACCGCAAAGCTTGCTTGGTCCATTCCCACCTTATCCGGCATAAGGTTGACATCTGTTTCCTACAGGAGACCCATTTGTTGCCTGCTACTTCTTCCAGCTATTTTTTGTTTACATTTCTTTATTGGTATTTTCTATTTGTTTGGCATAAAACTGTCATCATAGTCATTTACAACATTTCCATGCTCTTGAATTCCAGAGTGCCATCGCTCACATTGCTACAACATCTTGGTTTCATATAATTATAATCAGTCTTAGACACATCTTGCTTCCGACACTTTGGGCCTAAAACATATTGAGAAGCTCTTATGCGTATATAACATGAACATACATCTGCTACCCTCCTGAGCCGAACATCACATAATTACAGAAGAAGAACAGAATGCCTGTCCAGTGACAATTTAAGAAAAGAAATCGCTGGAAGTTACCAATAAATCTTGCTTTCTAAAACTATATAAACCTAACTGAAGCCTATCCTATATATAAAAAAAAAGGAAAAATTTGCCATCAGCGAAATGCAAACAAATTATTCTCACTTGGAAGGGTACGAGGGTATTGTGTCGGTTCCGTTCCTCACTTTACAAGGAGACAGGGCTTGTGGCTAGGTGTAATTGCCCACTAGCAGAGGGGACCTCCGTGTCTAGTGAGGCAGCTGGGGCACCCGTGCTTACCTATATCTGAGCTGGGGGATATGAGAGATATCTGTATAGTGCATTCACGAACCGGTGGCCAGGGTATAATCTACAGTGATGGTGTTGTCGGCGCGCAGTGCAGTAAGGAGTGTGTCCCAGTCTTGTGCAATAGGGAATATTCCAGACTTCTCGCTAGGCACTGGGGCGAGATACACTCCTTCTACTCCAATTATTCTCACGGGGTGTCTATCCTGCTGCGCAGAGGGCTTCCCTGGCACACTTCCCAGGCAATTATTGATCCGGGGGGGCACTTTGTTATCCTGCACGGCACCCTCTAGGCCCAACCATTAATCCTTGCGGCGCTATACGGCCCTAATTCGGATGACCCGGATTTCTTTGCACAAGTTTGGCAGCACATTTCGTCACTGGGCCCAGCCGCGTTTCTTTTGGGGGGCTGATTTAAACATTACATTATCGGCCACGCTGGACCGCTCTGGGCCATACACACCCCATCCGCACGCAGCTTCTCTTTTGCACTCCATACTTACCGACAACTCACTGTTTGCATGGCGACACACCCGCCCTGAGGCATGCAAAAGCACCTGCATGACAGGATCCCGCGGCTGTTGGTCCTGCTTGGACCTCTGGATCACCACCCTGGATGCATTTGCGTGGCTCGCCTCTGTTGAGCACAGGGCGCGCACCCTATCTGACCATGCTCCAGTTTGTCTCGGTTTGCGCCTCCCTCACTCCCCACATCACATGTTCTCTTGGTGGCTGCCCCAACGCGCTTGAGATTCAAACTGCAATCAGAAATTATTTTGATCTTAACGAGGGCTCTGTCAACTCCCCTTCTACGCTCTGGGAAGGATTCAAGGCGGTAATTCGAGGGGCATGCATCTCCAAGCAGTCTGGCGTGTGACGCTACATTCGCGGCACTCTTGACAAGTTGGAGGTGGAGATTAAGGCTCTGGACTCCTCACACTCCCTTGACCCTAACCCTGACACACTCGCGCAGCTTCGGGGTAAACTAATCGACTTTGCAGATGAGGCTAACAGAGAGCTCGCATTTCTGGGCAGGGAGGCGAGGGCGCGCCGCTTCGGTGAGGGGGACCGCCCTGGCAAGACTCTTACCAACATCATCCGATCGCCCCACACGGCTTCCTATATTACTGCTCTCCAGGACGGAGGCTCGGACAGAACTACCTGCCCTGAGGAGATCAAGGCTCGCTTCACCGCATTTTACTCTCAACCTTTATACAGCCGGCACCGTGCGACGTTTTCGATCAATATTTTGACACCCTTCAGCTTCTCTGGCTTGGAAATTCCCACCGGGAATACTTTGACTACCTTGACGAGCCCTTCTCCAAGACCCCTCCTGGTCCCACACCTCGCTGCCATGTACAACGAATCGTTTGAAAGTGGCCGATTTCCGACAAACCCCCGGAGCTCCGCGACTCTTATCACCCCCTATCTTTAATCAATACAGATAACAAGATCTTTGCCAAATTACTGGCCTTCCGCCTTCTGCCCCAGTCCGACTTCATCCCCGGCCGAGCTACGTCCCACAATCTCCGGACCATCTTTTCTGTCCTTCATCAAATCAATCCCGCGCTCCCGGCTGTGGCCGCCCTATTGGACGCCACCAAAGCATTTGATACTCTCGAGTGGCTCATTCTCTTTTACCTCCTCCCTCGCTTGGGCTTTAGCCCATTTTTTTTCGCAAAGTCCAGCTTCTTTATACCCTCCCCACAGCCTGCCTTCGGATCAATGGCCAAATCTCGGCGCCCATCCCACCGCGAGGGGCACCAGGCAGGAGTGCCCGCTCTCATCCATGCTTTTCGCCATCACCATGGAGCCCCTGGCCGCCAGGCTCTGACAAACCCACACACAGAGGGGTCTCGGTATCGCGACTTGAGCTCTTGTTTACATGTATGCGGACGACGTCAAACACTACGTCCGCAACCCTCAGGAGAATCTCAGCCCTATGATTCGTGAGGTGATACGGTTTGGGGGCTTCTCTAGCATCCAGGTCAAGTGGGGTAAGTCCGTTCGTTTCCCTCTTACGGATGCCACGGTCCCTTTCACTCCGGATGACCCTTTCGTATGGGCGTCGGGTCCGACTAGATATTTAGGTCTCTGGCTTAGTAGGGACGTGGACGAGCTCTGGAAGGCTAATTTCGGCCACGTTGTGGACTGGCTCGAGTCTAAGATCCAGCTTTGGCGACGATTGCCCCTGTCCCTGGCTAGCCGCATAGCCATCGCCAAGATGGTGGTGCTTCCGAAGTTTTTGTACTTATTTGTAAATATCCTCATTCCCCTCACAGCGCACTTCTTTCGCAGACTGCGCTCACTAATTATCACTCTGGTGTGGGCCGGTCAGAAGCCCAGAATTGCATATAATATACTCACCCTCCCGGTGTTGCGTGGTGGTCTTGGAGCTCCTGATTTGAAATGATACGCCCTCAGCGCCCAGGCCAACTTCCTCCATTTCTGGCTTCAACCGCACGTCGCGGTGGAGGCTGACCTCGCTGCCCCCTGGCCCCTCCTGACTACTTTGTTCGTCCCGGCAAAACCCCTACGAGACGAGATCGCCACAGTTGAAACTTTGAGGTGGACCTGGGACGGGCTCCGGAGATGCTCTAGCATTCTCTCTCCAAACGCCATGCCCATTGCACATCACCCGGCATTCCCCCCCCTCTTCATTCGTCCGGAATGGTTAAACACGCGACCCGCTTGGGGCTCTCCACGGTGTCAGACCTCTACCCCGGTGACACCTTCTTCACCCTCGCTGCTGAGTCCGGCCCCATGGACACTCTGCTCTACTATCAACTCAGGGCTCTGCAGGGAGCTTCATCCCATGTTTGTTCAGCCTCCCCCCTCAATGGTCGCCCTCAATTTTCTCTATACATCCCCCTCCACCCATAAACTGGTCACCAAGATCTAGACCTTGCGGACTCCCCCATCTCTGCTAACCGTGCACAGCGTGGAGTGTGGATTTGGGCGCCAACCTCTCTCAGGAGGTCTGGCTCTATTGTTGCAATCAGACTAAACACTTGTCCCCAAACTACCGCCTGTGCCTCATTCACTTTAAGTATTTGCATAGGCTATACCGCACCCCTGCTCAGCTGCACAAAATGGGCTTTATCCACAGCGATAGATGTTTGCGATGCTCTGCTCCCGCAGCAGACTTCTCCCGCCTCGCCTGGCTGTGCCTCAGGATCTCAGCATACTGGCACGAGATATGCGCCGCTGTCACTGAGATTACCTCATCGCCAGTCCAGCCGGAGCCTCTGCTTTGCCTCCTCGGCTTCGTGAAATTCTGCCCAGACGCTACACGCCGACTTACTGCGATGCTTCTTGTTCTTGCGCGGCGCAGCGTCTCCATGTGCTGGGGTCGACGGTCTGTGCCCAAGGTTAGTGCTTGGCCCGAGGACGCTTCGCACTGTCAGACACCCTTGTCAGAATTCTGGGACTTGATCCCGGCCACTTCCCGCCCAATTGACATTTGGGATCCCCTTGTCTCCTATCTCTCGCGCCAAAACTCCCTGCCTTCTGTGACCTCTCCCACGCTCCCCGCCGGCACTCCGTCCACAGCGGCCGCCGGTGCTGGCCAGTGAGGTGCCGTCCCCCCGCATACACACTCCTTTGATCACCTAGTTCCTCTTTCCCATGTGTCAGGCCTTTCCCGGACGCTTTTACTCACTCCCCCAGCGCTGCCTCGGAATCTCCTCCTCTGTGTAATGCAATGTGCTTTATGATTCTGATGTACCCTCGGTTGTATACTATCAAATGTGGTTCTCCCCTATGATTGCGGACCCTCTGCTGGCATATACTGTAATTATGATGTGCAATCTTGTTCAATAAAGGTTTTTGAAAAAGAAAAAGAAAAAAAATCACAGAATGGGTTAATTCATTAATTGGAGGAGATGTGGTCTGGTGGTTAGAGCTGCCAATTTTGAAACACGGGGAACCAGGTTCGAATCTGGTTTTCAGTTCAACATCGTAGTATTCTGTGCAAATCAAATAATCTATCTCTTTACCTAAACCGAAGAAAAAAGTATACCTAGGATAGTTATGTTGTAAAACACTCTAATACATGTGTTGGCAACATGAAAAGCTAAAATGCAGCATTAAAGGTAGAGGTGGATAAAAGTCGAGTCAGATCCCTGGCTCTGCTCAAGCTTTCTTTGGACCCTTAAGCCCAAAACGACACAAGCTTTCATGTGGTTTCTGCCTGCCACCCATACTATAACCTCATGCACCAGGAATCAAAGGCTAAGTATTAGTGGCGGCTGGTGAAGTCTGACAGAAGTGGGGCGGGATTTTAAAGAGTGAGTGAGTTCAGAAAGAGAGCGTGGCTGTTCCAATATGAGCTCAAAGGGAGGGAGGGGGATTCTTCCGTCAGAAACTTGTTTTTCGAAATGGGGTAAGATAGTACATTTCACATTTTCAATAAAATGACCAAAACCAGTAGTTTTCATGGGCATTCTTAAAAACACTCAAAATATCTGCGAACATTCCTGGTTTGAGAAGAAAGCCTGACCTCCCTACGGTTGTGAGCACCAGGCAAGAGAGTTTGGGATGGAATCTCCTTTACAAAAAGTTTGGAAAATGAGCTATTTTACCGCCATGCTATTGCATGTCATTCTGACACTGGGAGGATAATAGTGGCTGGTCAGTCAGGCTAGGCCAGTTAGACATCAAGAGTGGACCCATTCTATGGTTGTCTTTTACTACCCAAATAGAGTTAGGAGGCTCATTTACCTTGCATGTCCTAGGGCTCTTTGCTCCATTACAACTCCACCGACCATGACTGGAACAATGAGTTGCCGTTTGCAAACCAAAACGTAAAGATATGCTCTATCACACCTGCCAGGCCAAAGGGATGCTGTCGATCACACGTGCCAGGCCGAAGGGATGGGTTCTATTTGAGAGTTTACAGCTAGTACTAAGGTATTTTATGTAGTAAAAAATTATCAGGAACCACTCCACCCAATAAACATTGCTCTTGAGAGCTAAATTATATTCCTTTGTGTTAAACTGAGCCGTCAGCCAATCATCTTATGGCTGAGTCTGCGCTCAATATTGAAAAAGACCCATGGACCTCTTGGTCTTTGTAGCTGCCAATGCCTCTTCCGAGGAGTTCAGATGTGGCAAGGTTAAAGGTGAGGAGATCCTTTAGAACTGACTTTTCCCTCCCAAAGCACAGGAGCTTTTAGTGAACTTTTTTTTATCTGTTCTTCTGCAGTATACCAGTCATCTTTCCAGCAGTTGAGATTGTTTATGAATGTGCTTGGATGGTGTGTAGACTTGCAGGCCCATTGGGTTAGAAGGCCTCCTCCCACCCCGTCATGTGCTGTAGTACGAGCTGCCGCTTCGAGGACACAGGCCATGCAAATGACTTTAAAAGGTGTAGGACGCGGTGGTATTTGTTTATAGTAACTGTAACAATGTACCAGTCCTAATGGTTTGTCCCAGGATATGTTTAAGATGTGGTGAATATTCTCAAATGAAAAAAGAGCGAAATGAGGCTGGAGAAGGCTGCTGTGTGTGCCAGGGTGAGCTTGGCCCCCCTTTATCGTGAGGGAACCCTGGCTCTTCTACGCTCTGTGCCACCAAGGCGGGGCCATATTTATACCACTACCACATACTGTCCTATGCAGTGCTCCGGCCGCACATTCCTTCAAATGAAGCCATCTTTTCAAAGTGTCCCTCACGACCCTCTCCACCAGGGTGCACCAACATGCCTCTTGTGTCTGGCTCAGGGGCCACAGGCCACACTTTTCAGGAAGTGCTGTCAGTCTTGACTGTTCCCAGGATTCTTATCTCTCTGTCTCTAGATTGTGTGATTTTCACATGGCCTCGATGCACTAGTGGTTAAAACAACACCAATGTCACCCCTTCAGCTATTTCTGTCTCTTAAACATGTTCCTCTGCTCTACATGTCTTCTTTTTCCTTTTCCTCTTCTCACTCCTTCTCTCACTTTCTCCACTTCTTTCCTCTGTTCTCTTGTTTTCCTTGGCACTAGGCTTCCCCTCTTCTTCACTGCCATTCTCTGTCGCTCTCTTTTTCGCTGCTTGTTTATATTGCTTTCTCCCTCACTTTTTTCTTCTTAACTTCTGTCTCACTTTCCCTCACTATATCCACCTCTTTCCTCCTTTCTCTCCATCACCCTATCGCTAGGCCACTCCAATGTTCCCATTAACTCGTACTCTAATTTCATTTCTCACTCACTCTACCTTGTGCAAAAGACTACGTTTCCAGCAAGTGTTTTTCTTTTTTGGATCCATTTCACAAGGAAGCAAATAAACGAAAGGAGGAAAGAGAAGGTAATACCTGTTTCTTGAAGTCTCTACTACATGAGGAGGAGCGAGACAGAGAGGGAAGAGGGGGAACAAGGAGGGGGAAGGCAGCTGCCAGCAGCGGGAGAACTGGACTCAAGAGTGACTTACGACGACAGAGCACATCTCACAATCGATTGAACATCTAAACATTAAAAAACTAAAGCAGCTCGCGCAGGGTGGGGGGCCGAGGGAGAAGAGAAGAGAATAAAATTAAAATTAAAACAAAAAAATTACCTGATCCGACCGCCTCTGCTCCTGGTCCGCGTTGGCGCCTCTGCCCCCTTCAAACCGGAACAGACACCACGTCAGCACTGGTGTACCCCTCAGCCAATTATGGCGCTGCTGCAGCGCCAGGATTGGCTGAGGGCACAGCTTACGCTACGCCCGCCGCCTGCCCATTAGGAGACCGAGGGGCTCCTAATGGGCATGCGCAAGGCAGTAAAAACACAAGTACGCATGACTGGGCACGGGCTAAAAATGAGCTCTCCATGCCCACTCATGCGCACTTGTGCTGCAGTGCTGCCTTTCCCTGGCTTCAGTGGCTTGTCTGACAATGCATGTCACTCAACATGACGCCGGACCGCCCACGGTCCGACGTCATGCTGACTGACATGCATTGTCAGTTCTCCCCACATTCGGCGTCTCTGAACTTAAGTAAACGAAGTTCAGAGATGCCGAGGGAGCTGCGGGCGCGGGCGGGGGCGGGGGGGCAACGCCCCAACGCCCCCAATGGACGCACCGCCACTGCTAAGTATTAAGCTTTGTGGTAAAGAGAGAGATACCCATCTAGAGACTGAATTGTTCAATGTGAAACCAGAAAACCTGGAATTAATGCTGACTTCCCTGCTTGACCTAATGGTGTCATCCTAGGGAAATATTTTATTTCACCAAGCCTCCTTTTCTTCATGATTGTATATGATAACCACATCAAATACAAGAGTTTAGGATGTCCTCTGTACAAAAACCGGTTGAGTTTGATTTAATCAATTATTAGGTTGCACCACCTAGAATAGGAATATAGGCCACATATAGGTTGCATACAGTGCTTGACTTGTGAGAGAATAGTGCTGAGCCCCAAAGCTTTGTTCAAAAGCCTGTGAGCAGCGCTTTAAAATACCAGAATTCTAAATACCAAGGTGGAAACCTCATGCCTGTTTAATTCACTACCAGAAACACTCCCTGCACTTTAACTCACTCTTTCGGGTTCTTTTGCATGCCTGCTTTCTTTCTTTGTCACTGTTTTTCTGTCTTTCTCATGCCCCTCCCTTCCCCCTTTTGTGTTTTTCTCTCTTTTGGGCTGAGTCAAAGTCTGATTAGGAAAAGTAAGTGTCGGTCCCCAAAAAGGAGTGATGGTTGGGTCCCACCTGCAACCACCGGCTCAAATTAAGCACCAGTTACACATGACAACTGACTTGCCCTTATCTTCACTAAAGGCATTGTCATCAGAGTGGGGGTCAGGAATGTTTATAAGATTAAGTTTAAAAATTAGTTCTTAATAAATACTTTCTCAATACAATTATATAATCTAATGTGAGAAGGTGACACGCTTCTGCAAGTTAAAGACAGATGTTTTTCACTTTTGAAAACACTATATCATATTTTTACTTGATATTTGTCGCACGATTTGCAATCAAAATATTTTCATATCTCAGCTCGTGCACAGTTCGTAGAGCCAAGCCAGATACAAAGCTCGACTCTGGCTGGCATACCCTTTTACTTTGTTTGCTTGCCAACTTTTAATAACAAGCATTTGCAATGCAATAGGCCTCTAATTTACGTGAGTTTAAGCTATTGGCATTGTAAATGACAAAGCCTTTTATTTATTTTTTAAAAACCAAAACATAAATAAAACGCATTGTCATTTTTAATGCCAATAACTCAAACTTGCTTACATGCGAAACCTATTGCATTGCAAATGCTTGTATATCGTATCTGCGGCACTGTAAAATCTTTCTGTGCCTGTAAGCTTTCTTCTCGACTTTGTTACATGATGAGCAAAGATTGTTCAAGAAGAACAAGCATGCCCCTTCCTTCCAGTTAAGTGTGTGGTACTTACCTTTCTTCCTCAGTCGCTCATTGATCCTTCTTACCATTGTCTTGAAGATAGGCAGATTTCGCTGTTTCCCTGCTTCACTCTGTCAACTTGGAGTGCAGGCATGCAGTGGCAGATGGCATCAGCATTCTGACTGGCTGATCTACTGTCAATAAATGCAACATACTTAGCTGAATTAGGGAAATATTACTTATGAAAGCGAGTTAACTAGGTGCATTCAAACCACGCAGTTTCAAGCATGCATTCAATAAACTTGATTTACCAAGATGCAGTGAATAAACTCAGCTTATTGGCGTAGAATCGATTAATGTAACTGAATTGCGTAGATTCAATGCATGCAGCTCAGTGGAGTTATTTAATAAATACGGCTCGGGCGTGCATTCTATTAACACAGCATTGATGGGTGCATTCAATAAGTGCAGTTAGTATATTGCAGTCACTACACAGCCTCATTAGAATCAATCATTTTTATTATGTGATACTCATTCAAATTACACAGCTCAACTGCCTACAACCATCGGCCGGCAGAGCGTAACAGGATGGTCAGTACACAGCGCACCGGTCTACAGCCCGGAGGGCGACCCCGCAAGAAAACGATTTAGTGTAGAACAGACCTGCAGGGCAACTGCTTATGTACCACTTTTATAAAAATTGAAAAACAAGACAGACAAACCCCCAACCCTCAACCCCCCCAAAATCCCCACCCTCTCGCCATCAGTCTCGAACCTCCAAGCCTAGTCCCCCCGAGGTCAGCGGTCCTAGCCCAGGATGAGTCAAACTGCCCCAGCGGCCCCTGCCGGTTCCAAAGGGATGAGCTGAAGAATTTGTAAGTATTTTGGGCAAGTGACTTCCCTCAATTCCTGTGAGAAGTTGGCCTGATGTATGATGTCACTAGTTATAGTGTACACCTTATATCAGTCCAAATACCCTTATGGTGATTGGTTGTAAAGTCAACCTTATAGACCAGCTATCCTAGTGGTAGCATGGACAAGAGCAGTCTTAGGCTAAACTCTGAATGGCATGTGAAGCCAGCTGTGATACCATATATAATCCCTTGAATACCAAATGAAAGGACACCACAACAGATATATATATAAAATAAAGTGTATTTATTCTAAGCAAACCCTCAGCACTCTTTATGAGATTAGAGGTAAGTACAACACAGTCTTATTTATGCATACATTAAGTCACACAGGTAAGTAATACAGTTAGGCCCTAGGGGCCACGCAAACCATATACTAAGTAAGTGGTATAAGAACCACTGTCACGGAAATAGAGTAGGCCTAGGCCTAGGGAATCGCTGGGGCTACACTACACTAGCGTTAGTTAGGAAGTGGGAGGCCCACGGGATTCGTGTGCAGAGTGGAAACACTCACGCGTAATGCGTAAAAGTCAATAGCAATAGTACAGTTTAGAAAACGGTAGATTTAGGACACTTCCGGAGTAGCTAGGAAGTTGAGACTTGAAAACTAGACACTAGGATAGTCACTATCCTGATGAGCACCGGAGTACCCAAGTTACCTAGCCCACAGGCTGCGGGTGCATAGGGGTGAAGATGCGTCGTTTTCGTCGTCGACTCCTATGGATGCCTGAAGAAAGATGCTGACAGGCAGTCAGTGAAGAGTGTCCGGTGGATCCCAAGGCTGGGATCAAGAAGAGAAGAAACCTGCAAGCAGAAGGGACAGAGTCAAAGTCACTAGCCAGTGACCACGTGGAACCAGGAAGGAACCAGGCGATGTCGTGAAGAGTTGCAGGTGAAGGTGAAGCTTGTCGCTGCAGCCAGGAGGACCAGGAAGCGTCGAGGACGACCAGGACCAGGAGGCGAGCTGTCCCACGAAGGCTCTTGCTGTCGGCGGCGTCGAAGTCGGACTAGGACTCACCAAGCCTTGGCAAGCGGAACCCACGAAGAACGAAGGACTTGCTTCTGGTGCAGACCAGGAAGGTCTGGGGTGCTTCTTCTTTGCAGAGAAGCGGGAGCCAGTCTGGAGGAGCCAAACCAGCGCAGAATATTTCAGGGTGCGTCGTCACAGAGGCCACTAGCCAGCGGGCAAGCAACCGGACAGACGCGGCAAGCAGGAAAATGCTGAAGGGCCCCACGCAGGACTCGTGGAGTGTGGGGGGCTGATCTTCGGTGCAGATGGTGCTTGGGGTTGGGGCTTCTCAATCCCCGGTGCACAACTTCGAGGGTACCTCAGAAGCTGCATTGTAAGTTACTAGCCACTTTTCCCAGGTAGCCGGTCCCACGTCGCTCGTCGCCTCCACAGATCTCAGCTCTGCTGCAGATGTGGATGAGGGTCGGAGAAGTCTGGAAGTCAAGGCTCTGGTCGGGCTCTGCAGTCGGTTCCTCGTAGAACGGTCGCAAAGCAAAGGGTAGTCTCTTGATGGTGCCTGTTTGCACAGGGTAGCCACTCCTTGGCTACAAGGGAGATTCTTCAGTCTTCTTCTTTCGTCGAATGTCGAAGGTCCAGAGTTTCTGTTCAGTTTTGCAGGTTCAGGATAATCTAAAGTCTTGAGGCCCAACTCCCACTCTTATACTAATCTGGGGGGCTGGGATACCTGCTAGGTCACGCCTTATGGGTGGGACCTGGGAGGGGGTGGTTACACCCACTTCCCTTTGTCCAGTTTCGCGCCAGAGCTGGGGCTGGAGTGCCCCAGCGCCGGTTTGAACTGGACTATGCAAGGAACACCTTGTGTGCCCCAGGCATGTCTCATTCCTTTCAGCCCACCCTGCCCCAATACACTAAAGGCTGTCTGGGGAGGTGCTAGCACCTCCCCAAGCAGGAAACCTATTGTCCAGGCCTCCCTGGCTGGGATCACTCCCAGCTGCAGGAGGTCAGACTTGTGTCGTGGCAGCAGCATCCATTTTGTGATGCTGAGGCTTTGGTCAGAGGTTACACAGCAAAGTAGGATTTTAACATGTCTCTCCCTCTAGAAGGGAGGAATAATATCCTCATCACCAGAAATGGTATGGGGGTATTATTCCAAAGTGTTAGACACCTTACACGACATGTTTTGATACAGCCCAACCATAGTTACCATAACCATTTAAGATTATAAGGCACTTTAACAGTATATGGTAGGCTATATCATAGAACAGCTATAAGGACATGGTTCCGAAAGCTGCAGACAGGCTCAGCTCATGCTAGAGCACCATCTCACAGGTTACCAAGCACTCTGCCTCCAGGATTGTTAAGGCCTGCCATAGGAGTGACTGATAGGTACACATGTGTCTATATATAAGGTAGGTATAGGAATACTACACCTAAGCAAGGGGTGATTACACGACCTTGCCCCAGCTGAGTGATCAGCCAGTTGTGTCTGATTGGAAGGCCAGACCAGGGGTGGCATAATACATGCTGCAGCCCCTGGGAGGCCTAGGGTACACCTATGCCCTGGGTACCTAGGGTACACTGTACAGGGTCCAATAAGGTGATCCTTACCAATTGGTTATGTACCTAGGGTACATGGAGTCCATTTTACAGAGAGAGCAGACAGCCTGAGACCCTGAATGGCAGGATCTCAGGCCAACTAAGTCGAAAAACCAGCTAGACACTAGGCAAAAAGTTGGGGGTAACCATAGTCAGATATCCACCTTCCTACAATTCCTTTGACTGGAGCTGCAAGAAAGGACCCCAGAGCTTTGCATATTCTGACCCCTTCCCATCAACGCTGAGCATTAGGCGCTCCATCGGGAGAAGGTGCTAGAGTCTCCGTATCCAATCCCTCGGGTCCGGCGCAATCAGAGAGCCTCACTGCGCCAGAAGAACCTGCCGTGCCGCAAGCAACGCTAACGCAAGTTGTCTGCCCCGCAACGAGCGCAAGGGAAAGGACTTGGGATGAGGAAGACCCAACAGTGTGTACGCAGGATCCCGGGGGAACGTTATCTGGAACGCCCCATCAAGGTCATCAAGAATCGCCGCCCAATACCGCACCAGTTTCGGGCAGTGCCACAGCAAATGGACTAGGGTGCCAGGATGACCGCACCCCCGCCAGCAGAGGCCTGACTTAGTGTTGTCCCAAGACTGAATACGCGCTGGAGTATAGTACCAATATGCCACCACCTTATAAGCAGACTCCGCGCCCGCCGTGTCAGAAGCTGTATGATGGGCTCGGTAGAAAATATGCTCCCATTCCTTGCGCGTCAGAGGGCGCCCCAGCTCAGTCTCCCACCTAACCTGTGCCTTCGACAGCTGCTGCTTAGGACGCGCCATTATCATTGCATACAATTCCAATATGAGTTTCCGGTCATCTTTTTTACAAACCAACCAGCGCTCAAAAGTGGTCAGGGGCCGCGACATCAAAGCGAAATTAGCAGGTTGGGACACCCAGTGCGCCAATTGCGAGTAATGAAAAGTGTCAGACTTCGGTAAGTCAAAATAGTCTTTGCGCAGTTGGGGATCATGCCATCTAAATCAAAGAGGGATCCCACCCTCTTACACCCCTCCTCCCTCCATCGCTGAAAGACAGTAGACGCGCATCCAGGGGGAAAGTCAGGGTTGTCCACTATAGGTGTCATAGGGGATGGGAATGTGGTCCAACCCCTATGGCCAGCTAACTGATCCCACACTTTGAGAGTCGGTGAAGTCACTGGTGACGAATAAAGGCCCCATGCCCTATGCTTCCGTGGAAGCCAGAATTCACACCAGATATTACACCCAGCGACCGTCTGATCCATAAAGTTCCAGTGTTAGCTGGACAGCGGTCTATTCCACTCCGTGACATAGCGCAGACAGGATGCTTGGTAATAGGCACCGAAGAGCGGAAAGCCCAGCCCCCCCGCGGCCTTCGGCGAAGTAACCAGGGACAATGCGAGCCTCGGTCTCTTATTATTCCACAGAAACTAATTAAGAAGCCCCTGCAATTTCCTGAGAGTACCCGGTGGAGGCTGCGCAGGGAGCATCTGAAACAAATAAAGGACACGTGGGAGCACAGTCATTTTTATTGCCACGAGCCACCCATACCAGGCCAGATTAAGATTAAGGCGAGACAAGTCGGATAGCGACTTGGAAGTGTGATCCACCAACAGGTTGTAGTTGAGGGTGACAGTTTTAGCAATGGAAGAGGTCAACAGGATACCCAGGTAAGGAATGTCGGAGTGCACCCACTGGAAGTCAAAGTCACACTGCAGGTCACGAACCTCTTCGTCAGGGATATAGAGATTAAGAATCTGTGATTTCGAGAAGTTCACTTTAAACCCAGCCACTGCTCCAAAATCATGAAGCTCTCGCGCCAAATACCGCAGGGTGGTGTGAGGATGGATAAGGGAAAGAATAACATCGTCCGCATACAGACTAATTTTGTGTATGTCGGCGCCAAACTTTATTCCCTCTATGTCCGGATTCAAGCATATGCGCTGGGCAAAAGGCTCCATATAGAGCGCAAAAAGTAGCGGGGACAAGGGGCACCCCTGCCTTGTCCCCCTGGAGATGGGGAAGATGGAAGACCTACACCCATTCACTCTCACCGATGCCTTAGGGGCTGCGTAAAGACATTGCACCCAGCGTATAAAATTCTTACTGAGCTCAAAGGCCCGCAAACGGCAAACATGTAGTCCCAATCCACTCGATCAAAGGCCTTCTCGGCGTCGATGGAAAGAAGACAAGCCTGAGCCCGAGATCGACGAACCAGGTCTATGAGATGAAGAATGCGCTTGGTGTTATCCCCACCCTGCTGTGTAGGAATAAAGCCTGATTGGTCTGGGTCTATGATACCATCCATCAGTGGGCCAAGACGCGCCGCTAGGATACTCGTAAACAACTTTGCGTCTATATTTAAAAGGGATATTGGCCGATACGAGCCACAATCCCTCGGATCCTTCCCGGGCTTAAGGATGACCGTAATCGCAGCCTCCGACATGGAGGGCGTTACTTCCCCAGTATCCAGGAAAGAGTTGAAAAGACGCGTTAAAAGCGGAGCCAGCTCAACGCAAAAGGTTTTAAAAAACAGGGCGGAAAAGCCATTCAGCCCAGGCGATTTGGCTATCTTGAGACGGGCTATCGCAGATGTGACTTCCTCAATGCGAATAGCAGACTCCAACGCGTCGGCCGAGGATGCAAACAATGGCGTAATGCGGCAGGATGCAAGATATTCCTCCCTCCCTGCTGGTCCCGACTCCTCCCTACTATACAAGCGCTGATAGAAATGGCGGAACGAATCCACAATAAGGGCGTCAGTGGTATGCTCAACCGCTTGTGAGTCCCTAATGGACTGAATCGATGTCCGCTGTGCGCGCGCTCGCAGCCTATGGGCTAACAGCCTCCCCCCTTTATCCCCACACAGGTAAAATTTATGGCACAGGCGCAGGAGTGCATGCTCAGCCCTATCAAGGCCTAAGTGCTTCAGCATGCGCCACTTCGTTTCAAGCTCCCTCCACACCCTAGGAGCACCTGTTCTTTTGTGGACAGACTCTATAGCTCCCACCTCCTTCTCCAGCTCTGCTAGTTTAGCCTTACGCAAACGCGTGTACGCGGCAGTCAGCGCGATGAATTCTCCCCGCACTACCAGCTTTAGGGCCTCCCAGACAGCTGCTAAAGACGTACTCCCTTGGTCATTATCTGCCAGGTAAGCGACGACCATGTCCCGTATACGAGTAACTACCGATTCCGAGTGTAGCAAAGAATCGCGCAGACGCCAACCGGGCGGTGAGGGCCACGTACCATGAGAGGTGAACTGCACCGATATGAGTGCATGGTCAGAGAGTGAGCGGGGGGTGATAATCGCGTCAGATAAGAAAGGCAAAAGGGAGGCAAAGAAGTGGTCGAGGCGAGCATAGGTTTTATGCGCTGGTGAATAGTAAGTGTAATCTCGCTCAGTGGGGTGTTGTACGCGTTAGACATCATGCAAACCGCCATCACTCATCCATTGCCTCCCCCACTGCGAGAGCGCGCCCGTACGATGGGTCCGCTGCTCAGACCTATCCATACACGGATCTATCACCACGTTCAGATCCCCACCCACCAAAATCAGGGCGTCTGGGGAAGCCAGAATCTCAGAGAAAGCCGTCCTCAAGAAGGGTTCCTGATGCTCGTTCGGGGCATACAACAATCCTATAGTGAAGTGCGTATCCCCCCATTGCACACGAACCGCAAGGAATCTCCCCTTAATATCGACGACCTGGGAGAGAACTTTACACTGAGTGTGCGCGCTAAAAAGGATTGCAACCCCATGCTTTTTAGCCGAGCCTGAAGACCACAACTGTAGAAGGAAGCGCTGGTCTCTCAACCACTTAGTGTCCTTAGAAAGGAGATGAGTCTCCTGCAGCAGACACACATTACCCCCGTGCTCTCCAGGAGGGACAGGATAGCGGAGCGCTTAACAGGACTATTCAAGCTCCTAACATGTAGGCTCACCACCTTTAGGCACCTAGCCCATAAAAGTCGGGGAAGGAAGAGCCGTGACCTAGGCGCAGAACACCAGAGCGATAAGGCGGGCAAGAGGGCAGTGACCCAGGCCATACATCTTCCAAACAAAAGGGAGATTAACTGCCTAGCTACTTACATAAGGTCCTCAAAGAGGATCCCAAAATAGATACAACAGAACCAGTACAGGCAATTGTACAAAGTAGTTCAGTCATCAACGACTTTGAAAAAAATATTTTACAATTTTATTTTCAATAGTCAGAATAGGTTAATAAACCAATAGAGAATAAAAGCATACAAAAATTACATCCAGGGTTGGTGTAGCAACATTACAGTGTCCCACAGGATTCAATCAAAATGCATACATCTTCCAAACCCAAGGGAGAACTGATGCGGAGCCCCAAAACATTCCCAAAGCAACCCCGTCCCCCAAACAAACCCCCCCCAACCCATAAGACACAGCCAACATAGAAAATACAGATAAAAAAAAGGGACACAGGAGCCCTGTAAAGGGACAACAGTCTGTCACAAAGATCAAACGATGAGGGGAACATGGCACCATGGAAAATTGCGCCGCTCACTGGAGGCGATATACATCCAACACCCAAGGGGCAGTTGATAGTAAAAACACTCAACCAAGGTCCTCTCTCCTCCAGCGCCGAGAAAGAGCCCACCTGATGCCAGCCACGCGTAGCTCATGGAACTCCGTTGTTGTCCGTCACCTGTGCCACCGATGTGACAGCCGCCTGCCTCTCCATGAGACTAGTGGACACATCGGGCCTCGAAGACTGAGGGGATTTCCCAACCCGCTGCCAGCCATCTGAGCGCCTGCGCCGCCACGGGGGAGCCAGCCATCCCAGACGGAGAAGAGGACAGCTCCAACCCCAGGACTTCGTAAGCGGCATCTAAAGAACGGAGCTGTAGGAGTTTGCCCTGGTATTTGAAGATAAGACGAAACGGGTGACCCCACGAATAAGGGATGCCTTTCTCACGGAGGTGACCAGTGATGGGCTTGAACTCCCTACGTTTACCCAGGGTGGAAGCAGCTAAGTCCTGAAAGAGTGCTGGCTGGTGACCGCAAAATTGCACAGGGTTGAGGTCCCGGGCCTTCCGAAGGATTTGCTCCTTAAGCTGGAAATCGTGCACGCACACCAGAATGTCCGGCGGAGGAGCTTTAGCACCCTTCGGCAAGCCAACACGGTGCACGCGGTCCATCTGGATTTCCCGCTCTTCCCCCTCCCCCAAGATCTGCCGAAAAAGCTGGAGAACAGATTCGTGGAGGTCATCACCCTCTCCTTTCCATGGCACAGCCCGAATTCTGATATTATTCCGTCGAGAACGGTTTTCCAGGTCCTCGACGTGGGCTTGCAGATCAAGATTTTGCTCTGTGAGGAGAATGACATCCTGCTGGAGCTGATGCAGATCATCCTCCCGCCCCAAATCGTGCTCCTCCACAGTAGCGACGCGCTCTCCAAGGGCGTCCACGTCGCGCCGCACCTCAAGGAGATCGGAGGAGAGCGGGGAGCGAAGTTCCAGAATATCTTCCTTAATGGCTGAGAATAAGTCAAGCATAAAAGCCTTAGTGGCCGGCTGATCACTATCCTCAGACTGTGGCGAGTGTGGGCCCGATTGGGATGAGGATGGGCCGTTGATTTCTGCAAGGTGTCCTTTAGGGTCTTATCTCGCCTATGCTTGGTGGACGACATGGCAGTCAAGTGAAGCGCCAACACAGTCACCAGCCCAGCAGAGCCTGTAAAGCAGGAGGGAGAGGAGGGAGGAGGACAGCGCTATGCCACCTCCTAAGCCCGCTCTCCAGCACACAACAGGGCCCCCACCACCACACCGACCGTCGACATAGGGCCCGAGCAGTCGCAGGCCAGAGCGCACTGACCTCGCGCTGAGAATGGGACACCCTCGCACTGCAGGCCCCAGGAGACTCCACTGACGGTCCCTCACACCTCTCTGCCAGCAGGCAGGTGCCGCCCGCCGACTCACAGGCCGAGTGCAGGTCCCCGGAAGCCAACAACGCAGGCCTCACAGGCCTGAAGCCACCACCAGGCCCAGTGAATGTCCATGCGGGGGGGGGGAGCCCACAATCGTAGCCCGCGCCCCAATGCGGCCACTTAAAGGGGGGGCATGGACCGTCCCACACAGCAACACTCTGAGAGGACCTGCAGGGAGGCCCCACGCGCGGTCCACAGTCGGGCAGCCCTCCGTCCGCCGAAGCACGGACCGAGAATCCCCACCTGGCAGCGAGCACTCCCTCTCTCAGCAGCGCTTCTATACCGGGCCGCACTCACCGCTAAGTTGTTGACAGGACTCTGCTGTCTGCTGGGGCGGGCCGCACCATCGTCCCCACAGCAACTCTGGGCCGACCATGAGGCGAGCCCCAGTCCACGCTGCCACCGCAGCGCCACTGGACACCCCGGCCGCCGCCTACGCCGCTCCAGGCTGCCGATCGCGGCAGGCGACCAGATTCAGCAAGGCCGCCGGGCCGCAGCAAGGCCAGGGCTGGATTGCCCCACGGAATCCTCAGATCGCCGTCCCTCGCCAAAATAAGGACAGCCGCAAATACAGGGTGAGCCACACACACAGCGGGCACCACGGCAGGCTCAGATGGGCACCAGGGGGCCAGATAATCGAGGCGAAAGTCGGGCGGCGCCGGAGAGACAGTAAAACGCGTCTCACTCTGCCGCCATCTTAGCCACGCCCCCTACACAGCCTCATTAAACGTAATCTAGCACAATGTATTCACTAGGCACTGCTTTTATGAGGCATCCTATAAAATCACTTGACCGGAATGCGCTCAGTAAATACATTTACTAGGATGCGTTCAATCAGCACATTTAATAGCACAGTGTGAAAGCAGTCTACTGCAATATATTAAATTTGCTGATGTTAAGTTCAATACACACGTTTACTGGAATCGATTAATTAAATGCAGGTTACAAGCATGCAATACATGCGCTAAAACGTATGTATTCTATAGTTGCAGATCAGTTTGTCAGGATGCGTTCAATAAAAGCAGTTCCGTGCTGAATATTAAATATATGCGTTTACTGGGGTGCATTCGATAGTCACAGCTCATTGTCATATATTCAATGAATGAAGTTTCTCATAATATATGTAATAACTATAGCTCGCCAAAGTGCATCCTCACTATTTACTAGGATGTGTTCATTAAAATCAGCCTCATTAGGTGCGTCCCATAAGTGCGGTTACCCAGGTGTATCAATTAAACGAAGTTCAGAGTGCGTTTAATAAAAACATCTTTGGAAGGCGACCAATACAGCTCCTCTGGTGCATTTAATAACCACATGCATTTAATAAACGCGCCCACTAGGGTGCGTGTAAAAAACACATGCCTTTAATAATCACACCCACTATGGTGCGTGTAATAAATGCATGTCTTTATGGTGTATGTAATAAACACATGTCTTTAATAAACACTTTGGATATGGTGTATGTATTAAACATGTGTCTTTTCCAAACGCTCCGCTATGGTGCATGTAATAAACACATGCATTTAATAAACACGACCCGCTATGCTACGTGTAATAACTCCAGCTGGCTGTGATGCATCCAGTGACTGCCGTTGGATACGCAGACAGCCCAGTCCTGCAGTGCGCCCCCCAGGGTCCTTGCCCATGTTTACAGCTTGTAGCACCCTGCTGCAGCACTACAGGCAGGGGGGGGGGAGGGGGGAGGGGGGAGGGGGGGGGGAGGGGGGAGGGGAGGGGGGGGGGGGGTCCAGCGCCACCACTGTGACAAGCTGCTGTCTGGCCGGACTGTGGCCGGCTGTCACTCCCAGCACACGTCGTCACGTCTGGAGGGTCTGCTGACCACTGGCCGTCCACAGACACACCCCGTCTCTGACCAGAGCTTTTTGCGCATTGATTGATGAGGCGCCCTCTGCCTTTATCTGCTCTGTCCTGCGAGAGTGACAGCATTCAACAGGGTCACTTGTTTACAAATGTTTTTCGGAGTCAATATGGGGCCAGACTGGGGTTAATGAGGTGGCTGCTGCACAAACAGTTAATTGGAGGTTATACACATAAGTGTGGAGCTTATGTAAACTCTATTTAGAAAGGTGACTGTCTTCCAAGTGCGTGGGATAATTTATCGCCACGGACAGCTTTAGAAAAGCAACACCTTTTTTGTTGCCAGCGATCAGAATACAAAATACATTTACAGTATACACAGTAGCAGGAGCAGTAAAAAACATCTGCCGCCCGCACACCGGAGTGCCGCGATTACAAAGGCGCGGGCAGCTATGGGTGAACTAGGCGTCATGGTGCTTTAAAAAAAAAAAGACAATGAAGTAGTCCATAAATGAAAAGATACGGCCCTGCAAAAACGAAACTGGCCACGAAAGCGGACTTAAACTGTAGTTTGGTAGTGCTGCTTCTGGAATAAACGGAAGTGACGCATCGCCTCTACAGCCGATAATAAGCCTTGTAATAAAAGCAATGCCAGTGTTTACACAAATGGCAAGCGGCAGGAGAAATTCCCCGGCAAAAGGCGGAGTTTCACCTCTAATAGAGATTACTTGATTCTCGAAGCGACAGCGCAAGCGCGCTGCCTAGGCGAGACCTAAAAAGTGGGATTGAAACAAGTGAGATCTGGTCTGGTGTGAATGCCCTTCAGAAGGGTTTTGTTGTCTTCTCTCTTTTCATTTCTCCCCTTCGTGTCTTAATGTTTTTGATCCATCAAAAAAAAGGGGGGGGGACCAAGGAGCCGGTTAATGGTCCAGTGTCCATGCTCCCAAAGGTTATATTACCACAACAAAGGTTGGACACTGTTCCAAGGATAGGGTCCAGAGGTTGACCCATATGTCTTGTAAAAAAGACAAAAAGAAAAGAGGGGGAGTCCTGGGTTAGGCAGACCCACCACAAGGGGGAAAGCACATATGTTGCCTCTTGTTGCCCTCACACACCCCGAAGGGTGTCATGCTTCATCATTGGGCTATGCTCCTCGTCGGGCCGGCGCTGCAATTCCCAACGGGCCCCCGAAGGGTCACTTTCTCTGAGATCTTTTTGAGGCATGCCGGATGGTGTATGAGGGTGTGTGGGGTGTGGGTTCTAAAGAGGGTAGCTAAAATGTGTGCAATGTGAATTAAAAATGACTGGGGGTTGTGTTGGTTTAGTTACCCTCCTGTCAACAAAAAACTCTCATTTTGAGTATGGTCCCCAAGGACACATTGTGCCTCGGTGTCATAACAACGGTCAACATGTTTCGCGCCTCTGTCGCTGCTAGAGTCGTTGGCGCTTCATCAGGACCAAAGAAGTGCAAAGAGTAGTGAGATGCACGTGAGTGTGTACGTGAATATAAAAATATATAAATAAATACCCACAATATATGTCAGGGCGGGCCAATTGTACTGCTCCTGAACATGACCTAGGACACAGAAACAAAAGAAGATATAGTTACAAAGGACGTGCATTAGACTAGCTTAATGCAACGTAGTGTGCCACAATCGTGTGCACAACATGCCAGTGTCATACAAATAAAAGGGAAAAAGGACGGGACCAAGTGGGGAAACATAACTCCCTCATCTGTTTTTACTCAAGACAAGGAGGATACCAAGGCAGGTATATCGTGGCGTGTCAAATTTATAAGGTAATCCCTTTATATGACGAGTGGAGAAACTCCCTGTTCGTAATAATATACGTTCCATTGTTAGCGGGGATTCTACACTTCTTGAGACCCTAAACAAGTCTAGCTAGACATTCAAAACCATCCTCCCTGGAGGTATTCTTACCTCTCAAAGAGCAGGACTCACTTCAATGGCTGTTGGCGTTAAGTCGCCCGCACCGTATCTGGTTGCTAGGACAGAGGCATAATAAAAAATAAGCACAAATGGACACAAGGTGCAACCATCACATCCAGAGGCATCGGTTACGTGACCTGACCCCCTATCATTATCGGGTACTCACTGTAGATGGCAGGTGCCTGCACTCTTAAACCTACGCGTCCGACCGCCAAGCCAGTAATGCATTGGAGGCAGCGGGACGGAGGTTTTTTAAACTCGTAGGTTCCTAGGTGAATCCTCCTTCCGGGGCGTGCCTAGCTGTAAATTGCAGAAGCGCATGCGTGCAGCTGCGCCTTTACTGTGCATGCGCAGACCGGGACTAGTGATCCCCTGAGCATGGGCGTCCCGAGTGGAGGCTTATTCTTACTGGCACTCTATATACAGTCAAAACACAGCTCATGAAATGTGTACCGGTCAACGCCAGGGTGAAGCGGCATGTTGTGCACACGATTGTGGCACACTACGTTGCATTAAGCTAGTCTAATGCACGTCCTTTGTAACTATATCTTCTTTTGTTTCTGTGTCCTAGGTCATGTTCAGGAGCAGTACAATTGGCCCGCCCTGACATATATTGTGGGTATTTATTTATATATTTTTATATTCACGTACACACTCACGTGCATTTCACTACTCTTTGCACTTCTTTGGTCCTGATGAAGCGCCAACGACTCTAGCAGCGACAGAGGCGCGAAACATGTTGACCGTTGTTATGACACTGAGGCACAATGTGTCCTTGGGGACCATACTCAAAATGAGTTTTTTGTTGACAGGAGGGTAACTAAACCAACACAACCCCCAGTCATTTTTAATTCACATTGCACACATTTTAGCTACCCTCTTTAGAACCCACACCCCACACACCCTCATACACCATCCGGCATGCCTCAAAAAGATCTCCGAGAAAGTGACCCTTCGGGGGCCCGTTGGGAATTGCAGCGCCGGCCCGACGAGGAGCATAGCCCGATGATGAAGCATGACACCCTTCGGGGTGTGTGAGGGCAACAAGAGGCAACATATGTGCTTTCCCCCTTGTGGTGGGTCTGCCTAACCCAGGACTCCCCCTCTTTTCTTTTTGTCTTTTTTACAAGACATATGGGTCAACCTCTGGACCCTATCCTTGGAACAGTGTCCAACCTTTGTTGTGGTAATATAACCTTTGGGAGCATGGACACTGGACCATTAACCGGCTCCTTGGTCCCCCCCCCCCCCTTTTTTTGATGGAATATTTGCACGGCAGTTCTGCCGAGAGACCGTTTATCTTTTCTTTCCCTTCTGTTTTCCATTTCCTTTCATACACGAGACCTATATATTCTCAAGATGGGGTGCTCCAAGGCTCATACATGAGTGAGACTTCCTCCCTTTAATGCGGCTGTTCACTACCCACCCAATTCTTTTGCTACAACATACAAGATGAAGTAACTGCATTATCCCAGACAAATACGTGGTATGGGCTATTCTCTTTGTGTTTTCATCACTAGCCATTATTATTATGCCTCTTGTGATTTGCGTTTAGTAGACGCTGTCATTAGGAGGATTTTACCTACCACGATTATGACAAGACCGCTTCACCCTGGCGTTGACCGGTACACGTTTCATGAGCTGTGTTTCGACTGTATATAGAGTGCCAGTAAGAATAAGCCTCCACTCGGGACGCCCATGCTCAGGGGATCACTAGTCCCGGTCTGCGCATGCACAGTAAAGGCGCAGCTGCACGCATGCGCTTCTGCAATTTACAGCTAGGCACGCCCCGGAAGGAGGATTCACCTAGGAACCTACGAGTTTAAAAAACCTCCGTCCCGCTGCCTCCAATGCATTACTGGCTTGGCGGTCGGACGCGTAGGTTTAAGAGTGCAGGCACCTGCCATCTACAGTGAGTACCCGATAATGATAGGGGGTCAGGTCACGTAACCGATGCCTCTGGATGTGATGGTTGCACCTTGTGTCCATTTGTGCTTATTTTTTATTATGCCTCTGTCCTAGCAACCAGATACGGTGCGGGCGACTTAACGCCAACAGCCATTGAAGTGAGTCCTGCTCTTTGAGAGGTAAGAATACCTCCAGGGAGGATGGTTTTGAATGTCTAGTTAGACTTGTTTAGGGTCTCAAGAAGTGTAGAATCCCCGCTAACAATGGAACGTATATTATTACGAACAGGGAGTTTCTCCACTCGTCATATAAGGGGATTACCTTATAAATTTGACATGCCACAATATACCTGCCTTGGTATCCTCCTTGTCTTGAGTAAAAACAGATGAGGGAGTTATGTTTCCCCACTTGGTCCCGTCCTTTTTCCCTTTTATTTGTATGACACTGGCATGTTGTGCACACGATTGTGGCACACTACGTTGCATTAAGCTAGTCTAATGCACGTCCTTTGTAACTATATCTTCTTTTGTTTCTGTGTCCTAGGTCATGTTCAGGAGCAGTACAATTGGCCCGCCTTGACATATATTGTGGGTATTTATTTATATATTTTTATATTCCTGTACACACTCACGTGCATTTCACTACTCTTTGCACTTCTTTGGTCCTGATGAAGTGCCAACGACTCTAGCAGCGACAGAGGCGCGAATCATGTTGACCGTTGTTATGACACCGAGGCACAATGTGTCCTTGGGGACCATACTCAAAATGAGAGTTTTTTGTTGACAGGAGGGTAACTAAACCAACACAACCCCCAGTCATTTTTAATTCACATTGCACACATTTTAGCTACCCTCTTTAGAACCCACACCCCACACACCCTCATACACCATCCGGCATGCCTCAAAAAGATCTCCGAGAAAGTGACCCTTCGGGGGCCCGTTGGGAATTGCAGCGCCGGCCCGACGAGGAGCATAGCCCGATGATGAAGCATGACACCCTTCGGGGTGTGTGAGGGCAACAAGAGGCAACATATGTGCTTTCCCCCTTGTGGTGGGTCTGCCTAACCCAGGACTCCCCCTCTTTTCTTTTTGTCTTTTTTACAAGACATATGGGTCAACCTCTGGACCCTATCCTTGGAACAGTGTCCAACCTTTGTTGTGGTAATATAACCTTTGGGAGCATGGACACTGGACCATTAACCGGCTCCTTGGTCTCCCCCCCCCCACCCCTTTTTTTTTTTTGATGGAACATTTGCACGGCAGTTCTGCCGAGGGACCGTTTATCTTTTCTTTCCCTTCTGTTTTCCATTTCCTTTCATACACGAGACCTATATATTCTCAAGATGGGGTGCTCCAAGGCTCATACATGAGTGAGACTTCCTCCCTTTAATGCGGCTGTTCACTACCCACCCAATTCTTTTGCTACAACATACAAGATGAAGTAACTGCATTATCCCAGACAAATATGTGGTATGGGCTATTCTCTTTGTATTTTCATCACTAGCCATTATTATTATGCCTCTTGTGATTTGCGTTTAGTAGACGCTGTCATTAGGAGGATTTTACCTACCACGATTATGACAAGACCGCTTCACCCTGGCGTTGACCGGTACACGTTTCATGAGCTGTGTTTTGACTGTATATAGAGTGCCAGTA
The DNA here is from genome assembly GCF_964204655.1 of Triturus cristatus. NCBI lineage: Eukaryota > Metazoa > Chordata > Amphibia > Caudata > Salamandridae > Triturus > Triturus cristatus. The sequence goes on from NC_140592.1 coordinate 841,329,552, forward strand.
AGAATAAGCCTCCACTCGGGACGCCCATGCTCAGGGGATCACTAGTCCCGGTCTGCGCATGCACAGTAAAGGCGCAGCTGCACGCATGCGCTTCTGCAATTTACAGCTAGGCACGCCCCGGAAGGAGGATTCACCTAGGAACCTACGAGTTTAAAAAACCTCCGTCCCGCTGCCTCCAATGCATTACTGGCTTGGCGGTCGGACGCGTAGGTTTAAGAGTGCAGGCACCTGCCATCTACAGTGAGTACCCGATAATGATAGGGGGTCAGGTCACGTAACCGATGCCTCTGGATGTGATGGTTGCACCTTGTGTCCATTTGTGCTTATTTTTTATTATGCCTCTGTCCTAGCAACCAGATACGGTGCGGGCGACTTAACGCCAACAGCCATTGAAGTGAGTCCTGCTCTTTGAGAGGTAAAAATACCTCCAGGGAGGATGGTTTTGAATGTCTAGTTAGACTTGTTTAGGGTCTCAAGAAGTGGAGAATCCCCGCTAACAATGGAACGTATATTATTACGAACAGGGAGTTTCTCCACTCGTCATATAAAGGGATTACCTTATAAATTTGACACGCCACGATATACCTGACTTGGTATCCTCCTTGTCTTGAGTAAAAACAGATGAGGGAGTTATGTTTCCCCACTTGGTCCCGTCCTTTTTCCCTTTTATTTGTATGACACTGGCATGTTGTGCACACGATTGTGGCACACTACGTTGCATTAAGCTAGTCTAATGCACGTCCTTTGTAACTATATCTTCTTTTGTTTCTGTGTCCTAGGTCATGTTCAGGAGCAGTACAATTGGCCCGCCCTGACATATATTGTGGGTATTTATTTATATATTTTTATATTCCTGTACACACTCGCGTGCATTTCACTACTCTTTGCACTTCTTTGGTCCTGATGAAGCGCCAACGACTCTAGCAGCGACAGAGGCGCGAATCATGTTGACCGTTGTTATGACACCGAGGCACAATGTGTCCTTGGGGACCATACTCAAAATGAGAGTTTTTTGTTGACAGGAGCGTAACTAAACCAACACAACCCCCAGTCATTTTTAATTCACATTGCACACATTTTAGCTACCCTCTTTAGAACCCACACCCCACACACCCTCATACACCATCCGGCATGCCTCAAAAAGATCTCCGAGAAAGTGACCCTTCGGGGGCCCGTTGGGAATTGCAGCGCCGGCCCGACGAGGAGCATAGCCCGATGATGAAGCATGACACCCTTCGGGGTGTGTGAGGGCAACAAGAGGCAACATATGTGCTTTCCTCCTTGTGGTGGGTCTGCCTAACCCAGGACTCCCCCTCTTTTCTTTTTGTCTTTTTTACAAGACATATGGGTCAACCTCTGGACCCTATCCTTGGAACAGTGTCCAACCTTTGTTGTGGTAATATAACCTTTGGGAGCATGGACACTGGACCATTAACCGGCTCCTTGGTCCCCCCCCCCCCCCCTTTTTTTTTTTTGATGGAACATTTGCACGGCAGTTCTGCCGAGGGACCGTTTATCTTTTCTTTCCCTTCTGTTTTCCATTTCCTTTCATACACGAGACCTATATATTCTCAAGATGGGGTGCTCCAAGGCTCATACATGAGTGAGACTTCCTCCCTTTAATGCGGCTGTTCACTACCCACCCAATTCTTTTGCTACAACATACAAGATGAAGTAACTGCATTATCCCAGACAAATATGTGGTATGGGCTATTCTCTTTGTGTTTTCATCACTAGCCATTATTATTATGCCTCTTGTGATTTGCGTTTAGTAGACGCTGTCATTAGGAGGATTTTACCTACCACGATTATGACAAGACCGCTTCACCCTGGCGTTGACCGGTACACGTTTCATGAGCTGTGTTTTGACTGTATATAGAGTGCCAGTAAGAATAAGCCTCCACTCGGGACGCCCATGCTCAGGGGATCACTAGTCCCGGTCTGCGCATGCACAGTAAAGGCGCAGCTGCACGCATGCGCTTCTGCAATTTACAGCTAGGCACGCCCCGGAAGGAGGATTCACCTAGGAACCTACGAGTTTAAAAAACCTCCGTCCCGCTGCCTCCAATGGATTACTGGCTTGGCGGTCGGACGCGTAGGTTTAAGAGTGCAGGCACCTGCCATCTACAGTGAGTACCCGATAATGATAGGGGGTCAGGTCACGTAACCGATGCCTCTGGATGTGATGGTTGCACCTTGTGTCCATTTGTGCTTATTTTTTATTATGCCTCTGTCCTAGCAACCAGATACGGTGCGGGCGACTTAACGCCAACAGCCATTGAAGTGAGTCCTGCTCTTTGAGAGGTAAAAATACCTCCAGGGAGGATGGTTTTGAATGTCTAGTTAGACTTGTTTAGGGTCTCAAGAAGTGGAGAATCCCCGCTAACAATGGAACGTATATTATTACGAACAGGGAGTTTCTCCACTCGTCATATAAAGGGATTACCTTATAAATTTGACACGCCACAATATACCTGACTTGGTATCCTCCTTGTCTTGAGTAAAAACAGATGAGGGAGTTATGTTTCCCCACTTGGTCCCGTCCTTTTTCCCTTTTATTTGTATGACACTGGCATGTTGTGCACACGATTGTGGCACACTACGTTGCATTAAGCTAGTCTAATGCACGTCCTTTGTAACTATATCTTCTTTTGTTTCTGTGTCCTAGGTCATGTTCAGGAGCAGTACAATTGGCCCGCCCTGACATATATTGTGGGTATTTATTTATATATTTTTATATTCACGTACACACTCACGTGCATTTCACTACTCTTTGCACTTCTTTGGTCCTGATGAAGCGCCAACGACTCTAGCAGCGACAGAGGCGCGAAACATGTTGACCGTTGTTATGACACCGAGGCACAATGTGTCCTTGGGGACCATACTCAAAATGAGAGTTTTTTGTTGACAGAAGGGTAACTAAACCAACACAACCCCCAGTCATTTTTAATTCACATTGCACACATTTTAGCTACCCTCTTTAGAACCCACACCCCACACACCCTCATACACCATCCGGCATGCCTCAAAAAGATCTCCGAGAAAGTGACCCTTCAGGGGCCCGTTGGGAATTGCAGCGCCGGCCCGACGAGGAGCATAGCCCGATGATGAAGCATGACACCCTTCGGGGTGTGTGAGGGCAACAAGAGGCAACATATGTGCTTTCCCCCTTGTGGTGGGTCTGCCTAACCCAGGACTCCCCCTCTTTTCTTTTTGTCTTTTTTACAAGACATATGGGTCAACCTCTGGACCCTATCCTTGGAACAGTGTCCAACCTTTGTTGTGTTAATGTTTTTGATCCCATAGGAATTGAATGGTCTCCAAATGATAGTCATTATATATGTGTGCTAATGCATGGTCATTGAAAATACTGAAAACATGAATCGAGTTGTTTCGGATATCAAAGTGATTCTTAATCGCATTCTGTATGTGGTTCTTCCGACGCAGCTGTGCCTAACAGCTGAAAACATGAAAGTGACTGGTGCTGCAAATAGTCCACCGAGTTCAATTTTTTTCTTTCTTTGAATATGTATTTTTTTCAGAAGACACGAGTGATCTGTGCAAAGCAGCTGTGCTCGCTATCAACAATGTTATTTCTACATGACCAGCAGGTGTCGCTGTAGGCACAATATACGACTTTTCTCAACAGTACGACATAAAAGCACCAGCGGGCTGATCAAAATATTCAGTGGGTAATTCTTCAGTGTCGTCAAGTACAGAGTCTTTTTACCGTCCCTGAAATGGTTTGCCTGTTCTGCTACCTGGGAAGGCTGTCACTTCAAACTATCACGCATTATGCTGGTAAACAGCCATCAAAGAGCTTTTGGGCAACATTTGAAAACACTATGGCCCTCGTTACAAACAACCCCGTTAATGCACACATTGCAGTTATGAGATTTGTGATAAATATGCGTAGGTCAAACATGACGATATTGAACCGTGGACAGATGTTTGGTAATAACCGGATCATGGTTACTTTGGTTCGGTAGGCGCCTAAATCTGCATTTTTTTAAAGATATGTTTTTATTGGCATTTTTTTAAAGGTATGCAACATGAAATACATCCAGGCATTATCAGTTTGGCAACTTAACATTCTTTACATCATATAAGTCTTTACTTCTGACAACGCTTAATAATAATGTCTCCATAGTTGTCACCTATTCCATCTTTGGGTGTTTACTCCCACAGTGTGTTTGTATTATATATTGTTGTTCATTTAGCCCGTCCTGTCAATATTTTTTTTTTAATGAGGAGCTGCGATTGTTTACACCCAATAAATCCATGTCCTGTTTATATGAAAGCTCAAGCTGTCCCAATTCTTTCAGCAACCATGTAACGAAATACTATCCAGTGGTGCTCTACATACATACTTCATACTCTGTTTTGAACCCTGAGCAAAATGGGTAGTAAGTCCGTGGGTGGGGGAATCTGGCACTTCCAGTGTTCGTGAGCCTATAGAGGAATCGCTATCTCTGTCCATGTTCGATTTTGTTACCCCCTGTTCATCATTTTGTTCATCTTTCCTGCCCGCCCAGGTCCACTATTTCTGTCCATAACTCAGCAATGGGACGTTTGCGAATCCCCATGGCCTCTTGCTGTTGTATGGCCCTTTCCTCCGTTCTGGCCCAGTTGTCTACTTTCTTTTCCCATACCATTATTGAGGGGCCCGTCTGTGTTTTCCAACTCCTGGCTATCTGCCTACATGCCAGGACTAACGCTAGATCTGCGAAGCGGGAACCCACCCGATTAGCTTTTGGCCGGGGGAACAGTCCCAGGAGACATACCTCCACTGTAGATGTAAGCTGTCGACCCAGGGTAGCATTGATCCGTGACATCACTTCCTCCCAGAATTCCTGCAGTAGCACACCCCCCATGTCATGTGTATAAACCCCACATCCAGTTGAGCACATCAAGGGCAACATCGGGTTTCCCCGCTGTGCATGACATTTAGTCTATGGGGTGTTAGATATACCCAATGAACGTAATTAAACAATGAGTTTTAACGCTACGTTCCTGGATATTTGTTTCGGGCTTCTCAGGACCTGAGAGCATTCCTTGTCCCGCAAGTCCCTTCCCACTGCTGTGTTCCATCTTGCCCTTAACTGCTCAGGGGGATTTTCACCGCACCAATCAACGCCCCCTAGTGCCATTTCACCAGATGCCTAGCAGACCCCAATGTTACCAGCCCTTGCAATGTTCCGTGAGATTGAGGTTCCAATCGAGCACTGCCCCATAGGTCTTTAAATGTTTGAATTACTGCATGATAAGTGAGGAATTGGCCACCTGCTAGGTCATACCTTGTCAGGAACTCTTCTAGCGGGATCAGCATTCCATGCTGGTAGCAATCTCCTACTGTTGTTACCCCAGTCTCCGTCCAGCTAGCCCTTTGAGCACTCATAAGCAGAGAAGGTGGTTTCCCCCCCAGGAGCCCTATCAAAGGCTGACTCGGTGTGTATGGCGGGATTCCCCACGTATGCCTACAACATGTTTTCCAGCTATATAGTGCCACTCACAGGAGCATCCCTGGCTCCCGGATAGACATTGAGGGATATATCAGCCCCACCAGTAAGTGCTCCCGGGTGATGACCAAGTTCTCTGTGTGTAGAAGCTCCGTGCTCTGACCGTCTAACCACTGGGCTAGCCACTGCAATTGGGTCGACAGATAATATAACTAGAAACTCCGGGGTCCCTAATCCACCCTCTCCCAAGGTTCTCTGCAATGTGGCTAATGAGACTCTAAGTCGCTCCCATCCCATATCTGCTCTCGCACTAGTCTATTAAGTCTGTTGAACCACGTGGGTGGGATTATCACCGGTAAATTCATGAAATAATATAACAGTCTGGGGAACACAATCATTTTTGTCAGTGCAATCCGAGCCATTGTGGTAAGTTTAAGAGATCGCCAAAACGGGAAGCACAATTTACGGGACCGCAGGGCTGAGTTTAGGTTTCCTTCTCGCATGTCTTCTATCTCACTGTACACCAGTATTCCAAGGTACCTAAAGGAACAGGGAACCCAGTTCAGATCCACAGGCAGGTCAGCCGGGTGCTATGCTTCCCCAGATAGCGGGAATATGTGTGTCTTAGTTTTATTTAACCGTATCCCCGCCATGGCAGAGTAGGACTCCAGGAGGATGACCGCCTGTGCCACTCACCGACTCCCATCTCCTAGGTATAGCAAGAGGTCATCTGCATAGAGTTAGAAAATATGGCCTCTTCCCCCAATCGCATCCCATGTTGTGGACCACTCATTCTGAAGAATTCCGCTAATGGCTCGATGGCCAAGGCAAACAAAAGTGGGGATAATGAACACCCCTGCCTTGTGCCTCTAAATATATTGTATGATTGTGATATCGACCCTCCTGCCTTTACCTGGGTTGTAGGATCTGTATGCACTAGTTGAACCCACTTTATCCACCCATCTTCTAACCCCATTCTGGCCATCCAAAATCTGCATGTTATTGCCTGAAAACATTGTAATTGGGTAGAATTTATCACACCTGAGAAATTCCATGAGTCTGAATATTTCACGTGCGATATTATATCTCTTACTACTGATGGGTTACTTGTAATGAGGGAATATAGTCTTTCAACACCATCTAGGAGTGATCTAGACAGCATTACAATTCTTGGAGAGAGTGAAGACCGGACGTACCTGTGTTACGGGCTTCTCGTGCAGAAGTTATCACACCTGTAAGCACTCCAGATTGTCCAAGAACAATACACTGGATTAGAATACTCGTATTGACCACTTGAAATCCGGATCACTGTTACTCTTGACATAACAGGTGTCTGTCTGAACACAGGCGATTCTGCTAAGATACAGGTGAGTTCCTATACTACATGCCGAAACCAAACTCCCGCATCGGCCATTTGAGCTTCTGAATTCTAATTGAACTATCACAAAGCCCTGATGAAGTTCCCTGTGAGGGAATGAAACGCATTGGCAGAGCTTTTTCGTATTTCTGATTTGATTTTAAAATTTGAAATAAAGAACATTCTTGACACTACTAGCTAACTACTGGACTTCATTACCTGGCGCACCCCCATTTTGTTGATAGTATTACAATTCTTTTGACATGTTTTCTACTTGTATGTGGGCTTTTAGTTTATTATTTCAGGGGGAGAACATACCACATCGTAACAATTTTCCCTTTTTTGCATGTCTTGGATTGAAAATAGCAGCCAAGCCAATAAAAACACTTGTCCTGTGGCCTGTGAGTCTCAGCAAATCACTCAGTCTCTCCGTGACTACAAAAAATGAATGTGTGCTTGAGGAATGAGTTTGCGCTATATAAAAACTGCTGGGGAAAAAAAACCTAGCCACGCACACAAATACACTCGCCGGCAGTGCTTAGTTTGTAAAAAAAAATTTACAAAAATGCCAGGGCTCTGCCAGGCGGCCACCTGCAGCTTTCATCACAAATTGTCCCTGCCAGCACTACCAATGACAGTAACAGCACAACTACTAACCATCACACTCCTACAAGTGTGACAATTCGGCCTATTTCAGAGATGTATTAATGGCATGGGCAGCAGGAAATAAATAGCCATTTTAATGTACACTGAATTCATAATTAAATGTTGGTGTGGTCATCTCTAAATTAGCCAGACAGCGCCACCTTGTGGCAGACAGTCACAAGCGCTGGTGCTGGCAATTAAGTACCAGTTCCGAGCATTGGAAAGCACCAGCTCAAAATAAGCACTGCTCGCAGGATGGAGGAAGTAAAGGAACACAGTCATGCGAATAAGAATGGAAATCCCATCGCATTATTGGCAGGCTCTCTCCAGGTGTGCAGGAAACTAAGGTATGGCTTACTAGGAAGGCTTGTAGTCCCCTGCAACTGTGGGTCAGGGTCTGGCATTGTAAGCACCCTCGAAAACATGGCTTGTGGGCTTCTGTTTCAGCAACAAACCCTTTGAGCACACCCAATGGACTCTTAGATTGTCTAATTCGTTAAGGCAAAATCAACAAGGCAAGTAAAAAAAAGTAGAATAGGGGCTGGAGAACACATCTTTCTTTACAGTGCTATGACGTTCTTCCTGAGTTCTACTGATACAAAAAAAAACTGGTAACGACAGGGTCTTCAGCGTGTCTTGTGTGCTCCTTACACATGTTGTGATATACTGTTAAGTGTTGATGGTCTATCTGGAGGCATCATGGGCTGAGTGAGACTCCATAGCTGGCCACCTTTACTCTTTGGCCTCCAATTTCTAAACAGGTGCATTTAAGGATCTATTGAAGAGGCGCCTGATGAGATGAGGCTTATATTCTCAGAGGCTTCACGCATTCCTGTTCCTCAGCTCTACTTCCTGCCTCTTTGGTTTCACTGTAAATTCTTAGGATGCACATGGTCAGAATTTGTGTCTGGCCTGTATGATTTTTTTACTGGCAAAACTGGGCATTACTGTAGGAGGCTGGCTTAGTATATGGTGCACACTTTTTTAAGCGAAGCACCTTGCAATAATCCAAACTACCCCTATGGTGCTTTAGTGGTCTTAGACAACCTTAGAAAGCTCTCAAAGTGGTAGATGTGGAGAGCAGTCTTCAGGCTTATCTCGAAGGAGTGTTAAGCAGCTTGTTTTACCAGAACTAATCATGTATTGTATGTTAAACGAAAAAGAACTACAAAGTGTATATATAAAAAAAATTCTATTTATTCCACAACACTCACTAACACATTGGTATATCTCCTACCAGGAGATATAAACACACATACACAAGAATACTTCAATTGTACAATACACAGTGGTCTCCAGGGTCAGACCAAACTAAAAAAGTGGACTTCAAACTGCGATCAAAGTCGGGACTTGGACCAGGAGACTCAGAAGAGCTGGGGATCCAGGAACCCCACAGAGGCTGTGCTTAGAGTGGAAACACAGCAGTGTGCTCAATAGAAGTCAACGGGAAAGTCGTGGTTGCAGTTTTGAAGAAGAAGGACCCTTCCCAGTGGACCCGGGAGGAAACCTGTGGAAGACAGAAGGTTGGAGAGTCACCTCACCCATGCATACCTCAGGAACTAGGATACCTACACCAGGAAAGCCAGGTGCATAGGTCCTAAGGGACTTCAGAATCTGCCGTAGACCACAATGGAGGACTTCAGTAAAGATGCCGCTGGCGAAGACTCAGTAAGAGTCCGGTGCAATCCAAGGGTGGATTCTTGAAGAGAAGAACCTGCAAGCAGAGAGGACAGAGTCTATGCGACTCAGAGGTGACCGGAGGTGACCAGGAGGCACGGAAGAGCAATGCCGACTGATGTTGAAAGATGCAGGAGTGATGACTGTGACCTTGTTGTTGCAGCTGTGAGGACTAGACGACTCTGAGGAAGACCAGGAGCCATGCACGAGCTGTACCGTGTCAGAAGTCGAGAACCAGGGGGTCGGTGTCTGGCAGGAGCACCAATAAGTATTGGCAGCTGCAACAGGCATGAAAAGCAAAGAAGAAGCAACGTTGGGACCAGCAGGTCCAAGGAACTCACCACAAGCAGGAGTGTCAGAGCAGGCCAGAGCCAGCAGGGGAGTCCACTGAAGCATCGGTGATCCTGAGAGGACCCACAGACCAAGGGCACAGGAGTCACAAAAGGAGATCGAGCAGCTCACCAAAGATGAAGGCCCACGGTGCAAAGCATGTGGTGAGGATGCTGATCTTGGCAGAAAAAGATGCTGGAGCTTCTTTTAGCCCAAAGATCTCTTGAGTGCAGAGCCAACAAGCCTTGGCAATGGCAAGTCGACTTGGTGCTCAGGAGCTCAGTCCCAGCAGTTCCGACGAGGAATACTGACCTCAAAATTGCAGAGAGTATAGGTCAGGCCTCGAGGGAGTTGCAGAACCACCACCTGTGTTTCTAAGCCTTTCAAACTCCGTGGGACGCCAGGAGCAGCAGACCGATCAGATTTGTTGCAGTACCTGCAGATGCAGGGGAGATTACTTTGAGTGTCCTTGATACCCACCTGTCTCTTGAAGATTCTGGAAGAAGCACAGACACATACAACAAAGAAGACTTGCAAAACAGCGAGACCAGGAGCAACAGGAGTCTTCCTTGATGCAGTCTCTGTTCAGGCGAAGTCCAGGTGTCCAGACGGTGGAAGAGTAATGTGGTTTCAGGCTTGAGTTTTGTCCCATGGCGAATCTGAGAACCCCACCCACAGGTAAGCACTTTCATACCCTAAGAAAGGGGTTAGGATGACTCAGTGGTCCCTCCCAGAGGAGGGGCTGGACAGAGGGGAGTATACCCCCATGTCCTTTGTCCAGTTTCATGCCAGAGTGGGAGCCAAGGGCTCCCAGAACTGGTTCCAACTGGAGTATGGAAGGAGGGCACCAAATATGCCCTTCAAAACAGTCTGGTGTGCTGGCATGCACCCCCACCCCAGCCCAATACACTAAGTCTTGTCTGGGAGGTGGTCACACCTCCCTGTGACAGGAAACCTATTGTTCTACCTTCCCCTGCTCGAGCTCAGCTCAGCAGCAGAAGAGCAGAATCATGTCTGGTGTTGGCAGCACCACTAGCCTGCTGGTAGACCCTAGAAGGCTGTTACAGGGAGTACTGGGGGCTTCTCTGAGGAGCCTCCCAGTGCATGCAATCATACCTCCCAACACCAGTACCAGTGTTGGGGTATGATTCCAACATGTTTGATACCAAACATGCCCAGGTTTGGCACAGTCACTATATAGTTAGCCATCGCGTAATGACGGATGGCCTCTATATGTGTCAAAATGGCTGACCGCACCTACAAAGCCTGGAAAATCTACTCTGGGGTTTGTTGGGGTGTCCTGCTCATGCAGGGGAACCCACACTCTTAAAACCCAGCACATTGCCTTCAGGATTGAAAGGACTGCCTTAAGGGTGACATAGGTTTTAAGTGTAGTGACCTCAGATATAAGAAACCTATATCTGTTGTTAGTGGTGCTAGCAATAGCTTACGCAGGCTGCAATGGCAGGCCTGGAGTCACAGTTTGAGTGGCTCTCATGGGTGGCACAGTACATGCTGGAACTCTTGGGAGATGCCTGGTGTACCTATGCCCTGGGTACCTCAGTACCACATACTAGGGACGTCTAAGGGTATACCAGTAGCCAATTGTGGAGATACAGAAGTACTTACCATGTCAAATTTAGGGAGGAAGCACAGTGACAGGGATCCTGATTAGCAGAATCCCATCCGACTAGTCAAAAAACATACACAGACCAGCAAAAAGTGGAGGTAACCATGAAAACAGATCTTACCTTCCTACAACTACTTATTGTTATAAATGATAATGGACCACCTTTGCTACCACTAAAAATTCACTACCTGGCTCACTCTCATGTTCTTTTTAATTTTTGACGTCCTAGTGCGCAAACAATTTATTTTGGGTAGTTTAGGATTAATGAGCAAATCACGCTCAAACCCTAGAAGACACGTACAAGCGTAAGTGCAGAAAAGAAAATAAGGCAATAGACCTTGCCTATGCACTAGTGGCGTAACAAAAGCGTATCACACCTCCTACAGTCACCCAGAACCTACGCCCCTCCTTGTATGGTAGGAACTTACCTCTATCATCTCCCCACCATATCAGCAGGAGTTCACCAGTACAGTTAGGCTCCAAGGAAAAACAGATCACTATTTGTAATGGACATGTTCTGTAGTCAGAATAACAGTCTTTCACAATAAAAATTATCTCAGTTTAACTGATTCAGAAAATATGGGTTTAGGGTCTCACTTAAAGTTTTTCTACTTTCACAGAAGCCAAAAAATATAGCTATTAAGAAAGTGAGCTTTGGGAGGAACCCCACGCCAAGAATATTTGGAGAAACATCGATCCAAGTGTTTGTTTTTGTGATACACTTTTCAAAGAAACTAGCTAATAATCTCAAGATTTTACAGGCAGTTCTGAAAGGAGGCTCACAGAGTAGTCCAGTCTGGCTCAGGATGCTAAAGCATTATATCTTTGCAGTAGCAAATCATGCAAGTTCCAATCAAGAACACTGGATGCACAAAGCATAAGTCTCTGTGCCACAAATAGAAGCAATGCCGTATACTGTTAGTCCACTATTGCTTGTATACTAGTTATTAGCCAATCAAATAACGCTTTAAATGAGCCAGTACTCACCGGTACTTAGTACCGACACTTCAAAATTTTCTGTGCTTGAGTACCAGAACTTCTCCTTGTCCAAAGAGAGTACGGGACTCATGGGCAGCCAGTCAAGCTCTGAAATTTGGCATGTACAAAAAAAAGCGCAACAGAGCTTGCGAATCGGTCTGTTTTGGAAAAGTACTCTGATAATCTAGTGCTAATCTACCCTTTCAAAGTGCTAATTGAGCAGCGGCCCGTATGCATTTATTCAGAGCTGGCAGGGAGTTTGGGAGGGGCCGGAGTCACACTGTGATTATTGACACAGGGTCCAGTCAGGCTCCTTAGAATCAATAGCACAGTAGGTGTGTGAGCAGAGCTTTCTAACAGCCGAGTCTCGTGACTTGGTGTGAAATCTAGGAGAAGGCTTCCTGCTGGCATAGCAGTGTAAGGCAGCAATTGTTTGGAGCCAGACTAAGGACAAAGGAGGTGATAGTGATGCAGAAGTAGAATGGGTGGGAATCAAGGTTAATGATGTAAAGGTCAGCGAACATAAGCATTTCTAAAACACATGTACTGAATGTCCTGTCTGTGTGCATGAGTGCTTCTATATCACTGCACATGTGTTTTGCATGAGTAAGTGTTGTCTGCAGTGTCCAGCACCAGATATATAGTAGCAAGCCCGACAAGCCCTGCATTACCATACTCTGCCCATAAAGCGCACGTGAAAGGGTTCGCATGTAGCAAGTGCTAGGCCACTTTCTCTCCAGTGCAGATCTGCTTTCTCTGCAGTTTCAACAAAATTGTATTTTGTTTTTTAGAGACCGGTTTCCTTGGGTAAAATGCAGGGGCTCTGGGGAGGGTAGAGGTGGCCGAACCAACAAATTAACAAGGAGAGCCCATTCGGAGCCGAACCACAAAGTCTGGCTTGGCCTTAAAAGCCTGTGCATAAGTCGAGCCTTGAAAACATTACCATTGAAATAAAAGTGTATTTTTTAACCTGTGGAAGCATGTTGCCTGGGTGCATAAGCTTATATCACAGCATTGAGAGGAGTTTGTGCTCCCACGGTGACGACACTTCCATTGGTGAAGTAGGAAGCAAGGCGATTTTCGTGTGTACATTATATATGGCCTATTTTCTTTTCATGAATGAAGCAACATTCTAGTGTATTAAATCTAACACAAGATGTTATTGAACAGCACACACCCGTAACTTGTGCATTTGAATATACTCTCATATGTGCTAACTACGAAAATGGAGGCTTGGTGAGATAAATGTTTGCCTGGGATCACATAGTTTGGTCATGTGGGGTAGTCAGGATTGATCCCAGAATATCTACTTTCACTTTGTGCAGTTCAGCCTCTAGGAGGCTATATCTTTCTTTACCTCCTGTATTACAAAAAAGGTCACTAGTTTGTCTTTATTCTTTGCACATGAGATTAGAGTTTGGTTGGCAGGCAGATGCAACATCAAAGTTCAGTTCATTTTGGGCTTGAAGGTGCAAGATGACCTGGAACTGAGCCAGAGCCAGGCATCCTGGCTCGAGCTTTCAGCAACTTGCCCACCTCCTGAAAGAGGGAATCAGACTTTACAGCAGGTAAGGAGCATTTAGGCAAAGATGTGCCATCTAGGAGGGGCGGGTGATGTCTCCTACTGCTAGGTGGCAATGAGACAAGAGGGTTAACCAGGTTAAACGTTTCTAAAAAATGTTAAGAAAAATATCTTGTGCAAGTCATATGTGATTTAGGTGTTGCACTATGAGAAGCCCACTTTAATATTAAATGTACTTTTTTGTATGTAAAAGAGGAAATGAATACTCAAGCTATACCCGAAATGCTTTAGTATCATTATACACATCTGCACATTAATTCAATCTCAGTTAAAATAAATAGTGTACCCCTGGCTGGGTCCTATAGCCCTGCCCGTAGCCCCGCTCCAGTAGCCTCACCCCTAGTCCATATCTCAATTTGGTGAGTACCTGCACTTATTTATCTCCATTTAAAGCACTGCCATCAACATGTTTGTCTGATAATAAAAACCCAAGAAATTGCTGGTATTAAAGTATAGTAGTAGGCTAGCATTTTTCTTTTTCTTTTATAGCAGTGAAAATGACAGGAAAGGCTGCTATCAGCATATGCCAGAGCACTCCAAATATACGTGTAAGTTGCTTTATTATGTTAGAGCGCTAGTGAAACATTCAGGTGTGTTGATATTAATAATGTGTGCGATATGCTGGGTGCTGTTTGAATATTCCATAGCGCTGATCAAGCATTCAGGTGTGTTAGTATTAACATAGTGTGTGATATGAGAGATGCTGCTTGAATATTCCATTGTGCTGATCAAGCATTCAGGTGTGTTAGTATTAACATAGTGTGCGATATGAGAGATGCTGCTTAAATATTCCATTGCGCTGATCAAGCATTCAGGTGTGTTAGTATTAACATAGTGTGCGATATGTTGGATGCTGCTTGAATGTTCCGAGTGCTGGTGAGACATCTAGGTGTGTTTGTGTTAACATAGAATGCGATGTGTCACCTGCTGCTTGAATGTTCCATAGTGCTGATCACAGTGGGCGCTCCTCCATTAAGGAAGAGCATCGGCAACCCATTGCCTCGGAGCAGGAAAACAAAGATAAAATAAAATGATAGTAACTAATATTATTTTCATTTTATTTTGTCCCCCTGTTTCGGCAGCTTGCGTGTGGGGGAGTGGTGGGGCTAAAGAGCAGGAGAGGAGTAAAAATGTAAATGTTGTAGACTTGTAAAGCGCACAGCTGCCCCAGCAACGTGGTGCAACACTCCTAAGTGAACATGACTGGTCAGCCTTCTCGGGCCGCCCAAACCAGTCATGCGCACTTTCCCCCTTCTCCATGCAGGCTGCATTACAGCCTGCATGGAGAGCATGTCCACCCCTTCAGCCCTGGCTGAGCGCCGTGTCATGGCGCTCAGACCAATCGCAACGCTGTATTGGAGCGTGGGACCCTGATGCTTCCTGGTTCCTGTTTCTCACAGGAAGCCAGGAAGAGGATGCAGGAGAGGCTGCGGCTGGCCGGGAGGTAAGTGATTTTTTTTTACAGTGAACTATACCTTTCCCCCGCCCATTATCAGCTGCATCCAGGCAGCAGTCACGACTGGCTGATCAAGCATTCAGGTGTGTTAGTATTAACATAGTGTACAATATGCCGGATGCTGCTTGAATATTCCTGAGCACTGGTCAGACATTCAGATGTGTTTGTATTAACAAAGTTTGAGATATGCCGGATGCTGCTTGAATGTTCCAGAGCACTGGTGAGACATTCAGGTGTGTTATTATTAACATAGTGTGAGATATGCCGGATTCCGCTTGAATATTCCAGGGCACTGGTGAGACATTTAGGTGTGTTAGTATTGACATAGTCTGTGATATGCCGGATGCCGCTTGAATATTCCTGAGCACTGGTGAGACATTCAGGTGTGTTAGTATTAACATAGTGTGTGATATGCCAGATGCCGCTTGAATATTCCAGAGCACTGGTGAGACTTTCCGGTGTGTTAGTATTAACATAGTGTGCACCATGCCGGATGCCGCTTGAATATTCCAGAGCACTGGTGAGACATTCATGTGTGTTAGTATTAACATAGTGTGTGATATGCCGTATGCTGCTTGAATACTCCAGTGCGCTGGTGAAACATTCAGGTGTTAGTATTAACACAGTGTGTGATATGCTGGATGCCGCTTGAATATTCCATAGTGCTGATCAAGCATTCAGGAGTGTTGGTCTTAACCTGATTTTCTTTTTTTTTTTTTTTTTTTTTTTTTGGAAACCGTTTATTGCAATCTCAAATATATACAAGTATGGGCCTACAACCTTCCGGCCGGCCGCTAAAGTGACAAAAGCACATGACATACATACAATAAGGCACTTGGCTTTGCATAGACGATAAAGCAGGAGGTATCAACAACGTGGGCCACATAACTCTGAACCCACAATACGGTTTCGTGTTCTACAACACAACAACATAAAACCACACCCGCAAGGCAACCCACGATCAAAAATGACGACATGTGCCCCTCAAGTGGGGAACCCCAACCATCTAAAGAAATCCAGAGGGGGGGAAGGAAACTGATCCAGGACTGGGAGAACAATGTGCCCAGGGCTGAGGGAGGGGGTCAACTATGGGGATGGAGCTGGTGAAGCGGGAGGCAACAACGGCGGCTCGCAAATACCCCCGCGGTAAGCGTTCCAGGGGCCCCATATCTTCACCCATGCCCCAGGCTTACCCCGCGCCACATATACCACCTTTTCTCAGAACATGCACCAATCCATATGTTCTTTCCAAGCCGACACCGCCGGGGGTCTCTGAGATCCCCACAGCTGAGCAATGTCACGTTTAGCTATCATATATCCCAGAGTCACCCATCGCGTCTGCGGAACCGAGTAATCAGTCGGTTCCCACACATTCAGCAGGCATCTCCTCGCTTCAGGCAACAGCGCGACATGTGTAACCGCTCGCAGGACCTCATGCACACCACGCCAGAATCGCTCCACCCTCGGACATTCCCACAGAATGTGTAAAAAAGTCGCCAAAGCACCACACCCACGCTTACACAATCCATCCTCAGCATAGCCCATACGCTGAAGCCTTGGCCCCGTCATATACACCCGGTGGAGTATCTTAAGCTGGACGAAGCGAAGGCGAGCCGGGATGGCCACCTCCTTCGGAGAGGCCACCGCGGAAATCCAGTCCTCGTCATCCAACTCCAGCCCATCGGCAACCCAAGCCTCGCGGAGGCCAGTCAGTAAGCACGAGCGGTCATTTATCAATTTCTTATAAATGAGGGAGATCGTGCTGTCCGGAACGTGACCATCTAGCACTCTATCCTCCAGGGGGGAGGACTCCGGGATGGAGGCCACGTCTGGGAAGACGGAACCCAGTGCGTGACGGACCTGCAGGTAGCGAAAGTATTCACTGCCCTGCAGTTGAAACTCCGCCTGCAGCGTCTCGAATGTCTTGAATCCTCCCCTCGTCCAGAGATCTCCCACTGTACTGATGCCTATCATGTCCCACCTCTCGAAGCCCTTCGAGGTCCACAAAGAGCCAAGCCTCTCCGACGCATACAACGGTGACGCCCGGGTCAAACGGTCCTTCCATCCCATAGCTGCATTAGCCGCGTGCCATACTCGCACCATGACACGCGTGGGTCCCGTCAAGCGGGAATCGGGCACGCTAGTGTAGAGCGCTCGATTGTAGTCGCCACCGGGCAGGAGCATTTTGTCCATTTCAAATGCCGGGTTTAGGGCGGGCCCATAGAGGCCGTGATTAATTGCAGCTAACTGGGAGGCCCAGTAATACCGCTTAATATCCGGGAGGGCAATCCCTCCGTCGTACCACGGAAGCGTCAATTTTGCCAGGGCTATACGCGGCCTCCCGTCCCAAAACAGACGGCGCTGTAAGCTTTCCACCTCACGGAAGTAGGGCGCCGGGACCAAGTCCATAGTGTTCTGGAGAGCGTACAAAAAGCGCGGCAATGACATCATCTTGAACAATGCCGCCCGGCCGAGCGGCGAAAGCGGCAAGCGCCGCCAGCGCGCGACGTCCTCCTTCAAGCGCTGGAGGGGGGGAAGCAAGTTTCGCTCGTAGCGGGCCACCGGGTCCAGCGTGATATAGACCCCCAGGTATCGAAATCCCTGCGAGGCAATCTGGATCGGACAGCCCCGAGGGAGGACAGGAGCCTCCCCGGAAAGCACATAGACACAGGATTTAGCCCAGTTGATGACAAGGCCAGAATTACGGCCAAAGGAGCGCAGAACATCGACCAGGACAATCAGTGATTTGCGCGGGGAGGCTAGGTACAAAAGGATATCGTCAGCGTAGAGGGACACGCGGTCCTCATACTCGGGGGTCCAACGGAGACCTCGGATAGAAGGGTGCCACCGCAGCCACTCCGCCAGGGGTTCCAGGGCCAATGCAAAAAGGAGCGGCGACAGGGGACAACCCTGCCGCGTGCCCCGTCCCAGCACGAATGGGGCCGAGACTCGACCATTCACCACCACCTGTGCCAATGGGTCCGAGTACAACAATTTGACCCAACTGATGAATCCCGGGCCAAATCCGAATTTCGCCAACATCGCCCAGATGTAGGGCCACTCGAGCGTGTCGAACGCCATGGTGGCGTCCAGGGACGCCAAGATGGCCGGCTCCCGCACGAACGGAACACGCGCGAGCACCCCGTGCAAGCGCCGCAGATTAAGGGCCGTATTGCGATGGGGAATGAAGCCGGACTGGTCTTGGTGGACCACGTCGCCCACCACGCCGACCAGCCGGTTAGCGAGCACCTTGGCGAGGATTTTAGGCTCCGCGTTTAAGAGCGAGATAGGCCGGTAGGATGTAACCCGGTCCCGCGGTCTGCCCTCCTTGTGGATAACCACGATGGTAGCCAGACGCTGGTCCGGCGGGAGGGAGCCCCGCGAGTGAGCCGCAAGGAACATAGCGCGGAGGTGGGGTGCCAGTACGTCCGGTCGCAATTTATACAGCTCGATAGGAATGCCGTTCGGGCCCATGGCCTTGCCAGAAGCGACCGAGCGGATGGCAAGGGCAATTTCGTCCGAGGTGGGGGCGGCATCCATCAATTCCCTGTCCTCCCTTGAAAGGGAGGGCAGCGCGATGTCACGCAGCAGGGCATGGGAGTCCTCCTCCGGGCAGGGAGAAACCGGGGAATATACCTCGCGGAAATAATCCGCGAAGCAGGAGACAATGCCTTCCGGCTCAGTGACACGTACACCATCCATTCTTTCAATCAGCGGGACCACACGACTAGCTCTCTCCTTCTTATCCAACCACGCAATCAACTTACCAGCCTTATCACCCACATCATACAATCGCCCCTGTTGCTCTCTGCTGAGGCCCCTGGCCGCCTCTGTGACGAGGGACCTATAGGCCGCCTGCTTAAGGTGTAGAACGTGCAGCGCAGCGTCAGTCACCCCACTCCCCAGACCACCCTCCAGTTCAGTGATTTCAGCCTCCACTCGGGTCACCTCCTCCTGTGCGCGCCTCCGGGCATGGGAAATAAGGGAGAGGGCCTCCCCTCTAAGCACAGTCTTGAAAGCCTCCCACAGGGAAATGGCAGACGGGACAGACCCCACATTCTCCTCAAAGTACCGTTGCAAGGATTTAATCAAGTCAGCACGAATAGTGGGGTCGCGCAGGTACCAGGCATTGATTGGAGCTACCCTGCCCTCCCCCCTCGGGAAGACATCAAAGTGCAACAGGAGTGGGGAATGATCTGAAATACCCCGCGCCAGGTGGCGCACCTTCCCCACTCTCCCAGCATAGGCCGCAGGGACAAGGACATAATCAAGCCGCGAAAGGCTACCATGGGCCCCCGAATGGAAGGTGTACTGCAGCTGAGTGGGATGCTTTAGATGCCAGCAGTCCACCAATCCCAGCGTGTCCAAAAGGCCCGACAGCCACGCTTGCGCCCGGGGGAGGTCCCTAGGGGGATAGCGATCCAGAGTCCCTGAAGCCACCGCGTTGAAGTCCCCCCCAACCACCAGAAGCCCCCCCGGAAGGTCAAGCAGGAGGCGTCCCAGGTCCGCAAAGGTGGTGGACTGTAACCCCGGTGGGACGTACACTGAGACAAAGACGACTACCTTGCCCTCCATTCTCCCCACCAAGACAGTGTAGCGTCCCCTCTCATCATGGCGCACCTCGTCTATTTCTAGCGGGAGCGAGGTCTTGACCATAATGCCCACCCCTCGCGAGCCCGATGTGAAGCCCGAGTGGGCCACCAAATGATAACCACGTCTATTCATGGCACAATAGGAGTTACCAATGAGGTGTGTCTCCTGCAAAAAGACCACATCAGGCGAAATCCGTTTCAGATATTGCAGGACCACACCCCGCTTAATCCTATCACCCAGTCCGTTAACATTCCAGGACAACAAAGTCAGGTCCCTACCCCCCATCACATACAGAAGCCATCATTTGTCCCCCCGAGAGCATCTCAAAAAAACCAATACAATAAAGGGTTTGCCTTGCGGTAGAAACGAACCACACCCCACCCCAACCCACCCATCCCAACAGAACTCCCCCCACCCTGCACCCCTGCATGAGCCCAAATAGCCCCCCCAAAGTGCAGTGTGCCTGTCGCCCCATGGAAAGAAAACTAACTAGTCCCCCAGAGGAGGAGGGAGATCCCCCAAGAGACCCCACACGACCTCCGCAGGAGGGGAACTTACCCTAACAGTCAATGGTGACAATAACACAGTCCAGAGCAAGGCCTACCATTAGTCCCTCAGTCCTGATCCGGCGGGCCCTCCCCACCAACCGCTCCCCCCCCCACCTCCCCGGCCCCGATCTCCGGGCAGAGTGTCCAGCCAGTCCCCGGCCGCCTCGGGACGATCAAAAAAGTGCGTGCGGCCATCCACCTCCACCCTCAGCTTAGCCGGAAAAAGCATCGCATATTTGATATTCAGGTCCCGTAGGCGACGTTTGACACCGAGAAATCTCAGGCGCTGCTTTTGGACCGCCGGAGTAAAGTCAGGATAGAAATTGATATCCATATTGTCGAGTCTGACCGGCCCTTGTAGCCTGGAGGTCTGCAGGATAGCGTCCCTGTCCCGAAAATTGAAAATCCGGGCGATGAGAGGCCTCGGAGGGGCTCCGACCTTAGGCCTACCCCCGGGGACCCTGTGGGCACGTTCCACTGCAAAAAATTTACTCAGCCCCCGAGGCCGGAGATGGGTGAGGACCAATTCCTCCACGAACAGATCCGCTGCCTCTGCCTCGCGTCCCTCCGGCACCCCGATAATGCGGACATTATTCCTCCGGGCCCGACCCTCGGAATCCTCCAGTCGACGATGCATCAGGGCGCTCGCCTGGCCAAGCCTGCGCACCTCCTGTTGGAGGGCCGCCACGTCGGACGTGTGGCCCGAAGTAGAGTGGGCCAAAGAATCGACCCGGTCATTTGTTTTTGAGAGATCGGCTCTCACGAGGCCCACGTCCACGAGGACCGAGTCGATCTTCTGCGCCAGAGTGTCAAAGCGCTGGTCCACCGAGGCCTTCATCTCGGCGATGGCGCCCATGACATCTCGGAGGGTCAGGTCCGTGGGCAGAGCAGGAGCGTCAGTCGGGCCCGTAGGGGATCTACGCAGCACCTCTGGAGATCCCTTCTGGAGGGTGTAGCGGTCCATATTGTTGGATTGATGGGCCGCGCCACGACGGGTCGACTTCACCTTAGCCCGGTCGCCATCTTGTTTTGTGGCCATGGTCGCGGTCCCAAAGCGAGCCAATCTCCTCAAAAAGGGGGTAGACAATCCCGTTCAAGGGCTCCGGGGGGGGGGGGCGACCACCGCTCCGCAGGACGGACCGCAGCCGGCGGGCCGGCAGGGCACCCCAACGAGGCCACACCACCGCACACCGCTTCGCAACCCTACCTCGCCTGGCAGCAAGGAGGGCGCAAAAGCGAAAGTGAAAGTGCGGGGTGCGCGAGTCGCCCAGCCTTGCCCGCCGCTGTTATTCACTTTGTCGCCGGATCGCCCCACAACTCCAGTACGGGGGACCGGCGTGGAGAAGGCCGCAAACCTTAATCGGTGCTCCCGCCGGTGTCCGAGGTCCGAATTGAAAACGGAAAACGGGCGTCACCTCAGCTCGGGTTCAGAAACACAGTCCCCTCATCTAGGACAGGATTCGGTCAGGATTTATGCAGGAGGTCGCGGAGGTCCTTGGGAGCCTCGCACCTACGCGGCCATCTTGGGTGCGCGCTAGGCTCCTCCCCCTCCTTAACCTGATTTTCAATGTGCCAAACAGCCTGTCAAGGTGCTCCCAAATGAGAGATGAAGTCATTTGTGCGAGTAGTGCTGTTGAAATATGGCTTATGTTGTTTAGGCTGGTAAAGATGCCATGATGACTGACCGCCATTATTCTGCTTGAGTTACAGATCCTGCTGGGTCTGACAGGGCCTTATTCATTGTGTTACACCTATAAGCATGATGCAGTTTTTAGGTTTTGCCTAGCGTTGCAGCGCGCACGCGTTGCTCGCTTTGCGAGGCATGCAGTATACAGTATAGCGTGGAAGCTTGATGGAAGCTCCGCCCACTCTCCGCCCATTTTTCTTCATTGGCTTTTGGCTTAAATGCTGCCTTCCGATTGGTTTGAGGCTTGTTAGTCCCGCCTCATGTAGGCCATGTCGTCATTTGTATCCTTCCACGGCTACTGGCCCCTTTACTGCCAGCACTATTTTTCTTCCCCTGCCTCCCCCCTTCCCTCCAGCAGTCTGAGACTACTCGGACCACCCCAGACTGCCCACTCCTGTTTGTGCCTTTTTCCCCACCCGCACTACCGATTCTAATGCAATAGGTCTTGCGTAAATGCGGGTCTTATTGCATTTCCAATGCTTGCTTATAAAGACCTTTCTGTGACATACGAGGAAGATTTGATATCCCGGAATGCTACTGTCCGCACTTTCATCTCGCTGGCATTTACACTGTTCTGGTTACATCCTACTGCAGGCCCGTGGCTCGCTGTGTTCTGAGGAGGAAAGGAACAGGTAAGGGGTGAGTGGACTGGAGTGGTGTATATATAGCCTAATATATAAATCACGACACGTACAAAAAAATGCTACGTCATGATTATTCGTAATATAGTTATATGTTTTTTACAGTGACCACACAAACCAGATCCTATGTAAACAAAATAACCACACTCTATGAAAATAAAAAACAGACCAGCACACTGCGCAGCACCGATGAAACTCTGCTGCCAAAATGTAAACACAAAATTTTTGTGAAAATGTCCTATTAAGGTGCACAAATACATACACACGTCAGACAACCACTATGAAACTGCACGTCCCCTTACAAGGCACACACCACAGAGTCCTTGCGGAAGAGGGGTTTCCCCATGAAGTAGATGTGTACACACAGCGCTGCCAAAATATTCAACCTGCATAACCTGTACACAGGACACCTTCACGAAGGAGGGCCTGTGCAGACTTTCATATGCAAAATGTATCTTCTAACGTTTATTTGGGTGAATGTCCAGTCTGTCCTCCTCGGGTAAACACAGTGTGAACATTATTACATATAAAATAGGGGCTGCTGGGCGCCTGGTGCACGTATTAGGTTGCCTCTTATCGAGGCTTGTTGGAATTTTGAAATTTAAGGAGCGTTTTCATAAAATCGCAAACATTAGGAGTTCCGCGTCTTAATAATTATGTCAGGCCTTCTATA
This sequence comes from Triturus cristatus, assembly GCF_964204655.1. Taxonomy (NCBI): domain Eukaryota; kingdom Metazoa; phylum Chordata; class Amphibia; order Caudata; family Salamandridae; genus Triturus; species Triturus cristatus. The sequence continues at coordinate 841,352,808 of NC_140592.1, forward strand.
AAAGCCACTGGATAGCCTCTTCCAGAGCATATGAAGGGTTATCCCTTGTAGGCTGCAGACAAAAGTAATGCCCTATATTTATTTTTTTATTTTACTTTGTCGAATTTATATGCTCTTGCCCGTTATCCCCGGTAGCTGACGTCTCTATTTCGATATATTAGTTCTTTCTGGCCCTGATTCTCACACATCGCCTTTCGCCCATCACCACTTTTTCTTTTCTATTTCATTTGTATTCTGGAGCTAGGATAGCACTGCATGAACCCGATTCATGTGCATATACAATTCATAAACAAAAAAACTCGAAATTCCGGGACAAGCACATTTGCAATGGGAGAAGCCATTAAGTGTGCAATATTGCTCTCATTTCCATACGATGCCACTGGCTTTGCAGGCAATGGCGCCTGGGCTGTAATTAACAACAAGATGAGAGTACTGCAATGTGCGCACCAGGTAAAGCAGAGGTCAGGTGTTTTATTTATAACCATTTTTAAAGTTTTGATATGATTTTATGGATGGTAAAATCAGAAACAAATCAATAAATGAATAAATGTATGAATCAATAACGTCAGCCCAAGAAGCTTTGCAATTTATTTAAATGAAGGACTAATGCGCTGCGTAGCTAAATACATATAAGGTCCCAAAGGCGAGACTGATTGCATTGCAAATGCTTGTTTTGTCTGTTTTTTTGTGCAGATTTATATAGCACGAACTCGACCCGAAGGTATTGGAGCGCTTTACATGAGCACCAGTTACGTTACACAAGGACACATTCTGTTTTTGGTGGGCACAGGGAGATTAAGTGATTTGCCCAAAATCACAGGATGTGAAGTCGACCCCGAGACTCGAACCTTGGTTTCCCAGCTCCAAGGTCGGCAGTCTAGCCGTGAGACAACATCCTCTCTCCGCTAGTTTGCACTACACCCAAATGCACCACATATTACCATGTGCTCTCCCACACTGCACATCATGCACTTGACACAGCTTAAAGCAATGACAGAGAAACACACTAACATTACCCACAGCCATACAGACAACACAGGTGCATGGACCAAATACATAACATATCGCCACGTGTGCCTCCACATACCCGAAGTGCAAATCACACACTTGAAATGGCTTGCAAGATTCACGGCGGAACCGAAAACTCTGACATCATCCCACGCGATGGTCCAGCGCTCAGGCACAAGACTACTGTTGCTCACTTTCCGCGGCATAGTGCAACTCCCCCCCCCCCAGTTTCTATGTCCCCAGTTGGTTGAAGGTTAACTCATGGCTGCAACCCCATAGCTTGATGATACACCTCACAGGGGAATAGGCACACTACATGGCTCTTATGCGGCGCAGTGACCGCCATGGGCATTGGTGGGGCATGCCCAGACGCAGACCCCGGACGTCTGTCTGCAGCTTACAAAGAGTAGCATCACGCAACCCCACGGGTCCACGAGCTCGGGGACCCACCTGGGCTGTGGCTGGGCGCTCCTGCCTTGTGTAGTTATGCACCAATAGTAACTCCAAATGTGCCTCTGTATGTAATGTTTATGCCAATGCCAATAAAAAAAGAATTTTCAAAAAAAAGATTCACGGCGGAACACACTAAAATGACGTGCATCCATACAGACTGGTACCTAGAGTTCCAACTAGAATATAAGCACCCCACAGCTGCTAAATTGTACGCTTTAAAAACACACACCATATTTCTTTGGAGAAGTGAGGCGATTACCTCGCCCAAAATGTGCATTTTCTTTCTGAATTTCTAGCAGGAGCTCTGAACTTTCTTTATTTCCTGTACTGGATACCAGTAGAGGAAATAAAGCCTCAACCTCAACATTCTGGCCGGCTAGACATACATACACCTGCAGGAAGCCATTATGTCTTATTAAGTACTGGGATCCCCTGGATAGTCGTAGAGCTACATGCACCCCAAAGATGTCACTATGAAATAGTGCAGACTGAGTGAACTATATTTTCTTGACACTCGTACACTAGGTGAGTGGTTAACTCATTCTCGTAATTTATATCGTGTGCTGGTGGTTTCTGACAGCGGCGCAATCATGTACAACTGAGTAATCTGCAAAGAAAGTGAAATGATGCTATGGTTAAGGCAAAAAACATTAAGAGCCTTCTCACCCACTGGAACTGGTTTACAAAAGCAGCAATAGATATTTGGTTAATGATGTTAGACAAAGGGTTGAACTGTGATGCTCTGTCTAAGGTATGTATGGATTGTTAATGACCTAAGTTGGATCCTGCCCAGTCAATTATCAGTAAATATATTACACGATAGGGGCCTGTTTTGGAGAGATTACGTTATTGGAGGGATGGTGAGGGTTCAGGAGAGACTCTTTTTTCAAATACATCAATATTAATCAACTTTGTTAGAAAATCTTTTTTTTAAATGGTATTTCAAAAAATATACATGCTTAGATCCGATCATTTGCGCTCATAGGCCCTCATTAGGAGTGGCCTGAAAAATGGGTCAGATTTCCCCCACACCAAGTAACCAATAGTGAGGGTATCATTAACTCTGGGGAGGGGAAAATCCGCCCGTTATGAGTTGGACCCTGGGGTTTCAATAAGAAATGTGAATTACCGGCAAAATCAGTCATCCCTGGGTCCCATTGTCCCAGCAATTCCTCATTTTTTTCAGACTTTCACACAGACCTTTCGACAGGATTCACCTTTCAAAACCTATGCATGAAAGTAAAAAAATGTACAATTTATTGGGGCAGGGGAATTGCTGTTATTGGCTCATTCTGAAGTAGGAGGTTACTTATAATGAGAGCCGTATTGGCCTAAAAAATAAAGTCATGAGATACTATGTGTACCACCTTACTTGCACATTATCCTAACTTCTCAGTCAAACGCACGCTGGTATTCGTTATAATGAGAAAAACGAAACTACAAGTCCCAGTGGGCAAGGCTCTGTTGATTCAGCAGCATGGAATGCTGAAGGTGTTGCACATGAAGTGGGCGACTTGGTTTCTTTGACCAAAAATGCCTGGAGATGCCTCCAAGAGTGATAAATCAGAATTACATTTGCACTGCTTCCCTTAATTTGAGCCGGTGGTTGCCGATGGAGGCCACCTGCTCCTATTTGTGGGGACTAGCAATTATATTGCCTCACCAGACCTTTCTCGAGACTAAGAGAAAGAAAAACACACAAATAGAGAAGAAGGAAGAAGAGAAAGACAGAAAACCCGTCACAAACGGAGAAAGCAGGAAGCCGCAAGCTGCAAAAGTTAAATTGGCAGGAAGTGTCTCGCAGAGGATTAAAGAGGCCTGAGGTAGAATCAGTACTAGGCAGCCTTGGTATTCGGGCGCGCTGACAATTCATAGCCTCGGCTGCCGGCTTCTGATCAGTGCTCATTTTTACAAAGTGAACATTAACTGCAAGGAGACAATGAAATAATCGGATTGGTAAAATAGATTTATTATTGTTTGGCACAAAACTCTTTTTGGGCATTGGCTCAACCTATACAGGAATGTCAAAGGTTTGTTTATTTAATTTTAATCATTAAAGGCAGGATGGAATGAAGGCCTCCTTGTGACGGCAAGAACGTTCCTTCAACATTCCAGAACGTAAGTATTAATTTTACCCGGTAATTAACACTGACCTATTTATTACTCTCCTGTCGGCTCTGACAGGCGTGCTCCGATGATTGCCTGTGGCGGAGGCTTTTTGCGAGCATTCATTCAACTCACCGCCCTGGCGTTCGCCTCAAGAATGCAGAGTGCAAGCCAGAGATGGTAATGAGCTGTGTCCTGGTCTCAGTTGCAAGACTTTCCCGGGAGAGGCCACACGTGCGCACTGTAATTGTCATGCAGAGGTTACGCCCTCCATATGCGGATACATTTAATCACAGGGAGACAAGTACAACAGTCGTTCAGGTGAGTACGTGTTACTAAATTTAGTGCATGGCTTCGCATGTGCAAACTAGGAGCTGTGATTCCTCAAGAGGGAGTCATCAAAGGTATCGTGCCGGAAACAAGGGTTGTAAAGTGTGTAACACACTCTCCAGGTGTCACAATGCCCTACATTTCCTCTTGTAAATACCTCTGAACGTGCCGTGATACCACCAACGCCCTACGCCAGTGAGGAAAACATTTATATGAAAACAGACCTGACCGACTGATTAACAAAGTGTCCTTTAAAGAACTAAATGAACCATCCACACACACAGATATGTATAGAATGGGAGACATGGGCTACTTACAGTCTCCTTATGGCACTTCTTACCGCTCCAGCAAGGTCAGCTCTCAAAGCATGGGTGATTGCAGAATAAGATTTGAGTTGGATGGGGATGGCACCTGGAGAACCCCTCTATGCGTCGTGAAAGAGGTTTGTTACTCTGGGGATTTAGAGAACAGACCTGTAAGGTGGATCTCGAGACCAAGAGATAGTTGGGGGAAGGAAGAGCTGATGTCAATTACCCAACTATATGCAGAGTTTGATCTTTCCAGGGCACAATTTTTAGGTACACATAACCCAGACAGGAAGGGGGAAATATGGTGCACAAGGAACTATTGTTACGGGCTATACATAGTTGGAGAATCGTATACTAACGGAGAAAATGGATTTCAAAGCAGCGTCCTTTATGTATATTGTGTTACTGAATAATACCCAATGTTCCCTAGAAAAACTAATTGAAGAGTAATGTGGTAAGGTTGGTGGATGTGGACTGGTAAAAGGCTCTATTGTAGCTTAGGGAGATGGCTATTAGGACCCATTTTAGACCTGCCCAGCTGATGGTCTTGCAGAAGGTTTATTATTCTGGAATGTTCGTGAAGGCCTCTGGTTATACTGCCTGTTATGCGTGACTGAGGGGATGTGGTTGGGAGGGTAGTCTCTATCACACTATCTGGCAGTGCGCAGATTCTGGAAAGGGGTTGGGAGGGTAGTGTATATCACACTTTTGCAGTGCGCAGATTCTGGGAAGGTGTTATAGTATAAATTCATTTAATAGTAGGAACCCCATGATTGCTTTCCCCCAAGGTGGTTCAACCGGTAAAAGAGGGACGGAAAATGTGGAAACAAAAATCAAGGAAAATAATTTAAAAAGGGAGGACACATAAAATCCTTTCATCAACGAGCATTGTAAATAGAAATTTAAACTTAAAGACATCAGGCTGGGCTACCATCGGCACTGGCAGTACACTACACTAACAAATCAGCGGCCATATATTTAGACATATTCGCAAAGGAAATCTTCGGTCAGCTGCCTCATTTTCCTTGTCTAAATTGCATTACATTAGGATCTGTCTGTCAGGCTGGATATGGTCACCATTCATAAGAAACTTCCGTCCATTCTTACCTAGATTGGTTGCTCCATAGCAATTACATTCAACAATCTCTACCGTGCACACAATCAGTCTGCCATCTTCTTTGAGTATTTTCGAGGCTAGTGAGTGACAAGAAGTATAACGAAGCCCGGGGCAAAGAATGGAGTTCATTCGCGCTGCAATGGGCACTACAGCAGGGAATGAATGAATTCATGCATTTCTTTTGCATTGTCGGTCTCTCTGTGCCTTCTGTGCATAAACACATTTCAAACGTTTTTTGATAAAAAACAATACAACTATATTGTAAAATTAAAAGGTCATGAGCAGCAAACTGTATGGAAAAAGGCATAGTTGATATATGTAAAGATGTTCTATTTGCAGAATGTCTACACACATGTTCTGGCCAAAGTGTGTAGGAAACACGCCGAAAGTAACTAGGGGCATGGAAAGTTAGTGATAGGTTCTTCCGGAAGGAGAGAACATTGATTCAGAGTAGTACCGGGGCACCACTCATTTGTTGGCTTTAAGTTTTCAGTGAACTAAGGTTCCACTAAATCCTACCTTCACCTTCATGTGGACTTAGTCTAACGTCCCAGTAAATGCTCCCGTCACCTCCATGATTCCATCACATATGCTGCTGTGGCTTTGGAAAACCGTGGACGATGATCATTAACCAGGCTTACCATTCAAACGCTGGTTAACACTGAAATTAAATCCCCTCTTGTATGATTTCAAATGTTGGTGTGTATGTCAAATAACTGATTAGTCAAGTTGGATATTTGTTCATAGTTAACTACCATGATGAAGCTAAAGGACAAAAAGGATATTCTCCCATTACGTGCCAGGGATTTTAATTGCACCAGATCCTGTTATTCATCCTCAGTGTTTGGCCTCCCATTCGCCCTCCTGGTGGTGGGTATGGCATTTGACCAAATTGAACCTGTTAGGCATCCTTTGATTTTGATGGGTGCTCCTCTTTATAGCTTTAGTCAGAGGGAGAGGTTTAACAAGCATTTGCAAAACCAATAGGTCTCTCCTATGTGAGAGCTATTGGCTTTACCAATGTCTTATAGTCGTGCTGCACAGTAGCTTGACTGCTGTTCAGCATTGCTAAAAGTAAGTGATGTGGTGTAGAGGAGGTTGTAATTGAGTGCTGTGGATTGGAGTAGTGTAGAGTGGACTGGAGTGGAATGGCATAGAATAAAGTGGAGTAAAGTGTGGTGGCGTAGAGTGGAGGTACATAGGGTACAGTGGCGTAGAGTACAGTCGAATGGCATAGAGTGGAGTGGCATAGAGTAGAGTGAGGTAGAGTATAATGGCACAGAGTGGAGTGGCATAGAGTAAAGTGGCGTACGGTGATGTAGAACAGAATGGAGGGGCGTACAGTGGTGTAGAGTGACGTAGAGTAGAGTGACATAGGGTGGAGTAGAGAGAGTGCCATAGAGTGGCATTGTGTGGAGTGGCGTAGAGTAGCATTCGACTGGAGTGGCATGGAGTGGCACAGAGTGGCGTAGTGTAGAGTGATAGGTTAGTTTGGTATAAGGTGGAGTGGTGTAGAGTAGAATGCCATAGAGTGACATAAAGTGGAGTGGAGTGAAAGTGCAGTAGACTAGACTGGCGTGGAGTGGTATAGAGTAGAGTGGCGTAGAGTGGAGTGGTGTAGAGTAGAGTGACATTGTGTTGAGAGGTGTAGAATAGAGTGACATAAAGTAGAGTGGAATAGTGCAGAGAGACGTAGAGTGCACTAGATAGGCATAGAGTGGGATGGAGTTGCGTAGTGGCATAGAATAGAGTTACGTAAAGTAGACTTGCATAAAATGGGGGGCATAGAATAGTGTAGAGTGCAGTAGAGTGGCGTAGACTGGTGTGTAGTGGACATAGAGTAGAGCGTCATAGAGTAACGTGGCATAGACTAGAGTGGCATGTATTTCTGGGCCCTCTCCTTACTGACGTTTCCATCAGCATGTTAGTAACCTTATTGTTGCTCTTACCACAAATTTGTCTTACAGTTATTTCAAATGGCATTGTATAAGTACCAAATCCTATTGCAAGTGGGCAGGCAATGCCTTGAATGGACCAACAATGTCAAATGTGAGCTTCTGCCAGGCATCTGTTGGTCACTGTACAGACGTCATAAGTGACAGGGAAGCTTTAACGCTTCTATGTTTGAGGTAAAGATTTTGCGGGATCCATGGCCGGCCACCAAAAGTTAGACCTCAGTAAAGGCTGAAGGGCAGGTATATGCATGTGGCCTTGATGAATATTTTTGTAGATGGCTTCATAATTGCCTTCGGGGGTATTCTTCAAAACCAAACCATCACCCACACTCCAACTCAAATCATTCAACACTTAGGAAAACGAATACAGTGGCTACACTAAGCTCTTAATTGAAGGGCTTCTCGCCGTTACAGACTAGAGGCATCAGGATTCCAAGAAATTATGTACACCCCCCTCTGGAGTCTCAGCACTACTGGAGGCAAGCAGTTACCACCAGAGTCTTCAAGGGAGAAGGGAGAGAGAGAGAGAAATCCTGGTGTGGGCTTCCTCTCTCTTAGATTATAAAGCAAGGCTCTTTCTCTAAAGGGTGGGTAACAACTTTGTGTAAAATCGAGAGTATATTTACCCACTAGATACTGCAGATCTTCAGAGACCAGAAACTGTTTTGTATACTGTGAAGGAAGCTGAACAGGTTGTGCAGACTATGGCAGAGAATCCTAACTTGTGGTAGCAAACAAAATAAGAAATGTGAAGGACGCCCAAAGCTAGTTAAAAACTGAATAGTGACAGTGTGGAAACCTCTAAAGCTTAATTTTTATGTGATCATTTTACTGTATGGCCTGTTTTCCTCAGACTGAAACAGTTACCACTATTAACTGTTACTACTACTCTTAGAATACCATTTACTATGGAAGACTTTCCGTTATCTCCTTTCTGTCAGTCTTTATATTCTTTCTTTAGATTGTTTATAAGTGGGGTGTTGTAATGCCAACTGCCTCCTCAGCTTGTTCTTTCTTTACGGTGTACTCAGCATCGTTACAGGTAATTCCAAATTCTTTGATGTGATGTTTCTTATGCTTGTGGGGATGGAATCTCTTTGGTACTTTTAAGGTTTATTAGACAAACATTTCACTGTCCCCTCAAAGATAGCAAACTATTCTAGTGTGTTTTGTCGAGGAAGGAGAGCTTGATTCCCTCTAGTTTCAGTTAGAAATCTCTACCTGACAAGTGCAGTTTTAGGTGGGTTTATCCAATCCCCCAAGGCTTCCTTTTCAATGCTTTCCCATTTCAGATTATTTCTCCCTAGAATTTCTGGAAATCTTCCTAGATAGGGGGTGCATGATGGATTCTTCGCACAAGACCTATTTCTGACTCTCCACTAAGTCTTGGATCATGAAACTGAGGCCAGTTGACTAACGGGATTAGGCCAGGGTTTAAACATGGAGGGAGGATACTCATTCATTACAAAATTATGTAGTGGTTACCTCATCCTGAACTACTGTGGAAAGGGCAGAGATCATATCTGTAGGAAGGTAGGATCCTTCTAGCATGGTTACCCCTACTTTATGCTGGTGTCAGTATGTTTTTTTGACTAGTTAGACTGGGATCCTGTGAACCAGAACCCAGTTACTGTGCTTCCTTCCTAAACTGACTATGGTAAGTACATCTGTACTTCCCCAAATGGCTACTGATGTACCTTTGTAAGTCCCTAGTATATGGTACTAAGGTACCCAGGGCATAGGTACACCAGGGGTCTCCCATGGGCTGCAGCATGTATTATGCCACCCATGAGAGACCACTCAAACTGTGACTACAGGCCTGACATTGCAGCCTGTGTGAGTTGGTGTTTGCACCTCTCATGACAGATATACCTTTTCTTACATCTGAGGTCACTACACTTAAAAGCTAGAAGTTCCCCCTATGGCAGGCCTTTCAGTCCTGAAGGCACGGTGCTGGGTTATAAGTGTGAGGGTGTCCCTGCAGGACCAGGGCACTCCCTCAAACCCCAGAGTCGATTCTCCAGGCTTTGTAAGTGCGGCCAGCCATTTTGATACATATAATAACCATCCATAATTAGGCAATGGCTAACTATGTAGTGGCAGTGCTAAACCTGGTCATGTTGGAATCATACCCCAACACTGTTACCGGTGTTGGCGGTATGATTCTGTGCACTGTGGGGCTCCTCTGGTAAGCCCCCAGGACTTCTGGTAACATCCTTTCACCCAGCAAGCTGGTGCTGCTGCCAACCCCAGACACGATTCTGCCCTCCTGCTGCTCAGCGGAGCTCAAGCAGGGGAAGGTAGAACAATAGGTTTCCTGTCACAGGGAGATGTGGCCACCACCCTGACAGGACTTAAGAGTATTGGGCTGGGGTGGGGTGCTTGCCAGCGCCACCAGACTGCTTTGAAGGGTACATTTGGTACCGTCCTTGCATACTCCAGTTTGAACCAGTTCAGGGAGCCTTGGCTCTTCCTCTGGGGCGAATTGGACAAAGGACATGGGAGTTTCTTTCCCTCTGTCCAGCCCCTCCTGTGGGAGGGAACCCTGAGTCTTCCTAACCCCCTTACTAGGATATTTAAGAGCTTACATGTGGGTGACTCTTCCGATTCGTCGTGGGACAAGACTCAAACCTGAATCCACGTCACTACTCGACCTCTGGACACTTGGACTTCGCTGAACTTCACCTGGAACCGAGGCTGCATCAAAGAAGACTCCTGCTGCTCCTGGTCTCGCTTTTCTGCAAGTCTTCTTCGTCGCCTGTATCTGTGCTTCTTCCAGGATCTTCAACAGACCTGTGGGCATCAAGGAAACCCAAAGTAATCTCCCTTGGAGTGAATGAGTCATTTTCAGGCAGCGCAACAAAGCTGACCGGTCTGCTACTCCTGACTTCCACGGACTTCGAAAAACTCAGCAACACAGGTGGTAGTTCTGTAACTACTCCGAGGCTGACCTCTCCTCTCTGCAATTTTGAGGCCAGTATTCCTCGTCTGAACTGCTGGGATCAAACCCCTGTGCACTGTGTCAATTTGCCGTTGCCTAGGCTTGTTGGCTATGCACTCCAGAGATCTTCAGGCTACAAGAAGCTCTAGCCTCCAGCATCTCTTCCTGCCAAGTACATAATCTTCACTGCATCCTCTGCACTGTAGGTCTCTTGCTTGTGGTGAGTCCCTTGGACCTTGCTCGTCCCAACGTTGCTCCTTCTTCGCTTTTCACACCTGTTGTCGCTGCCAAAGCTTGATTTTGCTCCTGCCGGACACCGACTCCCTGGTTCTCAACTTCTGATATGTGACAGCTCGTGCACAGCTCTTGGTCTTCCTCAGCGTTGCCTGGTCCTCACAGATGCAGTGATATGGGCAGCGTCAGCACTTTTAAACCATCCAACATCGGTGGGCATTGCTCTTCCATGCCTACTGGTCACCTCGAAGTGGCATAGACTCTATCTCCTCTGCTTGCAGGTTTTTCACTTCAAGAATCCACCATTGGATTATACAGGACTCTTGCATAGTCTTTTCTAGCGGAATCTTTCCTGAAGTCTTTTATTGTGGTCTACAGCAGTTTGTGATGTTACTTTGCACCTATGCACCCGGCTTCCCTGGTGTAGGTTTCCTGGTTCCTGGCATATCCACGGATGGGGTGAGTCTCCAATCTTCTGTCTTCCACAGGGTTCCTTCAGGGTCCACTGGGTAGGGTCCTTCTTCTTCAAAACTGCAATCGCCACTTCCCAGATGACTTCTATTGGATTTGCAGCTGTGTTTCCACTCAGCACACAGCCTCCGTGGGATTCCTGGGCACTTGCCTTGGGTGGTTCCTTGTGTCCCCAGCTCCTCTGAGTCTCCTGGTCCAACTCCCGACTTTGGTCGCAGTTCGCATTCCATTTTTTTTGTATATGGTTTGGTCTCCTCCTGGAGGCCACTGTATTTTGTTCTTACTTTAACTTTTCTAATTGAAGTATAATTGTGTATTTGTATCCATATCTCCGAGTAGGAGATATACCAGTGTACTATTGAGTGTTGTCTAATAAATTGACATATTGTTATGTATACACTGTGTGGTTCTTTTTCGTTTAACCTACACTACATGAGTAACCTGGCAAAACAAGCTGCTTAACACTCCTTCGAGATAAGCCTGAAGTCTGCTCTCCACAGCTACTACTAGCTTTCAAAAGGGCCACTAAAATCACCATAAGGGTTGTCTGGATTAGTGCAGGGTGCTTCACTTAAATAAGTGTGCACCATATAACAAGCCAGCCTCCTACAATATCTGTTCTAGAGCAGAGGTTTTCCAGGGCCTTGCCTTTTAGATTTTGTTGTGTGAAGGATATGCTCAGAAGTGGTGGTCTGAGGGCTTGTCTAACTTCCAGGAGGTCTTGCCTAGCTTGTAAATGAAGTGTCCTGCGATGATGATCCGAGATGGTGTTGGTGAGTTGTGTTTTTAGGTATCTTTTAAGTAGGAGAAGCAGATCTTCAAATCCCTATAATTTAGGGAAATATGCTCATATATTTATGGCCCTAAGTACTGAGTTATCAATGAGAAGAAGATCTATTACAAGAAGCATTTTGTTAGATGTTGGCACCTGGGTCATCTGGTTCATCTTATCTAGCCTAATGTTGGTGTGAAGGACTCCTGAGTTTCAACCAACTTTGCTTTCTATTGATGGTTTATCAGTAGTTTCAAATTCTTGTGGCTCCCACAAGTTTACATGTTGTACTTTCTGCAGTTGGGTGATATGATATGATTGTCCTTAAAAAATTTCTTTTTACTTCTGGGTCTTAGGCCTCCTCCCCATGGTTGGCTATAATCCAGGGGACATTTTTTATTGTGGAGTTTGTTTTAAAATCTTTGTATTCGTATTTAGTAAACATAAACCTAATGTGGCATGATACCTACTTAATAGTCAGCTAACTAAGATTCATTTACAATCTGTCGTCATCAATATTCCACAGAGTATTCGGTTAGTTTTAAGCAAATGACCCTGTTTGGATGCCAGTTAAATCATTGAAAAAATGTATATATATAGGTGTTTGCATTGCATACAGAATGGGCTATGTTGGCAAGCCATTTTGAGCAGCTATGTGGTCATAGCCTGAACAGTTTCTTATCACACGTATGGCATCAAGAGACCTTCAGAGTCCTTTCGTGGATATACTATTGTTTCTCCATGGGAGTGGGTCTCAGCCATCCACAATTGGCATGTCGGGCGGCTCAGGCTGGGTTTTGACTTCAGCCCATAATCCTGCTATTGGGTACTTGCGAAGACCCCGTGCCACTTTCTCAGTGCTGTTATCTCTGCTCTGGCCCATTGTCCCACCTCCTTTTCTCAGCATGTGTATGCAGGGCCTCCCTTCATTTTCCATGTCATTACATTCAGACATTTTGCATGGACTAGGGCTAGGTCTAGAGATCTATTGCCCACCATTCTTGTCTTGGGTAACAGGAACAAACTCAAGAGGCAAACCTCAGGACCACACAGACCCTTCCTATCTAGGATGGATTCTACGAGTAAAGCCACACCTTCTCAAAACTTAACAATGTGGGAACATTTCCACACCATATAGAAGAATCCACTACTGGAGCACGTAACTGAAGCACAAGAAGTGGGCACTTCCAAAAAATGTTGTCAGTTTGTTGGGGGAAAGTTTGTCTGGTGCAAATTGTATCATACAAACATCCCACTTGCACGGTGTTCTGTCTGCATTGAACCTCGCAGGAAGCACTGAGGAGAACTGTCGTTATGAAAAATACAATGAAAATTAGAGCCCTTAAATAATTTTTGTGAGCGCCACATGCAGTAATATAATGATAGAATCTGCCAATACACACACCTAGTGTTCTTTGGACAAAGATATACAAAAGGTATTGATGCCATCTTACGAGGGGTGCTGCAAGCCTTTGAACCTGGCGAGAAACGAGAGATTGATATCTGATGCAGAGGATATACCAGAATCTGTGCACCAGCTGATAACTGTGCCCCAAGAAATCCTTACACATTGAACTCTTTTGTACCCCTACCACTTGTCAAAAAGTTATGATTTTGGAAGGTCCTGAGGAAGGTGGTCAACATACGGCTAATTCCACCTAAACGCTTGTCGACCCAGTTGTATGCGCCCAGCCCACAACACGGTCATGGAGACCCAGAAAATCTTTGTCCCCTTCTGACCAGGATGTGTATGTGCTCTAGGGTTCTTAGTATGAATGATTTGATTGAGTATGATTGTGGAATTTGATTGTGTGGTGAATATATAGTTGGCCGGTGAAGAAGATTACATCTCATGTATAAAAGAAAATAGAATTGTTTGTCCATCAATGAAATGTATAAAAAGGAAAAATATGGAAAAAATAATTTTTACTAATATGTATGTCTTTTAAAAACTTTTTGGGGTATTGCAAATTAAAATAAGTATACGTTTCTAGAAAAGTTAATAAAAATGTTTTTGAGTAAAAGATGATGTTGTATACAAAATGTCTCAAAATATATAACAATAGCCCAGTGGAGCAGATTCAGCCCATAAGTTGAAGAAATAGAGGTCAAGTGGGAGGTTTGTATGACATAATGTTTGGTGTGTTTGTCCCCCTTTTCTCCCAGACTTAACTGAACTAAAGAGGGGGTTCCCTTATCTAGTAGTAAACTGTAAACAATTAAATATTGTGACCTGGACACTGTTTGAGTGTACGACAGTGCAAATGACCACTTCTTGTCGCTCATCTCTTCTCTCAAGCTGAGTTTTCAACATGTTCTGGCTCTAGTAAGGTCTGGGCTAATCATCGTGTTTAGAGTTTTGTAATGCCAAGTGACTATCTTACAGCCCTCTCCCAGAGTGAAAATGACCTGTAAAAGATCATGACGTGGGGGTTCCTGCATCCAGTACTGCAGAGAGCCCGGAACGAGCGTATCAGAGTCGCATATCTTACAAGCTGGCCAGGTGACAGTCCATATTCTATAGTCATTGCCCCCAAGGAAATAGATTATGCAGACAAGTAGCAACCCCCCACCATGACAATTTCCATGTGTAACCACTGTGGCAGTTGTCTGGTGGTGAAAATGGTCCCTCCATGAGGAAAGCCCACTAATGGCAGTGATGAAGCATGCAGTCAGAATTGTGTTCTGCATTTACCCATGTGCCTCCAACATTTCAGTGCTCTGTTAAGGAGCAGGGGTTGCTCCAGTTACTTGCGTTTCATACCAACAATGGGGCTATTTGGTTCCCCTGATTAGGCCCCATACTCAGTTGTCAATTTCGTCCACACTTACTCCATTCAACTATCTTGCTATTTAGTGTAGTTTGGCTCTCCCAAACCATCCTGTATTATGGGTCTCTGAAGGGTCCCCAATGAGACTCTGTGCCTTTGCCCATACCAAATCAGGGCCCTAAGCAGTGAGTCCACCTTTTTAAACCAATCAAGGGGTATCCATACTGCCAGATTTTATTATGGCGCTCATGCCAGGTCATTGTCAGGTTTTCTGGGCCCTAATCCAATATCTTTGTCATACAGATGCTCATGGGAGCACTGCAAAGTACACTAGTTTATGTTTTTGTGTTGTGTTTTATGTGGGGGTTTCTGCAGGCCCTGGCAGCTGTCACCTCTTTTGGCTCTGCTAGCTGAGACTCAAGAACTACCACTGACAGTGCCTAGGGGAAGATGTGACTTGTCTGTCTGACATTAGGTTGCTTTAGTCTGATCTGTTGCATAAGTTGCCATCCCTTCTAAGTGTGTCCTGTTTCTTTTGCTAAAATTATTTGCATCTTATTTGTAGAAAGTACATCCACACTTGCCTTCTTGAGCACATTCCAATACAATGTAAGATTAACTATTTTAGGAGCAGAATGGATTTGTTTTTGGTGGGGGGGGGTACAGCAGTACTGGGCATACTATGGTCCCTCAAATGGTTGCAGATTTTACAGTTATAATCAGGAAACTCTTGCACATGCCCTCTGCTGCTACCCAAGCTTTGTCCAGGAACAGAAACTATTTGAGATCTTCTTTTCTCAGTTTACGTCTAACAGAATGGAATAGCGATGTACTCATGATTCAAAAGCTATGATATACAACTGTTAAGAGGTCTAACAAAATTAATGATTGCATTCAGCTCAGGGTCAGACAGGCATTTTAATCCACCGTACAACTCCCCTGTGGGCCAGTTTTAGGGCAGGGTCGCCCCTGGTCCCCCTATCTCTCTCCCCAGTTCCCGAAGGTTAATTGCAGCAGGCTGGGGGTTGGCTGAGAGAGAGAAAGAGAAGGAAAGGGAAACAGGGGAAGGTAGGGAGAGGAGAGAGAGGAAAGAAATAGCAACAAAAAAAAAACGATGGAAAGAGAGAGATTGCACGAAAAGAAGGGAGCAGGGCTGTGTTGAGCATTTTTGAAAGGACTGTTTTTGTTTCCCCATTCCACCCGATTCAGCTCCAGGTTTGTGGCTTTTAAACCCTAATCTAGGGTCCATTTTTCCATGCCCGATTTGAGTTTTCATTTTATATTATTGTATATGCTTATGCTTGTCAACTTTCTATTGTGTTTTATAACAATTCTTGTATTGATTTTATGTTTTTTCTCTTCACTTCAACTTCAGCTTTCTGTCATTATTCATCATGCACGGACCCAGCATTTATCACAACTTTTATGTTTAGTTCCTGTCATTCAAGTACTGATATTGCATTTTACAACTACTTTTATGTGGAGGCAGGCAATATTTCTTTTCTAAGCTTAATCTCTGGCACCTGTCCTATGTGTTTAAATGTATTGATGTGGTTTTAATTAAATATTCAATATACTTGTCTTTTTTTGGCAACCCTTTCTTAGTCGCTTTAGCCCAAGTAAAGTTATCAAAGATGGAATCTTGGCTTGAAATCATTTGAGTTTCAGTTGTATATATCAAATAAAGTACTCCCAACCATACCTTATAAGGATATTGCAAGTCACACAGGAGCTCCATGACCATACAGAGGGACGAGGCCAAAGGCAACGTGTTGCAATGAATATCTCCTTTCTGCTTAGCAATGCTCATGTATAGAAAAGCAGAGCTAAAGAAGGAAAAGCCAGATGTAAGTTTCAATTTTTAGACCACAGCTATGAATATGCTCCGAGATCTGTCTTTCCCCTTGGCTGCTGGCTCTGCTAGGAGGCATTGTGACATTAGAACTCAACTGCAAAAGGTTATTACAGTTGAGCGGCTACATCATTTCCTTATCACAGATGCGTTGCAAGTTGCCTCTAATAAAGAAATTAGAGACCAGCTTTTATACAGATATTTCAGGATCCCATTTATTAATCTGGTGCGACATACTTAGGCTTTTTAAGCTACTATCTGATGTTTTCTCTCAGAGCGTTTGTTATTCCTGATCTTGAACTCGGGTATACCTTTACTAGTAGGAGATGGCTCTTTAAATACACCTGCATAACATGTTCAACTGAAAGAAAGATGATTCTCAGTTGTAAATCCCGGGCTGGTCAATGGATTTTCTTTGCAGATGCAATTGTGTGCGAGCTCCTGCCTATTCCCACACAGATTCTTTTGAGATGTGTTAAGTCATTATGCAGAACTGTTCCTGCAACTAGTTTCTGTGACAGTCAGCATATCTCTTTGTTTCTCAGGGCAGCAAATGTTTCTGGGTTAGATATTGGTGCTGCATTTTTGAGGAGGACGTTTATGCTGTTGGTTAATTTCTTTAGTCCTTATATCTGCGGAGTCTTCTTCATTTATGAGTGAAGGCTGGCTACATTGCATAACTTTGTTTGTTTCCCTTCTCCCAATCCGAGTCCAACTCTTCAAATGAGTCTAACGTCAACAGTCCTTCTCCTTCTATAAATTATGCATCAGTTGGAGTTGTCACAGTGGGCCTTCTTTCCCTGTTTCTTGCGTTTTGCCAACTAGAATTATTTGGCAATTGATTGCTAGGTGGTCTCTTGAGGGTTTGTAATCTCCTATCCCTGTTTCTCTGTGAGTGCATTATACTATTCGGCCTTTCTCCTGCTGTGGATGGGGAGACTGAAGTTCTTGTTGGATTTATCTGTGGGTGTTGTTTCTTCTGGGCTATGGCCAAGGCTAACCCTTTACTGAATGTGGTTAAACTTTCCTGGATCTATTTAGCCTTTTTGTTGCTTCCTGCAACGTTCGTTGTTGCAATTTCATCTTTTATTTGAAGGACCTTCTTGTGGCAGGGTGAACTTGCCTGTTCTCAGCTCCCATCGAGATTGCACTTTGCTGCAATAGGCTCTGGAACGGCCTGCAGAGAAACATATAAACCGAACTTAGGAGAGAACAGAAATGGAAGTAAGACTAGATGGAGAGCCAGGAAGAGAGAGAAGACTACCAAGATATAAAAAGGGAAGCAAGAATAGAGACAGAAAGGATGGGAGAAGAAAGACTAACAAAGAGAGAGAAGATAGAGTAACAGGCTACCAGGATATAAACAAGCATTTATGTTTTTGTTTTCATTTAAAGAAACGGCATTGTTATTTACAATCTCAATAGCTTAATCACTCTCAAATGCGAGACCTATTGCATTTGCACCCACACACAGAGCCACACACACAAAGCCACCCACACACACAGAGCCACCCCCCCACTACCTGGTCCACATCAGAGACATTGACGACTTTTTTGGACTGTGCCACATACCCCAGGACACCAGTATCCAATGGGTAGACAATCTCCGAATAAGACATTACCAGGCACTCATCCAGGGTGGCGTCTTTATGTATGTTGAAAAGCCGGGTGGCGAGCTCGCCTGTGCCGTTGCGCATACGGTACATGAAGATGCTCATGCGGTCAGCCTGGATTATGAAGCACATACGCTCCAGGATGTTGAAGCAGCAACGCTCCATCTGCACATTGTCCTGGAAGTCCTGTATGAGGTCAAAGACAATCTCACTTTCCTCCACGCTGGTCAGTGAATGGAATGTGTTGAAGTCTACATCGGCCTTGCGGTTGCTCAGAAGTTTGGCAATGACCTCAGGACGTATTTTACGGTCGTAGTATTGCCTAGTAAAGGCCAGGTTGGCATCAAGGAACTTCTCCACCGCCTCTTCAGTCAAAGCGCTCATCCTGAAAGCGGCTAAGGTGAGCAGCTGCCGGAGAACGCTTCCTTCTGCTGCACCTTCTGTGTCTTCGTCCCCTCAATCCTCTGGGACCAAACTCACATTTATAAAGGGAAAACAGCAAATCAAATAAAAAATCCCACAGTCAGATTTGGAATCCTGGAAAGGAGTTGCACCATCAGAGAGGTTGTTGATTCCATACCATCCCTCGTCCCCCAGCTGCCGGACTGACACAGAGCGGGGCGCGAACTGCAACTCTGACCCGCCAAGTATTAGGCTATCAAGAGTGAAGGTGAAACAGGGATTATCCAGATCTTTTTAAATGATCAAGTGGCTGCTCGCTAATCCTTAAACCAATTCGGCTGGGGAGCTGGCGAGGGCAGGCAAGGGAGCTGGCGAGGGTACGGTAGGGTGTAGGGGTGCCAAAAGTCAAAATATGGCATTGTTCTGTGCAGGGATAAGCTGAGTGTGGGAATTGACTGCAACTCCCGAGAATGCAGCAGAAAAGGACACTTTCTGAGGGGGATTACTCAGCAGTGCTTGCCACTACATAGAAAGTCGCTGCCGACACTGAAGACGGCTTTGGTCTCGTCCTTCGGACTGTAGATCTCGTTCTTTTCCTTCGCATGTCCGGTACTTCACAAGTAAGGTAGTCCGGTTCCGTGATCCCGTTTGAGCCTCCGAGTATTTGCAGAGAGCACCCAGCTCTTCACGCACACTGACAGTCTGAAGTCTCCGTGAGAGATGGGTGCTGTGGTTCAGCAATGAAGTGCGTGGCAGGCAGTGTTTTTCAGGGCCTGACATTTTGATATTTTCATTTCCAGTCACGGTTCATTCGTGTGGGGTTCTTTGTGGGCCGCAGAAAAAGTCCCTGTGGTATTGCAGGCGAACGGTCTGGATCGCACCTGGGCAGCGAGAGCCATGAACACCCCTGCCTTTCTCCGAGGTCAAGCAGAAATGATTCGGAGAAACGCAGCGGCATTTTCAGATTCGGGGACG
Source organism: Triturus cristatus (assembly GCF_964204655.1). Lineage (NCBI taxonomy): Eukaryota > Metazoa > Chordata > Amphibia > Caudata > Salamandridae > Triturus > Triturus cristatus. Next base: position 841,372,116 of record NC_140592.1, read on the forward strand.
TATTTTTCTTTCTCTCCTCTTACCATTGGCTGGAATGTTTACATTCCAGAGGAGAGAAAGAAAGGAAAAAACACGCCCCCGAATCCGAAAAAGACAGGGCTTAAACGGACAGACGCCCCTCTCCTCCAATGGCTGGCCTCCGTTTATGAAGCCAGCCAATGGAGAAGAGGGGCGGGTTCTAGCCCCGTACTAAAAAACATTAAATCTCGCGAGCGAGACTGCGCAAGCACAGCCTTCGCTAGCCGAGACCTAAAAAGAAGGAAGAACTATTTTGTTATTGGCAGATAGGAGGAGCAAGATAGGAACTGTAGGATGCCAACTGGAATTACAGCACTGATGAAGACCTCAGCCTTACCAGAAACCCCAAGGAATCTGCAAATTCTGACTCCGTCCCAAAAATAGAAGAGAACTCCAGAAAAGAGAACACGCAGTGAGGAATGTTGGAGCGCCTTCCCCATTGGCGAGACCTGTTGAAGAGCACGGTGGCTAGGCCAGGAGGGTGTTTGGGCATAGAGACCACCAATACTTTATAGGAGGAAAAAGGGTTGGACAGTCAGGGGTAAGACAACCTCAGGCAGCCTTTACAAATAAGACAGTATTCTCACACCCAACCCCCCCCTTCCCACCACTTACCCCACACTCTAGTTAAACCCGGGAAAGGAAGAATGACCGATTGAAGTTAGGAAGATAAATATAAGAAAAGGAAAACAACATAGAAACAGAGAGGTGTTAAGTAGAATATTTTTTTGTTTTTGTTAGATTAAGACTTACCTGGTGTCTTTTTCCCAAAGGTCGTTGCTTGTGGGGAAGGATCCTTCATCCCAGAAGACCCAACCATTCATTAGGAAGAAGGAAGAGCTAGGATTGTTTGAGAGAAAACGTATAGACTTTTTCTTTGGATTAAGACTTTGTCTTGATTTAAAAAATGAGAGAATAACTTTTTTTGAATCCTTACCCAGTCTTAGCTGTTGCATTTAAACCCACTTCTACACTGTTCTCATAGGGAGTTAGCTGTTGTCCCCCAGCCTCATGGCAAGATGTTTCAATTGCAGAGCAATATGTGAGCTACTGAGTTTCTACTATGCCATTATATCTCTGTTGTTTCCATCCATGTAATGGCTATAGATGTGGTTATCCTCCTTCCCCTTTTTTTCTGGTTTGTTGTGCTTAGTTAGGTTTTGTTTCTGTTACATCGGGTCTTTCATAACCAGAAACAGGGGCTGTTCCAATAAAGGCATTGACACTTATTTGTTTTCCTGTTTGTCCACTTGTTTCACTGTGTTGTGCTAGTCTATGGATGGATGAGTTCGATTTTCCTAGCGCACATTACGTCTCGACTATGGTGGATTTCTTTTAGTAGCTGCAGACAGCCCGAGATCTCCTTTAGCAGGGTAGTTATACTCAATTTCTATCCGAGGGATGTCCTGTGTTTGTATGTGATTCCTAATAATATTTTCTATGGTGGTAGCGTCTTGCTACTACTCCTTTTGCAGATCATGCGCTGTGTAAGATTTCTGTTATTTTACCCGTTTCTCAGTGGACTTTTTGTTTTGGTCTTTTCTTTCAACACCAATCAAATTGAGGGGTTGGCATTCCAGGTCTATGTAGTTCAGATAGCACTGTGGTATGATAGAGCTTCTCCTTCCCAGCTTTATATTAGAAGATGTAGCCTCACGTGGTGGGAAAAGCAAGATCCCAGTGGTCGATTCAGTGGTCATCCATAATTGGTGCTTCTGCTTTACTACTTGCCAAGTGGTCTTACCTCCTTCCAAGCTTGCCCCTTTAGGGTACCTGCCATGTGCAATCTATAAGTCTATGAAAATCATTTCTTGACTTGATGTGCCATTGAGTTGGGTTCCATCTGCTGTTTTAACTGTGTATTTTGCTGCTGTTGCCCCTGGAGCTAAGGCTGTTATCACCTGGGCATATGGCTGAGTTTGTAAATGAGATGTTTGAGTAGGAACCTGGATGAGAATGACATTTGTCTCTTCTTCTCTTTCACTGGGTACTTCCAACCTTAACACCATCTTTACTGGTATTTGGTTGCAATGATTGTGTAAACATTTTCATGCATTACAGCCTTCCTTGTCTGAAGTAGGCTGAGGCAAAATGAGCTTACAGGAGGAGGGTGTGGTTTCCTGGCTGAGGACTGACCTCTCTAGGCACCGAAACAGGCACAGCTCTTCTTCAGGAACCTCTGACAGGATGTGGTGTGGGTTTTGATGAATACCTTGTGGCAGTGCTCCCTCAGGCAATTGATCTGCGGTTTGTAGAATGCAGTTATGGAACACTGCCATGGCAGAGGGGCCATGTTCATGGATTTACTGTCTCTGGGGGCAAAACAGCAGATACTAGATGAATGTTTCCTCCTTTCCTTCAATGAGGTCCGCCTTTTGGTCTGTTGGTAACACGTCTTCCAGCTGATTCTCCCACTGTTCGCAATGCTCACCTGAGGTAATGATTTTGGATCATGATGCCCTGTCTGACAATCTGTACAGGCTCTATGGTCAATGAGGTTACGAGGGCTGAAAAGACAGACCATGTACAGTGCTCCACTGTTTTTTGGCAAGGTTCGCCCTGTAGAAATGATTCATACCATACATACAGACAGAGGTATTGGGGTGTGTATCCGATGTGTTTTATTGCACATCAGACCCAGACACTCTCAGCCATTTTAAGATTAATTTTTTTATATAATAATTTTTATTGCAATTTTTCATTGTAACCATAACAACAGACATTGTGACAAGGTTATTACATTTTTCAACATCTGTGAGTGCTAAGGCAAGCATAACAACCCAACTGAAGGTTCAGTGGTAGATATTTGACATTTGTTAATTTACCTTTACTGATTACAGTCTCTTAGTGATGTAGGTCTCTAATTATGACTCTGTAGCAGTATCTCCATTATCATTTGCATTGTTTGCTTCTTCTGTATGCTCCATATTTTTGGGCGTTTTTGGGGACAACCACTGGTCTCGCAGAAATCTCATTTTCCAGGACCAGACCAAGTCTGATGACTGTTTACTAAGCTTTTGTGAATTTATCGTAGTCTAATATGTTAGGAAAGTCATTTGGGGATTCAAGTCAATTGAGTGGACGAGGTTTAGTTGGGGGAGAGGATGTAGCCTTACGGCTAGAGCGGTAGACGTCAAAGCTGGGGAACCTGGTTCAAGTCTCGACAACGACGCTCAACACCCTGTGATTCTGGGCAAATCACTTAATCTCCCCATGCCTAATCAAAAATTATTGTGTCCTCATGTAACGTAACTGGTGCTATGTAAAGCGCTCTGATACCCGATATCTTCAGGTCTAGTTCGCAGAAAAGTGTTAGCTACTACCTCTCAGAAGGGACACACAACACAAAATGGCCAGATCATGTGAAGAAAGTTGCTCCCTTCAGTTTGGTGTCTAAGGCATGTCAGGTCGGGGCTACATTGAATCTGCCATAGGCGATGTGGGCTATGGACTACAAGTGGCTCCGTTGGATAGAATCAAAACAATTTCTTTTGCAAGCAAAATAGTTTCAAAATATATTTAAGAAGAAAACGACATATATTAATCAAATTAAACCTTGTCTGGCACACCAAATATGAACAGACCTCTTTATCTATAATGTCAGAGATGACTATCTTTATATTTATATTATATGTTAAATGATTACGTTTTTCTAAAAGGCTGACGGACAAATAAAAACATATACAAATATAAATAGTGACTGATGTGACAATTAGTGAACTAAACCACAGTGATATCAAATTCATAAAACAACACAAACATAAATACACATGATCTCTGTCCTCAACAATAACCAGCAGAGTCCATGAATATGACATGAGAGAACACTACATCGACGTTTAGACCCCGATGTCAGTGTGATTTAAGAGTCATCAAGTGGGGTCTTTCTCAGGAAAAGATAAAAGCTGGTGTCAGCCTCCAGTTTAGTATGTAACAACAAGAGGAGGGACAATAGGGCTTTTTTCAGGTCCAGCATACGTGCCCAGGGCAATGTGTATAAAGATGGGTATGCAGTTACTAAGGGTGAGGAGACATATAAGGTCAGCGAGTACTAGGTTCGATATGTAGGTTCAATAAGTGAATAAGAGATTCCGGCGGCGAGGGTAGGTGAGCCTGCACACAATCTCTGGATTTCCGGACACTAACTGTTGGTGTCCCTTTTGTTCCGCCGGAAATTGATGAGGCCATACTATTTAGGCCCTTAGGTTCCATGACATCAGTGGGACATTGCCCACTGTATTACGATGTGGGAGGTAGGTTTTCCCCTCTCATTTTGTGTAGATAGCATTTGATACCCTGGTCCTGATGAATTCCCCATGATCTTACCGACAACAGAGGCAAGAAACATGTCGACCGAATGAGAGTAGGACGTAGGCATCTAGGCACTTAACCCTTAGCTTTACGCCACTCTATTGACTTTTAATCAGGCAATTTACCTACCAGAATAAATACAATTCAAGGAATAATTGACCTGTTTTAACTCACTTACACTACCTCTACACTACTGGGCCCCTCACCCTCAGTGCACCAAATGGCAGGGACAAAAGATCTCCGACAAAGAACCCCATTTATGGGAGCTCGTCAGGCATTGCAGCGCCAGCCCGACGAGAAGCAAACCCAGATGATGAAGCATGACACCTAGCTTGTTGGGTGTGTGAGGGCTCCAGTTCAAAAGAGCCTCCAGTTTAGACCATGAACTGACTCCTCTAACAGTGGTAGGAACAAACGGTAATCAGGGTACAAGAGTTCCACATGAATCAAAGGGCCGGTCCCTGCCTGAAATGGTCCTTTGTTTCAGACCTGCGTATGCGAAGCCGTGACCACTAAGGGTTTTTAACCATGGCAGTCATGAACGATATGCAAATCTCGTTTTATATATATATATATATATATATATATATATATATATATATATATATATGTATTCACTTAAAAAACCATAGGTTTCACACATGTTACAAATATGGCATTCTATATTATTTGTCGAACTTTCTAATTGCTAACCTGCAACAATGTAATTATTTTTATAATTGTATGCGACAACTTTATTTGCATATACGCACACACACTTGTGTAACATTTTAGCCTTTGCAGGTTTTGGTGTGATCATGCCACAATGTTCTAATTGTTTTGGTCAATGCCTCTTATTTAATTGAAAGCACAGTGTTCTTTTGTTATAATTTTCAATCAATGTTGCGTCAATGTCGCCATTTAACATAGACTTAACTGGGAAAAAAACACTTTCTATGTCTATGACGGTGCCTTGCTTTTTGTATTTAAGTAGACACTATAGAGGGACCTGATGTAGTGAAGAAGACGGTTGTATCCGTCGAAACGCGTCAGGGCATCCTTTGGAAATAAATATTTCTTTGATTCATCATCCCACGGAGTCAGCGCCTGTCTTCGTATGTCTGCAGCACAGGACTGGTTTAAATATTGAGAGACTTTTCCGGAATCTCCACGCTGACCCGCCTCGTTCTGGTGCTCCTCGTTGCCGGAATCCGTTTGGTATATCTTTTTTTCAAGGAAAACGAAGAGCCCCCCGCAGCCGACATCCCGGGACCGGAGCGCGTTACAAGCCAGCTAACAGTGAGTGTCCTGCCTCTCGGGGACGCCGGAGGGCGGTCTGAGTTCCAGGTAAGCTCTCTTGTATGTTGTGCCTAATAGCGTCTTTTCGTGTCCAGTAAGGTGGCTGATGGGAGAGGTAGTCCCGTAAGTGCCAAATACGGGCTGTGGGAATCAAAGAGACTCACCATTTCCGAGGATGGCCGAGGATTGGATAAGGGAGCGAGAGGCTGCAGCAGCGGACATTTTTAGTGACACATCTAGTACTACAACACAGTCTAACGCAAGCGGCGTACCGACAGCTCCGACAGGCAGCGACCTAAAACGACTCACAGCTGAACTTGAAAAACTACGGAAACACGAGGTTTCCAAGTGGTGGGAATGTACATCTCTGAAACGTTACCTCGATGTGGGCCGTATCCCCAGGGGGCTGAGGATCCTTGTAGCACCCACTTATGAGAATCCAGATCCGGCAATGTTACAGGAATGGGCAGAAAATAACGCGCAATCCTCAAGGAACATGTTACAAATCTTAATCAAATATGCCACCACCGACAGAGAGAAAATAATGGTCAGAATTGAAGAAATTCTTAATGAACTGAAGAAATTGGACCAGGAGGAAGTTAATAAAAATCTTGAAGAAATTAAAGCAAGAGTAATGAAGCATGGACAAGCCATCAAAGAACGCAAAGCCGTGAAGTTTCAACGCGACAGAAATGACTATTTGCAGGGAAGGATTTATACTTTCTCGAGAAAGTTTGATAATATTCGCCGTCAACAAATGTCATCAGCCAGCACTAGCACAACAAGACCAGTGGTTCCCAGTGAATCCGAACTGAGCTCAGAACTAGAGTCGGACACTGAAGCAATGAGCAACATCTCCAATACTGGCAACGCGCCAACACCTGTAGAGGAATTTGGTTTTTTACGTATGGAGCGCATAATGAGTCTACGACCAAGACCTATGCGCCAAGATCAAATACCGAGAACACAAAGCCAAAAAGGAGACGAAGGAAAAACAGGAGATGGGGCAAGCGCTCCGCAAAGAACAAGCAAACCGTCATTCAGGAGGAACAGACGCAGATAGACATGAACAGCGACAACCGTAGTACAGTTATCAATCTTACTAATATGGCATTAACAAAAGAAGAAGAAAGCATCCTTTCCCTTGGCCTGTCATTTTGCACTGACACTAACTTTGATTATACACAAACCAGGATTGATCTATATAACTTCACTCGGTCATTAAAATTACGCAAATATTTCTTCACCAGCTCTAACACCACCACTGAAGCACCAGATGAGACATCCATCACTTCACGTTCTGAAGGACTGAATGTAGCTGACATGACCCTTCTCAGAGACATCACAGAATTGGCATCCGATCGTGAAACTTGCCCTATTACCACAACACAGGTGGCAATCAGCTCTGACTTAAACATTTTCGAATCTGTTCCGACACCCTTCAAACCCAAGTCTGTATTCACGCCACTTATGCCTAAGGATGGCATTGATATCTTTGCCGAGAGGGTAATCAAAGATTTAAAAGATTTGGCTTTAATGAGCAGCTGTGATTTTACCAAAAAGAAACACAACTTCAGGATTGAATACGCTAAAGTCATGAAGAAAATCAAAGACAGAACTGACATTGTTGTACGCTGTTCCGATAAAGGGGGAAACGTGGTTCTCTGGCCCATAGAAATGTACAATAAGGAGGCACTATCTCAATTACATGATAAAGAATGTTATACTCGTATCAGTACTACAGGCATAATCAGTGTAAAAGAGAAATACCATAAGTGTTTATACGATTGGAGATGTAGCGGTCTCATTTCAAAAGTTGAATTTGATTTTTTTAAAAATGATTACCCTGTCACGCCCCAATTATACCTCCTTCCCAAGATCCACAAGGACCCCCAGACCCCCCCAGGCAGGCCGATTATATCTGCAATTGGCAGCCTATTTGAAAATACCAGCAGATTTATAGACCATTTTTTGCAACCTTTTGTTAGAGAACTTCCTGCCTATATTCAAGATACGGGCGATTTCCTAGCAAAAATTTACGACCTAGCCTGGCATGATGATTATGTACTTATGACTCTCGATGTACAAAGTTTGTACACGAGTATCAGACACAGAGACGGCCTGAATGCACTCAATCATTATTTAGGCACCAGACCCATAGGGTTACATCACCATACACTCATGCTTTTACACATGGCTGAGTGGTGTCTGGATAACAATATATTCATTTTTGACAGGCTTTTATACAAACAAGTCCAGGGAACTGCCATGGGTACCTGCTTTGCCCCCAGCTATGCTAATTTGCATATGGGCTGGTGGGAGGAGCAGGTACTCAGGAAAAGTCATGATACTATCTTCCAGAACAATGTCATTCTATACAAAAGATATATAGATGACATTTTTATTTTATGGAAAGGTACCGAACAGAGTGCCATCGACTTTGTGTCTGTTATTAATGAGAATTCATTAAACCTGAAGTTTACCAGTGCCACCAGTAAGGAGTCCATCTGTTTTTTAGACTTGGAATTGTATATAGAAAATCAACATATACAATCACGAACATTTAGGAAACCAACCTCTGGCAATGCCATCCTTCATGCCAGTAGTTTTCACCCACGTAATCTTATTAGCAGCATCCCTTATGCTGAATGCCTAAGGATGAAATGTAACTGCAGTACCCCAGGCAGTCTTAAGAATTCCACAGACAGTCTGTTTCAACGCCTAAAAAACAGAGGTTACGACACCATAACATTAAGCTCAGCAAAACACAAGTGTGATAAATTCCAAAGGGAAGATTTGATCTTCAGGGACAGTGAAAAACCTACACACAAGATAGCTGAGAATACCCCGCGACTTATCACTGGTTATAACACCTACCACATGAATCTGAGAAAAATTCTTTACAGACACTGGCCTCTAGTACGTGGTGACCCTACAATAGGCCCCACGTGCCAAAACTTTCCCCAAGTGACCTTTAGAAGAGCCAAAAGTATGCAACAGGAACTGGTCATCAATGCACCCACATTCACCAAGGGAGGTACATGGCTTAAACCACAGAGAGGCTTTCAGAAATGTTCTAAATGTAAAGCCTGTAAATACGGAGTGAACACCAGATCTGCCCCTCTTCCTTTCAGAAAAACTCCTTTTGAAATCAGGGGCAGTTTTTCTTGCAAAACTGATTTTGCTGTATATGTCCTTCGCTGTACCTGCAACAAAACATATGTAGGAAGCACCATACATCCCGTACATGTCCGGATATTGCAACATCTAAGGGCCATCACAAATGATGACCAGTCATATCCGGTAGCGAGGCACATCAACTCACAGCACGATGGCAAAATAGATGACTTATCCTATTTTGTCATTGACAGCATTCCTAAAAATATAAGGGGAGGGAACAGGCAATTACGTCTGAGACGATTAGAATCCAGATATATCATACTTCTGGACAGTAAGATCCCCAATGGTATAAACGCTGACGAAGCGTTAAATGTACATCTTTAGTATAATCACTATGAATGTCCACTAGCTGTGTATGTATCTCGCTCCTGTATTCCGATCCGTCACATTGGTTCTCTTTTTTTGTTATAATCCTTTTTTATCTTCAAGGCACCCTTAATTGTTAATTTCTCTTCTTATATTTTTTGGAACACTCTGTATGTCGGCCCACTTGGGCTCAATTAACGAACATGTTACAAATATGGCATTCTATATTATTTGTCGAACTTTCTAATTGCTAACCTGCAACAATGTAATTATTTTTATAATTGTATGCGACAACTTTATTTGCATATACGCACACACACTTGTGTAACATTTTAGCCTTTACAGGTTTTGGTGTGATCATGCCACAATGTTCTAATTGTTTTGGTCAATGCCTCTTATTTAATTGAAAGCACAGTGTTCTTTTGTTATAATTTTCAATCAATGTTGCGTCAATGTCGCCATTTAACATAGACTTAACTGGGAAAAAAACACTTTCTATGTCTATGACGGTGCCTTGCTTTTTGTATTTAAGTAGACACTATAGAGGGACCTGATGTAGTGAAGAAGACGGTTGTATCCGTCGAAACGCGTCAGGGCATCCTTTGGAAATAAATATTTCTTTGATTCATCATCCCACGGAGTCAGCGCCTGTCTTCGTATGTCTGCAGCACAGGACTGGTTTAATATATATATATATATATATATATATATATATATATATGTATTCACTTAAAAAACCATAGGTTTCACACATGTAATAGTTAGGTGGATATTTCACTCGTAAAAAAACAATGAAATTCCCCCGTTATAGTTAGTTCAGATAACTATAACTCGCGCGCCCGCAATCCACTGCTCATGACGTCACATATTACATCACTCATGACATGGTCAGTGGCATCACTGATGACATCATCCTTGTCATAGAGTGGCGGTCGCGCGAGTTATAGTTATCTGAACTAACTATAACGGGGGAATTTCATTGGTTTTTTACGAGTGAAATATCCACCTAACTATAACATGTGTGAAACCTATGGTTTTTTAAGTGAATTTGCAAGGTTTTTTAAATGCTAATTCCTAACTATAACGTGTGTGAAACCTATGGTTTTTTCAGTGAATTTGTACGTTTTTTTAAATGCTAAGTTATGTACGTATTATTATTTTTTTTATATATTTATTTTACAATAAACTAAGTATTACATTTTTTTTTTTTTAGTTTTTCACCGTGCGCGCGCGATGCGCGCACCCCCGCGATTTAAAAAAAAATTTATTATTTTACATTTTCTGCCTTCGGGGTCCTTCAGGGACCCCCTGACAAAGGCTTGGGGGTCAGGAACTCTCTACCCTGCCCCCTTTTCACGTTCGCCACCTTCCTTTTTCAGTCTCGCACTGGAAACAAACAAAATGGCGGCCGACACTTCCTGATTTCGACCGATTCGAACGTTGACTAACATGTAACCACCAATCAGAATTACGCTCGCGCACGTTAGGGTGCTCGCACGGTGCGCGGCTATAGATATGTATATGCTTTTAATTGCTATTTTCTCAGGAACTACTGAACAGATTGACACCAGACCTGCAAAAGGCACTTCCCTGACCTGAGGACTACCTCTCTGCCAAATTTCAAGTAATTCTGTTCAGCCGTTCGGGCTGTACCTTCGACTAAAGGTCCTATGGAAAAATGCGTGGGGAAAACGCGTTTTGGGACCCCCCTTTTTTCTCGGCCCCCGCTTGACGAATCACCCCGAGACTTTCAGGGTAGGAGCTGAGCGGAGCGCCCCATTAGTTTTGAAAATTTGGCGAGGATTCGTCAACCGGCGCCAAAGTTATTCAAAATAGAATTTTCAGATTTCCTATGGAAACACGGTCCTAACTATAACTGTCTACTGGCGACCGCCAGTAGATTATATATATATTGTTGTTCGGCTGTGAGGTTTCACCGTGACAGGATTTCCATTCCTGTTTTAAGAGCCCGCCCTGCAGGGTCGGAGCCCCCAGTAAAATGGAACCTTTTGGAAGCATCTGATTGAGGGGGATGACCCGCTTTCCGCAATTCCAGCAAGTACACGATTTTCGCTGCCATTTGGAATCAGTGGGAGAAAGGGAGAGGAGGAATGCTTTCCTCTTGCAACTTCGTGGCTTCAGCACAAGATTAAAAGCGTTGCAGCATTTGGAGGCACTATGCATTAATAATCAAAAGACTGCACCGTTTGGGAACCGTATATTATTGTGACATTGGGGAGTATCAACGCTATTTCAGCTTAAAAGAATTAAGACCAGTGCACGAGAGAGGATACCCACCAGGTGCACTCTGGGGCCTGCAGTCACCAGCACGGACTAAGGGCACATGACCACTTGGAGCTAATTAACACACTCACCTGTGATCAAGGCAGAGACATGCTGAAACGCGTAAGGACTACGAGTGTGGTGTATGCTGCAGCGCAGACGTTCATTAAAGTCAGCTTTTGCCTTAAACCGGAGTTGGGCTCTATTGTTGTTCGGCTGTGAGGTTTCACCGTGACAGGATTTCCATTCCTGTTTTAAGAGCCCGCCCTGCTGGGTCGGAGCCCCCAGTAAAATGGAACTTTTTGGAAGCATCTGATTGAGGGGGATGACCCGCTTTCCGCAATTCCAGCAAGTACACGATTTTCGCTGCCATTTGGAATCAGTGGGAGAAAGGGAGAGGAGGAATGCTTTCCTCTTGCAACTTCGTGGCTTCAGCACAAGATTAAAAGCGTTGCAGCATTTGGAGGCACTATGCATTAATAATCAAAAGACTGCACCGTTTGGGAACCGTATATTATTGTGACATTGGGGAGTATCAACGCTATTTCAGCTTAAAAGAATTAAGACCAGTGCACGAGAGAGGATACCCACCAGGTGCACTCTGGGGCCTGCAGTCACCAGCACGGACTAAGGGCACATGACCACTTGGAGCTAATTAACACACTCACCTGTGATCAAGGCAGAGACATGCTGAAACGCGTAAGGACTACGAGTGTGGTGTATGCTGCAGCGCAGACGTTCATTAAAGTCAGCTTTTGCCTTAAACCGGAGTTGGGCTCTATTGTTGTTCGGCTGTGAGGTTTCACCGTGACAGGATTTCCATTCCTGTTTTAAGAGCCCGCCCTGCAGGGTCGGAGCCCCCAGTAAAATGGAACTTTTTGGAAGCATCTGATTGAGGGGGATGACCCGCTTTCCGCAATTCCAGCAAGTACACGATTTTCGCTGCCATTTGGAATCAGTGGGAGAAAGGGAGAGGAGGAATGCTTTCCTCTTGCAACTTCGTGGCTTCAGCACAAGATTAAAAGCGTTGCAGCATTTGGAGGCACTATGCATTAATAATCAAAAGACTGCACCGTTTGGGAACCGTATATTATTGTGACATTGGGGAGTATCAACGCTATTTCAGCTTAAAAGAATTAAGACCAGTGCACGAGAGAGGATACCCACCAGGTGCACTCTGGGGCCTGCAGTCACCAGCACGGACTAAGGGCACATGACCACTTGGAGCTAATTAACACACTCACCTGTGATCAAGGCAGAGACATGCTGAAACGCGTAAGGACTACGAGTGTGGTGTATGCTGCAGCGCAGACGTTCATTAAAGTCAGCTTTTGCCTTAAACCGGAGTTGGGCTCTATTGTTGTTCGGCTGTGAGGTTTCACCGTGACAGGATTTCCATTCCTGTTTTAAGAGCCCGCCCTGCTGGGTCGGAGCCCCCAGTAAAATGGAACTTTTTGGAAGCATCTGATTGAGGGGGATGACCCGCTTTCCGCAATTCCAGCAAGTACATGATTTTCGCTGCCATTTGGAATCAGTGGGAGAAAGGGAGAGGAGGAATGCTTTCCTCTTGCAACTTCGTGGCTTCAGCACAAGATTAAAAGCGTTGCAGCATTTGGAGGCACTATGCATTAATAATCAAAAGACTGCACCGTTTGGGAACCGTATATTATTGTGACATTGGGGAGTATCAACGCTATTTCAGCTTAAAAGAATTAAGACCAGTGCACGAGAGAGGATACCCACCAGGTGCACTCTGGGGCCTGCAGTCACCAGCACGGACTAAGGGCACATGACCACTTGGAGCTAATTAACACACTCACCTGTGATCAAGGCAGAGACATGCTGAAACGCGTAAGGACTACGAGTGTGGTGTATGCTGCAGCGCAGACGTTCATTAAAGTCAGCTTTTGCCTTAAACCGGAGTTGGGCTCTATTGTTGTTCGGCTGTGAGGTTTCACCGTGACAGGATTTCCATTCCTGTTTTAAGAGCCCGCCCTGCAGGGTCGGAGCCCCCAGTAAAATGGAACTTTTTGGAAGCATCTGATTGAGGGGGATGACCCGCTTTCCGCAATTCCAGCAAGTACACGATTTTCGCTGCCATTTGGAATCAGTGGGAGAAAGGGAGAGGAGGAATGCTTTCCTCTTGCAACTTCGTGGCTTCAGCACAAGATTAAAAGCGTTGCAGCATTTGGAGGCACTATGCATTAATAATCAAAAGACTGCACCGTTTGGGAACCGTATATTATTGTGACATTGGGGAGTATCAACGCTATTTCAGCTTAAAAGAATTAAGACCAGTGCACGAGAGAGGATACCCACCAGGTGCACTCTGGGGCCTGCAGTCACCAGCACGGACTAAGGGCACATGACCACTTGGAGCTAATTAACACACTCACCTGTGATCAAGGCAGAGACATGCTGAAACGCGTAAGGACTACGAGTGTGGTGTATGCTGCAGCGCAGACGTTCATTAAAGTCAGCTTTTGCCTTAAACCGGAGTTGGGCTCTATTGTTGTTCGGCTGTGAGGTTTCACCGTGACAGGATTTCCATTCCTGTTTTAAGAGCCCGCCCTGCAGGGTCGGAGCCCCCAGTAAAATGGAACTTTTTGGAAGCATCTGATTGAGGGGGATGACCCGCTTTCCGCAATTCCAGCAAGTACACGATTTTCGCTGCCATTTGGAATCAGTGGGAGAAAGGGAGAGGAGGAATGCTTTCCTCTTGCAACTTCGTGGCTTCAGCACAAGATTAAAAGCGTTGCAGCATTTGGAGGCACTATGCATTAATAATCAAAAGACTGCACCGTTTGGGAACCGTATATTATTGTGACATTGGGGAGTATCAACGCTATTTCAGCTTAAAAGAATTAAGACCAGTGCACGAGAGAGGATACCCACCAGGTGCACTCTGGGGCCTGCAGTCACCAGCACGGACTAAGGGCACATGACCACTTGGAGCTAATTAACACACTCACCTGTGATCAAGGCAGAGACATGCTGAAACGCGTAAGGACTACGAGTGTGGTGTATGCTGCAGCGCAGACGTTCATTAAAGTCAGCTTTTGCCTTAAACCGGAGTTGGGCTCTATTGTTGTTCGGCTGTGAGGTTTCACCGTGACAGGATTTCCATTCCTGTTTTAAGAGCCCGCCCTGCAGGGTCGGAGCCCCCAGTAAAATGGAACTTTTTGGAAGCATCTGATTGAGGGGGAGGACCCGCTTTCCGCAATTCCAGCAAGTACACGATTTTCGCTGCCATTTGGAATCAGTGGGAGAAAGGGAGAGGAGGAATGCTTTCCTCTTGCAACTTCGTGGCTTCAGCACAAGATTAAAAGCGTTGCAGCATTTGGAGGCACTATGCATTAATAATCAAAAGACTGCACCGTTTGGGAACCGTATATTATTGTGACATTGGGGAGTATCAACGCTATTTCAGCTTAAAAGAATTAAGACCAGTGCACGAGAGAGGATACCCACCAGGTGCACTCTGGGGCCTGCAGTCACCAGCACGGACTAAGGGCACATGACCACTTGGAGCTAATTAACACACTCACCTGTGATCAAGGCAGAGACATGCTGAAACGCGTAAGGACTACGAGTGTGGTGTATGCTGCAGCGCAGACGTTCATTAAAGTCAGCTTTTGCCTTAAACCGGAGTTGGGCTCTATTGTTGTTCGGCTGTGAGGTTTCACCGTGACAGGATTTCCATTCCTGTTTTAAGAGCCCGCCCTGCAGGGTCGGAGCCCCCAGTAAAATGGAACTTTTTGGATATATATATATATATATATATATATATATATATATATATATATATATATATATATATATATATATATATATATATATATATATATATATATATATATATATATATATATATATATATATATATATATATATATATATATATATATATATATATATATATATATATATATATATATATTATGCAAAAGTCTCGTAAATACGCTCTCAGGAAGGAAAGGCAAACACAATAGTCCCAGTAACCAGTTTAATGCACACGACGCGTTTCGGCAGAAGCCTTGTTCACGTGTGAGGTGCTAACAGTATCACACACTGATAAAGTTAACACGATCCAAATGAAAAATAAACATAGGACAATTTACACAGTGTAGAATGCAAACACGGCGGCCATTATTAAATGGGTAAATTACCCTTCTACACATAAGGAAACAAAACCATCCCCTGGCATACGGTTAAGATATATTCAAATAATGTACTATTTCACAGAGTACAAACCATCTATGTGTAGCCTGAGGAAGGAAAAAACAAATTAAACATCCATATATGTCAACCACATTGAATAGAGTATACACTTGTGCTGGAAGCATAAAGCCCAGGTAGGTATGCATGGCTGGACGTGGTAAGCACATAGTGTGCCTCAGTTAATAAACATATACCATCTGTACATTGTTCCGCAAATATAACGAAGTAGGTACATAAAATGTACCAGTTAAACCAGATTAGGCAAATGTACATGGCCGAACATGACAGAAGTGATAACATGTTAGACACAAAGTGTGTATAGTTTTCAAATAATGAGATGATGATGAGAAAAGATCGACAGAAAATGAGAGACAATCCACCCACGAGAGCGAGAGGACGGGGCCGGGGCAGAGGACAAGGAAGCGACGCAATAGAAAAAAGAGACTCAAGCAACGATGGGAGCACAGACAGAGGAAGGGGCGCCATGGGAAATCGAAGAACACGCTCCAACAGGAAATACTAATGGATAAGAACATGGTAAACAACCTGTCTAGTAGGCCCATTAGTGACTTGGATAAAAAAACTCTGTGTCTTGGCCTTTACTTTTGTCCATCTTCTCCCTTCAGCTATACGGATGCTAGAATCGATCTGTTCAAATTTGTCAGAAAATTAAAACTAAAAAAATGGCACAAACTCAAAAGGCTTAATCACACTCCGGCCAAGCAACACACTATCAGGTCTGATGATAATCTCACCATTGGGGATGTGGATACTCTCATTGCCTTAGCCACATTAGATAATGCCAATGAGATCACTAACGAAGATATCACCACTTCCCAAATCCTTGAGAATATGGAACTTGAACAAGGGGCATCGGCTAGGACAGAATTCAGGGAAAAATCAACTTTCATACCTACATTACCCCACGACAACATAGACACCTTCCATGACTGCACCACTCAGGCACTCATGGAGTTAAGACAAAAAAACAAGAAACAATCTAGGGATAACTTTAATAATTTGTCATTTAGCCAAAGACAAGCACTTAAAGCCCTTTATGATGACACTAGCATTGTAATCCGCCCTGCCGATAAAGGCGGCAAAATTGTGATTTTAGACAGAGAGGATTATATACAGGAAGCCTTAGGCCAGTTGAATGACATCAAATTCTATACACCCATCACTCAAGACATTTATGATCTTAGCATTACCAACTTATGGGACAAACTTGTCACCTGGAAAGATAAGGGACTGTTGGTGTGGGAAGAATTTTGCTACTTAAAAAATGATCATCCCAAACTTCCCATACTCTACCTACTTCCCAATTTACATAAAGACAGCACGAAACCACCTGGGCGCCCCATAGTTTCTTCTATTGGCAGTGTCAGCAAACATATATCTAAATACGTTGATCATTTTCTGAGAGATTTTGTTATTGAGCTGCCCAGTTATCTTAAAGACACAAAAGATTTTCTTTGTAAAATTGACAAGTTGAGTTGGAACACAAACTTTTTGTTCATTGTTCTTGACGTACACTCACTTTACACCATCATAGATAATCAACATGGGATGGAGGCATGTGAGCATTTTTTACAACAGAGACCGCTCAGATATCGAGAACACAGTAAGATGATTATGGAAATGATACACTTTTGTCTTAACAATAACATTATTTCATTCAATGGCGCCCTCTACAGGCAGATCAACGGTACTGCTATGGGCTCGTGCTTTGCGCCGAGCTTTGCTAATCTGTTTATGGGTTTTTGGGAACAAGAGATCTTTGGTAGTACCACACTGAAAAAAGATTTCCAACAGGTCATCATGTGGCTTCGCTACATAGATGACCTGTTTATCATCTGGATTGGCACTAAAGGGGACGCTGAGAGGTTCATTGAGAAACTCAATACCAACAAATATAACATCTTACTTACAGGTAACATCAGTGCGGAACGGACGGACTTCCTTGATGTTTGCTTGGAAATTAAACAGGGCCAGATCTGTACCTCCCTTTTTCGGAAGGCTACTGCGGGCAATAGTGTTTTACATGCCCTAAGTAGTCACCCGGAAGCGTTGAAATGGAGCATACCCTATGGGGAACTGCTCAGGGCCAAAAGAAACTGTAACAATGATAACTCGTATGTAGAAGAAAGGGACAACATCATTGAAAGATTCAAATATAGGGGTTATCCCAATTGGGTTCTTAATAAAGCCAAAGATCGGGCAGAACTTATTGAGAGAAAAGATACTCTATCTGATCCTATAGAGCCCCCTATTGATAAAGATTCGGATAACACTAGGATGATCCTTACATTCAATTCCGACTCACAAAAAATCAAACACATACTTGTCAAACACTGGGATATTCTGAAAATTTACAGTGTCCTGGGAAGCAGCACTCCCAATAGACCTACCATCACTTACAGACGTAACAAGAATATCCACGATCTTGTGGTCAGAAATGATATAACTCAATTTCCCACCACCACGAGTCATGGTCTAATTGGATTTTATCCATGTGGCCACTGTAAGGCGTGCAAGTATAGTAAGTTCAGAGGTACCCTGTCTTATAATGGCATAACTAAAAAGATCACACAATTCCTAACATGCAGTACCAGCTTTGTAATTTACGCAATAGAATGTCCCTGTAAATTATGGTACATTGGGAGTACCACCTGTCCAGCTAAAAAGAGGGTCTTGGAACATTTGAGAGCCATCACCAATCACGACCCCAAGTACCCCGTAGCACGCCACTTTGAAGAATTGCATTATTCCAATGTTTCTGATGTAAGTTTCACCATTCTTGAACATGTCCCCAGAAATCCTAGAGGTGGTGACAGGGTACTTTCTTTACGACAACGGGAGTCCAGATATATCATAGATTTTCAGACAAAAACTCCGGGGGGTCTGAACATGGATAAGGAGTTATCCATTCACCTCAAAGAGAGTTCATAAACAGTCTTTATCTATGTGACATCCGGTACAGGGCATTGCCTAATCCCTTGTGATGTATATACTAGTATGTAGGACTATGACTAGTCTTATGTCTCCTTTCTCTTACAGGCAATTTTGGGGTAGGGACAGGCTTTTTAGTACCTGTCTAATGTTGTTACTTAATGTATATATATAACTTTCTTGCTTCTTCAACTCCTTGTTAGGATGGGTAACAAATGTAATTTGTTTTTAACATTTCGTACTTTAACTGTCTTTTGTATTATTCTTTCTTACTTTTTTCACAGGAGAAAAGGAAGGGGCCCAATTTCACGTATTCACCAGCACGGACAACCTACCCTTTTCATCCGGTATGATAACACGCTTGGCACATCTTTATTCTATGCTGTCACCAGTAATGTTCCAGGTTGGCCATGTAGTTCTATATTGTGGAACATCTGTCTGACAAGTATGTCCTTCTCCTGTAAATTTTGTGCTTGAAAGACCTTCTCTTGTTGTCTTCCTGACATGGACTGGTCCTGTTACACTTGCACACACTATGTGCCTACTCTCGCTTAGCTACGCACTTAAGCTAATAAGTCATGGACTGTATTTGAAAACTATACACACTTTGTGTCTAACATGTTATCACTTCTGTCATGTTCGGCCATGTACATTTGCCTAATCTGGTTTAACTGGTACATTTTATGTACCTACTTCGTTATATTTACGGAACAATGTACAGATGGTATATGTTTATTAACTGAGGCACACTATGTGCTTACCACGTCCAGCCATGCATATCTACCTGGGCATTATGCTTCCAGCACAAGTGTATACTCTATTCAATGTGGTTGACATATATGGATGTTTAATTTGTTTTTTCCTTCCTCAGGCTACACATAGATGGTTTGTACTCTGTGAAATAGTACATTATTTGAATATATCTTAACCGTATGCCAGGGGATGGTTTTGTTTCCTTATGTGTAGAAGGGTAATTTACCCATTTAATAATGGCCGCCGTGTTTGCATTCTACACTGTGTAAATTGTCCTATGTTTATTTTTCATTTGGATCGTGTTAACTTTATCAGTGTGTGATACTGACAGCACCTCACACGTGAACAAGGCTTCTGCCGAAACGCGTCGTGTGCATTGAACTGGTTACTGGGACTATTGTGTTTGCCTTTCCTTCCTAAGAGCGTATTTACGAGACTTTTGCATACTTTGGATTGCCTTTCCGGAACGCTCCACCAGAGAATACGCCACCCTTCGAGGGTCCCAGCGTTCCAGTAGGAGCTGCTTTGCCTAAGGATATATATATATATATATATATATTATCTACTGGCGGTCGCCAGTAGATAGTTATAGTTACAACCTAGTTTCCATAGGAAATCTCAAAATTCTATTTTGAATAACTTTGGCGCTGGTTGACGAATCCTCACGAAATTTTCAAAACTAATGGGGCGCTCCGTTCAGCTCCTACCCTGAAAGTCTCGGGGTGATTCGTCAAGCGGGGGCCGAGAAAAAAGGGGGGTCCCAAAACGCGTTTTCCCCATGCATTTTTCCATAGGACCTTTAGACACCGCTACAGCCCGAACGGCTGAACAGAATTACTTGAAATTTGGCAGAGAGGTAGCCATAAGGTCAAGGAAGTGCCTTTTGCAGGTCTGGTGTAAATCTGTTCAGTATTTCCTGAGAAAATAGCATTTAAAAGCATATCAATATCTATACGCGCGCACCGTGCGCGCACTGTGCGCGCACCCTGCCGTGCGCGAGCGCAATTCTGATTGGTTGTTAGATGTCAGTAAACATTCGAATCGGTCGAAACCAGGAAGTGTCGGCCGCCATTTTGTCTCTCGCAGTCTGAGGGGGTGAAAATCAAAGGTGGAGAACGTGAAAAGGGGGCAGAGTGGACAGTTCCTGACCCCCTAGCCTTGGTCATGGGGTCACAGAAGGACCCCCAAGGGAAAAAAAACATTTTTTTTTTTTTTAAATCGCGAGGTGCGCGCTCCCTGCGCGCACTGCGAACCGTGGGCGCTCGGTGCGCAAAGCGCACCGAATGCCCACAGAGCGCGCACGGTGCGCCCACGGTGTAAAACCTGAAAAAAATAAATAAATAAATAAAAACATAACTTAGCATTTAAAAAACCTTTGAAATTCACTGAAAAAACCATAGGTTTCACACACGTTATAGTTACGAATTAGCATTTAAAAAACCTTGCAAATTCACTTAAAAAACCATAGGTTTCACACATGTTATAGTTAGCTGGACATTTCACTCGTAAAAAACCAATGAAATTCCCCCGTTATAGTTACTGCAGGCAACTATAACTCACGCGACCGCAATCCTCTGCTGATGACGTCAGATATTACATCACTGATGACATATGTGTCTTTCTGAAAAATAAATATTTGTAATATATGTATAGCTAAAGATTAATAGAAGAAGACATGGGTAAATAAGTGTCTAAATACAGTGATGTAATATCGACGTCATCAGCAGAGGATTGCGGTCGCGTGAGTTATAGTTGCCTGCAGTAACTATAACGGGGGAATTTCATTGGTTTTTTACGAGTGAAATGTCCAGCTAACTATAACATGTGTGAAACCTATGGTTTTTTAAGTGAATTTGCAAGGTTTTTTAAATGCTAATTCGTAACTATAACGTGTGTGAAACCTATGGTTTTTTCAGTGAATATATATATATATATATATCTCCACGGGCATCCACACCCGCTCGCAGATGGTGCCTGTAATCCAAGTTGTTGGTGATGCACTTCGCGTCCTGTATATGTGCAACTCCTGCATCTTGATCCTCCTCAACCTATCTGCAGTGTTCGATACCATAAATCACTGCATGCTTCTTAATACTCTTAAAACCCAGGTGGTCATTGATGGAGAGTGCTCAAATGTTTAAAGTCATATTTC
This sequence comes from Triturus cristatus, assembly GCF_964204655.1. Classification (NCBI taxonomy): domain Eukaryota; kingdom Metazoa; phylum Chordata; class Amphibia; order Caudata; family Salamandridae; genus Triturus; species Triturus cristatus. The sequence goes on from NC_140592.1 coordinate 841,393,570, forward strand.
ACAAACAGATTGCAGAGACAAAAAACTGATCCATGCTTCTCAAACTGGTTGCCTGAACACAAGAGCACCCTCAGAGATTGAGCATTAGCCCCACCTTATTTAAAATGTACATCTAACCGTGAGTTACACTAAAAAACTCAGACATCCTCTATAATCAATATGCGGATGATACTCAACTGTATTTAAACATCTCCTCTCCAAATGACATTTTTCACGTTGCTATTACTCTGAACCTTGCTTAAGACTGAATGACTGGTACCATTTAAAACGTAATCCTTCACAAACAAAATGTCTTAATTTCCTTTTCCCAGTCTCTTTTACCCATTCAGTCCTAAATGCATTCCATCAACATATTCAACTGAAAACCCCCTGTAGTGTTTTACTATATGCTGCCAGTTGGCATCATTCAAATTCTGTTGTGAAATGCCTGATGATGTCAAGTGGAATGGGATCACTCAGATAACAGTTACTGGCAGCTGATGGCTGAGGTGGAATAAAGTACCTGCTTACCTGCACACAGAGAAGTCTCCTTGTTATTGATTGCCTGGACTTTACACTGGTGATAAGTTGCAGCTTGCGACCACCTTAACATAGATATGTAAAGGGATATGGATAGATGAACGCTCCTGGATATGTTCTGGAGTAGCAGTGAACATCACTGGAGTCACTGCAGGAACTACCCGAGCCTTTTGAGGTGGACGCTGTTTTGGAGAACGGGCAACGCAAGATGTTAGCTGGATAGGGGATTGATGGTTTTGTCTTTGGAATTCGTGTTCAGCGGTATCCATCAGTGCCTTTAGAGGTAGCGAGAGCACTGGGGGCAGATCATGTTCAGTGGCATACATCAGTGCCTTCAGAGGTAGCCAGAGCCTTGCGGGCAGACAGTAAAGTGGAGCATGCTCAGCCTTTGTACCCAATTTCCCATTAAAAACTTGCAATGTGTTTATTCGGAAGCCATTTTAGAAAATTGGTATGCTTCACACCCAATTTCTGATAGAAAGACACACTGTGGTTGGCTGGCGGGCATCTTGGCTCAATGGGAAGCCTCACTATTTACATGCCAAATCGGCCCTCGAAAGAACTTTGCGTAGTTTTTGGTACCCATCTTGAGTTGGGCTCAATGTCACTGATTAATATTTCAGCTATGTGTCAGTTTGACTCCAATGTTTAGTACAGCCTGTTTTTAAGGTGACAGGCACCCCACCCCATCTTTGAAAGAGTTTTGGTTTGATCAGGGACAAGCACATAATATCAATGCCTGTGTTCTGTTCCACAGATTCAAGAACACCTGACTTGACTATCTAGATGCGTACTGCTTCACTTCAAATCAAGGTACTGTATTATGGTAATCTTCAGCCTGTCACTTTTTTCTGAAATCGAATTGTCACAGTAATAGGCACACTTCCTATTTTCAAAAAATGAAAACTAAAATTTTCAGCGTGACTAGGATTGCTGACTAGATTTAGGATGTTTACATAGATGTCAAAAGATCCACTGGAAATTTTTGTGTTAGTTTGGAGTTGTTCGAATTCAGTGACCGCTTATACATCTTTACAGTTAAACAGCTACATAGTTGCTATAAAAAAAGTAAAACAACTCCTCCACCATTTTTTTAAGCAGCCATGGAGCTCCACCCATAAGATGTAGTAAGTGGAAGAAAATGTTTGGGCATTATGCCAGGGTTTGTGACCCAAACCTTAATTTATAACAAAAATACTCTTTGCTGATGCATTGCCTACATGGGTCAGAAAGTTCTAGAGACCCTGCGGGAGTTGAGTGCAGAAGAACAAAGGAACCTATATGAATATGAAATTTGCTTGCTCCATCATGTTCGTTATTATCCTCAGAGAGTCAGTACTGTCATGGAAAGAAACCATTTCGGCTTCAGAGAAAAAAAACAGGAGTTAGTTTGTTACCAGTCTAAGGAGTTCCTGTCTCAAGATACAGTTGACAATGATTTACAGAAATTGATAGATCAAGGGGTGATTGAACCTGTGAGGCTACTGAATGGTTAGCTCCAATAGTTGTTTCCAAAAAGAGCAATGGGAACATTTGAATATGTGTAGACCTCCGGTCTCTCAATAGAGAGGTGTTACGCTCTCCAAGACAGGAGCGGACGCACAGGATGCGTGAAGTCGACATGGGCTTCGCGCCCACAAAAACTACAATTCCCAAGCATCGCTTCCGGGTGGACGCGCACGCAGGCTGATGACGCACCTATCCGGAAGCCATTTAGGAGGGGCGACGGCAGCCGTCAGCGTTGCGGATTCAGTGTTCCGGATAGTCTGTTGAGACGAGGATCAGCGCCTACGCACTCGGACGCCTAATATTGACGCTGCTGAGAAAGGGCGGTAAGGGTGACGGTGTCACCACTATCAAGGGAGGGGGGAACGTGCAAGACATTATTGTGCCCCAGCTGGTGTAGCAGGTGATTGGGATATGCGTTGTTGACCTGGGTCATGGTGCTGGATGGAAACGGAAGTTCTCCAACATATTCTGAGTACATGAGAGCTGAACTTTAAATCTCATTAGAGCCCTGCTGGTGTGCTAAGGAAACACTAGTACTCTGTGTTGAATACTGCTGGGGGATGTTTGCGTGGAGTGTTATTTCACAAGACCACGTGATCCACCGAAAGGACGCTGGGCATGAGGAAAATGCCCTGATTGCATAAAAGTTATTTACGTTGTTATTGCCTGCATATATCGTATGTGCCGTGGTGCTCTTGCTTTCTCTCCTAGCAGGGGTTTGGTGTGAGAGAGGCTCAACCGCCACTGTGATGCCCTTACTACACGGATACTGGTGGGTACGGAGTCTATACATGTGTGTGTAGGGGTGTGTGTGTAAGCGTGGCAGTGCAGTGTCATATTTACCGTGGGTGTTTTTGTCTTGGTTATGTTACATGCACAGGATCCGGCATACGTGATTCTCACAGCATAAGCCTGCTTTCAAGACAGCCAGTTGTATTTTCCTTTACAGGTATATACTGCATTGTATAGGGTTTTTGGGGGTTACTAGTTTCAAAACGAGGAAGACAGAATAGTTGGTAATCTTGTTTTGTTTTTTGCTTGTAGGTCTCCCTCCCCGCTGTCCCCATCCTTTCCTTCCCTCGCTTAATCATTCTTACCCTCTGCGCTGTTACAGCATCAGAGAGTGGAGCGATTGAGAGGTGGACCCATTTGAGCAACGCACCGATCCTGGGAGTTTGGAATAAAACCTTGACAAGAGGTTATTGTAGATAGGTTACCCTTCCCACCACTGTTGAGATGCTATTCAGTTTGGCTTCAGCAAAGTATTTGACCATGTTGGAAATGGCCCTTTTTGCAGGGTTATCCCCAAACTTTTTGCTTCTTCCTCCTTTATTTTTTCTGACCCGTGGTTGTTGGCAATAGGACTCTGGGCCCTTTACCACTGCTGATCAGTGCTAAAGTGCATATGCTCTCTGTATAAATTGTTATATTGATTGGTTATCCCTTATTGGCATATTTGTTTCACCTGTCAGCCCCTAGTAAAGTGCACTGAGTGTGCCAGGGCTGGTGATTCAAATGCTACTAGTGGGCCTGCAGCACTGATTGTGCCACCCACAGGAGTAGCCCTAAAATGGTGTCACAGGCCTGCCACCGCAGTGCCTGGGTGCAGTTGCTAACTGCCATGCTGACCTGACCAGTGTCCACACTGGCCAGGCCTAACCCTTCCCTTTCTGTACACATTGGACACCCCTATGGAAGGCCCTAGGGACCCCCCCCCTGGGCAGGGTGCAGTGTATGTGAAAGGTAGAGCATATATTGGTGTAGGTGACATGCTCTGGTAGTGAATTAAGCCATTTTAGTTTTTCACTATTAAAGGCTATCTTGCCCATAGGCTATAATGGGGAATGCTGAGTATAATGTTTACCTGCATATCTTCCCATAGGAGCAAGATAGAAAGCTAAAGTCTGGTATCCCTGAATTCAGAATTTAATAACACATATTTTAGGAAGGATGGTTTTTAAATCCTGTGTGTGAAAACAGCACTTGTTAGAAAGTGGCTGTTTTCCTTTTCTGCCCTTTCTGTGTGCCTTGGCCTGTTTGTGAATTGACTGTCTGGTTTGTGAGTGACAGGAACAGGGGTGACTCCAAAAGGCTGGATGAGTCAGCCCAGGGCTGAATAGGGAAATTCCCCTGTAGATGGGTGGGAGGAGTAGCACCTGGGCCTGAATAGGGCTGTGCCTGCCTTCCACAATGCTGGCTCCACCCCCTGCTGGTCGGCTGACGGCCCTGCCCCTCTCTCTCAAAGGAAAGAAGAAACCAAGTAAACAGAGTGCTCCAGGACTAGCCAGAACTGGTTCTGACTAGGCCAAGGCCCCTCTGCCCTCAGAGGACAAAGGATTTTGGGGTATAAGTATTGAGACCCAGACTACAGAAAATTAGATCATTCTGGAATCAAGAAGGAACCTCTGCCAAGGAGAAAGCTGAAAGACTGAAGAGGAAGGACTGTCCTGCTGTGTGTTTGTGGGCTGAGCTGCAGTTGCTTTGCTGCCAAGGAGAGGGGAAGGACTTTGCTGTTGCTATGTCCCCTTGCTTGAAGAGATCTCCAAGGGCCTGAGAAGAGCTGGCCTCCTGTTAAGAAGTCCCAGGAACAAAAGGACTTCACCCCCAGATTCCCCCTGAACTCTGCTGAGTGAGTTCTGCCCTTCCTAGAGTGCTTGATCCAATTGTGGGGCCTCTGGAAGTTGTGCCTGCTGTTGGGAAGCTGACCAAGAAGAAAGAAGCAAAGGATCTACACTTTTTCACGCACAGCCAGCTTAGTGAGAACATTTCTGTCGCTCCGCTTGTTAGCGGGCAAAATTTTATCGCGGCGAATATCGTCGCAGAGCCTGCTGCCGCTGAGCCGGATCATCGCTGGAGAAATCGTCGCCCCGCTCATTAGCGGGCCGAATTTCGTCGCTGCAAACATCATCGCAGAGCCAGCCCAGATCCCCGCTCCGCTCGTTAGCGGGCAGAATTTTATCGCTGCGAACATCGTCGCAGAGCCTGCCGCCGCTGGGTGAGATCGTCGCAGAGCCAGCCAAGATCATCACACCACTCGTTAGCGTGCAGAATTTTATCGCTGCGAACATCGTCGCAGAGCCAGCCAAAATCCTCGCACCGCTCGTTAGCGTGCCAAATTTTATCGCTGCGAATATCGTCGCAGAGCCAACCCAGATCATCGTTGGTGAAATTGTCGCCCCGCTCGTTAGCGGGCCAAATTTTGTCACATCGTGCCTTAGCGAATAAATTTCTACCGGAAAAGCTACGCCTTGGAATCCATACAAGGATCGTCTCACTCCCCATACAGACCGGATTCGTCGCCCACGCCCGCTGCGTGCAGCAGGGTTGTCGCCTCACCTCCCCAGGGTCTCAGGACTGACGCTGTTGCTTGTTTTTCGACGCCTGAGCGCCGCTAAGAACTTTTATCGCATCACCAGGTACTGTTGGCAAAAATTGACGCTAAGGTGAATGATTTTGTCGCTAAGCTAAGAACTCTTTTTGAAACCATATTCTTGAACTGTGTATGTTGGATTTTTGTCGTTTTGGTCTTGTGTAGTTTATATAAAAGTACTTTATTTATCTACACTGGTGTGGAGTCCATTTGTGGTGTTTTCACTGTGTTACTGTGAGTGTTGGTACAAATGCTTTACTCATTGCCTTTGATAAGCCTGTCTGCTCGTGCCAAGCTACCAAGGGGGTGAGCAGGGGTTATCTAAAGAGTGTATCCCCCTTACCCTGACTAGAAGCAAGGGTCCCTATTTGGACAGTGCTACCTAGCCCTGCCAACTAGAGACCCCCAGATCTCACATTGGTGGTCAGCGGTGAGGATTTGAACTTGTATTTGTACTTGACCCACAGTAATTGGTGTACATCACTAGTTTAAGTGCAGACCACTACGCAACCACATACTGTTTTTTTTCTCCTGGTGTCCTCCTTGAAGTATTTTTGGGGATACTAAGACTCTGGCTAGTGTTGCACCTGTGAAGTCTTGCCAAAATGGAAGTCAACTTTTTCCACCTGTATATCTACACAGTCGAGGAGATAAAAGCTTTTTGCGAAAAGAGGGGGCTGCCCATGGAGGAAGGGTCCACAAGGGGGGATCTTGAGGCACACCTGTATTCCTATGAGGTCAGAATTTGGGAAGCAACACTAACAGACGATTCTGAGGAGGAGGACTTCGCTGACAGTGAGGGAGAGAAAAGTGAGTGGCACCTTGCTGCTGAGCGAAGGTGCAGAGAATTAGACCAGGAAATCAAGGAAGCTGAGATCCGGTGGGCCTTAGCCCAGAAAGAAGAAAAATGTGTAGCTCAAGAGGTGAGCTTGGCTGAGTTGGAGGTGGAGTCCAGCTCAGATGGTGGCAGCAAGTTTGTAGTTTCTAGTGCTGAGAGAAAGGTACAAACACCCAGAGATGTGGCACCTGACTTGAAGGAGGGGGTTGACATACACCAGGGGGTTCAGGTTTATGATGTAGTTCCAGTGGGGTGCAGTGTCCCTGAAGTAGATTGGGGAACTGACACAGGGGACCATATTCCTAGTGGTGGGAGGGACGCTCTACTGACCCTAGATGAGAGGTACAGGGAGAGGGGTTCCCCCATGGTAGAAACCTTGGTGTGTGAGTGTGAAGACCGCCCAGAAGAATGTGAGTGGTGTGACAGAGACAGTCAGATACTGTCTTGCCAATCTCAGGAGAGTGGTGTGGGGTACTTGTGTGAGGCACTGGAGGGTGAGGCAAAAGGTAGCTTGGTTAACAACTGTGGGGGGGCTGTGTGATTCATTTGTTGGAGAGCATGTTTTAAGTCCCTGTTTTCAAGAGCTGTGCCAACACCCGGTGGAGTGTGAGTTCTCTGGTTCCAGGGAGCTTGCGTTGGAGGCAGACCTTTGGTTGGATGCCAGAGGGTCTGAAGAGGCATTGGGGAGTGATCCCAAAAGGAGTGGCACAGATATCTTCCAGACCTGTGAGGTGGAAGAGGTTCAGTGTAGCCCAATTAGGTCCCAGTGTAGTGGGAGGGGTGTAGGGGCTCCCGTCCTATCTCAGTGGAGAAGGAGTGAGTGTGGGACTGTGGGTCCCAAGGTGCCAGTCTCAGGGCCTGGAGGGTTCCTTAAGGGAACACCAGGTTGGGGGCCTAGACAGTGCTAGTAGGCCATTTGAGGAGGATCTCCTAGTGTCAGGAGAACCTGGAGCCTCTGTAAACAGAGCTCCAGTGGTTCTGGTGTCTGGCGGTACCGCTCCAGTTGGGAGGGTGCAGAAGTCCAGACTGAGGGGTGAGAGGGGGATGTGTTCCCCAGTGGGAGAACCAGTGGGTGAGGGACCAGCCAGAAGGGCTGAGTCCCCTAGGAGTGACCATGGTGACACCACTTCTGTCCTGGGGGATCTTCGCGCACTGTCAGGTGGACACAGGCTGGGAGATCTGCGCCAGGCAGACTGTCACGGGACACATGAGTCATGTGTCACCCTCGGGGAGATACTGTGAGTCCCCAGAAGTCCTGGCATGCCAGGCAGGTGTGCAACCGCAGGGTTTAGTCCCTGGGTTGGGAGGCCAGGTTCAGGATCTGCCTGACCTGGAAGGAAGGACATCTGTAACCAGTGTCCTGACCAGTTTTGCTTCCAGGGGTACCACCCCAGTTGGGGGGGTGCAGCCCTCTGGAAGGGGGTGCAGAAAGAGGGAGTCCTCGCCTCTGACCCCGGTGCAACCCAAGGGTTTAGACCCTAGGTTGGGAGACCCGTTGCTGGAGAGAGGTCCTGAACTGGTAGGCAAGTTATGTTCTGAGGGTGACTCTCCGGGGAGGAGAGGTCGGGACCCCAGAAGGAGAGATAGGGAGAGGAGAGCCTCGCCTGTGACCTCTGGTCAGCCTGAGGGTACAGACCCTGGGCTGGCGGGCCAGTGTCAGGATGCCATACCTGACTGTTCAGTTGGGAGAGTGGAAGAGAGGTGCCAGGCCCCTGGGGCTACTGCCCCCCACTTTCTGATGCCACAGAGGTTAGAGAGGCCTGGATGGCATGATGCCTGGGTCTCATCCCGGACCACAGTCAGTGGCCCCTGTGGCTGGTTGTCCTGGTGGACAGGGTTGCCCCTGGAAGGGGTGCAGGAGTCATACCCTGGAGGTGGACTGGGCCACACGGTTGTGTTGGCCATGTGGGTACTGTCTACCAGTATGGACACATCTGTGATGGAAGTCCTGGTGCGTCAGGCAAGTGTTCAACCGCAGGGGTTGGGAAGCCAGGTTCAGGTGTTGCCTGACCTGGAGGGAGGGACATCTGTAAGCAGTGTCCCTACAAGGTTGTCTTCTAGGGGTACCACTCCAAGCGGGAGGGTGCAGAACTCTGGAAAGGGGTGCAGAGGGAGGAAGTCCTCACCTCTGACCCCGGTTCACCTGAAGGGTGTAGACCACAGGTTAGAGGGCCAGGTCCGGGGTGTCCCCCCTGACCTGGAATCCCAGTTGCAGGATAGAACCCCTGAACTGGTGGCGAATGGTTCAGGACACCTGCCCCAGGTGTCCTGACTATTCTAGAAGGGGGAACCGCTCCAGGTGGGAGGGTACAGAGCCCCAAGGAAGAGGAGGACCGGGTATGGAAAAGCCCACCCCAGCCCCCTGTCCAGCCACCGGATACAGGCCCGGGGCAGGTGGGCCAGTGCCAGGTTGTCAGGCCCGACCTGACAGGAAAGGGAGTGAACAAAGGGTGCCAAGCACCTGGGGCTACAGCCCCCCACCCTCAGACGCCACAGGGGTTTGAGAGCCCTGAGAGGCATAAGGCCTGGGTCTCATCCCTGACCACTGTCAGTGGTAACTGCGGCTTCCTGTCTGTCTGTTGGGACACACCTGTGAGCAAGTTAAGGCTAGGTGCTGCACAGGTGGTATCCACAGGTGAGGAGAAGGGTTCCACATGGGTTGGCGTGGCGGACCCTGAGAGTATGGATGGAGAGATCCAACCGGGTTCAGGAAGGCGTAGAACAGGAATAGTGCCCTGCTGTTTGGGTCAGTTTCCGTGTTCTATCGCCCTAAGCAGGGAATCCCATCGAGGTATCGCTTGGTCTACCCTGGCTTTAGGCTGGAAGGGGGTTGTGTTGAAAATGGCCCTTTTTGCAGGGTTATCCCCAAACTTTTTGCTTCTTCCGCCTTTATTTTTTCTGACCCGTGGTTGTTGGCAATAGGACTCTGGGCACTTTACCACTGCTGATCAGTGCTAAAGTGCATATGCTCTCTGTATAAATTGTTATATTGATTGGTTATCCCTGATTGGCATATTTGTTTCACCTGTCTGCCCCTAGTAAAGTGCACTGAGTGTGCCAGGGCTGGTGATTCAAACGCTACTAGTGGGCCTGCAGCACTGATTGTGCCACCCACAGGAGTAGCCCTAAAATGGTGTCACAGGCCTGCCACCGCAGTGCCTGGGTGCAGTTGCTAACTGCCATGCTGACCTGACCAGTGTCCACACTGGCCAGGCCTAACCCTTCCCTTTCTGTACACATTGGACACCCCTATGGAAGGCCCTAGGTACCCCCCTGGGCAGGGTGCAGTGTATGTGAAAGGTAGAGCATGTATTGGTGTAGGTGACATGCTCTGGTAGTGAATTACAGCCATTTTCGTTTTTCACTATTGAAAGGCTATCTTGCCCATAGGCTATAATGGGGAATGCTAAGTATAATGTTTACCTGCATATCTTCCCATAGGAGCAAGATAGAAAGCTAAAGTCTGGTGTCCCTGAATTCAGAATTTAATAACACATCTTTTAGGAAGGATGTTTTTTAAATCCTGTGTGTGAAAACAGCACTTTTTAGAAAGTGGCTGTCTTCCTTTTCTGCCCTTTCTGTGTGCCTTGGCCTGTTTGTGAATTGACTGTCTGGTTTGTGAGTGACAGGGGTGGCTACCAGAGGCTGGATGAAATTCCCCTGCAGATGGGTGGGAGGAGTAGCACCTGGGCCATAATAGGGCTGTGCCTGCCTTCCACAATGCTGGCTCCACCCCTTGCTGGGCGGCTGACGACCCTGCCCCTCTCTCTCAAAGGAAAGAAAAAAACAAGTAAACAGAGTGCTCCAGGACTAGCCAGAACTGGTTATGACTAGGCCAAGGCCCCTTTGCCCTCAGAGGACAAAGGATTTTGGGGTATAAGTATTGGGACCCAGACTACAGAAAATTAGATCATCCTGGAATCAAGAAGGAACCTCTGCCAAGGAGAAAGCTGAAAGACTGAAGAGGAAGGACTGTCCCGCTGTGTGTTTGTGGGCTGACCTGCAGTTGCTTTGCTGTCAAGGAGAGGGGAAGGACTTTGCTGTTGCTGTGTCCCCTTGCTTGAAGAGATCTCCAAGGGCCTGAGAAGAGCTGGCCTCCTGTTAAGAAGTCCCAGGAACAAAAGGACTTCACCCCCAGCTTCCCCCTGAACTCTGCTGAGTGAGTTCTGCCCTTCCTAGAGTGCTTGATCCAATTGTGGGGCCTCTGGAAGTTGTGCCTGCTGTTGGGAAGCTGACCAAGAAGAAAGAAGCAAAGGATCTACACTTTTCACGCACAGCCGGCTTAGTGAGAACATTTCTGTTGCTCCGCTTGTTAGCGGGCAAAATTTTATCGCTGCGAACATCGTCATGAGCCTGCTGCCGCTGAGCCGGATCATCGCTGGAGAAATCGTCGCCCCGCTCGTTAGCGGGCCGAATTTTGTTGCTGTAAACATCGTCGCAGAGCCAGCCCAGATCCCCGCTCCGCTCGTTAGCGGGCAGAATTTTATCGCTGCGAACATCATCGCAGAGCCTGCCGCCGCTGGGTGAGATCGTCGCAGAGCCAGCCAAGATCATCGCACCGCTCGTTAGCGTGCAGAATTGTATCGCTGCGAACATCGTCGCAGAGCCAGCCAAAATCATCGCACCCCTCGTTAGCGTGCCAAATTTTATCGCTGCGAATATCGGCGCAGAGCCAACCCAGATCATCGCTGGTGAAATTGTCGCCCCGCTTGTTAGCGGGCCGAATTTTGTCGCATCGTGCCTTAGCGAGTACATTTCTACCGGAAAAGCTACGCCTTGGAATCCATACAAGTATCGCCTCACTCCCCATACAGACCGGATTCGTCGCCCACGCCCGCTGCGTGCAGCAGGGTTGTCGCCTCGCCTCCCCAGGGTCTCAGGACTGACGCTGTTGCTTGTTTTTCGACGCCTGAGCGCCGCTAAGAACTTTTATCGCATCACCAGGTACTGTTGGCAAAAATTGACGCTAAGGTGAATGATTTTGTCGCTAAGCTAAGAACTCTTTTTGAAACCATATTCTTGAACTGTGTATGTTGGATTTTTGTCGTTTTGGTCTTGTGTAGTTTATATAAATGTACTTTATTTATCTACACTGGTGTGGAGTCCATTTGTGGTGTTTTCACTGTGTTACTGTGAGTGTTGGTACAAATACTTTACACATTGCCTTTGATAAGCCTGTCTGCTCGTGCCAAGCTACCAAGGGGGTGAGCAGGGGTTATCTAAAGAGTGTATCCCCTTTACCCTGACTAGAAGCAAGGGTCCCTATTTGGACAGTGCTACCTAGCCCTGCCAACTAGAGACCCCCAGATCTAACAGACCATATTTGATCTAAATGCAGCATATTATCAGATATAATTGGAGGTATGCTCACAGAAGCTCACTTCTTTCATTACACCCAAGGGAGAATACAAGTTTAAGAGGATGCCTTTGGTCTTGTTTCTGTGGCTTCTGTTCAGCAAAGAGTGATGTCCAATGTGTAGAAGGGAGTTTGTGGTGTGAGATGTTTTTAACATGACGTCTTATTCTTTGGCAGCACCAGGGAAAAGCATGATGGCCAAGTCTGTGTGCTTCTGAGTTTAACTCTCATAAGAGATAAATATAAGTTTGGAGTATGTGAGGTAAACTATTTTGGTCACAATATCTTAAGAAAAGGGGTTGTACCAAAGACTGAGTAGGTGAATACTATTGTTGACGTCAAAGAACCCTTTCTAAGGAAGAGTTAATCTCTTTCTACTTAATGGTTGAATATTAAGGTAGGTTCATTGAGAATTATGCAGGCAAATCAGTGCATTTGATAACTCTTCTTGAAAACAATGTGTAATTTAAGTGGAACCAGGCATGACAGGAGGAGTATGAAGGGCTAAACGTTGAATGGAAAGATGCACCATGATTACAGGCTTTTGTACCTGGTGAAGAGACTATTATTGTCCCTGATGCCAGCTCTAAAGGACTAGGTGTGATCTTATTACAGAAAAGACATGGTGTTTAATGTTTGATTGCATGTGCTTCCAGATGCTTACCTGATTCTGAAATAACCTACTCAGGTTGAGGATTCATGTGTACAAGATGTTTCTTCCTCAGAGATCATTACGTTTCTAGAACGTGTTTTTAAAGGGAGAGTTTTCCAAGGCGTATTCAATCGGACAATGATCCACAATGCTTTTCTGAGACGATGGAATAATACTTTTCTGATTGTGACATTCTTCACAAAAATAGCTACATTTATCGTTCAGAAACTAATGGGACTATTAAGAGAGTCAATAAGACACTAACAGAAAGTATTCAGCTGGCAAGGGCTAACAACTGTGATTGGAGAAAAGAACTACTACAAAGGATTACGACTTATTGGATGATTGCTCACTCTACCACTAATAAAACTCCTTTTGAACTTTTCAAAGGGAGGACACCCAATACAGTATTATGTCCAGGGTGGATGAATCGGGGGAAAAGGGGTGAGATACAATGGTGTAAAAGCTTGGAGGAATTGTGAAGAAGGTTGCAATGTAAGAGGTAACAGTATTTTGATTCTAAGAGATGTGATCCGAAGCTCGAGTTGAACGTGGTGATTGGGTGAAAATAAGAGTGTAGGTTGGTTGTGTCCAATGCTCCAAGTTCACCAATGCACAGAGGGTGGTGAAAATATTAAAAAATGCCATTTAGACAGATGATGGTAGAATCTGGAACAAGAGCCGAGTACTAGTGCTCAATTCTCTTTCTCCTAAAATGAGTGTGAGTGAACAGTTCAGTCAATCAATCGGAGTTTTGTATAGCACAGCTACTCACCAATGAGGGTCTCAAGGCACTGGGGGAGTGGGGCTGCTGGTCAGTCTGTGTGAAGGCTCATTCGATGAGCCAGGTCTTGAGATGATTCCTGAATTGGGTCAGTGACGTGTATTGCCTGAGGTGGAGGGGCAGGGTGTTCCAGGTCTTGGCAGCGATGTAGGAGAACGACTTTCCTTCAGTTCTGGTCTTGTGGATCTTTGAAACAGCGGAAATGGTGAGTTGGGAGGATCGGAGTTATCTGGCGGGTACGTGGAATGTGAGGCAGTGGTTGAGGTATGCTGGTCCTCTGTCCTGTAGATCTTTGTAGGTGTGAGTGAGGAGCTTGAAAGTGATTCTCTTGTTGACTGGGATCCGGTGGAGTTGTCGGAGGTGTTGCGTGATGTGGCTGCGGCAGGGGATATCGCATACCAGTCTGGCTGCGGCATTTTGGACGTTCTGTAGTTTCTTAAGCTGTTTCTGGCTGACACTGGCGTAGAGTACATTGTCGTAGTCGAGTCTGCTGGTGATAAGTGCCTGGGTGACCGTCTTTCTGGATTCTGTGGGGATCCATCTGAATGTCTTTCAAAGCAGGCGGAACTTGTAGAAGCAGGCTGAGGAAACTGTGTAGATTTGGCGGTTCATGGTAAGCGATGAGTCTAGTATGATGCTGAGGTTGCGTGCGTGAGCTGTCTGGGTCGGGGGAGGTTCCAGAGCCGCTAGTCACCAGGAGTCGTCCCAAGCTGAAGGGGTGGGTCTCAGGATGAGTACTTCGGTCTTGTCCGAGTTGAGCTTGAGGCAGCTGTCTTGCAGGTTAGACGCTGCAAATCATTTCTGCATTTGGGCTAAGTTACTTTGAAGGCTAGCTTTATATTTTAGAAGATTATTTTAACACAGCACTTTTAACTTTTTAGTACTCACATTCTCCTGCTGCTCTCTGAATTTTGGTGACTGCTGGCTCCTGTGGTGGTTCTCTGCCTCGTGCTCGCTCTCTGTTCTACCGTGGATTTTCCGTTTGCGTGGAGGGAGCCGGCGAGAGTGGGCTTAGCGACTTCTGGCTGTGGAGGTCACAGGAGGGAGCACTCCCTCGTTTACTATTTAATCCGCATGGCAGCACGGATGCGCAGCGGTATTGCAGGTTAGATGCTACAAATCATTTCTGCATTTGGGCTCAGTTACTGTGAAGGCTAGCTTTATGTTTTAGATGCCGATTATTTGAACACAGCACTTTTAACTTTTTAGTACTCACATTCTCCTGCTGCTCTCTGAATTTTGATTACTGCTGTCTCCTGTGGCGGTTCCCTGCCTCGTGCTCGCTCCCCGTTCTACCGTGGATTTTCAATTTGCATGGAGGGAGCCAGCGAGAGTGGGCAAAGCGACTTCTGGGCTGTGGAGGTCATGGGAGGGAGCACTCCCTTGTTTACTATTTAATCCGCATGGCAGCGCAGAGGCGCGGCTGGTGTGCCAAAGTCAAGCCCGTCTGCACATGTACGCGCCTGGACGTCGCCAGGGCCCCTGCTCCTCTGTCCTCAACTACTTTGAACGAACTAAGATCTGCCTAAGATATCGGGGAGGAACTAATCAGTATTGCCATAGTAAGTAATTCCGGGGCTAATTGTAGGTGCTAGAAATTGTCCTCTCCTGTTGTCGCTACCAGAGCCTCACTCAGGATCTGGAGCTGAGTTTAGCAACAACTCCCTATAAGAGTGAGTCTATCTCTGCTTTAGATACACCTTCACAGTTAGCTTCTACCTTAAGCCCGGCACTCACCCCAGAATGGAAGGGCTACCTCTGCAAGGTTAGATCCAAGCCTAAACATGATATGGCAATATGGGATATATTGTCCTTAGAATTGCCCGATTTGGGCTTCCTCACGGAGACATGGTTAAAACCCACCTCCACACATGCCATTACCTTTGTCCTTCCAGAGCAATATTGAATTTGAATGGTGGATAGGGACTGTAGGATGGGTGGAGGTATTGCTCTAATTTACAAAGAGTTATTAAAAGTATCTATGATTAAAGCCCGTACGGAGGACAAAATAGAAATCTGTTTCTTCAAAATTGAATTATCACCACAGGAATGCTGGAAGGGTGCGTTAGTATACTGTCCTACAGGACCATTTCAAGATTTTATCCTTAAACTGCTGGACTCAATTGCTATCCATGTGATTTCCTCAAAACACGTTCGAGGGAATGGTGGAAGAAGACGCGGAGAGAGAGAGAGGATTGAGAGCAACACGACCGGCGAGGAGGAGAGAAGGCTTTCCAGTGAAGAAGACGACTCTGGACTCCAGGACATTGGCGGAGAGGCAGAGTGACGTGCTCCCAGAGCACCACGAGCGAGATCGGCACTCCGAACGGAAACAAGGAGGTGGGATCTTACCTTACCACGGCCCCAGAGGGTCGTGGGCTTAGGCAAGTGCCAGCTGCGCATGCCTTTACTTTAAAGGGCTGGTGGGCAGGGTTAAGGGCCACACCTACGACAACACAGTAAATCCCTCACTCAGGCACTGCACAATTAGGGCCACTGGTGAAGGTGCACTTACCCCTCCCCATTGTATGTTTAAGAAGGCAGTAGCCTGAAGTTTTCTTTCTTTTTTTTTTTGTTTTCTTCTTCCACACCCTCCCGAGTGCTGCAAGCCCCCCAGAGCGCAAACCACCAGGAAAAGAGGAAGAGAGAAGAAGACTCCAAAAGTCGACCAAGAGACTATGAGAAGGCCACCTGTAATTTGGAGAGAAGAGCCCTTTATAATTTAGTATCTATAAATAAAACCCTCAAACCTTTCAAACGTCTGTGCTTCATATCCACCAGGGGGGAGAACCCAGATAGCCCCACGAGGTCACGCAACGACACCCAGGTAATCAATGTAGGCTCCTTCCGGTCCCCTGTGATGGACATTTCTAAGGGAGTACCCCAAGGACCCACGTTGATTAATATATAGGTGGCTCCGCCTGCTGATTGTTAGGGATTTTGGTTTCATCCCCGTTTCTTATGCGGATGATACCCAACTACTGTTATCCTGCAATAATAATTCTCCAAGCACAATATCCTGGTTCTCAGAGGGCATGAAAGCTATCTCTACGTGGATGATGGACAACTACCTTCAGCTAAATGCTGATAAGACAGTGATTATGTTGTTCAGTAATGCCAAGAGATTTTGGTCTACGGATTGCTGGTCAGCAGACTTGGGGACTGCCCCCATCCCTAAGACAGTGGTAAAAAGCTTGCGTGTTTACTTAGATCAGACACTGTCTATGCAAGACCAAGTGGGGGCGACCTTCGGGACTTCCTTCTATATGTTACGCTTGCTACACAGAGACTTCTCCCTCCTTCCATTGGCGGTACGCAAAACCTTAGTCCAGGCACCAGTTATGAGTCACCTGGACTACTGCAATGCGCTTTGGACACGGCCAATGACTCTTTATAAAATAGACTACAGGTTGTACAAAACACTGCGGTGCATTTAGTTACTAAAATGGCTCCTAGAACAGCCTCTCTTCCCCTCCTACAGCAACTACACTGGCTGCCCATCCGCCAGAGAGTTATATTCAAAGTATGCTGTATGGTCCACAAAGCCTTAAAAGGACCTAGCTCAGAAACATATTCCTTACCAGCCCAGCAGGGTATTACTCTCAGGTATGGAAAATTCGCTCACTATTCCCCACATGAAGAAATAACGGTCTGGTGGCAAAGCCTTCTCTATAGGGCTCCTTGGCTGTGGAACTCCTTACCCCTTACTTTGCGCAACTGCGAGGACCACTTGCGCTTCAGGAAACTCCTGAAAACTGTACTCTTTATGGCTTAATTATCTGTAGCCCTAGCGCTGCCTGTCCGCAGCGTGGAGATAACCACTCGGGGGTGAGTCCTGCACTTTATAAGCTTCTAAATAAATAAATCCAGGTAGCAACGGCCTTCATTCCACTGTGGAAGTTAGTTCTGGTTTTTGTGAGTTCATTGGTGAGGGAGAGGATCAGCTGGGTGTCGTTGGCGTATGAGACGTTGTTGAGTCTGTGGCTTCTGACAATGGCTGCGAGGGGGGCCATGTAGATGTTGAAGAGGTTTGGGCTCAGGGACAAGCCCTGGGGCAATCCACAGCTGATCTCTGTGGGTTCTGGGAGGAACAGTGGTAGTGCGACTCGCTGGGTCTGGTGGATCCAGTCCAGAGCCTTGTCGTGGATGCCTGCGTCGTGGAGTCTCGCAATTAGCGTGCGGTGGGAGATTGTGTTGAAAGTGGCCGAGAGGTCTAGTGGGATGAGGGCTGCAGTCTCGCCCTGGTTGAGGAGGGAGTGGGTGTCATCAGTAGTGGCGTGGAGTGCAGTCTCCGTGCTGTGGTTGCTTCGGAAGCTGGATTGGGAGGTGTCCAGGACGTGGTTCACTTCGATTAACTTGGACAGCCGGGCGTTGATGGCCTTCTCGATGACCTTGCCTGGGATGGGGTGGAGGGAGATGTGTCTGAAGTTCTTGAGGTCTGTCGGGTCCGAGGATGGCTTCTTCAGCAGGAGCTTGATTTCGACGTGTTTCCAGTTGTTGGGGAAGGTGGCGGTTTCGATGGATTAGTTGATGGTGCGGCGAAGCTGGGGGGGCGATGGCGGCGGCTGCTCTGTGGAAGATGTGGTACGGGCAAGGATCCGTCGGGGCTCCTGAGTGGATGCTCTTCATGGTCTTGAGTGTGTCCCCTGTTGTAAGTGGGGTCCAGCACAGCACGGTCTATTGGGGTGTGGCTTGGTTGTGTGCGATGGTGGCGGGCGTAGTGGCTGGGTCTAGGGAGTTGAAGCTGTCATAGATCTTCCTGATCTTGTGGTGGAAGAAGGTGCTGAGTTTGTTGCAGAGGTCTTGGGAGGGGCGAACGCCTGTGGTCTTGCTGTTGGGCCTGGCGAACTCTTTGATGATGGTGAAGAGTTCCTTTCTGTTGTGTGTGTTGGCATTGATTCTGTGTTGGAGGGCTGTTTTCTTTGTAGTTTTCAGCAAGAGGTGGTGTGAGTTGATGGCGGATTTGAAGGTTGTGTGAGATTCCGGGGTTTTGTTGTTCCCCCATCTCTTCTCGGGTTGTCTGCAGGAGCGTCTGGACTCGTGCGGGAGGGAATGAACCAGCTGGCCTTCTTGAAGTGTAGCTTGCCTGGTCTTTTCTTGAGGGGTACCAGGGAGTTGGTGCAGTTACAGATCCACCGGTGGAGGTTGCGTGCTGCGGTGTTTGCATCCGTTGGCGTTTGGCAAAGTAGTTGTGCTAAGGGAGTTTATGAGAAATTCTTTGTTGGCCTTGATCCAGTTGCGACAGGGGCGATGATGATGGTGGTGTACGATGGGTGTGGCGAAGGCGAGATGCATGCATTAATGGTCAGTCCAGGATAGTTTGGTGGTATGTCTGTAGCTAATGTTCCCACTAGTGGAGAAGACAGGGTCGAGTGTGTGTCCGGCTGTGTGGGTCGGTCCGGTGATTAGCTGCTTGAGTCCGATGTTGTCGAGGTCCTCCAGAAGGAAGGTGGTGTTCTGGTCACTAGGGTTGTCCATGTGGTAATTGAGGTCTTCGAGTAGGATGTAGTCGGTGGATGCGAGAACCTAGGGTGCGATTGGGCCTTCGATGGCATTGGTGAATGGGGGTCAGGGGGCCTGTAGATGAGGGTGCAGTGGAGGGTCGTGTTGAGGTTGGTTCGGATCTGGAAGTGGTGTTCCATGGTCATCGTGGGAATGCGTAGTCAGTCGGAGTGTGCTTTTGTGGACGATGGAGATGCCTCCTCCCAGGCGGTCCTGGCGGGTGATTTTGTAGCCGTCGGGGATGGCGATGTCCAGTCCGGAGCAGAGGGTTGGTCTAGGTTTCCATGAAGAAAGCGATGTCAGGAGAGGTGGCATCGAGGAGGTCCCAGATTTCTGTGGCATGTTTGTGGAGGGAACGCACGTGCGTGAGGATGCTGTTGAGCTGGACAGGTGTGATGTTGGTTGGCTGGGCGGTGAGAGGAGCTGGCATGTTGGTGTGGCTAAAGGTGCGGTTGCCGTTCCGGCAGTCGAAGGGTCCACGGGACTTCTTCGGTGATGCTAAATGGCAGGCGGCATAGCGTCCTGGGTTGAGGGCAAGGAGGGTGTAGGCATCGTAGCGGTGGAAAGTCCGAGTTACAGGATCACTGCTGCTAGGCGCGGTCAAGGCGTGGACGGGCGCAGACAGGCTTACCTTTGGCGCGCCTCTTGACACGCCAGAAGCCGCCATTACATAGCACTGCAGGGGGCGCTGGACAGCTGGGAGATGGGAAACGCAGGAAGGGACACTGGGGGGGTGCAGGGTCGCTGGGATCGCAGGGGAGAGGAAGAAGAAAGAAAAAAGGAAAAGCCAAAAGGCAACAGCAGAAAAATAAAGAGAGGGAAAAAAAAGCAGAAAGAGGGACAGAAACAGCAGCAAAAGAGACAGAAGGGCAGTCAAGAAGCAGAGCGGTGATGCTCTACCACTGGACCACCACGGATGAGGAGCAGACAGGAGCCTGCGGGTGGAGGAGAGCCTTGAACTTCTGACCTCCGGGTCAGCAGCAGCAGATGGGGACAGCAGCAGCAGCTACCAGATGGCACTGCGCTGTGGGAGGAGCAAGTCCACTAAAGGATAGTGGACAGTTAGGATTAAGCTTGGAAAAGTCTAATACCATCATGGAAGATGGTGTATCGTAATAAGAGCAGAGAAATAGATAAAAGGAGCTGCAGATTATGTAAACGACCTGCATACCTTAGTGAATATGTTAGTAATTAGTTTACTTTTTTTTGTTCAATCTTTCTTCAAGCTGATCATTGTTTGATACAATCACAGTGTTATTGTTAAATATTGAGGGGTGTTTTGTAAAGGGGATAGAAGGTGGTGTTTTACTATATGCAGCCTGTTGGCATCATCCAGATTCCTTTGTGAAAACCCTGATGATGTCAAGTGGAATGTTATCACTGGAATGACAGCTACTGGCAGCTGATGGCTGAGGTGGAATAAAGTACCTACTTACTTGTACATCAATCTCCGGAAGGAATGGAAAAAGTTATCATTTTGTCCTATGAATCAATGTAATTATACTGAATTGGAGATTGATTTGTTTTAATTTTCAAGGATTTTGAAATTGAAGAGTTTCTTTTCAACATGGGATAAGAATGTAAATGTAAATGTATGTGCTAATATTAGAAGATCTGAAATGACAACTACAGAGTTACAAGATGTTCAATTGCTTATGTCTTTGACTGAAGGAGAGAGATTTGGAGTGGATGATATTGCATCATTAATAGATGTGTCTACAGACTATAGTTGTACTAGTGGTTTAAGGCCTAAATCAAAATGTATTCCACAGGGCACACAATTTGCTGCTATAGATATGTTTGTTAAACGAACTAAAGAGGAGTTTCACAGATTGGAGGATCATAGAGACAAGGACAAATGGAAATCAAAAATAAAGGATAACTTGACATATGAACAAAGAGTAGCCCTAAACAGCCTAAGATCAGACAAAAGTATAATTATTCGGGAAGCTGATAAGGGCGTAAATATTATCATTATGGATAGAATGGATTACTGCAAAGAAATTTATAGACAGTTTAGTGATATTAGTTATGTAAAGTTGTCCTCTAATCCTATTGAACAAGCAAACAGGCATATCATGGAAAGATTATATGTATGGAAAGAAGAGGGTTTGTGAGATGAGGCAGAATTTAAATATCTATATATAAAAATCCCCACCCTTCCGTTTATATATACTCTGCCCAAAGTGCACAAATCTAGAACTGATCCACCAGGAAGACCGATTGTATCGGGTATTGGAAGCATGACCGAGCACTTGTCGGAATTTGTCGATATGTTTTTAAAACAATTAGTGACTATTTTACCATCTTATATAAGGGATACTATGGACGTCCTAAATAAATTGCAGGACACCAAATGGGAACAGGGCATGAGTCTAGTTACATTGGATGTGGTTGGACTTCACACTTGTATTGATTATGAGAAAGGTTTACAGGCTCTGAATCGTTTCTTGGGAAGCCGTAGTGCCAGTTTGAGGGACCACTCTAAAATGCTAGTGGAAATGAGTCAACTAATCTTGAACAATAATTTTTTCCTATTTGAGGATCAATGGTTTCATCAGATCAGGGGCACGGCGATGGGATCTAGGTTTGCACCCTCTTATGCCAACTTATTTATGGGTTGGTTTGAGAGGGAGCATGCCTGGGGTCGAGGTTCCTCTGAATGGACGGATCATATTTTATTTTGGGTCAGTTTTATTGACGATGTCTTAATGATTTGGAGAGGGAGTTCAGGGTAATTGAATGAATATTTTGAGTATCTTAACTGTAATAATTTCAACATTACTTTCACAATGAATTATAGTACGGAGAGGATAGACTTCTTAGATGTGGAATTATTCATTGATGGTGAAGCCATCAAAAGTAGACTGTTTAGAGAAAGTACTGCTACCAATTCTATTTTAAGGGCTGAAAGTGCTCATCCCATTTCGGTAATCAGAGGGATCCCTTTTGGGGAGATGATAAGGATACGCCGGAATTGTAGTTCACAGAATGATTTCATTAAGGAGTTGGATAATCTCCAACATCGTTTAATTCAGAGAGGATATCATTTAAGTAGTTTGAAGAAGGCCAGAGACAAAATAATAAAGGTCAAGAGAAATGACACCTTGGTACAAAAAGATAGAAGTTGCTCTGCTGAGCGAATTTCATTTGTGACGACTTATTGTTCACAAAAAAAACAAAATATGTATGGCCTTGGGAAAAAATTGGGATCTTTTGAAGGGTGTTCCGGGTTTAATCAGTATTATTGGAGAAAAACCAGGAGTGATGTTCAAACGTAGTCCTACTATAAGAGAAAGGGTAACCAGAAACTATATTGAACCCATAAAAACTATGGATTTCAATTGGTTGCTAAAGCAGCCTACTGGTTTCTATGTGTGTGAATCCTGCAATATATGTAGTTCAAGAATCAATAAAATTAAAGATTTTATGTAAAACACCAAGAAAAGATATTGTATCAGGGAATTCATCAATTGTAACAGCGTGGGAGTCATTTATGTCATAATTTGTGCATGTGGAAAAATGTATATAGGAAGTAAAAAGCGTAATTTGAAGCTTAGAATCCAGGAACATAAAAGATCAATAAAGAATCATGACACTAGATCCCCATTGTATCAACATATCAAGGAGGAGCACCCAAGGGAGAATGAGATTAAGTTTCATGGCATACAAAGAATTTTGCAAGGTAAAAGAGGAGGTAATTGGGAGCTAAGGGTTAGGCAGAATGAAGCTAGATGGATTAGTCGTTGTAGATCGGTGGAGCTTGGACTTAATAGTGACAATGAGCTTCATTATTTTCTGGAATGATACAATTGGGAGAATATAGACTTTGGGCATTGGCTCTCTTTCATTATGTCAATTCAGGATCATAGGATTATTCCCTGAATTAGTGACTAAAGTGACTACGGTCAGGTTACTAGTTACTCCACAACACCTATTGTATATTTCAAAATTAGGACAAGGTAAATAGCAGTTTTCGAGCTATAGTGTTTTCATGAATGTATCAAAATAATTTTGGCCAAAGAAAGTTTGCGTATTTTTAATGACATTTTCCGTTAAAGAGGGATTTTTGGTATCTGGAAATCGTTAGCAATTTAAGTAATAACCGGATCAGTATGTGTGAGACATTTTATTTTAGTATTGAATCGCAGAGACTTTTGATAAATTCAGACTTGTATAGTAATATGAATAATGAAAACACATTAATTAATTAATGAGTTAAGATTTGACAAATCATATTTTGATACTTTGCGCTATTAATAGGGTTAACCAATAAAGATTGTTTTGCCAGCATTTTGTAAGATAGGCAATATCAAGTTGTGAAATGAGAGCGAGCATGGAAATAGTATCAATATTTCAACAAATACTAGGCGCTGGACTATATAGTTAATATGCTCGCTACATATGTTGGTTCGTTATTGGCTACTTCCATGGAGGAAGCTGGAAAAGCACGTTAATTATGTGATGCTCGGTTTACGGGCGAAAGTAAATTTGTTGTAATGAGCCTATGATAGGTTAAAGAGGCAGAAATGTATTCGGTTGAATGTCAGTAGGATTTTGACAACATGTAATTTTTACAAAAAGTATAACCATTCATGTGCTGTATACAACCCACTATCGTTGAAAGTGCTAAATCTTATTGAAAAGAGAGCTATACATAAAATGTCCCGTATATCTAACAAGGCCTTTCACACCTCTAAGCTTCCATGGGTGCAAAGCTTAACAAATCTGGCGGGAGTAGATCTTCATGGACGCACTGCTTTCCTGCCTTTAATAATTAACGATTTACGGCACAATCCTCTTCAGGGAGAACTACTAGACTGTACCGCTTCAAAAAATGCACTGTATATTTAAGATTGGTGTAACTTGTGATGGTTTAGTAATGTTCTAATTCTATTGTAAAGCGCTCTAACATTTCTAAGTAATGTCTGCGTTACACAAAACGGCATAAAAAAATAAAACTTTTAATGTTTTTTCATTATTAAAGATAGCATTAAAAAAATCAGAAAGAAAGCTGAAAGCCAGCGAGGACTCAATGTAACACCCGCTATGCTACTAACTCTTGGGTGCTTGGACCTGTTTTTAGCAGTTTTACAGCTCGAACTCTACCCAAAAGTATTTGAGCACTTTACATGCGAACCAGTTACATTGACATTACACAAGGTCATATTCGTTTTATAGGAACAGGGAGATTATGTGAATTGCCCAGAGCCGACGTCAAGACTTGAACCTGGTTCTGAAATGCCAACGTCGGCAGCTCTGGCCATAGCGCCACATCCTCTCCCCGTTCCACTCTACAAAACTGCCAGAAAAAAATGTCTGGCAGGAGCACAGCACTATTGTCTTCTCTGCACTCTACTGTTTGTTTACTACCTTTGGGGTGGCACATGGCTCTTCCTGAACCACGTTTCCTGTCATTTGTAGGGGGCAGGAAGGCAGGAAATGGAAGAGCACTCACAGGGAAAGTGGGCGTGTCGGCTCGAGCTGTATCCGCATTCCAAGAGTTCCGATACACACGCCTTGACGACGTAGCCAAGGGCACGTGCTGTGAGAGTCCCTGAAACGTCACAAACGGGAGGAGGAGGCAGTTAAACAGAACAAGATGGCGGTGTGTTTGATAGGGAGTGTGGAACTGTGTCTGAAATTCCGTGAAAGAGACAACGACAGCAGCCTTTGAAAGCGGTGGATGGGTGTGTTTATAAGCATTGCCTTGTGCCTAGACTCCAAATTTAAGTGCGTTGTTGTCTTGTTGGTCTACAGTGACATATGCGCACACCCCTGCACTGACTGCCCCAATGTAGTGTAATTAAAAGGAAGGTTGGCCAAACCAATTGGGTGCCCAGTGACACGTACAAGAACAACTACCTTTGACAAGTAGAACAACAAAAGGGATCTTGACAATTCAAAGAGAGTACATGGGGCAAACTGCTCCCCGCATAAATAGAAAACGCTCTTTTTAGGTAAAACGCGTTTATATGTTGCAGCAACGTACGTGTAGTGCTCGAGCTTCTGCTCGAGTCAAAGGTAATGAGTTCGACGTAATGTGCAACATGCATTGTTTAGTGTTCCAGAAGTTTATTCATTTTGGATTCGGAGCTGCCTGTGTGCAGTTGGACTTGCATTGCGGAGCTGTCGCGTGGTGTTCAAGCTACAAGAATAAATCATTGAAGAACCCTTCATCTGCACGAGTATTCTTTCTAACAGTATGCTGCCCCCCGCCCTAGTTAAATTGTCACACTTAAGCATCTCACAAACATACATCTTTCTCTTAAGTGTTAGTTTTTTTAATTAGAGAAATGCAGTGGCGGGAACACGCCACAAAAACATTATTCTTACGACTCTAGAACTGCTTGTGTCATAAAAGAAGCTACAAACGAGCGCTCGGTTTCTCCGAGTGCAGAGGAGCTTTAAAGCCCGTGTTGACAGTCTGCTCACCAGCACCTCCCTCCGGTGAACCCGGTCAGCGCAGGGGGCGGTCTCTGCGTCTCCACACCTTCAGTAGGAGGAGGAGCTTGTCACCGTTCGTCCTTCGGAGCTGTGGCCAGGGCCTCAGCGGGGCCGCGCTGATCTTGGGATGAGATTAGACTGAGCCGGGCTGGCAGAGGCGGAGAGCGACTCTTTCTCGTATGTTCGTGACGCCTTCCTTCCCTTAGCGTTTCGCCTACGTCCAGGCCGCAGCTACTGAGGAAGGAAGGACAGACCAGCAACACGCCGCCGGTGACCGGAGAGGCCTGTGGGGGCTCACAGGTTCAGATCTCTGAGTGGTCCCAAAATGATGCCGGTAAGAGCCTGACCCTGGGTCATGATGGGGGAGGGGCTGGCGGCCAGGATTCCTCACAGGGAGGCAGTGCACATACAGTATTCGCATTTTGTACAGAACCGTGATCTTTTATTTGGATCATTGTTCGTAGAAATAGAGGTATGTTGTGAAAACGGACTATTACAGACCAATGCTCTGTGATTTATTTTTATTTGATGCATGTAAAACGTACGTATTTTGATGCGGTGGAACCAACCTTTTTGTGAGCATTTCTCTCATTTCCCGACTGCTTTAAACGGAATTACCATGTTATGGCAGTCTTTCACTAGCGGCATATCACACATTCCTTCCGTACATGCAGCAGCATTTTTCCATGTGGCTACAGCGCCAAAGACCTTCAGTCTGAACTACATTTTCATGGATTGCTATGACAAACATTTTTATGTCAAGCGGTTTTCTTTAAGCCACTAATACCAATTCTCATGATCTACAGCACCGGAAATATGTGTACTCACTAGCTAAGGATATATGGATCTTTTAAGTGCCATTACTGTACAATTATAGTGTGTTATTTTTGAGAAATGGCCGTACTGGTCTATTAAAGACATCATCGCCATGCCTAAATACCTGTTCTTTAAAGAACGATTAACAGGTCGTCAAATTTGTGTATTAAAGACTGACGTTATTGGTAATAAGTGCCAGCACTGCATCATTGAGAATAATGATATTAAATTGTGCCAATGCCGGTTCGTTGAAGAGTGACTCTGCTGTTGAGATACGACTGCTGGTTTGCTAAATTTATTGCTCAGAATAGTCTGACTTGTTGACCATTGCCAGCACACCCTTTGGAATAGTGGGCATGCACATTATCGCATCCAGTCATTTACTATCCATTGGATACTACTCTGCAGTACAGTTACCCTCTTCTGGGACATGGTCATGCAAAATGCTTTTAACTGGTATGCTGTCACTACGGCACGTGCTTTCATCATTGGGAGTAGATGCATGTAGTTTATATCTCGTGATTCACGTTTGTCATTTGCTGAAGTGTTTACACATTACGTTTCTTTATCCTGGTACTTTTGCAGTGTCATCATTGACACACGTGTCTTGTCTGTCCATTTATATGTGTGAATTTGAAGAATTATCAGGACAAGGACAGTTTAACAGCTGTCTTAGACCATTATCCGCTGTTTCTAAAATTGGTATTTTGGCTCTCAGTTGCAGTGCCGAATATGCATCCAAGTTGAAAGAATAACTAGATGGTTTTTGGTCTTACTTATGCTTCAAGAGGGCGTTTATCACCTTTGTGTTAATTTAGCGTACAAGCTGTAAGCCTCGCATCTATGTGTCTCCAGTAAAATATGCTTTTTGAGCATGAATGTTTAGTCATTTGTAAATATGTTCAATATAAACATTTCTACTGTTGAGGCAGTTCATAGGTCAAAGGTTTTGCCCAGATGCACTGTGAATTTGTTGAAGAAAATAAAACTGTATAGAAGCGTATTAGATAAGCCTATTTAGGATTGAGAAGGGCAAGGGGCACTGGCCACATAGCTAACAGACGATTACAATTTAAAACCTATAGAGAAAGGAAGAATGTAACTCCTCTTTGAACTCACGGTTCTCCCCTTTCACATTGTTCTATGGGAGACTAAACCGTATGTAATTGCATAGTGTGATGTTTATCCTGTGGTATCAAATACAACAAGATGATGGACGGTGTGCTGAAACTTTTCAACCACTCACCCCCCAGTCACAGCTCTGGGTTTAATCTATAGTTCTTTTGCTTACTATTCCACCCCAGTTTGGACCCAGCCATATGCAAAACAGTCTTGAATCTGTTCCACATGGTGACAGTCCAGCCGAACTGCCAGGCCAGGTCCTACCTGGACCAGAAACAAGCATCCTAGGACTGGTTTCGGGGTATCACCCCTCATCAGCCAGGCTAGCTCGAATCCAGTGGCACAGCGAGAAAGTGACCTACATCTGGGTATACCCTTGGCCACTTCGGGTGACCCCGAAACCGGTTCCTGGATGCTTGCTTCCAGTTCAGGGAGGACCTGGCCTGGCAGTTCGGGCTGGACTGTTTCTATGAGGAAAAGGGTCAAGACTGATTTGCATATGGCTGGGTCCAAACTGGTGTGGCATACTGAGGAAAAGAACAATGGTCTAAACCCAGATCTGTGACTGGGGGTGAGTGGTTGAAAAGTTTCAGCACTCCGTTCATCATCTTGTTGTGTTGGCTATATTCTGTGGTATCCTCAGCTGAAGTACTATGCGTTGTTGAAACGCGTCTCCACTCACCTGCATATTTTAAATCTTTGTACGTTTACCCTTTTCCTTCACTTGATTTGTTCATGTATCCCTTGTGTATGAAAACTTTACATTATTAAAGAAAAAGTGGTTAATGGGTAGGGAGAAATAGTTGATATCAATTGCATTCCACTGGCACAATAAAATATTTCTGAAACTTTCCTGTTGAACAGTATGGATCACTGTTGTTCCCAAAACCAGTGTGGAACGAGGAGGTTAGCTTAGGACTCTCCAGTTCTTGTGCTTTATTACTTGTTTTGAACCTTGACTGTTGGCATCATGTTGGCCATCATTAAGCATTGAATGTTATGGGCAGTAGAACAAGTTGGTGCTTTCAACTTGCAACCAAGCCTTACATGTGGTGTATACTGGTGAAGCAGTTGGGGGTAATGTACATTAGGGCGTACTCCATGCAATGAGTGTTGACTCCTCTTTCAGCTATCATTGTCATCCACTTCTCGTCGGATAGACCCCCACCATTCACCCAATCCCTAATAATGACACTGTCCTTTTAGAGTATTAAGAGGGGTGGTTGTTGGGATTGGGTGGTGTAGTATCCTGTGTCCCATTCCCTGTTTGTCTGAGCTGGTGTCTGGAAAGCTGAGAAGGAATTATGTAATAGAATGTTGGTGTGTGGTCCACAGTAGAAGCTAGGGGATTTGGACAGTTGGAGGTTGGATGGAACCCGGACTTACCTGCTGTCGCTCTGACCCAAGGGCCTAACATGCAAAAAAAGAGGGTACCACCTGTCTGAGTAGCTCCAGAATCTTGTATGAATACCCTGCCCTCTAACTACAATATTTTGGCAATGAGTTGTGACGGACCTGCATGAAATGCAGCACATTTCTGGTGCCAGTTGGGAGCCAGTCCTGGCAGGGAAGGAGGCCTGTCCTGAGAAGGAAGATGGACCTTTGAGGACTAGTTTTGGTCCGCCCACCCTCAAATCCATTGTCAACCTTCAAGTGGTGTGTCAGCACTGGCTGTTGGATAGGAGGAGCCCAATGAGGAGGGTGAGCAAAGCCCGGCAAGGGGAACAAGCTAGCGAAGGCAATTATAAAGTGAGGTGATGTGTCCGAGTAATTACTAAGATTTAGGACCCTATTGTAGAGACAGTGTTATACCACAGGCCTGTGGAGCGAGTGCTGTGGATTCAGTGGGAAGATGCAGGAAATTTCCTTTACAGTAAGCATATCTCAGAAGTGACCCATGGAGCTTCAGGCAGTGATACATTTAATGCTGACATAAGGAACAGTGTTGGTGATCGCGCAGTATGAGCTCTCAATTAAGTTGACTGTGGCACAGGCTAGTCCATTCCTTTGGAGGGTCCTATGTCAATTAATTGTGTAGTGACCATAGGAGAGGACATGACTTCTATTAGTGCTGTGATTAAGGCAGTGGCCAATGGTCTTGTGACCATTCGTAGCATCTGATTAATATGGCCTTTTCTCTCCAACATGAGTTAGCCAACGCTGGAAAAAGTGGGCATGGGGTTTGAGGGTATAGCAGCTCAACTTGCTCATGAGAACGTTGCAAATGTCTTTGATGCCAAGCCTGGGTGTCGGAGAGGAGTCACTGGCTTTGTACACTCTGAACATCCTGAAGGAGGGCAACAAGCTGATGTTTAATTGAGACATGTCTGTAGGCACTGAAGGAAGACTACCCATGTCATCCATCCTAGTTGATTTAGAAGGAAAAGTAGGACTATCTCTATAGACACAGGAGCTTGAAATGAGACGGGGTTGTTCAAAATTAAACTGTGTCCTTAATTTATGGGAAGTTGAAACATTGCCTGCCTTTTTGTGTAACTGCAATGTCAAGACATGACATTCATTTAATTAATCAAATGGCTTGTTATTCTTGGAGTTAGTAGCATTCTTTGGATTTCGGTAAGAAATGTATCCTGATTCTCACTAACTGAGGTTCATAAGGTTGGGGAACAGTTTGGTTGGTAATTTTGCTTATTGACCTGTACAGTATAAATCTTATTGGTAATGTATTTGTCGGGTTAGTAAATTTCCATGTAAGTTGACCTCAATTGTTTGGGTATTGCAGTTTAAGAATTGTAGAGTGCTGAATGCTTAGTACTGCAAGACATGTGGGGGGGGGGGGTTATATTATCCACCAGCTTATTATTTTGGGAGTGCATTGTGAGCAATTATGTTGGACTCAACATTGAGTTTAGTTAGCAGTTTGGGGGAAAGAGTGAAGTACCCATTTAAATTTCGTAGTGTAGATACGTGGTGTTTGTGCATGTCCAAGTGTCTCTTATGTGAGGGACCCTTGACCTTCGGGTAGGTCGATTCCTCACCGCTGCAGCTCCGCCGATCCTGACCGCTGTGTGGTGACCTCCAGTTTACAGCTATACCTCTGTGCCCGTGTGCCTGCCCGCCCCCCTTCTCTTTTGTACCCCGAGTGTGGAGTGAGTGTTTTTCCTGGTTTCCCCTTTCGCCTCTGTGCCCGTGTGCCTGCCCGCCCCCCTTCTCATTTTGTACCCCGAGTGTGAAGTGAGTGTTTTTCCTGGTTTCTCCTCTCGCCGGGCTCCTCAGCCCCGTCTTTCCCGCCGCTGCCTCCTGTGCGGCCCTGCCCCCCTTGCTCCCATTGGCTCTTCCCTCCCGCATCCCAGCTGACCCCTCCTCCCCTCCTTCCCTCATATGGCGACCGCTGCGCGGCAGAGACAGCGACACTTGACCCTCGGGTAGGTCGCTTCCCCACCGCTGCAGCTCCGCCGATCCTGACCGCTGTGTGGTGACCTCCAGTTTACAGCTATACATCTGTCCCCGTGTGCCTGCCCGCCCCCTTCTCTTTTGTACCCCGAGTGTGGAGTGAGTGTTTTTCCTGGTTTCCCCGTTCGCCTCTGTGCCTGCCCGCCCCCCTTCTCTTTTTGTACCCCGAGTGTGGAGTGAGTGTTTTTCCTGGTTTCTCCTCTCGCCGGGCTCCTCAGCCCCGTCTTTCCCGCCGCTGCCTCCCGTGCGGCCCTGCCCCCCTTGCTCCCATTGGCTCTTCCCTCCCGCCTCCCAGCTGACCCCTCCTCCCCTCCTTCCCTCTTATGGCGCCCGCTGTGCGGGCGCGCAGCGGACGCGTGCTGCGGGCGCGTGCAGCGGGTGTGCCAAAGGCAAGCCCGTCTGCACCCGTCCGCGCCTGGACCGCACCCAGCGCCAGGACCCGTGGCCCTCGACGAGGCCAGCCGACACGACGGACCTACACTGCGTCACCCTCTACGCACTCAACTCCACCTGCTACCCAGCCACCCCGAAACACACACACGGACCCTTCGCCTGCCTTGCCTGCAAATACACCAGCCCCCGAATCTGCACCGCACCCGCCAGACCAGACACCAGCAACAATCACCTCAAGTGCATCCTGCTCAACACCCGCTCCATCCACAGGCACGCCATCGAGCTATGGGACCTCCTCGACACAACCTCTCCAGACGTCGCCTTCCTCACTGAAACCTGGATGAACGCCTCCTCAGCCCCTGACATCGCCATAGCCATCCCAGATGGTTACAAGATCACCCAGAGGGACCGTGTCAACCAAACAGGAGGAGGCATCGCCATCGTTCACAGAGACACCATCCGGATCACGACCAACTCCGTCAACACCCTCACTGGCGCCGAGCACCTCCACTTCCAGATACACACCGACCCCAAAACCACCCTCAGAGGCACTCTCATCTACAGACCCCCTGGACCGCGTGCACAATTCAGCGAAGCCATCGCAGACTTCGTCAGCCCGCACGCACTAGCCTCCCCAGACTACATCCTCCTAGGAGACCTCAACTTCCACCTGGAGAACAACAATGACAGCAACTCCACCGCCCTGCTGGACAACCTCGCCGACCTCGGACTCAAGCAACTGGTGAACACCCCCACCCACCACGCCGGCCACATGCTTGACCCATCTTCTCCTCCAGCAAGCACATCTCCTTCAGCCACTCAACCGGACTACACTGGACAGACCACAGCTGCATCCACTTCAACTACAGAAGAACCATGACCCACCAACACCCGCAACAGGCACCCCGCAGAAGCTGGAGCAAGATCACCACCAACCAGCTAACCACCTCCCTCAGCCAGAACCCTCCCACCAACACGACGGACCCCAACGAAGCAGCCCGTAACCTCACACAGTGGCTCACCAACTGCGCCGATGACCTCGCACCACTGAAGAACCCGTCCAGCAGACCCTACAGCAAGATGACCTCGTGGTTCTCCGACGACCTCAAAAGCTCCAAGAAAACCTGCCGCTCCCTCGAGAAAGCCTGGCGCCACGACCAGTCAACAGAAAACATGACAGCCCTCAAAAACGCCACCCGCAAACACCACCAGCTGATCCGCACCACCAAGAGGACAGCATTCAAAGAACGACTGGACAACAACACCCAACACAGTAAGGAACGCTTCAGAATCGTCAAAGAGCTCGCCGACCCCAGCGCCAGCAGCAACGACATCACGCCCTCGCAGGACCTCTGTGACTCACTCGCCTCGTTCTTTCACCGCAAGATCACTGACATACACAACAGCTTCGCACAAACCACGCACCCAACCGGCACCCCCCACCACCACCCTCGGCAACCTCTGCACCTGGACCCCGGTCAACACCGAAGACACCACCCACACGATGACTACCATCCACTCCGGCTCCCCTACCGACCCCTGTCCACACCACATCTTCAACAAAGCCGACTACATCATCGCACCCCAACTCCGGGACATCATCAACAGCTCCTTCGCATCCGCCACCTTCCCGGAGAGCTGGAAACATGCAGAGCTCAGCGTCATCCTGAAGAAACCCAACGCGGAACCTACCGACCTCAAGAACTTCCACCCCATCTCGCTCCTCCCTTTTCCTGCCAAAGTCATAGAGAAGACCGTCAACAAACACCTCTCTGCCTTCCTCGAGACCAACGGATCCCTCGACCCCCCCCCTCACCGTCCGGTTTCCGAGCAAACCACAGCACCGAGACAGCCCTCATCGCAGCCACCGACGACATCAGGTCCCTGCTCGACAACGGAGAAACAGCTGCCCTCATTCTCCTGGACCTCTCGGCAGCCTTCGACACCGTATGCCACCGCACCCTGATACAGCGCCTCAGCAGTCCGGCTTCCGAGCAAACCACAGCACCGAGACCGCCCTCATCGCAGCCACCGACGACATCAGGTCCCTGCTCAACAACGGGGAAACAGCTGCCCTCATTCTCCTGGACCTCTCAGCAGCCTTCGAACCCGTATGCCACCGCACCCTGATACATCGCCTCAGCAACACCGGAATCCAAGGAACGGCCCTGGAGTGGATCATCTCGTTCCTCGCCGGAAGAACCCAGAGAGTCCGACTCCCCCCATTCCCATCCGCGGCCACCAAAGTCATCTGTGGCGTCCCACAAGGATCCTCGCTCAGCCCCACCCTCTTCAACATCTACATGAGCCCGCTCGCAGCCATCGCACGTCAACACAACCTCAACATCAACTCCTACGCCGACGACACCCAGCTGATCCTCTCCCTCACCAACGACCCCACAACAGCCAGAGCCAACCTCCAGGAAGGAATGAAAGACGTCGCGGAATGGATGAAGCTCAGCCGTCTGAAACTGAACTCAGACAAGACGGAAGTCCTCATCCTGGGACCATCCCACTCTGCCTGGGACGACTCCTGGTGGCCCCCTGCCTTGGGCATCGCCCCCAAGCCAACGGATCATGCACGCAACCTGGGCTTCATCCTAGACTCCTCCCTCACGATGACCAAGCAAGTCAACGCCGTCTCGTCATCCTGCTTCAACACCCTGCGCATGCTTCGAAAGATCTTCCGGTGGATCCCCATCGAAACCAGGAAGATGGTCACCCAGGCCTTCGTCACCAGCCGACTGGACTACGGGAACACCCTCTACGCAGGAACCACAGCCAAACTCCAGAAAAGACTCCAGCGCATGCAGAACGCCTCTGCACGACTCATCCTAGACATCCCCCCGCCACTGCCACATCTCCGCCCATCTGAAAGACCTGCATTGGCTCCCCGTCAGCAAAAGGATCACGTTCAGACTCCTCACCCACGCTCACAAAGCTCTCCACGACATGTGCCCCAAATACCTCAACAGCCGCCTCACATTCTACACACCCACTCACCAGCTCCGTTCCGCCAGCCTAGCCCTCGCCGCCGTCCCGCGCATCCGCAGAGCCACCGCCGGAGGAAGATCTTTCTCCTACCTGGTGGCCAAGACATGGAACTCCCTCCCCACCCACCTACGGCTGACCCAGGACCACCTCTCCTTCAGGAAACAGTTCAAGACCTGGCTGTTCGAGCAATAGCAGCCCCCCCCCCTTCCCAGCGCCTTGAGACCCTTGCGGGTGAGTAGTGCGCTTTACAAATCTGTTGATTGATTGATTGAAGAGTAGTACCCTGTTGCAAGATATACAAGTCTAGTACACTGTGTGTGTTGATGGGAACTGTGGAAGAAGCAGTACTCTGTAGATAGAATTTATATGGGTGAGTACCCTATAGTATGCAGTTAGAAAAGTGTAGTTCCTTGTTAGATGTTGCATGGAGGAGTACCCTGTAATACGCTAAGTTGTAACATGAGAAGTTGCGCCGGGGAGTATCCAGTGGGTTACCAAGTTGGGGAAATGTAGTATAATGTTGTGAGAAGTTGTTTGGGGAAGTACTGCATGGGTGCAATGTGGGAGAAGAGAAGTACCATATTGCAAGAGGGTGCAAGGGTAAGTACCTGTGGGGTGAAAATGTTGGAACTATAGTACATGTGATGATGTGGGTCATAGCCACAAGTTTTGTTTGAGTGTTGTGAGTGAGAGCTACAAGTTTTGCCCGAGTTGCCTTTCGGAATGGAAGATTTGACAGTTGCGTTGTACTAGTGACGGAGTAAATTTGTGATTTTTTTGTTCAGTTTGAATATAGTGACATTAGTAAATGTTGTGTTTGAACTGTAGTGTTTTAATGTAGCTCTGTTGTGTTGTAGGTGAGTATTTGTTTTTTTGTTGACGTGGTCTGGTATTAGTGGTATTGCTGGACTGTTCTATTATTTCATTGTTGTCAATTTTCCCATATGCATCTACTGGAGGGTGTCATAATTGAAAAGGAAAGACGCCACTGCACCTTTATGTGCAGGTGCCAGAGGGTATGGTAATGGGTGCAGATAACGTGTTTTTTACCGACCTGGCACTTAGTCATGTTGGTTTGACCAGCTAGTGTGACTGGGTGTTGGGTTTGTTGGAGTGCTAGGTTGCACACTTATGTGGGTATGTTGTGAAGTGTTGTTCTGTGGTTGTATGTGTGCTTGCGGAAGATGGAAAAGTGTGAGAATTGTGTCCGTCACCTGTGTAGTTTAGTAATGTGAGATGAGCATCTGGGATCATTGTGTATGGATGTTGTTGTGATTGGTTCTGTATTGGAGTCTTGTCAAGGGAGTTTTGATTTAAGGGGATATACGATTACACTTTCTGTTTTGTTTCTGCTGTGATTCTATAGACTTAAGGATGACCGGGAAATCCTTTATCAAAAGTAGCCAGCTCTGTCCTGTGATCATAAATATTGTATGATGTCTTTGTGAGTGTGCATACGTGGCTGTAGGGCCTCATGTCCTAGGAGTTCGCAATGCATGCATTCCTTTGACCATTATGCAGTGGTAGTCACCATCTAGTTGATGTCCTGTTTCTTTGTTGGACATGAGATGTGGGAACCCTCTTTTTTTTTTTTTTTTTTTACTTGTTGCAGAATTTCTGTGACTGCTGTTGATTGTCTTTGAGTGTCTGCATGGGTATTGGAGAGTTTACCAGGTTGTAGTCGGCTGAACTTGTGAGGTAGGCATGTTGGAGACTGAGTCATTGTGAATGATTGTTCCTCCACTTTATATGCAAGGTAATGGTTGTTCTTTGGTGTTCGTAAAGATGTTGGTGTGTGGTCCGTAGTGGAAGCTAGGAGATTGGGACTGTTGGAGGGAGGATTAAGCCCTGGACATACCTGTTTTTCCTGTAGCCTAAAGGATTTACATGCAAATAAAGAACTTCACTTCTTCTTTGTGTCTCCAGACTCTTGTAAGAAGACTCTACCCTCAAACTACAACAGATTGACATGCCGTCTTGAAACCCACAGAGTTTGTGTGGAATTTGTGTGGTTTTAAAATTCCATAAATTCTCCCAGTAGTGTAATTTCTCTGGTGCTCCATTGCAGTACTTGCTGAAACCACACCTCTAGGTGGTAGAGTGAGTCTGTTTTACTGTCTGGACATTTGGTGAATAATTTGCAAAGCTCCTTTACCCATGTTTATCATACAGGCTAAAACTTTCCCACAAACCTGTTGTGCTGTTAACCTTTTGTAATAAGCTCTGGTGAAGCTTGCCCTCGGGCCAGACTCCTGGCCTGCAGGTACCTTCAGTTCATAAACAGTGGTCATTGGTCATGCTATGCATACACTGCGCACATCGATTCTGCTTTTAGGAATGCCTTTGTCTCTGGGCAGGCCCATTGAACCCTCTGCACACCTTTGGCCATGTCCTGTGCTATTATGCCGGCCTGAATTTTCAACTGGGTGTGGCATGTGAACATGGTTTGTGGCTGTGACATTGCTCTGTACCAATGACCAGTGTACATGTAAAGTGTGATCTATGTCCGTGTCCTTTGTGCACTGTTCACAGTGCATGGACTTTTGCTGTACCCTGTAACGTGTACCACTGCTTCTTCTATACATGTATTTTTCTGACGAGGTTGAGTTTTATCAAACTATTGTGGTAGTCTTAACAATGTGTTCTTTGAAGAAATATGTATCGAAGGTGAGCCCAAGAGATTTCAACAAGTTTCCTCCACCGTATATATTTGGCAGACACATTTCTAGGTGGTCTAATACTTTTTTGGGAACATGTTGCGCATATTTGTAAAACTGACCCAAAATTATTGGTGAACGAAAAGTTGATTTGTGATTTTCCTATGGTCTGAATCATTCAACCGTAACTCAATAGTCTATCACTGATAATAACGTTTCTTTATTACCTTTGTTAATCTACTAAAAGTCATACACAACATAGTTTGGGATTCAGGAAAATTAATAATGCCACTTGTGAATAATTATCTATAATGATAGAGGGGCAATACGTCCGCCGTCCTCAGGCCTTGGTTATTTTGCTGATCACATTTTGATTAACCCACATTCAGTCATTGGTTGATTCCAACTATCCATAATATGGTATGTAGTGTTTCCTCTTTACCGACGTAGACATTTAATTGGGGGAGCAGTTATATAAGCTCAAATTGGATGGGTCAAGCACTGCATAGTTAAGGGTTTGTCCTCTGGAGACACTGCCTCCTCACCACCCCCTCTTTGAAGCACCTATGCATCAAGGCACAGGTGGTGAGGCCAGCAACATGCCCACGGTCCCCTTCATGTGTCTTGTCCGTGGAGGGATTACTGGATTGTGGCTACATTGTACCCTCTGTGGCATCTTGTGGTGCTAAATGCCACCCGAACTAGCACCCGTGCTACAAACATGTGCAACTAGTCTCTGCTTTCTGAGTTCATTTTCTGCCTGTTGACTATTGAAGAGTACTTCTAGCCTTGTTACATTGGTGATAATTCTTGGCATATTGTGGGCATCCTTAACTTGTTTTTTCCATCCCTTTGCATCATTTTTGCCTTGGTATCCTTAGCCCAGGGGTCTCTAACCTTTTCTGGAATAAGAGCTACTTTTGTTCAATGAAAATCACCCTAAGCTACCATTTAAGTGTTGTACTAGTGACCACACCAGACAAGATTGCCTTATTGGTTTCCCTATGTAAGATTACTAGCAGTGATCACCTCAGTGCAAAAGGAGTGTAGCCAGAAGTAATGTAAACACAGCTTTGTCAAATGGGAATGTCTTGCCATGGATAATACATAACGGCCAGAGCTGCACTGCCCCCTCCATCAAGTTAATACTATGAGTAATGTGTCTGCCAGCGCCACATGATTTATAACTCAAATATCAATATACATTTTGAAAATTCAATTTTTTTTCTTCAAACACCAGCTTATGAGTTCTGAAAATACAAACATTTTATTTTCGGTGTACATATGTTAATTCAACCAAGCAAACATTTCAAATGTAGTATTCTGGGATCCATACAGGAGAACAACTTGCATATAGCTGGAGAGCTACCAGTAGCTCACGAGCTACTCCTTGGAGATACCTGTCTTACTTTGCCTGCTGGTTTTCAGTTTTGCATCATGTTAGCAATTTTTGACCGGTTTTTGGCCTCCATTCTCATGTGCTGACAGTTGTATGCAAGTTAAAGTTTATATGATAGTTTGTAACATTACTTCACAATGGAAGGAGAGAGACCCCTTGCACCATACTATTTTGATAGCAAACCACACTCCCAGGCTTCAAAGACATTTCAAACAGGTCCTATTCATCAGTCCTCTCATTTATCCATACACACACTCACCCACCCATTCATCCAACCGTTGATTAATTCACTCACCCCACTGCAGAACCACACGCACAAACTTTACAGATGTTAAGGAAGCACTTTCACTTAATAAAATGCCAATTCTGTTGACTTTGTAAATGCTTGTTAAGTGAGCATTGAAGGGAATTACTTCTGCTCCTACCCTTCTTACTCTTTAACATTCACGCCAATGAGCCATGTTTACATTCTAATTCAGACCAGCTTGTGTATTGCACCCTATCTCACTGCTGTGGCACTTTACTGATAATGGACCTGGGATATGTTTACTTGACATTTGCCGTGTTTTGTCTCTTGGTCGAGATGCGGTATTATCCATGTGCTAGCATTTAAGATGGTCGAAGTCAGTAGACGGGGGTATTTAAGTGTGTCACTTTTGTTTCAAATAAAATCTTTAAAAAAATAATGTACTTGTAATATGTTCTACAAAGAAATGCAGACATGAGCAGTGTAGGCAGGCCCCTGCAGATGCTGTAGACACGTCCCAAACTGATAAGACTACTGGAAAGGGTAGCTCTCTCAGGCTTTTAAAGTGCCTTATTAACGTACTCGAAAACGAATGAAGGCTCTTTCATGTGGGCTTGCATTTTCTCCTCCGTAGCCTAGCAGTGCGAGGCTATTATTTCAACCTTACCAGATGTTGTTGCATTCCATAATGCATTGCACAGTCTTTACAAAAACACCAAATACAATGTCTTTGAAGAGGTTTCAGGTTTCACTATCTTTCTAGCACATACCACATTGCAAAACGCAATGCGTAGAAAATTTCTTAAAATCGCCAACCTAGACTGCAGACCATTATCCAATCCCTGGTGGTATAAATAAATAAAACACTAATACCCAACCATAAACGAGGTTCGAACATGGGTACTAAAAGGCAGTGGAGTATGATATGTGGGACAGATAGGCATGATCCTGATCTCACGGACAATAAAGATACCATGAAGTTCAGAAACATGTTTCTCCAGTCTGAAAGTCACAAATCGCATGATCACAAATAGGATCAGGCTGTATACCTCCGCCAGGGGAGGACAGGAAGCGTTCAGTCAGAAAAAAATCCCGTTCACCTCTTAGAAAGGTCCCCTCTCAACCCTGTAGGAAAGTTCTAGTAACCTCAACACTGGAGAACACTTTCGACTCAGCAAGGAACACTTAGTAGTACTTCCACACTCTTTATAAATGCAGCCAGAACGACAAGGAATAACTAAGGGGGAAAGATCTTTACTTAACGATTACTCATGATGGCAAGTAGTCCGATATTCTGATGTTACTATAATTCGTTTGCTCTCTACTTGTACATATTGGCTTTAATGAGTTTGCAAATATGTACAGTGCACTGACTGACATGATTTACACTGTATAAAACAGATTAAATACATTTCCCTTTTGGCTTTGTCGTGCTCACAGTCCACTATGCCTGCCAGGTGGCACCCAGGATACTTCTGTATGCCTGTCCCGGTGAATCCGACTCCTACCCGAGATTATCAGAGGAGAACCCCATGCACCACTTTATCTGTGCCTACACGTCAGGTCCTCCAAGCACTGGGTTTGCTGCAGTCACCATCTGCTTACCAGGTTCAAGGCATACTTGAACTGCACCGACCGTTTTTTTTCTCTTGTGTCATAAGGTGCTCCTTTTACCATCAAAACAAATTCTCAAAGGATCGTATGTACGGAGGTAGTATCTTGTTCTGCACCATTGGGCGCCACTCACTTCACACTCTTGTTGAGTGGCAAGCCGTTCATATCTTACACACACAAAAAGGAATAGGAAAGAAAAACACATACGGATGAGTGCGATGCAAACGTGTTCCCTCACCCACTAATAATGACCTGATTTATCATTGGGCTTGCTAACAAGGCAGCAAGACAAGGGCCACACACTGGGACCCATTAAAAAAAGAATCTTAACAACAGTTACATTGCTGAGTATCCAGTTATAACAAGTTAACCTTCCTCCTAAGAGGCTGGTCATGGTTCTTGTTCCTCCCTCCTTCTTCTCCTGCTAGCTGCCCTTCGTTTCCTGATAATCTTTTGTTTCTTCCACTTTACTGAACAATTGGCACGTTGAGGCTCAGCACTCCCTTTCTCATCCCTAGTGACCGGGTCTTCACTGATAAGAAGCTTATTGGTATTGGTGCCACATGTGATTTGCTATGCAGTGTAAACATGTGGTGCACTGGGAACCCCCAAAGGAATGGTATTGTCTCTGCTGCAGGATACAACTTACATCACCGAAGATTCTTTTGAACAACTCCATCGTGTCTCCTTAATATCCCCTCCCTTGTCCATGATAGTTTCCTTGAGTTTGAAAAACATTGCTCTGCTAAGAACATCAGGGGTGATTTCTGATCTGGTATGCTGCAAAAACTTTGTGTCCTGTAGAACTTAACATCCATGTTCTTATTTTTGCCAGTACGTGTTTACGAGAATACATTGACTTGATTTTCCAGCTCGACTCCTCTGATACCAATATTGAATTCTCGGATTCCAACACTATTCCTCTGGGAGCATTTTTGATATCCCTGAATTTTTCCCATTTTGGTTTGTTGTTGGGACTCTAGGTCTGCAAATTTCTCTGACAATTGATTTTGTTTGTGGGTCTTTTCAGCTTGGCGGATCTGTAACTCTGCTTTTTGTAGACTATGCTCCAGGTCCAAAATGTCTTGACACATCCTGGCGTAAGAACGTTGTCTGGTCCTTTAACTCCACTATCATCAGGCATATGTTCTCTTTTTTTAGACATCACTCGGGAGCAACAAGGTTCATCTGAACCTTCTATATCCAGGGTCACCGAGGGTCTCTGATGTGCAGATCCATCATATGTACCTTGTTTTTACACTCTGGGCAAGGGTTGCTTTAGGCTGCTTATCTTTCTGCAACACCATCTCGATCATGGAGTGCTACTTGTTCTGACAGTGAGGGTCATTATCTCCTGGTGAAAATGAATAGAAGGATGAAGACATTTAGTGTTTTTCTCTGATATCTTAATCACATTCAGGTGGTTGAATACAGCATTACGGCCGCTTTATGCTTTACAGTGAAGTATACAGAGGCAGCTGCTGATGCTTGCTTTGATCAAAGGGCACAGGGAGCTTAATGGCTAATGTTTCTGCTGGCCAGTGTACTCTTCACTAGCTCTCCAGTCTGTCCCTGCTTCTGCCTCGTCCCTTCAGTGAGCTGGTCCCCCAGACACTCTGACCAATCTCCTACTTGTGTTTTTTTAAACCGTATAGTGCTTACGTCATGGGAGGACCATTTTAAGGGCTCGCCTGAGCCAGCGCATGCTCTGCAAGACATTTAGTAAGTGGGATTTCAAAGTGGTGCCACAGGCTTTTGGTGGCCTAAAGCTTGCGTGCACGTGAGCGTGCATGCGCACAGCCGCCATCTGTCTTTCCTCCGTTGATTGCTTCTCCCCCACCGCTTAACTCGCTGCTCTTGATCGCGATCGCTTTCACTTTAGCGGGCCGCGCGGCTGTGTCACTTTCGCGGGCCGCGCAGCCAATGCTTGTTTTTGGTTGACCTCGACTGGATGAAAGGGTGGGATGGCCGTGCCTGGGTTTGAACCCGTGACATTCATATCATCACTATGAACGATTTTGGTTTCAAGCCTAACGAGCCAGTGCTTAGAATGTCAACGCCATGCATGTAGAGCGACCGCCCTCATTTAAAATTTTGCCACAAACCCACCCTTAATTTTGCCACCCAGCCCTGTCGCACATTTCACTACATAACGAGTAACAGATGAGATGATGCCCGCTGTGGTTAAAAATTCCTGCGTTAAGCTCTGGCGGCATGTGGTGATGCAGTCGGCCACTGCCGCACATTTCAAATACTGTTCCATTGGACTTGATGGTAAAACGCTCCTAGAGAACAGACTGCATTAATAGCCCTTTAGCAACCCGTAATCAGGAGTTGATGGATCCTTTAGTAGGCTCAACATCCTGCGATTCTGGGTAAATTGCCTAATTTCCCAGTGCATACCAAAAATGATTGTATCCTTGTGTAACATAACTGGTGCTCGTGTAAAGTGCTCCATTACCTTCGAGTCAAGTTCGCGCTATATAAAACTGCAACAAAAAAAAACCTACAGGAGGAGCCTTCGTATACGACCAGACCTTTCCCAAGTGCCTCTCGTGGCTCCAAGCCTATCGTGTGTCTGCCGGGAAGAGAGCGATGGGCGGGCGATCGCAGCGTTCTCTCCGCATGCCAGCCTCTTACAAGGTGTCGTCAGGGTTAATGTTTCTATGGTGCATTTTTTTCAGAAAGGGATTCCACTCTGGGCAGGCGGGGTAGGCGAGCCATGTTTTCTTATTCAGCGTAAGAGGCTTGCGTGCACTCCCTGGCCTTCTAAGGTCCATGTGTGCTGTCCCCGCAGTCCAGCATCTGCGAGAGGGTGGGGTTACATCAGAGTGTCTCTGGGGGCTTCACAGGGCGGTGTGAGACGGAGGCAAGCGTAGCCTCCAGTATGTTAAAGGAGTACTACTGTGTCAGGGTAAGCGTGTGCAACCCCTAGCTCTAGTGAGAAACAGATGCAAACATAGGTAGAAATGAGGAAGTCGCAGTACTATTTCTGTGTGGGTGGGAGTGCATGGGCAGTTTAAGAGAGATTACTAACTGGAAACTGATATATTGTAGCGATGGAGCAGGGCCTCTCTAACTCTCATAATAACTGGGGGCGTTTTCAGTTTAAAGCAGCAGTCAGGGAAAAATGTGTATTACCTTTTTTATTGTTGTTATTTTGACGCAGGATTTTACATTGTCAAGCAGTATTTCCACATCCAGTAGCAGTAATACTTTCAGATTTAATATTATTGAGTGGTTCGCAATAAAGATGATTTTAGACCACATTTCATACCTACTTTCATAAAAGCTGTTAAGGAAGGTCTTCTAATTACCGTCACAGCTTGCATCAGTGTTGTTTCTTTTAGCCCAGTGTTTGGTTTATTGTATTGACTCATTAACCTCATTCGGTTTATGTACAGTTCTTTTATTTTTTTTCCTTCCGTCATTGCCAGGTTTTGAAATCTTCTACCGTGATATTGTTCTTCTTTACAGTGAAACTGTAAAATTGAGTATCATACACATCGCCTATCTGCCACACACAGATCGCTAAATGTAGTCTTAATTGACTGTTTGATCTGAGCAAAACAACATAAAGGAACATAGAAGCTATCGTTTGCAATTCAGCAACATACCCTAGCTTTAAGCTTGAATATAGATACGTCCAAACCTTCATGAACTTGTAATCGCATATTAAATTCTTGGTTCACCTCTCAGTTTTTCACTGTTGAACTCCCAAAAATGCAACTTTCTTTTTTGTGTGACCCTGTTCCTTGAGAAGTTAAGCTTGTTGATAGAGCATCTGTTCTCCTAGAAACCATGGAGTAAAAAAAATAGAGCGTTCCGTTCCCTGCACTCCAAGCTAGCTCCCATCATGGGATTACTCATTAATTCAGTGCAGGGAATTCTCAGATAATGTCAACACCTGAAGCATTGAGACAGATATATATATATATACTTCTGCCCCAAAAGTCTCTCTATATATACTTTAGAATATGTGGTCCGTTGTTGCTTCAGTCGGAGTCACAGTTGAAATTTTGTATAGAAATCGGGAGCATACAGAAATCAGCAAGGGCCCAGTAATGCAGTTGCAATACCATGTATTGTATGCTGGAAGTAACATTTTGGAATGCATGCTGTTGAAGCTGCTGCCTTAGTCTAACTGTCTATATAGAGTTTACATTTTAACAAGGGAGTCCCAAGGATCACTGGGGACCTGGGGTAATAACTATATAAAACACGCATTGGCCTAGCCAATAGGTCTTGCTTTTGGGACCTTATAAGTATTTAGTTATGCAGCACAATATCCTTGGTGCAACAACATTAACTGTTGCAACTGTTGCATGGTTAAACACTTATAAGGTCCTAAAGGCGAGACCTATTGGCTATGCCAATGCTTGTTGTTCATGGAGAGCAAAGTGCCAGCTTGTCCCCAACTCCCATTGTAACAAAGCCTGTTTTGTTACCATGCCTGGCAAGCATTGTCACCTGACACAAAACTGCAGGCCTGCTGTGCGCCTAGGCCGGCAGGCATGGCCCCCGTAAGGAAGTGGGGCACAGCACCAGTTTGCCCTATCCCATCGTAACGGGTCTGCTGGGCTGCCAGCCCATTGCATTCACCCCCTTCCCAAACAATGAAGGCCTACCTCACTGGTTGCCTGCTTCTGTTAGAGAAGGAGGTGGAACACCGCCGTCCCAAATCTTTTCCTGCTTAC
Organism: Triturus cristatus; assembly: GCF_964204655.1. NCBI lineage: Eukaryota > Metazoa > Chordata > Amphibia > Caudata > Salamandridae > Triturus > Triturus cristatus. Next base: position 841,437,900 of record NC_140592.1, read on the forward strand.
TGCACAGCCCTTCCCATGCAGGGGCATAATGCAGGACCCTGAGCCGCCAACCCTTCAAGGGAGGGCCACATTGAGCCCAAAGCCAGTGAATGTTTGTGAAGTATTGGAGATTTGGGGGGCCCTGATCACATTCTGCGTAGGTGGTAACATTATTTTGCATTCCGCCACTGCTCCTATGATCTGCCCTGACTCTGATGGCCTTTATCACAGTAAGCCTGTGCAGGGGCTATCTTAGAATGGTTAGAACGTGAGTATTTTCCGGTTAAATTGAAAGTGTTGAATGCCTTTTTGGCTGCTGATTATAAGGCATCTTTGGCAGAAAGCCTACCCATGGCATAGTGCCTTTTATGGTTTGAGCAACTGTTGATCACACTTGAACTGCAAACCATAAGTAGGACAAACAACTGTCTTCCTTTTATTTTAATTATATAACTAATTTTACCATCAAAATTAATTAACACCCAGAGCAACACAGTGTTTATTTTTGGGTTTGTTCATATATGCTTTTAGGTTATTCTGCTGAGTAAGCTTTGACTCCCTTATGTTTAAGTAGAAGTGCTGGTGGGTGGAAGCAGGATATCTTTCAAGGAGTGTCTGCCTGGCCACTTGCGACTAATGACCCCCTGACCTGAAATGTGGGAGGCTTTTGTGAACGGAGTTCTAGAACCAGCAGCCAACGCCATGAAGAGAAGTCGAGGAGTATTTTATAAATTCAGAAAAGTAGTATTTTTAGTGTGTTTACTGCTTCGACTCTGTTTATAATCTTGTGCTCCAACAGTGAGGTGCTTTCTGTTAATAATTTGAAGCCAGTCAGTGAATTTTGTAGACTTGTCAATTACGCAGTTTGAAAAATGTTTGTTTACTACAATGGCACCCACAGTTCAGGAAGATAAATATAATATGCCTTGTCAGCCTAACTCCATCTATTAAATTGGAACTCACAAATATAAAAACACCTCTCGAGACATATCATAAGTATAAACATGTGAAATTGTATTTATCAGTTTTAGTTTTGTGTGCCTTTTTACTGACTCTTTTGTAATTAACGTTATCTGCTTAACTTGTGCTGACAGTAATGAAGCAGGTTTCGTTGTGTTTTTTAAAAATCTTTTGCACTTTTGTAGTCTCAGGAGAGCTTGCCGACCCATCTCGTGCCTGAACATGCTGGCAGAGAACTAATGGCCTGTACTATTGTAACCACAACTTTTAACTCCTCTCTTAACCTCACTTCTCCTTACAGAGATAACTTAAACCTTTTGCTTTTGTTTAAAGGCATAGGCACTCAGGATTCAAGGCTAGCTAAACTACAATGGAACCAAATAACTGTCTTGTTAACCAACAATGCCGCAGATGTCATGTCAAGATATAAGAAGGCACTTCAGCATTCAAAAAACATATCCGTTTGTTTTAATGTGGTGCATCATATATCTCCTATGAAGGATGCCTTGTTAAAATAAGTTTCTAATCATGAACTTATAGTGACACAGTCCCTAGAATTTCTATGAATTAGTCAAAAGACAATTCAGTATCTTTCTGCCTAATCATGCTAGTAAATGCGGCAAACTAATACGTGATTTGAAGCCACTTTCACACGTTTATCACCCACACGTTCACACATATTATTACTACAGTTTGAATGTCGCGGTCCATGCTCTTACCACAGTATCGTGTGACTGGCTTTAGAAATCACTTCAGAGGGGGATGTGGCTAAGGTATGGTCCAGACGAGACATGTTCTAGCTGAGCTCTTGCGTAGATCCCTGATTGGTTGTGCCTGTCGGCAGTCACATGATGGTGAAAGATGTGGGCTGGTAGAGCAGAAGGCACAGCGGTCATGGACTGATTCCAATAGCTTGAGGTTGTCCTATAGCAGCAAAGTTTGATGTTGTATTTGGAGAATTGAATGAAGCGTGCATGGCGGATACCAAGATGTCAGCCCCATCAAGCATTTCAGGGCATTCTATATAGACATAGCAGTATGCTGCCAAAGAACAGGGCTACTTCTCCTTCACACAGGAGAGCTGCTGCTGGCAGCACAGAAAGGCTCTAGTTGCCAAAGATTTTCACTACTTTCAACAGATTGGCTGCAGAGGCTGTTGCTCAAAGTAGGAGGGCACGGATTTGCAGACTTGGACAGGGAGGAATAGAGTGATGCCACTGGGACTTGTGGAGTGGTGCTGCTTTGGAAACCACAGTCCTTGGTGTGTGGTCACATGCTGCTGGTTGGTAGGCGACCAATTTAAACAATGGGCACCCCATGCACTGTGTGAAGCTGCGGCCCAGCCACAGCACTCAAAATAATCAAGAACAAGAATGATCCTTGCAGAGGTCAGCACTAGACGGGTTGAATAAAAAACAGTAAGAGATTGGTCTCAGTGTATGAGTAGCAAGACCCATATCATTGATGGGGTGAGGTAGAACCGAGGATAGCATGGAGGAGTGGTGAGGAGCACCCTGGCCATCAGAAACATCATTTATTACGGTCACTGTACCCTTTGACTAACTTGCTCATTATCAGCTGACTCTGTACACTTCATTATGAGGCATAAAGTGACACTAATGCTGAATCCAAATCAGTTTGAAGAAAACACAAGACAAAACAAAAACCCACAAAATGTCTTAATCATTCTATTTGTTTTCGTCAGGAGGAGATAATGAGCCTGACTGCCATACCAACTAGCATTCCAAGATATTTGACTGCATTGCAGAAAAACAAGCAGGCTAAAACATGCCCAATAAAGAATTTGCTCGGTTTGCAAAAAAAAAAGCTAAATGAAATGAACTGTACATCAGAGACCATTTGAGATAGACATTTTAGGTGTACATTGTGGCTGTTAGGTGCCGGCTGGGAAAACAGGACAAACGCCTGATGATACTGGAGTTCAAAGCTGAGATAATGTTCTTACCTCTGGTCCATCAAGACATCTCAGAACTGGACCACAATTTACAGAAAGCATAGTTAATGCTCGACCAAATTGAAAACTTAGCCAAGTCCACAAACAAAGCAAAATGGCTAAAAGGTTTGCAGCCGTACAGTCCCATCACCAAAACGTGTTGGAAAAACTCAAGGATACCAAAAATCGCTCCAAGAGGATTTGTATTAGAATCCAAGGAATCCATTGTGGTATTTGTGAGGTTGAACTGAAAAATCAAGTCATGACATTCTTTCAAATGCCTCCTGGCAAAAATAAAAGCTATGACATTGAAGACAGGATACAAAAAGATTTTGTGACCTACCAGGTCCCATAAAACATCACCTCTAATGTTCTTATCAGAGAACATTTTTTAAACTCCAGGAAATCATCATTTCAGCTGCGAAGACAAAGGAGTGGATACAGCTCAAGCAAGACCAAAATGAGTTATTTCAAGATGTTTTATTTCAAGATGTCTCATGGGTAATGCTAACTTCAGCTACATAACTTGCATCCTACAGCAGAAGGCAATAGCATCTCATGTTTACACTAGATGGCAAATCACGTGTAATATGGACGCCAGCAGATTGGCATAAGCTTTTTACTATTGAAAACCCTGTCGGAAGAGGGTGTCCAGTCTCAATGACCTAATTGATCAGGAGAACGGAAGAAACAAAAGATTAACAGAGTTTGAATGCACAGCAAGTAGGATGCGGAGGAGAGAGGAGCGCTAACCTGACCAGCCTCTTTGGACAACTTGATGCTCAGCACTGTACTAACTGTTAAGATTCGCCTTTGATCGGTCCCAGTGTGCGGCCCATTTAAGTCTTGCTGCCTACGGACCCTCCAGGAAGTCATGCTACTTTCTGAACTCTTATTTTAATTTTAAATATTGTACCAGGTGGTATAATATATCAGAACTGTACTGTTTGGATAACAATCTGCTGATGTATTAATGTGGTGCTCATACACTTATTGTTCGTGATATATGAAAAAAACAAAAAAATGTATCCGGTAACAGAAGTTGTAGTTTACTGAATCTTCACATAACTTAACCAGGCTTTAGTTCAATCCCTTTCTCTTCTTTTTATGCAAGACAAATTTATTTGTTATACTCGGGACCACTGGAATTATGCAGCAGGGGAGGGTCAAATTATGCGACAAGAAACTGCAAAATGTTTTTTTTTATACTATTAGTTATTTTGTCATTTGTATGCTTGTGAACAGTGTCTGAGCATTAGTTGTACCTCATAAGTACCAGTTTAGCACCCAAATGTAGCAATAAGCTACATAAAGGTGGCGAGTCAACCTTTGCAAAGGGGCTTCCACTGCATGGCAACACGTCGCAGCGTTTTTACTAACTTTTGAAACATTTGAACTAGAAATAATTTTTTTGATCATATCTGCAGGCTATACAGCAAATGATGGATCATTTGGAAAACGTGGCAAATCTGTAGTTATGCGAAAATCGCGGCACAATCGAATAATTCCAGTGGCCCGGGTTATACTCCATCTAAATGGTTGTCCTGGTGGTATCAGACCTGGTACCAATATTTGTTGGGGACTATGGTAGCTGTCCACTCTGCATGTTGAGCACCTCGGGCGTGTTTGATATATGTGACCTTATGCTTAAGATTGTGCAATTTATGTTTCTGGAAATAGTATGTTTTATAGTGTGTTTTGCTACAAAGTTGAAGGTGGTATTACAAACTTCGTACTCTGATGTAGAGCGGTAACAGTATAGCAGTTGTTTCAAGGATCACCAATATTCCAATCGACACCCCTCATGCATATCAGTGGCTACATAGTTTAAGTGAGGCCAGGACCTGAGAATGTTCGACCCAGGTGCCCCCAATATCAACGATAGCATGACTGTAGGTCTACAATTAAGACAGTTATGCTAAATACTCAGGGTTTGAATATACCCAATAAGAGACTGGCTGTTCTGCGCTTCCTTCATGCTGAAGAAATAATTATTCTTTTCTTCAATGAATCTCATCTCCTGAGGAAAGATGTGCTAAGATTTCTTTCCTATTGGTACCCCTGTCAGTTTGACTTCCACGCTTCCACAAAGAAGTTAGCCATATTACTGAGGAGAGGCTTCCCATTTGTTTTAGACCAAGTATATACAGATTCACTTGGAAGGGAAGTTGAGATTTTAAGAGCGATGTATTTTCGATCTTGTGTCTGTAGGTGCTCAAGGATAGAAACAGAACTATTCCACAACCCTTTTTAAAATTGCATTACCAGTATGTCATGCGATGATAGGATTGCAACAATGTGCTAGATGGAATCTTTGATAGGCCATCTGGATGGCACTTCTATGCTACTCTACACCTGATGCCATAACAATGGGGTTGGAATAACTGGGATTCCTCCATATATGACTTTCCTAGCATGCACAGAGTGGATTATATATTCTGTTATGTCAGAAGACACTCACAAGGATAGATTTGAATTTGCTAACTAGATTGCCCTTTGACATGGTACAGGACTCCTCCATCAATACTGTGGCACTCCCAGACCAGTCTCATGCAGTTCTGATATGGGAAATTTCTTGCATACCTCCGCACCCCAGAGGTGTAATGCTTAAATAAAATGGCTTTTAGCGATGTGGCTCTTGGAGGTGCTACATCACATGCTATTTACCACTATTTTTGAGGTAAACTAAACTGGAGAGGTGACCCGCAATGCCTTATGGAACACAGCAAAAACAGAGACTAGCAGAACTGATGTCAAATACTTAACTCCTCTTGAGGAAGGCTAGGGATAAAAGAGTAGAGTTGATGGGACGGAGTAACAACAGCTTTGGAATCACTGTGTTAAGCAGGCTGTTGGCCTAAAACAAATAGGCTGTTTGCACAGCTAGGGGAAGAGTCCGAACACTTGTTGATGGACAAAATGGCACGAGCGATGCCATTTGTGGGCTAGATTAATTATGAGAAAGGGGGAAAAGTTTGCAGTTCTTACCATGCAAATTAAGAGTGAAACAAGCATGTCTGCAAAATAATGAACGAGAAGCGATCAACAGGTAATTACCCCTGAAATACTTCAAACATTCAGAAGATTGTTTTTTTTATTATTTTAGAGGCACATACTGGATTGAGCAGACCATGATACCTACTTGGCATCCTACAAACTCTGAGCGATCCCGTGTGGTGATGGAGTTGGATGCTTCTATAACTCTCATAGAGGTTAAAATAGCAATTCAATGATGCCTCATTAATCCCTTGGGCCTGATGGCCTTTCCCCCTAGGTGAAGTGTTTTAATTGCTTTGGTAACTCATGGAAAGTTGCAGAAACCAAGATGAGGTGGTCAGCTACATTGTAGTTAAATTTGAATTAATGACCCCAGACTATGGGGCTCTTATTGTCCAATATCACTTTTCGGTTATGACATGAAAATATTTGCAAGAGTGTTGGTTTTAAGACTACGCACAGTCTGGCCCTCAATGGTGTATCTATATTAGTCAGAGTTTGTAAAAGATCGCCAAGCAGACAAGAACACTACACTGATGGTATGCTAGCAGATTGTTAGAAATTGCCAAACAGTACTCTTGAGCTGTAGTGCTGATCTTGAAGCCGGGGCACCTTCTTTTGGGGGAGAATCAGAACCAAACAAATAAGCATGGAATCTGGCTTATGGTCCCCTGTCCACCTCCTCCAAGGTGCATTTGATTCTGTTTAAGGATATGCCCACCTTAATGCAGTAAATGTTGGGCACTTATTGTCCTTATGTGTATGAAACTTAGATATTCTTACGATATTTCTTATCTGACCTCGCTCTGAGAACTGCCTTAGTTTGCTTTCCTCCCTTTTGGTCAGTCTTTATACCGCATTTTGCCCTGAAGAAGGTGTGACCGATATCTGGGTCTTAACCGAAACGTGCGTCTGCGCATACCTAGGATGGAAGAACAAGGACCTGAACATTTGAATTCATTAATGTTTTGGACTGCATAGATCGGCTATGAAGTATGGACTATATATAAGATACACATGACTTTTGAATAGATTTGATAAGAGACTGTTATCTTGGTCCTTTTAATCCTTTATGATGATGTCCGTCTTGTTTTTATAGGTGTTTATTGTATGAATACATTTTGTAGTATGATAGTGAGGTGTGTAATACGTGAGTAAACAGGAGTGTTTGTTTGGTGGGCAATGTATAAATTCTCACAGAGCGAGTATTTCTATATTCTCTGTATTTGTTCTTTGTGCGTTATTTATTTAATCTACATGTGTACTTTAAAAATGATATATTGAATTTGGAATAAATATAATGTAGTATATTTCATGAAAAAGATATTGAATTTTTCATTATTTGATCTGTTGAATCGCTTGGCGTTATTGTGACGATTCAGTGTTTTTACCAAGGTGAGATATTCCCTTTTTATACAAGTAGGCAGGTTGTTTTTGTCTGCTATGTCGGTAGTCAGGGTGACCAGAGTCCCAAAATGCTCAGGGACTTGTTTGAGGGTTGGTTGTTAGGATTTATGGAACCTTACATGACAAAGTATCACTTGAGGCCGGAGGACTAGTTTAGACTGATGCAAGTGCTCAACTGGATAGAGTCGGGCATGTCTGGACCCTGAAGACCGAGATTTTATTGTTTTTAAGTAAAACCCTTCTCTCTCAGGCTCCTACTATAAAAGGATTTCACAATTATATATAGCGTTAGATGCCTCTACAGCTTCAACTCAGCAGAAATACATGTGTCTGTAGGACAAGAATTTAGAGTTAGAAATGCTGGTAGACAATGGAGCACAATTTGGTTCAGAGCATCCAAGTTCTCGATATGTACCCATAAATTGTTGACCCACTGGTACCTTACCCCAGTGTCCCTGACTTTCCTGTGTGGGAGATCTGGTCTTTGTTGGAGGCGCAGTCAGTCTAGGGGCACGATGGTACATATTTGTGGAGGTGTCCCTACTTGCGCTCTTTGTATGTCTTATTAAAAATGTTACAGCGGTTGTGTTGCCTGTGGACCCATTGGTTGTGTTGTTGGAAACCCTGTACTTTGATAGTATTTACCTCCTGCACATTGTATTGTGGAAACTGATCTCCCCATTTATATTAGCAGGCAGGCTGATGGTTGCACAGTGATGGAAGCAAAAACCCCTCTTTTTGCACCCCCTTTGAGGTTTGGTGGCCAAAAATGTGGTAGATTTTTGCAATGGAGAAATTAATGGCCCTGACATCCAGTAAGATCTGCCGTTTTGAGAAAATGTGTCGCACTTTACATGAGGGACTGACAGGGGTGGAAGATGGCACATGTCCCAGAGCAAGAAAGAAGAGCTGGTTTACCTGGAATGACCCGATAGTCAGTGGGCAGCAATAACTGAGGTAATGAGGCTGTGGATTGATTTGGCAGTGTGTATTTTTTTCTTACATGGTCCATTAACTCAAGGATAGGGACTCATTTTATTGGGTAATCATGTAGTAACATTCCAACGCTGACTATTGAATGAGATTTGTAAAAATATTAAACTTATTTACCAAGCTCCTGTTTTGATCAGTTGCAACCAAATGCTGCGTATATAGCTGTTATTCTCTCAGGCCTACACAATAAATAAAGAAAACAACAAGGCTTGTAATTGCAAGGCGTATCTGATGAAAGTTTATCTCATTGCATGGATTTAACCCGATCGGCCCCGTTGCCCTGAAAACCTCTGTTTCTTAGGTGCTACTTATAAAAAAACAAAGCAAGTTGTAAACTATATGCATAATGTCTCAGATTACAGCATATATTAGCAGTGAATACTTAACTCTCTGAACCAACTTGCTGTCTTTTTTTCTTTTTCCTAAAAATTCACATACTGGGTTTGCGTGTGTCACAGAGCATAAACGTTCGCAGCCCCTAGTTATTAAAACATATATTTTTGCAAAGTCTCTTGTTACTTGGTGCACATGCAGTCCTTAGCATTATCTCTAGTTGTTGAAGCACCCTCTGGGTTGGTAAATGTTATAGTCTCTGGCTCACATAACTTGGGAATGCTACTCACGCACACCATGGCGAGATGCCTCTAGGCAGTTTAGCACACACCTCTGAGGTTAGCAAGTCACTGGAGATGCCAATCTTGATTTCACTCTAGCTAAAGCTTAGGGGTCTCCCAAGTAGTTGGCACAGGGCTTTACTGCTGTTTGGCTAAATCTGCACAATACAAATACCACATAAATACTTGCATTCATACTTAACAATATGTACCTTCAAGGACAGACTCTCGTCACTGAGGGTCTCAAGGCATCTGCCAAGCTTGAACTTAGAAAGGTGATGCAGCGGTAATTTCACGGTACTTTCTGAATGAAAAACCTCTACCTCCAATTTACCGCTGTAAAGGTACTGGACCCTTGCCACTGTATATTACCTTAAGTAGATTTTACACAAACATGAAAAATCAAAAATTCATTTAATATTTAGGCCAATAAAGAGAGTTGTGAGTATTTTAAAGGGTTTTATTTTCTTAGTTAAAAGTGAAGTTTTTCTGACCCTTTATTCATTAGTCCAATATCAATCCGGTTACAGAATTTTGAAAACAGGAAAAATAAAATTAATACAGAACATATTATAGGTTGCATACAAAGCACTCCATGAAGAAGGGAATAAGGCATCAAATGTCAGTCAGAATTATTTAAAGAGTTCAGGAAATATAATTCAAGAATGAGTTATGCAAGGCTAATCAATAATTAATCGGCAAAAATCTCCCATAAAGAGAAATAAATGCATAAGACAAATCTTTTCAAAACTAATGAATTAGTCAAAGCATGAATGTAAAAGTGTTAGCATCTAACTCTAAACCTGTTCTATCCAGCTCCACTCTCTGCCCTGGTCTGATCCTCTGTGTCTCTGTGCTACACAAGGAGTAAGGCAGACCATCAGAGGAATGTGATCTGCCTTGCCAAAAATATGACGTGCAAGGACTCTCTGAAAGAATTATGAGCAAAAGGCTCCCCACCTCCCTCTGTTTCTCCTCGGACGCAATCTCCACCCAGGCTGCACCGCGACGATCACGTACCTAACCCATATGATGTCTGGCCTCATCTGCTGCCTCTCCTCTCACCTAAAGCTAAGGCTTAAGGCTCAAGGCTGACACGCCCCCTATGGGGTTATTATTTATACTCTAATTCTTGGCAGACTACACTAATAATTGTTGCAGTTTTCAGTAAAGCTTGCACTGATTGGTTACCATAGATGACATGAGGGTCTCACCATCCTGTTCTCATTGCAAATCCCGTTTTAACAAAAGAAGCGTTAATAATAATATAATCCTATATTTCAGCAACATTTACTAGGAAAAATGTTTCAGTCCAGTTTCCTGCATCCTGTGACATCGCATGCAGGATAAGCACATTCCACAAACACTGGTACATTGGCAGAATAGCAAGAATTTGCAGTTCACAGTGGCCTTGAACTAGGTCTTCACTCGAGGCAAGCTGGTATAATCTGCGCATGCTCTCAAATTCAACACCATTCTCAGCCTTGCTGGATTCACAGGCAGCCATTTTATCTTGGGCCCAAAAATAAAACTAACACAAAAACAGTATTAATTTACGAAATAGAACCCATTCTGTTTTCCTCCCCATACTAATACCTTGTATTTATATTTCCTAGCAAAAGCTATTAGTTGAAAGCAGCTTTTCTATTATTTGTGCTCAACATGCAAAAATGTGCAATGTACAACATAGCATATAAACATGCAACAGTGCCAATTTCCAAAGCGCACACAGTTAATACATACTCATAGCAACATGCTCTAATGTTTTAGATAGCTTTTCATGCAAAATGCTTTAGCCCCGCATGTAGAGTTTGGTGCATGGTTAATTAACACACATTATAAGATGTGTTATGAACTGAATATATTTGTCTAAATATGCAACAAAGCCAAAGTCTCTTAAGACAGGAATAGGGAGTGTAGATTACAAGGAAAATGAGCTGGGAAGAGAGAACACATTCAAAGATAATCTACGCAGCTAAAGAGGCCACTAAAATCAAAACACATGTTAATTCAGCACAAGCATTTCAGACTGAAAGCATTTACCAGGCCTCATTTCATGTCTTTCATTTTGAATGCACCAAAGTGCACCTTTTAAAAAGCATTTGACTAGGCCTCATTTCATGTGCCTTGTGTTTTCCACTTGCTCCAAAATCTGCGTCATTTTAAATGCAGTCTGTCTGAAACACAAAAATAAAGCAATGCCTAATCTTGATGAATTCTAGCTCTATCAAAAGTTAGAGAGTTCCAGTCTGAAGATGGTAGGACTAAGAGCTCTGCAGAGTATGACGTTCTAACCCACACCTTGGCTAGTTCTTGATTTTTCCTTTCTAAGATTCCCCTTCCTTTGTCTTTCATGGCTCCTTACCTGGCTTACTGTCGGGTTGCAGAATTTTTAAAGCGGCCATGTGGATCATGTAGCTTGCAAACCTCTCTCGCTGACTTAGATATAATGTGTAGCTAGCTGTACAGGTGCATTTCACATGCAAGTATCAAAATGCACTTTTAAAATCATTTCATGAATACTTATATACACTTGCAAGTTGTGCAGCTCAAGATTCTGCTATGCTTCACTGTAATTGGTCCTAGGCCCCTAGCCTCTAATGTTCATAGGTGATGTGGAACAAATTCTTAAAAATGTATTATTTTAATGACACTCTTAATGATGAAGATTTATTTTTTTATAAACCAATTTTGTTTCAATTCAAATCACAGCAGGTACATTCATCAACATCTTCAGCACACTTTGAGCACAAAATAAAATTGAAAGTGTTATGTTTGTCCCAGCAGGTGGCATCAATTACATTGCATGGGAAGTCCATAAAATGAACACTGTTTTCCCCAATCCCTGTCAAGTTTGTGAGGGCAGCCACGTGCCGTGTATATAGGTTTCTCAAGCTGCGTACCCCAGTTGACCCCTCTGCACCAACTCGAAGTTGAGGGGGGTGATGGCCGCTTCCACGCACGTGCCACATTTCTTTTAGCTACAAGGCAGGCCACCCCAATGAAAGTTTGCTCGGCCGGGGGTCCCCAAACTCCTCCACCAACCTCAAAAGTGCAGAGCACGGAGTCCATTTGATTGAAAGCCCAAGGACTGCCGAGAGCTCTCTGGCCACCCTATCCCAGAGGGGGCAGAGCGCCGGGCAGTCCTAGACCATATGGAAGAAGTCTGCTGCAGGGAGGGAGCATCACAGACATGCAGCCTGAACACTGGGCGATATGCGATGCAGGAGATGAGGAGAAAGGTAGGTCGCGTGGAGATAGTTGACTTGTATCATGCGCATATAGGTGGAGATTGCCAATTCATGTGGAGCTAATCAGGGCTCCTTCTAGTCATTCTCATAAAGATCTCCCACCTAATTTACCCATCTCTGTCTGAGTAGGTCGAAGCCATCGGGGGCATGAATGACCAGAGAACGGCACAATATGTGATCACAGGGCAAGAACAGTGAGTTCACCAGTGCATACAAATTTTTCAAGTCCTGGAAGGATATTAAGTTTTCCCCTTTATATACGTCCCCTCAGTATGAAATGTCAATTCAATCCCATTAAGCAAAGCCTTAGAGCGAAGATAGAAGTTGAAACCTAGATCCTTGCCAAAAAGGGGCCATCCCAGTTAAGTCCCAACGGATAAGGCTCAAAGCCGCCATCCAGCAGAGAATTGACACCTGTGTACAGGACAGCGACGTCAAGGTAAGCTGTGCTCTGTAAAGGAGCCAGAGGAGGCAGTCAAGATCCAGAGAGTGCCCGGTGAACCAATCGTTGATTGGTACCAGATGTGCCGCCATGTAGTATGTGTATATGTCGGACAGCCCAAGACCACCATCAAAAGGCGATTTATGTGCCGAGGAGAAAGCCAGCTCTCAAAAAATTTGCAAGTTTGGAGGTCAAGAAGTGGAACCATCTATGTGGGATGGGGTTTGGGAAAATTCCCTAGGACATACATGTAATGGGGAGGCATATCATTTTTAAGAGCACGATGTGCCCCATGGGATTAAGGGGTAAGCCAACCCAGCGGTGTAAGTCCTGATCGAAAGCCTGGTTCAGGCCCTGAAAATGAAGAGCCAATGCCAAGTCAGGAAGATAGAAAACCTGACTCCCCAAATATTAAAAGGAGTTACGCTGGATGGGGATGTCAGGGCACCAATCGTGCCCCCTAGCACCCCCCTCACCTCCACCAAGTTAGATTTGCTAGCATTAATTTGTAGTCCTGATGCTTCTGCATAGAGATGAAGGATCTCAAGACATCGGGGTATGGTAATACGGGAATCTCTGAGAAATAAAAGAATGTCATCAGCATATAGCGCTATGCGGTCCCCAAACCCACCCCCCACTGCCATCCCCGCACCAAGCATTGCACCAAATAAGACGAGCCAAAGGCTCTCTCGCAAAGGGCAAACGGAAGGGGGGAAAGTGGGCAGCCCTGGCGCCTACCCCGCCGGATGGGAAAGGGTACAGATAGCACACCATTCCTTCAAACCTGGGTGGCCGGAGTACTGTACAAGAGATGGACCATTTTATGAAATGTAGCCCCAGACCCACCCGCAGAAGGACTGTATCGAGAAAGTGCCAGGAGACCGTGTCGAAGGCCTTAAAGAAATCCACCAGGATGGCTAATGCTGAAGATTTTAAGAATGTACAAATCTGATTGCTCTGAATTCACATTCTTTATAAGCCAGATTTTTAACCAGGTCACTCCTCTTTTTGTAAGTGGTGAACATTTCTCACCTCAGGACGGCGGGAGTTTGCTTCAAGAAAAATGGCAGCAGGTCACTCTACAGGAATTGTTCCTGGAAGGGCCACCCTAAGTGAGGTGGCTGCAGGCTAGATATCAGGCGGCGTGTGTCCATGTAACACCTCTCAATGCTGGAGACCTGCAGGTTTGATTTCCTTTGACTTAGGACAGATAAAATTCGATACTATCAGCTTTTGATCCCCCTTCAGCTCTTTAAGCATGCAGTTGGTAAAAAAAGTAACTTAGCGGGACAGTGCTTTATTACGAATGACCGCACAAGGCAAATCTAGGCAATATGCACCGGGCTTGCTCGAAATGCCACATTTTCGTTATAATATAGGCCTTCATTAAGGTTATGATATACCTCCTTTACTAACGTAAACGATCTCTGTTGTGATTGCTATATCCAGGAGATTGCTGGAAACACTAAAGTACTACATATTCAATAGTGATGTATATAAGATTCTTTAAGACATTTGTTTACTGAGAGTGTGGTTCTGGTCTAAAGTTCCCATTAATAGAACCAGGCTTTGGATTATATATTTAAAAAAAACTTGCACGAAGAGTATGATTTTATGGTATACAGCAATGCTGGAACTTGAGAGTTAATTGTTTGCATTTAGAGTGCCAAGATAAACACTGAACTATATGAAGGCTTAGTTTGGTCATAAATGGTGTTATGAGAACGTTAAAACACCTTTTTATCAGTTGTCTACTGCTCAACATGTAAAAAGACAAATTAAGATCTTTACAGTCTATGGCAAGTTTCACGATGGGGGATAATTTTTTTACTTGTTAAGGAAGAGATATAGAATTATAGATGTCCAACTGTGAATATATGGGATAAATTACCCCCTGCCGTATAGTTTAAGGATATTGCAAATCACTGAGGAGTGCCATGACCATATTCAGCAACGGGGTTGAAGACAAGTTATTTTACAAGGTTATGGAACTCTGAGATGACTTACAATATCCATGTGTGAGTGGGTGGTCCGGAACAAGGACAGAGACTCTCCATATTTCACCCATGTCTGCCCGGGTGTTAACGTGGGAAGGGAAGGTTTAACCAAAGTAACGCCCTCCTCCATAAAGTAAGAAGGAAGTCGGTGGGGAAGGCTCGACGAATGGAAAGCCAGGGAAAGACCGGAAGAGGAGTAACAACCGGCATTGAAGAGGACGGACTCGGAGGAAGAGGTGTCGTGGAGGTGGAACCCGTAAGACTCGGAACTGAGCATGAGATTGAAGGATCGAAGCGCAGAAAAGGAATCGCCGAAAGACCGGGAGAACCACAAGACAACTGCGGGAGAGGAGGAAACCCGGGGAAGAAGCGAAGAGCTACTATGAGGACTGGTGGACTCCCCCGGAGGTCGCTGTGAGTGTCATGGGCAGGAGGTAGGAAGAGACGGTGAGAAGGGTAAAGAGGGGGGCCAAGGGTATAACGTGCCTAAACCGGGGACACACTAAACCCTGACGCCACTCGGTATGCAAGCACCTAAACCTGCATGTATTGTTGTACACTTATGTCTCACGCTCCGTCATAAAAAGGGTTTCCTCGATTAAAAGGAGCCTAGCTGCATGTTTTCTTTCAGAGCACCAGCTGTACTTGACTGTGTTCACGCCATATAAAAAAACTCCTTCTCGCCTTATCCTTTGGAGATTTTATTTCTCATTTTTAGGTCTCGGCCTGCGTAGGCTGCGCTTGCGCAGTCTCGCCGGCGAGATCTTAAGTTTCTTAGTGTGGGGCTTGAACCCGCCCCTCTTCTCCATTGGCTGGCTTGCTTCCTAAACGGAGGCCAGCTATTGGAGGAGAGGGGCGATTGTCCATTTAAGCTCCGTCTTTTTCGGATTCGGGGGTGTGTTTTTTAGTTTCTTTCCCTCCTCTGGAATGTAAACATTCCAGCCAATGGGAAGAGGAGAGAAAGAAAAACACGCCCCCGAATCCGAAAATGACGCTGCGTTTCTCCGAGGCATTTCAGCTTGACCTCGGAGAAAGATGGTGGTGTTTATGGCGTCATCCCCGTCCACCATGGTACCCCGTACACGGCCCGGCTGGTGCTCGTCCCCTCCCCCTGCTCTCGGCTCCCTCGGTGCTCCTGTGTCCGGCTGCTGCTCTGGTCTCCTCCCCCTGTCCTCTCCGGCTGGCGCTGTTCGCTCTCCTCCCCCTGGCGCTCGCCCCCTCTCCTCGGGCTAAAGATGGTGGTGTTCATGGCGGGCAGAAGCTACCCCGTGACGTGACGCGCAGCTCTGACGGATGGGCCTGCTCCGGGAGAAACTGCTGCCTGCCGCTTGGGTGATTTGTCCCCTCGCCCTCTCTCGCCTCAGCGCTGCTTCATACTTTCGGCCCCTCCCTTCTCCTGGGCTCTCTTCACCCCCCCCCCCCCCCCCGACCCTACGCTGCTGTCTGGGTTAAGTGAGACCCTCGGTGTCCCGGCGTCAATTTATTTTGGAGGATGCCCAGGTGAGTCAGCAACTACATTTCTGATCTTTTGCAGCAACAATTTAGTTTGTGTTGAGAGCTCCGTAACGGAGCCAATAATAATTTTTTAAATAATGCTGTATTAGAAATCGTAGCCGTCTTTCATTGAAGTGTGTTTGGAAATGCTGCTTTTAACTTCTAACCTGGGCTTGAAAGCCTCACTTCGGATGCCCTGGACTCCGGCCCCTTTGCTGCTGCCGAGCAAGGGCGGCGAGCAGAAGCCGAGGCTGCAACCCTGCTGGATCCAGTCCTCTGCAGGGCACCACCTCGGTGGGGCGAGGCAATCGCAAGGGGGGCCTATGTGCCTTACAATGATGTCTTACTGTAAATGAGAGCACGCCCCGGAACCGGGGATACCAAGACAGAAACTGTGGTGTGTGCTTGAGGATGCTTGGAGGCTGTGGTGTGTGCGTGTGGCTGTAATGCTTGGAGGCTGTGGTGTGTGCTGTAATGCTTGCACAAAGTAATGGTGTTTGCACAATTGCGCGTGTTCGTGCTCCTCCATCTGCACCGAGTGAAACCCGCCTCTAGCTTGTGTTGGGTGTGATTGTTAAAGTGGGTGTTCCAGAGAGGATGCGGCCCCTGGTGCCGGCTGACGGGCGTTGAGACGTGTTTAGCAGACTGATCAGTGTAAGCTTGGTGTACTTGCAGGTAGCAGCGAATACGGCGCTTAACATTTGGCTCCCAAGATCAATGTGTATGTCTAGATCTATGTGTGTGTGTGTGGCTCTCTATGTGTGTGTGTGTGGTTCTGTATGTGGGTGTGTGGCTGTGTGTGTGTGTATGTGGCTCTGTGTATGTATGTGAGGCTCTGTGTGTGTGGCTCTGTGTGTGTGTATGGGAGGTTCTGTGTGTGTGTGGGAGGCTGTGTGTGTGTGTGGCTCTGTGTGGGTGGCTTTTTTTTGTAGGTGGCTCTATGCGTGGTGGCTCTGTCTGTGTGTGGGTAACTGTGTGTGTGTGTGTAGGTGGCTCTGTGGGTGGCTCTATTTGTGTGTGGGTTACTCTATGTGAGTGGCTCTGTGTGTGTGGGTGGCTTTGTGTATGTGGCTCTGTGTGTGGGTGCAAATGCAATAGGTCTCGCATTTGAGAGTGATTAAGCTATTGACATTGTAAATAACAATGCCGTTTCTTTAAATGTTTTAAAAACATAAACAAAAATAATGTCATGAGCAATGCCAATAGCTTTAACTTTAACAATGCCGAGACCATTGCATTGTAAATGCTTGTTCTTTCTTAGTTTGTATAGGGGAAAGTAGAAGAAATAGCTACTTATCTAGGAAAATAACACCTGCTGAGAGTACATAGAACTCGGGAGTTTCAGTTAAAGAATCCCCTAATTATTATATTCTGACTGACCCCAGTGAATGCACTTCTTACCTACACTCTGGGTGTGGTGACAGTGAACCATATTGAGAGTAAGGCCATTCCACTTACCGCTGTTTTCTTCTATTTGGAGAGACTCTAGGGGTACGTCATCCTGACCTTGGCGAACGGAGAGCCCTAGAAAAAGAAGAGAAGATCAACAGAGCAAACAGCAACAGGAGCATCTTTAACCACCAAAGTTGATGAACCTTATTGCCTCCTCAAATATTCAATAAACTTTTGCCAAAATTCAGCCACCAATTAAGCCTCCTAGATTCTGTTTCCGCCCATCCCTCCGACACCATGTCATGTACATTATTTCTTATAATACATGGTGACACCATCACCTTTCCCTCAAAGTCTTAAATCCTTCGTGCTTAGTTCTTCATATGAAAGAGAGAGCATGTTTGAATATATGAAGAATAAAAATAGAATATCTAGTGCAAAACTAAACACATTAAAAAAACTGTTGCTAATCTGTTGCTAAAAGATGTTAAAAGCAGATTAATACAAGTTTTCCTTTTAAAAGGGACAGTAGAAATCTGCAGAAAGATTCAGATTTTTCTTTTATTACCCAAAGAGTGCAAAAATATGCATATTGCCATAAATACCTCCTTTCTTCTTGTTAACGTACAGCTAGAAAAACAGAGCAATGTTTTGTTTTCCATTATTTAAACAGCTCCTTTAATTTTTCTCTGTGAACCGACCTACCTTTCTCCTCTGCTGCTGGCTCTGGCAGCAAGCATTACTCTGTCAGAACTAAACTGTAATAAGTTATTACAACTGAGTTCTCACTACATTTCTTTATAATCGGCGACTCGGTGTGTCACATGTTGCCGGCTATAAAGAAACTAGAGACCGTTTTTTTAATACAGGGAATGCAGTTCCATGTATTATAAAGGGTTATTTTTCACCTAGGGGTACTGAGTGACAACAAATATACAACCATAGAAAAGCACAGGTTGTCTTTACGTTTTTATGGTGGGTTCCATTCCCATCCTATAGAATACAATGGTGCATTGTCTGAATAGACAGTTCCCAACTGTTACATCACAGCAGTGCAGCACATATTTGGTTGTTGCTGTAGATAACATCATTTAGAAAAGTCTGTTTACTCAAGTTGTTGGGACCCCATGTGTAACACGAGTGCTCCAGGACCTATGGCAGGTAATATCCCACATTACTCTGAGGAATTGTATTGGTATTGAAAATCTAAAATGAATATATATATTTGAAGCCTCTTATTGTTATGCATCATTGAACGGGCAGCGAAGTGATTGTTAAAACAAATTTAGACAAGCACTAAAAATTCGATGTGCATCCTTTTTTTTCTAATACTCAAGTATACAATCAAGAAACTAGCACACGCCACAAGTTGGAGGTTATCACTGCCTTTGTTGCCTCTCTAATCTCAGAGCACCTGTCAAAGAAATAAACTAGAATGTAAGGACTTGTAAATGGTGTTACACCAGATGTCAAGAGCAAATGTGTATGGCTCACTGCGATGGTGACAAAAATGTGGTGTCTGACCATAAATATTTCTGAATGAGCTCACCTGTTACCATTTTACAACGATAATGCAGTGACTGCCCATATACATGTAAATACATTGGTAAATATGCTTTCATGCATTAACGCACGCTGACTGTTTCATAGTCTTCCTCAAAGTGTTATCCTAACCTAGCAATTGTGTGTTCAAATTAAATATTTCCTTTCCCACTTCTTGTACTAGCTCTTGGCCAACCAACGAATGGTTGCTTTCCAGAGGCATAGTTTTGAGGAATGCCGAACATAATATTTCTTTGTAATATACTCCTCCAACGAAAATAAATGTTTGTACTTCCTGTTCTAAATTCTTAGTTCAAAAAGATGACTAAGCTCTAAACTGCACTCCCCTGCTCCTGTGACTTTCCGCCCTCGTTTAACAGAACAGTAAATGCTGCTTTTATTCTGGCAGTGTGCGGGGTCCTGACCTTGGCAGGCTGCTGAAGTCATTGGATAGATTGCCGATTTCCGCTCGTAGCACGCGCGGCCGGAATACACTGACTGGATGTTTTAGTTGAAAACATCAGCTCTTGTTGTGCTTGCTCTGCACTACTGGACGTTTTTCTCGTATTGTCCTGCAGCTCCACTAACCTGGGCCACACACCCGTGTTTATGAATGGTTCATTCACGTTAATCCCTTAAATGAAATTCGTCAGAAGTCCTTTAATAAGTAAAGCGCGCCACCCGCGTGGACCTCCTTCCATACAGGGCCATTTAAACCCGTGTTGTTTTAGTAGGTCCAAAAGCCCAGGACAAACAGTTCTGTCGCCAGGCCTGATTTCAACTTAAATGCTGACAAGCATTGGCGATGCCAGTAAGTCTGGCTCATGGATGAAAGGGCCTTTTTTTGCCACTGAAGGGTGTAGGCACTGATACATTATCATATGTGCGCTCGGTCACTCATCTTTACACTCCTACATCTATTCACTGACTCATAGGCACAACTGCAATAAAACACGCACAAACTTAGCAACATATGCAAGATAAAAGAATGCAAGTGCAAAAAAGAAAACATGCTGTGTTTAAACACGTGGGCATATGCTTGGAATAAAAACCTAGTCATGATATTGGGTGTATATCTTACTGAGGTATTGTAAATAGTCTATAATTGTTTTAAAGTTCCTGCATGGCCTCCACGTTTAGAACCAACGTGTTGTCCATACAGAAATGGTAAAACAGTGATGCACTGTGGACAATAGCCTTCCATAATGGTCTCCTGGTTTAGAAAAGGTGGGCATGTGGGATGCGGTATACTGCATCTTAAAGAGCAGCAAGCAAACAACCCGTCAGTGACGCCCGGAGAGCTGTCGTATACTCTTAAAAGAAACATTAAAATAAAAAGAGAAGCAAAGAAATGAAAGTTAAACTATAACAGGAGAAAATTGGTTTAATGACTTTATTCAACTGTATGATGCATATATGGTCCCGTGCCCGTTTTGACAAAACTTAAAAAGAGTTGACAAAAAAAAATTTGAAAACTAAAGGACTTGTCAACCAGCCCTGATGCTGAGATATGCTAATTTTCAAGTGGATGTACACATATGATCAGAAAATGCTGCCATTCGCATGCAAAAGACAGGAGAGCCAAATGACTGATTTGGACTGAACTATAACCCTATGCAGTTCTCTCGTGGATGGAAGCAGCGTGTAAATGATGCTCAGACAGACCAATAGCAGAACAAGGCCAACCCAGAGGTCCTTTATGTAGCTATATGGATGTATATTTAAATGTATGTATTATTTAATTATTTTTTCAATACAAGATATTGGCAAACAGCTAGGAAGAGATTCTAGCAACAATTATTGCTGTGCAGATTTTTTCCCTCTAGGGTTTGTCGGAGGCAAATATTATTCCCTTCAATAGTAATCCAACATTTCGTTTGACAAAATCCTTAGCTGTAGATTTCAATACTAAGAAATAACAATCTACCCTTAAATGTCTGTTGATTTTAACATATGCTTTTACTATCAGTTTTCTCAGGCCTACTGCGTTTATTTTAACTTACCATAATAAACAGATCAGACCTATGACCTTTATCATTCGCTTATCACCATAACCAACTCAAGCCTTCTGTACTGAGTGAAAGTTTTCCAAAAGGCAACCTTCCCAATATTTGAGAAGTATTGTATTTGCCTTCGATCTGAGCTCACTGAAGCTGATGAGTATCTAGATTTTAGTTTTGCCACTTGTCCGCCATCATTTTGTGTTGAAGTTCCTTTGCTCATTTTGGTGGGTGTAGATTGGACAAGATTCTCTAGATCCAAGTGAAAAGGTCTTGTGTAAAACTACATGAAAGATCTTGTATATTACAGGCTTTTACTCTCACTTGTTAGAGGTACTTTGAGAAAAGTGTTCTGTTGTTTATTCTATATTTATCTACCACCATTGAGGAAAAGGGGAATCTATTTATGTCTAACAGATGAACTAATTCTCAAAACCATGTCTCCTTTCACTTGCGTATTAGCCAGGTAGCCTCCTCTGGCTTATAGCAGTCCTATCTTTACGAGAAAGCAATAGACTCTGGTGAGGGTACTAGATGATATAGCATTTAGTCCACATATTCTTGCATGATTAGGGTGCTACTCTATGCAGTACCATTACCCCGTGTCAGTATAAATGGAGTCTTTTTTTTTTTTTTTTTTTTTTGAAACTGTTTATTGCAATCTCAAGAATATACAAGTATGGGCCTACAACCTTCCGGCCGGCCGCTAGAATGACAGGAGCATATGACATACGTTCAAAAAACACTTGGCCTTGCAGAGAAGCAGAATCAGGAGGTATCAACGTCGTGGGCCACATCACTCTGACCCCACAATACGGTTTCATTTTATACAAACAACACGAAAAATCACACCCGCAAGGCAACCCGCAATCGAAAGTAACAGCACGTGCTCCCCGAATGGGGGACCCCAGCCATCCACAGGAGTCTAAAGAGGGGAAGGGGAACAGATCGAGGACTGGGGGAACTCTGTGCCCGGGGCTGAGGAAAGGAGTCAACTAAGGGGACGGGGTTGGTGAGGCAGCAGGCAGCAGTGGTGGCGCGCAGATACCCCCGCGGTAGGCGTTCCAGGGGCCCCATACTTTCACCCATGCCCCAGGCTTACCCCTCGCCACATACACCACCTTTTCTCGGAACATGCACCAATCCATGTGTTCTTTCCAGGCCGACACCGCCGGGGGCCTCTGGGATCCCCACAGTTGAGCAATGTCACGCTTAGCAATCATATATCCCAGAGTCACCCATCGCGTCTGCGGAACCGAGTAGTCAGTTGGTTCCCATTCAGCAGGCATCTCCTCGCTTCAGGCAGCAGCGCGACATGCGTAACCACTCGCAGGACCTCATGCACACCACGCCAGAATCGCTCCACCTTCGGGCATTCCCACAAAATATGCAAAAAAGTAGCCAAAGCACCACACCCACGCTTACACAACCCATCCTCAGCATAGCCCATACGCAGAAGCCTTGGCCCCGTCATGTAAACCCGGTGGAGTATCTTAAGCTGGACGAAGCGAAGGCGAGCCGGTATGGCCACCTCCTTCGGAGAGGCCACCGCGGAAATCCAGTCCTCGTCGTCCAACTCCAGTCCATCGGCAACCCAAGCCTCGCGGAGGCCAGTCAGCAAGCCCGATCGGTCATTAATCAATTTTTTGTAAATAAGGGAGATCGTGCTGTCCGGAACGTGGCCGTCCAGCACCCTATCCTCCAGGGGGGAGGACTCCGGGATGGAGGCGACGTCTGGGAAGACGGAGCCCAGTGCGTGACGGACCTGCAAGTACCGAAAGTATTCACTGCCCTGCAGCTGAAACTCCGTCTGCAGCGTCTCGAATGTTTTAAATCCCCCCCTCGTCCAGAGATCCCCCACTTTACTGATGCCTATCGTGTCCCACCTCTTGAAGCCCTTCGAGGTCCACAGGGAGCCCAATCTCTCAGACGCGTACAACGGTGATGCCCGGGTCAAACGGTCCTTCCACCCCATAGCTGCGTTAGCCGCGTGCCATACTCGCACCATGACACGCGTAGGTCCCGTTAGGCGGGGGCCGGGCGCGCCAGAGTAGAGCGCTCGATTATAGTCGCCACCAGGCAGGAGCATCTTGTCCATTTCAAATGCCGGGTTTAAGGCGGGCCCGTAAAGGCCATGGTTAATTGCAGCTAGCTGGGAGGCCCAGTAATACCGTTTAATATCCGGGAGGGCAATCCCCCCGTCGTACCATGGGAGCGTCAACTTCGCCAGGGCAATACGCGGCCTCCCGTCCCAGAACAGGCGGCGCTGTAGACTCTCCACCTCACGGAAGTAGCGCGCTGGGACTAAATCCATAGTGTTCTGGAGAGCGTACAGGAAGCGTGGCAACGACATCATCTTAAACAATGCCGCCCGGCCGAGCGGCGAAAGCGGCAGGCGCCGCCAACGCGCGACGTCCTCCTTCAAGCGCTGGAGGGGGGGAAGCAAATTCCGCTCGTAGCGGGCCTCCGGGTCCAGAGTAATATAAACACCCAGGTACCGAAACCCCTGAGA
Source organism: Triturus cristatus (assembly GCF_964204655.1). NCBI lineage: Eukaryota > Metazoa > Chordata > Amphibia > Caudata > Salamandridae > Triturus > Triturus cristatus. The sequence continues at coordinate 841,461,434 of NC_140592.1, forward strand.
GGCAATCTGGATCGGACAGCCCCGCGGGAGGACGGGAGCCTCCCCGGAAAGCACATACACACATGATTTAGCCCAGTTGATGATAAGGCCTGAGTTGCGGCCGAATGAGCGCAAAACATCAACCAGGACAATCAGTGATTTACGCGGGGAGGCTAGGTACAAAAGGATATCGTCAGCGTATAGGGACACGCGGTCCTCATACTCGGGGGTCCAACGGAGACCACGGATGGAAGGGTGCCACCGCAGCCACTCCGCCAGGGGTTCCAAGGCCAGCGCGAACAGGAGCGGCGACAAGGGGCAGCCCTGTCGCGTGCCCCGTCCCAGCTCGAATGGGACCGATACTCTTCCATTCACCACCACCTGCGCCAAAGGGCCCGAATACAACAATTTGACCCAGCTGATGAACCCCGGGCCAAATCCAAACTTCGCCAGCATCGCCCAAATGTATGGCCACTCGAGCGTGTCAAACGCCATGGTGGCGTCTAAGGACGCCAATACGGCCGGCTCCCGCACAAACGGGACACGCGCGAGCACCCCGTGCAAGCGCCGCAGATTGAGGGCCGTGTTGCGATGGGGAATAAAGCCGGACTGGTCTTGGTGGACCAGATCGCCCACCACGCCGACCAGCCGGTTGGCTAGCACCTTGGCGAGGATTTTGGGCTCCGCATTCAAGAGCGAGATGGGCCGATAGGATGTAACCCGGTCCCGGGGTCTCCCTTCCTTGTGGATCACCACGATTGTAGCCAGACGCTGGTCCGGCGGGAGGGAGCCCAGCGAGTGGGCCGCCAGGAACATCGCGCGGAGATGGGGTGCCAGTACATCCGGTCGCAGCTTATACAACTCGATAGGGATGCCGTTCGGGCCCATGGCCTTGCTGGATGCGACCGAGCGTATGGCGAGGGCAATTTCGTCGGAGGTGGGAGCGGCATCTAACGACACCCTGTCCTCCACCGAAAGGGAAGGCAGCGCGATATACCTAAGCAGGGCATGGGAATCCTCCTCCGAGCAGGGAGAAACCGGGGAATACACATCGCGGAAATAATCCGCAAAACAAGAGACAATGTCTTCTGGCTCGGTGACACGCACACCATCCATCCTCTCAATCAGCGGGACCACACGACTCGCTCTCTCCTTCTTATCCAACCACGCAAGCAGTTTACCAGCCTTATCACCCACATCATACAGTCGCCCCTGTCGCTCTCTACTGAGGCCCCTGGCCGCCTCCGTGACGAGGGCCCTGTAGGCCGCCTGCTTAAGTTGTAGGACATGTAGTGCAGCATCCGTCACCCCACCCTCTAGATCACCCTCCAATTCAGCAATTTCGGCCTCCACCCGGGTCACCTCCTCCTGCTCGCGCCTCCGGGCATGGGAGATAAAGGAGAGGGCCTCCCCTCTAAGAACTGTCTTGAAGGCTTCCCACAGGGAGATAGCCGAAGGGACGGACCCCACATTCTCATCAAAATACCGCTGCAAGGATTTAATCAAATCAGCGCGAATGGTGGGGTCGCGCAGGTACCAGGCGTTGATTGGAGCTACCCTGCCCTCCCCCCTCGGGAAGACATCAAAGTGCAACAGGAGCGGGGAGTGATCTGAAATACCCCGCGCCAAATGGCGTACCTCTCCTACCCTCCCCACATAGGCCGCAGGGACAAGGACATAATCAAGCCGAGAGAGGCTACCATGGGCACCCGAGTGGAAAGTGTACTGCAGCTGCGTGGGATGTTTTAAGCGCCAGCAGTCCACCAATCCCAGTGTATCTAGAAAGCCGGACAGCCACGCGTGCGCCCGGGGGAGGTCCCTAGGGGGGTGGCGATCCACGGTCCCAGAAACCACCGCATTGAAGTCCCCCCCCAACCACCAGAAGCCCCCCCGGAAGGTCAAGAAGGAGGCGCCCCAGGTCTGCAAAAGTGGTAGACTGTAACCCCGGTGGGACGTACACTGATACAAAGACAACTACTTTGCCCTCCATTCTCCCCACTAAGGCAGTGTAGCGTCCCCTCTCATCATGGCGCACCTCGTCTATTTCCAACGGGAGCGAGTTCTTCACCATGATGCCCACCCCCCGTGAGCCCGACGTGAAGCCCGAGTGGGCCACCAAACGATAGCCACGCCGATTCATGGCACAAAAGGAATTACCAATAAGGTGTGTCTCCTGCAGAAAGACCACATCTGGCGAAGTTCGTTTCAGATACTGCAGGACCACACCTCGCTTGATCCTATCCCCCAGTCCATTAACGTTCCAAGACAATAAAGTCAGGTCCCTACCCCCCATCACGTACAGAAGCCATCATTCGTCCCCCTGAGAGCACCTTAAAAACACCAATACAATAAAGGGTTTGCCTTGCGGTAAAAACAAACAACACCCCACCCATCCCAACAAAACTCCCCCCTCCCTGCACCCCTGCATGAGCCCAAACAGCCCCCCCAAAGTGCAGTGTGCCTGTCGCCCCATAAATGATTAAACTAACTAGTCCCCCAGAGGAGGAGGGAGAGCCCCCAGGAGACCCCGTACTACCTCCACAGGAGGGGAACTTACACGAACAGTCAAAAGTGACGATTATGTTGTCCAGAGCGAGGCCTACTATTAGTCCCTCTGTCCTGATCCGGCGAGCCCTCCCCTCCAACCGCGCCCCCCCACCCCCCCGGCCCCGATCCCCGGGCAAAGAGTCCAACCAGTCCCCGGCCGCTTCGGGACGATCAAAAAAGTGCGTGCGGCCATCCACCTCCACCCGCAACTTAGCTGGAAAAAGCATCGCATACTTGAGGTTCAGGTCCCGTAGACGACGTTTAACTCCGAGAAAGCTCAGTCTCTGCTTCTGGACCGCTGGGGTGAAATCAGGATAGAAGTTTACGTCCATATTGTCGAGTCTGACCGGTCCTTGTAGCCGAGAAGTCTGCAGGATAGCGTCTCTGTCCCGAAAGTTGAAAATCCGGGCAATGAGAGGCCTCGGAGGGGCTCCGGCCTTAGGTCTTTATAAATGGAGTCTTAACCTGCTTTTTTCATTACAAAATGGGCACAAAGCTTTTATTTGTACTACATATCCTTTTAGCTCTCATGAGTTCTCCATAAGGGATACTTTCTTTAAGAGTAAGTGCGTGGAGGCTGTTGGCATGTAAGATGCTGTTGCCAGCACTGGGTTTTCTAAATAGGGTGGTAACTAGTATGTGATTGTTAAGCTCAGATTTTCACATCCACTTATGTTGCTAGGGAATTTTAAATTCAAAACGTTTGGATTAATATCACTGAAAAAATGCCTCTGCTGTCTCCCTGCTTACTCTCCAGATAGCAGAGATATTGTCTATGAAACATCACCCCAAAGTACTGTGGTCAATTCATTTGTCTAAGGAGGGATTGGCAAGTAGCTGATTGAAAAAGAATATATAGTGTTTCAGACACCACCCCATCATGTCCAATACCATCCTGCTGCGTTTGTAGAATCTTATGGATCTAGTGTCAGAATGTATTCTGTGTCTCTCAGACCATCATCCTGATGTATGCTTGTGTACAAGGATGCCACATCAAGCATCATTAAAATCAGTCCTTTATCCCAACTCGCATCACACATTTATTTAATGGATTTGTAGAGCTCCTTCATCACCCCCTGAGCGGTATCTCTGCGCTTAGGACAAGGCTGCTGGCAGGCTGAATAAAAGGAGTTAAAACAAAGTGGATTTAAGAAGTTTCCTAAAGCGCAGGTAATCGGGACAGAGCCTCAAATGAATGGGCAGCTGGTTCCAGTAGAGGGGAGTGAGGTATGAGTAGAATTTACCACCTAATCTTGCTTCCCTAATTCTGGGCATATGTAGAAGTGATTTACTTCCTGATCTGAGAGTTCTTGAGGGAGCGTAAGGCTTAATCTTCCTGGAAATATAGGATGGGCCTTTGTTATGTAAGGCTTTGTAGACTGTGCAGCAAACCTTGAACTTTACGCGCTTGCAAATTGGAAGCCACTTTTTGTAGTTAAGGGAGGGACTGGGTTTTGAATGGGAAGTTCGTAACAAGTCGCGCAGCAGTATTCTGAGCCACCTGTAACCTGCTGAGGGATGACTCATTGGCAGAGACCAGGAGAGCATTGCAATAATCGAGACTGCTCATGACCATTGTCTTGATGAGAGTTTTCCGCGTATAGTCAGGCAGGAGAGGAAAAACTCGGCGTAACAGACCCAAAACATAAAAGCAAGTGCTAGCCGTGTGAGTGACATGCTCCTTTATTGTTAACGCACGATCAAGGCGAATGACTAAGGATTTGGGATTAGGGTACGAGCCGAGCGCTACCGGCGACCAAATCGTGGACCATAGAAGAGAGGCGTCTCCAAAAAGCATTACCTATGTTTTACCAGCGTTAAGCTGTAAAAAATTACTTTTCATCCATTCTGCAATAGTAGCCATTCCTCCCGAAAAGGTGGACACGACCCGGGAAGAAGATTTCTCAAAAGAGAAGAGAAGCTGAGTGTCATCAGCATAAGAGATGGGCAGAAAACCATGGGACCTAAGAAGGTTGGCCAAGGGGGCAATATAGATGTTAAACAATGTAGGGCTCAAACAAGAGCCCTGGGGAACACCCTTGGTCAATTCCATTGTCTTTGACCGGAAAGGACCCAGATTAACAGTCTGAGTGCGATCGGACAGGAAGCTGGTCGTCCACTGCAAGGCCATTCCACTGAGTTCAATCTCCTTCAGTCTCCTCAGCAGAATCGGATGCGACACCGTGTCGAATGCTGCAGAAAGGTCTAACAGCACAAGAATGGTGGAGTGACCTCAAGTAGGGCCAACTCCGTGCTGTAATTGGGCCTAAAGCCAGATTGAGAGAGGTCCAGGCAGCTATTGTTTTCGACATGGGCGGGTTGATGTTGATAGATATATTTTTCCAAGATTTTGCTGAGATGAGGTAATAGAGAGATGGCAAACGACTCACAATTGATGGACGGAATGCAGAACAAATCAAAACATTCACCCCCCAGTCAAGAGATCTGGGTTAAATCCATCATTCTTTTGCTCACCATGCCACCCCAGTTTAGACCTGGCCATATGCAAATCAGTCTTGACCCTGTGCCTCATGGGTACAGTCCAGCCCGAACTGCCAAGCCAGGTCCTCCCTGGACCAGAAACAAGCATCCTAGGACCGGTTTCGGGGTTTCACCCCTCTTCAGACAGGATAGCTTGATTCCAGTGGCACAGTGAGCCCAGGACCCACGTCTGGGCATATCTGGCGCACTTAGGGCGAGAAAGCAAAAGACTCACAATTGATGGACGGAATGCAGAACAAATCAAAACATTCACCCCCAGTCAGGCTGAAGAGGGGTGAAACCCCAAAACCGGTCCTAGGATGCTTGTTTACAGTCCAGGGAGAACCAGGCCTGGCAGTCCGGGCTGGACTGTTCCTATTGGGCACAGGGTCAAGACTGATTTGCAAATGACTGGGTCCAAACTGGAATGGCATGGTGAGCAAAAAACTATGGATTTAGGCCCTGGGGTGAATGTATGACATTGTTCTGCATTCTGTCCATCAATAGTTCTTTTTGTAATAGAGAGATGGGGCGGAGATTGGATAGTTCTTCCATGAAGGCCTTGGTATTTTTTCGAATAGGGATTACCTGAGCCGCCTTCCAGGCCCGTGGAAGATGTCCTTCTTCCATGGAAAGGTTTAGTAAGGTGCCTACTGGTGAGGAAAGTTCGTTGTAAAGGGAGGAGGTAACTTTTGCTGGAATAACATCCATGGGAGAGCCAGATTTGACCGCACGAAGCAAGGCTGCTGCCACCTCATTTGACATGGGGGGAAAACTGTCAAGCAATTGTGGGGTGGTAAAATCATTAGAAGTAGGAGGAGATGTAATCAGTTGTTGACTCCCCAAGGGGGAGATCTTATCATAAATAAGATCTATTTTTTTGGAGAAATACTGAGCAATGTCGTCATAAAGGGCTTGAGAGGCAGTCTCAGGATTTTCGCAGGCCTTTGGACTAGTAAAGGATTTCAGTATCTGAAATAAGGTTTTCGGTGCGTTCTCTGCTTTAGTTAACTGATGGGCAATGAACGTTTTCCGTGCTCCTTTTATAGTCTTATGATAGCAGGAGAGAGCATTCTTGAATATATCTTTGTCCCTCAGTGCATGGGACCTACGCCAACGTCTCCAAGTTTTTGCACTTTTGTTTTTCAGCACGCAGCTCAGGAGACTACCATGCTGATTGAGGGCGCCTGGGTGTGTTAGAAACGTATTTAAGGGTGCGCCAGTAAGTCGATGGTCCTGGTGATCAGCGAGTTAAACCTAGCTAGTCCCTCCTCAACAGGGGGGGGGGTGGGGGGGGTTAGCTTTGGTTTCCCAGGAAGGTAATAAAACTGCTTGGAAGTTATTAGGGGAGATCTTATGCCATTGTCGGCGGGTGCTGGGGACATTAGCAATAGAGGTGGTAGTCCTGCTATGACCCTGAATAGTGAACTCAATGGACGCGTGATCTGACCACGTCAAAGGTTGAGGGGGTTCACACTGGATACAGGAGGCGTTAGAAAAAATAATGTCCAGTGTGTGGCCCGCAGAATGAGTTGGGCCATCATTGAGCTTTGAGGCCAAGGAGAGATAGGTCGTCCAGGAGCAACGATGTGTCAGAGAGTGCTTCGCATTCTCTCTGCACATTGAAATCACCCAACAGTAAAAATGTGTTAGTCGAAATTACTTAGGGAGCGATAATTTGTGCAAGCTGGATAGAGAAATCTACCAGCGAACCGGGGGGCTGATATACTAAGACCCCTTTCCAGCTAAGCTGGGGGTGTAAGTCAATGTGAAAGACCATGATTTCTATATTGGTGTTGCTGCATTGCTCAAGTATTGAAACTTCAATGCCTTCTTTGTGGATTAAAGCAATTCCACCACCCACTTTTGATGGTCTGTCCACCCTGAGTAGCCTGTAACGAGGAGGGAGCGCTAAAGTGATTGCAGGGGTAGAATGTGGCTTAAGCCAAGTCTCCGTTAAAAATCCTTAATCTGGATTTGCTGAAGTGAGTAAATCCCATATTTCTATAGCATGTTTAGGGAGGGATCTCACATTACATAAAACGCTCTTCTATCCTTTGATGGATTTGTTAGGCTCTTTCCCAGATACCGGTGAGAGGGGTGAGACTGCTTTGGGGACGGAGATAGGAGGGGAGGAGCTATCTGTTGAGGCTGACGTGCTACTAAGGGAGCTGCATTGGATTTGGCAATGGATACAAGAAAAAGGGCCTTCAGGTGTTAACCAAGGCTGTGGATGAGACGGGATCCCCACTGAGGTTTGAGAGTCCAAGTCTTATATTATGCAATGCCTCACGGGAGTAAGAGATTCTAAAAGGTATTACAGAATCCTGTGAGGAACCAGCAAGGTTCCTGGCTCCTGGCTAAGTCCTGGCGCGGACGGGCGCAGCCGGGCTTGCCTTTGGCGCGCACGTCTGCTGCGGTCGAGCAGGGCATCCGGTTTTGTAGAGGGGGTGCGCGCAACCACTAGAGAGCTAACCCCCCCCCCCCTCTCAGACCGGAAGTCCCCTATTCCTCCCTGCACTCAATCGGGACGAGACCCGTGGTGGATCGGAGAGGGGTGACCAAATCAGGGACAGCAGCGGAGGAAATCAGGGAAGCAGGTATGTCACTTTAAAACAGTGCAAATAAGCTTCGTGTAAATTCCGCTGTAAAGATAAAATTCAGCAAACACGTTTCAAAAAGTCTGTGATGTCTCAAAAAGTCTGTGACGTCTTTTATATATGAAGAGAGGCTCTCTACAAAATATCTAAAAAAATGTGTTGATATACCTTGAGGCATTTTCAAACATCCCTTCCTGTGCTGCTATAATGGGTCAGTCGGGGGGGGGGGGGGTGGTTTCTGTGTGTCATTGTGTGTCTTGCATATGAGGTAAAAGACTGGAAGCTTAGGATGTTCATTTTTGAGGTACCTGTATTCTTCACTACTTATTAAACCCTGTGTTCTCCACTCAGTCAGGGCATAGTTAAACGGAATCTCCGTAGATTTAAAGTGTGCATAATCTACTTTTTTTTTTTGTAGCAAGAGGCGTCTTTTAATTGGCTGTATACTTCAAACATATACGCTTTTTTGGACTAAAGGACTATATTTCCACCTTTGTCTGAACCACAGACCACCACTTGTGGGCTATTTGCCAATTTGGCAACAGTATTAATGAAGTTTCTATCTAATTTCCTCTTGTACTTCATACCAGTTGTTCCAAGTGCTTTTGTAACAAAATCAACTAAATGGTCAATGGAATCATTTGTGGCTGCTTGATTGCTTTTTTCTGGATAATGCTTTCTTCTACTATGCTCAGCCTTTCTGTCATGGTCATTGTTGGTGATTGCACCAGGTCTTGGCCCTCAGGTTTTTCAATTGCTTCACCAACTTCCTTTAATTTCTTTCATTATAATTTCTCTGTCTATTTGGGCATATTTAACCAGGATTCGCATTGCCCCTGCTGAACTGTTCGCTGTGTATTCCGTCCATTTTTTTAAAGCATTTCTGGGTGTGGATTTTCATAGCTGGGTATTGTTAGAATACGAAAGCCTCTTGGTGCTCTGCCTACTTCCAAGTATTTCTGGAGAGACTTGCTGTCCCACCAGTTTGTTTACACTGCTTTCTTTAGTTTATATAGAAAATGTTCTCCCCATCTGCCGTTACAGGTGTTCCCATAGTGGTTTCACTGTAAGTCCTGTTGTTACTGAAAATAGAAGCCATCCTTTGTTGCCTGGCAGCAAACACTGATGCTGCTAAATTAGCCATTCAATTGTTGTACACAATTTCTCGCCGGGCTGCACATACACCCGTGCATACTGGTAGCATCCCACTCCAAAATGCCCTGCTAACACACAGACTGGATCCACTCACCTCTGCACAGTAGGGTTCCTTCACAGAGGGTCCTCTCGTTCTCCGATGGTTTCTCTCCTCTGTGTCGGGTTTGGTGGCAGACCGGCTGTAAGCGTTGTGCAGCTCTGGAGCTAATATTTTCTGGACAGGCCTTTGGCCAGGGGTTAAGCGAGAACTGCATTTTTTAGGTCTCGCCTAGCGTGGCAGTGCATGCTCTGCTCGCTCGGCGAGATTTATTGTTAAGGAGGACTTTCAAATGGTGGCTTGAAGCCCCGCCCCTCATTTCCATTGGCTGGCGTCACCGTTTATGCTAAACGGTGGGCTGCCATTGGAAATTAGGGTTTTGGGTTCACGCCCTTTCGCCTCCGATACGGACTCGGTGGCCTGCTTTGCTGGTGTCGCAAAGCACTTTCTTATCTTTATGGGGCAATGTGTTTCTAATTAGAAACACATGGCCCAATAAAGACAAGAGATCCCCATGCTCCGGCTGCAGCGAGGTCCTCTTTCACTTATTATATATCTGTATGTAATGACAGAAGCAGCAAAATACAAGTTGTCCGTTTAATGGCGCTGTGCGTCTTAATCTCCATGTCTGTCCAGCTGCAGGGTTGACTGTGGCGTTACAACCAGAAGTGCAGAATTTCGGATTTGAGAATCATTATTGAATCTCGGCGTGCTCAAAATCCTGTGATTCTGGGCACATCACTTCTCCCCATGCCTCAAAACATAAATGTGATCTTGTGTAATTTAACCAGTGCTCATGCACATTGATCCAATATCTTTGTGTGGAGTTTGCGCTAAATAAAACTGCAGTAAACGCTACTCCATCATGGTTTTACATTTGTTTTCATCTTGTTACTTAGAGGAGTCGAGCGAAATGCTGCGCATGAGCACATTGAAGCTTGGTACAATCAGACTACAGCATTAGTTCTGTATTGAAGAGAGAAAAGTTGGAGAGATTGCTGCTCTTATCGACAGTACATATGGAAAGATAAACTGTTTTCAAAGCTTGCGTTCTATATGTTTTATCTTGAGTAACACAGATGCAGGCCATGGAACTGCTAACCTCGGCGTTTCATTATTGCAAAATATCCAAGATAAGAATTGACTGAAAACTGGTAAATTATAAAACTTTGCATCACTTTACAATTAACACGAAGGTGTGTTATTACCATGAATGCTTGGCGCTGTACCTGTGTGCGTTCCATCAGTGCTTGGCTCTGCACTGTAATGGCATTCTTGTAAAAAAAACATCTCTGGGGTAAAAATCTTTCACATCAGGGCACATAATTTGACAGATTATTTTCCCCTTCTTACTACCATACTCCCGTCGGTGCACTGTAGTCCTCATGAGAAGAATGACGGCAGCCGTTTCGCCAACTCTCTGAGGAATACGGCTGGGTTTGGCAGGTACTATGCATGCAGTCGGAACAACTCGCAAAAAAAAAAGCATTACAAATGCAATAGGTCTCGCCTTTCATTAAGTTAAAGCCATTTGCTTTGCTATACAATACCATTAGCAAAGCAACTTTAACTTAAGCAAAGGCGAGACCTATTGCATTTTCAATGCTTGTTCAGAGTTGCAACTGAACTCGGCGTGGAGTGCACTGTATGAGAGAGAGTCTTAGACAGGCCCAGGAAGATAGACCCACTGGGGCAGTACAGAATACAAAACTTGATTGTACATTACACCATGGGATTAGATTTTGCACTAGTGAGGAAGCTCATAACGCAATAGAGCCCACTCCTATCACTACATTAGATGTTTCCATTTAGGCAGTGAGACATACCATAGCCCGCACCCCCGACGTAAGTCCTCTTGGGCGGAATCAGCAGCGCTGTTAACGCTTAGCTTTACAGACGGCCAGGCAGGAACCTTTTGCTGGCACATGCACTTTCCAAACTTAGGTGGGCAGCACAATGACTGCAGAGAGGAGATGACCAGAGTAGGCTTACAGCTTTCCACACAGTGAATGTAGCTGCTGAAGTTGAAATACTGATAGCACTGACACAGCGATCTGTAGTACCAATGGGTCTGTTTATACAAATGTGCATGATTTGTACCGATGAGGCAGGCCTCAGATAAACATTTTACTCTGGATTGGCACCGGCATGGTCTCGGCTGTGAATATCGTACTATGCCCAGAGTGACCTTTGCACATGCTCTTGATTTTGCATGCACATGGTTCGCTGTTTCTCCGCAAACAGACCAGCCCACTACATATCCCAGCTGCACTATGTTAACGCACTGATAATTTCTGGAATTGTAATTACACATTATGATAGCAATAATGAAACGTTGTGCGGATTTTAACATGGCAAATAATGCCTCCTATTGGTTTACTTCTATATCTGTGATGATGTACTTAACATGTGACTATATAATGATAAAGCAAATTGATGTGTATTATTTTTAACAAAGGCAACTAGGTTGCTGAAACGCGTCCATGATTATTCTTTGCTGAAGCCAAGCATTAAATGGGACCTATACTAACCCTGGGCCTAGTTCGCGAAGTAGCGCTACGCGTAGCTACGCAAAGTGCAGTACGCGAGCTACGCGTAGCACTTTGCGAACTGCGTAGTACCCTGTTCGCACTGTGCAAGATGTCGTTTTCAATGATTGCACAGTGCGGACAAGCATCCGGCACTGTGCAATCATTGAAAATGGCATCTTGCACAGTGCGAGCTGTAGTTTTCTGCCGCTCGAGAAGATTTTTACTCGAGCGGCAGCTTTCTCAACGCGGACTGGTAGTTTCTCATCGCGAGCGGCCGCGAGCATACGCGACCACTCGCAATGAGAAACCTGACCTCCCCGCGTTGAGAATCTCGCTGGGAGGTTTATTTTCCACGCTCGCGATTGCCAACTTGATGTTGCTGATCGCGAACGAGGAAAAGGTCTCGCCGGGATGTCATTTTGCTTGCTCGCGGTCGCCAACTTGACGTTGAGGACCGCAAGAAAGCAAAAAATGACCGCTGCACTACGCAACGCTACGCGTGTTTGAACTGTGCTACGTGCAATTCGTGTAGTGCGAAGTAGCGCAAACTTCACAAACTACGCGAGCGTAGCGCTTTGCCCAGGCTTACCCTATACCCGCTTTCTGAGTGCTGACCTTCTTTTGTGCATGGAAAATAAGTTTTCCTGGATACTACTGGTGCCCTGCGGTGTGACACCGCGTACGGCACCACCCACAGTCAGGCGCCAACTGTCGGAGCCACACCAGAAAGAAAAAATATAATAATAAAAATTAAAAAAATTAAAAATTATTTCATTTTATTTTTGTTTTAAAATGGGGTTCAGATTGTGGGGCTCGTTTTTTGTCCTCAATAGGAAAATATCTCATGGAGTTAGCCTTTTTTTTATTTTTTAGGGTTGAGCCTGCGCGAGCATGCGATAGCTTGGAGCCCTTACCATTTGTTGGCTTGTGTGGCACTCTTCGTTAGAGCCTCGTAATTGGTCACGGAGGTCTAACCTCTATCATGTTCCTCCCTGTGGAGAAGGGACCAAGCACTGATTGATTCAACTTAATCGGTGTACGTCCACGGCTCCTGACATGATTGAGGTACTATATTGTTCTGGTTAACTTTTAGTGCCCTGCAAACAAAAGGCTTGTGACTGGCAAAAGTATACCCAGCAGAACAAACAAAATTGAACATGTGTATTTTCTATAGATACTTTTATTTTATTGTACCAAGAAATCTTTGTTCACTTTGAAAACACATTTTATTTTGTTTTTGCGTGTGGGTGCCATTCTCAAAAGATGAGTATTTTCTTTTTTCAATGCGACATTGTTTCTGTCATATGTGTAATTTCTGAAATGATGCTTTAAAATATAATTGTGTATTACATCCCAGTTGGCCCAACTCTAATGTGCCCGGCACAATTCAGTCCAATCCACCACAGCCCAACCCAATCCAAACCACTCACCCCAGTCTAATCCACTCTAAACCACCACACTCCAATCCTCCCAACCCACCCCACTCAATTCTCCCCATTGCAATCCCAAAAAATCTGCCCCACTCCAGTCTGCCCCACCCCGATCCACTCCACCTCAGCCCACTCCGATCCACTCCACCCCTTCCCGATCCAATCCCTAACAGTCTGCCCCATTCCAGTCCAAAACAGTCTGCCCCATTCCAATCCAAAACAGTCTGCCCCATTCCAATCCAAAACAGTCTGCCCCATTCCAATCCAAAACAGTCTGCCCCACTCCAATCCAAAACAGTCTGCCCCACTCCAATCCAAAACAGTCTGCCCCACTCCAATCCAAAACAGTCTGCCCCACTCCAATCCAAAACAGTCTGCCCCACTCCAATCCAAAACAGTCTGCCCCACTCCAATCCAAAACAGTCTGCCCCACTCCAATCCAAAACAGTCTGCCCCACTCCAATCCAAAACAGTCTGCCCCACTCCAATCCAAAACAGTCTGCCCCACTCCAATCCAAAACAGTCTGCCCCACTCCAATCCAAAACAGTCTGCCCCACTCCAATCCAAAACAATCTGCCCCACTCCAATCCACCCCACTCAATTTTCCCTACTCAGTTCAAAACCAGCTGCCCCACTCCAATCTTAAACAATTTGCCCCAAAACAATTTGACCCAAAACAATCTGCCCCATTCCAGTTCAAAACATTCTGCCCCACTCCAATCCAAAACATTCTACCCCACTTCAATGCAAAAAAATTTACCCCACTCCAAGCCAGTGCAATCTGTCCCACTCCAATCCATCCCACTCCATTTTGCTCTAATCAAAAACAATCTGCCACTCCAGTCCATCCCACTCTAATTTGGTCAGATCCAATCCAGTCCGCCCCACTCCAATCCACCCCAATCCACCCCACTGTAATCTAATCCACCCCACTCCAATCCATAACAGTCTGACCCACTCCAATCTGCCCCACTCTAATCCAAAACAATCAGCATCAATCCAAAACAAGCAGATCCACTCCAATCCAAAACAATCTGCCATACTCCAGTCTGCCCCGCTCCAGTCCAAAACAATCTGCCCCACTCCTATCCAAAACCATCCTACTCACTCCAATCTGCCTCAATCCACCTCACCTCGCCCCAATTCACTCCAGTCCAGCCCACCTCATCCAGTCTACCCCACCTCAATTCAATCTACCCCACCCAACTGCAATCCAATCTACTCCAATCCATCCCACCACACTCCACTCCACCTCACTATAATTCACCCACTCTACAACAATCCACCCCATCCCATACCGTCCCTGTTCAGTCCACCCCACTCAATTTAATCCATCCAGCCCACCACACTCCAATCCACCCCACCCGAATGCAATGCACCCCACCCCTCCCCAATCCAACCCAACCACTCCAACCCACCCCCAGTCCATTCAATCCAACCCCTCCAGTTCACTCTCTCCACTCTAATTCACCCTACTCCAAACCACCCTACTCTAACCCAATCCACCCCACACCATTCTAACCTGCCTAACTCCAGTTCACCGCAGTCTGATCCACATCACCCCATTTCAAACCACCCCATCCAGTCCACCCACTCAAACCCACCCTACTCCTCTCAATCCAACCCACTCTGCCCCAATCCACCCCAATCTAATCCAGTCCACCTCACTACCTCGATCCATTCCACCCTTTTCCACTCCAATCCACTGTACGCCACTCTGACACTGCACTCTATTGCAGTCTCTGCCACTGAACTCTGCTACCTTCTACTCAACTCTAGGACACTCTGCTCCAACAAATCCAGTCTATGACACTCTACTTTCCCCACTCCACTCTAGGACACTGAGCCACTAACTTTTAGCCATGCTGAAGAGCAGCCACACTGGTGTACAACATGGCAAAACCACATTGTCAAAGTCAATAGCTCTTGCATAGGCGCGACCTATTGGTTTAGCCAATGCTTGTTTAAAAAAAAAAAAAACATATATACATATATTTGCCGGGAGACCTGCCCGGCGTGACGCACCACCTGTCAGTGGGCCACTGACTCCGGTAATCAAGGTCGTCTCGTGGAGGAATGAATATATGAAATATATTTTGATTTGGTTTTTTTGCAATCAAACGGGGGTTTTGTTTTGTCTGTAAGGAAGGCATTTGGAAAGAACGATAGTCAGATTTGAGCGCATTGAAGGTTATTCTTGGTCGATTTTTGAATAACTAGCATGGACTATTGTTCTTTCTAGGCAACGTCTCTTGATAAATCCTGTTAGTAACTCCTACAGAGAAGCAGAAATTCAACAGCAAAATTAAACCATGCATCGCCAGACCAGCAGATAAGCGGTTTACTGCTTTGTTTTCCTCTCACTAGTCAGACTAATACTCCCAGCAGAGAGAATGAAAGTAATGTATACACTGCTTCCACTCGTCCTACTCTGGCATCAGTAGTGACATGCCAATAAAAGACATAGTACTGCTGTAGCTTCCTGATTTGAAGAGCGTTTTAAGATGAAGTATATCATTTGATAAACATGAACTTTAATCTGCGAAAAATGTATGGGTTCCATAAAATGAATATCCGTGTTCTAATGTAAAAATATATAATTTTCATCTATTTTTCATATTTAAAAATGTGCAAATCCGGTATAAGATTTTATTTTACTAACCTCTGAACCATTTTATTTCAGCTTCTAAAGTAGACCCTAACGTACTCCCTTTTCAAAACTTTGGGCCTGATCCCTTCCTCGGACTGATCCCTCCCTTGGCTATCCCCTCCACCGAAATATAAATCCCATTATACCTTATGGGATTTATATTTCGGCGGACGGGATATCTGTCACCGTTGTGACAGAGTAACCCGTCTGCCAAAACTAAATCAGGCCTTTAATCTGGAGACTATTCTTTTTTTTATTTATTTTTTTTATGTCATTTTTCATCTTAGCTACACATTTACGTCCATTTTTTAAAACATTGCTATTTACAGCTTTTAGCCCATTTTCAAGTATTCATAATATTTAACGTTCAACATTCCACCTCTTGTCTGTCTCTGTTGTATATTCTAAATTTGAGTACAGAACACTGAATTGGCACAGGCAAATTAATACTGAGAATCTCCCCCTTTTTAGGTCTCGCCTGGCGTTGCAGCGCGCACGTGCTGCTCTCGCCCATACGAGGACCTTTTGGAATCTATACGGATTCAAAGCATGCACGCGGAGGAACAGAAGATGTGCATGCAAGGGCTGGATGCTTCACTGGCGGCGTGACACTCTGGGGACTTTTTTTTGGGGCTCGGCAAACAGTACTTTACTATATTTGATGCTTTTAATAAGCAGCGCGGCATGCTGCGCTGCTTACTAAAAGCATCAAATATTGAAAAAAAAGAGTCGTCAATCTTAAGAGTTTGAGAATTTTCAGTGGTATTTACTGTCTAAGCCTATCCATGCCACTTTGAACGTGTTGTAGTAAAGCCGCGTGTAAGTGTCTGCATGCAAATGCATCTTTTTGCTGAGCATGCCCTGCATACTTTGTTCATAGCTTTGGGTTCCTAGGTGTTTGTTTTTTATCCTCTATTTGTAGATCTGTACACCTGCTTCTAGTTTCGGTTGGCTTGCTGCTTATGACATGACAACCTTAGAAACCATAAGAAACAATAAAAACAGAATTGAGTTTAAATAAAGTGGGCAGGATTGTCATGTGAAAGTGATGATACGCTGTAATCTATTACCCAATCCGTAAGCATTTTTAAAGATACATCAGCTCAAATATTTTGTAATAATGCTCATTTCATGAGCTTTAATTAAACACTGCGCCTAGACTTTTCATGCCAGTTCTGAAGCTCGCCCCTGTAATGCTGCATGCTTCGATGGTCCATTTTGGGTAGCTTATGCCTGATTCATGAAGGCAGAAGTAGGCCATGAATGCCATGCCTTGGCATCTTTTCCCCCTGGTCCAGCAACAAAACCTCGCCAAATCAGCTTTCCGTCTCCATGCTCAAGAGGCTCCTCTCCTCCCAATGATGTTTGTGTGTGACATGATCAAAAGGTTGAAGCAGCCAGGGGTTAATGATCTGTTTTGCTTGAGGAGCTGAGGCATTTTTCAAAATTGTTGATGTTTTGTCCCCTCTGCCAAGTTGTATAGCTGGGGTCTGAAGAGCTCTGTGGTGTATGTTCTGAATGCATTTAACAGCTTTAGAGGCAGCTCTTCTGTTTGGAATGTGAAGCCGCAACGTTGGGGATGTCACGACTGTGGTGGACCGCCCTGGGAACCGAAATTAACTATGGCAAAAATGATTAAACCAACTCCACTCTGCAGTAGGCTGCAAGTACTTGGGGCCACGGGGAACATTGTTAGTTGGGTTATGGCAGTCCATCCAGGCCTGAAGGTTGGTTATGAGCCTGGAGGTTCCCACTAGCCTGGAGCCCTCCGCAAAACAGCCACTGTGGCAGAATGGGCCATCCGGCCCTACACTCTGAGGGGCGTTCAGCAGAAACATTTCTTGACTTATCTGCAATGTGGAATGCAATTTTAGGAACATTGCGGCCATACTGAGATGCCGGAGGATTGAACGTAGACTTTGACGCTGCACAATATAGCGTGTTGTGGGCTGAGTGATTTCGCAGCCCATCACACAGCACGGTGTTTACTCGCCAATGTGCATCGTCGACAATGGCTTGAATAATCGTCTTGATGAATACATGCATCTGCCCAGCCAAACTTAGGCTTGGACGGAATTAAAACCAGTCAGAAGGCACTTGAGAATTTTCTTATTGATTTAAGCCCTGAGGAAGTCGCGGGTGTCTTGTCCCGAATGACGAAACACGTGTCGGCTGGAGCCATAACCAGTAATAAAAAATTATTTAATTACTCATTTGTATTTATATATTCGCTTGGAAACCGTGTTATTGACATATTATAATGAACATAAATGTGTGCCGGGTTGGGCATGGTTTCTTGAAATAAGCTTATTTTGACAAATGTTTTAAATTTTAAAATTGTAACTTGTGTATTTTTGTTGCGCAAAGAACATTATGACTGAATAAAGTTATACAAAGTTCATTTAAAAAAAAATAATAAAAATGTGTGCCGGGGCTTGATTTAATGCAATTTTAGGAACATGAATTGCGTACCTGTTGTTTCCACTTCTTTGGTGGACAGATGAGAGGTGCTTGCTCTGCCTTTTGTCTCTTGAGGTTAAATATGTGGAACTGAATATCTGTTTAGAAGATGGCAAGGTGTTTAGATAACAGTAAAATACAAGCTGTGAAGTAGCAGTGGAATGTTAGTGTATATGAAATGACTACCTTCGATTGACTGTGATTTTAAAGTAGTCCATAAAAATGAGTGAATCCTGTTTGCAGCTTAGTTTCCTTCTACCTAACTTGTGTACATGCCCCCTTGGTACTTGCTGTACAGGTGTAAGCGACAATCTACCACTTTGAAGCACATGAAAAGATGTTGTCTGACGGAACGCCATTTTATAGCAGTAAACATTGAAAGAATTATTGCTGCAAGGACTATTCACATTATACTTAAATCATTGTGCCAGATTTCTTCTCGCTAAGCATTTTGTTACTTCATTGCTTAGCTTACTGAACTACAAATAGAAGGGTGCCTCCAGGCACCCTGTAACAAAATCCATTCTGTTTGTTCAGGTTTACACTAAGAGCTTTAAAAATGCATCATGTTTCAGCTTCTACAGTTCATGTAACCTGGGGGTAGAAAAGATGAAATATTGTAAATTTTAACCCCACAAAAATCTTTTCATGGGCATCTGGCTGTGGTTGTAATATCATTGCATAAGGGGATGCACATTATTCGAGGCAAAGGTTTATTTATTTGTTAAACGTACTTAATTACATGGACAGCAACATAGTGTTTACGAATATCAAAAGTTATCAATCCATGCGGAATAGAAAGAAGGACGTAGAAACAATGTAGACAAGCTAAACAGTTTATCTTTTAGAGGGGCATTGACAAAGCAAGTCTTTAAATATTTTCAAAGGGAGAACGTGTTGGTTTGAGTCTAGTATATGTTGGCTACGTTATTCCAAAGTCTAGCCACATGTCTGGTGAAAGCTTGGTTAATTTTTAGGTTAAAGCCTACCAGACAGCACAGGTGATGGTTGCGAAAATACTTCTTCTGGGTGCTAATGGTTTGCAACTCACATTTTCTGACTTTCTGTTTTCTGGCTGTATTTGTTTTAGGCTGTCCTGCTTGTCTTTGTCCCTCCCGTGGAGCAATTTTTGTTTACCTTTTGCTCCCTCTATACTGCAAGTCCTCCTTTCTGTTAACAAGCCTTTATATGTTGTTCTTTTCTTGTCACATTTGCTGTGCGTTCAAAGGTAGATGTCAAATGTCAGGCTCTGGTTTGCAGGTAGCTGTGTGTTTACTTTTTTTTTTCTCTGACTTCATAGTGAGGATTTATGTGACAATGTTACTGTGCTGCCGGGAAAGACAAGCTTTTTTTCTAGCACACAACATTTAAATGCCTGTAAATTAATATTGAAAGTATTTCAGAAAATATCGGAATTAGGAAAGCACAAATGAACCATTCTTTTTGGGGAATTCGTAAGTGTGGTGGGAACAAATATTTTAATACGATCCAAACAAATCAGTACACTAGGTGATGGCATTTTTACTCTTTATCATTTGTGTGATGTATAGTTTTATCAGTAAAACTGTATGTGCAAATGTAATTGTCATTTTGATTGAAAATGTATTGTCTGTAATGGAAGTGTGCTACCACACCATGCATACCCCACTCTACGCCCCTCCATTCTGTACCACTCCCTTCTATAACACTTCACACTACGACACTATAACTTTTCACTCACAACACTATTATTTACGCCACTCTACAATACTCTTTGTAGGCCGCTTGATGACACAGTACTCTATGCCACGCTATACCACTTCCCTCTAGGCCACTGTACATCACTCTGCTCTGACACTCCACCTCACTCTGCTATGACACTCCCTGCTACTTTACGCAATTTACATCACTCCACACTACGTCACTCCAATCTGCTCCATTCTACTCTGCTCTAACCGTTTACTCAACTCTACGCCGTCCACTCTACTACACTACACGACATGCCTCACCGTACACAATCCACTCTGCACCACTTCACTCCACGCGGAGTGGCGTATCATGGGGTGGCATCGGGTCATAGAGTGTAGTGAGTGTTGTAGAGTGGAGGAGCATGGAGTATCGTAGAGTGACATGGAGTGGCGTAGAGTGGACTGGATTGGAGGGGCGTAGTGTGAAGTAAAGTGGCATGATGTTTAATATAGTGGAGTGTCGTGGAGTGGAGTGGAGTGGTGTGGTGTGGCCTAGAGTGGAGAGGCATGAAATAGTGTCGTAAAGTGGAGTGGCCTAAAGTGGAGTAGTGACTTAGAAATCATCTCTAACAAAATTAAGACTGCCTGATAACCGCTCTTTCACTAAAGGAAGTGAAATAATTTCTTGCATAAAGTGACGTCTGAACTTATGTTCAAGCTTTAATACTCTCTACACTGATGGTGGCAATTTCCTGTTATACAGCTTCTGAGACTACACCCTGGGCCCACTTAGGAGTATCTTACATCTTGTAGCATGCCTTAGTAAGGGCCTGAATAAATATGACCACATCACCCCCTCCCCGATGGTACTACACTGTCTCTCCTTGCCCTGTCCACAGACACCATCTTCAAAACAAATCTGTCCACTACAAATCAATCTCAACAGACAACCTTATCGGGCTCACAAAGCTCACTATCTCTGGTGGCTATTGGCACACCATCATGCAGGTATCTGACCTGGGATGAAGAAGTGCAACAAAAAAGAGACAACAGACCTCCTCCATCTATCCATCCAAGTTTTGAAATCGCATCCACGTATCCATTAAAACTGCCTAGCCTTCCTTCAGTTTAGGAAATAACTGAAAAAAACGCTTAAAAAAACACTACATTGTGAGGCAGTAACTGTCCACCTTTACTGTTGGACATGTTAGAAACCAGCTACCCCTCCTATCACAGGCTGACGGTGTCTGCCTTTGAATATGTACAATACCTTGCTGAGTTTTGGCTGGTTTCACTCTAGATAGATACCACTTGCATGCATGCATACAGTTCATGAGTTTAGATCCCTGTCTCTGCTGATTCGTGGGGTGAATGTTTTTTGCTTGAATCATAATTTGGCCACGGTGCCAAGTAAATGAGCCAGAAAATCAGATTAATTTGTATAGGTTTATTTAGTGTCCCTACTAGTTTACAGGCAGTTTTTCTTGACTGAATCAGATTTAGGAAAACAATATCAAGGTACCCTTGTATATTATGTTAAAATACATCGATTGCTCTCTTAATTTGCAAGACTTTTTGTCTGCGAAAATGCCTCCGAGGCAGAGACCTCGCTGCCGTATTGTTTTCCGTGTTGGTAGAATTTGCCTTTTGAACTTATTACTAAATTATTTAGGTGACACTGAGGAAACAAAACGAATTGTACAAGTCTTCAGTTTGTGCATTTCACGAGAGCTTTAGATCAAAAAAGCTTGCTGCAGCGTCAATCAACTGCCGCAAACCATGGGAAAGGCAATTTTACAAAAATTCTGGTGCTTTAACTATGTGACTCCAAGAAAAACCTTGAATATTTGCATAGTCTATTGGTGTTGAACAATCACTAGTGAGTTTTTACATTCGTTAATCTTGTATGACCAGCGTCTTTGGTATTAACTGGAATAGATAGTCTAAGCTGGACTTTGTAGACTTTTATTTCAGTTGTGAGTGCACATAAAACTAACTATATCTGGGCTGCCTTTCTTTTTCTCTCTCCATGTTATTAAGGACGGCGTAAAGGGTATTGAGCGTCAATTCTAGCATGACAGATCACGTTTTCAGACGAACTCTGAACCATGTTGTGATCTTGCTTAGATGCGTCTTTTATCTGCATGGGCATTACATTTGTTTTTGTGAAGATGCTTTCGTGTCCAGTATTGTCAGTATTAATATACAAACCAATAGCATGGGATTATCCCGTCCCTAATTTGATTACATCGATTAGGACCCATATCTCTCCGGTAGATCAGAGTAATACACCCCAGAGCGGTCAGCAACAGCATCTGCTAGAAAGGTGGGTGCAGCTGGACTTGCGGTGATGGGTGTGTCTTCTTGACGCTGTGCTACATTGCAAAGCCTAATCCATTGCTACCTCTGGAGATGATCGATGCACTAGTGCACCTATAACCAAAACCCAAAAACTGTGAGGTTGGGATTGTGCATACAGGGTACAGGAACACCTTACCCGAGGCTAGATGATGCTTCTGAGAATTATAGCACCTCCTCGTGGTACATAAAATGTGACTCATGGAACCACAATGCACCAGGTGACTAGTGTCCTCCATGGAAATTGAAAGTGGAAGCAGTCAGAATTACACTGCTCCAAATATCATGTAATCTCGGAATGCCTACAGGAAGCACCTGTCAACATAGGAGAACACTAATCAACTAGAGGCTAGGCTAGACCCTTACCCTGCCACCCCCTCTAAAATCATCTTGTTCAGTTTCTTTTTCATCAAGATTTAAGTCCACCGAGTATACCCCACGTGTGCATTCACAGAAGCGGAATTGGTATTTGCTTAGAGACAGGACAGGAGTTCTCACAACAGAGTAATCCTGTAAATGCTCTCTCGCTTCAAAGAGCAAGTTGGTGAGTGAGATCCTAATGAAAACTACGTTACAAATATAGCTATTTTGTGCACCTTATTGCGTATAAAAGTATGCTATTTTTGTAAGCATGCGTTCAACAAAATATTAGCAAAAAGATTTCCAATAAAAAAGCAATCTGTTTACTTGCAGCATAGCTTTTATTTACTGAAGAGGAAACACATTTGCATTCAGTACATCAAAGTGTTTTCTGCACTCATTGTCATTGTCTCCCTAAGGTGATCTTGCATTACCATTTGAAACAGGATAGCGTTTTGCTTCTTCATTTCCTAAGGCGACATAAAAGACTTTGTGAAAGGGATCCTCGTAGACCTGATGCGACAACACCTTTGAAATATTGTGATGGATTGAGAGTAGAAGCAAGTCTCCGAAACTGTTACTACTTAGTCACGAAAAGTCGGTCTCTGAATTCCCCTTTACAGTAGCAGGCATTGTGCCACGAGTTGCAAGGAAAATCAATCCGTAGAGTAAAATCAATCCGTGGAGAAGAAATTGAACACCCGAGAGCTGATGCCCAGTCTTCACACATTGTTTACAAATTATAATGTTCACTCAAGTTCTATCTAGGACTGCGTGAAGAAAACATCCCAAGTGATCTGATTTTGTGTGTGGGGAGTAGCTAAAAAGCACAGGTTTCCTTGAAGCTTTCATATGCTTCAAGTTGTGTTTTAGTCCGAAATGTACAATAGGGCAAGTACTAAAGTACAAAGAAACCATCCGGACTGGATGAATAACTTACAGCTGAAATGACCGGAGGCCATTGGTCAGGCTGTATCCTAGCAGTATTTTGTGTGTGTGTGTCTGTCTGTCTGTCTTTATATGAAAAAGTTAGAACTTTGCTGGAAATGTTCATCCACTCCCAGTATCCCTCAAAATGCGTAGAACATTGACAGACGGTACACGGCTCCTAGTAGAGAGGCCTTGCAACTGCAGTGTTGCAGATAGCAGTGGCTTGTAGTGGGTGCATAAAGCAATAGTTGTGATTATACCTTGCACTATTACATTGTCTGTTTTTTATCACATTGCCTCTCAAAACTCATTCAAAGTTATCCCCGTCACACTGAGACAGGGAAGCCCGTTGCAATTAATTTACAGGCGAGGCAGATTTTTTACTTACCAACGACATATGTATCGGTTTGGAGCTGTTGGAGAGTCAAATGATGTTCCAGGTGTTCAAGAGTGGGGTTTCAGGTGCTTTGTCCTTGTGTAGGTCCAGTGACTGTGAATAATCGTTTTTCTACCTGTATGAATTGTAAAGATGCTCCATATCGCTACAAAGCCAGGATCCCAAACAAATCATTTGCTGCGGTCCTAAATTCCCAATGGCAATAAGCTTGCATCTGCTTTGCACAAAGGTGAGGAGATGAAGGAACTGAGCGCTGGAATAAACACAAGGATAGCTAGTTGTCTGCAACAGGTCTGCACGAGGAATTGAGACTGAGGCATCATGAAATCCAGGTTGCGTAATCCTGGCTTCTAAAGACTTCTAGATTTTAGAGAAGAATGGTCGAATGCCAACATTAAATCTGTAATCCACTTCTTGCGAACCTCCAAATGATTAATGTTAGACAAACAGCAAGATGAAAATTCTCACTGTTCACTCTGCAGATCTAATCGTTTCCTGTTAAAAATAATCTATCATCACAATGTATTTTCTTAAATGAAATATAACTTTGAATTTTTTACTCTGATATGTTTTGTTCCTGGTTGGGGCAGTTCTACTTTTTAGACAGAGTGGCTATTAATACTTACGTTGAGTTTCCCCTGGACATAATTAATATGTATGCACCTTTGTTACTGGTCTCCCCCTTTTGCCTGCTTTTTTGGACCCTTTTAATACCTGTTCTTGCTATTCACTTTAGGGCTTGGGTTGGGGTAGCTGTGTGTTGTCGTTCACTTTGAAAGAATGCTGTTACCTGGACACACTACCACCCCAGAGCGTAAAATATTATTTGCAGCTCCAAGGTTACCTTCGTTTCTGAAACTCGGGTCCTTCGCCGCACCGGCGAGTGTCACTCCATTTCCTAAAGTGGCTGCAGTCTCACCTGGTCAACGGGAGGCGTTAATCAGGTGAGTCTGTGGCTAAATTAAACAGCAAAACGCGCAATTTCTTGCGGTCTCTGGCCTGCTTGCAAACAGATGTTATGAATCACCCTGCTGGTAAAGTCGGAATTTAAACAATATTCAGGTGCATTGTGAGGAAATGCGAGTGAACGGTAGAAAAGTGCTCCTGCGCCCAAGTTTGTAACACGATTCCTGAGACCTTAGCCTAAAGCTGATCGTTCTAAGACATTACTGTCGACCTCATTGTGCCTCGCCAATTCTAACGGCCATCAAAGGAAGCGTCAGCTCAGCTCTTGCTGAGACCATTTCCCGTCACCTAGTGACGCACTGGATAGTCCTAAAAATAATGTTTTTGAGTGATTCATTGTGCCCCGTTTCCCTGTTCTAACACCGTAGGGACTGCGATGACTAATTTAGTTTTTTAGGCTCTGCATGGGTTTTTATGATTAGGACAGCTCCTCCCCATCCCTTTGTGTCTATTACGTTCCTTAATTCGTGCTTCTTTTTTATTTTTATCGTTCTCTTTTTTTAAACATTTATGTTGCTCCTGTGTTTGCTTGTGGATGTGATCTGTTTTTTCGTTTTTGCGAACAGTGACGATGTGAGAAGCTCATCTGGAGCTATGGTTCAGCATTTCATGACAGAGTGATTATGAAACTAGGTTTCAAATTCTCAGGCTCGCACAATGGGACCGTTTTTAAAATGTACATGCTTGTGCTTGCAGTTTGGCAACATTTCGTCCCATTGGAGTGGTTTGTCGGAAGTTTTTGTAACCACGCCTTTTTTTTAACCTTCAACTTAACTTTTCGACTGGCCCAAAGAACAGAATACCCATTGTTAGGTAAGTGACTGAAGTCCAGGAGAAAATCGCTCCATCTCTCAGCAGCACTTAGTGAAAATGCATTCTTTCCGTCCCTCCTCTTGTATGAGATTAATAGTTAGATGTTTTTGCCGTTGGTTTGGGTCTTCTAAAGAAGCCGATGGAGGTAATTCACATCCCTTTCTACCAGGGTGATATTTTATCGGGGAGCCAGCCGTACCTTCCCTTTGTTCATCGCTTAACCTTGCGCTCACTGTCCGCATTTTATCTCTGGGCCTGTATGCTGGCTTAAACAAGATTGCGGCCATGCCCATGTGT
This sequence comes from Triturus cristatus, assembly GCF_964204655.1. Taxonomy (NCBI): domain Eukaryota; kingdom Metazoa; phylum Chordata; class Amphibia; order Caudata; family Salamandridae; genus Triturus; species Triturus cristatus. The sequence goes on from NC_140592.1 coordinate 841,487,093, forward strand.
TTATGCTGTTGTTGATGTTAAACCGCAGATATCGAACACTTAACAGATTAGCTGGTTTGCTCCTTTCTTCCATCCACAGCGAGAGTAAAGTGCACGGAAGTTCCTTTTCATTTCATGTCATAGTAAGGCCACATCACCGGAGTGTGTAGGTAGCTTCGTATGACATTAAAATGGTGGTTGTTGTTAGTCTTTTAATAAACCGACCTCCTTGGCTTGTGCAGAGCTGTAAAAGTTGTGGGTGAATGATGTTACTAGCCATAAGTTTCGGTTACGTTTGTACAGAGATTTCGGCCATTACAATTCACATTTCATACCAGCAGCGTGCTTCCACTCTGGGATGGCTAAACCCATCAGTTTAACACCATTATTAAATATGGACAGATGTGCCTCAACAGTATAAAATATGATTGAGATCTCCAATCTTCACACATTCCAGCGGAAAGAAGTGACTTTTCTTATACACTTAACCTTCTTTCATCAACAGCACTTGTGTTGTTTTCCTAGTTAAGTGTGTTTACCAAAAGCAGTGCTGGAGAGGTGTTTCCGCTGATCACTGGCCTTTTACAAATAGGACAGACTGTCCTGGAAACCCCACCAGTTCACTTAAAATCACTAAGACAGACTCCCTTCTCGACTCTTGTCCTGCCTCCATTATGCAACAGGCGCCTAAGGTCATTGCCAACCGCCTCACAGCAATTTTTAATGAGATGATCTCTTTAGGGCAGCTTACAACTCTTTGGAAAAAGGCATCTATTCTCCCCTTGCTGAAGAAACCTAGCCTAGACCCCAGTGGCCATAACAATTATTGGCCCATAACTAGACTACCATTCCATGCCCAAATTATGGAAAAAGCTTTAAATTAGCAACTGACTGCTTTTATACAGATGCATGCCCTCCTGAACCACACCCAGTTCGGTTTCAGGAGCTGCCGCAGCATGGCAACCGCGCTGTTAAAGGCCACTGAGGAAATCGGACAGATCTTGGACAAGGGTGGATGTGCCACGCTCATTCTTTTAGATTTATCAGCAGTGTTCAATACGGTCAACCACAGTTTGTTGGTTGACCGTCTAAACAGTATCAGGATTAAGAGACTTGATCTGTTCCTTCTGAGCTCATTCTTAAATGGAAAGGAGCCAACGGTATACCTGAATGATTTTGAGTCAGAACCTTCTTTTGTCTTGCCTTGTGGAGTTCCCCAGAGGTCCTCTTTAAGTCCCACATTGTTTAATATTTATGTGATGCTCCAGGCAGCGCTGACTGAATAATTTTTATTTTTTGTTTTCTTGTTTTTTGTTTTTTACTTCCTATGCCGACTATACCCAGATTGCTGTTCTTCGACCCTCTTAATATTACAATCCAAAGATTTCAAAATTGCATGCTAGTTATTAGTGATTGGATGGACTGTAACTGCCTCAAATTAAATTCCAGCTAGACAGAGGTTCTACTCTTGGGAAGGATACTTCCTTCTGGATGCCATCTTGTTGGCCTTCGATTTAGGAACCTTACCTACACCAGCTAGCAAAGTTAAGAATTTGGGTATCCTAATGGATAACAGACTTGCGTACGGTGATCAAGTGAAAACCACTCTATCAGCATCCTTTTACACTCACAAGATAATCAAAAGAATCCTGCAGTTTATATCCCCTATGCTACAAACAATTGTAGTAACTGCTCTTATATTAGCCAAGTTTGACTTCTGTAACAGTTTATATCTCAACTTATGTTTACAATAATCCATCAAGCTACAGGTTCTCTAAAATGCAGCAGCCAGGCTGCACTTGGGAATTCCTAAAACTCAGTCAGCCAAACGCGCTTTACGGAAACTACATTGGCTTCCAATAAAACATAGTGAGTTTCAAGTCCTTGTGTATCACCCATAGGGCCTTACACAACTCGGATGGTATCAGCCAGAAAAGTTGCTATGCTCAAGCACTGCCTTGAATGTTGTTGTCTGTAAATGTAAGCTTTCTGCTTGGGGTGGAAGGAATTTCTTAGTAGGGGCCTCAAAACTATGGAACTCCCTCCCCACGCACAAGTCCTTGCCTGACCTGACTTTTAGAAAGGTTCTCAAAACCTGGCTTTTTAATAATTAATGGACATGCACTTCTCCTTATCCTGGCAAGATCAAGATGCCTCTGGGTAATTTTTGCGCTTTACAAAAACTTTTTAACATAGCATAATAAGATGATAACCTGCATCATGGGCACCCGCTTCTTGTAACCAAGGGAGACTTTACATTTTATTGGTCACAGATTTACTTTGCAAAATCAAATTTATGAATACTTTGAGGACTTGTGCTTGACTGCAACTTTCCAAATGAAGATGAGCAGTGGGTAAAAATTGAATTGCATCAGGTTGAAAATATATCTCTGTGGATGTTATGATCTTCCATTTCTATGGTCTCCACGTTCGCAAAATGACATTCCTTTCTGGCTGCGATCATTATTTTTACTGCTTAACTCTTTGCTGATAAAGTGGTTTCATGTGACCCTCACCCATGTCTTCTTTATGATTTGCCCCTCTGCACTTCTTAGGGATCCCTTCTGGATGTACACAGCTTATGAAATCTGGCATTTCCAGTGTCTTAAATTTATTCAAAGTGGACTCTTCTAGGCTGCGCTGTGTCACAATTCGCTACGGTATTGCTCCCCTATCCGCTCTGACTTTTCTCCAATTGAACGGGCAGACATTGTTGGAGTATACACCATGTACACATTTTCTTCTTACTAGAGCAGCTACTCAAAAGTCAGAGGGTTAAAAGGAAGAATTTCATAGCATTTTCTCCACTATTTTATGACCCCATCTGCCAGGATCTTATGGCATGATCTCCTGAATTAGATGATCTCAAGCACACTGAACTAAAGGAGGGAGCATGGTACACTACTCTGAGGAGGATTACCTGTTCCTCTGTATTTGTCCAGTTATCGAATCCTTCTAACAAAATACTTAGTGTAAGTATATACTTTATGCCAGACAGCCGCTCCCACATAAATGAAGGGTTACCCAGTAGGTGTTGGTGAGGAGCATAGGACATATATTTTGTGTACTGTCCAGACATTTTGGACAGATGTGTTTGAAAGGAACATCTCACTTCATCTCAGAACCGAAGTTCTACTTTTGACTATTCTCATTCCACGACGACTACCCTGAGTCTGTCTCTGTGGTAACAACATAAATGATGGCTGCTGGGATGATCTTGGTTTCCAAATGTAAGCCCATTTTACATTCTGTGTGAAATTATTGGGATGTGCTAACCAACCATTTAACCAGATAAATTGCTATACAGCCCAAGAAACAAGAGATTTGTGTAATTATAAGATAATTAATCAGTCGTACTTCTCTTTTATTAGATATTAAAGGTGTCATATATGACCTGTCAGAGGCTTGGGAGTGTCTTAGGAAGAAAACAGAAACACAGTACTAAATGGTGGAGGCCAACCAGTATAGTATCATAAGAAATGGGAGAGCAAAAGAAAACGATGTCCTCATAAATGCCATAGAACGTATAGCACTATTGCAATCTGTTCAGAAGCCCAAGCGTAGCAGGAAGATCTATAGAGAAGAATGGGCACCTAGGGTCGAAAAGTACAACACCACTCGGGCATGGACGTCTGAGGTCAGAAGAGTACATTAAGACACTGAGAAATGTGGGAGCGCAGCACAGGGTGATAAGAGAAGGGAAGCAAAGGTGTGGAGAGGAAAGCGTACTAGGATGTGCGGTGGGGGAAGTACTGAAAAAATGAATACCAAAGTAGTCTGAGATGATAGTGATAAAGGCAGAGAACAAATGAGTAGATGAAACTGCGTGGAGGGACACACAACGTGCACCATGTATAAGGGGCAGTGATCGACAGGCTGGGGAAATAGCTAGCTAAAAACGATTTTCCATATATGATAGCCTCCTTAGATGGCGATTTATTTTTCTCTCCATATGGGTTATGGTTTATTTGAAAATAGCATAGGACTGTATGTCTGAGTACAACTATGCATTTCTTCAAAATAGTCTCTAGATCCGAAGGAATCAACTATATCAGATCTGTCACTGTCCGTTAATATTTGAGCTAGGGCAGAAGGGTTTATTACTAGAAAATACTTTTAATATATTTACACTTACCATCTAGCGCAGGAAGGGGGGTTCTCGTTGGTCAACGGCCCCACCCCCCTATAGGCACCGTCAGCATGGGAAACAGGCAATGCATCAACGGTTTCAAAATCTGTGCGAACCTTACGAGTACATCATGGAAAGGGTACACAAAGAGTTTGGATATTTGTCACTAGCTGGGGACGACCATCTAACCACAGCAAACATTGAAACAATCGTTTAGTCAAAGGCTCAGTTGATAACTTCTGCCATCATGCTTTACACTTAGCTTTTCGTTGAGAGTACTAGCTCACTGAACTTACGGAGTTGCTTATGTCTGGGAATACAAGGGTATGCAGTTCCTACGGGTAGGGAAGACCGGTCTTTTCTAAAAGGTGCCCTCACACACCCGAGGGATGTCATGCTCCATCATAGGGCCTTGCTCCTCATTGGACCAGCGCTGCAGTGCCCGACGGGCACCCGCGAAGGGGCTATTTGGTGGAGATCTTTTGGATGAAGCCGTAGGGTGAGTGTGGGTGTGTGGGCTTAGTAGTGCAGTGAGTGAGTGTGTGGGTTAAAATAGGTCTAGGGCCACCCTCGCTAAATGTATTTATTCTCAGGGGGCACTGGCCTAATTAAAAATAATCTGCCACAACTGGATATAATGTTCCTATAGGGCTAGTGTGGTGCATGGGGTCGACATGTTTCATGCCAGATAGCCCCTAACTGGTCTGGCGGCACTTCATCAGGAACAAAAAAATTAAAAATGGGTACTTGTAGCACTACCGAAAGCCTGGTTCTGTGAATTCCAAGCTAGTAACTACATAGAACGCCCCGGGTTGAGTGCTCCCAAGGTGAAAGACCCCTGGGTATCAGGGCTTGTGCCGGCGGGATGTCAGAGCACCTCGTTGCTCTGCTGGCTGGGAGGCAGTGCGACTAGCAGCTGTCCTACCTGTGGTCTGGGCCCTGTGAGCAGATTACTTTTAATAAGGCCAGTGCCCCCTGAGAACAAATACATTTAGCGAGGACGGCCCTAGACCTATTTTAACCCACCCTCTTACTCACTTCACTACTAAGCCCACACACCCGCACTCACCCTACGGCTCCATCCAAAAGATCTCTGCTAAAGAGCCCCTTCGCGGGTGCCCGTTGGGCATTGCAGCGCCGGCCCAACGAGGAGCAAGGCCCTATGATGAAGCATGACATCCCTCGTGGTGTGTGAGGGCACTTTTTAGAAAAGACCTGTTTTCCCTACCCATAGGAACTGCACACCCTTGTATTCCGTATTACTGCCTTGGAGCTCGTGTGCAGGACCTGCTTAAATATAGCTCCTGGTTCCTCTTGTTAAAAACAAAACTCGCTTGTATGTCTCCCATGTGGATGAGTTTAGCCCTTGAAGAGGTCCTCCATTGCTCTGATCCACCCTCCCCCCAATATTAGCCTAGTGGCCACTGTTAATCATATCCTGGCTAGTAGAAGAGTACAGTACAGCAGACAAAGGAATAGCTTTATTATACGGATTAAGAGTTTCAGGGCCTCTTCAGGGCTTAAAACCGGTTATACTTCTGTCCCGGTAAATCTTCATCAATGTCCCAGCACGTGTTAATCTGTGTAATTTATCGCTGTATATACTGGAATCTCCTTGGTAATGTTTCACTTTATAAATTCCAGAAATCCAATCCAGTGTATCTACACATTATTTTCTTACTTACAGCGAGGTTGCTGTCTAACCATCAATCCGGCGTTCGGTCCCACACCGTCTGCGATCCGAAATTACGCTATTTTGGATCGCAGGCGGTGTGGGACCTTTTTTGTGCCTATGTCATAGCAGATGATTAAACCTCACTGCCTTGGTGTGTTAAGGACAATTTCCCCAAAATTAAAGTTTTCCATGGTTGTCTTTGTCCCTAAGAGTTGGTCTGATTTAGTGAGCTTAATCATTTGTGTCTATTTTAGGATTGGCGGCAACTAAAACAGCACGTTTATCTAGGAGTGTATTACAGGACATTTCAGTGAAAAGTAGCTGTTAGAGAGGAACCGCATCAAACTTCTAGTGTTCTCTGGGTCTGTTTACGGATGTGGCTGTCAGATGCTGTTGTTTATCTCCCAGGCAACTGGCCAGGATAAAGGAGATGAATTTAAGAAGCTTTAGAGTGCATGGCAACAGGGCCTTGAATGATGAAGTCTAGTCTGGTCTGCTCAACGTTCTAGTTATTTCTGATTCAATCAGTGAGGGACAACATTCCATAAATCTCCTTTGTGCACATACTGAAATGCATAAGCATGTTTAAGGTAAGTGGGGCCTAATCTCTGCTACGATCAGCAGTAGAGTTTGTTTCCCTTTCGGTTGCAAATGTTCCAATAAAGCTTTCTAGACGCAGCTCAGTGGAATATTTTTAAGTTCCAGTTTGTCAGTAGTAAAGTTGATTGCCGGCTGCCACAAGACCTGGTGAAGCCTACCTTGGATTTATTCTGAAGCACATAGATGTTTGTTTACCAGCGATGAGTCCAAAGATTGAATAAAATATATTTATCCATTTAAACACAAAAGAATAGAAGCAACATTGAGGGGCACAATTAGAAGGCAGGACATGGATGGGTGCTGGCACTAGTACCAAAGGCAGAGTCCACTGAAGGTTTCAGAGTTTGAACTTTTCATTGCAGAAGATCACACCTGAGTTTCAACCTAGAATAATTTAAAGGTGTAAACAACCGGTGGCTGCACCCTAGAATCCCATATTTGATATTGGAGATAATCAGACTTTTGTGATTACCCCCTGTTTATCCCTATGTGTCTTTCAGAATGTTATGAGCATTTTATATGAATCTTTTTTTGCCATTTGCATCGCTGTTCCTCTCTCTCGATAGTCATTGGGTGTCCTTATGCCCGATTCTGGGTTTTTCTCTTTAACCATGGACACTCGGGCAATGTATTTCGTTTTTTATGTGTAATAGATCTGTTTGTAGATATGTTAAATGGTAGTGTGTGTTTATTTAAATGAATTTCCATAGTGTGTGCCAAAATGTAGTCTTGAGGTGTGTGTTTATAAAAGATGGAGTGTGCTGCAGATCAGTTGACCCTTGACTTGCTGGTTGTTTTTCGTAGTGTAGTTGGAGAGGTTTTCAATGCCGACGACCTGGTTTCTTAACGGCTAAACCGCTCATATTGAAATGTAATACTGTACAAGTCTTCCTTCAGCAGCCCTGGGCTCTGTGCCCTGCATAAGTTCTAGGCACTTAATTTTAATGTAAATACCCGTTAAGCAGGCTCGACTTCCACAGCCTTAACGTACTTGGGTTTTATAAAAGCCATTCAGTATTCCATCCTCCTCTTCTGCCAACACACCTGAGGCATTGTGGAAGGAGTTAAAATGACAGTGCCAAGAAATACATGCCCAGCGAATAAAGCGAAGCACACAGACCTCCTATGCACCAAAAACCATTCGGGGCCTGACTCCTTACATTTCGAATATAAACTAATGTTTGTGTCTTAAAATACCTCCTCGTTGCAGTTAGGGTGTTTAATAATCACAATAATGATAGCGATGAAAGTTAAACATGCTAGTAACCTTCCCCGTTGAAGGTCGTGTCTGTATAGGTCTACTTGAATGTTTTTCTCAATTGTTATTATACAGTTTGCGAGAGAATGTGAAGATTGGACATGTTTGATTTTTCTCATATTGCATCAACATGTGGCTTTGCAGCCATTTTTGACAACTCTTGATGGAGACAGTTGAGTGAGATAAAAATATATACAATAAGTTAGATTTTGGTACACAAAGCAAACTACTTTTGGAATGTAATACAGGAACTTGTTTTATTTCATTTTACATCCTTGTATAACGGTTCTGTTCACGGGTAGTGGCTGTTGATATGCTCTGTAGTTTAGCAATAGTAAAGAGGGTACAGGGAAGATAAACTAAATGACTTAATTGTTGTAAACCAACATTGACGTTGGAAGAGGACTTTGCATTTTTTACCCATCACACCTTCGAAGGTGGGTTGTGTGTATGTGTGATAGTGTCCAATTTTGTATTTATTTGTGGTAGTGCTCTTGAACAGGGTATTCTTCGAATTTCAGCTAACAATGGGCAGTGATTGCAATTAGAAATATTTAGGTTTATCTTTCATGAATAAAGTGTTGACTATACAGTGATGAGGGTCAGAGCACTTATGCAATTCTGCAGCTGCTGTGTTTCCCACATAATTATGGATATACTGCATTTGGTATGTTTTGCATTTGCAGAATTCACAATAAAATGGTGATTGTAGCTAAGATGGATGAAAGTAATGCTCCCAGAGAATGTTCTACATAATTTAGAATTTTTGCTCCATAATTAAGAAAACCTTGCTGCATAATAGGGTCCTCGTTGCCACATAATTCCTGTGGCCCAGAAAAAGCTCTCCAAAGTGGTTTATGGGTTGTCATTTATGATTATGAAAACAGTATTTCACAGGGAACCGTGACCTATTTCCAATAAATCACGGTTCACTGTGAAATATGGGATTTTATACCACTGAGTTTTGTGCAGTAAAAGCAGGAAAACGTAATATACCAAGGGTTTATTTTTTGCTTCGTCCGAGATGCAGCTCTCTCTAAAGCATAATGGTGAAATCCAACGGGCCTTCCAACCACTGGTCAAACTCCTTCTGTTCCCCTCAAACATGGTTAATATTGCAGAGTGTTAATACAATTGATAACTGCCGGATGAGAAGACTTGTTTAAAGAGATTGCATTTTATTTGAACCATTTTGAAAAGATGAACATATAACGTTGTTGTACCTTTGAGGGAAAGCTAATAGGCAATGGAACTGTATGCTTGGAGTCCTTTAAAGGAATCGGGCTGTATCATTTCTCCGTACATGTTAAAGACATCTGCAGTAATAAAATTAACCTCAACAAAATGTCTAGGTTGTATTATACGTGACCATGTTTTAACCACTTATATAATTCTCTAGTAGTGTGCATTATTTGACAATGCACTATATATATCTGGATTTGTTCATTCCACTGACCATAGCTAATTCTGCTTTGTGGTAATGCTGGAAGCCATTGCTGTTATTTGCATTCTGCCCAGTATGTGACGGTTCCTCTTTTTATGATAATCTTGTGTACCCTTCATTCGACTGACCAACCCAATCTTGAATAATTTCTGGGCACCAGTTGATTCCCCCCACATTCTTCACCCTCTTACTACTGCTGGTTTCCACTTTCACCTCTTGATAGTGGCCCTTTCCTCTTTGTTTTCTTTCTAGGCACACCACTGTTATCCTCTGTGTCGTTCGTCATGTGCTCCTCCCGACTCTTTGTGTTTATGCACTGCTCTCTGTTGTTCTGTATTTTTAGGTCTCGCCTGCGTTGCAGCGCATGCGCTGCTTCGCCATGGCGAGATCTATAGTCGTTGCTTTTCTGTCCTGCTTTTTGGACGCGTGGTTGGTGTCCGCCCTGTCTCCCTTAGGCCCCGCCCACCCAGACTGGAGATTTAGCTCGTGCACGCTGTCTCTTTTGCTCGCGCATGGCGTCTCTTTCAGACACGCGTGTTTATATTTGCATCGCTCTTTCACTGGAAAGTGAAAGCTCGATGCAAATATAAACAAGCAGCTTTCGTTGGCGTAATGGGGACAGAGACAGCATCATGGCCGCGCGGCGGCGGCATGATCAGTGGCGCCGCATGCTGATCGGGCACTGCGGGGAGACTGCACGAAGTGTTGCACAGCTGTGCGCCCGCCGAACCCCCTGTGGGCACAATGGCTGAGCAAGTCGCTCGCACCACCACCACGGCAGTATTGATGTCGACCCCATCGGTGCCAGGCTGCTGAATGTGAACCACGCCAGCCCGGGCCGTCAGCGTGGTTCAGCAGCAGAGTCCTGTGAGGCAGATTATGTGCCAGTATCTCCATAACAGTCCCATTTTTGTTACTGAGGGCGTAGGTTAATGGTAGAGATTGGGAAGTATAGAAAGTGAAGAGGGCTCTTAAAACCCTGTACACTTTCTGTTCTTGTCCAGTTTTCAGGGACTCTGAACGCAAAGGTAGCATCGGTTGTGCCAGGGACACCAATGGGCAAGACAGGGTTAACCGCTGCTATGCATGGCTACCCCTATTGGTCATCCATGCTGCCTGGCTACCCCTATTGGTCGTCCATGCGAGGCAGCATGAAAAATTGTGCCTTGGACACGGCAACACATCTGTAAACGTCCATATTGAATAAAAAAATTTAAAAAAGCGCAGTTCTCGTGAAACAGCAAAGTGTTTGTGGAAGCTGACCCAATGAAAAGAGTAATTTAAAAAGAGCGTGTTTGCCAAAAATGTACTTGTCCAACTTTATTGCCGCTGAGTATCTGGCAGAATACACGATGGACATTGATTCCCGTGAATTCCTGTGCTGGCCAGAAACTAGCGCAAGTGCTTTCACCTCAGCAAAGCATTGCAAATGGGAAGTTACTTTCGAACATTAATTTTGACTGCGTTTGTGTAACCCAAGACCAGTCAGCCAAGGCAGAAAAAGATAAACATCCTCGGGCTGCTTGTGAATAGGACTGAGCCATGTGTACTTAAAATGGATGTCTGATAGAGAGGGTTGCGTATTTCATGTGTGCTGTGTTTTCCTGTGTGGAGCAGCAGTGTGCAGCCTATGCCAGTTCAGAGTACAGGAATGGTTGGCGTGTGGCGGCCGTCCGTCCATCCTTGCATGCCGGCGTGCAGCTGCATACAATTTGACTGCATTACCACGTGGGTATTTTGGGATGTAAAACGAGGATAAGTCAGGACAGCTCGGTTGTTTGTCACTGAGGCAGCCTCCTTCGCTGGCCCCTGTGCAGACCAGGTCAGTCATGGTCAAACATGGACACCCTCTGGGGCTGTTCAAGGGCACGCGATGCGCGCCTCGTGAAGGCCGCGCTCAAGACTGGCATTTGTGGGCCTCGTGAGGGGCATGAGGAGCTAGATGCCAAGGACGTTGACCACCTTCCCATCCACTGAACACTGCCATCTAGTGAAGACTGAAGCATTGGCTCTGGCATTGCCCAGGCTACACTCGAGCCTTGATTTATTTCTGCTTTTATAAAGGTGTTAGAGCACTTTAATAAAACATGATTCATTACAGGCTTTACAAATTTACAAACGGTTGCTAGTTAGGATCATTACAAAAGGTACAAAGTGGTAGGTAGATAGATACATAGGGACATTAGTTTGTTACGATAGTTACAAAGGCATGGACTTAAAGATTGTTAAAGGATGTAGGTGGAATAGGTAGAAGCAGCAATGTTGGGTCAAGTGAGACAAGGTAATGCAGTTAGTCTCATATCAGGGAGGGTCCATTATCATGGAAGAGATTGGCTAGGGGATAACAGGCCAAAATGTCATTGTAGGAGACAGGCTTTCAACTCTGTTTTGTAGATCGGCATTGAGATAGGTGGTGTATACAGGGCTTTAAGTGGGATGAAAAATGGGGGGGGTCTCTCAAAGGGGCGTGGTCAATGTAATTAAGGGTGTGGCATAAAAACATATAAACTAAAAATCTGTGCTTAGGTGTGCCGCCCGACTTGTATTTTGCTGTTTCTGTCATTGCATCCAGATATATCAGAGTGGTTCAGCAGCAGAGTCCTGTCATCAGAGTCCTGTGAGGCAGATTGTGTGCCAGAATCATGCTGTGTTGGTTGCCGCGGTAGTCTCCTCCAGTCCTAGCGGGCCAGCCACCACGGGGCCCACCTGTAAACGTGGTGCTGCTTGCCTTGCAGAAGTAAGTGCATGAACTGACAGTAATCATCTCCTAGTTGTACTGACTTGCTCTGCTCAAAATTTACTTTTTTGGCTGGCGCGCGGTCATGAGATCAATCAGATCTTGTGTCCTCCAGGGCCCTCTCACCTGGACACTGCATCGCTCTGTGGTCCATCTGACTCCTGTGACTGCCCTCTAGTGAAGCTCCTGTTAGGTGACCACATAATATGGGCCGATCTCCTTTCTGTCCCCACCCCCCGTGGCCTGCCCAAAATGTCAGCTGCAGTACCAAGTTCTGGAATACTCCAGGGCGTCTCTTCACAGCTACAGAAAACAAGCATTTGCAATGCAATAGGTCTCGCATTGACGTGAGTTTGAGCTATTGACATTGCAAATAACAATGCCTTTTATTTTTGTTTTCTTTTTAAAAACATAAATAAAAGGCATTGTTATTTACAATGCCAATAGCTTAAACTCGCGTAACTGCGAGACCTATTGCATTGCAAATGCTTATTTAAACCATCAACCCTATGCCCCTTTGCCCTCTAATCTGTCCTTAGGCGTTTTTTAGGTCTCGCCTGGTGATAGCAGCGCGCATGCGTTGCTCTCGCCATTGCGAGTGCCTTTTGCAATCGATTCTGCCAAAGCTCGTACGGATGGACAAAGATGGCTGCTCTCGCCATTCAGCCAAAGGTAAACATGCACGCGTACGTACGGACAGTGGACAGTCCGACGCCATCTTGTTTTGCTTGTGCCATTGTCATGGCAACCAGCGTGTGGGGACTGAGTAAACCGACCCACTTAATAGATCGCAAATCACTGCCCCAAGGTGGAGGAATAATTATGGCGCTCGACTGCAAGCGTGCGCTCCCCACTGTGCTGACCAAAAACTCTCTTTGCCCCCATGTGCGAGTGCACGTCGTGACTGTTACTTCTTTACTGTCAGCTTTGAAATGCCACTCTGCTCCGATTACTTTGGAAACCGAGTCTCCGTTGTCGGCGCCGGCCCCGGGCTAAGCAGCTTTTTTCCTTCGCTGCTCCCCGGTTCCAGATACGGTGTTTGGCGGGGACAGTGGGGGAAGTGCGGAGGCCTGGTTGCCAAGAAACGCCCGCACCTCCTCCACTCCCAGCGTTGCTGCGGCCAGACGAGCCCCTTTGTTACCAGGCAATGCCCACGGTTGGGTCCAATCCCAGCGCACCGGGCCCCTGACGTCAGGGGTTCAACGAGGAAGCACTTTGAGACTCTCTGTGTCCTTGGTGCTCTGTGCTCCTCTGATAAGTTTTCTGCCCTTTCTACTGCTCCAAAGGCTGTGTCTCAAGTAGGGCTCTCTGCCCAGTACTCTCTCTCTCTCCATGGGCTCTCGCTGCTCTGAGTTCGAGCGCCACATAGCTCTCTACTCTGATCTCCCATGTCTCTCTCTACCCTAGTCCCTAAATGCTCGCGGACACTCTCCGCCCTCCCGTGCTGGCTCTCTCGGGCAGGGAGCCGTCTTTCCGACCTTCAGGAAGCGGAGGGCAGAAAGTGTCTGTGATCAAAGCCAGCTGGGTCCGGGGCTCAGCTGTTATCCCGCAGCTATGCGAGTCATTGCATCACTGGGAGGCAACTCAGTGTGCTGGGACACCGCGGCGAAGGGGACGCTGAGAGGGCAGGGCAGACACAGGGCTGAGGTCACCAGCAGAAGGCAGGCAGGGTGGATGGGGTATCAATAGCACTCAGGAAGGGGGTGGGGCACCAATAATACTCAGGCAGGTGCGGGGCACCAAGAGCACTCAGGCAGGTGCACCAGCAACACTCAGGCAGTTGGTGGGGTATCAACAGCATTCAGACCGGGGAGGGGGCACCAGCGGTACTGGCAAAGATTAAAGACAAAAAAGTAACAAAGAGTAACAAGCATTAAAAATGCTATAGGTCTCGCCTTTTAGTAAGTTAAAGCCACTTGCTTTGCTGTACAATACCATTAGCAAAGCAAATGGCTTTAACTAAATCAAAGGCGAGACCTATTGCATTTTCAATGCTTGTTGCCATTGTATCCTTTCATTTCATGCTCCTTCTACCAACCCCCTTTTCCATTTTTTTTCTACGATTATTTTCTCCTACTGTTCATATAATGTTCAGGAATTGTGATTAGATTGCTTTGTTTAATATGCACACAAGAACTGGTAGTCCATCAAAGGCCAAACATTTTAAAGAAAGCCTATTTGTGCAAATAATGTTATAGAAGATTAATCAATCTATAAGGCCCCACCTAGAAATGACCTGATGAAGAGCATTTACCTTTCCTGTAGTAACAGGCTTCTTGGTTGTCAATTTTGTCACTATTGCACTGTGTTTGTATAAAACTCTCAGATTTTTGTTGCGCCAGGGGTGTGGAATTTAATTAAACATCTACTTGACCATAGGACAGGTTTCTTTATAAATCTAATTGTCCTGTAAAAAAAAATCCACTTGTTCCTTTGGTGCAGCGTAATGCATTGACAAATTATGGCGCAATCTCATTATATCAAAACTCTGATATTAGCCTTTCTGGTTATGTCAGGGATCATGCTGCAGTAGGCGTTGAATTCTAGCATTTTTCTTATTTTGCCACCTTTCCACAGATCTAGATACTAGGGTTGGAGGTAGCGTTAAGCAATATATTTCCAGGGTTGGAATGCCCTTTAGGGTATGTGCAAACCTACTAAATTGCATGTTTTAGGGCTTTTCTCCAGCTATTCTCCAATTTTTTCCCATACTGAGAAAGGTTGGAAATTTACTCCAGAGAATGGCAGAAGTAAAGCTTCTTCCAGGGTTGGGGAAAAAAGTGGTTGGAGGGAAAGTTAATTTGTAAACGCTCAACAGATTTTCGCATGAGCAAATCTACACCTGCAAGTTTTCCTCGTGCTAAAAAGCAGTTAACAAATATTTTCTAGGAGTACGATTTCCGGGACTACTTCTGTAATTTCTTGTGAATTTATGAAAGCTGTAAATCTGCACCAATACAAGGACATATACCATGGTTGCAATTTAGTGACTTTAAGAATTGGGCCCCAAAGTAGGTCTTAAGTCAACCTAGAAATGTAGTTTTTATTAAAGTGATATCTCGCTATCCATCGACTGGCTTCCGCTGTTTCACAAGGAGCATATCAGCACACAAAGTAGTTCTGTACAGCATCAGGAACTACTGTGGCAATGTGTGCTTATGGAGTCGAAAAAATACTATTGTTTTTTGCCAAGATTTGTTATAATGGTGAGGGCCTGGCAGCTCCCACAAAAATTTACAAAAAACACTTCAAAACAAGACACACATTGACAAAACCAAAAGGCTGACCACCAATATCAGACCTATGGCTTTTCCAGTGCTTGTTTATTTTCATAATTCCTATTACTTTGTTAAACCTGGCTACACTGATTTTCCATGATGTATTTTCTGGGGAAAATACTAACATGCATCAACACATTTTACTAAATGATGCTCAAAGAAATGTTACCTACACTGTTTTTTAGGTAAACATTTTATTTTGAAAGCATAGAATCATCTATCTTGCTTTCAAGCTTCTGCAGATATTTGCATCTAATTAGCAAGCATTTTGAGAGTCTTGTATGTTGCTTCATATTGTTAAACGTTAGGAATGCGTGTACTCATTTTTACACGGGAACCGTTGTCAGTAGTGCAATCCGAGCTTACATTTCCTTCGAGCGCTGAACCTAATAAGAAATGCTTTGTATTAATGAACCATGAATGCAAGTTCGAACAGCATTAACATATGGACACAAATATTAACTTCACTACAGACAATGCCCTTCCCTGATCCATAATGTGGTACTGCAAACTGGCAGCCAAAGGGCTTGTGCTGCAGGGGGTTAGGTCTACGTGTCCCAAGGACACAATAAACATGAAAACTACTTGTCCTTGACCCCAAACAATATGTCTTGGGAGTTGGAGGAACAGTACTCTTGTAGCTTACTGGCCTGCTTCTGCCAGGCTCCGTCTGTATGTCAGAATAGTACTCACAATCCTTGATGAAAGGAAAGGCCTAAAGAGCTGGACAGAATTATGGGAGACGTTTTAAAACCACAGCCCCTTTTTGCCACCCGAATATTCCTTGCTTCTTGTGTTGTCTGCAACAGTACAATCCAGGCAGTGCTCCAGCAGAGTCATGTTTCACAATTCCTGCTATCTCTTCAGTTTATATTTTTGTTTATTAATGAGGTTCTGTTGAAATGGCAGCACCCTATGCAGTAAACAAAAAATATTAAAAAACCTCTTAGAATGGAACTCATTTACCCTTTATTTAAAGTAATTTGTCATTGGAAGCTAATTGACCAGGATAAATGAATTTGCAAATATCTCAAAATGATGCTCAGACTTACAGCCAAACTACTTTAGATAGGGCCAGGCTTCCATGTGTATCTGGGAGCTACCCAATCCTCTGTGATATTAGTCATCTCTGCGGAAGGCTGCGTGCCACTGCCATTGGTGATCTGCAAAACATCCGTGTGCATTGGGCCTCAAGCCAGTGCTCCCTTCAGTATAATTAGTAAAACAGCCCCCTGCTGTGTGGCTAATTACAAGAGGGACGTTATTTTGGGGGTAGTTCTGTCATTGTTCTGCAGTACTTAGTCACAAAAGTACTGTTACGATATTGGGTCCTTGGACTCAAGCCCAGAATGTCTCCAGTGAACAGAGTTTAGCATGAATTTAGGAATTTGTTTATGTTGGCTGGATCCTTTTACTTCATTGTGGCTTAGGCATAGATGTAACTCAATTTGTTTTTAAACAGTTAACGGCTACATTTGAGTCTTAGGGTGATAAATGTTGGTAAATGTGAACTGTATTGGCGTTAAAATTATGTATTTTACAATGTGCCAGTGAGCTAATGTAACCAGTTCATCCCCAGAAAAAACGTTGTACATTGCACATATGGGTTCTGTTTGCTGATTTAAACTTTGTGACCCAGGCAGATGTGTTTTTCAAGGAGGCATGATAAGTCTGAACGCAGTGCTCTAAAGGGAGGGCAGAAACAATTCTAGAGGTACGGATACCATTGATAAACAGTTTACACTTAAAATGTCAACAGTTTAAAGGTGTTAAAACCACTTCATCCCTCGTTTTAGTGTGCTTAACATGGAAAGGTTACACCTCTAATCTTGTTGGAAATCCTGTTTGAAAAGATTCCTTGAGAATAGGGCGACCAGTGGAGAACGTATTGAGTGTGTGTAGTTTAGAGTTTCCAGTCTGTTCTTTGTAAATTATTTTGAGAGATTTCACGTTTGGAGAGTTACTTTGCTATAATAACATTCTTGGCAGAGTCATAGATTTCATGTTTTTGTACCTTGACCTGTAAATTTTGTCAGGACGCTTTTTGTACCTTAAAATCTACGTTTGGACGCTGTGGAAATTATATGGCAGGGTAAACCTCATCAAAATGATTGTCCTCTCTAAGATTACCTTCCTTTTTAATTCTATACCCTTACCTTTTGATAAAGGAGAGATCGCCAAATTGCAGGGGGAAAATAGGCAGTTTTATTTGGTCTTCAAAGTGTCCACGGATATCCTGGAAAAAGCGAAGGAGGAGGCTCGAGAAGGGGGGGACTGGCTCTTCCTGATCTAATGATATATTGCTATGCATTTCATTTTAAGAACTTTCGCATGTTGGTAAATAAAGTGGATGGGTCACCACTTGGAATACTTTTTGGGGCAATGCTGAGTGGATTAAGGGAAGGACAAGATCAGTTTCTATTTAAATACGGAGATCCGAAGTTTTAAAAAAAGTGAGATTCAAGATTTTGCTGGAGGCACTGAGAATGTGGGTTTTCATTCTCAAAAAACTTGGCGTTCCATACTATTCTTCCAAGGCGCCGATCTAGGATTCACCAGGAACCCCGGAGCGTTTAAATGATCAGCTCAGTCTTCCTCTGAAAGCTACAGGGGTTTCCGGGTGAGGGGGATCTTAAGTCATTCAGAGTTAGTTAGCTGGGAAACTCTGAGTCCATGTACAAGGGGCCAATTAACTAGATTTAAGTACTAATGAGTTTCCTCGTGGTGGATACGACAAGCTTGGGAAGAGGAAGAAGAGGATTCCTGGATGGATAAGGCGATAAAAACTGGCTCTTTTTAAAAGGAAGTCTCTCTGTGGTATCTTACTTTGTCAGAGGGGGACGATGAACTGGATACAGATATCCGAAAGCTTTGGTGAGAAGATCTAGTAAATTTAAACCTTAGGGAGGCTTGGCTTGGCTCATTCGCAATGCTCCGCTCGGTAGTAAAACCCGTGTTTCTCAAACGTGACCATCTTTTTACTGTCTATAGAGTTTATTGGTCCCCAGCAAAATTATTATGAGTCACAGGAACTCAGTATGCATGCCGGAGATGTACGTACCCTTTGGCAGACGACATGCATATGTTTTTGACATGCCCCAGGATCACTGATTATTGGATCGAGTTGCGTAAGTTTTTGACGGAAGTAACGGGCATACAAGTTAAGGTTAGCCCTATGCTTATATTTTTTGGATTACGTCAGGACTGTTTCACTCGACTTAATAATGTTATTTCAAGATTAATTTTCTATGCAACGTTATTGGGGAGACGGGAGATTTGCAGGTCTTGCAAATCAGGAGACCCCCCCCCCCCCATTTTCATCGCACTGTATGAAAAATATCATATCTATAAGCCAGTTTGATATAGCCTGTGATCCAAGCAGCCAGGAGAAAGTATGGGCAATGCTGGTCGGTTGGAGTCAAAGATCTAGGGGGGTCCAATGATTAAGCCAAAGAATTGCTGTTGGTCCTGGCCCCTTCTTTGCTACGGGCACACCAGTGAAGGGTTTGAAATGGAAGCAGCTTTTTCTTGGATGGAGCGACCCTATCCCTGGCTAGGGAACCTGGAAAAACGGGATCAGAGTATCGCCAACAAGAGAATTGGTAGAATGAGGGGGGAAAAAAAAAGATTTCTGCCTGGGAGATCTATGGCTGCAAATACTTTTTATCCGATACAGGCTATTGACTACTTCTCTGCTAGCAAGGATGCTGCGGCCATCTTAATGATAGACGCGGAAAAGACGTTCGACTTGGTGGGTTGGCAGGCCCTTTTTAGGTCTCGCTGAGTCAGCACGCATGCGCTGCTCAGAGAGACTTTAACCTCTTCAGCGCGGCGCGGATTTCCGCGCCACGCTGAAGATTCCGTGCGCGGGCGGGGCCATGACGGAACGGTTCCGTCATGCGCACAGCGCAACCGACGTGCATGACGGAACCGTTCCGTCATGCGCGTCGAAGGGGTTAATGGGTGAGTTTTCAAAGTGATGTTGGCTGGTGACAAGCTTGTGTTCACGCGAGCTGGAACGCGCGCAGCCTTCAGCATCTGGAGCTTTTACTTTTTCCGCCGTCGCGCGCGCATCCCTGCTTTCACTTCTTACAGTAACCTTCCCTAATGGCGGTAGGTATGCCTTGTTATTTCTTTCATCAATCACTCTCAAACGAAATGACTTTTTTTTACTTCCGAAGCATCTGTTAAGTCTTCACAGAGCGTTTTACTCAGTCTGCTTCGTTTGGCTTATTCCTCTGTGTGGCGAGCAAAAAGCACGCTGAATGCATTATTGTCTAAAATTGCCGACACCCGGGGCCACTTTCCAACACAAAGAATCCTTTCTGCTTTTATTTTGCCTACTATGGAAAAACCAAACTGCTTGACACTTTAAATTTAAGGAGTGGCATGGCAGCATGCTTTTCTTTATTTCTGCACGGTGTCGTTTTCACTTTAAATTTAGGAAGTGGCATGGCAGTGCAGCTTTCTTCATTTCTGAACAGTGTCAATTTAAATTTAAGGAGCGGCAGAGCTGAGCGCCACACTTCAACACACAGCATGGCCATGTAAACCTGCACTTGCTAGTAACAACAAAATTAAATTCCGGTACCTGCTAATTTCAACCATACTGAAAGTATCTCCTGTAAAAGAAAATTGGCACGCATATTGCCCAGGTTGTAGAGTTTCAGCCCTAAAACCAATTCAGTTTTTTGAGTGGGAGTGTATCGGGTAGATTGCCAGGTTACGTTAACTCCCTTCTTAAGCCCTGCCACCTCTCACCGTGCAGTGTTTCCGGGCAACAAAGGAACGTCTCTGCTCTCTGAATGGTTAAAGCTTATTCTGCATCCAAAGACATCTCACAGGCCCTGGGCATGGCCTGCATTCCACCTCCTGAGGTATATCCAAGGTGGGAATTAGAACTCCAGCGGCACATCTATTAACACAGGCACACCAAAGCAGCCAAACAATGTGCACGGCAGGCACCGGTAATCCTGCATCATTGTGCTCTGCATGCTCCCGTTTCAGAAACATCTTTCCTAGCATCACTCTTGCTGGACTACTTGTGAATGGGATTGGAGGACTCCATTTTGCCGTACTTATTTGCATCTTCTAGTCCTAGACTCTCCCTTAAAATGGACTAATCTGCTACTTTATTCCAAACGTTGTTCTTGAAGTGAACGCAAAGCAAGACTACAAGGCCCATAATGCATTTATGTGTTGAATTAAAGTCCAAGGCTGGAACACTGCTGCCTCAAGGAAGAAGGCAGGGAGTCACTTGATAAGCCTAATCCATAATACTATGAACAATGGAGTTCCTGGCCACCACTCCTTCACATGTCCGGAAGGTCCCCTCAGGTGAACTTCTTTATTGTTACATTGATTGAATGCAAGCACTTAAAATAATAGGTATCTCGGTTGTTGCTCTCTGCACTTTCACATGAACGCATTATCTATATCGTGACCCATTCGGGTCTGATTTAAGGAGCTTTTCTAGGAGCACACATATCTTTAGGTCTCGTAGGAGGACCTTTTTCGAAGCACATACTCGTGCTTGTGGCGGCATCCGCCATGCGGGAGCGAGCAGGGGGCGCGCCACAAGCTCGACTATGTGCTTCTAAAAAGAGCCAACTGTGCGCGCACCACTCCCGGGCCAGCAAACACACGATTGCAGTGCCAACAGTGTGATTTGCTTTTACTGTGACAAGCCCGCTTGTGCTTTAAAATAGCAGCATTAGTTATTCACTCGTGCACGGCTATCATTTACTTTGTGTTTTTGCATTTATTGTGACAGGTTTCTCATCACTTCTTCCCTCGTGCTCTATCTTGCTTTCTTTTTTTTTATCATTCACTCTGTGTTTTGCTTTTACCTTTTCACACTATTTGTCACCACGTCCACCACCCCTACGCCCACCACCGCTTCCACCACCACCCCCACGTCCACCACCACCCCCACGTCCACCACCACCCCCATGTCCACCACCACCCCCATGTCCACCACCCCCATGTCCACCCCCACCACTTCCACCCCCACCACTTCCACCCCCACGTCCACTTCCACCCCCACGTCCACTACCACGCCCACGTCCAACACCACGCCCAACACCAACACCACGCCCAACACCAACACCACGCCCACCACCAACACCACGCCCACCACCAACACCAGGCCCACCACCAACACCAGGCCCACCACCAACACCAGGCCCACCACCAACACCAGGCCCACCACCAACACCAGGCCCACCACCAACACCAGTCCCACCACGTCCACCACCACCACGTCCACCACCACCACGCCCACCACCACCACGTCCACCACCACACATCCACCACTACATCCACGTCCACCACCGCCACGTCCACCACCGCCACGTCCACCACCACCACGCCCACCACCACATCCACCAACATGATCACCACCACCACCTATAAGGCCACCACCAAGGCCACCACCATGTTCACCATCACCACATCCACCACCACCACTTCCACGAGCACTTCCACAACCACCACCACGCCCACACCCACCATGTCCACCACTACACCCACCACCTTCACCACCAACACGTCCACCATCCCCACCATGTCCACCATCACCACCACGTCCACCATCACCACCACGTCCACCATCACCACCACGTCCACCATCACCACCACGTCCACCATCACCACCACGTCCACCATCACCACCACGTCCACCAGCACCACCACGTCTACCAGCACCACCACGTCTACCAGCACCACCACGTCTACCAGCACCACCACGTCTACCAGCACCACCACATCCACCAGCACCACGTCCACCAGCACCACGTCCACCAGCACCACGTCCACCACGTCCTCCACCACCACGTCCACCACCACCACCACCATGTCCACAACCACCATGTCCACAACCACCACCACCACCGCCTCCACGTCCACCACCACCACGACCATCATGTCCACCACCACGTCCACCAACACCCGTGACAGGTAAAGTGTCACTGGAGGGCAGGGGTAATAGGAGTGTCAACCCTGGCTCTACATGGGACATTTAAGAATGCATTGGGTGCGAGAAAAGGGGAATAGGGGCTAGAAGTATCACACCAGACCCAAGATACATTTTGAAGAGGCGCAATGTCACAGGGGCTCCTGTAAAAGCACTCGCAGCATCTCTACCTCACAGTGGCATACTTGCACGAGCCACTCACTCCAAACAAGCATTGGCATAGCCAATAGGTCTCGCCTTTGGGACCCTGTAAGTGTTTAGCCATGCAACACTTGATGTTGTTGCACCAAGGATATTGTGCTGGATAACTAAACACTTATAAATTCTCAAAGGCGAGACCTATTGGCTATGCCAATGCTTGTTTTTTTATTCTGGGCGAGTCTGGCTTTCTATGCCACCTGATCGAGATGCTAGAGAGAATGTATAAGGGAGCCACCGCAAAAATAATTATAAATTCTGTGGAAGCGGGAGAAGTGTTGTTAAGGCGGGTACTGGGCATGGATGCCCCCTTTTCCCCCCTTTTATTTTCACTCTTTATTGAGCCACTAGCGATAATAATCCATTCAGACGGATTAATTCAAGCTCCCTAAGTAGGAATGGCAAAAATCAAGTTGTTTGCTGATGATCTGGTCCTGAACCTGGAAAATCAAATATTCAGAAAGCGCTGGGAGGAATCCAGGCGTTTACAGAACTGGGGGGGCTACAGGGTTAATCAGTATAAAAGGGTGCTTCTCTTATTTAATGCATCAGGAATAGAGATGCCGGAAGGATTACAATTTCTTCCTCAAACTTATTAGATATCTGGGACTGTACGCGACAGTGGACTTCTTTCAACTTTATCACCTGAATTCTGGTCGGACACTTGCGAAGATAAAGTCTGCTAGTAAGATGGACATTTCTACCCCTGTCGATAATAGGCCGAGTTTCCTTGATAAATATGTCTCCTCCCCTTGTTGATATTTTTATTTCTGAACCTTCCCTTAAAGATTCCAATCTCATGTTTTAACGAAGTAGTCAAGGTGATTCGGGAGTTTATCTGGGCTAAGAAAAAACCTTGAGTCAAGTTTTCTATTTTACATCTGGATGTAGAACATGGGGGCCTCGCACTACCTCATTTAGCTACTTACCATCAAGCTGTGTTTCTTAGCTTAACAACTCTGCTATTGGCTCCCGTCTCGAATTTTGATAATTTTTTATTTGACCGTATGTTAAGGTAGAGTGCAATTAAGCTATCTGCATTCCTCTGCACTGTAAAATTACCAAAAAAGACAACATACAAGGTTGTTAGTAAATTTTTAAGCCGCATGCAGCGGTTTAATAAAAATAATAATATTCCGTTATGCCACACATATTCCTCTTTATACGACTGTGAGCTATTGGGCCTCGAGCTCTCGCAAAAGAGGGTCCAGCCATATTATGTTGGGTTTTTCTAAGTTTTTTTGTGTTTTTTTTAGTTTTTCAAAAACCTTTATTGTTCCATCAAAGTCTACACTGCTATTCAGCCAACAACCCGGAGGCAGGCAGCTTGGTCACGTGGCGAACCACTGCCCGAGTGATTTCTGATCGTACCTTTGAGCAGCACTACATTAATTTACGCTAATCAATATTCAACAAAACTAACAGTGAGCGAGAGTCGAAAGAAAGCGATCAATGACAAGGAGAAATGTCACAACTGCCGCCACGCTGCGACCACATGGTGCCATGTCTGCGCAGCCACCAGACAGCTCCCCCATGCAAGGCGCACCTCAGCCTCCAGAACACTTATATCAGGCGGCCCACTTGTGTGTCTCACAACGCAGTCACATACCAGCGCGCCACTGCGCCAGACTCACAACCCATCCCCTCAGTCATCTTCCGACATTTCCGCTCTCGCCAACCAATCCACCAACGGCTGCCATATGTCTACGGGCCTTGAACGCTGTGGCATCTGGTCCCAGTAGGAAGTCAGTTGCTCCCTACAGTACACCGCCGCTCCTACCCAGGCCACCGCTTTCGGTGGAGCCTTTTTCTTCCAGTGTATCGCTATTTGGCGCTTGTCAAGCAACAGTAAAAGGGCCACAAGCCTACGCGACACTTTAGGCACATTTCTCACAAATCCCAGGAGGGCCACAAGTGGGTCCAGTACCATCGCCGTACCCACGATCTGTCCTATGGTATTGAAGACTGTAACCCAGAATCTATGTACTGGTCCACACACCCAAACGAGGTGGTAGAACGTAGCCTCCCGCTCGCCACATCTCCAACAATTCGCATCGGCCCGTAGCCCCATTTTAAACAGTTGCATGGGCGTACGGTAGGTCCTGTGTAAATAGTTAAAATGTACCAACCGCAGTCTATAGTTGGGTGACAGGTTTTCTAGTTGGGAACAACAATACTCCCGCTGTTTCTCCGTGATACGTATACCCGCTTCACCCTCCCACAGGGACCTGGAATCCGCGTGTGCAACAGGCGTTGCGTTTTGAGTAGTCCTATAGATGCGTGTAATCAGTTTTCGCGAGGAGGAGTTCGAGAGTATGTCCTCCAAAGCCGCAAGTGTCGGCGGAGCATCCGGGAACATAGGGTACCTGTGTTTACAGGCCGACCGCAGTTGATAGTACAGAAGAATCTCCGATGCCGTCGGTTCAGGCGCTGCTACCATAACCTGCACTGTAAGGAAGGTATCGTCCGGATACAAGTCTCCCGCCACCCTCAGGCCACAGGCCTGCGCCCGACGCACCACCGCCGCGTCTGTCAACGGACCCAGCAGTGGATTAGCCGCAAGGGGCATACTCGGCGCGTATAAGTCTCCTACTCCCGCACGCTTAGCAATGTTCGACCAAGCCCAGCGCACCATTTCAACGGTGTCAGTCCTCCTGGGAGCGTTTGTATCTCTGGTACACCGCTGTCCGAAGGGGACAGGGAGCCGCCACGTCCATCTCTACTGCCACGTGAGGCTGGTAAGGGATCGGGTGATGCCAGTAATGCAAGTATTGAGCCTGTGCACTATACGCATACAGCTCAAAGTCCGGGGCGGCAAGGCCCCCTTGACGGAAGGGGAGTGTGAGGAGGTTCCACGCTACTCTGGGCTGCTTACCCGCCCAGACCAGTTCAATCATGGCTGAGCGGAGTCGGCAAAAGAACGCCTTCGTGAGGGGCACGGGGATGTTTGCAAACAAATAGAGAAATTTAGGCACAACCACCATTTTCGCAATAGCTATGCGGCCCGTCAAAGACAGCGGCAACGCTTTCCATCTTTTCACCTTGCTCTCCAGCCACTCCACGGCCACCCCAAAGTTGGCCAGCCCTATATCCTGAACCGAGCGGCTCAACTTTATGCCCAAATACTTGACCTCGTCCGTGACCCAGTCGATCGGAAATTCCGTGTGGCATTTTCTCGTACTATCCGTCAGTGGGAATATTGCCGACTTTGACCAGTTTATATCTATGCCTGTGAGACCACTGTAGCGTGTCACCTCTCTCATCAGCGGATCGAAATTCTCCGACGGATTCAACATGTATATGGTGATGTCGTCGGCATACATAGATATGAGTAGGCCCCGCGACGTGGATCCAATACTGCGCTGAGTATGATGTTGTCGCAAGCGGGCCGCCAGCGGCTCCGTCGCAATAGCAAATAGCAACGGCGACAACGGGCAACCTTGCCGAGTCCCTCGGGTTATGGAGATCAGGGCAGACGTCTGACCATTCACCCGCACCCTAGCCGTCGGATCATTATAAAGTATGCCAATACGCCTGGCAAATGATGGGCTAAACCCCATGCGAGTGAATAACGTCCGTAGGAATTTCCACTCCAGGGAGTCGAATGCCTTAGTGGCATCCAGCAATGCAGCTGCGGCCTGCACCTTGGGATCCAGATAATGCAGGAGCCCAAACAATACTCTCAAGTTGTGGGAAGTTGACCTCCCCATTACAAATCCTGACTGATCGGACAGCGCTATCTGTGGCAGCATATATTTCAAGCGGTCGGCGAGCAGCTTCGCGTATATTTTTGCATCGAGGTTGATTAGTGAAAGAGGGCGATATGAGTCTGGGCTTACGGGATCTTTACCAGGTTTAAGCAGCGTGATAATTAATGCTTCTCGCATCGACTGGGGGAGGATTCCCTTTTCTACCGCCTCCTCAAACACTCTATGCAATCTCGGGACCAGGAGGTCTGCATATTCTTTGTAGAAGGCCGCCGTCAGCCCGTCAGGGCCCGGTGCCTTGCTGAGTGGCAGAGCGGCTATTATCGCACGTATGTCCTCTTGCGTGAATGGCAAGTCCATATATTGCCTAGCATTATTACTGAACCACGCTAGAGCTATGGTGTCCAGATATTCGCTTAGCACCGTGTCCTCAGGTGTCACCCTAGAGGTGTACAAGTCCCTGTAATAGTCTGTCATCGTTGCCAGTATAGCCGGTGGCTCTCGTACCACGCCACCCCCTGCCCCCTGTAGCTCGAGGATATGATCCGACCCTCGCGGCGCACGCAGCATGTTCGCTAGTGTGCGTCCGGCACGGTCACCTTCCCCATACCTTCTGGCTTGATAATCTTTAGACAAGTACGCAACCTCCCCGTCTGCCTCCTCTTGATACCTGGTAAGCTTCGACCTGAAGTCTGCACGCAATCTATCAGACGGGGCTTTTAGCAACTCAGTCTCCAGTTGCGCAAGTTCAGTTTCTAACCTACTCAATGTATCTCTTATGGATCTCAGCACTCCTGTTTTTAGCGACATGCAGTGCCCTCTCGCCACCACCTTACAAGCCTCCCAAAGCGTGCCTGGCGAATCCACAGAGCCCTCGTTAATTTCAAAGTACTCTTCCAGTCTTTCCCGCAGAGCCTGCTGAAAAACTTGGTTGCGCAGCGCCCGGGATGGGAATCTCCTGCTAAACGGCTGAATGTATTGTGGCGGTGTGGACATTGTTAGGCATACCGGGGCATGGTCAGAGAGAGACCGCGGCAAGTGGGTCGCCTCTAACACTGTCGAGTGCAAGTCTCTGGACAGCAACCAGTAGTCCAGTCTGGACCAGGCCGCTCTATGAGTTGTTATACACGTACCCGCGCGGACCCCGGGGTGCAGCGTCCTCCAGGAGTCCACCAGCCCTGCATCCTGCATAATGTAGCCGAGCGCCTCTGATGCCCTGGGGTGATGTTCTCTAGTTGTGCCCTGTCTATCCATGGTATCTGAAATTACCACATTGTAGCCCCCCCCCCCCCCACAATATCGCTGCCGGTCCGCGGGCCCGCACCTTGTGCCATAATTCCCCGTAGAACTCTGGGTTATCGTCATTCGGGCCATACACATTCACCAGTGTCATTCTCACGCCGCACAGCGACCCCACTAGTAGAATGTATCTGCCTCCCGTGTCTCTGATTTCCTCATGCGTCGTCCAGTGAAGACCCTTTCTAATTAGTATCGCCACCCCTCTGGAGTAGTTAGAATAAGGTGCATGAATTACCTCTCCCCATCTATTATGTCTGAGCAGCTGCGCAGCATTAGCTGTCAAATGCGTCTCCTGCAGGAGGCAGATGTCTACGTCTTTTCGGAGTAGGAAGGCCTGCACCAATCTCGCTTTGCGTCTATCATTCATACCTCGTACATTCCAAGTAATACATGTTATGTTCTTCACAGCGACAGGTATACGAAAAAATCTCGTTCAAACAGCAGACCTGTTCCGTGCGTCAAGCCGTCCGGCCACTCCCCGCTGAAATGCAAAACATACCCCACCGGCCCAGCGGGCCACCATGCGTGGAGATGGCCAGAGCACAGTAAGCTAAATGACTGCCGACAAAGCAGTGAACAGTGTACGGCTTGCGTTGCAGCACCATATCTCGCCTCTTCCGACTCAACACCGTAAAACACACAAACCCCAACATACCCCCCAAATTCAATTCAGCCCAATCCCCACCCGCTCCAACCCCCCAATTAGGTTGTGCAATGTCCCCCCAGGTCACCCTCCCTACCAGCAAAGCTGTAACTACAGCCAGTGGTCGTAACCAATTAGTGGGAATCATCCCCTGAGGTACGCAGGTTGGCCACCCACTAACCCCGTACTTTTGACAGGGTGATCGAGCGCTGACCTAGCGTGGCGGCTCGAGGACCTCCCTTCCCCGAACCCGCAATCTTACACGTCACCCTCCCAGCGGCATGAAACAACCCTCCCACATACCAAACAGTCACTAGGTCCCGAACCGGCCAGGACAGGCGAAACATAGCGGCATATCTGAAACCACACAGTGTAACTTATTCAACATCACTTAGCCTGTCCCGCAGGTCCGGCCCCACTGCAGGTGCTTGATTCTTCTGGTCTCTCGCCAGTTGCTTCGCATATTGCAGAGCCGCCTTCGCGTCCAAGAAGAAAGATGGTTTTCCGGGACCCTGTACCCGGAGCTTCGCAGGGTATATTAGGGAGTATTTCGTTCCTGTTTGCTGGAAGAGTTTTTTCGCTGGCATAAATTCTCTTCGAGCGGCCTGCACTTGCATAGTGTAATCAGGGTATATTGCGATGTGGTTGCCTTTATATTGCACGTCTTTCATGTCTCTTGTCATTCGCAATATCGTGTCTCGGTCCCTATAATTTAAGACGCGCGCAATGATAGGCCTAGGCGGTGCTCCTGGTTTAGGCCTTGGCCCCAATGTTCGGTGCGCCCGCTCAACTAGGAACATCGGTGATAAACCCGAACCAAACAGGTCTCTCAACATCTGTTCGACATATTGTTCCATGTTCGTGATGTCCGTTGTTTCCGCCACTCCCGTGACGCGGACGTTGTTGCGCCTCGAGCGCGCTTCCAAGTCCTCATTTTTTTGTTGTATGAGCGCCAGGACTTTATCCATGCCCCGCAGTTTTGTGACAAGGTCGGTCTGGCTTTCTTCCGCGTCGGCCACTCGCGTTTCAAGCGCCTCTACTCTGCTTTCTTGTTTGTCCACACGAGACGTAATGCTATCCATTCGTGCCGCCAGCGCGTCCATTTTGCCATCTATGCCCTGTAGGCTCACCTTCAGCTCTTGAAACATTGATTTAATGTCCGCGTCCTGAGAGCCACTCTGTTCGCCTCGCGCAGCCTCGGCGTCCCGGTGTTCTTGGTCCGACGTTTTCTGCTTGGCCTTGTCGAACGTGAGTCTCGGCTGTCGCGTGTCCGGCTTGCCCATGGCTACCTCCCAGCGCAATCCGTCGGCGCGGGCAGTCGAACCACAAGCTCCCCTCACGGCACAGGTCACCTCTCACCAGGTTCCCACGGTAGGCAGCGGGAAGGGCAGACGTACCCAGCAGTCCAGGGGGCTATTTCCACTGGTTCAGGGTATACCCGTTATGCAGCGATCCAAACGGGGGTAGGCACAGCGTGAGCCCCCCAGCCCCGGGCCGGCTTTTGTGCAGTGGCTCCCCGCCGTCCCACAGGTCTGAGCCGCTCAGCGCTCCCGGTCGCCAGCAGCCGCGCCCTCGGCCTCAATCCGGGCAGCCACCCAGCGGAGCGTCCGTCAGGAGGGGAGCACACGCCTCGCAATCAGGTGCCAGAGCCAGCCGATCCCCGGCACCACTAACGGTTCAGTCGCCACATCAGGGGTCACTGCTCCACAGCGTGTATTTTCCGGCACCGCCTCAAGGCCAGGGAAGGACCCCGCAGCCGATCACGTCCCTCAGATCGTCGCCCTGGGGCCCCCGATAGCAGGCGATCGCCACGCAGCCGGGCCTGAATAAAATGGCCGCCCCTCAACTGGCACCTCCGGGTCCGCCTCAGTTCCCAATGGCGCGAGTGAAGTCCAGGCGAACCGTGGGCACGGGGTGGCCTCTCACTCCACGAGGTCGGGACCGGCGCCCCTCCGACCCCCGGCCCAGCAGTTCCCGCCTACCGCTGACACCGGCGTCCGCCTCTTGACTTCGTGGCGTCCTGCAGTGAATCACCGATTCCTCCCCTCGTCTCACCTCTGCATTTGCAGCAGCGGTCCGCTGCGCCGGCTTTCGCTGTCTCCGCACCCCGATTCCAGCTGCGGGGGAATGTGTTGGGCAGGCTGTGCTCCGTAGGCCGAGCCGATCGATCGGCCGCCGCCCCACAGCACGCTCCGCTCTCGGGCCAAGCTTCACGCCAGCCCCCGGCGCCCGCGTGAGGTCCAGGCCTCCTCGTCGCTCCGCTTCCACCAGGCCGCTCACCGCTACAGCTCCAACAACGGGTCCAGAAGTTACGGCGGGCGGGGCAGACACTCCAAGCACCCTTCCAGGGTCGAGAGGTCCGAGCCCAGACACCAGTGAAGCCGATAAATGTCGGATTTATTCGCTCGATCGGCAGAGCTGCGGTTTCAGGCAGCCATTCCGCTCTGCAGCCAAGCCACGCCCCTCGGGTTTTTCTAAGTTAGGCGATTTTTAGAACGCTGCAAATTTGATGTCGTGGGATGCTTTCGTAAGACAATTTCAACCTCAGAGATGGGATTTTTGGCTAAACTTCAGGCAGATTACCTGTTTTTTTACGGACCAATTATAGAGAAATCAGTGAGAGCCAAATTGATTTTAAAAGCAGCCTCTGGGATTAATTTAACTGGTATAGGTTATTACGCCAGGAGATTAATAAGAATCTCGTCGAAACAATGCTATCAAATATTGCACAAGAAACCAGTTGCTGGTTCAGTATCCAGGAATGGCTACGAGTCTGTGAGATTGGTCACAGGGCTTTGGGGGCGGCCAATTTTCAAAGAATGTCCTTCTTTTCTAGATGGGTGGCCTATTACACTCCCTCCAGACTTTATAAATGGTTCCCTACGACACAAATGACTGTTTTAGATGTAATCTGTCAGAGGCGGGAGACAGGACGCATATATTTTTCACATGCCCGAAAACTACATTACTTTTGGAAGGAGGTGTTCAAGTTTATTATTATTGTCTGCTAATAGATATCCTCGCAGACGCATCATTGGCACTACTTGGCCTCTCCTATGCTGTGGGGCAGCTGTCATTATATAGGGAAACATTTATCTTTTTAGCTATAGCAGTAGCCAGATCCTTATTACAGAATTGGAGATCTCAAAAAGTCCCTACATTGACCCAGTGGCTACTTAAGCTGGAAAGGACTGAAGAGGCCTACGCGAAGAGGATAGGGGCAGTGCGGAGGTTTGGGATGATATGGGAGAGCTATGCTATAACTACGTATCCAAATGATAAGGTGTAACTCCTGTATCTTTGGTATAAATGTTTTGGACAGCAGTGGTTGTCTTGGCCTTTATATGCAACTGTAACAGTTAAAAGGAGGGTAGTCCCCATAAGTAACATGCATTGGCATAGCCAATAGGTCTCGCCTTTGGGATCTTATAAGTATTTAGCCAGAGATATTGGCAATGTTTTTAAGGTATGTTGTCAAGCAATGTAGCTGCTGTGTTTAGTACTGAAAAGTTTGTGTGCAAGTTGTGCTTAGTGTAGTGACGTAACGGCAGTGCCATGGAGTGGAATGTAGTGGTGAGTTGTGAAATGATGTGTGTTGGTGGGATGTATGTGTGTAGTGTGTTTTGCTGGTGTGTATGTTGGTGGCATTCAAAACAACATGTGGAAAAGTACAGACGCCCCTTTCTTTGGACCAGCAGTGTCTAAAGAAAGATCCATGGGCGCTATTAAATTGAAAGCGCGGTATGGGGAGCTTTTACTCAAACATTTGTTTGTCAAGTTGGCATGGCGCGCTGAATGTTGCCGTAAAGCCTGTAGTGCCTGCAGTAGGAGAAACTCATTAAAGAAAATAGTGCTAACAGACTAAATAAGACGTACTGTATAACAACAGAAGTAAAAGGGCCAGTCCTCATGGGAGGCTACAAATGAAGACAAGACGGTACTAAGGAGGGACTAAGAAGCCTATTAACGAATCAGAAGCCAGCATTTACGAAGGGCAATGGCACAAGCCAATGACATATAGGCGGAGACTGAGCAGGGCTTTAAGTCCATACTCCAATACAGCATGCCTTGCAGAGCAGAGCAGCGCATGCGCTGCCCATGGCCGAACTAAAAACTGTTAACCCTCTTTAAAAACATGTTACTAAGTATATATATGTGTGTCCAGGAATTCCTATTTCATTCAACAAAAACTACAATCATAACATGCATAGAGTGAAGTAAGATTCACTATTAAGAAAAGGTCACTGCATGCATAACAACTGGACAGAACGCTCACTTTTACAAACGGATGTACAGTGCAGAAAACATTGTGCATTTTTACTGGACCCGAATTTGTGCGCACGCTCCTTATGCACGTGCGTCAAAGTACACTTTATTTGGGAGCGGGCATCGGAGTGTGAATTTTGCATTTGGGCGTAAGCACTTGTTTGTGACTGACGGCTAGCAATCCTCTAGCGCTGGAAGTGCCGCTGCGTGAGTGTTGTCAGCACACGTGCCTTACTGAATCAGTCTGTTTCTGTGTCTTTATCTCCTGCGTGTGCGGTGCGACTCGTCCCCGGTGGCTGGGGGTACTTCAGGCTACCTGTGCCCTGGCACCTCGCGAGGTGTGCCAGTGTAAGTTCTTGATTGAATTAAGGGCAACCCTTCGTGAGCGTCACACCAATGACGGATCCTTTAAAAAGAGCAGACCGTTTTATCGCAGTTGCACGTATTCCGTTTTTCGGTTGGTTATTGTTTCTGCGTTGGTTAGGGTTTTAAACTACGTGTTGTGTGCGAGCAATAGGACCCAGATGACAAGTTACCACACACGTGCAACCTCTTCTGTGTAAAGCACGCATTTCAAACTCGCACAGCTTTTTGGTGCAAAGACGAAATGAAAGTGAATTTTAAGAGTGTGTGTGCGCGCGCGCGGGGGGGGGGGGGGTTACATTCTTCAGATGAGTATGTAAAATGCCAAGTAAGGGAAGATTGTGGGCTCTGTACCCAGCCAATTATTTGCGAGCTATGGCTACGTTAAATAAAACATTTGCAGAGCCATAAAGCTGTCGGTGGCGATTCGTGAAAACAATTAATTGGAGAGAGGTAGAGTACTGCTCTTTCCTTCCGCGTAAACATTACCCTAATACTTGCATCATTTTGCCTTACACTCCGCTCATAAAACGCAAAATAACCCACAAGAACCAGGGCAACCCCGTAACATTTAACTTTAAAAATTGCAAGATGGAAACTCCAAGGGATTCTTGCAGCTGCTGGGGATTGTTGGAGAATAAAAATGCTTAATTTAAGGTTTGTTTATAACTTTTGTATTCAGCAAGACTAATTGTCCCATTGTACAACTGGTGAGAAGTTTAATGTGCTGACCTGCCCCAGTTCTACTTCAAATTTAAGCTGCCTGCCACTGCAGCAACAAAGCAATTAAATCATTCCATAGCCAACCTCCCCCCCCCCCGCAAAAAGAAAATTGTAAAGCGCTTCATACGGATTGTAAATTGTGGAATATGCTGCATTACTATCACAGTGCTGTAAGCTAGCCTACAGAGCTACTGCTAAAAGATTAAGCCCATTTGGGTGTTCGTGATCTAAATCCAACCCAACAATCCCTAGAAATCTGGTCCGGATGAGAAAGACCGGGGCCTCTGAAAGAGGTCTAGAACACCCAATGGAAACAAGTCACAACCCCCACAGCACTAAATCATACACCATATTGACTGAAGTTTCCAGCACCATCTGTAGCGATGTGGCCACATTAACGAAAAGCAAAATGCAGATATTTACATAGATTGTTAAAATGGAGACTATTTTATTTAACACATTCAAAGTTATAAACAATTCAATGTTCATAAGCATTAACTACAACTAGGTTTATATATCAAGGTAAAGAAAATAAGCTTAACACTAGACAAATTCGCATAACTTTTTTTTTCACTGTCCTTTTTCAGATGACTCCGTTGCGTGCACCGCGACCCGTACGTATGCACATCTTCTGTCCGTCCGCGTGCACATCTGGAATCCGTATTAATTCCAAAAGGCCCTCGCATGGCGAGAATAGCGCATGCGCGCTGCTGAAAGCGCCAGGCGAGACCTAAAAAGGGGGCGTATGTGCTGCTATTTAGAATGTTGCTACTCCATGGAAAATGAGATATAAAGTTGCGTTCTTTATTAGTGCACAGCTGAAAAATTAGACCTAATATTATATAGGTCTTCTCCTTTTTTATATGGTTTTTTTATGTCTTACTTATTGGGTACAAATAGATTATGCATCTTGTTTTATTTGTTGTTTCTTTATAATATGAGATTGGAGAGTTGGCAAACTTATTTGTTTGCATATGTATTCTGGCTACTATGCTTGCCATGCTTTTTACGCTAAAAAAAAGAATAAAAGGAAAAAAGACCAATGGGAACCAATAGTGCACCGACCCCACCCCGCCTAATCCACAGTCAAGAACCTGGATATCCACATCTACAATATGCTTTCAGTGCGCTCACAGGTTCAGACACTGGTGGGAACCTGTTTTGGTTTATTGCGGATGCTGAAAACATTTCTTCTGCTTCTCCCCCCGGATTCCAGGAAACTAGTGGTGCAGGCGCTAGTCACGTCCAGACTTGACTATGCTAAAGCCCTCTACCTGGGACTACCGGACTTCCTCCTTCAGTGCCTTCAGGTAGTGCAAAGTTCTGCAGCCAGGGCGATCCTTAGAATAAAACCCCGGTCGCATGACCCCCCATCTGAAGGTCTTATATTGGCTTCCAGTGAGGGAGCGGATTAAATTCAAGGCCATTGTAATTTTTTTTAAAGCCTTCCATGGCATGGGTGCCGGATACCTTAGAAAACGAGCTAGCCATTACACACCCTCTAGAGCACTTAGGTCATCCTCAGCAAATATGGCCTGCATCTCCAAAACACTATTGGCGCGTAAAGTTGGCAGGTCTTTCGGTCTTCTAGGAGCACAAGCATGGAACAAACTGCCAGCTGCCCTGAGAGCATCCACTGACCTCCTTCACTTCAAGAAACAGCTGAAAACATAGCTTTTTAGCAGCTAAGCCGCCATTGGGCAGCCTTCTGACAATCTCCAGCGCCGGGACGCTCCAGCTGGAACAGCTGTGCGCTTTATAAAATCTGGTCAGTCATTCATGGCTCCATGGAGACCATTGCAATGAGTTAATTTCAGATGCTTTGTTTTTTCAAGCAAGTGGGCTTGTCCGACTGTAGCAATATAGTTCATGGCCATGTATTTAGCCCAGATTATGTAGATGCATAGTTGAGTTTGCATGGTCATTTTTGTAAAATAATGGGTAACTGGTTAATGGCATGTAACCTAATGGGCAGGCAGTCGGGTTGATCAGATGCTTTCCCCAAAGCAAGGGACCTGTGAGGAAAGAAAACGTATGTTGACATTACATAGCAGCCTGGACAGTGGAGGTGGATCACCCCTCCTGTAATGTGGCCGGTGCACCCTCCCCATCCCATCCACAGCAAATGCCTGGCTAGCCTAGTAGACGGACCCTCATGAGAGGCGGTTGGGGTGAAATGGAGAACAACTAGAGTTGCATGGCAGTAGAGATATGCAGACTCATACAAACCCCAATATCACATACTGGGGTAGCACTCTTAAGGCTACTGCAGTACTTGTCCGGCTGAAATTACAGTCCAATGTATTCTACTTCTCATTTGAAGTATGACACCTAGACCAAGGTAAAGCTATGATGAAGTTGATGCGATATGTTGACAAAGAGTGAGAAGGGACAGTGAGCAAGAGTGAGCAAGACCTTCCAGCCTGGGGAATTCAGCAAGAGAGACACTGTTTCTTTCAAAAACAGTAGCCAGTTTCAATCTAGGGCCTATCCTTTGGGATCATAGCAAGATCCTAGACGAATGTAGTCCTGTCTCACAGAGGGCGCATCATGGTGAGCATCGTCCTGCACCCCTTAGTGGGCGATATTTAAACATTTGATGCTGAAAAAGTGATACAGCCTAAGAGGTTCAAAGACGAATATGCAACAGACACCAATTTCCAAAACTAGGGAAATAAAGGAACTTTACGAGCCTGGAGCACTGACCCAACAAAAAGTTGTGAATAGCTTAGCTTGAAACAAGGGGAAGCACATGGAAGAGTTCCAAATATGTGCCCATCTAATTTAAATAAAGGGCAGTGAGAATGTATGGGTCTAGCTTGTTCTCTCCTATTTGAAACAATCACGTGGGTGCTGTTAAGGAGACATTCCCCCTGAGCACTTTCTCACTCTTCCTCCTTACCTTGCTTTTTTGTATTTGGGCTGGGAAGACCCATTCAGTTAATAGTGAATACGATTGGACAGGTATTGTGAATTTGATAAGATTTGACTGTCCCAATACCTGGTCTCAGGTAACTAGACACAAGGTGTTGTGAGTTGTTCTGTGGTGGACTGAAGCAATGTAGATCTGCTATGGATGAACTAATGTAATCCCTTTCCTTTAGTCTCCGCAACTTGGGGTGTCTGAATTGCCATCCTGCAGTCATGATGGTCCTAAAGCATTGAATTGTGCTGAAAATACGGCAGACCATAATTTTTCTCATCATCAAGTTTGACAATTAAGAAACATTATTGTTAAATCAGAGGGCATGAGAAGCTAGGTGGAGGGACATACTAATGCATTTGAAACAAAGCTACTCTGTAACCATTGCATCAGCTGAGGAAACTGATGCCATCTTCCAAAGTTGCACAATGGTGCAACAAGCTGATGGCTGCATACAGCAGAATTTTAGAGGCATGAGCAGTTGCTGACAATGGGACATAGTTGGAATTTCCTCTTGACTGAGCCAATTCGTGGCTGATGAACTGCTGGACTCCCCATCTCCTGAAAACCTCAAAAGTTTCAGATTAAAAACCCCGAAAATGCTGTGGACGTTTTGAAAACAGGGCTGCCTTATCTTTTTTTGTGAGGAATAAGTGCTCAAGTAGCATTCTTTTGCCAGGTAGGCTTTGTTTTCCTGCTTAAGGTAAAAAAGATCACGAGAAGATTAACAACACATATTTTGCTATCACAAAGAGGCAACAAGACTCCTTGCCTCTTGGAGGCTGAAGCAACTATTTGAGTACCCAAATTAATCCGTTTAAGGTTAGTACTACTTCAGGTCTGCGGTAAATTCATTTGCCAGTTTGCTAGTCAAAATGTTAAGGAATCCTGTATCATGCCAATAAGATTTCAGCCACCAACGCAACAGCCACTGGAAAGAAAATCTGTCAGTCTATGAGACCATATAAATAGGCTGCATCTCTAATGAACCCTCGTCTAGTAGAAGCAGTATGCAGATTACTGAGTAGCATTTAAGATCCGACTCCAGCATCCCCGCAAAACACCACGGCTCCCATCTTTAATGTTAATGTTAAAGGTACTTATAAAGCGCAAACAATCATCCCAGATAGGATATCACGGCGCTACTGTGGCAGTGAAGGAAGTGAAGGGTAAATACAAGATGGTTAAATTTTAGTCAGGTTTAGGGAAGAGAAATGTTTTCAACTGCTTCCTGAAGAGCAGGTGGCTGTTTATTAGTCTAAGATTCACAGGCAGCTCATTCCAACTGGTTGCCGCCAGGTGGGAGAAGGCTCGCCCGCCCATCTTTGTTGTTTTCACGCGTGTGGTTCTGGCTCTAGCTGTAGTTTGGGAGCGTAGATTCCTAGATGGGACGTCAATTTTGACTTTATTTTTTAGAATACCGGGGCCTGTATCATGTAGTATTCTATGCGTTATGCACAGTAGCTTAAAGATAGCTCTTTGTCTCATCGGCAGCCAGTGTAGTTCTCTCATACAGCTCTTGGCTGAGTCGTATTTTCTTTTGTTGCATATTGCCTTGGCTGCAGCGTTTTGTACGACCTGTAATTTGGAAAAGAGATGGTCAGCCATTCCTACAAACAGGGAGTTTCCATAGTCCAGCCTACTCATAAGTAGGGACTGAACCAAGATCTTTCTACATGCAATGGGAATCCATGGAAAGACTCTTCTGAGCATTTTTAGTAATGC
This sequence comes from Triturus cristatus, assembly GCF_964204655.1. Lineage (NCBI taxonomy): Eukaryota > Metazoa > Chordata > Amphibia > Caudata > Salamandridae > Triturus > Triturus cristatus. The sequence continues at coordinate 841,525,013 of NC_140592.1, forward strand.
AAAGCCTTTACCACAGATTGATACGTGGGTTTTCATACTTAAGGTGTTATCTAGTGACACCCCTAGATTCTTGGCCATCGATGTAGGGTTAGGGGGGGTGCCTAGTGTTGCGGGCCACCAGCTGTTGTCCCATAGCTGTGAATGTCTGCCAAACAGCATTATTTCAGATTTGTCTGCATTTAGTTTAAGACAGTGACTATGCATCCAAGTGGCTAATTCCGTAAGGCAATTGAGTAATCTATCTTTAGGGTCATCCTCCTCGTCCAGTGTGATCATCAATTGGGTGTCGTCTGCATAGGAACACATATCGACACCTCATTTTCGTCCTATTTTGGCCAGTGAGGAGACAAACACATTGAACAGGGTCGGGCTTAATGACGCCCCCTGTGGGACCCCATACTTGATAGTCCGGGGAGGGGATAAGAGGTCACCCATCTGTACTGATTGTGTCCTGTCTTGCATGAAAGACTGTAGCCACCCTAGGGCTTTTTCCTGGATTCCTTTCGCTGCAAGGATTTCCAGTAACCGATTGTGGGGTACGGTATCGAATGCCGCCGAGAGGTCTAGTAATATCAGGGCGACTGTTTTCCCTTGATCTACCTGGGTTCTGATGTTATCCATCACTGCTAGTAGAGTTGTCTCCGTACTGTTGTTAATCCGGAACTCTGTTTGAGATATATCCAGTAGATCATTGACTTCCAGGAAGTTAGACAACTGTCTGTTGACTAGTTTTTCCAACACCTTAGATAGGTAAGGTAACTTTACACTTCAAAACTCTTCTAAGCCTGTCGGCTTTCTCCCATTGCTGCCTGAGCTCAGGTATTTTACCCACCATACCAGCCTGATCTGTTCTATACTAGTTAATTCCCCTGTCCAATTCACCTAATATAGTTAACCTCCGTTCCTAGCTTTCAGCCATTAGGGAAACCTGTCATTGCTGCACACAGTCCTTGATAGAAATGTAGGTTTCCTGAAGGGACTGTTGACTAGAAATCTTTCACTAGCGAATGTTACCGAAACGTACATGAAACCAACTTGCTGTTCATCAGGAGACTATTGTTTGTAAGTTTTAAAAAGTAAAACCCATAAATATGTGTACCACCCTTTGCAAGTTTGTGGTATTTGTGCAACATGAACATAGCTGAAAGGAGTCCTAGGCAAGGGAACAGTCAATTAGTGATTGATTGTGTAGCTGGGTTGTGAGACTGGTTGTGGATTGTTACTTTGACGTGATTGAGTCTTCTTTAAAGAGGTGTGTCTTCTGCTCTTTCCTAAATTAAGCGGTACAAAAGGGGGTGGTGATGGACGGAGCATCAGAACCAATCAAACACTCACACCCAGTCAACATATCCGGGTTTGATCCATCTCCGTTCTTTAGCCCACTCTGCCACCCCAGTTCAGACATGGCCATATGCAAATCAGTCTGACCCTGTGCCTCATGGGAACAGTCCAGCCCGAACTGCCAAGCCATGCCTTCCCTGGACCGGAAACAAGCTTCCTAGGACCGGTTTCTGGCATTTCAGCCGTCTTCAGCCAGGCTTGCTTGAATCCAGTGGCAAAGTGAGCAAGGGACTCACGTCGGAGCATACCCTGCCAACTTATGGCGAACAAAGCGGTACAAAAGGGGGTGGTGATGGACGGAGCATCAGAACCAATCAAACACTCACACCCAGTCAACAGATCCGGGTTTGATCCATCGCCGTTCTTTAGCCCACTCTGCCACCCCAGTTCAGACATGGCCATATGCAAATCAGTCTGACCCTGTGCAGTTCGGGCTGGACTGTTCCCATGAGGCACAGGGTCAGACTGATTTGCATATGGCCATGTCTGAACTGGGGTGGCAGAGTGGGCTAAAGAACGGCGATGGATCAAACCCGGATCTGTTGACTGGGTGTGAGTGTTTGATTGGTTCTGATGCTCCGTCCATCACCACCCCCTTTTGTACTGCTTTGTTCGCCATAAGTTGGCAGGGTATGCTCCGATGTGAGTCCCTTGCTCACTTTGCCACTGGATTCAAGCAAGCCTGGCTGAAGACGGCTGAAATGCCAGAAACCGGTCCTAGGAAGCTTATGTCCAGTCCAGGGAAGACATGGCTTGGCAGTTCGGGCTGGACTGTTCCCATGAGGCACAGGGTCAGACTGATTTGCATATGGCCATGTCTGAACTGGGGTGGCAGAGTGGGCTAAAGAACGATGATGGATAAACCCAGATCAGTTGACTGGGGGTGAGTGCTTGCAATGTTCAACACTCCGTCCATCATTTCCTTTGGTTTTTGCTTTCCTAAAATAAAGCAGGATGGGCTGGCCCAATGGATACAGAGATGTTACAGATCCTGGATGTGTAGATGGAGATGGTCTGATGCCTGCCTTTTCTTAATAATAAATATCCATTATAGTGACAGTGCACAGTAGCCCCCAATAAAGATAATTAAAAAATGATTGTGTAGTATATTAACATTACTAATGTTAACTACAGTGTGAAAAAGAGTGCATGGAAATGCCACATAATGGATAAGCCCACTAATCACCAGATGAACAGCTTCAGGAGCTATGTGGTTAGCAGACAAAAATGATGAAAGATCTTCTACACTGGAGAGTTCTGATCACAACTCTGATTCAAACAGTGACCATCCTAGAAGGAAAAAATATTTCTATCATTCAAGAAAGCCAAAGCTTTCCCTCTCCTTCTTTTTAAGACAACGAGTTTTGGCAAATATCTCCCAGTGTTTTGCACGTTTTAGGTCTTGCCTAGGTAGCGCTTCCTCTGTCTCTTCGAGACATGCTGTATTTAGGATATGGGCAGAAAGATCCGCCCACTTTCTGCCCATCTTTTAATTGGCTCCTGTCCCTGTCGTTTGTGAATGGTGGCTTTTCAATGGTCAATAGTCTTAGTAGTCCCTTCTTAGTACCACCTTGTCTCTTCTTGTAACCTCATATGAGGACACCCCCTGTTTCATGTGTTGTTACACCGTAGGTTTGAATTACAGCCTCATGGCACTATTTTCTTAAAAGGCTTCAGGCAGGACACACACTTGGTCCTAAGCTAGGCTGGCAGTGGTTACTTCACTCACTAGAACATCTCAGATTTAAATGAGACCGTCTATAAATTTCCCTTCATCAGCGCCACACAGAGTACAACCTAATCCGAAATTAATGTAATAATTCTTCTGTCACATTTCAAAGCTACTAATTGTATATATGGATATAGCTATTTGAATGTACTCTTAGTGCTGTCTTGCATGCAATTCATTATGGGAAGTGTGGATTTACCATATCTTCTGCAGGGTGCAGTGCCATATGTGACCAAAAGAGGTACCCTTTTGGCCATATATGATACTGAACCCTTCAACATGGCTAGTTAAAAAATTGCAATGTATAATGCCAATAGCTCCAACTTTGTAGACCTGCAGTGCTGGTGCTTTGCTCACAAGGGATCTCTAGGAGCAGCTTGCGGTACTGCACCTAGACATACAGTGCTGGTGCCTTGCTCCCTAGGGACCTCTAGGAGCAGTTTGCGGTACTACTCCTAGACATGCAGTGCTGGTGCCTTGCTCACAAGGAACCTCTAGGAGCAGCTTGTGATACTGCACCTAGACCTGCTGTGCTGGTGCATTGCTCACTAGGGACCTCTGGGAGAAAGTTACGGTAATGCACCGAGACATGCAGTGCTGGTGCCTCGCTTACTAGGGTCCTCTAGGAAGCAGCTTGCAGTACTGCACCTAGACATGCAGTGCTGGTGCCTTGCCCACTAGGGACCTCTAGGAGCAGCTTGCGGTACTGTACTGAGACGTACAGTGTTGGTTCCTGGCTCACTACCCAAGCATTTGCAACGCACTAGGTCTTGCATTTCTGAAAGTATGAGCTATTGACGTTGCATTATTATTTGCAACACCAATACATCAAACTATAAGTAATGCGGGACCTATTGCATTCCAAATGCTTGTTTGGCATGTTCTTGGTATCCCAGGATTTGAGCATGCTATAAAACGTATAAAACGTTATTGAAATAGACTAGTGCCATACATTTTTCACAGAAGTGAAGAATTTGACATATATTCAAGTGATTTCAGTGCAAGGAGAGGGCACATTTGCAGGAGTTAATAATGTGGAGGGTCATTGCTACTCCTATCATTAATACTTATGAAAGACCTACCTGTGGATAATTGGTTGATGGTGGTAGGTAGAGTGGGTTTTCTTCAGATTTTGACCATATTGGTAGCGGCCAGACGTATTTGCAACCTCACATCGTGATGTAGTAGCTGTCCTTTAGTGCTCAGAGCCCACCTACTTCATTCGATTTACTGTACCTTTTCCGTTGACTCTGCACAATGCTGCACTGTCTTTTGCTACACGTATACCACATAAATACTGCATGCATGTCATTTTGGCTTGCCAAGACTGTTGAAAGTAAGTCTGCAGGCCTAGGTTGTACAGCCGCCAACGAACAGGGAAACTATCTTGTGGTGTACGGTCAAAGAATGGCCCTGGGGGTCGGGCTATATATATATGGAGGGGGGTGTCCTCGATCCTTTGCTACTTGCTGGTGGCAGCACGGATGAAACACTTAGAACACTGAACTTTGTATTATTTGTTCCCACTGGCAGCTTTGTTTACTCTGGCAGCCTTTCAAGTACGTTCTTGCATAGTTGGTGGCCCCGACTATAACGGATCTTTTTCAAGTCTCGCGCCTAGCGTTGCAGTGCACAGCACTTCTCACGCAGTGCGCGATGTTTTGTAAGGGGGTTCTGGAAGCTGACCACACGCTTGTGCGTGTGCTTTTGTTATTGTCAGCTGCTATAGGCTGTAGCGTGCGTCTTTGTGAAAAAGGCAGCACACCATTCGTTAAAGGTGTGTGAATGTCCCAGATTCTTTACAATTGTAACCGCCTATTTCCCGACGGTGTCTGTTACGCGCAGCAGACATGTGTTTGTAATTAGCGCGCGTTCGCTTTGCTGGCGCGCTCCCTCGCCCCCGCTTCACTGCTGCTGGCCTGGAGTCCGCTAACGTCATTGTCATGCCGCGCTGAGATTGGTCTCAGCCTTCATGGATTCCCGCCTCGTCATTGCCGTGCGGCGCTGGGATTGGTCCCAGCCTCGAGGGCATCCCCATGCTCGTTCCAGGAAGCGGAGCTGCGCCTGAGGCCAGGGAGCATCCCGAATAGTAAATCGCCCGCCGCATTGCACTAGGGTAACCGGAGCTACATTTTTTTGGTTAGGCACGGGGAGATTAAGTTATTTGCCCAGAATCATGAACCCGGCTCCCCAGCTCCAATGTCGGGAGCTCTAGAGTTAGGGGTGGAGCGAGGGCAGGAGTGGTGACTGGAAAGGGAGTCAACACCCACTTTGTGTGGTGTCTTCACCTATATTCCCAAAGTTTCTCCCGTCCCTTGTGCTCGCATTCATTTACCCCCTAGAGTTCACAGGAGTGTGCAAGTGAGTTGAAGAACTGAAACGGGAGTGTCTCTTGGCACCTCATTGATGCATTTGTATATTTGTAATGTGTTAAGGTGCCTTCCTGAAGGCTGCGCTGGAATTATCAATTCATCTCGACTGCTATTACTTCCTCAAACAGTACACGATGTATCAACCTTCAAAAGATGAAAGCCTGGGTAGGCCCCTTGAACTCAAACTGCTGACCTGAAATGTAGACCGAGATCTCTGCAGCAGGCGCGCAACCAACCACGCTAGCGTTCAATGACTGGTCCTATCACCACACCCTCACCTCTCCGCATTGTGTTTCAATAACAGTCGTAGATTCTCCAACCTGCCCTTCTGATGTCAGTCCGTGGCTCACATTATTTCCAAGCCTGGAGGGCACACTAGTACCAGTATTCGTGCGCAGACAGGTATCGGCCAATGAGGGTCCATGAAAGAGGTCTCCGAGATCAGGAGCAAGGACACCCTCCTTCTATTGGTACCGACGTTGTGCTGAGCGCTGTACCATTCGCAGGGCCTCTGGGCGCTTCACTAATATGGCGTTCTGGTCTCAAACACGACACAAACTGATGGTTTGATTGCGAGAGCGGCCATAACCTTGTGTTGTTTGTTTTTTCCGCCTGAGGCTCGCGTCTATGACATGCCCGGACTACTCCCAGAACGCCCTGACACACACCCGCGGTGCCAGGCAGCGTTCTTCAGACCTAGGTGCTGCCAGGCGCTGCAGATGGTACATTGGTCCCCGGCTACAGGTTAAGAGGTTGGCAGACACGCCAGGTTCAAAGAGTCCTGCCAAACAACGCACAAGACTGCTTGGTGTAATGCATGGATATGCAGGATTAGGGTTTAGAGTAATGCAGAATTGCGCGTGGCCCGGTGGGGCATTTGGGGTCAGGGGAGGTGACAAGCCATGGAGGTGACCAGAAAGTGGCTAAGCAGGGTGATTACCCCTCTTCTGGTAGGTTGTCCTTTGACTTCCACATAAACTGGCTGTTGAAAGTAATGTGTCCTTCTCGTTTTATTACATATACCAGTATCAGTCCTCCAGTATCAGTCCTCCAGTGTCAATCACTCGTCCCATTTTTTGGTCTCGCTTTGGCAGTGCTTGCGCTGTCTCTTCGAGACATGCTGAATCTAGGATATGGGCTTGATAAAACGCCCATCATTTTCATTGGTTCTTCTTGCTGTCCTTCCTAAATGCCTGCTTTTCATTGGTTAATATGCTTACTAGTCCCTCCTTTGCTACTTTTGTAACCTCCCACAAGGACTGCCCTTTTTAAATATGCTGTTACGCTTCATGTTAATTTATAGGACATGGTGAGCACTCTTTTCTTTTTGTTGGCATGCCTCTGCTCATGCCTGTTATCTTTACTTACGTAGTCTGAAAGGATCCCGCCCGAATCATTAACCAGTGCTTCTGCACTGATGCACATTCTGCACTTCGCTGAATGTTTTTTTTGTTGTTTATTTAAACTTTTACAGGCTTAGCTTAAGGTTCATTTTGTTCTTGGTGCTTCCCCTGTCATCAATCCTCCAGCTCCCCTCCCACTCCCCCCCCCCCCCCCTCCCCCCCCCTACCCCTCTCCAGCATTCAGGGATTCTTGTGGCCGGCTCGACTGCTCAACACTCAGCAGCTCCTGCTGGATTTTTTTTTTAGTTAAACGGCATTCGTGCCATTGTTTTAGGGACAACCAGCGTCATGTATTTACATTGTATTTTTTATTTGCAGTTATACAGAGACTCAAACCCGGTTCCCTAGGGCCAAAATTGGCAGTTGTGGAGGTTACACCACAGTCTCTGGTTTACTTTTGCTTGTTTCATTTGTAATGCCAATAGCTCAAACAGTCACTAATGCGAGACCTATTGCACTGCAAATGCTTGTTTTGCATAGCTCTAGATGTAATCTCCCTTTCTCAAAAGGGAAACTAGTTGATGCATATTGTTTTTTTTCTTTTTTTAAGAACACCTTTTCTTCTTTAATGCGCCTCATAAATCCCTGTTACGTCCCATTTTACATGCAAGACGGTTATGTAAGCAATTAAACCTCTCCACAATGGACTGCTTTTTCTTTTGCATGTTATTTTTGTATATGATTTATTTTGGGCCTTAGCGACCTACTAGCTTATTCTAATTTTGATACTATTCAAGGCATTTTCTAATGATATGAACACATTGTTTCACAGTACTCCTACAAAACATTGCTGTTGACCATTAAATGCAGTATGATTTTCAAATGAAATGCAATATGATTCTTAAATCAAATGCAATATGATTCTCATGTGCTGTCACTGCGGTCTTTCTCTTCCCAGTGTTATAAAATTTGCTGCAGGTTTCGTTGTTCTTAGTGCTCTGTGTTTGATGTTATGGTAAGTAAGTCTAAAAGTTTTTAGGTCAGACTGCTTTTGCTGGTTGTTGTACAAGACCTTTTATACAGAATTCAATACATAGAGTCGGCTTGCGGACAGACCTCTGCTAATGCTTAGATGACTTCCTTGTCTGTTTCTGTTCCCTGCTCTTGATTTAATGCTTTACTCTCTGTTCTTGATTTTTTCCGGCCATGAAGCTTGATGGTTTTATCCTACTCCTGACTCGATGAGTTGAGCTGTACCCTTGCTGACGTGAGGAAGCTACTTCTTAATTTTCCTGTCATGTCTTACTACCTCTTTCTTGAGGCTTTCCCCTCCCTCTCGTCCATTGCTCCCGTACCCCTACCCTTACCATATCTTGTTTGTTTTTTTAAATTGTTGCTTTGGCGAGGGCACAGTAGTTGCACCATGCTGCTGGGATGCTTGCTTCTTTTTCTTTGTGCAGCATTGTATGCATTCTTTGTTTTTAAATTTACATTTTTTAATATAGTTTTTGGCTATCTTAAAATGGTAAATTAAATCTCCAAAATGGCAACTGGTGCATCACAACATATATGCTAACGTCTGTTATCATTCTAGAAGGCTTTTTCTTTCGTAGAAGAACAATTCCAAGATCACTGCCCATGTATACTCATATTATTGTAAGACAATCATATTTTTCTCATAAGGAAAAAAAAACATTAAAAGATGACCATGCATGCATATTCATGTATTGTGGCTCACTAGTGGCCTTTTTGGATTTGTATGTTATTTTGCCAGTGCCAGTGGAAAGAACAATTGGTAAAGTCAATAGTTATTTATCACCTGAAGGTTGGACCTTGTGGCTTTGCTAATGCATGTTTGACCTTAATGTGTATTTTGGTATGCCCAGTGTCTGCAGCATTTTGAATGCCAGTAAGCGAGTCTCTTGGACAGTGTTATGGGTTTGTGGTAATGTTTTGGAAAGCAGAAAGAATTGAACTATAACGAGCCTTATTATAAAATGATAGTTAGGAATTGTATATTGGAAACCATGTCTGTGAATTCAGTTCTAATCTCGCTAAATACTTAGCTCCCATCTTAGACTGGCTGGTGAACAGCAGAAAGGGCTATGTACAAGATCATATCAACACTCCCAGCCCAGACTCTCCCAGATAGCAAGCCTCATCTGAGCGCCCACACTGTGAAATTTTCTTTCTGTTTGTATGATATTCTTGTGCTACTTTTTATGTTCTTAAAGAATATCAACCTATGAGGTGTCTTGCCTTTGTTTTGTATTAATCATAGTTCGTTTAGTGCAATCAAAGTATGAACTGGCTGACAGTGTATAGTATCTATTTTAAATGTTTGCTTTTACATTTTTATTTCTCACTAGTATTAATTGAGATTGAGCTTGTTTTCTTTGGTGTCCCGCCCTCCATGCGCTATTGATACAACGTGACCTTCACTGGATCCTCCTTCTGTGAAGAAAGCTTGGAAGATGGTTTCTCTCGCACCAGTATCAGCATGTTTTTTTTGTAATTATTCCTGAGAAGGGACTGGCATTCTATTTTAGACTTAATTTACTAGCTTTTCTAGTCTGTCCCCAGTGAGCACCTAGTCTTACAGGATCTGTTAGACATGATGCTATCTACAGTGTGCTTTTTTTCTGAGAGGCATCAGTCTGTAAGCATATACTGGTTCCTTTCCTTTCTGGGGGCAAAGGAGAAGGCATTGTGACACTTCATTTTGAATAGTCTGTAAAACCACTGTTGTGAATTTAAAAGATGCAGTTTATTCTAGTCCCTGGCAATAAAAAGTTTTATTGGTAGCTGGTTTTTTTAGTTGGTTTTTTTGCTTGCTCTGGCGACAAATTGTAGATTTATTTCCATGCCCGTTGTGTGCCGCTACTAATCTCCTTGCCTTTAAGAAGACCTCGAAACTGTGGTTGTTTTTCCTGTTATTGGTCACTTCAGGATGCTGTTGATGATTGTGTATGGACACGTTTTTTTTAAAAAATCCTAAAAACTTATTGGAAAAAAAGAATCTTGTTTAAATGCATTTTTTAGGCCAATATCTAAGTTTTTTTTCTTAATTTCTAAAAATGGTTTTACTATGTATATTTCGTTTTGAGGTACCTACAGTAATTGACTTGGAATTGAAAAACAATCAAATTGTTATTAAGACACATTGAAATACTGTCCGAATTCTGTGTTTCCTTCTCTTATTGGCACATTACTCACCAAGTGTCTGACTTTAAAACAGCATAGCCTTACTTTTTCAACAATGTTAAAAAATGTTCTGCACCTTTTATAGGCTGTTCATATAATCCATTTTTGACCAATATCTCCAATCATTTTCCCCCGTCTAAATATTTTCTGCTTTTGAGGTATTATGGAGTGCGATATGGTGAAAATATTAGTCCCTGTTTCAAGTCAACATCCTTCTAGGTGTTAGCCATGGTAAAAATGTAGTCTTAAGATGGACAACTTACAAAGATTTCTGCATTGCACCTCTTTAACGTGAAGTTTAAAGTGTTTGAGATATTAGCTTTTTTCTGTGTCACTTGGACCGTACCAATTTACTTTGATCCTTTAGTAGATGATAGATTAGTAGATCCTGGAAATTATAGAGGATTTGATATAAAAGGTTTGTTTGACTCATTTCATACACCCTGCAGGATATATACTAATGTTTGAAGAAATGTTTACGGGGTAGGTTTTACAGTGGGTAGTGCTAAAGAGAGGAGATGACCTGGAGAGGTGAAGGAGCAGGTTTGATCTTTACAGAAAGGATTACGCGGTGAAGGTAGTGGTGGGGCAGCTGATGGGAGAGGAGAGTTGCGAGAAGGTTGTCTTCAAGGGGTGAGGTTTTGATGCACTTATTTATAAAAGGAGTTCCCCTTTTAACTGTCTAGTAGTCTCTGTTCTAGCTTCAGTTGGCATCCTTGTAGAACAGAAGAATCTGAGCATATGTTAACTTCCTCTGAGCACAGCTTTACCTGACATTTGTATGATCATATATTGCCATTACATACGAGAGATCTCTTTGGAGTAGAGACGAGACGCAGTTTTCAAACTGCATAAGGAATTTTGCACGTATGCTGACTGCAAGGTTGTTTGCATGCAATGGAAACTCAGAACATTTAGGAATAGAAAGATTATTTGTGCCGATTGAGTTTTCTAGCATGAAACCATTGCATGTTTCTTTAACCAGGGGTCTTTCAAAAGCAGTGGTCTTTAAATGTCAAGATTTGGGTATTTGGACACGTAAGAATTTGAGTTTGGTTTGACTTGAAGCGCGTTCTAGTTTAAGTGTACAAACATGGAATGTCGTGGTGTTGTGACAACATAAAGCTCCTCTTCTGAAGTTTACCTAATTAGGTAAGACTTGAATCTCCGTATCTCCCAAATGCCTCTGCTGTGCTCTGGTTCTTGTCTGCAGAATACCTTATCACCTCTCATGTCATCGTTGTCTGCTGATGGCTTGTATGCCTGTAGGCGGCCAGCACATCACTCTACATTGATTCAGGTTGCATTCTCGTGCACGCAGTAGGATATATTTTGCATTTTTTGCTCGCTGTTTTCTTTCATGTTTACGTCCACATGAGGAATTTTTTTACAATGATTCTTCAAGGCATCGTTAACAAGTCCAAAGGAAAATCTGTATTGTCCGAAAAATCCTTTATCAAACCTTCCAATCGAAAAAAGGATAGGTTATTGCTGAAAAAGGTGAGCCGTGTTTGTAGTTGGCCTTGACGGTAAATGCAGTTGCTCTAGCTGCAACTTTCTCGTGTTAATTAACGATTATTGTACTTTGTTTTTGTGTGTCATTTAAGATATTTTGTTTTATCCTCTGTAGCTGAAGCAGCTTTGATTACCGTGTTTGCTTGGTGTTTGTGCCTTCAGTACTTTGTGATGGTTATCATCTTGGATACTGCAGTAAAGAATTGAACAAAAACGATTAATCTTTTGCAATTAATGTGAAATGTATTTTTGGACTTTACCTTGTACTCCATATATAAATATGTATTTGTATTTTTTAACAAATGTAACCTTGTCGGTTGTAATGGATCACAACTGGGTAAACCTGTATTCAGCCACTCAATCTTGAGTTTATTTATAGAAAATATATTTTTATAATGTGTCTATGGCAGTAGGAAGAATGACAAACCAATGTAGGTTTTTAACCCTCTATTCATAAATCCCTGCAAATAGGATGTGCAGTTGTCCTGCACGGTCCGCATTTAAATTGATCCAAATGTTCCCAAAGCGGTTTTTAGTTCTGAACTGTTTTCATGCCATTATGAATAAGAATGTATAGATGTAGCATATATGCACGTCTCGAGTGTACCATTTTGAGTGTGAGCCAGGATCACAATAGGCAGCTCCTCAGTTGGGCTATGATGTCCCTACCGCCCTCGACAATGGGTAATAGCATTGTAAAAAGTCATCTGTGAGGCAGTGGTATGCAGTCCTATGCTAATAATACGGGTATCCGAATTTTGCGCCCTGGTAATGAATGCATATATATCCGTTTTATTAGCACTCTTGTGCTGTATGACATATATTGTGCTACACTCCAATTTCCGGGTCTGGCATAAAACCACACACTTGCCCTGTATGCACCCTGATATATATACCCCAACACGCACCGCACCGCCCCGCACACTCCAACCTCGCATGCATCAAGTTCACAATTTGTTCTCTTTTCTGTCACACAGTTTTCTTCTCTCCAATGAATGACTTCTCTCGTCCTCACTCCTCTCCTTCATCTTCTCCCGCTGTGCCCGATACCCTCTAAACAATTTCATCCCACCTTTTATCTTCGTTTTTAACTTTCTGTCCCTCCATCTTTCACCATGTTATTTTCCCTCGTCGCTCTAATTTCTCTTTCCCTTCTTCCTCGCTCCCGCTCCCTTATTCCCCACGCTGGAAAGAACGTGAAACGCAGGGCAAGAGAGTCCGTTGTGCATAGGAGCGCCGTGGAGATTTTGAAACTAAGCCTCTCGTGTGGCATTATACCAACACTTTTATCAAGCTCACTGAGTCGATAATTCCGATGTTTGTTGGTGAAGCGAGTCGGACATTGTGCAGTGCGCGCACCACGCGCCGCAGGGCGTGCAGAGCAGATTGCCTCTTAGAACAAGCTGGTCACGTAACGTTTGTGCGTTCACCCGTAAGACTCTACCCGGGGCTCTTCCTCACCATCCTTTCATGTGATGCATCGCTACTTCGGGACCTGGGGTTCTCCCACGTGGAAGCCAGGCTGCCAGTCCTGTCCGAGCAGCCTCAGCGTTTCTTCAAGGATGTCGTGCTCTGATTAACTGCCCTTCAGTAAACTGCTCCTTTGCGTAATGAAATAATTGCAGTTAAGCAAATGAATAACACCGCCTGAGGGCTCCCCTGTGTGAGGAAGTGAGAAAACGATTACATCAAAAGGACACCTTAGGAGTCGGATATTGTAGGTGAGCCAGTTCGCAGCAAGGTTTTCAGAGCCAGTGCAGGTGCATGAGTGGAAAGGAAGTACGATTAGGTCAATTTGTTTCAGGGGCGTTTAGACCGAGGAGATGTATGTAACGTGTATTCGCAATCATCAATCGTAAATGTCAGCAAGGAGAACATATTCTATCGTGTGTGCATTCTACAAATCGGCAAGAAGAAAATATTCTATTGTGTGTGCATTCTACAAACATGTAGCATGGATAACCCTAAATTGTAATAGCATGTTTCTATAACTAGTGTTGTTAAGCCAACACAGACTGGCAGTTCCCGGGGGTGTTTTCCATTGTCAATCAAAAAAGATAAAAAGATAGATCAAAAAGCCTAAAACGTAAGAATAATGCATGCCCCTTCGTGTTCATGTTATAATCTATATATGGTTGTTTCTGTATAGTATATGATCCCAAGGTGTACTTTGTGTTATGTTTGGTTAGACTCTCGATGCCTGATAGACCGCAAGGTGTTTTTATTTTGTGTTATGTAAAATGAGTACATTCCGAAGATTTTTCTACAAGTTGGTTAAAGCTGACAAGTTATGTTTGGCCAAATCAACCTTAACGAAATGTTTGTTAGGTGTACTGCATTGGAGGGGTTTAGCAGCTCTTTGTTGCTGTGAAATTGTGAAGTATCATCTTCCACCAAATAACAGTCTGTGAATAATGGGTAAGTTGATTGTGGTCAGTGTATGAGAAGATGCAATTCCAAACTCCAGCCTTATTTCTCTTTGCGGCATCGAGCTCCATAAGTTAAACAATTTCCTGATGCTCTTCAGAAATATTGTCTCTACTTTGCTTATTCTATCTGGAGAACAACACAATGACCCATACATAAGTGCTGGAACAAATTTAGAATTGGTAACCATACATGTTGGACAGATAGCTCCCCTTCCATATGTCAATGCAGATCTTTTTATTGATCCCGTAGTTGCAGGAACCGTGTAGCCCAGATTTGGTATGTGGGTGTTCTAACCTAATTTGTTGTACATTATGTAATTTGACACAGTCGACTGTTGTGATCTGTAATTCATGTGTATTTGATTTCAACATCTGAATGCCATGACCTTATATAAGAAATAACTGTAGAATAATAGAAGTCCGTCCCAGCAGAATATTTGACTTTGAGAAACAAGTTCTAAAAATTGTGCAACATAAGCAGATTGAGGGCTTGTTGTGTAGGTAAAACTCGTGTGATTTGGTTAAAACTGTGCAAAGATCATTTTAAAAGGTTTCTAGTTTCCTTTACAGAGCAAGGAAAGAAAAAGGGTGTTCCTTGCCACTCTTCTAATGTCCTCATTTTCTATGGCAATTCCCCATTTTCTCTTATTTATTTAACATTCTAGTGTAGTGCAGTTGCACCAAGTGTTTTTTACATTGTAGTGGAAACTTACACAAATCGAGCCATTGGAGGCAAAATTGAGCATAATAAGATGGTACAGGCATTTGGCCAAAGGTATCATGGGCATTAGGATAGAACGTTTAAAGAGGGACGAACCTATGGGTTAGCCTCAGTGCATCCTGAGGAGATCTGTCTTCAATACCATGGTACAGTGGTTTGAATTCTCAGGCGATTTGGAAGAGCGTTCCATAGGTTTTGTCAATCAGTGCTAAGAATTATTTTAAGGCTTGAGAAGTTCAACATTTAAGAGTTTCCAGAAGGAATGAGACCTTGCTTCTAGGATCTCGTCTCCCTCTGCAAATGGAATGTTGGCTAATTGCCAAATAAAGAGAATTTTGTTTATAAGCCAAGCAGCATATTAAGTTTGGTTGGCGCTTCTGATGAAAAGTTATGTAGGTCCTTCAGTGTAGGTGAAATATGATTGAATCTTTGACTCCCAAACTGGTCTTTCACCCTCTTCCATCTGTACTTCTCTTCTGCCTCCTCTCGGCACCTAACCCCAATCCTTGAATCCATTTGTTCCATCTCCTCTGCCTCTCATTGCCTAACTCCTGTTTATTGTGCCTTGCCCTCCTTTTCTTTCTCTCTTCTTGGCAAGAAACGTGAGCCCAAGATCCAAATGTTTTCTAAACCTTAAATTGCTTTTAGTGCTTCTTACCAAATGCCCATAAAAGAAACCTAGTTGAAGGCACCCACATTGTAGCCTTATTTAGTCTTTTTTTATCATAGCACAATTGCAAACATTTTCACCACATACTTTCTTCCATCATGTAAAATTTCGATTGTTTTTGATGATGGAAAATGATGTCTGAAAGGACTGTCCAATGACTTCTTGCATTCTCTGGTGACTATCTCAACCTTAGCCGAACATATCATAGTCCCCTCAAGATGAGGGTCCATAATTTGTTGTAGTATTCTACGTCTCATGTTAAACACTGTTATGAATGCCTTTATAGTGATAGTGCTGGCTCTGCGAAGTTACCCACAATTGTTCATCCTTAATATGTGGTAACATTTATCATCACTTTGTGATTTTCTCACAGAGGAGCTAACAATTGGCAATAATGATGTGTTTATGATTCTGGGCGTTGGGCTCATTTATGAGTGTCTTGTTGGGCTTTAGGTGTTGCTTCTTAGACTGTAAAACAGCAGAAAATATTAATGATGGCGTTCTGGATGTGCCCCTAAAAGCAGTGGATGATGTGCTTTTGCATTTAGATGGGGGTACAGTAGAACTGGTTTCATTCTGGAGCTAGCCTATCTCTTTCCTTTTGGTACCAGCATTTCTGTGCAACCCAGTATGGCAACTGTACTTGCTGGGAAGTCTCCCTTGTATTGCAGTACTAAGGTAGTTATTTGTTGTTTCAGGATTAGGTTGGAGCTCACCTTTTCTCGGGGCCTCAATGACCTCCATGATAATCGCTGTACGGGATGAGATTGCCTGGACAAGATAGTGTTGGGACTTCAAACTACTTCTGGCTTCTTGTCATTGTAGCCCTCTACCACCCTGCTGCTTCTTTGAACATTTTTGAAGTATTTACTGCTGCTCGAGTTCCCTCAAGCCGTTAAGCCTTTTAGCATGGGTGTCTTCTCTCCCCATGCTCAGTTTGATAAAATGGGGTGTATAATATGGTGTGGTGTGGTGTGGTTGTTAGACCACACCTTGTAGTACACTTTTCAACGCCTTAAGACCAGTAGGTTTTGTTTGTTAAACCCTCTAGCTCAAACCTGGGCAGCTTTGGCTCTGAGCAGCAAGGCTTACACAAAGGAACACATATAAAGCATTTAAACGGCACTAAAACAATTACAAAAGAAATACACAAGACACTCCAGAAATGTCACACCAAGTTTTAACAAGCCTTTGCAATGCAATAGGTCTCGCATTTATGAGAGTTTGAGCTATTGGCATTGTAAATTACAATGCCTTTTATTCGTGTTGTTTTTAAAACAGATTTAAAAAGGCTTTGTCATTTACAATGCTAGTAGCTTAAACTCCTCCCAAATGTGAGACCTACTGCATTGCAAATGCTTTCCATAAAAATGTTTAGAAAAACGTTGGGAGAGAGCGTGTCCTGCCTGCAACATCAGGTAGGACAATGCTATTTGAGAAACTAGGGCTCGGAGGCTGTAATTAAAGCCTACCGAGCAACAACACACGTAATGGGTTGGCCATGGGAGGTTACAAAATGAGGCAAGACGGTACTAAGGAGGGACTACTAAGCCTTTTGACCAATAAACAGTCACAGTGGACAATGACACAAGCCAATTAAAAATGTGTGTGGAGAGTGGGCGGATCTCAAGTCCCTACTCAGTACAGCATGCCTCGCAGAGCAGTGCATGCGCTGCTCAAGCTCAACCTAAAAACGGACTGTATTTTAATGTAATTTTATACACCACAATGAAGAAGATCCACTGGAGGGTTCCAGAGATAGAGAATTTACAAGGTGTAGTAAATATGCACTTTTTCCCTCAACTGCGAACAAGCATTGGCAAATTCAGTGAATTTGACACATAGAAACATTTTCAAGGAAAACTTTGGTCAAGTGTCAATGCAGTTACTTTAGGTGACCAACTATGGCAGGGAGCCAGTGAGGCGGGCCAGCAAGGTCCTCCAGTACCCGTTACCTTGAAGGTAGAAGTAGTCTTTAGTGAGTTCCAGGCACTTTTATCCTTTTGCTGTAGGCTCCTGTGGAGTGGTACTGATGCAAGGGATACTCAATGATGCTGTAGATGAGGTAGACGGGGGGCTTTCCGCAGCAACTGAACGGTCCATGGTCGGGTTAGACGAGCCTGGCTACAGGGGTCGATGCCAATCAAAGTCCTCTTGGTCCTGTCAGAAGTCCAGTCTCCACTAACCTACCAGTCGCCCAGTATTGCAGTCACAGCCCCTCTCTCAAGTGTTTCCCATTTACACTTCAAAGGCGGCTAATCCTTTGTAGCGCACCTTTTGAGCCAACACCTGTGTGGCTTCCTGCAGGAGGGAGATAACACCCCTTTCCTGAGGAGGCCCCTATTGGCTCCTGTCATGGGAGTCATTTGCATGTCTCACTAGTAGTGCAGAAAGCTGTCTGCAGGACAGACCCCATGTACAATAGTAAATGGGTGCTGGAGATCTTAGGCAACTAAAGTGGCAACTTGTAAAGTTGCACTGTGCCCACCAATTGCATAAAATTCGATTTAACCATTAAACCTGGCTTAACAGTGTAATTATTTTGATATCTTACAATACCAACTTTAGTAGTCCCATTCAGAAGTTAGCAGGGCTGGGTTGTCAGCCTTTAACTCTGTACTTGCCAATGGGGCTACCAGCCTTTCCACAGTTAAAGCGCCAGTTTTGGATTTTTACTGATGGAGCATGTAAAAGTATATGTTCCACTTGTTCACATAAAGTACCTTACCTTAGGGCTCGTTAGACCAACCTTAGGGGTGACTTACATATATTAACAAGGGAGGTTTGGGCTTTGCCATTACTTTAAATGGCAAAGTCGAGTTAGCAGTTTTAAACTGCCCTCCAGTCTGCAAGGGTAGACTGGGAGCCATGTTTTACCTTATCATACGTGTGGTAGCACAACAAGTGCTTCAGTCCACGAGAGATGCCTCAACTTACAGGCCCCAGGTACCCCTGGTACCATAAACTAGGAACTTATAAGTAAATTAAGCAATGCCAATTAGGGACAAGCCAATTAAACATGCCCCATTTTAAAGGTCAGAACACATGCATGGAGTCCTGTTTGTGGGGGCTCAACCGATTTCAGAGCCATTCATTACACCAATACCTAGTGGTCAATATGGGAGCAATAAGTGGAAGTAAACCTGCAAAAAGCCTGTTTCCTTACACTTCGATTATGCCACAGCTAAAATAGGTTGCATCTAGTTAACAATCATGAGATGCAGACCTTTTTACTCACACCCCAAGTTTGAAGACTTTCTTCTAGCCCTGCTTGTTAAGTCTACTTAGTCTGTTATGGATGGGACCTTTAATTCTTCCCTGCTTGTAAGATGTGTGCAGTTAGCACATTGTTGAGTGGATGAGGGGGTTGAACTAGACCAGACTCGGAGTCTTCCCCTATATGTGTACTCCCAAGGAGGTGGATTGTCATACTAGGACAGTGTGAACTTTAAGATAGTTGTCTCCCTTATCGTCCTGCATGTCTGTGGTCTGCTTACCCCTCATTGCACACGTTAGTTTGTCTGGTTTAGATCAGCAAACATTCAACAGAGCATTGAAGGATCCTTTGTATGCAGCTTGGTAGTTCAGACAAGTGTGGCATGCAATTAAGCATAAACTTGACAAAACTGTTGTCAAGAGCTTGGCCACTACTAAAGCCTGAACAATTATGCACTAAGTGACCAGCTTCACTCCTTTTGGCCAGCTCTGGCAGAAGAGAGCTTAAACAAGGCATTAGTACTTGATTGGCTTGTGAACTGTCTCTACTAGGTGACATTATGGGATAACAGTGGCACTGCTTCTGCAGGGAAGGCAGAGAACATTATGTATGTATGTTTGTACTAAGAGACTAAACTTTACTTCGATAAAGATCTACTTTAGGATTAAATCAGTTTTTATTAGCAGAACGCTTAATGATAGCTATACACAGCAATCCTCCTACAACCCTAATGGGCCTGCCTCAGTAAGAGTTACCAGAGAAGACAATACAAGCAACATTTGAGAGCACAATACTAAATAGAGGTTACACAGCAAGCCGCCTACAACCCAGCATGGGCCGGCCGCGTCAACAGAGGAGCAAAGGGGACTGATCCACAGCCCACACACATTCAATAAAAGAGAAAATCATTATACATTGTATTATGTCCTCCAAATGCTACTCTCGTAAAGGATTAGCTGCTAAGCTGTCCAATTTACCATTTCAAAACTGAACAAAAGATTCCCTAGGGAAAGAAAAAAAAAACACCCTCCCATCCCCAGCCCCCTCCAAGCGAGCCAAGAACCTAGAAATAGTGCCCACTGAGAAAAGCAAGCCTATAGTGACCGTGAGATGGTACCAGTGGCGTCCCTCTCCTCCTTAGGGTCCGGGATCAATCTCAAAATGCTAAGCGAGTTAGGACAGGTCAAATCTCGAAACTCACAGGAGAGGATAGATCTAAAGGGGGCCCAAATCTCTGTATAATCAGATTCATCCCCCAAAGTTGCCATTGACAATCTTTCCATGCCAAGTAGAGACCACAACTGGTGAAGCCACTGCATGTGGTCCAGGATTCTATCGGATTTCCAGCAGGACAAGAGCACTCGATGGGCGGTATTAAGTGCCAGGGCCATCTGTCTACCCTTTATTGAGCAAAGCGGGAATGTTAATGCGTTGGGTAGGCCCAGTAGTGTGTAAGCGGGAAACCTGGGGATGGCAGTGTCAAAGGCCCGGACAATCTCATCTAAAATCCGTTCCCAATATCTAGTAAGTTTTGGGCAATGCCATAGGAGGTGGAGTATTGTGCCGGGATTGCCACAGCTCTGACCGTCACACTGAGAGTTCCACTTCATTATCCGGGAGGTAGTATAATACCAGTATCAATAAACAACAAACAGCCTCTTTCAGTAATATATTCACGCTAGAACTGTCCCACAGAAAAGATAACTCTTAATCTATAACATTTTTTTATTTTATTTTCAAAATTATTTTTCTTTTTTCAATAGGTTAATATCTATAATTTATAAAATATACATAAATCCATTTAGCCAAAATGCGAAAATCTCAAAAGACGACGAAGCTATACATTTGCGAGTGGAGAAATGGGTCGAGCTCAGATAAGTCATAATCTTCCTTTAGTTGTGTGAATGGGATAGGGCCATTGTAATCAAAAAGACATCCCAGCCGTTTACATCCCCCTTTACCCAGCAAATGTCGACACCCTTAGCCATGCCTGGGAGAAATTTGGATTAAAGAATAGAGGGGTCTGAGATGAGGGGAACGTAGTGAGGCCTGCAAAAGTTGCTACCTTGTCTCAAACCTGGAAAGTCGGACGTGTCACTGGACAAGAGTAAAGCCCCCATGCTCGGGAGTACCTAGGTAGTCATACTTTCCTCCATATATGCCGTCCTGCAACCGTCTGGTCCATAAAGACCCAGTGTTTCTCCGTAAGCGTGTGATTCCATTCCACCAAGTAGCGCAACAGCGCAGCTTGATAGTAACGAGTCACATTGGGTATAAAGATCTACTTTAAACCAATTTGATCACCTTAAGAATTGAAGGGATTCTCAGTGGGTCTGACCTCAAATTCTGGTCTATAAGTACAAATAAGTTATGTGACCCAAGTATTACATTTTACCTTTGAATTTAAGTGGGCTTTGTGCTCAGAAGAAGAATTCAACCATGGGAAGAAAGCTTAGCTGCCCTCCTAGCGTTTTACCTGATGTGAAGGACTGACGAGAAGTGTGGCTTTACTAGCATTTAAACGAGAAGGAGGGAGACTGCTGTGTGTACTGCCTTAAATGAGCAGTGGAACCCAGGGCCAAGTTGCTCAGGTGCTGCCCTGGGGATTGCTGCTTGAATGATGAATGCTGCCAAGACCAGATGCTTTTTGCCATTGCCTAACTCAAACCTAAGGCTGGCATTGTTGCTCCCTGAAACTAGCTTCTGACTTTGGATGCCAGCTGCAAAATTAAGAACTTTTTCATGACTACCTTGTGTCAGCCCCAATATTGACCCACCTGACAGTGAAAGTTGCATCATTATTTTAAGGTGGAATACAGCCCATCGTTGTGTATCACCGCGCTGCCATGTACCCCAAGGTTGAGTACATTGGCTGCACAGTGTCTGACCGATTGGGATACTTCTCATCCAACAGTGGCCGTGCTTCACCTTTTCTCTGAAACTACAAACGATAAGACTCTGCCAACTTGTTCTTGAGTCCCATGGTCTTATCAAGAAAAGATACACAGACATGCATTCAGCAAACAAACGGAAAAGGTTTGTAAAACCATGCTCGAAGCTTTCAATCTCTTTACATACGGAGCATATACTGCACCTATGAGGCATTGCCTATATGCCGGCAAGAAATCCTGCTGATCTTGTTAGTGCCCTAGGGTATCCCTTGCCTTGTTTTTAATAATATAAAAAAATGTCCACCATGTACCCCATCCAGGGCATGTGTGTGAACTAGAACAGCCATTGGTGGAGTAAGGATTTGCCCCTCTTTAACCGTCCTTTCTTATACATGTAAAGTTTACAGAGGAGTACCCATGCTGAGGTATCCATACTTTAGCTTTTGCTCACAGATTGGGGTTTCAGAGTGGGCACACATGCGACTTGATCCTTGACTTCTAACATTATGTTTGCTGAGATAACAGCACTCCTGAGCATGGACCATAAGAATCCCTTTCTGATGGTTTATGGAGGATGTCCGGTCCTGCTTGAAAAATCCGTCATGCACTTTTAAGTATTAGTCATTGACCGGAAGGCTCTCACAACAAGCTCTGTTTCAAACTGAGTGAAAAACCAGTATATATTCAGACTTTAGGAAACAGAGAAAGAGAAAAGTGACACATTCCGCCTTGTCTAGAAAACCATTTATTCTAACATTCGATAGCAGTCGACTAGGAACATTGAAAATACAAGTAAAAATAGAAAAAAGTTTTTTTAAAAACCCACTGAAGTCAAATGCACGGACCTTTTCAGCAGTTAAGCTGTATAAAAGAAGTCTTGAAGGGAAAGTATGCTAGAATGCAGTTTGTCAGGGCATCTCAGGAGTTTTAATTACTGTACTAGCTGCAAATCCAGGTATTTTGGCTCCAAATTATTATTTTTTTTTTTAAGCGCAGGGCATTGTTCACTGCCTCCTTCCTATAAGTTAGAGTGTAGCCAAATGCGAGTGTGTGACTCTTTAATTCATATTTTCTTACTACATATTTTTCTCCGGTTGATTATGGAGTAATTAATTAAATACCTTAAGGTCCAGTCATAGATCATTTGTGGGAATATGAATGTGTCATTTAATCGCTTGTTTACTCAATGGTCTTCTTTTTAAAACCTAAGCCAATTGAATGGTTTAGATTTGAATCCGATATCGACCAGTCAGGAGTAGGATGCCTTGGGGGTGCAGATGTTCTTTAATTAAGCTTTATTGCTTTTTCTCACCAAACACAATGCATTATTCATTACGCCTGTCAGGGAGTCAACATATTAAATGCCAGTAGATGTGGAAAGTTTGTAGAAAATCCTATTCTTTTTCTAATTAGAATGAAGCTAATGAAAAATCTCTAGTGTTTAAAGCTAAAAGATGTCGAAGTGTGTATTTCAAATAATAGACACTTGTACCTCTGTCTACGCGGCATTGTTTTAAATCCATGTTTACGACTGACGTGAAGTCCAGGGTTCAGATGCCTTATTTTCTGTCTTTTTCTGCACTCAGTTAATTCCATATGAATGTAGAATCTTGTTGGGAAGATGGCCTGTTTGAATGTTTGCTTTGTTATTTAAAATGCTACTTAACTTTTTCTCCAAACCAATGAGTCTAGAAGTAGCAGAATCCTGAAAACTGACTTTGCAGTAAACCAAGTATGCTTTTTGTTGATGTATGACGACTTACTGAGTGCCTAAACCCACTAATTACTAAATAAGTACTTTTGTAGTGAAAGTGTCCACATACATTGCTATGTTAGCATAAGCGCGTTAGCTTTTAGAAATCCATCTTGCCACACGTTGGGCACCATGTTGCAGGGATTCTGCTTATGCACAGAACTATGCGCAGGAAACCAGGACCTCAGTGAATTGTGGTGTACCAAAAACTCACCTCAGCACCCAGAACCCCTATCCGACCAGCATCAGTGTCCCATTCGTTATCCGTATCATCACGGAGGTCCCAATGTATAGACAACCCAGAACAAGCGACTAAGAGTATTCTCAGGAATGGTGGGAATCGGAAATACCTTTTCGCTATTATACATATATCAATCCACAACAAAGTAATCAGAGACACGGTAACGTTTAAAAGGTTTATTTTATAAACTACGTGTCCTAAGATGCAGTACTTTGGCTAACATAAGCAGACAAATGATTATAATTAAAACCATCAGCATTGTTACTATACCATAGAAAATGAAAGGAGAAATCATAGCATAAATGACAGTGGCATACAGCCACCTTCCTTTCGCTAGTAAACTAATATTATTAGACTAGCAGAAGGTCTCTTAGGCTTGAATGGGGAACCCATACCGTAAAGATCAGCTTTAGGTGGATCACATCACAGGATCAGCTTTGCTCTGCGCCTGGAAATGTTCTTCTCCAGAATGTGTTTCAAACGCATGCAAACTGTAATATTAAAGGCTCTCGACATTCAGGTATTTGCAGCTGTGTGCATTTTATGGCTAGAGAGTGGGCCGATCAACCTGGATTCAAAAACATACATTGTCTGGCTGCTCAAAGTGTTTTGCACACAATGTTCAGACCAAGGTCGCAGTGCAGGTCTAGGGAGGTGAACAACAGACGGTTCTCATGTGAAGCAAAGGCAAGCAAGCAGTTTCTCAAATAATAACATGTATCTGCAGTGTCGCGTGCAAAAGTGGCAAGATGGCTTTCTAAAAGCTAACGCGCTTATGCTAACATAGCAATGTATGTGGACACCTTCACTACACTTTCAGCTATAAGCTTGACCCATTGGTACTGCAAACCCTTATTTCAGCTGTGTGTACGGTGATGTGCTGAGGATATGCGCCTTTAGGGGCTCCCATATCTAATTAACTAACCAAAAATGATTCAAGGTAAAGTCCTTCTGTAGGATTCTAAGTTGTCGAAAGACTTATTTGAGGTCCTGGAGCTCTCCTTGCTTTGTGGTGCGACCGGAATGCCACAGAACCTATATAAGAAGAAAGCAAAGTAAGAAAGGTGAACAAAGATACAGGGAAGGTGCAGATGGAGACAAAAAAAGAGGTTTAAGAGAGAAGACAGACTCTTGTGGCATCTATCCCGAGGCTGTTGTACAGTCAGAGGAGGTGGACCACAGGTAATGCAAAGAGGGAGAAAGGAGGGAGAGGACAAGGAATGCACTTCTGAGAGCGAAGTTGCCATTAATCCGAGTTGTGACACTGGGATAGGCTACAGCTGGAAGCTGTGGTAGACAAGCTCTTACCAATAAGTGCCTCCCAGTCTAGGAATAGACCTGAGCTGCACTTGACGTCTGCCAGTTTCCTTAAGGATGTAGCTTGCCCATGTGAGCTGAAGAGTGCTGGGTTGTCCACGACCTATAGCGTGGGCCATACTGAAGGGAGAAGGGAATGCTGATGACAAACGAGCAATAAGGGAGATTATCAAAATCGTTAAAACCAAACTGGGATGGAGAAGGGACGCAGGACCAATCTGGAAAAAGTCTAAGTGGGAGAAAGAGGAAAGGAAAACCTAAACTAGCTGAGACTGTTTCAAACCTGGAGAGAGAAAAAGGGGGCAAAGAAAAATGTTGGCGGCAGGAAACAATAGCAAAGGAATCCAAAGTTCAGGTGAACGTGAGAGAGATCGAAACAGAAGGAAAGAGAATAAAAGTCTACTTACCAAACGTTTCTTTCTTCTTCCTCTGAAAATGCCAGCAATTGGTCTGTATGTTGAAGCCTGGAAGGAAAAAGGAATAAACTTAAAAGTCACACTGTTATACAGTTAAAGCAAAATCCTCACTGGGAAACCCGGACTGGCAAACGAAGATCCCAGGCACATCGTTTTGCCAAAACGGAACCCCAAGACTATTCCTAGTTGAAAACAATAACTGCAAAACTACAAACGAAACCCTCAGTCCCCACTCAGTTATTTATTTGGTCGTACTTGCAACAAGCACCTAAGGGGCTTCTGTATTCTCCTCCTCTGGCTGCCCTCCCCTCAGTTCAAAAGAGATATTTTTAGAGCTTAGTTCACAATTGTCTGATTGGAGGGATGGCAAAGGTTGTTAAACCTGAATTAAAACCATATCATTGACAAAAAGACGCTCTCCCAAAATAGACCCGACTCCTGTCACACTATTCAGAGAAAACAAGATGTGCTGCAAAATGCTAAACCTTCTCAGACATCAAGCCTGCATAAAGATATTTAGCAATCTAGTTGAGAAACCAGCATTCCCCTTCACCACAATAGACTCCTCTCGTATACCAAGGCTGAAAAATAAAACAAACATTTTTTATTTGTTATCATGAAAAAACATGAACCATGAATATGTGTACACTTTTATATCTTTGAGGACAGGATAATTACAATCACAGATCCTTTAAGTTACATTGGCAATTTTATATTTTATGTTTGCAGTTTTTGGCAGGCTCTCCCATACTTGTATAGGAATTAAACATGTAAGTAAGTCTACCAGTGTTGTTGAGGACACAGAAGCAGTTTCAGTTTGATTACCCTGATACAATCAGTCACTTAAAATTACGACGCATCTTATTTTCCCCACATTTGTCAATATTTTCTGGGCAACCACAGCATGATAGCTATTTTTTTGGCCATCATACATTAAATCATATTGCAGTGCTATGTGTCGAATTGCGGAGGGAATTGGCTACCCCAAATCCATGCCACATCCTGCCTAGCAACCACCAAACCTATATCATGCAACTTTCTTTAATATTTTGATAGAGCAGAGTCATCTAATGTGCCCAATAGTGTTATCATGGGGTGCATTCCAAAGAACCTCCACGCATCCTTGCCATGTTATCCACTATTTCCCTCCAGAAACTCTCTATCCAGGGACATTACCAAAGAATAAGGTTCAGCAAACCCTCCTGTGCATATCACCTTATGCTTTGTGGTCAATAGTTTAGTTAAATGTCTGTAATTGTATTGTCCTATAATAGATAACGTGATAAGTTTTAAATTGCACTACTCTAAAACTAGATCGTGCAGTAACTGCCACAAGCATCTTCTCGCTTATCGCCATCTATTGGTGTCATATCACCTTCCCAATTTTCTCTGAGTTTGCTCAGAGCGTCTGGGATGTTGCTTACCAAGGTCCTATACCTCTGGCATATTGCTTTTTTCCAAATTTGGGGAAAGAGCACTCTCTGTGTTTTCTCGGCTTGAGCATTCCTGAATTTCCATCAGGCCTTTCATGTATTTTAGAGAGGGAGCTTCTTAATTGTACCCCATATTCAGTTTTGAGGGCCTAAAAGGTCTTCAGACTCTTATGATCCCATACATCTCCAAGCTTTGTTATCCTAATCCTGTCTTAGTTATTAAACCCATTCAAGAAGTGAAATTCATGCAAAGCTGCACACAAATTAAAAACAAACACTTCATCTTAAACCTCAAACATACAACACAGCACCAGAAGTATGTATTTAGCAACACAATCCTCGTCTAAAAATACAAACCAGCGCAACCCACTGGGATGAAAACAGCTGTTCAGCTGTCTTGGAGAAACAAAAGAAATGGCAAAGTCCTAGAGCTCACTCGCTCATGCACATAACACTTATCAGAGGCTTCTTACAAAAAAGGCAACATATAACCACACAGAGGTCCACAATTAAAGTATGAAGGTACCCTTACTGAGCAGTACACCCATCTGACCCATTGGTATGCAAACCTGACAAAAGGACACCTTGGCATGAAACACTGTCAAGGGCAAGAGCCATTTTGGTGGTAACCCCTGGACCACCAAGAGCACTACCAGACCCTACAAATGATCCTAATATAATGGATACATGTTGTTGCTCAACACTATCCTACTCATTTTATCATACTCATTTTATCATCCTCTCATGGATGTTAAGCTAAGTGGAGCAACCAGGATTCGAACCTTTGACCTTGGTTGAAACAGAGCCCTCTGCACTGAAGGCATTAGTTCACGAGCTAGTTTGTGTGTCCCAGACGTGAACACTTACATGCATGCAATGGTGTTGTGAATTGAGGTCTCTTTAAAAGCAAATTCTGCTACCACGTCTGAAAGTAGGTCATCAGAAATCCCGCATTAAGCTTTAAGTTCACAGAAGCATGACAAACCATTTCCTTTTAGGATTACTGAGCAAGTGGGTAAACAAATGTCAGTTTAAAAAAAAAACGGAAGAGGCAAGAATAACAATGCCTTGTGTTCAGCTCTGTAGTTAAAAAATAATACTCCTATTTAAATAATTGTACTGCATATTTAGTGTCCTGTAACACGATGCTTATTCAGGCTTTTACGAAAAAAATTAAATATGTATACATCTAGAAGAAAAATTAAGTTGTTGGTGTTACCATTATATTTTTTTAAAGTTTCCTATTTCAAATTTTTTAAAAGATTAATAAATAGAAAAAAAACAAGTAAATAGTACATTTTCTTAGTGAAGACAGAAATCACTGGACCAAGCTCTCTGATTTCTGACAATCCTAATTTGTCTCTGTCAGTCCAATGAATAGTATGTTTTAGGTTAGTGGTTGTATTTGATCAATTAAATTAGTGTATACATAAGGTCAGCTGCAAGGCAGGGAGTGAGGCCTAATCCTAACCAGTATGGAACGGGCAGCAGGCTCAGGAATCCCCACAACTGGGTCTGTCTACAACGTATTGCCATTTGACATCTTTCCTTAGCTAAGCGGGTCTCCCGCACAGGTGATCAGGTCTTTATAAGTTGCACAGCAGTCACTGCTATTCAGTGCCACTGCATTTTAGTTAAAAAATGTAGTCTGGTTGGATCAAGCGTTATCTTCCCTGAGAACATGCCGGGTAAAGCATGCTTTGCCCTGCTGGCAGAAAACACTTTGGGTACTGATGGGACCATGTCATCAGTCAAGTATATGCTCCCGGGTCTACATAGGTGGAAAAGTTTTTTTCTTCTTCTCTCAGGCAGATGTTCCACACAAGTAGGCTAGAGAGGGGAATAAGCTAATCGACTTGTTCCTGTTGTTTCTCTGTGGTCAGCAGACATCCATTCATGGAAAAATTGTGCACTATTGTCCGTGGGTAACCTTTACAACCGGTATTCTGAAGGTCGTCCTAGTCAATTGGCCACCTGTACTTAATCCAGAATTTGCAAACTGTATTGCAAATGGATGCTCAGAAATATTTGCAAGCATTCATTGAAATAAAATAAACACCAATGGCCCCATTTACGATCGTCACTGAATTTAATTTTCATTCAGTAGTCCAGCATGACTCTTGGAGCAGGTATTTTTTTCCCAAGAGTATATACATGCTGCAACTAGCCACAACCTCCATAAAGAGTTTGAGAGAGGTACCGCTGCAACAGTACAGTGTAGCGAGATCAGTTGGGGTCTCCCCTGTCATAGTGTACACAAAAGGTGTTCCTTGGCTGTAGAGGCCCATCTAACACAGGCACCAAGGGGATAAAACACAAAAAACCTCTAGGAAAAAGTTCAAATTGTTGGCAATGGGGACAGCTGCTCACTGAGTCTGAGACTTTCTTTCTTACACATTATCTTCCCTGAATACATCGAAAGCATGGTTGCATTTGTATAGACATGTATACTGTTTGAGGTGCTTTTTGTCTTGCTTACTGCTATGAATGGATGACTAGATTTGCACCCTCGTCTAGCAGCTGCAGTCATTTGCTTCGTGAGAATTTTTTGTTCTTGTCAAATGAGACTAGAGAGTAAAGGTAAATGCTATTGATCAGAAGGTAGTGTTGTAAGGTTGGACACTAGCCAAGTGGCTGTAAGAGGAAGTTTCTAGTGGAGCGCTGCTTTCTTGCAAGATAGACTATAGCAGGGGTTCACAAACTACTGGGTGACTCCATTTGACATGCACTGCACTGGTCTTCCCTGCACTTTGTGTGGTCTCTTCTGCTGTTTACTGTATGCATAAGGTCTTAAAGTGATGTCAACCTGAACATCCACTGCCATGCCCTCGAAACAGTGATGACTTGGATCAAGTTCTCTTTTCATACAGAGCTGACTATGACTTTTCACTTCTATGTGTAAATGATTGACAAAATTGATGGTTTGGCTGAGTTTTGAATACACATGGCTCAATTCTGAGATAAGCCAGGTGACTGGTCAATGCAAAAGCTGAAAATATGACATTGTCTAACTTCCATTGATGTTAAGAGGAATGCCCGTTCAAAAAACATAACCCCATGATTTCTAGGTTCCTTCTTTGTCCACACTTTCACATTAATTTGTCTGGAACTCTTTTCCTCTACGCAGCATCCTGAAGAGGCACATCTATTTTTACTATTACCCAACTATTCTTCACTAACCTCTGTCTGTACATGTTGAAAGACTGGAGTAAATATAGCTGTCCATCGATATTCATAGATTCATTTTTCTTATGCTGTTCCCTTTATATATCCTATCACATTCTTTTCCTGTTTGGCCATAATGTTTTAATTGATTTTATGTGTAGTGTTCCTATATCCCTGTTCCAGGCAGTGTTTTGTAAAAGCTTCAAAATATAATAATAGTAAAACATGATTTCTGAGCGGTATTTAGTAAATATAATCCATTTCACAGTTATTACAGAACACTTAGCTTTTGGTTAAAATGTGTAAGCGGGTTCAGGGACATTTGCATCATATTTACCTTTGGAGTATCTGGTTGATTCAATCTCAGCATCTTTATAATTTGTGTTAATACTTGCCTAGCCATATAAACTGCATGAAATGCTGGGCAACGGTACCTTCTTAAGTGTGGTGTCACAAGATCTGGATATTCTTTCCAACCGAGAGCCAGAAAGTCTTAGGCAATTTGGATGTTACCCCTCCCTCACAAATGTTCCCAATATGTGATTGGAAATGTAGAAGGTGTGAGATAGCAGGCACTTCAGTATACATGGTGGTCTTTTTGAGGCAGTTGTTGACATTTCTGTGGTTAGAAGATTTGCATGTTTGAGAATCCTTGTTGGATCCTCCTGAAAGGGGTTGTATATTATTCTGCCAATTCTTATTTTGTAGAAGGCAATCCAGTACATACACGGATGTCTTCTGCAGACATCCAATTAGTCTGAAAAGAAATTTTGAACCAAATAAAGTGGGTCCTGTGTTTTCCTATTCCGGAACTACCTGGGACTATAGTGTTCTTGGCAAACTGATAGGCCTGAAGAGATTCACTGGGCCCAGAGACTTGTGCGTACAATGCCATAAGAGAAAAACGCACAAATAACTAGGGGGCTTTATTATATGAGGAGCATTGGGGGCTCCTTCAACGTAGGAAAAAGCTGACTTCCTATTACGACCAAGTCCACTGGGTGGTCTCTTGCAAAAAAAAAAGTTATTGCAAAAAAAGGATACCGGCCATCACCCACACCAGGTGGCAGCCTTCATCATCTGGATTGCTCCTCACCAGCAACAAAGTTTGTTGCTAGGTGAGCTCACAATCGTGAGATGTTTGTGTGAGTGTAAGTGTATTGCTAATGCTTGTATTCTATTGTCATTCTCCAGACTGGGGGTGTTTTCTTCTAGTGGAAGAACATGCTCTGTTTCACAATACAAAATAGATTCTGACTCTCGTTAAATCCTCCGTAAAACTTGGAGATGCACAGAGCGAACCCAGTGTTAGTGGAAGGTGCTTACCAAATGTATAGCTAATCTGCTTTAACTCCATGCTAAGAATTATTTTCTCTTAAAATCTTCTCGTTCTGGCTTTAGGCTTCATTTTAGCAGTAAGCCTGGCATTCTTCAAGCTACATAGAAATTAGGAAATCTACATAGCCATTGACTGAAGCAGAAACGGTGCACCAATTATCCGTTTTCAGACAGCATCTCAATTGTTCCAGTTGGAGTGGTCCCTGTAAATTTAAAAAGCCTATAATTTCAAAAATCAGTAGATGGCACCATAAAGCTTTAACTTATCGAAGCACTTGACTTGTACAGAAAATAAGGACTACCAGCCATATACCACTTGACCATTTTGCAGTCTGTGACTGACACTCTTAGGTGTCCTCTTCAATTTGAACTGTTTAGTACTATAACTGTCTGCTTATTATTGTTGTCTTATGCTGCTTATCCTCGTCCCCTAGAAGGCTCTTACATTCATTCACTACCCGTCCTACTAAAGAATATTGTCTCATTTTACTTCTAAACCATTCTTGCCTAATTTGCCCTCATCGTCCTATCATAGTTTCTCTTTCTAAAAGCCCTCGTTATAGTACATTTTTCATAATTACAATCTTCAAGCTAACTAAATGAAACCCCCAATGTTGACATGTGAATTTCTGTCACAAGTTTGGATTTGGGAAGAATTGCTGTATAACAAAAAGTAATATTGCTTCCACCAATATACAGTTTACAGTTTGCAATGGCTTTAGGCCTATTGTCTGTCATGACGAAAATAGCTCGATTTAGTTTGTCTTTTCTCGAGAATAGTAGCCACTTAGTTCTCATGGCAAGCAAGGTTTCATATTTTGATCTGCCTCTGCTGGCTTTCCATTGAATAACTGTAGGTTGTTTTAAAAATGTGCTCTTTTTTCATAGCTAGTGAAAAAATAGAAATGTAATGTTTGAAGTGCTTGTCGTGTGGTCTAGTACAGATTACATTTTAGGTTATGCCACATAGCCTCCTTTTCCCATGGGCCCACCTCCTGCTGCCCCCTAATGACCAGGAGAGGGCAGCTGCAAGCATGACTGGGATTGGCACTGAACTGAACCCAAGGGTGGATTCTTGTCAGGATGTAGCTCTCTTAAAAGTTTCCTAGACCATTTTGAAGCTTGGATGTTTGGATACTGACTTGTATTAAATCCATCTAAACTGTTTACTAGGTAGCCTTATCTGCTTAAAAATTTGTGGTATCAGTACTAGAGTTTCCCATCAGCACAGTCTTTGCTTTCTTATCTGCTGGACTTCTGGCTACAGATTCCTTACCTTAGAATTAACCCAAGGCTTCAGACTGGATCTGGATATTTGTTTGTGACCATTGCCCCTGCGCTCCGGAAGGTGGCATCTATCGGCTCCGGATGGGGTCGTCGGCGCCGAATGTGATGTGCGTAATGCCTATATATGTGCCAAATCAGCTCGCTGATGTCTGTTCTCTTCTTTCTACTCCAGTCAGTGCAGATCCGGAGAGAGCTACCCCTTCAGTCACTTTTTCACTGAGCTTTGTTTTTACTTTAGTTGTAAGATTTTTTAGTGTTTTTCTTTCTTCTAGTGTGGCAAGAATTTCCTCTAGAAAAGCCGGCTTCAAGCCCTGTGCAACCTGTCACCGGCCTATGTCGATGATGGGCTCACATCTTATTTGCTTTTGGTTCCTTGAGTGGGACAACTACTTTAAGACCTGCATCCACTGCTGGCCCATGAACCCAAAGGCTTTGACAAACCTCAACCTCCTGGCGCTCTACATGTGACACTGCAACCGTCTCGATCCTGGTCGGTCACAGAGTCCAACATCTTCGTTGCACTTGAAGTCGTCTGGCCATTCAGGTAAGTCCTACTGCAAAAAGAAGAGCGAGAAGCCGAAGAGGTCTTAAACTTCTCCTCGACTGTTAGCCAACGAGATGAGGGAACATCAACATTCGATGACTGGTTCTGCAGTTGAGCCAGTGCTTAGGTCGACTCAGCGCTTCCCCAAGTTTCCTGGAGCGCCCCGCTTGACTTCATGAGTTTTATGAGACCATGTGGCCCATATTTGAGCTGCCCGCCCCTGCTGATGCCCCTTCAGGCCCGTGGGCTCAGGAGTAGCTCTACTGGATCCACGCCGACAGACCCGGTGCCAGGATCCACAAATGTATCTGGACCTGCGGCAGTCGTACCACCTCGATCTTCCCCGATGCCGGTGCCCCCCACTTTCTGATCACTTACATAGAGCCGGATGGGCTTCGCCCCGTGCCGACTGGAGACATGTCTTCCAGGCCGAAGCCTGAGCCCTATTCCTATGTGCTAAGACTCAGGGAGGATTGGTAGGGGTCGCAGCACCCTGATGAATACCAGCCTTTTGACCCAAACCTGGACCCGTGCGGACTGGCCACCTCTCGATTTATTGGCATGCTTTCTCCCCCTACTGTGGCTACGGGGGAGGGAGCGTAATTTGCAATGGTGGTGACAAGGACGGCTAGCCCCTGGACCTTAGCCTGCCCTATGTGGTGGTCAAGACAAACGTCTTGATTCAAATGTTCAACTGGAAGTGACCCCTAGAGAACCCTTTCTCCCATTTAATAAGGCCCTTATAGAAGTCCTGCTTGAGACCAGGTGCAAGCGAAAAACAGGGGCTCCTGTGAGCAGGACGATTGCCTGCCGCCACCGCCCTTCTCCAGGGGACCCTAACTTCCTCACTCAACACCCTACCCCAGAGACCTTGGTGGTTCAAGCTTCCACCTTTGATGTAAATCCTGGGGCATTCCTTACCGCACCCCCGAATAGGGAATCCAGGAGGCTGAATACTTTCAGGAAGATGTTTTCTTCCACCAGCCTGACACTACAAACCATGAACACCGCATTCCTTTTGGGGCGCTACTTGCACGCTCTGTCGGATATGGTTTCGCAGGTGCTGCAAACAGTCCCGGGGGAGGCCTGGGCTGTCCTTTCCCAAGATGTTGCTGACTGGATAGATGCAGTTAAGGTCTGTATCGAATGTGGACTGGATACAACCGACTCACTGGGCATAGATGGTGGCCCTGTGGCGCTACGCCTGTCTGAGGATGACTGTGTTTTTCTGGGGATGATCAAGCATCGCTTATGGATATGCCCGCTGATGGCTCCCTCCTCTCCGGTGACGAGGCAGATTCAGCACTGGAGCGCTTTAAGGACAGCAGGGCTTTGGCCAGTCCTTGGGCCTTTCCATGAACCCTCGTTACCCCCAATCCTCCTTTTGCTCCAGCAGCGACTGTACCCTCCCAGCCACCGCAGTACACAAGCTTTCCAGCCTCTGCGAGGACATGGTACCTACAGACCACGTGGGTCAGGCAGCCAGAGGTATGGCCAGTCTACAACCCCCCCAGCCTTAAAACCGCTATAGTCTGCCTCTTACCATCATGGGCACCCAGTGGGAGACAGGATATGTAATCACCTGCCACACTCGTGGTCTAGACCATCAGACCAATGGGTTCTGCAGTTTGTCCAGAGGGACTACTCTCTGCCCTTTGAGGCTGCCCCTCCACCCATGGCACCTGCTTGTGACTAGCTGACTGAGGACCATCTTTCTTTCGTCTGCCAGAAAGTGACGGCTCTCTTGGCCGAGAGAGCCATAGAGAGGGTGCCAATGGCAGAAGTAGGTTATGGTTGATATTCCCACTACTTTCTGGTACCCAAGAAGGATGGAGGCCTTTGTCCTATCCTGGACCTGCACCTCTCAATTTCTTTCTCAAGATGAAGTTCAAAATGGTCATGCTCGCATAAGTCTTGTCAGCCTTGGACCTGGGAGACTGGATGATACCGTTGGATGTGCAGGACGCATAATTCCACATTCCCGTCCTGCTTGCATGCAGGTTTATCTGTGGTCCATGGTGGGCCACGAGCACTTTGTTTGGTGGGCTATCTTCTGGCCTTACTAGCGCCCCTCGGGTGTTCACCAATGTGATGGCAGTGGTTAATCAATCAATCAATCACGGAACTTATATCGCGCACTACTCACCCGTAAGGGTCTCAAGGCGCTTGGGGAAGGGGGTCTGCTACTGCTCGAACAGCCAGGTCTTGAGCTGTTTCCTGAAGGCCAGGTGGTCCTGTGTCATCCGCAGGTGGACGGGTAGGGAGTTCCAAGTCTTAGCTGCCAGGTAGGAGAATGACCTTCCTCCAGCGGTGGCTCTCTGGATGCGAGGGACAACGGCGAGGGCGAGGTTAGCGGAACGTAGCTGGCGGGTGGGCGTGTAGAAGGTGAGGCGGCTGTTGAGGTACCCTGGGCCTAGGTCGTGGAGGGACTTGTGTGCGTGGGTGAGGAGTCTGAACGTGATCCTCTTGTTGACAGGGAGCCAGTGCAGGTCTCTCAGGTGGCACGAGATGTGGCTGCGTCGGGGGACGTCCAGGATGAGTCGGGCGGAGGCGTTCTGGATACGCTGAAGTCTTTTCTGAAGCTTGGCTGTAGTACCGGCGTAGAGGGTGTTTCCGTAGTCTAGGCTGCTGGTGATGAGAGCCTGGGTGACCGTCTTCCTGGTCTCGGTCGGGATCCATCGGAAGATCTTTCGGAGCATGCGGAGGTTGTGGAAGCAAGCTGAGGAGACGGCGTTGACTTGTCTGGTCATCGATAGGGAGGAGTCCAGTATGACGCCCAAGTTGCGTGCGTGGTCCGTCGGTTCAGGTGCGGTGCCTAGTGCCGGGGGCCACCAGGAGTTGTCCCATGCGGAGGGTGATGGTCCCAGGATGAGGACTTCTGTCTTGTCCGTGTTCAGTTTCAGGCGGCTGGTGTTCATCCATTCAGCGACGTCTGTCATCCCTTCGTGCAGGCTGGCTTTGGCGGTGTCGGGGTCTCTGGAGAGGGAGAGAATCAGCTGGGTGTCATCGGCGTAGGAGATGATGTTGAGGTTGTGTTGGCGTGCGATGGCAGCGAGGGGTTTCATGTAGATGTTGAAGAGAGTGGGGCTGAGCGACGATCCTTGCGGGACGCCGCAGATGACTTCGGTGGCCTCGGAGCGGAACGGAGGGAGGCGTACTCTCTGTGTTCTGCCGGAGAGGTATGAGATGATCATCTGGGGGGGATCAGAGATGCCAGTCTTTCCTAATTGTGACGTTTGGCTGTTAAAGGCGGACTTGCCCCAGGCTGTCGTCTCCCATCTCCAGACTACGGAAGACCAATATTAATGTGTCTAAGTCACACCCAACTCCTTTACAGACTCTTCCCTTCATCTGAACTTTTCTAGACAAGGTGCAGTTTCGGGTCTGTTCTCCCGAATGGCGAGTCCTGAAAATTCATGCAGTAGTACTGATGTTTCAGCCTCTTTGTCAAGAGGCCCTGCAACTCTGGACATGGCTGAAACAACATGGCATATCCCTGGTGGTTCAACACCTACAACACCTGGCGGACAAGCTCAGCCAGAGATGCCTAGCTGATCACAAATTGCTCCTCCATCTAGAGGTGGTGCAAAGTCTCTTTTAGCAGTGAGAAGAGTCTTGGCTAGATGTATTCGCCACTGCAGAGAATGTGCAATGTCAGCAGTTCTGCACATTGTAGTTTACAAGGTGGCTCTCGCTCTGAGATGCTTTTCGTGTCGAGTGGAGCTCAGGCCTCCTGTACGCCTTTCCGCCTGTACAACTCTTGCCCAGAATTCTCAAGAACAGAAAACATTAACAAAAAAAGCTCCACACACAAGATAGATTAAATATAAGAAATTTCAGAAGCAGAGCTCAAGCGAAACCTTAAAATAGAAAACATTTTAATGAACAAATAGACACCAAAATGACAACAATTCAATAAGGAGAACAGGAGATATGATTTTTTAAAAGTTTAAACTCATTTTTTGTTACCCAAGCGCCAACTGCAGGGAAATGGTCGCACTAGACCAGATCAAAGTAAAAAGATAAGGCTGACCACGATGTATATGGGTTGAATACAGAGACCAAGTTCGACCCGGTCAGAAATTTTAACTCTGACTTGGCCTCTGAAATGGAAGTCAAAGATCCTCAGCGGGACAAGGCACCAGGCTGTGGCCGAGATGGGTTTCACAAGGCCATATAGTCGACACATGAAGTCGCTGTGAAGATTTTTGGCTGGAAAGATCCGAGGAGGTGATATTCAAAATTGGCGCCAGTAGAAGGCCCCTTACCAGCCTGTACTTTTAATGCCTTCACCCGGTGAAGATTTCTCCCTTCAGACTGTCACATTTTTGGAGCACAGATTCCTCCATTGGGGCAAGACTGCAAGAAGTAGCCGAAAAGGGCTCCTCAATGTCGGATACCTTCTCTGCGACATCCCACTAAAACAGACTTGCTGCTCCGAAAAACTCTGAGTGGGAGCATCCTGAATCTTTGGCCCAACAGCAGAGCACCTTTGATGGATAAACATGCAGGTTGTTTCTAGTCTTCTGTCGGTCCACAGGCAAAAATCTTTGAAAAAGTTTCACAACTCAGTTTTTAGGGTTAGGCAGAAGGCATACACTCAGATAGTTATCCAAGAGCCACAGGACTTTAGGGAAACCACTTGGAGGTCAGGACTCACTCTTGAGGAAGCCACCCGCAGGTCCATCCTTGGGATCTCTCTCCATAGGTTCAACAGCAGGCACAGTCATTCTTCTATCTTCTACAGGTCCAGGTGTGTTCTGAAACTGGTACTAAGGGTGTTGCGTTTAGGCCCATTGCCAGCCTGTTGGTGTTAGAACCTCATGGCTACTCCCTAGCCAATGAGGGAAAAGTTCCCAGGGGTGCCCTTACTACTTTTTGAGCAGTTTCTTTGTATTTTTCTTTTGTTTTAAAATACATTTTATTCAGTCTTATAAGGGTACAGCAGTGGCCGGAGGCCAACACATCAGTAGGTGTCAATATAAATGTCGTCTTGTACCAATTAGAGAAGTTAAAAAAATAATAGAAAAAGAAGATAAACAATTAACCTTGGCTAAACTGAGCGCAGAATCTGCCCCCACCTCCCAGCACCTCCCAGCACCACATCCCTCAATCATTAATACATCACGTACAGTGTCCCTCTCTACCTAAAACCAAAATGGCAGAACATTCTTCCCTTGTGCAGCGCTCCATGTGTTCACCCATAGGTGTGGCTATGATTACGGCCAGACTCTCCTATTTGGTCACTCAAAATAGTCTGTGTGCAGCCTCTTTCCCAATGGGATTGGTGCCTGTTGGCTAGTAGGATAATGAAGGTGGTAGGCCTAGATGCAAGTTAAATTTGCTTGTGAATCGGTTGGCGTCTTTTGAAGTGTAATTAAGTTTCTGGTACACAGCCCAGATGGCAATTCTTTTATGGGGAAAAGCATCTTCAAAATAGTCATTTAAATTCCGATTTGACAATTGGATTGTGTTAGAAATTGGATTTTTGGTTGGCTAGGGCATGTGCCAAAGTCGGGCAGAAACCACCACTCTAGTCAGGATAAGGGAGTTACACTCTTAAAATAACCCTTGCTCACCCCCTTGGTAGCTTGGCACGAGCAGTCAGGCTGATCTTAAAGGCAGTGTGTAAAGCATTTACACATAACCAACAGTAATACAGTGTAAGCACTACAAAAGGACACCACACCAGTTTAGAAAAATATCCAATATTTTTATATATTTAAGACAAGACCAAAAATGATAAAAATCCTTAGTACTTAAAAATCTTCAATTATCAAAATATGCTTGATAAATAGTTCCTTGATGTCGCTAGCTCCGTCCAGGGCTATCATGGTGTCGCAAGCAAACAAATCCAAACAGTTCGGCTGACCGCGGCGTTGTGGGCCAGCTACGGTGTTGGGAAGACCCGCAAACAGTACCTTTTAGAAATGCAGGGCATCGGCGACCTGTCGTTGAGCTTCCGAAAGCACGGTGTCCGCAGGTCGGTGCAGGAGTTGTCGGGGCACTTGAAGTCGCACGCGTTGCAGGTCGAACTCCCCTCTGTTGCAGTCAGGAGGCTTCGGGTGCTGCGGTGCGAAGTGCAGCGGTGCGGCGTGCGGTGCCCTGAGGTCACGGTGCGAGCAGCTGCTCGGTAGCGGCATCAGATGGCATAGTCGGTGAGACCAGGGTCACGATGCAAGGTGAAAGCTGTGCTCGTCGCGGTGCTGGCAGGTAACGGTGCAAGCAGCTGCGTCGTCGTGACTGAAGCGCTGCCGTTGGCTGACAAACTGGAGTCGATGGTGCCGGTGTCGGTAGGCCAAGGCTGCAGTGCGGGATGAGGCGGTGCGTCGTGTAACTTTACGAGCGGTGCCCTCAAACCACGGTGCAAACAGCGGCGTGGAGCGTCGTCGTCGGGAATACCAAGGCGTTGTCGGGAAGCGAGGCGATGCGCAGTGCGGTGCCCACAGGTTGCGGCGTGAGCCTCGGCTCGGTAGCGGTATCAGCAGGCGTCGTCGGTGAGACAACGGTCGCGGTGCCTTCAGGACACGGAGTCAGCAGCGGCGTCGTAGACGGCGTCTGGTTGCTTATTCCTCTGTTGCAGCACAAAACACACAGTCCCCAGTGCTGAGGGCAGAAGAGCTTGAAGTCTATGCTGTTCCTGAGACGTCTTGAACAGGGGGCAAGATCTGCCTCAAGCCCTTGGAGAAACTCACAAAAGTAGATTGCAGAAAGTTCAGTCCAGTCCTTTCACTGCGCAAGACAGAAGAAGCCACAGCAGGCCAACACAGCAAAGCACACAGTAAAGTGGTAGTCCCTCCTTACAGCTTCTCCAACTCTTCTCCTTGGTAGTCCTCTTGATCCAAAAGAGTTATTAAGTTCAGGGGTCTGGGCCCCAATATTTATATCCCCAAATCCTTTAATCTCTTAAGCAGAGTGTGTCTGTGCCCAGCCAGAACCAGCTCTGCCTTCTCTGGTGTGACTTACTGTTAGGAGGTGGGGACGGCATGGTCTGAGGCAGACCAGGCCCTTTGAGGTGCAAGGAAATCTCCTCCTCCTTCCTTAATTGCAGCCCAGGTCTATTCAGCCCTTTCCTGACCCACCTAGACTATCTGGAGCCACTCTTGCTCCCCAGCCTTCTGTCATCCAAAACCCAGACAGGCAAAACCACATTCCAGCAGAGGCACATGGGATGACTGAACAAGAAAATACCTACTTTCTAAAAGTGGTATTCTCAAACACAGAATGTAGAAAATCACCTTCACTAAAAGATGCATCTTTAGATTCTGAGTTCAGGCATACTAAACGTTAGTTTCCTACCTAATTCCCCGGCCCAGTTGTGTTTATAAGATGTCATAAACAAACTCCCCATTCTCTTCTATGGGGAACAGGTAGCCTTGCAATAGCGAAAAACGAAATTGGCCTTAATTTACAATCCGGGCATGCCACACACACCAGGGCATGTTCTACCTTTCACATAAACTGCACCCTGCCCACAGGGGTACCTTGAGCCTACCTTAGGACGTGGCTGATGTAGGAAAAGGGAAGGTGAGGGACTGGCAAGTGCGTGCACTGGCTAAGTTGACATGGCAGTTACAAACTGCGCGCAGACTCCGCAATGGCGGGTCTGAGGTACATTTTCCGGGCTACTCACGTGGGTGGCATAATCAGTGCTGCAGGCCCACTAGTAGCATTTGATTTACAGGCCGTGGCACACTCAGTGCACTTTACCAGGGACTAACAAGTAAATCAAATATCCAATCATGGAAGCACCAATCCATAACACAATTTACCACAGGAACACTTGCAGTTTACCACTGATCAGCAGTGAGAAAAATGCGCAGAAACACTACGCCAACAAAAACCGGGAGGTCAGAAAGCAAAAACTCAGGGGAAACGCCAAAAGATGCCAAGTCTAACCGATTGCTTTTTAAATTGCTACTAATTTGAGTCCTTGAATTATTGTTCTAGCTATTCCGAAACTGAAGTTATACATTATAAGGTGTTCAAATGTAATCCAGTGCTTTTCTATGGGAGAGTCAACATTGGCACAGTGAAAAAATCGACTTTGAAGATTTTTCACGGCCAGGGCATGTAAAACAGTATCCGTGCCCTACCTTTTAAATACCATGCACCCTTCCCTATTGACATTTAGGACCTACCCTCTAGGTGACTTATAAGCATTAAAAAGGAAAGTTTAGACCTTGCAAAAGTTTTATTCTGCCGTGAAGTTCGCTATTTTAAAACTGCACACTCTGGGCATAAGGATATGCTTTGGATTGTCACTTTAGTGGTGGCACAATAGGTGCTGTGGTCCACTAGGGACATTTAACTTCGAGGCCCTGTGTACACTGAGTGTCATATACCAGGGTTATAAAGGTAAGTTAAATGTGCCAATTGTGTTTTTAACCAATTCAACACTATTTTAAGGGTTAGAGCACATACATGGGGAGCCTGGTTAGCCACGTTCCAGTGGACAGAGTCAACAAGCATTGGCATAGCCAATAGGTCTCGCCTTTGGGACCTTATAAGTGTTTAGCCATGCAACAGTTGCATAACTAAACACTTATAAGGTCCCAAAATCGAGACCTATTGGCTATGCCAATGCTTGTTTTAACTGCTGCAATCTATTGAAGCCTCACGGAGCGGCTGCGAAAGTGAAAGTAATCGCGGTAAAGCGCGACGCCCGCGCACATGCACTGTAGGTCTAGGCTGGCCTGGTAGCACTTTTTGGAGCCCTCACAAAAT
Source organism: Triturus cristatus (assembly GCF_964204655.1). Lineage (NCBI taxonomy): Eukaryota > Metazoa > Chordata > Amphibia > Caudata > Salamandridae > Triturus > Triturus cristatus. The sequence goes on from NC_140592.1 coordinate 841,566,666, forward strand.
GTCTCGCCAGGCCAGAGCATGCGCTGGGTCAGGCGAAACCTAAGAAACCAATATCAGTTCAAAAAATGGGTGTGATCATGCAGAAGGAAGAAGCATTTTCTTACAGCTGCAACAATGTGATGGTCACCTGGTTTAGAGGCAATGGTCTCATGGTATGCAGACCACTGCAGATTAATTGAGCTGCAAGCACGTTGTACAGTGCTGCAGTATGCCCTAAAACATTTAAGTTAAGAGAAGGAAATAAAGAAAGGGGACCTGCAAAATGAGAAAATGGACAAGTAAAGCCTCGTGGGGGGGCAGAAGTTTCATAACGGGTGCAGCCAAGGCGTGGAATGCCCTCCCTTGGAATCTGAGGAACTCCACTAACCTTCTTGCTTTTAGGAAACAACTTAAAACATGGCTTTTTAATCTATCTTCCTGGCCCATCTGTGCTCTTAGAAGAATTTGCTACCAGCGCAAGGACACCTCCGGGTAACTGTGCGCTTTATAAACTGGATTAACTTAACTAACTTAACTAAAAGACTGCCCCACCAGCCCAGTCACTGAAGCCCACTCCTTTTCAGGCAGATGTGCATATGTGTTCACATAAATGCTATCACTCACGGGGCAACAGAGCTACTTGTTGAAATGGGCTGTCTCATTGTCCTATGCAATGTGCTGTCATGGATGGAGGGAGAATGTCAATGCAATCATATAGGACATTATAGAGGTGGGGGGAGCAGAGCAAGAGAAAGACTATTCCATGTCACATACACATTTAAATGCCTAGTGGTGTTAACATATGTGTTTCATAATTAATAAATCAGGCCTAGTGCCTTTGTTATAACTTTTCTTAATAAAAAATATACTTTTGATGGATCGGACATAACCTTTCACATCAAACAAATTAGGCTTATTGCCTTTATCACTGGCTTGTCACCATATCCAGATCATCCCTACAGTATTGAGTATAAGCATTTCCTTAAGGCAATCTTCAGGTACACGGTACTAAAATCAGAAATGTACAAAATTCCAGTTATCACAAAATAAAATTGCTCCTAATAAGGATTATCATTGTGTAACATGTCTATCCCCCACACTTTGTTGGAGGGGGTTACCAAAACCCTTGCCTAATTCAATAATCCAGCAGATTCCATGTAACAACCTTTCTGCCGGTATAATCTCAGTGTAATGGCATGCCATCTTTAAGAGCCCATTGCCTTTAGCACACGCTTTTCACAGTAAGTCAGGCTTATTGCCTTTGTCATATGTTTTTGTGATATACTAGACAGACCTAAAGCACATAACATTTCCCACTGACCCAAAATCCGTCCTTCAGTATTGGCTTGTCACCATAACCACTGCAGACCTGTATAGAGCACGAGCTTTCCACAAGGTAACTACCAGGCATACAATCATAAAATTCCAAATATTTCTATAATTACTGTTGGCAAAACAAAAATTCTACCTCTCATAACAAAGCATTACAAGAGTGCAAATCTTCTGTCCCTGTGGTTTATTAGAGTGGGTAATAAGCACCAAAACCCTAGCCTAAAAATTTGTGAGAGTCCATGTAAGAAAATACATCGTCACTGGCATTCATACAGATTCATAACAATTCACACTTTAATGGCTATTGAATTTAAATAACTAAGGTTCGCAAAATAAATACATCCAGCCTACTGCTGTAGTATTAGCATTTAATAATAAATCGATCCATCCTATAATCGTGATTATTGGCCTGCTACCATAACCAACACAGTCCTACTGTACTGAGAAAAAGCTGTCCCACACTACACAAAAATGCAATAGAATCGCCCTTTTTTGTGGAATCATACAACTTATGCAAAATCCAATTCTGTGGGCGGAGCAAAGTTCCTCTCTCAGGGATAGTTCTGAAAGCTCTTATTCTGTTGACCATGTAAGGTCTTGGGACAGCATTTATGTCAAGCCAGTCATAAATATATAACGCAGAGAAACAGAAAAGCAAACACAAAAGACTAAAATGAATCCAGAAAACTAAAAAAAAAAGAAAATCCTCAAAGGTATATTGGGTTCTAAACATGTTTTTTACTATTATTTCAAACTTTACTTATATTTTAGCAGTGTACTTTGGGCACTGTGTAGCTAACAAAGGTAATGGAGTTAGTGTTTGATTTTGTGGGAAAGTTGATTTAGAACTAAATAAGTATAAAGCATAAAAAATCTAAAATTAATAATCTACCAAGAAGACATTTCAGGAGATATCTGCTACAAATGGAGTAATGATCCATATCAAGATTTTTCACAAGGCAGAATTTGGAAGTGGAGCCTGGTCCATGCTCCCATGACTTAGCCATTTAAATATTCCTGATGTAAAATACATTAGCAATGCAAACCTTGCCCCTTCTGCCAATAACATGGTGGACAAAACATTATCCTGAATACCACCATCATGTAGTCAACTCTGTTCAGACTTGAGTGGGTGAGTTGTGCAATTTATATTTGGAATCCTTCACGCAAATCTTTCCTTCAAATACACATTGGATTTGTAGCTAGAGCTTTCCTTAGTGAAGGACCCTTTAAAAACTGCCTTTATGAATGTATTTGATTTCCTATAGTGCTGCTCTGTTCGATCAGAGCACTATAACTCATGGTTGCAAAAGGACTCCATTTTAACTGGACACTGTGCCACACATCTAGCCTCTTGTGGTATTCATTTACCTCTTCGCACGTTCTGGGACTTGAGTCCTATGCACTATCACACTTGAAACGATGATTTGTAAAAGGAAAGGCCAGTACTGGAAAAGTTGTGTCCTTCTGTAATGGAGACATGTGATAATCTTACTGTACATAGCTGCCAAGATTTCAGATTACTTGTGTGACATTTTCATTATTTCAGTGTACTTATGAATGACATTCAATGATCAAATGTGTGACACTTATAGTGACACTTTAGTACGCTCAAAACCAAGCAATGAAGTCCATGGAAACCGATAAATATCAGCAATTGCACACATTTGAGCAATGAGAAGCTCTAAAAATATCTTGAAACTGCTACAAACCACTTGAAATGGAAGGTCATCTACCTACTTCCCCTTTGTAATACCCCACCGTTCTTCTTCAGCCATGCACAAACTCTTCAAAACACTCCCATACGCCTGCACAATATCCTCACATCCTACAATTTAAACCTGCTCCAACCACTGCACCTGCGTGTAGTAAGTACCACAGACAAATTACATTGCTGTCTCCAACCAGTACACAATTTTCACACCAGGTTTGGCTATATACACCATGTCACAAATAGAAATGCTTTTCTTTCTTTGTGGTAGCACACATTACACCTCTCCAAACAGACACCGCTAGCCAATGCTTGCCCCGCCTTCTGTACTAGCTGGCCACTTGCGAACTGCTGGGAAATGTTGGACGTGAGCTGTAGAAATTTCCAGCTGCAGTGTGGTGCACTCACTAATGAGCTGTGCTCTGCTATTGCCTGCTCAGACAGTGCTGCTGGAGTCAGACTAGTCGTGCCAGTGTTGTGCTGGCTAGCAGTCTCAGCACTCTCCGACCCTCTTCAGGGGGCAGCTCAGGCAGTTCTGCTTCAGTCGCGGTAAGCTGAGTTTGGCAGGGATGGAAGAGTTTGAGACATTCTGGTCAGTTGTAGCGCCTCGACCTCACAGCGAGTGGTACTGAGTGGTTACGCGTAGACCACAGAGCGAACAGGTACGGAAAACACAGCTGCCGCCTCAGTGTTTGAGGGGGCCAATCAACACATACTTGTTGATGGTGGGGTGGTGCCAGTTGGCAGACAAACAGGCAAGTTGCCCCCCTCCCTCTTAGATACTCGTGGGCACTGATATGTCCTACTCAGGGGCTTAACTTACTCAGTAAGATTGGGGGGAAGGAGGGGAGCTGCAGATTTTCCAACAGTCACGCTGGCATGTAATGTTAAAATACACTATACAACAAGCAGGGCGCACAATAGGGGCTAAAGGGGCAGTGGAAAGGGAGAGGAATGCGGGTTGGTGGGGTACTAAAAGAGAAAAAACAATAAATGCAAAATAACATTTTCAGGACTTTCAAAACAGAGAAGGTGAGTGTCTGTGAGTGTTTATAGTCTGTGCGTATGGAAAAATTCATGGTGAAATCTGACGACTCACAATACCCGAACTAGAAGCCCCTGTACCCACCTATTTATCTAGAAATACATTTATTAGGGAGGGTTTAACACCCCAAACCCCCCATCCCCCAAATCTACGCATCTGGTCCTACGTCCTGTGGAAAGCATGTCTTTTTATTAGTGTGAATTGCTGTGACAATCCTTTGAGAACCAGGCTCAGTTTGATTGACTACAGCGCCGGCCCGAGGCGGTGCCAATTATTTAACTTTGAGTAGTGAACAAGTAAGTTCCACACATTGGATTGGGAATAAGTAAAAAGGGCCAGTATTAGCAGGCCTAGTCTCAGGCAACGCGTGACTGTATTCACTCACTGCCATCGGTGCACTCGCTGCTAGATGCAGCTCTGCGGTCAGTGCGACTCGTTCGAGGAGGTCAGGGGCGGTGCAAAAAATATGTGACATGCATTTTAGTGTGATGATGCGTACATCACACTACAATGCATTAGCCTACCCCCTGATGCGTAGTACTTGGCAGGGCTGATCAGTAGGTAGAACACAACTAACTCCTCTGTGAATGAAAATATTGATTCTGATCTGTTCAGTGTAGGGTCTCTTTAATGCAGTATCTATAGTACAGAAGGGGGGGGGTGGAATCTATGGTTTGTTTTATTATAGATGTCACTCTCATCTGGTAAAGGTTTTCACCTTACCTGTCTTTGGTCACACGCCCCCAGCACCGATGTGTCAACTAGGCTGCAGATGGGAATTGAGCATTTTTTAGTCGCCTTCCCAGTAAAGAAGCAACGACCAATCAAGGCGAACCCTTTCCCATGTGATGGTACCTCTAAGCAAAGCCCTAAGCACTTATACTTTTCTGCAGGTTTTATGGTGGGTTGAGACAATTTTCCTTGAAACCACTTTTTATTGTGGATAATTTTAGGGACCTCAAAGTTGCGTTATCATTTTTATGTATTCTGATCGATCCTTTTGTATGGCTTAGCATTGCTTCATTTATATGGGGAGCAGTAAATATTAGAAAAAGTATTCCTTTTTAGCCAACATGAAGTATTTACATTCAAGCACTTTTAATAGATCTATTCCTCTAGGAATTATCAGAAAAGACGGGTCCTGTAAATCTGTCAAATTTGAGCTATGTGTGATGTATGAAAGTTTTTGTATTGCTATACCTATCTAGAATGTCTGTAGGATTGACGTCTATTTTGAAATGTTATTGTTATAATTAAGGACTGAGAAAAGGATAATAGTTATTATTTAACATTGTTAATATATATTTTAATTGTTGGAATGAATGCCTTATTTTATCTTGTTTATATTAATAATGATATTGTATAACTTCTATTTTGTGGTCAACTTGTTTGTACTGAATAAGGAATTTTGAATCGAGATCTGTCATTTTTCTTTTTAAGTTAACGCGCAATGTGAAATCTCAAGGTGGCGGCTTGACATTATTGCTCATTGTGATATTCCAACAATACCTTGCTTCTACTCCACTGTAAGAATGATAGAAATGCAGGCAGATTTATATTTTGACCACTTGAAGCATGTGGCCCACAAACTTGCATTGAGTCACAAAATGCCACAACCAGCTGTAGCACTTGTGAAATGTGAGAATGTTTATTCCAAGGCCTGTAGGACTGAAGTAATTAGTGCCATTATTGTTAGTCACAAATCCCTGGGGCTGCAACTTAAGCTCCCCTGCTTGCTAAATTATCGCAGATACGATCCCTCCCTTCTGGGGGTTTGCTTTCAAAACCTTAGAGAAACAGGGTGGGCTTGTTCAAAAACATCATTTCCTGCCTCTAGGAGTGTGCTGTTAATAACATGTGGGATGTTCCTTGTTCACTGGTTGGTCACATTCCCATTGTGTTAAAGATATGTCTTTTCCGCTGGTATACAGTGCTGTACCTACCAAAATGTAGTTTGAAATTTTCCAATGATGATCGATGCAAGGTATTCAACAAATACTTGCAAAAAAAACTTTTGTTTGTTGAGCCTTGAAAGTAGGTGTGCAGAGACTCCACTCCCAGAGCTCTCATAAGACCTATACTGCGTGTTTATTTTAAATTAACCTATTAAGAATACCCTAACGTGCGAATCAGACCCTTTAAAGCGAATGTGGGAGTGTAATAAGGTTTTTTATAATTGCTTAACTGGGGTATTAGCAATGGGATAAGGCCTTTCTTCATCAGACACACAGCATCAACTACTGTGAATCACCAGATCATAGAATTAATCCTTGGAACAAAGTACCACCAAAGTGCCAGAACCCCCCAAAGCAAAGAAGAGAATGGGTGTTTGAAACACCACACAAACCATGCAAACAAGGGACTGGTGAAATCCTAGCTGTAACGGGCCAAGATCTGAGCCCTCGGTTTATGCTGTGGTGCAGAGACAAACTATCTCTACAATTACACGGGTAGATTAGCAGGTGACGACCCCTCCCCGTAACCCTGTGTAGTCCACCCAAGCCCTCCATACCACATCACCCACAAAGATCTGACTTAATAGAATCCACACCATCACCACCCTTTGCTCTAGTCTGCCCATCTCCTGCGAAACACCCACCACTGCAGGCAAATCCACAAAGTGATGTAGCAATTAATGATGTGCTATACAAATGACCATTAAAACTAACACTGCATCTTAGTCCTAGGTGGGGGAACATACTCTACATAGTCTAAAACTAGCCGTAATGAGTGCCTGTAGCTTAGGGTCTACACCTGGAAACTCAGGCGTCCGTGACGAAGATGTAAAAAGAATAATTTTGAAGGGTCGTGGAAATGGGGCCCCAGGACCAAATGGCACCACCCCCAATAATCTTCAAATTGGCTCCGGATTTCTGGAGTGGAAGGCTAAAAAACATATTGATGAAGTGGAGAATGAAAGACAAATTCCGCCAAGCTGACCAGGATCAGTAATTACTCCCATCTTTAAAGGAGGGGACAGAACACCCTGTCCAATTACAGTTTAATAGCCCTTCTGGGCGTAGACGCAAAGTACTACGCCTCACTAATATTGGAAGATCTGATTACCTGGTCTGACAAGTCAAAATGGATACCAATCACTCAAACAGGTTTCAGAAAAGGGTGCGGGACAATTACAAACATCCTATTGCTCTGGCTGATTGCGGACAAATACATCCGGAGGAAACAACAACTGCAACTCTGTTTTGTTGACCTAAAGGCGGCTTTCGACAGCGTGGATCTTTACATTCTATGGGTAAAACTGCTGCGTGGAACATCCCAGAAAAAATACTCGGTGGAATATTGCTTCTTTACTCCAACACATGGATGAGAGTAAAGTTGGGAGATGGCTCAAGTCTATCAAGAAAGGTCATAACCACTAAAGGGCTGAAGCAAGGGTGTGTTCTTGTCCCGCATCTCTTTAACCTCTTCATGGCAGACCTGGCTCAAAAGCTCAATTCTCATCCACCCAAACTAGGCACTCTGTCATTATCCCACCTATTATACGCGGATGACGTAGTCCTGATGAGCCTATCTAAGATCGGCCTACGAAGGTCGCTTGTATGAATGCTTGAATACATAGCCAACAACAAGTTAGAGATAAACACCGCAAAAAGTAAAACAATGCTGATCAGTAGACATCAGACGGCTAAACAGCAATTCCAGTTAGAGGGGAAAAAACTAGAGGTAGTCTCCAGGTATACGTACCTGGGTTTTTACATCGACAACAGGCATAATCATCCGGAACAAAAAGCATACATGACTCTGAGGACAAACGTCCTATCATTTGCCTTCAGATCTTTAGTAAAATAATTGAAGGGGCAATGATTCAAACCCTTATTGACAGTAATAACAGCTAAAATGTTACCAACTTTATCATATGGCAGTACTGCATTATATGGGAAAGACGCCGACCTGTTAAACAAATCACAAGTGTCAATATATAAAAGAGTCTTTCAAATCCATCAGGCTGCATCCCCAGCACAGATGAAACTAGAATTTGGGTTAACCAATGAAACGCTGGGGAGAATGTACGCAACCATTAAGCAATGGTATTGATTGAAGCAAAACGCAGCAGAATTGGAACTGAACAAGGCTCTGTGGGAGGAACTAGAAAAAGACAAAAAGGCTCCCTACAACCAATACCTAATAATAGAAGCATTATCAGTAACTTGTACAGGTGAGCTCTGGAAAACCAGCCTGTCCTACTCATCCTTCAAACAAGCTGTAAACAAACCGGCAACATTTAAATCTCTGCTAGTTGACAAAAACATCCTCAGTAAGAGAAAACGCGCCTGGAAGGTAATCACCAATTATAAGACACTCACCCCAGCGCCGTACATAAATATCATGTTCTCGGCCTATCGAAGTTACAAATAATGGTCCTGCGCTTAGGCAAACTGCCGTCCATCGTGGATCAGCCAACATGGGTCCACAAAGAGCTGAAAGAATGTAGATTATGTAGAAGCAGCAAAGAGGATTTCATCCACCTAGTCTGCACATGTCTCAAATTGTTAAAAGCACAAGCAACTTTACTAAAATACGTCATGAACATCAGAGGAATAAGGACGTGCATATCTGCAATTATAGCGGGGTTGGACCCAACTGACACCTTACTGAACTGTCAATTAATAAAGTTTCTTACCATACACGAGCAAGCATTAAAAAAAAAAAAAAAAAATGAATCTCGCTCTACTGCACGCTAATGTTAAATAGGACTGACTGGTCTTGAGAGAGAACTTTATATTCTGAATATAATGGAGATTGAAAAAAAAAACTGTTTAATGACATTTTTTATATATACTTGGGGGTTAACAATTGCTAAAGAAAAGATTTTTACGATTTTAGGTTTTACAAAAGAACTTTTTATTGTTCTCAGCTTTTTATAAGAAATTATTGTTGTGGTCTTTAATTAATTGAAACAATAAATATTTTTACCTTTGAACATAAAGAAGAACAAAGGATGCCCTCCATTTTTAGTTGGAGCATTAGAAGTGAAGTACAATAATCCACAAGTGACACTTTTTTATTTTGCCTGCTTTATTGTGTTGGATCAGTGAAATGCCATTTTCATCAAGTCGGAGGAAAAAAGCTGTGTCTGGCACATTACTTGATGTCTTGGTCATTTCCAAAATCTTTTTGAAGGCAGTTGAACTTTGTATGAACTTCAACCAAACAGGCTGCTCTTCTGCACCATATGACCTTTTTCCTGACATCTTCCTTGCTCATCCTCAAATACTGCCTCTGCAACCCAAGATTCAATGAACTGATCCTCCCCATCACCTGACCAGCTTTTAGTACTTGCTCATGAACTACTGTCCTTAACAACACTGACTGCTACTCTGTGTGTTTAAGTGTACCAAAGTGTATTGACATTGTGATGGAATGACTTGAAGCTGGATGCAGTACAGAATCCTACATTAACTTGTAATTACCCTTTGCTTCAGTTGTTGATGTGCTGGTAGTAGTTCTCTTAGCGGAGATGCAGTATTCTCAAAATCCATATTAAGAAAACTAGCGGAAGATACATCTACAGTAAATCACTCATCAGTTCGGAACCTTACCCTACCCCCAGGAATGTTTGGCATAGGGTGACACGTTTGGACCAATGTCTCTTGAGTGTCGAAAGTAGCATTTCCTTCGAGAAGACTGGCTCAATCTTCTATTTTGTAACTTGATATTAAGTAGTTTTAATTTTGGTGTTTTCCAGATTTGTTGTCTCACTTATAGAACGTTAAACAGGCAAAGATCTCTCGTAAATATTTTTGGTTGTCATTGAAATAAATTTGCTCCAGATTTTTTTGTAATTTAAGTGCCTTTCCCTGTTACTTTTCCTTTTTAATATTTTCCTTAACCTTCCCTAAAAAACATTGCCACACGTATTTCTCTAAATATAGTCCTGCATAGATACTCGTACAGTTTGACACATTCACACTTTAACAAGCCTTTTGCATGAACATCCAAAAGATTGAAGTTGTTCCAACTCTGAGTGGTATGAAAATTATGGAAGTTTGGAGATGGTTTATAGCCATTTTGCAAGACCTCTGTAAAAGCAAAGCTAGAAAACAAATAGTGCAAATTATAATGTCAGTTGATGTAAGAGGCTAATTCTACAAAAGATGTTTTACATGTTGAGTGGAATTAGAAGTTGTAGCCACTCTAATAATTTTTTTTTTTATTTAGATGATAATAACTGTATTCTTGAGTAACAATGAACATATTTTGACGGAAGTTCCAGTTACACCAGAAACAACTTGTCGAGATGTTGTAGAATTTTGTAAAGAGCCAGGAGAGACAGGTTGTCATCTTGCTGAAGTTTGGCGTGGAAATGGTAAGAACTATTGTTTTCGAATGATTGAACCAAAATTGCACTCCTATATGATGTATTATTTTCCTGTGGTATTTGCTCTAATGGAAGATTGTATTCCTGGCAAAGGCTAGATTGTCTGACTCTGCTTATAAGATTTGATCTAAAACATTTCACGCGTCCAATATATTATTTATTTAATAATTGTAATATGTTTTTCAAATTTGTATTGTTGGAGGTATTCTGAACGGAATCAACACTCTTCACAAATAACTTGAATATGTAATTAAAATAATTACAGTAATAAACATTTTGTCAAGCATATCAACAAGGATAGTCTGCCATAAGTCACATACCAGTACACCACATATTTATTTTTGTCAGTTATCAATGAATGACAAAGAATTTATGAATATTTCATACTGCTGTATAAAAAAGGAAATAAACTAGTATTTTGAGTGAGCTTTCTTTAATCACTTTTGGCAAAAATCTCAACCTAATGAAGAAATACCTTACTGCAGTAGTGAATTATTTGTGATGTCATTTAGCTTCTGCATGTATAGTTTTTCGTCTCTCTTAAGTGCATCTTTAATAATAAACTCCACCAACATTCTAGTCATTAATTAATTTTTCCGTAATCCGTCATACTTTCATTCCATCACGTTCTTCTGGTAATTTTGCATGTCTTATGAGTAGTCTCTACCACTCCAACGCAACTCCATGAAAGTGGGAAAATATTTGGAATAAATCACATAATATGTAGATTTCATGTAAAGACCTAAACATTGATTTGAACATCAAAACTTCGAAACCATGAACTGTCAGACTTTTAAATCATAAACTATTAAACTTTTATCATATGATAAAACCTACTGGAGGTACAGTCTTATGTGTGTCTTTGATGCAGTCAAGCGTTTCCGCTCAGAATGTATATTTGAATGCAGTTCCAAAGAATGCACCACCAATTTTACAGTATGGTTAATAAACTTAAAGTTAAAATATGTTGAGATTTAATCACCCGATTAATCTGCTGTTTTCTGAATGTCTGTTAATTTGTGTTCCTCCATTACCACTGTGAAGACATTTGCCTCTCACCCCCCTGCTCTTGTGGTTGGGCTCCTTACACCGAGGTTTCAGATTCTGTTAGTTGCACAGTGCTACTAACCCACCACACCCGCTTGAGGGATATCACTGTGGTGTACAGCTCGTATCAAATTCACACAAAGGAACTAGCGGAAGAGGCCCAACTACGTACTACTCCCTGTCTGTCATAGAACTCACAAAAAGTACGTATGGCCAGAAAAAAAGCAGAAAGCACAGTACACACCTATAGTGTGTATGTGTGTGGTGTGTTATATAGTTGTCAAAAGAGACCTACTTTCAGGAGGAGAACCCTCTCTCACCTGAGGGTGACATGCTTCATTATTGAGTTCCCTCCTCACACCTGGACCTCAAGGACCAAGGTGTGTGCTACAACTCCCTAACGAGGAGGAACTGAGATGTTTTAGAATTGCGGAATATTAGAGGGGCAGTGAGGGGTAGAGTGCAACGAAAAAGTGTGAATAAAACTATCTCCAGGGGCCAAATTCATTTTATTCAGTGGTCTTCTGGGACAGGGTTACAAATGAGAGGACTCAGGGATTTAATCAAATATACCCCTAATGATGGGCCACATGTTTCTACCCATGGTAGACCACAAACTGGGTTCAGGGGCATTCATCAGGACCTGAAAAATGTGTCCCTCTGCTCAGAGAAGGTGATACATCAAGATATACTGGCCACAAAAAGGTCAAACTGGCCAAGATTGCGCTGGGTCGACTGTTTCTCTGAAAAAAAAACAAAAAAACAGTATTGTAATGATGAAAGAACCAAAAAAAAAGCTTCAACATGACATCCTATATTTAGATAATGGTGCATGGTATCAATTAATGCTGTTAATCAGGGTGGTATTCTATTGTGTGTCACAGATAAAGGTGACGAGCAGTGAGTCCACTACTTGAGTCATCTTACCTATAATATAAAAGAAAAACGTCCACTCTCAAGATGACCTCTATGTACAAAACATGATGATTGACACAGTGAACATAGGTCCCAGGTCTGGGCATACCCATCTCACAACGAAGTGGTGGAGGGAATGCTTGAATGAATCTCAGCTTGTGGAGATCGCTCAGAGGCCACATTCCAGCCCATTGTTATGTGCCCACTGTGACACTCTAGACAAAGATTTGCCATTTACAAATCAGTCTTGGTTCTGCACAGTGGGAACAGTCCAGCCTTAAATGCCAAGCCATGTCCCCTCCTGATGGGAACCCAAGCAATCCCAGACCGGTTTGGCCTAATATACATTGACACCAATGCCTTTTTAACTGCAGGTTTTTTTTCACCTATTTCGTTTCTGATAGTGATTTTTGTTTTTATTTGGTATTTATGTACAACATACACATTGTCCCGATGTCCATGTCCCCGTTAAAACTTGTCATCTACTCTGTGGGGGTATTAACTGGTGAATGGCTGATGTAAGGGATTTTGATATTCTGTGGGAAGTTACATTATACTAATTTATACCTGGCAATGAGGTGACTAGATTTATTGGTTGTAGTGGCAATCTGCCATTTCCTTGCTGAAGGCACCCTAATCAATAGCCGTGTGGTGTTTTGCCCTTTAACTGCCCCTATGTTTAGACTCATGACAGAGTGTTCAGGCTATTGCTGATCTCGTGGCTATGTACTAAGGAGAAAAGCATAGAGCTCTCCAGTAACGAAAGTACCCTGTTTGTTGGTGACCATCATGTCAAACCTGTGTGAGTAGATGCTAGTCCTCTTTTTTTTCTCAGTTTCAGTCTGTAGTTTCTCAGCCATCTAGGAATAATCCTATACATGTAAAACTCAACCATATCATGCACATGTTTGCACATTTTGTCACCTTGCTGTACTGGTCTAACTTTTCATAGTTTCAGATTCAGAATAATAGTGCCATTTTGATAACCAGAGTGTGGGTTGTCAAGTCTTATTCTGTGGCTGCTGTCTGTTAGGTGATAAGAAAGAGTCAGGGTGTAATGTTTTTGTTTGGATTGACAAACCAACCCCCTAAAAAAGATTACTTCAGAGGTCCGGGAACAGGGGGAAAAAACAATCAAGACTACAAAAGTTATAACCCTCTAGACCTACATTTCTTTAATTTACGGCTTCTCAAAGCTCAAAGTTAGGGCATAAAGAACATTATTCTCCACACAATAATAATTAGTTATTCTTACAATGTTTTTTTCTTTCCTTTACTTTTTTTCCCCTTTTAATATTTTATCTTCTAAAAAAATACATTTATCTTTTCAATTGTAATCACATTTTACTTAAATATGACTGTCTTCATTATTCAAATAATACATTACATCTGATGTGATTGATTTCAACATCTGTGAGTTCACAACGATTAGATGATATAAATTTAATACAACACTCCCCCACACATACTCGCACCTCTCTCTACTCTGCAATCATGTCCCTTGCAAACAGTACACTCACACTCTACACCCCATAACAACACTGCATGCACAGATGGAGGAATCGAGGTGATAAAATCAACTCTCGATTGCTGTGCTGATATCTGGAGTGTCACACTCTTGCTGGTCCATGTACATTTCGATGGAATCATAAATTGTAAACCATCTTCTTCAGGACCTGTTATTTTATCATTTATAACGGGTGGAAGGAGGGAGTCTGTAATTATAGAGAATAATTAGACTTTTTTTACAGTAGCACTAGGAGATATCTTAAATTTCTCCTGACATATATTTATATATACTAAGCGGATGTGCCACTTAAAAGAGTTTTCATGAAAATTAATCTGCCTAATGTTAGGTTAATAGTGCTCATGCTCAAACGAAAGTAAAAAATAAAAAGTGAAAAGAATTGACGTTGACCAGCAAGAGTGTGACACCCCAGATATCATGCAGTGTTGTTATGTGGTGTAGAGTGTGAGTGTACTGTGGGGGAGTTTTGTATTAAATTTATATCATCTACTCAGTTGTGAACTCACAGGTGTTGAAATCAATCACATCAGATGTACTGTATTATTTGAATAATGAAGACAGTCATATATGAGTAAAATATTGTGATTTTAATTGAAAAGATATATGTATTTTTTTAGAAGATAAAATATTAAAAGGGGGGAAAAAAAGGAAAAAAATTAAATAAAAACTGTAAGAATAACCAATTATTATTGTGTGGAGGATAATGTTCTTTATGTCCTAACTTTGAGCTTTGAGAAGCCGTAAATTAAAGAAATGTAGGTCTAGAGGGTTATAACCTTTGTAGTCTTGGTCGTAATGTTTTTGTTTAACAGGACTTCTTTTTAGCTAGGCGAACTATGACATGTCAACATTGAAATGATCCTATAATTTGCAAAATGTGGCCTCATCAAATGTAGGCAGACACAACTGTGTCCGTAAACAGAAATTTACACAGAATGTTAGTGGGTTACAGCTCACTTATAATTATATAGCAATTATGTCACACCTGTGATTATAACATTTTTAAGCTCTGCGCTTTATGAGTAGGCCACAAGTGTATATTTATAGAGCTTTATTTGAAATGAAATGGCACACAAAAAGTTTATTGAGCATGCCTTGACTATTTAGGTTTGAAAAACAGTGCCCAGAAAGCTTACACAGATGGTTGCTGGATCCATTTTACACTTAAAATTGACATAACTGGTTACTCATTCCAGAACGTCCCATACCTTTTGATCATATGATGTATGAACATCTGCAAAAGTGGGGTCCTCGCAGAGAAGAGGTGAAGTTTTTTCTTCGGCATGAAGAATCGCCCACTGAGAACAACGAACAAGGTAAAAGTCTAAAATAACCATTTCTGTTTTCAAATTATGATGAAAAATAAAATTTCAACACGTATATAACACTTGTACAAAAGCCGTCAATAAAGCTCCTTGTGTTAAATGGGTAGAAGGCTTGATTTAGCTATTCCTCCATACAAGGAGGATCTAATTAATTCCCTAATATGTTGAGGCCACATGTTTTTCTACATTTAGAGGATACCCAACTGTGTATCTGTGTGCATTTGCTACTACTTTGAGGAAAAAAGTAATTACCTTTTCTTTGTTGACTGTTTCTTTTACTTATTTGTAAAGTCCATTTCACCTGAATTTTAATGCTTCCTCGTTAGTTCTTTTTTTTTTTCTTCAATTAGAAGCTCCCATTGCTGAGATAGGCAAACTTAGTTGTCTCCATACAACCATAAATGATGTTTCCTGCCTGCAGGAACTTTTACATTAAAAAATTAATTGTTTCAATGTTGTTTTAAACTCCTCCACTTCCTGTTTGGTTGTTTGATATCACAAGCTTTTTATTTTGTCCAGGTTTCTTCTGTACTGGTAGGGCGAAACACAATGTCTGTGTCAACGAAGTCTATAACTTTGATTAATCAAGTTTACCTGTAAGAAAGCACAAGATTACCGATTTGTCATGCTTCTGCATCGCAGTACTTTTGCAGCATGAATCTTTTCTAGATTCACATGCTGTGAATTATTCCGCCGTCTAGTGGGTGGGTCCAGAATTTTTGCATTCCCTCCCCCCCCCATTTTTTTGTTGTTGTAGGTGGGCGTCTGTATGCCACCATTCTGTGACGTCGACGTGCTTCCTCCGGAATCTCCCACCTTTGGTCGCCATCTTCAGATTCCTTTTTTCTGCTGTTGGATCTGGATCGATACAGAAGGAGCTCCTGAGATTTGCAGAGAAGAATCCACGAAAATAGGGGAAAAACATCTGCAGAATAGCGATACAAGTTTTTTGACATACGGGACTTGGATCCTAGGAGCTGAAGCGCGCCGAAGACGTGAAAACAACAGAACTTGGACAACATACGGAGAATGCGCATGCAGGGGGCTCCCTGGGCGCAGTGATGGACAAGACACAGTTCAAGTTCTGCAAAAATTGTCATCACAAGTACGCACAAAAAGATCGGCATCTGGTCTGCAACCTTTGCCTGCCGCTGGATCACCGAAGTGACAATTGCAACGCATGCTCTGCTTTCACCCTAAAGAATTTGAGTGTAAGAGAGAGGCGGAGAAGAGCCAATTATAACATGCAGGGCCAAGGCCCACCACCATCGCTTCGAGACCTGGGCCTCTCCAGCGAAGTGTAGGACAATGTCGCCGAAGGGCCTGAAGTCAATGAGGACACAGACGTCCCAGTCGTAGATGTCGAGGAGAACACTTCTAAGGAGGTAAGAGAACCATCGCCCTCGACAAAGATAGACCAGTCACGAAAATGTAACTCAAAGTCTTCAAAAGGAGCCTCGGCGTCGAAACACTCTACGGCCGCAGTCGTGTCCAGAGACAAACACTCCGTCGGATCCTTAGACCAGGACTCTGACAGTGAAGACCCTCGAAAAATCGAAGACTTCGAAAGACGGTTACGAAAAAGACACGTAGAAACGAGAGAGGTCAAAACATGTTTCGAGTGTGTCGCCGTCGTCAAGCACGCAAGGAAAGGCTGAGAGTCTCGACACCAAAACTCACGTATCTGAGATGGAGAAGACAAAGAGGCTAGAATTCGAAATGGCAAGTATTTTGCAACACAAAAAAGAATTAGTCAAAAGCTTGAAGCAATTCAAGATACTGCTGACAACTTCTACGGAAGTGGAAAAGGCAGTCAAGGAATTACAGCCTCCAGCAACACCCGAAGCGATCGACGAAGAAGAGGAATTCTTCTTCGAAGACGGAGATGACGAGGAACAGACTTATGTCGGTTTGGCGACCTCGGAGGTTCAAGACTTACAATAGCAGGATCTCAACGCCGAATGACCAGAGGAGGCGGTGGATACATATCCATTGAGGCCTTCACCACCAGATGACATTCGGATGTACAACCAAGTCATAAAAAGGGGTGGCAGACACTTATGGTGTACAACTGTAAGAAGAGAAACCCCAATCATGTTTTCTAATAGAGACTTTGCTGCCTACTCAGTCAAGGAACCAATTTCTTTCCATGCTGCCAAGTGTATTAGATCAAGGGAAAGAAGCATTTAAGGAGCCTGCCACATGCAAGACTGTTACACCAAGAGGAGAGAAATACAAACATTCCTCAAAGGACCCTATGTTCATCAAGGGGTCAGTGCCAGCTGACTCAAATAAAACATCCACTGCTAGGAAAAGAGCTAATGTACCAACCAATGTTGGCCCACCACCAGACAAAGAGAGCAAGAGGATGGGCCTAATGGGAAGAAAGGTCGAGAGGAGTGCGGCAAATCAGTTGCATAGCGAATTCAAATGCATTGATAAACAGGTATGCATATCAACATTGGGAAGAGGTAGAAGAACTACTAAAGCACCTGCCAGAACAGTTCCAAAAAAGGGCAAACCACTTAGTGGAAGAAGGGAAAAATATGGCGAACACATGTTTAAAATCAGCCCTAGATGCTGCAGAGACATCTAGCAGACAGATAATGATCGGCATCACCGAAAGAAGGCACGCATGGTTGCGAATCTCCGGTTTCAAGCCAGAAGTATAAAACAACATACTAAACTCACCAATCAATGGTGAACAACTGTTTGGAAGCGGCATAAACGACAAGCTAAACCAATTAAAAAAGGACAATAAAACTGCAAAGTCTATGGGCGCACTATAATTCCAAAGCTTACGTAGAGGCACTGCCTCAAGGAGACCAGCGGGTAGAGGTAACCATCAACCTACAACCTCGCATCAAAGTTATCAAAAATCTTACCAAGGAGTAAGCCAGGGACAACAGCAAGGGCAGCAGCAGAATTGGCAATACCAGCAGGGTAGACAATCCTTTTGAGGGCGCCTCCAGGGAAGTGGTTAGCCACAACAAGGAGGACCGCAAACCACAACAAAGTGACTGCAATCCAAAGTTTGTGCACACTACAAGGAAATCACGGAGTGTACTCCCAAAGAGGCAATCAATAGAAAGACAACATCCTATAAACAAACAGTTCCTCCAGCATGCTACACCAGTAGGAGGCAGGTTAAGATACTTCCTCCAAAAAAATGGAGCGAGATCACTTCAGACAAATGGATATTAAACATAATAAGGTACAGTTACTGCATAGAGCTAACCAAGCAACCGCCAAACAAAAAACCAAACAAGAAGATACATTCAAAAAGAGAATTATCTCAATTACTCTAAGAGGTGCAAGAACTTCTAGCCAAAGAGGCTATAGAACAGGTCCATACAAGGAAAGGAACAGCGGAATTAACCCCACATTCTTCCTAATTCCAAAAGTAGACGGAACATTGCGTCCAATACTAGACCTAAGGTTTCACAACAAATTCATAAAGACTCAAAGATTCAAAATAACAACTCTGCAAGAGTTGATACCTCAGTTGCAAAAAGGAGACTATAATGCAACCATAGACTTAGAAGATGCATACTTGCACACTCCCATGAACAAAAGACACAAAGATCTATTAAGATTTGTTGTCAACAAAATACACTACCAATTCAGAGTGCTAGCATTCGGACTAAAGTCAGCACCAAGAGGCTTCACAAAGTCCCTAGCTGCAGTAGCCGCTCATCTGAGAAGACAAGGAATTCATGTATACCTGTACCTAGACGAATGGTTAATACGAGCAAGCTCTTACAGTCACTGTAAACACCACACACAACAAGTGATAGAGACACTAGTCCAACTCGTATTTTCAATACATTGGGACAAATCGTTGCCAGAGCCAGAACAAGAGAAGGTGTTTTTAGGGGCAGAATTCAATACGATTTTAGGGAAGGTGTTCCCAAGTAAAAAGAGAACATTAGCACTGCTAAAGGAGACACAACTATACCACAGGGGGCAAGCTCTGACAGTGGGGAAACTACAAGGAATGATGGCTTCATGCATTCATTTAATCCCCAGCATACGATTACACATGAGACCGTTCCAAGAATGGCTTCAAGAGCAATGGTCACAATCAACAGCGAGTTGGGAACATCTAGTGGTTGTCCTGCAGACAGTTCATCAGGAGAAGGCATGGTGTAACAAAACAAACATAGCACAAGGTAGACCTTTCACATAACCAACTCCAACAGTGACCATAACAACAGATGCTTCCCATATAGGATGGGAAGTGCACATGGAAACCTCAAAGTAAGGGGTTATGGACACAACAGGATGCAGTAAAGCACATCAATTTCATGGAGTTAAAGACAGTACCTAGCCTTAAAAGCCTTTCAGAAAGAGCTGTATGGAAAGAAAGTGTTAATACAAACAGACAACACAACGACCATGTTTTACATAAACAAGCAAGGAGGGACACAGTCTTTAGCACTCTAAACTCTAGCTCAACAACTTTGGAGATGGGCAATCCCAAAGAGCAAAGACATATTAGCAATACACCTGCCAGGAAAGGACAATGTAGAAGCAGACAAACTGAGCAGACAAACATCATCATCATCCCACGAGTGGGAATTGAAACAATCGGAACTCCACAAGATTTTCAAGAAATGGGGAACTCCGCAAATCCACCTATTTGCAACTCCCCACAATGCAAAATGCCAACGCTTCTCATCCAGGCAACCTTGCAAACAGTATCTAGTGAATGCGCTATGGATAGACTGGTCAGGGATATTTGCTTATGCTCTTTCTCCAATACCACGTCTTCACAGGGTGATAAACAAATGCAAGATCAGCCACATGACAATGATTCTCTTTGCACCACAGTGGGCCAGACAGACTTAGTTCTCTGAGATAGTGGAGATAACTTAAGGAACAGTGCACAAAATTCTCAAAAGGCAAGACCTATTAAAATGCAAAACGGAAATGTACTTCACCCAGAACCCAAAAGCCTAAGTCTGGCAGCATGGCTCATGAGGACTTAGAATTTGCACACCTGAAACCACCAGAAAGCACAATGGCAGTGCTAAGAGGATCTAGAAAAACAACAACAAGAAAATGTTACACAGCGAAATGGAGAAGATACTCTCAATGGTGCCTTAAAAGACATGTTTAAAAAAAGATCCCACAAGGGAAACAACAGTTCTTTAGTACTTAACACATTTACTACAAAGTAAACTAAGCTACACATCATTAAAAGTACACTTAGCAGCAAATGAAATGTATACAAGAGGCGAAACAAGGAAAAGATTTTTCACTTCTCATGTAGTCAAAAGGTTCCTGGAAGGAGCAAAAAGGATAGCACCTCCAAAGATGGTGCCAGCACCCACATGGAACCTAAATATAGTGCTCGCCCAGCTGATGAAAGCACCATTCGAACCACTACACAAAGCAACGCCACAAATGCTCACGCTAAAAACTGCATTTTTAGTAGCAATTACATCTCTATGTAGGGTTAGTGAATTGCAAGCAATAATACAACAGGAACCCTACTTCCAAATACATAATGACAGGATTGGCATGAAAACGGATCCACACTTTATGCAAAAGGTGGTATCTTAATTCCACATAAACCAAACTATACAAATACCAAGTTTCTTTCAAAAACCAAAGACACAAGCAGAGAAAGCATTGCACACACTGAAAAAACCAAAGAATGCAGGAAAACAAAGCAATTCTTTGTATCTTTTGCTAACAGTTTTCTAGGGCGACCAGTAACCAAAAACACCATTGCAAGATGGATTGCACAAGCCATACAGTTATGCCTCAAACAAGCAGGAAAAACATTGCAAGGAGCCCCACGGGCTCACTCAACAATGAAGAAAGGAGCATCAGTAGCATTTCTAGCAAATACTCCAATTCAAGACATTTGTCTAGCAGCAACATGGTCTTCAGTGCACATGTTCACAAAACATTACTGTGTGGGCATTCAAATGAATAAAGAAGCGCAAGTAGGACAAAATGACTTTCAACATATATTCAACAAACCAGTGCTCATCTTCCACCCCGCCACCACAAGACTAGCAAACCGCTTCAAAGTCTATGCACAGCATGTGAATCCAGAAAAGATTCCAGCTGCAAAACGTATAGTTTCTTACCTGTAGATGTAGTTTTGCAGCTTGAAGATTTTTCTGGATTCACTAGCGAACCCACCCTCCTCCGCCAGAAAGATGAGACGGCAGAGTGAAAAAAGAAAATCTGAAGTTGGTGACCAAAGGTGGGAGCTTCATCAACGTCACAGGAGGACACCAAATGGTGGTATGTCGACGCCCCCTAAGAACAAAAGAAAAAAAGGGGGGGGGGGGGGAATACAATAATTCTGGACCCAAGCACTAGATGGTAGAATAATGCGCTCAGCATGGGAATCCAGAAAATTCTTCAAGCTACAAAACTACACCGACCGGTAAGAAACTATACGTTATCTAATAAGGATGCATCAAGCTGCTTCAATATTCTGTTAAAAATGTGTGCATCAAGCTTTGCTACAACAGGTGATTTTAATAAGCTAAGCCAAACGTCACTGACTTTTATAATTCATTATCCTAGAATTCGAATAATGTATTTGTCATCTAATGTCCATTCTGAGAGCCCATACGTCTTCTTTCAGAAGGCGAATTCTGTGTTAAACTCCTGAACCACGATGTTACCACAATTGTTGTAATCTTGATGTGGCCATTAACTCCTGTTATCAGGATTTTAGGGAGTGCTCATAAGGAGGGCCAAATAGGGATTGTGAATCTCGTAATGAAAATTGATAGATAGAGCTCTGCACATATCCAGGGAATTAATATCTAAAGTCTCTGGAGCAAATTGTTTTAGAAACCGCATTAGCACAATACCTTGTTGCAAATAAAATGGGGCGGGAATTGGATAGGGGTGAAACTTTTACTCTCTTCTAGAAAAATGACAAATGCCATAAGTGTTCTTAGCTTATCAGTCAATCTGGTAAATATATGGCTGCTAAATTAAAGTCCTTTGCTGCCAAAAAGTGAAGGGGAGGTTCCACAATGGTATCAGGAAATGTAAATGCCTGTCCCATGCTGAAAGTTCTTTATAAATTCTTAAAGTTCTTTATGAATCTAGTAGCCAAAGGAGCTAGCTGAGAAAACTTTGAATGCCTTGATTGCTACCATCTTGCTTCATGAGGGTAAGACCAACAATTGGTACTGAGATCCATCCCCAAAAAATGTGTGGATGTCGAATGGATCTCAAGACTTTGGGTGCAGATGTCTTTCAGTATGCTAGTCTGTGGAAAACGTCAAGTTCAAGTACTAAGTATGTAACTTCAAAGTAGACATCATAATTACTAAATTTCAATTGCTATCTCCCTCGAACAGCCTCTCCTTTGCTACACTACCCTCTCAAGCTGCCAGGCAAAGGCCCTGGAGAGCTAACATTGAGAAACAACACTGTAACGTTTGGTGATGGAGGACTTTGACCTAATGAAGGTGCACCTGCATATTGCATCAGTAAAGGCAACCAAGGTTAGCAACGCTCGCGTTGAACTCTCAACCTGGCTTTGCCACAAGGTCATCACTGATTGTTGCATCAAGGTTGAAGAAAAAAAGGTGTTTATAAGTATATAGGTTATCTCTTGGCCAACGGAAGGACAGGGCATCTACCTTCCATACTTATCGTACTGTGTCTCATGTCAAAATAGCAAGAACAGAAGATTTACTTCATTGGAAATAGGCCCAGCTATTGGCAGCCTAAAATGATAACCAGTCAGTCTAGACTGGTCCTTGCAGGTACAAACAGTTGACTGTACACCAATACATTATTCATTGTGACTGCTAAAGTTATACAACAAACGTTCTCCAAGAAAGTCTCCCCAGCGTTTGAGATTTATAATATTAAGGCTCTGGGGGCAGCCCTTTACGGTGCAGAGATTTGGGGCAACGCTAATTGTAGCATCCTTTCAAACTCTGAGAATAGGTTTAGTAGGCATCTATTTGCGCTCCCAAAGAGCACAGCGCTGGTCCCTTTCCATCTAGATCTGGCACTCATGAAAATTTCCAGGAAAGTAGAGCTTTGATTCCTATTCTATTTGCGCAGGATATGCACATCATCCTGTTAGTGGCTTATAGAGATTCTCTCAAACATATACTAGCCCAAACAGGCATCCAGTGGATACCTTGGCTTATGCAAAATGGGTCCTTGTTTAGAAAGTTGGGCCTGGGAAGCTTCTGGGCTGTACCAGAGGCCCTCACGCCTGGTTCCAAAACACCACTGAAACTGGCCTATTGGCAGATGGTACAACAGGAGGTTATAGGCAGTAGTAGAGGTACTTTGACCTTGGATTTTCTGGAGTTTAAGCTGTTTCCTAGCTATGAGTACACAATCGACTAGCTTACCCCTACTCTGGCTTGGGCACTGTGTCTACACTTTAGATATTAGCCCCTACCCATTATAACCTTTCGTGCCAAGTGGGCAAATGCAATCCATCAGAGAACAGAGGGCCCGGCATTCAAGGAGCCTCTTGAAGATTTGTCCTACTTTTTATTTGTTTTGTCCTTCTTATAATGTTCAGAGGAGAAAAGGACTACTAACCTTGAGCAGACCTCTGGTTGTTGGGAGTTACCTGGTTGCTACCAGGATCCTAAGATCTGACACCTCTAGGTTGTGGTATTCATGGTAACAACATACCTCCAGGCAGTCTGGATATAGAGGGCAAAGTGCATCTGTGCTAAAAAAAAAGCTAGAAACCACTAAGAGAGGGGGGGCTTGGAGTTCTTCAGTTGTGCAAGGAAAACCTAGCCGAGGGGATTGATTGTAGTGGGTAGGCATGTGAAATTAATTCAATAATTCTAAATGCTCCTTCTGAAGGAATGTCCTAAACAGCAGAATGTTATCTTTTTAACCAAACCCATCATGTATTGTATACTTTCAGTTTTAGGTACTTCGTCTACGTTCTAAGCTGTCTCAAACACTGTTTTATCGCAAAATCTTCTATGAATTTTAATCTTACCGTTTTTGTGTGAGAGATTAGATGTATTGCACTATGCACTTTATTCTTCTGTGATGGCCAGTGGATTTGAGTCTCCTCCTACAGGTCCTATATTGGTATGCCGGATGGCATAAGGGACCCACCAGGAGCCATTTTAGGGCTTTTTCTTGAGGTTTTTGCCTTTCTGGCACCTTGTTTTAATATATAGTTATTCTATTGAGGTCACTGTATTGGATCCATCAGACTGTTTGTGTAAAAGTCGCAATTTGAATTTATACCAGTTCAATCAATTGCATTGTAGCAAACTGAGTTTTGTAATTAATTTTGTTTTAATGAAAGTTTTGTATTTGTGTGCTGTTATGGTTCTTTGAACCAAAATAAAATTGTTTGATGAAGATAACAAATTGATATAATACCCTTGGATGAATGTTTAAGTGAACGGGAGGAGGGAAATATTTGACTCAAGTTAACCACATGCAAATTATCCATGTGGGTGGGTGGGTGTGGGGGGGGAAGACGACTCAGGCTCACAACTTAAAATAAGTTCAATAGCAGCAATAAAAGATTGTACAGTCAAATACTTGATTTTATGAAAAAAGGAGTATTTATATATGAACACATAGTAAAATACAGCATACACAAATAATAAAAACAGTCATCCTGAGGAGTACCCTAGTGTTAGATAGGAAGGTCTCGGAGTACCACTTCCCTCTGTAACTTGGCAGTGATTATTCCCCATTCACGATAGGCTACATTTAGGTTAGGCCCCACTAGAGGTCCGAGTCTTAGGAGTCATACCAACACTTTCAAAGTCAAAAGTGTTCTTGCGCCCTGTGATCAGTTTTACATTGTCTGCCGGTGGTGAGTAGCACTTTCAGCTTTGCATGGGCAGCAGCTGGTTATCTATGGTGCTTGCTCAGTTGACGCAGTAGGTTCCTCTTATACATCTCACAGGTAGGTGGAAGATTGTTCGGGTTCCAGTGCTTCAGTCGGGGTTCAGGCGCTCACAGGCCGCCATAACTGCCTTCCCTCTCGGCATTAGCAAAGCCATGTGACGACTCTTGCCCTTCTCAACCGCCCCCCTTGTTACATACTGGGTTGCCAACGTACTTCACTCATGGGCTATGGTCTGATCGGCATTGGAGCAATGCACTCTTCACTGCGGAGCCCTCTGGCATGTGGGGTTGCCAACCTGAGTCTGCAAATGGGCGATGGCCTGAACTGTGGAGCAGCATCTGCTTTCTCACACCTCACTACTTTCCTTTGCCTCACAGGGCACACTGGTCTTGGCAGGCAGATAGGTATTGGTGCTCCAGGGCAGGTGGTTTGGGATTTTTCTGGGTGATGCCCCCTCACCCAGCTGGGAGACTGGCAGACCTTAGCCCCAGCACATATATTTACACCAATTGATTATTCGTTGTACATTGTCAATTACTTCAGTTGACATCATAATTCATCTCCTATTATAAATATAGAATCAATTTATAACAGTTCATACATACAAATTAATTGTAGTTCCAATTTCTTACAATTCTGATACATTTACCCTACCCCGAACAGCCAATTTGATATTGGGAGCCAAAGTTTCCTCCCCCATCTTTTAGCCTTATGGCCCTTACATACGTAAAGTGCTTGTTCCAATTTATAAATGGTGGTTAAGCAGGCCAGCCACTCTTGGAACCCAGGGGGCTCAGAGTCTTTCCATCTAGTTGCTATTATTAGCCTATTGACCATTGTTGAAATAAATACGATGCCGGTCTGGCCTTGGTTCAACCCTATGTCATTGTAGTGACCCACCATCATAAGCGAGGGACTTAAGCGGACACCTCTTCGTAATATCTTCTCCCAAAATGTTTCCAATTCCCTTTTTAACGGATCTAGCTTGAAGCAGTGGTAAAACACGTGTATCGCCTCTGCCGGTCTGATCCCGCACCTGGTGCATTTATCATCTTCCCTTTTCCCCCAGCTGAATAATTTGAGACGGGTAAAGTATAAGTTAAAAACCGTCTTGAAATGTTGCGCCTTTAGGTTAGCTGATAGAAGCGTTCTTTTGTCCTGCTCAAGTGACATATCAATATCCTCATTCTCTAATCTGTGGGCCTATTTCATCTCCTTTTTCCCCATGTCATTGTGGGCTTCCTCCATCATAATGCCATATAAGTTTTTATTTTACAAACAGATCCCCCAGGGTCTCAAGCAGTAGAATCTTTGCCATTGAGCTCACCTGTCTACGTTTGCCAAAAAATCCCTTAATTTGAAGATATTTAAAATAATGCCTGTCAGGGATTTCATACTCTTTCTGCAAGTCTGGGAAAGGAGATAATTGATCTGTTGCCTGAATATCTCCCACTGTACTCAAGCCAAGCTGTCCCCATTGTTTCCCTATTGCATCATAGACAAGTATTGGCATAGCCAATAGGTCTTGCCTTTGGGGCCCTATAAGTGTTTAGCCAGAGCTATTGACTTTGCCAATGTCTTTAAGCTGTGCTGTAGAGAAGTGTGGCCATACAACTAGGCCTAAAGGCAAAGTGGCCTAATTGAAAAACGGCAATTAAATTTTAAAATAAAGTTGAATATTTAGCCAGGCTAGTGGTAGCACAGTTCCAAACCCCGACAAGCGGCCTAAAGAGAAAAAAAATCCTGGCTTATCTGGCCACATTCCATTATGTCTGGCTAAATAAACATCCACAAACATTGGGAACAATTGTCTGGTTTGCTGAGCTGAGCACTAGGTGGCGATATTTGTGTAGATCTACAGGCTAGGAGTTCGAATTCCAGAAAGAACAGTATCTGCCTAGCGAGAACCGGACAGCCCGCATCAAAAGGAGATTAATAATAGTAATACCTATTTACAGGGTTAAAATAGCCAAGGTGCAGGATGAAGCAATCTATAAAACAAAGCTATTAATATTATGAGGAGTGTCGAGAAGCCTAAACAACATAGGGGGAATTTCATGCGGATTTTAGAATGAGCTAAAAAAAATATATATTTATTCACAACTCGTTGCCAGGTTCATCAAAATATTTATTGGCCTGAAATATGCTCTGTGTGGTTTCATCCCGTTTATGCATGGAGGTGTCTCTGGAGGATAAAATAAATGCTCGTTACACTGTAAACCTGCTGCAGTGAATTAATTCAAGTTTCAAAAGTTAATCCGCCCCTCTTGGAAAAGCTAGCAAATCCCCCCTGGTGGTAGCGTCCACTTCCCCCTGTCCGCATGAGAACGCCACAACGCTGTGGCCTCCACAGAGGGTGTTCCATACACGCAACCACTTTCTGTAGTGCTTTGTCCACTTGTAACGGAATCTGGAGAAGGCCCGTGGGAAATGTCAACAGAGGAAAGAAAGCAAACTCAACCTGGGGGGCCGGGTTCAGCCTGGAGTGCCACTTCCGGGAAGGGCAATGTCCTTCTGGGAAAATGGGGTGCTTTGTTTGTGCAGAACAAACCGCTCTTCTTAAAGAGGCGATTAATCCCGTCAAAGGCAATTGCCACAAAATTAGCTAATTGAATTAATGAACATGAAAGAAACCCCCACAGCTTATCGGCACAATGCCGGCGCTGTCTGGATGCCACAGTGAAAGCCGGGCGCTAGGCCAAATGCCATCCCACATGCAAGGAAGATGCGCAAAAAAGTGCCGCAGGCCTAGAAGTGTCCTGAAGAGCTGCTAAGAAAGAAATTTCAAGCATGAAAATCAGGTTGCTGTCACCACAGTTGGGCAACGGAAACTGCAGTAAATTTACCACTTACTACAAATGACTGAAAAGAACGATGTCTGTTTTTGCATTGTCTCTTCAACGTCTTTTGCGCCCAATAGAGCAATTTCTTGTTACCCTGCAGCAATTTTAAAGGTTTCTGTGCTGTGACAGGCTGATTAGTCGGGATTAGTGTCTTCTGGCGGTACCAGGCAGCTATCTATTAGAGGTCATTCAAGCTAGCAGCCTTCGATAGAGGGTTGGAGAAGAAGGATAACCAAACAAGCACGTCACACAGAGCATGCACAAAGCATGCCCCGGGTCGAAACAAAGAAAACGCAGCACTTGACCCAATCATTCTTTGAAACACTGGAGAATGTAAAAGTAGTGAAAAGAAAACGCTTAAGTAAACATGTCCCAACTACAACCTGGCCTCGGATGTGTTTATTTTCGGTCCGAGTTTCGCACCGTGTGTAGTAGATGTGACACGTCAAACAATACTGTACTATGAAAACACACTGCAAGGGGGAAACAAGCATTGGCCGTATAAGTGAATCGAAGCAATATAAATAAATAAACATTGGAACATCAAGTACAGTTTAAAAATGCGGTGTAAGCAATGAAAACAAGTGACGGGCTGCTGGTGGCAAGCGTGAAATCCGCCATCCGTCCACTCCTGCAGCTTCAGTATGCCACGTGCGCACACACGCATCCACTCGTCACCGCCTGCCTCAAACTTAAAATAAACCAGCATTGGTCGTGCGCGCGCGATGTCAAAAGTGAAAGCAGGCTGGCGAGTGGTGTGCGACGAAATCGAGGAAGACCGAGCAAGATACAGAGGAAAGATGGAAAAAAAGGACGCGAGTGGTGCGCGCGCGAAGGCAAAAGTGAAAGCAGGCTGGCGAGTGGTGTGCGATGTGCGCTCACCATGACGAGAGAGGAAAGCCAGATGGCGCCTCTGCTCGTGATTGTGCGTGTAACCGCATGCTCTATGCCAGCCAAAAAGCTGTGGTCGGGCTTTTAAAAGCCCACTAACCAAATGTCTCGCCAGGGCAGCGCATGCGCTGGCTCAGGCGAGACCTAAAAACCAGGTGAAAAAAAGGATGATCGCCAAATAGGTGTATACCCTGTATATTTTTCAATGCTGATATATTTTCGAATTTTTCCCCACGTTTTCCAGGCATTCGTAATGATTTTGAATCATACCTTCTTAAAATAACTAGGTTCAAGCTGACAAAGCAACAGCACCCTTGCCTCCCTCCCCAAGTGCCAACTCATAAATTGTTGGGAGATCTTCGGCCCCTACAGCTCTCTCTCTACCATCATTTTCAAAGAGATGTATATTCATATATTAGCCTCCAGTCCTGGTCACAAGTAGAAGTCTTGCAGAGATTCTCCTCCTCGACCTGCATCCCGACTGGCTGCTTGATAGTTGACCATTTGGGGGCCTAGAGTTCCATTTCCAGACACAAAATGTGATTTAGTGTCTTAGTCTTTTGTGTTGGTGGTTTGTTTCCTTTTGCAGTGCTCACTTCTCAGACTGCTTTCTGGAGGAAGGGCAGGACAGTCAAAGCAGGAGCGACTCCAAATCTGATAGCCCCACAACATAAGCCATTGGTGTAATTGGAGTTTCACACCTGGATGTCAGCCACAGTGATATGTGCATCAAAGTTTTATCAAAGGGCCCTAGTCTTACTCCTTATCTATTCTGTATAATTCTGTTATCAACCCAAACTTCCTAAGATGTGTCAAGACTCCTTTTCATTAACCTCTCTCAGAATCAAAGAGCACCCATCGAAGTGTACTGACGAGATTGGCTCTTCCTTCCTTCAGTGTGTGTCCCACCCAGGTCTTCGGAATGCAGCAATCCACAAACCTGTCTGAAGGAGCATGGGGAGGCATAGGATTCACCACCTTCAGCCCCGGGTCTGCCAAAATGGAACCCTGTGTCTTTCATTTACTGTACCACTTACAGACATACATACACCCAGCACACATATGCAACCATATGTGCTCTGCATAGTGCTGCATACTAATTTCAGTAAGCTGTGGGTGAGTTAAGCACACAGCAGCTGAACTTTACGTGAGTGGGCCTGTAGTGTCACTCCAGGGACACAGGTAAAAAGCCTTGGTTTCTCCTACTGATCACTACAAAGTAAGTTGCCAACACCGCGCCTGTGCTGCTTAATGCCTGGTAAAGGCAGTAGCCCTTCACCACCCTGAGGGTAGTGCTTTGGATGCCTTTCCTATTCCAGCAAGACCTCAGTCTGTGAGACCAGCCTCTGTCATAGTGCAAAACACTTTATCCATGTTCGCCCAGGACTTAAAAAAAAAACCAACACACCAGGGTTTCAGACATTGTTGCAGCTGGGGCACTCAGGGCTGAAATAACGTCTATCACCATGCAAGGGAATTTGTCCGTCCCATTACAGAGGGTTCTAAATGCAGTCTGGGCCAAAGGGCCTCACTAATGCTTGCTCTTATGTGACCCTGAGTCAAAGCCCACCTATTGCTGATGGCTATTGACTTTTAAATGGTACCTTCAGCTGGTGCTGGTAGTGTGTAGTTCTTTCAGTAGGCATAAATCCTTAGCCCAATGAACACCAGACATTTTGTCGGATGTGCATAAGACTTTGGGGGTCTTTTAGAAGCTGGTAGGGCAGGTGCACCAATGTAAATCGGCAATGCACCACCCCCACCCTACTTGTTGTTTCCTAGTATCATCGAAAGGTGGGGAAACTTCTGTGTTTCTCTTGATAGAGCCTCAGCCAGCTCTGCCATTGGAAACCCCTGGCCTTGAGGCCTGTATTGTCACTGGGCTTGGTCATAGTGACAGTTGTCCTGGCCTATTTAGGGTGGGCAGACTGCTCGTAGAGCTCCTTACATAGGGACTGACATGCAAGTCATTGCAGTCCTGTACAGAGACATGTCTTGGTGGGACCCATGCAGTAGAAGAAATCTCCTTGTGCTTCAGAGCAGTTAATTCATTTTTTCAGAAAGAAACTCTGCTGGGGCAGTTTGTTTCTAAAAAAGCTACATCTTGGCTAATCGGGTGCATCAAACATGGCACAGGTGCAGCAAAGTTAGAAGCTGTTACTGCAGTCTTTGCATTGGCAGTTGCAGGTGGGCTCTGATCTCTAAATTGGATGGGCAGTTTGCCATCAGTGAAGCGGATGCCATGAGAGATCCAAAACATTCAAGATCAGTACAACTATCAATATTTATCAAAGTGCAAACAAAAGGTACTGGAAAGATCCCACTGTACCATATGCACATGAACAAATCTACAGTTAAAATTGCTATACCTTACCCATCGTGGATTCAACACTTGTATGTCGGGTGGAAATAAACTTCCAAGACCGTCCAAGGTGGGATAATTCTCGCCTCAGTGTTCTTAATAGAATTGAAACTTTCCTTCATTGTAGCTAGGACATTTTCTATTCTATGTCTGGACTGGAGGCTCAGACTATGCTTCTTTAAAGCTTACTTACCAGCACTTAAGCCATATGTATGATGGGCTTAAAATAAAACTTCTTAAAAGTAGAGTGGAATGATAAATCTGTCACCTTCAGAATGTCTTTCAAACTTTTGCCTTATAGAAAACCTAAGAGCTACAAAAATGAAGGTATTGATGACTGCTTTAGTCATCAACCATCGGACCTTTTTGTCTACCATTCAGGAATAGGCCTGGTGAAAAGTTATTTTCAATGCAGTCAACAACTGACTGCCACCAGCCAGTCCGAAATCTGCGTTTGATGTTTCGTAAGCTCCGACAAACTGCAATACGCTCATTTTTGGATGGTCTAGGAAGGTTGGATAGTGCACCGTTGTTATACTGGTCTTTGTTTTGCATGCCACCTTAAAGGTAACCCATTATGGGGTCAAAAACCCTCATATTGGAAACACGCTTACATGAAACCAAACATAACAGCATAGCTTGCTTCTGTAAGTTCCTTCCGTGAAAGATGGATATTGTCCTGCCAGGATTTAAAAAGGTGCAATACCAAATTGACATCCCACAGTTGAGAGTATCTGCATTGAGGGGGTTTAGTAATCCTAACACCTCTTAATAATTGGCACATCACTGGATGTTCCCCTCCGGGAGACCATGCCATGTTTCATTTCCTACGGAAATCGCTGACCGGACGAGTTGACCAGCTGGCAGAGGATGCTCCAGCAAGAAATTCAAAATGTGGACTATATATATGTTCTAACAGGGATTCAAATCTTGTCGCATACAACAAAGGTTCCATCTGCATCAAGCTGACTATACTGCTTAGAAGTGGAATCTGGGCATGCTCGTCTGATGAAGATTGCAGCACGTCTCAAAACGTTTGGAAAGCTCCAGCATCTTCTGAAATCATCCGTGCCATCAGATGGAGCGACCTATCCAGAATCAACGGATGCAGGTTGCCCATTGGGTCTCGCAGCATGTATTGCCTCTGATAAAAAAGAATGAGGAATCCATAGAAAGTTCCAGAAGAACTGGAAACCACCCTTGTGACCTCCAAACCGGAGTTACCAGGATCACCAGCACCTGCTGGCAACTGACTTGAGCCATCAGCCTGGTGATCATAGACAATGGGGGGAAACGCTTAGCCCTGTATCCAACTCCAGTCAGTCTTGTAGGAATGCATCAGTTGCCGAAGCCAGTGGGATCCGGTCTCAAACTGAAGCACTGTGGTAGATGGTGGTCTAGACGAGACGCAAACATGATGAGGCCTGAATCAACGATAGAGGTACTCTGAAGTATAGCTATTATTTGAAAGCTAACGCAGAACTATTTTACTTCTATTTTGTCCTATGGACAGAGTTTGACTACAAGGCTACCCCATCGTGACCCCGAGACACTTGTATTCCCCTATGATTGGGTAAGGATGATTGAGAGTATATGTGTGGGAAAACGAGGCACGATTGACATTTAAACTAACTCTGTAAAATGAGTGTGTTGATGAATTTGAGTCAACAGTGGCATGTAGTGATTTTCTGATGTCCCGAATAACAACCCTTTGCATACGTGAGACCACTGGTTTGATACATACGCATTGCGACACAGGTTGTTTGTGTTTTAATGAGTGTGGTGAAACTTGAAGAGGCAAACTTCACTTCTAAGTACATGTTGCACGCTATGATAATTAATATGCACACTGCCAAATGGGCAAAAATGGGAAAAATGGTTTCAATAAGGCTCTGCTGTTTGTGGTCACAAAAATACACAGACTATGCATGTAAAGGACATGTGCACCCATGCATGATGTATATAGGTGCACTTTAAAATTGTTATTGTGATGCAATGTGATTTTTGTCCTTTTCTTTCTTTTTTTTTTTTTTCCTTACAGGCGGAATTTTTCGTTAATTGAAGAAGGGAGATAAGTATTCTCCCTATTGTGATTGTTTTTACTGTCACTTTTGTCACGAATGTTGCAGCTATCTGCACCTTCAAAACTAATATATAGGTCAGCATAATTTGTCTATTGATCTGAACGAGGGAGGGAATTTCATTGTGCCCTGACTTTGGGCTAAAACATGTTGCCAATCTTTTAGGGTCTTAGGACCATAACCTCCAAAAAAGACCAGTTTTTATTTAACATCCACTACACCCCCATTAATAAAGGGATACCTGGGGTGCAGTAGGAATTTTATCTATAAGTCCTCCTGGCCTACATCTCCTAAGAGCTCCCTTCAATACGGTGGAGCCCACCCTGACCTTTAGGAGTCAGGGTGAACCCGATGATGAAGCATGACACCAATAGGGTGTGTGAGGGTTAAATAACAAAAGGAATTTTCATCTGTAGTCTATGGACTACAGATTTGTTTGAGCCCAGATAAAGTATGTTTTCATAGTCAAGCCTAGATGTAATTAGGGCATTGACTACGGTTTTTCTGGTAGATTCCGGTAGCATCCAACAGATTTTCCTTAACCATTTGAGAATGGTGAAGCAAGTCACTGCGACTTTGACTGATTGGGGGTACACTTTGAGTGAGTCATCGATCGTGATACCCCGATTTCGAACTTGGGGAGAAGGGGACGGAAGATCACCCATTTCACAAGGCCAATGTTGGGGGTTCCAGAGATCTTTGTTTTTTCCTAACTCCAATATCTCTCCATTTAGCTTAAGAAAATGTTGCTGCATCCAAGATGCTATTTTGTTCAAGCCAATTTTGAGAATACAAGGAGCATTTGTATTGTGTGAGGAATGGGAGAAAATGATTTGAGAATCATCGGCGTAAGAGAAAAGGGATAACCCTGATTTCTCTGCTACCTCAGCCAGTGGTCTTACATAAAGATTGAATAACAAGGGGCTGAGGATGGATCCCTGTGGCACCCCATGGGCAAAAGAGTGGACTTCAGAGCAGGCTGTTTGTGAGAAAACTTGGAAAATGCGATTTGAAAGGAAAGTAATAAGCCAGTTTAAGGCGGGTCCGCCGATACCCTGTGATTTAAGTGTATTTATTAGCACAGCATGAGACACCGTATGTATCGAAAGCGGCGCTCAGATCTAGTAAAATGAGCGCAACGGTGTCCTCATTGTTCAGATGGTGACGTATGCTTTCAGTGACCCCAAGTAAGGTGGTTTTGGTGAAAACCACGCTCTGAAGCCTGACTGAGAGGGATGAAGAAGTCCGTGTGTTGTCACAAGCTGAGTTAAGTGAGAGTGGATATGTCTTTCCAGAATCTTTGAAAAGACAGGAAGTAGAGATATAGGGCGGTAATTACAGGACACATCAGGGTCAGCATTTGCCTTTTTAAGAAGGCGATGGATCATAGCATGTTTCCATGTTGATGGAATGATGGCTTCCTGCAGTGAGGCATTAAGGAGATCCGTTATCACAGATAGTGAAGAAGAGCTCAACTGCTTTAATACTGAAACAGGTAGTGGATCATTTGGAGATCCAGATTTAATGTTGTTTAAGAGTTTAGTTAAGCTTTCTGTAGTAAGTAGAGGCCAAGTCGCTAGAGAATGGTCAGGGAGATCCGGTTTCTCTGCTTGATTTAGGATTGGGGCAATAATACAGAGGGAAAGTTGAGGTGAGGGAGCAGCGGGGGGGATTTCTTGCCTGTTCCAGCACAATGTCTTGGTATATTTTATCAATTTTTTGAACAAGAAAAGAGACCAAGGCATCACATTTGGGTTTAGTTAGTGCAGGAGGCCGCACTTGAGTTTTGGAGCCCGCGAGTTCCTTGACAGTATTAAAGAGAGTCTTGGAGAGGTTAACCGCATTTTCCAATGGTAGTGGATACAAAGTCTGCTCGAGCTAATTTGCAGAGTTTATGATAGTTTTTTTAAGGCATTTTTGTAGACAGATTTAGATAATGAAGTGTAATTCTTTCTCCACTTACTCTCCAAAACTTTACAGTTTGCTTTTTAAATTTTCAGTGACTCATTGAACCATGGAGCTGGTGGTCGATGGTTATCAATTTTTTGGCTGGTAAGAGGTAAACATGTGTTTATGACGTCTAAATGCCAGTTTTGCACTGAAGATGATAGCTGGTTTACTTGTTGCGAGGAACAAGGTTTGTGGGAGTCCAAAAAAGTATTAAGGGCAGTGATATCTAACTATTTCTAATTTGTGAAACTGGCGTGATGGAAATAGATGGGAGGTGTGCTGGGAGTGTTAAGTTGAATTTAATAAGATAATGATCGGACCAACTTATTGGAAGGGCCGAAGAGCAAGAGATCTCTGTTAGGTTGGAGAAAATGGGGTCGAGGAAATGCCCTGCTCCATGTGTAGGACCAGAATTTAGTAAATTAATATTCAAAGGAAGCCAAATCTGAAATAAGATTTAAGCTGTTTTTACATGATTTATTTTCTAAATGGAGATTAAAGTCTCCTAGGAGGGAGAAATTGGATGTTTTCATAGCTAAAGGAGCTATGAGTTCAGCGAAGGTCGAGGTCCAAGATGAGGAGGAGGTAGGGGTTCGATGAACGAGTATACCTGAAAAGGTAAATTTAGGGGAAAGAGTCAACTTAAAAAAAGCAGCCTCACAATTTGGGAAAGGGATATGTTCAAATTCGCATTTAAAATCTTTCTTAAAGACAACCGCTATCCCACCCCCCATTTTCAAATTGTGATCTTTCCTCACTATGGCATAATTTACAGGTAATGCCGCACCAATATCTGGACCTGAACTCTCATGGAGCCAGGTCTCTGTGACGAAGACCGCATCAGGTTGGTCGTTTAATAGTAGATCAAAAATGTCTGATTTGTGTTTAGGTAAAGAGCGACAATTAATACTAATAAAAGAGACAAGTTTATTTTGAGGAATTAATGGGTTAGAACTGGGTAATTGATTTCCCATCTTAACTTCCAGACTGAGAGAAAAACGGAAACCACAGTTTGGGCAAAGTTTGTAATTTTCTAATGAATGTGCTCTAGTGCAGTTTGGAAGCACGGGTATGTGAAAGGCCATTAATTGCTTTGGGGCATACTTGAGTGTGCTAGTTTGTACCAATCTCTGAATACGAAGAGGCCCTGAGTATCTAAACGGGCGACCAGGGTTTCTGGCCCTAGGCCCGAGCCAGGCGTGGACGGGCGCAGACGGGCTTGCCTTAGGCGCGCCAGCGGCACACCTGCTGCGCTTGTCCGCTGCGCTTTGGGGCTAGCGTCCTAATTTATGCAGTTTCAGCAGCTAGACTGCTAACCACAGTGCACGTAATGGAGGCAGCCCGCACTTCCGGTTTTGCGTCGTGTTTCCCTCCACGCAAACGGAAGAATCCATGGTGGACCGGGGAAGGCGCTATGGCCGGTTGTAAAGTGCACTGTGCAGGTATAATGAGTGAATTTAAAAACAGGGAAGAGCTATGATTTTAAAAACAGTTTCAAATTCAATTTCAAGTGACTTTCACAATTATTAGCACATTAAACAGTGAAGATGAAAGGATGAAGCCCTTTACCAGGCGCTTCATTCACCAGCTCTTGAAATACTAAGCACGACCCTCTAAACGCGTCCGCTGCGCTTCGGGGTCAGCGTCCTAATTTATGCAGTTTCAGCAGCTAGACTGCTAACCACAGTGAGCGTAATGGAGGCAGCCCGCACTTCCGGTTTTGCGTCGTGTTTCCCTCCACGCAAACGGAAGAATCCGTGGTGGACCGGGGAAGACGCTTTGGCCGGTTGTAAAGTGCACTGTGCAGGTATAATGAGTGAATTTAAAAACAGTGAAAAGCTATGATTTTAAAAACTTCAAATTCAATTTCAAGTGACTTTCACAATTATTAGCTCATTAAACAGTGAAGATTAAAGGATGAAGCCCTTTACCAGGCGCTACGTTCACCAGCTCATGAAAGACTGAGCTCGTCCCTCTAAACGCAACATTTCATTTCATATTGTAATGTGACCTGTAGCATGTCATGGATCCCAACTTAATACATGAAAAGGAGAGAAGAATTCATAGATGAAAAATTCATAAAGAAAAAAGACTATTAGTCTCCCAAATGAACTGCTAGTTCCTCACTGCTGTTAAGGCCGTGGGGAGTTTTGCTCTGTAGAGCAATAATGTACCGAGATTCAAGGTGTCTAACTCTCTGAATCCTGTCTCCCTGATGTTATTAGAGTTCAGTACCTAAATGTACGTACGTGCCAGCTCTGGTGAACCCTTAAAGACAAGGAAAAGATCGTCAATATAGCGGTGCCATGCTATAATCCCATCTGTCCAGATTTGGTTGGGCCACCTGCTCCTCCAACCAGCCCACGAAAAGATTTGCGTAACTGGGGGCGAAGCAGGTGCCCATCGCCGTACTGGACACCGGTCTATAAAGTTTTTTCTGATAAATGAATATATTATGGTTCAGACAGAAGCTTATGAACTCTACGAGCATGGTATTATGTTCAGTAAAACGTAATGGGCGATGTTCCAAGAAAAATGTAACCGCTTTCAAACCGCCTGCATGTGCTATGCAAGTGTAAAGACTGGCAATATCCAACACCGTAAGTGAGAATCCCTCCTCCCACTTGATTTTACCAATATGCACAAGAAAATCTTTAGTGTCCCTTAGATAAGACTTGTGTTGTTCCACCTGATGAAAGAGAAAATGATCTATATATACAGACATATGCTCAGTCAAACTGCCCATAGATGCTACAATAGGTCTTCCGGGGGGATTCATAATGTCCTTGTGGACCTTCGGTAGGTAGTAAAAGGTGGGAATCACCGGATTGTGGCATCTAAGGAACAAATGTTCCTCCAATTCGAACATGTTTTTCTTGTACTATGAAGATATCATAAGATGGTAGTCGGTGATCTCCTATCATCACCAAGCTCTGAAACTAAAGATGCCCCATGGGGACAGCCCATTTACCTAGTGGCAAGGACAGCCTCGCTTTAAGCAGGTGT
The DNA here is from genome assembly GCF_964204655.1 of Triturus cristatus. NCBI lineage: Eukaryota > Metazoa > Chordata > Amphibia > Caudata > Salamandridae > Triturus > Triturus cristatus. Next base: position 841,604,871 of record NC_140592.1, read on the forward strand.
CTGGTGAACAGCTCAGTTTGATGGAGCCAGATCATAGCTCAGTTGGTTGAAGCACGCACAGAGCTGGTTAGTAGGTTTATCTGTTAGGGTGCAGGTGAATTCAGTCATTAGGACAGTCAGGTACGATGCACACAGGTCCCGAGGAGGGTGGGGGTATCCGAGAGATGCGAAAATAAGTAAACAAATGACAGTGCACCAATGCAGAAACAAATAACGAACCCCCAATGAAAATTCAATTTTTGTGCTAAAAATTTAAAACAAATGTTGCTTGTTAGCAAATATGTTTTAGGCGATGTGACATTCAGGAAATTTTATAAGAACTAAAATTAGGGCCAATGCATGGTGAAGGATAAATGTTAGGGGTGTTTCCATGCATGGAGATTATTCTAGGATTCTTTCCCATGTGTACTTATGTAGTGGGGGGGGGACAATAAGGAGAGAGTGAGAAAAGGGACTAGGCAAGGAATGGTGGATTCATTTAACTTTAGAGGAGCTCCAAGATGTACTTTCAGAGCGCTTTGTGGCGCTATGAAGAAGGGACAGCTGTCTACGGAAGTCAAAGAGGACAGGCTGGGAGAGCAAGATGGGCACATACGAGGAGCTTTGGATGGGGCGGTGTCTGGAAGTAAAGATGTGCTGATTTCTTCTCTGTGTTGTATAGCGCCATTACGTAGCCTGACAAAAGCACATTGCCATGAAGCAGGCATTTATTAATTTTGTTAATGTAGTCATCCCCACTGTCACCCCGTATCCGCAGAAGTCCTAAATGTATAGCTGTAAAAGTTTTTTAAAAATCCACTTTAAATACCTGAACCGTGTAGGCATGGAAACAAGTTGTTACCCCCATGGAAATCATCACCGTTTACTGACTTTTGATCAATATGGTAAACTGACCGTTTGGTTTACCGGCAGCACTGAACTGTACAACACTCATTGCAAAGAGCGCTCCGCTGATATGAATCAACTAGCCTTTGACCTGTATGGCCCACTCTGCGCCCCCCCCCCCCCCAAACAGGACTTCCGTCTCTGTTGCTCTTTACACTCGAGAGCGGTTGAAATGCCAGCTGTTTGAGATAAACATTTCCTGATCTATAATAACACAGACGGTTTTTATGTAACACCACCTATATCCTACAAGGTATGGGGTGCAGTACAGAAACAAGCACTGGCTAAGCCAATAGGTCTGAAGTCAGCTCACAGCCTTTTGGATTTACAATGCTTGCTTTGCTGTGGTTTATGCAAATCTTGGCTGTTGGGGATGCTGTCGAACCTCAGAAAGTTTGGGTCCTTTCTTAATTTTGCAAAAAGTAAGGTATTTTGCCTCCTCTTTCATCTTCCTCAGGACTTTAAGCACTCGAGCTATAAAATAAAGTCGAATAGGATGGCATGTTCTGCCAAGGCTCGTGCAGATGAGCGGAAACCCAGCTGTGATGGGGCGGGTAAAGTCATGTGTGTACGGAAATCTTTTGGCGCTTTAACATGGGAATACATGCCCATCCAATGGCTAAAAGGGAGTGGGTTGCCGAGGACAGGTGTTTCCGGGACCCTGGAATATGATGCACTGTAGCATGCACCAGAGCTCAGTAGCCAGCTGTCTGCATACAGCGGGCCGGATCCTCGTTTTTTGTGAAGTGGGAGGGTCGCCATTGGTCACAGGCACTAAGTATCTTGAAGTCCTGCTGAGACGGACAACAGGCGACGCTGCGGCCTCAGCGTGTTGTGCTGAGTCACTGTGAGCAGAAACAAAACCCTAATGGAGAGCGCAGCACCCCCTTCCGGATCACAGCTTGTACTGCCTGAACACCACACAGGCAGAACTGTTCATAAACAGATTTATAAATAAAAAGGAAAAAAACAAGCTCTCTTAACACAAGCCTACACCACACACTGCTCGAGAACGCCCCTCTTAATAAAAAAAAAATATACATACACACGTCAGAATTAAGGCGATTAAATTACGTTTCTGCGTCAGACGAGAGCAACACCCAAACATATGCAGTCAACAATGTAGTCACACAGAACATGCCAGTCTTAGAATAAAACATTTCAGCACGAAAATCTAACATACACACTAATATGAAATCATTCATAGCGCTTAACTTTCCTTGACATCAGGACCATCTTTAACAAGCGCTCGCCATTGCGGGAAGGCAGGGGGCTATCTGTTTTCACTCAGCTGCGTGTTTATATTTGCATCGCGCTTTCACTTTAAGTGAAAGCGCCATTCAAAAATAAACACGGGGCTGAGTGAAAACAGATGGCCCCCATAAGATAAGAAATTGCTTTGCAACAGCGGCAAAGCAGACGACCCTGTCAAGATCAGCCGTACGAAAAGGCGAAAGGGCGTCAACAAAAAAACCTAATTTCCAATGGCAGGCCACCGTTTAGCATAAACGGTGACGCCAGCCAATGAAAATGAGGGGCGGGGCTTCAAGTCCACTTCTCAAATCTACTCTCTCACTATAGGTCTCGCCGAGCGAGCAGCGCATGCACTGCAACGCTAGGCAAGACTTAAAAATGGCTAAGAGTATCCCGCCCGGTGCAATCAGTACATTGACGTGGAAACAGTACTTGTACTTGTTGAACAGAAGACAATTAAACAGTAAAATATAGCCTATTAAATTTCACACATTATATAAACATTTCCAAGGAAGAGCACTTATCTGGCTGCTGAGCAGCGAAGAAAGAGTAAGTGCTGTTCCTTGGAGGTGTTATACAATGCCTGATTCACCGGATTGACCGATCTGGGTTGAATCCATCATCCTTCTTTAGCTCACTTCGCCACCCCAGTTCAGATCCAGCAATATGCAAATCAGTCTTGAACCTGTGCCTCATGAAAACTCCCTCTTGTAGAAAAGCGTGACCGGGTTCTACTCCAGGTTCTTTGCAGTGTACGTGAGGAGCTGAGATCTATGTACCATCCAGAATCTACTCCTATTTACTACCTCAGCGGCTGGTTCATCACAGCAGCTTTTGGCTTTGATGCTTTGGATTCCTTTACAGTCATCTTAACTGTTGCACTACCATACTTAATCCCTCATCCTCTCCCAACTGATTTACTTAATTAGTGAAATGATGAACACCCAGGTGGGTGTAGACTTCTTCTTTTGACCTGGTGTCGACACTTCCGCAATCTTCAGCTTACTTTGAATTTGACACATTTTGAAATTGTCTGTTGCTGCCTGGTATTTGTAAAAGAAATCGAGCTAGTGCTTTCCAGTGCCTAAGCTTTACGATGTAGCAAATGCACCTGAATCTTAGAGCTAAGTCGTGCCTAGAGTCTGATACTTACTTGTTTAGAATGATTTGCCATGATTGAGCCTGATGACTCTGGCAAACCTAGAAGTGTCATGTAAGATGTTGGCGGTTTTGCAATTTTTTCTAATAGATTTTAACTGACTGAATTTATGAACAACAAACATCTGTATGAAGAACACTTATTGTAGCTTTGTTTTGATTACATAGTATATTGATTGTGGCCTTTCTTGTTTAGGGTATCCATTTTTAACGGAAGCGTATCCCTTTCTCAATTCCCGTACTTGAACGCTGTAGTGAAGATTACTATCTATATACGTACAATGCTAAGTTAGCACAACCGCGTTAGATGTTAGAAAGCCATCTTGCCGCTTTTGCTGCTTTTGCACACGACACTGTAGTCACATGTTATTAAGTGAGAAATGCTTGCTCGACTTTGCTTCACATGAGAACGGCCTGTTGTTCACATCGCTAACAGTGAGCAGCGACCTTGGTCTGCACATTGTGTAAAGAAACAGGCTGGGTCGCTAGACGGTGCATGTTGTTGGGTTCAGTTTGATCGGCCCACTATTTAGCTGTAACACGCACGCAGCTGCAAATACCTGAAAGTCGAGTGTTTTTAATATTGCAACCTACATGTTTTAGAACCATTCGGAAGAAGAGCTTTCCCAGGAGCAGAGTCTAGCTGATCCTGTGATGTGATTCCACTAAGCTGATGTTTACGGTATGGGGTTCCCCATTTAAGCCTAGAGACCTTCTATTAGTCTAATAATAATATTATTAGTTTACTAGCGAAAGGAAGGTGGCTGTCATCCACTGTCATTTTATTATGATTACTCCTTTCATTCTCTATGGTATTGTAACTATGCTGATGGTTTTGATCTTAATCATGTGTCTGTTTATGTTAGCCAAAGTACTGCATCTTAGGACACGAGGTTTATAAAATAAACTCTTTAAACTCTACCGTGTCTCTGTTTATTCTGTTGTGGACTGATATGAGAATAATTACCAACAGGTATTTCTGATTCCCACCATTCCTGAGAATACCCTAAGTCGCTTGTTCTGGGTTGTCTATACATTGGGACCGCCGAGATAAAACTCAGATAACGAATGGGACACTGATGCTGGTCGGATAAGGGGTTCTGGGTTCTGAGGTGAGTTTTTGGTACACCACAATTCATTGAGGTCCTGGTTTCCTGTGCATAGTTCTGTGCATAAGCAGAATCCCTGCAACATGGCGCACCTAACGTTTGGTCTATTGATTTGAAACGCCTTAGTAGTGCTTATATTAGGCCACAACACCCTCACTCTTGTTTCTGGTTAACGGGAGTGACGGGTTTAACCTACCTGTGTTTCGACTAATAGGTTCTTTCAAGCTTGATCATTAAAAAGGTTATTTTTACTGAACCCCAGTGCTACTGTTGATATCGTTGATACTCTTTAGTGTGTCCTTATGGCGGTTGAGATAGCCGCGCATAGTCGTACACCTCTGCACCGTCATTTGATGACGTATGGGGTGCCAGATGATGGGATGGCTGTTATTTTTGTGGTGAGCGCTGATGCGTCTTACCCATATGAGTTGTTTTACTCTTGGGTGACTTTTCCGGCGGTGGATGACGATGATACGTTTCATTCCTTTACTCCCACGCAGCTACCTGCGGTCTATACACCGTATAGGACACAAGAAATTCCTATCTCTGCCTGGCAGCATACCATTTGGTTTAATGGCGCCCTTCCCCATGCGGTTGCACCGGCTGAAATGGGCCCGTTGTCTATTGCAGGGGCCACATGGCCGGTGCTGGCTGGATTTACGCCTCATCCCCGTTTTCTCACGGTGGCGGTGGCTGAGTTGCGGGTGCTACACACAGCCCTGATTACAGTTCATAGGGCTTTAGTGTAGTACGTGTCACGCAACGTGCAGGTGGGGGCACCTGCTGTTGCGGGACAACCAACAGACCACCATGCGGTGGTTATTAGTCCTGTTATGGTTAATTCGGTGATGGGCAAGCGCCCCTAAAATAAGGATGATTTTCCTTATTGGCTTGCTGAGAAATTTGACCAACTGGAGGCGGTATTTCTGCATACCACTCCTGTGGAGAAACACAGGATTCTCCCCATTAGTTTGCCGAAAGACTTGGTCCCAGATATGGCCGATTGCACAAACTGGGGCAAGGTCTTTGCCGCGACCTACTCGAAGTGCTTCGGCACTCCGTCTATGTCTGTACTACCCTCCGCCATTAAACGTGTTCAAGAGAATCACAGGGCGGAGGCTGCTGTTGATTTAGGAATGAGGCTTGTCGGAGTGTTCGATGTGGTGGCTTCCATGGTAATGGGCAACCTCAAAGGCGATGCCATGCAGTTCCAAGTAGCTAATAAGCCGGACCGCTTGGATGAACTCGACAGGCCTAAGGAGTTCGCTAAAATAATTGCGCAAGCCTATAGGACCGTGGGCCGTAGTGCCTTGGGTGTTAAACCAACCGTGGTAGTTCCTAATATAGTACAGCAAACTAAGGTGAGCTCGTCTACTAAAGACGAACGCCCAAATTTTCCTAAACAAAGTTGGCGAGCAAAGAAACAGGGGAAGCAGCAACAGAAACAGGGGTCTCGTCCTGCCTTGCCCGTGCAGTCGTCTAGCGAATGCACATATGATCGCCCCCACCACCACCCTCTGCTCCTGGACCCCCGTCAGCACTGAAGACACCACCCGCGTGATGAACACCATCCACTCTGGCTCCCCAGCCGACCCCTGCCCCCACCACATTTTCAACAAAGCCGACTCCATCATCGCACCCCAACTCCGGAACATCATCAACAACTCCTCCGCATCCGCTACCTTTCTGGAGAGCTGGAAGCACGCAGAGATCAACGCCCTCCTGAAGAAACCCACCGCGGACCCCACAGACCTCAAGAACTTCCGGCCCATCTCACTCCTCCCCTTCCCCGCAAAAGTCATTGAAAAGACTGTCAACAAGCAACTGACCGCCTTCCTCGAGACCAACGACTCCCTCGACCCATCGCAGTCCGGTTTCCGAGCAAACCACAGCACCGAGACCGCCCTCATTGCAGCCACCGACGACATCAGGACCCTGCTCGACAACGGGGAAACTGCCGCCCTCATCCTCCTTGACCTATCGGCCGCATTCGATACAGTGTGCCACCGCACCCTAACAACCCGCCTCCACCACGCCGGGATCCAAGGAAAGGCCCTGGAATGGATCACCTCCTTCCTCTCCGACAGAACCCAGAGAGTCCGCCTCCCGCCCTTCCGCGCCGTGGCCACCAAGATCATCTGCGGCGTACCCCAAGGCTCCTCGCTCAGCCCCACCCTCTTCAATGTCTACATGAGCCCCCTCGCAGCCATCGCTCGCAACCACAACCTCAACATCATCTCCTACGCCGACGACACCCAGCTGATCCTCTCCCTCACCAAAGACCCCGCCACCGCCAAAATCAGCCTCCAGGAAGGAATAAAAGACGTCGCGGAATGGATGAAGCTCAGCCGTCTGAAACTGAACTCGGACAAGACGGAGGTCCTGATCCTCGGACCAACCCCCTCTGCCTGGGACGACTCCTGGTGGCCCCCTGCCCTGGGCACCGCCCCCAAGCCCACAGACCACGCACGCAACCTGGGCTTCATCCTTGACTCCTCTCTCACGATGACCAAGCAAGTCAACGCCGTCTCATCCTCATGCTTCAACACCCTTCGCATGCTCCGAAAGATCTTCCGATGGATCCCCACCGAAACCAGAAAGGCGGTCACCCATGCCCTCGTCACCAGCCGGCTGGACTACGGGAACGCTCTCTACGCTGGAACCACAGCCAAACTACAGAAAAGACTTCAGCACATACAGAACGCATCTGCACAACTCATCCTGGACATCCCTCGTCACTCCCACATCTCCGCCCACCTGAGAGACCTGCACTGGCTCCCCGTCAGCAAGAGGATCACGTTCAAGCTCCTCACCCATGCACACAAAGCTCTCCACGACAGAGGCCCCGAATACCTCAACAACCGCCTTACTTTCTACTCGTCGGCCCGCCAGCTCCGCTCCGCCAGCCTCGCCCTCGTACCACGGATTCGCAGAACCACCACCGGAGGAAGAGCCTTCTCCTACCTGGCCGCCAAGACGTGGAACTCCCTCCCCACCCACCTGCGACTGACCCAGGACCACCTCTCCTTCAGGAAGCACTTCAAGACCTGGCTCTTCGAGCAGTAGCAGCACCCCCAAACCCCCCCCCCCCCCCAGCGCCTTGAGACCCGCTCGGGTGAGTAGCGTGCTCTACAAATTTCGTGATTGATTGATTGATTGATTATCTGCGCGATCAATCTCGTATTAAGTCACCTGATAGATTTCAGGTTTTTGAACAACGCTCTCCTCGTTCTTCACAGGAAACATCGGCTTCCCAATCCGGTAGCGGAGACCGTGGGAAAGGAAGGGGTGCCCAAAGTCGTGAGCAACCCCGTCGACTGACGGCAAAGGCAAGCAGGACGAGTCTGCACGTCAACGACCCCCGTTTCAGAAGAAGAAAGTTGCTGCGCTAACAGCGAGGTATGCCACAGATGGTGCGGACGCAGCTTCAGAACCTGACATTGGCCCTAACGCTGCTCGACAGCGTGGCGGAAGTTACAGTAGTGCGACAAGCACTGCGTCCATATCTGGTGGCGACAGCAACTGATACATTCTTAACTGTAGAAACTGCTGACACTAGAGTGGCTCCCCCTGACAGACTATATAATATAGTCCTTTTAATTGAAGGTGACATACAACGCACGATTAAAGGGATTTTTGGGGATAATCTGACCTCTTCATATGATATTCTATTGGCAGAGGCTGATTGGCCCCCGGCTTTCGTTTTAGATGCTCCTAGAGGGGAGGAGGTGATCCTCCCGTCCTTTGCGCACACGGTGCCAAAGGACCAAGCTAAGAAGTTTGCCGAGGAGTGGGCTCTGGTGCTTGCACCTGCGTTGTATCGTAATCAGGTAGACTGGGATAAATTGTCCCCCAGCCATGCAATTCCGTTGCGGTCCACGCCCCAGCCACAACCCCAATATCCCATGCGTCGCGAAGCAAGACCTCACGTCGTGGCTATCCTTGAACAATTGGAATATCAAGGGGTAGTTGAAACGTGTGTCACCAATGAATAATCCTTTATTCACTGTGACGAAGCCTGACGGGTCGTACCGCCTGGTTTTGGCTTACCGGCATTTAAACTCTCATTGCCGGACATGCGCAGTACAGAATACCAACAGTTCGGCTCTCGTCGATAGTCTCGTGAGGAAACTGTTTAAAACCACACTTGACATTTCCAACGGCTTTTACAGCCATAACCTGTCCTCTCTCAGTAGTGAGTGGACGGCATTTACCTCGGGTGGCAAACAAAAACATTTCAAAAGATTACCGATGGGCTATAAAAACAGCCCTGGTGTCTTTGCCGCTTGTGTAGTCTCTCTGTTAGAGAGCATAGACCCTGATGCGTACTCATATGTGGATGATATTTATCTCACAGATGACGAGTTGTGGCAGCATCTGCGTTGCGTTGATCGCATCATTGTTTTGTTTGCAGACTTCGGTTACAAATTCAATTTTGCGAAGTCTCACATTGCGGAATATACAGTGTTGTTTTTGGGATACGAACTCAGCAATGAAGGTCGAGGATTGGCTCCGCACTTCCTAGAGAAATGCGCATGCTTATGTGCTCCTACGACACTGAAGAAATTACAATCTCTGCTGGGCTTTCTGAATTTCGGTCGAACGTACATTCCTGATTATGCCCAGCGTATCAAGCCGCTTTATGCCTTGGTACAACCTACTTTTTCCAAATCATGTTGGCTGCCGGAGCATTCAGCTATATTGCAATCATTGCAAGCTGACCTTCTTGCTTCTAAATACTTACTGACGCGTGATAACCACACTAACCTGGTCATAAGAATCGTGCCGGGCGCAGTGGGTTTCACATACTTAACGTTCAATGAGGGCGACACCGTCCCCATTGCCTACAAATCACACCTGTACACTTCGGCTGAACTGTGATTTTCCGCTGTCGAGAAAGTTCTGACGGCAGTGCAGATGGCGATTCTGAAAGAACCAGCGCTATCGCAAGGTAAACGCATGTTGGTGGTAACACCATATCCTGCCCTTGAGGCGGTGACGAAAGCAAGTGTACCTAATTCTAAGGCTTTGCATCCAAGGTGGATACAATGGGCCACTTCCTTGACATCGCCCGGCGTCACATATATCTTTGACGCGGCTCTACAGACTCAGGAGTTCTTGCAGTATGAATTCGTTCATCCAGCTCCTTTGTCTTTGCGCCCGCTCGAGGATTACCATTGTGTCATTTACACTGACGGTGTGGTCGGTACTTTCGTGAATGGTGAATTCCAATCCGATGTCGTGCATATGCAGTCATTGTACCGCACAGTTGGCGGAGCTTCGTGCTCTGGTGCTTGCACTCGAGTTTGCTGATCCTCGAGTCACTACTCTTATAGTGAGTGACTCGTTTTATTGTGTACAATCTTACAACGACAATCTACATTTTTGGTCTCGAAATGACTATCGTGATTCCAAAGGTAGCACAATTAAGCATAAAACGCTTTGGGTTCGAGTGGCAGAACTTAAAGAACATCTGCCTCTCGTGAATGTTATTCACACTCTTGGTCACCAACGAGTTGGTGTCCATGCTGTAGGCAACAGCCTAGCTGACGAGGCAGCAAAAACAGCAGTGGCGACATACTTAGTAGCAGCAGTTACAAGATCACAAAGTAAGATCGATGATGACATCTTGGCAGCTATTGCTGCTACGGAGAAGGGAACAAAATATCCAAGAGGTTTCCCTTCTAGTTACCATTATCGCTTAAGTCCTGATAACGTCCCATTAGTGAGGATTAACGACGTTGGTGACAGATTGATTCCCAACGCGGACTGCAGACCATCTTTGATATTAGCAGCTCACGAGGGCGCATGCCGGTGTTGCAGCTACTGTATCTCTGTTACAACAACGTTACAGGTGGTGCGGTTTATATAAACAAGCTTGTGCTTATGTTCTTAATTGTGACATTTGCCAGCAGATAAAACCTTCAACTGCGGCGCGCCCACCACAAACTCAGTTGTACATATCTAATAAACCACTGGGTTGTGTTTATTTAGATCATTGCGGTCCATTTACCTCTGATACTGCGTACAAATACATCTTCGTTGCAGTGGATTCGTGGACACGTTTTCTGTGGGTGTGGCCACAAAGGAGTGCTGATGCCCGTACTGTCATCAAGGATTCGCGTTTTTTTTTTTTTTTTGAAGTTTTGCGTGTGGTACCTTTCATTCGGATCAGGGCCCTGCGTTCGCCTCTCAAGCGTACAAAGAAGCCATGAGAAATTTGGGGGTCCAAGTCAAATTTTCGTCTCCATACCGACCTGAGGGTAATAGTGTGGTGGAGCGAATGAACCGTGACTTAAAAAAATCTTTAACAGCCAGGGTTTTAGGTACTGGCCGGAACTGGCTAGCCCACTTGTATGACGTGCAACGTGCACTTAATAATCTCCCTAGAAGGTCTCTTTGTGGGCGGACCCCATACATGATTCTCTTTGGCATACAAATGTTTGTCCCGGACCTTGATGGTCTAGACATGGCGGCGTCAGCCGCACCCTTTGACGTAGATGATCACTGTGCTGTATTGCAGAATCTTCAAGAAGCCAGAGACAGTCTAGCGAAGGAACACGTACCCTCCACATCTGATGCTGCGCTTCAGATTCCGGTAGTCGGCTGGCTACCTCGAGTTGGTGATCTGGTCCTTGAGAAGGTGGAGAACAAGAAGGAGTTCGGCCCCTCTTATCGTGCACCAGTTCCGGTGCTTGGAGTACAGGGTACATGTACAGTCATTTTACCTCCACTTCCTGGTCGCAAGGATAACAGGTACATCTCTTTTGACAATGTCAAGCTACAGCGAGTGGCCGATTCTTCTTAGTATGACACCAGCGGTTTTTTGCCCTTCGATGCTGAGAAATTCTGTTGTGGCCCCAGCTTCTAACACCTTGCCTGATGAGATGCATACAGTTACTGGTCCTTTATTACCACCGACACCTGGTGGTCTACCTGAAAATATTGAGTATGCTTATCCTGCGGATATCCCGTTGCCTGTTTTACAATCCACCACAGTTACCCAGTCGCGCTACTCCTTTGACACTAATTCAATGACTTCCATTGCCCCATCAAAAGTTTCGATTTTTGTTGCCTGGTTCAAAAGACATTTTTTAATTACCCCTTGGACTTACATTTGGCTGGTGCTCATATGTATTTTTTTGTTTATGTCCACTGGCTTTGTGGTAGTGTTTTTTAGACTAATCAATGGACACTACCTGACAGAAAGATCTACATTTAGACTAATTGATGGAACATTGGCCCCCCACTCCTCATCACATATTATGAAAAGGGACCAGACTTTTTTGAACATTACTGCCTGGCCTGTACGTGATGGAATCGCTTGGGATGCTGTGAAATTTCAAATTCATGGCCCCACTGAAGTAATCAATGTGCCAAATGTATTTCGTGTTTCTATGGGTGATATAGTTAAGCAGAACATCCACTCGGATGATTGGGATGTACAAGCAATAGAAGCACTGTTTTCTGATTTGAAATATTATGCTGCATTTGATGCTGAAGATTTGGATTTAGATTCTGCTAATTATGATGAGCAATTTTGCTATCAACATTATGGCACGCACTTCCTACACAAAGCAAATACGTTTAGAAATTTTGTAAATTATACACAATGGGAACACTGTCCAGCCCCTAGGCTGGGCAGCTCCACCACGTTAGTGGACAAATTCACATATTTTTCTGATTTCAGTGTGTCGAATCCGGCCTCCTTTTATTTTAAGGTTGCGGCTGAGTCTGCTTCTAAAGTTAGACTGACACACACCAAATTGTTGTATTCCAAGTCCTTTATGGACGAGTTGGCAATCGGAGGCTATGATCTGCGGAAAGCTACTATCGATCTTAAATCGGTTTGGGGTTCTAAACCATGGCAGGTACAGGGAACAGAAGCTTTGCATCGTGCCTGCCTCATCCCGAACCACATGTTATTTTTGAATTCGTCAATTTTTCAGACCACCTGTTTTGGATTGGCTACGTCTAAAAAATTAAATTCTCCCTCCACTCCGGGTCTGGGTGCTTATCCTAATTGGGATAATCATACGGATCTGTCCCTTGCTACGTTGCAGTCATACATTTCCAACACATGCTTCAATATTTCTGAATTAAATCCGGAAGGCTAGTTAGTATGGCAAACGAGCTCAGATTCCTGTCAACATCGGTTTCTGGATTTGGCACCGGGGTATACACAAGTTCGTGTAGACCCCCGTTTTGAATCTTCTCACACAGTAACTACCTACTCAGTAGGGAAGTTATGCCAATCTTGGCTGCAACATTCCACCTTAGCATCTGTTAAACTTCATTTATCACAATTGAACGACAAAATAGATTTGAATGATTTTGTTAAGGGTCCTGCGGTTGGCAGGTCCAAAAGATGGGTATATGCTGTTTACAACGAAGTATCATGTATCATGGTCAAAATCAATTGCGTTCCATTATGCAGTTTGCATGGACTTTGCAAACGTTAAAGGCTGGGAAAGTCCCTTGGGATTACTTGAACACTTCATCTTTGTTCCTCCCTTTTAATTTAACTGGGAAACAACAGTTCATGTCCATGAAAGATGCAACATACTCATTGCTGCACATTGAAAAGCTAGAACCTTTACCTTTCTCTGTTACCGAATTAAACTCCGCTGTGTGGCTTATCCACGGGTTGATCACATTGCCATTCCCCCTGTTTAAGTTCAGTTCGTGCATGAAACATTATGCCCTTGGCGGATATGAAAAACTTGGCACTGCCTTCCTGCACGAAGTTTGGTCACTCCCATTCACGTATAGATGCGTGAGGGACTGAAAAGAGGTTTACTTAAAAGGTGAAGAGTGCACTTCCACTCCAGATCACTCTGTGGTGTGTAGGCACATTCAATTGCATGGTGCATGTAATGTGCACGCTCCTAATTTAGCTTGCGTCCTGAAAGGGATCCCGGTACCAGTTATAACACCGTCTTTTACGCTGCTTGCTAACGGTAGTTATTTGCTATTAAATAATGAAGCTTGCTGTGAGATGTTAGTGGGAATTCCCTACATAGTGACTGTATCACAGAGAGTAGTCTGCTGTAATAACGTCCTTTTCCCACCCCCGCATGGACGGCTCGATGTATCCATCTGGCCTTCCATTCCAACCTTGAAAGCAGAGTTCAATAAGATGAGCGGAATAAGTCGCGTTGACTTCGTCCCGGGAAACATTTGTCCTTCACGTAGCAAATACGCGCACAGAGGTGCAAGCGCTTCTGAATACTGATCTCCCACGGTAATGTAACGGGGAATACCCCGTGCCCATTACCAAAAGTCAAACAAAAAAAGAAGAGGAGGGAAAGACCTAGGTATAAATGGGGATCCCCTCATAAAGGAGAAAGCACAAGGCCTTTTCTCCTGTTGCCCTCACACACCCCGAAGGATGTCATGCTTCATCATCGGGCATTTGCTCCTCGTCGGGCCCGGCACTGCAATGCCCAACGGGTCCCCCGAAGGGTCACTTTAGCGGAGATCTTTTTTGGGGAAATGCCGGATGGTGCCTGTGGGTGTGACCACAGGCACCATCCGGCATTTCCCCAAAAAAGATCTCCGCTAAAGTGACCCTTCGGGGGACCCGTTGGGCATTGCAGTGCCGGGCCCGACGAGGAGCAAATGCCCGATGATGAAGCATGACATCCTTCGGGGTGTGTGAGGGCAACAGGAGAAAAGGCCTTGTGCTTTCTCCTTTATGAGGGGATCCCCATTTATACCTAGGTCTTTCCCTCCTCTTCTTTTTTTGTTTGACTTTTGGTAATGGGCACGGGGTATTCCCCGTTACATTACCTTTGGAACAGTGTCCTTTTTTGGTAATTCAAGTTATGCTAGAGGAGCATGGACACTGGACCATTATTCGCTCCTCGGTCCCCCTCTCTTTTTAGTTGGTTTACTGATCTCCCACTTCATTTTGGGGCCCTGATTTAGACTATCTTTAATGCCTCGCCAACAAGTGGCCTGGCACATTTTTAAAAAATTGTGGGCTCCGGCCTCGTGACCTCCTTTCAAACTATTTTTGGTGTGATCCCGGCATTCTTTCATTCTATTTTTTCCAGCGTCTTCGGAGGTCTCCCTTTGCTTCTCGCCCTTGTAGCTGGGGTGCTTTTGTTGATCTGCGCACTACGCTATGGATGCACAACTTGCGTCACACGACAGCATGTCCCGGCTGCTCCATCTTCGTAACCGGATGCTTGACTACTATGGCACTTTACCACTGGCGACTTTAAGCATAGCCTATGGATTGTCCTTCCGGTTTCCCTACTTTATTTGTGTGCAGCCTGTCTTTCATTGCCTAGATTGTCCATTCCAATGGGCTCTGGATTTGTGCCTGTCGAACTCGGTGTCTCCTGCCCTGGATTATGATCGGCTAATGAGCCCCTTAGTGGCCCATGAGTTGGACTGTTCTGGCGTCAGGATTATGGCCTGTGGAGCAGCACATGGAGTCCTAGGGAATTGGGACATCGGAACGGCTGCAGCTGAATTCTTAGCGAGAAGTTATCTTGACGAACACACCAGTTGTCCTCGAGTGGTGCTGGAGGCTCCGGTTGTCGAGGAACATGTGTGTTCCTTCCCCTTGCTGAACTGGATGGCAGATAATTTTGCAGAACGTTCCAATGATTTCCTCTTGGAAGCTGTTGCAACTTATTGTGCTTATACCTTGATGGATTGATTTTTTTCCCCCCTTAATTTGGTTGTACATCCATCGATAATTTTTTAGTTCCCCCTTTAAATGGTTTTTTTTTAATCCTTTTTTTTTTTTCACTTACCTTATATGGACTTACCATTTATACCCTTGGTTCCGTTCTAACAAACTTGAACTCTGCGTTCATGCTAGTGCGCCCCTACTGGTTAATGGTCCGATCAAGGGGGGGTGTAGTGAAGATTACTATCTATATACGTACAATGCTAAGTTAGCACAACCGCGTTAGATGTTAGAAAGCCATCTTGCCGCTTTTGCTGCTTTGGCACACGACACTGTAGTCACATGTTATTAAGTGAGAAATGCTTGCTCGACTTTACTTCACATGAGAACGGCCTGTTGTTCACAACGCTAACAGTGAGCAGCGACCTTGGTCTGCACATTGTTTAAAGAAACAGTCTGGGTCGCTAGACTGTGCATGTTGTTGGGTTCAGGTTGATCTGCCCACTATTTAGCCATAACACGCACGCAGCTGCAAATACCTGAAAGTCGAGTGCTTTTAATATTGCAGGCTACATGTTTTAGACACATTCGGAAGAAGAGCTTTCCCAGGAGCAGTCTAGCTGATCCTGTGATGTGATTCCACTAAGCTGATCTTTACGGTATGGGGTTCCCCATTTAAGCCTAGAGACCTTCTATTAGTCTAATAATAATAATATTAGTTTACTAGCGAAAGGAAGGTGGCTGTCATCCACTGTCATTTTATTATGATTACTCCTTTCATTTTCTATGGTATTGTAACTATGCTGATGGTTTTGATCTTAATCATGTGTCTGCTTATGTTAGCCAAAGTACTGCATCTTAGGACACAAGGTTTATAAAATAAACTCTTTAAACTTTACCGTGTCTCTGTTTATACTGTTGTGGACTGATATGAGAATAATTATGAACAGGTATTTCTGATTCCCACCATTCCTGAGAATACCCTAAGTCGCTTGTTCTGGGTTGTCTATACATTGGGACCGCCGAGATAAAACTCGGATAACGAATGGGACACTGATGCTGGTCGGATAAGGGGTTCTGAGTTCTGAGGTGAGTTTTTGGTACACCACAATTCACTGAGGTCCTGGTTTCCTGTGCATAGTTCTGTGCATAAGCAGAATCCCTGCAACAACGCCTTTAGCAAATCTATTTATCAAATGCCTTCACCCAAGAGAGAAAACAGTTGCATGCCAAATATATCCACATAGGGTTTGATAATTTTGTGGTTAACTCCTCCAGGTCTAGACCTTGGTTCCTCTAAATTCCTTAATTGATACAAGAACATCCTCAACAATTAGAGGCTCACTTATAGCTGACTGTTGATCTGCTTTAATCCATGTAGGTCACTTGTGAGTTATTACTAATCTTAGCATGTGATTTTGTCATATTCAACTGCTACTGCTTTTTTTAGTTGCATTCAAGTCTGGTCAAATGCCTAGACAGATGCGTAGCTTCTGTTTTTTAATTCTGCTTTTATTTATCTACCAGCTGTGGTTGGTGTCAGCCAGATCTTTTATTATTTTCTTACCTATGGGTGGAAATGTGAACAACAAAAAACAGATTTCAGTCATGCTTTGTGGCTAACAAATGAATGTAAACCGAGAGCATTGCATATCTGAGCTGGTTCCTAGACTCCATCTATAATGTCTTTACCTTCAACTGACCAAAAACGTGGACATTTATAAAGGTTCATTGATTTCAGTCAGTATGACTAAACTGCAGTATATAGATTTATTTTATGACTCAGTGTGGTTGCTTGGCGTGGGAGTAGATAAGACTGATTGATGACCGAGTTCAGGAAATTCTCCTTATCGCCACTTCACCTCTTCATTCTCAAATGTGGGAATGTTCTTGGTAGATTAGATCAGATTAATATGTTAAATAAGTTGTTTATATTTTGCCTTATCCAGCGGTGGCTGGAAGCTTTCCCAAATTAGATGCCAAATGTGGCCTAACGAGGGTGAGCACGTTTCTTTGTAAGGCTTCCTTGAAGAGGTAGATTTCGTGTCTAAAGATCATTTGATTTTGTCAGTTAAACATACAGATACATACAGATAATCTGCTTCCTCCAAAACATGAAAAATTATTATTTTAAAAGGATTTGTGATATGGATATTCTGGGTTCCTTTTAGTGCTTTAGCTCACACATTTTTGGGTTCAGTTAGTCCTGAAGCTAGTATAAACCAAGTGAGACCTTGTTAGTGTCCTGAATTCAACCCTCTACTATGTGGGAATTCAGTAAGGTCGTTGGAAGATTCCTTAAATACTTTTTGAATATATAATAATGACGGTGATGGTTATTTGTGTTGCATGATGCTGCTATGAGAGGACTAGTATTTGTTGCTAAGGGTGACAATTCTGAAAGTATCTATTAGCTCCACATCTGGTACTCTGCAAGGTGTTCTGGCTAATTTCTTCTGCTTCTAAACACATTATCTCGACACTTTCCAAACCATTGAGAGGTGAATAGCATTTGCTGCTGACAAATGACTGTTGATAGCAAAAGCTGGCACACTATTTAGGGAAATCCATTTCAGGGGCATGGCTGTCGAAGACCTCTGCGCAAAGGTACTGCACACACAGGTGGTGAAGGTAAACAATTCATTTTCACCAGCCCAGATGTATTGTACCACTATCCCCCCACCCCCTTGAGGCAGCAACGGCTAGAGCTTGAAGTTTAGGAGCAGAAGTGTGGAATTCCTAAAGCCTGACGCCCAGGACAACAAGTTTTCATGTGCATTTTGCCCTTGAGGCAAGTAGGCCGAACCCCCTGCAGCACAAACCCTTTAGCTACCAGTTTACAGTACCACTTTTTTATTTGTCTGTTTTTATTTTTCAATAACAGAGTAGACATTTATATTTCCATTTTCACAGTTCTTGGTACAGTTGACACAAGATTCTAATAAACAGCAGCAACTGCACATATTTGGTTACATCACATTCGCATCTGTATACATATTATTCACGCTTTGTGTACTAGGTGATTTGCTTGTGTCCTGGCCAGCGACATGCCTCGATCAGCAGTGGTGGTTGTGTCTAGGGTCATCCCTGCGTATTATCTGTATTGTGTAATTGCGGAGGCGGGGAGTAATAGTTTACAGTACCACATTATGGATCAGGGACGTGCAATGTCTCCAGGTAAGGGGATTTTTGTGTTCATATATTAATGCTATTAGAACTTCCATTTATGGTCCGTTAATGCAAAGCCTTTATTTGGGTGAGCGTTCTAAAGAAATGTTGTAAGGTCTGTCTGCACGACTGACAGATATTCAAGTGTTAACATCTCTAAACACGTTTTCAAAGTTTAGCAGTATGAGGCTGTGTGTATGCTCCCAGAATGCTCTCTGATTAGATGCAAACACTTGCAGAAGCTTGAAGCAAAATGGATGATTCTTTGCTTTCAAAATAAAATTTTCACCAAAAAATGCAACTAGGAAAAAACATTTTGCTGAACTTCTGTAACATTTTAGGTACTATTTCTTTGCAGTATCATTTATCAAATGTGTTGCATGCTAATATTTCCCCAAAATATTCCTAATGGGAAAATCGGTGTAACCAGTTTCAACAAGCTTATGGGAAACCTAAAAATAAACGAGCATTGCCAGTCAGGAGGTCTGAAATTGGCGGTCAGCCTTTTGGTTTTGTCAATGTATGTCTTGTTCTGGCATAGTTTTTGAAAACCTTATTGGCGTGGGAGCTGCCGAGCCCTCACCACTATAACGAGCATTGCGAAAAAGCAAAACAAATTTTGGTCTCAAGAAGCACACATTGCCACATTAGTTCCTGGCCTTGAACAAAATTACTTTGTGTGCCAATATGCTCCTTGTGAAAGAGCAGAAAGATGTCACTCATACTGAAACAAGCAGACCGAGAGATAGAATTTTAATAAACACAAAAGGTCATGGTTAACGCCATACCGAATTAGGGGTCCAATTATTAAAGAAATCTCAAAAGTGCACCCATGGTATATGTCCCTGCATCATGAATTCACAATAATCTTCAGTAGTAGGTCAAGAAATTGTAGTCCTAGAAAATATTTGAGAACTGCATTTTAGCATGAGCAAACTTGCATTTGTAGATTTGTTCATGCGAAAATCTGTTGAGCGTTTGCAAATTCACTCTCCCTCTAACCACTTTTTCCCAACCCTGAAAATAGTTTTACGTCTGACATTGTCAGGAGTAAATTTCCAACCTTTCTGAGTATGGTAAAAGATTAGAGAAGAGCTGGTAAACTCTTAAAACCTGCAAATTAGTAGGTTCAAAAGGGCATTCCAATCCTAGAAATATTGCTTACTGCTACCTACCGCCCCAGTATGTAGATACAGCGGATACAGCATCAATCAATCAATCAGTCAATCATAGCATTTATAAAGCGCACTACATACCCGTGACTGACTGAAACATTTATAAACGCGCACTTTTGCCGTGGCATCTTGGCGCTGTGAGTATGATGCAGACAACAGCAGATCTTAAGACCTTGGGAAGAGCCAGGTCTTTATATTTTTCCTAAAGAAGGCCCTATTTGATTCTAACCTGATTATCTCAGGGAGGGAGTTTCACAAGATGGATGCTTGGTAAGCGAACCCAGTTTGTCCCCATCTAACTTTTTTAGTTCTGGGAACACAGACCAATCCTGTATTGGCAGACCTGAATGAACGTTGGGGCTGGTATACAGAAAACAAAGTTTGAATGTCCACAGCCCCTCCTCCATATTTTGCCTTATGCAATAAGCATAGGGCTTTAAAGTTCACTCTCTGACGGACTGGAAGCCAATGCAGTTCCTTAATCGCCGCTGACGTCGGGTGATACTTAGATAAGCCATATAGTATCCGAGCCGCAGCATTCTGAAGCGATTGAAGTTTTTTGATCTGTCCCTTGCCTGCTCCCAGATAAAGAGCATTACAATAATCGATTCTGGACAAAACCAAGGCTCCGACCACAGTTTTCCGAAGTGACAGAGGAATGAAGTGTAGAATCTTCCGCAAGATTTTTAATGTGAAAAAGCATGCTGAGGTAACTTGATTTATTTGTGAGGCATATTTAAGATCTTTATCAAGCACAAATCTCAGATTCCTGGCCTTTGGCACCGGGACTGGACAGGTGCCTGCCTCTGGTGGCCACCAAATTTGGCTCCAGATAGAAAGAAGTTGCCCAAACTCTAAGACCTCAGTCTTTTCTGTATTTATCTTTAAAACGTTCGAATTCATCCATGCCATTACATCTGTAAGGCAGTTGCGGAACCGCTCAGCTGTTTGCCCGACACTTTGGGTTACAGAGACCACTAGTTGGGTGTCGTCAGCGTACGATACCAACATTATGCCATGATCTTTAATTACCTGTGCCAGGGGACTGACATATAGATTGAATAGTGTTGGCGACAGGGCTGAGCCCTGTGGGACTCTACAAGGGAGATGGAATGTTCCCGATTGCAGGCCATTCCAGTGGATCAGTTGTTCTCGAGATGTCAAAAATGATGTGAGTAAGGTCAGAGCCACATCTTCAATACCCACATCCTTCAATCGTTGCAGCAGTACCGCATGATTTACAGTATCGAAGGCTGAAGTCAGATCTAACAGGATGAGTGTGGCTCTGCCTTCCCCATCCATCACTTTACGGATCTCTTCTGTGGCCATGATTAAAGCTGACTCGGTGGAGTGCCGGGAGCGAAAACCATGTTGTGTGGAGTCCAGAATGTTACTACTAACCAAATATTCTGTCAGTTCTAGATACATGGCTTTCTCCAAGATTTTGGATGGTAGTGGGAGACAGGAGATTTGGCGGTAGTGTTTTGATTCTGAGGGATCTAAAGAGGCCTTCTGCATAATGGGCCTAATGCATGCTTTTTTCCAAAAAGTGGGAAAATCGCCGGAAGTAATAATCGCGTTTAATAGAGGGGTCAAGGTAAAACTTATTTCGCGTGGTATCGGATGTAGTATATAAGGAGGACAAGGGTCCAGAGGTGAACCCGATTTAGTTTGTAGCAGCAAGTTGACAACTTGATCCTCCTCCAAAGTCGAAAAACGCGACACCCTTTGCAGAGATGCCCGATGATCCAAAGAATCAGCACTGTTGGTTTTTTGAACACATGCAGTGGTGGCTAATGTATTGTATACCCGTTTGAACTTTATTCTGAAATCTGCAAAAGGTGGCAAAATAAGGAATTGCTAGTCTTCAAACCCTACTATGGTATGAGCCCTGGCATAATCAGAGAGGCTATATCCGAGCTCTTATATAATGAGATTGCTGCCATAATTTGTCACAATACTACATTGCACGAAAGGGAGAAGTGGATTTTGTCATAGGGCAGTAGTTTTATGAAGCAACCTGCCCCATGGACAAGTAGATATTTTATTAAATTCCACACCCCTGTTGGGTACATCGTCAATATTCCAAAACAGAACCAAGTCATGTAATAAAAGAAATGTCATGCCAGCTACCTTAAGCAATAATCAGTTCTTGACACATTCCCCTCTCTATCAAAAGTCCAATCCCACAAAAGACAAGATATGTACAATATAGACATAATTGACCTTGTATAAGAAATCCGTTCGAAATATCAGTTTTCTGCTTGGACCCAAATCGTTTTGAGCATTGGCAGCAGTGGACAGCTCCTGTGCCCTCCTTGTCTTGTTGACATTGCACATCCAGCTTCTTATTGACAAATGTAGCTTTACCATCAGGCACAAATGACAATTTATTCGTATTCCATACCTTAACTTTACTGAACACCCCCACGTTATCCTTCACCTCATTCACTTGCTTGGGACCGGAATAACTATTCTCGTCTTTGCATTTCCACCCTCTTTTCTTCGCTCTCACATAATTGTAATCCATAACCTGCTTCTTCCTCTTTCCAACATTCTCATAGTACTTTTGGATAGCCTGTGCAGCCAAGCTAGCATTACTTGCAGACCCTTCTGTCCCAGTCATTATCTGTTCATCAGTGTACCGTCTACTCTACATCTTCAGCATTACAAAAAGAGGTATGCTCATATTAGAGTGCAGAATAGTTTGCATAGACCACACAGTGTCCCTGAACACCTTTTTCTAAACGTCAGTTTTAACTGCTCTTTAGTCACCTGGGTGAATCACTTGGCCATCCTGTTGGACCTCATTGTTATATTATTATGAATGCCAAATTGATGACCATCTCTTCTGAACCTAATTGGTATCATTATCTCCTTCGACTATCCTTATTTATTGTAAACATCACAATTTTAGTTCAACCATGCAAGTTACAGACTCTTTTATTGTGTAGCCATAAATTACCAAAGCCTATTTTGAAGTTGCACCCAACACCCCAAAATTACCTCTGTGCTCTTGGCCAATTTTCTCCAGGATTGAACAGAAACTTCCATTGAGGTTTTTTTATTGGGCCTAGTAAAGTTGTGGGAAAGTTAAGGCTAAGGACATAGACACATCACAATCTTGGGTGAAAAGCTCAGCTGCCCTGTTCTGGCCTGACCGCTTGAGGCCCTCATGCACACACCTTTTGATATCATGAATCCCACTGTGGCCCACAGGTACTAGTTGAAGCATTTTGTAATGCATACCCTCAGACACAACCAGTAGCCCATGTCAGTCTCATCAAACTTGCATCAATGGTTAATTCTCCTGACAGTCTCCTAGTCGCTGTCACCCGTTCTTAAAACAGGCTTCATACTCCCCCTTGAGGCAGCAGCTGTCAAGTTTGGAATCTTGGAGGCATCACCACAATAACATTTCCAAACAGAACCAACCCAGACAATATATGATGCAGCCCAGAAACCATAAATAATATAGAATTCCCAACACACTGTTCAAAGAACTTGGCTAGCATAAAGTACCTGTCCGACGCTTTTGTCTTAAAGAGACAGGAAGCTTTAAATAGAAAGACATGTGCTCCTTGTGGAGTAGAATATGTTGCCAGGAATACCAGTGAACTGAATGTCACAATAGCCCAACTATACTAAAGTAGTGGTATGATGGTTTGCCGTAGATCGCTACTGCATTGCACTTTCATTAAGTATGTAGTAATTAAAAGGTTGTGTATACAGGCAGTTTGATTCCTACAGTGAGCTATGTCAATGCCCCTTTAGAACTTCCACACATTGAACCATAGCCCTTTTATTTGTGTGTGGAGGGGGTGGGACCTGCATTGCATTACATGGTGCCTGCATTGTATTACGTGGTGCACTGTGAATTAGTTTGTCTACCTGTTAGAAAGAAACCTGAATATTTCCATCCTGTTTCGAGGTGGGCAAAATGTTGATGGTTCTAGACCACAGTTGAGTTAATAGGTAACAGCATTTAATGCTTCTTGTTTTTTAGCCCAATCAGAGGGCGGACGCTCAATTTGTGGATGGAAAATTATAAGGGAGATTGCAAAATGAGCATTTAAGAATAGGCATTTGGATCCTCATTAACTTGTTTAAAATTGTATAACATTTGCACTCCTTTTGTATTTGTGTGAATTTTAATAAAATTGTTGGAAACTTACTTGTAGGTGTCCGACAGGCTCCAAATCAGAGAAGTGGGTCTAGCAGTGTTTCAACGGAGAAGAGGATTGAAAATGGGGTATGTCATAAACGTGAAATACAATAAATGTATGTATACTGACTTTGATGGCAAAATGAAGACGAATAGTAGTATTGTTACAATTAATTTGTTAACTCACAAGTTAAATACCTTAGGGGGGAAAATTTGTATTTGTTGAACTGCTGTCTCATCTGCCTATTCTCACTGCAGTCATTATCTGTAATATTATTTGGTAAATTGTAAATGGAGTAAGTGATCGGTTTACTCCGTTTCGGTTCCTCTGTTCACGGTCGGACTTCACTCTCTATACTTTTTAGTGTGTGGGTTGTGTTATCGTAACAGGGGTTAGAGGCCATTTTCCTTGGTTTTCAACCCATAAATGATAAATCGATCCTCTAGCCAACAAATACCGAGCCCTTTTGGGGCGTTTCCCGTGTGTTGCCCATAGACATTAACAACATTTTCCTCGTGGATAATGCATAGACTGATAATTATGTTCTGTTTTCATAAAATGGCTTTGAAAAAAACAAGGGAACCCAAACCAGGTAATCAAGGACCTTGGGTAATAGTACTTTAAAAGAAACAGTGGTCCTTAGAACAATGAGGGTACAGAAAGAATAAATATAGTCCAGAATCGATACTATATTAGGGGGATGTCCAGCCGGACAAACCCTTTTAATTCTTCAATGTAATATTCACATATACGAAAACATACTTTTTGTGGGACACAGTCCTGTATCCTTCAGGGAGAAATGACATCACATAAAGATCAATTACATACAAGTGAACAAAAGGGCATTTCAGGCAAGACGGGAAGAGCTTATGTACATTATCCAATGTTAGAAACTTTTTATACAACAACAATTGCACTTTTTTACACAGTGGATTAATGTGCACGTTGTTGGCTTAGGTCGACGACGTTTCGATCCTGTCGTGAAATACTAGGATCATCATCAGGACAAAATAATTTGCTGGCCTGAGCATAAGAAATTGCCCAATGGGCTCAGTTAACCTTTGTGTCCGGAAGGGGGAAGTACGGTGAGACCGTAAATAAAAAGTTGCGCTCGACCTAAGCTAACAACGTGCACATTAATCCACTGTGTAAAAAAGTGCAATTGTTCTTGTATAAAAAGCTTCTAACATTGGATAATGTACATAAGCTCTTCCCGTCTTGCCTGAAATGCCCTTTTGTTCACTTGTATGTAATTGATCTTTATGTGATGTCATTTCTCCCTGAAGGATACAGGACTGTGTCCCACAAAAAGTATGTTTTCGTATATGTGAATATTACATTGAAGAATTAAAAGGGTTTGTCCGGCTGGACATCCCCCTAATATAGTTTCGATTCTGGACTATATTTATTCTTTCTGTACCCTCATTGTTCTAAGGACCACTGTTTCTTTTAAAATTCATAAAATGGCAGCATAAGGAACCAATATATACTGTACTTTCTAATATGTATCAATTTCCTGTAAAAAATGTAATCTATTTTAACGTTTTTTAAGCCGCAAGTGGAGAAAATTTGAGTTGGTTTGTACTTTCCTGTATTTGTTTGATGAAAATGAAAAATCGGAAATAATAGGCATAGAACCAATAAACGTGTCTACACTTAAAAAAGTTGAACACATTTTATAAATAACGAAGCCAACGAGTCTGCATGGCCTAGAGTGCGCTTACACTTGATGTTAAATACTGAACATATACTGAACACACATCAAATTCTTATTCGTATTACAGTATTATAGCTCACTGTCCTGGTCTATACTGTTTGTTAAAGGCCCTCATATCGAGTTATAAGCCTGATCTGCAGACAAGGGCATTTATCAACTCGCAGAGCTGAAGGCAGAAGTACTACAATGCTTTTAGAGCATTCCACCCACCGAGAGCAGAACGTCTAACAGTGAAAAACATAAAACATCCATTTGAATGCTGAACCAAAATATGTGTACACCAACCATTACAGGCCATTTGCCTCGCCATCCTCCGCAATGGAGGTCACAACATAGCAGTGTTCGTAGCATTGTAGCCCTCTGTCAAGGAAGCCACTAGTCGTTGAAAGTCCTCTGCCTAAGTTGTAAGCTTGAGGTACAGGCAAAGGCCTATAACGAATCAGAGTGTCTTTTATAGCCAACATAGCCAGAGATAGGTGGGCTATAATGGGGTCAGAGCATTCCGCCCACTAAAGGTAGATCGCTCTAAATTAAACACACAAAAACAAGGCAAACACTGAAATGCTGGAGCAGAAAGTCTGCACCAACCATTAAATGCCCTCTGTCATTCCACTCTTTTCAAAGAAGCTCCAAACATTTCAGTGTTGTAATGTAATTTATACACCGTGTTTCATTGTCTTTATGGTTTTGTGATGGCGGCTGCAAAGTAAAATTTTAAACGTAATATTTGTTGTTTGGAGGAGACCATACAAGTGCAATCAAAAGTTGGCAGGTAGGAGAGGACTTGGTCATGATGCTCAAAGACAAAACAAAGCGTCAAGTGGGCATGATCAAATAGGACAAAAACACAATATGTTAAAAGAGAATCTTAAAAACAGCAGGAACAGAGTAGAGAGGCGAGGTAAAGGCCCTCCCTGGTTAAAAAGGTAGTAAACTGTGAAACACACAACACAAGCGAGCATTAGATTTCCTCATTAACGCTTCGTTCCTTTTGAACATCCATCTTCAGTTGCCTCCCCAAGGCGAAGTTTGGATGTAGGTGCCAGCTCTGGAGAATGCAGTCAAACTAGAAAATATAACCATCAAATAAAAAAAATTGAAAAAGTGATTTAAAAAAAAAAAAGAAAAGAAAACTCTTTAGACCATAAATATAAGAAATGGCAAAGGTCCATGTTGTGACGGGTAATAATACCAATCGTATGCGTTGCACACTAGATTTAATATATTCAAGCGATTAAACGCATTTGTTCTGCATGTTTATTTCGTTTTGACGATTAAAACATACATTTAAGCCCCTTTCTTTCCATTTCCCGTCTTGCAAAATAATCATTCTTTGTGTTTAAGAGAACATATGATCATTGTTCCAAATTCGGTGCTGTATGTTCTTTAGCAACAAACAATGCAGTTTTTGTTGAAGTGAAGCTTAAAAGAGCTATATACAGCTGCAGCTTTGTTAGATGCGAAGGAAAGAAACAGATACAAGAAATGCAACAACAAGGATAATACATTTTTTTAAAGTTTTTTTTTAAACAGATTTTATTGGGATTTTACAGCACGTACATCACACAAATTTGAGTGTTTCCCATGAAATGGTGTGGTTGCATAGGTTCAGCAGTCATTTTTCATCATACACGGTGAGGTATCCCTTGTATGCAACTGAACAGGACCCAAACCCCCCCCCCCCCCCCCCCCCCCCATGATTCTTCTTAAGGTCATACACGTGCTATAATATCGTGCATTGTAAACAGCAGCACCAGTGAAGTGGATAGAGGTCTAGCCGCTAATGCTGTTTTTGTCGGTGTAGGGGCTGCGAGGGGCAGGGGGCACCAGAAGCATTCTTATCAATGTGTTGAGCTCTAATGTGCGGCTGGTCCAGGAGAGCCCACGGGTGTGCTTATTGGGGTCTGGATCAGTAAAGCTAACCACCAGGGCTTCCCAAGGACGGCCATGTCTAATGTGCCTATCCCTTGCCCGGCCTCCCTCAGGAGTACTCTTCCCCTCCCACCCCACCCACTGCTCCGTTTCTCTCCTCATGCATGTATTTGCAGCCCCCCAGGTGGCTTCCAGTTCTTTTCGATTTCTCGCTTGGCCAGTATAGAAACCAGGTTCTGAAATTACTTGTTACTTGGTTTTGGTAGTGTGTGGCAACCACCGTACGAGACAATGGCAAGAGGAGCTGTAGTGAAGATTGCTATCTATATACGTACAATGCTAAGTTAGCACAACCGCGTTAGATGTGAGAAAGCCATCTTGCCGCTTTTGCTGCTTTTGCACACGACACGGTAGTTGCATCTTATTAATTGAGAAATGCTTGCTCGACTTTGCTTCACATGAGAACTGTCTGTTGTTGACATCCCGAACAGTGAGCAGCGACCTTGGTCTGAACATCGTGTAAAGAAACAGTCTGGGTCGCTAGACTGTGCATGTTGTTGGGTTCAGGTTGATCGGCCCACTATTTAGCCATAACACGCACGCAGCTGCAAATACCTGAAAGTCGGGTGCTTTTAATATTGCAGTGTTGCATGTTTTTCATTACATTCGGAAGAAGAGCTTTCCCAGGAGCAGAGTCTAGCTGATCCTGTGATGTGATCTCACTGAGCTGATCTTTACGGTATGGGGTTCCCCATTCAAGCCTAGAGACCTTTTATTAGTCTAATAATATTAGTTTACTAGCGAAAGGAAAGTGGCTGATATCCACTGTCATTTTAGTATGATTACTCCTTTCATTTTCTATGGTATTGTAACTATGCTGATGGTTTTGCTCTTAATCATTTGTCTGCTTATGTTAGCCAAAGTACTGCATCTTAGGACACGAGGTTTATAAAATAAACTCTTTAAACTCTACCGTGTCTCTGTTTATTCTGTTGTGGACTGATATGAGAATAATTACGAACAGGTATTTCTGATTCCCACCATTCCTGAGAATACCCTAAGTCGCTTGTTCTGGGTTGTCTATACATTGGGACCGCCGAGATAAAACTCGGATAACGAATGGGACACTGATGCTGGTCGGATAAGGGGTTCTGGGTTCTGAGGTGAGTTTTTGGTACACCACAATTCACTGAGGTACTGGTTTCCTGTGCATAGTTCTGTGCCTAAGCAGAATCCCTGCAACATGGCGCACCTAATGTTTGGTCTATTGATTTGAAACGTCTTAGCAGTGCTTGTATTAGTCCACAACACCCTCACTCTGGTTTCCGGTTGACAGGAGTGACGGTTTAACCTACCTGTGTTTCGACTAATAGGTTAATTCAAGCTTGATCATTAAAAAGGTTATTTCTACTGAACCCCAGTGCTACTGTTGATATCGTTGATACTCTTTAGTGTGTCCTAATGGCGGTCGAGATAGCCGCGCATAGTCGTGCACCTCTACGCCGTCATTTGACGACGTATGGGGTGCCAGATGATGGGATGGCTGTTATTTTTGTGGTGAGCGCTGATGCGTCTTACCCGTATGAGTTGTTTTACTCTTGGGTGACTTTTCCGGCGGTGGATGACGATGATACGTTTCATTCCTTTACTGCCACACAGCTACCTGCGGTCTATACCCCGTATAGGACACCAGAAATTCCAATCTCTGCCTGGCAGCATACCATTTGGTTTAATGGCGCCCTTCCCCATGTTGTTGCACCGGCAAGAATGGGCCCGTTGTCTATTGCAGGGGCCACATGGCCGGTGCTGGACGGCTATACGCCTCATCCCCGCTATCTCACGGTGGCGGTGGCTGAGTTGCGAGTACTACACGCAGCCCTGATTACAATTCATAGGGCTTTAGTGCAGTACGTGTCACGCAACGTGCAGGTGGGGACACCTGCTGTTGCGGGACAACCAACGGACCACCACGTGGTGGTTATTAGTCCTGTTATGGTTAATTCGGTAATGGGCAAGCGCCCACAGAGTAAGGATGATTTTCCTTATTGGCTTGCTGAGAAATTTGACCAACTGGAGGCGGTTTTTCCACATACCACTTCTGTGGAGAAACACAGGATACTCACCATTAGTTTGCCGAAAGACTTGGTCCCAGATATGTCTGATTGCAGAAACTGGGGCAAGGTCTTTGCCGCGACCTACTCGAAGTGCTTCGGCACTCCGTCTATGTCTGTACTCCCCTCCGTCATCAAACGTGTTCAAGAGAATCACGGTGCGGAGGCTGCTGTTGAATTGGGAATGAGGCTTGTCGGAGTGTTCGATGTGGTGGCTTCCATGGTAATGGACAACCTCAAAGGCGATGCCATGCAGTTCCAAGTACTAAATAAGCTGGACAGCGTGGATGAAGTCGACAAGCCCAAGGAGTTTGCAAAAATAATTGCGCAAGCCTACAGGCAAGTGGGCCGTAGTGCGTTGGGTGTTAAACCAGCCGTAATAATTCCTGATAGAGTACAGCAAACTAAGGTGAGCTCGTCAACTAAAGACGAACGCCCAAACTTTCCTAAACAAAGTTGGCGAGCAAACAAACAGGGGAAGCAGCAACAGAAACAGGGGTCTCGTCCTGCCTCGCCCGTGCAGTCGTCCACCGAACGCACATATGATCTGCGCGATCGATCTCGTATTAAGTCACCTGATAGATTTCAGGTTTCTGAACAACACTCTCCTCGTTCTTCACAGGAAACATCGGCTTCACAATCCGGTGGCGGAGACCGTGGGAAAGGAAGGGGTGCCCAAAGTCGTGAGCAGCCCCACCAGACTGACGACAAAGACAAGCAGGACGAGTCTGCACGTAACGACCCCCGTTTCAGACGCACGCACGCAGCTGCAAATACCTGAAAGTCGGGTGCTTTTAATATTGCAGTGTTGCATGTTTTTCATTACATTCGGAAGAAGAGCTTTCCCAGGAGCAGAGTCTAGCTGATCCTGTGATGTGATCTCACTGAGCTGATCTTTACGGTATGGGGTTCCCTATTCAAGCCTAGAGACATTTTATTAGTCTAATAATATTAGTTTACTAGCGAAAGGAAGGTGGCTGATATCCACTGTCATTTTAGTATGATTACTCCTTTCATTTTCTATGGTATTGTAACTATGCTGATGGTTTTGATCTTAATCATTTGTCTGCTTATGTTAGCCAAAGTACTGCATCTTAGGACACGAGGTTTATAAAATAAACTCTTAAAACTCTACCGTGTCTCTGTTTATTCTGTTGTGTACTGATATGAGAATAATTACGAACAGGTATTTCTGATTCCCACCATTCCTGAGAATACCCTAAGTCGCTTGTTCTGGGTTGTCTATACATTGGGACCGCCGAGATAAAACTCGGATAACGAATGGGACACTTATGCTGGTCGGATAAAGGGTTCTGAGGTGAGTTTTTGGTACACCACAATTCACCGAGGTCCTGGTTTCCTGTGCATAGTTCTGTGCATAAGCAGAATCCCTGCAACAGAGCAAGGGGTCTCCTTCATTTTAAAATCCGCAATCATATGGGTAATCTCCTCCCAGAAAGTGCGCAGCAAGGGACAATACCAGAGCATTTGTAAGAAGTTAGCTCCCTCCTCCCCACAACGTGGGTAGGCTGCATCAGCCACAAGGAAATAACTACCAGTATGCTCCGGAGTGAGGTATGCTCTGTGGAGGGGATAATAGTTAATCAATTTAAATAGGGCATTTTTGGATACCTTTGGTACTCTATCCAGGATGGTGTCCCAACCCCTGTTGGTCTTGGGATGCTCAGACCTTCCTCCCACCGTTCCTGCAGCCGCTCCGACGGTCGATGGGCATCCTCCCCAATCACCCTATATCAGCACAAACTGCTTTATTAGTGCCTGCAGAAAGAGCCTCATAGTGGCAGCTTTTTAGTGCCCGCAGTTCCGAGGTGCCAGTGTTCCAGTGCTTGTGGAACGTCGTTGTGAACTGCCAAATTGTTGTCAAAAGTAATCATGTGAAGGTCATTATAAGAAGAAATGAGTGAGCCTCTAAGGGCATTCTGCAAGGAGTGAGTGTAGTACCGAAAAGCGATGGCTACCTGCTTTAACACTCCATACTGCCACTCAATAACTAATTACAAAAAAAGAGAATTAATTACTTGCTGCTGTACATTGAACCAATTCATGAGTTTTTTGTAATGTCATCAACCATGGGATCCAAGCTTGATTTCCACATTAATATCACCTGAAATCTGAGGTGGGCTTACAGGCTTACAATACCATAAGAAAGTAGTCTTTATTTGTTGATAACGTGTTTGTCTGTTTTGGTATTGTATCTAAATAGATATTTTGTTTAGAAGTGAAAAAAAAGTGTTGGATATTAATGATACATGGCATGTATTCGCTAAATGTGTGCTTCGTACTCACCAAATTCTACACATTGAACTGACAAGATTAGAAAGAAAAGGAGATTTTTCTCTTAGTATAAATATTTTTTTTCTTTTTACGTTACTGTTTCGAAGTATGCATTCCTTCTACTAATGGAAGCTTTTGACAGTTATTTGACATCATTAGGAATGGAATGCTAGGGTAAGGGCATTATTCAATTTAGTTGACTATTGCTGGGTTATGTTTCCGATTGGAACTGAAATACTGAGAAAATAAAGGGAAGTAACCGACTGGAGAGAAGATAAGTTGTTATTGGCACTAAAATATTATGTATGCCGCTTTATTTACATTATTTTAGTTAATTAGAGCTACTCTCGCCACAGTATTTAAAATTAGACCTATGGCTGTTAGTTATCCTACTATTTGTATTTAATTGATGCCCTCTCCGGAGTAATGTCCCTCCCACTCTATCTTGTGCACAAGAACAGTGAACATTATGTCTTGCAAGTTGTAACCATCATCCTTATAGTTTGCAAAACTACATAGAGAGATGTTAGTTTCTGCAATGAGATTAACAATTGTCCATTGGGGCAAGATGGCCGCGGACAGGCTGAGCTGAGCAGTCGCTGTTCCATACCTCTCCCGGTGGTAATAATCTAGCGCCCTGAGACATGTACTGGTGATGGAAATGCCCCCCCCCCAAAGGCTATGATCAGTCTCTGGCACGCAACCCTACTTGCGCCGACTCGAATTTCTCCAGAAACGTGGAAGTTACCTGCGATACTTAAACGGAGCTGGCTGAAGGTAGCCTTCAAGAGGGCCTGGAGGAAGTGGGAGAGCACGCGGAGAACGTTGAGTATTCTGACACTGCCACTGACAGTGCTTGGCAATCAGTTCTACAAGATGCCCCCGCGCTCTGCCAAGACGGACAAAATGAAGGAGAAACAGGAGAAGCATAAGGAAGTACATCAGCTCGAGAATACTCCTATGGAACCAGCTAAGGTGACGCCGCCAGCCCCAAAGGATCTAGGAGCAATTCGGAAGACAGCGGCAGTAGCGCAAAGGCTTAGGAAAGCTGAGTCACGGAGGGGGGAAAAAGCGGCTGTAAATACCCCCACGGGCCCAACTGACCGAGTAGATGGAGCCACCGATCTGAAGATGACAAGATTAGTGCGGCAGCAGGAGGATGGAGTTGAGAAAAAGTTGGGGCAAGGAAGGGGCGAGGAAAAAAGCAGAGCGACTACCCTTAGACAACCTACCTTATCGGAAGTCTTCTCCATTCAATCCGCTGTGAGTCGCAACGAAACCGGCGGAGAGGAAACCAGCGGCAGCCTCAGCTCCGGTCTCAGCGTCCTCGAGGACGCGGAAAGCACGTCAAACACGGACGCTCAGGTTGCTAAGCAACAGGGGGATCAGCAGATCGGCAACGCCGGAGTCTCGATGCAGCCTGCTCCACAGTCCGGTTTGGTACTGTCACTGTCAGTCGAGAGAGCCGTGAGCACCGTGAGTACTGTGAGTACCGTGAGCACTGAGGACCCCCAGGCAAGCAAAATCGACTCATTAGCGAAACAGGGTGCAACCGATGAGATGATGGAGGCAATTTTGTTGCTCGAGGCAGAGCTAGGAACCCCTAAGGCCCTTGAAGTTGTACAAAAGAGTCATATCAAGGGGGTCAGGTCCGCAGCTTCAGTGGGCAAATGTATTAGCCCAGTGGAGGAGGCAGGACGGCACGGGTGTTGCGAGCCAGTGTCGACAGCGCTAACGGAGAAAAACAGCATCGGTGAGGTAGATGGAGAAAAATTCTTTTCTCTAAATGAGGATTCGGACTCTCACTCTGTGCAGCATGGAGACGCAAGCTTAGAGGAGAGCACAGAGGGAGAAGAGGAGATGGTAATATCAGGGGAGGACGAGCTGACGGATTCTAGCTCGACAGGGAGCGACTGCAATGACGTATGTACAGGAAACGACTCAACCTTAAGAAAAAGGAAGAGCAAAATAAAGCCAAGCAGTCAGCCGGCTGGGCTCATGGGAAGTACTGGGAGAGGATTAGCATGGGATTATCTGGGAACTTCTCAAACATATCACGAGGAGGAATCCGCCGGCGCACCGAGTCAAAACACACCGTCTAACATCTTGCTCAATACTCTCAAACAGATGCAGGCGGAAGCTAGAGTTGCAAATCGCAAAGCAAGGCAAGATGCAAAAAAAATACAAGTCTCACTTAAAAAAACCAATAAGCTCTACGAAGATCTGGTCAGTAGAGTGACGGAGGTTGAGGAGCGCACGAATAAACTTGAAGATGACTTTGGAAATTGGCAGTCCTCAAGAATGGAGCAAGAAAAAGTCGTAGAAGACTTGCAATGGAAGCTGGAGGACTTAGAAAACCGCCAGCGGCGGAATAATGTTCGAATTTTGGGTGTGGCGGAAGGGATTGAAGGGCAGGATATAAGGCGCTTTACTGTTAACTTACTAAGAGGGGCTTTCCCAGAGTCTCAGTGGCAGTGGGATAGCGAGATTCAGAGAGTGCACAGGTTTCCCTTTACGCTAAAAGGGGGATCCATGGCAGAGGGGGGCAGGAAGTCCTCTTTTCCGCGAGCAATCTTAGTCTACTTTGGCAATTACCTTATTAGACAGGAAATCATTGAAAAAGCTAGACCTACAAGTAAGAGATCATTCGAAGGCACCTCCTTTTTTGCAAGACCAGATTTCTGCCATGTTACCGTAGAACGGAGGTGGAGGATGAGGCAGTTGATCCCGAAATTCCAGGAGTTAGGCTTAGAGGCTTACTTAATGTTTCCTGCAAAGCTGAAAACGATCGCGCAGGGTAGAGTTAGAATGTTCTTTTCAGAGATTAAGGCTCAGCAGTATCTAGATGAGGTGAAAAAATAATCGGCGTTGGCAGGGAGAGTACTTAACTATTTTGTTGGGGGGGTAGAAAGTTTTGCGGTAAAGCAGGCGGGTGCTAGATGGCTGAAGATGGATATATAGTGACAGAGACAAAGGAGGGAGAGGGGTGGGACTTAGCGGCTCCAGCAGCCTGAAACCGGCTACACATAGGTCTGACCGACCTATTTGCCTGTGTAGGGGAGGGTGGGGGTGGGGGCCGTGGGGAGGGTGAGGAGGGTGGTTGGGCAGGGGGGAGGTCACTGGGGGGTCTAATAGGGGTTAAAATTTGGCTTTTTTTTAGTTTAATAATGCACATTTCTAGGTACAGATTTGTTAGTCTCTTGTCGATGCCCATGATCATGTCTATGCTCATGCTTAATACTCGGTTATTCAGATGTAAGAATTTTAATGCTCCTTTGTAATGCCTTGTAAGATTGCTTCGATTAATGTGTGCGGGTTGAATAATCACGTTAAGAGAGCTAATGTAGCAGGGCTGTTAAAGACCTTGAAATTGGACTTAGTCTGTCTTCAAGAAACCCATATTCAGTCATCACAGACTTACTTGTTAAAACAGCTTAATTTTGATGTATTAGCTGCCAGCAAGCAGGGGACTAGAACTAGGGGGGTTGCAATACTAGGGAGGAAACATGAGGTAGTGGTACATCGAAAAAAGGAGGATCAATGGGGGAGATGGGCTATTGTCGAACTGAGTATAAAGGGGGTTAAAATTACAGTAGGCACAATATATGGCTCCACTGAAGATGACCCAGATGTCTGGCAGTTCATGGATTTGGAATTAGCACATTGGCCGGAGCCCATTGTGCTATGCGGGGACTTTAATATCCATGATAGTACGAGCTCCTTTACAGAACTTGGGGGGAGCTATGTAGGGAGGAAGAGGAAGACTTATAACGCATTGGCTAGTATGGTCCAACATAACTCCCTTGTGGACCCATGGATCAAGCTGCATCCCTCTGTGGATGGCAGTACTTATTTTTCGGCCCCACACAGAATTTTAGTGAGATTGGACTATTTTTTGGTGTCTAGTTCTATTATCTCCCATACAGAAATAGAAAAACAGCCCAGAATCCTTTCTGATCATAGCCCTCTGGTTTTAACATTAGCTACTAGGAATATTAAAGTAATTAAACCTCAGTGGACGTTTGAGCGAACATTGCTAAGCGATAGGGCATACCAGACGCATATGAAATCATGGATATTGTTTTTCTGGGATATTAACAGAGGCACTGCGCCCCCAGGGGTGGTATGGGATTGTTTTAAGGCGGGGGTAAGGGGAGAAACTATGAGTTACGTATTGGCTAAACAGAAAAAAGACCGAAGATATTTAGAAGATATAAGACAAGGACTGCTTGTGGCAGAGGAAAATCTAGCTAGAGCTATAGCGCAAGGCCTACCGCTTGAATCCCTCTTGATTACTATAACTACCCTCAAAGGGGATGCTACCGAGGGGATTAGCGTGAAAGCAGCTGAAAAATACATGGGGCATAAACAAGATTCTTATGAATTAAGTGAGAGGATTGGGCACTTCTTGGCTGTCAGAACTAGGCAAAGAACTGCTATGACAGATATTAAGGAAATTCAGGATAGCCAGGGGAATTTGGTTTCAGATCCCGAGCTTATCCGGGAGGTTTTTCGGGAATTCTACACTAAATTGTATACTGGTGAGGAAGGGAATATTTTAGCAGAGGTTGAGGTGGATAACTATCTACGAGATGTCCTAGCTCCCTCTTTGTCGGTACAACACAAAGCTGGGCTTGATGCTCCTTTCCATCTGGATGAGTTTAAGAACGCAATCAAGTGTCTCCCCTCAGGGAAGGCGGCGGGGCCAGACCAAATTCCAGTAGAATTTTATAAAGTCTTCCAAGACAGCTTAGGGGTGGATATGTTTAATATTATGCTATTAGCACAGCAAGGAGGCTCACCTCCTGAGTCTTGGGGAGCAGCGGATATTATAGTCATCCAAAAAAAAGGCAAGCCTCCGACACTCCCGGGCTCGTATAGACCCATTACTCTTATGAATGCCGATATTAAACTCTACTCAAAAATGCTGGCAACTAGGTTGGCAGGCGATATAGAGCAGTTAGTAAGCGCATCCCAGCACGGCTTCATACCAGGAAAGGGAACTACCCAGCACGTTAGGACACTTATAACGGTGTTTGACGCCGCGGAATCCCTGGGTGACCCGGCAGCAGCACTGCTGCTGGATGCCGAGAAGGCTTTTGACAGGGTTGCCTGGGGATTCCTGTGGGCAGTTTTGAGATGGAGTGGTATTGGGGAAGGTTTTATAACAGCCGTCCGAGCTCTATACCATTGCCCAACAGCTAAAATTAGGGTAAATAGAGGATTCTCAGAAGCAATTGCAATTTCTAGGGGGACGAGACAAGGCTGCCCTTCATCTCCATTGCTTTTCGCGTTGTTTTTGGAACCTTTTTTGCGGAAACTGGACAGAAATAGAGAGATTCTACCAATGGTTTTAAACGGTCGGTCAATTAAAATCTTGGCGTACGCAGACGACGTTGCGATACTTACTCCGAATCCAGGCTTAGCTATTACAGAGATCGAAAGGGAGGCTAATAAGTTTGGAAAAATATCAGGCTACAAGCTAAATAGATCTAAGACGCAGATAGTTCTGAACGCAGCCATTTTGTACACTGACTCCAGGGTGACCACCTCGGCGATATACCTAGGGATAGCAATATCTGCAAAATTAGACACTCTTGTAGAGAATAATATAGCTCCCCTCCTTGAGAATGTAAAATCAGATCTAAATAGGATTAATAATTTACACCTTTCTTTAGTAGGTCGTACCAACGTGTTAAAAATGAGTATATTGCCGAAATTCCTGTATTTATTTAGAACAATTCCGTTAATCTTTGAAACAAAATGGTTTAATATGTTGGAGGGTATCCTTAACAAGTTTATATGGGCACATGGGAAAACGCGTAGGGCATATAAATTTATGACATTGGCGAGAGACAGGGGGGGGTGGGGAGCCCCGGATTTTAGACTATACTATCTGGCAACTGCCCTTCAATATATGCAAGGATTAATTGGAGGAGGGGGGATGCTTCAAAGAGTAACGACCGAATCTACCGACATATACGCAATTTTGTTAGGACAAGATGCAGAAAATTGTTTGCTATGTTCCACTGAGTATGGGTATCTCAGAAGGAAGCAATTCAAGACGTTAAATGCGGCCCTATATGTATGGAATGCTTTTATGAGGAAGATGGGTCTTGGGCGGTATAATAGGTATCTTAAACTATATAAAAACAAATCGCTCCCCTCAGAAATTTTTTCTGATACAGTAATGGCAGAATGGAACAGAAAAGGTGTTAACCAAGCAGGGGATCTAATAGGGGATGGGGGATTGGTGCAGTTTGAGGTATTGGTAAACAAGTTTAAGTTGAGCAGGAGAGATTTTTTTAAGTACCTACAACTAAGAAGCTTTTTGGGACAGAAAAGTGGTGGCTCAGCAGGATATAATAGAAATGACTTTCTAGAGATTTTAACTACGGGCGGCCACCATGGTATCAGGTCAGCTTACGCAATACTAGCTCAAACTAAAGTGGACGACCTAGAAAAACATAAGCGTAAGTGGGCAGAGAAGTTGGGAGGAGAAATGGAGGAGTTTCAGGAGTCATTGGACTTGGGGTCTAATATTTTATGCTCTGGCCCCCTACAATCACAACATTATAAGACTCTGTTTTCCCTATATCATACGCCTGCTAGAATTGCTAAATGGGGGGGTACAACTGGGATACATTGCCCTCGATGCAGCACATTAGACGCTGACTTAATTCATATGCTGGCCACTTGCCCACAACTATATACTCTAATCAGGGATATCAAAGCTTTTTTTAACAATACTCTAGGCCTACAGATATCCATGTCACCATTATGTATTCTGCTAGGAATAGATTGTGATGGTAACAGAAATATAGAGAGGGAATTTATTTTTGTGGCAATGGCAGTGTATAGATTAATTCTAGCCAGGGCTTGGTTGGACAAATCCCCTCCGTCTATGCATGTATGGCTAGCAAATTTAATATCTATATTTAATTTAGAAAAACCTATCTATGCAAGGAAAGGGAGAGTGGGGAGAGCTCTAGGCATAAGAATTTGGGGGCCCTTAGCGCGGTGGAGAGTTGGAGTAGGGTAAACTGTTAACTAGGTAATCTGACAAACCTGGTTACTTGGAAAAATTTGACTTTGGGATTGACGAGAGCTATATTGGTATATTAGTCTGTTTACATGATACTTGGTCTTTCTATTTTTCTTAATTGTCTTCTTGTTTTTGAAATTTACTTGAAAGACTAGGTTGCGAAAATGAATAAACGAATGTATTATATGTATTAAATGTGCACTGTTGAAAGTACAAAATAAAAAAATATTTAAAATAAAAAAGGAATGGAATGCTAGGGTAAGGGCATTATTCAATTTAGTTGACTATTGCTGGGTTATGTTTCCGATTGGAACTGAAATACTGAGAAAATAAAGGGAAGTAACCGACTGGAGAGAAGATAAGTTGTTATTGGCACTAAAATATTATGTATGCCGC
This sequence comes from Triturus cristatus, assembly GCF_964204655.1. Taxonomy (NCBI): domain Eukaryota; kingdom Metazoa; phylum Chordata; class Amphibia; order Caudata; family Salamandridae; genus Triturus; species Triturus cristatus. The sequence continues at coordinate 841,643,867 of NC_140592.1, forward strand.
TTTATTTACATTATTTTAGTTAATTAGAGCTACTCTCGCCACAGTATTTAAAATTAGACCTATGGCTGTTAGTTATCCTACTATTTGTATTTAATTGATGCCCTCTCCGGAGTAATGTCCCTCCCACTCTATCTTGTGCACAAGAACAGTGAACATTATGTCTTGCAAGTTGTAACCATCATCCTTATAGTTTGCAAAACTACATAGAGAGATGTTAGTATTGTGTCTTGTATTGAATATGTAAAGCTTTTCGTTGGCCTTTTTCTTTGCCTGCATTGTATGCTTATTTAAAAAAATCCAAAAGGCTTCGGAGGAGAGTCACTAACTATTGGCATTGGGCAGTTTGCATGTGGTGATCCATGGGATGGTTAAGAAAGCTTGGACTTCCCTTCTTTACCTGCTGTTTACTGTGGGGACTTTTTCAAGAGTATCATGGTCATTGGGGGTTACTTGCGTCAATTGTGACAATTAGCAGATTTTACCATTGGTGTCCTGGGGCTTAACTTTACCATTGAGCCAAAAGTAAGCGCCAGGTACACTCCTTTAGAACTTGACACCATGTAATGAAGACGAGCGGTCAGAGGGTTACTGTAGGAGGTGGTGTGGGTTAGAGACTCAAACCATTTATGAAAAATGAATATCTTAATGCCCAGTCTGATCTTGTTTTAAATGAGAAAGCACTTTGTTTTCAATTAATACTATACGGTACATAGAAATCGGAATGCAACAGTTATTACTCTACACTCCAGTATAATTCTTGTGGTCCTCAAAGGCATACCAGACTGGTCTGCTCCCGTTAGACAGTTCTTGTTGGTACTCCTAGTACAGTTAAAAAAAACTGCTTGGAGGGGCTCTCCAGGGGTTCCACCATGGTTAGGTGTCCATGGGGAAGGCCATCCTGGCCTTTGGCTGTGGTAGTGTATACTCCCTTCCCTGTAGAATTTCTCCCCCTTCGTTAGTGTGAACGCCAGCTTCTTTTTCATAAATAAACATTTCAGAACCGATATAAACAAAGGTTGCAGAAGAAAGCAAGAAGAAATGACAGAGGGGTATACACATACTAATAGAAGATATCACACATCTCCTTCTTTGCAGAACCGAATAATAAATCCATTACAGTGGGAGGAAAATAAATACTTTTTTAACATCAGTGGACCCAAAAAAAAAACAAATTGACCAATATTCACAAAATAACCAATATTCACTTAATCTGATAGAGAGTTTTAGACGCAGATTCATTACTTTAGAATCATCCTCAGGCGTTAGACTGTATCTGGAAATTTGTCATGAGCTGTACCTCTGCGCTCCAGTAGATAGCGTTGTTCGGCTCTGCGTGACATTGTTGGCGTCGTCCCCTCTGGAAGTGACGTGTGTAGTTCTTATATAGGCGCCATCCCAACAAACTGATGTCTGTTCATTTCTTTCCGCCCTCAGATCCAGAGAAGGGTACCCCTTAGTCAAGTTTTTGAGAAACTTTTTTTTTAACGTTTTATTGAGTTTTTTTGCATTTTTTGGCCTCCTGGTGTGGCAGGGATATATACCGTGAAGGCCAGCTTCGAACCCTGCGGCGCCTGTCACCGCTCGATGTCGGTCCGCATTTTGTATGCCTTTTGTGACTCCAGCGTAGCCATGATCCGAAGGCCTGCTCCAATTGCCATGCCATTAACCCACAGGCCTTGAGGGAACGATCCCTTATGCTCCTGTTGGCTCGACATGCAAACTTGTGACAATCCAGGTCTTGGTCGAGAGGAAGGTCCCGTTAGCGGTCACAGAGTCTGAGATCCTTGTAGGACTCGAAGTCGTCTGCTCATTTGGTTAGGTCCGGCAAAAAGAAGTCGTCGAAGTTTTGGGCTTCCCCTCATCCGTCAGCCAACGAGTCCAGGGAGCATTGACATTCGAGGCCTGGCTTTGCAGTTAAGCCAGCGCCTGGACCACATCCCTGAGTTTCTGGGATTCGGAGCTACACCCACCCAATTAAGAGAATGTTATGAGGCTATTCACCTCATATTTGGGTGGTTCATTCCCTCTGGCACATGTTTGGGACCCGTGGGTTTGGGAGGGGCCCTACTGGACCCACACCAGTGGCTCCTGCACCAGTCAGGCCCCTTGGATCCACAGATTGATCCAGACTGGTGCTGGTCGAGCTGACTTTGTCAGCTTCGCCAGTGCCACTCCTCACTTTGACACAGAGCCGGGTGGAAATCGCCCGACACTGATTGGAGCCATGCCTTCCAGGTCAAAGCCTGAGCCCTATTCTTATGGGCTAGGACTCGGGGAGGAATGGGAGGATTCTCTGGAACCTTAAGAATACGAGCATTATTACCCTAACCGGGACTAGTGTGAGAATTTGACGGACACGAGTGGATTGGATACCTATCCAGATACTGGCATGCTTTATCCCCCTACCGTGGTTATGAAGGAGGAACCATCCTTTGCAGCAGTGGTGAGGAAGGCAGCAGTGGTCTTAAACCTTAGATTGCCCTCCGTGGCAGCCAAGACGAACGTTTTGATAGAAGTGCTTCAACCAGGAGTGTCCCCTTGTGAACAGGACTACTGCCTTCGCTCCGCCCCAGGGGGGCACCAACATCTTTACGCAACACCCTACCCTGGGGAGCTTGGTGGTCCAATCCTCCACTTCTCACATAAATTCTGAGTCATTCGCAACCGCACCACTCTATCAGGAATCCAAGAGGCTGGACAACTTGGGCAAAAAGATATTTTCTTCCACCAACCTGGCACTGTGGTCTGTGAACACAGCGTGCCTTTTGGGATGCTGTTCCCACACTCTCCAGGTTGTGCAGGTGCTGCCAACAGTCCTGGAGAAGGCCTGAGCCATACTCTCCCAAGCAGTTGCAGACAGGGGAGACGCAGCTAAGTTCACGATGAGATGTGGACTGGACACCACCAACTCAATGAGCAGAGCAGTTTATTCGACAGTGGCGCCATGTCTGGTGGAGGATGACTGTCTTTTCCAGGAATGTCCAAGCGTCACTGATGGAGATGCCCTTTGATGGCTCCTGGCTCTTCAGAGGCCAGATGAAATCAGTGCTGGAGAGCTTTAAGGACAGCAGGGCAACAGCCAGGTCCTTGAGACTTCCATGGCCCCTCGTCACAACTAATTCGCCTTTTGCTCCTTTCGTGGCCACAGAAGGGGCTTCCAGCTGTGTCTGTGCCTGCTCAGTCACGGCGGTGCGCATGTTTCACAGCCTCTGTGTGGCTGAAGGTGCTGTACCCAAAGACCTTGTAGGTGTGGCACCAAGCGGTTGGGCCAGTCCACACACCCCATCCTGGGAAGCTGCAGCCTCAAAGCCCTTATACTCAGTCCCCTTATCATGAGTACCCACTGGGCGGCAGGATCCTCCTTCCCCTGTACCACTTGCTGTCTATCACATCAGACCAATGGGTTTTGCAGAATGTCTGGACGGGCTATTCCCTCCCCTTTGAGACTACCCCTCCATCATTGCCACCTGCTTGTGACAGGCTGAATGGGGACCTTCTTTCTCTTCTCTGTCAGGAGGTGCCGGCTCTCTTGGTCAAGGGGGACATAAAGAGGTGCTGATGCAAGAAGTTGGTCATGGCTGCTATTCCCGTTACTTTCTGGTGCCCAAAAAGGATGAAGCCCTTTGTCCTATCATAGACCTGCACCCTCTCAATTGTTTCTTCAAGATGAAGTTCAAACTACTCAACGCTTGCTCAAGTCTTGTCTGCCCTGAACCCTGATGGTAGCGTTGGACTTGCAGGATGCATATTTTTACATTCTTGTCCTGCCTGCCCGCAGGCATCACCTGCGGTTCACGGTGGGCCACAAGCACTTTCAGTTCGCTGTGCTCCCTTTTGGCCTCACCAGCGCCCCTCGGTGTTCACCAAGGTTATGGAAGTGGTTGCAGCTCATCTGCGAATATCGGGGTGCCGGTCTTCCCCCCTATCTCGATGACTGGATGTTGAAGGCTGGCTCGTCCCAGGCTGACGTCCCCCCACCTTCAGACTACAGCGGACCTCCTACATTTGCTGAGGTTCACTATCAATGTGCCAAAGTCACCCCTGACTACCTCTCAAATGCTCCCGTTCATTGCAGATGTTCTGGAAAGGGTGCAGTTTTGGGGTTATTCTCCCGTATGGTGAGTCCAGGATATTCAGGCTATAATACCGATGTTTCAGTCACATGCCCACTGGCTTATGCGGGCTCTGCAGTGTGCACAACATCATGAAAATCTCTGACATGGTCCAGATCTCATAGAGAACTGCACAAGATCTGCAGTGGTGGTTAACTAACCATGATTAGGTCAGAGGCAGAATCCTCTCCCTTCCCCAACTGAGGTGCCGATTCCGATCCTGGAAAAACCGTGTACGAATCGTCGGACGGAGCGTTTTCTCCGTCCGACTCGTACCCGGAAAAAAGACCGTACAAACATGCAAGTACGATCCGTACGGAAACACCATTTCCGTACGAATCGGAAAAAGCACCAACCGATGAAAAAATACATACGAATGTGATGCGGGACAGCGCATACGCGACATTCGTACGGAGTTAGGCAGCTTTTTACGTACCAGCAAGTATGATTCGTACCGACAGCACTCCGGACGGCAATATTTTTACGGCACCCAAAAAGTGCCGGAAAAGCCAAGTACGCCGCGAAGCGTGAGGAAAAGGGGGCCCGGTACGTGCCGAACACCCCCCAAGACCCCCGTATGTACGCGCCGTACCCCCAGCCCCCCCACGGATGGACGCGCCGTACCCCCAGCCCCCCCCCCCCACGGATGGACGCGCCATACCCCCAGCCCCCCCCACGGATGGACGTGCCGTACCCCCAGCCCCCCCACAGATGGACGAGCCGTACCCCCAGCCCACCGCCGTATGTACGGAGCGTACCCCCACCCGTGTATGTACGGAGCCTACCCCCACCCGTGTATGTACGGAGCCTACCCCCACCACCGTATGTACGGAGCGTACCCCCACCCGTGTATGTACGGAGCGTACCCCCACCCGTGTATGTACGGAGCGTACCCCCACCCGTGTATGTACGGAGCGTACCCCCACCCGTGTATGTACGGAGCGTACCCCCACCCGTGTATGTACGGAGCCTACCCCCACCCGTGTAATGTACCCCCACCCGTGTATGTACGGAGCGTACCCCCACCCGTGTATGTACGGAGCGTACCCCCACCCGTGTATGTACGGAGCCTACCCCCACCCGTGTAATGTACGGAGCGTACCCCCACCCGTGTATGTACGGGGCGTACCCCCACCCGTGTATGTACGGAGCGTACCCCCACCCGTGTATGTACGGAGCCTACCCCCACCCCCATATGTACGGAGTGTACCCCCACCCGTGTATGTACGGAGCGTACCCCCACCCGTGTATGTACGGAGCATACCCCCACCCCCGTATGTACGGAGCGTACCCCCACCCGTGTATGTACGGAGCATACCCCCACCCGTGTATGTACGGAGCCTAGCCCCACCCCCGTATGTACGGTGCGGACCCCCAGCACTACACGCTGGGGGTCCGCACCGTACATACGGGGGTGTGGGTAGGCTCCGTACATACACGGGTGGGGGTACGCTCCGTACATACGGGGGTGGGGGTAGGCTCCGTACATACACGGGTGGGGGTACGCTCCGTACACACGGGGGGCTGAGTGTACGGCACGTACATACGGGGGGGCTGGGGGGGGTGTTCGGCGCCTACCGGGCACTTGTTTGGACGTCTCCATGGTTGCTATAGAAGTTCGCTCCGGACGGTCTTTTTTCCATACGGTTGTACAATCGGACGGACGGGACGGATCGTACTTGCGCGCTCGGACTTCAGTTTTCCGATTTGTACGTAAAACTGTCCGGGGACGTGTCAGACACTTTTCCCGACCCGAGGACGTGTCGGGGAATTTTCCCAATGCGATTCGTATGGACTTTTTCACATACGAATCGTACTTGCCAGTTTGTACAGGACTTGTACGATTCGTACGGAAAAAAATCCGGATACGATTCGTACGGGGAAAATTTTTAACGGATCGGAATCGGCACCTGAATATGATGGTAGTGATAGATGCGGCACTCCTGGGATGGGGCGGCTATCTGGGAGAGGTGGTGATCAGAGGCTTCTAGTCTCCAGCGGAATCCGGCCTCCACATCACCCCTCTGGAGCTCTGTGCAATCTGTCTGGCTTTAAAGGCCTTTCTATCCATGATCTTGGGAAGGCTAGTGTAGTTGTTCACAGACAACACCACCACCGTGTGGTACTGCAACGAGCAGAGCGGGGTGGAGTCGTGGACCCTTGTCAAGAGGCGCACTGTGCCTCTGGACATGGCTAAAACAGCAGGGCATATCCCTGGCTTGACACCTGCCGGGCTCTCTGAAATCCAGAATGTACGAACTCAGCCGAAGATGCATAGTGGATCATGAATTGTGTCTCCATCTGGAGGTGGTGCAAGGTCTCTTTCAGCAGTGGAGAGAATCTTGGTTAGATCTGTTGGCCAATGCCAAGAACCTGCAATGTCAGCAGTTATGCGTGCTGGAGTTTCCAAGGCGGCTCTCACTCAGAGACTCATTTCCTCTCTAGTGGAGCTCAGGCCTCCTGTATTCCTTTCCGCCGTTACCACTCCTGCCCAGAATTGTCAAAAAGATCATGAACAACTGGGCCCAAGTAATCCTTGTGGCTCTGGACTGGGCTCAAAGACTTTGGTATCCCGAATTGTTGATCATGGTCATCGGTCCTCCGTTCAGACTGCCCCTTCGGAAGGACCTTCTGTCGCAGCAGCAGGGGAGGGTTCTCCACCTGAACCTGTCAGCACTCCACCTTCTTGCATGGCGATTGAATGGTGGAAATTGACAGCCTTCGACTTTCCGCCTGAATTCTGCGATTTTATTCTGGCAGCCAGATATCCCTCCACCAAAACGGTATACACCTGCTGTGGGGCAATTTTGTGGCACTGCGTGCAGAAAAGCAGGTTGACCCCCTTTCTGCTCCTCTTTTCAGGTTCTTCTCTTTATTCATTCTCTTGCCCAACAGGACTCTGCTCTGGGACTTTTGAAGGGTTATCTTTCTCCTTTCGCAACCTTTCTGCGGTTGCCTGACCAACCATCCCTCTTCATATCCCCTATTGAACATAGGTTGTTACAAGGTTTGCAACATATGTTCCCAACTTCTCCCCTTATGCCTCAGTGGGAACTTAATCACTTCCTGATGTTCCTGATGTGCGCTCCCTTTGAGCCTTTCCACAACTGTCCCCTCTGTCTCCTTACCATCAAGACGACCTTCCTGGTGGCAATAACATCTGCCCGGAGGGTCGGTGAGCTTCAGGCTTTGTCATCCAATCCTCCATACCTTAACAACTACCCAGACAAGCTGGTTCTATGAACTAGAGCTTTCTTTCTGCAGGAAGTCCTCACTCCCTTCAATGTATGCCTGTCCAACACTCTGCCTACTTTTTACACTGTACCAGATCCCTCTAAGGAAGAGGAGCGACTTCACCGTCTGGACCGAAGAAGAGCGCTGTCCTTTTACCTTGACCGCAAGAACGAGTTCCGGGGGGAGGACCAACTTTTTGTGGGGGATATCAGAACACAGAAGGTAGAAGCTGTGCAGAAGCACACAAAACACTACTATCTGGACATTCCAGTCTATCTGCATGGGCACTTGGTCTGTTCGATCCTGCAGAACTTTTTGGTATGACATTGTTTCACAGACCGACGTCCAGGGAGTTATTGCTTTGGTATCTATTTTTGGGTGAAGATTCTGCAGGTAGGAGTCTCTTTCAGATGGACAAGTTACTTACCCCCGGTAACACTTTATCTGGTAGGGACTCTATCTAACCTTTGTAGATCTAGTCTTTCAGAAAACCCAGGGGTAGTGAAATGCAGTTACTAGACCACTCCAGAGTATGCACTAAATCTGAATGTTTCTATTTGCACTGTGGAATTTATTGCATGGCAAAACATAGGCCTCTGCGGTGTGTGCTTCCAATCATACACACTTCCACCACTACTACTTGGTACATCCACCAACCTTCTTTCTACATCTCTACACAACCCTTCTGTATACTTAACCACTCATTCCAAATTCTCCCATACTGGGTCTTAACTGCTTTACAGAACAATTTCACAACCTTCATAGGTGCATTGAATTTTGACTATGTAGTATTCCCAGTTGCAGCTCTCCTCTTCACCCGACCAGTAACACTCATCTTCACCACCTGTACTCCTCCCTTCTTCTCTTTTGCAGGCTTAACTTTCCCTGTCTCTAAGCATCTTGGATGTCTGTGTGTACTCAGCCTTTCTGCTATTTCATTCAACTGGGAACTAGTTTGGTGATGCGTTTCCCTCTTCTAAATAACTCAAACATAGTTTTACCTGTTACCTGATGAGAAGTGTGAATGCAACTAAATGTTCCATAATCTCATCTCGCCACTCTAGACTATTTGTTTTGGCCAACTCAATGCCTTTCTTTGACAATTTTGGAAATCTCTCAACTACACCATTGGTTTCTAGATGATATAGGGGACACTTTCAATTATCAATTCTTTTGTTGACCAGATATTCTTGCATTTCCAAGGAGGAGAACAATACCAGATTGTCAGTGAGAATAGAGTTAGAAAAAACCTCTCTCCTGGACCACTCATCCAAACGTTTTACAACACTCTGGTGTAGATATATACAATTCACTTTACTTCAGGCCACCTTGAACAAAATTCCCCCAAAGCTATCATGTATGGAAATTTTGATTTACTAGTCATGGGACCCACAATATCCACTGTCACTTCTACGGTCCATCAGGCAGTTTGCGACAATGAATGAGGGGTTTATTAGCTGATAGAACTTTAACACTGTTACAGCACAGAAAGCACTCACTTACTATTTTTTCAATTTGAACCTCCATTGCTGCCCACCAGAAATCCACCCTCTTTAGTTTTTCAAATTCCTTTGGTCTGTTGTAGTCTTGTCATCGCAGGCGGCACCTGTGGTCTCGTTGGTTGGCACAGACAGTGATGCTCTGGATGGGGGCACATACTTTACGGTCAGCTGAGTGAGGATTATAGTCTCTCTTCCCTGCCCAACTGATGTGGTAACGATCCATGAATTGTGCTCACTGGTCAGGTGAGCAGCACCAGTCCGAATGGAAAGTAGGTTGTACCTAAATAGCTGTACTTAAGGTTCAGCAGATTTTTCCTCCCAATCACAAAATCCAGCATTTAAAAAATCTAGTGCCACCTCCAGTCGCAGCGGTGAGTAGTTTGGAAAGATTGAAGTCCCCTCCATCAGTGTACTGTTTTCTCCTGCACTTTGGTTATTTCTTACATAAATAATGGGATGCTGTCAAGATTATCTGGTTTCCTATTGCTTCCTGGCACTCCAGCTCTTGGGTGGAACTCGTGCAGTATCTTGTTCCAGGTGTATATTCTTCAATCCCTGGTTAGTAGTCCCTTTTGGGCTTCCAGGCCTCACTCTTGGCAGATAGTACAAAGTCTGACATGAGTTGCAGCAGACAGCTTTGGTTTATCCTGCCTTAGCTTCTTTTCAGCTTCTCTTCTTCTGAGCAGCATTATCCTTGTGCAATGACACCTCCATTACTTCTGCTGCGGAGCTGGTCAGCTCTCTGTCTCAAAGCAGGGTAAAGGCAGCCTCTCCTGGATGGTTGGTAGAACTTTGCAGGTTTCTGGAGCTGACCCAAGCAAGAGAAGTTGTCCATCGTTACCCCAACCCTGGAGTTTTGAGTTTCCTGCTCGCCACTGAACTGGAGACGCTTGATTCTAGTAGAGAACTCTTGGCACACTGGCTGGAGGTTTTTGTTCCATCTTTATAGCAAAGTTGCAGACAGTGTTTGTGTATTCCAACAGTCAGCTCTGAGACCGGTTCTGGGCAATTCCTGCTTGTTTGTGCGACACAGAATGGTCCTACCATAATGGTCAGGTGCCATGTGGGTTGGAGCTGAGAGTCTCCTGTTTGGGGGTAGGTCCAAAATGAGGGGATACATAACTACTTGTTAACCTGCGTGGTGCTGCCCTTCCATTGAACAGTATGTTAGGAAAGGTCAGGGAGAATCTCCTTAAACCTCTAACCTTTGTTCCCTTTTCTCCACAATCAAAAGTCAGCCCCTCTATACTGGATCTCTGGAATGTTCTGGATGAGCCCAGCAAATCACATTGTTGTCTGGGGCTGTCTCCACCCTGCATCTTATGTGGTAGTAGGATGTAGAAAAACAAACGTGATTCCAGTGTGGCTGTACCCACCTTTGACCTACACGCTTGAGTTCCTTCCTGTACTCACAGACGTAATGTATACACATGCTACATCAGAGTCCCACATGGGTGGAAAAAGGACCCAATTGCAGAGACTGGCAGCCCAATTTAAAAATGCAACAGAGGTCAGTTATTAACTCTCGCTGGCAGAGATAGGTAATAAAGACTGTCTTGCCAGTGCAGTCTTATCGCTGCCCCCACTGTCTACCGTGCGTAGCACAGCGAGCTGCTGATAGTCTTGCTCAGCAAGGAGGGTGCACATCGTGTACCCGGCCAAACCACAGATCCCGGTTCTGGGTCACTGTCCCTGTCAACCATGGGTCTCAAACACAGATGCGTAATTGTTGTGTGTGCTGAGGCTGGCGTTGAAAATCTACAGAGCTTGCTATAATGAACTTGCACCAGGGGGCAAAGGGGTACATGTTTTCTAGACCCATGCAGAGGTCTATTTTCCACCACTGCAGGTAAATTGATGGAGGGTGTACATACACCACCTAGAAGAAGCTCTAGTCCATAGTTAATGTAGAAAATTATCCTCTACAACAGGGAATACGCTACTTCATTCCTACATTAAAGAATGGATGTGTGTTCATTAGGTTAAAATCATTGATAATCAACTAAACCGTCAGGAAAAAAAGTAGGAGAAACCGCTTTGAGTGCTGCTATGCAACTCCTCCATTGAGGTGTGCAGAATCGTAGCTTTTTTTCCAAAATCTTAAGCCACAATGAATGTGGGTTGCTTATGCAATCCAGATGAAACTGATTGTCTTCTGTATTTAATTGGAATTTAATTTCATTGCCCATTAATATTTGTGGACACTCCAATGTATTCATTACGAACAAACTCTCACAATACCTTTCCCCTTGCAGACTCAGATTTCGGAATCTTAGTTTAATAAACAGTCTTCCATTTTGGAAGCAGTGCAAAGGTGAGTACTGCTTTGCTGTCATTGGCTTGACCTTGTTGAATCAATATCCACTCTTGGACTTATTTCAATCTTACTTCATTAGGTAAACTGCTTATAACAAGGCTGTTTTATCAGTTTCCCCGATTTCCTCCTTGGCCTACATATTGTATTGTATTGTAATTGCATTTATATAGCGCTTACTACCCCTTATGAGGCATTCAAGTGCTTTATTGGCGAGTACGCTACTCCGGAACCCATAAACAATTAGTTTCGAGTTAGTATAGTGAAATAGGAAAGTTATTTGAGTGGTGGATAGGTTAGTCAGTTATTTGGATTCAGAAGGTTAGCGGAGGGATAGAAGAGGGAAAAAGGTTTGCATTTATATAGCGCTTGTTACCCCTGATGGAGTGTTGAAGCGCTTTTTTCAGCGAGTAGCACGCTATTCCGGAACCCATAAAGGATTAGTGGTGCATTAGTATTGTGGAATATGAAAGTAATTTGAGTGGTGGATATTAGTCAGTTATTTGGATTGAGAAGGATAGCGGAAGGATAAAAGAGGAAAAAAGGTTTGCATTTATGTAGCTCTTTTTACCCCTAATGGGGTGTTGAAGCACTTTCTTGGTGAGTAGCATGCTACTCCGGAACCCATAAGCATTAGTGGTGAATTAGTATAGTGAAGTATGAAAGTAATTTTAGTGGTGGATATTAGTTATTTTGGATTGGGAAGGGTAGCAGAGGGATAGAAGAGGGACAAAGGCTTGCATATATATATAGCGCTTGTTACACCTAATGGGGTGTTGAAGCGCTTTTTCGGCGAGTAGCACGCTACTCCGGAACCCATAAAGGATTAGTGTTACTTATCTGTAACTACGGTTATCCAGTATCGGTATCCTTCACATAATAAAATTATATTTCCTCACAGCATTCACTGTGTTTGTTTCATATGGTTCTGCAGAAGTGCCGGTAAACCCTGGGTGAATGTGTGCTCTAAAACTAGTGTTAGACACAGAGAGAGGGAGTAGTGCATAATGAGGGTTGGGTATAGATTCGGACTTTCAAAGTACAGCCGAAAATAAGGGGGGGGGGGGGGTGTTCTGTGTATCTTAGGCTCCAGAGCTTTGGACAGAATGTTCAGCTTCTTGGCTAGCCAGTGCAGTGAGCCACTGTGAAGGATTTTGTAAATGAAGAAAGCTGTTTTGCATATGCATCTTTCTTCAGTTGGAAACCACTGGAGCAGGACGTGTACAGGGGCCATATAGTCAAAGCAACTACTGATTGAGCCCGTCCCGGCATGGCAGGTAAGGCAACCTTTAGTGGCACTATGTGCACTTAAAGCATTCCTATGAAAATTGAATTTTATAATCCAGTCTTGTTGAATCAAAGTACTGGGCATTTGTTTTGAAAAGTTTTTCTGGTACTAATGTTTTTTTCTCTGCAAAACATTTTTGGCTGAAACTGTTTACACTTGGCAGTGTTCTTCATTTCAGGGTGGTGGTTTAGTTTATTGGCAAGAGTAAATTTGATGGTTTTCATGCATGCAGTGATACAGGCTTGTACTTGAGTACATTGAGGGAATCCATACGTTTTGAAACAGGTGTATGCTTTCATAAGGAGTAAAATTGAAGAAACTGTTATGAGTGGATTCAGTTTTAGCTTGTGGTTTTAGGCCTGTATGTCCTTAATAGTCATCGCTTGATAATACATTTGCGGTGTTATCTATCTGAAAGGTTGAAGGTATTTGTTGAACAGAGTGAGACTGGATCCTTTTGGGGCTCCTTTGCAGGAGTAGGAGAGGGATACAAAAAAAGTTAACTACTTTTATTTGCTGACATGTTTTAGGTGTGTTAGAGATAAAACTGTGTGGAACTTTTGTTCCAAGGCATATGCATTTCTGCAGTGTTTCTAGTAATATTTTGGTTGATGGTCCCTAAAAAGCCATGTAAATCCAGTAGTATCAACCCGCTGGGGTCACCGGGGTCAGTGATACATTAGGAATCATCAACTATGGCCTTCTCTTCATTGTAGCCTCATCCAGAAATTTGTTTTCATTAATATGCTGTTACTTAAGTAGGAGGCCCTAGCCTTCTCAGGATCAGCATTGTGTGAAGATGTCCATTTCAGATGCTCGGAGACTTGACTGGTTTTAAGATAGTTTGGGAACTTAGATGGTTTCAAATTAGTTGGCAGAGGGTTTAACAGCTCCGTCTCAGAGATATTGTTTAAAGTTAGTGTTGGCGTGATGACCCATTTCCTAAGGCACCAGGGCGGTCAGGGGTTACATGGCTCCATTTGCATCAATTGGAGTTCGATGATGCTGATCAGGCTCTCAGGGTAGTGAACCAGAACAGTCCAGGGCTTACTTAAGTAGGTGAGGTGAGTTAAACATTGAGAATACTGTTTATATATTTATACAAGCTAATATGATCTATGTCTAGGCAGCTCTTTACTTTCTAAAACAAAAGTACTTTAATACACAAGAAAAATATACTACAAATACAACTAAAATAGTCAGTAAAAAACAGTCTCTACCACCTTCTGGGCCAGAGCTCTGACCCCAAATAGTATAGTAGCTCAATATGCCCATTGTAAAATCAGTTGACAATGTAAAATACAGACCATGTTGCACAGGGTTACTCTTCAAAGTTAGAGCAATGGTACTAATCCTGGTATTGCAGTGATATGGCCTCAGCACTTGGTATGAAGTCAAATGTTCTTAGTGCGCCCAAAGCAACAGGAGTGCCAACCCTTTCTTTTAAAGAATACCGTTCTAGTGGTGTCAGGGTCTGGTTAGAGTGCTTGGTGTCTTGGTACAGTGATTGGATTCCGACTAGTCCAGTAGCCACTGGCTAGCTATGGGAGTGACTGGCCATGGTTTCAGTCCATCCTGAGATCTGTGGATGACATAAAAAGGGATTGTCCTGCACTACAAAACCCACTGTTTACATTATAGATTTTCTAGTAGCAGGCTACTCACGTGGACAGTGCCGCTTGCTACTAACATACGACAAGCAGACACAAAGCTAGAAACTATGCAAACCATTGGGAAGGGACCAGGGGTTCACGTGGTAAGTTCTTGAGCAGAGCAGTCTTCCCCAGCTACAGATGGTAACGGAAAGCCCCCACAGCACAGGGGAGGGGGACACAGGTGAACTGGTCTCACTTTGAGTAACCATATGGAGCCTCCCATATCTCCCTAGGGGCCATATGTAGGTAAATTTTTTTTACCGACTCTTAAATACCGAATTTTACCGAATCGGTATTTAAGAATCGGTAAGTTATATGTAGGTCAACATTCGGTAAAAGTTACCGAATCGGTAAAATTCGGTAAACATGAATCGGTATTTACCGATTCGGTAAATACCGAAGCGGTATTTTCCGAATCGGTAAATACCGACGTGGTATATTCCGATTCGGTAAATACCGACGTGGTATATTCCGATTCGGTAAATACCGAATCGGTAAATACCGAATCGGCAGTTCAAAAACACATGACTCCAAGCAGCCAATCCTGTGCAACCTCAACCCCACCCAACCAGGGAGTGGCCACACCCAGGCAGGTGCACACAATTAGCAGACTCTGCAGAGGCAGGGAGTGCTGAGGAGAGGAAGAGAGCAACTGCCAGATTCTGACCTGGAGACTGAAAGAATGGCCAGCCAGGACACAGAGAGGGAAGGAGGGGAGAGGAAGCGAAAGCTCAAATTCAGCCCGAAGGAGCTGCAAGTTCTGGTGGAGGAGGTCGTCAAGCAGCACCAAAAATTATTTGGGAAACTGTCACAGCAAGTGCCTGAGTCAGAAAAAAGAAAGATCTGGCTTGGAATCCAGGCACAGGTGAATGCCATAGGAGTGACCCCCCGGGACATCGATGTCCTGAAGAAGCGGTGGCATGACATCCGCATTATCACAAAGAGGAAGGTGGCAGATTTAAAGAAAGAGGCCAGCCAGACAGGAGGTGGACGCAACAGAGCACCAGCCCTGACAGAACTTGAGGAGCTAGTGGAGACAACGATCGAGCCAGAAAGCATCGTGGGGATTGGGGACGCTGACAGCTCCGCCAGAGGCACCTCCAAACAAGGTAAGACGCTTGCACAGCAATGTGCCCCCCCTACCCCTAACCCAACTCCCCAAATGTGCAATGAGAATCCCACTCCAGTGCAGGTGTTAGTGCATGCTAGCAATGCATCATGGGAGATGTAGTCCCTGAAAGCCCAAACATGATATGATTAGCACAGATTAACAGGGCATGTGACACACAGTAGCGAGAAGCAGACAGAGGACAGTGAGATACTGTTTAGAAAATGTTTTGTCATGTCAGCAAATCAATGCTTCAGGTACACTTAGCTGATGTCACTTTTCTGTCCACAGGCACTACTGCCCACAGAACTGGCCATGAGAAGGGAGAGAGGGCACACCACACACCCAGCACAGAGAAGGCCACCACCAGTTCCGGCCAGGGAACGGCACCACAGGCACTTACACCACCCCAGCCAGCATCGCCGCTCCTGCCTGCATCCCCAGTCCTGCAGGTTTCACCACCATCTTCACCTCCTGCACAGCACAGGTTGAGGAGGCGTCCTGCAGCTAGGTTGGATGTGACCGACTCATCATCCGAGGAGTCGAGGGGCCTGGAAACGTCCACTGTACCCCAGGATGCAACCCATGCCAGTGTGCCTTCCGAGTCTGAGGGAGAACACACAGTTGGCAGACGGCGCCGCAGGGCTCGGCCGCAGAGTCCACCTCCCCTTGGGCAGGGCCATGGAGTGTTCTCAGGTCTTGAGGGCACCATGGTGAAAATCCAACGCGTCCAGGCAAGGGCAATGGTGTCCGTTCAGCGACAGATGCGTGGGCTAAACAACACCTTTGGAAACATTGAAAAGGGCATCACCACCATGGCAGGGGGCATTGCTGATATTGCAGCGGGCATGCGGGACATGTCCCAATCCATCATGGAGCTGTGCTCAAGGTTCGATGAGGACAGGGCCACACGGCGCAGGGGACATCTGAGGAAGGATCAGACCTCGAGGGCGGTGAACCGACTGGCAACTGCCACATCGCTGATCTGCAGGCGCTCTGTGGCGATGCAGGAGGGCCTTGCACAGTGCAGCACAGATGTGTCCAGGGTGATGGTTAGGGTTACAAGTGCACTGGAAGTGCTGCTCACCAGCCAGTCTGCAGCAACTGGCGCTTTGGATGCTGGCGACACTGAAGACACGACCAGCAGGAGCAGCATAACCCCCCCGTCCCAGACACTCGTCGGAGCAACAGGCGTCACCGTGGTGCCACTGGTACCCCAGCCACTGAGGACGCCCCCTCAAATCCTTCCCGCACTGCTGCGCGTGGCCGCAAACATTAATGCCCCATGCAAAACAATAACACATTTGGGTGAAGTAACCCTTAAGTCACATGATTTATTATTTCATTGTTGTTTCAATACAGTTTCCTTTGTGTTGTGGCGTAGTGCTGCATGATTAAACTACGTCATGGCATCCAACTACAGGCTGTGTCCCCTTACTCATTCAGAAATAGTTGGATGTGATCTCTGCCCGTCTCACTCTTCCATCTGTTGCTGTGTGTACTCCTGCTGCGTTGGCCTCTGCATGCGCAGTCTCATCATCATTGTCCTCAATATGTCATTTCGACCTCTGTGCCTCTCTTTGTGGCAAGGTTGTGCAGCATTGCACAAGTGGCAATAATCTTGCAGCAGAGGATGGGTGTGTACTGGCGTGCACCTCCACTCTTATGGAGGCAGCGAAACCTGCTCTTCAGCAGTCCAAACGTGCGCTCCACCACATTGCGAGTAGATTTTTGTGCCACATTATATCGTCTCTCGCTCTGGGTTGATGGGTGTAGGTAGGGAGTGAGGATGAATGACCGCACGGCATATGCACTGTCCCCTAGGTGAGTAAAAGGGAGACATCAGTCACATGTCTCAATACACTATGTTTGGCACTGAGTACTATGTAGCTTCACTGTTACTTACCTAGCAGGTATCCTTCTCCGAATTCTCCCGCAAGCAGTCGTGTGTAGATCCCACTGTTCTGGAAGATGTAGGAGTCATGGGTGCTCCCAGGGAATTTGGCAACGATATCAGTGATGATGTTCCCTGCATCGCAGATTACTTGCACATTGATGGAGTGGGTGGACTTTCTGTTTCTGTAGATGTGCTCAGTGGCAGCTGGTGGGCAGATTTGGATGTGTGTGCCATCTATACAGCCAATGACATGGGGGAACTGTGCCATTTGATAAGTCAGTTTTAGTTTTCTGCAGTTCAGCCTGTGTGTTTGGAAAGCTGATGTAGTGGTGCATTCTCTGCATCATGGCATCCAGGAACTTCCTGAAGAAACGGGACAGGCAACTCTGGGATACACCGCCCACCGCAGCTATCACCCCCTGGTAACTGCCAGATGCAAGTAGGTGTAGGCAACAGAGCACCTGCACATGTGGTGGTATGGCATGGGCCCTTCTTGTTGGCTGGTCCAGGAGTGGGTGCAGGTCCCTTATCAGGTCCAAGATGGTTTGGGGGTGTAGCCTGTACCTTTCATGTATCTCTGCGTCAGTGAGTTGGAAGAGTGTGATGCGCTGTCTGTAGATCCGTTCCTCCCGTCTCCATATCCTCAGTCCTGCAGCCTGTAGACGTAGCCGCCTTGCAATGACATACAGAGCGGCCATGTTGTCCATGCTGTTGCATTTTGGGATTGCTTAAATGCACTGTTGGAAATTACCACCTGCTTTCTATCAGTGTTAATTACCGACTCTTATTTACCGATTTTGGAGGATTTCTTAATTACCGATTTTACATACATCTCATTTTTCCGTGTTACCACTTCATATTTACCACTTCATATTTACCGATTCGGTAAATATGAATTCGGTAAATTTGAAGCGGTGTTTTTGAAGTCGGTAAACTTGAATCGGTATTTACCGATTCATATTTACCGAATATGTGTTTTTGGCCTCCTACATCTCAACTATCTCAATACCGGTCGGTAACGGGATATTTACCGAATTTCGGCCGTTACCGACCGGTATTTAGCTACCTACATGAGGCCCTAGATGTTGCTGTGCAATACATTTCCTTATCTTGAGCAGCTGCCTGGAGTCACCTTGTGCTTTAAAGCAAAAACTACCTCCACAAGTCTCACAAATATCACAGGATGTGGCCTGATGAGCTGAAGTTAGTGTCTACCTATCCTGGGTGGACTCTCTAACTTCAAGCATGTAAGAAATTGGATGAGGTGATTTCAGCCTCGTATTGTGGCATGCTTTATCGACCACCTCATCCCACCCTTGTAAGATAGTGCTACCAGGGTGGACCCAATCTCAACAAAATTTCATCAGTACAGAGCAGTATGAAATCCGTATGAAGGCCCCTGATTCATGACTCAAACATTTTAATACCCACTGGAGAAGGCGCACAGGTTACATCATATCGCCGCATGCAGCCAATGTCCAGCCTTCTATGTAGCAAACCACTGAGAAGGGAAAACGCGTACATAAAAGTGAAGTAAAAGAGGCCCAGCGGACATATCCCTTATTCATGTGTCGCGGCAGAGGGTTCAACATTATCTGATAGCCGAGACATCAGGGTGATCCTATCAAGCTGCAGTTCTATAGTAGGTGAGATGCATATGTCCCCTCTGTGCTTGTTCCATTTCCCCCATTTGTGATCCCATTTCCTGGGGCAGCCTTTACCTTTAAATTAAGCCTTCTCTGCAATCATTGCACTGTCCATGTTTCTGGCCCACTTGCGTAATAGTGGAACAGTGTCCACCCTCCATTTCTGTGCAATGTACCGTTTAGCTACGGCCCTACCCATTGCGGCCCATGCCTGCTCCGCCTGGGAAAGGTCAGTAGCCTCCCATATATTAAGAAGACAGAGCTGGGGAGATGGCTTTAGGAATTTATCACATGTCCTTTCCATCTGCCGTGTGAATTTTTCCCAGTAATTCTTTGTGTGGGCATTCCCAAAGTATATGAACAAAAGTGCCAGTTTGGTTACAATGACGGAGACAGAGCGGGATGGGCCGTCAACCCATTTTAAAAAGGAGTTTAGCGTCAAAGTATACTCAGTGGAGGATTTTCAGCTGAATGAGACGCAGTCTCAAGGGGATGGCCACCTCCCTGGGGGAGGCCAGTGCTTCTCGCCAGTCCTCCTCCTCGATACTACCCAGGTCCGCCTCCCATCCCACTCTTAGTTTCTGCATCGGGTCCTTATGGTTATTTACCAATTAGTTTTATAAGTGAGGGATACTGCCTTATGGTCCATAGGGTCCAGTATCAACCGGTCCTCCAGGAGGGGAAGAGTCGGGCAGATGGAGCACCTTGGGCAAGGCAGCCGAAATGGCATGACTGATCTGGAGGTATTTGAAGGTCTCTGTGTGTGTCAACTGGTACTTAGTCTGAAGGCCCGCGAATGTGGCTAGCTTCCCCTTGACCCATATGTCCCCCACTGTGGATATACCGATTGTGTCCCATTTGTCAAACCCAGGGCATTTACTAAGCCGTCCCAATATATCAGGTTCCCAGAGTGGTGTTGCTTTTGTCCATCGGTTCTGCCACCCTAGTTTCCTTGTGACTCCATGCCAGATCTCAACTGTACGGGCTGTAGGGCCCGTCAAGCTAAGCTTGCGGGGATTGGTGTACAACACCCTATTATAGATGCCCTACCCCATGAGTCAGTGTTCCTTACGGAAATTGGGGTCGTCATGTGGACCAAATACCCACCTATTTATTGCTATCAAGTGCGAAGCTTGGTAGTAAAGTTGTTTATCAGGTAACCCTATGCCACCGTGATACCATCCCATGGTGAGCTTATTCATTGCAATGTGTGGCGGACGGTCCTTCCACAGTAGCCCCCGCACGACGCTATCATCAATTTTGGAGAAATAGGAGTCTGGGATAGACTTGGGGGTGTTTTGTAGCACCTACAGAAAGCGCGGGAGCGCAAGCATCTTAAAGAGGGACGCTCTCCCTAGGAGAGTAAGGGGGATTGAATGCCAGTGTAGGGCATCCGATTTGAGACGTCGGAGAGGTTAATCGTGTATACAGGAATGGGCGCCAAAGACATGAAATATGTGAAGTGTACACGCCACAGAGAACGCGACGGAGAGGCCAGATAGAGAAGAATGTCATCCGCCTAAAGCGAAATACGGTCCTCGTGGTCTATTGTCCATTTTAGTCCCCTTATTTCTGGATCACCCCTAACCCAAACGGCCAGTGGTTCTAATTAAAGGGCAAAGAGCAGCGGAGACAACGGGCAGCCTTGTCTCGTGCCCCGTCTAAGGGGGAATGTAGCCGAGCGATGATTGTTGACGGTGACATGCGCAGTTGGTTGTGTGTATAGAAGCCTAATCCATCTCATCATCCTGGGTCCAAACCCCATGCGAGATAATACTGCAAAAAAGAAATCCCATTTGATAGTGTTGAATGCCATGGTGGCATCTAAGGACAATAAAATCGCTTCTTCCCTGATGGTTCCGATTCTACCAAGGGCTCCGTTCACCCGTCGCAAGTTCCGAGCCGTGTTCCTCCCCGGCATAAAACCGGATCGGTCCGGATGAACCAGTTCAGTAATGTACAGAAGGAGTCGATTGGCCAGTAGTTTGGCCAAGATCTTAGCCTCGACAGTGAGGAGGCAGATAGGACGGTATGATTTACAGTCGTCTGGTGGCTTATTTGGTTTATGGACAACTACAATAGAGGCGGTTGGGATATCAGCCAGAAGTACGCCCGTCTCAAAACATTCCATATACATATTCAACAGGTGAGGCACTAATTTAGTGGCCATGGGCTTAAAAAGCTCAATGGGGAGTCCGTTGGTACCCATCGCTTTGCCAGAACGGACATCTTGTATGGCCTTCTGAATCTCCGTCTGTCATATCCACTTCTAGGCCGTCTTTATCTTGCGGGAAGAGACCCACCACATTTATAGTGGCAAGGAGATCAGCTGACAGCGGGGCTTGAGATGTCTCCGGTACATTATAGACCTCTTCAAAGTGGGCAGCAAAGGTGTCGGCAATTTTTTGGTGGGTCAGTGAGAAGTGTACCCTCGGGCCTGCTATGACATGGACCCATCTGGAGGCTTGTTCCTTCCGTTCCAGCCATGCCAGGAGTTTACCCATGCGGTCACCATGCTCATAGATTCTGTGACTGGGAGCTAGGGATCGCGCTGTGGCTTCTTCAAAAAGTAGTTGTCTGTAATCCTGCCGTATGATATGTAAACTATGTTGGGCGTCCGGGTCAGGGACACGTGTGATGTCCTCTTCCCTGGTGAGTATGTCTGCTTCCATTTCTGCCACCCTCTTAGAGCGCTCAGTCCTATGTCCCACCATTGCCAACAGTGCTCTGCCCTTGATAACAGCGCCAAACGCTCCCCAAAGTGTCAGTGTGACCCCACATTTTCCGCGAAATAGTAATCAGTGTCTTTACGTAGCGCCTCCCTTTTCTGAGGTAAATTGAGCACCCATGGTTGTATAGTAAGGGTACCGTGGCGTCTG
Source organism: Triturus cristatus (assembly GCF_964204655.1). Taxonomy (NCBI): domain Eukaryota; kingdom Metazoa; phylum Chordata; class Amphibia; order Caudata; family Salamandridae; genus Triturus; species Triturus cristatus. The sequence continues at coordinate 841,665,502 of NC_140592.1, forward strand.
GCCTGCTGGAGACCGAGAGTAGTAAGGATGGGCGAATGATCAGATATCCCGCGTGCTAAGCATTTGGACCCAGTGAAGGCAGGAATATCTTGTGCATGTGTAAACATATAGTCGATTCGAGACTGGCTACCGTGAGCCCCTGATTGGAACGTGAAGTGGGTAGTGAGTGGGTTCAACCACCTCCATATGTCCACAACTCCGAGGGCGTTGGCGAATTCGTGGAGCTGCGTGCCCCGTGGTGGATCCGCTCGGGGTGGGAGACGATCTCGAGATCCCTCCATAGTTAAATTAAAGTCACCCCCCCAGTATCAACACTTCCAAGGGCAATTCAGGAGAGTCCCTTCCTCTCGTAAGGTCAGTCTCTGTAACCCAGGGGGGGCATATACGGAGACTACATTAAGGACCTGTCCTTCCCATGTGCCTGTGACCGCTGAGTATCTACCCTGAGCGTCAGTCCAGGTGTTGTGTATTATGTAGGGGCAGCCTTTGCGTAGGAGGATCCCCACTCCCCTTGAGCCAGAGGAAAACCCTGAGTGAACTATCAGGCGGTACCCTCGTCTGCTCAGAGCCCCACAGGAGTTCCCCACCAAGTGTCTCCTTCAGCATCACAATGTCTAGCTCCAGCCGTTTGATATACTGCAACATGATGCCCCTCTTAATCCTGTCCCCCAGGTAATGAACATTCCAAGTTAATAAATTGAGAGCCCCGCCAGGTGCCATCTAATCGTTTTGGTGAGTAAAGAAATCATCCCGAGGGATCCATCCACCCCTCCCCCGCATGACAGTAGTTATTTAGTGGAGAAAGACAGCGCAAATAGTGTTCGTGATCATAAGGGACAGCGGGACTAATCGCTTCGTCAGGGAACCTATCATGGCAATACAGAAAACAAAAGAAACATCAACAACGAACCCTGCCACCCTGCACAACGGGTCTAGAACCACCCGCCACCACCAACTTGCAGAGTGCCTGTCGCCCTCCCTCATCAAATTCAGGTGCGTGAACAACCCCACTCCCATAGCAACAATATACAGCCCAGAGAGCTGGCCCCGGCCAATATGCTCCGAAGGCGAGATATATAGTGGAATAAATGTCAGTTTACACTAGGCGATACAAGGCAGATGCATAAGAAATAACAAAAGAGCACCCCGACCCCCAAGCCAATGGATCGCTAAGTGGCACCCCTCAGGAATGTAAAGAGTGCTGGTCTCTCACCTTGACAAGGTATTTGGAGGCCCTGGCTCCTCTTTGTACCGTAGGCCTTAATGCGACTAATCAACCTTCGGATGGTCAAGCTGACTCCCTGTCAAGACCATCCCCGGACCGGCCGCTAACAGGAGCACTAATCCACCACCTCCTCTTGCTGCTCAGCAACGGCCGCCTTTTGTGCCTCTCTCGGCCTAAGGAAAATGTCGCAGTGCCGTGGAGCCCGGCTAGTTAAACACACAGCGGCCACTCGCACTCATCGGGCTGCAATCAGGATGACGAGTCTCCACAGGACGTCCAATGCACCGTAAGGGCCGTTGCACGCAGTTGGTGGCACTGCTCCTTCCTCTAGGGGTTCCCACGTGGCCGCGGCCCCTCTCAAGATCAGCCCTCCAATGTTGCACAGTGGTGGTGGCTTCCCACCCAACTCTGTCTGGAGGAGGTGGGTCGGATGGGACCGGGACCACGGCAGTGTCTGGGTTTGTGGGCAGGCCCACCTCTATTGTCAAGGTTCTGTCTAACTGTGGGCCCTGGCGGCTATTCTGGGGATTGGCCTCTGCTGGAGCCAGATCTCTCACCACCCCGTTGTCCACCAACCTGCCGGGTGCCTCCTGCACATTTGGGTTCACTAGTCAATGAGCGCCGCTCGTCTGCCTCTTCTTTGTCGGTCTGCGGCCCAAGCCGCAGCCGCGGTGTCGCGGAGAGCGTCGCGGCAGAGGATCAGCTCTCTCCTCCGGCACAGCCGCTTCGGGCGCCGCAAGTGACAGCCGCCGAACACCGTGGCCTCTCCAATTTCCCTCAAAGTGCGTGTGTTACCGGGGCAGCAGCTGTAGATCACGTGCCTTCCCTCGGAGCGGCAATTTGGCCTGGGCAGAAGAGTTTACACGGATATTTCGGGAGTGGTGCAGCGGAGCTAGGCTACAGTGTGGCCATTCCCGTCGACAGTTGGCCACGCGCCCTCAAGTAGCTTTTTGAGGGAGTTCTTTAAAAATATTTTTCGGGATAATCTTCCTCGGATCCAGTTTTAATTAGTTGAGAATACCTCAAAGAATACTTTATTTGGTAGTACTTTGGATAGGGATAAAAATACTGAAAAGTATGATAAGAGGATATTTTTAGGTACAAGGACCATTATGTACCTCAATTCCGCCAAATTGTTTGTGCCCTTAAATAGCCAAACCTGGTATTGGATATTCATCAGGGCTCTAGGAGGGATCCCTAAGCAATCATATTTAGTGATATGGAGGGATAAGGAAGAGGACTTGTCTTCCCTCAAGCATCCCAGGTATTTTTACCCAACTGGGTATATCCCTCTATCTAATGGTCTGATCGGGGTGAGGGCGACTCCTGTAGTCACACGTTCATTAAGGAAATTCACCCTCTGAATTCCTTCCCTGCCCCTGGACGCATTTTGGATTTAAAGACCCACTGAGATGGTATAACTCATGATATGAGAGGCACTTTGTAGCCTGAGGGAACTTGGATGAAAGAAAGGAATTGCGTTGTGGATGAAAGAATAAAATGGTGTCCTCGAGGAATGAAGAAATTTGAGGAACTATACATATGAGTTGTGTTGGACCCGGCATGTCTTGGCGTGATTACCCCTGATTTTTTTTGCCTCTGCCTCTTGCCAATTTAGATGCTTTGGGTACTTTGCCACTGCTGATCAGTGTCAAAGTACCAAAGGTTCGCTGTGTAAAGTGTAATGGTAATTGGTTGGCCATGATTAGTATGTTGCCTTACTAGTAAAGTCCCTAGTAATGTGCCCTGTGTGTGCCAGGGCTAGTAATGCAAAGGTGCGCGGAGAAGGGAACTCAGGCCTGCAGTGTAGGGCCTGTGGGCAGTTTGCTAAGTTAGCATGTTGGCCTGACAAGTGCAACCACTTGTCAGGCCTTACTTTCCCTTTTGCGTACACAGTGGGCACCCCTGTGGTAGGTCCCAGGTAACCCCTGGGCAGGGTGCAGTGTGGGTAAAAGGCAGGACATATCCTAAGGTGTGTGTTATGTCCTGACAGTGAAAACCACTCCATTTCGTTTTTCACTGGTGAAAGGCCATTTTGCCCATAGGACAGAATGGGGAGGCTGGGTATTGTGTTTGTTAGCCTAGTTTCTCAAAGGATTAAAATGGATAGGTGAAGTTTAGTATGTATGATGTATGAACTCAGTGTCATAACACATCTTTCTGTGAAGGTGGTTTTGTCACTGTGTGTTTTAGAAAATGGCAGAGTTTTGTGCTTTAAGCATTTCTGTGTGTGTCTGCTGTATGTGGATTGACTGTCTGGATCTCAGAGGGGAGGGGTGCGATGGCACTAGGCTCACCTGCATCTGGAGAGAGGGCGTAGGAGAAACCCCGAGAGGTGAAGGGGCCTGGGCTGCAGCTATAAAACAATTGACCCATCTCCAGCTGAGTGATTAAGGATCCAGACCCCAGTATCAAAGAGAGAAAGGTGACACTGGGAGGGAGACACCCAGAACTGATTTAGGCAGGGGTCAGGGACCCCTGAGTACAACTAACTTCAAAGACATTGAGGGGTATAACTATGAGTGCTGAGGCCCCTGAACGTTGAAATGGAAATCGAAATGGATTGAGACTGACAATGCTTGGACCCATTTCGTGGGCAAGAGAAACCTCTGCTAAGGAAGGAACAACTCAATAGACTGCTGGGAAGGGCAATCCTTGCTTCGTGATCTGGGACTGGTCTGTAGTTTGCTGTTTTAACCAAGGAAGAGGCTGCTGGGACTGTGCTTTGTGCGCCTGGGTCCCCCTGCTTGAAGAAGACTGTGCTTTGTGCTGTGTCTTGTAACCCCAAGGGACCGAGGTGAGCAGGCTCCCTGTTTAAAACACAGGAACACAAAAGTTTCCAGAGAGTTCAAACGACGCGGTGGGCGCGTGTTGTGGCAGCTTGAGACCCTCAGAAGGTGTGCCCTGTGATCTTGGACACACGAAGGTGAAGCGAGACTCGGACGCGCTGGGAGCGTGTCGTGGTGCACAGGAGGCGTTGGTGAAGAGCGTCTGGTCAACGTGTGCACCGAAGGTGAAGTGAGTCTCGGACGCGCATGGTGCGTGTTGTGGTACACCGCAGGCATTAGTAAGGAGCGCCTGGTCAGCGTGTGCATCGGAGGTGATGTGAGACTCCGACGCGCAGGGTGCGTGTCGTGGTGCACAGGAGCGTTGGTGAAGAGCGCCTGGTCATCGGGTGCGCTGGAGGAGAAGTGAGGCTCGGACACAGCGAACGTGTCGAGGTGCGGCTGGAGGCGTTAGTGAAGACCGCCTGGATATCGGAGCACCAGGAGTTGGAGTAAGTCTCAGTGAAGCAGCGTGTGTGCTTGGTGCAACATGGGACTGTGGAGGTGATCGGCTGATCATCGCATGCACCGGAAGAAAGTGAGTCTCTGCAGCGTGGTGTGCATGTTTCTGATTGATACATCTGCCAGTGGATTCCTCACCTTGTGAATATCCCCTGCGCCAGCAACATTTGGAAACTTTTGTAGCACTCCACGCCGATGAGGTCGAAGACGACGTCTCACAGGCACGGCTCCGCTCGCGACTCCACTGACGTCACTGGATCCATAAGAAGACCTCGTCGGCGTGATGACGTCAGTTCCCTTTTCTCCGCACCGTCGACGCTAACGGTTTTTGGCGACTCTCTCTGTAGCTTTTGTTGGTTACTTTGTTTTCCTGCTGGAATCTCTTTTCTTGTTGGAAAATGTCGACTAAGATGTCCGGGTTTAAGCCTTGCAGGGAGTGCGGTAAGCACATGTCGATTACGGATCCGCACGAGGACTGTGTCTGGTGCCTCTCATCAGATCATGATGTCGAGGGATGCTCTTGCTGCCGCAAGATGAGCACAAAGGCTCTGAAAGTAAGGGAGGCCAAATTATTCATTGCCAGAATGAAAAAGGAGAAGAGAGGTCGAAGAAGATCGAGGTCGAAGTCGACGTCGGGGCATGCATCAAAATCCAAGAAAAAGGCATGGCTCTCGACATCATTCGGACAGGGATGCTGCTCCGAGATCGACCTAATCTTCTCGACGTCGTAAGGACTTTGTGTCTCCTTCTCCTGTCTCTGTGCCTGGTTCTCCTGTTGGCCTGACCATGCCTGCAGCTTCACCGGAGCATTCTCCAGCTCCGGCTCCATCTCCGGCGCCGATTCCATCTCCGGTTCCAATTGAGGAAGTTCTGGCTCCGGACGAGTCTTCGACTACGCTGGTTCCACCGCCGGCGCCGATCGGCCTGAGTCCGGTGATGCCTCAGCCTGAGCCTTATCCTTACTTTCCAGGCCCGGGTCAAGATCTGACGCATTATTTAAATGCGATTTATGGGGTCTTTACTAGAGCTTTGTACCCCTCTGGAGCGCCTTCGGGTCCCATGGGTCCCATGGCTTTCAACTTGGGAGTTCCTCAAGCTTACCCTCAAGCTCTCTTCATGCCATTTTTCCCGGCGACCCAGTCTTGGCATTTACCAGCGCCGAGGACATCGACGCCGCTTCCATCTTCACCGGCGCCGGCTCAACCTCGTTCGACTCCGGCTGCTCCTCTGGATCCGGTTTCGCCGCCTGCTCCGGCGCCGTCTGATTCGGTTACGGCGGTGCCGACTCCTGTTGTAAGAATCCAATCCAGGAGGGAAGCGCAAAGGGTTCTTGAAGAGAAAAGGTACCAGATGGAGGAGGTGGAAGAAGGTGAGCTTATGGAATCTGACGATCTCTTTGAGGAGTTGAAAGAGGCTAGTGGCCTGGACTTGTCACCTGAGTGGGAGATTACTCCTCCGGCTGATACTCTTTTAAAAGATGTAGCTCTCTACCACTCCGTTATTAAAAAGGCGGCTGAGCTTTTGGATCTGCAGTTACCATCTGCTGAGTTTAAACCGAATATCCTCACAGAGGTTTTGCATTCTTCTTCCTCTGTTTCAGAACCCTTGCTTCCATTTAATGACGCCATTATTGAACCGGTCATGGAAGTATGGCGTAAACCTCTCTCTGCTCCTGCTGTCTCTAAAGTTGTTGCAAGAAGATATAGGGCGGCTCCAGGGGACCCAGACTTTCTGACTTCCCATCCTTCTCCGGAGAGTCTGGTGGTTCAGGCTGCCTGTTCTAAAAGATCTACAGGTGCCTTTCCCCAAGTCCCTAGTGACAGGGATGCTAAAAAACTGGACCAGTCAGCCAAGAAGGTCTTCTCTTCTGCCAGTATGGCTTTAAAATCGACAAATGCCACCTGTCTTTTGGGCCGATATATCCATGCTCTAATGGATTCAGCGAAACAACTGGCCCCTAAATTGTCAGAGGAGGATAGACTGAACTTTAATGAGGTGCTTTCAGACACTCAGGCGGCTGCACGTCAAGTAATTCAAAGCGGCCTGGATACTGCGGACTCTGTAGCTAAAATCATGGGCTCTGCTGTTGCCACAAGGAGGAGTGCGAGGCTGAAGTCATCTGAGTTTTCCCCTGATGTGCAGGCAACTCTTCTGGACTTGCCTTTTGACGGCTCGGGGCTTTTTGGTAAAAAGGCTGATGCGGCACTGGAAAGATTTAAAGAATGCAAAGCCACGGTCAAATCTCTGGGTCTGCAGACTCAACCTAGAGGTTCGTTTAGGAGGTACAGGGGCTTTGGAAGATTGTCCTTTCGTTCTTACAGACAGCCCCAACAGCAGCAGCAACAACAACAGAACACCCTGTATAAGAGCTACAGGGGCAGAATCAGAGGTCGTGCTCGAGGTCGGCAGCTCTCATCCTCTACCTCTTCCTCTGTCCCTCCCACCACTGCAAAGCAGCCCCAGATCCGCCATTCTGGATCATGCTGGTCCTGTGGGGGGCCGGCTTAACCATTTTCTACAAGATTGGGAATCGGTTACTACAGACCTTTGGGTTCTAGATCTTGTAGAAAATGGGTACGCCCTTCCCTTTCGGGAATTTCCTCCAAATTACCCTCCTTGCCAAGGTGCTTGCTCGGAGGACCATCTTCTTCTCCTCCAGGAGGAGGTCCTAACGTTGTTAAAGAAAGGTGCGATAGAGGTGGTTCCAGAGCAGGAAAGGGGTCAGGGATGCTACTCCCGGTATTTCCTGATTCCAAAGAAGGATGGCAGGCTGCGTCCAATCCTGGACCTCAGGATCTTGAATCTTTTTCTGAAGCAAGAGAAGTTCAAGATGCTCACCCTTGCGCAGGTTCTTCAAGCGCTGCAACAGGAAGACCTGATGGTGTCGATCGACTTGCAGGATGTGTATTTTCACATCCCCATCCTGAAGTCGCACAGGAAGTATCGCCGTTTTACGGTAGGGTCGCAACATTATTAGTTTGCGGTCCTTCGGTTTGGTCTTACTACTGCACCTCGAGTCTTCACCAAGGTGATGACAGTGGTGGCAGCCCATCTCAGAAGGTCGGGGGTTCCTGTTTTCCCCTATCTGGACGACTGGCTGATCAAAGCGGAATCGCCAGAGAAGGTGCTTCATCATCTGCAAGTTACAACCCAGTTGTTGTACAAATTGGGTTTCTCGATAAACGTGCCCAAATCTCACCTGGTGCCCTCTCAGCACAACCTGTTCATAGGGGCGGTGCTGGACAATACTGTGTGTCAGGCATTCCCTCCTCCGCAAAGGATTCTCGATGTACAGGAAATGATTCCCTTGTTTTACAATGGAGCGGTCGTTCCAGTCCTGAAGGTCCTTTGTTTGCTCGGTCTGTTTGCTTCCTGCATTCTGTTGGTCAACCATGCACGCTGGCACATGAGGGCACTCCAGTGGTGCCTCCGCAGGCAGTGGTATCAGCACAAGGGAGATCTCAGGGAGTCTGTGAGGATCTCCAGAGAAGCTGCGGCTGATCTGTCTTGGTGGAGCGTGGAGGGCAATCTGTCCCAAGGAAAGCCCTTCCATCTACCCCCATCGGTGGCCACATTAATAACGGATGCATCCACTTTAGGGTGGGGTGCGCATCTGGGTGATCTGGAGATCGAGGGCCTTTGGTCTCCAGAGGAGAGGTTGCTTCACATCAACCTTCTGGAATTGCGGGCGATATGTTTGGCGCTCAAGGCCTTCCTCCCTTCCCTTCGCGGTCAGGATGTTCAAGTCCTGACGGACAACACTACCGCTATGTGGTATGTCAACAAGCAGGGAGGAGTGGGGTCGCATTGTCTCTGCAGAGAGGCTCGGCGTCTCTGGTCCTGGGCTCAGGATCATTAGATTTGTCTGATGGCAAATCTTCTGGCCGGAGTTCTGAACATGCGTGCAGACAGTCTGTCGTCAGTTCTCTGCCGATCACGAGTGGAGGCTCCATCCGGAGGTGGTTCGTCTCGTCTTTCGGACGTGGGGGACTCCTCGGGTGGACCTGTTTGCCACTCACGAGAACGCTCACTGCCCGTCATTCTGCAGTCTCCAGTATCTGATGCAAGGGGCTTTGGGGGGCGCGTTTCAGTTGAGTTGGGACTCACATCTCCTTTACGCGTTTCCTCCCATATCCTTGATTCCTCGGGTTCTGAGGAAGATTCGCCAAGACCGGGCCCAAGTCATATCGATCGCCCCGGATTGGCCAAGAAGGGTGTGGTATACAGATCTTCTCCACCTCTCCTCGTGCCCTCCGCTCCGTCTCCCTCTCAGGGCAGACCTTCTCTCGCAGTCGGAGGGGCAGGTTCTACACCCCCACCTCCAGAGCTTACACCTTCATGCCTGGAGATTGAACACGGCAACCTGAATTCTTTTTCTCTCCCACCTGACGTGGTGGATGTAATATTGTCGGCCAGACGTCATTCCACCAAATCTATCTGTTCCTATAGGTAGTCTAAATTTGTTCTTTGGTGCGGAGAGAAATCTATTGATCCTTTGAGGGCTCGTTTATCTAACATTCTTCAGTTTGCTCTTTCTCTTGCTCAGCAAGGCTTTGCTGTGGCTACTGTGAAGGGTTACCTATCTGCGTTATCGGCTTTCCTTTGTTTGCCGGATCAGCCTTCCCTGTTCAGCCTTCCCTGTTTAAGTCACCCATTGTATTACGTTTCCTTAAGGGCCTTACATATAAGTTTCCGCCTTCTCCTTTTATTGTGCCTCAATGGGACTTAAATCTTGTCTTAACTTACTTGATGGGTTCTCCCTTCGAGCCATTGCATAAGTGTCCCTTGAGGCTGTTGTCTTTCAAGACAGTCTTTCTCATTGCTATTACCTCGGCAAGGAGGGTAAGTGAGCTTCAAGCTCTGAGTTCAAAACCCCCGTTCTTGACCATTCATGCTGAAAGACTGGTACTCGGGACCAGGGCTGCTTTTCTGCCTAAGGTGGTAACTCCTTTCCATCTGGGGCAATCCATTACCCTTCCTACCTTCTATCCTCCCCCTCACCCTTACAAGGAGGAGGAGTGGCTTCACCGCTTGGACCCTAAGAGGGCGGTGAGCTTCTACCTTGATAGGACTAAGGACTTTCGAGTGGAAGACCAGCTCTTCGTGGGCTTTGTTGGCTGCAGGAAAGGCAGAGCGATGCACAAGCGCACCCTTTCCAGATGGATTATCTTGTGCATCAAGATATGGTACTCTTTGGCCGGTAAGGAACCTCCAGAGGGTATAAGGGCTCATTCTACTAGGGCTAAGTCTTCTACTTCTGCCTTGTCTAGGGGTGTTCCTGTGGAGGACATTTGTAGGGCGGCAACTTGGACCTCCCTCCACACTTTCGTGAAGCATTACTACTTGGATTCCGAGGTGAGGAGGGACGGACACTTTGCTCGTTCCGTCCTTCAGACTTTCTGGTATAGAAGGGTGGACACCCTCCTCCGGGAGTGGGACTGCTGTGGGAATCTTTTCAGAAGGTGAGGAATCCACTGGCAGATGTATCCATCAGAAGAACAAGTTACTTTCCTTCGGTAACGCTTTTTCTGGTGGATACAGTATCTGCCTGTGGATTCCTCACTGACCCACCCGCCTCCCCGTTGTCCACCCTTGTATACCTACAATTCTAATGCTGGTGTTTCGAAATGTATTTGTTACTGTCAAAGACATTGTGTTATTTCTTTTGCCTTCCTATATTATCTCCACACTGTGTTTGTTGCTTTGTATATTATGTACTGTGTATACTGGTATACTGTACATATATTGCTGTCAGTCCATCCGTGTGCCTCGAAGGCACTGAAAAAAGGGCAGAACTGACGTCATCATGCCGACGAGGTCTTCTTATGGGTCCAGTGACGTCAGCGGAGTCGCGAGCGGATCAGTGCCTCTGTGACGTCGTCTTCGACCTCATCGGCGTGGAGTGCTACAAAAGTTTCCGAATGTTGCTGGCGCAGGGGATATTCACATGGTGAGGAATCCACTGGCAGATACTGTATCCACCAGAAAAAGCGTTACCGAAGGTAAGTAACTTGTTCTTTGGTGCAAATTGAGACCGCATGAGGGAGTGCCTGGTGAGCGTTCACTTGGAGTCAAAGTGAAGACCCATCAGCGTTTTGTGTGTGGGTTCGTGCCCGAGGAGACCTGGAAGGTGCTGTGGTGAAAGTGCAGCCGGAGTAAAAGCTATCTCAGGGGCGTAGAGTACGTGTGCCCCGTGGCCGCCTGAGACCTTCCTAACAGTCGCGGCTCTGACCGGCAGCCCCGGAGGAGCTGAGCTGCCAGGCCCAGCCTCTGAGGCCCATTGAGAAAGTTCTACACGGAAGGCCCAGTTCGCGGAAGGAGGAGAGGAGAGTGGGGTCGAGCCCCCAGGTAATGTGGAGCATTACCTGGGCGGGGTGCAGGCTCGGAGGGACACTCCCTCGGCCTCTCAGTCCTGCTGGCGACGTGAGCCTTTGCATCGGCTCAGATTGGGGCCTGTACTGACCAAAGGAGTGGCAGTACCGAGGCCCGAGTAAGAAGCTGTACTGTGTGTCATCGTTGATCCGTGTGGGGGGCAGCTGTTCTCGAAGAGGCTGACTGTCATAATGCACATTGCCAATATTGCTGCTAACGAACTGCCGAACTGTCTTATGACGCCTGACATTATTCCTGCATAACGAAGTACACGATTGTAGCGCTACGCAGTGCATGATATCTCCCTTGCAAAGTTCAGGTGAAGGTGTAATCTGGTTTCGCAGAGAAAAATCCATGATAGTTTGTGAGGTATTTCCCTCAAGTAGGAGAAACCTTTATTAAAGCCTCTACTCATTCTTGCTCTTTCCTGTCCATCTTTGACCACTGATTTGCAGTTGTGCAGCAGATAGAGAAAGGGAGACCTTGCCACCTTCGGGATGGGTTTAGGGTTGGATCAAGTTGAATCTGAATGAGATTTTTTATAAGTGCTCTTCTTTAACAGGTGTTGACAATGAAAGGGTCTGTGGCTTCGGATAGTGTGTATTAGGCAGACATAATTGTAATGAAGAAGTTCAACTTTAGGTGACGGATTAAGCGATTTACTGTCTTCAACATCCTTGGAAAAGAGATCAGCCGATAGTCTGAGGAATTAATCCTTCTACGTAGAAATGTTTACACTGTTTTAAAATGAGAACTTGGGGTTGCTTATGTTAAGGTGCATCTTTTTTTAATCCACCGCATATGCTCTAGTAGAGGAAAGAGACATGCTTTGTTCATTTCAATTAGAATGTGTTTGTTAGAGAACCAACGTTTCAGGATTGAGCTGCATCCTTTTAAAGTGAAAGAGAATCCACATGTGAGCTAGAGCTGGCCTTATCTACAGTAGTGTACATTCATGTTCTGAGTGTATCAGCATAGATTTGTGGAGTGTGTTTTGAAAGAGAATTGAATGGTGAATTTTGGGTAAATGATTAAGATTAATAGGAGAAATATTAGTGGCTGATTGGGGTGGAGGAAGTGACGGTATTTGGCAATTAGTCTAAATTCTGGAACAAGGATGGCGTGAGGCTTTTAAAGACGCAGAGGAGAACAAGGTGCAAGCGGAACCGGGTGCCAGGACTAGAGGGTAGAGCGACCCTATGAGGAGAGGAACTTTTCATTAAGGCACTCGGCACAGAAGCTTATCAAAATGCAATAAAACAATTAAAATGTAATTTTCTATAGCCATAAATGCACTGCTTATGATGTTCCACTTTATTTAGTCTGTTTAGAGGCCTGCACTTTCTCATGCAATCCACATAGATTTAAATATGGATGTTAATGTATGTGAACATTATTTTTAAATGTCCTCATTGGATATTTATGTTGATGACCGTTTTACTCACAAAATACAGGTAAGAAAGAATACTGGGTTAAAATAAAAAATGTTGGCCACTAATGGATTGTAGATTATCTTTAAGAAACAAAACAGTTCGCCTCTATTAGATCAATCTTTTTATTTTATTTTCAATCTTGTAGTCGGTAAATTACCTAGTCTGCTGCGCGTGCTTGGCACGCCATCTAGAAACGCGCAGTGCATCAAGCTGATTAGAGCTGACAGTCGGCCTGATCGCGCCGTGATTAGGTCTCTCTTGACTGCTGGCAAAATCCACTAGCCTCGTCTGCCCCGTTATAGCTGACGGATGCAGACGGACAGCTTTCGATATTGAGCGGGCCCCGCGCCCTAAAATTCGAACCCGGCCTTCTCGGGCGGCACAGGGCCGCGGCGCAGCCCTGTCCGGTGCCTACTGGCGGCCCAGGACGTGCAGTAACCAGCTCGGAATGGGATGCGTCATCCGCGCAGCATGCGCCCGTAATCTCCTGTGGCTACATTTTGTTGACCTGGTTTGCTGACTGGAGGGTGAGGGGTGGGGGCAGTTGACACTATCGTCGAGAGCCGAGAGCAGCGGCAGTCAGAAAGATGGAGTTGAGACACGTCGAAGCTGTGCAGCAGTTAACCGCTGGCGGGGAGTGCTGCAGAGTAAAGATTTCGACTTGTTCGATTACGTGGGAAAAGAGCCAAAAGGTATTGACACGCAGCTTTACGTCGCCTTTTAAACATGTTGATATATGATGCTGCTTTAGTTATCAAACATTAGCACATCCAGGAATTTGGCATTGTAACTGATGACAGACATCTTCCTTAGAATGCATTATTAACACCTAAAGTATTTAGTTGCTTAATTATAATTTAGAATGAATAGGCGTGATCGTCAGGGCACGGCGTGCCCCAACTTCTTTAATTTCACAGAGTCAGTTCCTACTTTGTTATTTTAAACATGCCTCCTGGACGGCAGAAATCGCCAAGGCCGATAGTTAAGGCTAGGCTTTTGGGGACAGGCGGAACGGGCAGAGAAGGAAAAGGACTCAGTCTTTTCCTTCGTGCACAGAGAAGACCAGGACACTGTCCAGTTTTCCTGCCGCTGGCATCTGCCCCCCCCCTCCCCTCTGTTCGCCCTCTTCCCTCTCTTTCTGTCTCGCTCCTCATTTAGTGAAAACCGAGACTTCTAGAAACCGGTATTACCTTCTCTTTCATCCTTTCGTTTATTTGGTCCCCTGTAAAATGGCTCCAAAAAAGAAAAACACTTTTGCTGGAAACGTTGTCTTTTTCTTTTCTGACATTGTTTAATTTTTAAGTGCAGCCTCGGGGTGGAGAGAAATAAAACATTCAAAATATGAAAACTAACTAACTAAAGCAAGACAGAGTGGTTGCAAGGTGGCCAGATAGATTTATTCACACCCAAACACATTAGCGCCACTTTACAGTGTTTGCAAGTGAAGCGCCACTTTTGTTTTCTCGTCTCTCTTTGAACAACATTGCTTTCCCTGGGTGGGAAAGTGTACTATTCCTGGAAGGTACTGAAATACCTGCTTGATGGGTGAATTGGAAAACAAAATGTGTACAGCGGCTGTGTGTGTTAACAAATGTTGTCTTTTAAACCATAATGCTTCTGTTTTGTAAGGATATAAGCAAAGGGCATTGAAACGGGTCCCTTCTGGACCCTGAAGTCAGGGACCTTAACTTGTCAGACAAAACCACTCACTAATTTCTGAATAATGAGTGTAAAAAGAAAAAGGTAACCAACCATTTTGTTCTTGCTTACATTTCACATGCTTTACTCAATCTTGCTATGAGTTTTTGCTTTTTCTAGGATGTTGTAATTTAAAAAAAAAAAATTTAGGTAGGATTTTGCTCTTATCTAGTGCATAATTTGAATTGAGTCACATCAAGGTATTTATAGCGGGTCAGTGCAGTGCAAGTTTCACTGGGGCAGTATGGTGTTCAGTGGGGAGAGGATGTGGCACTATGGTCAGAGCTGCTAAATTTGGAACTGGGGAACCAGGTTCAGCCTTCATGACCAGTCCACCAGACAACACCCCCTGAGGGAGCACATTCCCATGCTAGACCTTAGAATGCCCGCAAGATCTTAAAAGCCTTTGTGTCTTAGCAACAGCAGGTGGACCCTAGCAGTGGCAGGTGTGGGTTAACCTTGAAGGCCTGTCCACCACAATTCATTCTGAAGTTCACCTCCAGTCTTGCAGGCAGACCTATGAAGCAGCACACCATAGAATGACAGTGACTCTGTCACTGAGGTCACAGGACCCTTGAGCAGGGTGGCTCTAGTGTAGTGCAACCGCGCCAGGTGCTGACCAGCTTGGTTCGTGCAGGTAACAGCGGTGGGGCAGAGGGGCCGGGTAAGAGGGGGTTTTCGAGGGACGATGCAGAGGGAAAATTAAATAAATAATTAATTTTCCATCGGCATCGTCCCTCGAATTCCCCCTTTACCTGGCCCCACCGCTGTTACCTGCACAGACCGCGGCTGGTGCTGACTTCAGGTGGGTGCGTCGTGTTTGCAAGTATAATATGGTTTTAAAAGCACTTGCTGCCTCCTTCCTTGCCTCCAGCAATTTTCGGCAACAATACAAATTATATGATAACTCCAGTGATTGTACTTAGTAGAGAGAGATGGTGTTTTGTCTAGTGGACGTTTTGACTCATGGAAAGGAAGCACAGAGGGTTTATGTGCCTGCTGGTAAGAACATGTACCATGCAGATCACAAAGTGCGCATAGTGTAAATAGGTCAGTGGATTACTGCTTTTGTCGGAGAGACCCTATTGTTACTTGCAGTTAGTAAGTTAAAATCCTAACATAGAACAGTGAGCGATTAACTGTCATGTAAGAGCTGCATGCAAACTGCAAGGTATAAATTGGAGCATTATGTTTTTTCCCCCTGTCTGTTATTATACTAATGTTGCAAAAAAGGGTTTATTTGGGTAGAAATCAATTCTTATTATTAAAGACAACCCCCAACCATGGTATTACGTTTTAAATTCTGAGTTTGTGTTTCTCCAGACCAATCACTATTAAACTATGCTGCCTACTAGTCTGTTGTCATGTGACTCTTACACCTTGTACTCCTTTGTCTTATGTATCATTTCCTATACATTGATTTACACACATGATTGTCTGTGTAATATGTGTGATGTACTGTGCTCTGACACCCTACACTGGTATTAGTGGTGCTGTCATTTTTCTGATACTTTATTATTTTTACATTTTTACAAATGCTAACAGTCTCTGCAAATATTTTTCCTTATTAGTACCAGTGGAATATACAACTGCAGCAGTGAGAAAGGTGACCAGTCAACCTTTGCAAAGGGCCCTCCACTTCACAGTAGCACAAGTCACATTGTTTAGTAACTTTTGATCCGTTTGAGCTATCAACAATTTATTAGTTAAAATCGTCAGATTATGTAGCAGATGATACATTATGGGGCAAATATGGCAGAGCCATAATTATGTAGCGATTCTACTTTTAAGGATATTTGGGACATTCTGTGATTGGAAATGTATCCCACTTTGTGAATGTATTTTAATGTCAATAACTCATGTTAACCTTAAATAAACATGTGTATCCATTAGTTAAGTTAAATAACTTAATAAGCTGTAATCGGTTAGTGAAAAGGGAAACAAATACTAAAAATGTAGATATTTTGCTCTTTCTGCCACACCTCTGACTCCGCCCACTGACCCAATGCACGGGTTATTCCCGCCCTCTGATTCTCCGCCCACAGTTCCCCTACTGTT
Organism: Triturus cristatus; assembly: GCF_964204655.1. NCBI lineage: Eukaryota > Metazoa > Chordata > Amphibia > Caudata > Salamandridae > Triturus > Triturus cristatus. The sequence goes on from NC_140592.1 coordinate 841,681,575, forward strand.
TTTTCCCCCACTTTGACCACTGGGTGTTAACCAGAAATAGTCCCACACGCAGAATCATGAACTGCTTACTGGGTTAAGAGAATTTCTTGATGGCCAAGTGTGCACCGAAATTACAACTTTTAGTAGCATTTTCCTTTGTGGTCAGATTTAATGTAAGCATGTACGATTTTAAGCGTGAAAAAATAATTTTGCAACAAGATCTTTTAAGCTGTTACGGTTTGTAAGTCACTTAGTTTCAATTCAGTGATCTACTTTTGTTTTGGAAAGAGGTGAATTCTATTTATTTTTCAAGTACCACTATTGACAGCTTTATTCAAACATACAACTGTTTTTGGCAGGTGTCCATGTTTGCAGGGGCGGCTGGTGACATTTGAAAGTGGTGAGGCGTAAAATGATTGGCATACTGCACCGTTGCGAGCGAGCCCGAACCACCTAAGGGGGGTTCCTTGCGATTCTCTTCCCGTGAACATTTTGAAAAAAGAGAAGAAAAATGGTGCATTTTCAAGCAAATTTGAGAAAGCAGGAAGGTTAATAAAGCAATTGTGAAAGTTCCTCTGTGAACTGTCACTTTTCTCTTTACCTATCTCTCTTCCAAAATTCACCACCTTCACCTGTAAGTGGCTGCGAGCTGCTCTGTCGGCGTCACTCTCTTCCAGTGACACTCTCACTTTCCCATCATCTAAGTATCCCTTCCTACCTTATCTCTTCCGCTATCTCAGCATCTCTCCTCCTCTGTCACTGGCTGGGTGCTGCTGCCACTGCCCGGTGACTGTCTCTTGCTGCCCCTTCCATTGTCTCGCAACCCCCCATGCTCTCCTCTCTCCCTATCTTGCTATCTCTTCCTATCTTTTTGCTGTCACATCCATCTTGCTTGCTATCCCTCCCTACATCTCAGTATCCCTTCCTCCCTCGTCTCTTTCTATGTCTCCGCACCGCCATTCCCCGTCATAGCAAATGACAAGTAGTTACGACAGAGCACATCTCACACAAGAATCGGATGAACTATCTCTAGACTCTACTATAGCGCCTAATATGTACCGGTGATTGCAGGTGGTGGGCGCTTAACGCTGGCACTCTTTTAAGGTCCGGCGTCTGGTCCAGGGCGTATTTCTCATCATCGGCCTTCACCCCCAGAGCAAGAGAGAAAAGTCAGTTAACCGGGGAATAGAAAGAGAAGGAAACAGTGACATAAGGGAACGAGGGTGCAGAAAGGAACGTGTGAGAGTAACAGAGCTGACCTAATGCCCATTGCTTATATCATTACAAAATGAAAGCAGAATGGTTTAAAAAGACCACGTTTGTGAATACAGAGCTGCAGTATGCATTTTGTTTTCCAATGCACGCACCCAACAAGCAGGTATTTCAGTACCTCCAGGAATAGTGTGCTTTCCCACCCAGGGAAAACATGGTTGTTCAAAGAGCGAGGAGTCAACAAAAGTAGGGCTTCACTGGCAAACACTGTAATGTGGCGCTAATGTATTTAGGTGTGAATAAATCAATATGGCCAACTTGCTTTAGTTAGTTAGTTATTTTTCATATTTTGAAGAGTGTCTTAGGCAAGAGTTCTGGTCTCGTAAAGTGAGGAAACAAATTTCCAAATTCGTACTGAATTGATCCGATTAGGTGAGTAATTTGTTTGTATTTTATTCGTAAGAGTGAATACACAAGAAAAGCTGGCACAGCTAACACGTGTTTCGCCCCCTACAAGGCCATCAGGCCTGGGGCTTCCTCAGGGCTGTACATTTGCAAGGTAACAGAAAGCATTATTTGTCATACGGTTGGTAATGATAACAGGTGTGAGTGATAGATGATGTGTGGTTATTCAGAGGGACAAAGAAAGGAGGAAACACGAGGAGAGAGAGACACATAAACATAAATATGTGAATGGTTAACGTTAACAGAAGTGTATAGGTGGGGGAGTGAAAGGGGAATAATTCACAGTGATAGTAAGTGTAAGTATATTTGTCGGATGAGGATTAGTATAGGTCATGCGAGGAGGATATGGTAAAGGTTTATGTTTTGGTAGGAATATCCACGTGAAATTGACATGAGATTGGAGTGAGTAAGAAGGAGTAAGGATGGATAGTATGGTTGAGAGCGTATGTAAGGCATAGATAATATATGTGCCCATTAATATTAATCAATTAGAATTTTAGTCATTTTAGCAAGACGTCAATCCCATAGGGAGTGCATAGTCATGTAGTCAGGAGTAGATTTATTAGCGGATATTAGTTGGATAGTGAAGATGGGAAAAAAGAGTGTTTGGCGAGAAGGAGAAAAGGGTTGGCATTATAAATATGTTTGTCAGACATTACATTGATTAAAACCGGAAGTTTCAAGGAGATCAAACAACATTCATATGATGAACAGACAAGAAACAACAGTATTGAGAGAATTGACATTGGCAGGTACATATGAAAATCGCGCGCATGCGTTAATCATGTTGGCAGGTAGGTAGTGGAAAAACCCACGTACACATGCAAGACGGTAATTTACATAGAAATCAGGTAAATGTTCAAGACAGTGGTCATATCAAAGCATGTTGGTATTGGAAAGAAAATTTTTCAAAGAAAATCAGGTAAGGCAATGAGAAGTAAGAAAGGGAATATTTACAAGGTAATCAGCATCAAGGGCGGCGGGGCCGTGGGTCGCATTGAATGTTGAGGAAGATAGAGTCCAATTAGTAATTTAAAGCGACATCGTCGGTTGTAAGGCGAAAAGATAGTGAAGAACCGACCTGTTCGTACTATGAGATCCCTTAAAACACTGCCCTAATAGTTCCCGTAAGCGCACCTCACCTTAATACACACCGCCCACTGGCTAGCTCTCCTGACTAGAATCTGGCAACCTCCGCTTCACGTTCTAGTCACCTGCGCCGCAATCGGAGCATGATATGAAAATAACCATAATGCATTACTGTGTCACCTTAGGATTAAATGATCGAGTTTCACCTAATTAGACCGAATCGAAATGTTTTTTACCGACCTCGGCCCAAGCTCCAACTGGCTATTCTCTACATGCATGCATAGACCTTTACACAATCACCGTCGCTCCAATTAAATCACCGTCGTTCAATTGTGATCTCACCATTGTGCTCCCTTGTCCGAACCTCCGTGCTACTCCTGTTCACTCCTTCACGGCAACTTCACAATTACGACCCATTTATCACCACAAATATTATACAACAATAGATTCACTATTTCGCCTTCTTATTAAATCACTCCTTCACTATCTTTTCGCCTTACAACCGACGATGTCGCTTTAAATTACTAATTGGACTCTATCTTCCTCAACATTCAATGCGACCCACGGCCCCGCCGCCCTTGATGCTGATTACCTTGTAAATATTCCCTTTCTTACTTCTCATTGTCTTACCTGATTTTCTTTGAAAAATTTTCTTTCCAATACCAACATGCTTTGATATGACCACTGTCTTGAACATTTACCTGATTTCTATGTAAATTACCGTCTTGCATGTGTACGTGGGTTTTTCCACTACCTACCTGCCAACATGATTAACGCATGCGCGCGATTTTCATATGTACCTGCCAATGTCAATTCTCTCAATACTGGTTTCTTGTCTGTTCATCATATGAATGTTGTTTGATCTCCTTGAAACTTCCGGTTTTAATCAATGTCATGTCTGACAAACATATTTATAATGCCAACCCTTTTCTCCTTCTCGCCAAACACTCTTTTTTCCCATCTTCACTATCCAACTAATATCCGCTATTAAATCTACTCCTGACTACATGACTATGCACTCCCTATGGGATTGACGTCTTGCTAAAATGACTCAAATTCGAATTGATTAATATTAATGGGCACATATATTATCTATGCCTTACATACGCTCTCAACCATACTATCCATCCTTACTCCTTCTTACTCACTCCAATCTCATGTCAATTTCACGTGGATATTCCTACCAAAACATAAACCTTTACCATATCCTCCTCGCATGACCTATACTAATCCTCATCCGACAAATATACTTACACTTACTATCACTGTGAATTATTCCCTTTTCACTCCCCCACCTATGCACTTCTGTTAACGTTAACCATTCACATCTTTATGTTTGTGTCTCTCTCTCCTCGTGTTTCCTCCTTTCTTTGTCCCTCTGAATAACCACACATCATCGATCACTCACACCTGTTATCATTACCAACCGTATGACAAATAATGCTTTCTGTTACCTTGCAAATGTACAGCCCTGAGGAAGCCCCAGGCCTGATGGCCTTGTAGGGGGCGAAACACGTGTTGGCTGTGCCAGCTTTTCTTGTGTATTCACTCTTACGAATAAAATACAAACGAATTACTCACCTAATCGGATCAATTCAGTACGAATTTGGAAATTTGTTTCCTCACTTTACGAGACCAGAACTCTTGCCTAAGACACTCTTCAGAACTCTACTTTAAAATTAGGGGGATAGGGGCATCTCCCCCTGTTTTGGGCAAGAAACAACACACAAAGGACACATGCTTATTTTACGGCTAGTAAGGGATTGGGACCTTTTTCCCCTCACTTCTTGAATTTTTCATATTTTGAATGTTTTATTTCTCTCTACCCTGAGGCTGCACTTAGAAATTGAGAAATGTCAGCAAAAGACTACGTTTCCAGCAAGTGTTTTTCTTTTTTGGATCCATTTCACAAGGAAGCAAATAAACGAAAGGAGGAAAGTGAAGGTAATACCTGTTTCTTGAAGTCTCTGACCGGTCTTTACTACAAGAGGAGGAGCGAGACAGAGAGGTAAGAGTGGGAACAAAGGAGGGGGGGGCAGCTACCAGCAGCGGGAGAACTGGACACTGTCCTCGTCTTCTTTGGGCACAAAGGAAAAGACAGAGTTCTTTTCCTTCTCTGCCCGTTTCGCCCGTCCCCAAAGGCCGAGCCTTAACCATCGGCCTTGCCCCTTGGAAATTCCGCCGTCTGGGAGGCATGTTTAAGAAAGTAGGGGAACGGACTCAAGCAGTGACTTACGACAGAGCACATCTCACACAAGAATCGGTTGAACATCATGAACTATCTATCTATAGCGCCTAGTGAGAGTAACGTAGCTGACCTAATTCCCATTGCTTATATCATTCGAAAGCAGAATGGTTTAAAAAGACAACGTTTGTGAATATACAGAGCCGCGCGCGCAGTATGTATTTTTCATTTCCAATGCACGCAAAAACATTCTTTAAAGAGCAAGGAGGCAGTCGCGCGGGGGGTGGGAGGGGGGGGGGAGATCGCGCGGGGGCGGTAGCGCGATGGGGGGCAGCGCAGGGGTGGGGGCAGCGCGGGAGAATAACATTAAAATTAAGACGAAAACTTACCTTACGCCTCTGCTCCGCGTTGGCAATGGCGCCTCTTGAGTTGAAACAGGAACAGTACTGGAGTGGCAACCCCTCAGCCAATCCTGGCGCTGCTGCAGCACCAGGATTGGCTGAGGGCACAGCTTACTCTTTGCCCGCCGCCTGCCCATTAGGAGATCGAGGGGCTCCTAATGGGCATGCGCAAGTCAGTGAACACACAAGTGCGCATGACTGGGCACGGGCTAAAAATTAGCTCACCTTGCCCACTCATGCGCACTTGTGCTGCCTGTCCCTTGCTGGTCTGACAATGCATGTCAGTCAACATGACACCGGACCGGCCACGGTCCGACGTCATGCTGACTGACTTGCATTTTCAGTTCTCCCTCGGCGTCTCTGAACTTGAGTAAACTAAGTTCAGAAACGTCGAGGGAGCTGCGGGCGGGGGCGGGGGGGGCAACGCCCCAACGGACGCACCGCGCCTGCATGATTGATATGTTGTGTTTAGGCTGACACAATTCTGAGCTACATTTCTTGTCGTTTTTGACAGGTTTTGAAAACTGAGTGAAGTAGGGAAGGGTAATGGAGAGTGGAAAACACTCTGAAGTCCTGGACTGGTTTATGCCTTTTTCACTAGACTGCTTTTCGGTATTGGATTATCATGGTTTAATATGGTCAGGTGACCTCTGCTGTAAGTAATCTATTTACGGCATTATGAGGTGAAGAGGCTATTTTTAATATCGCAATTCTGCAGAAATGATTAGTTAAACCAGAAAAAAAATCTGGAGTTGTCGGAGTAATTTTGATGCTTCCACTTTAGTAAGATTTTAGGAGAGTCTTTCCTATAGCCATTTGTTAGCTTTGTTGCTTAGTATACTGTGTACAACTTGATATCGACCTCCTTAAAAAGAGAGGCTGGTTTTCCTCAAGTTATTTTCTGCACCAGACTGTTTTCAATACTTGAGTTATGTTGTCGTCTTTGCGGTCAGTTGTGTTTTCTGTGAACTGAAAAACATGCTTTTAATCCCATCAAATTATCTGCGGTGAAGCTGACATTGGGTGGCTGTGACAAAGAATGGAATTGAAAAAGACACATATAAGAAAGAAAAAGGAGAAAAAGTGAATCTCCAACAACGATAAAATAGAATTATGCCTTTTTCGAATCTGACTTGAAAGACCATTCTAAAGACCATTGGATTTTCTGGCAATTATTTTGACAATTGGATATTTTTGATGTGCAATTTCGAGAGTCCACTTAATTTTTTAAAATATTTAAATTTATATAAAGGTATTGGGGTTGTCTTGCCTAGTTATATATTAATATAACGGGTACATTTTGCTAAACAAAAATGGATTTTGTAATCCATAAAGGAGCAATCTGTGTAACTTCAGGTGTTCATTTCAGGACCTGTGAAATCAATTATAGCAATAACATTTCCTTCCGTGACTTTCGTACCTTCCCTTCTGACTTCCCACCTCTTATCAGCTTTTCTTGTTGGCAAGTGTTGTGAAATGAAAATGGAGACTTCACAAATAATCTCTCTTGGTCCAGTTTACTTTGTTGTTGAACATATTAATTAACTGAGAGGATTAAGGTCAGACAAGTGAAGATATTGTTTTGAGTACGGTATAGTAGAATATAGTCGTATAGTTATTTTATGGTTTAAATCTTTTTATTAAGTATATTGCATTCATAAACAATATGCCCACCTACATCCACCGGCCGGCGGGGAACGAATTTGTGCAGAGATAAACTTTATTCAAGAGGAAGATAAAGAAGCAAAAAGAAGGTGAAGGAAAGTAAAGAATAGATTGAGAAAGCTAGAGAGACTGAAGGACAGATATCCACCCAAGGCATATGGTGTGACGCAGAGGTGTCTAGGCCTGTGCGACCTCTGGGGGTGTCGGCGGGTCCGTTAAGTGGGCTGTAGGGAATCGCAGGACACAGATAGCGAGGACAGGTAAGGTCATTAAATTCGGAAGATAAGTAGGCCACCGTGGACCCCCAAGTCTTATCAAATTTGGGTAGTGTGTGGTTGATTCCTGCTGTAATCTGCTCCATCTCCACAACCTCCCACATTTTGTGTAGCCAATTTAGCCTGGTCGGGATGTCGGTTGTGCCCCACTTTGCCAGGAGGACCTGTTTGGCTGCCCCTAGTGCTAAAGTGATTGCCCTGCCCCTACAGGATCGAAGAGGATATGTGAGAGGGTTAGGTAGCCCCAACAGGATGTAACTAGGGAAGCGGGGAAGTTACGTCTGATATATCTGATCGACTAGAGGCAAAACAGTGTCCCAAAATGCCTGTATCTTAGGGCAATGCCATAAGATATGAGACAGTGTGCCTTCCTTCCCGCAGTTGCGCCAATAGAGATTGCTGCTGCGGGGCTTCCGTTTAGCGACCCGCATGGGGGTGTAATGCCAATAGTGTGCAATTTTGAGGAGCATCTCCTTCCCTGAAGTGCTGCACGAGGAGGCCCGGGCTCTGTGAATAATATCCGCCCACTCCTTAGGGAAGAACTCCCGGTTCAATTCCGCCTCCCACCTACGCTGCGCCAGGGATTTAGCCTGAGTTCCCGCCTTGTTGAGGAAGTTGTAAATATCTGACAGAAGGCGTTTATTGGAAGTGCATGTGATATACCAAATCTCAAATTTTGTGAGGAGTTGACCAGCATGTGGACGAACCTGGGGCTGTGTGACCCAATGGCGCAGCGCCAGATACTGCCAGTGTGCATCTTTTGGGATCCCATAGTGAGCCACGAGTCTGGGGAACTCCAGTATTCCCTGCTAGTCAAAGAGGTCGCCTATACGTTTACAGTTTGCCCCGTGCCATTTTTGGTAGGTATTGCCCTCTAGAGCCGGGGGAAAATCCGGGTTCCCAAAAAAAGGGGTCAAGGGCGAAACGGCAGACGACAGCCGACACTTCTCTTGGACCCTATCCCATACTTGCATAGTAGCGCGCAGGACAGGGGAGAGATATGCACCCAGCGGCCGGTGACGTCTGGGTAGCCAGGGAACCTTCCAGATGTGGATCCCGGTGACCCCTCTATCCATAAAACACCAATGTTTTTCCGACTCCAGCTGGTACCATTCAACCATCCATCGCATTTGCGCCGCTTCATAATAGTGCCTGAGGTGCGGTATACCGAGGCCGCCCTCACCTTGCTTCAGATAAGTGAGATGTTGCACCATACGCGCCTTTTTACCCCCCCCCCCCCCCCCCCCCCCCCCCCAGATAAAGCTGTTGCTGCATACGAGCCAATGTCGTGGGTGGCGGACTTAGGGGGAGTGTCTGCATTCTATAAAGTAGGCGAGGTAAAATTGTCATTTTGACGGCGGTAATCTTACCCAACCAGGAGAGGGCATGCTTTTCCCAACTGTTTAGTTCGAGGTGCATTTTGTTCCGTGCCCCCGTGTAGTTCACCTGCGCTGTCTTCGCGTTGGTAGATAAAACCCGTAACCCCAGATAGGTTATATCAGTAGCCGCCCAAGAAAATGGGAAATTAAGTGATACCTGGAACCGATCCGCCTCGGGAAGAGTGAGGCTCAAAGCTTGAGTCTTTTTCAAATCAATTTTAAAGCCTGACGCTGCACTAAAAGCCGCGACCTCTGCCAGCAGAGGGGGAAGAGAGAGCAATGGATGAGTTAAGAAAAGGAGCACGTCGTCTGCGTATAGGGAGATCTTATGTTCTCTGCCTCCCATCTGGATCCCAGTAATCGAGGGGAGTTGGCGGACTCTTTCAGCGAATGGCTTCATATAGAGCGCAAAAAGGAGGACACCCCTGCCGCGTGCCTAGCCCAATCTGGAAGGGACGCAAAACCACCCCGTTAACCCGGATGCAAGCCTGTGGGCCGTGATAGACGCAATTCACTGAGCTCCGAAACCTGTCACCAAGTCTGAAGCGACAGAGGACCTGTTGCAGGTAAGTCCAGTGGACTTGATCACCTTTTCGGCATCCACTGAGAGGAGCAACGCCGGGATCTGGGTTAGTTGTGTCTTGTCCAATAAGTGGCAGAGTCTGCGAGTCCCATCCCCACAGTTGCGATCCGGGATAGAACCCGACTGGTCGGGATCCACCATGCCCTGCATGTGGGGAGCGAGTCTGGAGGCTAAAATACTGGTGAAAATGTTCAGATCCACGTTGAGCAGGGAAATGGGGCGGTATGAAGCGCACTCGCGAGGGTCCTTTTCAGCTTCGGAATGACCACTACCTCCGCCATGGACAGCGACAGAGTGAGATCCCCAGATACACTAAAGGTGTTGAACAACTTCGCCAGCAAAGGAGCGAGGTCTGTCGCAAAGACTTTATAGAATTCGACAGGGAAGCAGTCATCTCCCGGCGTCTTGGCTGCTGAAAGGTCCTGGATAGCTCGTAGAACTTCATCGGGGCTAATGTCCGCGTCTAAACTGGCAGCGAACGGGACCGTCAGCTGAGTCACCAGTGACTCTTGCGCGAAGTCTCTGGCCACAGCAGGATCCAGACTATCGGCCAAATAGAGAGCCTTATAGAAGGCCTCAAATTCGGAGGCTATATAACCATCTGCGCACAAGATCCCCCCCTGATTCTGTTGTGATTTCCAAAACCCGACGTTTCGTCGTCTCAGCCCGCAAAGCGCGTGCGAGGAGTTGTCCCACCTTGTTCCCCCCTTCATAATAGCGCTGTTTAGTACGGAGTAGGGCGTATTCAGCGCCATCGAGGTCCAATGCCCGCAGTTGTTTCCTCTCCTGTGTGAGCAGGCACAGAGTGTGGACCGCCCCCGTGTGGCGGTGTACCCCCTCAAGCTCTCGAATTTGGTCCTCCAACTCCCCCCCTCTTAGCCGTACTGTCTTTGTTTCAGCCCGCCGCAATAGCGATACAGCGGCCACGGATGACCGCCTTCAGAGCATCCCAAAGCACAGTGATCCCCACCAAGCCCCCATCGTTCACCTCCAGGTACGCCCTCATAGCATCACGTAGTGTAGCGATATTTGTGTTGTACGTGAGTAGTTTGTGGTTTAAGGGCCACGAACTCTGCCGCGGGGCACCGCCCGGGAGAAGGAGCGCCAAAACGACCGGAGAGTAATCCGAGAGCACCGCGACCCCAATATATACGTCCTTGGTGGCCGCCGTGACCCTGGGGGAGGTCCAAAAAAGGTCAATTCGAGCATGCGTTTGATGGGCCGCAGAGAAGAAGGTATACTCCTGTGCTGTCGGAAAGTGATGGCCCCAAGCATCTGTTAGACCCGCCTCCCTCAGTCTCTGAAGCATCATGTCAGAAATCGAGCCAGTGTGCCCCACCCGCAGTGGCGACCTGTCCTGCTCCGCATTGGGGACGAAGTTAAAATCCCCTCCGATGATAATATCCTCGTCAGGTGACTCCAAAATCGAGCTTATAGCGTCTCGTAAGAATGCTTCTTGATGTTCATTGGGACTATAGACCGAGGCCACCGTATGTACCTTCTCACCCAGTAGCACCCTCAAGGTCAGGAGGCGACCCGTAATCTCCGTGGGAGTTCCCACCACTTTCCCCTGAAAATGTGTGGCCAGAAGAATCGCCACACCAGCCCTCTTTCCCGCCCCTGACGAGAAATATTGTCTATCGAACCAAGGAGACCGAAGCCGCTTCCAGTCCGCCCGCATGAGGTGAGACTCCTGTAGGAGGCAAATATCCGACTTAGCATCCCTCAACAGGGCTAGGAGCGCGTACCTTTTCACTGGTGAATTAAGGCCCGCACATTGAAGCTCATAATGACTACTTTAAGACGTTTTCATGGAAAAGGGAAATGGGGCTCCATCGCACACTGGGCACACCTGTCGCAGAGAACACCAGCCACCTTCAGGCACCCACTCCTCCCCCGCTCGACTCACCCCAAGTTCCCAGTGCCAGCCGTCACTCCACCCACGAGAGCTCCACAGAGTGGACTTCTAGTGCAACAGGACAACCTCATCATGTGCCAGGGGAGGTCGGGTAGGGCCTCAAAGTAGGCAACCAGCGCAGCCCAGCAAAAGAAAAACAATTGATGCACACCGCTCACCTCCCCCCATGTACCCTTCTGGACTGCTCCCCAATCCAAAGGGACACCCTCCGCCTCATCGCCACCCGCCTCCCTTAGCTGCAAAAAGCGAAGAGTCACCCTACCTGTCCGTGGAGTTGTTGCATTGCGCACAAGCTGCATAAGATCCGCAATTCTCACTTGAGCCGACAAGAGGGAAAGAAGAAAAGTGAGAAGAAGAAAGAAGGAAGGAAACGGAAAGTGAACAAAAGAAAATGTCAAAGGCTTTTCCCAACGATAACGTAAACAATGACACGGTTAACAGTTATACATCACTGAAAGAGACATGCAGGAACTAACTGTGAGAGCTTTAAGCCTTTTTTTGCCCGCTTTATACAAAACAATAGCTATTCGCAATTTGTTTGTGGTGACAAACTGATCAAAACGAGGTTGTAGGATATTATGTTTTTTTGTTTTTTTTCCAACTAATGTCCGTCTAAATTGACACTCATTATCATCAGGACAATAAGAGCAATTGCATAAAATGTGTTTAATTACTTACATCGAAGGGGGTGTAATGGCTGACAAAGGGCATAGAGTGACATGCTGAGAGAGAGGGAAAAGTGGTGATGGTTTAAGGATGACGGTGCCCAGCTGATTGAGAGGCCAGATAGATGGCAAGCTATGAAAAGATGGGAAGCCGGGGTGACCGGCTTCGAGTGGAGGAAGTACAGGGTGGAGAAGGTTAGGTGAGTGACAGGCTGAGGAAGGGAGAGCAGGGATTTACCGTAAGAGCTCAGGAGGGAGGGTGGCTCAGAGATCACAGGCTCAAAGAAAAAGCGGGGACAGAAATATGTTTAATGGCAGAGTGTTGGATTAAGCTGTTAAATGTGTGATACTTCATCCAATCATTTTCTGAAGTTATTTACAGAGGACATTTCACTGTTTGCTCCTGTAGTGGCACTCGAAAAGCCCCATACCTAGAATATATGTCCTTTATATTTGTTGAGGGCACTTCCTAAGTGAGAAGAAATTGTTAGGCTGTCATACCACCTTTCCTAAGGAAACTTCTTTAATTTCAAGCATGGATGTCCACACTTAAAGCTGACCATAGAGTCAAACCACTGTCTGGAAGATCCACCTATATTTATCTTAACCTTGCATATATTAATCATTATTCCCTCTATTATCACCTACTTGGCTTAGCTCCTCCCCTACTCATGTCTTCTGTTACAAGCCTAGTCTGTATATAGGCTCTATTGCTGTCTTAATTTCCCGCCATGTTTTCTTGCTGTCTTACTTGTAGGTCAAGGAGAATGTTTCTGCTGGGCTCTTTTCGGTAAATTAAATCATGGCTACCTGTGTTGTTTGTACTTTGTTGCCTTAGTTTTGCCTCATCAATTATAAAGGGCATGAATACTATGTACAGGGCTTTTTGAATGCCACGATAGCAGCAAATTGTGAAATGTCCTCTTAAAGAACTCCATAAAAGGGTTGGATGAAGTATCACACAAATAACCGCTAAATCCTCTGGAGAGGTCTAGGGTGATTATGTACCACTGATCTCCTTTATACACTTAGCCTTGAACAGCATTAAACCCAGTGTCAGTTGAGAAGCACTTCTGAAGGCAACAAAGTACAAACCATGATAGCAAGCCATGATTTAATTTACCCAAAAGTGGCCAGCAGAAACATTCTCATTGACCTACAACAAAGGGAGCAGGAAAACATAGCCATGGTGTAACAGTAAATTAGTTGCAGAAGATACTTAGGGAGCGACGGAGGAGGGGACTGCATTTTATATTCTTTGATGAGCCTGGGATGAAAAATAATTATTGTTGTTACTACTACCATACTACCATTACAAATTGTCTAATTAAGCAGAGTTTAAAAAAAACAATATAGTCCTCTCAATGTGATCTATACGTGCTTGTAATTGACCACTCTCCCTTCAGTTCTATTCTCACCTGTGATGCTGCTGGGTAACTTGGGATGTGGGCAGTTATCAGCTGGTATGTTCGGCCTGTCCACTGTACACATCTAAAAGCTGATCTGTTTCCACAAATAGAAAATTATCCCAGACACTGAACAGAGGGAATGTAAGTGGGGGGGAGTTATCTGTTACAGAGTGAATGTCACTGTGATAACTGAGCTTGAAGCTGTAGAAAAACACTGAAAACTGATTCTAAATAAAGTTTTAAAAGAATTCTAAAATTGTTTGTTAGAAAATTAGATGTATACATAACCACTGTCAAGAATCTGAATTGAGTGTTTGACCACAGCACAGATAAGTCTGAATGAGGCTTCTTAGACTCCAAAGTAAGATCTGATCACCGGTGACTCTGGACTGTAACTCGTGGAGTGGGTCTTTAACGACCTGCTTAGCCCTTAGCTGCAGGCAATAATATTGAAAGTAGCAGTTCACGAAAAAAAATCAAAACGTATGGGTGGAGATTTAGATCTCCACCCGAAGTACTTTTTTTTTTTCTCTTTCAATCCACTAACATTCCCAGAAGTGTATGAAAAGCTGTGCCAGAGGCTGGTTTCCATCCTTACTGCCGGGAATTTCATGTAATATCTGCAACGATCTCCTATGTCCATGTTCTGAAATCTACATAGCATTGATATCAGAACAGGGGAAACTGGATCTGCTTTTCAAATGCAAGTAAGGTTTGGCCTTATTTTTTCTCTGTGGGTAATTTTCTTTCCACATCGAGAAAGCCCTTCACGTCCCAACTGGGGATTTACTCCAGCCAACTTTCTGACCATTTTGTGAGTTGGGTGATGTTGGATCTGAGTTTGTGAACGCTTGCAAGCATACATGTTTGTGGATGTTCACAAACTTACTAGGCTAAATATGCCCCAAAACTCCCATTTGCCACCCCCTGGATAGGATTTACTCCTGTAGATTTTTCTGGATTCATGGAACCGATACCTACAGCAGTGAATACATATATGTAGGGAGGCCACCCGATCCAGGTCAATATGGACCCTTTTTTCATCCTGGAATTTTGCTTAATAACCTTATGAATTCTGGATGCTATAGTCCTGCATTGCAACACTTGAGCCGATTAGACTAACACACTTGACGTCTTTGATTAGTGGGGTGAAAGTTCATGACTGAACCAGTCTCTGCAAAAACCTTCAGGGAGGTGGTTACTCTACTTATACATCTGGTACGAACACTTTTGTCAATTCTTGGCAGGCATAAATTAGTTATTTTCAGCTATAAATGTACTGTTATAACCTTCTGTACCTATATGAATAGGGCCCATAGAGTTTGCTCTGCCTACAGAGCAAGCTGTCTTCATTGGCCTAGCGACCACAGAAGAGTTCAATTCCTACCTAAATTTATTAAATCTATACAAATTTGAAATGAGTCACAGTCTGTGCATCCCACACCGTTGTAGCTGTCAGCTGTTTCTGGAATAATGACTGCTGCTCTGACTTTGAAGGCAGTTTGTTCTGTTCACTAGCACTGTCTCCAGTCGACAGGCCAGCTGTGTGCCAGTTTAAGCATGTTAAGGTGTGTGTTGATGCATACTTTGTGGCTGCGGACCACGTGTCTCTGTATTACCTTTAAATCCCTAACCCCTCATTAAATGCTAAAACAGTGAGTAAGCAGAATGTACTAAGCACAAGGTTGGGAGCTAACCACTCCGACTTTAAGTCTCTACTATGATTTCCTGTTCTTTAGTCATGTTATTTTCATGTGACGCTTTTGGTTTGATATAATTCGGCGGTGACCAGTATCCCGCATCAATTGTTATCTGATGAAGGCCTATAAATATCCCCGTGTTTTTCTTTTTTTTTAACTTACGTTTTTTGAGTGGTAAACATATTATTATTAAGCCACTTTATAAAGGTAAATCCAGTGCTCTTTTCATTTTTGCCTGCCTCCTCGATAAAACACCCTGTTCTAAACATTTCCGCAAAAGTTGGCTTTTAGCAGTACCTTCGTGCTTAAGTATTGAGCGGTGGAGTCTCTATCAGTTCAGAGTAAGTAAACCAAACGTGGAAGTTGGCATGGACATCATTTGGGCTCCTGGCATTAGAATAATGTGACAACCAGGACAGTTCTCTAGACAGGAGAGACTACGCAAACGCAGAAGTGGTGGGTCTTCAGTTTTGGCCACTGTGTGTTTTCTGTTTTGAGCTGCAGTTTTTATTTACATGCTTCAGCGCGAGTCAGACTGGGTGGGAACCGTGACTGTCAATTCCCAGAGGAGGTAGAGTATTGTGCTGTACTGCTGACCTTTGAGTATTGCACATCTGTCCCATTTGGAGCATTCCACTCGTGACCTACTGTGAGTAGACCTCTGCAGACCCACGATCACATGAAGAAAGCTAAATTTGCATCTAGCTTCACCTCTTAACTGTGCTACAACAGCAGGTGTCTGTTGACTATGAACAAGAATTCAGCGTATTGCACACATCCGAACACTAGACTCGCCTTACATTTAGACCAGCCATCAGCCTGCAGCATACACCTTTCCCACTCATCTGTCTCCCATACTTAGTAACCTCCCAGACCTGGCTTCTGAATTTAATTCTATAAACCTGGATGTGACCAATATGAAGAATGTAGATTGGTAACGTATAATCCTGTATGAACTGCATAAAAGCACATAACTAATCCGTATGCATTATTAACTGTAATAAGAGGCAACATGTCGTACCACTGTAGTTAAGAAATATATAGCTTTTTTATCATATAAAGATGGACACATTGCCATTACTATCTGCCTTCTGTTGCAAATAAAACATTGGAATGTGGAGGAGTGTGATGTGCAGTCAGTTTTGTTGACAGGGGAATTGCAAAAGAAGCACATTTTCCCCTCGTTAACCTTCAGTTAGGGAAGTAAACAGATCTAGTAGAAAAGAAAAGTTCCTCATGACTGCCTCCCCCAAACGGCCATCTACTAGGGGAAGCAAGTATAAAAAGCTAAAAAGGTTGAAATATTTGAGATTGTTGCTTCTGTTAAAATTATATTTCCCCCCCACTTTTTAAATCCTTTCGTGAAAGATAGACCCGCTGCAACGGTTTTTAATCTCTTCAGGTTTATGTTTTTAAAGATGTGGTACATACATCATCAATCAGTATAACTCATGTTTTGTTTTGGGAGTTCTAAATGACGCTGCAAGTGTATAGAACAAATCACTTGGGCAAATGGTATTTGAATAAAAGGAAGTTAAGTTGAAGGTATGTGCCTTTAAACAGGCACATTTAGAAAAGAAAATGTTATTTTAAAAATACAAAACTTGCCCAGATAAATCTTATTTAAATAGAAACTTTAGACTAGAGGATAAATAACTTAATATATATTTCAAATATTTTTAGTTTCCTCTTTTTTTGGTGGGGGGATGCATGCTACCTAAACGCTTTCTTCAGAGGTTGTCTTTAGCTATTGACATCTCTTGTATTTTTTTGTTTAGAGAAAGTAGATTTTCTCATGATTTTTTTTATGAGTTTACAGCTTGCAAAAATATGATGTATCCAAAGGGCATTCCCAATCCCCCCACTCCAGTTCAACCACTGCAACCTCTCTATAAAGATGACCACAAACGTTCACCACAACCACTGAATACCGCATCAAAATCTCCTTTTCAACTGATACACATGCAGGACATCTAGTTGTACATATATATTGCACGTTGAAAGTGAGGAGATTCCAGTGCCATTCCAAGGAAATTCTCATAGCACATGCTCCATCAGGGTGGATGCAAGCCTGGCGATAAAGAAGTATCTCCAGTAACACACTCCAGCCCTCTGCAGGCTCTGATTGTCTCCCAAAGATATCTATTTCTAACTGTGCCTGCTTAATGAGGTGTTCATGCATATAGAACTATGTAGTTTATGCAACAAAAAAAAAGTGGTGAATGCCTAATTGGGAAAACCAAGCTCACAAAAATCAGTCCTCCAGAGAAAATCAATTTGGATACATTTCTAAACTGACATTCCCCAGGATTTTTCAGCTGTGATGCACTTGGTATTAAATACTAGGTTTTGAGGTTGACGCCAACAAATTGACAATGTAGCAAAATAACATCCATGAAATTTAAAATGGGAACTAGAATGTTGTAGAAATGGAGCAGCAGACAAGGGTATTAGGTTTGTGGGACTGTGCTTGTGTTTTTCTATCATGACCCTAAAAAGAAAGTTGGAAGTGATGGAGTATGGGGGGAGAAACGTGTATGTAAGAATGAACAGAAAAGAATATACATAAGGTGAGAAAAGGAGTATACATTGTAAAGGAAAACAAGCTTTGGCAGAACCAATAGGTCTGGCTTATAACTGCAGGTGCTTATATGATTTGTCCATGCAGCAACTCACCTATCCATCTATGCTCTTAGTTATTCGTATCTATACACCCAGGCATTCGTCCATAAACTCTTTCAATTAACCCCTGACTCATTCTTGCAGTCACACGTTCCCGTTCTCAATAATACACGCCTGTATTCTTACTAATCAATGAAGAGTCAGCCACACCTTCCGACTTTGCTGCTAGTTTGTGAGAGATGTGAGAGTGCTACTGGTGGTGTGACTACTAGTCTGTGAGTGTGCTATTGGTAATGTGTGACTGCATGTCTGTGATTGGTGTGTCAGCCCTGTTGGTAGTCTGAGACTGCTAATCTGTGAGGGGTGCGGTTGCCTTTAGTTCTGTGTGAACGCCACCTTGATAGGTGTGAGAGTGTTGTTGGTAATACGAGACTTCTAGTATGTGATGGGTGTGAGAGTATTGTGTGTATTTAGGGTTTTCTGCTTCTCCACATAAGTGCTTTAATGGTTCTCTGTGTTTTTTCCTTGAGGCAATTGTTGACCCAGTTTACTTATTTAATAATAGATGAGTCGTAGTCTTGAAACAGTGCTGCAGCAGCTGTTCTTCATCTAGGTCCTCTTCCTCTGCTTGCGAGCCTTGATTGTCTGCTTTCTTTAATGAGGCTGGTCAGCCCTTTTGAGGGGCCATTGAGGACCCTCTTCTGTCTGATTATTTATTTTCGAGAACCTTTGGACACTATAGCTGGCCTCCCCCTGCACCCCCCGCCTACGAGTGTGAATCACTTCATCTCACATCACGTGCCCAAGAAGTTGTGTTTCCTGGCATCACCAAGTACCACTTACACCAGTGGAAAAACTCTCATGCCCCTCCGCCTGGACTCCTTAGTGCTCGGAGGCACCAACCCTCTACTCTAGGACTCTGCCTCCTGCCTTACATGTGCAAAAAGAACAATTGATGGACGGAATGCAGAACAAATCGAAACATTCACCCCCAGTCAAAAGATCTGGGTTAAATCCATAATTCTTTTGCTCACCATGCCACCCCAGTTTAGACCTGGCCATATGCAAAATCTCTTGACCCTGTGCCTCATGGGAACAGTCCAGCCCGAACTGCCAAGCCAAGTCCTCCCTGGACCAGAAACAAGCATCCTAGGATCGGTTTCGGGGTGAATGTATGACATTGTTCTGCATTCTGTCCATCAATTGTTGTTTTTGCATTTGTCACCCCGAGTGGGAAGGGTATGCCCAGACGTGGGTCCCGTGCTCTCCATGCCACTGGAATCAAGCTATCCTGGCTGGAGTGTGGTGAAACCCCGAAACCGATCCTAGGATGCTTGGTTCCAGTCCAGGGAGGACCTGGCTTGGCAGTTCGGGCTGGACTGTTCCCATGAGGCACAGGGTCAAGACTGATTTGCATATGGCTGGGTTCAAACTGGAATGGCATGGTGAGCAAAAAAACGATGGATGTAGGCCCAGATCTCTGTACTGGGGTGAATGTAGGACATTGTTCTGCATTCTGTCCATCAATTGTTGTGTTTGTTCCTGCCTTACATGAGCAGCTTCACAGCAGTTTCTAGCAGCTGTCTCTCCGGCTGATGCTGGTCCAGTGCATCAACTCTGAAGCCCCTCCAGCTGCCCAATATGCATCCACAAACCGTGCACATATGCATTTCAGTGCCCTTCATGCGCAGGGTGCATGTGTGGTACAGTGACCAGCTAATTTTCCACAGTGCAGAACAACTTTACTGCATATGTTGTGTGTATTTGTAAAGCGCACTATCCCCCGCTCGGGTATCCTAACGCTGGTATATGTGACGAAGAGCCCATACTTGTGCATGTACCAAAAAGTGTCATATCATGCAGAAGATAAACCAGTGTACTGCAGTATAGACCCACCGATCACAGTCATTGTCCACTGCACGGGGATGAAGTGGCTGCAGCTCTGGCGGAAGCCGAACAGCAGTCAGTATAATACATAATGTGGTACCGCTGGGGGAAGGCAGGACGCACACTACTGTTGCCCAGCTGTTTTATTTTCCGCAAAACGCACTGCCCACCTGCTCACTAATGAGTGTCTGCGTCATTACGTTTGGATGAGGCAGCCATCTATGAAGTTGTAATTCTGCAGCACATCGGCCATAATATACCGGCCATGCTGGTAAAAGAATGCTTTTGTTGTTCGTATTTTTTTACCGTCTCCCATTAGGGATCAGGGAGACATTAGTCAGCATGAGCCTCCTCCATTGCAGGTCATGTGGGATCTTGTTTTTTGGGTGTCCCAGGGGAGACTGGGTTACTGGACTTCATATGTGACAATTGGTGTCTTTAACTTCTGGTGTCCTTTGGAAACCTTGTTCAACCCACATGAGCATTGAGTGAACCTGTCCGGCTTAAGACTCAGGGTAGCGGGACAGAAACACAAAATAAGACAGACGAAATCCAGCACATATGTTTTACTTTCTAAACCCCTTCCTGTGGTATTTGCCAAAGAGGTCACACTGAAAACCCCTTTCTCACTCTACTTGTCACGGGGTTACATCATGCAGTGTCCCTTGCTACTGTGCTCGTGTTAACCAGGTCTCTGTCGATTGTGAGCAATCGAACTACTTCACAGGGATGCTACCTCAAGCGCTGCTAAATCAAGCGCCCGTTCTTCTGCTCAACACGCGTTCTCTTTATGGGTGAGCGCATGCACGTTGGAAAACAGTTAAAGCTGCCTCTAGCCAGACCTAAAAAATAGAGTAGGAGGAAGATTAGAGCACAAGTGAGGAACAAAAGTTAAGCTGGCACCAAGACAAGTGAGGGAGTATTGGGGAAGCGAGGCGGAAGAAGGATCTTTGGGATATCTCCCAAAGCTTAAAAGGAATGTGAGGGAAGTACACTTAAGGGGCGTAATTTTTTACATGAATGCTCTTGGGCACGTCAATCTGGCAAGTGACAAATTCACATAGTCTTGGGGCGGGTGTGGCGGGTTCTCTGTGTAATGTGCAGGGTGTGTCGCCACCAGGATTCAAATGAGCAGGATAAGCAGGTGCCTGTGGATCTAGTTGACGACCTCGAGGGATTTCCCAGAGCGATGCCTTACCCACGGTGCACTTCTTCAACTGATATTAAAAAGATACGCACTAAATATAATGTAGAGCAAAATGTGAAAGGAGCATCTGTTTTTGAAAAGTGCAGTGTATCAGTACAATTAATGACGTGTAGAAGTGTGCATTTTAAACATGGGATGTGTTACAATGCTGCATTATTGTAAAATGCGTTGAAGTAACAGAGAAGCTAGAAAAACCGTCGACGTGGGTTGCAGGGAGTGCTCGACTCTCATTAAATCTCGGGCCTCTCCTCCCCTTGTGCTGCGCAGTGATAATTGACATGCCAGGACTCCGTGTTGATTTAAGCAGCTGCTGCAGCCCTCGGCCTCGCCCTCCTTCTCGGAGTCTTCACTCTTTCACTGATCTTGGCGGAGAAGCATGTGGCGCGGAGGTGGACTGGGGCAGCTCTTGCTTGCCGTGGATGGGGCCTTTTATTAGGAGCGCTCTTCTTTAAAGAAATATAAGCATCTTGTTTTTGGGAGGAGTACAGCTTTTCAACTGGACTGGCACCAGGCAAGATGTGGATGAAAAGAAGAGCACAGCGGGTCACCTTACAGGTTACCATATGTCTTTTGTTGTTCGCATTTCCAAAAGTGCTATAAGTATTAATTGATAGACCCCATTTGGGATCAGCAAAAAGGAACACGCCGTGGCTTTGCATTCTGTATAAGATGATTGGAATCGTTTAAATTGCATACCTCTCTGTCGCACGAATGCCTCGTGAGCTAGCTGGTATGTTTTTTTCTTCAACAGAGCTATCTGTTGTGCAGTGTTCTGGTGTTTGTCTTCCATGATCCCTCACTGTTAGATGTTCCTTTGCGATTGTTAGGATTCATTGTAGGGGAATGCCTTGATGGCACCATACAAGAGACTAGATGAAGTATTGTTTTTATAACTCAGTCTTATGTATCTGTACGTCTATAAAAACGACTAGTATAGATCAGGCGCTGTACCATATACACTTAGTGCTGTACCACAATTCGTTTTTTTATTCCATACACTGAATCCCACAACCCTCTACATCATTCTGTGAAGTGGGCTCGGTTTCTACCTCCCTAGCCCCGGCATCTTTAACCTCATAATGATGCTTTATGAGCAAAAAATCCTCCATCTCAAATTATTCTTGGATACATCTCTCCAACATTCTCTCTAGCCCCACCAACTATCACTGCAACTGCATTAACATCATTCCGATCTTTAGTCACAGTTTCGCTCCTCTATTTATCACTGTCTGCACCTTTTCTACTGTGCCTTACTTCTTATTGACAGTTGACATTCCAGCTCCTGTCTTTCCAGATCACCATAGCCCCCATGTCCAAACGTAAGTTTCTACTAACTCAATTGTCAACTCCGTTAATCTGACACACTACAACCTTTCTCCCCTTCTTTTCCTACATCTTTGAAGAGATACTACTATTCACATTTGTGCCCTACTATCCCCTCTGTGTATGTGCACCCTCAGTCCCTTGTTATCAAGCCTGAATCACATCTGGGGTGTATGCTTAGGTTCTGATCCCTTACTTTGTCTTCTAAGTACAATACTTATACATGTGGTACCACGTTACGTCTTCGTACACACTAGCAAATTGTGTCCTCGCTATTCCGTCCTCTTTTTCTACCTCTCCTACCCCTCGTCCTATCTGCTTTATATTAATTTATATTCCCTCATATTTCAGTAATTGTAGAATGTTGTGAGCCTCCTATACATGCTCTCTCAATGCGTGCAGACTGGATGGCAACAGCTGCGTGTGTGTGTGTGTGTGTATATAATATATATATATATATATATATATATATATATATATAGCACCCTGCTGAAGGTCGCACCATCTGCTTGTAACTTACGACGAAACGCGCGTCGGTGCACTTGTGTCTACACACCATTGTACGTTAGAGAATTTTTTTATACTGCACTGTTACTGTTATCACTTTAGGAATTAAGAGTCATTTATTTATTTTTCATGTCTCAATATATATATTGTGTTTCAATACGAACGTATGTGATTGTGTTGTCTGAACTTGTGATGTAGTAAATCTGTTGTTGTCTTCGTGGAGCGCACAGAATATTCATGTATTTATCATTGTTAAATATCACTACCATATATGTTTTTCTAATTAAAAAAATGACAACTCAAAAAAAAGAAGGAAAATGTTTATATTAAAAAATCAATAAATAATTAATAACACTGGTCTGATGTATTGTACATTTATATCATAAACGTAGTGTTTACCTATTTATATTTTGTAGAAGAGTTTGTTGACTTTTTGTTACTAGTATTGTTCCCTGGTCTCTTAATTTCTGAATTTATGCTTCAGGGGACCCCCTTTGTGTATTTGAATGGATCACGTCCACTCCCTTATGACAAAGATTTGCACTCAACTCTGTTACTGGGGTATGTTCTTCCACCAAACTCCTACCAACTTGCAAGCATGCCCTCCAAATTCTCGCAGCTGCCCATCAAGCAGCAAAACTGGTCTATTCGCAAGAACTAATCACTTTGCTCCAACCTGGTCTCCAAGCAGCTATTTTAAATTCTTACTTTGCTTTTCTCTCCCCTGCTACCACACTAAATCAGTCCATCCCAACCACCTCTCGTCTATCCTTAGCGTCCTCAACCTTTCAGCTCTATTTGACAGCGTTACCGATTCCACAATGCTTACCTGTATAGACTTGCTGATACAGTATATAATTGCTCCATTTCTTCTTGTGGTGTTCTCACTCTATCTTGTATCAAGCATACATCAAACCACAATCATTTACTCTGCTTTTTTTCATTTTCAAATCCAGCTTCATTGACGTTTCGTCCTCTTTTTTTGTCTCCTCCTCTTTTTTTTAGGTCTGGCTTATAGACCACTGTAGTTGTCCAATCATCCTAGTTTAATGAAAAACATAAGTAAAAGAAAAAATACGTACCTAGAGGAGCGTTGGGTCAGCCTGCTTCATCAATTGGCCTGTTTAGCTGTTACTTATATTTGAGTTCCACCCACCAAACTGTAATGCATGTGGCAATGGTTCAGCCCACTTCAGCCAATGGCTCTCCTGCACTGTGAGTGGCAGCATTTTTTCTGATCACATGTGCACTTTCTCTTAAAAAGAAGTCAATTTCACTTCTAGGACTGGTGGGCCAGTACTTTGCCAGAGGCTTTCTCTTTCCATTTTGTATCCTATTTAACTTTGGAGTCCTCTTTGTTGCCTTAAACTATGCTGTTTTTTTTACAATAGTTCAACACTGATAGTATCTTTTCTTTTTTTCGATTAAGAATATAGTTTCCTTTAAAGTGCTGTAAACAAAGATAGCTTCTATTCTATACCTGTTCTAAGTACGCATGTCTTTTGGGAAGCACACGTACTGTTATATATATATATTTTTTTATTGCAACCATATGGTCTATATGCTTGGGCAGAGAGAGACCCGTTTTCTTTTTTCCTTTTTATTATTTTCGTGGAATTTGCAATAAAATAAACATAAAAAATAATTCTAATGCAAGACCTATTGGCTTTGCCAGTATTTGTTTTCTAATATCCTTTATCTCTTCATGACACATTTCTTTACGTCCCTCATCCCCCAACTCCAGTATGATATTTGACTGTCTCATCCCATCAAACAGATGGCCCTCCGCTCTATTACGCTTGACTCATATAATGCTGACATAATCTAATTCCAAGCAACATCTGCCCTGCTGCTCTGATTACCTCATGCTTCTTCCGCCGAATCCCTCGCATCCTCTCGCTCTCTTAGATCTCCCTTGTGCTTTCGACCCCCACATTAGGCAGGCACCTCTTCGTCATCTCTGCTGCCATGTTCCAACTAGTTCCAACTACTGAACAATCGACCAAGTGCATCAAAAAATTCCCTTTCAAATTCCTCATCAACTCTCTGGTCATCACCAAGCGCGATTAGTGCCATAGTTATTAACCCAACCTGCCTGGCACACAATTTGTATTCTCCGCTTAAAAAATCATCTACTTTGCTACTCACACTTTTCAACCATCTTCCTCCCACAGCTGGTGGCAACGGGACTCAACAAGCTGTATAGATTTTTTTATTATTAAAAAAATCTAATGTTACATAGGAAGTGTCATTGCGTTATCCAGTGCTTTACCAGTTGCCTTCACGAATGACTGATGTACACATTCTGAACCAATGTACTGCCTTGGATCGGTATACAGTGTTTCATGCAGTTTGTTTGCTTCCCATAATATCCTTTCCCATAATATCCTATCATAGACCAGTACTGTTTGCGTTCACCCAGTTGTATACTACCAATATACTGAAGCCATGAACCGTTGCTCCAGAGGCAACAAAGACGTTTTAAGGTATGGGGCTCTGGCCTGGGGCCAAGCCTTTTAGGGAGCCCCTTGATAGATCCGGCTCTGTTCTCCACTCAGACCTGCCCCGATGGCCTTGAATGATTCTTAAACATGAATTGTTTTAAATACCACTTTCTTTTATCTTATTTTTAATACGGGTGTTTTGTGGGAGTCGTTTACTGACATTTTTCAGAGTAATGTTTTTCAACACTATGCAACATCCAGAATAAAAGTTTCTTTTAGATCGAAACAGGACCTCACATATGAGAAATGGCAGCAGCTCACAGAGATTATTTGCAGGAATATTAGCCATCTGCTGCTATATTACACGATTGAAACAAGCATTTACAATGCAATAGGTCTCGCAATTGCGAGATTTTGAGATATTGGCATTGCAAATGGCAATGCCTTTTATAATAGTAAAAGGCATTGTTATTTACAATACCAATAGGTCAAACTTTGACAAAAGTAAGACCTATTGCATTGTAGAGCGCGGTGTCCGTGAATCGGGCGCCGCACTCACCAATAAAGTAAAAAAACAATACAAAACAAAAAAAAGAGCGCAGTGTACCTGCAGCGGGCGTCGCACTCCACATTATAGTTTAAGAAAAAAATAACTAAATATAGTGCGGTATCCCTAAAGCAAGCACCGCACTCAGCAAGATATTTATATCTTTTTTTTAAAAAGGCAAATGAACGTAGCCATTGTGCCGTGAGTGCTGTGCTGGTAGGGGCAGCCACTTTTAAAGTTAGAAGTTAGAGCCGCATAGCACTCTATACGAAAAGCTGGCGCCATTGTCCTGTGTTGGCGCGTTGCAGATACAAAAAAAAGCAGATACCATTGTCCCCATTAGTGAATAAACAAAATAGTGCTCACCAACTTATAAAGCAGACCGACCGTGTAACACCACCAGTAAAATGTCCAGTCATTATGGGAGGTAACAAATTCAGACAAGGCGGTACCAAGGAAGACTAACGAGCCTAATAATGAATCGGAAGCCAGCATTTACGAAGGACAATGACACAAGCCAATGACAAATCTGGGAGGAGAGTGGGAGGGGCTTCCTGTGCATACCCCAATACAGCATACCTCGCAGAGCGAACAGTGCATGCGCGCTGCCCTTAAGCTCGACCTAAACACACATCACTGTCCCTGAATATTAGAAGGAAACACATTTAGAATTTGGACTAGTGTGTCTGTACAGTGTCAGTGACCTAGAAAAAGAGGACATGAAAAGGCTGAAATTGGTTCATAAATTCAAAGTAGCTCCAGAAAGGGGCCCCCAAAATCCTTATCGTTGTACCTGAGAGGCGAGTGGTTGCGAGCTGCTTTAGGCGGTTTGCTTACCATGCAGTGTATTTTCTAGATGGGAAAACCGAGGTTAGGAAGATTTACCCTTTTTTAAGAGCAGACAGAATTAAGTCATTTTGTGCCTTGTATTTTCAATGAAATGGTAAGCTAATAAAAGTTACTCTGACAAACTCTGCTTGACAAATTAATTTCGAGGAAATGCCATATTAACACGGTTTAACCAAGTTGATGATTCAACCTTCTTTTATATCCATTTAATTGAAATTGACAAGTGCAGAGCCACATCCTCCCTTCTTTTATCCCTTCTTTCATTTTCTATTATCTCCCCTCCTGCGTAGCTTTTGTTTAGTTTCCGTCTTTACCTCCTGCCCATATTCTACGTTGTAGACTATCTCATTACCTGTTCTTCAAAGTCCATTCCCAATGCCCCTCATTCTCCCTCGCTTCTCAGCTCCACTGTTTCTTATGTGGAAGCCTTACCTTTCACCCTTCCTACTTATATTGTGCCCTTTACCCTCAATCAGGTTCCTCCTTTTTCCTTAATCCCGTGTCCAGCCTCCTGTTATGTTCTTGTTTCATACTTGTTTTGTTGACATTCATTTACAGCGAATATCCATGGTACATTAATTGTTTCCACGTTTAACAATGTTTTATTCTATTTTGTGTACAAAATCGTAACTTTTTATTGTTTTATGATTTATGAGATGTTTTGGTAAATGTTTTACTCTTTTTTTTGTTTTCTTATTTATATATTTGATGTATTATTTTTTTTGCCTGACTGGGCTGGCAGTAAAATACGCAGTTCTTATTTATGTATTGGTATTTCTACAGCACACAGCTAGTGTTGGCAGAAAAGCGTTCTGTATAGATCAGCGGGGGATGTGGATGCTTGTAGAATAATTAAAGATTGAATAGTGCAACTGGATTTTCAATATATAAGCATTACATTACACAATCATGTAATGTCACACATCTAGATTAAGGAGATTCAGGGATTTGCCTACAGTAATAACCTTTTCATTCACATGCCGGAGCGTAGATTAGAACCCACGTCTAAAGATCAGCATCTAAGATACTGAACCACCTTGAAATGTCTTTGTTTCATATACATCAGCGTGGGTGAGTCAATGTAGGTTCGTCACCGTGAGATTCATCATCCTGACAATCGAAATGACGTGTCCCTCCCTCTTCACCCTCCCCAAGTACTCCCAGCCGTCTCCACCCCCCAGTCACTAAAAGTCACAGGAGTGCGATTACACTGAGAGCATTTCTTGAATAGTGTCATGTAATAGTCCTGTAATAACATTTGAACTTTTGGCTCTTTTTATTGCAAGTTATGTGCAGCATATCCTAATTTCCCTAATGTATCTTGGGGTTTTATACTGGAATTTAGGTTTTCTTACATGCTTCCTGCAGCCTTAGTCCTTCTCCACTATCTAGTTTGTCAGTAAAATAGAATAACAAGTCATTGTGGTTTTTCACAGTGTAATTATTAAAACTTCAACAGCCCCAAGTAGTGTAAGTTTTATTGACACGGAGTCATCCGTCCTTTTAGATTCGCTACCATCAACAAGCATGTACAGTTATGTCCCAGAAGAATATTTGCCAATGCTACCAGTACTTTCAAATAACTGTCAATCTCTTAATCCCTTCTTGATCTTAATTGGGGGTGTTTGTTATTTATCAATTAGCTTCAATTTACTATTTTTAACTAGCATTTGAGTACTTTATCCCTGGGCCCATGTCGGATTTGTTAATGTCTTTAAAGGTTATTCATCAAGCTTATTTGACAGCATTGATGTCTACGTGACGTATGATTACAAACTCTTTAGAAATGCACATAGAGTGAATTTTGGCTCCACCCAGAGGAGAATTACTCTCTCAACTAATACTGTTAGCTATTTGGTGCATCATTCTGCTTTCCAGGAAGTGCTTCCATTAGAATTCACTGATGTGCTTTGTTAAATATGCTATGTTATTACTGTCTTCGCAATTGTACCGTCTGTAAATACCAGTGCCAAAGTATGATCAGAACAAATACCTTCTATCCTCTCTGACTAACGACGAGAGCTCTGATATGTTATTTCTCTGTTTTGCCTTGTTTTCCTGGTATTGTTTTTGCAATAATCAATAAAAATGTACTGAATTTAAAAATAATTTACGAGGGACTATTTTATATCTGAAACGTTACCTTGATCATCACGCTGTCACGTTCACGTCTTTATCTCCTGCAGGTCTTCTAAACAGATAGCTCTGCTTCTTTGATTTTTACTGTATTAGCAAACCCAGTAGGGCAGGCGTTAGCATTTATGCTTCAGCACCTGAACAGCATTTGTGAATGCCTGTCGGCACATTAAAGCCAGAACAGTTGACTGTACCAATGCTCGTTTATTAAAGGAACATATACATGTTCAGGTGGCACGTTTTGTTAATAGTTCTTTATTAATTATGCTGTACACATACATAATGTTATGTAAATCGTGCAAGCACAATTGCTAGTTCCCACTTTAGCACCACTCCCCAAAACAATAAATTTGTAGTTCAGTATAATGTTATGTTTGCTATTTTTATATAACATTGAGTTTGCCAGTTGCTTGTCCACTTGGTACTGCTGAGGTGTCTGTTGAACTTGTCCCCTGCAGTCGGTCGCATCTGCTTAGACCCAACCTCACAATTTCCTAGATGTTCAGCACTTGATAGATTGCTAACATGTGGTCAGTCACTTTGTGGATGTGTTTCATGTGCTCCCAGGGGAGGTTCTTGCAGTCTTTCTCCAAACAGACATGGACATAGTTGGTAATGGTTGTTAATGGGGAATTTTTGTGTGTGGTCATTTGGCCCAGTGAGTGACCTTGCTGAGAGTCCTTGTTCAGGTAGTTCCCATCCTCCAAACACTGTTGGATATAAGGTAAAAAGAGAAAAAAGTAGTAAAGTGAGATAAAGTAGGGTTAAAGGAGAATGAAGAGATCGGAAATGGTGGTGGTGTAGGGCAAAGAGAAAAGGGTGGGTGTGGAGAGGGAAGAGTGAAAAGTAATTCCAGAATATAACGGTTGTAGGTGGGAGAGGTTTGTGGAGAGGATGAATAGTGTGGAGTGAAAGGGAAACGGGAGGTTCGACAAAGAAGCGAGGGAGAGTACAAAGTCCAGAGAGGAAAAGCTTTCAAGGAAGTGAGAGAAGAGGTGTTAGAATGCGAACTGAATGGATGTGAATTAAAGCAGAGAAGAGTGGACTGGGAAGGGAGGTGAGTGATGGTGCAAATAAGGAGAGAGGAAGACTGAACCAGGCAGGAGAAGACATTCAAGTTAGTGGGAAAGGGAACTGCGTGAAAGATGAGCAAAAAGGGGTCGGCATAAGGAAATCTAAGAAGGGAGAGATGCTAGGTAATGGAGGGCAACGAAGAGAGTGGACAGGGGTGAGAAAAGAGTTCAAGATGCCAAACAGAAGAAGAGAGGGAAGGGAAAAATGAGACAGCCGAAAGAATGAGGAGAAAAGAACTGATAGGGGTACGGTTAGTACAAGGAGGA
The DNA here is from genome assembly GCF_964204655.1 of Triturus cristatus. Classification (NCBI taxonomy): domain Eukaryota; kingdom Metazoa; phylum Chordata; class Amphibia; order Caudata; family Salamandridae; genus Triturus; species Triturus cristatus. The sequence continues at coordinate 841,711,362 of NC_140592.1, forward strand.
AAAGAAGAGGGGAATGTGGTTAAAGAAGGAGTTAGAGATGTTTGAGTGAGGGAAGGCATGGGAGAGGATATGAGAGAAGAAGCCACGGTAGTAACAGATTAGAGAAAGGGGGAGACGTGAGAAATAGGTGGAAAAGAGAAAGAGGAGGGAGGGCTAAGAGCAGAGGAAGGAAATGTGGCAAAGGAGGCGTGGGAACACATAAAGATCATAGAGGACAGAGACAGAGACGGAAAACGAGAACGAAGTGGGTAGAAAATTTCGATACTAGCTTTGATGCAATTTGAAAGAGCATAGTAGAAATTTACATACTTAGATTTTCGTATTCAAGTTGCTGGGTAATCGTTTTAAAGTGTACTCGTCCTTTCTAAAATGACCTGTCGATGGACGATTTAAGTGGCTGAGTGAGTCTAGCATCCATTCGCTGTTAATCTTTGAAAACCATGATCATGGAATCTGGTACAGTGTCCTGAAGCACTATTGAAGGATTCCCTATTGTTGGTCACATTCTTCACAGCTTTGACAGGGAGGTTTGATTGGTTGTGTTTGTTTTTTCATTTACTTGTGGTTTTTGGAAAGTAACAATGATAATGGTCGCTGCCATCCGCCTTGTAGTTGAAGATTACTTCAAGTCACTTACTAACCTCCTTACTAAATGAAGGGGATGTGAATACCGGTGTAATGCAGTGGTGTGGATTGATTTTCCTTCAGGCACTTCCTTGTTGAACATATGGTGCATAGTGATTAGAATCGGTGCACGTTTGTATTCGGTGTGGCCTAGTGTGGGGTGTTATTTTGTTGCTTTCATGGATCTTAGACTACGCTCCAGTCATTCTCTTTTGCAAATCATTTCAAGTTAATGGTAGCTTTCAAAATGTAATAACCCAAGTAAGAAAAATGGTTACAAGTTTAAAAATAAGATTAATCAAAAAGATTTCTGATTGAAAAATCCAGCCGACATTCAAACATAAATAGTGATTAGCAGAAAGTCTGTTTAGGAAAAGAGTGTGTTCCCATTCACTGCAGCTAAAGGAATGACCTAGGAAAAGGTCCAGCCCTGCAGTCATTTACCTTCCGACACGTGTTAATTCGGTATGTGTAGTGCAAATGTGCCATTTTTAGGTCTCGCCTGACCCAGCGCATGCGCTGGTCTGGCGAGACTTATTGAGAGGGCTACCAGGCCAGCCTAGGGCTACAGTGCATGTGCGCGGGCGCGCGCGCCACTTTTACCGCGATTACTTTCACTTTTACCGCGATTACTTTCACCGCGATTACTTTCACTTTAGCGACCGCACGGCCGCTTTGATGTTTGATCGTGATCACTTTCACTTTTGATCGCGATCGCCATCACTTTCACTTTTGCGGCCGCTTGGCATAGCCAATAGGTCTCGCTTTTGGGACCTTATAAGTGTTTAGTTATGCAACTGTTGCATGGCTAAACACTTATAAGGTCCCAAAGGCGAGACCTATTGGCTATGCCAATGCTTGTTATTATAGCCTCTTGTCACTAGTAGAGGGGCTGTGCGAGAGCAGCTTTCACAGATGTAAAGTCGGTCATCCTTCAGATGTGATTGCATTGTAGTCAGTGGGATCTGACAGGTTTTTAGCGATCTCCTGAAATTCAGAATGAGTGTACCTGAGATGTAGAGAACACAGATTCCAGAGGTGTCCTTCTGTTCTTTCTTTCCAAAGTGAAATTATGAGCAAGCAGCCTTACGTTTTTAGATTCAAGGGTGCGTTTAGAATAGTGCAGTTGAAACTTCCTGCTCAGAAAAGACAAGCCTAGGCCGCATTCTTTACAAGCCAGAGTTTGGCACAGATACTATCAGCATTTTTTGTGTAAGAGAAATTGACATTGTTGCTGATTGAGTACTCCGTGTTCTTGTAAAATCTTGCTGAATGAAGAATGTAATGAATAGAGTATTCTTTTCTTCATAGAAGCGATTTCTCACTGTATTCACTTGCTTCTAATTTGTCATTCAAGTAAGTATATTTGTGAAGAGTAATGCTGCTATGAATGTGGTTAGACATAAACTTAAACAGCATAGCACATTTGCCTGAAGACAAGTGTTTGTTGTCCCTCTTTTCCATTTTACAATCCTCTGCGCATGTTCCTCCTCAAACCATTAACTGATAAATGTTTCACCTCTACAGGTTGGGAATCCACGTGTAGAGCTCACGCTTAATGAGCTACAAGACATGGCGTCAAGACAGCAGCAGCAGATTGAGAGCCAGCAGCAGATTCTCGTGGCCAAGGTAAAGTTGTTGTAGGAATACACAAGCAAACACGTATGTAATGTAGTACCCTATAGGATATTCTACCTATCCAGACTTGTCTCTTAAAGTATGTGCTCAGGAATCTGTTTCCTCTGCTGTATACTGGTGAACATTTGTAATGGTGTGCGCTCTGTCCTCCAGCTGTAAAAGTGCACATATAGATGAACGGTTCTCGTGCAGTTCTCCATGAGAGAAGATACACTGAGGTTAGAACTTAACTGCCTCTGAAGACGCTTTGCAGAGGTTATTCTGACCATGGATATAATTCTTCGTAATAGGTTGCACGGTTCACATTCATCAAATATTTTTTGTAAATGAAATTATTACAAATATGCAGCAAGGGGTGATTGTTTTTTCCAATTCTCTGTAACGAGGAGCTCAAAATGGAAACAAATGTTGGAAATGTGTGGTTGGAAGAAAGCACACTCTATAACACGTACGCCTGACAGCTTCCTACCCCTCAGTTGATCAGGCAATTCCACTTGAGACCAGGCAGAAGTTGTGTGCATGCATGTCTTCAACCAGAAATGACCAGTGTTCGCTTTCAGGATTTAGCGCATGGTACAAGGGAATGTCATGATCCTAAAACATTGACCTCAATTTATGAATATTTTTGTAGGTAGTTACTTTTGACCTGTTCTTGACATTCTTTTGAATTTCCAGCAGTAAGTCGCACACTTTATTGGAAGAAACCTATTGAATCGGGCACACTGACTTTGTCAGAGACCTACATCGATCAGTAAAGTTCAGCGATCACAAATGCTTTTTACCCCTTCAACATCTCACCATTGTGATTCAGTTGACATGTTTCAAGACTACCAAAGCTTGAGGGATTTTGATATTAAGCGGTTTTCATGACCTGGGATGTGTCAGACCATGTTCGGGGGTGGTATGAGGTGTGTGGGGAGGGGGCGAAGTGCAGGGCAGACAGAGGCTACTGGGCCCCTACTATAGTGGTTTGATTTTTTTGCCACTGGTGTCCGTGGGTCCGTCTTTCTATGGCTGTGCAAAATGGGCCAAGTACAAATCTTTCCGTCCTTAACTGTCAGCGAAGCAAGGTCCAACATTCATGGCTTCTTCTGGAGTTAGTGTGGAGAGAAGGAACTCAGAATTCAACAGCCAACAACATAAACAATAACTTCAACGTCCATTCAAGTGCTTTTCTTTATATATAATGAAGTGTTTTTAACCCCTTCAGTGCCCCGCCCTTTCCTCCTCCTGTGCCGGGCATTGTATTAGCGGGCGGGGTCCATGACGAGATAGTCTCGTCATGGGCACATCGCAACCGCGCTCCATGACGAGACTATCTCGTCATGGGCATAGAAGAGGTTAATCACACAGCAGAACAAACTACTACACAGTGCAATTCGATTAGCGAACACAGAATGGTACCCCTGCTTACAGTAACCTGTGAGGGCTAGATCCCCCCATCCCTTTCCAGTACTCTCTTCCACCAGGTGACCCTGTCAATTATGGTCTCTAGCATTCTGTGCCAGTGGCATGAATTTAGGTGCAGGTGCATATGGGTGCGCACTCAGTTCGCTCATTCTTACCCCACTATTGACTTGGCCATGACATTCTCAAGTGCATGCTCTCGAGTCTTTGGTGCACATTACTGTCACTCTGTTCCGACTGCAGGTAGAGAGCCAGCGTTACCTGCTGGTTGGTTCTGCAGCAATTGTCGGGGAAGGTTGGGTGCAGCCCTGGTCTTTGGTGTGCACGGAGGCGTCCCTTTGCAACAGCATTTGCCATATGAAAGCAGTACATTGGGTCCTGTCAAAGCCTGGTGTGGAGATGTTTGTTGCCGCCCCCCAATAACTACCTTTGCCACGGATTCCCTCACTACTACCCTTTAACAGTGCCCCTCAAGTCTCCATAACCACTCTCAGATGCATTTAATTCGTTTTATAGAACCACTCATACCGGTGTAGGTTGTTAGGGCACTTTCCATCACACACACACGTTACACAGAGACAATCATGTGGGTAAATCAATGCATAGGAAATGTTACATAAGACAGAGCACTACCAGGTGTAGGAGTCACATGTGATCCATACTGGTAGACAGTGTTGTTTTAAGAGTGCGTGGTCTGGAAAAGCACACACACTCCGAATTTAAAACGTAACACAATGGTTAGGGTTCACTTTAATATTAAGAATTGATTTCTACCCAAATTAACCCTTTTTGAAACATTAGGATAATGAAAGACTGGGGAGATTAATCATAACGCTGTAATCTATACCTCTCAGGTTGCATGCAGCTTTTTTTTTTTACAGTTAATAGTTCACTGTTCGATATTAGAATTTTAACTTATAAATGCAAGTAACAATAGGTCTCTCTGTCAAAAGCTGTAACCCCCTGACCTATTTACATTATATGTACTTTATCTGCTTGGTACACGTTTTTTGCAGCAGGCATATTAACACTCTGCGCTACTTTATATTAAGTCAAATCTTCCACTATACAAAACTCTGATCCCTCTCTAAGAAGAACATTAATCACCGGAGTTGCCTGAAAATTGATGGAGACAAGGAACGTGGCAGCAGGTGCTTTTAAAACCATCATATATTTGCTAACAGGACGCCCCCATAGTCAGCGCCCGCTGCGGTGACATCGGTTGCACCGCCCTCAAGCCTGCCTTGCATGGCGTCTTGGGCAGGTGCTGCGCTCAACAGGCAGAATTCAGTCAGGTCCTAAGGTAAGGCATTTGTGGCCTCCACTGGGTCGATTGGTCAGCAAAGGTGTGTTCCCCTGGCAGTTGCAGTCTACCTTGGCCAACTGACTCTACCTTGGTTGCAACACGGCTTCTACTTCCTTTGGCAGCAGCAGCACCAGATCGTGCCTTGTTACAGCTACCAGGCAGATGGTGGTTGAATTTGTGCAGTCTTTGGGTGCACTTTGCAGCAGGAACGATGCAAAAAGACCCACTCAGCACAGGTTGCTCTTGACTGCACTCTCTCAAGTAGTCCACTTTCTCTGTATGTTCCTCACGGTGGGAGCCGGGCTCTCTGCCTGGACCGTCACTCCTGCTGCAGGGCCAAGCAGAAATCCTTCGTTCTCTCAGCAGACAGCAGGCAGGCATATGTGTAGGTACTAGGCAGACCCTCCTCTCCTCCTGCAGCAAGTGCATACTTCAGGTAATGTTCCATCTGTGAGACTGGCTATCGGGCAGACACCTGTCCAGACCACACAGCAGAACTTCGAGCACTCTGAGAGCACTCCCATTCTCAGTCATAATGAACTTGGACCTTGAAAAAAGTGTGGTAGTTTGGATCTCACTTTTATAAATGTATAATCGGAGACAGACAAAAGGCCAGGCCTGACTTAGAAACTTCCACACCTTAAACAACAGAAACTTCAGTCACACTTCTCAATCAAATGCCAGTTCTCAGGAAAATAACGAACCAGCAGCCCCTTGCTAACATAGGCTGCATGGAATTTATAAAGGTAGTAGCCCTGTTGTCCTCACCCTCTAGCTACAGGAGTGCATACATTACACTTCTTCTGCTTGGGGAAGTTGTCATTCTCCATCTTGTGTCATGCTAAACCCGGGGCATTCAAAATGGATCCCACTGGCTTCAGTGCTCACGGATACACACATAGTCATACTGCTATAGTGGAATCGCACTCCAACTGTACTCACCATACACAAACACACGACATGCTCATGGGATGTCCGAGCAAGGTTTTGGGTTTCACTTAATAGCAAAACATTGCATGAGAGCCAGTAGAACACGCTTTGATTGACACAGAAAACTATGTCTAGTCAAACTATAAATCACAATACACGACATGCTGCCACGCCTGCCTCATGTGATACACTAAGCACAGAGACCATTGTTGACTGTCTCTATCAGGGCACCCTTTGTGCACCCCTCTAGGACACATGACCTGGTCCTGGACCTCACTTTGCCATGGATACGCCTAGGCCGCTGCACACACAATAGGTTAGCAAGGTTAGCAAGATACCATGGTCAAAATAAATGTCAGAGTACCTTTTCCACATGCAGTCGGGCACTTTGGGCTGGGTACACCTCTGCAGGGAATATTCCTGCTTCAGCAGAAAGCCAAAAAAATAGGGAACACTCGTTATAGCAAAAATACAGAGGAAAATATACATTTCAACATAAACAGATACACATGGCATAACCCTCGCAGGACTTTTTAAAAAAACATTCATCCAGAAATCAAGGAGGGTCACTGTTTTTATATTGAAATAACGCCCACTGTCCTAGCAGTGCTTATTTAAATGCTACATGTACGACCTGGATCATATGTACGATTTCTCCAGTGTTCTATTCCTCTGCTGCTGTGTTTGTTTCCTTTGGGAGAAGGGATAATAGCCTGCGAGGGACCGGAAGAGTGCAGCTAGCAACAGGAAGTGAGTGTTGAGAGGAAGTGTCGCAGATGTGCTGGAATGAGTGCTTACGAGGGGTGTGGTCTTGGTGTTATTCCGAAAGAGTCGGAGATAGTGAAGTGAAAAGAAGCGAGCGTATCTGTAAGGAAAGATACAAGATCAAGGGTATCTGCGTGGATGAGCAGAAGCTAGCAAGAGGTGCTTGTGATACGAACAAATCAGTCTGGTAAATGTAACTGCTGCACAAAAATCCAAAGGAAGAAAAATAGAGTGTATTCATGGTGAATTTGATTTTATACTTGGGTATTTGGCAGGAACAACGGTTGCGGTACCTGAAGCAGCAGGAACGGCGGCAGCTGCAGTCGGTTTCAGAGAGCGAAAAACTTCAAAAGCTGAAGGAACGTGTTGAAGCTCAGGAAAGCAAACTGAAAAAAATCCGAGCCATGCGTGGACAAGTGGACTACAGCAAAGTCACGAACGGCAATCTTTGTACGTAGCTTATTTATCTTTTCATATTCCAAGTTGTGTCTGTCTTTTCTGTGTATGCACAGATATTTAATACATATGATATGATAGGTATATTCGACACTATCCTTTTTATTACTAACTGATCATGTTATTTATTCATATTTTTTATTTCGGTCTTAGAATGCTTGGTTGTTTTTATTTGCCATTAACTTTTACTGTCCTGTACCTTGACGTCAAAAAAGTTATAAAAAATGTCATACATGTATGTATGTAAATGGTATTCTATACACCGAACCTAGCCAAACGGCAGCAGAGTGCTGTACATGGTCAAAAGGAAGCTTTAAGTCGGCGAGTAGTGTGAGAGAAGCTGAGTCTTGGACAGTTAAGGCATTGTGATGTACTGTCCTTTAAAAAGGTGCGTCTTCAACGCTTTCCTAAATTAGAGCAGCGTTGATGGATACAGGAACAATGTTCAAGATCACGGGTGCCCAGATGGAAAAGGTCTGTTGTCTTGTGCATAAAAACATATAAAACTATGAGCGAGTTCTGTTTTATAAAGTGCAACGCAGAGTTTGTGAGACGGTAATTTGTGTATAGCTAGTGTCACTGAAAGGTATACAAAAATACACATTTTTATGTGGTGTTGTAAAAGTGTGTAAATATTTGGAATGTGTTATTTTGATCTATACACACGTTTTTTTTTCACTTTAAACGTAGATAGGTTTGGTACAAACATACCCATGATCATCACAAAAGTCCCTTTTTTCAAACCCCCTGCAAATCCTGGACTTGTTTTTATCTTTTTTGTTGTTTGCATTCATTATAATTAACTCTGCACATTAATTTCCGTATTCAAAAGTTTATTTTCTTAGTCTAGGAAAACTATATCTTCTTCAATTAGGAGGTTCATTTGTACTGTAAATAAGAGATTTCGTCCAGAATGTCCTGTGCTCATTGCACATGCTGATTTTGCATAGTATGCGTTTGGTTATTAGTCTTGTCCAACAAATTAAGCTACATCTTTTATGAGTTTTGTATGTCATTTCAGTAAATACACAAGTTGTGTCTAATTTGAAATCATTGTCTTCCTTTGACTCTGCCTGCATTTTTCAGGCAGTATAAATATAGTCTGTTATTGTTCAGTAATATGACAATGTCCTGGCAAGGGCTCTACTAAAAAACAACAACGGCTGAGTTTAGTGATAGCTGCTAAGTTACAAGGAGCAAGACTGTGACTTTACACTCCTCACTTTTCAGGTTCACCTCTTCTTGCTGCATGCAATGGAGCATGAGTTGTGGTTCCCTGTCCATGACAGTTTCCTTTCTCGCAGGTCTTTATATGTGATGGGAGATGTAAAGTGCAATTGTTCCAACAAGACATCATGCACCCTCTAATAGTAGGGACAACAGTGAAAACATTTAGCTGCAAGCCATGAATGTGATTAACTTGTTTCACCTAGGGATCTCAATTATTTGGACTACTCGCTATGCTTTTTTTCCCAACGCAAGACAGCCTGGGTGCGGCATCCAAGCCTAATAGTAAGTTTGACAAGTCAGCTTTATAACTTTGATCTGGTGCCTGATTGCCTTTGTTCTCCACTATTGACAAATAATTGTTTTGTTTGGTATACCTTTTGTCTACCATTGACCAAGTGACATGATGGACTCTTCGAGAAAGACCTATTACTGCTTATTTTTTTTAAAACCAAATACATGAGTCAAGAATGGGTAACACCTCTCATTAAACCAGCAGAAGTTACTTTGTAGTTGAGCCACTTGATTTTATGTGCCCAGAGACTGCAACTACTGAATTTTTCTTACTGCACTAGGAGTGTACATTACACAATAACCTATTCTAAAGGTTCACTAATTGATGTACAGCTAGGATAGTGGACCGTAACAATGTTATTTCAAGATCTAATAGTGTGCAGGACCAAGTAAGTTTAGCCAAAATGCACCCTCGGAAGACTCCTTTACTTATCGAATATGCAGACTATTTGTCAAGTTTCTGGAATGGTAACATAGCTTAGACGCCTAGAAGGTGGGACGTTTTTGTCAAAAATCCTATTTTGAGGATATTATTTCAGAATTAGTCATTTGTCCTTTTGGTACATAACCCTTCTAAAAGAGAGAAATATTGTTTGTCACGGTTTGGGAATATTTGGAGAGCACAGGAAATCCTATTTATCAATTCAAAGAACTTTAAGTGACTGTGAAGGGTCTTCCCCTTTTTTGCTGTTTAATTGGAAAATAAGCAAATTTGTGTTTGAATTTTTAATTGTTCCCTTTCAAGCGAGAGTTTACTACATTTTTGCTTGGCTTGGTGCAGACAGTACATTTGAAGGCGTGCTGAAATTACACTTGCAGGGCCTGAGATCTGAATTCATTATTATTAATAGTGTTATTATTTTTACCCCTAAATTCTTGTGGTCTCTGATTATGCCCTTAATTGCCTCCTAAAAGTCATATTCTTGTGGTCTCTGAGTATGCCCTTAATTGCCTCCTTAAAGTCATGCAAGTTGTTTCCATGTATGAGACCTCCTAGTTATTATATATCCTCATTTATGATGCTGTTACCTTAGAAACCCCTTACGGCTTGTTATCCATACACCACTATATGACATAAACAGCTGCACCTACATGCAGGATAATTTTGTATATTGCGGGTATTTCCTTTTTCTGATACAGATGATAACATTTAAAAGATTCAGTTAGAACTATTTGATATCACGAGAATAAAGTAAATTTTCTGATTGGTCAGTTCACCTTTAGTGTGATAAAAAGGCCTGGGGTTCAAAATTGGTGGCCGTGACCACTTCAACCCCAAGTGATTACTTTAAGACTTTTAAGCATTATCTATTAATTTAGACTATGTCTTTGGCTCGTCCTGTTAAGTTGTTTTAGCAGGACATCCAAACTGAGACCTTCCTTTGCCTGCACGTAGGCCTCGGTCAGCACTGAACTAGTATAGTTGAATACAAAATACAAAACATGCCTACTCTTGTCAATGGCAATACTAAAATAATGTATATTTTCGCTGAGTCTCTGTTGGTGTGAAACAGAATAAGTAACTTGCCATTTTTAAAATATAATTTCAGCAACTGAAATTGAGCACATCAGTGACATGTTTCAGGAAAAGCAACAAGAGTTGCAGACTGCTGTACTTAAAGTAGATCAGCTTACTCAGCAGTTAGAAGACTTGAGGAAAGGAAAATTGAATGGATTCCAGTCTTATAATGGACAAATGACAGGACCAGCGGCATTGGAGCTGAAAAAATTGTATCAAGAATTGCAGGTAAGTGATGAGAATATATATTTCAATGAAATGTTTGCTACTGGCATAAACCTTTTGGACATACGGTTTGTAGATTTGTAGAACCGTAACAGCCTATTTGAGCATCCTTGTGCTATATTTTCTACAACTATTTTTCTGTGCCCAGAACAGTAATTAAAAAATATATAATATGCACCTCGGCAACATAACTGGGTGTGATTTAAAGATCATGTTTGTGCTGTTGACATGAAATCCTCAAAGCGCTTAGCTTCAATCCATTTATCAAATCATTTTTTATTGCTGTGATGTAGGACACTGTAGTGGTCAGGTCTATATTTCCCTATCCTTTCAAGATTGTTTTGGACAGGTGTTTGTGCCGATGCAGTTTATTATTTCTCAGATCCTGTTTCATCCTGACCGCAGCATAGTTTAACTTTGCCATCAGCATGCAGTCAGGCTGTATTTTTTGTTTGTCTTGTAACTCTCGGCTATAGCACTATGTTTTGGCAAGTAGAGAACACATTCCCAGTTTCTGATTGTGGAAGATGGCCGGCTTTTGGATGGTGCCTGAGTGTCAATGGTTTGGCTATTATTGTAGAATGCTCAGAAACACCAGGCCTAGGGATATGAGGCAGTGTGCAGAAGCACCAGGTCGAAGGTGGTATTGGGTTCACTCTCAGTTATGGCAACTCAGTTAATCAGGACAGCCAAACTGGGTGAAATCTGAGGAGTGCTATGAAAGATCTGCCAGTCGCTATGTGCACAATTGATGCTTCTCTCCAGTCACCTAATGTTGCCCATAGTACCCCCATCTTCCTCTCTCACTTCAAGGGTGCAGGCGAAGCCAGTAGCTGAAATGATGAACATGGATAGCTGGTTATCATTCAGATAATAAAAATGAATCAAGGTCACTCTGTTGACTTTGCTGTTTCTTTGCTCATGTCTGCAATTGTAATATTGTTCCAAGATCTAGCCTTTAACATCAGTGCCATCACACCACATCTGTGTTTGCCCCTACTCGACAGCGTCTGTGACAGGATCTGCTCGAGGGTAGCTGTCCCTGGTTGAGTGTGTGCTCATTATTGTGTGTCTGCGCTCTTGGAGTGTTTGCATCTCCTCTCTCTTTTCTTTTAGGTGTAAATTGAAAGAAAAATGTTGAAAGGTTGTAACTGGCGGACATGGGAAAGAGAGTGAAGCTTGCAGTGCACACTTCTCATTACAATCTGAACTGGTGCTGTGCAAATAGCACTATCCATTGCATGCACACTTTGTGGTGCGTCTCCATTTATCCCTCGCTAATAACCATGATGTCTGTTGCTACATTTTTCCAAGGAGTTATTGTCCCCTGTCTGACTTCGTAGTTGTCTATTTTGATTTTTTTAAAAGCATATATTTGTAACTTAAAAGTAAACGCTTTCTTGCTTTGTACAAAGCACACTAATGTTCTCAAGTTACAAACTGATCATACCACTTTTGTTTCGTAACCAACTTACCATTCAATCACACAACCCATCCGCCAGACAGGATTTGTTCAAAGTCTACTGTTTGGTGGTGAGACGTAGCAATGGGTGAGCTGAAGGCAAGAACACAAGAGAATTCTGGGCCCGTTTTTCATCCAGGGATGCAGAAGGTGTGCAAAATATCCAATTGTGAGCCCCTTACTGTGCAGATCCCCTGTTCATTGAAAACTACGAAACTTAGAATGGAACAATTCCTGGAAAATCTCAAGACTGCACTCAATGGAAAGATCGCACACCTATTAATGAGATTTCCGCTACTTCAACCATACTTAGTCCCTCTTCACTTTGCATTAACACATGGCTGTGTAGGAAATGCCTCCTACATCAACTCCTCTGCTTGGCATGTCTCTGACATAGCACTGTGATGGGATTTTGAGGTCCATCTTATCGGACACTCCATTTTACCTCTGCATGGAGTTGTTCTGCTCCTCCTTTTCTCCTCAGAGTCTCGAGTGCCAAACTAGTTCCTCATACTTGAGACGTGGGAGAACCCCTGCCCTGTTAAATTCTCCTAACCCCACCCCATACAAACTCACAAGCTACCCTAAACAAACCCCCATTCCCCCACTGCACCAGTAGCTCACAAAGTGGAATGTCATAACTTTGCTGTTAACACTGCAATTGTCCGGCCACACATTGATTATTTTTTAATTACCTTTTTCCCCAAAATATTAGCTCATTATTTCTTGTGTGTGTGAAAAGTCTGATAGCTTGGCTAGGAAAGCTGAGTTATGCTTGTACTGCTTTTAAAGGGGATTATGGTCACGCAACTGCAGATCATAGGCCACTGAGCAGGTGTGTACACGTGAATATAGTATATGATGAATACAAATTAAACTGAACAAAACCACAATTACTGGTTTTGAAAACTGAATGGCAAGTGATTTGGGTGTCCTTGAGTATTTAGTTAGTGTCCGTGATAATCCTAGTTTGTGTGTACTTCATCATGAATGCATTGATGTACAGTTGAAAATAACTTTAATTATTATCCCAGTAATTGTGTTTTACTATGTGGTTCATCAGATCCGTAACCGCCTAAACCAGGAGCAGAATTCAAAACTTCAACAACAGAAAGAACTTCTGAACAAACGCAACACAGAGGTGGCAATGATGGATAAACGCATTGGTGAACTCCGTGAGCGACTGTACAAAAAAAAGATGGAGGCACGTCAAAAAGAAAACATTCCTGTAAGATGAGCTTTCTTGAGAAACCATAACGTGTGTAATAGCCATGGTACTTGTAAAATTTACTATGTACAAAATAACCCCTGAGCCCTTTCTTCATGCTCTTCCTATATTGCATAGGGAAGGTATGTAATGTTAATAACTGATAAAATGCTAAAGTGATTTGGCCATAAACCATGTTTTAAAATTGCAATACTTACAACTCTTATCATTCTTCTCATCATTTCATATCAATATGGTGTCCTCTTGTGTGCTCATAAATTCCAGATTCTTAGCTTCTATATTTTCTCTTTACCTTTGTTCGGTACCAGCTTTCTTTTTTGCATAATTCCCAAATGAAATGTATTTGATAAAGCGCACAGCTACTCAAGCTAGAGTGTCCTGGCGCATAAACAGCAGGGAGACAATGAGTAGAGAAAAACCCAGTTAGTTATTAAAAAGCTAAGTTTTTAGATTCTTCCTGAAGGAAAGTAAGTCTGTGTTAAGCCTCAAGGACTCTGGAAGGCTGTTTTACAATTTTGCGCCAAGAAAGCTGAATGATCTGCCTCCAGTATGGGCAAGGCTTATCTTGGCCACGATGGCCAGGTTGGCATTGGAGGAGCGCAAGAGTCTAGAGGTAGTATAGTGATTAACACGTATGATTAGGTACCCGGCTCCTATGTTGTGGAACGCTTTAAAGAAGATGGTCAAAGCATTGAAGTCTATCAGTTCTTTTATGTGGAGCCAATGTAAAGATTTAAGAATCTGAGTCATATTAGATCTGGGTTTAGGTCTCAGGATGGCTCTGACTGCCGCGTTTTGAACCACTTGTAGACACTGTATCAGAGATTTAGGAAGACCGAGGTACAGGCAGTTGACGTCAGAGATTTAGGAAGACCGAGGTAAACGCAGTTGATGTAGTCAAGCTTTGATGTCACCAAAGCCTGCACCACAATCCTTCTGTTCTCCAGCGGTACCCGTGGTAGGAATTTTTTTAACATTCGGAGTATGCCAAAACATGCACCAGTGAGATTTTGGATCTGAGAGCATATGGAGAGTGTTTAGTTTATCACAATTCCTACGTTTTTGGCGTTCTCCTTTTCTATGGGCGGGGGCGGCAGGTCCATGGGCCACCAGGAGCTCCACTCAGGAGCTTCCGGTTTTCCAAAGAAAAGAACTTTTGTTTTGTCCGGATTACAATAAAGCTGATTTATCTTAAGCCAGTTGAAAACCTTCGTGAGGCAGGACCTGATCCTTGCCTCGTCAAAGTCAGAGCCTTTATCACATGTGAAGATCAGCTGAGTGTCGTCAGCATAGGAAACAATTTTGGCACCCTCTTCCTCTACCATAGATGCAGGGGGAGCTAGATAAATATTAAAGAGGGTAGGGCTAAGTATGGAGCCCTGAGGGACCACTACATTGATGGCCGGAACCGGAGATGAGAACGGTGGAAGCCAGATGTCCTGAGATCTGTTACCCAAAACGGAGGACATCCATGTTAAGGCGGTCCCATCCAGGCTGATGTTTTCAAGTCTATTTAGGAGCCTCTCATGTGGGACCATATCGAAGACCGCTGAAAAATCAAGCAATATCAGGACGGCCTTGCCTCCCTGGTCCAGCTTCCCCCTGGTAAACTCCATCACTTCCAGCAGAGTGGACTCCGTACTGAAGTTTGTCCTAAAACCAGATTGGGATTCATGAAGAAGCTTCTCATCTTCAATGTGTTTTTGCAGGGCCTTATTTACGTGCTTCTCTAATACTTTAGAGAGGGCCGGAAGCAGAGAAATGGGCCTATAGTTGGAAGGATCCGTCAAATTGGTGTTCGCCTTTTTTATCAGTGGAAGAATCTTTGCGTGCATCCACAATTTTGGCATAGTGCCTGTGGAGAGGGAAGCGTTAAAGAGCTGGTGTACTGAAGGGTTAATGGTGGAGGCTAATAAGGTCAAGATATTTGCTGGACAAGGGTCGGTAGGAGAACCCGACTTAGTGCTTTGGAGGAGGGATAATGACTCTTCCAGCTGAAGCACCGGAAAAGCATGTAAGGGCGGAGGATCCAAGTTGTGAAATTTGCTGTTTACACTATGATAGAATGTCAGCTCATCCTCCGAGATGTTAGAGAAAGCTTGTCGGATCAGAGAGATTTTTTTTATGAAAGAATTGAGCAATCTGCTTTGACCATTCTTCTGTGCATGGCCCTTCATTTGAGCCGGCTTTCAGCGAGGTGAAGGATTTGACTATCCTAAAGATTTCCTTATTCTTATTTTGGTCATTTTCAATCTTGGTTTGGAAGAAGTTCTTTTTGGCTGTTTTCACAAGAGTGTAGTGAGTTTTTAAATTGTCTTTGTAAGCCTTCCTATCCTCAGGTAGGTAGAATTTACGCCATTTCCATTCCATTTTTCTACAATTCCTTTTGCTAGCTCTGAGGTGATAACTGAACCAGGGAGCCGGAAGGGCCGACCTCTTGGAGGAACGGGTGACAACCGGAACCGCTGCCTCGATATTGATGCGAAGCCAAGAATCTATATGGAGGGCGTCCGAAATTCGTGGTGCCAGACTGCTCTAGTAGGGAGCGACCTAGGGCGTCGGCTATCTTTGGGATGGATAATTTGTGGAATGCCCTATAATTGGAGGCCATTGGCCCAACGATCGCCCGAGGGGCAGTGGCAGAGTAGAGGATATCAAATTTTAAAAGGAAGTGGTCGGACCAAGTGATAAGAAGAGGAGGATCGGCTGATATGTCAAAATTATGAAAGATTTGATCGCGGGGGCATGGCCAAGCACCGAAGATGGCGGACGCATCTTGCTAACGCTCCGTGCTGAATCCCCTGTTTATCCTGAGCATCCCCTTTTAATTGGCGATTTTACCTGCCACGATGAACGTCTACCGTGCCTGTGAAGATCGGCTGCATCCTATGCTGGCCTCCTGAGCCCTGACGAAAGTCTGCGGAGGCCCTGGGCGCTGCGGCCTGTGCCTTGGCGGGGGTCTGGTCCCGACAGGGCACAAGAGGTGGACACGTAACCCCCCCCCCCCCCCGGGACTGTCACACGCTACTGCCCTCTGAATCGGTGAGGACCTGGAGAGGGTAGGGTGCTCTGCCGGCGGTGTCCTAAGGGGAGGCGGAGGCCGCGCGGGAGCCTGCCATGAATGGTGCCTGCCGTGAAGGCCTGTACTGCTGCTGAGCGGGCTGTCCCCGCCGTCTGCCTGGTGACGGTTGATGGATCCTCGGCGGCTTAGGTAGGCCTCTGATCTGTGACTACAGCATCTGCTCAGCACCGGGGTGCCACAGTATCAGTCGGTCCTAGGGCCCCCGCCTGGATACGGCGCGGAGGCTGCAGCGTGGTTGCTGAGGCATGCTCTGGGGCTGGTGCTGCAGCACTTTACGGTGGGTGGCCACTAGGGTCGAACGGGCCTGGGGCCCCCGCTGGGGTGCTGCACTGGGATCGTTGGGAGCCTGTTGTGGCGTGCCGCGGGCTGAGCCTGCTGCTTCTGCACTGCGGTGGGGGGCCACGGGGGTCGGTCAGGCCTAGGGCCCCCACCTGGACTTAGTAAGAGGTTTGCGGCATGGCTGCTGTGACGAGCATACGGGCGGTGGCTGCAGCATTTGCCCTGGTGTGGGGGGCCACAGGGGTCGATTGGACCTAGGGCCCTCTATCGGACTCTGGCCGGGGCACACCGCTCCACTTTTCGGGGCTTCTGGTCTGTCTACTGCGGCCCTCCTTAGGGGCCTGATTCTACAGGGCATCGAAGGGTGTTGACCACGGCGCACCCGGAGTGCAGGATACCAGACTGGGGATGACCCATGCGGCGGCCGGGTCTGGCTGCACGTGGGGCTCCTTCTCAGCATGGCGCTGATGCCTTCTCCTGAACCGCTATAGCGGGTGCCCTGGTCGTTGTGGTTTCCACCTACCTGCTCCTGTTGAGGGGCCTACTGCTGCAGAGGGCCTGTGTGGTGCTGCTGCGGTGTCCACTCTGTCGGTGGGGGCCACGGGGGTCGGTCGGGCCCATTTATTTATTTATTTAGAACTCTTGTATAGCGCGCAGATACCCCAACGGGGTGTCCCGGCGCTAGTGTGAAGGCAGAGGAAGTGCCAGAACTCAGATGGAATTAACAGAAAAGAAAAGTTTTCAAGGCTCTCCGAAAGGAAGATTCCTCCCGGATGGTCCTAATGGACAGGGGTAAATTGTTCCAATGGGAGGAAACACAGAATTGGAATGCTTTCCCCCCAGATCGAGCTTTTTTGACTCTAGGGGTAGAAAGAAGATGTTTAGAGCTCGAGCGAAGAAGTCGGGTGTTGCTGTAAGGACGAAGGCAGGAAGATAAATGAGCAGAACCTTTACCATTAATCGCGCGATGAGCGAGGGTAAGAGCCTTAAATTCCGCCCTTTTGTGAACTGGGAGCCAATGCAACCTGAGTCGATGGGGAGTGATATGTTCCCGAAGTGGAAGACCACAAACCAGGCGGACAGCAGCGTTTTGGACTGTTTGAAGACGACGCTGAAGGCCCCAAGAAAGACCTAGGTACAATCCGTTTGCATAATCAAGATGGGAAGGGATTAAAGCCTGCACAATCGTTTTCCTAGTGTGACTAGGGAGGAAATTGATAAATTTTTTCATCATCCTCATCTTGAAAAAACAGGCAGCAGAAACCGACTGGATTTGCTTCTGAAAAGAGAGATTACTATCCCAGATAACTCCTAGATTTTTAACTGAGTCTTTAGGCAAAGGGGGAGAGCTCAGATCGAGAGGCCACCACAGGTTAGGGTCCAACGGCGAAGGTTGATGGAAAAATATAACCTCGGTTTTGCCAGCATTAAGCCGGAGGGAGTTGTTGTCCATCCAGCTAGCGATGTTCCGGAGGCAGATCTTCAACGGATCAAAGGTAGACTGGGAGGGGGAGTCAAATGAAAACAGAAGCTGAATATCATCCGCATAAGAGGTGGCCTGGATTCCAGATTGAGAAATGATCTCGGCCAGCGGAGAAAAATATACATTAAACAAAAGAGAGGGCTCAGTGAAGAACCCTGAGGGACGCCCCATCTAAGGGGACGACTGTCTGAGGTAAAAGGGGGAGTGAATACAGCCTGTGTACGATTGGACAAAAAAGAGGCAAACCATTCCAAGGCCTTGCCCTGGATGCCTGCAGACGGACAGGAGGACGGGATGAGAGACGGTGTCGAAAGCTGCCGACAAGTCAAGCAGCACCAACACCGCTCTAGAGCCCTCGTCTAACTTCCATCTGATGGCGTCAGCCATCTCTATAAGGGCAGATTCGGTACTATGACCCGACCTGAAACCATGCTGTGAGGTGTGGAAAGCGCCGCTCGTTTCCAAGAAACCGGCCAGTTGTCGTTGTACCAGTTTCTCCAGTACTTTAGCTGGGGCGGGAAGCAAAGAGATGGGACGATGGTTAGCTGGTTCAGAGGGGTCTGCAGTTGCTTTTTTGATGATGGGAACCAATCTAGCATGTTTCCAGGAATCAGGATAGATTCCTGCCTGGAGGGAGTCATTCCAAATTTTGTTTAAAAAAGGGTTAAGCACAGGCGCAAGAGATTTGTATTGTTTAGCCGGCCAGGGGTCCAAAGGGGAACCAGATTTACATTTGAGTAATTCTGCCAGTGACTGTTCCGGGGTGATCACCTCAAAGTTGGAGAAGGCCTTATCAGAGTTGGAACTGACTGGACATGATTTCAGATAGGAAGGGTTGATTTTGCAGGGGAAAGAGCTCTGAATAGTAGCAATCTTATCTTCAAAATAACTGGAGAGATTGTCGCATAGGGACTGGGATACCGAAGGTTGGCGCTTGAGGGCCAGGGGGTCAGTAAAGGCTCTGACAGTGTCAAAAATGACTCTAGAAGATCCTTGTGCCCGGGTAATTTCCTCCTCAAGATGGGATCTTTTGTGATCAATGATTTTCTTCCTATACTCCTTGAGGGAAGTTTTATATTTAGATTTACTATCAGGAGAGTAAGCCCGTCTCCAATTTCTCTCAAGCCGTTTGCAAGCTGATTTGCAGATTCGGAGTTCCTCCGAGTACCATGGTGCAGAGGGAGTGGCACGGGGGGATTTTATAGGTCTAATAGGGGCTAGGAGATCCAAAGACGAAGTGACCCAATGGTTAAAACTGGCCACTCGGGAGTCCTAATCTTTAGCCTCCACGGGAACGGACATGGAGAGAAGAGGGGCTAGACTCTCAGGAGAAATCACCCTCCAATTACGACCCACAGAGTTGGACAGAGGTCTGGATCGGTCCAGAAGACGGAAGGAAATAGAAAAAGGGATCATAAAATGATCAGACCAAATTACAGGGGAAGGATTACCTAAAGTAATGTCTGTGAAATTAGTACAGATCAGATCCAAGGTGTGTCCAGCCTTGTGCGTAGGACCAAGAACAATTTGTTTTAAGCCACCATCAGATAGGGTTGACAGAAAGTTAATGATGGAGGGTTCATTGATGTTATCAACATGAAGGTTGAAATCCCCTAAGAGGGTGAAGTTGGCATATCGGAAGGAGGCTTGTAGGGCGAAGTCAAGAAGAGCCGGAAGATAGGAGATTTTAGATTTAGGAGGACGATAAACTAATAAACCTGAGTAGGTGAAATTAGCAGCCAGTTTAATGCAAAAAGGTAATGCCTCGATGCACTCTATTTGAGGGTAGGGGAAAGAAGAGATGGACCAGATAGATCTGTAAATAATGGCCACCCCTCCGCCGGGGTGAGAGTGCTGTCTGTTGGCGCATAAGATTTTATAGTCAGACGGGATAGCAAGGCAGAGGGCAGGGTTGGAGTCTGCACCCAACCAAGTTTCGGTGAGAAAAAGGATATCCCACTGATTGTCCTCAAGCGATTGAGCTATGTCTAAAGAGTGTTTCACAAGCGAGCGACAATTAATCAATCCAGCTTTAATAATAGTATTCTTACGAGCCAAGGATTGACGGGGATAGGACTGAAGGAAATGACATGTAGGGTGAGAACGGTTATCTCTGTGTAGTGCACAGCAAGGTTTAAAAACACGAGACGTCAAGTCAGTGAACAGTGCTTGTGTCCAAGTACAAGATTACAGGTTAAGGCGCAGTAAAGTTTCCCTGCTGTAGGAAATGGAACTAGAGAGCCCAAGCGAAGAAGAGGGAGGGCCTGGCGCAGCCGCGTTCGAGACGCGGACGGGCGCAGACGGGCATGACTCTGGCACGACTCCGGCGCGAGTCAGGCGCGACCGCTGAGCGCGTTCACTGCGCGAAGCCATGGCCTTTCCCTTTTATGTGCAACTAGAGCGCTCAGAGTCCGATCCACCCCCAAGATGGCCGCCGCGCTTCTGTGCCCCGGGACCGGCTCCACAGCGTCGATACTCAGCTGAGAGTGGACCCTGGGCAGCAGGACACAGGGAGGACAAGGAAGGTAAGGAGAGCTTCCTAATGCTAGAAGTCAAGCTTTTTGTCAGCAGAATTAAAACGCCGAGTCGGTGAAGGTGCAAATAGTACAATTTGTACGCGTTAGCAGCAATTAAAATATACAGCACACAGCCTCCCGGCTTCCGCCTCAGGAGGAACTCAGACAAACATACAAGTGGGGGCCCATGGCCCCCACTTGCCTGCAGTGGCGGTGGGTCGGTGCGGCTCTGTGAGGGCTGGGGCCCCCTGTCGTGGTGGGGTCCCTGCAATCGTTGGCCTCCCCACCTTAGGGCCCATGCGGGAGAACGGTCTCCCCCTCTCAACCCATCGGCCGGGATATCGCCCGAGGGACGAATGCGCATTGCAGGACTCTGCCTGAGACTTTCCTCGCTGCGGCCGCTCCAACCAGTCCCCAGTTATACTTTATGAGATCGGCACCCACACGTCCGAGCTGCCTACCTTTGAGAGCGGGAAGCCTTCCGCCTGCATTTCAACTGCCACTGTTTGCCGGGCCTTCAGCTGGGGAACCGCCCGGTGGTCTCGCAGGAGCTCGAGTGGGGTGCACTGGATGGCTGTCATTCTCGGTGCTGCCCGCTGTGGAGAGGGGGTGTCTCGCTTGGGGGCTGCGCCTGCAACATGCAATTGGTGATCAGACTGGAGAGACACTGAACCACGGGTTAAGCGACTAACGTAGTCCTCGACACAACCGCATCCAGTGCGCCTACAGTGGAGTGATCTTGATCTCTGGTTGCATGGTATTGGACCTTGAGAAGGCCTTCGATTCCCTGGCCTGGAACTTCCTTTTTGCTGTTCTGGCTCGTTTTGGGGTTGGCCCCTCCTTCCTTCGTTTGGTGCAACTACTATATCATAAACCGTCGGTTCGGGTTCGAACAGGCCCATATATTTCGGATCCGCTTGGGGTGCGACGGGGAACCCGACAGGGATGCCCGTTGTCCCCGCTTCTGTTTGCGTTGGCGGTGGAGCCGCTGGCGGCCCACATCCGCGCGGGATTGAGCTAGGAGATGGCATACATACCATCTCGCTTTACGCAGATGATCTGTTACTATAGCATGACATTCCCCCCCCTCCCTTGACCGAACCCTTAGACATATTGCGCATGCCTCGGGGCTACGAGTTAACCCGACAAAATACATACTTTCTCCGTTCTTAGGAGATACACCTGATCCGGGCTACACGCTTGGGGGAACGCCTGTGGCCTGGTGCATCATCCCTTTTTGCTATTTGGGGGTCTGTTTGTATCGCACCAAAGCTGACCTCTTCGACGGGAATGTCATCCGGACTGCCACGGCGATTCGGTCCCAGATGGGTTTCTGGAAGTCTCTCCCATTGGCGATATCTGGTAGAATCGCCCTGGTCAAAATGGTGGTTGTTCCCCGCCTTCTCTATTACTTTACCACTTTGCCGCTAATGATCTCTTCCCCCTTCTTCAAACAATGGGAAAGGGTGATGGGAGATTTCATTTGGGGGACATCGCGTCATAGGGTGTCCACGGGAAAGCTTTATCTGCCTACTGAGCTAGGGGGCCTTGCAGTACCCAATTTCGAACATTACTACCTGGCCTCCCAGCTGCAATGGATCGCCCAGTGGATGTCCTCCCGTTACTTATCGGACACGGCCTCTCTGCGGCCTCCGCTGCTGCTGAACACCCTTTTACAAGTTTTCCACCCTTGCTTCAAGGTTAGGCCTCCCGATATTCTTCTTTTTACTGTAGCATACAAATGCTTCCATAGGTGTCTTTTCCTCACTAGAACCACCGTCCCCTACGCGCCCGCTATCCCGCTGTTGGGAAACCCAAGGGGGGACGCCTACATGACGGCGGCGGAGTTACATCAATGGGCTTCGGAAGGAATACAGGATGTGGGAGACATTTTTCAGGAGGGCACTCTTATTCCGTTCCAGGAACTCATAGTGGATGAGAACCTACACTCTGGGCAGTTTCTGTTACACATAACACTCATAGCTTCGCTAGTGTCCAAATGGGGTACACTCACCCAGGAACCTCCCACACACCACACTTTTCAGTACCTTCATGTGATGGGGAAAGGGAGACACCTCACGCGCTGGTTCGCATCTTCACTTCGATAACACACAGATAGATCTCACCGACTTCATTGGGAGGAGACCCTGGGAGGGCATTTACTGATAGGAAGTGGTTGGCAGCCCTAGACAGTCCGACCCGCATCCCTCGTAACCAGCGATTCAAACAGATAACATTTTTCAAATTGCATCAGGCCTCCCTTACCCCAGCCCAAATCAACAGGTACTTCCTCTGCTTAGGTGCGGCTTGCCCACGTTGCCGCCAATTAGATGCCGACATGCTTCATATGCTTTGGGGTTTTTCGGTTCTGACTGACTGTTGGAGCACGGTAACGGTCACCCTCACAACTTGCACCTCACGCACCATTCCAGCGACTTGGGAGGCCCATGTACTGCACCTCTTCAGCAGAAACAAGAAATACAGAGCTGCCACACAATTTATAGACCTGGGTCTAATAACAGCCAAGCGTTTGATCACCAAACAGTGTAAATCTCCCCTGTCGCCCCACCCGCTTGCTTGGCGCCGATCCCTGCTTAACTGGGCGAAAGCGGAGGGTGCGGCGCTACGCAGGGAGGACCTACTGGGCATTCGAATGTTTCCCCAGGCACCTCAATGGGATACAATGGTTTTCAAACTCCTGGGGGTGGACACTGACGCAGGGACCCCGACTACAACACAAAGAGTTATCACTCAGGATATATCCCCCAATGGCGTGAATGCGGTATAACGCCGACACCCGCACTGCTTCAACCTCTCTGTCTCAGAGCCCCACTGTCACTAAGTCTTAGCGGTTTTTGGCCCCCCCGCTACATTGGATGCGGCAGCAGGTCTTGAGCGACTCTCCCCTAACCTTCTTTCACTTTAGTTGTCCTCATTTGGGTGTACCTTATGTCCCCTGTTGAGTTTGAACTGCACTTCACCTGCATTATTCGCATGCTACCTGGTGCCGTGATTTGTCAGCAATGGTCTCTCCTTTTTGAGATATTGCCACACGATTTGCTGTACTCCCCATACCCTGTATCTCACTTTCCTGTTGCTAATAGTTATTGTGTACCATGCCACTGGCAATCAATTTTCTTTCTTTTCCACCGATGACATGAGTGCTGTTCTGACTGTATGCTTTATTGATAATGTGCAACACAAACAAAAAAGGTTAATAAAAACGATTTAAACAAAAAAAATAAAAGATTTGGTTGCGGATATGATCCTTCTCATGGGTAGCCGAAGAGATAGATGTAAGCATTACCATTATTGGGTTTCTGAGGAAGAAACACTTTTCAAGCAGTTAATTTCTTTATATGCAGTTGGATTTTCCCTGTAGAGCAGATCATCTTCTCTATTTCCCATACGATATTGAAGAAAATAAATATTTTCCATATCACATCTATAACCGAAGCAAAAGAAGAAGAGCAATTTCTGGAACCCTCCCCCAAATGTCACTCTGTGGAAATAGCAGAAGATGGGTGGGCAATGCAACCTTCTTGTGATGGATGTCTTCAAGGAAAATGACGTTTATGACTATCTTAACATAACAGTTGCAGGTGGCTGTCCCACTTGCACCAAACAACATTAGTCTACCTACTTAATGAAATACTTATTTAGAAGAAGTTAGCCTACTTAAACCCTTTAGCTATGTTTTTATATATGCATCTAATTTTATGCCACAAACATGACTTTGGGTGTATACATACAGCACAAATACAGGAAACATTACTTACCTGGTATGACCCCAAACTTTGGGTGACCTCAAGTCAATTAAAAAGCTCGCAGACACCACATCCACGACTCATGTTAATTGTACCTATTCTCCATCACAGATATTCTCGTCAATTAATCTTTCACTCCTGAACAAAAGTTATCCAGTGAATAGCTTGGCCTCTGACGAGTACAGATTAAAGGCCTCATTATCTGAGGTTTTAAATACATTTTTAGCTACATAGTTGCTTGGATATCACTGCAACTAAACATTGCCTTTGGAGCAGATGAGATTCTTGACCATATCTGACATAGATCCCTAAAATAGATGGATTATAGATTTGTGTTGTGCGCAATCCAGCTACACAGTTGCATTTTGACTGTGTCTGAAGTGAACAGTGCTTGCAAGGGAGAGAACGGTCAGTTACAAAAGGGGGCAGAAGTCTTAATTTTGGTTTTGTAAAGCTAGATTTTTACTACTGAACTGGAGAAATATAATTCGATAACTGAGCCCTTACAGAGCACAGTTGAAATCCATACGATGTCCAAATTTTGTATGGGTGTTGAATTATAAAGTTCAAATCTTGAGACTAAGGCATTGTTAGTTATTGTGCGGGGATATACTCTTTTAAGTATGAAGGTGCTAGGCTTTTCTTGCATTTGAAGAAAATACACGAGGCCTTACATTCAGGCTTCCACCGGGAAGGTAGTGAATTGGCCATTTGGTCGTGGCGTTCTCTTATGTTTTCTTTGTAAGCAGACTTCCTGAGTTCGTAACTTGAAAAAAGTGACAGAATAGAGCATGCCTGCAGCCTAAATCTTAGTTTGAAAGTATTAATTTATTCAAATGAGCAATGTATGTGCAAAAGTTTCTGATTCAGTAGTATTTGCGTGGAATTGAGTGAATATGAATGAAATGCATAATATTTCTATTTGCTTTAGGAACTCTCTCCCTGGTTGAATCTATTCCCTGAGCAAGTAAAAACAAATTACTGTTTTTTTTCCTTTCAGCTGAATCGTATCAATGGAACACCATCACCTCAGTCAACGCTAAGTACATCCGGTAGAGTGGCAGCTGTAGGACCTTACATACAAGTTCCTAGTCCAGGCACCTATGCTGTGCCAGGGGATCCAGTGAAACCCCAGTCTCTTACAATCGCCGCAAACACGATCACTGGGAGAGCTAAACCTGGTAAGGAGCTTTAAAAAAAACATATTTTTAACTTATTGTTCCTTTTTTGACTGGAAGAATTATTAAAATTGGAGCCCACAAACTAAATCAAATTGCAGGTTTTCAAACTGGTTTTAAAAATGTTGGTGTTAATCATAAAAAGCAAGTCAATTTTGGCTTGATTATCCATTTGACAATTGGCCATGATGATCTATTCAGTCATTGTCCTGTCCAGGTTGCCTTTATTTTTTGTATTGAATTGGTAGCAGTCTGTCATTTTGAAATGGTCCCAGTTGTACAATTTAAATTTTATGACAGATTCATCACTTTACTCTGAGATTGAATATTATTCTTAGATGAGCAGATGGGTTTTATATTGAGCTGAAATCCTAGCTGATCCTTACGCTTTAAAATCCAGCTGGTCACCCACTCCTTAGGAGCAGTCGTGTCCGAAACTTACAAACAGTTTGAATTCCACTGAGCGAGCCCGACCAATACTCCATAGGAGTATAGAGCAGCCAAGTGATGGGCTCAGGATTGGTGTTTTTCTTAATTACATCAAATGATATATTTTCAGAGCACATTATTCCAATGAAATTGGTATACATTTTTTTATAGGCAGTTAAGAATGTGCTTTAATGAAATCTACCAAATGAAGTCTGCCCAAAAATTATTTGAAAAGATTTTAGAGCTCAATTTCCCTGTGAAATTGGCTTATACCCCAATGTCAAACATGTGCAGTATGTCAGGGCCTCTTGTCACTTTCCAAAAGTTGAAGACCTCTCTTTTCACTGAAAATTCAACTCTTTTTGCCTTTTCCACCATTATAATCCTCACAGGACAGTTGTCTGACATCTTATATGCTGAATTTCTACTGATGTGCAAAGGATGAGAATATGACAATATTAACTCTCACAATCTCATATTGAAAGAACTATTCATCAAATTAGACGCATTTTACAGGCTCAGAAAAGACGTGCAATACATTAATCTTGTGCGCTGAGCCTTCAGACAGCAGTTAGTGTAAATCAGTCATCGAGGATGGAAATGGCTAGTGAAATAGAATTTAATGCCACTACATAAAACTAAAATAACAGCCACAGGAGCAAGAAAGTAGCATTTGTGCCACCCAGAGACAGCTACTAGTGGTTTGTGCCCTTTGCAAAGAAAAGTGTAATTTATGTGAATAAAAAACTGTTATGAATTACTAGTAACTCAGATATTATGTTGAATTATTATGTAAATCTTAGTCTTTCTGTTTTATGAAAATAAAGCTTGTTGTTCCTTTATTATTGTTTTAAAAATATATATAGTTTATTTGATTTTTCAGTCAGATAACTAATGCTGCTCAACATCACACCCATAACAGTAACACAGTTGGGGTGAATATACATTATTTCACATTTACTCTGACATATTATTATGCACAGGAAATGTTTTTCAGTTAAGAATTATCCAATCTTACATCATTGATGATGGTCACACAGCATAAATCATCAAGGCTGTATCAGCGAGGAGGCAGACACATTTTCTCTCTTGTACAATCCATAATATTTAATCCAAGGACCCCATACCTCATAACGTTTCCTCTGGCATCCTTGCGCTGTGTAGCTTATCTTTTCAGCTGCCATATACAGGTCCGTTTCTATTTTCCATTCCCTTAAGGTGGGTGTTTATGATGCCCCCCAGTATTTGGCAACATCTCTTTTGGCCACAACCAGGCCTAGGTTGCTCAATAAAAGTTTGGCGAGTGGCAGGTCTACCTCTGTGGGTATCCCCAGTAGGACAAATCTCTATTCTATTGGGACCCTCCCCCCCCCCAAATGCCATGCCTAATTCACCCACTTGAATAAGGTTGTATGTTTGGACAACCCCGAATTGTGTGTAGGAATGTACCCCTGTTAGTTGTGCATCTTCGCTAGTGGGGTGATTCTGCTCTTCCAGATTTATGTAAGTGGACACGATTTTAGTAAACCGTGTGGAGGATTTTAAATTGGATCAGTCTTCGCCGTGATTTAATTTCCACCTCTCTAGGGTGCATGAGGGCCACCTCCCACTCCATATCATCTAGTTCACCCACCTCTCTGTCCCATCTTTCTCCCAGTTTATTTAAGGAGTTGGGTATATTATCATTAATTGTTTTATACATCCATGAGGTCGCTTTTGTCTCTATTTCCTCCTGTAGCAACCTCCCTCTCACCCCCTCTCTCCAGTGGCGCTTACTCAGGGATGTCTGTAGTGTTCAACCTCTCCACTATCCAAGCATGTCTAAGCTGGGTATGTTTCAAATATTGCATGGCATTTGATTGGCATTCGCGTTGAAGGGAGCTAAAGGGAGCTAGCCCCCCATTCTCCAAGAGGTTGCCTATCTTGTAGATTCCGATAAGATCCCATGCTCCAAAACATGATAGCTTTCTAATTTCTTTCAACCTTGACCCATGCCATAATGGGGGGTTGTATGTATTTTCATAGAAAAACGGTTTCATGGAATACCGTTACGGAGAAACCATTCCATCTAATCTGAAATTTTCAGACTGAATGACATTTACCTCTTTGTAGAAACTTATTCATAGAAAATCTTTTTGGTCGAAATTGGCTTTTTAATGCTTATTTATTATGTGTAAGTGCAATGGTTGCAGGCCTAAATTTCAGAAAAACATTTGTCAGAGATATTTACTTCAGTGCTTTACTTCAGGGACCATTAGTTCATATTTATGCTGTCTACATTGTCAGACATTTACTTTGGATGCTTTTAATTCTCTGAGCCATCACCACCCATATACAACATCCATAGTTTAAAAAAATATATATATTTTTATTAACATTTTTTCTCATTATAAAGCAGAAACAGTGGTCACCAGTGAGATGCATAAGCATTTCCCAATAAATAGCGGCAGCATATCCAATCAGCAGCAAAGGCGGGTCAAACAATGTTATAATGGGTCGGTCTAATGTGGCGGGCCCCATCTTTCCCATCCAACCCTATACCCAACCTTGCACTATCATTGCGAGTCAGAGAGCATGAGTCTGTAGTGTCTAAGCCAAGGTTTCCATATTTTCCAGAACTTTTTAGGGCAGCCCCGTGTTTTATACGTTGTCTTCTCCCCTAGCATATACATGTCCATGCTTTTCCTCCACTCGACAAGAGATGGTCCCTCTGTGGCCCCCCATGTCTTGGCTATATCTCGTTTTGCGACCACCAACCCCAATTGTAGCAAGACCAACCCAGGTTTGGGGAGGTCAATATCTGTAGATATCCCCAGTAGGACAAACTAGGGGGTAAGTGGAACCTCCGCCCTCAAGACCTTCTCCATCTCCCCCATCAGGGTCGTCCAGTACCTTTGGATCTTGGAGCACTCCCACACTGTGTGGTAAAATGTGCCTTCCGCCCCTAAACAGCGCAGGCATGTAGGTGTTTCAGCCCTCCCAATGCGGTGTAGTCGTGCTCTATCGTAATATGCCCTGTGTAAGTATTTATATTGGATGAGCCTGAGGCGCGATCTGATGGCTACTTCACGAGGATGCATCAAAAGCCATCTCCCAGTCCAAATCATCCATTCTCCCCCAATTCCGATTCCCATTTTATGCGCAGTTTCTGTAGTGTGTCTGGCTTATTGTTTATGATCGTCCTATACGTCAGAGAGACCGCTTTTTCAGCTATCTCTCCCATCAAGAGTCGCCCTTCTAAAGGTGCGTGTTCGGGGAGATCGGCTGTGACTAGGCCCTGCGCCCGCCAGGCATGTTGCAACTGTAAATACTTGTAGTGCTGGGTCGAATTCATGTTATATTCCATCTGTAGACGAGCAAAGGTGACTAGCTCTTTGCGGTATATAATATCCTTAAGTTGCGAAATACCCAACAGGTCCCATTTCCTAAAGCCTTTCAGCTTCTTAATTTCTGGCAGGCGATTTCCCACCCATAGCGGGGTTTCCCTAGTAACCCGTCCACCCCACTTCATCTGTCTCTCCGCTTGTTTCCATGCAGCCAATACAATCGTTGTTGCCGTGAGTAGCTGGGTTGCCCCCCCTCCCCCCATATATGTAATGTGTGTATGGGAGGTTAGTGAATTGTGTAAACTCCAAAGCATACGTGGGATGATCCCTCTCTATATGTCCCCATTCATTCACTACTATTAAATGGGCTGCCCAGTAATAAGCCCGGAGGTCTGGCAGGGAGATGCCACCAGTGTACTGGTTACGCTGCAGTGTCGCCAATGCGATCCTTGGCAGCCTTCCGTCCCAAAGGAATGTCCGTAATACATCATCAATTCTTGTGAACACCTCCACTGGTATGAACTGGTCGGTGGTTTGCAGCACGTAAAGGAATTTGGGGATCACTATAATTTTGTATAGAGCTGCCCTGCCTAGGAGGGTCAGCGGCAGGGACCTCTACCTCCCCACGTCCTCACGAAAGTCTCGTCGCACCCTGTACAAATTGCGATCCAGCGCCAGCTTCGTGTTCGTCGTTACATAAATACCTAAGTAGTTAACGCCCTCTTGTGTCACTTGGAGCTGGCTTGGGTCTATAATGTATCCGCCACACTCGTCCGTCTGGTACAGACAGGATTTCCCCCAATTAATCTTATAACCCGCCTGTGTGCCGTAGAATTCACAGCACCCCATAATACATTGGATTGTAGTGTCTGGGTTAGTCACATACAACAATATGTCGTCCGCATATAGGGATATGCGCTCATCAGACTGTCACCCCGTCCATCTGAAAACCTGTTATGTCAGGGTGTTGTCAGATTACACACGTGAGTGGTTCCAATACCAGGGCAAAGAACAGCGGGGATAGAGGACAGCCCTGGCGAGTGCCCCTGCCTATGGAAAATTCCCTCGATAATACCCCATTAACCCTGACTTTTGCCACGGGGCTGTCATATAAGATGGTGATCCACTGTCGGAACACCGGTCCAAAGCCAAATATCTCCAAAGCGGACATGAGAAAGGGCCAATGGACTCTATCAAATCCCTTCTCGGCGTCAAGGGATAGAATGAAATGTGGGTCACGTCTCTTACTCACCACTTCTAGCCAGTTGTGTAGCCGTCTCAGATTGAGCCTTGTGGACCTTTAGGGCATGAATCCCGACTGGTCTCTGTGGATAAGACCGGAGATGACCCCGGTGAGTCTGTTCGCTAACACCCTGGCAAGTATTTTGGTTTCTAGATTAATCAGGGCGATGGGACGATATGAGCTGCAATGATCTGGGGGTCAGTCTTTCTTAGGGATTACCGCTAACGTGGCTGCCCTCAAGTTCCTAAGGAGGCTCCCTACATCATGCGTCTCCAAATAAAGCTGGAGGAGATACGGGCAAAAGAGCGTCGCGTGCTGCTTAAAGAACTCCGGGGGGAGCCAATTTGGTCCGGAAGCCCTCCCAGTTTTCAACTGGCCAATGGCCGTCATGATCTCCTCGCTTGTAATCTTACTGTCTAGGGATTGCCGGTCTTCTTCCTCTAAGCTGTGGAGCTGTACCGCCTGGAAATATTCTTGTATTTGTGCAGTTTCAGCTAAGGGGCGCTGTGTATAAAAGGCCTTGTAATAGTCGGCGAAGGCGATAGCTATTGCAACTGCAGTAATGTGGACCTGCCCTCCCTCGTCCTGTATCTGTGTCACCCAACTGCTATCCATTTTTTTTCTGCTGAGCCAGGCAAGCTATCTACCCGTCTTATCCCCCGCATCGTATAACCTCCTGTGAAGTGCTTTTATAGTATGTTGTGCGTCTTTCCTGGCCAACACAAGATATTCTTGCCTAAGAAGTTGTAGCCTACGCAGTAAGGAGGGATCGTCTCCCGTATGAGCTCTTTTTTTGAGCTGCAGGTGTCTGGACTCAATCTCAGTAATCTCCTCATCGTCTTTTCGTCTTTTATGCGCAATGATATTCTGTGCCCGATCCCGGAGTACTGGTTTATATGCTTCCCATAGCGTAACCGCCGAGTCTACCGTCCCAACATTTTCCTTAAAATAAAGTTCGGTATCCGTCCTAAGTTCTTGCGCAATCTGTTCATCTTTCAAGTCCCAGGCGTTAAGCTTCCATTCCCTGTGTCTGTCATGTGTGCGGGTACCTACTGAGAGTCGCATAGGTGAGTTATCCAAGAGTCCTCTGGCCAAGAATTCCACCTCGTATCCCTCCCTCAGGTCTCCCGCCGGAGCAAATATGTAATCTATTCTGGAGAAGACTGTATGGGCCCCCAATTAAAAGGAATAAGCCCTAACATGTGGATGTTGCCTGCGCCATAGATCAGTTAGTGCCAGAGTGTCCGCGAATTGCCCCAACGGTGTCTCTCTGGGGTCTCTTGACTGGGTGGATGTGCGGTCAGCTTCCAAGTCCATCACATCGTTAAAGTCGCCCCCGATAATGTGTGCGTCAGAGCCGGCCTCCAACAAAATGTTAGCAAGTTTGTCTAGTGTTTGGCATTGGAGTTTGGGTGGTGCATAAACATTAACAAAAGTGACATGTCGTCTGTTCCACACCCCTTTGACCGCTACATAGGTGCCATTGGGGTCTGTCCAAGTGCGTTCAAGGCGTAAGGGAGGGCTTTTCCTAATTAATATTGCTACGCCTCGTGCTCCAGTGGAGATCCCTGCATGTGCCAGTGTTTTGTATGTGCCTCTACCTAAGAAACCACATTGAGTCCCCTTTAGGTGAGTCTCCTGTAGAAGGATGACATCCGGTTTTAACCGCTTAAAGTAGGCAGCTACCAGTCCTCTCTTAATCTTATTTCCCATCCCATTTACATTCCAGGAAAGGACGGAATATTGTCCTTGATTAGGTATAGCCATCGGCATGGTGTGTCGTATTCAGCCTGTTGTCTAGCCCATGCCCTCCTCTCCTCTGCTGCAGCCCCTGCGATCCGCAAATGTATGCTGGTGTACTTTTATGCCATACTATCTTAACAAACCCCCAACGCTTCACCCCCCCCCCCCCCCGAACTCCCCCAACATCCATCCGACTACTCCAAGTGTCAACTGGACCAACTGTGTCGTGATCATATTGGTGAGGTCTGTCGCCTACCCCCCCTGTAACTCAACTTGTGTTCAGCCCCCTTTGTCTCTCACATAAACACACAAATCCCAATTATGCAGTCTTGGAGGTCACACCTCAAACCATCAGCTGCAGGGTCCATCAAAAAAAAGAATACAATACATAAAAATACAACAAACAAGGGGGAGAAGAGGGGGCGAGCGGCAAAAAAAAGAACTCAAACAAATGCAAACCAACAAGAGGGAAGGAAAAAAGAAAACCAAGAGGGGAGGAGAGAAAATGAGAACAACTACAAACGGAATTGGGGGTAGAATGTACGGGGTGGCGTGTAGTGCGTGTTACGAATCCGTTTCACCTGGAGCTCCTTCAGGTCATTCATTACTCCGTAGCATCGTTGACCATGGATGGTGCCTGGGTGCCCTGTCCTGTTTCGCTGGTGGCCTCTCCTGTGCGTTCCAGCAGCTTGATATTCTGTAGCAGAGGGTGTTCGCCTTCCGAGTCCGTGGTAATGTCCTGGTCCGTGCAGTCTTCCAAGCGGTGTGCAACAAAGTCTTTGGACATGGCGCTCTCAGGATGTCATGCCCCTGACTCAGTTCCTGTCATCCTCCTGCTCCGATATGATGTCGCTCTGAGTGCCATGTTTGGGGCAACATTCTTTTTCTTCCGTGTCCGCTTGTGTGGCCTATAAGTGGTAGTGTTCAGCGACGAGGCCCCTCTGGAGCGCTGCGGCTCATCAGGAGGTACCCTTGGCAAGGGACGCTCCTCCAGCCAGTGCCAAGCCTCCTCTGGGGTGTTAAAGAAGAAGGTTTTACTTTGAAAGATCACTTTAAGTTTGGCAGGGAAAAGGAGCATGTATTGGATTTGCAGTTGCCGTAATTTATCCTTGACAGAGTCGAACGTTTTCCGTTGCTTCTGGACTTCCCTAGAATAGTCCGGGAATACCATGATCCGTGCATTGTCCACTCGAATCTCACCCTTTTGGCGGAATAACCGGAGAATAGTATCTCTATCCTGATAGTTGAGAAACCGAGCAATCAGTGGCCTGGGGGGCGCCCCTGGTTGAGGCCTGGCCCCAGGTATTCTGTGGGCTCTCAATAACGAAACACGGTGAGAAACGGGCCTCTGGGAAGGTATCCAGCAGCCACTTGTGCAGGTAGGTACCGGCGTCCGCCCCTTCGAGTGCCTCCGGAAATCCAATAAAGCGCAGGTTGTTTCTCTGCGCTCGGTTTTCGGCATCATCCACTCTCCAGAGGACATCATTCAGAGTTGACTTCAAGGCAGAAACCTCACCCCGCAGTGCATGAGTCACATCTTCGACTTCAGAGATGCGCTGTTCAGCTTGCGTGACTTTTTCAGAGACGTTGCGAAGATCTTGATGGAGTAGGTTAACATCAATCTTGACCTCGTCGATCTTGCCCTCGAGCACCTCCCTGGAGGACTGAATCGCCTGGAGGAGTACCGCGTTGTCTGGTGGGTCTGCCAGGGTCGTCCCAACGGGGTTGGGCGCCGGCAGCGGTTTCATGAATTTGTCCATCTTTCCCTGCTTCTGAGTCTTGGTGTCATTGTCCCGCGCCATCGATGGCCCGCTACAACATCCATTGTTGACCCTTCACAACTCCAAAACACCATCAGTCCCTGCCCCTTAAAACCCCTCACCACACCTAAAAACACTCATCCCTGAAGCCTAAAAGCTCTATCAACCCCAATATTCCACCATCCCTGACCCCCAAAATCACTCACTACCCCTAACCCCACCCATTCCTGAACCCTAGAACCCCTTTCTACACCTAACCCCCATCCCATAACCCTTAAAACACCTCAGCACACCCAAACATCACCCTTCCTTGAACTCTATAAAACCCTCACCGTCCTTAAACACCAGCCATCCATGACCCAAAAGAACTCTACCATAAACTACTCATCCCTGAAAACCTTTTTCTACATCTAAACTCCACCCATCCCTGAATCTGTAAAACCCCCACTAACCTAAATTCCACCCCATCCTGAACCCTAAAAACTCTTCACCCTGAAACTCTTCATCACCCTGGCCGCTACCCACAATTGAAAATTAAAAACACTCAAAACCCCTAAACTCCGCCTATCCATGAACCCTAAAACCTCTCAACACCCATGCACACCACCCGTACCGGAAACCTAAAAAACACCTCACACACCTAAATACCACTCATCCGTGAACCCTGAAAAGCCCTCACCACCATTGCACTCCACCAATCTCTGTACCCTAAAAACCCCATTCTATGCCCTAACGGCAACTATTCTAAGAACACCCTTGTCACCCTAAACAAGATGCTTCCCCGAGCCCAAAATTCCCACAGTAGCCCAAGTTTAATGTAAATTGGACTTAAAATGGTAACAATTCATTTTTAGCCCCTTAACCCACCCTCTGCTAGCCCCAGAACTTATTTCTCACTCCCCTAATTGGCTCAACACATGGAATACCGAAATCAGTTTTAATATATTTTCAAGCAGGATTGTTACTTGGTTCCAAAATTATAAGCAAAACAAAAAATGCATGTTCATTTCAAAGTGTGTGTGTGTGGCGTGTGTGTGTGTGTGTGTGGCGCGCGTGTGTGTGTGTGTGTGTGTGTGTGTGTGTGTGTGTGTGTGTGTGTGTGTGTGTGTGTGTGTGTGTGTGTTGTGTATGTGTGTGTGTGTGTGGTTGTGTATGTGTGGTTGTGTATGTGTGGTTGTGTGTGTGTGGTTG
Organism: Triturus cristatus; assembly: GCF_964204655.1. Lineage (NCBI taxonomy): Eukaryota > Metazoa > Chordata > Amphibia > Caudata > Salamandridae > Triturus > Triturus cristatus. The sequence continues at coordinate 841,746,440 of NC_140592.1, forward strand.
TGTGTGTGTGTGTGTGTGTGTGGCATGTGTGATGCACATGTTCTTCATACTCTTGCCATTTAGTGTTGCGCCTGGACATTTGCATCTTGTATTTCTTCAAATAAGTCTAAGTCAGAAGACCTGTTGTGAGTCCACCCTTGATCTGGCAGCACCTCCAATGTTTTCTTCTGCCATAGGGCTGGAACTTTCAGGGGTGCTTCTCCAGGATCGACTTATTAATACTGGTTCTTCATTCTTGGTTCCTTTCAAACCCTGTGGTACTGCTCCAACAAAAGCATCCAACTATGGTGCCAGGACTTCGGATCCAACAGACACTAACCAGTATACTTTGATGCACCGTGGCCTCGAACCGCCATCCTTGACTAGCCGCGAGTCCTCTCCTACGCTTCGTGGAGAATGCACTTGTAAGAGTATGGAACATATACCCTTACAGTTGTGTGCCAGGTGTAACACCAAATCCCCCTGAAACGACCATAACGAAGTCTGCAATCTCTGCCTCTCCCCTGACCATGTAAAGACTTCCTACAAAGCCTGCCTCGCCTTCTGCTTCTTGAAAATCCTGAGTTACTGAAGGGGTGCCCCTATTAAAGGATGCAAAGACAAGTCTGATCAGAGACGCCTGACATATTCAGAACTGAAGATATGCCAGGTACTGAGAAAACTAGGCATTCTAGCAGGACAAGAAGAAAAAAGCCTAGAGCATTCTTAGAGGGTTCAGATGTTGAAGCAGAGGCAGAAGTCCTTGAACTAGCGGTGCAACTTGTGCAAGCCTCTGGGCCGAAGACGAGGTTGACTTCACACAGCTCCACAGCACTACAAGATCAGTCTTGAGCCCTGAATAACCCATCAATGGAGGCAGAGAACTGCTCCTGCGGAAGTTGGGCATCAACTCCTGAGTCGAAAACTGCACAGACCTTTGGGTTTTGGTACTCTGACTGGACTTTGCAGACTAAGGAGGCCAGGCTGACACCTGGGAAGCCCCTATCGAAATCCATTAAATGGTGTCATGCTTTGTCGCCACCTTGGCCTCAAAGCTCTGAGAGGCCACACTTGGAGTCTGAATCGATGCGGAAGGCTCCTCTGCAATTAGCTTCAAAGCTGGCCCTGAAGCACACCTGGATGCCAAAGTCTGACTCCCCAGAGGGGCCGGTCATTGAGAAGCTATCAGAGGTCCTGGATGCAGATCAAAAGAAGCTCTTCATCCACCCGGACACCGGCTAAGTTCTTCCCAATAGTCCTGCTCCAGGACTAGAACAAATGATGGCTGGCCTTTGAGAAGAAACCAGTACTCAACCCTTCCATGTCACCAACTCCAAAAAGGATCAGGGATTCAGTGACTAGCCTTACATCATTCCCACCATTGCCACCCACACCTTCTCTTCTACCACCACCACCACTGCCCCTGCACTCTCCTCCACCTGACCCACTGGACACCTTGGCAGCCCTTACTTTCCCACAGGTTGCCTATGATGAGACCTTCAGGGCCAGGGAAGGAGTTAATCCCCGGGAGGACTATGTGATCTACCCCAAAACAATCCAGATCTTGAGCCCTACTTTGCCAACTCACTGATAAGGCGATCTGCATAGCATTGTCAGGTCAAATTGCATACAGTGTAGGATAAGGACGATTTCTTGGTTGAGACCCTGTTCAAGAAAGGGGCATTACATTCCTTTGTTGAAGGGAATATTTAGGTCGGCATTCTACTAGTTTAAGTAGCCATTTATGGCCCATGTGGCCTCTCCTTGAAGTTGAAAAAAGTATAAGCCTACCCTTGACTATCAGGCTTATGTTCATGGACATATTGTCCCAGACTCCCTAGAGCTTTGGCACAGGAGACATCCCTTCACCTGATAAGGATTCTAAATATTTAAAATCTCTGGGGAGCGTTTAGCGCTCGGGCCAACCACTCAATGGCTCATTGCAAACTTTTTGGGTCCCCTCTACTTATATGACTGGTACAATCGGGGGGAAATGGAGGAGCTGGTAAAGAACCTCCATGAGACCCATTATAAATGTGGACAGGAATTGGTTGCTAATGGAAAAACCATCAGCAATACCAACATTAGGTACACCATCGATGTGGCTTATATGGCAGCAAGAGTTGTTAATAACAGCATCCTCCTTCACATGCAGGACTCATTTAGGGCCAGATGGACAAAAAAGTCAGTTTGCGATAGGAAATTGCAAACAGCTATGTACAACAGTGTGTCAGACACTGTTTGCAATTCCCAATGGGTCGCAAATGGACCTGCGTCATCAATATTCATAAGGCAGGTCGCAATTTGCGACCCATTGGGAATGGTTACAATCACAGGGATGTTGGCCTACTGGGGTCAGCAGACCACCACGTCTGTGATTGCTTTTTAAATAAAGCAATATTTTTTTTTGTAATGTAGTCCATTTTCCTTAAAGGAAAACGGTCTGCATTATAAAAATGAAAAGTTTGTTTCTTTTTATTTTTTAAGTGTAGGCAGAGGTCCGTGGGACCACTGTCTGCTCTTAAACTGTTTTCACTCACATTTACAAAGAGGAAGCGGTCTCTTGGGGAATCCTTCCCAATTGCGAATGGGTTACGGTCTCTTCTGCGGAGTTGGTAAATTATTAATGTTTTACAACCGCATTCCGGTCGCAAAGCATTCTTACATACCAGTGCTATATGGTATTAGGAAGGGACGCTCTAAACACATCTCTTCCTAATCATAAAAGCAAAATCCGATTGGGTAACAAGTTAGCGAGTCGCATTTGCCTTTTGTACATGGCAAAATGCATATTACCTGTTGCAAACGGCCACTGGTAAAATGCTTTGTACATCTGGCCCATAGGGTGTCCGGGTTTAGGCCTCAGGTGCACCAGCACCTTTTGAATGTCCCCGTTGATATGATATAACATATTTCGACTAAGTTTCAGCTTTCACCTTCCTCAAGCAGTATGATGTTTGGATGCTTCGGTTTCATTTACAAAATTCAGTGATATTAAAAAATACTTATTTAGACCGACTCTCTGGGGCTGGCCAAACATGTATGTGCTCTTTGCATGTTCTCCATGCAGGCTGCGTAGAGAACATGCCCAGCCTCCCATTCCCGGGATGAGCACAGTGGTTCGGCGCTCAGACCAATCACAACACTGCATTTCAGAGTTGTGATTGATCAGGGGAGTCTAGAAGCCCGATGCTTCCTGCTTCCATTACAGGGAAGACGCCAGGAAGAGGACGGAGGTAAGGCGGCAGTGGCCAACAGGTGTATTATTTTTTTTTTTTTTAAACCCCTCCGTCCTCCCCCTTACCCGCTGCTGCTTCCTGGGAGCAGTCGCTCCTGACCATCTGCACAGGTTCACAATTGTTCATTCTTTAATTACTAATCTCTTCATAAAAGCAAAACTTGAAGGTTCAGATTATCACCAGTGGTTGCTGAAAATTACAGCAGACGCTTCAAAAATCTTGCAGCCTAGCCAAAAGATGTTGTTCAATTAGCAGGCTATTTGAGAAGGCTAATCAAAACCTTAACATTCAAAATGCAATCGTGGCACATTGCAGGAGTTAATACTTTTGTACATCTGTGCCATTTAAAATCGTAATTTGGAAAATTGTAACTCTTTTCTATCCCATTTGAATTTTTTTACCAAATGTGCTTGGCTGGTCTTGAAGTTCATTACTTATTTTTTCCCCCTGCCAAGGCAAAATTATAAGTTCTAAGACAATAGTGATTCCGCAGCCTCTATTATTTTATGCCTCAGGAAATATATATATATATATATTTAGTAAGAGGTTAAGAAGACCATAGCTGTTCAAGTTAGTGTCCCCTTATGGGCAGGAATAGGGGAAGCAGCCACCACAAGTGAGATATATCACTTGTGGGGGTTGTGCCCCCTATTCATATCACTTGTGGTGGCTACTCCCCCTATTCCTGCCCATAAAGGAAATCCTAACTTGAACAGCTACGGTCTCCTTAACCTCGTACTAAAATTGGAAAACTTCAGATTCAGTCATGCCACTTAACTACATGACTTTACTTGACATTGGAGAAGGAGAGGATGCTCTAATAAGCTGACTTTGCATTCACCCTAATTGCACAAAATGCAGCATGATCCGTGTCCATACTTTTTTTTCTCATGCTATCATAAGTTTGTAGCAGAAAGTAGGGGGCATTGGCTGTGCAATTAAGTGTTCACTGTTCTTTGCCTTCAATTAAATCTTCTGTACAATTATTTGCATATTACCTGTAGCACCGACTACTTCATTTGTATCAAGTGTTTACAAAATTTGGAGCCATTTACCATTTTTACTTCAGTTTTGCCCACTTTAAATATATGTAGCTCTCCTAATTAAATATAAAAAAAACTCTTTCTACTAGGCCAGTCATTTACATAAGGCTACAGAATTTGCCTTTTCTTCTCTTATTGAAAAATAACTGGATTGGAGTAAGACATATATTAAAACCATCAATGGTAAGAGCCTCAGATATGGACCAAGATACATCCATCTTCCTAAACAATCTCGACATGGCCTTATTTCTGTGAAAACCCACTTGACTTTGGTTTGATAAAAGGTCTTCTGACTTTGTCATGGATGAGAAAAGTTTACTTAACTGCATTCCTATTATTTTCACATGTGTGCATCTCTTTGCAGACTTCCAACTGATAGCTCCGGAGTGTTTTTTAATAGAGTAAATGTAGCTTATAAATTGGGTGTAGTTTGCATGGCTTATATAATGTTTCTGATCCATAACAATATTTGATATCACTTGTTAGTAAAATGTGGAATTTCTTCAAGCAATCTAATATATGTTTAGTGTTAGTAAAGAAACACCTACACCAGATGTGTTTTAAACGGAATTTGGAGATCCTTGGAAGTGCAGTGATGTTACGTGTTTTTATTAGGTACTGTAGACTTTTTATCTGAAAGAAACACGTTAGTTAGATTCCTCACCTTAGAATATCCCCAGGCGTCAGACTGGATCCGGAAGATTTTTCGTCAGCAATACCCCTTGCGCGTCGCTAGGCGTCGTCTGCGGCTCCGCGTCCGTCGTCGGCGTCGTGCCGCGGAATGACGTCGTCGGAGTACTTAGACGCCGCCCTCGCGCGCTGACGTCAGTTCTTCTTTTTTCCGCGCCAGTAAGCGCAGATCCGGGAGAGCTACCCCTTTAGTCAATTTTTGACTAACTTTTTTGACTCTTTTTGGTCAATTCTCGACTCTGGTGCCGGTAGGATGCCTGGTTTCAAGGCCTGCGACGACTGTCACCGACTGATGTCGGTGACCGATCATCACCGCCGGTGCCTGTACTGCTTGGGCCTCGACCACGACGCGGCGTCGTGCTCCGACTGTATGGCCCTGACCTCGAAAGCTAGGCGGGAGCGGTCCCGCAAGCTTCTCGAGCTTCGCCACTCGGCTCCGCGTCGCTCTCGATCCCGGTCCAGGAGGAGGTCCAAGGATCGGTCGCGGAGCCGCACTCAACCTCGTCACTCGTCTGGCTCGAAGTCTTCGGGTAAGTCGAGGCACTCCAAGAAGTCCAAGAAGCGACACCGCTCTTCGGACTCCCCTCGCCGGTCGCGCGACTCGGCCGAGGGTCCGGGTGGTTCCACCCCCGCGGCTCCACAGGAGCCGCAGGCACCGCGCAAGTCCCCATACCCGACGGTCCCTGGGACTGACGCGACGCCGGCGGAGGTCAGTGCCTTCCTCTTGGCCATGAGGAACCTGGCCCCGCCGTCGACGCCCGCTGGCGCGCCTTCGGGCCCCGCGGACTCGACTGGGCGACCTCGCATGCCGGCGGCTCCGGCTCCGGCCCCGACGCCGCAGGTCCCAGAGGGGCCCGAGCCTGGGCCCCGTCGACGTCGGTCGACCTCGTTACGCTTCCTCCGCCGGCGCCGACACCGATACCACCCCCGACGCCGGCTCCGGTCGACGTCGATCCCCGGTTCAGCCCCTGTCCGGTCCCGACGCCGATGCGGCGCCGCCCGACGCCGCATCCGACGCCGCTAGAGACACATATTGTCTATCGACCGGCTCCGATCATTCCTCCTGTTTACCAGGAATCGGATGACGGGGGCGACTGGGAGGGGTCTGATGACCCTATGGCCCTTCAGAGCCAACTTGCACAGGACTGGGCAGATGAACTGGGGGAGGCCAGTGGGTTGGATACCTCACCAGACACTGGATTCATCTCTCCTCCGACTGTGGCTTCGGAGGAGGGTGCAGCCTTTTCTGTGGTGCTGCGCAAGGCGGCCGGAGCCCTTGGGCTCGAGCTGCCTGCCGTGGCTGTGAGGACTAACATCCTCACTGAGGTGCTTCAGTCTGCCGCATGCTCCACTGAGCCTCTGCTGCCATTCAATGAGGCCCTCACTGACGTTCTGCAGGGCACCTGGTCCAAGCCCTCCACAGTCCCTCCTGTGGATAGGAACGTTGCCAGGCGCCACCGCCCTGCTTCGGGCGACCCCAGTTTTCTGTCCCAACACCTCACCCCCGAGAGTCTGGTTATCCAGGCCTCTACCTCCCAATCCTCCTTTCCGTCCGCTCCTCCGGACCGGGATTCCAAGAGACCGGAACAGTTTGGTAAGAACCTGTTCTCTTCGCTCAGTTTGGGCCTGCGGTCTTTGAACACCGCCTGTCTCTTGGACCGTTATTCCCACTCTCTGTGGGATGCGGTGGAGGACGTGCTGCCACTGTGCCCGGAGGAGGCCCGGGCGCGGCTTTCCTCGGCCCTGGCCGATGGGAGAGATGCAGCGCGCCATGCAATCCGATGTGGGCTTGACACTACGGACTCGCTGGGTAGGGCAATTTCTACCATGGTGGCGCTTCGACGTCACGCCTGGCTGCGGTCCACGTCCTTTTCAGGGGATGTCCAGAGCACCCTCATGGACATGCCTTTTGATGGCGCTCGCCTTTTTGGTGGCAAAGCGGACAGTGCACTGGCTCGCTTCAAGGACTCCCGGGCTACGGCCACGTCCTTGGGCCTCTCGGCCCCGCGGCCACAAACTTGCGCTTTTCGCTCCTTTCGTGGCCAAGGAAGGAGCTTCTCCTCACGTCCGCCTAGCTACCGGCCGCAGAACCAACCTGCACGCGGTCGCGGACGTGGTTTCTGCCGAGGCGGTACTGGAGGACGACGCGGTCAGTCCACATCCACCCCGGCAGCATCCGTCTCAAAGCTTTCCTAGTCCGAGCTTTCAGGCCCATTCCACGCCAGTGGGCGGCAGAGTTCGCCATCACCTGCTCCACTGGCGGTCCATCACATCGGACAGGTGGGTGCTGCAAATCGTCCGATGGGGCTACTCCCTCCCCTTCGAGACGACCCCTCCAGCCATGCCACCGCAGCACCACCGTATCTCGGGGGATCATTTGAATCTTCTCCACGAGGAAGTTTCGTCCCTCTTGGCCAAGGGGGCCGTCGAGCGCGTTCCGAGCCCAGAAGTAGGTCGTGGTTGTTATTCCCACTAGTTTCTGGTTCCCAAGAAGGGCAAAGGGGGCCTACGCCCTATCTTGGACCTGCGAAACGTCAATGCCTTCCTCCGGAAGGAACGGTTCGAAATGTTAACTTTGGCTCAGGTTCTAGCTGCCCTCGACCCTGGAGACTGGATGGTAGCGTTGGACTTGCAGGATGCATATTTCCACATCCCCGTCCTGCCGGGGTGGGTCAGGAGCACTTTCAGTTCACCGTGCTCCCCTTCGGCCTTACCAGTGCCCCTCGGGTGTTCACGAAAGTGATGGCGGTGGTCGCAGCTCATCTGCGCAGATCAGGGGTTCCAGTCTTCCCCTATCTCGACGACTGGTTGTTGAAGGCGGGCTCGCCCCAGACAGTCGTCTCCCACCTCCAGACTACGGCGGAGCTCCTGCATTTGCTGGGGTTTTCCATCAACGTGCCGAAGTCACACCTGAGCCCCTCTCAGAAGCTCCTTTTCATCGGAGCGGTTCTCGATTCGGCGCAGTTCCGGGTTCATCCACCGGAACAGCAGGTCCGGGATATTCAGGCCCTGATTCCCATCTTTCGGCCTCTATCCTGGGTTTCGGTCAGGCTAGTGTTGCGGCTTCTGGGGCTGGTGGCCTCCTGCATCCTACTAGTGCATCACGCCAGGCGGCCCATGCGGGCTTTGCAGTGGGACCTGAAGTTTCAGTGGGCCCAGCATCACGGCAACCTGTCCGACCATGTCTTGATCTCGGAGGGCACTGCACAGCAGTTGCAGTGGTGGCTCACGGACCGTGATTGGGTCACGGGCAAGAGCCTCTCCCTACCCCTACCGGAGCATGTCGTAGTGACGGATGCGTCCCTCCTGGGATGGGGTGGCCATATGGGAGAGGCGGAGATCAGAGGCCTCTGGTCTCCGGCGGAGTCTCGCCTCCACATCAACTTGTTGGAGCTGAGAGCGATCCAACTTGCACTGAAAGCCTTCCTTCCCTCTGTCCGGGGAAGTGTCGTGCAGGTGTTCACGGACAACACCACCGCCATGTGCAGGGCCGGACTGGCCGTAGCGGGCACCGGGCAATCCCCCGGTGCGCCGCATGGGTGGGGGCCGGTTTTGAGCCCCTGGGGGCTGTTTTTGTTACAGGGCCGTTTTTGCAGCATAATCGGCCCTGTAACAAAATCGTCCGAAAACCGGCCCTGGCAAAGAGCTCAGCGCCCGTCCCCCCCCCCTCTCCCCAGTACTTTGCCAGGGCCGGTTTTGGTTCCCAATCCGGCCCTGGCCATGTGGTATTGCAACAAACAGGGCGGGGTGGGGTCGTGGACCCTTTGTCAGGAGGCTCTGCGCCTCTGGACATTGCTGGAACACCAGGGCACCACCCTGGTGGTTCAACATCTGGCGGGCTCTCTGAACGCCAGAGCAGACGAACTCAGCCGCCGGTGCATAATGGATCACGAATGGCGTCTGAAATCCGAGGTGGCGCAAGGTCTCTTTCAGCAGTGGGGAGAGCCTTGGTTAGATCTATTCGCCACCGGCGAGAACGCGCAATGTCAGCAGTTCTGCGCGTTGGAATTTCCAAGGCGGCACTCGCTCGGCGACGCTTTTCGTCGCGAGTGGAGTTGCGGTCTGTTGTACGCCTTTCCGCCTATACCACTTCTGCCCAGCGTGCTGAAGAAGATCAAGCGCGACCAGGCCCAAGTCATCTTGGTGGCTCCGGATTGGGCACGAAGGTACTGGTATCCCGAGCTACTCAGTATGTTGACCGATCCTCCGATACGTCTGCCCCTTCGGGAGGATCTTCTGTCGCAGCAGCAGGGGACGGTCCTCCACCCGAACCTGTCCAGCCTCCACCTCCATGCGTGGAGATTGAGCGGCGGCAGTTGATGCCATTTGACTTGCCTCCTGAAGTCTGTGATATCATTCTGGCAGCCAGGCGTCCCTCCACAAAGACGGTATACGCCTGCCGGTGGAACAAATTTGTGGCATGGTGCACAGCAAAGGCTGTGGATCCCCTTTCCGCCCCTCTTTTTGAGGTTCTCCTCTTTCTTCTTTCTTTGGCCCGGCAGGGCTCTGCCCTGGGCACCTTGAAAGGTTATCTTGCTGCTCTCTCTGCCTTCTTACGGCTTCCAGATCAGCCCTCTCTTTTCAAGTCCCCTGTAGTGTCACGCTTTCTTAAAGGCATTACTCACACGTTCCCTCCTGTCCCTTTCGTAATGCCTCAGTGGGACTTGAATCTTGCCTTGACATTCCTGATGTGCGCTCCATTTGAGCCTCTTCACAATTGTCCTCTTCGTCTTCTAACTCTTAAGACTGCTTTCCTGGTTGCCATCACCTCGGCTAGATGGGTGAGTGAGCTCCAGGCTCTATCGTCCAAGCCTCCTTTTCTATCTGTTCATCCGGACAAGGTTGTCCTTCGGCCTCGTCCTTCCTTTCTACCGAAAGTGGTGACCCCCTTTCATCTTGGACAATCTGTCACCTTGCCCACCTTCTTTCCGCCTCCGCATCCTTCCAAAGAGGAAGAGCGGCTCCACTGTCTGGACCCAAAACGTGCGCTCTCCTTTTATTTGGACCGCACAAAACAGTTCCGAGTGGACGACCAGCTTTTCGTTGGCTACATGGGTGCAAAGAAGGGAAAAGCTGTACACAAACGGACCATCTCCCGGTGGGTCGTTTTGTGTATAAAAATCTGTTATTCCTTGGCAAAAAAGGAACCGCCTGTTGGGCTGCGCGCCCATTCTACTCTGGCCACAGCAGCTACTACTGCTTTGGGACGGGGGGTCCCTTTGCAGGACATCTGTCAGGCGGCAACGTGGGCTTCGCTGCACACGTTTGCCAGGCATTATTGCCTGGACAGCCAAGTCCGGAGGGATGGCTTCTTTGGCCGTTCTGTCCTCCAGGACTTTCTGGTGTGATCTTGGTTCGCAGACCCACCACCGGGGTTGGTATTGCTTGGGTATCTATTCTAAGGTGAGGAATCTAACTAACGTGTTTCTTTCAGATGAACAAGTTACTTACCTTCGGTAACTATGTATCTGTAAGAAACATTAGTCAGTTAGATTCCTCACCGACCCATCCATCCTCCACGTTCTGCGAACTGACATCTAGGGTTAAGGCTATCCCTTTCAGGGCCCTAGAAATTTTTGGCACCAGTGTCGGTATCTTGCATGGCTCTGCGTTCCTGGCGCGGAACGCTATGTACAAGTACTCCGACGACGTCAATCAGGCGCACGACGCCGACGACGGACGCGGAGCCGCAGACGACGCCTAGCGACGCGCAAGGGGTATTGCTGACGAAAAATCTTCCGGATCCAGTCTGACGCCTGGGGATATTCTAAGGTGAGGAATCTAACTAATGTTTCTTACAGATACATCGTTACCGAAGGTAAGTAACTTGTTCGTCCTGTCTATACTCTCTTTAGTCATCTTGCTCTTATGTTTCTCTTGCTGTGTTTGTCTTTCTCTTCTGGTGTCTGGTTCTTCCTGGGGCTCCTGTCTCCTATAGAGACGGATAAGGAGGTTTTGAGAAAACCTCCAGAAACCTGGAAGATTTCTGATTTAGACGTCATAGTGGATCATGTACTGTCATCTCCTCCTTCCGCTCTTCATTCTACTGATCGTAGTGTCCGTCACCGAGCACCTACTCTTTTTGCCAGTCTGCACTGTGAGTCTCTGGATAAGGAACATCTTCGCTTGCTGTCAAGCCTATTGTAATTGCTTGGTCATTTGAGCTCTTACATCCCAACAAAAGTTACCTTTATGCATATACTGAACACAAAGAAACCATGTTTATGGAAAGTAATAGTCATGAATATTCTAAAAGATTTCCTAAACTGTGGGTTAAACTGCAACAGAAATTGTCTTTGTACATGTGTACACTTATAAATAGTAATTAGAACTAAATAATCCAGAAAATCAGTACAAGTTAATAGCATTAGCTGCTGTTGTTGTAGTTTTTGAGAGCAACCTTCAGTAACGTGGCTTCCTGTCTTAAGTAGCAAAGCCAACAGAATGTTATGCTCATTTCCATTTCACATAGCTATGTCTTAAGCATGGATCTATACTGTATGTCTTGTTGGCTGTTAATTTAATGTTTAAAGGATAAACTTAAAAATGCACACATGCTTTGCCCAGAAGAGTTGCAGGCACAGCTTGGCCCAGGAAAGCAGAGAGTTGTGCATAAGATGCATTACCCTCCATCCAGCTTGACCTGCGCCTAACGACATGGAGCAAACTTCTCTAACTCTGCAGAGAGTGCTTTTATGTACGCTAAACTAGAGACATACCACTCTTCTTGGGACCACGGAAACAGAGAGAGGGAGTGGGATGGAAGATGGGTTTGTTGGCTTTTCTTAATAGGGCTTTCCCTTTATAGTGTTGTTCTACATGCCCATAAGATGATTCACCTACTTCGTGTGATCTGATCAAATCCAAAGAGGAACAACTCTGCTTCTCATTTTTCTGTGGCAGAGAAAACAAGTACCATTAAATGAATACCATTAACTTGTTATGTATAGCTCTCTGTAGCAGCAATCCCACATTATTAAATGCTTTACAGAGACAAATTATTATTCTCAAGATGTTTGTATCTGAAGTGTGAGCAACTAATGTAGATATTCTATCCCAAAAAACTCATTTATACCAAAAATACATATTTTTTCATTCCATTACGAAAGATCAGATGATCTGGAAAGGACGTTTCACCACTATTGTCTCAATATTTATAAATTGCATTTGTTGTTTTGCGAAGGCAAGCCGTTTAAATTACTTGAAATCTGCCTGCCTTTTTTGTTCCACTTTAACATCCCACCAAGAGATTTTCTTCTTTTATGCACTTTGACGATGAAGCTTTTGCTGGATTCATAGCTGCTATAATAAAAGGCCATCAAAAAAGCAAAAGCATTGTAAAATGTACTTATTTAAACTATTAAACTAACATTCTATGGAAAGCACTTAGGGCCAGATGTACGACCATAGCATTTTGCGGCTCGCAAATTGCGCTCAATTGCGGTTTGCAATTTGCGAGTCGCAAAATGCTATGTACAACAGTGTCTGAGACATTGCTTGCCATTCCCAATGGGGTCGCAAATTGCATGCCTCATGAATATTAATGAGGCACTTGCAATTTGCAACTACATTTGGAATGGTGGCCCTCCCAGGTATGGTGGCCTGCTGGGCTCAGCAGATCTCCATGTCTGGGACTGCTTTTAAATAAAGCAAATATTTTTTTAATGCAGCCCGTTGGATGCATTTAAAAAAAGAAAAATGAAACGTTTTCGTTTCATTTTTTAAGGGCAGGTAGTGGCCCCTCCAGCTCCAGGACTCGGTAAAGAAAATGCTTGATGCACTAGGACCAGCATCCGCATTGGCATAGTATAAATACTTGAAATCAATAAACAGTTTGGGGTATATGGGGCACTCCAAAGCGGTCAGTTCATGAGTCAGATGAATATGTGATTCATACTAGTTGTTTTAGCAGTCTGATAATAACATTCTTTAGACCATTGTTATGGTACTCCCAGACAAAATAGAAAGCAACACCAGACAACTTAATTAGTTTGAGGCCCTGTTTTAGGTCATGAGCCAACAATGTTTTGACCATCAAATGAGTAAGCGTGAGCCAAAAATGACCCACGGAACCATGCAAGAAGGCAGTTGGCAAATTAACTTCAGACCTATCTGAGGAATACATTTATGAACTAATTTGGGTCTAATTGTTATCATTGAGGAACTGAAACCCAAAGTCTTGGATTATTCCAAGTAGGGGTGTTATGTAAACTTTGAAAATCAGTGATGAGAAGACAGGGTGTTGAAGTACATCATTGTGCTGCTGTTTACATTTGGAAATAGATGGACTCAGTAACCTTCTGCAAAAAGAGCATTTGTTCCAGGCCAGGCTTTAGACTATACCCTCCAAATCACTAAGACTTTTTACTAAGATTTGATGGTTGAAGGTATTGAAACGCTCTTATTGAATAAAATTAGAGTTATATCCATCTCTATTCACCTTTTGTCGTAAGTTGAACTTAGCTGCTATAAAACCAGATACCACTCACCAAACCTGTTAAGGAAAATACAATTTTCAAATTTCTCTTTGAAATGGGTGATAAACATTCTTTATAATATCTTGAGAGGTTTGGGAGATTGAGGAGAGGTCCAAAATCTCCAGGGTCCAGTGGTAATACACACGGCTCTCTAAACAGTGGTGTTACTGTGACCGCCTTCATTTTTGATAGGATGGAGCCTTTGTTTAATAAAGCAATAAGAATCTGGACTACGTTCTAAGTTGTTAGTCTCTAAAGATTATTTTGTAGATTAATGCTATTAAAGACCCTTCAGTGAGTTCTGGGATTAGTTCAACTGAACCATCTTAGTTGTAAATTAGGCCATCCAATCAAGTCTGGGAGTAGGGTCAGCAAATAGTTAACATCGGTTTCCCATTACTCTTTGAGAGTTATGGATAAAAGCATTTTTTGAGCAAAGCATAATGCAATATCATTGTGCGTGAATATTGTCAAGAGACTCCGGTTCTCCAAGTGTAATTGAGTGTGAAAGTGTCTTTATGGTGCAACTGATTCTGACATTTCTTTGAAATAAGACACATTTTAAATAAAATTTCATAGTAGTACTTGTATCCAGTTTGTGCTTACGTTTTAGCTTTCTCTTAGTTCACTTCTAATTTTGCTGCTTTAATTAATTGAGCAATCTGGATGGGTGTTCTCAGTTTATGTGATTTCTTCTTTTTTTTCTGGATAATGGTATTTAGGGTTGACTGCAGCTAATAGTCCTGAGTGTCCAGGGGCTTCATAGAGATGACTATCGCAGGCATGATAAAATTATTTAAGTCTGGGATTGGAGGTTCACATTCTTAGTTCTGCCATTCACTGTTAGGAAGCATCATGCTTGTAGGGGAGGAGTCTGGTTAACGTGTCCCAATCAGTTGAAAGGAATTGATAGACTACATGCATCAGACAATGGGTATGGTGGTGTGAGGACCAGACCTTTTTTGTCCAAATAGGCTATGTTATATGTTATTGTGTGAGTAGGACAGTGCACTAAATTACTAAAATATGGTTTGGAATGAAACTGTCTGGGCCAGGTGTGTGATGCAAAACCATAACATTTAAATAAATAATGTCCTTAACCGTTACAAACAGTAATATCTAAATTGACTTCACTAGGCAGTTCAGCATATTGATTACTAACTAGCCTTCCTTCCATGGTTACCATGGAGGTTGCATCGTTCTTGACCCAGCCTTCAGCTAATTTTGCTTGACGCATTAAAATATGCGCACCATATTTACCTCTCAAACTAATATGAGAAATCCAATTCAGTTTTTAGGAAATAAAGCGGTCACTAAGCTTTGGATTTTTCTAAAATGAGCCATGGTAATTCAGCTTTTGAGAAAAGAGCAACCTGAACTCTTTTAGAGCCATCAAGATGCCAACCATGTTTTCAATTTGCTTGTATTTCAGAACTGTTGAAATTGGCTGTGACTACGCAGGTGCAAACATTCATCTAGTCAGGTAATATTGTTCACACCCAGTAGTGAGGATTCAGGTCCATTACTGGCAGAACGATCTCTGTAATGGATGACATGATTACAAGTGAGTAGTGAGCTGCTTCTGGGTTTCATGTCATCCTGTTGCCTCCACAGCCTCACCCAGGCGCGCAACACCCATTGGACTCAAAGAGATTCAGCCCCCCCGTCGTGTGTGGCAGCCCTGGATGAGACAGCTTCCCGGGCCACACACAGCCGCACCCGAGCACTTCACAGGTCTTTAAAAGGCCATTTGCATGTTAATGAGGCCTTGCTGTTGTTTCACCCCTTCCAAGAGCCCCTGCAGCTCCACTATGCCTATTGCTTAAAGTTTCAGCCTACCCCCCCCGCCCCACCGAAATTTTTTCTTAGCCCCCCCGCCCCCGAAATTTGGCTCTAGTTGCTCCTCTGGCCTCACCCATGGATATTAATAGTCCACAAATGTCCTACCATCAGCAGTACACCACAGGAAAAAGGTGCAAATAATTTCACACAGTGCAAATAATTGCATGGACTACCCACCTTCTCTTAACAGTTTCAAACAGGGCACTACATGCAGGCTGCATGAGATGCCGTATGAGGTGCGGTGTCACGGGACAGGCCTCAATTACTCATTTAACTACTTATAGGGTGCCAGTATCTTGCCTGTGTCTCGGTGGCCTTCATTCAAACCAATTGTGTGTTCTAATCCAACCCAATACAGCACCAAATGTTGCATTAATTGAACAGAAGTCAAATGTCCTGGATTTATCAGTAGAGTTCTTCACCAAATTTTTACTCCTTTTTCTTCCACATGCCAAGTGTTAGCCTTACCTTAACCCTTCACAACTAACTGCTGAATTTTAGAGGAACTTCGGTCTCTCTGGGTTAATCTTTTATTTGTTATCAAAGGTAACAGCTATACAAACATTCAGCATAATTTTTAAAATGCACTGATACCTCCCAAACCTACATTGCCCTCTTACCGTCTTTGACTGTATGAAGCAGGAAGACTTAAATGTAACCCCCCCCCCCCCCCCCAAACACCCCACCCTACCTCCCCCGTTAAGTTGTGGCCGCCACTGATCCCACTCGTTACCCAGGGCAGAAGGGTACTGACTTCTTCTGCTTGAAATCTACAATCAAACAAACCAAACCGCACTGCCTGAAAATGATTTCTTAAATAAAGCGTCACGTCTTGATATAAAACAGAGGGGAATAGGTCACCTCCTCACTACCGAGCAGACACAGTGTGCAGAAATAGGGGCAATTATATATGACTAGTCGATAAATAATTTTCCATTTTATTAGGATATAGATCCTTAATTTATTGTGCAAATAGATAATACGCAATTATATCAATATACATAAATTGATCATAAATAGTCAAAATAGCAACAAAACACATATATGTATAAAAAATTACAAAAACACCTCCCAACCAGACGTGTAAACCATAAATATTATACACCATAACCCCACATCGTCATAAATTCTTTTCGGCACCGCACTTATCCATTCACTCATTCAAACGCATAAACGGGACAAAGACAAGATTGGTCAACTCCACTAGAACTCAATAATCATAAGACCATAAATAGTCAGACATATAACAAAAGAGATTATGTATACAAACTATTTCCTTATACACTGCTGTAAAAATATCAGCAATTACTATTGTTATATCTTTTAGATTGTTTTGTACATTTTTAAAACACTTTTACAAATAAAAACAGCAACATTTAATGCATTCAATCTTGTAGGAAGGTTGCACCAGTCGTGTTGGGAAAATGGACTGACGTCAGATTCTTCTACAGTTTTTGGTATTCACAGCTATCAAACTACTACCAGAACTACTACAAGTATTGCTGTTGCAGAGTACTGCTTCAAGGCTTGCCTGCAGTAAAAAACAAAAACAATCCCCCGGTAAAGAAAGCGGCTGTGGAGGAATTGCCATTTTAATCTAATCTCCATGGCTGTAGAGTGTATTGCCTACCAAAACCAATAGCATTGTTGATCACCATAAACATCATTGCATCCTGAAATTTGCAACGTACCCCCATGAGGCTCTGCATCTGATCTATAGACAAATCTGTTGCAGGTTCATATCCAAGCAACCATTCGTGCCATAGCTGTGCTTTATAACTGAATTCTATCTTCGCACAAGTGACTAAATTGTATATATGTAGATACATAGATACATAGAGTGTAATTTGCCATTTATTATCATTTTTGAGTGTAGGGAGGGCCCATGACTAGTAAGAGGTGAAGCTTCGAGTAGGGCATGATGTCCCTCCTCAGCAACGGGAATAAATAAAATATAACTTTTGCATATATTGTTTGTCATAGCATTTATTAATGTGTATTTTTTTTAATGAAAGGTGTTTAACCAAAACTAGGACATAAGGGGAAACATTTATGCTGCAATGTAAAGTCACAGTGAAGAGGCTTTGTGACAATTGGGAGAGTTGTTTCCATGTATAAAGTGATTGTTACCTGCGGGCTGAGAGGCAATGCATAGTGTTTTTTTCCTGGCCCTTTTATGGTGCCAAGTATGGTAATAAACTGCGATTTGACTTTTGATCTGTAGTATTATCTGTGAATGGCTGTTAATTAGTACAGTTGATTTAGATAGACTTAATTGGCCAGATTTATAATTTCCTGTCAAGACATAAACTGTTTTATTTAAAGCAGATGGCTACTGCGTCCATAGAATGCTGACAGCCAAGATGTTTTCCCTTTCCTTGGAGATAAAACCAGGCTATTTCTGGTTTCCTCTTATATTGAATGTAGTGACATTGGAGCCCTTTATCATTGCTGTCTTATCAAGTGCAAGGACGAGAAGGATTACTCTGTGGGAAAGCAATGTAAATGACTATCCTACGTAAATGAAACCTGTACTACCCTCAACTGAAACTAACTGATAACATTCAAAATACAATGAAATTCTGTCCATTTGAGAGGCCTTCTCATAAGCTTTAGATTGCAGAGAGGTTAAGAGGTAATGTTGAGCTTTACCACTTAATTGATATCTATCATGAGTGTTTTGATAACTCATTAGATCTTAAAGCAACACAGAGATGAAGCATATTTTGGTTTACATTCAGTAGATCCCCTAAATGAGGTGTGTCTGTTTCACCTGAATCGTCTCACAGAGATTAAATATCTTGTGCAAAGAAAACATCTCCCAAACGTCAAATCTGGCCTTCAGATTGTTCTCTAACCACAGTTTGATATTTCTTGTGACGTTCATGCAAGTGCTGGGCAAGGGGCTGTTGGATAGTGGAGTGGAGAACAGGAATGTGACATTTCTTTTAAAATCTACTTATGTGAGTTTGACTGACTGGTATTTACTTTCCCTCTTTTAAACTTAAACTTGCTGGAACAAGCCATGTTTTTGAACAAATGAAAGACTGACAGTGCTATTTTTCTATATTGTGGACTCGTTTCCATCCAAATACAAAATTGAATGCATCCATTGGTATATTTTTGCTCTCTGATGAAATGACCTAAAGATTCTTAGAGCCTCCTTTGTGACTAGCCCTAGAACAGAATGAGGATTCTCAATCATAACAACTGCTATCACCTCCTTTCTTTATGCTCAATTACTAAAAGGATTGGAAACTATACCCTTGCTAGAGGGAATTGTGTGAACCAATTACTATTTACACATTGTAAATAACCATCTGCCCATAAACCGCTAAATGTTCAAACAGTTCTCTGGACACATTGGCTTCATATATTTACTCTTAATAGAGCACGACATTTCATGACCTTATAGTGTGTATGAACTTTTTCACACCTTTTTACAGTGGAAATGGAATCATTGAGTGAGTAAATAAGGACTTTAACCTAGTGATAACATGAGTATTAAGCTTAACCTCCCCAACAAACAAAATCCAAAAACACTATAAAAATATATAAAACGTTAGATCCCTAGATACTAAAATGCATAAGTTATATTAGTTAAAAACGTGACCTCAACACACATCCAACAACACTTATAGGACAAAATGCGAAATGGCAAACAGACTGCAGTAGAACAAACTTGAACACTTACTGACAAAAAACTAAAAGCAAAGTGTGGGCAATTATATTCAACTAATCAAATATATCATCTTTTAAATAAAGTGACGCAGAATACAGTGCTAACAGAGCATGTTGCCAAAGGTTAAAGGGTACAGAGAAAACTTTGTGATCCATGTGTGATTCTGGTTATAACCTACGCTTTATTGGGCATCTGTAGTCAATAACTGCAAAGGAAATGCTGTGATTTATGTAATCTCTGCCTTGAAAAATATTTGTTGCAGCATTTTTGTTTTGCAAACATTTTAATTCAATTATTAATTGCTTACTCCATTGCACTTTCCATCCTCAGAGGATTTCATATGGGTAACTGGAAGTTGCGGCCATGTCCAAGATTTCATTCAAACATTGGTGAGGTACGCACTGAACTTTCTGGTGATGCCTTGAAATTACTTGAAAATTGCATTGCACCAAACTGATGGCTTTCTACATTAAAATAATTTGGAAAAGTAATTTGTATCAATACAGGAAAATTATTTTCATACTATTTGCTTCCTTTAGCATTTCCCAATAAACATAGTTTAAACCACCTGAGTTGTAGTTACAAATGGTAAAGAATCAAGCATGGGTCATTACCACCTCTTTAGGTACCTTCTTTGAAAAAAAATTGAGCTTATCTTTTCAGGAACTAAGCAACATACTGGTTCTGTAATTCAGAGATGCAGACTGTTTTTTCAACTAGGACTTAATAATTGCAAATATTGATGTCTGTTCTTTTGTCTGTGTAGTTCTACTGCTCTGAACAATACTTGTGTACGGCTTCATTACCATCATTATGCTAAAAATGCAGTGCATCGGTTTAATGAACTGATCTATGAATGAAAAGAGAAATTGACTTTGTTTACCTGTTACAGAATATATATGCAAGCGCTAACAAATGTTCATGTTTGGAAATTCCATTTAATTAAATTTAAATCTGTATTCCCCACCTAAATCTGTGTTTCTGAACCACAATGTCTACATTGTGCAATATTGTATTTTATTCATGTGTAGTATGTGCATGCTATCTCTAAATGTAATTCTAAGTAACAATGCTTCATATTATTTTTATCAAGCTAATGATGGAAACTGGCCTACTCTCAAACAAGGCACTACCATTGCAAAAACGCCTCAACTGTCAAGTGCAGATTGGAAGGAATCCAGTATGGATACTGGTTTAAAACAAGGACCCATCTCAAGTCAACCCGTATCAATTAATGAGAAGTTGGTAAGATTTCTGCGGATCGCTTTAAAATATCATTTTTATAAAGCCATAAGCCTTTGATTTATTTTTAATATTTTATTTTAGACATTATACATTACATTAAGACTTGTTGATGCTATTTACAGGTGTAAGCTATTGAAATAAATGTACACCTTCAGTTTTTTAACCTTAGAAACCACCTTACCATTTTAATTTGGTCTGATTGATTTATAAAAATATCCTATTAACATTTCACCTTGTTAACATTTTGCTATCCTTTTTTTCTCTTTAACTGGATGATATCGAACTACATATGCTTTTTAGCCTACGGTTCTGTGAGCCTTTTCTCTTTGTTTTGAGCTTTTTGACAAATTGCCCCTTTATATCTCAGTGGAGTTTTAATCACCAGGCCTTGAATATATTGAATTGATTGCAAACTTTCAGTCCGTTTCTCTTCAAAGAGCGAGCAGACCACGTATTTGCTTTGGATGAGTGCAAGCTCACCTGTACTCCTATTAAAAGGTCAATATACTTTACAGATTAGTAAAGTCAGCAAGATACTTTCTAAATGACAATTTGCTGACCAGAAGTTGATGACAACATCCAAAATGTGCCAAATTAATGGATTGTTCTGATTGGAGACCTTTCTGTAACTGACATATACAAAGCCATATTGCTTTTGAGACAAGTTCTTAAATTGTTTTTGAATACACAATTTGCAATCACCACTACAGTGACACTGAAGCTTTTAATGACTCAATCAGCCTGTCTTGCAGTCACCTTTCAAGGTAGAGCCATGTGAGTTATCTTTACAAAACTAATATTCCAGCTATGCGGATGGAGCACTTCATGCGCTCCTCATGTGCTTCGACCATGTGGACATCGAAAGAGCCTAGTTTTCTCTTACTGGAGTCCTTACATGTCTGAGAGAACATTGCACTTCATTTTGAATGTGCAAAACTACTGCAGTTGAATTAGACAAAAGTGCGCCTTAAATTGGTACTTTTTAATTATTTTCACTGGGCTTGTTGAGTAAATGTGTTTGTTTGATAATGGCCAGTAGCAATCATTTAACTTTTTAAAATACAGGAAGAATAGTCTACAATATTTTACGTCAATGAGAGTTGTTAAAGTAAAATAAGTTCAAAGGTAATGAGTCATAATAAATATATATATAGACTGTGTCTCTACCAGATGATATGTTACCGAAGGTAAGTAACTTGTTCTGTTGTTTGTTTAAAAGACTGGAGCTGTCACCTTTAGTAACCCACCCTTGTTGTCAGACAATGCAGTCTGTGATACTGGGTTCACTATTGATTTTTTGGCTACATTACACTTCAGATGGGGTGGTGAAACCACTAGAACATAGTGTGCAGGAATCCACCTGCCCGGGCTTCAGTGTTACTGACCGCTTCCAATTAGACCAAAGCAATATCCTCCTACGTTAGCAAGCGGACAAAGTGCCTGGACCCATGTGTCACAAACATTTAGTAATTCAGTAGTCTCTCCCTGCAGCATGCCAGTGCTAAGGACCTCATGGGCAGCTTCCATCTCCACTTCTAGTCAAGCTGGACTACAAACTTTTTTTTCTCGAGACTCCCTTCCAGGATGAGTGGTGGTTCATGTTCAACTTGGGCAAAGAAGTTGGGAAGAGAAATGACAGCTGTCCAGAGACTTCATCAGTGTACCACCAGGATCATAATTAGGGCTCCCAGTTTTCAGTTTTTATAAATTTTTACAGATAAATACAGACAGAAAACCTGTATTTATTTTTTATAAAAGCTGAAAACATATAATTTGGCTTCTTTTGAGTGACCCTCCATGCTGGGATTAATGACTTTCAATCCAATAGCTGTACATATTGGCAGCATGGGGAGCTACAAAGCTTAATGACATTTATTCATGTCTGCATATCTCAACATGTATTTGTGCTATTATGTTCATTTTTATGTGGGTTTATTATTTTAGAATTTCTATCTATGTAATGTGCTAAAACCTGACAGGCATCAAAGTATGAGTGCACGTTTGTCCGTTAAATAAATCCTGAAATATACGAGTTATCACCTCATCTGTTCACAAAACACAAAATAAATGTGTATAAATACCAATCAGATGGCCAAAAAATAAATATGGGTAAATACAGACGGAATTGTTAAAAAAAAAATGCGATGAAACTGGAATCCTAATCTGTGGTCTAGACAGGAGCATCATTAATGGCACATACCTTCAGTCATGAAGCTAAAGGCCCAGGAAAAAGTAATTGTTCTTTGATGGGAAGACCATGTATGAACCCAAGATGAATGAGATCTATAGCTGTAGAAGATGAACACAATCATGGCCATATTGCTCATAAATAACCAATCATTACTTACCAGATCTTCACTTTTCCAGCTAGCTAGCCAGAGCCTTCCAGTCTTTCAAGTGTAGGGTTTCATGATTGACATGAGAGTACTTGGATTTTCACCTCGAGCACACTAGAGATTAATTTAGTAAAATTATTAATCTCATCCCCCACATGCCTCGCATCCATCCTGAACATATGAAAGTAAAAGATGACAAGCACCCAGGGGGAATAGGTAACAATGCATAGAAGGTCAGAAGTCATCACAACAAAAGACCTGTTTCTGGATCTTTTGAAGTTTCTTTGACCTGATCCACAGTCATAGGATGTACTAACGTAGCCATATTGAAAGAATAGCTCTATACCCAATGGGTTGTGTCCAGTTTCTTTCACTGGAAAATCCCAGATCTTTTGTCAGTCATTATCACTGGAAAGTCTTGATATCAGAGCTTTTTCTGTCATTGAAAGGTCATTAATGTGTTTGCCTCCATGTTTATCTAGTGCCCCTGCCTGTGGGGCATTCAGAATCAGCTTCTTACTTGATTCCCCTCATGTTCAAAGCTTAAAAAAGCATAAAAAGTAAAAAAGGCTGCACGATTCACCATATGTCCCCTAAATACACGTTGAATTTGGAAGCTCATGTGGACTTGCATATGTTTGTTGGTTTTTTAGATTTTTGCACATTGTTAAAAGTTTGTTTAAAAACCTCGAGTGCAACTGTAAGCCATTATTTAAGTGCGTTTTAAATGGA
The DNA here is from genome assembly GCF_964204655.1 of Triturus cristatus. Taxonomy (NCBI): domain Eukaryota; kingdom Metazoa; phylum Chordata; class Amphibia; order Caudata; family Salamandridae; genus Triturus; species Triturus cristatus. The sequence goes on from NC_140592.1 coordinate 841,769,705, forward strand.
GAGGGAATGTTAAAGATGTGCTAATACTGCTTTTTTAGTCCATACCTGAGGTCCATACATTTGTGTGTTCTGGTGATGTGTTATTGTCTTTGTTAGCAGGATGAACCAGCACACAGCCGTTTCAAGGCATGGGCAAAGTGGGCTCTGGCCCAGGGCTCCAGCCTTGCTAGGGGTTCTGCAGAGAGTATTGTCCTGATGACCTTTAATCATTCTTAAAAATATTGTTTTAAATAAAGTTTTAATTAATTCGTTTTAATGTGTATGGTGCGTGAAAGGATTTCAGACATTTTGCCGAGAAATGTTTTGTTTGATTCATGCAACAGCCATAAAAAATTTTTTTTAGATCAAAAGAGGACCTCACATATGAGATATGGGAGCATGTCACAGAGATTATGTGCAGTAATATTAGTGAGCTGCTGTTGTGTTGTAATATTGGAAACCCACGTCAGTATCCCTGAACATTCGATGTAAACATATTTATAATTCGGATGAGTGTGCTTGTGCACTGTCAGTGACCTGATTGAAAAACAGAGGAGGGACCCTGAATCTAAGAAATAACTACAATTGGGGAACAACCCGCCAGGGCGAGAACAAGAGGAAAAAAACATGAAAAAGGGGGTGTTCCCTTAAATGACAAGGAAAAAAGTTTAACTATCAAAAACAGTATACCCACACACCACAACAAGAATAAATTTATTCAAAACAGTTTTTAATTTTCATTTTTATATATATATATATATAGATATCAACATGATTTTTTATAATAGAGTAATTCCATTTGAACAATACAAAACATTTAGGAAGAATATACATAATCAAAAACATGCAAAAACAGTCTGAAACCTAGGACACGCAGTGACACTTCAAAAAAAGACACCAATTAGATCCACTCATACATCCAAACATCCCTTTTATACAGTCAAATTCATACACAAACATTCACGTCCATATCACTATACATAAGGACAAGAAAAGCGCCGACGCGCGTTTCGTACAAGTGCCAAATAGAGGCTTCCTTCATCAGGGCGCACTTGAGATATTACACAGGCAGACAAAATAATGTCTGTGATACGGTCCTGAGAAGCGGTCCTAGTAGCAGCAAGGCTGTGGGTGGGTATTCTAGATACCCTACAATCACGGGGCCCCTTTAAGTATGTAAAAGGTCAGCAGATTGTAAAAACATGAATACGTGGATAGAAATCCCAGGATTCCACCGGTCAAGATTTCGCACTTTTAGATAGGCCCACAGGGGATCCAGGCGTAAGAGGGAACCAGGTTTAACCTCCAGCAAAAAGGTTTTGTCGATAAGCTTATCGACAAAACCTTTTTGCTGGAGGTTGAAGGAGTCCCGCGTTCTCTTCTATCTAGGACACCATTTATACTTGGGCCGCTTCAGGCCCCCTATTCCCCGGGTCTGAAGTTTTTCAATATCATGATGTCTACCGTCTTCGTCTCACCGCAATTAAAGGATTGCTAATTTCTTTTGCATTGAGGTCGTTTTTCATTGTTGGCTCCGGTACTACCTCCTGTATTTTATCAGCGTTTATCTTTCCTTTTGAGATACCTGGAATGTTTTCGTTGATTTGCTTTTAAACCTGGTTCCCTCTTACGCCTGGATCCCCTGTGGGCCTATCTAAAAGTGCGAAATCTTGACCGGTGGAATCCTGGGATTTCTATCCACGTATTCATGTTTTTACAATCTGCTGACCTTTTACATACTTAAAGGGGCCCCGTGATTGTAGGGTATCTAGAATACCCACCCACAGCCTTGCTGCTACCAGGACCGCTTCTCAGGACCGTATCACAGACATTATTTTGTCTGCCTGTGTAATATCTCAAGTGCGCCCTGATGAAGGAAGCCTCTATTTGGCACTTGTCCGAAACGCGCGTCGGCGCTTTTCTTGTCCTTATGTATAGTGATATGGACGTGAATGTTTGTGTATGAATTTGACTGTATAAAAGGGATGTTTGGATGTATGAGTGGATCTAATTGGTGTCTTTTTTTGAAGTGTCACTGCGTGTCCTAGGTTTCAGACTGTTTTTGCATGTTTTTGATTATGTATATTCTTCCTAAATGTTTTGTATTGTTCAAATGGAATTACTCTATTTATTATAAAAAATCATGTTGATATCTATATATATATATATATATATATATATATATATATATATATATATATATATATATATATATATATATATATATATATATATAAAATGAAAATTAAAAACTGTTTTGAATAAATTTATTCTTGTTGTGGTGTGTGGGTATACTGTTTTTGATAGTTAAACTTTTTTCCTTGTCATTTAAGGGAACACCCCCTTTTTCATGTTTTTTTTCCTTTGTCAGTGACCTGACCCAAGACGGCATGAAAGAGCTGAAACTGGATCATGAATTCAAAGCTGTTCCGGACAGGGTCCCTCAAAATATGCTTGGCTCAGGGTCCCCAAAATCCTTAAGATGTCCATACCAGCACAACTACTCAGTTTTCAGTTGGGAGCATCTTATGGTTTCAAAAACCAAAAATTGCCCATTTCGCTTGACAGTCCTGTATCTTCCAAATCCCCTGCATGCACCATCTGATAAACAGACTCATCCCCATTATTGAACAAATACACATTTCTTGAAATAGTAGATGTGTGGTAGTGTTGCAAGTTCAACATTACCACTATTTTTGATAAAGAATTGTACATGAAAATATCTGAATTGAAAATTTTGACTTAATTTCTTTGTCCTTTTCCAGGGCTCTGAAATAGGGAAAATGTCACCTCCCATAACTAAGCAACTGTCACACAATTATGGAACGTATCCAAGCTCTATTGCTCTGGGAGCAGGTTCTACAAACTCACTGGAGAGAAGAAAGGATGGCAGCCTGCCCAGACCAGGATCTACACTACCAAACCGACAAAGACCTCTTCCTCTACCGCCGCCCAGCAACACGAATCAACCAGGCACTTCTCAGCAAATACAGCAGCGAATATCTGTACCGCCAAGTCCTACTTATCATTCTTCTTCCTCCCCCTTCTTCCCGAGTGGAGATCCTAGACCAGAGCTTCCTATAACTGTGGCAATCCGACCTTTTCTGGCTGATAAAGAATCCAGGCCACAGTCTCCCAGGAAAGGCCCTCAGACTGTGAACTCAAGTTCCATTTATTCCATGTACCTTCAGCAGTCAGCGCCACCAAAGAGCTATCAACAATCTGTGTACAATTCACTAAACAAATCTGTCAAAGCAGGTAGTGTTTATTATATTTTCATTTATACATAGAGCAAACTGAAACTATTCCTTAGATTGGTGTCTTTAAAAAAAACTCTGCAGAAATTAGGTCATTGTGTTACTAAACGATAGAGGTTTGATAAGAGTGGTGTTTTGATATATGAAAATAGTGTGGGGCTTGACACATTTTTTTGTAAACAAATTTTATTCGTCAAAGACACATTAAGCGACGATCTGTGGCCCAGAGACTTCAACCATAGCAAGATACAACATACCAGCTTTGACATTTTCCTTATGAAATATCGTATAAAGACTACAAAGGAGACATGCAGAACCAAGGCAGTCCCCTCCCTTAAAAAAACATAACACCACCCCCCACCCCACTCCCCCACCCATCGCACTGCCCATCTAGGCAAAGCAGCTGATCTATACACGACTACTATTCTGTTCTCTCCATGACCCATAACCCCCAGACCCGGCTGCGCCTGGTACTCCAGTGTGCCATGCCCCTTTAAAGCTGGAGGGAGATGGTCCACCACCCATCCAATTATTCCTCTAATATGGGCTCTAATTCCAGTCCCCTGTAGTCCGCCCAGCGCTTCCATATTTTATAATGTTTATGGGGGCAGCCCCGTGCCACATAGATGGGGGCCTCTAGTCCCATACAAAAATCGAGACCGGTCTTCCAGACAGATATTGAAGGTGCGATTGTCGCCTTCCACGCCCTCGCTATATCGCGCTTGGCAAGAGTAAAACCCAGGAGCATCAGATGGCGCTTATAGACATTGCCCCCTATATTCTCCATCACATGCAAGAGCACCAATTTGGGGGACCGTGGGAAATCCCAACCCAGCACCTCTGACAAACAGGTCAATACCCCCCGCCAGAACCTAGTTAACACAGGGCAGTCCCATACCGTGTGTAGCAGCGTCCCCTCTGCATTCAGGCAACGGAGGCAATGCGGAGAGGCCACCAGGCCCGCCTTATACAACCTAACTCTGGTGAAATAGACTCTGTGCAGATATTTAAACTGGATGAGTCGAAGGCTCACAGCGACAGCCGCCCCACGCGGCGAGGCCAGGGCCTCCGTCCAGTCCTCCTCCTCCAGCTGACCCACATCCTCCTCCCAAACCACACGGAGATGCTGCAACGACGGGGAGCAGTGAGTCACCAGGGATTGATATATTCTCGAAATCTTGTGGTCTCGTAGGTCCCCCATGAACACCTTCGCCTCAAGTGGACTAAAATCGTCCAACTACTCAAGACCCACCAGACTGGGGGAAAGAGCATGCCAGAACTGCAAGTATTTAAAGAATTGGGTACGCGGCATATGAAAGTCCTTCTGGAGCTCCTGGAAGGATTTCAGAATGGGCCCCCTCATAACGTCACCCAAGGTGGAAATCCCTATCGCATCCCAGTCCCGAAATCCGGGAGGGCCGCCAGTTGCGGCAGACCCCCGTTTCTCCATAGTGGCGTCTCCCCCGTGAGGAGATTCCACCAACCCATCTTCCGCAGCGCCTGCCTCCAAATCTGAAAGACCAGTTGCGTCACACTTGGTAGTAAACGTCGCAGCGGAGCGGAATAGAGGAGTGTATGTAGCGAATGATCCCCCATTAGGCGGCGTTCAAGGCTATATGCCGGATCCGACCTGTCGCCATACCACCATTCATTCAGGACCAGCAGGTGGGATGCCATATAGTAGGATAGAATATCTGAGGTGGCAAGTCCCCGGGGCTTGACACATTTAGAATCTCAATGACTGATTGCTTCATAGTACACAAATGGTTTGACTGCACATTATTTCAAGTATTTGCTCAGTCAGTAGCTTCTAGAGGAACGTGTTTGCCTTTGTGACTTAATCCATTGTTTAGTTACCATTCCAAAACTGAGGGTTTTTTCTTAACTCTTAAATAAGGCTAAGGTGACCTCTTCCTCTCCCCCCCCCACTCCCATTTAGGCCTCTAGCAGCCTCATGCATCAACCCAAAATCCAGTCGGTAAAATACCGATTCGGTAATAGCTCCTGGTATTAAGTAAAAAATACCCAATCCCAATGCATCAACCCAAAAGCAGAAATCGCTATTTAAGGAATCCTTAAATAGCGATTCTTTAAATAGGGATTCCTTAAATACCGATTCCTTAAATAGCGATTGCATTTAAGGAATCCCAAAGTGAGATTCCTTAAATGCAATGCATCAAAGTTAAAAAATTAGCGATTTCGCTAATAAGGGGAGCAAATTACCATGAAGATGAACTGCATGGTAATTTGCAAAAACTTTGAAAAATGCACTTTTGTGCATTTTTCAAAGTTTCATGTTGCGCACACACATGCCCTTAGAGCATGTGTGTGTGCAACATATGTGCACATATCATTTTCAGGGGTGCAACAGGGTGTCCTTTTGACACCCTGGCACCCTTGAAAGTGCTCCCGCTATTAGCGATTCGGTAATACCGAATCGCTAATACAGACTGGCTTTACATTTATTCCTATGGGCCTCCAAGCCCATAGGAATGAATGGGTAGGTATTCCTTATTACCGATTCGGTATTACCGATTCGGTAATAAGGAATATTAAGGAATCGCTATTTGAATAGCGATTCCTACATGCATAGCCTTTTGCTATTCCTTATTAGCGATTCCTTATTTTTCGCTAATAAGGAATCGCAAATGGCATTGTTGATGCATAGGCCCCTAGATGATCTACTTGCATTATGTCTTCTTTCAACACTCTGTGTGTTAGAATCTCTGAAAACCTTTAGGCAATATTCATCCACTTTGTTTTTTTTTCCAACTTCCCCCTCAATTATTCTTTCTGTTGACCTTGTGTTTCTTCACAGGGTTCTTACACAGCCGTTTTATCTTTGTTCTCACTGCAGTCCCATTACATTTTTTTTTATCAAGCCATGATCCTTTATTCAAAGTGTCGCTGTCTCTCAAAGAACAAGAGTAACCATAGCTGCTTACGTTTGTGTTTATACTGCCTTGGTCCTGGCTGCCCTATGGAGTGTTGCACGCTGCACATGGAAAAAGAATTCAAGGGCTGTGTGAGAGGTAACACTAACATAATGTTTTTTAGATACGGACAGGCTGAAGCCTTCATGTTCTGAGGACATGATTCTCCACCAACAGTCTACTCCGCCATGGTAGAATTGTGTGGATAGCCAGCTTGAAGATTGCTTCCCCTACATTTACTAGAGTTTCCTTCATACTTTCTACAGTTAAAAAGAAAAAAAACATTTAACTTCTTTGGCCAGGTTGAGGTTGTGCCAAATAACTTATGTGATGTTTCCTAAGGTTGATATTACCTTCCTTTAAGTTTTCCTCAACATTAAATATTTATTCTCAATCTCAGCCTATTCACAATAGCATGGCACTCCTCAGTGTTAATATTGGATCCCCCCATCTATGTTAAAACTTCCTTTGACATTTTTTTCATCCTGATACTAGATACATAAAGAAAAGTCATGCGGCAAGCACTGTTACAGACACATATCATTTATGCCTGTCACCCTGAGAAGGATAAAAAGACAGTAAATGTAGCAGCTAGAGAAGTCCCCAAAGACGATAGCTAGACTAAATCAGTCTCCACTGGGGAGTTAGGTAAGCATTTCCAATCACTTTGGGGCTGTTTTACGAATCGCCACAAAACTTTCTGAAAAGATTCTCTTTTTTGTCTAGTTTGTGCATGGAAAGTTTCGGGGTGATCCATCAAGCAAGGCCCAGAAAAAAGAGGGGTCTCTAAACAGAATATCCCCATGCATTTTTCATAGACTTCTTTAAGAAGCACTACCGCAAAAACTGCTGAACAGAATTACTAAATTTGTCAGAAAGCTAGATCTTGGTTTACATATTTGGCTTTTTGTGATTTGGTGTAAATTCATTCAGTAGTTTTTCAGAAAATAAAGTTCAAAATATTTGTATATCTAGACTGTTGGGTGTGAGGGACTACTGCAAGAGTCTTAAGGGAGCCGGCTCAGTGACTGTGTCCTAGGGAGCCCACCCCCGGGACACAGTAATTTCCCTGCCCCCACCAGTTCGGGCAGGGAAACATATGTTTGATCCTGTCAGGCGGGAGCATTTTTAAATCTCCTGCCAAATGGAAGCAAACACGTAAGTATTATCCCAGCTGGCGGGACATTTAAAGATGCTCCTGCCGGCTGGGAGCAGACTTGTGTTCTGAAACAGAGCACATATTGCTCTTGTCCGGAGGGAGCAAGTATGAAATAGCTGCTCCATTGGTGCAGGAGCAATGCCTGCTTCTTCAGCAGCATGCAGGGAGCTGGCTGGGGTGTGGGGGTCCTGGGGCTACCACCGCGACTCCCAATGTAGTGGTTCGTCAGTGCCCAAAGTGGGCACTGGGGCATCCACCTATAAATAATGGAGGACCTAATTTGTGCAGCCCTGTGTCCAGCTAATGGGTGTAATTGTTTACAAAATGTGCTCCTAATGCATTATAGGTATGCAAATGTGTTGAACACATTATAAATCTTTGTGTTCAGGATTAACCCTGTATGCAGATGACAGTTGACGATTTATGCCCAGTATGTTCCACAAACGTTTATTGTTTCTGGAGAAAAAGTTTCCAACAGGGCAAATAAGTATTGTAAGCAGCCTAGTGTTTTTAAACAGAAACTTTGTAGCATGTCAATTTCAACATTAACATAGAAACTGTGTGCACCTGGTACTAACCCTTGTACATGTGCTTGTTTAGCTTCAAAAGATGGTCTGTCTTGAAAGTTTTCACCACAGTATGAAGTCTGCTAGTTGTATAACCTTTGGCATCTTCAGACCTTGGGTATTTTGTTATTGAATAGTTTCTCTTTGGTTAAGTTTGGCATAGAGTGAACACTGTTCTTAGTTGATACATTTTAATACTCTGTGGTTTGGGAGTTTCACTGTCTGCAAACAGTGTGTCTCATCTATAACCACTTCAAATAAAAAAATGCATTTGAAATCTAGGAACCTTACTGTTAAGGTGCCCAGTAATGCAGCATTAAAACAGGAATCCCGGATATGGACCCAAAACCTTGCATTTAAAAGAGCTCCTGCTCTTTTCGTAAGGGATTTGGGATTCTCCCACATATCCCTCAGCCCCAATCTCAACAGTCATTGCCTAACCTCTCTGATCCACTTAACTCGTCCGGCTGCTTTGTCAAGAGTTTGTACTTCAGCCATGGCTTCTTTGACTGGGATCCAAATTTTGCTAGTCCATAGTCTAACCCAGAACACTAAAGCCTTTGGTTCTGCAATATGCTTAATGCTCTTTAGCCCAAGATCTAGCCCGGCTGGTAGTAGTTCGGTGTTAATTGGAAGATTTGGTAGGGATTTTATGAAATTATATTCTACCAGCTCTAGGCACTTTGTCTGTTCCATACCCCACAATTCAGCATCATAAAGAGCAACGCCCAAGTTTCTAGCTCGATGTATTTCAATAGCTGTGGTGATAAGGCGATAGACAGATTGAGTTTATTACAACTGCGGTGTCTACATGCTGGAGTGCAAGACAACTCTTGGATTTGGTCGGTCCATCTCAAGTTACTATTCAATCTAACCCCAGGTATTCAAAAATCTTGACTTGTTCGAGTGTGTTTGAAGCCAGCCTTAACTTCCCTTTAAAGGAACGGTGAGGGTTAAAGGCCATTAATGTAATCTTTGTGCAGTTAACCTCAGACCAAAATCGATACAAGCAGTTGCACACCTATATAATACATTCTGCATGCCCATTGGTGTTTTTGCAATCAAGAGCGTATCGTCAGCAAACAGGAGTGAGGAAATTTGTCTGCCCGCAAGTTTGGGAGGATCACTCCCACAGTCAAATAATGCATTAATTAGCCAGTTCATATATAAAGTAAATAGGGTTGGGGGTAGAACACAACCTTGGCGGACTCCCTTTTGCACATTTATCTTGTCAGTAAGTTCACCACTTTGGTTCCACCGAACCTGAACATAGGAATCTTGGTTCCATGTGCATTATGATTTGTTGCAAACCATTGAGCAGCCCTAGATCCCTCAAGAGTGGCCCATAGTTCAGTGCGATTGATAGAGTTGAATGCTTGATTGAGATCTATGAACACAATGTAGAGGTGACCCTTCCTGATAGTGACTTCCTTTCAAATAAGCAATAAAAAACGTAACACTTGGTCCAAAGTGCTTGCTCTTTCCCTTAAGCCTGCTTGCACGTGTAACAGTATGTTATTTTCCTCAATCCAAGTGTGTTAGTGTGTCATGATCAGTTAGCAAAAGTTTTTCTGTGCAGTACCTGTAAGATTAATTGGCCTATTATTGGATGGGTCCCTATTATATCCTTTCTTAAATATCGGTGTAATTTTGGCACTCTTTCAAGTACATGTAATAACTCCCCCCCCCCCCCCCCTCCCCATCCCCCCACCCCCAGAGCAATAGCGTTGAATGTTGAATGAAAGACGGATAACCATATGATGGGCTCCGATCGGTAGAGATCTCCAGGTATTCCATCTAGCACTGGTACTTTACCTTTTCCTAGGCTGCAGATTGCAGACACAGTTTCTTCTAATATAAAAGTAACTACTTCGGCTGCTTCTATTTCAGTTAGCTGATTTGGCCCAACGTTAGTAATCTCAGTGTCTGTTTCACTATCCTCCCTTGAGAACAACTAGGTAAAATGCTCTTCCCATACATGTGATTGAATAAAAAAGTCATTTTTTACCATTTGCACTGCTCCTTTGGCCAGTAAGTGCCAGAATAACTTACAATCTTTCATGCTAGATGCTTCAACTAAGGCTATAACAGTGCTGTTTCTGCTCTTCACTGCAGTAACTAATGCGGTTCTGGCCTGTTTACTATTCCCATTATACCAGGGCGTGTCTTTCCGCCTAACACAGATACTTTGAAATTGTCTACAGAAATAACTTTTAATTGCCTTGAGAAGATAGGAAAAACTAAGCATAATTCTTAAGTCATCACACCCAGAGTTACACAGGATAAGGAGAGTTAAGGAGAGTTGAGATTACCTCTGCGTATATGGCGGCTAATGACTTCTCGTCTGTTACTACATGGCACCATTTAATCCGTCTGTCATTATTTGTTGTGGTTATGGGCAAGGCCACTCTATTGATGCAGCTTGTCAGATAAGGGATATCAATTAGCCCCATAACCAGTGCATTGTGATCACTATCATGTCTGGGTATGATGGACATATTATATATATATTATACTTTATGCCACAGATCTAGATCGACCATTATATAGTTGATCCTACTTTGAGCATTCGCCCTTTTAAAGGTAAAGGATGCATCTGGATTAGATGGCATCCACCCATTGCAAGCATGTACTCCATAGGCTAGGGTAAAGGACAAGACTTGCTGCCCCATCTTTAAGCGTCTCTTAAGTGGAGGTATCTGCAATTTTTAGGTCTCGCCTGACCCAGCGCATGCGCTGGTCTGGCGAGACTTTTTGAGAGGGCTCCAAAAAGTGCTACCAGGCCAGCCTAGAGCTACAGTGCATATGCGCGGGGGCGCGCACCGCGATTACTTTCACTTTTGCGGCCGCTTTGATGTTTGATCGCGATCACTTTCGCAGCCGTGCGGCCTCTTGGCATAGCCAATAGGTCTCGCTTTTGGGACCTTATAAGTATTTAGTTATGCAACTGTTGCATGGCTACTTATAAGGTCCCAAAGGCGAGACCTATTGGCTATGCCAATGCTTGTTTTAATGGCTCTTGCTAACTCATCCTCTTGAACGAGGTCCTGGACATAAACCACTGGCTCATAGGTTACATTTAAGACTCAAGCTACTATTAAATACTGCCCCCTCTCTGAGTTCTCTAGAAAAGTTAATCAGAGATGCTATTGTGGAAGACTCCTGATTTTGATTCTTTAAGCGATTGTATATATTAATTAACCTTAATGCAAACTCCCCTTTGAAAGATTTAAGATCAATTCCCAGCTGACTCGATGTTTATCCTGCGGACTTTGCAGGCCAAACATGTCAACCCAGATGATTAGACCTCCTGCCGGACGCCCCGCCGACGATGATCTGGTCTAAGCACTATAATTTGTGTACTCCACCCTGAAGATTGGTTCAGTCGCCCATGTTGCCTGAAACAGGCATATGTGGCATCCGTCTACTAGATTAGCCCAGTTGGAATCCGACAGTTTCGACCGTAACACAGTGATGTTCCACCAGATCACTTTTATTTGGTGTTGGAGCTTATCTCCTGTATCATCGGGCCCTCTACTATCTTCTACCCACTTTGGTTAATGCTTGGCTCAGATTGGTCTTGTCATTGGGGTAAGGTAGTTTGGGTGCTAATTGGAGTATGGGCTCTATAGGATCTAGCCCTCCTTGGGTGACATGTTGATTCTTTAGCTAGATTAACCTTTAACTTTATTTTTTTTCCAATATATATATATATATATATATATATGTGTACTGCAAATCCTGTATATATCCAAGACAATGGGCCGCCAAGTGTGCCAAAATGTCTGTGATCCAAAGGACCTGGTTCCCCAAAACGAGCATCGGAAGATTCCGAGCCCCATGGCCCCTGTCATATCCTTAGGGTGGTGCAGCCTGAACCGCCGCAAATATATCATCAAACAGTTTGCTTCAGCAAATTGAGGGCGTACTCGGGAAACAGAAGAGCATATCTTTATTCACCATCAGACGAGGAAGCACATTTTACATATCGGGTAAGTCCGCCTGACGTGTTTTGGAGAATTCCTTTATCAAAGACGTGGCTTAGAGTGGGGAAGCAGGTCCTTTGGATCACAGACATTTTGGCACACTTGGCGGCCCAGTGGGACCGTTTGTTTTGGGCTTAATCCAACATGGGTTTGAATGCAGGCTGCGGGACACTCTTCAATTCCCAGGAGACACGGGGATTTCATCTGAGAGCCCATTGGAGGGCAGCTATTTAAATGTGTATGCCGTGTAGCAACGCGACAAATCTAAGCCACTCCTTAGTCTTCTAGTGCATTACCTCTGCGTGCCGGTAAGTGGCATAATTCAGCACCACATCAGCTTTGTCCGTGCTGAAAATGACATGCTCAATGACTCAAAGGCACCCCCCCGCTTCCTGACATCAGTTCTTTTCTTTCTGCGCCATCAGCATAGATCCGAAGAGAGCTACCTTTTTTCCACTTTTTGAACAAATTTTTTGACATTTTGTCGACTCATTTTGATATTGGTCTTCTAAAGTGCCAGGGATGTCACCCAAAAAACCTGTGGGGTTTAAATCTTTTGGTTCTTGTCACAGACAGATGTCTGTAACAGACCCCCGACATGTTTGCCTTTGGTGCCTGGAGCCGGTCCACGACTCCAAGGCATTTGAAGACTATTTTGCCATGAATTCCAAGACGCTGCTTGAGTGATCACTGATCGACTCCATGACGATTGAGGTCCCGGTTGCATGGACGGTCCTGCACCCGTTCGTGTAGCTGTTCTAGTTACTCGTCATTGAGCTTGAAGGATTTGGGTAAGTCCCAGAAACAAAATCATAGCAATATTCTTCCACTTGCCAGTCCGAGTCATCGGAAGAGGCGTGGGAACGACGTCACCACTGTAGGCCCTGCACCAACAAGTCAGCTACGCGGCCTGTCTCTGAGTACGTTCAACAGCTCCCCAAATATCCAGGGGCCGGACCAATCCTCGCCCAGCTTTGTAAGTTTTATGAGACTACTCAACTCTCCTGGAATGCCTTTTGACATTTCCTGTCTGGGGAGGATCTGAGGATCTTTGACCACCAGAACCCCTTAGAAGAGGCTGGCGACAAGTAGTATGAGGAATGTCTTAACACAGGTATTTCAGCCGAGAGTCGCCACCACAGAACCTCACTTTTCTTAAATCGCTCACAAATGTCCTGCTCAGGGCATGTGCCAAACCTTGCAAAAAAGCTTCTGTGCACAGGCCAATTGCCCACCACCATTACCCTTCTCCTGGGGTCCCGGCTTTCCTCTCCCAGCACACCACCTTGGAGGGCCTGATTCCCTACCACATCACTGCATAGGGAATCCAAAAGGCTGGATACCTTTGGCAAGGGGATGTTCTGTTCTGCCAGCCTTGCCCTGTGGTAGGTGAACACCACGTGCCTCTTGGGCCGATATACCGACACAATTTGGGATTTGGTTACAAAAGTGCTGTCCATGTCTCAGGGGAGCCCCGAACCATACTGACCCAAGCTATCGGTGATGGCAGGGATGTAGCAAAGTTCCCCATTTGCTGCGGACTGGATACGATTGACTTGCTGGGCAGAGTGATTGCATCTTTAGTGGCAATCTGATGCCATGCCTGGCTGAGATCTACTGGCTTTTCGGGGGATGTCCAGACATATCTTATGGACATGCCCTTCGGTGGCACCTGCCTCTTCGGCTTTGAGACAGAATCTGCCTTGGAGCGCTTTAAGAGCAGCCAGGCCAGTGCTGGGTCGCTGAGTCTCTGCCATGGCCCCACGCCAACCCCATTCTGCTTTCTGCCCCTTCCGTGGCTACAGTAGGGGCATCGGAAGTAGTAGTATTCCCACCCAGCCACCAAAGCCCAGTCCTTTCTTGTCCACGGACACGCCCAAGGAGGATGGATGCCTCTGCCCTATTTTGGAGTATGCACCAGAAAAAGCATGATCAAAGGTAAGTTACTTCTTGTTCTTCACTATGGCTGTTAAGTCCAAATCTATAGCCCCGCTGCTAATTCAGCGGCAAAACATCTGTTTGCAGTCTTTTTTTTTTTAGCTGAGTTTTATATAGTGGGATCTTGACCTGAAGGTATCGGGTATGAGAGGGCTTTACACGAGCACCAGTTGCGTTACATGAGGACACATTCATTTTTGTTAGGCATGGGGAGATTAAGTGATTTGCCCAGAATTACAGGATGTTCAGTGTCATTGCCGAGTCTCGAACCCGGTTCCCCAGATTCGAGGTCGACCTGCCTAGCTGTTAGGTCAACTCCTCTCCCCAAGGAGTCTTATGAACTCACATCTTCCTTGAGCTCCAAAATAAACTGTAACACACTCACTTCTTGGCATGTTGAGTGCAGTCTTCAACATTCATAAAGAGGCTGGATCAGTTTGAGCTATTTTGGTGGAGCCTAACCGGGCTGCAAGATAGCTGCTCATTAGAGGGCTCTGCTGGCTGATTCATTATCCTTTACGAATCCTGCTGTTGGCGGCCTCATCCCTGAGCCTACTTGTTGCCATGGCCCCAGCTGGCTGAGTGGTGCTGTTGCCAGCGAAGTTTTGTCGCCCCAGCCTGTTGCTTTGCGCTGTGGCACAGGAGCCCAGGCCACGGCCTGCTGGTGCTGGAGCGCAGCCCTAACCGCGCAGACCCCCCTGCGGCCATGGTGGTCGACAGTGAATATCGGGTCCTACCTCTCTGCTATGGTGTGCTGTGGGGGTGTGCCACTTGTACCCCGCTGATCTACTGACCCCTGTGATCTGCGTGCCTGGGCGAGGTACGGCCTATGGGAATGTTTTAAAGTGGTGGCACAGGATAGATGTGCAGCCGGCCTGCTTGGCAGTATAGATGTTGGGACTCTGTGAGATGCACGGCATGATCTACCAAAGTAACAGCCATAGACACTGCTGCAGTGCTATGAAGACATGAACAGTTATACAGAACAGAACATCTCACATTCTGAAGTTTTTGGATGACCAATTAGTTGCAGAAGATCAATTTCTCATTCAGCAGGGAGGCCAGGTTAGAAATAACCCCATCATTGCTTTGGCTGACATATGACACTTGTCCTGGCTGGGATTGAAAGGCCTACGCATGAAACTCAGGAAGGATAGCACTCGATGAAGCCATATAGCAAGGAAGCATAAGTGGTGATGGTAGAACCTTATGCAAAGATCACTACCCGTTTTGAATCTTACCCATTTTTCAAGTCATATCCCAGGATGTTTACCAAATGCCTAGCGGTGGTAGAGGCTTTGTCTTTTCTGAAATCAGTGGCTGGTAGGTAAGGTCAATAATAAGTTATTAGCCCCGTCTCTGGTTTTTATGGATGCCACTTTATAGACTTATGAGACTTCCACGTAGACCACGCCCACTTTCGAGAATAGGGAGTATGGTTTCCCCACCCCATTCTCATGATTTTGGCTTTCAAATACAGGCTCTGGAGATTCTCGTGTATGGATATTGGGGCTTGCCCTCAGATGCTTTAGAGGTACTTGTGGCCAGCCAGGCTTAAACCAACTATTCCTTTTCTTTTTGAGTGAAAGTGGGATGAAGAAGATGCCTCCTGTGGTGATGAGACCGGCTTCATTATTATTTTGTCTAAGCTCCTAGATACCACTTTACACTATTTGATTTTTGTAGATTTATACTGTTTCTCGCTCTCTTTTTAAAAAAAAAATGTAAACATAGTTTTATTGATTTTTATAACAATACAATTCTCGTATTCCACAGTGTGTATCATATACAATATAAGGGAAATCTAATGACAAAAGCAAGAATTGTAAACAACATCCAACTGTCCCCACCATCCCACCCCGGACTGAGTATGGCATCATATACTTGCTAATTTGCCTTCAGTACCATGTAATATCTATCAGTTATTTACAATAGCAGGTGGACATTTCAAAACATAAGTATTACTCTGAATTTACAGCGTTCCATATCTCACCGCACATATTAGGAAGACCATGACTGCATCTCCCATCTATATGTTCCCCATCTATGTCTGCAAAACTATGTTCACAAATTCCTCCAGCATTGCATTCCATTCTAGCGAGATGGGTATCTTTCGCAACCCCCTTTGTACGAGGCATGTGGGCTGCTGAATTCATATCTGTGCATTTGTTGCACACCGGATGGACGTCGACGTGGGGATATTTCGCATTGCATACCGGACACCTCTTGAATGGGGTCCTCGATTCCATCGTTGATGTCGAATCGACGGTCGGGTAAGATGCGAAAGTTTGTTCTGGAAGTTAGTAAACTAACAAAGATACTATCGATACCGATCGAGAACAGTACCGACGCGAACTAAAGGCCTTTTGGCCTGAAAAAAGATTTTCCTAACTTGAGTCAAGATAGCACATCCGAACCCAATGGCGGAAAAAAACAATCTGAGGATGGAGAGGATGCCCATGCGCACTGTAGTCCAGGGGAGGAGTCACCTATCCCAGGATACTTCGAAGACTCTTCCAGGACAACAACGTGCAAACATCTGGACCCAACACTAGGCGGCGATCTATGCACAGATATGAATGTCAGCAGCCCTACATGCCAAGAACAGATGCATACTGGTAAGTAGCATATTCAATTCCTCTCGCTAAAGTTCCGCTCCCTCTGCCCTTCCCCATCTGACCACCTCGTTATACCAGTCTAAGGTAGAGGGCGATCTCGCTGCCCTCCATCTCATAGTAATATTCCTTATAGCCAGTATCAGTGCTAGATGTGCGAATCTGCTGACAGGGCTATTCCTTTTCCTTCCTGCCTTTCGGCCATAAACCCAATAAGCTATATTCCAGTGTCACAATATTCTGTATCGGGGCTACATCGTTCACTAGTTTGTGTACAACCAACCAGTAGTGAGTTAATCTTGGGCAGTCCCATATCATGTGTGTTAATCTTGCATTTGAGGAGTGACAGCGGGGGCAATTGTCTGGTACGTCCAGAAACATTAAGCTTAGTTTGCGTGGAGTCAAATATGCTCTATGGACTATCATGAGCTGGATGAACTTAAATTTGGGATTTTTGGAGATTTTTCGTGGGTACTCCCAACAGTGTCTCCCATTCCCTATCTGTGAGCACCCGGCCAAGATCCCTGTCCCATTTTTGTCGGGTTTCCTGAAGCGACACTAAGGTGTGCGCACGAATTCCCCGGTATAACCACCTTGTTAAATTACTTCCATTGCCCATTAAATTGCATGTGGGTTAAAGTGTGCGTCGTTGGCTCCTCCCTTACTGGGGCCCATGTCTTTTGTATATAGCGAGATATATGTGCGTGGAGCAAAAATAATCTACCTGGTGCCCCTGTCTCCCTCATAAATGCTTCATGATCCATTAAAATACCGTTAATAAAAAACGTACCTAATGTGGTCATTCCGGCCTTTTCCTATGTTGCGATATGCCTAACTGTCACCGTCCCCGATAGGAGAGGAAGTCCCAGTAGGGGTATGTTAGGAGCATAGGGCGCCACTGTCTTAGTGTACCGTGTTGCCTTTTTCCAATATAACAAGGCCACCCGTAGAAGTGGTGACACTATCATAGGAATTTTGCTGCCTGGAAACAACAGTGTGTGTAATTCCCCATTTTCCCATTCCCGGAGGGTCATAGCGATTTCCCCGAGATTGTGGCCCACTATCCAGTATGCCAACCATTGCAGCTGGCCCACATAACAGTATGCTCTCATATCCGGGGCTCCCATTCCCCCTTGTTTAGAGGTCATCTGTAGTTGAGGTAGACCTATACGTCTACGTCTCGGACCCCATATCATTTCAATGAGAGGAGTGTCGAGTACCTTAAACGTCTGGAGCGGGACTATAATAGGCAGGGTTACAAAGTAATATAACAGCCTTGGCAACATTACCGTTTTAGCAATGGCTACGGGTCCCGGCACCGATTTGGACAATTGTGTCCAAAACTGAACCTACTTTCTAAGCAATGTTATAGCTCTTGTCAAGTTGCCATCCAACATATCTTCTACGTCTCTATATATTTGGACGCCCAGATATTTGAACGTAACAGTCGCAGCCTGAAATGTCCTGTTACCGAACCGGATTGGTTCAGTCCTGGTCGTGTCATTAATAAAATATACATAGGATTTGTTTTCATTGATCGAGATCCCAGAGAGTTTCTGGTATGTAGCAAAGAGAGTCGGAGTTGGTTCATAGTCGTCATCCAGGTTATTAAAGTATAAAATGAGGTCGTCCGCATACGCTGATACCACATGTTTCACATCATTTATGCGTATTCCGTTAGGATTCGTCGGGGAGCGGAGCTTGAGAAGTAAGGGCTCCAGCCCAAGAATAAATAATAACGGCGAAATTGGACATCCTTGTCTGGTGCCCCAAGCTATCTGATATTGCTGGGAGATGTGAGTCCCCGTACGTGCCCGCACCGTCTGGTTCGTGTAGAGCAGTCGCACCCATTGTATGAATTCCATCGGAATTCCAAACTTGGATAACGTGGTCAACATGTATTTCCAGTTCAGTGAATCAAATGCTTGTCAGAGGTCCAGGGAGATGCAGCCTTGCGGCCCTGTATCTACGGGAGTATGAGACATTATCTGGTATAGTCTCTATAATATTGAGGCCCATACTTCTTCCCGGTACAAAACCACACTGATCTATGTGGATCAGTCTAGTAATGTATTGCAATAGTCTGTTTGCCAATAACTTGCTCAATATCTTGTAGTCGGTATTGAGAAGTGAAAGGGGTCTGTAACCTACCATATCTCTACTGTCCCTGCCCGACTTCGGGAGTGAGATCACTATGGCTTGTAGTGTGCTGAGCAGGAGGAAACCCCCATCAAATGCTGCTTGATATAGTTCCCGTAATCTGGGGACCAACAATCCAGACAGAGTATGTGGCATAGAATTCTATGGGCAATCCATCATTACCCGGCGATTTATTACGGGGTAGGTCTTTAGTCGCTGCTTTGATTTCCATTGCAGTCACAGGCCCCTGCAAAGCAGACGCTTGGTCTTTTGAGTATCTGGGGAAGCTGCTGCCCCTCAAAGAATGTTTCAATTTCTCCTTCCCCAGCCTCCTCCGGAGGCGCATACAGCTGTTCATAATAGCTATGAAAGGCAGCGTTTATTTCCATCTGTGTGCGCACTACATCACCGTCCAAGGTGGTTATTTCAAGAATGACAGACATCGGTGGCGCATCTTTAATGATCTTGGCAAGTAAAGGGCCCGCCCTATCTGCAGTCCGGTGCTGTTTCTGGGTGTATAGGCAATAATCCAGGATACGTAGCTCCTCTAGGAGTTCAGCGTATAGAATATTAATCTCTTGTAATTTACCCTTGCTTTCAGTATTTGTTACTGCTTCCTTTTCCAGTATACCCAGTTTGTCTTCCGCATCCTTAAGTCTACCGAGAAGTTCTTTGCGTGCTCCTACCTTGGTACTGATCGCCATCCCTCGTATCACTGTTTTGAATGCGTCCCATTTGATTTGTCGTGTACTGGCAGTATCAGCGTTTTCCGTGAAATAATTGGTTATGGCCGTGGAGAGTAGTGCTAAACACAGAGTCTTCTAATAATGTGGGGTGTAGTCTCCACGTTGGAATGGGTGTTGGGACCAACCCCCATGTTAGTATGACTTCTAGTGGATTGTGGTCTGAGTATGTTTTGCCCAGGTACGTAGTGTCTATAGCGTTTGCCATTAAGTATAATGAGCAGAATATTCTGTCTATTCTGATATGGAGTCCATGTGGTGCTGAGAAAAAGGAGTACTCTTTGTCTTTGGGATGCATCCTGTGCCATACATCTCCCACGTTCCAACCCTCAGCCCATGTCTGTAGTGCATCTACCGGTCTCCTACATCCTGTGTCCTGTAGGGGAGGGTGCGAACGGTCCAGATCGATGTCCATTACTGTGTTAAAATCTCCACCTATTACCCAAGGGTATCCCTCCCAACCAACCAGTACATTGCTAAGAAGCTCAAGATATTTATCCTGTTCTATATTTGGAGCATATTTACTGCCTACCACTAAGTGCTCCCCATCTAACAATCCGTGATTCAATACATATCTTCCATTTGTGTCAATCCGCTGTTCTAAAAGCGCAAAGGGAGTTACATTTCTAATCCAAATCGCCGCCCCACGGGCAAAGGCGGAGTAGGAAGTGTAATACAGTTGCCCCCTCCATTTTTTGGGGAGTTTAGAAGCCTCCATATGTACTAGATGTGTCTCTTGGAGTAGTACTATGTGTGCCTTCCTACGTTTTAATTGCGCTAAAGTTCTATGCCTCTTATGTATGGAGCCCAAACCTCATATATTCCAGGATAGGTATTTATATCTAGTGGGTTGCGTCATTGAGTTCGTTGCAAAACCATCTGCTAGGGGGATAACTCCCCAAGTACTGACTTCTGAATTTTGTACATACAGTTGAGTCCATAGTCCCCTTTCAACAACCCAATACGAGGTTCCCCCTTACAACTGGCGAGGACCAAACCATAAAAATAATGCAACAATAACTACATTTTTACTATAAACAAGTGCAGTCGTCGCCTGAGGGGGGGTGGCCAACGCCCTTCTCGTATCGTACTGCATACAAGTCGTAATGCACACTTCTCGTTGAACTCTCCCCGAGATCCCATCTTAGCTAATGTGTTACAAGCGCCCAGACCACCCAGTAAGAAACATTCCTAGGCATCTATTTTACAAACATATTTGGCACAGTGTATAGTGATTCATACTCATCTGACAATACAGCACCCAGAGTCTATCATTGTTCTGTAGTCAACCCAGGTAATCATTGGCAGTCTGCGGGGTGACCAAAGGAAACGGCGCCACTCTGCCCTCAGAGTCGGAATGTACATTAGCGTCCTCAGATGAGTCCACAGTTTCTGCCACTGACTGTGCGTCGTGTGCTGCTAGCGCCACCGACGTCAGTATGGCGTCTCTCTGACTGTTCGAAATCTGCTCCTGTGATGGGTTTCGTCCACTTTCCGGTTCCTGATTGAGTCTTCCTGCCCGGTCTGTCGTGTCGCACCCGCTGAGTCCCTGGTTGTTGGCTTCTGGGTTGAGAAGAGCGTTGTGATGATAGTGGGGACTAAGTAATTTCAATCCAGTCCGCCGCTTCTTCTGAACTGTCAAAGAACACAGCCTTTTGACCATACAAGACTTTCAGACGAGCAGGGAATAACAGCACATATTTCAAATTGTGGATCTGTAGTTTCCTTTTAACGTCTTGGAACGTTGCTCTCGCCCTCTGTATTGCCAGGGTAAAGTCCGGGTAGAGAGAGATTGTTTTGTTTTCGAACGTTATGGAAGCGTTCTCCCTGGCAGCTCGCAGGATCGTATCGCGGTCTTTGTAATTTAGGATTATCGCTATGAGTGGCCTGGGCGGTGCCCCAGGTTGTGGAGGTCGGGCTTGGACTCTATGTGCACGTTCCACGCTGTAATGCTCTGTGAGGCCCCCTGTAGCTACCTTGTCCCTCAGCCAGTGCTCCACAAATTGTGTGGGATTAGATCCTTTGCTCCGTTCCGGTATGCCTAAGATGCGGACATTGTTGCGTCGAGATCTGCCCTCCGCATCATGCACTCTATGCTGTAGCCCCTTCAATTGACGCTGTAGTTGTTCCAACTGAGAGGTGTGCATCGTCTGTTGGGGTAATAGATCATCCAGTGCCAATCTATTAGATTTGACCTTATCCACTAGTTTCGTGTGATCCGCTTTCTGCAAGGTAACACTAGTGGTCAGTGTTCCAATTTGGGTTTCAATAGCTGTCCGGGAGTCTCTTATTTCTTTGAGGATCAGATCTAATTTGTCTGTTTTAGGAGTGGGCTCCTTAGGCGGCACCACGTCAGTGTCCGGTCTATTCATCTGATTGTCTTGGTTCATGTCCCGTGCATCTTCTATAGGGGAGGGGGGGGCGGTTCCGGCTGCTTGGTCTTGGGACGTCCCATATCGTCGAGGAACCGAGGCAATCAGTGCCTCCTTACGTGAATCACAGCAGCCCCTCCTAGAAATTATGGGGTAGGACACTAGCACTTCCGAGACGACCCCCTGCGTGAGCCTGACCCTCTAGTGTCGAATCTATTGTGCTAGTTCTTCCCCGCTTTGGTCCGGTTGCAGCCGTTGAGTCACCCCAGCCTCAGGGGTAGGTAGAGGCCATAGCACAGCCCTCTTGGCCCGTCTCTGATTCCGCAGCAGCACCACTGCGCCTTCTGGCATGCGGGGGGACACAGAACACAGCGGCGCCAAGTAATCTCTCCAGGAAAGCTCAGGAGCCTCTGCTGCCAGCAGTGGTAGTAGCTATTTGGGGTGTCGCTCTCAAGGAGTTAATACAGTCCAGATCAGCTCAACTAGTTATGGCTCACCATTGCGTGTCCCCACAAACAGGTACTTTCTCTGAGGCTCCTCACTCCAGGGTGTCTCTCCCTCTGCTTTCGTGGACCCTGTGCTCCTCTACAGCGTCAATTAGCTGAGCCCCACATACCAACAGTCAGTGCTTTGCTCTCCTCCTCTCGTCGCCGTGGTCGGCGTTCCGAGGAGACTCGTAGAGTCGGGTGCGACACAGCAAACAAGCCACTCGCAATTTCCGCCTTCTCGTCTGCCATAAATATCAGGCCGTATAGGATCCCTCATCAACCCTAGCAAGCGTGCAGTTAGTCATGAAATGAGGGATCCCCAGAGCTCCGATTCACTTCCTCTATCAGCCGTCCCATACTCAGGCCTTCGCAAGCGCTCCGCTCGCCATCTTGGATCTACAAGCCAGCCGCGCTTCTTCGGGTGGAATTACTCCGCCGATTCGTTTGTCCCGTTCAGTTATTGACCACCACAGGGGGGGCAGCTATATTTTCTCCTCACCTCTGGGCTCCCTGTCACAGCGTCGGGTGTCCGCCGCACCACGTCCGCCTCAGTGCCCTCGGATCACATCGGCAGCTCTCCAATCACAGCGGTCTGCACCATCCAGTCAAACTCCATGAGGATCAGCACCGGGCGGCTCGTTCCCAGGGTCCCTGGGCTCCACAGGCACTCCAAAGTTCGGTGCGCCTTCGTTGGTGCACGGGTAGTCTACGGCTGCCAGAATAATTGCCACAGTATCGGGACTTGGGCTGGAGCTCTTCTACCACACGTCCGCCATGCTTGGCGTTTGGCCACCATACTGTTTCTCTTTTAAAGGTAGTATGTTTGATTACAATGCCACAGGGCTAATGATTTACGGCCTTCTCAACTGACTAGCCCTTCCTTGCTTTTCATTTAGAAAGATATATCCCTTCGAAAAAAACCTAGTCTGCAGTCCCAAGGTTTTTTTTTCCCACAAAAAAACCTTTATTGAAAGCGAGAGTCGTTGACCACAGCATTATGCCTATATCCCTGGACGGGCCGGCATCGCAAAGTAGTGTTCTGCATAGCAATATAGGCTGAGGTAAAGGTACACAGCAAGCCGCCTACAATCGCAACGGGCCGGCCGTGTCAAGTGGGACAAGTTTGGCAAGTATCATTAAACGGTCCTAAGCATTTCGATCAAAAAACATGAGAAAACAACATTACCACTTAAGCATAGTTAACAGTAGAATTTGCCCATTTATAATGACATAAGCTAACTGCTGAGCTCACAAGTGACTATACCATATACTCTGTCGCCTCTTTGGGAGTTGTACCTTGGCATAAGTGAAATCCCATATGCATCAGTGCACATCTGTCGTGTACCCCATCGCTGCTAGTGCGAGGCTCAGCGGCTGTGTCTATATCGGTTGTTTGCTCCAGAAGATAGGTTTGAAGGGGAGCCCATATATCGTGTGGACGGTAGGAAGGCGGTAAGAGCTCGTCATAAATGTGCAGTTGATCTTGACAATAGATAAGATCCTGCAGCCAATCATTGAATTTGGGAGCTCTACCTCTTCCCCACCTGCAGGCGATTTGTCTTTTGGCGAGGAGGAGCACTAGAGAAACCTAATTCCGCACCTTGGCGACCAGCGTTTCGGTGTATCCTAGAAGCGCAGTTAGGGGGTTGTCGGGGACATGTAGCCTGGTCATTCGGTCAAGCGCCGTCCACACCTCCGTCCATTAGCTTCGTATGGGTGGGCAGTCCCAAGCTATGTGTCTGAAGTCTGCTTCTACACTACCGCAGCGGTCACAGCGGTCGTTGTCGCGAAGGTGAAGGCGTTGCAAATGCCCAGGTGTGTAATAAAGGCGGTGAATATATTTGTTGTTAATGATGCGCAGTCTACCGCTGGCGGAGATGTTTCCAGTTTGGCAACAGCAAAATGACCATTGTTCATCAGTAAGGGGGGAGCCCAGTTCCTCCTCCCTCCGACCCTTGGCTGAGGGAGGGTCATATGTGCGTTCCCTTTGGGTGGTGCAGTATAGCAGTGATAACACGTGTGTCGGGGTAGTTTGCTGCAGAAGGGTATGTAGGGGGGCATGATGGGGGGCTCCTGCAGAAAGCACGGGGTGAGGGTCCACACATCCTGTCGCAGCCTGATCTAGAAAAACCGTTCCAGAGGGGTAGGGAGTGAAGTGCCTAAGAATTCCTCACTGGTGCAAAATGTGCCCTTGACATAGAGTTTTCCCCATTTCTGGATGGAGAGGTTTTGAAGGAGTTGACAGCAGCCTTCTTCCTGCGTGACCGGGAGGTCAAGCCTTCCGTAAAGGGGCAATAGGGGAGAGTATAGGATGGTGCTGTGTAGTTGGCTAGCTAGATCGCGGCAGGCACTGGTGGTGCATTGTACAGTGGTGGAGGCTAAGCGCCTCGGAACGGCAGGGGTATTTAAGTATGCAGGGCACGGGGTTGGGGCCATATACCCATCTATTATCGCCAGGTGGGTCATGTAAGGGAGAGGATTTATCCAATATGCCGCAAAGTGAGCCTGAGTGCAGCTGAAGTATAACTCCAGGTCTGGTACTTCAAATCCTCCGGCACTGAAGGGTCGAGTGAGTGTTCCAGCGCAGCCTGGCTTGTTTCCCACCCCATATAAGACGAATGAGTTGAGTTTTAAGGGCTTTAAAAAAATGTCGGCTGGGGGCATAGGGAATATTAATGAAGAGGTAGAGCAGTTTGGGGTGGACCACCATTTTTTGCCTTCCCAAGGTTTATTTTGGAGTAAGTAATCCCTCAAAAAATGGCTATGCATTCCAAATCTCCAAACTCCTGGCAGGCGCACACTAACTGTAGTGTAGGCTTATGACTCAGACTCTCAGACCTACCCTGCACCTCTCCCCCACTCAGTTTATTACTCTCTGCTTCCTTCTCTCGCACTATTTTTAATTACGAGTTAGAATTACTTATATTCTCCTTTGGTAACACTGGAAATGTTGCCAGAAAGCAGTAGATAGAGATTTTTTCAGTGCTGCCACTTAGGCCCGGTATACGAGCAATGCTGAACAGCGTGTGGTATTTACTGCATCTCTTAAAAACTGTCACCCTATTCTGTGGTACTTGCTAGGTGTGGTAAATAACTCTTATTTGGATTTAGGTATGTCAGAATAAGTCATAATAATGATATTAATATTTATTGCACTGATTTCTGTATGTTTTGCCTCCTTACTGTCTGGGGAAAATTGCAGAGATATGCTTAATCGGCACATGAGGTAAATAGCCATACTTAGGGTATGTCCCTCATGTAGTACATACCGCACAAATTGGAATTCAGATTCCTTCGCCAACTATGAGGAAGCATTTTGCAGAACAGTGGTGAATTGTTAATGTCTGTCCTTCAGTCTCAGAATTTGGACTTAGGTGTTCAGATGGATGGGGCCCTCGGTGTCTTTTTCCACCTCCTCCCACCAGGTTAATATGTTTACGACATTGTAAGGTTAAGTGGCTGGTGTTTAGTTCATAAGCAGCTGCCTGCCGTATTTGAATGCAACTTGGAATAAAAGCTCATTTTTGCTTGTCAGAATACTGTTTTAGTTGTTAATAACTGCACAGAACCATGCAGGTGTAAAGCAAATAGTGTCACTAAAAACGAATGACAACTTTTTGTTAGATCTAGTTTTCCTTGCTAGTCCATATCCTTGTCACCGTCTGATGTTTCATCGTAACTTTGACGTATGTGTCGGTCTTTTTTTTGCAATGTGGAAGATTGCATTTGTCTGTAATGTAGTTGTTACTTGCAGTCATAATAAATAGAGAAAACAGTATGAAAACGAGATGTGTACCTGATTTTTTTTCTTTTATTTCTTACTTAGTGTATGGAAAACCTGTCTTGCAGTCTGGTTCAGCCACCTCATCACCCCTACCTTTCCTTCATGGATCTTTGCCGTTACATACGCCGCATCTTCAGAGCGAGAGCTCTGAAAAAGATCCAGAGCCAGATTCCGTTCCACCATCTGGTGAAAACAGCAATGTTGAGAACATTCCTCGTCCCCTTAGCCCTACAAAACTTACCCCCATTGTTCATTCACCCATGCGGTATCAAAGTGATGCCGATCTTGAAGCCCTGCGGAGAAGGCTGGCTAACGCTCCAAGACCTTTGAAAAAGCGCAGTTCTATCACAGAACCAGAAGGCCCCAGTGGCCCCAACATACAGAAATTATTATATCAGCGCTTTAATACTCTTGCAGGAGGTATTGAGACGCCTCCTTACTGTCAGGCAAGTAACCCTGAGGACTTTATGGGGATCCTGGCAGATGTTGATAATGGAAATACAAACACAAATGGCAATCTCGAAGAGGCAGTTTCTGTGCAACCTCCTGTACCTGTTCTTCTTCCGGAACCCGAGCCTCCATCAGATGCTAATGATAATCAGTTCCATCCCTTTAAAACTGAGGAACTGGCTAGTACCGAAACCATCAACAAGGACTCTGAAATAAATGAAGACAGCAACAATAACCCTCCTGCTACACAGCCCGTTGATCAGTTACCTAGCCCTATTGCAGAGGTCGTCACTCCAGTTGAAGATGAAGTTCCACCTCCACCTGCTATCCCTCTGCCAGCCCCAACAGTAAGTGTCTACCATTAGTTAGGAGCTAGTAGCTTGCATGGAGGAATAGTGAGTGAGTGCTTCAAAACCATTTTGTTTCGTTTTACAGTTGTATGTGGGAATTGATGTTTCTCTGCCATTCCCTATGTGCAAAATTAGATTTGTAAAACATTTTTGCAGCCCACAACGATCTGCATTAAAGAGAATTTGGTGTTCCTGGATTAATGCTACCCAAGATTGCTGTTTCACTTGTTAAAATGTTCAGACCGGTAGCACAACACGCATTTTAGCTTTTGTGAAACATGATAGTCTGTAGCATAATCTGCATTAAAGTGCATTTTCACTGCTACACAACGTTATTGCCATAGAGCTACCTTTACCTCACAAAAATACTGCACACTGTGACTCTGTGTTGAACCAGAAAGGCACTTTCTGCTGGAAAATCTGAAGCCCACTCATTGACAAGGCCAGCTATCCCCTCATGTCATTGCATACATATTTTTTCTTCAGCCTTTTGTGTGTCTAAGTGTGACAAGTTAGGGACAGGGCTTGCATTAACTTTAAAAGCATATGCTTTGAATCTGTATTTACATGATTGTTCAGCTAAGAAGCTTCATGCGGGACTCCTAGTGACAAGTGTTACAATTACTTACAGGGAATAGTGTTTCCTCATCTGATAATATGAAAGGGTTGCAAAATGGAAATAACTAACAAAACCTTCTCTTGTCAGTGTACTATTGGTCAGCTATTTCTTTGTTTTGTCATTGGTAATTTTTCTTTGGGGTGTGAAGTATTCTTCTAGGGTCATTTATTAGATTTTAACATTACTTCTTGTAAATTTTCTTTTATTAATTTATTTTGTGCAGTGCATATTGAGCCATTTCCAGCAATGTTTGTAGCAAATACTATACACTGTTGTACTGGAGTGGGTGGGGGAGTTAATAATATTACATTTTTCAACAAGAGCGGTAGCTAAATAATGTTATAAAATAAAACTAGTCTACCTGATGCTGTTCTAGTGCTCCTTTACTATCTTTTTGTGCAGCCAAATAGAACCTCAAAATAGTTTATATTTCAAACACTGGTTCTGTTTATTCACTCTAAAGGTTTCTGAAAGAAGATGGGCGTACCACTGAAAGCACTAAAGTACATTTGCTTAGCCATAGAGGAGACGTTTTTGGGTCAGTGGATTGGAAATTAGATCACGGGTAGGCTGCCATTTCCCTCTCTTGGAAATTAGTAGAGACTTGGATTTGGTTAAAGTGCCAATATGCCAAGTCTTGTGCCACGGGCTTCTGAGGTTGGAATGATTAGTTTGTTACGAAGTAGCCTGGTTTCATTAGGTGTGCACCTTTTTTTTTCTAAATCTGTTTTTAACAAATATAAAATGACGCATTTTGTTTTATACTTTTATGGGAGAGCCAGTTTAGGAATCCCAATACATGCACAAAAGTGTGAGAATGTTCTCCGACCAGTGATCTAGTGCGAATTATGCATACACTGTAGAGTTTCCACACATAGTGCATAGAAAGATTCAGAACCCTTACAGCACCTTAAAAATGCATTGCAAATTGCATTTGAGGGTTTTTGTGCTTAAACGGATTTATAAAATAAATGTTATGACAAAGTAGGCTAGACCGTAGAATGATATTTAAGCTGAAGTCTTGTGACGATTTGACCAATAAGAGTTTTTGCCACACACCATTTCGGATGCTGTATATGTATCATTACCTGTGTAGCATTTACGAACTGGGCAGCAACAAAGTTCTTTATATTGAACAAGATTAAAAAATAGTTGATGATGGGTAGGTGTTAAGGTGGATCTCTTCTGGGTGGCACTCAGGGTGGCAGTGGGAGCTAAAAGATCCCTTACTAATGACAGAGGAGGTGCAACTTGAAGAGTTGACACTTCATTATTTCTGGAAAAGTTGGAGAAATTGAGAAAGTTTGAGATTTGGGGATTTGTTATTTAAGATCCAGACCGCATGGTTTGGAGAAGATATACAGTTGGGTGCTTCCATTTATTTTTTATTTCTTTATATTGGATTTGGTACATTGCTGGCTCCAGGGTGTTTTCAGTTTTTTTGCTCAGAAGAGCCATGTTTGTTTATGATTTAGCTGGTCTTGAACATTAGATTGGCTTAGAGTCCTAGGCAGTGTAGATGTTTTAGAATTGAGCTCTATGATTTAATTTCTTATTGATACAAAGTACCAAGTAGTGTGTGGAGGTAATTCTTTGGTGGAGTCAAGAAGGCTGCTAAATATGCAATGTTTGCCTTCCAAGTGAGGATGGGGGCTTGAACTATGGTTCTGAAGTTTTCTTTGATAGGTATTACTTGACAGTTCGTGGTAGTGAGAGTTGGCACCAGCCAGTCTGTTTTTGTCAGTGTGGTGGATTTTGAAGAAGAGTTTGGAATCATGGGTGAAGCTGAGTGAGTTTTTGTTTGTTGCAAGTTGTGGAGTAAATCATTATAGTTAAAAATTTAAGAGCGTTTTGCAGTTTTTAGCTTGTTTGATACCATTGAATTTGAGGGTAAGTTGCACATTGTTTGGTTCAACATGAGACAGGTGATCAACATTCAGTTTTGGATGAATTTAAAGCAGTTATTGAAGCAGTAAATGCCCTCCTTAGTACAAACTTTAAGGTTCTATTGGGTGTCATCATCATGACATAGTGGTGAATGAAAAATTTCCTAGCTAACATAAAGGAAAGTTTAAATTCTATTAAGGGCATGGAGGCGAGGATTAGGCTTTACTTTCTTCACTTTATTACAAATAATCAAGCTTCAGCAGCCATTTTACAAGGCCAAACATTAATAAAAATCTACATTTCTCATGAAACATAGGGAAGAAAATGCACGATCAAGTCCATCCAATCAGGATCCAGCCCTCCGTATAATGACCCTTGCAGCCTCTCTAGCCTCCTCTTTCTTCCTGCGACGGCTGCGATTCTCCAAATTGGTTACTCCTGTTTTTTGGACTCTGCCCCTGGAGACAGAAAATTAGCACATTATTGCAACCGAACCGGCCAAATGTATCACAGAATACAATACATGTCGACATTAACGTCCGAAGGCAGCATAAAAACACAACCTCATAGAACAATAGTTAATATAACACAACTGATCTGAGTGTTCATAACTGATGACAAATAACCTCCCCAAACTCACACATCTTCTGCAATGGGAGGGGATTTTTTTTGGGAGAAACATTTAATAGGGTGGGCTAATCCTCGCCTCCGTGTCCTAAATAAAATTGAAACTTTTCTTTACATTAGCTAGGAACTTTTCCATTCTATGGTAGGACACTGAGGCGAGGATTAGGCTAGTTCAAAGCTTATCCACCATCACGCTTGCCATGTAGGCCGCCACCTTGGGTGCAGGACACCAGTCCACGGATCTCCTATGCAAAAGATCATCCGGGTCCAGCAGATCCCCTTGCGCCGTGAGACCAGAGGCTGTGGGAGGGTCCAACCCTCCGAGGTGGGCAGTCACCGGGCGCCACAGTCAAGGACCATCACTATCCCCATCTGAAGTGTTGGGGGAGTCACCCCCCTCCCCCTGGTCCAACTGTGGTGGAGACAGTGGAGCCGACCCCAAAGGGCCCGGAGTCTGGGGGTCCAGGATGGGTTGGACATCCAAAAAACATTCTTGAGGTGTGCAAAGGCGACGAGATCGACCCCAGGGTCGTCCGCGCGCTTGTCCTTGCTCTGCGGTGTGGTAGCCTGCAGAGCTAATACCTGCCCTGGGGGTAGTGGGGTCGGGGGCCCAATAACATCGTCCCTCAGTTTGAGGGTTTGCTGGTTGCTGTGCTGGAGTGCCGCCTATCTCTTCTCCAGGGGGGCTACCACCTGCGACACAGCCCTCAGGATGGAGGCGTCCATTACCTCACAGAACTGGTCGTCAATGGGGAGGTAAGTAACCTCTTCCTCCTCCAAGTAATCCACAGACTCATCGTAGTCCATGGAGTCCATTGCCACCTGGGAACACAATGCCCACGTTAAAAAAGATGGATTTTACAGGTAAGTAGCAGATTTAAACTATATTGATAGTGGGACTGCCCCCTTGGTATTCAAGGGGTTAATGGGCGCCTGGGGTGTCCCAGAAGTCAAACAGGTCTTACCCCGTAGTGTGTTGTCCCTCAGGTGCCGGCTCGCAATCAGGACAAAAACTCTCTTTAAATAACCTACGCGAGCGGTGCCCTGCTAATTACAGCATCCGACTTGCAAATCACTCCAAAAATAGACCGCTTGCTATGCGGTAACTAATTGGGCTCCCCCGTGACAATTGCTGCAGTCGGAGCACTCCACACTATCAAACAGAGAAACTGGCATGCCTGACGTGTTCCGGCTGCCGGAGGGTTGAGGCGTGCACTGTGCGCGTCCTGAGAGCCGTGGGCCCTCTACCGTTCGGAAGACCGCACCGCGCCGCTAGCCACAAGATAAAGAGCTGCATAGGAGCTCCTGTGGCTCAGAGAAACACCAGACTAATAATTAAGAAAAACGGCGACCGCATAGGAGCGCTAAACTCCCGCGGCACCTAGCACCATAACAATAATCACCATAACAGAAAACGAGAAACCATCACTTATCTGAAGTGCTGCTGGAGCAGCGAAGAAAGAGGAGGCTAGAGAGGCTTCAAGGGTCATTATACGATGGGCTGGATCCTGATTGGGTGGACTTGATTGTGTATTTTCTTCCCTATGTTTCATGGGAAATGTAGGTTTTTATTCATGTTTGGCCTTATGAAATGGCTGCTGGAGCTTGATTATTTGTAATAAAGCAAAGGAAGTAAAGCCTAATCCTCGCCTCCGTGTCCTGCCATAGAATCCTGTTTCCATAGTTGGCAGAACAGCTCCAAGGAATTGAAGTCATAAGAGAAAGAATGGATGCTTGTAGAACTTCACAATAAAAACTGGTGATTTCCATTTATGAGTTTGGATTGTTTGGAAATGTTGAGAATCAGTAAAGTATGTTGTCTGTGTAATCCCCTAACATCCTGGAGGATGACGTGCAACAAGTAATGAGGGCCACCATTTTCTGAGGTAATGCCTATTATTATACAACTTCAACAGTAGGCATCTTGGTTCTGCAGCCTCATTGAAGTCATGCAAACCGTTGTTGCTGCCAATCTACTCTTGTATTTGGATGAGCACTGCTTTTCTTTTTTACAAGCTCCTTGATAAAGGGTAGGTTGGAGGCTGGTAGTTTATTAGGCTGTCAGAGTCTGAGTTTGTTTTTAGTGCTGCTGGAGAATTTGTCCTTATTTGAGTGTCTTGAAAGTTGACTTGTGTGAGGAAAGTATTTTCCATAAATATTTTTCATGATGGTCAGGTGGAGTATGTCCTCCTCCTGGGTGAATGCATAGAGAGCTCTGAGGGTGGCCTCCAGGTCTACAGTTGAGTGCCTTGAAGGTGGACCACATGGGTATGGTACATGGTGGGATTTGTGACAGATGGTAATTTGTTTGGTGCCTTTTATAGGTTGCCTTTACACAAATAATAAGTTAATGGTGTTGCATTTGTCAGTTCAGCTGGCTTTTAGCTATGTCTGGCAAGGGTGTAATACAGTGTGGACTGGAGCTGAAGAGGATTACAGATTTTTGGAAGTGAAGATTTGTAGTAGAGGGCTTCAGTGATGAGCTTACTGCGTCTGTAACACATTTTACGACTCTGCCAGGTAATTTGTGGTGTGTTCTTTGCTGCTGATGGACATTTTGTGGACAGTGATTTGTTAATGTACCGGGAATAGAAGGGTTTCAGTTTTGCGGATAGTCCTTTTATTGGGGCATGAGTGAGTTGCCATTGGCTCGTGGTTGCATGGTGATTGATAGAATGAGTAAGTCTTGCTCAAATGTGTCAGCGGGAAAATGTTCTAAGATGAATTTTTAGTGTTTCACAGATTTTGACTGGCTGTGATGGGTAGTCAAGGACTGGATGCCAGAGAGGATCTTGCCAGTTATATGTTGATAGTGGTTGATACCCCCACATATGTTATGAAGATAATTATGTTGAGAGCATTGCAGAAATGTGTATTTGTCTATTAATTCACTGCACTGTGAGTGTGTTCTGAAGTGTAAAGCCACACTTTAGGGGAGGCTTCCTTACCCTTCTAGCCCTAAGAGAATTCAGGATAATGTAGTCCACCTTGGCCTACAGTTTTATTTTGTCTAAGAGGTTGATGTACTTTAGGTAGATATTGTTAATTGGTTTGTTTGTG
Organism: Triturus cristatus; assembly: GCF_964204655.1. Classification (NCBI taxonomy): domain Eukaryota; kingdom Metazoa; phylum Chordata; class Amphibia; order Caudata; family Salamandridae; genus Triturus; species Triturus cristatus. The sequence goes on from NC_140592.1 coordinate 841,802,657, forward strand.
GTGGGGTTAGTGATCCTCTAGACAAAGATGGTAATATTTCTTGGTGGGATCTAGATTAGGTTGAATATGTTTGTTTGGAAGGGGGAGGTTGTTGAGTAGCTTGTGAAGAGTCTGATGGAAGTTAAGTTTCCGAGTTCTTGGTGAGAGTAGGACCATGATGATTGACGCGCATTCTTCATCCAGGTTAGTGTTTGCAGTGGATGTGCTCAGTAATGTCCAGGATTTGCATGAATGTAAGGGTGAAACATGTTTCAATGATGATCAGTGCATGTAAAGTGTGGTGGTGGTGTCTCTTCAGATAGCAGTGTGACAAACTATGGAGTGAAGGTTGATGAGTGTGAGGTGTTTTTTAGCACTGGTATGTTCAGATAATAGATGTGAAGGAGGCTGGTGAAGGTAGGATTTAGTACTATGGTATATTTGAGAGTTAGTCGCAAAATAGTAAAGGTCTGCTGGGTATCAGTTACTTGATGATTAATTAGCTGTTATGCAAGAGGCTTAAGCTTACCCTCTGCCTTTTATTTCCCCCAACAGCATCAAACAGATTCACCCTTATTTGTTCATCCGGTCTTTTATTTCACGAGTGAGGATTCCTGTGGCGACTGGAAGAAGGGGCATAGACAGCATTTTCAACGAGGCCTTGTTAGATTGGACTGTGGTGGTAGATGGGAAGGTATATGACTGACCACAGCTTGCTTCATCTGGTGGGCAGGCTCTTCTAGAACTCAACATTTCCTTATTGGTAGAAAAGAGAAGCTCAGAATTTAGGTGGAGCTTCCAGGAGCTGAAGAAATTGTATGAACTTAGCTGCAGCTGGCTTCACGGTGGTAGGAGGTAGGACAGTGTGTTTTTTTAGTGAATTTAACCTTCTACTTTGAAGATGTCATGGGATGAAGAAAAGCTAGATGATGCCTTTAGAGAGCGGCAAATAATGCTGCGTCACAAATATGCACATACAGCTTGTTTACCTTGTGAAGTGTACCTTATGAGGAAAATTATTACTAAAAAGAGAATTCTGTCTTCCCCATTGTTTAAATGTGCCCATATACAAGGCCCCATAATGAAATCAGCAAATCTTATTTAACAAGATTAGTTTGAAACTCAAGTGGTGTATGAGTTTAGTTGTTTGCGTGCATCTTGATCATTGTGTCACTGTATGTGTATTTGTATTTTTAACATAGCCTAAACGCACCAATCTGAAGAAACCGAACTCTGAACGCACTGGCCATGGGCTCAGGGTGAAGTTTAACCCTCTGGCCCTCCTCCTCGATGCTTCCTTGGAAGGTGAATTTGACTTGGTACAAAGAATCATCTATGAGGTAAATAAGGCAATGTAGCCTTAATATGGTATTGCAGTTTTGGCATGGATAGAACTGCTTGCTGTAACTCTGAATGTATTCTCATTAGGTGGATGATCCAAGCAAACCCAACGATGAAGGTATCACTCCACTCCATAATGCAGTGTGTGCTGGCCATCACCATATTGTCAAATTCTTGTTAGATTTTGGAGTCAATGTGAATGCTGCTGACAGTGATGGATGGTAAGTGTGTTTGCTTTTCGTGTTTTAATCTACTTGAAAGCTTGTGCTTAGTAGAGCACTTAAGGCTATTGGATTCTTTTCCAGGCATGCATGGGAAACATTTAAAAAAAAAACAAGAACTTAATATGGTTTTGCTGCTGGGCAGTACTTTAAATTGTACTCTCTGCTTGGTAAATATCAGAACCATTGTTCAAAAACAAAAAAAGCAAAAATCTTATCATTGTTTCTTCAATTCCAAGATTTTCCATATCGTTCAGCAATTGTGGGTATACCTAGAATATAATCACATATTTCCCTTCCAGGTATTGGCTTGTGCCACATAAAATCAGGAAACAGAAACTACATTAGGTTTGGCTTTGTGTCGTGATAAAGGGCCTGATTTAGATCTTGGTGGACGGGTTACTCCGTCACAACAGTGACGGATATCCCATTCTCCAAAATATAAATCCCATTATATCGAATAGGATTTATATTTCACCGTACAGGATATCCGTCAGTGTCGTAACGGAGTAACCCGTCGGCCAAGATCTGAATCAGGCCCAAAGTCTTGTGCATTGAGTTTGAGAATGCATATAAGCAGCTGCTGCAGGAATAGGTAAAACTATGCAGTGCTGCTTTTTCCAATGGAAGTGTTCAGTGCACGCACAGTCCTTTATTTGAGCTTCTGTTTATCCAGAAGACTTAATATTTATCCATGAGGTGTTTGCTGAGATCCAGCCATGACACATCTTTACATAGGGCAGACGTACATTAAAGTGTTCACATGTTCCTTTTAAAACATAAGGCAACCATTTTCCTATTTTTGGTGTAGATTGTTTTAAACCTGTTGCATGTTGTCATATAGCCACTACAAATATAGTAGTTATTGACTTTCAATCTCTGTGTCTTCTTTTTGGATGCTGACTTTACAGTAGGAAGTGGCCTCCATCTGCCAATGGAGTTGAATTTTTAAAAATGGGAGGTCCATTCATTTGAAAGTTTTTCAATCCCAGTGAGAAATGGGGCCTCTGAATGGGGCTGTTAGGCTACACCAGTGCCATTTATATGTGAGTTATCCTTGGCTTGTGATTCACTCTGTCTAATCCCTAGTGACATTTAAAAGGAATATCTGGTACTTAAGTAATCTCATTTCCTGACAAGTTGCTGCAGCTGAAAGACTTACAGGATTTGAGTGATGGGTTTTTTGGGGAAGTTGTAGTCTCCGGTATGAGAACATGAGTGGTTTTAAAACGTGACAGATTGAAAGTATTATGGCCTGACATCCTGCATAGCAATTGAAGCTTCTCATACTTTTCACCAGTATACATCATATATCCTCATGAAGGTGACAGGAGTTCAGTCTGTGCCCATTCGATGGGTGTTCAGGGTGTTCTGTTACAGCTAATAAGTACTGCTGTTATGCCATTAATAGTGCATCAGCTCTCCTGAAAAGTCCTATAACTATAGCATTAAAGGTATAGGAGGCCACTTGGAAGTGTTGCTCTCTTCTCACTGCTTTCCAATGTACATTATACCTATTTAGGAGGATTGAAGGAAACTCGCAACCTATGGCCAATTCATCACACCCCTGATTCTGAGACTGCAAACAAAGAGTGGTACTCTCTTCAAACAGTCATACAAAACAATACTCTCACTCAACATCTCTTCATTCTTGGAACAATACTGTTTAACTATAAACCATCAGTCCAATTTTTCTTATGAGTATCTGTGCTTAGAAGGTGCACACATTTTTATGATTCTGTCCTGAATTAAGTACAATTGCAAAATAGCTTTTGATTTATTGCAATGTAAGTGCACACATATGCACTGTAACTTCTAATGTCCTTGGCATGTGCATGTTCTGCAGAGGATTTGATCCCTTTCTTATATGAATGTTATGTTATACATATTTTATGTAGCTCATGTTCTTTGTTATGGTTCTGTTATTAGAATCCCAGAAAGTTCGCTTTTTTCTTATACATTCTCTTGTGTGAAATTTATTATATTTCCTGTTTACCCATTACAGAATAAATGTATAATTTTCTGACAGGTGGATGTTGGATGCTATGTCTCTTCTTTGCTGTTTTATCTAGGTCAATGGAGACTCAAGTTGAGCATGTTTTCTAAGGAGAAATGTTTTTTTCTGATCGTTAATTCGAACTCCAAATATCTGATATAGACTTACAGCTGCAGATTCCTTACCGTAGAGTATTCTCCAGGCATCAGACTGGATCTGTACATTTTCCTGCAGTAACTCTTTGCGCCGGTAGGTGTCACAGATTGGTTCAGCGCCATCCAGGCCTAATGTAACTTGCGCAGTGCCTATATAGGTGCCACCCCAGCACAATATTCGTTCTTTTCTCTTCGTGCCATCACATCAGCTCAGATCCGGAGAGAGCTACCTCAGTCGACTTGTCAACTATATTTTGGACTATCTTTTAATAGTGTCTTTAGCTTTAGGGGTCATGTTTTGGGGATTTTCAAAAAAGCCACCTAAGTCAATCCCATGGAACCTGCTTTTCAAATAATGGAACCAGGGGATCTTATTGACACTGGAGACGGCAAGACAGTCCCTAATGATATCTCTTGAAAAAGATGATTCTTCAGTTAGCCAAATCTTAGCCCATAAATACAGAGGGACAAGGCCAATGCGATCCTCAATAGACCCCAGACCCAATTCAGCCGGGCAGAATGTTGTAGAGGCACTTTTAGGTACCATCAGTAGTCTTCTACTGAAGTTGTTCTCTACAACTTGAAGCTTATTACTCCTACTATACCCCCATACCCCACCCCATAAGTGGCGATATAAAGTTAATCATTCTTTAACTGGTTTCTGCCCCAATTTAGCTGCGAAACGGAAAAGCGCGTCCGAGGCCCTGCTTGTCTGCTGCGCCCTTAAAGTCAACAGGTGGTCCCTCGAACAGCCTTTCTAGAGGCCATTACATCAGCCAGGAGGGTTAGCGAGCTGCAAACGCTCTCTGTGTTCCTTCTATACACAAATCGTTTTCCAGGCCAACTGGTTCTGAGAACACTTGCCTTGTTCCTGCTGAAAGTGGTGACACCCTTCTACATCGGCCAGACCATCACATTGATGAGCTTCTTTGCTCCGCTTCACCCTTTCACAGACGAGGAGAGACTCCTTTCTTTGTACCCAAAAAGATCGTTGTCGTTCCACACATAACGTACCAAAGAACACTGAGTGGATGATATTGCTTCATTTGGTTTGTCGAAGCAAAGAAAGCTAAAGCTGTGCAGAAATGGACGATCTCCCGATGGATTTACTCTGCATGAAGATCTACTGCACTCTGGCCAGAAATCAGCCTCCTGAGCGTTTGCAGGCTCATTCCACCAGAGCCAAGACAGTAACCCCTGCGTTAGCTCGCAGAGTCTCTGTCCTGAACATCTTGTCAGGCTGCAATGTTGATATCTTTCCACATGTTTACCAATCATTATTGCCTGGACATTTTGCCCATTTGGTCCTCCAGGGCTTCCTGGTCTGAATTTGTTCTCAGGAAGCTATTGGTTAAGTATGTATTGTAAAGTAAGAAATCTACATCTAGCAATCTCTATCAGATGATCTAGTTATTTAGCTTCGGTAATGCCTTATCTGGTAGAGACTATGCAGTCGCAGATTCCTTACCCACACCTACATTCTCCCTGCTTTTTCAAACTAATATTGCCCCTGTAGGCCCTTGGTGCAGGCACACTTGTACATCTGCATTCTGCCATTGCTCTGTGCTTCTTGCATGGAAATGTCATGAAACACAACTGATGTCAGCATGCTGGGGTGGTGCCTATATGGCCATCCCGCATGTCACATCTGGCATGTCTAACGTGGAGCCAATCAACACAACTTACCGGCGTGCAGAGGTGCTCCTCGAAAGTTTCCAGATCCAGTCTGACGCCTGAGGAATACTCTAAGGTAGGGAATCTGCTGCTAGGTAAAGTCTGTACCAGATAAGGTTTACCAAAGGTAAGTAACTTGTTCTTCTCACCTTCAGAATATTTTCCTGGGCTCTGGATCTGAGAGTTTTTCATAGCATTGCTCCAGCTCCCTGCTTGGTGGTGCTAAGTGGCTGTCAGTTTGCTTTGTTTTTCCCCAGAATTGATGGAGCAGAACTGCATACAAGTACCACTCATGCACCAACATCCGTTACTTTATTTTCACGCTTTTGAAAGTTCCCACTTTTGTTGTTCTTTTGGACGTTTTTCAAAACACAATTGGTGCGCAAAGAAAATGAGGACCCCTCCAAAAATATCAGGCTTCAAACCATGCTGTGACTGCAGAAAACAGATGTTGGTCACAAACTTGCGTGAGGTGTGTATTTGGTGTTTAGGATCGGGGTATCACTCGGAGTCACACATTGAGTATGCCCTCATGCACCCAAAGGGCAATCCAATACAGCAAAGCTGTATGTCGCCTAACACAGAAAGAAGTAACGGGCCTCACGCAACTTCCACTTTCACTCCAAGGTTTAGGGAGCAGATCTACGATGTCACCTTAGGCTGCTCCCGCAAGAAGTCTTCTCCGCAGTGGAAGTTCAGGTGGAAACATAAGATCCCATCTCACCACTCCAGGTCGGGAAGAACTTTTCTCTGTCCCACCGCACCAATCGAAGTGCTTTACACATCAGTGGCGGCTGGTGACATTTGAAAGCGGTGAGGCGTAAAAGTTGAGGATGCGTGCCCTGTGGCATGCTTGACTGGCATAAGAGATTCAGAAGGGGTCTTTAACCCAAGATAATTTAGAAAAAAGAGTGGGCAAATTGGGGATTTTCAAGCAAATATGAGAATGAAAGAAGGTTAATGAAGCAACTGTCAAACTGGAACTGACCAGTGGAATGAAGTGGTCACGCTGTAAAAGCAACAATACTACATTTTATGGTCACGCCAAGCCCCCTCTCTCAGGGGTATCCAACACAGGTCCAGCAAAAGACATCAACACAAATATATGTACATACAATTAACCTCAATGGGACTCATATATTTTGTGAGTGTGTATCCTGTAATTGTGACATGGAACCATCCCTCCTGGGCCTAGACTGGAGTACTGGACAGCCATGGCCTCGATAAGAGTAACAAGCATTGGCATAGCCAATAGGTCTCACCTTTGGGACCATATAAATGTTTAGTCATGCAGCACATTATCAGACCACTCAATACGTCCCAAAACCTAAAATGAATAAATGAAAACAGTCTGATAATCATCAACTACCTTCAGGAGAACGCTTTTGTTGATGTGCTAGGAATATTATGTCTGATGTTCAAAGAAGGCAAGGTGGATAGGTTATACCATACTCAATTCGTGGACTAACTGGCCCAATAAATAATTTGGACTGTAAGAAAGCCTTCAGTTTGCAGATTACCTACCAAATGTAGTTCTTTTGGCTGTCAAGTGTCAACCCCAGTTCAGGCAACGCATGCATGCGGAGCTCCCCACAACGCTGATTAAAAACCTTCAAATGCAAGAGGACACAGCTGCCCTAGCACTGGTCAGATAAAAACAAAAATACCAGGGTGTCTCATTGCCCAACAACACTAAAAGCAAGAGAACAATTCTTGAGCAAGCAGCTTGTTAAATAAAACGGTGCATCGGCTGAGGTCAAGAACTCAAGACTTACTGCACACCTGCGCTATGATCAAGCCACACTGCACTGTAGATGGGTTTGAAACTGGTCCGATTCTGAACCCCACCTGGCCGAGTCACGCCGCTGTCAGTACTGTCATCTTAAAGTCCGTATTTCCCACAGCGTCTTGCCTCTTAAAAATGGCACCGATACAAGTTCCTCACCTTACCTGTGCCGGCACGGCAGGCCAGAGGATGAAACTCCTGTGCTGTGAGTGTCATGATTGTCAGTTCTCCCTCGGCGTCTCTGAACTTAAGTAAACTGTGTCACTTTACTTATGTTCACAGACGCCGAGGGAGCTGCGGGCGCGGTCGGCTTGTGGGGCAATGCCCCAGCGCCCTAATGGACGCACCGCCACTGTCACACATGGCGACCATGACTTCTATATAATGATGCCTCGATTACATGAAACCTTACATACAAAACCCACAATTGGGTGGAATTAAATTTCACGTCTTTGAACTTTAGTTACTTGCTTTTTGGATGAGTTGGTGTGGAAAATTTTCAGCCTTTATATAATACAGTCGAATTGCTTACATTCTTATAAACATAATTGGAGGATGTTTGTGGTTGTTTAACCAAATCAATGCCCTGAAGAAGTCCAAATCTTTTGGACGAAACGCATTGTCTGGCTCTTACAGTACTAAAAAGAAGCATGTATAAAGGAGAAATACCCTTTGGATTTATGAAAATCAGCATGGCTAATGGATATTCTTTGTAAATGATTATGAATATGTTGAATGTGGTGCACACTTGGTTGTGATGGTTCCCATCCCATCACTCTCAATCTAAATAGAAGTCGCAAGGACGTAATGGTGCCAACCAATCTCGTTCCCGATCGAGGAGTCGACTTCACAGATGATCTCGATGCGACCCAAGTTCATCAGGCCATTGGCGACACATCAGCACGTTGAGGCCTTTCAAAGGGCCATGCTGATGATCTTTGATACTTCTCCTGCTCCTTCTGAAGTGCCTTTGGACTCAAGAATACACAGTGTCCTCCAGTCAGATTGCTGCCAGCAGATCCATCCTCAACACCATCTGAATCCCTGGGATCCGCTTTTGGTTCAGCTTTATCTCTGGTGCAGAGTTCCATAATGGCTTTGACTTTGGTGCTGACGACTGTGGAGGGGAATCTGATACCCATGCTGATGACCTCAAACAGACAAAGGTCATTCTCAGACTATGCAACAGTGCACCCAGTCCCCACACTACCTGATATTGACCCTATGCCTCTACTGCCGCAGAGGTGCCTGGAGGTCCTATTGTCTTTTTGGTTTTGACTCTGACAATAGATTACCAACATTTGAAGAAGATGATGGTGGGGATGGAGATAATTTACTCCCGCCACCATGATGATGACAACCTTCACTTGGACTTACAGGAGGCCAGTGAACTTGATACTTTTCCTGATACAGGGTTGAATGTGCCTTTTGGGCACTGAAGTGCCTCCTTTGCTCTGCTAATTTGACGAGTGGCTGAGGTCCTAAACTTGTTGAAATAAAGACAAAGGTTCTCAAAGAAGTGTTGCAACCTGGGCCAGCCTCGTCTGAGCCTCTGCTTCTGTCAAATAAAGCCACCTTAATGGGCACTTGATCTGAACCCTGTTCTTGCCTACTGGTGAATAGCAAGTAGCCTGATGCTTTAGACCTGCTCCTGTCAACCCCGAGTTTCTTTCACAGCATTCCACTCCAGAAAGTCTGGGGGTCCAGGTTTCCATTGGCAAGGTTAACCCCATTTCATTCCCTATAGGGAGTTGAAGAGGAATGAGGCGTTCGGAAAACACATGTTTTCATCTGTTATCCTCGAGGTCGGTCAGTGCTATTTATCTATTGGGCCGGTATATGTATGCCCTCTGGTACATGGCCAGCGAGATCTTGCTTGAAGTTCCGGAAGAGCTTTGAGCCTCCTGGGTTCAGATGTTTGAAGACAGCCAAGATGCGGACAAATACAAGATTTTTGCTGGCCTAGATACTACTTATTGTCTAGGGTGATGGGTTGGCCCCAGTGTGGTGCCCCGTTGCCATGCATGGATGCGTTCCACTGGTTTTTTCCGGATGCATACAGGCCTCCCTTATGAATATGCCATTTGATGGGTCACCCTATTCATCGAAGAAGCAGATTTTGCCTTAGAACGCTTTAATGAGAGTACAGCCACATCCTGCTCTCTGTGTCTTTTGGACCCTGCCAAACATTTTCTTAACCGGTTCAGGAAATTCAGAGGCAACTCCAGTCTTCCCCCACTCCAATCACCCCAGTCCTTTGTGGCCGGGGGCGTGGATCTGGCAGGCATGGGGTCAGTTCTCTGAGTCCTCTTCCCCTGCAGCAACAGCTTCCAAGTTTCTTTAGCTTGCTATTAGTGGTGCACACCCATCTTTGGCAGGTAGGTTCAAGCACTTCCTTCCAAGGTGGTGATGCATCACGTTTGACAGATAGGTCCTCCAAATCGTGCAGTTTGGCTATGCCCTATCCTTTCTGTCGCCCTGATATAACCTTCCTGTCACATCAGAATGGCTATCAAAGGAGCACCTGTTTGTTCTAAAGCAAGAGTCGCAAACTTTACTCTCCAAACGAGCCATTGAGAGGGTTCTGGACTCTGAATTCGGGATGGGTTGTTACTCTCACTATTTCCTCATGCCAAAGAAGGATGGAGGGCTTTGGCCTGGCTTATGTCTTCATCCTCCGAATATCTTCCTAAACAGGGACAAATTCCAAATGCTAAAGCTGGCTCAGTTTCAGTCTGCCCTGGATCCAGGTGACTGAATGGTGGGCTTGGCTGTGCAGGATGCATATTTTCAAATATATGTCCTTCAGTCCCACAGAAGGTACCTTCAGTTCAAGGTAAGCCAGGTCCATTTTTAGTTTGTCATGCTCTCTTCAGCCTCACCAGAGACCCCCGGGTTTTCACGTAATTGATGGCTTGGGTTGTCCTCAATCTCGGAGGTTGGGGATAACAGTTTTCCACTACCTTGACAACTGACTGTTGAAGGTGGGCTCACCTCCACATGGCGTCAGACCTCCTGACATCATTGGGGTGCTCTGTCAATGAGCTGTAGTTACACCTGACTCCTTTGCAGAGGCTTCCTTTAATAGGAACTGTACAATTCAGGGCCTTCCCTCCATCACAATGAGTCCAAGACATTTTGGCTAGGATCCCGATTTCTTCAGTCTAGGATATTGGTGTGTGCAATTGCAAGGCTTCTTGGCCTCTTAGCCTCCTGCACAATGTGGGGTATGTGGGCACTGCATTAGAATTTACAGCTTTAGCAGATCCACCTTCCTCACCCAGAGCTGATGATGATGACATGTATGTCACTGCTGTGTTGAGGTGGTCATCTGAGGGAGGTGGAGATCAGAGAACTCTGGTCTCTTGCTGAAATCTGGCTCCTTATCAATCTGTTGGAGTTGCAGGCCATTTGTCTGGCGCTGAATGCCTTCCTGCCGTCCATCAAGACAAGGTTGGTGTATGTTTGCTCAGACAGACAACACTAGCACCATATAGTACTGCAACAAGAAGGGCAGGGTGCGACCTCTAGTTGTAGGCTGGAGCATCTGAGCATCTTCCTGATAGTTAGCCACGTGGGGAGATCTTTGAATACCAGGGCAAGTAAGCTCAGTCATTGGCGCCTGGTGGATCATGAATGGCACCAGCACCTCGTGGCTGCACAGGGCAACTTCAGAAAGTGGGGGGGGGGGGGACTTCTCCCACCCCCGAGAATTTGCATTGTCAAAACTTTTGCACATTAGAGTTTTTATGGAAATTCACACTAAATGATGCATTCCAGCGGGATTAGAACACAAGACTCCTGTACTCCTTCTGGCCTCTGCCGCTCCTGCCCAGAGTTCTGAAGGCCAGGAATGACCGAGCCCAAGTCATTCTAGTGCTGATCATCGATTAGGCTAAGAGCGTAGTATCAGGACCTTCTGGGCATGAGCATCTGTCCTCCGATTAGTTTTCCACTTCAGGAGGATATTCTGTTGCAACAGCAGGGCAGGGTTCTGCACCCAAGACAGTGCAGTGTTCACCGTGAGACATGGAAATTGAGTGGCAACAGTAGACTGCGTTCGATCGACCACCTGAGGTCGTGGATGTCATCCTTGCTGCCAGGCGATGATCAGCCTTTTGTGGGGGTTTCTGGGCAAATAAATCAAAGGCAGTGCAGAAGACTTTGTCGAGGTGGATAGCCCTCTGGATTGAAATGTGCTACACATTGGCCAAAATGTAGCCTCCAGAAGATCTGAGAGGTCATATAATTCTGCCACGCATCTGCCAGGCCGCGAAGTGGACCTTTGGTCACATGATAATGAAGCACTTCTACCTTAACAGCCGCGACCGGTAGAAAGGCCATTTCACATGCTTAGTCCATCCGAACTTCTTGGTCCGAGTCCACTCCACAGACCCTCCACTTTTGGGTGGTACTGGCTTGGTATATTGTCAAAAGGTGAGAAATCTGCTGTTGGAAATATCCATCAGAAGAACAAGTTACTTACCTTGTGAGTGGATACTCTCTATCTAACCACAGATTCCTCACTGCTCTCATACCCCGGTTCAGTGGAGTGATCTCTTTTGTACCATCTAAAAAGGTCCAAAATTAGAAATTGGCGCTGTGGTACCGACAATTGTTTTGTGCCCCACCTCCAAGGGTGCTGTAAGTGTCAAGCAAGAAACTGACATTGGCGCGTAGAGGTGGCACTTACATGCAGCTCTGCTCCACCACTATCTTTTTTTTTTTTTTTTTGAAACCGTTTATTACAAAACTCAAAAAATATACAAAGATGGGCCTACAACCTTCCGGCCGGCCGCTAGTAGACAAAAGGAGCATATGATACACATTGTAGAGCGTGCGTTGCGGCTGAGGAAGATGCACAGGAGTTAGCAGCGTTGATAGCCACCCCATCCGGACCCCACTGTACGGTTTCATTTTAAACTGAACAAACAACCAGAAAAAACAAACCCACAAGGCAATCCACAATCCGAAATAGCAGCATGTGCTCCCCTGAGAGGGGGACCCTACCAGTCCATAGGAGTATCAAGAAGGGGAAGAGATCAGGACTAGGGCTGGGTAAACTCAATGTCCGGAACAAGGAAAATGGGTCGGCTAAGGGGATGGGGCAGGCGACGGATCGGGCAATAACGGCGGAGCACAAATTCCCCCTCGGTAGGCGTTCGAGGGGCCCCATACTTTCACCCATGTCCCAGGCTTACCTCTCGCCACATACACCACCTTTTCCCGAAACATGCACCAATCCATATGTTCCTTCCAGGCCGAGACAGTCGGGGACCTCTGGGATCCCCACAGTTGAGCAATATCACGCTTGGCCACCATATATCCCAGAGTCACCCACCACGTCTGTGGCGCCGAGTAGTCGGCAGGTTCCCACACATTCAACAGGCATCTCCTCGCTTCGGGTAGCAGCACCACATGCGTAACCACACGCAGGACCTCATGCACACCACGCCAGAATCGCTCCACCTCCGGGCATTCCCACAGTATATGTAGAAAGGTCCCCAAAGCGCCACACCCACGCTTACACAACCCGTCCACAGCATAACCCATACGTAGGAGCCTTGGCCCCGTCATGTAGACTCTGTGGAGTATCTTGAGCTGGACGAAGCGAAGGCGGGCCGGTATGGCCACCTCTTTCGGGGAGGCCACCGCAGAGGTCCAGTCCTCGTCGTCCAGCTCCAGTCCATCGGCAACCCAAGCCTCACGAAGGGCAGTCAGCAATCCCGAGCGGTCATTGATCAGTTTTTTGTAGATCAGTGAGATCGTGCTGTCCGGGACGTGTCCATCCAGCACTCTATCCTCCAGGGGGGAATACTCCGGGATGGATGCAACGTCTGGGAAGACGGAGCCCAGTGCATGACGGATCTGCAAATACCGAAAGTACTCCCTGTCATGCAACTGGAATTCCGTCTGCAGCATCTCGAACGTTTTAAATCCTCCCCTCGTCCAGAGATCCCCCACTTTGCTGATGCCTATCATGTCCCACTTCTCAAAGCCCTTCGAGGTCCACAGGGAGCCCAACTGCTCGGACGCGTATAGTGGGGATGCCCGGGTCAAACGGTCCTTCCACCCCATCGCCACATTGGCCGCGTGCCACACTCGCACCATGACACGCGTGGGGCCGGTCAGCCGAGCGTCGGGCGCGCTGGAGTAGAGCGCTCGATTATAGTCCCCACCCGGGAGTAGCATCTTATCCATTGCGAATGCCGGGTTTAAGGCGGGCCCGTACAGGCCGTGATTAATCGCAGCCAGCTGGGAGGCCCAATAGTACCGTTTGATATCCGGGAGGGCGACCCCTCCGTCATACCATGGGAGCGTCAGCTTCGCCAGCGCGATACGCGGCCTCCCGTCCCAGAACAGGCGGCGCTGCAAACTCTCCACCTCACGGAAGTAGCGCGCTGGGACGAGGTCCATGGTGTTCTGCAAGGCGTACAGGAAACGCGGCAGAGACATCATCTTAAACAATGCCGCCCGGCCGAGCGGCGAAAGCGGCAAGCGCCGCCAGCGCGTGACATCTTCCCTCAGGCGCAGGAGGGGGGTAAGCAAGTTCCGATCATACCGGGCCTCCGGGTCCAGAGTAATGAAGACACCCAGGTACCGAAATCCCTGCGGGGCGATCTGGATCGGACAGCCCCGCGGGAGAATAGGAGCCTCCCCAGAGAGAACATACACACACGATTTAGCCCAGTTGATGACAAGGCCGGAGTTACGACCAAATGAATGCAAAACATCAACCAGTACTATCAGTGATTTACGTGGGGAAGCTAGGTACAGGAGGATGTCATCAGCGTATAGGGATACGCGGTCCTCATACTCGGGGGTCCAACGGAGACCACGGATGGAAGGCTCCCACCGCAGCCACTGCGCCAGGGGCTCCAAGGCAAGCGCAAAAAGGAGCGGCGATAAGGGGCAACCCTGCCTCGTGCCCCGGCCCAGCTCGAACGGAGCCGATACTCTACCGTTCACCACCACCTGCGCCAATGGGCCCGAATACAGCAATTTGACCCAACTGATGAACCCAGCGCCAAAGCCAAACTTCGCAAGCATCGCCCAGATGTATGGCCATTCAAGCGTGTCAAACGCCAAAATGGCCGGCTCCCGGATGTACTGAACACGTGCGAGCACCCCATGCAAACGCCGCAAGTTAAGGGCCGTGCTACGATGGGGAATAAAGCCGGACTGATCCTGGTGAACCAGTTCGCCCACCACGCCGACCAGCCGATTGGCCAGGACCTTGGCGAGAATTTTGGGCTCCGCGTTCAGTAGCGAAATGGGCCGATAGGATGTAACCCGGTCCCGAGGTCTCCCCTCCTTGTGGATAACCACGATTGTAGCCAGACGCTGGTCCAGCGGGAGAGAGCCCACCGAATGAGCCTCCAGGAACATCGATCGGAGATGTGGAGCCAGCGTATCCGGTCGCAACTTGTACAACTCGATGGGGAGACCATTAGGACCCATGGCCTTGCCGGAAGCGACCGAGCGTATGGCGAGGGCGATTTCGTCGGAGGTTGGAGCGGCGTCCAACGACACTCTGTCCTCCTCCGAAAGGGAAGGCAGCGCGAGATCCCTGAGCAGGGCACGGGAATCCTCTTCAGAGCGGGAAGACACCGGGGAATACACCCCACGGAAATAGTCCGCGAAGCAGGAGACGGTTTCTTCCGGCTCAGTAACACACACACCATCTGTTTTCTCAATCAGCGGGACTACACGACTCGCTCTCTCCCTTTTGTCCAGCCACGCAATCAATTTACCAGCCTTATCACCCACATCATACAGTCTCCCCTGTTGCTCTCTACTGAGGCCCCTGGCCGCCTCCGTGACGAGGGCCCTATAGGCCGCTTGCTTGAGTTGGAGGACATGTAATACGGCATCCGTCACCCCACATTCTAGGTTACCCTCCAACTCGGCTATCTCAGCTTCCACCCGGGTCACCTCCTCCCGCTCGCGCCTCCGGGTGTGGGAAATGAGGGACAGGGCCTCTCCTCGTAGTACTGTCTTGAATGCCTCCCACAGTGAGACAGCCGACGGCACGGACCCCACATTCTCGTCAAAATAGCGCTGGATCAATTCAGCGCGAATGGTGGGGTCGTGCAGGTACCAGGGATTGATCGGGACCACCCTACCCTCACCCCTCGGAAAAAGATCCAGGTGTAACAGGAGCGGGGAATGGTCCGAGATACCACGTGCCAAATGACGCACCTCTCCCACCCTCCCAACATATGCCGCCGGGACCAGGACATAATCTAGTCGTGAGAGACTACCATGGGCCCCCGAATGGAAGGTATACTGTAACTGCGTGGGATGTTTTAAACGCCAGCAATCCACCAATCCCAAGGTGTCCAATAGACCAGATAGCCACGCTTGAGCCCGGGGGAGGTCCCTAGGGGGGTGACGATCCACAGTCCCGGAAACCACCGCATTGAAATCCCCCCCCCCACCACCAGAATCCCCCCCGGAAGGTCAAGGAGGAGGCGCCCCAGGTCCGCAAAGGTAGTCGACTGCAGCCCCAGCGGGACGTATACTGACACAAAAACGACCACTTTGCCCTCCATCCTTCCCACTAAGACCGCGTAACGTCCCCTGTCGTCATGGAGCACCTCATCAATCTCCAACGGGAGCGAGTTCTTAACCATGATGCCCACACCCCTTGAGCCAGACGTGAAGCCCGAATGGGCCACTAGGCGATAGCCACGCCGATTCATGGCGCAGAAGGAGTTGCCAATGAGGTGTGTCTCCTGCAGAAAAACTACATCGGGCGAGATTCGCTTCAAAAACTGCAGGACCACACCTCGTTTATCCTGTCCCCCAGTCCATTCACGTTCCAGGACAACAAAGTTAGTTCCCTACCCCCCATCGTAGACAGAAGCCACCATTTGTCCCCCGGAGAGCACTATAGAGCTAGCACAATAATACTTTTGCCTTGTGGTAAAAACGAACAACACCCCCCCATCCCTGCCCACCCGCCCCAACAAAACTTCCCCCCTCCCTGCACCCCTGCATGAGCCCGAACAGCCCCCCCAACGTGCAGTGTGCCTGTCGCCCCATATATATAGCAAAAAACTAGCTAAACCCCCTAGAGGAGGAAGGAGAACCCCCAGTAGACCCCACACAACCTCCATAGGAGGGGAAATTATACAGACAAACGCTTAATCGAGAGCGGCATCATTTTTGTCCAGAGTGAAGCAGAATATTACCCCCTCAGTCCCGATCCAGTGTGCCGTCTCCCCCCGCCGCCCCCCCCCCCCGCCCCCCAGATCACGATCCCCAGACAGAGTGTCCAGCCAGTCTCCGGCCGCTTCGGTACGGTCAAAAAAGTGCGTGCGACCCTCTACCTCCACTCGCAGCTTGGCTGGGAAGAGCATAGCGTATTTAAGGTTCAGGTCCCGAAGACGGCGCTTGACGCCTTGGAAGCTCAGTCTCTGCTTCTGGACCGCTGGGGTGAAATCAGGATAAAAGTTCACCTCCATATTGTCAAGCTTAACCGGCCCATGCAGTCTGGAGGCTTGCAGGATAGCGTCTCTGTCCCGAAAGTTGAAAATCCGGGCAATGAGAGGCCGCGGAGGGGCTCCGACCTTTAGCCTTCCCCCGGGAACCCTGTGGGCCCGCTCCACCGCGAAGAATTTACTCAGCCCCCGTGGCTGGAGATGGGTAGCGATCAGGTCCTCCACAAATAGGTCTGCCGCCGCTTCCTCCCGTCCCTCGGGCACCCCGATGATGCGAATGTTGTTCCTCCGGGCCCGACTCTCGGAGTCCTCCAGGCGCCGATCCATAAGGGCGCTCGCCTGACTAAGCCGGCGCACCTCCCTTTGTAGTGCCGCCACCTCAGTAGTAAGGCCCGATGCGGTGTGGGCCAAAGAATCTACTCGGTCGTTGCTCTTGGAAAGATCGGCCCTCACCAGGCCAACATCCTCGAGGACCGAGTCGATCTTCTGTGCCAGTGTGTCGAACCGCTGGCCCACCGAGGCCTTCATCTCGGCAATGGCACCCATGACATCACGCAGAGTCAGATCCGTGGGCAGGTCCGGGGCATCAGGAGGGCCCTCAGGGGATTTGAGCGGTCCGCCAGGAGATCCCTTCTGGAGGGTATAGCGGTCCATACTGTTGGCCTGATGGGTGGTGCCACGCCGGGTCGATTTGGTCTTTGCCCGGTCTCCATCTTGTTTCGTGGCCATGGCCACCAGTCCCCCGATCGCACCAGCCACGACGTGAAGAGCAGGCAATCAGGGCCACAAGCTCCGGGGGGGGCCACCTCAGATCGGCGGGGTGGGTCACAGCCGGCGGGCAGGCCGAGTCTCCCCGCGAAACCACACCAACACAAAGAGCCCCGCGACCCAACCCTGCAGAGACAGCAAGGGGGTGCGAAAGTGAAAGCGAAAGTGCGGGGTACGCGACTCGCCAGGCCCGGCCCGCCGCTGTTGTTCACTTCGTCACTGGGTCGCCCCTCAGCGCAAATCCGGGGTCTGGCGAGGAGAAGGCTGCAGACTTCAATCGGTGCTCACTCCGGTGTCCGAGGTCCGATTTGACAACGGGAAACGGGTGCCACCTCAGCTCAGGCTCACCAACACATTCCCCTCGTCCAAGACAGGATAAATTCAGGATAGTCGTAGGAGGTTGCGGAGGTCCTCGGGAGCCTCGCACCTACGCGGCCATCTTGGTTGCGCGCTAGACTCCTCCCCCCTGCTCCACCACTATCAAGGCGGTAGGAAGCCAGCGCAAACCACACAGCGCCACCTTGCATCGCACAAGAACTATGCTGTGAAAAACATTTGGATCCAGTCTGGCGTCTCTAGTATATTGTAAAAGTAAGGATTCCGAGGTTAGATAGAGTATCCACCAGAAAGACATCACTGAAGTGTTACGTTTTTCTCCAGAAATGTGAGAATGCTGGTGGAAATGTAAACCCATACTGGGCCCTTCCAAGTAGCTAAGTTTCAACACCCCTGTTAAAGGTTTGTGAATACATGGCCATTGAGATTGTACTTTGTTGTGGATGAAAGCAAAAAGAACAGATGATGGGTGTAATGCTGCACAATGCAAACGTTCACCCCCATTCAACAGATCTGGGCTTAATCAAAAAATGTGCCCTCCACGCCACCCCAGTTTGGACCCAGTCATATTCAAATCAGCCTTGAACCTGCTCCTCATGGGAACAGTCCAGCCCAAACTTCCAAGCCAGGTCCTCCCTGGACTAGAAACAAGCATTCTTGCACTTGTTTCAGGGTAACACCCCTCATCAGCCAGTTGAATCAAGTGTCACAATGAGCACAAGACACATGTCTGGGCATACCCTTCCCACTTGATGCGACAAAAGCAATGATGGACGATAAGCTGAACAATGCAAACAGTCACCCCCAGTCAACAGATCTGGGTTTAGTCCATCTTTTTTTTGCCCACCACACCACCCCAGTTTGGACCCAGCCATACGATGATGTGAATGAATTCATATGGTGCAGATCCAGGAATCCTAAGGAAGAATATTACTTGCAACATGGAAAATAACCATTCAACCGTATTGGTTTCCACATCACATCATCAGACTGTCTCTCTTGTGTTTCCTTAAAGCTCTGTAGTTTTACCATTTCCTCTTCCAGAGTGACAGTTCTTTCTTCAACATGTGTAACCCTTTCGGCCATATTGGAGCACAGTTTATTAACTTTTCGAAGTGATCCCTGCAGCTTCTTGGTTGCTTGGTGTGCCCTCTGACTTTCTAATCTTGGTTTCCCCTGCATCTGCTTTAGCGTAGAATACACTAATTCTAGTGACAAAGAGGGCAGAAGGAGCTTCTGAATGTCCAGTCTTCTCTGGTATGACCAATTCGCCTTCCTCAATATACGTTTGAGTTGTTGCAGGGTAATCCCATTTAAGTTTCCTTGCAGTATCATTCTTAGAGGGGCTGGTGCCAGATTTAGACTTAGATCTCCGTTTCTGGGATAGGGTCCTCAAGCGTTGGGTCTTTTGAGTAGTTGAGGAGTCCCCAAAGGAATCATCAGATTGAGACCCTAAAGATGTATTCACATTGCTTGTGGATAAAATGTCTGTATCATCATTTAAAGAAAAGAATGTATCCCCCTCTGGAGACCATAAGGCCATTGCATTTAAACCTGCATCTCCCCTTTCCCCTCTAGCCTCACTCAGAGCAAATTCACTGAGTTCCGACAGGCCGATTTTCAAGTTATTCTCTGCACAAGCCTGAACCATTGAGCCAGACCCGCTCCCATCAGTCACCACCCTCAGTGGCGATCGGCTGTGCAGCTGCTACCGCTTCCTCATTAGGAGATACTTTTTCCTCTGCGGTAGGATTTAAATTGAGGTTACCTGTAGGAATAAGCTTTTGCACCTGTATGGCTGTTACTTCTATTTCTATCTCTACTACAGGGAACGATCAGCTAGCCTTCTTATCTGTTTAACTAAAGGATGAGCCCTCCTACCTTCATAAAATGTATAGATATGTTCTTTTTTTTTTCTTCCTTTGTGTTGTTTTTTCTTCCATTTTCTCACTTTTTTAGGAATATAAGACACAAGCGAGGCACAGGGGGTGTTTTTTCCAGAGTTTATTTGGAGTTGGGGTGATCGGGGGGGAAAGCCGACAGCGGCTCGAGATGGGAGTCACAGCGGTCACGCATAGGTCATGCCTGACCTATTTGCCTGTGTGGTAAATGGGTGGGAGGACAAGCGGGACAGTTTGGGAGGGAGGTCACGGTACTGCACAGCATGATACACTACTTGAGGATGAATGTAGGGGATACAAGGAATCAATACAGGGTGCATTTAAAAATGAAGGATCAAAGAGCTGAAATCAAAGGGCTAAAACAAGAGAGCAAAAGACACGATAATGTAGGGATCGCGCAGGGCAAGATTACTAATATTAAGCAATGAGTCTCCGGATAGCATCTATTAATAGATGCGGCCTTAATGATCTGACTAAGCAACAAAGGCCGGCAGTAATCTTAAAAACTATGCTGGTAGACATATTATGCGCCCAAGAAACTCATATTGAGGATAGCAGGGCTAATCTTATGGAACAGCTGGGCTTTAAATTAATTATTAACACCAAACAGGGTACTAGGACAAGAGGGGTTGCATATCCTATCTCGCCAAAATGACGTTTTTATAAAGGAAAATAGCTGATAAATGGGGCTGTTGGGTGCTGACTGAATGTAAGTGGCAAGAGGAAACGCTCACATTATGCTCTATCTATGGCTCTACTGGGGACGATCTCGAAGTCCTAGAATTCCTGGATGTTGAATTAGCAACTTGGCCCTCCCCAGTTGTCATCTGTGAGGGTTTTAATATCGACGGCTTAGGGCGTCTTGGGGAGGGGGTTGGGGGTTCTGCCGCTATTCAGGCAGAAAGAAAAGAGTTTGTGGGGCACTTACCAATCTGGTTCAAAATAACCTGCTTATAGACATCTGGGCTCAGCAAAATCCCACTGACCGTGGCTGCACATTCTTTTCTGCACCTTGTCAGATTGTTACCAGATTAGACTACTTCTTCGTGTCTCATTCCTTAAAATCAAAATGTAGGATAGAAAAGCACCCCCAGATAATTTCAGATCACAATCCCTTAGTTTTAACATTCACCTGGGGAGGGGCGGAAAGACAAGAAAAGGGCTGGACCTTTGAGCGAGGTCTCTTAAAAGATACAGAATACGTGACCCATATGAATGAATGGATCAAGGGGTTCTGGGAGAGCAATAGAGGGAGTGCTAGACCTGGGATGCGTTCATTCCGGGGTGAGGGGGGGAGTCACTGAGTTTTAGCTTGGGTCAGCAGAAGAGGGAGGGTCAACGGATGAAAGCATCATGCAAGGTACTGATGGATGCAGAGGAGGAGCTTGCTAGCGCTATTCAAATGAGTAAACCATTTGTTGATATAATACTGAGGTTGGCAATAGCAAAGGCTGAAATCGGAGAATTTGCCGCAAGTAAGGCTGCTGAAAAATTTCTGGCAAGAAGGGAACAGTACTATAAGTTTAGCGAAAGGGTGGACACACTCTGGCAGTACGACTCAGGCAAAAAACCACGGCTGGGGAAATTTAGGGATATTATGGTCAGTGGCGGAAAGCTAATAGAGGGCTCATTAGGTATTCTGGAGGTTTTTCGCCAATTTTATGAAGATCTATATAGGGAAGAACAACCAGGGGAACAGAGTTTAAACCAAGAATACTTACAGGGAATCTCAAAGCGAAGTATTGATTCCGAAGATAGAGAGGCACTTGATACAGCGCTGACTCAGGAGGAGATATATGGGGCATTAGGGAGCCTTCCGTCCAGGAAAGCTGCTGGACCAGATCTAATCCCATTAGAGTTCTATAAAACATTTTGTGAGGTCATTGGACCGGACCTGGTGGCTATAATTGGTCTAGCCCAGCAAGGTGACTCTATCCCCGATTCATGAGTGGGGGCGGATTTGATCGTTTGAAAAAAAAAAAGGGGGAAACCACCAAGGGAACCTGGCTCATATAGGCCAATAACGCTGATAAACAGCGATGTCAAAATGTATTCAAAGGCCTTGGCAACCCGCCTGAATCATATAATAGGGAAAATGGCCCATCCCTGCCAACATGGCTTTATTCCCGGAAGGGGGACTACAGAACATACCCGAAGAATTATAACTATTTGATGCAGCGGAGGTCTCAGGGGACCCTATGGCTTTAATACTCATGGATGCTGAAAAAGCGTTCGATAGGGTCTCCTGGGACTACATTTGGGATGTGATGAAATGGTTCGGGATTGGTAGCAATTACATTAAGGCCATACAGGCTCTATACAAAGCTCCAAAGGCTCGGATCAGAGTGAATGGGGGGTATACGGCACCAGTGATAATTAACCGTGGTACAAGGCAGGGCTGCCCCTGTTCGCCCCTGCTTTTCGCATTTTACATTGTTCCCCTGTTAAGGAAGCTGGACGCCTCTATTGGTATTAGTCTAATGCGGTATCATGGGTGGGAGACTAAAATATTGGCTTACGTGGATGATGTCGCTGTGGTCACCTCTAACCCCCAAGAGACAATGGTTGCAATAGAAGAAGAGGCTCAAGATTTTGGAGCAATTTCCGGGTATGCACTGAATAGCCAGAAGACGCTGATAGTCCAAAATAAATGGGCTAAACTAGTAGACCCGAGGGTGGTTGACTCAGCTGTTTACCTAGGTATTGAAATTACTCCAGATATGGGAAAAACAGTGAAAAAGAATATCGAACCAATTGTAGGGAAAGCCAAAAAAGATTTTGATCGATTGAATAACCTTCATATGACTTTGGTCGGCCACAGCAATGTGGTAAAGATGATTTTCCTCCCCAAAATACTTTATCTCTTTAGGGCCATACCGTTAGAGTTTGAGAAGCACTGGTTCAGTATGCTCGAGCACATTGTGAACAGGTTTATATGGGCCCATGGGAAAACCAGGCTGGCTATAAGATATATGTCACTGCCTAGGGAGAGAGGAGGGTGGGCAGTCCCAGATTTCAAGATGTATTATTGGGCTTTGGCGTTTCAATATATGTTTGCTCTGATCGGGAGGACTGTGGGTGACTCTAGGGATATCTTAGGCACTCCAGATGTATATGAATTGTTATTAGGAGAGGGCGCAAATAATTGTTTTATGAAATTTACTGAACCTAGCTATTATTAAAAAAATCCCGAAATTTAAGACACTGTTGGCTGCACATAAAATCTGGGCTGCATTTAAAAAGAAAATGGGTCTTGGCAGGTTTAATTGCTTTTCTGAGTCGTTAGAAATGGTTCAAAGTATCTTATGCTCAGCGGGACTGCAGGCTCAGCATTTCAAAACAATTTACTGGCTGTACCACACGCCGGCAAGGATTGCACAATGGGGTGAACAGGAGGGAACTAGGTGCCCCCGGTGTGATAGCACCGAAGCTGATTTAATTCATATGTTCGCGACCTGCCCCCTGCTGGTAAATTTAATAAAAGCAATAGGAAAATTTATGGACCAAACTTTGAATATACAAGCAATTCTAGATCCAGCTTTAATACTCCTGGGGATTCAATCGAGCGGAAGACAAAACTCACATAATTACTTCCTGTTTCTCGCTATGGCTGCACTATGTATTATCGCCTCTGCCTGGCTGGACCAATCAGCCCCATCCTTTCAGCAATGGCTCACTAAATTGTTAACTATATATAATATGGAGAAAGAGATCTATGAAAGAAAGGGCAAGAGAGGGAAAAAAGTTGTCAGGCACATATGGGAACCTATTTATAGCTGGAAGGAAGCTGTGAATGAGAGTGTTCGAGGCATATGAGCTGCAGATTATACACTGTGCATAGATCGCCATCTGGTGTTGGGCTCGGATGTTTGCAGTTTGTTTTTCCTCTCGGAAAGTCTTTGGAAGTCACGAGTTCGGTGACTCCTCCTCTGGTTCGTATTGCGCATGGGCTTCGGCTCCATCCTCAGATTGTTTTTTTCCGCCATCGGGCTCGGATGTAAAACTTCGCGGTCCGGTTCCGAACTTCCCAGTTCACCGATCGACGCAAAAATCCTCGCTCATCGAGTTTCTTCAAAGACATAAATCATCTTATTCATCTTCTCTTCGGCACTTCTTCGATTCCGGTGGTCGACGGCAGCCTTCGGGCCTATTCCGACTCCGGTCTCGGCTGATGGAAAGAACTCCCTTCAAGAAGTGCCCTCGATGTGGGTGCAAGTTTCCCCACATCGATCTCCATGAGGTGTGTAACCTCTGCCTCTCCCCAGAACACGAGGCCCGAGACTGTCCCGCCTGCAAGTCTTTTCGCTCAAAAAAGACCATTCGAGATCGACGGGCTAGACGGAACATGGCGCACTCCTCGACCTCCGCTCCAGTCGACATCTTCGGGGACGACGTCGAAGCTCCGGGACAGCAGGAAATCGAACAGGAGGACGACGACCTCGTCAGCGCTTCCGAGGCCGACGACTCAGATGTGGAGGACATCACCCCGGCGCAGCGGGTCATGAGTACAATTCCCCCTTCCCCGCCGATTCCGAAAAAGGCTTCGGTCACACCTTCGCCTCCGGGCCTAGGCAAGATCAAGGACACGGCTTCTCACACCCCACCTTCGGGCCCGGTAAAGAAGCCTTCTAAGCCTTCCGGCAGCTCGGGCTCGAGCTAGCAGGCCACCGGTGCCGACAAACACACTTCGGCACCGAAGAAAAAATCGGCCTCCACCTCCACACCGAACCCGGCACCAAAGCCTTCGGTGCCGAAACCTGCTCCGGTGCCGACCAAACATCACAAGACCCTCGGCACCGACACTCCCGTGCCGAAATCCCCTTCGGCACCGACCAAAAAACCGGAGGTTCCCAGGAAGCACGGCTCCGACAAACCTAAGAAGCCGTCGGCCCCGAAACAGTTGGCGTCGACCGATCAACCAGTGTCACAGGAGCTTTTCACACCGGATCCCTTGCAGAAAACCTTCACCAAGGATCCAAAGACCGGACACTTGACATTGTCTTCGAAAAAGAGATACTTGGACAAGCCGGCTCCACCTCCCACTCCAAAGAGAAAGGACATTGCTACCTCTCCTTTCAGGGTGCCTTCCCCACCTCCTTTACCACCTCCACCCCCTCCACCTCATCGTTCCCCCACCTTGTCTCCTGTCCCAGACGATTTGGGGGACCCTTACTATGATCCAGCAGATGTGCCACAAGATCCCACTCCTACTGGATCCCCAGACCCATGGGATGATTATAACAATCCGGACATCCCAGATGTCCCACAGGATGACCTTTACCCATCTAGGCCATCCCCTCCTGAAGATTCCTTGGGTTTTCACCACTTGTTACAACGGGCGGCACACTACCACGGTGTGGAGTTACACACCGACCCACTGGAGGAGGACTTCCTCCTAGACACCTTCGATGATACACATAGGTCCACTGCCATTCTACCTATGTTAAAGGGCATAATTAAACATGCCCCTGAGGTTTTCAAAGACCCAGTCAGGGCCAGGGTCCTCAACCCTCGAATAGAAAAGAAGTACAAAGCCGCCCCTACAGACCCTTCTTACATTAAGGGCCCTGCACCATTAGATTCCCTAGTGATATCTACAGCCAGGAAGCGCTCAAATTCTCAGGCGTCAGGCGAAGCGCCCCCACCAGACAAAGAGTCCAAGCTCCTAGATGCGTCAGGGAAGCGCACTGCATCACAAGCTGCCAATATATGGCGTATTGCCAATACGCAAGCACTCTTGGCCCGGTACGACAGGGCGCACTATGATGAGCTAGAATCCATCATGCACCATCTCCCTGAAAAGTACAAGTCTAGGGCTAATGAACTTATTCAAGAGGGGAAAACAATAACCAATACCTCAATACGATGTGCCCTAGATGCGGCAGATACGGCCTCCAGGGCCATAAACACCAGTGTCCTTCTCCGTCGCCATGCCTGGCTCAGGGTTTCAGGTTTTAAACCAGAGGTTCAAGCCTCTATACTAAATCACCCGTTCGACCAAGATCATCTATTTGGCCCTAAAGTAGATGAAGCCCTGGAAAAAATGAAGAAAGATACAGACACGGCGAAATCTGTGGGAGCCCTACAAACACAGACTCCCAGACGCTCCTTTCGCCGTTCTTCCTTTCGGGGCACAGGTAGAGGCTACTCATCAGACAGTGCATCCACGTCCTATAAATCCCCCCCTCAGTCTACCTTCAATAAAGGTTATCAAAGAGGCAGATACAGAGGCAATAATAATTAGGCCAGAGGCAAAACAAATACCGCCCGCTCTGCCACACCTCCCGCCCAATGACTTTCCCCCGCTCCCTCCAGACCATTCCACTCCGGTCGGAGACTACAGCATTTCCTTCACGTCTGGGAGACAATCACCTCAGACAAATGGGTGACGCAAATTATTCAGTCAGGGTATTGCCTAGAATTAACATCAACACCCCCCAACATTCCACCCAGGCACCGCCCTATGTCGCAAGAACATACTGTGCTACTAACACAAGAGGTAATCTCCCTCCTGCAAAAAGGAGCAATAGAGCAGGTCCCCATAAATCCACAAAATTTAGGGGTCTACTCCCTGTACTTTCTGATTCCAAAAACAGACAAGACCCTAAGACCTATCTTAGATCTCAGACCTTTAAACACTTACATTCATTCGGACCATTTTCACATGGGAACCCTTCAACAGGTTCTTCCACTTCTCTCCCAGAACGATTTTCTCACCACTCTGGACTTGAAAGACGCGTACTTTCACATCCCAGTACACCACTCTCACAGAAAGTACCTCAGGTTTGTGGTAGACGGACAACACTACCAGTTCAAAGTGCTCCCGTTCGGGGTAACAACAGCACCAAGGGTGTTCACCAAGTGCCTCGCAGTAGTGGCTGCACACCTCAGAAGACAGCACATTCACGTCTTCCCTTATCTAGACGATTGGCTGATAAAAGCCACGTCTTACCAACAATGTGTGCAACATACCGCCGCTACCTTACAACTACTTCACCAGCTAGGTTTCACGGTGAACCATCAGAAATCCCACCTGGTACCCTCACACACAAAACAGTATCTCGGTGCCACCATAGACACCTCCAAAGCCATAGCCTATCCCAATCCTGCCAGGATTGCAAAAATACAGGCGCTGCGTCAAAAATTCCAATCTCAACACTCTCTCCCAGCAAGAGTGTTTATGCAGCTCATAGGGATGATGGCCTCTTGCATCTTTATAGTGCCGCATGCAAGACTCCAAATGCGTCCACTCCAAGAGTGCTTGGCGCGCCAGTGGAACCAGGCCCAGGGAAAACTGACAGATCTGGTGTTGGTAGACGGTCGCACCCATCGCTCTCTGCAGTGGTGGAACACCACAAACCTTTCCAGAGGTCGACCATTCCTGGACCCGGTCCCACAAATAATCCTAACAGCAGATGCATCGCTCTCCGGCTGGGGAGCTCATCTGTTACATCTCACAGCACAGGGCACATGGACGCCGCAACAGAAGTTACTCCACATCAACCATCTGGAGTTACTGGCGATCTTCCTCGCCCTGAAATCCTTCCAGGCGCAGATCTCAGGCAAGGCAGTCCTCATTCGCACAGACAACATGACTGCCATGTACTACATTCAAAAACAGGGGGGCACACACTCTCCACAGCTCTCTCAGTTAGCGCAGAGCATATGGAGACGGGCAATTCCGCAAAAGATTTTCCTCCTAGCCCAACACGTCCCAGGAGTACAAAACACCGTGGCAGATCTGCTGAGCAGGCAGACACAGCAGATCCACTAGTGGGTACTTCACCCACAAGTTCTTCACCCGTTCTATCAGAAGTGGGGGCATCCACACATAGACCTATTCGCCACCCACGAAAACAAAAAATGCCCAAGCTTCGCCGCCAGATATCCACACCCGTTGTCCGAAGGCAATGCGATATGGATGAACTGGTCAAACAAATTTGCATACGCTTTTCCACCTCTCCCACTAATTCCATTAGTGGTGCGAAAGCTACAGCAGCATTCCCTGACTCTAATCCTAGTAGCTCCAACATGGGCCAGACAACCGTGGTACACCACACTGCTGGAACTCTCAGTAGTACCACACCAAAGCTACGCATCTCGCCATGCCTCCTAACCCAGAACCATGGAGAGATCAGGCACCCGGACGCAGCTCAACTCAACCTTGCGATCTGGCTCCTGAGGTCCTAGAATTTGGATACCTTAACCTTCCCCCTGATTGCATGGACATTATCAGGGAAGCTAGGCGCCCTACTACTAGGGCGTGCTACGCAGCAAAGTGGAAAAGATTTGTTGTTTACTGCCACAACAACACAATCAATCCTTTAAATGTACCCATACAACACATTATATGTTATTTACTCCATTTGCAAAGGTGTAACCTAGCATATACTTCCATTCGGTTACACCTCGCTGCAATTGCGGCCTATTTACAAAATAGGCAGCACCTCTCCCTTTTCAAAGTACCTGCCATCAAGGCCTTTATGGAAGGCCTCAAGAGAGTGATTCCACCCAGAGTGCCACCCTCACCTGTTTGGAACTTGAATGTAGTTCTCACATGGTTAATGGGACCCCCTTTCGAACCAGTACATAAGTGCGAGCTGCAATTTCTCACATGGAAAACAGCTTTTCTAGTGGCTATCACTTCCCTCAGAAGAGTTAGTGAAATACAGGCACTCACTATACAAGAACCTTTTCTTCAGATGCATCACAACAAGGTTGTACTCCGCACCAATCCCAAATTTCTACCCAAAGTGATTTCTCCATTCCATTTAAACCAGTCGGTAGAATTACCAGTCTTTTTCTCGCAACCCCAAACAGTTGCGGAAAGAGCCTTACACACACTGGACGTTAAAAGGGCTTTACTTTATTATATTCAGAGAACACAACCTTTCAGGAAAACCAAACGGCTATTTGTTTCCTTTTCCCCACCACATAAAGGCAACCCTATTTCTAAATCAGGGATAGCTAGGTGGATTGTAAAATGCATACAGATTTGCTACCACAAAGCAAAACGAACGCTATCGGTTCCCCCTAAAGCCCACTCTACAAGGAAGATAGGGGCTTCTATGGCTTTCCTAGGGAACATACCACTAGATGACATCTGCAAGGCAGCGACATGGTCAACACCGCATACCTTCACAAAACATTACTGTGTAGATGTGCAAACCAAGCAACAAGCTAGTGTGGGCCAAGCTGTACTAAAAACACTGTTTCAAACAACTGCAACGGATACCGGTGGTCGCCGCTAGGGTTGGGTACTGCTATGTAATCTATGCACAGTGTATAAACTGCAGCTCATATGCCTCGAACGGAATATGCTACTTACCAGTATGCATCTGTTCTTGGCATGTAGAGCTACAGATCTATACACGCCCACCCGCCTCCCCGGCTACCTGTATCCGTTCCAGACTTATCTTATTTAGATACAATACACATGGGTTTCTTTACTGTTATTACTACGCTCCATCTTTCCCTGCTGGCGAAAAACAATCTGAGGATGGAGCCGAAGCCCATGCGCAATACGAACCAGAGGAGGAGTCACCGAACTCGTGACTTCCAAAGACTTTCCAAGAGGAAAAACAAACTGCAAACATCCGGGCCCAACACCAGATGGCGATCTATGCACAGTGTATAGATCTGCAGCTCTACATGCCAAGAACAGATGCATACTGGTAAGTAGCCTATTCCTTAAGCTGACTTGAAATAATTTCATAATGATGTGTAAATATTAAATAGGCCCTTGTGATATTAATTATAAAGATGAATTAATGCTCTATTGGTTTTTAACATGCATTGGATAATATGAATTTGTACTGTATTTTGATGGAAAATGTGATCCTCATGTATTAATTGTATGTTTATTTTTGTACTGTATCTCTTGGGCAAAATAATAATAAAATCTTTATAAAAAAAATAAAAAAATAAAAATCAACCATATTGGCGTTAGCCAAATAAATGACTACAACAACGGGCAAAAAATCAACTATCTTTTTCCACATATGCAGGCATAAGGGAAAGAACCATGGCAGGCAAATCTTCCCTATGTGGCATGCAGTCTTCCGAAGGATTTACAGGGGCATAGGTGCCAGTCTATCGTACTGTTTCTTACCAGAAACAATGCCATATTGCAGAAGCAAAGCATAACTCCGTACAGCAGACCTCTGTGTCCCAAAAGAACAGTTTCCCCTTTATGTCTATGGTTGTCAACTCTAAAATGTTATTTCTGCATAAAGATTTTCAAAGACATTGGTGGTCGAGTACTGCTATAGCAATAACCAACTAGGTCCTCGCACAATACACTTAGCCACAAAATTTGCAGATTTAGCTTACAACAAGCATAAAGCAAGTAGTCTGGAGGAGTTTCAGAACAAAGAGGGAATGTACGAGCTAACACCCATGCAGAGTGGGAAGGTTGAAGCATCTGTCAGAAAGGATTACCTCCCATAGAATGATCTTGTACCAGTCAGATTCCAGAATGGGTAATCAATATCTACCATTCAGTCGCCCTACTCTAAGCGAAACCTGTTAAAGAAATGGATAAGAGTTTTGCACTCCACCAAAAATGGGTGAAGTCAGCTCTCTGTCAAAGTAACACACCTCAACTAAAGACATAATCCTTCCAGTTGAAATAGAAGGAAAACAGCATGTCTTTCTACACACCTCAACATTTGAGGTCCCTCTGCATATTCAGAATCTAGACCATACTGCGTTTTCAAACACGAGCATCCAAGTAGAAATTTTCTGAAAAAGTAGAGTTTAGTTGGCTTTTTGCCTGAATCAATAATGCACATGCACACACAAGGAGTAATAACTTGCCTAACACCCATGGAAAGGACAACATCGTGTATGTTCCATAATACGAAATGAAACCATAGTTTCACTTTGGACTTTCAACAGCATAAAATGAAAAATAAATAAAAAGATAAGTAAATCATAAGATGTATCAATCTCACAACTTCGGAGTCTGATGCAGTGGTTGGTGTCTATTTCTCGATCACAGCGGTATGCAAATTTTTATGGTTGGTATTACACAACAGACACTCAAACAAGGAGGAAGATAGTGTAATAATCTACAGCTTTTACCTCACATATGTGAACTGTGTACATCTATATGTTTATAAATATATTTGTGATTTATACACCCCACCTATATATGCAAACATACATAAAATATCTAAATATAATACATAGGTTCACTCTGTGTCCCCACGCACATCCAGCGCCAGTCAACTTGGTGAACCATCCTGTTAAATTTTTCCTCTGTTTTCTGATAATAAAGATATAGCGTCACTCAATAGCTATGCTCTTTATGGTACATTTGCTATTGTTTTCAAGCCTAACCATCTGTCTGTAGTTTTCACCTACAAACTCCTCAAATTTAACATGTCCTCCAATACAATGTATATCCTTCAGCTTGCAGTGGGTCATGGCATTGTTAGCCATGTTACCACCAGATACAAGAGCATCTCAAAGCTAAATTCATAAATTGTCTATTTACAATAACTCAAAAAATAATCCTACTGAAATTTTAAACCGTTTGTATCTCGTTCTTTTGACAGTGGGGCATCTTGTTATGGGTTAGGCTCAATCTAGCTCTAACCCTTAGTCTCTCTACTGTCGTTAACAGTTGTGTATGACCAGACCAACAACCTAAAATAATAACCTAATCATTTTGATCAGCATGCATCTTCAAGTTAAAGTTTTCTGAAAGCACCTCAGTAGTACATTTTTACTGTATTGCTGACCTATTTATTTACAGTGGGTTATACGGAGCAATTACTCCTACATGTTATTCACAGGTTCTACTTGTTTGTCAGAGCCTCCCAAATAGATCAGAGGAAATCATTCTGAAAAATGCATTTGAATAAAGAAAACACATGTGCAGTGTCCAGGCCTAATTCATATTTTCAAAAAAATGCTGGATAATCGATTTGCCATTCACCCTTGTTGGTCATATGCTTTCATCCATGCAAACGAAGTACCGGGTTTTCTGGTACGTAGCTTTTCTTTCTACTAATACAATTTCTTTGCTAGAGAAACTCCCAGGAAAAAGATTTCAGTACAACACATTTTTTAATATTGGCAATACAAGAATTTCTGTGATTTGTATATGTTTTTTTTTTGCTTAGGACCCCTCTGCATTGTGCAGCTTCTTGCAACAGTGTGCATCTTTGTAAAATACTTGTGGAGTCTGGAGCAGCAATATTTGCCACAACCATAAGCGACATTGAAACCGCTGCAGACAAGTGTGAAGAGATGGAAGAAGGTTACATCCAGTGTTCACAATTTCTGTATGGTAGGTTGGGAATTTTAGATTATTATGTAGAACGTAGTCATTTTGCAAACAAACTGTAGATTTTGGGTCCTGTAAAGTATATTTCACTAACTAACATATAAGAGATGCAGGTCTGTGAGGAAATGGTGTGTATTATATATTGTGTGGTTATGTTACCTCATTATGTAATACACTTACCAGCCCCTTTAGGACCAGTAGATTTCGTTTGTCAGATCCTTAGGTCAACCCTCATTAGTTGTGACTCTGAGCAGTCAGGCTTACACAAAGGATTAAGCGCAAAGCGTTTAAACAGCATCAAACAAATTGAAGAAAAAGAAAGAGATCCAACACCAATTTATTAAAATAGACTGTATTTTTGTACACCAAAATGAATAGATCCATCAGAGGGTATTGGAGATTCAGCATTTACAGTAAATTTACAGTAAATATGCACTTTTTGCTTAACTTTGAATAAGCATTGGCAAATTCAACTCATTTGACACTTTAAACTTTTTCAAGAAAAATGTGGGTAAGTGTCAATGCAGTTACCTTTAGTTGCTTTACATCCCCGACTCCGGCAGGGAGCAATTCAGAGGCACCAGCAAGGTCTTCAGAAACAGATACCTCGGAGGAAAGAGCAGTCTTCAGTCAGTTTCAGGCAATTTTATCTCTTTGCCATAGACTCCTGTGGAAGAGAACCTGATGCTAGGAATACAGGATGCTCAAGGATGCTGTAGATGTGATACAGTTGAAGGGGTCTTCCTGCGACTATTCTTCGGTACAGGGGCTAAGTGAGGCGTTCCTGGCCACTGGGGACAACGTCCCTCGAAGTCCTTCCGGTCTTGGCAGAACTGGGCTGCCAGTTACCTGGTATCGCGGTCACAGTGGAATCCTTCTCTGGATGATAACTTGCCTCTGGGTAACCAAAACTGCTCTTTGACGACTCTCCTGGGTTCAGCAAACTCAATAGCAACTTTGAGAGTCTGGTTCTGGCCCACTAGTGCTGGCCCCCTGGTGCTG
Source organism: Triturus cristatus (assembly GCF_964204655.1). NCBI lineage: Eukaryota > Metazoa > Chordata > Amphibia > Caudata > Salamandridae > Triturus > Triturus cristatus. The sequence continues at coordinate 841,835,557 of NC_140592.1, forward strand.
TCCTGCGTCGAGGAGCACCGGTCAGAAGATTCGGGCTACCAGTTTTCACTAGCAGGCTTCGGCAGCTTTTGTGGCCCTGTGCTGCGAACAGGTCAGTCAACTGATCCTTAGAGTCTCATGCTTTGGCTGACAGGACACAGCATAGCAAACTCCTTTGCAAGCAATCAGGTTCACTAGTGCAGCCTCTCTTTGCTGGGTCCAGGGCGCAGCAGGGCAGTCCTTCCCCATTCCTCTTCTCAGTCCATCAAGATCTGAGTTCTGGGTGCCAAGGGTGCCCTTTTCATACCCAGAAAATGCCCTTGGGTGGACGCGGTCAGTACCGGATAGGCTTCTAGGTTCCCTCCCCCTGATGACCACTTTCTGCGGAGTGTGGCATCTGGCTATCCCAGAATACTTCATTCTGCCCACTGTTAAGATTGCAGAACCCCTTTGTCCGCATGTAGCATTCCCTTGCCCAACCCAGAGTTGTGGTTATCAAGGGGGTTACATGTACCTGAAAAAATGGTTGGGAACTGTCTTTCCCTTTTCTTCCTGAGTGCCAGCCCATCTACCTAAAGAGTAGAGCAGCCCCTCTCCCAAGTATTCACCTGAGCCCTTCAAGGTAGCTTCTCATTTGAAGCTCGCCTTTTGGGCCAATACCCTAGTGGATTCCTGTCAAGGAGAGGAGATAACTCTCCCCTACACAGGCTTCTACTGTATCCTTTTCTGGAAGTCGTTGGCAGAAAGCTGTCTCTGGGACAAATCCTGTGTGCAGCCGTAGATGGGCAAAGGAGATTTAGGCCAGCAAAGTGGCAGCTTTCTAAAAGTTGCACACTGCAACAAATTACATTAATTCTGACTTGGGCATCAAGTCGGGCTTCCTGCAACGAGTTGTTTGATACCTTACAGTATCCACTTTAGCAGTCCTAGATAAAAGTTAGCAAAGCCGAGGTGTCCGCTTGTAACTCTGCACTTGCCAATAGGGCTATTAGCCTTTTCCTCTACAAAAATCAACAATTGCAGGTTGTAAAAGTACTTTTTCCACTGTCTAGTGTCTAATGTACAGCAGCTTTCCTTAGGGTTCGTTAGACCTGCTTTAGGGCTGGCTTACATATATTAACATGCATTTGCATAGCAAATAGGTCTCGCCTTTGGTTCCTTAGAAGTTTTTAGTCATGAGGCACATTATCCTTGGTGTTGTGCCGCCAGAAATTCAAGAGCTTTCCAATTACTACACACTGGGTCATGCAGTCTGATTCTAGAATACATGCTATAAAACAGCAACGAATTTGTGAAGTAGGCATTACACACTTTATACTGACACCCCTATTAAAGTAGCAAGTACTTTTAAAAACCTATTTCACTTAAGATAGAGAAATAACATGAATAGTGTTTAATCATCAAAAATGGTAATGCTGGTAGGAAATACAAACCTTCAAAAATCAATGTAATGTTTTCTATAGCAAAAACATAACGTGTGTTTAATGGTATCTTGAATTTCATGCTTTAGAGTCATAACACAAGTAATGGTTTTTCACTACCAGCACACCAAACTCTATTTATTTGTAAAATAAGTGTTAGTCTCAGTTGGGGGTGTATCTATTCATTGTAATCTGGCTGCGAGAGGGCATATTGATAGGATCGGGCCTGTGATCTTTCTAGGCACTATTGCAATATTATACATGGGACCATGTATGCAGGATGAAGGGACTGGTGAAGGCTGGGCACTAGTAGAACAGGGCACGATACAGCTGGCTCTGCAGCACCATGGCCTGCACTGCCTGGAAGCCTCGGACTAAAGTACGCCAGCCCCAAAACACCAATCTTATATGCAGCACCATCACAGTGATGCTTGTATTCATAAGCGTAGGGCAGAATAGGGCATTGCCTTGTTGACAAAGGCCATATATTCCTGCCGTTCCTTTGACACGTCCATGCAAGTGATGGCACCCTGTAAACGCGTGCTACCTCAAGAGCCATGCTTGTCTGAAATAGAAACCAAAGAGGAAGAAATACTTTAATGGTGCGATCAAAGCCCCCGATCCCTGCAAATGAATCCGCCTGTGCATGTGTGCTGCGATGCAAGACAAAATACAGAATTTAAAATAGAATAAATCACTTGTTTTAGTGTTCAGATCATTCATTTTAAAAAGTACAAAACACTGTGCAAATGCCGCAATTGAACGTTAAATGTATTATTCAGAGTACAACAAAAGAGCCATCTTATATAGTGTTTTGGGGTCCTTTTCCTGCCAAATGATTCAGGATGTTTTCGTATCAACAATGCATTCCTGCATAAATATGCAGCTTCTCCAACGCCAGAGTGAAAAAAAACAAAAAAAAAATCTTGGTCAGTGAATACGGCTGGCTCGAAGTGTGCATGCCTCTATGCAAATTTAGCTACAGTACAAATGTCTGAATCTTCGACTCGAATTTAAAAAAAAAAAAGAAAAGCTGCAGAAATGCAGATAGACATGGGAGTTGTGTCCGACACACACACACCCTCTCACTCTCTCCCTCGCCAATAATGGCAAATCTGGTTGCCCAGGATGGTAAGAGGGCAGATTAGGACGTTTTGGAGGATGCGGCTGCCAGGGGACTGGTGGACTGATCCAACTGCTGGCTGCAACCCATGGCTGTCTGGTCCTGCGTACTCTGCCACACAGAGGCTGTGAAGCTTGCGCACCACAGTGGCTGAGCGGGTACAGATGCGGCTGGAAGCCTCTTCTGTGGCCCATAAATGAGCAAACAGCGGATTGGGATGGCAAAAGGCTATGGAAAGGCCTAAGGACCTGGCCATAGCCCTGCTGTTCTTAAAGCACTCTAGCGCTGAATCCACCTTGTCTCCGAAGAGACGGGAGCCATCAAAGGGCATGTCCATAAACCATGCTTGAATATCCCGCGAAAAGCCAGTCATCCGCACCCAGGCATGGAGCTGGAAATCCACTGTTGATGAAACTACTATACCTAGTGGGTTGGTCATGTCTAATCCACATCGTATGGTGAACTTTGCTGCGTCCCTCCTGTTGGCAACAGCCTGGGAGAGTACCGCCCAGGCCTCCTTCGGGACCTTTGGCAGCCTCTACGCAACCGTATCCCTGTGCCAGGTTGGTGGAAGAAAACATCCTCTTTCCTAAGGTATCAAGCCTCTTGGATTCCCGATCCATAGGTGTGGTTGGGAATGCGCCAGGATTTACATGGGAGGTGGAGGTTTTGACCACCAAATCTCTAGGGTGGAGTGTTGTGTAAGGAAGTTTGGGTTCCCAGGTGCGAGGTGGTGGCAGCCGGCAATCATCCAGTTCACAGCAGCTCCTGTGCTGGACTTAGACTGAGTACCAAGGAAGACATCAGTTAGTGTTTCATTAAAAGGGAAAGGTGGTTCTGGTGGGAACACGTCTGGCTGAAGCACTTCTGTCAAGACATTCGTCTTGACTGACACCGAGGGCAAGCTGAGGTCCAGACCCTCGTCCGCCCTCCTCCTTACCACCACCACTGCGAAGGAAGCTCCTTTCTCTGTAGCCACAGTTGAGGGAGAAAGCATGCCAGTATCTGGGCAAGTGTCCAGTCCACTGGCTATACCCAGATAGTCACACCAGTCTAAGGTGTCATAAGACTGGTATTCTTCAGGGCCCAGCGACCCCTCCCCTTCCACCCCGAGTCCTGGCCAATAAGTGTAGGCCACGGGCTCAGGCTCTGGCCTGAGAGGCATGGCCTCAGTCGGCATCAGAGACTGCATTAGACCGGGCCCCTCTGACTTCGTGTCGGAGTCGGGGATTCTAATGGGGGCTGCGCCGTCAGTGTCAACATTGGGGGGAACGGCACCAGGGAAGGTCGAAGTGGTACGACTGGTGTTGGTCCAGATCCAGGAATTGATCCTAGCCGTGGAACCAGAAGGGGCTCCTGTCGAGCCCTCGGCGCCTGAAGGCGCAATGGAGGGAATGGGCCACCCAAATATGAGGCACTTGGCCTTATAGAACACTTTTAGCTGGGCGGTGGTGCTCCGGCTCTCAGAAACTCAGGGAGGTGGGGAAACGGCGCAGGCTCTACCCCAGAGCCAGGTCTCGAATGTGGATGCTCCCTCGTCTAGTTGGCCAACAGACGGTGGTGGGGGGGGGGGGGGTCTGAGATCTCTTAGACTTCTTGTGGTGGTGCAACTTATTCTAATGACCCACTGACTTCGAGTGCGTCGAGAATCTCAGATTCCGCGACCGCTCGCGGGACCTTCCTCTAGATCGGGACCTCGCTCCTTCAAGGCCTTCGGTTTCATGGTGCAGTAGTTGGTGCAGGCCTTAGGGTAGTGGTCGTGCTTGAGGCACCAGAGGCACTGCAGGGCTTGGAGACAGCCTTCCTTGATGACATCCTGCCACACTAGGAGGAAAAACCTCAAAAAGACATATATAAAATTTTAAAAAATAGTTTCGTCAAAAAATGACAATGCGGTGACTTTTCTCTTGATCAGTGCTGACTGGCGTGGAAAGAAAAGAGCTGGCTCCCATGCGCTGAGAAGGCAGCTATATAGGAACCGCACACGTCACCTCTGGTGCTGATACCCTCGTGGAGCCGAACGCCGCCACCTACCGGCATGCAGGGGTACTGATCACAAAAAGATTTACAGATCCAGTCTGACGCCTGGGGATAGTTATAAAATAAGGAATCTGCGGCTAGAAGTCTCTATCAGATGTTGGTTTCAACATTCGCTTTCTTGCTGATTTCTATTAGGTCCATTTCTGTTGATAACATTGTGGCTTGCTTTACCAAGACCTTTACCAGTTGTTTATTCGAGATATTTGCTTCCCATAGTTTGTTTGCTTCTAGATTTTGGAGTGACAATTTGAAATATTTGGTCTATGTTAATGCCTCGTTTTTGATTATCTGCCACAGTTGACATTCTAAAGAGTCAGGGCCGGCCTCCTTTAGTTTCACCCAGTAGGGTATAAATCTGGTATGTAGTATCCGCTCTTGCCTTGTTAGATTAAATTCCAGGTGAATTTGTGCTGTGGAGTCCTGTAGGTAAGAGAACCAACAATAACAGCTACACTAAGATCTCTCCAGCCAAGTACTAAGCTTATTTCTGAATGTAGTCATTCCATGTTCTAAAGTCTGCATTAATTTGCATCCTATTACCTTGCATAGGTCCTTTGCATCTGGGCCTGACATGTTTTTTAATAGTCAAACATGAATGGTTATTTCACCCCTGTGTTTCTTTGAACCTAACAATCTATTGGGATACAAACTCCACCTGATAATACTTTTTTGTCTTACAACAGCTGAGCGTGCAGATGCTTTCATGTAAAAAAATATTAAATTGTGGAAGCAATAGTCTTTCAGCTCCTTATTAATCATGGAAAGGGAGTGTCCTGAGCCTTTTTTTGTAGCTTTTTCAGAAAGTTTGAACAGGTACATGCTAAGCCAGGGGGCATGGGGGAGGCTTAAGACCTTTATTTTAGAGCCCCCTCTATGGGTATTTACGTAGATGAGGACTGGAGCAATCCCCTATTAATAAAGTTCCAGTGGCCCAGTCCCTCGATGGATTACTACAAATGCACTGACTGAAGCCATAAAACCGGTACATGACTCCACCTCATAAATTATCAAAAACAAAAGCCTTACTCTAAATCAAACCAAGTTTGACCACCTTGAGATATGACCATTTCAGTTACTCAAAAAAGAGGGCCCTGAATGAAGGAAGAGCCTTCAAAGGAAGATTGGTTTTATCTGAAAGAGCCCCCTCTATTGGAGACTGAACTTGAATCAGAGTCCAGCCAAAGGTCACTGGCGGTTAAGCCTGAACATCAACCAAACACAAGAAATAAGGCAAAGAACAATTTAACATCCATCCAAAATGTAGCCACATCGTAGTTCCGATTTTGATCCCTTTCAAACAAAGGACAGCACCAGTTTAGAAGAAACCTATGAGAAAGGCATTTCTCATAAAACAGGAACATTTCCACCTGCAAAGAAATGAAATATTGTAAATGACATTCCAGGTAGAAGTAGACCACCATTTTCACTAGTACATATGGAGGACCCTATCTCAGTTATCAATCATGGTAATATAGTGACTCCAACCCCGCTGACACGGGTTGAGATTGACAGTCTAGGGTGGGCCTAACACAGTTCATTAAGGTGGGAGGACGAACACAACCTGCTTGGCCAACAAAATTAAAGGGTTTTTGTCAGTCCCTGTTTGGAGGGATGGGTGTTCACCAGTGCCAGACTGGCTATAGCGGGCACCAAGCGTTTCCCCCTTTAGCTGACTTTCTGGTCATGTGGGCAATATCTGCCCCCAGTAACAAAGCTGGAGCAGTGCTTTTTACTAGTACGCCATCCCTTCCAGGGCCTGTCAAGCAGCAATCTGCCAGGGCTGGTTGCTGTTCCCAGTCTGGCCCTGGTGTTCACAAGCCGACGAGTGCTACTGGACCCTAACTGTAGTGATGGAAGTTGTTTGCCACTGGTGACCTGGGGTCCGTCAAACTATGGCTCTGTAAACTGGACCAAGTGCACCCCTTTCAGCACTTGACCTGTTGGGTAGTGGGGTGGCCAGTCACATAATTCTCATGGAAGTAGTGTTGGGGGCAGGGCGCATCATGCGCAGAAATCAACTAACAGACACAAAAATAATGTCATGCCCGGTGCATGTCTTATGGAACAAAAGTATTTTGAATCACACAGCACTACTAAATACAACATAAGTCAATTAAGTATGCAGGTTAGTACCACTGGTAATAATTACCCTGTGTACACTACTCCCTCTCCTTTTCCTCTGTGCTTTGCCGAACTTGGGCAACCATATCTAAATAGGATCCCAGTAAAGCGTGGCAAGAGCATGAATGAGCACCAAATCGAGAAATTGTCATTATTATCATGGCACATTTCTAATCCCGACTACCAGCTCATTCTTCAGTATTTAGTGTATACAAGGTGACAGATCATATTGATTATGATATTTACTTTGATGCTTAAATATTAAAATCATACATCCACTGCAACACTGCACTCACTCTGATGCTAAACAGCGGAATAGCAAAACACATGATCCCTTGTGTGTCGAAGTAAGTTCCACAGATGGTTACTAAGATAGTTTATTTTTCTGATAAGACTATTTCCATACATTATCAGTGAGATAGTTCTTCCCTTCAGTTTGTTAACACTGAATTTAAAACACAGCTTTCAATATACATAGTGAAAGATAATGGACTCTTTCTACCTGAATAGCTGTCCTTGTGACGAGTAACCAGTCACATATCTGGTTCCCCTACCAGCATGAGCATGTCACTAATCACATGGTGAAATCATGTTATGCCAATGCAAACTAAACCAGATTCGGCTTTCTGAATACACAAACTGAATATTTAAGGAGATCACAGTGCAGAGTCTTGATTCCAGAGAGCAAAGTGACTCAGTAGGTCATACAATTGGGAGCTCCTCATAATAAGGTGTGTTATCACGCCATTGTATATCTAGTTGATTTTACTGATGTACACATTCTTAAACAATGGCTTGATGGTTTCAGAGAATTCTTGGCATGGTGCCCCATGAGTTCAAAGGGGGCCACTTTGCCAAGTTGCATGTTCGAGCGCTTAAATACTACCTGCATTCTCCTTGGACATCAGGTCTTCACTATACATAAATAGTCATGGTCCTTCATATTCTAGCAGCTTCTTCCCAGTGAGACAGCGTTCAATCATCTAAATGGATGTAATTTCTAAATCCTTTGATTTCTGTAGCTGCAGATCCTTCCAGGTGGGAGTCTGTTGTCAGCAAGGTGAAATGCATGGCCATTGGATTTAAAGAGGGCAATGCTGCAGGTCTGTTTTAAGCTGGAAATATTTCCATCTTTTACAGATTACAAACAAAACCTTGACTAAGTTCTTGACCATCTGCCATCTGTTTCTCCAGCCATGAGATGGGGGTATTGTTAAAAAAACTTTACATTTTTGCTGTCCTTTAATTGTTGACAAATCTATGAGCAGTTTTGGCTAACATTTTTATTAACCTAAGAAGGAAAGTGAGCTCTGTAATCAAAATAAGAGAGCAACACGGAAAACCTACATGCTGTATTGTCTATTCCTCTAACTATATTTGTATGTTTACAGCACAGTGGAAGCAAAGTCTATCTGAACCAACAGAAGGTAAAATAATAATGGATTATGGATAATAATGGAATATTCTGAGGTTTAATTGAAAAGTAATTATGAAATCTGAAAGAAACACGTTAGTTAGATTCCTCACCTTAGAATATCCCCAGGCGTCAGGCTGGATCCGGAAAGATTTTTGTAGCAATACCCCTTGCGCGTCGCTAGGCGTCATCTGCGGCTCCGCGTCCGTCGTTGGCGTCGTGCGCCGGAATGACGCCGTCTGAGTACTTAGGTGCCGCCCTCGCGCGCTGACGTCAGTTCTTCTTTTTTCCGCGCCAGACAGCGCCGATCCGGGAAGAGCTTACCCCTTAGTCACTTTTTGACTAAACTTTTTTGACTCTTTATGGTCTTCTGTCGACTCGACTCTGGTGCCGGTAGGATGCCTGGGTTTAAAGCCTGTGACTCCTGTCATCGACTGATGTCGGTGACGGACCACCATCGCCGGTGTCTTTACTGCCTGGGGGTCGACCACGACGCGGAGTCGTGCCTCGATTGTCAGGCCTTGACCTCGAAAGCTAGGCGGGAGCGGTCGCAAGCTTCTCGAGCTTCGGCACTCGGCTCCACGCCGTTCACGGTCCCGGCCCAGGAGGAGGTCCAAGGACCGGTCGCGGAGCCGCAGCCACCATCATCGCTCGTCGGGCTCGAAGTCTTCGCGTAAGTCGAAGCGATCAAAGAAGTCCAAGAGGCGACACCGCTCTTCGGACTCCCCTCGCCGGTCGCGCGACTCGGCCGAGGGTCAGGGTGGTCTCATACCCGCCGGTCCCTGGGACTGACGCAACTCCGGCAGGGGTCAGTGCTTTCCTCTCGGCCATGAGGGGCCTGGCTCCGCCGTCGATGCCTGCCGGCTTGTCTTCGGGCCCCGCGGGCTCGACTGGGCGACCTCGCGTGCCGGTGGCTCAGACCCCGGCGCCACCGACGACTTCGGTCCTGACGCCACAGGTCCCCGAGGGATCCAGTCCTGGATCTCTGCCGGCGCCGGTCGACCTCACGACGCCTCCTCCGCCGGCGCCGACACCGGTTCTGCCTCTGGCGCCGTCCCCGGACGACGCCGTTCCCCGGTTTAGCCCTGTCCGGGTCCGGTGCGGCGCCGCTCGACGCCGCACCCGACGCCGATGGATGTGCCTTTCATCTACCGCCCGGCTCCGATCATTCCTCCTGTTTATCAGGAATCGGATGACGGGGGCGACTGGGAGGGGTCTGAGGACCCTATGGTCAGACAGCCCCAACTTTCAAAGGACTGGGCAGACGAACTGGGGGATGGCAGTGGTCTGGACACCTCCCCGGACGCTGGTTTAATCTCTCCTCCGACTGTGGCCTCGGAGGAAGGTGCAGCTTTCTCAGTGGTGCTGCGCAAGGCGGCCGAAGCCCTGGGGCTCGAGTTGCCTGCTGTGGCCATGAGGACTAACATCCTCACAGAGGTGCTTCAACCGTCAGCAAGCTCCACAGAGCCTCTGCTGCAGTTCAATGAGGCCCTCATAGACGTTCTGCAGAGCACTTGGTCCAAGCCCTCCACAGTTCCTCCTGTTGATCGGAACGTGGCCCGGCACCACCGCCCTGCTCCGGGCGACCCCAGTTTCCTGTCCCAACACCCCACCCCGAGAGTCTGGTTATCCAGGCCTCAACTTCCCAATCCTCCTTCCCGTCCGCTCCTCCGGATCGGGAATCGGCTTGACATTGAGCTGTCTGAGAGAACTTGTTTTGCCACAAAATCAATAAAAAGATTTATTTTTAAAAAACACAGTCTTAAAATGTTATTTAGATAATTTGTAACTCACACCACTGGAGACACCCTGCCAGTTCAGAGGGGACTGCCAGGATATGAGAGAGAATGAGACGCCTTACTACATACTAGGTGCATCTTCAAGGGCTGTTTCCCCCCCCAAAAGGTAATGCAAAAGTGAGACTCGAGTCTTTTTCAGAAACTGCTGTCAGTTGGCTGCCATTCTAGCTGCCCCAGACTGTTGTGAACATAGTCATATAAATGTGACTGCAACTACTGATCCGAAGGTCAAAAGTTGCTTGATATCCGGTAAATTAACTATTTAAAAGACTATAGTGTTTTTGGCCATCTTTTGAGGAAGGCATGTCCAGAATTTGTCAAAGTGAAATAATGCAATTGAACAAGCATTATGGCAATTATTGATACTGCCTGGGAGGGAAATAGGACAACAAGACTTACGTAAACTAACCTTACACATGACATCCTTAAAGATTTCGTGCATATTTGTACCTCCCAGTGGATGAGACATATCGCATAAATCTGAACATGGTGGCCAGGTCTTCCTACAGTTTTGCAAAAATAGCTAGAACAAGTGTTCTAGAACCAGCATGCACTGCTAAGCCCAAAGGCTTTCAGTGTTCAAAAGCAAATTTTCTTAAATCAAAGTAAAAAACTCTAATTTACACTTGTGGCTGAAGTTGACACAACATATATATTGTTCCCTCAACACTGTATCCACAATAGCCATACGTAGAACCCCATGCATTTCAGGTGTGATACCCTTCGTCAGAGGTTACTGAAAGAATAAAAGAGAACAACCAATTTTACAATGAGAACAGACCTTTTTCAATCTCCATGCATAACCTCTTTTCAACATGTCATTGTGTATACACCAAGAAGAAAAACATTGTAATCTGTGTCTGTTGGATGACAGTAGATTCAACATGCGCCCAGAGTCCCTTTAACAAGGAACAGATCGGTGTTATAAAAGAGTATGCAAATGACTTCACAATCCAGCATGCATTGGTGTTGAATTCAGGACACAACGATGCAATGTGATAAGAATACGTGCACAATATCGTACAAGTGTTACGCAAACAAATGATGGACGGAATGCTGAATTAATTATACATTCAAATCCCCAGTCAAGAGATCTGGGTTAAATCCATTATTCTTTTGCTCACATTGCCACCACAGTTTAGACCCAGCCATATGCAAATTAGTCTTGACCCTGTTCCTTATGGGAACAGTCCTGCCCGAACTGCCAAACCAGATCCTCCCTGGACAGGAAACAAGCATTCCTGGGACCGGTTTCAGGGTATTACCCCTCCTCATCCATGTTAGCTTGAATCCAGTGGCACAGTGAGCAAGGGACCCACGTCTGGGCATACCCATCCCACTTAGGGCGAAGAGTGTTACGCAAACAAATGATGGACGGAATGATGAATTAATCGTACATTCACCCCCAGTAAAGAGCATCATAAAAACCTAAAGTGCACTAGAAACACAACACCATTCAAGTGTGAATGAAAAAGGCGTCTGAGACAGTTCACATCTTATGAAATGGCTGTAAGAGCCGTAAGGATAGTCAAACATTACCAGAAAATATTTATTTTCATACTTTTTTTAATTCGCAAGGCATCATGTGTGGTAGCTGGCTAAATAAAACCAAAATAATGTAAGGAAACGCGCTACAAAGTGGTGTTGTCCAAAAAGCACGGAGATCGGCAGTAGAAATTTAAACTCGCCCTGATCCTCCAGTAAACTGGTGGCAAGCTGAGACACAGAGGGTATTGAGCCAGAGCCTGAACCTCGCTGTTTAACCAGGTGTTAATAATCAGCGACTTGCGCAATGTATGTGCTTGAAATTGAAAGGGAAAACAGGCTATTCCTAGTTTGAGCCCCGTGTTTAATGTGCACAGAGAGAGCTCGGGATTGGAGTGAAGAATGTTATGTTGTGTTATTTAATTCGACAAAACTTTGCTAGGTGACGTGAATTGAAAACTTACTTGGTATGGGAGTAAATGTATTGGTCTCTTAACTCAAATGTAGTCATGCGGTTATCTAATCTCTACGGCCTTATTTGAAGTGCTAACATCAACTGTTTCTGAACAGAATGCACGATGAGTATGAAAAGTAGCCGCATATTCATAGTGAACAAGGTATGCATTATCTGATCGCTAATAACAAATGCAAAGTGTTAGCAACAATAACTCCTTGAATTACAATGCATTAGCATTACTGGCATCACATAATGAAATAAAAAGTAGGTAAAAATGTATTGTTTCTCAAATCCTAGATTTAAAACTGTAAATTAATGACATGTAATGAGTCCTGAAACAACACAGAGAGTGGATGGCAGTGACTCTGTAAGATGCGTGACTGAAATCTGTCTATACTGAATGAATAATATGCTGATGTGGTAAAGAAGGAAGTGAGAAAATATGTGCGGAATTTCAGGCGAGTGCTTATGAATGCGAGTCTTATGTGATGCTTTGCAAGTAGCATTTTACAAAAAGCACGCCATTTCCAGTTTGTCAGTTAGACCTCTGGGTACTAGAGAATCCAAATATATGATCAAGTATGTTTCGCAGTGTTACAATCGCTTTGGCGTGTTGACGTCCGTTTTTTGTTGAATGATTTCCAGAACTGATTGCTGTTGTTCCAATGTGAAGCCAAAGGTGAATTGAAGTTCTTCAGTGTAATCAAGCTTTTGTGTTCCATCACATTGTTTATGATACGTGTGGAGTCCAGCCACCTCTGAAACTTCACTGTCATTCCAAAAGAGCTAAAGCACCATTGCTGAAATGTGTCAGGCAGGTATACTCATGCTACCCCTAATGCCTTTTGTAAGTTTAACTGACTGCACTAATATTGCCGAATAGTTCGAGTTTTTGACCAGGAAGTTGTCTGTGACCTATTAACTTAAAGCTGTCATATGCTGATTCCTCCTCTCAACGTTTTTGTGTATGCAGACTCTGATTCCTAACCAGCTGTGCAAAACAGAGGAGGAAAGAATAGGTTACACAACCTTCACAGTGGTTACAGTGCTGTTAGTTCAAACTCTCCTTTATAGATCGATCCTGCACGCAGCGCACATGTGCTGTCACTATTGCAACGTCTTTTTTTTTTTTAAACTCTAAAAAAGGGCTTTTAGCCCCCCCTCCCCATTACTTACCATTCCTTGGCATTCTTTTTTTTTTTTTTTTTTTTTTTTTGAAACCGTTTATTGCAGTTTGAAAAAGTTACAGGTATGGGCCTACAACCACTCGGCCGGCCGCTAGAGTGACAAAAGCATTTTGCATACATACAGTAAGAGTCTCTTGGCAGTGCAGATTAGCAAAACAGGAGAAATCAATGTTGCAGGCCGCATAGCTCCATGCCCACAGTACGGTTCCCTTTTATCAAACAAAACAACACAAAAAACCACACCCGCAAGGCAACCCGCGATCCAAAGTGACAGCACGTGCTCCATAAGTGGGGGATCCCAACCAGCAGCAGAACTCTGGAGAGGGGAATGGGAATAGATCAGGGACTGGGGGACCGCGTGCCCAAGGCCGAGGGAGGGGGGCCATCTAGGGAGACGGAGCAGGCGAGGCAGCCGGTAGCAGTGGCGGCTCACAAATACCCCCGCGGTAGGCGTTCCAGGGGCCCCAGATTTTCACCCACGCCCCAGGCTTACCCCTCGCCACATACACCACCTTTTCACGAAACATACACCAATCCATATGTTCTTTCCAGGCCAACACCGCAGGGGGCCTCTGGGATTCCCACAATTGAGCAATGTCACGCTTAGCTATCATGTATCCCAGAGTCACCCACCGCGTCTGCGGGACCGAATAGTCATTTGGTTCCCACACATTCAGCAAGCATCTCCTCGCTTCAGGCAACAGCGCGACACGCGTAACCACACGCAGGACCTCATGCACACCACGCCAGAATCGCTCCACCTTTGGGCACTCCCACAGTATATGCATGAAAGTTGCCAACGCGCCACAGCCACGCTTACACATTCCGTCACCAGCAAAGCCCATACGTAGAAGCCTTGGCCCCGTCACGTAAACCCGGTGAAGGATCTTAAGCTGGACGAAACGAAGGCGAGCCGGGATGGCCACCTCTTTTGGAGAGGCCACCGCGGAAATCCAATCCTCGTCGTCCAGCTCTAGCCCGTCGGCAACCCAGGCCTCGCGGAGACTAGTCAGCAGGCACGATCTGTCGTTGATCAGTTTTTTATATATGAGGGAGATTGTGCTGTCTGGGACATGGCCATCCAGCACTCTGTCCTCCAGGGGGGAAGACTCCGGAATGGACGCGACATCCGGGAAGACGGAGCCCAGCGCATGGCGGACTTGCAGGTACCGAAAGTACTCACTGCCCTGCAGCTGAAACTCCGTCTGCAGCGTCGCAAAAGTCTTGAATCCCCCCCTCGTCCAGAGATCTCCCACAGTGCTGATTCCGATCGTGTCCCACTTCTCAAAGCCCTTCGATGTCCACAGGGAGCCCAACCTCTCAGACGCATATAGCGGTGACGCCCGGGTCAAACGGTCCTTCCACCCCATAGCTGCATTAGCCGCGTGCCAGACACGCACCATGACACGCGTCGGTCCCGTCAGACGGGGGTCGGGCGCGGCAGAGTAAAGCGCTCGATTGTAGTCGCCACCGGGCAGGAGCATCTTGTCCATCTCAAACGCCGGGTTCAAGGCGGGCCCGTAAAGGCCATGGTTAATTGCAGCCAGTTGGGTGGCCCAGTAATACCGTTTAATGTCCGGGAGGGCGACTCCCCCATCGTACCACGGGAGCGTCAATTTAGCCAGAGCAATGCGCGGCCTCCCGTCCCAGAACAGGCGCCGCTGGAGGCCCTCCACCTCACGGAAGTAGCGTGCCGGAACCAAGTCCATAGTATTCTGGAGGCCGTAGAGGAAGCGCGGCAAGGACACCATTTTAAACAAGGCCGCTCGGCCGAGCGGCGAAAGCGGCAGACGCCGCCAGCGCACCACGTCCTCCTTCAAGCGCTGGAGGGGGGGCAGCAAATTCCGCTCATAGCGGGCCTCCGGGTCAAGAGTGATATATATACCCAGGTACCGAAACCCCTGGGAGGATTCCTTGGCATTCTTATCACTCTTCTTTGCTGCCTTCTAATTTGGCAGACTATGCGAAGCGTCACTTCCTTTTGTTTGCAAGCGCATGGACCAAGTACAGACTAATTAATGTTAGTGTCCATCCACTGCTTGCGCTGTTATTGAGGTACTCTTCTTTTTTTGTGGGGCACCAATGGTATCAATGCTTTAGATGAGAACCCCTTACATTCCTCAGCTTCATATCGTATCTGTTTTGAAGGAAAGTGAGATTAAATGATTTGCCCAGAATCTCAGTATGTTGAGCCGACACTAGGACGCAAACCTGGCTCCCTCCCAATCAACTGGGGGGAAAAAGAGTGGGAAAGAGCATACACAACTGGATTCATAGTAGTTATAGTACATTTAGTTCATGCTCTCCTTTTTCACAACACCGTTCCTGGAATACCCTAGTGAACATATGTGCAGCGGAAACCTTTTATGGCAGAAAAATATGAGAACTGGTCAGGGATGGTTTGGGATGTACGGATAGTTGGCAGTTCCAGTATACTATTTTTAGGTCTCGCCTAGGCAGCGATTGCGCTGTCTCTTCAAGACATGCTGCATTCAGGATATAACAAGCATTGGAAGTGCAATAGGTCTCACATTTATTGGAGTTGGAGCTATTGGAATTGTAAATACCAAAGTTTTTTACCTATGCAATAGATATGCACTCCCCACCTTAATAAAATAAAGAACTCTGTTGGGTGTCTTTTTCTGTAGGACACCTGCAATGGTGCCTAAGCGATGGGAGTAAAATTGACAGTTCCGACTCCATGTTAAATCGAGCAAGGTTGTGAAGGGGGCGGTAACACAGGGTGTCACTAGGTGTCCCTTTGGACCGCTTTTGGCCACATATGGTACTGCAGCCTGCAATATGGTTAGGCAAAGGATATGGCACAGCGGTGAGAACTGCTGACCGGTGAGCTGGGGTCTATGTTGGAGTCTGCTCAACATCCTGTGATAATGGTCTGATTATTTAATTTCTCCCGAGCCCATGGTTATGTGCGCAATATAAATAAAAGCATTTAATGTAAAATAACATAAGATTCAATGCAGCGATTTCGGGGCAGGCAAGCAGTTTCATGCAGGAGGGTGGGGGTAGACGGCAAAGGGATATTAAACAAGGGCACTACATGCAAATGTATATGCAAAGTAACCCAAAAAACCCCACAAAACTAGCAAAACAGTGGCCTCAGAGGGATGGTGGGGGCCTGCTAGCAGTGTTTTGGGAGGGGTGAGAGGGGAGCATGGGGAGATAAAGGGATAGTAAGAAAATGAAGCACCAGAAGATTCAATACTCAAGTAAACAGAACAGTTAATTAGCAAAAAGGCAAGCTAACTAAAAAAATTATTCTCTCTGAGTATTAATAACTTTAATTGTAAGAATACATGTAAGAGGGACAGTCCTCATGGGAGGATGCCAAATTAAAAATAGAGGAACTACTAAGTGTATTCACCAATGAAAAGCCAGCATTTCTAAAGGATAGCAACAGGAACCAATGAAAAAGACAAGCATTTTTCAAGTCCATATCCTAGATTAAGCATGTCTTGAAGAGACAGCGCAAGATCTAAAAATAGATAGGCAACAAGTATCTGCCCCTTAATGCAGGTAAGATGGGGAAATAGACCTATGACGTCTACCAGACTCCACCTGCATATTTGATTGGCCTGTGGAGTTGAGCCTGCCCCTTAAATCTGTCCCTTTATTGCTGACCTCGGGGTGATTTTTAGGTCTGGCTTGACATTGAGCTGTCTGAGAGAACTTGTTTTGCCACAAAATCAATAAAAAGATTTATTTTTAAAAAACACAGTCTTAATATTTTGGTACATCAAAGTAGAGTCTCATTTGAACTACACAAAGTGCAGTCTTCACCCAGAGACAGCTGGCCCACAGGCATAATTTTAAAAGGAGGGGATGCTGTTTTTATTTAGATCAGATCGATGCACTGTCTGCAGATGTGCTCATTTACACCAATAGAAGGCACAGGCTTCATTTAGACACCTCCAAAGCACAAACTTTATTTAGCTGAATCCAGGGCATGGTCTTTATTTTAATCTCTTTAGCTGTTTAGAATGACTGGAATCAGAGTTAACACTTAAACCGTTTTGATCCTCAATCTTAACTCAGACCAGTTGTATTCGCGGCCTTCCTTTGAAACAACTGAACTCAGAGTCTTCGTTTAAACCAGCTGGATACACAGTGTTGAGTTAAGTAGTTAGATTCACAGTTTACGCTAAAACACTCCGGATCCATTTTCAATTAGACCGTTATGATTCGCAAGCTTCATATAAACCAACTAGATGTACATACTTCCATACATACAGCCGGAATCACAATCTTCTTTCACACCAGTAGCAAGCAAAGTCTTCATTTAGAGGTATTAGATGCATGCGTTTTTTTAATGTATGCTATGTCATCAGACATTATTTTGTTATGTTTCTCACATTTCTTATTTTTTCATTTAATTTTAATTTTGAGTATTCACATCATAATAAATAATCCGGTTTCATTATGCCTAGGCTAGCGGTACATTCTTCAGTATTCAATCTTTCATAGATTCACATGCTTGTATTTTCCCTGTCGTCATGGTGGGAGTCTCACGGTAAATGAATAACAATAGCAGTAAAAGAACAAGCATTGGCATAGCCAATAGTTCTCGCCTTTGGGACCTTATAAGTATTTAGTTATGCAGCAGGTCCCAAAGGCGAGACCTATTTGCTTTGCCAATGCTTGTCCTATCTTCCATTGCCAAAGGAATCAAGTCCCTGGCTCTAGCCTCCCGACCTTCCTGCCACCCTGAACCGAGCCCCATTCATTAAGCTGGCTCGATGCAGCGAGCCGGGGCCAGGAAGGAAAACAAGTGGAGGCAGACAAGGGGGAGGCTGCTCAGTGCAAGGGCACCCTGGTATCTGGAGCCTGCTCGGGAGCTCAGTGCGAGGGCTCGCCAGTGAAGTCAGTGCGAGTTGCGAGGGCACCCCGGTATGTGAAGGCTGGTAGGGACGGGCTGGCAGGAGCTCAGTGCCAGGGCACCCCGGTATCTGGAGGCTGCTCGGGAGCTGACTGCAAGGGAACGCCAGTGTCTGAAGACTTCTTGGGAAGTCAGTGCGAGCTGTGAGGGCACCCCAGTATATGAAGACTGGTAGGGGCGGACTGGCAGGAGTTAAGTGCCTGGGCACCCCAGTATGTGGAGACTGCTAGGGGTGGGCTAGTGGAAGCTCAGTAGAAGGAACACCGGTATCTGAGAGCTGCTCTGGAGCTCAGTACCCTGGTATGTGAAGGATGCTGGGGCTGGATGGTGGGAGCTCAGTGCTAAGGCACGAACGGTATCTGAAGGCTGCTCGGGAGCTCAGTGCTAGCTGCGAGGGCACCCCAGTATGTGAAGGCTGCCGGAGTGCAGACGGAGATCACAGTAAAGGCCAATGGCAGATCAGTGCGAGGGCACACCGGTATCTGAAGGCTGCAGGGGCGGGATGGTGGGAGCTCAGTGCAAGGGCACACTGCTATTTCACAGGGCACACTTCTCTTACACAATCTTCATTCTGTAAGACACTGCCACTAACACACAAGAGGGAGGGCTTCCGTTACACACCCTCTCACATGCATTCATGGGCCAACACAACCTCTCACGTATTTAGTGCCTGCAGCAACAAGCACGCGAGTGGTTTGCGCGCCACAGCAAGACATCTGTTTTGAATTATCGCGCACGCGTCTGGGCACGATAATTCAAAACAGATGGTGCCTGTGCGGGTAAGCGCAAGCAATAGGCCGTGGGCGGAGCAAAGTCGGGACATGCACCCGCCTTTGCCCAATTGCGTGCTGTCTTTCTTAGAAAGACGCACGCAAAGGCCAATAGCCTCTGACCAAAAACAAGCCACACGCGTGTGGTCAGATTTTGAAGCCTCCTTACAAAAAGTCTCGCAGAGCAGCGCATGCGCACTGGCTCAGGCGAGCCCTAAAAACTGCATAGAAAACCATAGGGATGTATAGAGCTTGGTAGCCCATCATTATTTTGTGGTCCAAATGCCAGCCAATCAGCTTTCAGCCCTGAGATCACACTCCCCAGCAGAGCCACCATACCTCAGATTTCCAACCGCCGTCGTGTGAGAAGGAGTCTCCCTGAACCTTTCTCAGTTTGTTCCCTGGTGAACTTTTGACCTGTCTTGCTGCAGTTTTTTCAACTGGATTTGAGGTCTTCTTTTTCCTCTATTTTCTCAAAATGTCTGAAGGCTTTAATAAGAGGCTTTTCAGACCTTGCAGATCTTGTGGGAAGGCCAGATTATATTCTGTGGACCCCCACAAAGATTGTTTATATTGCCTTCTTCCCAAGCACGTTCCTAAGGAGTCCAAACATTGTCAAACCTTCTCTGCTAAAACTCTTAAGTACAGAGAGGCTTGTTTACTGTTGTGGCTTTAGAAAAAGGCCACCTCAGAGACTGATTCAGAGGATGACTCTAAGGCACACTCCTCTAAAAAACGGAAGACTGAATCTTCTAATGAGAAGTAGAAGACTAAGGAGAACGAGGCATCTTCATACACCTCTAAAGAAGCCCTCCGAGGCGAGAGCTGTGTCATCGGCCTCGTCGACGAAGACCAGAGTGTCCCCGGCACTTATGCCCAGAAGACGTCAACTTCATCGTCGACGACGACCATCACGAAGACGACAGCGGCGTCGACGGCATCTACGAAGATGACACCGTCGACGGCAGGATCGTCGACGGCACCATCGATGGATAGAGACGAGTATGAAGGCGACCTCGTCGACGACTAGCCTGGTTTCCCCGTCGTCGATCTCGTCGACGGGAGTTCCGTCGACAGCGACTTTCAAATCTCCGATGACCAGATCGCTGACGACGATCTCGATAAAGATGTTTCCGCCGTCGACAGGCTCGTCGACGGACAAGAAGAACATGGAATATACCACATGGACTAAAATCACGCCGCTTCCCCCCTCAAATCTTCTGGATATGCAAGAGTCGGAAGATGATGGACCATATGGAGTGGCCTGCAGCCCCTCACAGCTGCAAATTAAAAGCCAGGATACAGACAAGGAAGAATACCAGGAAGTGCAGGAAGAACTCTTTTAAAGATCGCCCGGTATCCGGCTACAAGAGATATGAGTCTTTCCAGCAATCGTACGATTAAGAGGAGGAAGAGGACACAAACCCTAATGTGAGAGAAGAGTCGATGTCCATGCTTGTCTCGCTAGTGTCTGATTTACGACAGATGATTAATTACTATTATTGCCGCTTCCCGGTTGTTAACGCCTCTGCCTCGGACACCTCAGGTAGATCACAACCTGCGGCACAGGCTCTTGTGATTCAACCTCCACCTCCGGTGCAGAAAGTGCGCACCCTACAATAATTACAATTCAGGATGACTTTGTGGAGAGCGAAGGGGAAGAACAGCCAGAGGAAGGGGTACTTCTTCAAGATAATCCAGTGGGCGAAGAATGAGATCAATATGTCATACCAACTTCTCCATCTCCGTCGCCAAGCTCTCCGCCGGAAGACATCGGAGGATTCCATGACCTCATGGAAAGAGCCTCCAAGAGGTTTGATCTTCCTCTGCCAGTAAAGGAAATGGATTGTTTCCTCTGACTTCAAGGTATCATCCAGGAAGTCTATCAGGACGATCCCAATGATAAATCATATCTGGGATGAGGGTTTAAAGATCATGAAGAACCCAGCCTCAGTACCCAGAATCGAGAAAAAATATCGGGCTACCGAGTCCTTCCCAGCGTGCCTGATTGGGCATCCAAGGCCTGAATCTGTGGTAATGCAGGCGACGCAGAAGCATTCCAAGAACCCGGCCTCTGCTTGTTCAGCTCCTCCCGACAAGGAAGGATGAAAAATGGATGGCGCAGGGAAGTGCTTTGCAGTTCTGGCAGCAGCTTCCATTAAAGCTTCAAATGCGCTGGCTCTTCTCAGCCGCTACAACAGGCAGATGTGGTCGGACATCACACCACTTTTATCTCATCTGTCAGAAGACAAAAAAGAAGAGGCTACTATCATTTTACAGGACAGGGCTAGGGCAGCCTCCGAATCCATAGATATAGCCATGGACATATCATCGGTGGCTTTCAGACAAATAGCCGGAGCAGTGGCGCTCTGCAGACAAGGTTGGCTAAAGGCTACGTCATTTAGGCCTGGAGTCCAGGCAAAGATTGTCGATATGCCTTTTGATGGGGAGAATCTCTTCGGCAAACACGTTGATGATACCCTTCAAGGAATAAAATCAGACACAGACAAAGCGAGAGCGTTAGGTTCCCTTCAACAAAATAGGTTCCAGTCCTCTCGTAGAAGATGATCAAGAGATTTTCCTTCCAATCTAACAGGTACCAACCTTTTTCACCAACAGGGGTACCGGCAATTCTCCAGCAACCCGCAGTTTTGTTCCTTGAACACTTCCTACCAGCCCAGAAGGAAGCCTGCTGCGAGGGGAAAATCACAGGACTCCAATCGGAGACGGTGACAATGCCAAGGCGCTGACCACCTCCTCATACCTCAAGCAGAACCATTACCTCTCTCGCTTTTATCATGGATGGCTGTCCATAACAACGGACAGATGGGTACTGGACGTTATCCATCAGGGTCATACCCTAGAGTTCATACAAAAACCTCCGGATCGACCGCCTGTTCGCAGAAAGCAACAACATCTCTCAGCTCTCAAGTCAGAAATTCTGTCCCTCATTGTGAAAGGGGCAATAGAGGAGGTTCCACTACCAATTCAAAGTGTTACCCTTCGGCCTCAGATCCGCGCCAAGGGTTTTCACGAAATGCATGGCGCCGGACGCAGTGCACTTGAGACAACAAGGCCACCAGATATATCCGTATCTGGACGATTGGCTAATAAAGGGCACATCATACCAAGACATCCTGCAATCTCTACAATGCTGCATGGATCTCTTCCAATTTCTAGGCCTACAGATCAATATGGAAAAATCTTCTCTCATTCCATCGCAGTCCCTTCAATTCCTAGGGGCCAGGCTCCAGATGAAGGAAGCAAAAGCATATCCTTCAGAAGAACGCACCCAAACATTTTTAAGACTCTCGTCACAATTACAAACAAAAAGGTCCACTTCAGTGAGAATCTTCAAATCCTTGTTGGGGATGATGTCTTCCTGCATCCCATTAGTTCCCAATTGCCGGCTACACATGCGACCCCTTCAAAACTACTTGGCATGCAATGGGTGCAATCCCACGGGTCCTTCGAGGATCAAATCACCATCACTCCTCAAATACAGACAGCACTGTCATGTTGGGGGATCAGGGAGAACTTATAAAAAGGTCTGCTCTTCGAACCTCGATGTCCCAGTTATGTCATGACAACAGACACCTCACTGAAGGATGGGGAGCACACCTCCAAGATCTCGAAATACAAGGCCATTGGAACATTCAGGAAACTCAGCTACACATTAACTTGTTAGAGCTAAAGGCAGTGTTCTTGGGCCTCTAGGCTTTCTTTCCCAGAATCCACAATTCACCTGTACTGGTCAGGACAGACCGTACAACGACGATATTTTATCTGCTAAAGCAAGGGGGTACAAAATCAAAGCCCATATCGGCACAAGCTCAAGAGATTTGGAACTGGCTTCTGCTGCACAACATCTCTGCTGGTTCAGCACGTTCCGGGAGTTCACAACACAAGGCAGACATCCTAAGCAGATCAGCCAGTGTTTCCCATGAATGGGAGTTAGTTCAGGATCAACTCTTGCAAATATTTCGCTTATGGGGCACTCCATCTCTGGACCTGTTTGCAAATCGCCACAACAAGAAATGCAAACATTTTGCAAGCAGATTCCCTCATGCGGGATCTTGGGATAATGCTCTACACCTCCGCTGGACAGGAATGTTTGCGTACGCATTTCCCCCATTCCCTCTTATCCCGAGGGTATTACGGAAAATGAGGTTGGAACCGTGCCACTTTATTCTAATAGCCCCAGTATGGCCAAGACAGTTCTGGTTTTCGGAGCTCCTCCAGCTGTCAGTGGCTCCCAGAGTGTAGTTTCCTTTGATTCAAGATCTAATCTCAATGAATAAAGGACAAGTTCTTCATCCTCAGTTGACATCACTGAATTTGTCAGCATGGAACCTCATGAGCACGAATTTCATTCCTTGAATATCCCTTAGGAATGCTGAGATATCCTCTCTTAATCTCGAGCAGTTTCAACGAATAAAACTTACACAGCAAAGTGGAAGAGATTTTGCCAGTGGTGTTCTACTCAAGCTCTGCACCCTTTTCACTCTTCTCCAGAGCAAATTCTTCCTTACCTATTACACTTAGCCAATGCAGGACACTCCCATGCATCGGTCAAAGTACATCTTGCGGCTATCTCAAGATATCGCAGAACACCAAATCGTCCATCTCTTTGGTCTCAGAGGGTGATAAAGGAATTTTCTGAAAGGGCTCTTTAGGGTGTTCCCTCCACTTAAGCATCCGTCAATCCCATGGCAGCTCAACACAGTCCTGATGCAACTCATGAAGCCCCCGTTCGAACCAGTTCACAAAGCTGAATTACAGTTCGTTTCTTGGAAGGTGGCTTTGCTACTCGCCCTCACTTCAGCCAGGAGGGTCAGTGAGATCCAGGCTTTCTCGATCGCAGAACCGTTTCTTCAATTCAAACAAGATCAAGTCATACTCCGAACAAATCCTAATTTCATTCTCAAAGTCCCCTTGGCTTTTCACCTCAATGAACCTGTTGTGTTGTCTACATATTTTAAAAACCCATCTTCTGCAGCGGAAAAATCTCTGTATACACTGGACATCAAATGGCCTCAAATTCTATATCGACAAAACAAAATCTTTCCGAAAGACAAACCAATTGTTCGTGGCCTTTGCTGGGCCCAGAAAAGGCTTGGCTCTGTCAAGATCTAGTATTTCTAGATGGATAACCTCTGCCATTTCTGCAAGCCATGAGAAAGGCGGAAAGCCTCTGCGATCCAGAGTTTGCTCTCATTCAGCAAGGAAGATGGCAACTTCAGCGGCGTTGTTCGCGGGAGTATTGCTCCCGGACATCTGCAGAGCGGCAACATGGACAAATGCGCACATGTTTACCAGGCATTACTGTCTGGACACAGCTTGGAAAGCGGATTCAGCGGTGGGACAAGCAGTTCTACGGCACCTGTTTCACTAAGGTATTTCTCAGACCATATCTAACATGCTATGTTATTTCTTGTTAAATTTTCTTCTTATGTGTTCCATTGGACGGTCTTACTATGCATGGTTGGTATTTTCAGGTATCATGTTCCCAATGTGATATGCACTGAGACATACAAACATTTCTTTATTAGAAGTCATTATGGTATTCTGGTAATAAGAAGCAGAGCCCTAAGAAAAAAGGGTTCCATCCTGGAAACGCAACAAAGTATAAGTACTGCTCTCTATTCTGATACAAGTATGTGAATCTATGAAAGATTCAATACTGGAGAAAAAACTAGTTACTTACCTGTACACTATGGTTCTCCAGTATTGATATCTTTCATAGATTCACATGCGGCCCGCCCGACTCCCCATTTTCTCAGGTAGACTGCTTTTATCTCTAGATACAACCTTGGCTCACACTTGGGTCTGGAAATCTGAGGTATGGTGGCTCTGCTGGGGTGTGTGATCTCAGGGCTGATAGCTGATTGGCTGGCATTTGGACCACATAATAATGATGATTGGCTACCAAACTCTATACTTCCCTATGGTTTTCTATGCAGTTTTTCTTTTACTGCTATTGTTATTCATTTACCGTGAGACTCCCACCAAGACTGGGAAGATACAAGCATGTGAATCTATGAAAGATATCCATACTGGAGAACCATAGTGTACAGGTAAGTAACTAGTTTTTTACTATTGTTACCAGTTTCAGTAGGGTGAGAAACACATCACTGCACAGTCAGCTTGCCACATCGCATTAGACTGAACATAATTATGGGCATTGTTAAAGATAAATATGAGGCTCTAACCCTCTGCACTGCTTCTACGGGTGTTTCTCACATTTCTAAGACGTAGTCATGATCTCTTCCGTCTAATGTCGCCCTTCCACATGGTTGGGAGTTTTTCCTTTGATGGTAGTCCTTACAAGGTGTTTTCGTGTGAGGTTTGTGTCTTTATGGATCTGTTCAGATGTGTGTTTGGTAATAATTCC
This sequence comes from Triturus cristatus, assembly GCF_964204655.1. Lineage (NCBI taxonomy): Eukaryota > Metazoa > Chordata > Amphibia > Caudata > Salamandridae > Triturus > Triturus cristatus. The sequence goes on from NC_140592.1 coordinate 841,860,644, forward strand.
TAACTATTTAAAGGAACAACCAGTTTGTGGTCCAAGATGGAGTATTTGAGAAGTGTGTTTGTTTTAGGGACTTTTCAGCAGGACTTTGCCACCTATCTTCTTTCACAAGCTTTAACAGTTGTCCTTTGCCTGGAGAGTTGTGTTTAGTTATGCAATTAGGGGGCCTCCAACTACCACAGATGTGACTTTGGTGATGTGCAGTGGAGGTCAGGATTCCAGGTGCACTAACAAGCTTGTTCTATTGGCTCTGTAAGGAGTGATAGTGTATGGAGAAGAATGCGCAGTTGGTGTGGCATCAATTGGCCAGCTAGATGGCAATGGAGCCATTCTGTGAGCATCGGCACTCAAAAATGTTCAGTTGTTATTTTTGTTGTTACTTGTGCATGAGGACGTCATTGCCTTGTTGGTAAATATCACTTTGTTAGTGTTGTGATTTACATTCGAGTGCATGGGATGGTCTAACATGTACTGTCAGTTCTGTGAGGGTTGATTGTGTGAAGAACCGGATAGGATATGCAGCTGTGGGGCGGGGCGGGGTGGGGGTGTGTGTGTGTGTGCGTGCGCACATTAGCAGATGGGTATTCAAAATGTTCTATTGCGTTTCTCTGTGTTGGTATATTTGAGGAGGGTATTGTAGTGAAAGAGCGCTTCAGTTTCCCAGTTTAATCACTGCAGCAGGTGCTGCTACCCCCCTCATCTACTACATGTTATTAACTTCTCCTGAATCAGTAAATAGCTGCTACTGTGTGCGGTGGGATATCACTGTAATTACGTCTCTAGAAGCTACTCCTCTCTCAACAGAAGCACAAACAGAATAATGCCCCCTCCGCTGCTGCACTAATACAACACGTAGGCGCATTGTTAGTGCATGGACGCCTGCTTCCACCAGTCCTCCTGTGCCCACTCTCCCCTCCCCACCGCTTCTGCTCTCCTCAGATTCAATTAGCACTCTGACTCGTCAAAACACTGAACAAGACAAATGTGTGAGTTACGCGCTGCTCTGCCTAGACAGGATGTGCGTGTAATCACTGGGTTACAGATTCCAATCCTCACAGGGCCGTCTCAGATTTTCATCCATCTGAGGCAGATAACATGAATACTATTTAGTGGCATAGTAGTTCCACCTGTTGTCTGTAGCACTATCAAATGGCACATCAGTGGCATCTAAACTCTGTGCATAAATAACAGGTTCATTACATGGCAAGCTTCGAAAATCACCACAAATACATGCACGTGAGGGTGTAAGAGCGCATGCGGTGGCAGCCTTTCACATACCTTGGCCTCCTTTCTGCGTGGCCCAAGCCGTATCCAGTGTGACCCACATAACATGGGTAAAAGCAGTTCTTCCACGGGTGTTGATAGCGCGTGCCAGTGCCGCTAACAGCAGGGTGTTTATTTTTGCATCGCGCTTTCACTTTAAATGAAAGCGCGATGCAAAAATAAACACGCTGCTGCCTCGGCGGAAAAGCACCCACAGTCTGCCGGAATCCCCTGTCCTCCCCGTGACCCCCAGCGCCTCTAAGTTCTGTGCCTGCCCGGACTAAACAAAGTAAACACAAGCATTAAGTAATAAAAGGAAACATGATCCGTCACTACACGCCTCCATAGATAAGAAATATCCTTACGACAGCCGTGAAGCTAATGACCCAGTCCGGATGGGCCGTCCAAAAGGGAGACGGGGCGGTATCCAAAAAGCATCCTTTTCAATGGGAAGCCAGCGTTTAGCATAACCGCTGACACGACCCAATGAAAATGATGGGCGGGGCTTCAAGTCCCCTTCTGAAATCTCCTCGATCACACTAGCCTTCGCAGCGCATGCACGCTGCAACACTAGGCGAGACCTAAAAAAGAAGGGGGTTGGGCCCTTAATAGCACGCTAGACTGGGCCTCCCTGAAGAATATAAACAAACAAAATGTCTAGTTTCCAAATTTTTGTATACCAATTCAAACATACAGGAACAAAAGCTCTTATTTTTAGTGGCCCTTGTGATTCATTTCACTTTCCTTATATATTAATTTCAAACAATATGTAACATTCCTGTACATGTCTTTTTGAAGGGCAAGCCTTTGGGGGGGGGGGGGGGGGGAGATGAGGTTCAATTATACACTTCAAGCATATTTTAACAATATAAAAATCACAACTTATGACAAAAAGACAAAGTTTTGTTCATTCAATTCAAAAACAAATAATGAAAGTAACCTTTCTTAGACTAGTCCTTCATTTGAACAAAGATCACACCTGGTGGAAATGTTGTTATTGTTAACAACACAATATGTCCTGCCGGTGTAGGCTACCGGGGGCTGCTACCTCTAAATATTTCTGCTGAAGGAATAGGCATATTGCCATATCTCCCAAACCTTATTGATTAGTTGCGAGTATTCTTCCCCCAGAGACTAAGCCTTGAACAAAGATCTCACCTGGGGAAATGTCATTATTGTTAGTAACACAATATCTCCTGCCGGTGTAGGCTATCGGGGGTTGCTACCTCTAAATGTTTATGCTGAAGGAATAGGCGCATTACCATATCTCCCAAACGTTATTGATTTGTTTCGACGTAGGCATGAAGCTCTGTCCACTTTCCACCCATCTTTTTAATTGGCTCCTGCCACTGTTCTTCGTAAATGGTGGCTTTTCATTGATCAATAGGTTTAGTAGTCCATCCTTAGTAGTGCTTTTTCTCTTATAACCTCTCATGGGGACACCCCTGTTTCATATGTTGCTACTCTGTATGCTTTAGTTACAGCCTCTGAGCACTATTTTCTTAGATGCCATTCTCCTGCCTGCTGTTGCAGGCAGAACACACTCTCCCTGCAACGCTTTTTAATTTTTTTTATTTAACCAGCATGGCACGCCATAGCACTACTAATGGCGGCCGCGCTTTCCTTTTTTATTAATTGCGATCGGCGTAGCCTTTTTTTCCCCCCTGTTTATGTACTTTTCATACAATGTGGCACCTGCGCTTTAGCGTTAAACATCTTAAGCTAAGGCACGAGTGCTGCGATTGCTTAAAAAATAGAGAAATAGAAAATACATTGCAATTTTTTTTCTATTTCTAATGTATTTTCTATTTCTCTATTTTTTAAGCAATTGCGGCACCCATGCTGTAGCTTAAGATGTTCAAAGCCTAAGCGGGGGTGCCGCCATTGTAGCAAAAGTAAACAAATAGAAAAAGCGTGTAGCCGCCATTGTTTACTATTTGTTTACTATTGTTACAATTGCAGCACCAGCGCTTTAGCTTTAACCATCTTAAGCTAAAGCGCAGGTGTTGTGATTGCTTCAAAAGTAAAGCAATACTTTTGAAGCAATCGCGGCACCCGCGCTTTACCTTAAGATGATTAAAGCGTGAGTGCTGCAATCCATTTGCTTAGGAGTAGCAAGGCTGGCAGTAAAAGAGGCACAGTTACTGCCAGCCTTGCTTCTCGTGAGCAACGACTATAAGTACACATCTTATGTTCAAGCACCGCTTACAGGTTTTTAAAACGCATAAATAAAAGGCATTGTCATTTACAATGCCATTAGCTCATACTCTCGCGAAAGCGAGACCTATTGCATTGCAAATGCTTGTTAACATTTACTTGCGTCTACTTGAAAGACGTTTAAAGAGTCTTTGCAGCCATTTCCAACCAGATGTAAAAGCAGCGGAGAGTAAGAACTAATAATGTGGAATTTTTATGAAGTTTTTTTTTCCAGTTTTATTCATTGATATTTGAAGTCTGATGAAAAATTTACTATATCAGTGTATGTGATGAAAAAATTAATATTTCCTTCAGCTTCCCTTCCTTGAGCTCTAAATTTAAATTGGCTTTTTCTTGATCCACTTCTCCCACCACTCTTAAATTAGACTTGTCTGACTGTAATATTGAAATATTAATTATAGCAAAATGGATAAGTAAGCAATGTGGCTTTAGGGAGACAGTCCAGTCTGTTTACATTTATGTGAAGACACACTAATATGATGTTTTAGCCATCTTTTGTGTATCTGAGCCCTACTCATGCAAATTTGTTCTAGATGTTGGAGGGAAGATTTCCTCTTTTAAGTCATGAATGAATTTTGGTTGAGTATTGAAAAATAATCAGTTTTCCCAGTGTTTTCCTTATAAATAATTAATTTCTATATTTTGAACAGGTGTTCAAGAAAAGTTGGGCGTAATGAACAAAGGAGTTGTTTATTGTCTTTGGGATTATGAAGCCCAGAACAGTGATGAGCTTTCCTGTCATGAAGGTGATGCCATAACCATTTTAAGGCGCAAAGATGACAATGAGACTGAATGGTGGTGGGCTTGTCTCAATGAAAAAGAAGGCTATGTACCCAAAAATCTCTTGGGGGTAAGTTTCTTTTACATTTTATTAGGAACTGAATTTAGATTATGAATATGGTTAGTATGCACTACTTCTTAGAGAACTGACAATAGAATTGGGACACAAACGGTGGCCAAGCAGGCTACCATGGCGGCTGCAGCTTGCTAGGGCTCCGAGACCGGGCCAGCAGAACGAACGTTTCCAGGCGTTTCTCCAGCCGACAAATGCAACCCTGGGCGCCGGACCGCTCCCGGAGTCTGTGGATGCGCTGACTCGGCGCACAGAGGAAGAGAACCATCACGGTGGCGAACAGCAGGGTCAGGCTGAGTCCCGGTGACCCAAGATGGCGGCGAGCGCCCAAAAAAGACAGAAATAGCGCTCCCGGAGGACGGCTGTGGGGCACACGAGAGACCGACGGACCACCCTTGCAGCACCCGTGTGAAGCGGCAACAACGGCCGAGTAGCGCTGGTGGAGCCCCGGAGGCTTCCTGGGCGACCGAGGGACATCGCGCCGGAATCGGCTCACAGAAGACAGGACGCCATGTTGCCTGCGGCGCGCACCCGACACAGTGACCAGCGCAGTATGTGAAGTGGCAGACCGGTGTTGGGAAGAGACGACTCATCCCCTGCAGTGAGCTTACCGGAGGCAGCGTTAGCGGTGAGAGCGGCGCGGGAGGGGAGCCCCGGTGTGTCCCGGCGCAACATCGAGACGCCTGATTCCAAGATGGCGCCCAATCGGGACATTGCCTCGGTAGTGCCTGGAGTGTGACCCGGAGGACTGAGACTGCCGGCAGCAACAGTGAGCGTCCTGCACTCTTCTCATATCGGGCCTGAGGCGCCCTGCTCTGCGGGGGTCGGCGAGACTGGAGGACACCTGACATCACCCCCCTACAAAGTTTCCTGCAAGTCTGCGGAGGGCAGCCCCATTGGAGATCCGCTGTGGGACGTCCTCTGGACCTGGGGCCTCACCTGGTGGGGGGTCACGAGGCTGGACAGTACACATCTCCCGCTCTGGCCGCTGACTCCTGGTGCCGCCGCGTGATACCCCCCTTGTGGTGCGCGGACAGAGGACTAGCAACGGGGTGCCTTCTGGACCCGTGGTGGCCTGCAGCAGAGGGCGGCAGCGCTCGGGGAGGGCGCAATCCATTAGTGAGCGCGGGTCCGACGACGAGGCGACGCCTTTACCTCCCTGGAGGACGAGGGATCCTGCGCCAGACGCACACGAAGCGCGGAGGTGCCCTGGTCGCAGCGATGGGGAAGCCCCGGGGGACCCAACAGACGGCGGTTCCGGAGACGGCCCCGGAGAAGATGCCCAGATCCCGGACATGGGTGGGCGCGGTGGAGACGCAACCCGACGCATCGGTCTCCGTCAAGTTGGACCAAGTTCTAGCCGCCATTGAACATTCCAGAGTCTCGATGGAGGAGAGGCTCGGGACACTAGCGACAGACATCAACCTTATCCGCGACGACCATCGGAAACTGGCGGATAGAGTGAAAGACGGGGAGCAGAAGATGGCGGATATGCAGCCGACGATCGATAAGCACCAGCAGACTTTTCAGGAGGTGCTTCATCGCCTGACGATTATGGAAGAACGTGCGGACGATTTGGAAGGACGCTCACGACGCTGCAACATCCGCGTCCTGGGGTTACCCGAGGGAATTGAAGGCGCAAACCCCTTGCACTTCTTGGAGACATGGGTGAAATCCTTCACTCCGGAAAAGGAGCGCTCGGCATTCTTCTCCCTGGAAAGAGCCCACAGGGTCCCGGCTCGCAGACCGCCGCCGGGTACACCCCCAAGACCGATGATAGCGAAGTTCCGGGACAGGGATGCAGTATTACGCGCGGCACGGGTTATGGTGTTCCCGGACTATGCCAGAGCGGTTCAACAACAACGGGCCTCCTTTCTGCATGTCAAACGCCGGCTGCGAGAGAACAACATCCAATACTCCCTCCTATTCCCGGCTCGCCTCAGAGTGGTTCACGCCGAATCCACGGTATTCTTTACTAATGCCACAGAGGCTCAGGATTGGGCAGACTTACATTGCACGCGGCAGTCTAGAGCAGAGAGCACAAGAGACCCCCACCCCAAGCCTTCACGATCTGGAAGGCGTTCACAGCGGCGCCCACGAGGCGGAGTGGGTGGCAGAGATCGGGCACGCACCCAGGACTCTCCGGATTTAGAGCAGATTGTGAAAGAAAGGAGGGAGGCCCTGCAAGCTGTAATCGATCTGCAAGCATCCCCCCTGCCGGACGACATAGATAGACCGCCGCATATCTTCACTTCGGAAGGGGAAAATGAAAGTGACGGAACACTGTCGGGGGAGGACTCTGTGACGCCCCCCAGGGTCACTCCACAGACGGCGGACCACATTCTGGACGAACAATCTAGCTCTTGAACGAAATGAGATGGGACTTTAGAAACTGACATGGAGCTAAGTATACTCTCCTCCCACCCGTTGTATTTAGACATCAGACATACTATTTGCTACAGCAGGAGCAACGCTCATTTTCCCTACTAATGGCCCGATTAGTCTCTGGCCCAGTACGCATGCACCGCCGCCCCCTTCTTATATTGTTGTACCCCCTTTTTTTGGGTAAACAGGTTTGGGCGCATCGTTGCCGACGATGGGCCCCACGCATTGGGAATGTTCCCCGACCCCGATGGTTCTGTTGCTTATCCCAGTTCAGTATTTCCCTCACCTCCCGCATGGCATGACACAGATCCACACATCCACTACCTATGACCGCGCAGCGTCGGGGGACACCGGCACCCTTAGCCAGCTCGCGCAACGGAGTTTTACCCTCCTCGGTAGGTGCAGTCCTTACGCATGGCGAGTAGGCACACGGACATGACACCTCACGCGCCACGTAACGACGTTACTATCCTCACCCTCAATGTCCGGGGGCTACACACTCCGCGCAAACGATACGCGGCGTACTCTTACGCCAAGCGTCACAATGCCCCGATAGTGTTTTTACAGGAGACGCATCTCGTCGCAAAAGAAGTCGGGAAACTACCGTCAAAATGGAGGGGTCTCATATGCGCCACGACCTATTCCGCGTATGCACGCGGGGCGTTGATCTGGGTACGGCCGGGAACCCCCTTTCAGGAGCTCCGGAGGGTGGTTGACAAAGAAGGTAGATATACACTGCTGGAGGGTTTATTGGATGGGCAGGCGGTACTTCTTGGTAGCATTTACGCTCCTAATGTGGATCAAGACAAGTTTTGGGACCATCTCACAGGGATTCTTGCCCCGTTTGCATCCATACCTTGGGTCCTGGGAGGAGACTATAATTGCACGATCGACCTGCACCTTGACCGCTCGCACCCCCCTCCACCGCACTCCCCGGCACATAAGCAAACTGATAGATTTCGGGCTTGGATTAATCACTGGTCGCTCGCCGATGTTTGGCGAATGCGCCACCCCTTGATCAGAGTATATTCCTTCCACTCTATCCCCCACAATCTGCGCGTTCGTCTTGACCGCTTTTTATGCTCGGCGGCTATATTACCTAAGGTGGTCAATTCGGACTACCTGGGTAGGATCATATCCGATCACGATGCTCACATCCTCCAGTTACACTGGCGGCCCCCATGCCCACCGGTCCCCACCTGGCGCTTACCGCGGGACTGCCTGGCGGACCAGGTCTTCCGGCACGATCATGAGAGTAGCATCCAAGACTATTTCCCGAGCAACGCAGGCACGGCATCATCTAGATTAGTGGAATGGGATGCATTCAAGGTGGTAGCCCGGGGAGAGTGCTTGAAGCAAATAACGGGGGCTAAACGCGTGCTAGAACAGGCTCTCGCAACGACGGAGCAACGCTTAGCTGCTCTCACCAAACGGGAGGTCACATCCGAGGAGGAGGCGCGACGTGTAGCCGAGGCAAAAACGACCTATCAGGCTGCCTCCGCGGATCTACGAAGGTACAACTTCCGGTCGTATGCTACACGGATGCATAAAGAGAGGGACAAAACGGGCACTCTCTTGGCGTGGTTGGCCAGGCAGGACACGGACATCAAGCCCATCACCGAGGTACTAGACCGTGGGGGGGGGCTGGTGCGCTCCCAGGCGGAGATTTTAGGGGCTTTCCGGGACTACTATGCTGAGATATATAGCGACCCTGTCCCCACCCCGCAAATTGTGGTGGATCGATTCCTCGATCCTCTCCCTATCCCAACCATTATGAGGACAGAGAGGGAGACCCTAGACGCCGTAATAACCGCGGCAGAGGTGAAGCGGGCCCTGCAGGCCCTGGCCCGCAATAAGGCTCCGGGGCTAGATGGGTTCCCCTTAGAATACTACACGACATTCGCGGTGCACCTAGTCCCTCGATTGGTGGAAATGTTTGCGGCGGCACTGAAGAAAGGGGAGCTACCGAAATCCATGCGAGAATCCGTCATTGTGACGTTCTTAAAACCCCATAGGGACCCGCAACACATGGCCTCCTATCGCCCGATATCGCTGTTGTCCGCCGATTGCAAACTCCTCGGGAAAGCACTCGCGGACAGATACGTACAAATCATACACACCCTGGTCCACCCGGATCAGTGCGGATTTATTCCCGGCAGACGCACGTCCCAGAATATACGTCGGGTGTTCCACATTCAGGATCAGGTAAGGGGAATATACCCCCGAGCAGCCTGTCTCATCCTGGATCTTGAGAAGGCCTTTGATTCCCTCACATGGCACTATCTGTTCTCGGTACTGCAGCGAGCGGGCATTGGACCCACCCTCCTTGCCTACACGCGCCTACTGTATACTGGGCTTACCTCGCGGATGCGCCTAGGTCGATACATATCGACGGAGTTCGCCGTTCGGAGGGGCACGCGACAGGGCTGTCCACTGTCCCCTCTACTTTTTGCTCTGGCGGTGGAGCCGCTCGCCATACGCCTTCGACAGGAAGGGGAGAGTTGGGGCATCCCGGTGGCGGGCACGGTGCATAGTGTTTCCTTATACGCCGATGACTTGCTGATATATGTGCGGGACATCACCGATGACCTGACCCCCCTCTGGGAAACCTTAACGGAGTTTGCGACGGTCTCGGGATTGCGGGTGAATTGGGATAAGTCCACGATATATCCGCTGCACCCGGACCTACCCCCACGGGAGATTCGGCTGGGTGCTCAGGGGGTGCCCTGGAGTGCGGAGGCCCCTCGATACCTTGGGGTCCGTCTCTACCACTCCTCCATAGATATGTTTGAGGGTAACCATAACAGGGCTCTGGCTAGTATTAGGGCTGCGATCGGATTTTGGAAGAGTCTTCCACTGGCTCCAATTGGGAGAGTGGCGTTAGCCAAGATGATCATAGTCCCAAGATTGTTGTATTTTTTTACCAATTTGCCAGTGATCCCGCCTAGGGCCTTTTTCCGGGACCTAGACTCCCTCCTTAGCGCACTCGTTTGGGGATCCACTAGGCACAGGATAGCCCTGAAAAAACTACAGCTACCCACCACACAGGGCGGCTTGGGAGCCCCCTCATTTGAGGCCTACTTCTTGGCAGCACAACTGCAATGGCCGTCTCACTGGACGGCAGACAGATACACTGTGGAAACTCACACTGTCGCAGGACGGATATCGGCTCCGGAGATCCGTCGTCTACTCCTCCCTGGCACTAAACCAAAGCGCACATACCCTTTACAAGTGTCGGTGGCGCGTAAGTGCATGATGAGGATACACCGCATGTCCCCGGGGGTTCCCCTGTACTCCCCTCTACTCACCCTGGTGGGGTGGCCCAAACAGGAACACTACTACACCAATAGCGAGCTCCGCACGTGGACTTCGTGTGGCTTAACTGAGGTGGAGTCCTTATTTGAGGAGGGGCAACTAAGACCATTCCGTAGCCTAGTAGAAGAGTTTGATCTTCCCCCGGGACAATTCTTGCTACATCGCCAACTCTTAGCGAGCTACCGACCGCATCAGGACCTAATCAAAGGGGAGCCACACTCACATCCGGTCCTCCACGCGATCTTACGCATGGGCGCGGGGCGCCATCTCACTACTTGGATCTATAAAGCCATCCGGGAACTGTCTTACCAACCACTGGAGACGCTGAGAGCCACTTGGGAGGCCGAAATTGGGCGTGCGTTTCACGAGGGGGAGTGGGGGAGAGCCTTGGAGTACCCTAAGAAGGTCTCTAGGAACGCACGCTTCAAGAACATTCAATATTACATCCTGCATAGGGCCTATTTAACACCCGCACGCCTCCAACGGTTCTACCCTGACACTCAGTTCCTCTGTCCCAGATGCCAAGAGCAGAACGCAGATTTCCAACATATGTTCTGGAATTGCCCCATCATCAAAACCTACTGGCACCACATTCACACCGCACTAGGTACCCTCACGGGGCTAACCTGCATGACCACATGGGAGGCCACCGCCATAGGCATCTTCCGCGCGGGTAAGCAACACAAGGTGCGGACTCGCTTCCTCTCCCTGGCGGTGCTTTTGGCCAAACGCAGCATCGCTATGCACTGGCGCTCCCCCACAGGTCCACCGCTGGCGGCTTGGGTGGGAGCTACACACAAGTGGGCGGCGGCAGAGGAGGAGACGTTGCGGGAGGAGGAGGTGAGAGGGGTCCGCAAACACCACATATCAATGGAATGGGCCATGCTATTGTACCAGTTCAAGCAGCTATCCCCGGGTGCAGATCCAATAGACAACCCACTCACACCGTCGGCCCTGCACGCGCAGTCACAGACCCCGCCCAACCAATCTCTCGACACTCCACCCATATGATATTCTTACATACTCCAAGATCGATTATGCTAACGTAATTCTAGGTCGACCCCCAATAGGATAGACACTCATGGGACACAGTGGTGCCTTACCCCTACGACGCTACATACCCTCGCTGATGTCATTGGTTGTGCCTGTTCATGCCTCCCCCCCCCCATAGTTTCGGCCTTCGTTTTACCCTAGTTTCTGTGCCATATCTGGAGCCTGAGACACCGGGGTATACACCTCATATCAAGTTTGCACGTGGGTCATGCTCTCCGATGACGTATCACGGATATATGCAGATGATGTGTACCACTATGGAATGTACAATCTGTCATAACTATTTGAATGATCTATACGTTGTACAATGTGTCTAATGTAAAAATGGCAATAAAAAACAAGTTTATAGAATTGGGACACAATAGTTTCTATTATTTGGTATATGTAGGATCTTGAGTTAAGCTCCTATTCGGTGATCATATCCTAATAAAAATATTTGCAACTGTTGTAGTAGTTTTACTGATAGAGACTTTTAGCTGCAGCTCCTCACCTTTTGAATATTCCCCAGGTGTCAGACTGGATCTGCAAACCTTTCAGCAGTACCTTTGCACTCTGGCAGGTGGTGCTGTGCAGCGCTGCACTGATGCTGTTCCACTCTGAAAATGGCGTGTGCCACTCTTGCGTGCTATCATCAGTTCCTTTCTTCGGCGCCACCGAAAACGCAGATATAGAGCTACCTCTTGTCTCTTTGAGACCCTTACCTGGCTCAAAAAATTGTTTTATAGTGTGCAAGGGACATGTCACCTCCATACGACTGGATTTAACCCCTATCAGCACTGTTGCAAACACATTTCTGTGGCAGATTCTCACAAAACTTGCTATGGTGCCTGGGTTTAGGCCTCGACTCTAATGCCTGCAGGGACTGTGCTTTGATAAACCATAAGGCCATACGAGATGCAAAGCGAAACTACACGGCCAAGCACCGGAAGTCCCCGGGATGAGACCAGTCTAAGTCGAAAGTTCAGTCCGAGTCCCATCTGAGCTCCGGAAGTCACCAGAGTCGTTCCAGGGGTTGGTCTTCCTCTCAATCCAAATCTTTGGGTAAGTGAAAGAAAAAATACAAGAAATCGAAGTGGGACTCTGCCCCTTTCCCACTAATCACACTCCCCTGAGAAGCAGCGGGGGCGACACCGTACATCTCGCTCTCGATGCTGTTAGACTTCGGATCCGATTTGGCAACGTGTTTGAGCTCAACCAGAGTTTCTTGGGGCCTTCTGCCACTCCTGAGCAAATCAAAGTGCTCCATTAGGTGATGCTGACTTTTCGAATCCTTATTGACTCCCTCTACTGCGCCTGTGGGCTCAGAGGAGCCAAGAGGGTCTCTAGCTGGGTTCCCACGGACTGGTTCACCATCCACGTCAGCTGGACCGTCTGAACCCATAACAGGGCAATCTCTGGCTCCATTCTGGACTCCACCTTGTGCCACAGTCTGCACCAGTTTCACGTCTGTTGATGCCGTAGGACCAGGCCCCAATTGCCACCTTGGGCTTCAAGTCTGTGTCAGTTCAACCTAGATTAAAATCACCCCAGATACTACTGAGGCTCCTGTTCCTCCACAGCAGCAACACACCCTTCATTCCCTGTTCGGCCCAGATTCGGAAAACGATGCAAGTGATGAGTTTAGCCATCCTTATCAGGCGGAGAATTGGTAGGATGACCTGCAGGAGACTAGTGGCTTTAATACCTCCTCTGGAGCCGGTCCCCTCTCAACCCCTGGCCCTGCCAGTGAGCAGAGTGCTTTCTATGCCATGGTTGAGCATAGGGCGGCCAGAGTCCTTGACCTCCAACTTCCCACCATGGAGGTGAAGACAAATTTATTTACAGAGGTTGTTCAGCTAGTGCAGACATTTAACTGAGCCCCTCTTACCATTTAATGAGGCCCTTACGGATCTTTTGTTGGGTGCATGGCCCAAACCTTGCTCACATCCTTCGGTCAGCTGCCAGATTGCACAACACCACTGCCGTGCGAGAGGTGACCCTGCATTCTTATTTTAGCACCCCTCATCTGAAAGCTTGGTGGTGCATTCATCTGCAGTACAATTAATCCCACACATTCCTGGAGGCTCTCCCCGATAGGGAGTCGAAACAGACGCAAACACTCGGGAAGATGGTGTTCGAGGCATATGAGCTGCAGATTACACACTTTTGCATAGATCGCCATCTGGTGTTGGGCCCGGATGTTTGCAGTTTGTTTTTCCTCTTGGAAAGTCTTTGGAAGTCACGAGGTCGGTGACTCCTCCCTTGGATCGTATTGCGCATGGGCTTCGGCTCCATCCTCAGATTGTTTTTTTCCGCCATCGGGCTCGGATGTAATACTTCGCGCTCCGGTTCCGAACATTCCAATTCGACGATCGAAGCGGAATCCTCGCTCTTCGCGGTATTGTTCAGATCCTGATCTCAATCACCTTCTTCTTCGACACACCTTCGATTCCAGTCATCGACGGCGGCCTTCGGACCTATCCAGGCTCCGGTCCCGGCTGATGGAAAGAACTCCATTCAAGAAGTGCCCTCGATGTGGGTCCAAATTCCCCCACACCGATCTTCATGAGGTGTGCAACCTCTGCCTCTCCCCTGAACACGAGGCTCGAGACTGTCCCGCCTGCAAGTCTTTCAGATCCAAAAAGACTATTCGAGATCGAAGGGCCAGACGAAAAATGGCGCACTCCTCGACTTCCTTTCCAGTCAACATCTTCGGGGACGACGTCGAAGCTCCGGGACAGCAGCACACCGAAGAGGACCTAGTCAGTGCTTCCGAAGCCGACGACTTGGATGTGGAGGACATCAACCCGGTGCAGAGGGTCGTGAGAAAAATACCCCCTCCCACATCCCCGCGGACACCCAAAAAGGCTTCGGTCACGCCTTTGCCTCCGGGCCTAGGCAAGACCAAAGACACTGCTTCGAACACCCCACCTTCGGGCCCGGTGAAGAAGCCTAATAAGCCTTCCGGCGGCTCGGGATTGAGCCAGCCGGCCAGCGGTGCCGATAAACACACTTCGGCACAGAAGAAGAGATCGGCCTCTACCTCGACACCAAGCTCCGCACCAAAGCCCTCGTTGTCGAAACCCAGCCTCTCGGTGCCGACCAAACATCATAAGGCCCTCTGCACCGACACTCCCGCACCAAATCCTGTCTCGGCACCGACCAAAAAATCGGAGGTTCCAAAAAAGCACTTCACAGACAAGCCTAAAAAGCCATCGGCCCCGAAAACTTTGGCGCCGATCGAACAGCCAGTGTCGCAAGAACTATTTACACCGGATCCTTTGCAAAAGACACTTACCAAGGATCCAAAAACTGGACATTTGGCACTGTCTTCTAAAAAGAGACATTTGGACAAACCAGCTCCACCTCCACCTCCAAAGAGGAAAGACTGTGCTACCTCCCCTTTCAGAGTGCCTTCCCCACCTCCTCCACCCTCTCCACCTCTGCCCCCTCCGCCTTCTCCACCCCTGCCTCATCGCTCTCCGACCCTGTCTCCAGACCATGATGATCAGGGGGACCCATACTACGACCCAGCAGATGTGCTACAAGACCCCACCCCTACAGGATCCCCAGACCCATGGGACGATTATAATAATCGACATTCCAGATGTCCCACAAGATGACCTTTATCCATCCAGGCCATCTCCACCAGAAGACTCATTAGGTTTTCACCACCTACTTCAGAGGGCGGCACATTATCACGGGGTAGAGCTACACGCTGACCCGATAGAGGAAGATTTCCTCCTTGACACCTTTGATACCGCACATAGGTCTACTTCTATACTACCTATGCTCAATGGGGTAATAAAACATGCGCCAGAGGTTTTTAAAGACCCAGTCAGGGGTAGGGTCCTAAACCCACGCATAGAGAAAAAATATAAAGCTGCCCCCACAGATCCTGCCTACATCAAAGGGCCAGCGCCACTGGATTCCCTAGTGGTATCCACTGCACGGAAGAGGTCAAATTCCCAGGCGTCAGGCGAAGCACCACCACCTGACAGAGAGTCAAAGCTACTGGACGCGTCAGGAAAGCGCACTGCGTCACAGGCACCCAATATATGGCGTATCGCCAACACTCAAGCGCTATTGGCCAGATACGACAGAGCGCATTATGATGCGTTAGAAACCATCATGCACCATCTCCCAGAAAAATACAGAAATAGGGCCAATGAATTCATTCAAGAGGGTAAAACCATAACTAACACCTCTATACGCTGTGCCTTAGACGCAGCAGACACAGCCTCCAGGGCCATCAACACTAGCGTCCTCCTCCGTCGCCATGCTTGGCTCAGAGTTTCAGGTTTTAAACCTGAGGTACAAGCCTCCATATTAAATCATCCATTTGATCAAGACCATTTATTCGGTCCAAAAGTAGATGAGGCCCTCGAGAAGATGAAGAAAGACACAGATACGGCGAAATCTATGGGAGCCCTACAGTCACACCCTCCTAGGCGCTCCTTTCGCCGCTCTTCCTTTCGGGGCACGGGCAGAGGCTACTCCTCCAGATAGCGCGTCCACTTCCTACAAATCCCCTGTTCAATGCACCTTCACAAGGGGTTATCAAAGAGGCGGCTATAGAGGCAATAACAATAAAGGCAGAGGCAAGACAAATACCGCCCGCTCTGCCACACCACCTACCCAATGACTTCCCTCTGCTCCCTCCAGACCATCCCACTCCGGTCGAGGGCAGACTACAAAATTTCCTTCATATCTGGGAGTCCATCACATCAGACAGATGGGTGACCCAAAATATTCGTTCAGGGTACTGCCTAGAATTGACATCTACCCCCCCCCCCCCAACATTCCACCCAGGCAATGCCCAATGTCACAAGAACATTCCACTCTACTAAAACAAGAGTTAATCTCCCTCCTACAAAAGGAGGCAATAGAACAAGTCCCCGCCAATCAGTAAAATTTAGGGGTCTACTCCCTATATTTCCTGATACTAAAAAGAGACAAGACTCTACGACCTATCTTGGATCTCCGACCTCTAAACGCTTACATACATTCGGACCATTTTCACATGGTAACACTTCAGCAAGTACTTCCGCTCCTCTCCCAGAACGACTTTCTCACCACACTGGACTTGAAAGACGCATACTTTCACATTCCGGTACACCATGCCCACAGAAAATACCTCAGATTTGTAGTGGACGGGCAACACTACCAGTTCAAGGTGCTCTTATTCGGGGTCACAACAGCACCAAGGGTATTCACCAAGTGCCTAGCGGTAGTGGCGGCACACCTAAGAAGACCGCACATTCACGTCTTCCCATATTTGGACGACTGGCTAATAAAAGCCACGTCCTACAATTAATGTGTACATCACACTGCTACTACAATCCAATTACTTCACCAGCTAGGTTTCACGGTGAACCACCAAAAGTCCCAGCTAATACCATCCCACACAAAGCAATACCTCGGTGCCACCATAGACACCTCAAAAGCCATAGCCTACCCCAATCCTGCCAGGATTGCAAGCATTCAGGCTTTGCGTCAAAGATTCATACCTCAACACTCTCTCCCAGCAAGAGTGTTTATGCAACTGATAGGGATGATGGCCTCTTGCATTTTCATAGTACTGCATGCAAGACTCCAGATGCGTCCACTCCAAGAGTGCTTAGCGCGCCAATGGAACCAGCCCCAGGGGCAACTGACAGATCTGGTGTTGGTAGACGGTCGCACCCATCGCTCTCTGCAGTGGTGGAACACCACAAATCTTTCCAGAGGTCGACCGTTCCTGGACCCGATTCCACAAATAATCCTGACAACAGACGCATCGCTCTCCGGCTGGGGAGCTCACCTACTACACTTCACAGTGCAGGGCACATGGACACCGCAGCAAAAGTTACTCCACATCAACCATCTGGAGTTACTGGCAATCTTTCTAGCCCTAAAATCCTTTCACACACATATTTTAGGCAAGGCAGTCCTTATTCGCACAGACATGACGGCCATGTACTACATTCAAAAACAAGGCGGCACACACTCTCCACAGCTCTCTCAACTAGCACAGAGCAAATGGAGATGGGCAATTCCAAACAAAATCTTTCTCCTAGCCCAGCATGTCCCAGGAGTCCAAAACACCATGGCAGATCTGCTCAGCAGACAGACGCAGCAGATCCACGAGTGGGAACTTCACCCGCAGGTTCTTCACCCGTTCTTTCAGATGTGGGGGCATCCACAGATAGACCTATTCGCCACCCACGAAAACAAAAAATGCCCAAGCTTCGCCACCAGATACCCACACCCATTGTCCAAAGGCAATGCGATATGGATGAACTGGTCAGGCAAATTTGCGTACGCCTTTCCACCTCTCCCACTAATTCCATTGGTGGTGCGAAAGCTACAACAGCACTCCCTCACACTGATTCTAGTAGCTCCAACATGGGCCAGACAACCGTGGTACACCACGCTGCTGGAGCTCTCAGTAGTGCCACACCAAAAGTTGCACCTCTCACCATGCCTCCTAACCCAGAACCATGGAGAGATCAAACACCCGGGCCCAGCTCAGCTCAACCTTGCGATCTGGCTTCTGAGATCCTAGAATGCGGATACCTTAACCTTCCCCCCGACTGTATGAACGTTATCAGAGAAGCTAGACGCCCTACCACTAGAGCCTGCTACGCTGCCAAGTGGAAAAGATTTGTGGTTTATTGCCATAACAACACAATCAACCCTCTAGACGCATCCATACAGCATATCATATGCTACTTACTCCATCTACAAAGATGTAACCTAGCATATATATCCATTCGGCTACACCTCGCAGCAATTGCCGCTTACCTACAAAACAGACCGCACCTATCACTTTTCAGAGTGCCTGCCATTAAAGCCTTCATGGAAGGCCTCAAACGAATAATTCCACCCAGTGTGCCACCCTCACCTGTGTGGAACTTAAATATAGTTCTCACAAGGCTAATGGGACCGCCTTTCGAACCTTTGCATAAATGCGAACTGCAATTCCTCACATGGAAAACAGCTTTCCTTGTAGCCATCACCTCCCTTAGAAGGGTCAGTGAGATACAAGCACTTACTATACAAGAACCTTTTCTCCAAATGCACCCGAACAAGGTTGTCCTCCGTACCAACCCAAAATTCCAACCCAAAGTCATCTCACCCTTTCATCTAAACCAGTCGGTAGAATTACCGGTTTTCTTCTCGCAACCTCAAACTGTTGCAGAAAGGGCTCTACACACACTGGATGTTAAAAGGGCCTTATTTACTATATCCAGAGAACACAACCTTTCAGAAAGACAAAGCAACTGTTTAGCTCTTTCTCCCCACCTCATAAAGGCAACCCCATCTCTAAATCAGGGATAGCTAGGTGGATTGTAAAATGCATACAGATTTGCTACCACAAAGCAAAACGCACGCTATCTGTTCCCCCTAAAGCCCACTCTACAAGAAAGATAGGGGCTTCTATGGCTTTTCTAGGGAACATCCCATTAGATGATATCTGCAAGGCAGCTACATGGTCAACACCGCACACTTTCACTAAACATTACTGTGTAGATGTGCAAACCAAGCAACAAGCTAGTGTGGGCCAGGCTGTACTAAAAACACTATTTCAAACCACTGCAACAGATACCGGTGGTCGCCGCTAAGGTTGGGAACTGCTATATAGTCTATGCAAAAGTGTGTAATCTGCAGCTCATATGTCTCGAACGGAATATGCTACTTACCAGTATGCATCTGTTCTTGGCATGTAGAGCTGCAGATCTAAACACGCCCACCCGCCTCCCCGGCTACCTGTATCTATTCCAGACTATCTTATTTAGATACAACACACATGGGTTTCTTCACTGTTATTACTACGCTCCATCTTTCCCTGCTGGCGAAAAACAATCTGAGGATGGAGCCGAAGCCCATGCGCAATACGATCCAAGGGAGGAGTCACCGACCTTGTGACTTCCAAAGACTTTCCAAGAGGAAAAACAAACTGCAAACATCCGGGCCCAACACCAGATGGCGATCTATGCAAAAGTGTGTAGATCTGCAGCTCTACATGCCAAGAACAGATGCATACTGGTAAGTAGCATATTCCTTTCTCATCCACCAGCTTGGTGCCCAGGTCAGTGAATTCCAACTGCCTGCCGTGGCACTATTCTCATGCCCTTTAGGACTCCGTAGCTCATGTCCTCTTATGTGTTCCAGACTATCTCTGGCAAGTTTCCTCCCAGGCCATACAGGAAGGTTTTGACGCAGCCAAGTTCATAATTTGTTGTGGCTTGGACACCACCAGTTACATCAGGTGTGTCACTGGCATCAGTGTCGCCATTTGCTGCCACGCCTGGTTGTGGTCCATCGTTTTATAGGTGATGTCCAGTCATCCCTCACAGGCATGCTGTTTGTTGGGACTCACCTGTTTGGGGACATGGCAGACTTTGTTTTTAAACTGCTCAAGGAGAGTGGAGCCAAAGCACGCTCCCTGGGCTTCTCTCCCCCACCTAGCCAGCCACATCAGCCCTCCCATACCTTTTCTCGGCTTTGGTAGAGGTTTTGGCAGAGGTACCCATACTGCAAGCCAATTCAACCTCCACAAAGCATCCAGCAGTTTGGCGGGCGAGGCCATGATGCTCACCGCCCCAGGGGGCAAGGTCACCGGACTGTTGAGTCCACTACTCCTCCTGCTGCAGCCCCACCGGCCAAATCGCTTTAGCGTGCCCTTAGTGAAACACTGCCACCCGTGGGAGGCAGGATCTGACGATTCGTTCCAGGTTACCAGGCTACCACATCAGATGTATGGGTGCTGCAGATTGTTTGGCAAGAATATACCCCAAGTTTCATTCTATCACAGCCTCCCCTTCCACCATCCCCTCCAACAATTGAAGGAGGATCATCTCTCCGTCTTGCGGCAGGAAGTGCAATCCTTTTTGTCCAGAGTGGCTATCGAGAGCGTGCTAGCGGCAGAAGTACAACATGGTTGCGATTTCCGCTACTTTCTGGTGCCCAAGAAGGACGGCGTCCTTTGTCCTATTTTAGCCCTGCACCCTCCTAATGTCTTCCTCTGTAAGGAGAAATTCAAAATGCTCACCCTGGCCCATGTCTTGTCTTCCATCGATCCTGTAGACTAGATGCTGGCGTTGGACCTGTAGGACACCCATTTCAATATACCCGTCCTGCAGTCCCATCAATGCTACCTGCGGTTCGTAGTGGGACAGAAGCATTTTCAAATTGCTGTGCTCCCCTTTGGTTTCACCAGCACCCCTCGGGTGTTCACAAAAGTGATGGTAGCTACACACCTTCGGAGATTAGGGGTGCCAGCTTCCCCTAACTCGACAACTCGCTGTTGAAGGTGAGCTCACCCAGGCTGTCGTCAACCACCCCCAGACTACAGCAAACCTTTCATCTTTGGGGTTCACTATCAACATGCTGAAGTCACGCTTGACTCCTCAGACGCTCACCTTCATTGGAGCCATTCTGGATTCGGTCTGGTTTCATAGTGCTCTCCCGACTGGTCGAGGGAAATGCCACACTTACAGGCCTACCTAAAACCAGCCAAGGCCCCATGAAAGCGACAAGAAATACTACAGTAAGGCTCTTAACTGGCACACGCTGTTATGATCACATTCCTCCTTTACTCAGAGCCCTCAACTGGCTTCCAGTTGAAGCTAGGATCCAATTGAAGGTGGCATGAATAACGCACAAAGCTATAACTAAACCCTGTATCAGTAGGCCCTGCGCTTATGGAAATGGCTGGACCACCAAGGAATTTTCGCCACCGCCAAGAACACACAATGTCAGCACTGTGTGATGGAGTTTCCACAGCATTTCCTGTTCAGGGACGTGTTTCACCTCAAGTGGAACTCTGGACTCCTGCATGGTTTTCTGCTGATATCGCTTCTGCCTCAAGTTCCTTAAGAAGAGCAGGACCGACCAGGCCCAAGTCCTCCTAGTGGTTCTGGATCGGGCACAGAATGAATGGTATTCAGAACTGGGCTTGAGCAACTGTCCTTCGATCAAGCTGCCCCCCCAGAAAGAACAAATATCGTAGCAGCAGAGCAGGGTTCTGCACCCAGGCATTCACAATCTCCAGCTTCTTGCTTAGAGGTTGAGCAGCGACAGCTGACCACATTTGAGCTTCCTCCGGAGGTGGCTCATCTTAGGAGCCAGCATTCCTTGACCAAAACTGCATATGCTTGTTTTTGGGACAAACTTGGTGCGACACGCAGCAGAAAGTCCCCCTCCAGACAAAGTTATCTGACATTTTGTTATTTGTTTTGATCCTCACTGTGGACAGTAAAGGGTACCTTTTGGATTGTTTGCTGTTGCCGGATCGGCCCTCAGTGTTTGTCTCCAGTTTTTGTGCGCTTTCTGAAAGGGTTACATTTGTTTCCCCCTTCTC
Source organism: Triturus cristatus (assembly GCF_964204655.1). Classification (NCBI taxonomy): domain Eukaryota; kingdom Metazoa; phylum Chordata; class Amphibia; order Caudata; family Salamandridae; genus Triturus; species Triturus cristatus. The sequence goes on from NC_140592.1 coordinate 841,882,054, forward strand.
ACTTTGTCGTGCCACACTGGGACCTTAACTTGGCCAATACATTTCTGATGTGCACTCTCTCCGAGCCGCTTCACAGCTGCCACTTGTGGCTTCTAGTCCTCAAGACAATGCTCCTCGCCCCCATTACATCGGCATGGCATATAAGTGTGCTTCAAACTTTGTGTCAACCTGCCGTACACCACCTTCTTCCAAGACAAGCTGGTATTGTGGACTTGGGCATCTTTCGTGCCTAAGTTGACACCATTCCACGTTGGTGAGAACATCACTTTGCTGGTGTTCTATGCTTCACCTCTCCAAGGTGGAGGAGCGCCTCTATCGCTTGGACCCTAAAAGAGTGCGGATCTTTTACATAGATTGTACCAAAGAACATTGGAGTGGACAGTCAGCTCTTTGTGGGGGTTTTCTGGGGCAAAAAAAGGCAAGGCTTTCATTAAGATCTGCATGCTAATTCTGCCATGGCCAAAGCTGCTAACACTCTGTTGGCACACAGAATTCCTCTTCTGGCCATTTGTCAGGCGGCTAAATGGGCTTCCTTTCATATGTGTAATCTGCACACTGGTCACACCAGTTTGCTTGTAGAACTCTGCATCATTACCTCACAAGGGTTATTAGGCTCTTTATTATTAATGCAGTCCAGGGGCGTGGCCAAGATGGAGTGAGCAGTCGTGCTCCGAGGTCTGTCTGCTCTGACCCCGACAATACAGCCAGCTACCTCTGCTCTCAAACCCAAACGAACGCTTAGCCAGGTTCTGGGGGCGCCGAGAGTGGGGGGGGCCGTCCTGGGCTTGCAGACCCTGGTGGGAGATGCCCCATTCGAGCAGCCTGCGGCGAGTCATGGCTGTGTGGACAGCCGCTACTGCGGTTACAGAGGCGCAATGCTGAGTCGCGCGTTGCGAGCGGCCAAGACAGAGGGAGGCCCACGGAGGGCAGCCGTACCGGGTGGGGGGCTGACTCCCCTACCTCTCAGCGTCCTGAGTGATTCGGGTGCTGGGGGCAACAGGCGGCCCATGGATGACAATAGAGTGGGCCCACTGTACTGGGGCCTGAAACGCAGAGACTGAGGCGTGTGGCAGATGCGCCTGACGGAGCAATCACAGGAGTGTACACGAGAGGCCCGGCCCTGCTCTGACACCGACCCACGGCGAGTGACCGCAGAGGACCGTGAAGTCAGCTGGGAGCCCGGGTGCGGGTCTGTGCGCAGCTAGAGGGCCTGGAGGAGGCAGACCAGATCCACAGGTCTGGTGGCCGTTGTGTTAGTACAGCCCCACCCCCCAACACAGGGAAAGCCTCACCTGGTCTGCGGGTACCACGCCAGCTGGAGAGTGGACTTAACCACTTGTGGTAGCACCTGTTATCACCCTAACGCCCTGGGGCCTGCTGAAAATGCCTGATCAAGGACCATTTGCACTGACTCTGCCTCTGCTGCTTTGGCGAATGGCCTGTCCGGCAACCAACAGCGATCCCCCGAAGGAACGTGGAGGACGCGGGCCTGCTGGACTGGAGGGCGTTCCCGTGGGGGACCTGAGGTGGCTGAAGGTGCGCTGAGGGTTTGGACGGATGCACTCTAGACTGGGTGGCTCGCGTGACCTTCTCTGCATCCTGCTGGGGAGAATGTGAGGTGTGTCTCCCTCTGCCTAAACATTGCTGTGCGTACCTGGGGGCCTTTCGCATCCTGACCTGGGGAGGGGGGAGATGTTTGCTAGGGCCGGTTGCGGGCGATTTTGTTACAGGGGACCAATATTGCTGGCCCACGTTAACAAAAACAGCCCTCCAGGGGCCCAAGACCGGCCCCAACCCTGGCGGGCCACCGGGGAAACGCCCGGTGCCCGCTATGGCCAATCTGGCCCTGCCTGGGACCCCAGACATTTGGACATCACGTCCACCCTTGGCCCCAGTGTAGTGTCTATGACTCGCAACCCTTAAGCCGCATGGGCCAGTAGCCCACAATTCCGGAATGGCGGCAAAATGCAGTAAAAAAACTGTTCCCTCAAAGACATGCTCATGAACCCCTCCACCTCCTTGCCACCGGAGCGCCCTGGCGCCTCAAGCAGGCCGTCGTCTCCTGGAGACATGTTCTTACTTGGAAATGCTGTTCTCCTCCCTCAGGGAAGACCTGCAGATAATCAAGAGGGACCTGACGCAGGAATTTCAAGTTGTCCAGAAAGATCGGGGACAGAGTTGACACCCTGGAAAATCATGAAATATCCAGAGACGAGGATATCTAACCGCTCCAGCAAGAACTCATTCAACTCGCGGACCAGCAAATCGATCTGCAAGCCCATGCTGAGGACCTTGAAAATAAGTCTGGATGCAATAATATCAGAATAGGAGGGGTCCCCAGAGCTACAAAAGTGGAGGATATTGGAGAATACGTAACTAACTGCACTGCCCTCTTTGCCCAGATCGTCAGGGACACTCAGGCAGAGGACATCTGGCTAGACAGAGTACACAGAGTGGATCCTTCCAGGTCCGCAAATATGCCACCCCCGGACATCCTGGCTTGTGTCCACAATTTTCCCCTGAAGGAGCGGATTCTCTGCAAGGCCAGAGATATCAACCCAGTACAATTCCGTGGTCATCCGCTTCAGTTGTTTCAAGATCCCTCGACAATCATGCTGCAGAAAAGGTGACAGTTCTGCCCGGTGACAACTTTTCACTGCGATAAAAACGTAAGTATTTCTCGGGCCATCCCTTTCGCCAGATGTTCACGTGGGAGGGAAAACTCCATCAAATTCGCTCCCTTTGGGCAGTCTTTTACTTGCTGCAGATTGAGGGTCCTGAGGGCCCTTTCCCCCGCTTAATGCAGCAGCCCCCGGGGCTGGTCGACGCTCCCAATGGAAGAGGAAACTTCGCGGTACGGGGGCCACATGGCCTTACCCTACCACAGTTGCCCAGGAAAGGCGGGCGTTCAGGAGAGACTGGCTGAAGATCCAACATCACAAGACATTGCCTGAGGTGCAGAGGTGGCTCCTCCACCTTTTCTCCTAAGTTTCTTAGGCTGGCTGGGGCTGGGAGAGGAAGAACTTCATAGTGGAGATTGGTCGACCATGGGCCCTACTCTTCATTTTTTTCCTGGACTGGCATTGACGTCGCAGGAGGCCTTGTTCCTTCCAGAGACTTTATCTATGATTTTCTTTACTTTTCTACTATAGTTATGTTTATAGTTGGGGTTTTACGAGGGTACCCACATACCTGGTTCTTAAGCTATACACGAATATACTTTCACACGCAAATTGGGCCCTCTTATGCCACTCAGCGAAACTGGTCTGGGTTCTGGGATTCAATGCAGGTACACATACACCCTCAGATGCTAGGTGACCCCTTGAAGGTGATCTTGTTGAACTTGAAGGGGCTTAATAACCCCTTTAATAGGCGGCTGTCCTCTCGTATTTGGAGCGTGTTCGGGCAGATATCCATGAGATCCATCTGGTTGCAGGGGACTGGCACAGGATGAAATCAAGAGCATTCCCACACAAATTATTTTCCTCTTCAAGTCGAAAAACAGCTGGGGTGGCCATCTTGTTCTCATGTAACTTCCGGGGGAAGATCGAACGTAAACTGACAGAGCTTAGAGGTCGCCTCCTGGTCTACCTCGTACAGCTAGACACTCAGTCACTTCGCTTGGGCTCCCTCTATGCCCCTATCTATGGCCAGGAACGCTTCCTACGGACGGCCATAGCAGACCCCCTTGCCTCGCAGGATTGAGTAGTTTTAATAGGGGGCGACTTCAATTTGGTATTTAAAAATAAAATAGATCGCTCGGCCCACAGGGATAGAGGTGCAGGAGCACTCTCGGGGGAGTGTGTAGATTGACTCCGGGAGATAGGCCTGATCGATTTATGGAGAGAACACCATCCCCACACCTGGTATTACACTTTCTGTTCACACGCCCGCCTAGATTACTTCTTGGGCTCCAGGGAACTCCAGCGGTTGATCACGTCGGTAGAGATTGAACTGAGATCTCTCCCTGACCATTCCGTGCTTGCTGTCTGGTTGCGCACTCCATTGGCTGAAGACACTCCTAGGCAGTAGACACTGTGGAAGACCGAAAGTGGTGGAACAGATTAGGAAAGCCATTACGGACTAATTTAACCTCCGTGATAACTCCAACATTACCGCTTCCATAGTGTGGGATGCCCTGAAGGCAGTTATTAGGGGTGAGTTTATTGTGCTCTCAGTGGCAGGGAATAAATTGCGAAAGACCAAGATGGAAGAATTACAGAGACAGGTGCGTGAACTGGAGCATATCCACCACCGCACGGGGGCTCCGAGAATATGGTCCAAACTGGAAATGGCCAGGAAACAGCTTTCGGGTTTGGACTTAGACATAGCTGAATATTCACCTTTTTGGATTAAAGCACTCCTATGTTGAGGGGAATAAATGCAGGAGGCTCCTGGCAAACAAGCTCAGAGCACAGAGACGATTGGCGAGGGTTGATACCCCACAGACCACCGACGGGGGGGGGGGGGGGGGGGGGTGCATTCGTCGAAGGGGATCCAGGTTCAGAGAGTTTTACAGAGACTTATAGTCAGAGCAGTTCTTCCCCCTGAGAACTCGGCTCATTACCTCCGTACTGCGAATACTACTCGACTGACCGAAGCACAGGCGGCATTGCTTGACTGCCCGATACGCATTGAGGAGGTCATAGCTGTTATATCCAGACAAAAACTTCTTACGTCACCAGGTCCTGACGGCTTACCATCAGGCTTTTATAAAACCTTCCGTGAACTAGCCCCAATCCTCACGAGGCTCTTCAATTCAATATTGGACACAGCCACACTCCCGTCCTCAATGCACAAGGCGACCATCGTCGTCATTCCTAAGCCCGGGAAAGATGGACGGCACTGTGCGCACCATCGACCCATCTCTCTACTGAATGTAGATGCAAAACTGTTAACCGATGTGCTAGCGGCCTGGCCCGTCTCGTCTCGTCTCAGTCCCTTTATGCAGGATTTAGTGGCCCCTGACCAAACAGCCTTATCCCACAGAGGCAGTGTGCCGATAATACGAAACTTCTCCTCCATATCCTAGACAAAGCGAACCGTGTCAAGAGCAAAACAATGCTACTATCAGTCGATGCTGAGAAAGCATTCAACCATGTGCATTGCCCTATCTGTAAGTGACATTGGCCCACTTTGGCATGGGGGAGCAGCTTCGCTCCTGGGTCTTAAGCGACTATGGGATCCCGAAAGCCTTGGTGCAATTTAATGGGTGAAACTGAGCGTGCTTTCTGAGAAGGGGCACGCAGCAGGATTGCCCCTTGTCACCCCTCTTAATTGCGCTCTATATGGACTCGTTTGCACATAGAGTGAGGGACCATCCCCGAATCAAGGGAGTTCTTTGGAGGGGGAGGAACACCTAATCAGTTAATACGCAGACGATGTCATGGTGATGTTAGACGACCCCCAGGAGACTCTTCCCCACTTCCTGGGGGAAATTAAGTTGTTTGGAGAGGCTACGGGTTTTCGCATGAACCTCCTTAAGTCGTAGGCCCTTAATGTATCGGTCTCGCCAACCACACTGGCTGTCTTAAACCAGGCTTACCTACTTCAATGGGCAACGGGCTCCATCTCCTACCTGGGAGTGCAGTTAGCCATGAAGCAGGAGAAAACGAAAACCCTTAATTAACGGGATCTACTAAAGCTAGTGCGGGTTGACCTGGCCCACAGGCGAACCTACCCAATGTCTTTGCTGTGCCGCATTGCGGCGCTTAAGATGAAGATACCACCCCAGGATATCTTTCAGACCCTCCCTTTGACACCCCCAACAGACATGATTGCCGCCTTACAGGCGCTGCTCTATCATTTTATCCGGGCGGGCAAGCACCCCTGTATGTGGAAAGAGCCAAGCTGGCTTCCACCTGCTGAAGGGGGAGGCGGGGGGTGTGGGAGGGCCGAGTCTACTGCATTAGTACCAGGCAGCCCTACTTCGCTACTTGGTTGAGTGGTCCAGGGCAGAGTCTGAAAATCCATGGCTCTTCATGGACCGAGCATCCGCTGGGATCTCTTTGGAGAAGATCCTGTTTTCCCTCGCACACATAGAGCCCCCAGCCTATGCATATCCCCAGTCCCAAGCTCCTTATGAAGTGTGTGGGGCACTCAAACTCTGAGGGAACGTAACCACTTTTCCCCCCCCCCCCCTCCTCCCCCCGGCCCTCAGTGGTGGCTTTCACCCTGGGTCTGGGGGGTCCGCATTCGAAGCCTGGCGGAAGGCCATTTGCTGGGCAATTGAGCATTTTTTCGATGAGTATGGTCCCATTCCCTGTGGTACTATTCGGGCAGACTTCCATTCCCGAAGATGAACGGTTCCGTTATCTCCAGATTAGACATTGGATTTCACACCCAGGTTAGAAAGGGAGCTCAGCCACTAATAAAAGTTGAAAAATGGCTCCTGGCCTAAAGCACAGATAAACGCCTCATCACAGAGCTATACACTCTGCTTCTACCATCAAGTGCTGAGGATAAATCCCCTGCCCAAATACACTGCGAGACAGAGCTGAGGAGTCAGCCCACCAATAAATAGTGGAAAGATATCTTCTATAGAATGAGGCGCACAGCATACAACTCATCCAGCACTGAAATAGCTGTTAAAATTGCCTCTTACTGGTATTTGACCCCCGTTAGGATTCACAGGGCCTGTAGCAATGAGTGTTGGTGACAGTGCAGGGCTAAGGGCACCCTCACTCATATCTTATGGGATTGTCCTAAATTGACTTCATGCTGGGATTCTGTGTTAAACTACATTGATGCCCAGATTCACGTCATTTACCTTACTAGGACTCCCCAATGCCCTTACATACCCGCTCACAACACGCTGGGGGTGATGTATTAGTATAGCACTGGGGCGGACCATCAAACCATTCTGCCACTCTGGGGCACCGCCACTACACTGATGCACCTAGGATGGCTTCAGCGCCTCTGGCACATTCTCAGAATGGAGAGGCTGACCCTCACTTTTCTCTGCCCGAGATGACTTGAATATAACTTTGTGGCAACCAATCATAGGCCTCCTCTCCCAGGAATTCAGGGAACTGACTTGCCTCCACTGCGGCTACTATGCCTCACAGCACCCACCTCTACAAATGACAAAGAGGCCTCCTCTGAGTGACACTCGTTTCACTATTCCCTTCTTGTATTGTCATACTGCGATCGGTACCCAGGGAGGGAGGGGGAGGGTTTCGGGTGGCGGATAGGCTTGTTTGAACATGTTGCACTTTATGGTTTCAATCTATATGATAGATTTCACAATACGTTAAAGCTGCTGTTTGAGAGTGCATGTAAAACTGTAACAATAAAACAAATTTAAACCATAACTAATGCAGTCCGACCACCCAGAAAGTGCTTTAGGCTTAAAGCGGATATGCAAAGTGCTAGATAAATACATTACAATACATTGCATATTACTTCAGGGAGAGCCATTCGATACTGAATGGTACTACTTGGCACCAGTAACTAGAAATTGCTTCAGAACTTTCTGGATTCAGTGTGATACCTGGGAGATAGTGAATCAATTAAGGAATCAATAGGCGTCACTGCATTTATGAGAAAGAACATTATAGGCGGTAAGTAACTTGTTCATTTACTACTGTTTTTGTAGTTCACACAAAGACAGGATTGAACTGTATCTCTAAGTGGAGCGTAATGTGCAAATGGATATGGTAAGAAGATTTATGAGGCTGTTTTTTTAATCGGGGTTTTTTCCCCACTTATTATGATGGAATGCAGTTGTGATAGATAGCATTCCTAGAAACACATTGTTCCACACATACTTGTATTGCCAGTGAATAAATTGAATAATGTTCTCCAAGTGTGTGCTTTGCTCAACTCGTGGGCTTAATCGGAGTCATAGTCTTCATTATTTTTTCAAAGATCATGGTCTATTGTAAGCACTTTTACAAAATGTAGTTTTATTTCTATTTGAGCTTAAAACAGTGCCTCACAGCTACTCCTAGTGCATATTAATGGTGCTTTATGTGGGTGAAAGGGAGTTTTTTTATGATTCCTGAATACTTTAAGTATTACACAAATCTATGTAAACCACCATCAGACTTCTCTCCATAGAGAAGGTTAGTTCTTATTTGGATATGGTTTTGTAGAATTCTAAGTAATTCAGACGTATCTGTATACTGACGTATCCCTATCGTTATTTAAAAGTAATTCTATTGACTCTTTATCTCTCAAGCAGAATCTTGTAAGGTTTTATTAAAGGGGTCTAGAAGATCAGTGATGCCAGAGAATGGTCAATGCGCAGGGATTTTCCCCTTCCCATATCCTGCGATGGCAAGTGACTGAAATACGTTAAGTAGTGTTGCATGCAAGAAATGAATTTTATTCGGTTTTATTTTATTCTTAGTTAAGAGAGATTTGATGGATCATCTGCTAGTCCAGTGATTCTGGATCCCAAAAGAGTTGGTCCTAATCAGCATATTAGGATGGGAAAAAATACTTTCAGGATTTTTAGGATGTTCTTTCTATGGTTAACTTCCGAGGTTGTCGTTAACCCCAAGGTGGTAGTAAAACAGACCAGTTTATATGACAAAGTTCTACAAAGGCCTCTCACTTTTTTACCCCAATTTATAGCTTATCTTCAGATGCTAGAGGCCCATCTTTCAGATGTCAAGAATGTGCAATGTAAAGAGTTCTAACTGAGAATGTCAGTCCTCTTTGCAACTAAAGACATGGAGCTCACCAAGAAGTCCTATTCCAAAGAAATTACCTTTTTCATCTTCTGATCACATGCTCCTTTTATTCTCTTGATTCAAATGTTTTCAAACTGAAAAATTCAAAGTTGAGTGACACAATCAAGGAGTTCAGGGCCTCGCTCTGCTGTGTCAAGACAAGGGTTTGCAGTGCTGTCTAGATCTAAGTTGTGTATCAATCATTCTTCATTTTTAACAGGATTGGCCCACAGGACCACTGACTCATTCAGATGGGTTTTATTTTCCATCAAGAGCACCTCCACTACTTAAATCACCCTTCTTACGCAGCTATTTTTTCCAGCTTATGAGATGGGCTGGAGTCCATGATACTTTTCTTTCTCTGAGGAACTGGTGTAGGTCCCTCTCCACATTTGGTTCCATCCCTATGCATTATAATTTGGCCATCTACCATGCCTTTAATTGTGTTAGCATGATTGCCCTTTCACCATTTCTTCTTCCAGGCTGAATTTTGTCTTTGCCGTGGAACAAAATGGTCAGAGGGTTCTATGAAAGCAGCAGCATGGCATGTTCCACTAAGGGTCACTTGGGCTCTTGTTTAGTGATGGCTCTGAAGTGTTCTTGTGTCCTTTTTTTGATGGCCACAGTACTGATAAATTACATTACCTACTGGCAGGTATTTATAGTTAGGACCTAGTTTCCATAGGAAAAGCGTTTTTTGATTTGCCAATAATTTTGGTGCCATTTTACGAATCTCCGCAAAATTTTCAAAACTAATAGGGCAGTCACGTCTGCTGCTGTCGTGAAAATTTCGGAGTGATTCATTAAGTGGGGGTTGAGAAAAAGGGGAAGGGGGGACAAAACGCTTTTTCTCCATGTTAATTTCCTTAGAAAACTTAGTCACGACTACATCCTGAACTGCCAAACGGAATTACACCAGATTTGCCCAAAAGGTAGCTCTTGGTTCAAAAAGCACTCTTTTTGTTAAATGGTGTAATTCAGTGGTTCCTGAAAAATGTAAAGATTTCTCAGATATACAACTGTGGCCGCGGTGGATCGGCGAACCCTACCAATCTTGTGTCTGCGATCTGATTGGCTACCAACACTTCTAACCAGGTTCAACCAGGTCACAAGAAAAAAGGTGAAAAAACAAGAAAAGGGGGCAGGGTAGAAACACCCTGACCCCCTAGGCCTGTTCAGTAAAAGCATTTTGAAAAAATAATTTATGCGGGGATTCACGGTGAATTTGCGAATGTGGCAGAGAAGAAAAAAAAAATGAAGCGCGCCCTCCCACACTTGGTTTCCTGTAGGCCCCCGGGTGGGCCTGGTCCAGGGGGCAATAATAAAAAGAAATGTGGCTGCCTGCGCGCAGCCCCGATAATCGGCACCTCTTCGAAGCTATATTTTAAATTTTTTAAAAAGCGTGAGGGGGCTCCAGCCTCCCACCTTCCCAGGGCTAAGTATGTGAAATGCAGGGGGGCCACATGGCCTCCCCACGCAGCCATGGGGACTGCCACCTCCCCGGTGCTATGTTAAAGATGGGAGGGGGGCCATGTGGCCCCTTCCTGTAGCCCGAAATGGTCCTGGGGACAGCCAACCCCCAAGGCTGGCTCCAGCAATGTCCTGGGATTGCCCACCCCCGGGACATTGTAGTTTGTTATGGGATGGCGGGAGCAGTCCCCCCGCCATCCCATAGCAAACAAGTGTGCCAGCTTTGACCAAGTAGCACACTTTGCTTTTTACCCCCAGGGAGCTGCATGTCAGCAGCTCCCTGAGGTTAAAAAGCAGTGCTGGCTCCTGCAGGAGGCAGGTGCCCACCGTACCACAGGGGCCTTTATGCTCCCCCCATGGTCCCCTATCAGCTGGCCATGCCCTGGGGGATTAGGGTCCCCGGGGGCAAAAAATGGCCCGGGAGGGGGCTGCTCGGTCCTCCCTTTAAAAAGAAATGTCCAGGCCCTGGCAGATGGGGTCCCTGGGGAGAGGGTTCTCCCGGCCCCCTCCCTTAAAATAAAATGTATTAAAAAAAAAAAATGAAGAGGAAATGGCCTGGCCCTGGGGGATGGGGTTCCTGAGGCTGAAAATGACCCGGGAGGGGGGCCGCCCGACTCCCCCGCCCCCCTCCCCTCCGTTGAAAATCCCCCCAAAAAATGCCCATGCCCCAGGGAATGGGGTCCCCAGGGCCGAAATCGGACTGGGGAGGATTGCCCCCTAAAAAGAAAGGCCTAGCCCCGGGGAATGGGGTGCCCGGGGCTTCAGGAGGTGGGCCACGCGGCCCCCCTCCCTTTTTATTTTTAAAAACAATTTTTTTTTTGGGTCAGGCCCCGGGGATGGGGTCCACGGGGCCCAAAAGGATCATGGGAAGGGGGGCCACACAGCCTCCCGTCCTAAAATAATATTTTAAAAAATCAGAGGCCCCACCCCCTTTCTCCACTACTCTTCAAACGCGTCTCCTGGCACGCTTCTGGTTGGGGAATGAAGTCCCATTTGCTCCTGAGGGTCTTTATCCAACCTGTTACCTCCAGTAAGCCCCACACAGTGGAATTGCTGAGAGGTGGTCGGAGGCCACACCCCTTTTTTCACCACTGTGCAAACGCGCCTCTCAGCGCACTGCTGGTGGGGCGATGACGTCCCCTTGCGTCCTGAGGGCCTCAGGACTAAAGTGGACTTTATCCCCCAAGCAGTAATGTGCCAGGAGGCGCGTTTGCAGAGTGGTGAAGAAAGGGGGCGTGACCTGCTATTAAAACTCAGTAATCTTGGTGTGTGGGACCTGCTGGAGGTAATAGAAGGGGTAGTTGCCCTCCAAGGATGTCCTTTGGGGCCACCTACCCCTCCTGTTACCTACAGTAAGTCTCACCCAGTGGGATTGCTAAGAGGTCTTTGGAGGCCACGTCCCCCCCTTTCGCCACCACTCTTTTCCTGGAACACTACTGGTTGGGGGATGAAGTCCCACCTTACTCCTGAGGGACCTTGGGGGCCAAGAAGCCTTCATGGTACTTCCTGTAAGTCCTATGCAGCGAAATTCCTGAGAGCTGGTTGGAGGCCCAGCCCCCTTTCTCCACCAGGGACGTTATAGTTTGGAATTAGCATTTCAAAAAAACCTTAGAAATTCACTGAAAAAACCAATTGTTACAAGAATGTTATAGTTCGCAAATAGAATAAAAGAAAAACCTTAGAAATTCCCTAAAAAAAGCCAAAGGTTACAGGGACGCCAGAGCGTCGCTGAAACAGATTGCACTGGGGAGTGTCAAACAGGCTAGTTTGAGTATGCGGATAAGAGTAGGAAATTACTGCACTGATTGGCTACTAGAAAGATGGCCTTTAGAGTTGTCCACGAAAATCTCAAAATCCTCCGGAGAGCACGGAAGTAAATCCATTGAAATTGCTGAGTACTATTGGATGTTAAACGCCTGACATACCAGACCCAGGAACGAACATGCCAACCCATTCATAAATGAATGGGTTGGCATGTGATTTCCCCTCCCACGGCTCATGCCCTCCCTTAGAGCTGACCCAGATAGTCCCCTTACGTTAGAAAAGATAGGTGACGCCCTGTGAGGAATGAAAACTGGCACAACTACTAGGTCGGATGGCTTCCTCCTGGAATACTACGGGACATTCATTGAGATCTTCAACCATCAACTCCTGACACTTTATACAGAGGTGATCTCAAAAGGAACATTCACCCTTAGAGAGTGATTCAGCTACCATCATAGTCCTCCCTAAGGAGGACCAACTACCTTCACGTTGTTTCTCATATCGACTGATATCCCTAATCAATGCAGAGGTCAAGATCTGCGCTTACAACATACTGCACTGTGCGCTAAGTACCCTTATCCTCCCAGATCAATGTGGCTTGATGCTTGGTTGCAGTAATCGTCACTATACACTGCGTACACATGGCTCTCGCACATCTCCAATGTATCAGGACCCTTGTGCTCTGCTGATAGACTTCGAGAAGGCATTCAGCTTAGTTGACTGGTCCTTCTTGACCAAGGTCCTAGAGCGAATGGGCTTTGGCCTGCCATTCCGAAGCTATGTAAAACATCTCTGCACTCAACTTCCTGTCCAGGCTCGACTTAAGTATGGTCTCTAGTCCATTTACCAATCGAAGGGGGACCAGACAGGGCTACCCAATCTCAGTTTCTTTCCACTCTAGCTATTGAGCCCTAGCACGTCCCATCCGCTTGCACTTTACTTCCTAGCCAACCCACATCTCTTTGGGAAATGATCCCTAGAGACCCTAAAGATATATGATCAAGGCTCCAAGAGAGCTGGAATAAATCCCTCTTGATTCCACACAAAGCAGACCCAGGAGCTGTATCATGCAAACATGTATTCCCATTAAAAGATTTAGCTTCCAATATCTGGGAATTTTTATCTCCAGAGACCCCGACTTGAGATGGAGCATTTACATATCACCCCTAGTCACTGAAATGAAACAAGACTTCGTAGATGGGAGCAGCTCCCACTTCATCTGCATGGGAGAGTGGCCCTATTCAAAATGATGATCCTTTCAAGCTTTTTTTTTTTTTTTTACATCCTTCAAAGCCTTTCCATTTATGATCCCAAACCAATGGTTCTGGAAACTCATCTCTACAATTCGCTACTTTTTATGGGCGGCAAACTCATCCCGCATAGCCCTGGAATAAGTGTCGACAAACTGTATATGAAGGGGGAGACCAGGGGTGTCGACAATCTGTATATGAAGGGGGAGACCAGGGTGGTGGACATCTGTGTGTACTACTGGGGGGGCCCAGACACTGGTAATAAAGGAGTATATCGAAGATAACTCTCCCAGTTAGGCCCAGGCAGTGTAGGCTGCTTTATGGTGATCCCCCTCCCATCTTCCAGAGGTGACCAGCATGGTCTTTCTGATCTGGCACTTGGCTTTTGCTTTCTTGAAGGGGACAAATAACTGATGCAACTCACCCCGCTGTGGCAGGAAAGCTGGGTATACCATACAGCTCAACAAGAAGGCTTTATGTAATGGGAGAAAATTAGCATTACAACCCTGCGTAACATCTGGCAGGGTTGGCATATGTAATAATTTCAGGCTGTACAAAATCCATTCTCCCTGTCCCACACACAATTCTATAAATGTTTGCAGCTCCTCCATGCTCTGGCTTGCCATATGGCTGGGGTACCCGAGTTGCTTCCTTACAACCCGCTTGAAGCTAAACTCTATATGGGTCGACTGGGCAAAGGAGCAATATCCCAAATGTCTGTACTCTAGTGACTAGCACTCCCGATGTGTTTACATCCCTTAAAGGGGAAAAGGAAAAATGGGTTGGCCACCTTGACAATGTTGACTGTTAGGACATGTGGAATAGCCATCTCTTGCAAAATGAGATTGATACAGATAAACTATTATTTCACAGATTGATCCAGCTAAATTATCTATTATTTCACACCACGGTGCCTATGGAATGCAGGCAGGACCTGTTTTAGATGTACCCGCACAGAAGCAGACTTTTTTCACATGGTGCGGACATCCCCCTAGATAATCACGTATTGGCAAGGAATTGTAAGGACACTCTCCTAAGATCTGGAGCAGCCAATAGACCTATCCTGGGCATACTAGAGTACCTCAGCGGACCCCGATGAGAACATGCAATGATGGGGGTGGCCACAGTTGTTGCCAAACTAGATATTGCCCTCAAATGGAGGTCCCCGCACCCGCCTACCCTGGCAGAATGGCGGGTGGGAGCGGATTGCTGTGCTAGGCTGGAACAGCCAATTTATCAAGCATGGGGATGCCTCCAGAAACGCGCTAAGCTATGAGGTAAATGGTGGGAACACTATCGGCTACAGTGAGATTGACTGAGGTAATAAGTGCTAATGTCATGATTGTGAGAAAGTGGCTCTGTATATGCTGTTCCCAAATAGGTACAGTGTATACAGAGTCCACAGTCCCCAGAGTTTTGGCAGTGGCTATAGTTAGATATAACCTTACTCTCTAAAGTGGTAGCTTGGTCGAGCAGTAAGGCAGTATCAGAGGACAATGTAAAGCATTTGTTGTACACACTCAGTCAGCAAATGGTCTCACACATTCAATAACTGAACTCTAGGCCAATGGTTTATATAAAAAATATATGGTTGTTTTATTTTAGAACCAACAATAGGTATTAAAATATACTTTCTCAGAATGAGATGCTTTAAGTAAATACTTTTGCAATATGCAATTGACTTTTGTAAATACTGGTTACAGGTTGTTGCAATAGGCAACACAATTTCAAACACAATAATGCATTGAGTTCAATGGAAGTTTTAAGTTATTTGCAATAGATTACTTTCAGGATTACTTTTGTAACTCCAGGACTGGATCCTAGATTCAGTCCTGGGACAGTTCTTAGAAACAAGTGATAAAAGTCGACTTAGTTACTGTTGTGATTTTTAGGCAATATTTTGCTATTATAAAAAGTTGACACTTACAAGAAATTTCATAGAAAACAGTCAATGATTCCCTATTGGAGAAAATTCAAGTTGCAGGTAAAGTAGGTTCTCGTTACTTTTGTAATCCAGTACTGGGCTCCTAGACTCAGTACTGGGACCTCTATCTAAAACAGGTAAGTAATTACGTTTTCACAGTTGGTACGATTTTTAAAGAATATTTGAAGTTTGCAAAAATCGACACTTAGAAGAAATTTCACAGAAAAACAGTCAATGATTTCCTATGGAAGAAAATTGGGTTACTGGTAAGTACGGTTGTGAATATTTTTCAGGGTCAGTGCTGGGCAGCAAGATCCAGCACTGGGATCTCTCCTAATAGCAGGTGAGTGTTTTCGTTTTCGTTACTCAGTTGATTTTTGGTGAATACTTTAAGTTTTAGAAACTCCACACTTAAAAGAAATTTCAGAAGAAACCAGTCAATGTTACCCTATGGAGGAAAATTGGGTTATCGGCTTTTGGGTAAGTTCTCGACTGGCAGAGTTAAGGTTCTAGGCACAGCCTCCGGGGTCTCCCAGGGTCAGGTAGGTACAGTTGTTACACCCTCAGCGGCACAGGGGCAGCCGGGTGCAGAGCGAGTTAGGCCCAATGTTATACTATGGGAGGCAGGGGGGCCTTGGTTGGTGGCTGCTGACTAGCAGGCCACGTGGCTGTGGGAGCTGGGCTCCTGGTCACTTGCTCAGGGCATATGGGGAAGTAGATAGGTGTAGAGGTTACACTGCCAGGGCCACTCAGGTGGCTGGGTGCAGGGTGCTTTTGAGCCTTCGGGCGCTCAATGGATTTCAATGGGAAAGCTCCTGGTTGAACAAAGGCTGCAAGCTCGGGATGAAGATTCATCAGGTGCCACCACCACTTTGAGAGGTAAGTTGGGTAGTTGGAGGATATGTACGTACCCAGGAGTTGGGCACAGGGGGCTGCAGGGCGCCGGGTTCAGGGGTGCCTTTTGGTGTTGGGAAATCTTACCCTCTGTTGATTGTGGTTGGGGGGGGGGTACCTGGTTCTGAGGCTACAGGCGTCGTCAGGAGCGTCGAGGGTGCCGGATTCGGGGTCACAGTCGCCGGGGGGGACGTCATTGGGGTCTTTGTTCACTCCGGCACAGGCCAGGCTTGGCGGGTGCAGAGTGTGCAGGGTTCGCGGTTCCGGGCTGATGCCAGGGATTAGAAGCTGGTTTTGAGCAGAGCCTCTGCTCATGGGAGTCCCAGGTGCTTAGAGCCAAAAGGTAGCCAGGTCCTCCGGGGTTTGTGAGGTTGCTGGTCACAAGAGGTGCCGGGATGTAGCAGGAGCAGGTTCGAGGGTTGACAGGCCGGTAGGGCTGGGGCCAAAGCAGTTTGTGTCTTCCTCTTCTTAGCAGCTGCACGGCAGGTCTTGCTCTTCTTTGTTTTTCGGAATCTGGAATCTGAGGAACGAAGGTTCAGGGTGCCCCTAAATACTAGATTTAGGGGCGTTACAGGTAGGTAAAGGGCAGGGACCAATGGGTCCCTGCCCTGGGGTGGGTACACCCCCTATCCTGCCACTCTCCTGTGGGAGGGGGGCAGTAGCCTAGACCTGATTGGGCAGGGCCTCCCATCTTCAAGATGGCGAGCGCCCGGAGATGTGCTTCACCTCGCTTCCCCCACCTGAGGGGTGGGGTTGGCAGGCTGGCACATCCCCTGTCCTTATTTGGGGTTTCCGGCCAGGCTTCCCGCCAGAGTGGGGGCAGCAAGTGGCCTGGGGAAGCTCACAGAAGCGGCATGCCTTTGAAGCTTCCCCCTGTCCATCCTGGGGGGGGAGACCTAGCACCTCGCCCAGGATGTGCATTGTTGCAGGCCCAGGAGAGCGGGGCTCTCCTACCCATGGGTTCAGCAACATGTCTGCTGTGTGGCAGCCTCCCAGACCAGACGTGGATTGTAGGTTAGGTTTCAGGGGGCATCTCTAAGATGCCCTCTGGGGTGCTTGGTACATTAAATCCCACACTGGCATCAGTGCGGGTTTAATGTGCTGAGAAGTTTGATACCAATCTTTTCAGTCTTCAGTGTTGCCATTATGGTGCTGTGGAGTTCGTGTTTGACGAGCTCTCAGCACCATGTACTCTTAAAATGGCAGCACTGCACTTACAGTGCCCAGGAATGGACCTGGGTACTGTAGGGGCACAGGGCTCATGCTCCTGTGCCCACACCACTGGCATAGGGCACCCAGCTAGAGGGGTGGATGATGTATGCCATGTTGACTTTGTTTTGTCTTGCACCCAGACACTCAGCCTGCAAGGGCAGTGTGTGTGTGTTAGGGTACAGGGCCTCTAAGGGTGGCACAATGAGTGTTGCAGCCCTTAGAGGCCTTCCCTGGTCACAAGGCCCTGGGTACCTAGGGTACCATTTACCAGGGGCTGACATGTGGCCAGGGTTTGCCAATTTGGGTTTGAGGTTTTTAGGGAAGTAACATAGGCCCTGATTGGCTGGAGTCCAGGGCACACTCAGTCAAAGTACATTCAGCAAAAAGTGGGGGCATAACATGCAAGAAAGATAGCACTTTCTCACAATGATGTCCTGTGGTGTTCTTATCCTGCTGTCTACAGAGGTTAGAACTGACTGTTATGTGTTTAGCTTGTCTACATGAAAAACCTGATAAAGCTGGTTTATCAAAACAAATTAACACATTCAGCATTTACGTAGCCTCATTTGAAATGTTTTAAAAAGGGAGCATGTGTGGGCAATTCCCATTTAATACCTATTTAATATCACATGATTTAATTTAATCCAACCAGTTTGAAACATTACTTTTTTCAAAAATGGTAAGTAACAGATCTTTAAAAAAATTACATTTAACGTATCCAAAATAAGAACAATTTAATAAAAAATAAAAAAAATCTTTATTGTCCTGATATGTGCATTTGATA
Organism: Triturus cristatus; assembly: GCF_964204655.1. NCBI lineage: Eukaryota > Metazoa > Chordata > Amphibia > Caudata > Salamandridae > Triturus > Triturus cristatus. Next base: position 841,900,030 of record NC_140592.1, read on the forward strand.
TTAGAGCTATTTGATAAAATAAAGTATTTTAATGTAATATTTCATGGGCTAACAATCAATGACTTGTATAAGGTTAGTGGAAACACATTATATAGTTTTCACTAAATAGAATTAATTCATTGTGGAAGCATGCCCATGGTATGGTGTGTCGATGTGGTGACATAGATCCCCAAAGCCCATCCTACACGTCCATCTTCTTCACTGCATGCTGTTGAAAACCAATGTTTCTCCAGTATTGGATCTTTCATAGATTCGCATGCTTGAATCCTTTCCCGTTGTCGAAGTGTGAGTCCCACGGTACCATTGTATAGCAGTATGTAATAGTACCACGGGCTAAAATGGCAATACAAAGTCACCTTAATAGCCTATCTATGTCCTTTTTTAGGTCTCGTGCCTAGAATTGTAGTGCGCAGCACTGCTCGTGCAGCGCAAGACCTCTTGTACGGGGTTTAGAAAGCTACCCACACGCTCGTGCTTGTGCTTTCCCCGTCTGGCATTGGCTTGCGCGTGTTTTTTTTTTCATTTTAAAAAAAAGGCACGCGATTGGGCAAAGGCGGGACAATGTCCTGCCTTTGAAACACCCATTCCCGACGGTGGCCAGCATGCGCAGCAGCGCGCATTCACCTTGCTGTCGCTGGCGTGCTCCTCCCCCCGCTCCTCTGTGGTTCACGCGCACCACTAGTTGTTGACAATAGCCGCATGTTTTCTTTACTTTTGGTATAATCGCGGCACCCGCGCTTTACTTTTGGTGTTATAAGTAAAGCACGGGTGCCGCGATTATAACAAAGGTAAAGAAATAGATTTTTTTTTTCTATTTCTTTACTTTTGCTATAATCGCGGCACCCGCACTTTACTTTTAATGTTATAAGTAAAGCGCGGGTGCCGCGATTATACCAAAAGTAAAGGTGCTGATAACCTTGCATTGCTACAGCTCTTTTTTACATCTGTACTAGGACTACAATCACAGCGGTCTAGCGGTCTTCTTTTCCTGCAACACTGGCTTCTGCAAGGAGGCAGTGACGTCATACCCTTGTGTTCTCGTGTTTTCTATTGCTCTTGTCATTGCATTTCCAGGTGGTGTCTCATTTCAGATCCCTGATCAAGGGTAGAATGACAGGTTTATGTCAGGACTCATGGGAAGTAAACTCTTTGCACATCCTTTCCCACTCATATCCAGACCACTCACTGCTGACCACCAAACGCAAGATCAAGCACATATTTCTAAAGAGATAAGTTCTCCCACCTAGGATTACCACCTGCATTTATCTTATACCAGAAAATCCTCTCTTGATTCTCTCTAGTTTTCTGCTCTTTTGAACGTTTTTCACATCAGTATCAGGATAGCGGAGTCTTATTTGCAATATGTGATGTCTGCGCTCAACCTCGAAGCATAAATGAGAAAGTGATAGAGGGCAAGAGTTTAATAAATAAATTTATAATTCAACTGGGGTTATGTTCAGACCAATTAAATAAAACAATGGCCAATCCTCTACACAAACGTTTCAAATTTGTTTCAGAAGACTTCAAAAAATATAGTCCGATTGCAGACCTTCCAGTGTTGGAACAAACTGTGACAAAGCACTACAGAAATATAACCTATTAGACTGTAACCAGTCAGGCTTCAGAAAAAGTCAGTGAACAAAGATCACTCTGTTATATGTAATAAATGAAGGCTTAGTCTACTTAGACCTTTCTGTGGCCTTTGAGAGCCTAAACCATAAAATGTTAGTCCTCTGTTTGATAGAAATTTCTGGTGCAAATAAGTTAGGGACTGGTTTTGAGTTTGGCGATTATACCAAAAAGTAAAGAAATAGATTTTTTTTCGGCACCCGCGCTTCACTTTTAACATTAAAAGTAAAGCGTCGTCGGTGCCGCGATGCTTGTTTGAGTAGATTTGATCAGGGATTTAGTAAGATGTATTTGCTTCCGGTTGTCAGGAATCGGGGCATTCAGAGCTGTCTGGCTGTCCAGGAATATCTGCAAACTACGGAGTCCCCCTCGAACCGAGTCAATATTTGCTCCTTCCTAAAATGTGCCATAAAAAGGAGGCACTCGTTGTTTTAGTTGGTTTTTGTCTGAGCAATTTTTAAGCAACGATAGTAGCATCACAGCGCTACCCATTTAGTTCCTCTAATTTCAGCTGTTTTTATCTGGAGAAAAAGCCACAGGAGCTAAAAGATATATGCCCTTTAATGCCAGTAAGATCACTGATTGCTTTTATCCTGATGATGAAATTTTATCTAACTTGCGATGCATTTTTAACTGGACATGTACTGTCTTTTTTCTATTGTCCTTTTACCCACGTTTATGGCCGAAATAATGATTGAAATAAAATTATACTCTCACGGCTTGTGAATGGTGAGTCCATGAGTGAGACAAAAGTGGAAATTGTTGTTATTCCACATTCAATTGTTGTTTTTCCACATTCAATTGTTTACAAAGTGGGAATTTGTTACTGCAGTGTGCATCTTTTTGAGGCTGTTGTACCATGACACAATTCTGTGTTGGAATATGCAAGAAAGCCAGTGATATGACCTATGTCACAATGGATTGGAGCCTTTTCAACGCATTTAGTTTTCTTTGCAAAACTTTTTTTTATGAATTTACATATAAACTGACAGCTTGCTGCAGTCCGACACAATTATTTTTAATTAATTCAGTATTTTGATATTCTTCTGTCCCTGGGAAAAATGTAGTTGCCTGCTGTTCCATCCGGCGAGTAGATTTCAGTTCTTGAATTTGGTTCTCTTTAGGCTGTGACATGACAGAGGTAAAACCAATGTGTATCTTTTTGACTGTTTAAAGCCATATAGTTTGGTGCGGTCACTGTACTGGGAGGCCAACCAAATATTTGCTCCCTACCTGAAAAGTGTCTCGTTATGCCTGGGTTTGTTGTACACGGACTGCCATTACACTGGTGCTCACTGAAGGTGGTCTGAACATACAATCAGTTTGCCTGCAAACAGTATGCAATTCTCAATACTTATTGAATCTTGCAATGTATGATGCATGCATTACAATAGATACCGGACCTGATTCTCAAAGCGAGTCCCTGCACTCGGGGTGGAATCGCTGCAAAGGCCCACCATGCTCATCTCAACGACAAGCAACACCTCTGTTTTAGGCAGCTCTCTGTGAACTTGATGGAATTCTTCACCTGGCAATTAGTGAAATTCCAGTTTGTTTTCGGGTTTAACTGGCAACAAGAGATGCTAAAGAGCCATTATATAGGTCGAGCCTGGGCAGCGCATGTGCTGCTCTGCAAGGCATGCTGTATTCAAGTATGGACTTGAAGCTCAGCCCACTCTGCGCCCATATTTTTCATTGGCCTGTGTCATTGTCAACTGTAAACTGTGGGTTTTAACTGGGCAATATGCTTAGTAGTCCCTCCTTAGTATTGCCTGCTCTAATTTTGTACCCTCCCATGGCAACACCCCCTGTTACATGTGCCTACGAGTACTATTTTCTCAAATAGCTTTGACACGCTCTCTCCTGACATTTAAAAAAAAAAATCTTTATAGCATGGTCACTAAACACATATGCAATGAAATAGGTCTCGCATTTGCAAGAGTTTAAGCTATTGGCATTGTAAATGACAATGCCTTTTATTTATCTGTTTTAAAAACAACACATAAATAAAAGGCATTGTCCTATACAATGCCAATAGCTCAACCTAGCGAGACCTATTGCATTGCAAATGCTTGTTTTAAAAGAGGACCAAACCCGAACTATAACCAATCAAGCGACAGTACCCTCTAGGACACTCCAAACAGAGGCTGAGTCCCTTAGATTTTCTACCGCACGTCGTGTGAAGGGAATCTACCTAAGCGTTTCTCAATTTTTCGTAGTATATTTCTACATCTACAATGTCGGACTCTTATATATGTGTTCGAGGCATGTGGGCTGCTGAATTCATATCTGTGCATAGATCGCCGCCTAGTGTTGGGTCCGGATGTTTGCACGTTGTTGTCCTGGAAGAGTCTTCGAAGTATCCTGGGATAGGTGACTCCTCCCCTGGACTACAGTGCGCATGGGCATCCTCTCCATCCTCAGATTGTTTTTTTCCGCCATTGGGTTCGGATGTGCTTATCTTGACTCAAGTTAGGAAAAACTTTTTACAGGCCAAAAGGCCTTTAGTTCGCGTCGGTACTGTTCCCGATCGGTATCAATAGTTATTTGTTAGTTTACTAACTTCAAAAACAACTTTTTCGCATCTTACCCGACCATCGACTCGACATCGACGATGGAATCGAGGACACCATTCAAGCGGTGTCCTGTATGCAATGCGAAATATCCCCATGTCGACGTCCACCCGGTGTGCAACAAATGCCTTTCACCGGACCACGACGAGTCCACATGTATGGCCTGTGCCCGATTCCGATCCAAAAAGACTCTCCGGAATCGACGAGCAGCAAGACTTGAAGCGCAGCACGCGGCACCGGCCCCGACCAACATCTTCATCGCCGAGGACGAAGAGGTCGAAGAAGTGGAGAACCTACCCTCCAGCCCCGCTTCCGAACACGACTCCGGATCGGAAGACGTCGAAGAACAGCTCTCTCACAGAGACGACGCCGACACCGAGGTAGGAGACTACAATGAGGCCTTAGGGGCCGAAGAGAGTAGCTCCGGTGACGAGCAAGGCCTACCCGTACGGACTGAGGATATCCCAATGCATCAGTCTATGGCTCCGGTCGAGGGAATCGCCTTCGGGCCTTACCCAAGACTTATCCCGCAGTTCTTTGGCCCCGCCCTCTGGCCCGGCCTCGGACATTCAGCGGCAGCCATTACCACCCAAAACGACTGGTTTCCCTTCATCGAAACCGAAAGCCGTATTGGTTCATCAGAAACCGAAACTGAAAGTGACACTGGTCGGATCGAAGCCCACCACACCTTCGACGCCAGCCAAACCCGTCGGCACCGACCGCACCAAACGGGACTTCGGTGCCGAGCTTGCAGCAGCCGACGTCGGCGCCGACACACGGAAAAAGACCATCGGTACCGCTAAACCGCCTCGGCTCCCGGCACCGAAACAATCGGCTCCGGCCACAAAGGTCAAAATGGCTGCTGCGTCTCACACCGCTTCGAAAGCAGCACCGAAGGCACAATCATCGACGCCGTCGACAGCCACTACCTCTCCTCGACTCGATGACCCAGTGGCGCCGAAAAAGTCCACGCCCACCTCTACAGACCCGGTCGGCGCCAAAGAACCGTCGGCGCTCCAGGTGCGGCAAGTTGCAGCGTCCTTGCAACGCATCAAAGACAAAGCAGCCCTCCAGGACACGTCAAGCTCCGAGCCGAAAAAAGCTCAAAAAGCTTCTCCGGCACTGGCCAACATCACTTTTGGCCTGCCACCATCCACGGCCCCAAAACTGTTCGAAATCAGAACACGTGTCACCCACACCAGGATCACACCTGCCGAACGCTCTCCTACTGAGACGTCACCATCACACATCATCGATGCCGACACCGGCAGAATGATGCTCCACAAGAGGAGAATAACTTCCGAGCCAGCTTTGGACTCCTACCTGATCCCGCTAAAGAAAAAGCTGCCAGTGGATTCGGAACTAGTTCTTTACGAACCTCTCCATACCTCTTACCAACATCCACTGTCCTTCTCTCCAACACACTCCGAAACCGACGTTTTGGAGGACTACATGGGTGACCACGTCCCCTACCCCGGAGAGATGGACCCTCAAGGCCAACAGGACCCTGACCAGGCTTGGGATGACCCTGTAGACCCGGGTGCACCTTTGGATACACAGGACACGCAGCTATATGGCGCAAAAACGTCTCCCACAGAGGACACTGCCGCATTCAACGCCCTCATTGAACGCGCTGCGGCCAATCATGGTGTGCAACTCCACTCTGACACCATCGAGGACGATTTTATCATGGATACTTTCGCATCCTCAGAAAGGAATATCAAAACTCTACCCATGTTGAAAGGTGTCCTCAAACCAGCAAAGGACACTTTCAAAGAACCCACCAGGGCAAGAGTAATAAACCCCAGGATCGACAAAAAATACAGGTCGGCGCCTGGGGATCCTACCTACATTAGAGGCCAGTTGCCTCTGGATTCCATAGTAGTCGCGAACGCTCGCAAACGGGCGCACTCGCAGACAACAGGGGATGCTCCTCCCCCGGACAAAGAGTCCAAGGTGCTAGAGACCTCCGGCAAACGGGTTGCGGCCCAAGCAGCTAACATATGGCGTATTGCCAATACTCAGGCGCTCCTAGCTCGCTACGATCGCGCACATTATGACACATTAGAAACATTACTCCAACATCTCCCTGACCAATACAAAGAGGGAGCAGAGATCCTCATCAGGGAGGGACAACTCCTCACGAACGCATCCATTAAGTGTGCACTGGATGCCGCAGACACAGCTGCCAGAGCCATAAACACTAGCGTCATGTTACGACGACACGCCGGGTTACGAATCTCCGGATTCAAACCTGAGGTACAAAATAACATCCTCAACCAGCCGGTCAACCCCGACTACTTATTCGGGCCAGAGGTTGACACCACCCTAGAAAAAATAAAAAAGGACACTGACACTGCAAAGTCCATGGGGGCTCTCCAAACGCAGACCTTTCGGAGCGGCTCCTTTCGTCGCCCCGGAAATAGAGGAGCAGGTAGAGGACAGGGGTCACAGCAAACCTACAACAAAGGAAACACACAAAGTTCCTACGATAAAAACACCCGGGGTGGATATCGTGGCTCAAGCACAAAGGGCAGAGGACGCGGATATGGCAACACCAGGTCCTCCCCCAAGAACAAACAGTGACGCCCTCTCCCTTCCTCCCGACCACATAACATCTGTCGGGGGAAGGCTACAAAGGTTCCTGTCCACGTGGAACTCCATCACCACGGACAGGTGGGTCAAAGATATTATCAAACACGGTTACTGCCTAGAATTAACCTCCACTCCACCCACAATACTGCCATAACACCGTCCTATGTCCTCAGAGCACTTAACGCTAGTACAGCAGGAAGTGCTAAGTATGCTACAAAAAGGCGCAATAGAGGTCGTACCCGTCCACGAGCAAGGTACGGGGGTGTACTCCCTGTACTTTTTAATACCGAAAAAGGATGGGTCGCTCAGACCTATACTAGACCTGAGACCCCTCAACCGCTACATTCTCTCGGAGCATTTCCACATGCTCACCCTGCAACAAGTCCTACCACTGCTCAAACAGGGAGACTTCCTAGCCACGCTAGACCTCAAAGATGCGTATTTCCACATACCCATTCACCCATCACACAGGAAATATCTCAGGTTCACTATTCAAGGGCAGCACTACCAATTCAAGGTTCTTTTCACAAAATGCCTGGCTACTGTGGCCGCACATTTACGAAGGCAACACATTCATGTCTACCCCTACCTGGACGACTGGCTTGTTCAAGCAAAGTCAGCCCAGCAATGTGCCAGCCACATGTCCCGCACCATTCACCTTCTTCACAGTCTGGGGTTCTCACTAAATTACCCAAAATCCCATCTCCAACCCGCACACGTACAACAGTACCTAGGTGCGACCATAGACACTCTGGCGGCCACAGCTCAGCCGAATTTAGTGAGAATCAACAGCATGCTAATGCTCATTTCCAAGTTCAAACCCCAACACTCCCTTCCCGCGCGAGTGTTCATGCAGTTGATAGGCATGATGGCCTCCTGCATTTTCATAGTCCCACACGCGAGACTACATATGCGCCCGCTTCAGGAGTGCTTAGCACGTCAATGGAATCAGGCTCAAAGGCAACTAAAAGACCTAGTGTTGGTGAGCGGTCGGGCATACAACTCTCTGCATTGGTGGAATCCACAAAACCTTTGCAAGGGCCGACCGTTCCAAGAGCCTGTTCCACAAATAATACTGACAGCGGACGCGTCTCTCCAGGGATGGGGAGCTCATGTACTCAATTACACAGTGCAGGGACTATGGACAACACAACAAAAGAAGATGCACATCAACCTTCTAGAACTGATAGCAATCTTCCTGGCTATGAAAGCATTCAAAGTACACTTGTGCAACAAAGTCGTGTTGATCCGGACGGACAACATGACCGCCATGTACTACATACAGAAGCAGGGAGGAACACACTCTCCACAGTTGTCTCATCTGGCTCAGAGCATGTGGAAGTGGGCCATTCAGAGGAACATGTTCCTCATGGCGGAACACCTCCCCGGCAAGGACAATCAGATGGCGGATCTGCTCAGCAGACACAGCCACCAGATGCACGAGTGGTAGTTACACCCATCAGTACTCCAACCGTACTTCCAGCAGTGGGGTCATCTAGACATAGACCTATTCGCCACAAGCGAAAACGCAAAATGCCAAAGCTTTGCCGCCAGGTTCCCACATCCGCAATCGCAGGGCAATGCGATATGGATGAACTGGTCCGGCAGATTTGCGTACGCTTTTCCCCCAGCACCACTGATACCGCTGGTGGCACGCAAACTCAGACAACACTCACTGACACTCGTCCTGGTTGCTCCAACGTGTGCACGCCAGCCATGGTACACCACCTTTCTCGAACTTTCCGTGGTGCCGCATCAAAGGCTGCGGATCGAACCCGCACATTTAATGCAGAACCATGGAGAGATTCAGCACCCAGATCCGCAACAGCTGAACCTGGCCATCTGGCTCCTGAAGTCCTAGAGTTTGGCTACCTAAACCTGCCACCTGACTGTATGGACATCATTAAGGAGGCCAGGAGACCCACTACCAGAGCTTGCTATGCAGCCAAATGGAAAAGATTCGTCATTTATTGCAATAATAATGACATTAACCCGCTAGACGCATCCATCCAAAACATAATTTGTTACCTCTTACACCTATACCGATGCAATCTGGCATACACCTCAATACGTGTCCATTTGACCGCAATATCAGCCTATCTCCAGAACAGGCAGCACCTCTCTTTATTCAGAGTGGCGGCCATCAAAGCATTCTTGGAAGGACTCAAACGAGTAATTCCTCCAAGCCACCCACCAGCTCCAATGTGGAACCTCAACTTGGTCCTCACATGCCTGATGGGTCCACCCTTCGAACCTCTACACTCATGCGAGATTCAATTCCTCACCTGGAAAGTAGCTTTCCTCGTAGCAATCACCTCCTTGAGGAGGGTTAGTGAACTCCAGGCACTAACCGTTCAAGAGCCATTTATACAGGTTCACTACGTACCAACCCCAAATTCATGCCCAAGGTGATGTCGCAGTTCCACATAAATCAAACTATTGAACTGCCTGTTTTCTTTCAAAACCCACAAACTGTCGCAGAAAGAGCACTCCATACACTAGATGTAAAGAGAGCCCTCATGTACTATATCGACAGGACTAAGGTCTTTAGGAAGACTAAACAACTTTTCGTTGCCTTTGCCCCACACCACAAAGGTAACGCTATCTCCAAAGCAGGTATAGCCAGATGGATCGTTAAATGTTTTCAAATTTGCTACCAAAAGGCTAAACGCACATTAACGATTCCCCCACGAGCCCACTCAACACGTAAGTTAGGGGCCTCCATGGCTTTCCTGGGAAACATTCCTTTACATGATATATGTAGAGCAGCCACCTGGTCCACTACACACACATTTACCAAACACTATTGTGTAGATGTGCAATCAAAACAGCAGGCAGCTGTAGGACAGGCTGTTCTCAAAACTCTTTTTCAGACCGCTGCAGCTGGCACTGGTAGCCGCCGCTAATAGGAGGTACTGCTATGTATTCTATGCACAGATATGAATTCAGCAGCCCACATGCCTCGAACTGAATATGCTACTTACCAGTATGCATCTGTTCTTGGCATGTAGGGCTGCTGACATTCATATCGCCCTCCCTCCTCCCCGGCGCCTGTAGCAGCTGCAGCTCTCAGAATTACTGTATAGCATGGTCATCACTTTCTGTATCTACTCCATCACTGCCACAATGGCGAAAAACAATCTGAGGATGGAGAGGATGCCCATGCGCACTGTAGTCCAGGGGAGGAGTCACCTATCCCAGGATACTTCGAAGACTCTTCCAGGACAACAACGTGCAAACATCCGGACCCAACACTAGGCAGCAATCTATGCACAGATATGAATGTCAGCAGCCCTACATGCCAAGAACAGATGCATACTGGTAAGTAGCATATTCAATATAAATAATCTATAAATAAATAAAAAAGGCCTCTTCAGAACCTCAAATCCTGTGGGAAGAAAAGCCTGCATGTGGATGACACACACAAAGACTATCTAAGAATGACCCCATTGTCTCTACCCCCAACATCAGGTAATGGAGTGCAAGATTTGTCATACTTTTTCTTCTTAGACATTAAGAGACAGAGAGGGAAGGCTACTTATGTGGCTACAGACATCAGAATCTCAAAATTCCAGCTCGTCTGAGGGCAGCGATTCTTCCAACAGACCCCACAAAAGGTGAAGATCCTCTAACCATGGAGCTTCTGAGGGGAGTAAAACGGCCTTGAAGACACACCATTAAGCCCCTCTACAAAAAGGAGAAACTTAAGTTAATCTCCACAGAGGAGGAATTCTCCCAACTTTCTTCCCTGGCTGGAAAGAAATCGAGCAAAAACTTTCTCCCTCCTCAGAACCATTTAGGACTAGATATCCGTCGGCTCCGGTATCAACAATGAAGACGACAGTCATCCCAGTCTTGTTCATGAAACCATCGGTGTCAATGACTTAGACTACGGCAGCAGATGATGTTCCCCTCTTGTCGACCAACGTGATCTCCTCTAAATCAGTTGATGTCGGAATTGCCTTTGGCTGGTCCAACAACAAAGAAGTATATCGTCAAATGCATAGTTGACAGGAACATCGTCAACAATTAAGCCGTCGACAATGACATCGACGGCAGCACCACCTTCAGCGTCAACAGTGATACTGACGACGGGCACATAATCGATGAAAGCACCGTTGACGCCACAGTGTACTTTTACATAGTCTAATAAAAATTATCAAGATAACCAAGACTGCATTAAGAGCTGAATTGAACTCTCCAAGTAAGGTCTTATCGTCACTTCCTAGCCATATAATGGATGTGGAAGAGTCTGATGACGATGGGCCTTTTGGGGATGCACTCTATGAAGAGCAATACTACCAGTCATATTATGCCCTTCCTAGGCGCCATTATAAACCTTATGAATATCACCCGCTTCCCCAGCCTACACATGACTAAATGCTCATGCCGCATCTCTAGTGCAAGATCTGTAAGCCATGCTGCAAGATTACAAGAGGAGATTTCCAGAACCTCCCCAGGACCAGCAAACCGTTCCACCCCAGCCTGTTTCTACACCAAGAAACGTCCCTCGACCAATTACACTAAGGATAACACCTGCTTCCAATATTGCACACCTCCAGGTGAGGACCACTCGTTCTCTGACGATGAAAGAAGGAGAGATTCCTGATCCTCAGCGACCATGAGAGGAATGGGATGATTACATGGTCCCTCCTCCATCTCCTCCGCCACCTCATCCTGCAGACTCTATCCCTTAGGACAACATGGGTTTTCATAATCTGATGGACTGAGCTGCAGCCCGATTTCATCTGCCAACTTCTGTCAAGTAATCCAACTGTTTTCTTCACAATTTCAAAGAGCAAGCAAGCTAGAAATTCTGTAAGATTCATCCTAATATAGATTATATCTGAGATAGGCTAAAAATTTTGAAAAATCCGGCTACGGTAAAACCACTATCACCTCGCCTCGACAAGAAATATAAGGCCACTGATTCCCTTGCTTGCCTCATCAGTCATCCCAAGCCTGACTCTGTCACGTCTCAAGCGGCACAAAGACACTCCAAAAATCCCTCTGCGCCCATTTGTGCGCCACCAGACGAGGAGGGCAGGTGCTTGGCCAATATAATTGTAATTGTAATTGTAAAAATCATTTGTATAGCGCATGGCTACCCGTAGGCATCCCAGCGCTTTTTGGCACAAAAAGTGAGCCTAAGGTTAATTCACATCACATTATTTTACTACATTAAATTCTGGGGAATAAAAAGGTTTTAAGTTGCTTCCTAAACTTAAGGAAGGTATGTTCCAGCCTCAAATAACCCGGGAGGGAATTCCATTCTCTTGCGGCTTGCAGAGAGAAGAGTCGGCCGCCTGAACGGGTTCGTTTTATCCTAGGGATAATTGCCAGATTATGTTCGCTCGAGCGAAGATTGCGTTGGGGCCTGTAGGAACTTATCATGTTTTCCAATATGGAAGGGCCTTCTCCATGTAGGATCTTATGTGTGATACAGAGCGATTTAAATCGCACCCGCTCCTTCACCGGGAGCCAGTGAAGCGATCTTAAGGCTGGCATCGCCGACATGTACCTACTAGTGCCCGTTAAGATCCTGGCAGCATGGTTCTGGGCCACTTGCAAGGTTTTAAGAGTGGAAGTTGGGGCCCCAAGATATATAGCATTCCCGTAATCGATTCGCGATAAGACCAAGGCCTGGACTACGGTCTTCCTTGCTGTTTCTGGAAGTTGGGGCAGGATTTTACGCAGGGATTTCAGTATCCCATGACAGACTGCAGACGTCTTTCTGGCTTGATTCTCAAAGGATAGGACGTTATCAAGCCAAAAGCCTAGGCTCTTTATTTCTGTCTTAGGCGATGGTATGGCACCCATACTGGTAGGCCAGGTAAGATGGTCTGGAATATCCTGTCCGCCTAAGAGCATCAGTTCCGTTTTTCCTCCGTTAAGTCTCAATTGAGACAGATTCATCCAATTTACCACCGTCTCCAGACAATTAGCCAAGTTGTTAGGCGGGGACTCTATTTGTTGCAGAGAAAACACCAGCTGGGTATCATCTGCATAACTTACTAGCTGGATGCCAAACGGGGCAACCAGTTCTGCCAACGGAGCCATATATACATTGAACAGTGTGGGGCTGAGGGACGAGCCCTGTGGTACCCCACACTGTAATGCTAACAAGCGGGAGCAACTATTGCCCTCGAACACCTGGAAGTATCTATCCTCCAGAAAGGATCTAAGCCACTTCAAGGCTTTTCCGGTTATCCCAAGGTTCCTGAGTCGAGTCAGCAGCAGATGGTGATTAACTGTGTCGAAGGCGGCGCTGAGGTCCAGGCGGCGCTGAGGTCCAGGAGAATTTCACTCATGTGTTCCATCACTGTCCGAGCAGCCAAAACACTAGCGATCATGAGGCGCTATGACTGATGGCAGATGTCAGCACTCTGCTCGATTTGATCCCTGAAGACAGGAAGGCAGAGGCAAAGAAAATATTATAGGAATGCACTTCCTCAGTAATTATCAATTGTGCTCTCCACAGGCTTTCATCAGTTGGTGGGTTTATTGGTCTTAATGTGACAAGGATGGCTTAAGGCTACCTTTTTCGGACTGGAGGTCCAATCAAAGGTACTGGATATGACCTATGACGGCGAGACTTTGTTTGGAAAGCATATCGATGATGCCTTATTAACCATCAAGACAGACACCACCAGATCTCTTGGCACTCCTCAGTTCAAACGGTTGCCCTTTCAAGGAACTAGAGGAAGAGGTTTCTCCATCTTTACAGGGGGCTACCAGTGACCCCAACATTATCAGCCTCAATCCTAATATTGGCCTACCGCCAACTACCATCAGCAGCCTACCACAAGCAAGGCCCACTACAAAAGCACTCCTGTTTTTTCCTTATTTGAAAGAAATCAGAAGAGTGGAGACCCATCCTGGACCTCAGAAGACTGAACACATTTCTGCACAAACAGACTTTCCATATGATTACCCTTTCTGACTTTCTCCACCTCTTGAACAGCGGAGACTACATGACCTACCTGGATTTACAAGATGCTTACTTCCACATTCCCATACATCCAAAGCTTCGCAAGTATCTCAGTTTCACCGTAGCTGGTGCCCATTACCAGTTCAGTGTCCTTCTCTTTGGACTCAAGTCTGCTCCTTGGAGTTTCACAAAATGTCTTGCCCCGGTAGCAGTCACACTTCACAAGCAAGTTCATCAGGTATTCCCTTACCTATACGACTTCCTGCTAAAAGCCTCAACACTGCAACAAGCCTCCAGGACTACTACGGCCTGCCTCTCACTTTTTCACAGGGTAGGCCTCACAGTAGTTTACCCAAAATTCACGGCCATCCCAAATCAAACAAGGATATTTTGGGTTCCATCTACGATACCATCAGAAACTAGGCTTATCTTGACTTGAACATCCGCACTGAAACAGACTTCCTTTTTGAGACCTTTAGGGCCAGGTTTGATAATCATTTTATTGTCTGTCTTGTGAGTGGTCTGTTTCAGTGCGGATGTTTAGGTAGCTCCTCTTCATGATCTCTTCTACAATATCCCTGGAACGGCTGAAAATGAGGCCATGGCAGAAGGAGCCCCAGTTGCAATAGGTCCAAGCAACAGGCTCCTTTGAAGATTTGATCAGCATTACCTCAAAGATGTGAGAGACACTAGTGTGGTGGTCACAACAGTCTCATCTCTCACACGGCCTCACGTTCCTGACGTCGATCCCAGATTACATAATCACAATGTATGCCTCCATGGAAGGCTGGGACGGCCATTTGCAGGACTTGCAAATCCACTGAAAATGGTATGCACTCCCACTGTCGATGCTCATCAGTCATCTAGAGCTCAAGGCTATTTTTCCTCACTCTTTAAGCCTTCCTGCCACGTATAGCAAGAGCCTTCATGCTGGTCCGTACTGACAATGCAGCCAGCATGTATTGCATCAGTAAGCAAGAGGGGGGACATGGTCCCTATATCTCTGTCGCTCAAGATCTTTCAAATTGGCAGGCAGCCCATGACATAACTTTGAAAGCCAAGCATGTGTCAGGAGTGAACATCTTGGCGTACACTCTCAGCAGAGCAGCAAACAGTTGTCATGAGTGCGAACTGGATCAGCTGGTGTTGAAAAGGGTTTTCACATACTAGGGTAAACCAGTACTTGACCTTCTTGCGACAAACAGGAACGCCAAATTCCAGTTTTACGCCAGTCGATACCAAGGCCAGACTGGCTGTAGCGGGCACTGGGCGTTTCCCCGGTGGGCTGCCAGGGTGGGGGCTAGTTTTGGCCCCTAGGGGGTCGTTTTTGTTACCGAGGCTTGCAATATCGGCCCCCTGTAACCAAATAGCCCCGCCCACAAGCAGTTTGCCAGGGCCGGTTTTGGTTCCCAGTCCGCCCTGGTTGATAGCCACTCCCTGAGTCGCTGGGGAATGCCCTTTCATTGAGATGTCCGGGATTTATGCATATTACACCCCCCCCCCCCCCTTCCCTCTCATATGGAGGATCTTCACCAAGATAAAGATGGAGGCAATCTCCATCCTTGGAAGCGTCACCTGAACAAATTCTGCCAAACCTACTGTCTCTTGCTAGATCAGGATTGGTGCATGCATCTATAAATGTTCACCTAGCTGCAATGTTAAGATTCAGGAGGTCCTCTCATTCTCCATTTTATCTGCATTGTACCAATCAATTCAGATCAGCTGTTAGTCTCTTACGGACTCTCTCATAAAAGGAAGGCAGTTGCGAAATCTACCAACACCATATGGATATCTGCTGCCATACGATTCTGTCACAGCAAAGCTGGTAAACCACACTTATCTACAGCGAAGGCACACTCCACAAGGGCAGTATCTACCTCAGCTGCTCTCTTTGCAGGTGCCTCACTGCAAAAGATATGCCGTGCTGCAACATGGATGAGCACCCACATGCATGTGAATTTATGAAAGATCTAATACTGGAGAAGAAAATGTGTTACTTACTTTTAACTGCTGTTCTCCAGTATTGGTATCGTTCATAGATTCACATGTGACCCATCCTCCTTCCCATGGAGGTTCCCCTCATAGATCGGGATTATTTATTCCCACATGTGCCGAACATCTGAGAGACTCAGCCTCTGTTTGGAGTGTTCGAGAGGGTGCTGTTGCCTGATGGGTTATAATTCAGGTTTGGTCCTTTTTTTAAAAAGGACATAGATAGGTTATTAAGATGACTTTGCATAGCCATTATAGCCTATGGTACTATTACATCCTCCTTTACTATGGTACCGTGAGACTCCCACTTCGACGATGGGAAATGATTCAAGCATGTGAATCTATGAAAGTAACAATACTGGAGACCTGCAGTTACAGATAAGTAACACTTTCTTGTATGTACTCTAAGGCTCATTCTCACAAAAGTTAATTATATTTTAGGTTAATGTTTCTCCATACTAGTCAGAAATAAGGGTTTGTTCCTTTTTTTTGTAAAACTACTTTTTATAACATCTTTTTATTTGCCATTTGGTACATCATGTGCAGAAATAATCCAGCATATCAATACAAAGCACACAAGTTGGAATATAGCAAATCAAAAAGTTACATTTATAGATGTGTATCATTATGTGATACATGCTACCAACCTGGTTCAGAATACACATACTACTGGTGTGATAATTCCAACCAGCTTAAATGTAGGTTCTCCAAGGATATAACATTTTAATATATACTATTCTATGCAGTTGAAGGAGGGTCGAACCTAGTCTGCATGTATACATATCGGAGTGGAAGGTCTACGAATATACAACATTTTGTTTGTATAAAACAAACAAAAAATAACCAAAACAACTATTAATCAACTGATTATGCAGCTGTCCCAGACTGTTTGTGTGTATCATTTATGGTTACGTAGGATGTTGGGGAGGGTAATGTGTGAAGAGATGGGGCGAGGGGGATCCCGCACACAGATACATAATGTTGGACACAACCATACCATACCTCATCTGTGGGGAAGTGTATGCATGTGGGCTCTGCCTGTGCCCTAGTTTTGTGGTGACTGTGTATCATGTCTATGGTTACCCAACCATCGGATCACCGTTCAACTAATGGCTGGTTTATGAACTACCTTCGTCACTCTGTCCCTGCTCCAGGTTCTCAAGGTCACCAGGACCTCCCTTCATAATTCTGCGAAGGGACATTGTCTGAGCCCCCTCTCCTGTTTCCCGACCAAGACTCTGCCCTCAGCTCCAGCCCAGTAGGTCATGTCTCTTCTCCACATATCTATTACAGGCCCACCCATTGATTTCCAAGTTAGTGCTATTAGTCTTCTAGCTCTGACCAGGGCAACGTCCAGAAATCTAGTCCCAACTTTACGTTTAGGTGGCCTAGGGAACGAATTTGGGAACAGTCCAAGTAAGCACACTCCAACTGTGTTCTGCAGTGTACGCCCCACTGCCATCCGTGCCGATCGCAACACCTCCTCCCAGAACCTATGCACAGCAGCACATCCCCAAGTCATATGTATGAAATCTGCATCTTGGTCATCACATCTCTGGCATTTACGTTCTTACCCTACATATAAAATCTTAAGTTTGTGGGGAGTCATATACGTCATACAAGTATAATTTAATTGAGTGTACTAGTCTAGTGTTATTTAAAACTGTTTTGGGGTATGCGAGGATCCAGCTCCTTTCCGGGACTGTGATTTCCCTATCCAGAATGGTTTCCCATCTGTATTTTAATTTTGTTAGCGGTGTGCAGGCCATCTACATTAGTGATATTGAACCATTTCGCTTGGTGGTGCGCTGTCCCCAATTTAAAAACTGAGTGCAGAACTGCATGTGTCTTGCGTTCTTCACGGTACCCTCCCCATAGCTCTCTGAAGGTCCGAATTACCACTTCGTATAACAGGAATTGACCAGGTGGGAGGCTGAAATCTTCAACTAGTTCCTCAAAGGGTGACCGGTCTGACTGCTGATAAGTCGCCTACCGTTACCAGACCAACTTTGGTCTAAGCTTTCAATTGTTCCGGAGACAGTATCGTCTGTGGGGTGGCAGACCGGCTAAAGGTAGGACTGGGGTATATAATGGGGTTCCTCATACCCTGGCCGTGCAGCGCTTCCAGCACGCTAGCGCAGTGGTCTGCAGTAGTGACTGGTGTGGGATAGTTACTGCTGTTTCAAGCATTTTGGCTACAAGTATATTAGTGCGGGTCCTTAGGTCAGTCAAGTCTGTTCCCTACGGGCCTGTTCCTTCCAGCCACTGTGCTTACCACCGTAGCTGAGAGGTCAAGAAGTAGAGCTCAAAGTTCGGTACTCCCAATCCCCACCTCTGTAAGGGGCCATTGTAAAGTAGCTATGACACCCTCCGCTAAAAGGTCTCATAGTAAGGAGTCCTGCTGTCGGAACTATGAGGTAGGTACGTTGGTAGGGAGGTAAATAAAAAAAATACTACAGCTGCGGTAACATTACCATTTTTGCAACAGAAATCCGGGCAATGATAGGCAGTCAGAGCGAGCACCAAAACACATGATCTGAGTGCCTTCACAAGGTTCCCGTCACAACGGTCCTCCAGAAAGTGGAAGACTCGGATACCAAGATATTTAAAAGTGGAGGGGCCCGATTGAGGTCTATTGTGAGGCCTTGCGGGCAAGGAAGTCCCGCCGCCATGGGGAATAAGTATGTCTTGTGTCGATTTACTTTTAGTTCTGCTATCTCCTCAAATCGACTGATTACAGTTAGTGCTGTAGCGGTGCCTACAGCGGCGTCTTTGAGACAGATCAGTAAATCACTGGCATATAGGGAAATAATATGAGTATATCCACCCACCGTCAGGCCCAGTCCCTCCCCACACTGTCTGAAGAGTGTCGCCAGTTGCTCGATCGCCAACGCAAATAGGAGAGGCGTCATTGGGCATCCTTGTCTTGTGCCCGTCCAATCTCATATTGCCCAGAAACAATTTCACCAGTTTTAACTCTGGGCGTTCATACAGCAGTGATACACCTTTCAACCAGCCCTTTCCCAGCCCCATCCATCTCATTGTCTGAAGCAGGTGGTCTTGTCTAACTGTATCAAAAGCCTTTTCAAGGTCAATCGTTAAAAGGGAGTCCTATTGTGACTGTCTTATAGTAGGGCTGAACATCACTGAGTACAGTCTACGTAGATTGTAAGATGCATTTCAGCTAGTTATAAAATAGTTCCGGTCTGCATGGACTAAAGTAGGCATATATCTCAACAAGCGGAGGGCTAGAATCTTGCTTGGGATTTTGAAGTCCATGTTTAGTATGGAGAGTGGTCGAAAGTCTGTAACCTGTGCCTCTATGGTTTTCTTATGGAGCGGGACCACTAAGGCATCCCGTGTGGATCCAGGGAGATACCCCAGCCTCAGTGACTCAGCATATAGTACCTCTAGGCGGGGAGCCAATGCTGTAACATAGCCAGAGTAGAATTCTTCAGGGAGGCCATCTGGTCCTGGGGTTCTCCCGGTGGCCATGCTCTCAATTGTCACACTTCCCTAGCCTGCCGGTCTAGTGACTGAAGCAGCAACATTCCCAGGAATCCCTCCTGTGTGCCCAGTGAGATCGGGGCAGGTGTTTTATAGAGGGTTTTGTAGTAGAGGCGGAAATGGTAGTTTATCACCTCAGGTGGTGTATTGGGGTCCCAGTGTGTGATTGGATTTGCGTGATCGGGTATCCACAAAGTTCTGGCTTTATGAGCCCTGCCATTAGTCTAGCAGGTTTCTCCTCCTCCTCCTCCTCTTGGACCTGAGTAAGGTAAGCCTTATAGTCATGGCACCGCAGTCATTCTAGGGCCTGGTGATACAGGTTACGTTTCGCTTTTCAATTCTTCAGGGCCTGTGTTTTGTCCACTTCATGTAGTTTACTCTCTAGCTGTCAGTTCTTGATGTAGTTCCATTTGTCCCCCAAAGAGTGTCCCCTCATCACCACTTTAAACGCCTCTCATTCCATCAGCGCTGTGGATGCCGTCTTGATGTTAGTGGCAAAATAAGTGTCAATTGCTGTACCTATGGTTTTTTTACTGCAAGTGTCTTCTAACATTAGCGGATTGAGGCACCACATGGGTACAGGCGGGCATGTCCCTGAAGGTTGGAGGGTCAAATAGAGGGGGCTATGGTCCAAAAGCGTGCGTCCTAAATATTCGGTGTATGTGATAGAGCTACCCAGTCCAGGTGTACACAGGAAGAGGTACATTCTTGTGTGTAGCTGGTCAATGTGGGAGGAGTAGAAATAGTCCCTTCCTGCTCCATGTTGTGTCCTTCATATGTTTACCAACCTCCAGTGTTCTTGCCAGTCTCGGAATCCCGCTGTCGTATGGTGCGCATGAGCATTTGGCAATGAGGGATATGATCAATCATGTGCAGCCTCATTGACAGTCACCTCCTAAACATGTCTGGCAACAGCATCTCCACCAATGTGGTGGAAAGAGCCAGGCGAAAGGATACCTCGTCCTGGTTAGGCACGTATATACTACCCAAAACCACTTCCCGACCAAATAGCCTACCTTTCAATAAGACATAGCTACCTTCTTAATCTATTATGATATGTAGTGATTCAAAGAATACTCCTGCTCATATACAGAAAAGCCCCCCCCCCCCAAAATCCCTGGGCATATGCAGAATAGGATGTTGCAAATATTTGCCCTCACCACCTTCTACGTAGTTTCTCTGCCTCATTGCGGGTGAGGTGTGTCTCCTGTAGGAGTGCAATCTGAATCCTTTGTCGGTGTAGGTATCTGTGTATATTGTGCCGTTTGACGGCTGAGCCCATCAACCTAATATTCCATGTTTGGAGCCTTAATGTATGGAAATTGGATACCATTCACTAATATTAATGTGCTCAAGCTAGTCAGCCCCCGCCCCGCCCTCCTCCCATAAATTTGAAAGCCAAGACCCCGCTTGCACAAAAACCAGGAACAGAACAGTAAACACCCTGAAAAACCAAACTCCCATTTCCCCAGAGCAGTCTGGCAATGGCAAGCCGCCCCAACTGCAGACAAGTAGTCAAAAGTCAACAGCAGGCCCCATCCAGATTCTGGTGCCTTGCCACCACCTCTCGCGATGGGCGACATGGCGCAGGGGGCGGGTAGACACCCTATGTGCCCTCTCGAGGGTGTTAAATATGAAGAGGCCTTCTGGTGCCACCACCGTACGCAGCCAGGGTTTTAAAAAGGAGATCATGTCTCCGCCTGTCCCCCCAATTCTAATGTTGTTTCTTCTGTTTCGTCCCTCCGCGTCTTCGGCTCTGGGTTCGAGGGTCTGAACCCAGTCACTGAGTTCTGTGAACTTCTGAGTTAGTTTGTTGTGCAGGGTGGAGCTCCACAATTATGTCCTCAGCCACTTTCACTCTTTCCGCTAGCTTGTGATGTTCGGCTCTCAACAAGCCTAGTCCAACCAACAGAGTACGGATGTCTTGGTGGAGTGTGGCTTTAGTATCTGCAATGGGGTCCAGGATTTTAGTCCGTTTTTGCTGCACAGGGTCCAGCGTCATCGGTGGTGCCTCCGATTCTTGTTGGAGTTCGGACGAGTCCTCCCCCTTGTCGGAGAGTCCCTCCACTGCCTTTGCCCTGGCTTTGCCCATGGTGCATTGCGATCAGGGGTGCAAGATGGGATGAACGGGCCAAGCGGAGCCTCGTGGGGAACGTGGTGTAGTTGCCAAACAAGAGTAAAGGCTAGTCGGAAATGAAGTATCCAAATTGTGACTTTGGGGCTCTCCCAGTATGATGTTAAAAGGAAGATGGTAATTCTGTATTGGATGGTTGCAGTCCAAAGTATCAGCCAGTGATCCCAACTGTTGCCGAGGGGCTAGTTCCTCTAGACCTGGCAGACCTTATGGTGCCATGAGTGCAGTGAGGGACTCCGGGTTGTCCTCCGGCCATTCAGCGAGACTGGGTGCATTTGGCAGCCCAGCTGGGTCTGTTGCAGTCCTGTGCTCCTTTTTTAGGTCTCGCCTGACCCAGCGCATGCGCTGGTCTGGCGAGACTTGTTGAGAGGGCTCCAAAAAGTGCTACCAGGCCAGCCTAGAGCTACAGTGCATGGGCACGGGCGCTGCGCTTTACCTCGATTACTTTCGCGGCCGCTTTGATGTTTGATTGTGATCACTTTCACGGCCGCTTTGCATAGCCAATAGGTCTCGCTTTTGGGACCTTATAAGTATTTAGTTATGCAACTGTTGCATGGCTAAACACTTATAAGGTCCCAAAGGCGAGACCTATTGGCTATGCCAATGCTTGTTTATACTTTGCACTCCGCCTGGGACGAGCAGCTGCCCCAGGGGTGTGCCTTTGATGTGGAGAGGAGCCCGAATCCCCAAGCAGGTACTCGACAAGCACTGGTGTGGACTAAATGAGGTCTGTGAGACCCCATTCCAGGTCTCGATTTTTTTCAATATGACTTTCTCTGTAACAATTGGTGAGGCACCCTCAGGTATCTATGGTAGACAGCCGGAGACGGTAGATGTTCTGGTTAATGCAGTAACTCTGGTGCCAATAAGGAGTAATCCACCATCCTGGGTGTTAGAGGGGCTGCTTATGATATATACTGGTTATAGACGAGAGGTTAAATGGCTCCATAGCCCACCCATGGATAAGTGAGTAGCAGCTCGTGGAATTTACGGGTTAGATGTAACCAGAGCAGATGCCGTAAGGAGTTCCACAGGCGTAATTGAGGACCAGTCCTCAGCATGCCTTGGCTCTAGGCAGCTTGGATAATTTGCCTTTAGGGTCTTCACAGGGGTGGCAAAGGAGCTTCCTGAAAAGTGCACTTATTACAGGTTGCCTGGGTAAGTGCTTCCTGTAGCAATCCAAAGGGGCCAGGAGGCAGAAACCAGTGGGACCTTGTCCCAGGTCTTGATTTATTGATTACGGTAGGTGTCCCAGCTTCAGGTGCTGTTCTCGCCTTATAAGCCAAGGATTAGGCTTGCCCATCTATAATGCAGCTTCCTCCGGTCTGTCTCATGTCTACAGCTGGCCACTGGCCGGGACCCGCAGGAGATCGGGAAGCCGGCTTTCCTGCCAGGCAAGCGTCACCTCCCGTAGCGCACCAGGGGGCTGCAGCCGATGGGTCCCGGCCTCCCTCTGTGTGGTCTTGATCAGTCAGTTCAGGGAGTGTAAAAAAGCCCCTTACTGGTTCCAGAGATGTTTAGGACCTACTATCCCCAATAAGGGTCTGTTCCTAAGGTAGATTGGCAATTCAAGCCTGATTTTTATATGTGTCCGAAAGATGGGCCAGAGCAGGTCCAGCCAGTCGATTGAGAGCTACCAGTAGCTTGCAGACACCTTCAGGAGTAGCTCACAACCTTGATTTAATTTTTAAATAAACACAGGATTACATTTTCTTTTTCAAGTTAAGGGAAGGCTGTGTTTATTTTACATTATCATTATCAGGCTACAGATAGCGGCCCTCATAATGAGCAGATTTATGACCCAGACTGGGTCACAGAGGTGAAGCACTGAGGTATTTAACTTTTATATAAAAGTCCTTGTCAATTGAATACTGGAGCTGTGAACAAAATGTTATTTCTCAATGCTTTTAAACAGGAGTTGACTTAATGATTAAGTTTCCTCTTTATTTTAATGTTATCCCATTTTAAAGTGTTGCATTTACAAACAGCAGGCCTCTTGCTCCCAGTGGCCAGTATACACTGTGCCATATTTATAAATGAAAGGCTTTTTTTGAAATCCGAGAAATTTAAAGTGATGAAAAATATTTCTATAAAAAAACATAAAATCTTACTGTTTTTCTCCACTTTTAATTAAGCCAATTACGTTAATGTTTCTTCACTTAAAATTCCTTCCATTTAAACGAATGGCTGTATTTTTCGGTTATAATTATGGCACTGTATCTACAGGCCACTGGGAGCAGGATATCTGTCTGTTAATGTGACACTTGGAAATGGGAGAAAATTAAAATGATGAGTTTTATGGAATCCATGTAAACAAAGCTAACGCTTCAGTTTAATTTTATCCCACTTCAAAGTAGCACATTTGCACACAGCTGGCAGCTTGCTCCCAGTGGCTGGTAAACACGTGGCATTATTTTAAAGGGGAGAAATTTAAAGTGCAGAAAAATGTTCTATATATGGACATTTTTTGCAGAACATTTTTATGCACAATTTCTTCCATTTAAAAAAAAAAAACGAGTTGTATGTTTGTGTTATACAGTTAACTGTGCCACCTATGAGGAAAGGCATGCTCTGTGCCACAAGTACATATGACACAGGCTCTCAGTCATCCTTACACATGCATCCCTTTCATACGCAGCCAGGATCGTGCAACCCCAAAGCCCACGCTCTCATTGAGACACACAGCAGCCATGTCATATTGCCCCTAGTCAAAGTATTTTGTTCAAACCATAGTATATAGCTCTATGGACATTAGGCCTAAAGTCCATGAAGGTGGGAGTGGGGGTGTCTGGTAACAATGAGCGAGTTGCTTTGCCTGCAGTAGCTCATAATGATTTTCCCTGATCAGAAGTAGCTATCACTACAGAAGAGGTTTTATACCCCTGGGCTAGACTACCATTCATCAGAAATTAAAATATTATGACCTTTGGTAGAACAGCAGTATAGGTAAGGTCTTAGGGTTAGTCTAGATATCGAATTCTTATTGAGGAAATAGCGATGCCTTTAATAAATTTAGATCTGCTCTATTCGCCTGGGAACTGACACGGCCACGTTAATGAGAAAGACTTCCCTTTGACCTCTTGCAAGAGTAACAAATACTGATTCCCTGACAAATTTAATGTGTTTTGTGAAAACACAAAACTTAGAATTTATTTATAGGTGTTGTAAGTAGCTTAAAAAGTAATGTGATCTTTTCATTAATGTTGGCATACCTAATTCCTATATGACTGATCTAAGTACTTTTTACAAGTTGACCAGCATGGTTTTCACACCTCTTCTAACACTGTTTTTATTTTAGTTGTACCCAAGGATAAAGCCACGGCAGAGAACACTCGCTTGAATGTCAAATTCTTCTCATATTTGGAAGTGCAATATCCTGGAAGTAACTGGATACAAACCATACACTGGACATTCTCCATACAACATTTCATAAAGGAAATTAAAGAATGGTGCTTCCCCCGCGATTCTCAGGACAGCGTGTGTTAAGAAGAAGGTTGGAACTGTACAACTTTAATAACACTAGTGAATTCGGGAGATGCATTTTCCTGTCTGCCAATTTTTTCAAATGCCAAATCTGGAAAAAAAACTCATGTGCTCTGAAATATTAACACATGTAGATTCCTTTTATGTAAATAATTATCAATAAAATGTAAAAATATAAAACGCCAACAAATGTCCTAATTCTGTCACTTTTGTGGGTGTTATGCAGATATGCTGCAAAAAAATACATAACTTCTAGGACAAGAAATTCTTAGAGGCAATACTGGAATAACAGATTCCGTTTGTTGTTAAAGTAATTTGTGCCCTCCTCAAATTGCCATTAAAATTACCTTTGGGTCAAAGCAAGAATGAGAGTAAACAAATCTTTTAACAAAAGATTCTCTTTTTTTTTTAAAGGTCACAATTTGTAATTTATGTTGCTATTCCACATGCAGCACTATTTTGCTTTTACAAATATGTTTGAAACTACTGAAGGGAGCTTGTATGTCTAATTGAATGAATGTGCAATAGTTGAGAAAGTTAGTTGTCTGAAGCAACAATTTGTTTTAAAGAAATTGTTATGCCAGAAGGACTGATGTGTTACACCTATAGTATGGATGCTCAATGTCAACTCAAACTAAACTCTTGCTATGATAAACCAAAGAAAAGCAAGTAACCCACCTATATGGATTCAACAAAAAACGTACATGCAGTTATACCAGGTTGCGTTTAAAATATATTTATATACCCCCACAAATTAAACATGTAATGAACAAATTTGAAACATTCTTAGGCAGAGTTAAAGTTATCAGTTTTCATAATTTTGTAAAAGAAAGCATTCATTTAAAAAATGAAAAAGTTTTATTGCCAACTGAACTGTTTTTTTGCGTTTAAACTCCACACCGCAAAACTACTCTTTGAATGTTAGTGTTACTTTTGCACTTTGATAATAAACCTTTGTAAGACCATCAAATATATGCATTACTTTGGGGGTGTTTAAATATAGCTTAAATTCAGCGGGTAAATATGTAGGTATGGGCAGACAAGTACTCAGTGCACTGTATTAACTGCCTGTCGAAGGTATGGACATAACTTGCTTACTGCTTTTCTACATTTTGTCACTCTGTTTGGGGAAAAGAAAACAGTGCAACGACAGGAACCAACATACTAAATCGTTCATAAGAGGCTCATTAAAAAAAGAAATAAAACTGGATTTACATTTCCATAAAACCCAATTTGAATCCTGAAGTACTGTCCACTGACATTGTGAAAAATGGTAACTGCCCGGATGCATCATCTCTGCTGACTACTGTGCCATCACAATTGTTTTGTGCTAAAGCATAGATGATCCTATTCTAGTGTTATGCAGTTAGCTGGTTTAAGTTGTAGAGAATGGGAATGTGTTCATTACTATGAAAATAAGGTGCTTTGAGAGTAAATGATTAAGGTTGATAGAAAAATTGTTGGCGGGAGGTCGAGAATTAATGTATGAGGATGGTTTATAAGTGTGCATCAAGCACGGAATGCAATAATTTATTTTAATTAAGTTCACCACTACATTGTAATTTTTATTAAGAAAAAGAAAAAAAATGCACTTCTCTGGATTTCCATACATTATTTTATACACTTGCAGTATTGTTTTGTTATTCCTGCAGATTGTGGTTGTGTTTGGAACTTGGTTTTCTCCCACAGATGTAGGCCATTTCTTTTTCCAATGTACAAGTTATTTGTATAATTTATATACTGTATCATTTTATGCTGTGCTGTACCTTGTACCGCAAGTTAGCATGAATTGCCTATGTTTGATAACTGAAAGTAAAGATTTGTTAAATAACTTGAATGTGACTAAATGGTTACTTTTATAGAGCCTACTGTACAAGCCACAGCTAATGCAGGAGATGTAAATGTGCACAATAAAATGTGACTACAGCATGACAGTGTGTCTTATTAATTGCATTATACCAAATTGTGAAAAGAAATAACTAGAACATGAAGGTATATATATATGTCAAAGTGGTTTATTGTACCTTTATATATAAATAGGTAGCAACCCCCAATTTATGGTTAAGAAAAGATGGCATGCCATACAACATTACCAAATATCTATACAGAGGCTTTATTTAAGCTATTTGTATGCATTTACTTTTAATACAATAAAAAGTAGTAAACGTAAATACTATTTTAAATGCATACTTTAAACAATCATTTATACATAAAAATACTGTATGTTCAAAGAATACCTTAAAGTGACAACTTGAAACATTAATACAAAGAAAAATAGTTCACAATCTTTCTTTTTTTGAGAATGATTTAATCTTTGTATGTAGTTCATTTAGTGTGATGCAAATCTGTTGTTAACCCTATTGTATGTCAATATAATTCCAAAAACATGATTTCTATAAAAGGTGTCTAAGGCAAATAGTTTACGGGTACATCTTTGTAGCCAAACCTGAGATTGCTAACCAAAAGATAATCTGTGTGCACAAAAGATGGAACTAGAAATCCTGTTTGATTAGCTGTATTGCAAACCCCACAAATTACAACATCTTACATACAAAAAATAAATTGTGCTATATTTTAGCAGTAGTGCACATTATATAGGCCTTTTTACAAGATTGAAAATAGTAAGGTTTACAAAAACCTTAAATGAGACTAAATTTAAAGCATTAATAAAATATATAAATATTGCACACTAAGTAGGTGAATACTAACTGTACCAATATAACCAACTGCGTTTGCCTGGGTTACATACTTAATCGCATATGTAATATAGAGATTAGGGTCAATAGCCTAATATACCAAATATGTCAAAATGACAGCACAAACAATGGCAGGTATATTGGAGCTGGTCTCGAAGGTTTTCATGTTTCATTGGAAGAGCTGTATTTACTGGTCCCGAGATTCATAAAGCAGTTTTGCTGCCTTTGTTTAAAAGAAAAAGAGAGATGTAAAATAAGTAAACAAAGTAATGTCTTTAATGAGAACGCTAAATAACACATTACATTGTTTTACAGACGTGATATTCAAATTACCATTGATTTTCTTCAAATACAGAATTGCACGACAGCTGAAAAAATTGAGAATAACTATAGTATTTAGGCAGTAGCCCTAGGACTGCATAATACATTAACAATAGAAGTTACTACAAAATCGTATTTGGTATAGCATCTAATTTCTTATAATACACAACAACTGTTTGAAAAGTGAGCGAGTTAAAAAGAAGCCATTGAAGTATCATCTTTTATGATTAAGTTTGTTGTTGTGGCAAAAGCCGGAAGGCTTTCTTACTCAATAACAGGATGGATAGGCAAAATAAAAATAAACTATTACATTTGGTTTAACAGACCTTTTTTAGAAAGACACAGTATTTTTTAATCTACCATCTGCAAAGTGCAATGGGAGGTAGTTACACGGGTGATCCACATGCATTTTGTTTTGTCATTAAGTTGAGCCATACATTATAGTGATTGAGTTGGTGGAAATAGCAGTGATAAGGGTAAAACAGCCTTAGACTAATTTTTTATTAAGGCAATGTAATCCTGGATCTATCCCCATTCTACAAAAATTAAGTACAGGAAATGAAAAGACAAAGGGGTTGTGCAAAACTTACTAGTTAAATGTAGGCTTGCTCTAGCTGTATGCGCTTTGAGTAACAAGGTAACCACCGACCATCTGCCCAATATTCTACATGCCAGGAGAATGCCACCAATGCTGCCATAGAAAGTTAAGCTCCATGTATAAAGCCACTGGTGATGCAGAATTCAATCCATCTGCCAGTGGTGGCCAGCGAATGATCTGCCAGCATCACTGTCCCCATAACGTTGAGTGCTAATTTACAGTGTGGCAAAGATGTTTGTGGCTACTGGAGCTACCAAACTGTTCTAATGTACGCATAATGTCCAAGTCTAACCATTAACCAAAGGCAAGTACCCTGAAGTGGACCAGAGGGTGTAACGGGAGAATGTGTCCCTTCTTTCTTCGCCGGGAGGGTGGTGGGTTTTGATAGTCTAGAAAGGGCTTCGGACACTTGTGAAGCCCTTTTGTTGTACAGATTGTTGCTTACATGTAGCATTGTGATCTCAAGAGGGTGTTTCCTCATTTGCATGAATGTGTGTCCCCATGTAAATGAGAGAAATTTGCATCTGCACCGTTGTATAGACTCAGGAGCAGAGAAAGGAGCTGTCCAGGTATAATGATCTTGCACCATATGAGTTAGCGCATACGCAGTGCGTCCCTTGAAGGTGGAGAAAACGGTCCCATGGACCTAGACAAAATAGATCTATGTCCCTCATCCCTGTGATAGGTGTACTCAAAACCTAACATACCAACAGAAAGCTCAACAGCACTGTTTGATGAATCTGCACAAAATCTGATAGATTTACTAGCAAATGAACACTTTTTGTCCCCTTCTAAATGTACCCTCTATTGATGGACCTGCATGAAATTATAACATCATGAGTAAGTTAAACATGCTAAATCTGTGCCAAATTTTATGCAGGTCCCTCAAACTGTGCAAAAAGTATTTGTTAGTCAAACTTCCTCCCCATCTCTCAATATAACGGGACATCCCCTCGATGCAGCTGAATGAAATACCTGCAGATTCATTAAATAGTGCCAGCATTTTTAACTTTGCGCCTCCCCCCATGGATTGGCACAAAACCGTACACACCAATAGATATCAATTGCTTTTAAAGGTCTTCCAAATTTGGTGCAGATTCCTCAACAAACGTTGTGCACAGGAGGTGTTTAGCGCCAATTTACCCGCAACACTACTGCACTGTGTTGGTTTTCATGTTATGTAAAAAAAAAAAAATCATTACATTTCATTATATAGAAAAAACGAGTTATGATTATGCATGCATACAACACATGACATGACTCCACCATACACAAAATATCTAGACACACAAAAACAGTTAACAGGAGAAGATCTTGGCAGATGGTGTAAGTATGTTGTGCGCGTTCATAACCACAACTGGCGAATTTCAGTGGTTTTATGCGTTTGAGAGCAAGAACCATAACTCAATTTTTAACCGTTCAGTGGGAAAAAAATAGTTAGGATTCCCAGAGACTGACATTTCTCAGATGTTTTCTTGCTTATACCTGTCACTGATGAATACCCATGAATGTTTGCAGACCTATTCTGTTTTCTAGATTGCATCATTAACCAAAGTTTTGTGGTGATTAGTTAAGGAAGCGCAAAGAAATGAAGGGCGGGAAGAGGTGGGGTCCCGAAACATGCAGTTTGAGGCATGTGTGCTGCAGATACACATTGGTATTTGTATTTACATTTATAAAGCGCCCAGCTACCCAACAGGGTCTCCCGGTGCTGGACGTGTGGAGGCCGCCACAGCTAAGCAGGGGTAAAAGAAGGAAATACAGAGGAAAAACAGAGAGATCAAACAGAGTCCCTAAACAGCAACGTCTGAGTTCTCAAGGACTGACAGTTTCTAAGTTCAAACTGAAGGGCATTCCAGAGTCTGGGGCCGAGACGAGAAGGAGCGACCCCTCATACTGACCAACCGAAACCTGGGAACTTAGAACAATGAAAGGCTGGGAACGCAGTTGTGAGCTGGAACATAGAGTGTGAGTAGGCTTTGAATGTAGGAAGGAACAAGGCCCCATTTGACGCGAAACATGTAGCAGAGGAACTTAAACAGAAGGCGCTTATGGATTTTAAGCCAATAGAGTTGCTGGAGTAAAGGAGAAGCGGAGGCAGATTTTGGCAGATGAAAACAATTTAGCAGCAGCATTCTGGATGACCTGTAGCCGATGTAAAGAGGCTTTATCAATACCCAGACACAGGACGTTACCGTAGTGCAACCTGGATACCACCAGGGCCTGCAGAACCCTTCTATGGGCTGCCAATGGGATTACCCAAAGGATTTTTTAATCCATCTGAAAACAGCAAAGCAAGATGAAGCTACCCTGGAGACCTGAGGTTTAAACGAGAGCTTTTGATCAATAATAAAGCCCGGATTCTTGGTGAAGCCCCAGACCTACCCTAGCTGTCGGCGATGGTTGACTGAGGGATTTACATACCTGGGCCTCTACATTACCACTGATGTGGCAATTAGCTTAGCTCGCAACATCAGGCGGGTCCTTTTAAACTTCCAGGACGATGTTAAGAGATGGAGGAGGCTTCCACTGACTGTTATGGGTAGGGCCGCCATGTATAAAATGATTACGCTTCCCCAGTTGCTTTACGTACTGCCAAACACCTACACTAAGTTACCTGAAACAACGTTCAAAAGTATAGATAACGAGCTGTGCCTGCTCCTCTGGGATGGGGCCCACGCATTGCGCTTCAAACACTACAGAGAAACCCCTATATGGGGTTTGGCCCTCCCGGACATTAGGGCATACTATAGAGCATCCCACCTCATTGTAATTAATGCACAAGTTACTTACCTTCGGTAACGATATATCTGTAAGAAACATTAGTTAGTTAGATTCCTTACCTTAGAATATCCCCAGGCGTCAGGCTGGATCCGGAAAGATTTTTCATCAGCAGTACACTTGCACGTCGGTAGGCGTCGTCTGCGGCTCCGCGTCAGTTGTCGGCGTCGTGATCGCCGGAATGACGGAGTACTTAGACGCCACCCTCACACGCTGACGTCAGTTCTGCACATAGCTTTCCACGCCAGGAACGCAGAGCCATGCAAGAAATCGACACTGGTGCCATGAAACTAGACCTTAACCCTAGATATCGGTTCGTAGAACGGGGAGGATGGGCGGGGCGGTATGGAATCTAACTAACTAATGTTTCTTACAGATATATCGTTACCGAAGGTAAGTAACTTGTGCATCTGAAAGAAACACGTTAGTTAGATTCCTTAACTTAGAATAGATACCCCAGCAATACCAACCCCGGTGGTGGGTCTGCGAACCAAGATCACACCAGGAAGTCCTGGAGAACGGAACGGCCAAAGAAGCCCTCTCTCCGGACTTGGCTGTCCAGGCAGTAATGCTTGGCAAACGTGTGCAGAGGGACTCCCCGTCCCAAGGCAGTAGTAGCTGCTGTGGCCCGAGTGGACAGGCCCTCAGCCCCACAGGAGGATCCTTCTGAGCCAAAGAATAACAGACCTTAATGCACAAAACGACCCACCGAGAGATGGTTCGCTTGTGCACTGCCCGCCCCTTCTTAGCGCCCACGTAGCCAACGAAGAGTTGATCGTCCACCCGGAACTGTTTTGTGCGATCCAGATAAAAGAGCGCACGTTTTGGGTCCAGACGGTGGAGCCTCTCTTCCTCTTTCGAGGGATGCGGAGGTGGAAAGAAGGTGGGTAAGGTAACGGATTGCCCGATGTGAAAGGCAGTAACCACTTTAAGAAGAGAAGAAGGGCGAGTCTTCAGAACAACCTTGTCCTGATGGACAGAGAGGAAAGGAGGTGTAAAAGAAAAAGCCTGGAGCTCAGTCACTCTTCTGGCAGAGGTGATGGCAACCAGGAAAGCAGTCTTGAGAGTCAGAAGACGAAGAGGACAGTTACGAAGTGGCTCAAAGGGAGCGCACATCAGATAAGTTAACACCAGATTAAAGTCCCACTGAGGCATTACAAAGGGAACAGGAGGAAACGTGTGAGTAATGCCTTTTAAGAATCTATTTACAACAGGGGACTTGAAAAGAGAAGGCTGATCAGGAAGCCTCAAGAAGGCTGAAACAGCTGAATGATATCCCTTGATGGTGCCTAGAGCAGAGCCCTGCTGGGCCAGGGAAAGAAGAAAGAGGAGAACCTCAGAAAGAATGGCGGAAAGGGGATCCACAGCCTTTGCTGCGCACCATGCCACAAATATGTTTCACCTGCTGGCATATACCGTTTTAGTGGAGGGACGCCTGACTGCCAGAATGACATCACAGACTTTAGGAGGCAAGTCAAATGGCATCAACTGCCGCCGCTCAATCTCCACACATGGAGGTGGAGGCTGGACAGGTTCGGGTGGAGGACCGTCCCCTACTGCTGCGACAGAAGGTCCTCCTGAAGAGGCAGTCGAATCGGAGGATCGATTGACAGACTGAGTAGCTCGGGATACCAGTATCTTCGTGCCCAATCCGGAGCCACAAGGATGACTTGGGCCCAGTCGCACCTGATCTTCTTCAGCACTCTGGGCAGAAGTGGTATAGGCGGAAAGGCGTATAACAGACCGCA
Organism: Triturus cristatus; assembly: GCF_964204655.1. Classification (NCBI taxonomy): domain Eukaryota; kingdom Metazoa; phylum Chordata; class Amphibia; order Caudata; family Salamandridae; genus Triturus; species Triturus cristatus. The sequence goes on from NC_140592.1 coordinate 841,933,018, forward strand.
ACTCTACTCGCGACGAAATTCCAACGCGCAGAACTGATGTCATTGCGCGTTCTCTTCGGTGGCGAATAGATCTAACCAAGGCTCTCCCCACTGCCGAAAGAGGCCTTGCGCCAAGTCAGAGTTCAGACGCCACTCGTGATCCATCATGCGCCGGCAGCTGAGTTCGTCCGCTCTGGCGTTCAGAGAGCCCGCCAGGTGTTGAACCACCAGGGTGTTGCCCTGATGTTCCAGCCATGTCCAGAGGCGCAGAGCCTCCTGACAAAGGGTCCACGACCCCACCCCGCCCTGTTTGTTGCAATACCACATGGCGGTGGTGTTGTACGTGAACACCTGCACTACACTTCCCCGGACAGAGGGAAGGAATGCCTTCTATGCATGCCGGATCGCCCGCAGCTCCAATAGGTTGATATGGAGCCGGGACTCCACCGAAGACCAGAGGCCTCTGATCTCAGTCTCTCCCATGTGGCCCCCCCATCCCAGGAGGGACGCATCTGTCACCACTATGTGCTCCGGTTTGGGTAGGGAGAGGGATCTGCCACTGACCCAATCGCGGTCCGTGAGCCACCACTGCAACTGTCTTGCAGTGCCCTCCGAGATCAGGACGTGGTCAGACAGGTTGCCCTGATGTTGAGCCCACTGGAACTTCAGGTCCCACTGCAGAGCCCGCATCCGCCACCTGGCGTGATGTACCAGCAGGATGCAGGAGGCTATCAGACCCAGCAGCCGTAGGGCCATCCTGACAAACTCGGGATAAAGGCTGAAAGATCGGAATCAGAGTCTGAATATCCCGAATCCGCTGTTCGGGAGGATAGACCCGAAACTGCGCCGAGTCCAGAACTGCTCCGATGAAGAGGAGCTTCTGGGAGGGACTCAGATGTGACTTCGGCACGTTGATGGAGAACCTCAGCAAATGCAGGAGGTCAGCCGTAGTCTGGAGGTGGAAGATGATTGTTCGGGGCGAGCCCGTCTTCAACAACCAGTCGTCGAGATAGGGGAAGTCTGGAACCCCTAATCTGCACAGATGAGCTGCGACCACCGCCATCACCGTGGGGCACTGGTGAGGCCAAAGGGGAGCACGGTAAACTGAAAGTGCTCGTGGCCTACCGTGAACCGCAGGTAACGCCGGTGGGCCGGCAGAACGGGGATGTCCTGCAAGTCCAACACTACCATCCAGTCTCCAGGGTCTGGGGCAGCCAGAACATGAGCTAATGTCAGCATCTTGAACTTCTCCTTCCGGAGGAAGGCATTGACGCTCCTGAGGTCCAAGATAGGGCGTACGCCCCCCTTTTCCCTTCTTGGGAATTAGAAAGTAGTGGGAGTAACAACCCCGACTGACTTCTGGGCCAGGAACGTGCTCGATGGCCCCCTTGGCCAAGAGGGCCGTAACTTCCTCCTGCAGAAGTTGCAAGTGATCCCCCGACATGCGGTGGTACTACGGTGGCATGGCTGGAGGGGTGGCCTCGAAGGGGCGGGAGTAGCCCCTTCCGACGATTTGCAGCACCCACCTGTCCGAAGTGATGGTATGCCAGTGGAGCAGGTGATGGCAAACTCTGCCTCGCACTGGCGTGGAATGGGCCTGAAAGCTCTGACTAGGAAGGCTTTGAGGCAGATGCTGCAGGGGCAGATGTGGACTGACCGGCTCTCTGCCCCCCTGCTCCGCCACGGCAGAATCCACATCTGCGACTGCGTTGAGGCGGGGTCTGCGGCCTGTGGCTGGACGAACATGCGGGTGCGCCCCTTATGCCGACAGGCCCACATACTTGGCCGTAGCCCTGGAGTCCTTAAAGCGCCCCATCTGCTTTGTCGCCAAAAAGGCGACGGCCATCGAAGGGCATGTCCATGAGAGTGCTCTGGACATCCCCTGAAAATTTTGTGGACCTCAGCCAGGCGTGACGACGAATCGCCACCGTTGTTGCAATCGCTCTACCCAGCGAGTCCGTGGTGTCTAGTCCACATCGGATGGAATACCGTGCTGCATCACGCCCCTCAGCAAGAGCCTGGGAGAGCAGTGTCCTGGCCTCCTCTGGACACTGGGGCAGCACGTCCGCCACCGTATCCCACAGAGAGTGGGTGTAACGGTCCAAAAGGCACGCTGTATTAATGGACCGCAATCTCAGACTGAGGTAGGAAAACCGTTTCCTGCCAAACTGCTCCATCCTTTTGGATTCCCGATCCGGAGGTGTGGATGGGAAGGCGGTTTGGGACGTGGAGGCCTGGATAACCAGACTCTCAGGGGTGGGGTGTACGGACAGAAAGCTGGGGTCGCCCGGAGCTGGGCGGTGGCGCTGGGCCACGTTCCGATCCACAGGAGAGACTGTGGAGGGCTTGGACCAAGTGCCTATCAGAACGTCAGTGAGGGCCTCATTAAACTGCAGCAGTTGAAGCACGTTAGTGAAGCTCCAGGCGCAAGTCCTGGGCCGCCCTGCGCAGCACCACAGCATAACGGAAGGAGAGATGAAACCAGTGTCAGGCAAAGTGTCTAGACCACTGGCATCCCCCAGCTCATCTGCCCAGTCCTCCCCTTCATCCGTCTCCTGGTAAACAGGCAGAAATGACGGAGCCGAGTCATACATGAAAGGCTCACCCATCGACGCCGGAGATGGCGCCGAGCGGCGCCACTCCGACGCCGTACTCAGACCGGGGCTGAAACTAGGGACGGCGCCGGGAGCTACACCATGGGGGTCGGCGCCAGTGGAGGAGTCGTGAGTTCAACTGGCGTCAACCGGGATCCAGGCCTGGATCCCACGGGGACCTGCGGCGTCGGGACTGAAGTCGGCGCCGAAGCTGCCGGCTCGTTAGGACGCCCAGTCGGACCTGCGGGTCCCGGAGGCGCGCCAGCAGGCCTCGGCGGCGGAAAGAGACCCCTCATGGCCACGAGGAAGTCTCGAATCTCACCCGGAGTCGCATGAGGCCAAGGGACTGGAAGGTTTGGGGCCGGACGCGGCCACCCGAACCCTCGGTCGAGTCGCGCGAGGGAAGTCAGAAGAGAGTCGCGCGAGGGAAGTCAGAAGAGCGATGTCACCTCTTCGACTTCTTTTTACCATGCCTCGACTTACCTGAGTGCGAGGACTTGGATCCCGACGAGCGGTGATGACTGCGGCTCCGCGACCAGTCCCTCGACTTCCTCCTCGACCGGGACCTCGAACGGCACGGAGCCGACTGCTGGATCTCGAGGAGCTTGCGGGACCGCTCCCGCCTAGCCTTCGAGGTCAAGGCCCGGCAGTCGGGGAACGACTTGTCATCGTGGTCTGCCCCAAGACAGTAGAGACACCGATGGTGGGGGTCGGTAACCGACATTAGTCGGTGACAAACGTCACACAGCTTGAACCCGGGCATCCCTACCCGCACCAGGAGTCGAAGTCGACCCGAAAAAGATAGACAAACATGTCCAAAATGTTAGTCAAAAAATTACTAATGGTACGCTCTTCCCGGCGCGGAAAAAAGAACTGACGTCAGCACGCGAGGGCGGCGTCTAAGTACTCCGAAGTCATCCCGGCGATCACGACGCCGACGACAGACGCGGAGCCGCAGACAGCGCCTTCCGACGTGCAAGGGTACTGCTGATGAAAAAGCTTTCTGGATCCAGCCTGATGCCTGGGGATATTCTAAGGTAAGGAATCTAAGTAACGTGTTTCTTTCAGATGAATGGATTCACACACCTGGGGATCATCTGACATTAAGGCTGGAAAGGCTGCAATTTAGAGAACGTACCCACCTACACTATATCTATGGAGGGAAGGGACGTAGCCCGTTGTTACAAGCGACCCAGAGGGCGCTAGAGGCTTGGAAAAGCGCTGAGCAGCAAATTAAGTGGGACCGGAAATCAACCAGAGATCCCACTGTGGGAAGGAGCTAGATTGACCAAGATTGGGACGTTACGAGCCTATAGGCACTGGGATTTAATTGGTATTTCTAAAATAGGGGCTGTCCTGGAGAAAGGGGTGTTGGCCTCTTTCAGCACACTCCAAGCCCGATACCAGCTTCATGATACTCAAGAATATGCATACCTCCGTTTGAAGCATGCATAGGCTGCAGAGGGGCTGGATGAGGAGACAATACCGGATTATGCTCAGCTAGAGAGTCGACTCCTGCAGGAGGAGATCCCAGCCAAAGCAATTTCATTCACCTACAAAACGTTGCTCAATAATATGCCCGATAAATTGGGTCCACTTCGTATGAAATGAAAACGGACCGTTGGGAAAATGGACGATATTGATTGGGAAGTGGCAATCAAACTGAGGTTGCGCCTCATCCAATACAAAATTCTGCACCGAACTTATTTTGACAGAGCATGACTGCATAAATTAGGGAAAGGGGCGAGTCCAGATTGTCTTGGATGCCAAACGGAATGTGGAACATTCATACATACCCTTTGGGATTTCGACATTAGTTTGATAACCTCAATCACTAAAATAAGACTACAGCCCCTCCCCCTTACTTAACCAACCTTGAATGTCTTTACATTAACACTTTTTCTAACAATCTTGACTCGGTTGCTCCGAAACAGCTCAAAAGGATCCCAGTCAAACGCTCTAAACCATGGTTTAATGGTGCCCTAAATGATGAACGGCGCAATCTAAGACTATCGGAGACTCCTTCCACCACAAATCTCTCTCAACTGAGGAAAATGAGAAGCATTTACAACAAACACATACGCTTGGTGAAAATCGATAATTTCAGACTTCAACTGGATGGAGCCAAAAACAGACCAAAAAAACTCTTCGAAATCATTAAGGAACAATCTAACCAATCCTCTAACCAGAGCTCGACTCAGTTATCCCTGCTCCCCAGTGGTGATGATTTTACAGCTCACTTCACTGAAAACACAATGAAAATAGAGCTGGAGCTATTACACACTACCCCAACTTTGCTACTCAAGATACTGCCGGCAGGATTAGGGAAGGTGGCAGAATCCTCGACAATACACTCGCCTTTGGACCTCAAAAACAACACCTCTTGGAGCAGTTTTCTCCTGCCAGACGGCACGGAGTTACTTCGCAACATGGCATCCATCAAACCCTCAAACCATTTTGGTGATCCTTTCCCCGCCAAGCTCTATAAAGATTTAATCCCGGCCATTCTCCCTCTTTAGTCCAGGATCATTCATGAATCCCTCTTACAGCGAAAGATTCCGGACTGCCTAATAGTTGGGCAAGTTGCTCCCATTCCCAAGAAGCCCAGTGTGGACTTATCAGATCCAAACAACTTCTGACCTATCACCAGCAGCATGACTAACAAAATTGCTTGAAAAATGCGTTCACTCGCAGCTCTGCAATCATATTCAGAAATATCAACTCCTGGATTCCCATCAGTCAGGATTCAGAGCAGGGCACAGCACCAAAACGGCACTAACTCACATTGTTGATGACGCCGTGAGAGCCCTCAACCAAAATGTTCCTGGTCTCCTGATCCTTCTAGACCCGTCCTCAGCCTTCGATACCATCAAACACAAAAACTTAATTGATCTCCTACAACATAGGATAGGATTGTCGGGCCCGGTCCTAAACCGGTTTGCCTCCTTCCTTCACAACCGCACGCAAAGGATCAAAGTTAATCATGCCCTCGCTTCCAGTACCCCTGTCCTGATTGGAGTCCCACAAGGTTCTACACTCTCCCCAACTCTCTTCAACCTATTTATGGAACCTCTTGTGGTCGTTTTGAACAGAGCCAACATCCAATACCACATGTATGCGGATGACATGCAATTGTACCGGAAGATCTCCTCGCAAGAGGACATAAAAATGTCAAACACTGCACTTGCCTAAACTCAACAATGGCTAGCTCAGAACCATCTCCTACTAAATACTCTCAAAATTGAATTTCTGTTGATCACTCAACTTAATTACTCAGCTCCTACCGTACACTGGATTAAACACCTAACTGCTCTGAACTGCACTCCTCATGTTGTAGACTCTGCCAAATCTTTAGGCATAACCTTGGATAAACACCTAAACATGCAGGCACACATCAGTGCTACTACTAGGGGAGCCAATTTCCAACTCAACACACTGAAGAAAATCAAACCATTCCTTCCCCCCGAAGATCTCAGACCGGCAGTTCAATCCCCGATTATCCCTAGATTGGAATACGGGCTGATGACCCTCGCAGGACTTCCCAAAGCTAGCCTGGCCTCTCTCCAAAGCTAGCCTGGCCTCTCTCCTAGCTACATTGAATGCATCGGCCAGGCTTTTAACGGGTTCTAGAAAATTTGATCACATTTCACCCGACCTTTTGCAGCTAAACTGGCTATCTATTGAAGCAAGAATCCGACTCAAGATAGCCTGTCTGACTCAAAGCCATACTCTACAATACCCCATACTATTTAGCTAATAAACTTGAACTATCGGGCTCCAACAGGAACCTCAGAAGTATGTCCACCCTTCTCCTGAAACCTCCCAAGATTCAAAAAGAAAAGATTGTACAACTGTACGTTCTCCGGTCTTGCTCCAAGAATTTGGAACTCCTTGCCATCAGAGATAAGATCAAATCCTTCCACTACTTCCTTTAGAAAATTGGTCAAAAGACTACTAATGAACGAACGTTAAGCGCGCTGATAATGTTAGTGTGTTCCGTTAATAACCAAAATCTTGAAATATTTCTCACTGATGTTCTGACATTTTTCCCTTTTTAGGTCTTGCGCCTAGCGATGCAGCGCATAGCACTGCTCGCGCAGCGAGAGTCCTTTTGCACGGGGTTCAGAAACGGAGCCTGGAATCGCACACACTCGTGCGTGTGCTTTTTCTTTGGTGGCCCGCTATTGGCCTTTGCCTGCGTGTTTTTTACTAAGACAGCACACAATAGTCCAAAGGCGGGCGCATTGCTCCGCCCATGGCCTATTGGTGTCTGTTACGCGCACCAAAGGCCATGTGGTTTCAATTATCGTGTCCAGACACGGGCGTGATAAGTGAAACCACATGTTTCGCTGTGGCGCGTGCGCACGCACACACACCACTCGTTCAATATTATATACAAGCCATAGTTGCGGCTTATTTATCTTATGCAACTAACAACCATTGTCAAAGCCAATAATCCGGACGTGTTGTAGGTATGATGTTACTTGTTGTATCATATTTTTGTAAAGGCTGGGGGCTGTCCCGTCACCTTGTTTTGTTTTCTCTACCGCAAGTGACGTCAGCGCAGCTGAGTCAGCAGCTATGTAACTTGAGAACACTGCGCATGCGCGGCCCTTTAAACATGGCTCAGCTACAGGATGGAATGTTGAGACAGTCGGAGCGGGTGGCCCGCGCCATCTCCCGCCTCCGTGTTTCCCGGGATACCGAGTGGGAGCGTCAAGCGGTCCCCATGGATGCTGAGCTTCACCCTCGAGCGGAGGTTCCCTGGCAGTGTTACAGATGCTGTATAATACACCCACCTCGTACACAGCCAAGATCACATAACCTAGCACCCCCACCCTTCGTGCATCTGACAGCCACAGCCCATTACCACCTGTGCCCAGTGTAGTATTAGGGTTTCATCCTTGTGTTTGCTTGCAATTCCTTGTTAGAATTGTTCTGATTCTAAATTCAGAAGAATCAGAACAAATACACCCCATAGACAACTAAAACGCTCCTTTATCTTTGACCCCCACACCTCAATCCAAACAACTAAGTAAATCTATACAACACAATCAGACTGTCATCTGCCACAAAACTGCAACACTTCGCAAAATTAAATCCATTAAGTTATAACTTAAGGAAGCAGGTGATACCACGGCAAGATCATAATTACTATGTGCGTTTGCACACGGTAAAAGTTTTCATCTGCCGATGTCCTTACAACACAAGTTCCTAGCACCGCAACACGCCCTATCGTGAGAAGACCTCTGCATAGAATCAGCGCCTTTCGTAAACCGAGGGGTGACATTTCAGAAACGGTTTTCATGACAGCGCAAAGTTTTGTTCTGTTTGGGGAAAGGTGCTGTCATAGGGAGTGTAAGCTACTGGGTGGTTGAGATTTGATGGATGAGGCTCTGCTACAAACACCACACACAGTCTTAGTAGGTGTGCATGATCAGTTCCCACATGTAGAATAGCGGTTAGTTCTGCTGCTCAAGGCAAGAAATGTGGATGCCTTGATCCCACGACGGTCAGCATAGGCTCTGTTGTAGGGTAGGGCGTGGCATGTTTTTGAAAAGGCGAAAAAAGGCAACACTGCAGTCATCAATGCAGAACCCGACTGTAGTGTTGTCGAAAGTGTTTAAAACGGGTGGTTTCGATCTGTACTGTGGAGGATAATTAACCTCAATTTCTGCTAATCCAGGACCACAGAATAAGCGCGATTGAAATCTCTGCAATACACATCCCTTCCACTACCATCAGCATCTCCGTAATTGCCTTTATGCAAGTAACCCACTGTCAAGATGCGCCAACTACTGCATGAAGGCCGCTAGGCTCCTCTGGCTGTTAAAGTTATACTTTCAACATTAAACGTAGCTAGTCTGTAATACTTACAAATGCGCTCAGAATTTCGCACACTTATTCCTAAACCTAATGCACCAGTACCGATCCATGCATAGCAGTCCTTTACGCCTCCCACTAGTGTTACGCCCGCAACTTCCCCATAAACTCCTAAAGCAATACAAAATTCAGCCCTGTGGCCTTCACTTTCCCGCCGCTTACCCTCCGCCGGCACAGCTCCAGCACCACATAAACGAAGTCCTGGTCCTCGAAGAAGCCGCTGAAGCCCACCACGTGCTGATGGCCCAGGCTGCGGTGGATGGAGATCTCCATGCTCATCTTTTCCTTCTGGTGCGGCTTCAGCAGCAGGCTCTTGGGCACGCTCTTTCCGGCCAGCAGCTCCTCCGTCTCCTGGCGAAGCCACTCTTGCCCAGGAAGCGGCCGCGCTTGTAGCGCCGCCAGGTGCGGGGGTCCACTAGTATTTTGGGGGTCTCCTTGGGCACCGGGGCAGGGGACCGCACCGTCTCGGGCTGCTTCATCGCGGCGACCGGTGCACCTGCCCTCCCGGGGATGGCGGACATAGCAGGGTTGGGGGATTTGGGGGTAAAGATCCACGGGGATGGGGGATGTCCGCGGGAGGCAATGAGCGTCCGCGCTATGAAAACAAATGGAGGACCACAAAGAGCCGTGAGGACTTTTTGCGTTGAGTTAGGAGCATACAGGGGTGCGAGCAAATCCTCTGGCTTAACTTTCCGACTCCTTCCTCCTCTCCCTGTACTTCTCTCTGACTCCGTTTCACTTTCAAACCCACCCGCCGGTTCGTTAAGACTCGCTTACGCGCAGCTGATTGGTCCTTATGATATAAAAAGTCGCTGACCCTGCCTCTTCCGTACCGCGCAGCTCCATGGGACGTGAAACTTTAAACGCGAGTACAACAACAAGAAGCTTTATTGGCAAGCGGACAACGTTTGGTGTGCCAAACACAAACAAAGGACTACGGCAAAATAAGAGCTGGTGTGCAGAGGACATTGATAAAAGACTACAACTGTCATATTGAAGTGCGGTATGGAGCAATATGCAGTGAAATGTGTGTGAATGAAGTTTGGCGTACGTGAGCAAAGAAAAGCCACTGCCTATTTAACCCAAATAGTAGAGCGGTATTACTTGGCTAGTCATTTGGGATCTATATTTTTTGTCTCGTAAGTGTTGGAGTTTACTTCTACTTTTAAGATCCTGTAGTTCTATCAGGTTTCATGAAAATTCTTTTTCTCGTTCAGTGTCAACATATGGAGTTTTCTACAGGCACATCTTATTTGTGACAGGCTTCACAGCAAAAGCATAAGCTGAAACAAAACAAAACAAAAAGCAAAACATAAAAAAGGAATTGTTATATATAATGCCAATAGATCAAACTTGTGTAAATGCAAGACCTATTGCATTGCAAATGCTTGTTTGTTCTAGTCCTAGATAGCCCCTTTAACTGCATCAACTGTTGATTGTAAGATGTTTTACTCGGAGCGCTAGATTGCACCAATGATACTAATGTATCACCTTCTTTATGTTCTGTATAATTGCGGACAACACTGTACAGCGCTCTGATACCCCCTTGGGTCTTGTCCGCGATCTATGAAACTTGCAAAATAAATAAATAATGCAATCCAAACTTATTGGGGACGGATTGTGAGGGAGCTTAATAACATATTGGGAGTCTAACTGGAGTTGAAAGGAGTAGTTTCTTACCTGTAACTCCAGTTCTGTAGTAGGGGTATCTCTGTGTATAGTCATAATCTATGAATAGCCCGCCCATGTGCGGGGATCCCGGAGCAATCAAAATATCTCTTAAGCTGTCCTGCATTTGCAAACTTGCAAAGACTCTTAAGAGACAGACAAAATAATACAGCCTAATAACAATATGGCTGCACTGGCCAGCACTTCATCTGAAGTGAACACAAAAGCCAAAATAAAGTTTAAATGTCATTTTTATTCACATCCGACATGTTCCTTTATTGTATCACACTCCCTTCACCAAAATCCCTTTAAACAATAGAGAGGAAGGGGTGGACAGACAAGCCCTATAGGCTGTCATTATGTGTCTGCTGAAAGGATACCGTGCCTTTAAGGAACTCTCCAGAGACCCCCGGTATCCCAGGATGCACAGCCAAAGCAAGTTACTTTCAGTTCTTTTTAAAGGTGTATAACAACAGACCTGATACTGTCAGTTTACTCCACCGGGGAGGAGGGAGGGTCGCTTATGACTATAACAGAGATACCCCTACTACAGAACTGGAGTTACAGGTAAGAAACTACTCCTTCTGTAGTAGGGGATCTCTGTGTATAGTCATAATCTATGAATAGAATGGCAAGCCCATCCCAACCAATAAACAGCGGTGGAGTAAAAACCGAACACCAACAAAGTACTGTGCAAACAAATTCCTCAGCGAAGCCTGTCCAACCTGCGCATCTGCCTTAGCATCAAAGTCCAGGCAGTAATGCTTTGTAAACGTATGGACCGACTTCCAGGTGGCAGCCTTACAAATGTCAGCGATTGGAACATTCCTAAGCAAAGCTGTAGTTGCTGCTTTGCCCCTAGTCGAATGCGCTGTAGGCTTACCCCCTAACGTCTTATTAGCTTTCTGATAACAGAGCTGAATACAGGACACAATCCATCTGGAGATGGACTGTTTTGAGGTAGCTAGACCAGTTCTTACCGAACCATAGTTTACAAACAGTTGATCCGACCTGCGGATGTCTTTTGTCTTATCTAGATAGAATTTCAACACTCTACGCACATCTAGTGAATGCAGAGACCTCTCCGCCGGAGAGGAGGGATGCTGAAAAAATGTAGGCAAAGTTATCATTTGATTTACATGGAAATCAGATATCCCTTTAGGTAAAAACTTAGGATGAGTACGCATTACCACTTTAGAAGCATGGAATACAGTACACGGCTCTTGACAACACAGAGCCTGAATCTCACTTACTCTCCTGGCCGATGTAATGGCCACAAGGAAAGCAGCCTTCCAGGACAAATGCTGCAAAGAAGCCTTATGAATAGGCTCAAAAGGCTCCCTCATTAATCTGGACAACACCACGTTCAATTCCCATGGAGAAGGTCGTCTAACAGGGGGAAAACACCTTACGCAAACCCTTCAAAAAATCTTTAATCACAGGGATTTGAAAAAATGAGGTTTGGGAAGGGCCCTTTCTATACGCAGTCAAAGCTGCGTGATGAACTTTAATAGACTGAAAGTTAAGCCCAGATTGAGCTAACTGCAGCAGATAAGGCAGAATAACATCTTCTTTACAGGATGTAGGGTCAATGTCCTTTTGCCGTGCACCATAAGCAGAATCTCTTCCACTTATAGGCGTAAGAAGTCCTCGTAGATGGTCTCTTCGCCTCTTTCAAGATCTCCATACAGTCCTGAGGTAGGTTCAAGTGTCCATACTGTACTAGCTCAGGAGCCATGCTGCCAAACTCAAGGACGAGAGATTGGGGTGAACCATCTGTCCTCCGAATTTCGTGAGAAGGTCCGGCTGACACGGCAGGCGCCGGTGTGGTATAACTGACCGGTGAAGAAGGTCGGTGAACCACCATTGCCTCGGCCACTCCGGAGCAATCCGGATCATCCTGGCTCTGGATTGCGACAGCTTGATCAGCACCGCCGGAATCAGGGGAATGGGTGGAAAGGCGTAGAGAAAGCTGTTCGACCAGCTGATCCATAGTGCATTCCCCAGCGTCCCGGGTTGGTAGTACCTGGACGCGAAGTCGCGGCATTTGCTGATTTCTGCCGTAGCGAACAGATCGATATCCGGAGTGCCCCACTCTGCGAAGACGTCTCTTAGCGCGCCGTCGTTTAGCACCCACTCGTGATTTTCTTGACCGAGCCTGCTGAGCGCATCGGCTTGGGCATTCTGCACTCCCGGCAGATGGGTTGCCGTGATCGTTAGGTTCCTGGCCACCAGCCAATTCCAGATCGTCTGTGCCTCCCGAGACAGCGTGCTTGAACGGGAGCCCCCCTGCTTGTTGAGGTAATACATGGTAGTAGTATTGTCCGTCTGAACTAGCAGGGAGTTCGTCTTGAAGGAGGGATGGAACGCCTTCAGGGCCAAGTGTACTGCTCTGAGTTCCAAAAAGTTTATGTGGTAAGTCATCTCCGTCTGTGACCATATCCCCTGAATCTGAAGAGGGCCCGAATGCGCTCCCCAGCCCTGGAGAGACGCATCAGTCACTATGGTCTGGACCGGAATATCCTTGTGAAAGGGAGTCCCCTTGCAGACATTCTCTGAGGAGCACCACCATTTCAGAGACTGTAGAGCGTGTTGGGACAGATGAATCTTGTCCTCCCAACGCCCCCCGCCTCTGGTCCCATTGATCCTCCAGACATTCCTGCAGAGGCCTCATATGCAGACGTGCATTGGGGGTGAGAAAGATGCATGAAGCCATCGACCCCAGTAAAGAGGACACCGTCCTCACTGCAGGAGAGTGGGCTGAGAGGAGGTGCAGGGCCTTCTAACGGATAGATAAGCGTCTCTCCTCCGAAGGACACACGCTTGCGTTCAAAGTATTGACTGAGGCCCCCCAAGTACTGGAGACACTGCACAGGGATCGGCACTGACTTCGTCATGTTGATGTGCAGTCCCAGGCGATGAAGCAAGGCAGCTGTCCTGTTGAAATGACACTGGGCTTCCTGGTACGTGGAAGCTTTGATCAGCCAATCGTCCAGGTATGGATACACAAACACTTTGTTCTTCCGCAAGTGTGCTGCCACCACTGCCATGCACTTGGAGAACGTCCGTGGTGCAGACTTCAGACCAAACGGGAGTACTGTATACTGGTAATGGTTGTTGCCTACCAGAAACCTCAGGAACTTGCGATGCTTTTGTGCGATCGGCACATGAAAGTAAGCGTCCTGCAGATCTATGGCTTACAGCCAGTCTCCTCGATGCAACTGAGGGTAAATCTGATGCAGGGACAACATACGGAACTTTTCTCTGCGGATCCACTTGTTTGCTTGACGCAGATCTAGAATAGGCCTGAACTCGTTCTTATCCTTTTTTCTGACGAGAAAGAACCTTGAGTAAAGACCTTTTCCTTTTTGCCTCAAAGGAACAGTCTCTATCGCCTTCTTCTTTAACAGAATGTCCGCCTCCCACTGGAGCTCTCGCACCATGTAGGGAGAGCGCACTGGTGGAATCTGTGGAGGCGGGCTGGTGAAACGAAGACTGTACCCATTGCAAACAATATTCAGCACCCACTTGTCCGGAGTTATTGTTCTCCACTCTGCCAGGTAGGATTGAATACTTCCCCCCACCGGAGCGGGTAACGGATGAGGGGGAAGTGACCTTTCAGGGCTTCGACCCGGCCGGGCCTTTGTTCCCCGGCGAGGATTGATGCTGTCCTCTGCCCCTCTGGCGCTTTTGAAAGGACTGCCTCGGGAACTGTTGGTGTTGCTGGTGTTGTTGTTGACCAGACGGACGCCCTTGGCCGCGTTGTTTAGAATAACGCCTGCCATAGGAACGGAATGATCTCTTCTGTTCCTTGGGTTTTTCCAACCCTACGGCCTTCAGGGTTTCTGCTTCGGCCTTCATGCGGGCCATTTCGTCATCCGCATGAGACCCGAACAACGTCGTGCCAGAGAAAGGTAAGTTAGCAATCTTTTGCTGCGCTTCAGGCTTTAGAGAGGTAAGTCTCAGCCAGGAATGTCTCCTCATGTGTACTCCATGACAGTACCCATGGGCCGCCAGCAATGACGCATCCCCCGCTGCACTCATGATCTGGTTGGAGACCATCATGCCCTCATTCAACACCTCCTGGAAGTCTTCCCGTTTATCCCTAGGCAGGGAGTCAGCAAACCGTTGCCGGGAGTCCCATAATGATCGGTCATAGCGACCCAGCAGAGCGGAGGCGCTAGCAGCCTTCATAGTCGTGGCCGACGTAGAGCACATCCTCCTCCCCAAGGAGTCCATCTTGCGACTCTCCTTATCCGGAGGAGCTGTTGAAGAGGGCGTCGTGGAATGTTGTTTCCTAGCCGCAACCACAATGACAGAGTCCGGGGTAGGGTCCACCCTGAGGAACGCCGGGTCCGAATCAGGGGCCCTGTACTACTTCTGCAACCTTGAGGGAGCAGACTTCACCACGGCTGGTGTCAAGAAGACGTCCATGGCTGGTTCCTCCAGACCTGGAACCAAAGGGAGGAGGGGGCGTGATAGATGCGCCTTGTGTAATGTCTCGAATATCACAGAGGTAGTGGGAACTGGTACTGTCACTGAGATTCCCAATTTTGCCGCCCCTCTCATCAGTACATCTTGGAAAGTGGCAATATCATCCACTGGCGAGATTCTAGTAGGCGGTGTTTCCGATAACGTGGGGGAAAGCCGTCCAGTGCCAGAAGAGTCCGTATACCTCGTGCCTCTGGATCGAGATCTATACCTCCGTCGTCCATGCCTTGTGTGATTGGACGATCTGTGTCTGCTCCGTGACCTCCGGCGAGATCTAGAGCGTGATCTCAGTCTGCGTGGGGTCTTAGGAGCCACTGGTAACCGAGGAGAAGGCGGGAGCTGTGGCACCGGAGGCGGTGGAGGAGGAGGAGGAGGAGGAGGAGGAGGAGGAGGAGGCGGCGTAGGAGGCTTCTGAGGCAGCGGCTGAGGGAGAGGCTGCGGTTCAGGCTGAGGTTGCGGCCGTGGTAGTGGCAGGGGGTCCATTGGAGACTCTCTCCGTCCATTACCCCTTACAGGAGAACCCGGACTAGCTCTGTCCGGACTTCCGTCCACCTTTCTCTTCTTTGCGGGTCTATCCTGTGAAGAGGCTGAAGTGAACGAGGGAGAGCGTCCTCCTCTCCTAGATCCACGACTGGATATCGTAATCACTGAAGAAGTGTTACCAGGTGATCTCGACCTCGATGTCGAACTGTGCGTCGACCTCGTACGGCTTCTCCTCGCCGTTGAACACAAACGGCGTCCCTTGTCTATCGCCGTCGAGGCGATCTCCTTCGCCTCGACGGCGATCTCCTTCGCCTCGACGGCGATCTCCTTCGCCGGTGTCTCAGCGTCGATGTCGTCGACGTCGATCTATGAGTCGACGGCGAAGGAGATGAGCGGGTTCGCCTCGACGGCAAGCGGCGCTGTCTGCGGGGCTCAGTACGACATCGATGGCGTGTCGACGTCGACTGTGAAGTCTTCGACGGCGACCTAGACCTAGGTCTCACCGGCCCCTCTCTCGACGTCGAGGACGCCGAGATCCAGAGCCCTGGATCGACGGCGAACACACCAGTGCTTTACCTCTCGCCGTCGACGTCGTCCTTGACGTTGAACGGGATCTTCCAGCCGGTAGGCGTCGTTTCTGCTCCTTTTTCTGCCCGGAGGTCCCTCCAGTGGCTGAAGCATGGGCAGAGGATGGGGAAGGAGATCCTCCATGCCCAGAAGTCCCACCTGTTCTCTGCTTCTCCTGTCCCTGAAGGCGAATCTTCTCTCTGTCCCTCAGGGTCCTCTTGGAGAAGGCCTTGCAGATGTCACATGTAGCAGGGACATGCGAAGATGATAAGCAGAGAATACAGACATCATGTGGGTCCGTCTTGGCCATTTTCCTCCCACACTCATTTATCAAATAAAGCCATGTTAAATAAAATAGAGTGGGTCAAACTGCACCCAACTACAGGATGCAGCAGAGAAAGGCTCCAGACGGCGAATGAACAACTTTTATCTTCAAAAAAACAATTTTAGTCCAAAAATTCCACCCAAAAGGGTAGAGCTCAATGCTCCCGGGTCCTGCTAGCAGGAGCCGGAAAAAAGAACTGAAAGTAACTTGCTTTGGCTGTGCATCCTGGGATACCGGGGGTCTCTGGAGAGTTCCTTAAAGGCACGGTATCCTTTTAGCAGACACATAATGACAACCTATAGGGCTTGTCTGTCCACCCCTTCCTCTCTATTGTTTAAAGGGATTTTGGTGAAGGGAGTGTGATACAATAAAGGAACATGTCAGATGTTAATAAAAATGACATTTAAACTTTATTTTGGCTTTTGTGTTCACTTCAGATGAAGTGCTGGCCAGTGCAGCCATATTGTTATTAGGCTGTATTATTTTGTCTGTCTCTTAAGTGTTTTTGCAGGTTTGCAAATGCAGGACAGCTTAAGAGATATTTTGATTGCTCCGGGGTCCCCGCACATGGGCGGGACTATTCATAGATTATGACTATACACAGAGATCCCCTACTAAAGAACCAAAGTTTCTCTTTCTGGGATTCCCTATGGAGGTGGACATCCAGAGACCCAAAGGCATATTAGCCAACTTGGGGTTGGTGGTAGCCAAACAGGATATAGCTAAGGACTGTGGGGCCCCGCAACTACCTACACTTAAGTAATGGAGGGCTAGTCTGGACCTGTATATGGTGATGGAAAAGGTGACATACAGGGCTAGGGGTTGCCCTTGGAAATTTCGAAAGATTTGGGCACCATGGATAGACTACTATGGGCTGGATGTGGTGGGAGAGGAAGAAGGAAGGGGATTGCTGTTAGAAAGGTCGGTAGAAAAACCTTGAACGATTTAATGTTTGCCCCTGATGTTGGTCGCCACGCGCACTGTCAATGTGAACCTTTGGTTTTCTGCACACAGGTCATTCAAGTCCAGCTACAGACTAACCTGCAAAATACATTGTACTCTTATAACTGCCTTACAAGAATGTGGTGGGTTGATATTCCTCATGTATGGTGTACCCATGCTTTGTTTGATGTATTGTTTTCTTCTAAAAATAAAAATATTTATAATAAAAAAAAAAAAACAAAGCCCAGATTCTTAACTTTGGACACAGGGACAGGCATAGGGCCCAAATCATCAGGCCAGTGTTTGATACCCCACAGCTCAGGGTTATTTCCCAGAATGAGCACCTCAGTTTCAGAACCGTTAAGCTTCAAGGCATCACTGGTCAACTAGGCAGATACATTCCTCAAGCCACGCTGCAACAAGGAAGGATCTTGGTGCCGAGCAGCAGAAAGGGAGAAGACGATCCGAGTATCGTCAGCATAGGAGAAGATAGTCAGACCAAACTTTTCCACAATGTCAGCCAAGGGGCGAACATATATATTAAAATGTAAAGGGCTCAAATTAGAGCCCTGATGAACTTCAGAGGTTAACTCGAACGTATGCGATCTCACATTGTTAGAAAAAACCTGAAATGTACGACCAGTAAGAAAAGACCTCAGCCACTTCAGAGCCAAGCCCATAATCCCACTGGCTTCACGGCGTTCTAACAGAATGGAATGAGACACCGTGTCAAACGCAGCGCTCAAATCCAACAGGATGAGCGCATAGGTTCCCCCGGAGTCAAGTTGTAGTCTGAGATGTTCAGTGACCCCAAAGAAAGTGGACTCCGTGCTGTGGCTATGTCTGAACCCAGACTGAGATGGATGAAGCAGATTAAAGTTGTAACAAAATAGAAAAGTAAGGTATTAAATATGCTGTTCCAGAATTTTAGAGAACACAGAAAGAAGAGAAATAGGACGAAAGTTGGACCAACAAAGCAGGTCAAGACGTTCCTTTTTTAATAAAGGAAGGAAAAAGAGCATGCTTCCACCCCTTTGGTACCAAAATTGTACTTAAGGAATTATTGAGTAAGTCATGAATCACAGGAAGGACTGTGTAGTCCAGGCGACTGAGTATAGAAGGGGGGACGGGGTCAGCAGGAGAGCTAGACTTGATAGAGCTCAATGACCGCTTCAAGGAAGGCAAATCCAGGATAGGCCAAGAGCTGATCTGTTGGCAGTACTCAGACACAGAGGTCTGAGGAGAAAATTCCTGGGAGCCTGACAAGAAACTAGTAGGAAATAATATGCTCCCTTGTTGAACAACATCCACCGTGGGTTGAGCGTGGATAGACTGGACCTTGTTGTCAAAAAAACGATGCCAACTCATCACATTGCGGTTGAGTGGGGGAAGCAGAAACACACTGGCTGCCCAGAGTTGATTCACCACATTAAACAAAAGTGTTCGAGGCATATGAGCTGTAGATCACACACTGTGCATAGATCGCCATCTGGTGTTGGGCCCCGATGTTTGCACTTTGTTGTTGTCCTGGAAAGTCTTTGAAAGTCACGGGATAGGTGGCTCCTCCTTTGCACAATAGTGCGCATGGGCATCGACTCCATCGTCAGATTGTTATTTTCCGCCGTCGGGCTCGGATGTGTTCATTGCGCTCCTGTTCGGTGTCGTTACCGATCATCTTTTCAACGCAAAATCCTCACCCATACTTCGGTATTGTTTCGATCGTGTTCCCCTTGGACGCGCATCTCTCCAGACCTTCAAATCTTCGATTCCAGTCATCGACACAGGTCTTAGGGCCTACCTGCGCCATTGGGCCTTCGGCTCATGAAAAGGACTCCCTTTAAAAAGTGCCCTAAATGTAGATCCAAGTTTCCACACGCAGATCTTCATGAGGTGTGTAACCTCTGCCTTTCACAAGAGCAAGAGGCCAAAGACTGTCCTGTTTCCGCTCCAAGAAGATGATCCGGGACCGTCGAGCTCAAAGAACAATGGCTCAATCATCGACATCCATTCCCGACGACATCTTCCAGGAAGGCATCAATGTACCGGAGCAGGAGCAGAACCAACACAGCGCTGTCAGCTCCTCCGAAGCCGAAGACTCCGACATCGAAGACATCACTCCGGGGCAGCGGGTCGTAAGTACTGACGTCGACCCCTCCCCACCCCCCCTTCCCATAAAGGCTTCGGTCTCACCTTTGGGCCTAGGTGCACACCGGGACAAAACTTCTCACGACCCGCCTTTGGGCTCGGCAAAGAAGCCAATACAAAAGCCTTCAGGCCACTCGGGATCGAGCCAGCCTGCCGTCGGTACCGAAATTCCATCCCCGGCACCGAAAAAGAAACCAATACCTTGCTCCACGCCAACGCCTACCTCCGCATCGACTCCTTCGGCGCCGAAATCTACTGGCACGGACGCCCCGGCTCCGAAAAAATCTTCGTCACCGAGCAAACGCCTGGCTCCAAAAACCTCGGGTTCTCAGCCTTCGGAGCACAGGCCTACGGATCCGAAAAACCACTGGAACCGAAAAAAAACACCATCGGATTCGAAGAAAATTCCAGATTCCAGGCCTAAAGAGCACAAAACGACTCCAAAACCCCTGACGCACACACAATCTGTCCCCAAAAAGCCAGCACCGAAAGAACACACGTCAGTGGAGGAGCTTTTTCGACCGGATCCAACCCAAAAAAACACTTCATAAAGACCCTAAAACAGGTCAACTCATACTTAGCCCTTCAAAGGAACGGAAAATGGACAAACCTGTAACAGCTCCACTTCCTTTGAAAGAGAGACATCGCTACTTCTCCCTTAAGGATTCCTTCTCCTCCTCCCCCCTCCACACCACTCTCCTATCCCATATTCATCTCCCTCACCATCTTCTCCACCGCCAGATGGTGATGACACCTCTGACGACATGGGGGATGATCACCCTTTAGGGGAACCCAGTCCTCCTGGTGCCCCAAAAGATCCATGGGAGGATTATGACACACCAGATGTCCCAGACACACCTCAGGACGACATCTACCCATCTAGGCCATCCCCTCCTGAGGACACTATAGGGTTCACTCAACTTGTGCACAGGGTAGCAGAATATCACGTGGTAAACCTACATACAGACCCTATAGAGGAAGATTTCCTCATGGACACTTTCAAACCATCGCAAAGGTCCAGTGCCATTCTACCCATGTTAAAAGGGGTAATCAAACACGCTCCTGAAGTGTTTAAGGATCCTGTAAGGGCAAGAGTCATTAACCCCAGGGTAGAAAAAAAAGTACATAGCTGCCCCATCTGACCTTGTTTATATTAAAGGGCAAATACCCTTAGATTCCTTAGTGGTCTCCAACGCCAACAAAAGGGCCAATTCGCAAACCACAGGAGATGCCCCACCTCCTGATAAAGAATCAAAACTGCTGGACGCGTCGGGTAAAAGAACAGCGTCCCAAGCAGCTAACATGTGGAGGATTGCCAACACACAGGCTTTGCTTGCCAGATATGATAGGGCACACTACGACGAGCTAGAGACCCTTCTAAAACACCTTCCAGATCAATACAAGACACAAGCTAATGATCTCATCCAGGAAGGCAAGGTCATAACAAATACCTCCATTTGTTGTGCTCTCGATGCTGCAGACACAGCATCCCGGGCTATTAACACCAGCGTCCTTTTACGCAGACATCAATGGCTACGCATTTCCGGCTTCAAGCCGGAGGTCCAAACCACTATATTAAACCAACCATTTGATCAAAAACACCTGTTTGGACCCAATGTAGATTCATCTTTAGAAAAGATGAAAAAGGACACAGACACTGCCAAATCAATGGGAGCCTTGCAAACGGAGCAGACACCACCGCTAGAGAGATTAACACCAGTATCCTGCTCAGGAGACACACTTGTTTAAGGATTTCAGGTTTTAAACTTGAGATCTAACAATCCATCCTTAACACACCATTTGATAAGGAACAACTATTTGGCCCTAACATTGACCAGGAATTAGATAAGACGAAAAAGGTCACTGAAGTTGCTAAATCTATGGCAGCACTTCAGACTGGATCTAACAGAGGTTCCTTTCGTCGTTCCTCGACAGATCAAAATACCTCCGCTTACAAAGGTAACAACCAGTCCTCTCCCTCCAGAGGTTGTTTCTGAGAAGGTTATAGAGGCAACAACTTGAAGGGTAAGGGTAACACACCCTGTAACTCTCCTTCCCCCAACAAACAGTGACTTGTCCACGCTCCCCCTTGCTAAAACAAGAGGTCAATGGCACAATAGAGCCAGGTCCAATACAGTACAAGGGCTCAGGGGTTTACTCTCTGTGCTTTCTCATACCCAAAAAGGACAGTTCCTGAAGACTTATTTTAGATCTGAGGGAGCTAAACCATTACATACTGTTGAAGCATTTTCACATGGTGACACTTCAACAGGTACTCCCACTATTGCAAACAGCAGACTTTATGTCTACTCTAGATTTAAAGGACGCATATTTTCATGTTCCAGTTCATCCAGCTCATCGCAAATACCTGACATTTGTGATAGCAGGCAAGCACTACCAGTTCAAGGTACTTCCTTTTGGAGTGACTACAGCACCTAGAGGTTTTACCAAATGCCTGGCAGTAGTCGCTGCTCATCTCAGAAGACAACAAATTCACGTCTTCCCCTACGTAGACAACTGTCTCAAAGCCAGCACTCACCAAAACTGTCTGCAGCACACACAAATCACAATAGATCTACATCATTGACTGGGCTTCACCAACAAGGCACAAAAGTCTCATCTGCACCCCTAACATATGCAGTCTTATCTAGGAGCTACTCTAGACACAGTTAAGGCTCTAGCCTCTCCCAATGTAGCCAAAATACACAATATTCAGGCTACCATTCAGCAGTTTCAGCCCAACCAAGTATTAACAGCCAGAGTGTTCATGCAACTACTGGGTATGATGGTGCCTTGCATAGCAATTGTAACCCATGCAAGGCTTCACATACGCTCCCTACAAGAGTGCTTAGCACATCAGTTGAATCAATCACAGGGTCTATTAACCAATCTAGTGTTGGTAAACGGCCGTACACATTGCTCTCTGTTATGTTAATTTAACTTAACACCACACTCGAATCAGCCCCTAAGGGCTTTCTCGGTGCGAGACAAGGGCTGAGGACCAGCTGAGGTTGACTAGAATAGGAGAGGTTTTCGCAGAGACGAAGCTGCATGGGCAGATTATTCCAAAGATGAGGGGCAAGGAACGAGAAAGATCTGTAGCCAGCCCTGGCCTTCTTAAACCTAGGGACTTTAAGCAGAGCTTTGTCACTGGATCTATGGAGTCTCACTGGAGTGTAAGGCAGAACCTTGGCAGCTAGATAAGAGAGCCCTTGGCCGTGAAAAGCACAGCGGGTTAGACAGCATAATTTGAAAATTGTTTATTTCACCGGAAGCCAGTGTAGGGACCGCAGAAGAGGGGCTGAAGACTAGCGCAGAGGGAGGTTTGCAGACAAGGCGTGCTGCAGTATTTTGGACTACCTGGAGTTTGGACAGCAAATTCTCGCTGATGGATGCCAGAAGTGAGTTGCCATAATCGAGGCGGCTAACTTCCAAGGCTTGAACCAAGGTTTTCCTTGAGGAAAGAGGTAATAGGGGAAAACTCTTCTCAACAGGCATAGCATGTGAAAACAGGACTCTGTGGTGGCAGCAATGTGTTCTTTCATAGAAAGAGATTGATCTATGCGGACACCAAGATTTTTTACTACCAATTTAGGTGAAGGGCTGGGTCCCAGTTCAGCAGGCCACCATTCCGGGGCTCAGAAAAGTTGGGCTTGTCCAAATAGCATAATTTTAGTTTTTGTAGGATTGAGTTGCAGCCAGTTAGCCAACATCCAGGTGGCTATGGCCATCATCCCGGAGCAGGGCTTTAGATTTGGACAGGTTAGAGCCAAAAGAGAACAGTAGCTGCATATCATCAGCATATGAGATAATCTCAACTCCAAAGCCTCTGGCTATCTTAGCAAGAGGGGCCAAGTAAATATTCAAAAGCATGGGGTTCAAGCAGGAGCACTGAGGGACTCCATACATCAGTGGCATTGTTTTAGACCTAAATCACCTAGGGTGATTGTTAGGGATCTTTCTGACAGGAAATCCTCTAACCATTTGAGGGCCATTCCTTGAATCCCTAGGTCATGGAGTCTGTCGAGAAGTCGGGGGTGATGCACTGTATCGAATGCCGCTGACAGATCTAATAAAACCAATATTGTCGGAACATTAGCGTCAAGCAAACATTTTATATGGTCAGTGACCGCAAGCAAGGCTGTCTCGGTACTGTGAAGGGTTCTAAAACCAGACTGAGAGTCATCTAGTAGTCTGTGAGTCTCCAGGTAGCTAGTTAATTGATAGTTAATAGGTTTTTCAAGTAGCTAGCCAACAAAGGGAGGAGGGAAATTGGGCGGTAATTAGCCAAATCGGTTTAAACAGAGTTGCTTTTTTTTTTTTTTGGAATGGGCATGATCAAGGCCGCCTTCCAGTCTAAGGGCGCTTTCCCAGAAATGATTGATAGATTAATTAGGGAACAGATTTGCGGTGCTAGTTCGGAAGCAAGACTCAACAGGACTGTGGGAGCGCAGATATCTGAAGAAGAGCCAGACTTCACAGAGTTTAGGAGGAATTTCTGTGGAGATTACCATAAAATTACAGACTATTGGGAAAATCAGTGCAAGGAGAAGGGACTATAGGTTTCACAGGGATGATAGGTGGGAGGTTTAAGTAAATCTCCTTTATTTTGCCCTCAAAATGATCAGCTAAAGCGTCCCAGAGAGATTGGGATGGGCTTGGATCTGAGATGCAGGTCGCAGGGTTTATGTAGGAATTTAGAATTAAAAAAAGTTTTTGATGAGTTCCCAGCTTCATCAATAGTTTTTGCAATATAAGTTTTACGTGCGGTCTTGATATTACGGTGGTAGACTGTTATGGCCAGTTTATAGGTTATTTGGTCAGCGGATAGATTAGTCAAACGCCATCTCCTTTCCAATTTTTTTACAAGAGGCTTTGTCAGTCCTTAGGTCGGGAGTATACCAAGGGACGCAAGGTCTATGGGGAAAAAAATTGCCATGGCTGTAAGGTGCAATTTTGTCAAAAACTGCATTCAGTGACATGTTAAAATTTGAAAGTGTTAAGTCTACCTCCATAATGCCAGGAGGCAAAGGAGGCGCCTGTGCCTTGGCCCAAGCCAGTGGGGTGACTTTTTGCAGTGGTGGAACCCACAAAACCTATCAGCAGGTCAGCCTTTCACTAACCCTGTTCCACATATCGTGTTCACAGCAGACGCATCTCTAACAGGTTGGGGAGCTAATTTCAAAGATTACACAATACAGGCATGTGGAGCAACAAGCACAAAACTATCTACATCAACTATCTAGACCTCTTACCTGTCTTCCTAGCACTAAAAGCTTTTCAAACTCATCTCATTGCCAAAACTGTCCTAGTCCAGACGGACATGACAGCAATGTATTATGTGCAGAAGCAAGGGGGGAGGGGACACACTCTGCAACTGTCAACACTCGCTCAAGCCATTTGGAATTGGGCGATCCATCACAAGATTCATCTCCTGCCAGAACATCTTCCAGGAATAAACAACCAAATTGGCGATCTCAGCAGAAGAAGGCAAAAAATTCACGAGAGGGAACTTCACCCCCAAGTTCTCCTTCCGTACTTCCAACAGTGGGGATTTCCACAAATAGACCTATTCGTCATGGCTAAAAATGCAAGGTACCCGCGATCAAAAGGCAATGCCCTATGGAAGAATGGATTTTCCTGCGCTTTTCCGCCTCTCACGCACATTCCATGGGTGGCTCTGAAGCTCAGGCAAGCATCCCTCACACCAATTCTGGTAGCTCCCACATGGGCTCGTCAACCAGGTTACACCACCCTGTTGAGCAATCACTAGTTCCACATTAAAAACTACACCTGAACTCAAGTATCCTCACACAGAACCATGAAGAAATCAGACATCCAAATCCCAAAGAACTGAATTTAGCGACCTGATTCCTGAAGTCAGAGTTTGCTTACTTAAATTTACCACCAGACTGTATGAATACTCTAAAAGAAGCAATAAATCCTACCACCAGAGCTTGCTATGCTGCAAAATGGAACAGATTTGTGGTGTATCGCAACAACAAAATCTATCTTTTAGATGCTTCTAAACAAAACATGATTTGTTACATTTACAACGAACAGGACTGGCCTACACGTCTATTTGTTTGCACCTTGCAGCTGGTTTCTTACAAAATAGACAACATCTGCCACTATTCAGAGATCCAGTAATCAAGGCCTTCATGGAAGGTTCAAAAAAAAAAAAAGGCTAATACCACCAATGATTCCTCCTGACCCAGTGTGGAATCTGAACGTAGTCCTCACAAGGCTCATGGGTCCACCTTTTGAACCATTACACAAATGCTCTTTACAGTTGCTCTCATGGAAAGTTGCTTTCTTCATTGCTATCACATCACTGAGGAGAGTTGGTGAGCTACAGGCATTAACGCTATAAGACCCTTGCTTTCAGATACACAAAGACAGGATAGTTCTCCATACCAACCTCAAATTCCTTCCCAAAGTAGTTTCTGCTTTTCATATAAACTAATTGGTGGAGTTACCAGTTCGCTTTCCCCAACCT
Organism: Triturus cristatus; assembly: GCF_964204655.1. Taxonomy (NCBI): domain Eukaryota; kingdom Metazoa; phylum Chordata; class Amphibia; order Caudata; family Salamandridae; genus Triturus; species Triturus cristatus. The sequence goes on from NC_140592.1 coordinate 841,958,594, forward strand.
TATTCCGTAGCAGAACGCGCTCTTCAAACGCTTGACGTTAAAAGAGCTTTATTGTACTACATAGATAGAACAAAGGACTTCCGCAAAACATAACTGTTTGTAGCATTTGCTCCGCCTCAAAGGCAATCCGGTCTCTAAATCTGGTACTGTGAGATGGATTATTAAATGCATTCAAACATGCTGTGCTAAAGGCAAACAGACTTTGACTATGCCTCCTAGAGCGCATTCCACTCGCAAAATAGGGGCTTCTGTGGCCTTTTTAGGTAACATCCCTCTAGATGACATATGTAAAGCAGCAACAGTATTGTGTAGATGTTTCAGCACAACAACAGGCTAATGTAGGCCAAGCAGTACTTAAAACACTGTTTCAAACAATTGCAACATTTACAGGTTAGCCACCGCTTTGGGAGTATACGGCTTTATAGTCTATGCAAAGCATATGTATCTACAACACACATGCCTCGAACTGATAATGTTACTTACCCAGTAAGCATCTGTTCTTAGCATGTAACTCTGTAGATTCACATGTGCACACCCGCCTCCCCGGGTACCTATAATTGTTACAGCTCTTCACTTTATACGCAGGGACATCTCTATACTACACTTACTTACTCCATTCTCACCCTCTTGCAGGAAAACAATCTAACAATGGAGTTGATGACCATGCGCACCATCTCCAAAAGGAGGAGTCACCTTACCTTGTGACTAGGAAAGACTTCTTCGAAGAAAAACAACTTGCAAACATCCGGACACAACACTAGATGGCAGGAGTATACAAAGTATGTGAATCTACTGCTCTACATGCCAAGAGAAGATGCTTACTGGATAACATTATCCTTTCCACCAATCCATTTTCCATAGAGTTTTTAAACAGATGTAGAGGCAATTTGCCTGAATGTTTTAAATGAAATATGGCAGCAAGATAGATTACAGTGTGGAAAGGATCCTTTTTGTTAATTGTTCTGAATTTTCTCAGTTATTTATAAGTAATAAGGACCAAAGATTGTGATGTATTGGACCAAGGTGCCCTCACAGTATACCACAGTACATGCCGATGACAAAACACAACATTATTGGTTAATGGAAGCCACTGCAAAATATAAAGGCAGCCACATTGTTTAGACCACACTTTATCTTTGGTATGCATTTTTAAGGTGTAATATAGCTTATTAATCTTTTTATAATGGGTATAGTAAAAATTGAGGCAGTTTAGCAAACTGTAGAAAAAAGTATTTTTATTGAGCTATATCTTTTTTGAAACGTTTACACAGTTCTGTGGTGTTTTCTTGAAATTATCTAGAAAGTACGGCGGTACTTATTGAAATTATAAACAAAAATGTAGGACAAATGAAACTACTCAACAAAACAAATCCTAACCATCTGACTAATACATGAATATGGAACACAGAGGCAGAGAAACAAATCTATAAAGACTTAAATGATTGGATTATTGGCCACTATTGGGGAACCCCTATTGAAAGCAAAACTAGCACCCCGATGATGATGACGTTCATAATGAAATTTGACCCACTGTGAAAGTACAGCACAACCAAAAAATAATAATAATCACCACCATAATAGGCAACATTATATGATTAGAATTTTGGTTTTTTTAAACAACAAATTCAATGAAAAAAAAAAAGAAAAAAGGTTTAAGAATAGTTATTAAAACTTTATCTTCAGGGCATGTATAGCTGTAGATACACATGCTGTGCATACTTCCACCATGTGGTGTTGGGCTTCAATATGTACAACTTTCTTTTCTTCGAAGGAAGTCTTTTGGGTCACGAATTCTAGGGACTTCACCTATTAATGATATTGCACATGGCCATCAGATCCATGGTTAGGTTGTTTTTAGGTCTCGCCTAGCGACGCAGCGCATGCGCTGCTCGCCTTGGGGGGATCTATTCTCGTCGCTTTTTGGGCGGAAGGGAGACAGGAGATGTGCACTCCGTACACGTGCAAAATTCCTGTCCCCGCGTAGGGCTGGCGTTTCAACACAGTGCGCACTTTCCCTCCCTCCCTCCCTCCCCGTCGGCTCCAGATCATCAGGAGATGTGCACGCGTCCGAAAGGACAGGAGATGTGCATGCGGCGTTTCAACACAGCGCGCATGGCGCGCTTTCACCTTCCCTCCCTCCCCCCATCGGCTCCAGATCATCTCGGAAGCTCCCGGGGACCCTGCACGGCGTCAGCGATCTCGGAGTCGGCTTGTTGTCTACCTCCTTCTAATTCTGCCTCTGTGCCCCTGCCTGTCTCTTTCTTTCTCTGACTCTGTAGGTCTCTGTATCTGCCAATCTGTTACTTCCTGTCTCTGTCTATGCTTCTGTATCCCTCTCTAGCCACTGCCTGGCGCTCTCTATCTCTGTCGGCCTCTGTTCCTGCCACTGTCTGTTGCTGTTGGGGGTCTTTCTATGGATGTTTGTTAGTTTCGGTCTCTGTTGCATTTATCTGACTCTGCATATCTCTGTCGGCCTTTGTCTGGCTCTTTCTTTGTCTGTCGCCACCACTCTGCAAATCATCTCTTGCCGCTCTGTCTATCTTTGCCTCAGTTTCTGCGTGTTTGTCACTCTCCCGCTCTGTCTTCCTCTGTTACAGCATTCCTGTCTCCACCTGCCTCTGTCTCTCAGTTCTTTTAGTGTGGGGCCCTGCCTGGGTATCTTTGCTTCTGTCGGCCTCTGTCTCTCCATGGCCGTCACTTCCCCTCTCCCCATCTCTCAGCCCCGTCACGGGTCTCTAAGCTCCGTCTCGTGCCCGCCAGCGCCAGGCTCGACTAGAAGGACACCTGGGCCTTTGATGGCGCCGGAGATACCGGGCCCGTATCTGCAGCTTTGCCATTCACAGCTGTCTGCGCTCCCTCCATCACTGGAGCGCATCTCCCCTAATCCCTTCTGCCTGGCGGCGCTGCTCCCCGACTACCTTGTCGCACTTTCATCCCCTTCTTTCCTCTGCAGTCACTTTCATCTCTCTTCCTTCCTCTACCCCTGATGGCTCTGTCAGCTGTTCCTTACCCCAGTTTCCCTTCCTACCCTCCTTTTTATCCAAGCCCCACATACTCTCTTCTCCACCTCTCCATCACTCATTTCTTTTCTTACAACATAAATTAGCCTTCCCCAGGCGCTCTCCTTCCAGCTTCTATCCGACCCTTCTCCCCGCCCCACCCCTTCTTCTCATTGGTGTCTCTTTTCTGTCTCTCTAACATCTCCACACCGTGTCTCCTCTTCCTTCTTCCGCTCCCATTCCGTCTCATTCCATTTTCCACTCACCACCTCTTGTTTCTTGTGCTGATGTAACTCCCTCACAATCCTTCTTCGCTGCTTTCTCCTTTTCCTTCTTTCTCTCCCTTACTTTACCTTCTTCCCATCCTTTCTGCCATTGTTTCTTCTTATCTTGTCTACGACACTTCCCTGTCCCCATCTCCACCCCTACATCTCTCTCCCTGCGCCATTCTTTCTTCCCCCTCTCTCCGGTGCTCTCTTCACCTAACACTGGTATCTTTAGAGGGGTGTCCATGCAGAGGTCTCCTTGCAGAGTTGTCTTGTTGTGGTCTCTTAGCGATGGTCACTCTACATAGTCCTGTCCTGTGCTCACTACACCTCACAGTGGTCACCTGGCAGCGGTCTACTCACTCAGGACAATCTCTTTGCATCAGTGCCACTGTCTTTGCAGATATCTCTCCTGCAACATCGCCATCTGAGGTTGGTCTCTTGGCAGTGGTTTCTCGATAGCGGTTTACCCTTTGATCTGTCCTCCTAAAGACTGTCTCTTTGCATTCTTCTCCCTGCTAGGAAGCAGTCTTTGGAGCAGTATTTTTGAATTAGTTTCTTTGTAGAGGTCTTGCCTATCTTCTCTCCTTGTTAGAATTGTCTCTGCTGAGGTCTCTTATTTGCTCATACGTCTGCGCTCTCTTCCGCTGGGAGTGGTCACTCTATTCACAGGGATCTCCATTGCAGGATAGTCTCTTTGCAGATGTATAAGAGGTTTAGCCTATGCTCTGTCTCTCAAAGGACGGTCTCTTTGCATTGCTTTCTTTCAAACGATCTCTTTGTAGACCCCTACACTACACACTTTCCCTAATACATCATCCTCATTAGAGCATCCTCGTCGTGACAGTCTCTTGGTAGGGGTCTTATTCTCTTGACCCAGTCTCTTTACAGCAAATTGTTTGTGATGGTATTTCATCTTATTTGTGCGGTCTCCTCTAGGAGCTCTCTTTGCAGTGCTGTACCTCACAGTGTGGTCCAGTTTTTAAAAACATTTTTTTTTTTTAAGTTGTGGTTTTATACAACACAAACTAGACCCGAAGGTATTGGAGCGCTTTACATGAGCACCAGTTACATTACATAAGGACACATTCATTTTTGTTAGGCACAGGGAGATTAAGTGATTTGCTCAAAATCACAGGCTGTTGAGCCGACGCCAAAAATCGAACTGGTCTCCCAGCTCCAAGGTCGGCAACTCTTGCAGTTACGCCACATCTTCTCTGCAGTTGCAGTGATCTCTTGGTAAATGCCTATTCTATGCCCTCTCTCTTTTTGGGAAGTCTCTTTATTGCCCCCTAACTATAATTATATCTTGTAGAATGTCGCCCTATGCTCTGTCCCTATGAGGATAGTCTTTCTGAAGTGTTCTTATTAAAAGGTTTGTCCTGTGTATGTATGGATAGGTATTTGTAGAGAGTATACCAGTGTTGCGGAATGCCAGGATTTGAAATACAAAGTTTGCCTGTATAGTCTTGATTCCATCCCATGCTTCTGTCGGCCACACCATTAACTTTTTGTCTCTTTGTCTCACCCTTGCACTTTTTTATTCCTTCTTTCTCTTTATCACAGTTTTCCTCTTTTCTCTTCCTCCCACGTTCTCCCTTCTCAGTCTTTACTCTCCCTTACTATGGTCTATCTTACTCTGTTTCAAACTCTAGCCATGATAATTAAGTCCCAAACTCTAAAAAATGAGCATGCCCACCACCCCTCAACCACCAGCACAAATTAAGCAGTGTATCTAAAGCATGGTGAGGTATAGAGATAATTGGGTAATACCCAGCACCCTCAGATCGCAGTGAGTACAGATGATGCCATAACTCACCACACAGAGGTTGCATGCTTCTAGCTCTCAATCGCTTATGAGGCCTCTGGTACACCACTGCCTTCTGGTCATGGCAGACAGACATTTGGCGATGGACCAGCGATGGAAGCCACATTCAGCGCCGAAGTCCCACTCCAAGCCTCGAGCCTCTGGACCCAAAGGCACATACTCAGCCACCCTCACACTCAAAAGGGTTGGGGCTGAAATCTTCGGAGCCGAGACAGTTTACACCAAAACATTCGGAGCCGAGGCAGAGTTAGTCATCGAGGACTGTCAACTTAAAGCAATCTGAACCAAGATATAGCTCAGCACCCTCCACTCGGCAAACTTCTGCAGCCCCATCAAGGCCGCCTTCAACTGACTCTTCTGAGGAACTTGATCAGACAATTCTTGAGCTGCAGCAGGAACAATGATGCCCAACAACAGCAATTCATATCCAATCAGGCACAAATTGGATGCTGGCAAAACCTCCACACGTGACAAAGGACTTTACGCCTCACAAGAGGAAGCTGACTTTTGAGGAGGCCATCAACCCACCTGAATTTCCAGTCCACAAAAAGCAAGAGAGACAAAATAGAGCAACCTCTACCTTGCCTCCTCCTCCACCTGTGTCTTGCCTCAAGGGTCACCACAGCATTCACTTAGAGATTCTTCACATTTGGAGGTCCAAGGCTTCCGTATGACCACCCCATATGACTCGCAGGGTCTGGACCAATGGGATAATTATGATGCTGAACCCCCCCGCAGACACAGACCCAGATTTGTTCCCTACTAAGCCATCAGCACCTGAGGATGTCACTTCGTACAGAGGTGTTCCACAGAGCAGCCACTTTCCACAATGTAGAACTCCATGTGCTGCAAGAGGAGGATGTTTTCCTTGTTGAAACCCGCTCTTCCACTCAATGTTCCCTTCAATATCTTCACATGCTTAAGGGTGCCCTCAAGTCTACCGCCGAGATTTGTAACAATCCTGTCAAGGTGGAGTTTTCACACCTAGGGTGGAAAGAAAGTATAAAGCCTCCCCTAATGACCGGCCATACATCCGTGGCCCAATACCCTAACAATTTCATTGGTTCACAGTCAGAAAGCGTGCTAACATGCAGGGCACAGGTGATGCACCCCCTCCCCCTGATTGGGAGAGCAAGAAAATTGATGCCGGGATGGGAGAGTGTCCGTGCAATCTGCGTCCCATTGGCGAAGTGCTAATTCAACTGGCTTCAACTCTCAGTACCACAGTCCATGGGCAACACAGTATGGATGACTTGGTCACGGATATTTGCCTACGCTTTTCCACCTCTCCCACTCCTATCATTCGTGGTGAGTAAACTCAGATAGACAGCCCTCTGGCTAATTCTTGTGGTGACAACCTGGGAATGACAGCTTACACCTTAATCAGATGATTGATCTGCCAGTCTTCTTTCCGCAACCAAAATCTGTAGCAGAACACTCTCGGCATACTCTTGATGTCAAAAGAGCACTCATGTAATATATTGCTAGAACAAAAACATTTTGCAAGACCAAACAAATGTTTGTGCCATACTCCAAGCCTTCTAAGGGACGTGCTCTTTCCAAAGCAGGTGTAGAACATTGGTTGGTTAAATGCATACAAACTTGTTAAGCCAAAGCTAAAAGAACCCTTCCCAAACTTCATTCCACTCGTAAGAAAGGGGCTTCCATGGCTTTTTGAGGGGAACATGCCATTAGCTAGTGGGTGGCTTGCTGGCAGTCCTGCCTGTGGGAAGCAGTGGGTACCCAGGAGAGTGGTTTTCCGACTGAGGAGTTACTGACCAGGATTTTGTTAAGGCCACACCCTAGTGTGCAGAACTAGAATGTGCTCATTAGAACAACACTGTATGTATGGGCCAGGGCCCTTATGAGGATGCGTACCATGACCCTGAACACACGCAAACTCATGCTGGCTCGACGCTGGGAGCAACGAGGGGGTCGGCCTGGTCTCCACCGCTGGATGACAGCCGTGTTGGGTGATCTTTTTGTAGGTGGTGAATTGTGCCCCTTCCGGAGTCCTATGACCTTCCAACGGGGCATTTCTTGTTGCACAGCACGCTGATCCGCATGATTGGCAAGAAGGAGCTGCCAGAGCACGATTACCTCCACCTTCTTTTTCTAATCACAGAGCAGACAAAGGTGGTCATCTTACTGTCTAGGGCTCTCCAGCAGGTGAACAAATAGATCTTATGGAGCTCCGCACGAGTTGGGAAATGGATATTGGGTCGCCGCTGACTGATTAGGCTTGGAGGAGGCTTCTGGAGTGCACCTCGAAGGTGTCCCGAAATGCTTGCTTCAAACTTATTCAATTTTATTATCCGACTCAGGCCTACCTTACCCCTTGGCGCATATAAACCATGTTCCCTGTGGCAGCATCAGCGTGTCCTTAATGTGCTGCTGAGGACACCAGCTTTTTGCATATGTTGTGGTTGTGTCGCTATACTGGATGTTGGTCCTTCAGGTGATTCATGGTGTTACCGATCGGGAGTTTGAGCTTAGCCCTCAGCTAAGCTCAAACTCCCTTTCATGACCGCGCAGCGACTTGGAATATTTTGCATAAGCTTCTGGATCTGGCTCGGATCCTTGCTTGTTGGCAGATAACGATGAGCTGGAAATTGGCTCGGGCCAGATATTTATAGATGGGAGTTGGAGAGATGGGCGGCACTTCACAAGGAAGAGGCCAGAGGAGTGTGAAAGGTACCGATTATGCCTGCACGGGACTCCATATTCATGGCTTGTCATCAAGAGGGACATGAGGGTTAAATTATCTTGGATGAATTAATCTCAGAGGTATCTTCCCCTTAAGCTGCCTAATTGGTCACGGCATAGGCTGGGGATGTCTGCTGCTGAAGGTGTATGATTTACGTGACCATCATGGCACAGAGTTTCGGAGTATGCCGTAGAGCTTCTGGAAATCAATGGGAGACTGGTGGTGCTTGGTGTATTGGTTTTGTGGTAGTTTGGGATCTTCTACTGGGCTTTCGTTTCCTTCTTGGTGGCGGTGGCTCCAGAGCTGCTGGCCCTTCCACTTACTAAAGATTTTGCCTCCACGTGTACTGCCTGCTGATTTTGTAGTCTTATTGATGTTTTATTTTGTTTGTTTTTGTTGCAATGGAAAATTAATACAAAAACATTTAATACTAAACCCATACCATTAGCTGACATCTGTAAAGCAGCTACCTGGTTCACCCCATATACCTTCACTGAACATTAACGGGTGGGCGTTCTGGCCAGACCAAAAGCTACAATTGCCCAGGGTGTTCTACATACAATTTTTCAGGCTTCTGCAACATCCTCTAGCTAAGTAACCTCTTTTAGGAGGACTGCTCTACAGTCTATGCACAGCATGTGCATCTACAGCTACACATGCCACGAACAATGCTATTACCATGTAAGCATCTGTTTGTGGCATGTAGTGCTGCAGATTCACATGAACACACCCTCTCCCCAGTTGCCTACGGCAGATTCTATTTTTTCCTATCATTTTCTTTACTTTGCATGGTCATCTTTACTGTATTCGCTAAATAATCTAAAAATAGAGTGAATACCTATGCACAATATCAGTAATAGGTGGAGTCACTAGACCCCGTGACCCCGAAAAACTTCCTCAGAAGAAAAAACAATTTGTACTTGTCCAAGCCCAACACTAGGTGGCAAAAGTATGCATAGCATGTGAATCTCCAGCACTACTACATGCCACAAACAAATGCTTATAGAGTAAGTAACATTTTCGTTATTATTTAAACTACACAACCTTAGAAATTCGAAAGTTATAGTTATAATTAAAGTTATAATTTATGCCCCACCCAAAACGTAACCATAACTCGTGCAGAGAGTGGTCAACTCACTAGCCAGATTAAATTAACTATAACTCACGCCCTCCACAGGCACTGCTTATACCCTATCATATTACAACACTTACAGCATACTGAATCATAGCATTCAGAACAACACTCATGACATCATTTATGAGAACAGTGGGCATGGTAGTGGGCCAAATGAGTCTGGTTATGAAAGCCTGAGCTATTAAGCACTTGCTTTTCAGGTTACTCTGGGCCTGATTCTTAAATGTATTTTGCAAACGTAAATTCAATTTAAGAGCACACAATAATTGTCCATTCTTTGAATAAGAAATCTGACTGACATTTATCATTGCAAATAGGATCTGAAAATTTGATTAGTTTGATGGACTTTCCACAATGATAAATCTATTTTAAGAACAGGGTTTATGTATGGTCCTTTGTTAGGTCCCCAGGCAAAAACTGGTGAGCACCTACAAACTTTCACACCTGAAGGTATTCACTGAAGATTTGCAGATGAAATAATGCACTGATTTACACTTACTATGGGAAGGAGTAAGTGTGTGTTCAGAGTGAGGATGGGAAAAGTGGCAACCATCATAATTTAACGGGGTGTTGTGGAAAGAGCTTCTCCATATAGACAAAGATTTTCCAAACGCAACAACAAAAATGTGTGTGATGTTACTGCATGTTAAAATACTTGCACAATTGAGTGCTCCTGGGAATCTACAACTATCTTAAAATTTCCAATGATTCTTTTGGAATATTATGAATGGGAAAAAAAAGAGTCAATCTTATCAAAGAGTTTGAGTTACCATATAGACGAAATTTTCCTGTTTTCCTCCCTTAGAACATTTAGCAAATTAAGGACAAAGAAGACAGCTGAAACTGCATCCCATAACCAGTATGGATGACTGTTTGCGGGAGAAGGGAAACCACATTGTTTTCCGATGGAAACATTGTGGTTGACATTTCTGTTTTTCCTGTGGTCTGAGGAGTTCAAATGCAGATTGAAAGACATTTGTATAGGCACGATGAAGCTCACGGGCAGTGAGCATCATGCAGAAAATATGTTTGGTGACACAGCACCCGCAAGGTATCATTTGACTGAATTTTAAACTTTGCAGACAGATCTAAAATTGGTGCAGGCATGAAAGGATTGTTACCCTGTAAGCATCTGTTCATGGCATGTAGTGCTGTAGATTCACATCCTGGTTATAAGTCCGCCATCTAGTGTTGGGTATGGATGATTGGAAGTTGTTTTTCTCCCAATAAATCTTTGGAGTCACGAGGATGTGTGCATCAACTACATTATTAGATTGTTTTGGCAAAGGCGGGTGAGAATGGAGTTGGAGTAAGTATTAGTATTGTGATGTTTATGCTAGTAATATGAATAAAGGGATGCTTACAGGGTAAGTAACAATCTGTTTGAGGCATGTGTGGCTGTAGGTACACATGCAGTGCAAAGACTGTAAAGCAGTACCTCTCTCCAAGCGGTGGCTCACCTGTGGGGGCTGCAGTTGTTGGAAAGAGAGTACGTAGTACTGCTTGTCCAACATTACATTGTTGACATGCCAAGGCATCCACACAATAATGTTTTGTGAAAGTGTATGCTGTGGAACCATGTTGCTACTTTGCTAATGTCAGCAATAGGAATGTTCCCTAAAAAAGCCAGAGGCTCCTATTTTACGTATAAAGTGAGCCATAGATTAACAGTGGACATGCTCTTTTGATTGCCTTGGGCTTGGATTTCTCGGACCCCGGGCCCCTCCCAGCAGAAGTGAAGGAGGGGTTGACGCGGGCACACTGGCAGGGGAAGGTGGGGGTAGAGAGGGTGGAGGGTTGGGGCCTTAGGGAGGAAACGTGGGTAGTACGGATTTCTTCTGGCATGTACATCGAGGGATGAGTCTTTTATATGTTGTTGGTTTGGTTGTGCTGACGGACAAATCTAATAAAAATATTTTTTTTTAAATAAAGTGAGCCATAGAGGGGAAAGGTAAGGAATATGCTACTTACCAGTATGCATCTGTTCTTGGCATGTAGAGCTGCAGATCTACACACTTTTGCATAGATCGCCATCTGGTGTTGGGCCCGGATGTTTGCAGTTTGTTTTTCCTCTTGGAAAGTCTTTGGAAGTCACAAGGTCGGTGACTCCTCCTTTGGTTCGTATTGCGCATGGGCTTCGGCTCCATCCTCAGATTGTTTTTCGCCAGCAGGGAAAGATGGAGCGTAGTAATAATAGTGAAGAAACCCATGTGTGTTGTATCTAAATAAGATAGACTGGAACGGATACAGGTAGCCGGGGAGGCGGGTGGGCGTGTGTAGATCTGCAGCTCTACATGCCAAGAACAGATGCATATTCCGTTCGAGGTATATGAGCTGCAGATTACACACTTTTGCATAGACTATATAGCAGTACCCAACCCTAGCGGCGACCACCGGTATCCGTTGCAGTGGTTTGGAATAGTGTTTTTAGTACAGCCTGGCCCACACTAGCTTGTTGCTTGGTTTGCACATCTACACAGTAATGTTTTGTGAAAGTGTGAGGTGTTGACCATGTTGCTGCTTTGCAGATATCATCTAATGGGATGTTCCCTAGAAAAGCCATAGAAGCCCCCATCTTCCTTGTAGAGTGGGCTTAAGGGGGAACAGATAGCGTTCGTTTTGCCTTGTGGTAGCAAATCTGTATGCATTTTACAATCCACCAAGCTATCCCTGATTTAGAGATGGGGTTGCCTTTATGTGGTGGAGAGAAAGAGATAAACAGTTGTTTGGTCTTTCTGAAAGGTTGTGTTCTCTGGATATAGTAAAGTAAGGCCCTTTTAACATCTAACGTGTGTAGAGCCCTTTCTGCAACAGTTTGACGTTGCGAGAAAAAAAACGGTAATTCTACCGATTGGTTTAGATGGAAGGGGGAAATGACTTTGGGTAGGAATTTTGGGTTGGTACGGAGGACAACCTTGTTCTGGTGCATTTGGAGAAAAGGTTCTTGTATAGTGAGTGCTTGTATCTCACTGACCCTTCTAAGGGAAGTGATGGCTACAAGAAAGGCTGTTTTCCATGTGAGAAATTGCCGTTCACATTTATGCAAAGGTTCGAAAGGAGGTCCAATTAGCCTTGTGAGAACTATATTTAAGTTCCACACAGGTGAGGGTGGCACACTGGGTGGAATTATTCGTTTGAGGCCTTCCATGAAGGCTTTAATGGCAGGCACCCTAAAAAGTGATAGGTGCTGGCTATTCTGTAGGTAAGCAGCAATTGCTGCGAGGTGTAACCGAATGGATGTATATGCTAGGTTACACCTTTGTAGATGGAGCAAGTAACAGATGATGTGCTGTATAGATACGTCTAGAGGGTTGATTGTGTTGTTATGGCAGTAAACAACAAATCTTTTCCACTTTGCAGCGTAGCAGGCCCTAGTAGTAGGGCGTCTAGCTTCTCTGATAATGTTCATGCAGTCAGGGGGAAGGTTAAGGTACCCGAATTCTAGGATCTCAGGAGCTAGATCGCAAGGTTGAGCTGAGTTGGGTCCGGGTGCCTGATCTCTCCATGGTTCTGGGTTAGGAGGCATGGTGAGAGGTGTAACTTTTGGTGTGCCACTACCGAGAGTTCCAGCAGCGTGGTGTACCACGGTTGTCTGGCCCATGTTGGAGCTACTAGGATGAGTGTGAGGGAGTGCTGTTGTAGCTTTCGCAACACTAATGGAATTAGTGGGAGAGGTGGAAAGGCGTACGCAAATTTGCCTGACCAGTTCATCCATATCGCATTGCCTTTGGACAATGGGTGTGGGTATCTGGCGGCGAAGCTTGGGCATTTTTTGTTTTCGTGGGTGGCGAAGAGGTCTATCTGAGGATGCCCCCACATCTGAAAGAATGGGTGAAGAACCTGTGGGTGAAGTTCCCACTCGTGGATCTGCTGCGTCTGTCTGCTGAGCAGATCTGCCATGGTGTTTTGGACTCCTGGGACATGTTGGGCTAGGAGAAAGATTTAGTGTGGAATTGCCCATCTCCATATGCTCTGTGCTAGTTGAGAGAGCTGTGGAGAGTGTGTGCCCCCCTGTTTTTGAATGTAGTACATGGCAGTCATGTTGTCTGTGCGAATCAGGACTGCCTTGCCTGAAATCTGCGTCTGAAAGGATTTTAGGGCTAGAAAGATTGCCAGTAAATCCAGATGGTTGATGTGGAGTAACTTTTGTTGCGGCGTCCATGTGCCCTGCACTGTGAGGTGTAACAGATGAGCTCCCCAGCCGCAGAGCGATGCGTCTGTTAGGATTATTTGTGGATCCGGGTCCAGGAACGGTCGACCTCTGGAAAGATTTGTGGTGTTCCACCACTGCAGAGAGCGATGGGTGCGACCGTCTACCAACACCAGATCTGTCAGTTGCCCCTGGGCCTGGTTCCACTGGCGTGCTAAGCACTCCTGGAGTGAACGCATCTGGAGTCTTGCATGAGGCACTATGAAAATGCAAGAGGCCATCATCCCTATTAGTTGCATAAACACTCTGGCTGGGAGAGAGTGTTGAGGTATGAATCTTTGACGCAAAGCCTGGATGCTTGCAATCCTGGCAGGATTGGGATAGGCTATGGCTTTTGAGGTGTCTATGGTGGCACCGAGGTATTGCTTTGTGTGGGATGGTATCAGCTGGGACTTTTGGTGGTTCACCGTGAAACCTAGCTGGTGAAGTAGTTGGATTGTAGTGGCGGTGTGGTGTGCACATTGGTTGTAGGACGTGGCTTTTATTAGCCAGTCGTCCAAATATGGGAAGACGTGAATGTGCTGTCTTCTGAGGTGTGCCGCCACTAACGCTAGGCACTTGGTGAATACCCTTGGTGCTTTTGTGACCCCGAATGGAAGCACCTTGAACTGGTAGTGTTGCCCGTCCACTACAAATCTGAGGTACTTTCTGTGCGTATGGTGTACCGGAATGTGAAAGTATGCGCCTTTCAAGTCCAGTGTGGTGAGAAAGTCGTTCTGGGAGAGGAGCGGAAGTACCTGCTGAAGTGTTACCATGTTAAAATGGTCCGAATGTATGTAAGTGTTTAGAGGCCTGAGATCTAAAATAGGTCGTAGAGTCTCGTCTCTTTTTGGTATCAGAAAATACAGGGAGTAGACCCCTAAATTTTGCTGATTGGCAGGGACTTGTTCTATGGCATGTTTTTGTAGGAGGGAGGTTACCTCCTGCTTTAGTAACGTGGAATGTTCTTGTGACATTGGGCGTTGTCTGGGTGGAATGTTTGGGGGGGTAGATGTTAATTCTAGACAGTACCCTGAACGAATAATTTGGGTCACCCATCTGTGTGAGGTGATGGTCTCCCAGACGTGAAGGAAATTTTGTAGCCTGCCCCCGACCGGAGTGGGATGGTCTGGAGGGAGCAGGGGGGAAGTCATTGGGTAGGCGGTGTGGCAGAGCGGGCGGTATTTGTTTTGCTTCTGCCTTTGTTATTGCCCCGATATCCGCCTCTTTGATAACCCCTTGTGAAGGTGGATTGAGCAGGGGATTTGTAGGAAGTGGACGCGCTATCTGAGGAGTATCCTCTTGCGGTACCCCGAAAGGAAGAGCGGCGAAAGGAGCGTCTAGGAGGGTGTGACTGCAGGGCTCCCATAGATTTCACCGTATCTGTGTCCTTCTTTATTTTCTCCAGGGCCTCATCCACCTTTGGACCGAATAGATGTTCTTGGTCAAAGGGATGGTTTAGAATGGCGGCCTGTACCTCAGGCTTAAAGCCTGAGATTCTGAGCCAAGTATGACGGCGGAGGAGGAGGACACTAGTGTCAATGGCCCTGGAGGCTGTGTCTGCTGCGTCTAGGGCACATCTTATAGAGGTGTTGGTTATGGTTTTACCCTCTTGAATGAATTCATTGGCCCTATTTCTTTATTTTTCTGGAAGATGGTCTCTAACTCATCATAATGCGCTCTCTCGTATCTGGCCAATAGCGCTTGAGTGTTGGTGATACGCCATATATTGGCTGCCTGTGACGCAGTGCGCTTTCCTGACGCGTCTAGTAGCTTTGACTCCTTGTCAGGCGGTGGTGCTTCTCCTGACGGCTGGGAGTTTGACCTCTTCCGTGCAGTGGAAACCACTAGGGAATCCAGTGGCGCCGGCCCTTTGATATAGGCAGGATCTGTGGGGGCTGCTTTGTACTTCTCTATACGTGGGTTAATGACCCTAGCCCTTACTGGGTCTTTAAAAACCTCTGGTGCATGTTTAATTACCCCCTTGAGCATAGGTAGTATAGCGGTAGACCTATGTTGCGTATCAAAGGTGTCGAGGAGGAAATCCTCCTCTACCGGGTCAGTGTGTAGCTCTACCCCATGATAATGTGCCGCCCTCTGAAGTAGGTGATGGAAACCTAATGAGTCTTCCGGTGGTGATGGCCTGGATGGGTAAAGGACATCTTGTGGGACATCTGGAATGTCTGGATTATTATAGTCGTCCCAAGGGTCTGGGGATCCTGTAGGGGTGGGGTCTTGTGGCACATCCCCTGGATAATATGGGTCCCCCTGATCATCATCGTCTGGAGGCGGGGTCGGTGAGCGATGAGGTGGGGTGGAGAAGGTGGAGGGGGCGGAGGTGGAGAGGGTGGAGGAGGTGGAGGAGGTGGGGAAGGAATTCTGAAAGGGGAGGTAGCAGAGTCCTTCCTCTTTGGAGGTGGAGGCGGAGCCGGTTTTTCCAAGTGTCTCTTTTTAGAAGAGAGAGTCAAATGTCCAGTTTTTGGATCCTTGGTAAGTCTTTTTCGGTGCCGAAGTGTGTTTTTCGGCACCGCTGGCAGGCTGGCTCGAGCCCGAGCCACCGGAAGGCTTATGTGGCTTCTTCACCGGGCCCGAAGGTGGGGTCTTTGAAGCAGTGTCTTTGGTCTTGCTTAGGCCCGAAGGCGAAGGCGTGACCGGAGCCTTTAAGGGTGTCGGCGTGGGTGTGGGAGGGGGTATGGTACTCAAAACCCTCTGCGCCGGGGTGATGTCCTCCACATCCGAGTCGTCGGTTTCGGAAGCACTGACGAGGTCTTCTTCTTCGGTGTATTGCTGTGCCGGAGCTTCGGCGTCGTACCCGAAGATGTCGACTGGAGCGGAGGTCGAGGCGTGCGCCATGTTGCGTCTGGCCCTTCGATCTCGAATAGTCTTTTTCGATCTAAAATACTTGCAGGCGGGACAGTCTCGAGCCTCGTGTTCAGGGGAGAGGCAGAGGTTGCACACCTCATGAAGATCGGTGTGGGGGAATTTGGACCCACATCTCGGACACTTCTTGAATGGAGTTCTTTCCATCAGCCGAGACCGGAGCTGGGATAGGCCCGAAGGCCGCCGTCGACGACTGGAATCGAAGAAGTGTCGAAGAGAAGGTGATTGAGGAGATCTGGATCTGAAGAATACCGATGAGCGAGGATTTTGCGTCGATCGTTGAACTTGAAAAGTTCGGAACCGGAGCGCGAAGTATTACATCCGAGCCCGATGGCAGAAAAAAACAATCTGAGGATGGAGCCGAAGCCCATGCGCAATACGAACCAAAGGAGGAGTCACCGACCTCGTGACTTCCAAAGACTTTCCAAGCGGAAAAACAAACTGCAAACATCCGGGCCCAACACCAGATGGCAATCTATGCAAAAGTGTGTAATCTGCAGCTCATATGCCTCGAACAAATATTTTAGCATAACAAGTTTGAATGCATTTAACTATCCACATAGAAATTCCATTCTTTGAAATAGGATTTCCAGTGTGAGAAGGTGAGAAAACAATGAATAATTGCTTGGTTTTCCTAAATGCCATTGTTCTGTCGACAGAATACATTAAAGTGTTTTTAACATCGGCAGTATGTAGGGCTCTTTCTGCAACTGAATCAGGCTGAACTTTGAGAAGAAACTTTAGGTTTGTTCTGAGCACAACCTGGTCTATATGGAATTGGAAAAGAGTTTTTTCCAAGGTTTGTGCCTGGAGCTCACTGACACGTCTGAGTGAAGTGATTGCTATCAAGAAGACTTCTTTCCAAGTTAAGTATTGGAGTTGGCATGAATGTAGTGGCTCAAATGGATGCCCCATTAGCCTTGTTAGTAAAAAATTTAAATACCATGCTGGGGCAGGTGGGAGTTTAGGGGGGGAATTACTCTTTTAAGTCCCTCCATAAATGCTTCAGTGACTGGTATTTTGAATAAAGATAAATTTTGTCTATTTTGCAGATAGGCTGCAATGGCAGCAAGGTGTAGACGTATTGAAGTGTAGGCTAAATCTGATGGTTGAAGATGCAGCAGATAAACAATTGTTTGTACCTGCGTCTGTCAAGGGGTAACATTTTGCTGCTGGCGGCAATAAAGTACATTTCCATTTAGCAGAGTAGCATATTCTAGTTGTAGGTCTGCAAGCTTTGGTAAGGATGTTCATACATTGTTGTGGAAGGTTTAGATATCCAAATTCTGTGACTTCAGGAGCCATATGGCAAGTCTTTTTTTTTTATTTTTTAAAGTTTTTTATTGAAAAAAGGCATGCCATATAGGCTACACAGTAGTATTCAAGATGGCAATTAATGTTGTACATAAAATGGAGTTTTAAACATGCAGCATAAAGTGACATTGACGGTCTCAGATGTACGAAACTAGGTTCAACCGATAACATCTTCTCTGGGTCTCGGAGGTTCACAAATACCTCCCCTTGGACATTCGAGTGCCACCATATTTGCGTCCATTTGTTCGGGCACCCCCTGGCTTCATTGATGGACTTCTCCGTCACCATACACCAGTCCATATTGTTGCCCCAATCTAGGCGGGTTCTGTGCCCTCCACAAACAGGCAATATTCCTTTTCGCAACCATCATCCCCAAAGTGACCCATGTTCGTTCCCTGGAGTTCAAATCAGTAGGGTATCATATATTCAACAGTGCCAATTTAATATTACAGTGGATCTGTTGCCCCAACACTTCCTCCATCGGACGCACAATCCCCTCCCAGAAGCTCTGTATCACTGCACATCCCCAGAGTGTATGGATAAAGGTCCCCTGCTGACTACATTGTCGCACCATCGAGTAACCCATGCTAACCATCAGTGGCCACGACAAGTAGGATCTGTGGAGAAGCTTCAACTGCGCCAGGCGCAGCCGAGAGGAGATGGCCACTGCCGCCTGCCACTCTTCATCTTCTAGACCCGCCACATCGTGGTCCCACTTGGCTCTCAAGCGGGTCAAAGGATCCGCCATATTGTTAATGAGTTTTTTGTAGAGGAGTGAAATAGCCTTCTCCGATAGTTCACCGTCTAAGATCCCATCTTCGAGTGGAGAGGATTCAGGGAGCTCACTACCCCTGAGAAGCACAGCTAGTAGGGCATGTCTAATTTGGAGCTATCTGAAGTATTCAGACTGGGCCAGGTCGTATTCTTGCTGTAACTGGGGAAAGGGGACCACATCACCTGACTTCCATAAATCACCCACTTTGGAGATGCCTATGAGATCCCACCTATCGAAGCCCTTCGAGCAGATCAGTTTCCCTAATTGTTCACTGTACAAGAGTGGCGTGGCCTGTGTGAGTTTTCCTTCTCAGCCCAGACTCCTAGCCGCCACCCTCCACTCATGCACCACATGTCCAGTAGGCCCAGTCAGAGCCGGTTTCAAAGACCGTACATAAAGAGCACCCTCAAAGCCACCACCCGGAAGGAGCAACCTGTCGATCTGAAAAGCGGGGTCCCCATGTGGTCTGTACATGCATTGGTTGATTGCTGCGAGTTGCGATGCCCAATAATACCTCCTAATGTCTGGAAGCCCAATGCCCCCATCATACCATCCTAGCATGAGCTTGTGTGTTGCGATACAAGGTGGTTTACCCTCCCACAGCAAGTCCCAAATGACAACGTCGATGTCTTTGAAGTACGAGGGGGCGAAAGGAAGTGGGGTGTTCTGCAATGCATATAAGAGTCTGGGAAGGGACATCATTTTGAATAGGGCCGCTCGTCCCAGAAGGTTCAGCGGAAGCGATTTCCAGTGGTGGACGTCAGATTTAAGATGCACTAGAGGCGGCAGGAGGTTACAAGTGTAGAATCTAGATAGATCTTTAGAGACCCAAATACTTAAAGCCATCAGCTGCCTCCACCAATTGGCAACCCCGAGGGAGGGAAGGCCGTTTGCCATAAAGGACATACAGCACCGATTTAGACCAATTTATTGTATACCCTGCAAACCTACCAACGACGTGGAATATGTCTAGGACCAGATTTAGGAAGGCCGCCGGGAGGCCAGATAAAGCAAGATATCGTCCTCATACAGCGATATGCGGTCCTCCCAGCCTGACGACCATTTAAGGCCCCTTATGGCGGGGTCCTGGTGAACCCATGTCGCCTAAGGCTCCAAGGCTAAGGCGCAGAGAAGCAGAGACAGGGGCCAACCCTGTCTGGTGCCCCTGCCGAGAACAAACACTGGAGATTTCCTATTATTAACGACTACTTGGGCGAGTGATTGATGGTATAAGAGCCGCACCCAGTTAATAAATTCGAGCCCGAAGCCAAGTTTACGAAGAACTGCGAACATATAGGGCCATTCGATGGTGTCGAACGCTGAGGCAGCGTCAAGGGATACCACGACCGCGTCTTCCCTAATCGTGTCAACCCGGCACAATATACTGTGGAGCTGACGCAAGTTGAGAGAGGTATTTCTAGCGTGCATTAATCCCGATTGGTTCGGATGGACCAGGCGGGCGAGAACCCCGTGCAGGCAAGTGGCAAGAACCTTTGCTAGGATTTTGGCTTCGCAGTTAAGCAGCAAGATCGGCCGATAAGATGAACACTTGTTAGCTGATTTGTCCACTTTGTGGATTACGACAATATTGGAGAGTCGCTGGTCCTCAGGAAGGATACCCTCTTTTTTTACTTTCACGGTACATTTCGGTGAGATAAGGAGACTTCTTGCTCGCCGTGAGCTTGAATAACTAAATGGGGAGACCGTTAGGGGCCGATGCTTCCCCCACCCCCCCCCAAGTCTTGTATTGCTTTTTCTACCTCTGCGACAGTGATGTCGCAGTCGGAGCACTCCTCAGTAAGCAACGGCATCCAGATATCGTGTAGAAGCAAGGAAGCCTCGTCCTCCGTATGCAACGTGTGGGATGTGCAAAGTGACTGATAGTAGTGGCCGAAAGCATCCACGATATCCTGTGGTGCGGTGAGGCAAGAGTGCGAGTCTGTTTCTATCTCGACCATGACCCGTTGGGCCCTATCTCTGCGATCCAGCCAAGCCAATAATTTACCAGACTTGTCGCCCACGTCGTAGATTCTGCTGAGCGTGACCCTATAGTATGTCTTGGCGGCCTCCGTCGCTAGGTCAGAGAATTCCTTGACTTTTATACGCAATTTCTGGCAAATTTCCGCCGAGTCTTGCGTCCGTACGGCATCCTCCATGTTCAAGATTTCACCCTCTAGGCGCGTCACGTCTGCTGCCTTCTCCCTGCACTGTCTGGCGATCTGGGCCGACACCACCCCCGTATAACGACCTTGTAGGCCTCCCAGAGCGTAACCTTCGAGTCAACCGACCCTTCATTTTCCTGAAAGGAAAGTTCAGACTCGTCTAGGACCTTGTCCCTAGTCTGGGAGGCCATGAGGTACCAGGAGTTGATCGGGGCAATACGGCCAACTGTGGGCTTGCCCACCTCTAGGCGACACTGAATAGGTGACTGATCAGAAAGCAAGGTGCTGTACGTCCCTGGCGATGTGGAGCTGATGCGCTAGCGTCAGTACGTAGTCGATACAGGACATACTGCCAAGAGGGTTTGAGAGATCGGTGTACTGTAGTTTGGCGGGTGCAAGCTGCTCCACACATCCACCAGGCACATTGCTCCCAAAATGCTGTGGATCGCCTGCCGGAGGGCGGTAGAGCCCTCAGGGGCCAGCGGTCGAGGGAGTCTGAGACAATAGAGTTAAAATGGCCCCCAATCAACAATCTGCCATTGGGTAAGTTCAGGAGGAGGTTCCCAAGATCTATGAAGGCCTGAGTGTGTAATCCCGGTGGTATGTAGACAGAAGAGATTGAGGGTGTGCCCCTCCAAGTCCCGGAGACAGCCACAAATCTAGCCAAAACGTCTGTGTGGACCAAATCAACAGTCAAGGGGAACGACTTCCGGACCAATATACCCACACCCCGGGAACCAGAGCCGAAGGCCGAGTGGGCCACCAGGTGGAAGCCCCAGCGAGACAGGGCCTTGCAGGCATTCGCAAGCAGGTGGGTTTCCTGTAGGAGAACTACATCCGGGGAGTGACGTTTTAAAAATCTGAGAACTACTCTGCGCTTGATCTTATCTCCCAGGCCGCTAACATTCCACAACAGCAACTTGAGCTCCTGTCTAATCGTTGTGCCCATCACCTCTTCTTAAGAGTACACTCAGTCGCGGAGGAAACCCACTGTGGAGGACCCCAGGAGGAGACATTCCCATAGACCCCCGGACCATCACAAATATATATACCAAGAGTATGGAACCCATACCAGTCAATACCTGCAGCCTGTCGAACATGCCATACCTAAACAGAAAAAAACAACAACACAACTTAGAACAATTCCGCCCCCCATCCCCAGCAAGTGCCCAGAACTCGCTAGCCGAGATCCCCCTCCCTGCCTCCGGGCATGGCAGTGTCAGAACTTCCCGCCCACCCAAACTTGCAGAGTGCCTATCACCCACCCCTCAAACTTGTGGGTGCGTGTAATCAACCGGGCACCCGCCCCTTAGATATGGGCAACTGGTAATCAATATCAAAACACTTTATGCCCATCACTATGAAATCTAGAAATCATGGATCAAGAGCAGTTCACTCTCAGAAAGGGTCCTGACCGCAACTCAGTTTCGGCGAGGAGTGGAAAGTTTCCCAGCCCTCAAAGAGTAAAACATACAGACAAGTCACTGAGACCCTACAGACGGCACCTCCAGTTCCCCAGGCTGCGAGTCGCCATCAGATCCATCAGTGCCCTTATCGTCCCTCGGGCACGGTTGCCCTTTCGGCCCACAGTGTGCTAGTCCCAGGTGAAGAACCAAGCTTTCCCATTCGATTCTACCCTCAGCTTGGCCGGAAAGAGCATGGCATATTTCAGGTCTTTTTCACGAAGTGCTATCTTGACGTCGAGGAAGCTACGGCGCTGTCTCTGTACTTTAAGGGTGAAGTCCGGAAAAAAAGGTGACCCTGCTATTTTGGAAGTCCAATGGGGGCGCTGATCTGGCCGTTTGAAGGATGATGTCTCTGTCCCTTAAGTTAAAGATCCCAGCCAACAAGGGCCGTGGAGGGGCACCTGGTTTAGGCCTGCCGCCCAGTACCCTGTGTGCGCTCTCCACAGAAAAGAAATTGGATAGGCAGCTTGGTTTGAGGTAGGTAGTGATCAGTTCCTCCACGAACAGGTCCGGTGCCGGCCCTTCTGCCCTCTACGGGACTCGCAGGATGCGGACGTTGTTACATCGAGAGCAACCCTCATAGTCGTCCAGCTGCACCTCTAGCTTGTCGGTGTGGGCCCGGAGGTCGTTCATCTTGCGCTGTAGGTCAGACGTATCCTCGACTAGGGAGCTCGCTTTAATTTCCACATCCTTCAGTCGGGTGTTCATGGAGCGCATGTTCGCACAAATGAGGGAGACTTAAGAGGATACAGAATCGATCCACAACTCCAACGAGGTACGTACAGACAATGGCAACGAGAATGTCCTGCAACGTGGGTTCTTTCACCTCTCCTCCGGGTCACATCCGCTCCCTTGCGGCTGCATCCGCCTCCGGCTCTACCCCAGGGGCCTTGTCCCATGCAAATTTACTCAGCTTGGCCTGGACCCTGACCTCACGCCACAACCTCCAGTCATGGCCCAGCTGTCGTTAACCAAACGTGACCAGGGGGATCAGGGATGGGACTGGGTCAATGTCCCCCACGATCACAGTCAAACGTCAGTGGAGCTCCTTCTCGGGGGCTATGGACAACGATGCGGGCCAAGGGCCTTCCGGGAGCAAGCAAAGGTCTCGGGTTGTGAAAGGAGCCCCCGAATGACAAGGCAGCAAGTCCTCTGCCAAGCCACAAAGGAGTATCCCAGCTATGCGCGATGGACTGGGCAGCGCAAGCCCGATGAAGTGTGGAAGCGGCGGTGCCAAAACTTGCAGTCCAGCTAGTGTGGTTTCCCCTCAATTCCTCACAGCACACTCCCGGCTGTGAGGCCTCACAGCAGTGCGTTGCGCATTCTCAGGGGTCCCATTGTGCTCGCTGCCTCCGGTAACTACCACCTCTACGCCCCTGGGTCGCCGTGGGAAGGTGCCGCATATGACCAGGGAATCTTTTCATCGTCCTATACCGTGACCCAGCACCCAAGGATTACACTCAATTTAAAAATAAGCAAATCATTCATGGACATTATAACAAGTGGAAAACAAGGGTTGTTTGCTACATTGGGATATAAGAAATTTGGACTTTTAACATTGTATTAAGTTTCAAACTCGATATGTGATTTTTATCGTACACATGCTAAATATTGTTAACAACGTTGGTATAGAAACGGCACATTTGATTGACATCTCAGGGAAGAGCGGGGCATTCTATATGTATTACCAAGGGAGGTTTCATAACAGCAAGTACACAAATTAATAAAGATTTGGTTCAGGAAGGTTAACTGACAGACAGGGTGATTTGTGGGGAATGTAGTTTTTCAACAGAGTATAATGGGCGGGTTGAAACCTGTGATCAATCAGGTGGGAACAATCATTACGTATAAATTGTGTTGCATCACGTGGGAGGGTAAAACGAACCGAACCGAACCGAACGGGGAAGGTGAAATGCGTTATGTTTGCATCTGAATGGATATTTGAGGTATGGAGGATCACCTTATCAATTTCAGTTTATGGTTATTGCAGAATATGGAGGATGTTGGGAGGTTGATAACTATCTGGTCAAATTTGGTAATTAATTGTGAAAGCGTTCAGTTGCGCTTTCGTAGAGGGAAAGTGTCTTTTTCATGGGAGTTTGGAGAACTGGGAAGAGAAGATGTAATGTTGTGAATACCAAGTCCATATTAGTGTAATGGCAATTCCTTTTGTTTTTTAACTTTACAGAAAAGAACCCCTGACGAAGGGCAGTAATCGCCCGAAATGCATTGGGTTAAACTTCTGACATTATTCGGAGCTTGGGATTTTAACATGCTGTATCTAAGGCGTTTGGGCATTGTGCAGCACTTGAAAATTGGAATCACCTTGTTCTATAATTTCAACGAATGTACATAAAATGAATCTTATGTGAGAAAACGTGGTGGACATTGAATACATTTGGTTTACGAGGATTTCATTACCTCCATTGGCACGATGCATCCTGGGTCTGATATCATCAATATCACGCAACCGTTTTGATTCTTGCAGTGGTCTCACATGTAGTTGTGCATGTGGAACTACTGCGATGCAAGATGCCATCATGCCTAAAAGGCGCATGACTTCCCTGTTTGAAACTGTTAGACTAGAGTTTGAATGTTTTGAATTCTGGCTGTATTTGTGTATGCTAACCCTAATTGCGTGTTTAGAATGGCCCCCAAGGATGGTTGTATTTATAACTGTTAGAGATGCCTTTTTTGCATGTTGATGGTAAACCCTAGACAATGTAGTAGGCGGATTGTCTTTTGGGTATGTTGACTGAAATTTGGGAGTTGTTGGCTTTTATGGGCCAATCACCCAAGTATATGAATGTTTTCTCTGCACAACTACTGCCAGGTATTTGTGAATACCCGTGGTAAGCCCTTTGAATTGATAGTGTTGTCCTTAGAAGACAAATCGTAGGTATTTGCAATGGTCAGGATGAATAGGTATATGAAAGTAGGCATCCTTGAGATCAAATGCGGACATGAAATCACCCTTTCGTAGTAAGGGCATTACTTTCTGCAGGGAAAGATTGTAGTGATTTATAGACCGGAGGTCTAAAATGAGTGAAGTTACACATCATTTTTGTGAATGAGAAGGTATAGTGAATATACTCCTGCTCCTGGATGTTGAGGTTGTACTGGCTCTATGACTCCTTTTAGTAAAAGAGCTGTTATTTCCTGCTTGAGCAGAAGTTAGTGTTGTATGGGAAGTTTGTGTTTGCGCAGTGGAATGTTTGGAGGAGTTGTGTTGAGCTCCAGACAGTCAACATGTTGGATAATGTCCAACACCCATTGGTCTGTTGTAATGGTTTGCCATTATAGAAAGAATTGTTGTAGACATCCCAAAACAGGTGTTAGATGATCGGAGGGGAATGGGGAGGGAGCCATTGGAGGAAGTGTTTGCGGTACGGGTGTTATTTTCTCATCCACGCCCTTTGTAATTATTTAGTACCTCTGTAGAAGCCTCTATAGGTTGATGTTTCCCCTTTGTTGGATTTTATAGGTGTCTGTTGATGCAGGTTTGGTAACTTGTTTAAAATTGGGGTGACGTAATGACCCACAAAAGGAGGGTGACTGCATGGCACCCATAGACTTTGCGACATCTGTGACCTTTTTCATCTTTTCTAGGGCTGAATCTACCTGTGGTGCAAAAAGGTGCTCTTTATCAAATGGTAGATTAAGGACAACTTGCTGAACCTCCGTTTTGAACCCAGAAACATGCAGCCAAGCAGGTCTTCGCAATAGTATGCTTGTGTTAATGCCTCTTGCTGCTGTGCCAGCAGAATCTAGAGAACAGTTAATCAAATTATTTGTAATGAGTTTGCCCTCATTTTTTGGTCTATGCCCCCGCTTTTTATACTAGTCTGGGAGATGTTGGAGGAGCCCCTCCATTTCGTCCCAGTATGCTCTGTCATACTGTGCTAATAAGGCCTGGCTGTTTGCTATTCGCCATTGATTAGCCGATTGTGCACCCACCAGTTTACCAGATGCATCAATTAATTGTAGTTTTGTTTGGGGGAGCTGCAGCTCCTGTTGACTAATAGTTTGTCCTCTTCATTGCATTGGCACCACTAATGAGCCGGGGGTTAACTGGCCTCTGATGTAATTGGGGTCAGATGGTGCTGCCTTATATTTTTTGTCAACCCTGGGTGTTATAATCCTTGCTCTTACAGGATCTTTGAAAACGTTATCCGTGTGACCTAGAACTCCCTTAAGCATGGGAAAATATTGTGAGCCTCTTTGGGCACTGGCGAAGATGTCACAAAGGAAGTCATCCTCTACTGGGTCCTCATGTAAGGGCACCTGGTGGTATTCTGCAGCTCTAGCTATTAAATCTTGGTAAGCTGAAGCATCACCTGGTGGGGATGGGCAGGCAGGGTAGATGTCTGGGTCAGTACCCCTCCCCCCCCCCCCCCCCCCCCCGGATCTAAATTATTTGCACTCCAAGTATCTGTTGGATGTGTAGCCTCTCCTAGGCTGTATAAAAGGATTAATAGCAACCTCAAAAGCCAGTTGTCTTTGGGTATTGGAGGCTTTGCCGGTTGCACAACTATTTTCTTTGTATCGGGCTGAATTTGTAATGTCTTTTGCCTCTGATTGGGCCATTCTTGCGTTGTCTCGAATTAGCTCAGGTGTTTTTTTTGGTCCAAATTGGTGCATTTTGTTGCCGATGCCTGTTCCAGTACTTGGGTGGTCGGCGTCTAAGAACTGTGTGCTTTTGATTTCGGTACTGTGGATATGCTTTGGTGTGTTGGTTCTGAAGCAGAATTTGCTGTTGGCCGAAGTTTCAATGCAGAAGGCGAGGCGTCCGAATGTAGTTTGGTGCGCGCAATGACTTTTGTGCAGTGGCGCACCGTGAACAGGTTTTTTGGCCGGAGCAGAATTTTTGGGCTTCGGATTGGGGGCATTTGCACTCCCGTTCTGACGATCTTCTGAAGACTCCAAGTGGATTGTGTCTTTTCCTGTGTTGAATTCGGAGCTGGAGTCTTGTATGGCGATGGACTCTACCACTGCTGCTGAGGCATATTCTACCTCCTCTTCTGACTGGCCAAAGATATCCAGTGTGTAGTCTTTGCGCTGCATTTCTAGAGGCAGTGCATGTTGGTCCCAAAGGATCTTCTTAGATCGAAAGAACCTGCAGTCCTCGCATGTATCTTCTCGATGAGCGGGTGAGAGGCATATGTTATAGACCAAGTGTTGGGTGGGATGGAGGTATTTAGAATGACAGTTTGAACAAAAGTGGAACAGAGTGTATTCCATCTGCAGCGCATTTCCAGTTTGAGCTGGACGAAGGTAAAAACGCCCAGGCGGGCGTGGCCCGAAGGCTGCTACGGTGACTCGAGTGATTCGACGTGGCGGATTGATTTTGTGCTTGAGGTGGAAAAGAACTACGTGATCAAGACCATACCATTGAGTTAATTGAAATACCTGTGAACCGAAGGGAAGCTGAGATAATCTCGTTGGAGCGCTAGTCAATGCCCATGTGCAGTATCACAGAGAGGAGAAGTCACACACCCTTGTAACTCAAAACACATTCTTAGAAGAAAAACAATTTGCAGTTATCTGAGCCCAACAGTAGAAGGCAGAATTATACACATCATGTGTATCTACAGCAACATAGGCCTCGAACATTCAGATTTTCTGGAGTAAAGCCAGAAAGAAATTATTCTGGATTTTCCCTTCTTATACACTTGTATCTATAAAAAGCCATATGACTTGTTTGGTAGAGCAACTGAAAAGGTATGAAGAAATTACCTTGTGCATAGCTGCAAGCCATGATGCAGAGAGCTTTTTGTTGCAATTTACATCTTCACATGAAGTAAATTTCATCTGTTTGAAGTCCTCCGACCCGGACACCTTGTACTGAAGCAGCATGCCATTAGCACGGGTATTTCCCCCTGGATGATAGAGAGATAAAGTATTACACACAAATAAAATTCAAATGACTAAGTACAGTTGGCAGAAAAATGTAAGTGTTAAAGGACTATAGTTTAATGTTCTGTACATTGAACACTGCACGTGATCTTCGCTTGAAGACTGTTGTAAATTCCACTATGATGCAGGTGGTTACTCAAGTCTATGTTAAGTGGTCCCAGATTTTAATATACAACCATCTAGTCAAATTCTACACTCTTTTGAGGAAGAAAAGCAGCAAACTGTAGAGACTGTACTCCCTGATAAGAACTTGTTGAGTTAAAAGGAACAAGTTTGAGCCAGAAGTGACTGCCACATGCTTAAGAGCACTCAGGAACTGATGACCTACTTCCCTGTCCCTTTTTCCACATGCTCAGAGCCCATCAAGAGGTGGACACAATTAACAGATATTACAGTGTACCAAATCGAAGTTGGGACCTCATAAAATTCGAGTGACCACTCCTCAGAAGGATGGGGTGCAGGGAGGCAGGGACGTGGGATCAGCGAGGAATCTACAAGTAGACATTATCCACCAGAAGGATCATCACAAGAGGAAAGTCACTTTTTCTTCTGATGGATATTTCTAACTGCAGATTTCTCACCTCTTGAATCAGTAACCAAGCAGGCCTCCAAGGTGGGGTATTTGAACAGTACTGAACAAGTGCCATTTGTCCTGGTGGAATGAGACCGGATGTCCTCCCGGTTCACATTTTTGGCAAAAGTGTAGCAGAATATGATGCACAGCGCAAATCCATAGGAAAAAGTCAAATTCTGAATCGCCTTGCCTTTATTTGGAACCAGTGTATCCAAGGAAAAGCTGATCATCAATCCAGTACACGTGAGCCCTGTCAATGTAAAGAATTGAGGGTCCTATGAGTATCCAGGCAA
This sequence comes from Triturus cristatus, assembly GCF_964204655.1. NCBI lineage: Eukaryota > Metazoa > Chordata > Amphibia > Caudata > Salamandridae > Triturus > Triturus cristatus. Next base: position 841,987,098 of record NC_140592.1, read on the forward strand.
TTTCTTTTTAGTAAAAGTAGGACTAACAGACAAAGCATTTAGCTCGCTACGCGTAGGGGTAACGGCAATCAAGAGCATAGTCTGAGGTAAGCAGCAGAAAAGGACAAATGTGGATGGGCTCAAAGAGTAAACCCATCAAGAACATGAACATCAAGTTAAGGTCCCACTGAGGTATAACGAAGTGAGATAACTGGGTGGGACTAACCAGTTCACCACTACAGAAAACGCATAACAATGGGAGATTTAACCGCAGCTGTTCTAGTTGGCAAAGAAAAGTCGAAAGGTCAGACAAATAGCCCTTAACAGTTTCCGACAGCAAAGATCTGCCGGCCAAGTAAAATGTGAAGTACAACATCTCGAATTAGCATGCCTTGAGGGGATTAAATTCAGCCACAGCGCACAGAGAGACAAAGCTAGCAGATGAAAGAAATTCTGATTGTTGTGCTCAATCTCTAGGCATGGAAGTGAAGGCTCTAGAGGATCTGATTTAAGGCCTTCCCCTTTCACGGAGTGAGTAGTTCGGCCTGGATTACAAGAGAAGGCAGTAGAGTGACAGGAGGAGCAGATTTCAGTCCCATAGCCTCCGAAGCCAGTCTGCTGCAAATAACTGCATTAAATCCTAATGGACCATCTTCCAAATCGGAAGGATCACAATGGGAAAAAAATATAGTAGAGAGGGAAATCCTACCTCAGAGGGTCCAAGTCTCACAGGGTTCCCTGCAGCGGGAACTGTAAGGTGCAGAACTATGGGCAGCAAGAGTTCTAATAAGTGGCAAAGAGGTCCACAAGAGGACTGCTGCAGTGCATGAAGATGGACTGAACGATGGCTGGATGAAGACACCATTTGTGATCAGCACTGTCATACAGCATGTTCAGTGAGCCCACCAGTCGGTTCACAATTAGCCAGTCACTGGAAGCCTAAGCCCTGGATCACAGCTTCAAAATCTCAAGAGACAACTGGCACCAGCACACATCAGCCTTCTCGTTGGTAAGCCACAGCAGTCGTATTGTCCAACATGACAGACTGATTGACCAGAGATGGAAGGCAGGAGTGCCATGAGTACCAAGTATATCTCCCAGAGCTCAAGCAGGTTGATCTGCGATTTCTCCTCCGAAGGAAGCCACAGGCCTCTGAATCAAGATGACTGCCCCTACCGAGGAAGGAGGAATCGGTCACTGCCAGGGCTTTGTGCATGTGAGATTGTCCAACATCATGCACCACCGCAGGTCTCGAACTGCATTTAAGAAATCGGAATGCTGTCCCTCAGAACTGCCCCATGCTGGGCCCACTGAAAACAAACACCACTGTCATGCATGCATATGTCTTTGAGCATGGGGGCACCAGCAGGGAGCACAAGGTGAGCAGGCCCAAGAAATAGGACATTGTCAGTGCCAGAAGTAGAATACCCAGGGTCATAGCCTGAATGTCTTGAACTCACTGGAGTGGTGGACTGGGATTGAAGAAGGCACTGTCCAGCTGTACCTCGATGAAGAGGCATGCTGGGTGGGCTGGAGGTGGTAAAACAGGAAGATTGATCAAAGCCCCTGATCAAAGAACATGGGCGAGCGTGGCCTGTAGGTGGGCCCTCCTCCCCCGCCAAACAGCAGCTAGTCGTCCAAGTACAGAAAAACAGATCCCTGACCTGGAAAGACGTGCTGCGACCTCTGTCATTACCTTTTGTGAAGACTTGGACTTCGAGGACTTGCTGGTAAAAAAACAAGCTAGAACGGGTTCTGGGTCTGGAATTCATTGTTAATTCCAGGCATGCACCATGAACAGCTTGGCCTTCCTCTCCTTGATGGGTTTGGCATGCATGAGGCCACACTTCACGTTTGGGTACCAGATGTCATGAGGGCTGAGATGATATCTTGTTCTGACAGGCGCAACAAGGTTCAAATCCTGATATTGTCTGGGAAGACATCCTGAAAATACTGTAAATGCAAGAAAATATACTTGGGAGAGCAACTCTGTTTTGGTGTCGAAGGGTACATGGAAAAAAAAAACCAAAATGACATCAGTGCGTTGGTGTGGCACCTTAAACGACTCTGTGATGGAACCCGGAGCTGAGGTACCACTTACGAGAGTGGGTTAGGTACTCCAACGTTCTGGATCCAGTCTGGCACGTCTGCAGGAGATTGAAGAGGTGAGAAATCTGGAGGTAGAAGTCATCATCACAAAATGTCTAACAGTCAAAGCCAATCAATCTGCTGACCTTTATACATATCAACTAAGTTATCCTCCAATTTAAATGGGTTAGATGATGTGGATTTTTAAAATTGTAACAGTAAAGATTTGAAAGTCTGTACCCCAGAAAGGAGACAGACCTGCTTTGATTTTTTTCTAAGGCTAGGAAAAAATCCAAACCATGTTTTTTGCTTGGTCACAGACAAATGCACAATTTCTTCCTCTCACATTCCTTCTTTCTCCATGATAAGCATCATGAGAGGGAGGAGCGGTGTGTCTGTGTCCAACCAAAAGAGCCAGATGCAGTTTGGATGTTTTCTTGTGTCAAGTCAAAATCGATTAGCTTCTGGCTCCTTGTCGGGGCAGAGACAACCCGCAAAAACAGAGGCCTCTAGTTGGGTCACAGACATACAGCACCTCACGCATACTATGTGAGCAATACGTCCACCCAGACATGTAGAGTACCATTTTTATTGGGATAAATGTGGGAACAGTAAGACTTCTGCCATTTGCTGGAAGTTCTGAAGTTTTCTATCAAATAAAGGTCCCAAAAATCTTTTTTTTAATTTTGTTTTACTCATTTTGATATTTGCACGTGGCTCTGGGTAATACAGTATATTTAGATATGTGCAGGCTAGATCATTCTAGATTCACATAAGACTCTAGTCTTGGAAATGTCCAGAGTTGATACGTTCCCCTTACGTAGGGGGGAGCCCCAATACTGCAGACATTCACCAGCAAATCTCCATCGAAAACATTCCCTAGTGTCAAGTGTGCGGATCACTGCTCGAACACACTGGAAACCCACGCACCAGACACCCTCACACTCCGACTCAGAGGACCCAGGTGAACACAGACATTGGTCAAGCCTTGGCGGAAATGTATTAGGCAGATTGAAGAGATTGAAGGAGACTATCATGTTTTGGAGAACATTTTTGAAAATCTGACAAACGTCCTAATCAGCGTGTTCTCCTAGCCAGCTATTCAACGTCGAAGTTGGTTAGGCACACAGCAATAGAAATCTTAGGAAGTGCAGACGTTGAAAACATACGGTTGTGGTATGTTTTCATATGGCCAAAGGGTCATACCTGCGATGAGGGCAGGAAGTCTAAGGTGGTATTCCACCGTCATTGACTTTCTAAGTTTCCTGAGAACACCGCAACCAGTTCATCTCCTTTGGACACCCCGAACTCATAAAAAAACACACATACATGTCCAGAAACCCCACCCCTAGGGATTTGTTCATGCACAAGATCAAATGGAGGCAATTACCATTTTAGGAAAAAAAAAAAAATACGGAAAATCTGACAAAGGTCATGTCCAGAGCAGTTTCCAAACTAGCTCGTCATAAGGCAAGGGTGCCCTGGCTTGCATCATTAGATTCCTTAGGTTGTACAGAATTAGAAAATATATAGTTTTTATACTTTAAAAATAGTCCTGAATTTGATATTTGTCATCAAATGAACAATGCAACATAAACATGATTGTGCTTACTACATTCTCAAGGAAAACCTACATATATTTGATATTGGACTCCAGACATCCAGATAACCATTTCCTAAGTTAACATTCCGGGATTTAGATTTGCCCATTTGAGAAATACAACAAAATATTGAGCAAAACTATAAAAAAAAAAAAAAAATGAAAATCCACATTTTTCACTAATTCTTCAGGCTGCAATGAGAAGTGGATGTGGGGTCTGCACCAATACATACCCATGAATGTGCTAAAAAAATACTTTGTATGGGTGCACAAAGAGATCAAAGAAGTACACGTGTCTGAACAACCGGAAACTTCAACCCCTAAGCCAGGTGCCCGAAGACTAGAGTTTACATAGGAGTGGAGATGAAGGAGAGGACCTAGGTGAGGCTAGGACGTGGCAGCAGGAGCCAGCCTATGTAGTCATTAAGGACATGGACAAGGGAGGAGAGAGTAATGGGAATACGGACAACGAAAACTTGCGCGGAAAGAAATAAAGAAAATACACCGCCCACAGAAGATCTCACTACAACAAAGCGCACAGAGCTTTAATTGACGTTATTCACCTGCATACTACTCTGTGAGACTGCTGGTACATGCAAAGTGTGCACATTTTTGGTGTTTGTGCAGTCATGATCAATTCATTCAGGTCACCCCTCAATGTTATGTATTCCAGAGTGGTTGAGGTAGAAAGTTCCCTCTTACAGTCAAGCAATTTTAAGTATAGATATCCACTTGCATGACATGGCAATCCTACATTTCGCAAAATAAATGGCAGGCATTTGTAGAGAAGGTTGTATCGGTAGGCCGAGCAAAAAATTAGGGCTGGAGTACATGGATTTCTACAGTCAGAGAAGAAACCCTATCAACCACTTAGGCCTAAACTGGTTGCAGGCCTGGGCACAGATCATGCATTAAGAGTAAGGACTTTTTCCATTACACCTACGACATGCTACAAAAGGTATTCTGGTAGATAAGGGGCCAAATAGGTGCAGTGCAGATAATCACATTCTATAAACTTAAATCTTGCATTTCAGGACACTTTGGCAGCGTGAGCGACTACGATGTCCTATTACTCATCAATGAAGTCCACCCTCACATCCCATCACTATTTGGCTTGTACATTGTCCAGCATATGGCACTATAATGAGAACATCGACCACAATAACAGTATGATCATCTTCCCCCTAGGTCTTTGCCAATCTATGGATAGAAACGTCCATAGGGTCACATCCTGTCTTCTGATGGACTGCATAGGTGAGAAGTTCATATACCAGAAACGGCAAGCAGGGATCGAGAGGTCCAGTTTCATTTCAGCATCCTTGCACAAAGCATCAGAATTATACAACTCACCACCATGTGTTATAGACACAAGACCACAGAGATATATAGGTGCCTTGTGCAACTTCAGCAAAATGGAGTAAACCTCAGATAGAAATTACTGGGAGAAAGCTGGTATCATTCATCTGTAAGGAGCACCTCCTCCAACAATTAGCCACCACATAGCAGCATGGAGAAGTTAAGACGACCACTGAATAAACATTGCAGCTGCTAGACTCATTGGCCAAATGCTGTTCTTAAATTAGGATTTCGCCAGAGACTCACTTGCCAGAAATCACATGGTCACAAACTGTTGATGGAATGCCAGCTATTACGACTCCATGGCAGAGGCACCCATCCCACCTACCACTAGTGGTAGCTGTAATTTGTCCATTACAACCCTCCTCCGACCATCACACCCTTATTAGACTTGTCAAGAGGTTGAAGCTCTCAAAAGAAGGGAGTGCCCAACATGGCAGTAAATTATGAAAATAAAAAGAGACAGGGTAGCATCATCATTTTATCTGCTCTGACAATTACAGACATAGGTTGCCTCCTTCAGCACAGTATAGTGTCTCTAATGGCAGTCGTTAGGTTGGTATTTTTGTACTCTTAGTTAGCTAAAGGTTCACCAGGCAGCCAGTTATCAGCCCAAACCCTCACCAGGTTCCCCCATATGTCGCACATCTGAAATAGGGTTTCTGATTAAAAAAAAAATCACTCATCATTCACATTGATACGTGATGTGCTGATAATTTGCCAAATTAGGGATTCTATTGGAAATATGTGATCATGAAGGACCACAAGTTCCAGTGCTACAAAAAAAGCAGGAGCACTGCAAGGCAACCCTAACTGGAAGACACTAGCTAAGATCCGACTACAAGGTTAATCCATAGCAGGGGGCGCTACAGAGCCCGGCCGCAAGATGACCGCCACTTTGTGAGGCTTTGCAGGCCAATCCGTATTTTATCCGTCCTTTCTGGTAGACATTGTACCTGTAAAGTAAATGGTTAATGCTCTGCTGGCACCAGAGGCTCGGATGGGACTGACTCAGATACTGAGCAACAGTAAAGGGCGCAGAGCAATGCAGCCACGTGGACCACGACTCAACATGGCGGTATGCTGAGGCCTGCAACACTGAGGGCTATGATGGGTTTCCCGAGGCGGTAGTGGAGTCCAACTGACGGCACACCTTGAATGCTCTGACCTGAACATATTGGCAAACATTAGTGGAGGATCAACGCGGCTTTCAGACTTTGGAGTATATTGATAGTGATTCTGCTGAAGATGGATACACCGTTGCCTCCTGTGCCGGCTGTGGAGAGCCAATAAGGAGCAGCTTGAAAAGGAAGACTGCCTACGCTGCAGCCATCACCATTGGACTCCTGGCTGGCTGTGGGAGGTGGCCAAGTGAGCAGGGTCATAGTGCCACAGCCAGGTGCAGTACCATCTATACTGAGAGGGCCCCTGTGCGTCCGGTGAGCCGAGGACTCAGTTCCTGCCTGGGAACAAGTGAGAAGGGCTAACAGCATCTGACAATCTGCCCAGCTGATGATAATTTGTGAGGCGGCACCCAACTGTCCACGTTACCGGGGAGCCAGGCTGCGTTGTGGAGGGCGTTGTGGAGGCCTGCGGGAGCCAGAGATAGTGCCTCTGGATTTAGCCAGCAAAGCGCTCTAACCAGGAACATTGCGTAGGCTACTGCACGGTGATTGCAGGGTAGCCTTGTGAGTGCACAGAAGAACCAGACCAACATGGGGAAGACAGACACCCGTCAATCTAAATTGGTATTTGAACAGCAGAAACCACCTAGAAGCATGGCACCTATGGAGGAAGCCCCCACAGGTGCCAGATATTCGTGAGATGTTCAAGGACTAAAAGAAATCTCTCCCTGCCATTGATCATAAAATGGACTCCCTTTTGGGCAGACTTGATAGACTGAAAGACAAGGTATCAAGTCACGATTAACACATCGAACAACTCGAGCAAAGCACCTCTCGCTTAGAGGACGACAGAGTAGCAACACATGAGAAGCTGCTCAGCATGGAAAAAGTTCTGGAGGTGATCCGGAACAAAAACAAGGACTTAGAAGCCAGGCATAGGTGGAACAACTTGTGAATAATGGGAATTCTGGAGTCCACTGCCATGACGACAGTGGTGGAAGACTACATTGAGGAAATGTTGAGGTCCCTCTACGGAAACTCATTTTCACCAGTATGCATCATGGAAAGGGCACACAGGACATTAGGCCCAAGACCTCCGCCGGGGACTCCCGCTAGACCAATAATTTCTGGCCTGTTGAATTATAGGGACAGGGACACTGTACTCTGGCTGGCAATGGATCAGCAAGCAGTTGTCTATCTGGGGAACACGGTGTCTTTCTACCCTGACTTCACCCTGGTGGTGCAGGTGACTAGACAAGAGTTTATGCGGGTGAAGAGACTACTTCAAAAACACGACATTAAGTAGTCTCTGATATACCCCTCGAAATTAAGGATCTTTCACGCGGGCAAGACTTTGTACTTTACTGATCCAAAGATGGCCACCAAGTTTGTGCGCAACCACGGCTCGGCTGGGTGGTCTCCTCGTCAAGAGGTCAATAGCCACATCAGCGATAACAATTAAACGGGCCTGGTACATCAGCCCCTCACAGACGAGAGCCCGGTACTGGGCCCGTGGGGCAGTAAATGGCAGCCTACAGGAACTTAACTATTCACCACCTTAATTATATGCTATTGAATTGTCTGAAGAGGTCTGCCTTCCCAGCGGGGAGTGGGGGGGGGGGGGGGGGGGGGGGGGAGGCTATCCCGCTGAATTAGAATGGTCCAGCCATCCAGCTACCCACAGCTGGGATGAGCTGGGCACCTAGTGGATCCCCCTTAAGAATGATTATTTTTTTGTAGAATTGTTGGCCATAGATGGCTATGTTGGGACTGGGAGGCTATACCCAGCCGGTTTGTGCGGCTGGAGTGGGTTGGGTTACACTGGGGTTGTTACGGAGGATAACTTGTTCTCTTGATGTTCTTTCCCCCTCCTTCTCCTTTCCCTTCCTTCTGGCCTCCTCCTGCCTTAAGCTTGGGGTTAGGTCCTTAGGTGTGAGTAAGAGACTGCAATTAAGCATTTGGATATGCAATGGTCCTGCTCTCTTATCAAGGGGATTCAGTGAGCGCCAAATAATCTTTTGCTTGCTGTATGAAGGCACTGTTAATCTGGCTTCAGTCTAATAAATTACAATGCAATCAGGGAGAGGAGTTGGCCTAACGGCTAGGGTGGTCGACCTCGACCTCGAACCTGGAGAACTGGGTTCGAGTCTCGGCAATGACGCTGAACATCCTGTGATTCTGGGCAAATCACTTAATCTCCCTGTGCCTAACAAAAATGAATGTGTGTCCTCATGTAACGTAACTGGTGCTATGTAAAGCGCTCGGATACCCGATTCGGGTCAAGTTCGCACTATATAAAAAAAAAAAAAATATGCAACCCAGACAAAACAGAGATCCTTCTGTTTGGGTTAAACCCCTCTTTAGGGTGGAATGGAGCTTGGCCCAGTGAAGTTGCCCCTCTGACCTAACCCACGTCAGTGACCAGAAACCTGGGCTTAATGTTTGACTTCTAACTTTCCTCTTAGGCCCAGGTTTCGGTGGTGGTTAGATATTGTCTCTGGATCCTCCGAATGCTCAGGAAATTTCTGTGTCTTCTCCCTTAAGAATCTCAAGTAACCTTGGTCAGGATGTTGATCATGTCCTTACTGGATTATGGCAACATTCTGAATCTGGGTCTTCCTGACTACTCAGCCATGTGTCTACAAGTAATACAGAACACTGCAATATGCCTTATTTTCAGGCTACCTAAACCTGCCTCTGTGTCTCATTACCGGGAGAAACTTCATTGGCTTTCAGTCCACAAGCAAATAATGTTCAAAACTATGACTCTGGCCCACCAAGCCCCCTATAATAGAGGTCCTGCTTACTTAAATGAGAGGATCAAGGAGTACAGACCAGGAAGACTGTTATGGTCTAGTAGCGCTAGCCTGTTAATCCCCCATTTCGAAAACATCCAGGATGGGGAGTCCTCCTTTATGCTCAGAGCAGCAAGTATGTGGAACCAGCTGCCTGTTCATGTGGGATTAATAAACAAGGAAGCACCCTTCAAGAAGGCCCTGAAGACACAATTTGTTTTTAAACCTTTAGGACTTGGTACACTTTTGGGGGCTCTGCCCCTTCTCACCTGTTCTTCTATGCTGAGTGTCGGGACACTGTCCGAGTAGCTGTGCGCTATATAGAAGACATTCATTCATTAATTTATTAAATTCCTTATATTGTACATTTGGGCACATTGTGCCTTTTTAATGTCAAAGCAGTTCAGGAGAAGCATTTTCAGTTAGTTTCAAGGATCTTTTAATAAATATTTTAATAATAAACCTTTATAGACCTTTATGCCATCTTTTCAGATGAAAACATCAAATACAGCCAAACATGAAGTGTCTCCCAAAATGTTATACTTTCTTTCAGAATTGTTTTTGCCAGGTAGTGGCAAAAGTCCATTTGGGGGTGTTAACAAGAAATCACAAGTGTGGCAAACACCTATCCCCTAAATAACATTGGAAATTTCATGAAATTTGTCCAAGGGGAGAAAGCAAAAATCAGAATGGCCAAAACGGTTTTCTTGTAAAGTTGGGTACCGATGGGTCAAAAGTAGAGGCTGTAAAACCATTTTATTGGCAGCAACAAGCTCAGCTGAAGTGCGCTGTTTCGCCAACGCCACACTTGCCAAAAATACATTTGTAGTTTTGCCTCTTGGAGGATTTATGTGAATCAACATGTACAGGATTGTTTTCTGAAGAAACCTGGAGCAAGTGTTTTCCAGGCATAAACAAGATAGACTCCTGTGTTTTAGGCATTATATTGTGCTCAGCCACTAACAAATATTCTTATTCTAGGTCTGCATCTCACCAGCCTTTGGATAGATTTCACTGCAATAAAATAATACATGGGAAACAAGCAGCTAGAATGTCTAAACTAACAGATTTTTTAACATATATTGGCTCCGGTCTCACTCCCAAGCTCCATCAGTCGATCCTAAATCTAGTCCTGGTGCACTCAAGAGTTTCTGGGTCCTTCGGCAACGTTGCAGCAAGTGTATGCATTTATGGAGGCCATGCGTCGTTTTTTTAGCACATTACCGGTTCCCTCTAGTGCACTTTCAGGCCTCAAGGAACTGCAGAGGCCTCCAGTTGGCCTTCTCAGTGTTGTCTGTGCCTCTTGAACCCACCTCTGGTCAATCTCCAGTGTAGATTTGGTCCTGGCGCCACCCACTGTGCCTGTTCCCTTCACAACACCATTGGTGCCACCACCGAAGAAGGAAACACAACCTATTGTGATCTCAGACTCTGAGAAAACCGAAACACCGACTGAGGCTGCGCAGTGATCCCACCGGAGCTCTGCCAGTTGGTAACTTTTCTGAGTCGGATACATTGCCCTCACCATACTGTCAGGCCCAGAATTTGCATTTCGGCATGGATTCGGATGACAATTTGATGAAAGGAATGATTTTGTTGCCGAATATGATGAGAATAATTGGTTAAAAAAAAAAAATACAAGTTGGCCCGGATATTTTCTACAGGCACTGGCTTTGTTACTCCTCCCTGCCCTGCACCTACCCTGCGGTGATTAAGCAGAGGGAGGCAAAAGCGTTAGATCTACAACTCCCTACTATGGAGGTGAAGACAAATGTTCTGACAGTTGTACTCCAGGTGGTCAAGCACTTACAGAACCTCTATTGCCATTCAAAGAAGCCCTCACTTGGGCACCGGGGCGAAACCATGTTAGGGACCACAAGTCATTAGGTACCAGAGAACCAGGACTTCCTTACTCAGTCTCCCACACCAGAGAGTTTGGCTGAGGAGGTGTTCACCAGTAACATTAATCCTAACCCCTTTCCTGCCAGCCCACCAGAATGCAATTCTAAAATGATAGAGTATTTTGGTTAGTGTATCTTCTGATCCATAAGCCTTACTCTGTAGTGTGAAAACACCAGATGTCTTTTAGGCAATTACTCTTGTGCCTTATGGGACATGGTGGCACAAATTCTACAGGCAGTTCCAGACCTTAAGGTGTCCCTGACCCAAGCTATTCAGGATGGCTGTGACACAACTACATTTTTAATGTGCTCTGGCTTTGACACGACTGACTGTTTAGGTCGGAAGATGGATACAAGTGTGGCACTCTAGCACCATGCGGGGATGTGGTCCAGGCATCCTTAATGGACATGCCATTTGATGGCTCTCATACTTTTTTGCCTTCCGAGGGGATTCAACCCTGGAATGGTTTAAGGAGAGCATATACCCAGACCAGACAGTTCCAACAGCAATTTCACTCCGTCTAAGGATATTGCAAAGGCTTTTCAGTTTCATCAACATCAAGGCCCTCCGCCAGCCCAGCAGGCCTTCCAGCCCTTTCGTGTCTGTTGATGCAGTTCCCAAAACAATGCTCAGGGCTTCAGGAACATGCAACCTTGACCGCCGTCCCTCAAACAACTGCAGTCGCAAAACCAATTTAGTGTGTCTTTTCAAGCACAAAATCACCCTGTCGGAGGCAGGATCCAATATTCCTTCCAGGGGTGGCAAGCCAGCGCCTCCAAATTGTATATCAGGGTTTCACCCTCCCATTTCTTTTCACCCAATCGCACCTTCTTCCACCATTATCAAGGCAGCTAACTGAGGACCAGCTGTCCCTCTTGCAGCAGGAGGGGCAAGCTTTTTTGGTCCACAGGGCCATAGAGAGGTCCCGCATCAGAAGTAGGAGCTGGGTGCTACTCCTGCTACTATCTGGTGCCAAAGAAGGACTGAGGCAGTTAACCTATTTTAGATTTCCACCCTCTCAATGACTTTCTGCAAAAGGATAAATTAAAGATGCTCACGCTAGCGGAGGTCCTTTCTGCCCTGGAACTCAGATTAGATGGTGGCGTTGGACCTGTGGGACACTTACTTCTATATCCCTGTACTGCAGGCCTACAGGCACTACCTGTGGTTCTCAGTGGGCCAGTAGTAATTTCCGTTCTCAGTGTTTCCTTTTGGCCTCACCAGTGCCCCTTGGGTGTCCACAAAAGTGAGGGCAGTGGCTGCAGTACACCTTTGGCAGTTGGAGGTACCTGTCTCCCCCCCCCCCCCCCCCCACCTCCACAACTGGCAGTAGAAGGCGGGCTCTCCACAGGGAGTCATCAACTACCTCCAGATGACAGCAAACCTCATTTGTTGGGGTTCACTATCAACGTGCCAAAGTCACACCTGACACACAAATCGCTCCCTTTCATCTGAGTTATTCTGGAAATGGTACAGGTTCATACCTTCCTCCCACAGTGAAGAGTGGTGGCTGCTGTACCATGTTAGGGTCAGTAACAGGCCCCTCTCCATACCCCACCCAGTTGACAGTGGTCTCAGATGCATACCTTCTGGGTTGGGGAGGCTGACTGGAAGAAGTGGCGATCAGAGAGGTCTCTGGTCTCAGGCAGAAGCTCGACTCCACATCAATTTGTTGATGTTGAGGGTGATCCGCGTGATATTTAAGGCCTTCCTGTCTACCATGAGAGGAAGGCTGGTGCAGGTGCTCACAGACAACAGGCAAGATGGAGTGGATCTTGGGTCCTGTGCCAGGAACCTCTACGCCTCTGAAAGTGGTTGAATCACCAAGGGATTTCTCTGTGGGTGAACCACCTGGTGGAATCTCTAAAAGGTGGGCTAACTAATTCCGCTACAGATGCTTAGCGGACCACGATTATCCCTTACATCCTGAGGCAGTGCAGGGCATTTTCCATGGATGGGGAGGATCCTTAATCTTTTCGCCACTACGAGTACGAGCAATGTCGCCACTTTTGCGCACAGGTGTTCCCAAGAACGCTCTCTTTTGGAGACACATTCCATCTGGAGAGAAGCTCGGGACTCCTGTATGCTTTCCTAACATGGCCTCCTCTGTCCCGAGTTCTAAAGAAGATCAGGAACGAATGGGCCTAAGTCCACCCAGTGGCACCAAATTGGGCCGTGAGAGTATGGTATCTGGAACTCTGGGGCATAAAAATCTGTCCTCCGATCAAGCTATTGCTTTGAGAGGATCTTTTGTCAAAGCAGCAGGGTTGGGTGCTGTACCCGGGCCTGCACAATTTACATCTCCATGCTTGGAGATCAAGTTGCGACCGTTGACCTCATTTGACCTTTCTCCTGAGGTTGTTGTGTTCTTGGGGGTGAAGAGTCTCTCTACAAAATCAGTGTACGCCAGTCGTCAGGACAAATTTGCGGTTTTGTGCGGTACCCGCCAAACTGATCTACTGCAAACCAAGTTGTCTGAAGTTATGTTGTTTATCTTGTCTTTGGCCCAGCATGGACTTGCTTTGGGCACTGGTAAAGGCTATTTGTCGGTTCATTCAGGGTTTTTTCGTTTGCCGGACCAGGCTTCTTTATTTAAATTACCTGTAGTGATAAGATTTTTGAAAAGTTTGCATCATTTATTTCCACCAATACCCTTTGTGATAGTAAAGTAGGACTTAAATTTAGTGCTCACTTTTTTGATGCGCACCCCTTATGAGCAGCTGCACAGTTGACCCATGAAACCTTTGATGTTAAAAACAGTCTCTCATTGCCATAACATTAGCTAGGTGTGTGAGCGAGTTGCAGGTCCTTTCTGTTAAACCAGCTTATACAACATTAATCCTGGATAAAAATGCTGTTGAGGAGCCAATCTGCTTATCTGCTGAAAGTGGAGACTCCGGGGCAGATCTACAAGGAAGTGCCGCAGTGTGGCACCGCAAGCCCTTTGCCTGCGCCACGCTGCGGCACTTCCAAAGCACAGGGATGCGACATATTTATAATAAAATGCCGCTTCTCTGTGCTTCACCCTGCGCTGGCGCACAAACTGCAGCCATGCGCTGGCACAGGTACCCTTGAACCATGGTGCAAGGATGCCTGCGTCGTGGGGAGATTGTTTTTGTGCAGGAAGGGGCACCTTCCTGCACAAAAACAATCACTACAGGCATTTTCTTCTTTCAATGTGTGATGTAGAATGCAGCACGCATTGAAAGAGGAAAAAAAAAAGGAGAAATGAAAACATTTCTCCTCGTTGCGCCTGGCTACGCCACCTCTAGGGTGGCGTAGCATTCAGACGCATCTCCAAATTTACGATTTCTCGTAAATCTGGAAATGTGTCACAGCAACACCCATGGAACGCCCCTTCAATGCAAAGTGCTGCGTGTGAAAGGGCTGCAATTACTGGGTGTGTGGAATACTATGCCAGTGAGACGCATTATGTTTATGGCAAATGCTCATCTATTTTCAGTGCAAGTTTCATTCAGCTGCTGAAGATGCTGCCAACCCCATCACCAAAATCTTATCGCCTTTTTCGTAAAGTGATGGCATACTTCGGCAGTGGTTGATTCCTTCAAGTCTAATAGTCAAGCCAAGTCATGAAACTTGCAGCCTTTCTCACTTTCCAATTCAAGGCTATTCTGCCTTTGGCTAAAAGAAGATCAAAGATTATGAATTTACTGATGGCTTTATCTCTGTAAGGACTGAGTATGTGTCCCAGCAGGCAAGCCATTGACTCTTCTAAGCACCCTCGCTATTTCCACAATAAGGGATGGTAGATTTCCAGGACTGATGTATATGCCCACACACAATGGTAAAAGTCTACCATTTGCCTGTCCCACCAAGGGCAGCGACCAGAAGCCCTCAGGACATGTTGTTTAGTCTTTTTGGGGAGAGGTATGTCTGATGTTAGTAACTGAATTCATTTGAAGTGAAGATTTCTAAATAGCTTTCTTATGTAGCCTATACTTCTCGTCCACTCATTGTCGGAGTTTTCTCTGCCTAATTTTTCCTGCCACTTTGTTTTCAATATCATAATGTTTGGATTATATGCAGGTCGACAGGGATTTGTAGAATAATGTCATGACATGCCTATTCTACCCATGTGTCAACAGAATATGTAGTACTTCAGCTGAGAGTGGTTTATATGTTTCTTCTCCACAAGTCAATCTTGCTGCTCTAGCTAAAGTCATGAAAGTCATTAATTGGCCATGTGGCTGCCTGAATTCCAAAAGATATTAGAGAAGAATCCTAGGGGTCATATTACACAAAGTGCCCCGGGGGCGCAACGGGCATTTGTGCCCACTTTGCACACCCCTGGGGCACTTTGGTATTACAGAAGGGGCAGGGAATGCTTGTGCACTCCCTTCTGTAATACAGATAGTGCTGGCGCATATAAAGCGCCAGTGTTTTTTTCAGGGGGCGTTCCCTCATTTGCATGGGGACATCCCCCATGCAAATTTGGGAATCCCTTTGCCTCTGCACCCGTGCCGTACTACAGACACGGGTGCAGAGGCAAAGAAGCTATCAGGTGGCGCACTGTCAGTGTGCCCCGTGAGAGCAGCACTCTGGAGGGAGGAGAGGGGGTCCTATGGACCCCCCCAGACATCCCCTTGCAGGCGGGTGCAGTCACTGACTGCACCCGGATGCAAGGGGATCACTAATACCCTCTAAAAGCGCAGGCGGGTTGCCAACTGCACTGTGAAAACACTGAGCCGTTTCAAAGCAGCCACTCTGTTTTTCACAAGAAATATGCTGCCCCGTCATCATAATGAGGTGCATGTTCCTTCATTACGCAGGGCGCACCTTTTAAAAGGTGTGCCCAGCACAAAGTAGGAAAATGTGCTGCATGTATAACGTGCCCCCAGATGAGCAAAGGCTAATTCTTCAGGAATCAAACACTAAAGTTGAGTGACTGCAGAAAAAAGTGTAGTACCACATCAGAAGACCAGGCCAAGGTCCCAACAAACAACAAAGACCCCCAGGTGTTGATTTTTAGCAGCATTCTTGGTTGGAAAGGAGTCTGAAAAAAGGCATACTGAAATGTATCTTACCCATCAAGCACAACCCCATCTTATAAAAAATCTTGGGACTCCTGCCACGATGTTATGAAGCATTTCTCATACATAGTAGTACAACCTTATACAGAACACACATTTTGGAGTGTGGAAGGGAGAACAAAGTGTGAATGCGACATTCCCAAATCCAGAACAACCACAAAATATCTATCTTTCAGGTAGACTTAGAGATAGGTTTATTCAGTTCAGAGGAACTCCAAGATTGTAACAAGCCTAGATTGCTAGCTGCCAAGGAAGGGCTGCCACCACCAGAACCACAATAATCATCTTAAATGCTGGTGGTGGAAGAAGTGGCTAAGAATATACTGCTCCAGTATTGAGAGAAGCCCCCCTCACTACTTATAGATAATGAAATTGTGGGTTTATTAGAACTATCCTCTTCTGGCTCTCACTATATTGCACTTAACAGGAATAGCCTTCACGCTTTCTCCAGATATTCCTTCATGAGTGAGGCAGGAGTGGCTGCGATTAAGGGAGTTGTACAAAACAGTCTCACAAACCTTAGGGCTTGTGGTGACTTAAATCCATGTGTGGTAGTGAAGAAAAAGACAACCATCATCATCTTAAGCTCACATATTTTTGAACCATTTTTATCGAATTCAATTGATGCAGACAGTTTTACATCAATTACAGTAGACAGTTACGAGCTACATCACATTACAGGTTCCCAGAGGATCTAGATACCCTTAGCAATGGCATGGAGCACTACAGAAGACATTGGTTCAAAGCATTACATAAATCAACAAACTTGTAAAACAATTGCAACTGGCAGGTCATAACAGTCATAGTTAGTCTAAATCGTTGCTCAAATAATATATAAGCATAACAGTACCTGTTGATGAAACTCACAGGAACTGTATCCAAACGCGATTAGTGTAATAAAGTAAAAGTTGCTCGGAAGGACAATCCAATTACCGACATTATGTTTGAACCAAGAGACAATAGGGGGGGCACAGCAAAGAACCCTCGCAGAGTGCAAGAGAGTGTATTGGACGTCACAGCTCCCCAGCTATCTCGGGACATCAGGGCTCCTCAGAGTACCTGCAGCTCATGGAGGAGTGTGTCCCACTCTAGTGCAATGGGGACTTTGCGCAAACCTCTAACTTCTTCCTTACAGAGTGCAACCGATTCGACCTTAACCCACTTGAGGGTGGCCATGTACCAATATGGTAATCCAGGAGGGAGGGCATCCTTTCACTTCGTTTCAATTGCTCTCTGAGCTATTAGTAATGCCAGGTCTATAAAACTGTTAGTGGAGCTTCCCGCCTTCCTACGCCTGTACAGCCCAATAAACCCATTTTCATAATTCACAGGTTCTCCCTCCTCATGATAGTTGTCAGGACATCTGGAACTGCCTTCCACAACAACATTGCCTCTGGGCAAGTACAAAACATGCAAACCATGTCAGCGTTTTTGAAGCTGCATCTGGGACAAGTTGGTGCAGTGCCGTATATTCTATGTAAGCACGCAGGCCTGAGGTAGGCTTTATGCAGAATGTTGCGCATTGCGAGTAAGTTTGTGCATGTATAGAAGGATCTTGTCCCACGCTTTCTGTGACAGGGCACGATCGATATCCCACTCCCAATCTTGTCTGATGTGGTACAATAAGTCTTGTGGGGGTGTACGCCAACGCTCGTGTGAACCATGTGATAAGGCAACGTCCACTACCCATTATGTGGAGCGCATGTACTAGGGAACGTGTGCCTGGTTCAGTGTCTATAAGCTGCCAGTTACGCTGTAATTGAGCCAGTAAGATATGATAAGCCAGAAAATGTCCAACGGGCAGTTTGTAATCCAAGTAGAGTTGCTCAAATGAACTAAGGGTGGAATTCTGGAATAGAGCACTCAGGGTATCTACTCCCTCTGACTCCCAGAGCTTCATCCCCTCCCTCAAAAGCAACACCCTGAAGGGTCGTATGGAGTTAATGCAGCTATTCGACATGTACCGTATTAGAGTTGAGGATAGCCGCAAGCTTCTAGTGTAACTGGCTTGTGTTATAGCCAGGAGCTTGTTCGATCGTGCAGGAAGTTTTCCATTGCAGGTGTGCTGCCAAATAGTAGTGCTCAAAGTTAGGGGCGCTCAAACCCCCTCTTTCAAACGGCAACTGGAGCTTCTGAAAGGCTATTCGCTGTCTTCCCTTATTCCAAATGAAAGTCCCCAACATGCCATGGAGAGTACGGAATGTGGAGCTCAGAATATGGACCAGTAGGTTATGAAAATAATAAACAAGACTTGGAAGCATTACCATCTAGGACAGTGAAACCCGGACCTGCATCGTTAGTGGGAGTCTGCTCCAAAACATCAGTTGTGTTCGCAGGGAGGCAACAGCCCGAATAAGGATTCAGTCTATTAAGTGTGCCATAGCAAATACGAATACCAAGGTAACAACCAAGGTAACAAAATGTGCGTGGCTTCCTGTGTACAAGGTGAGGGCCCACCACTAGGTTATATGACGGGTGATCTGGGCTCAGGGGGAACAGACCGGTCTTAGTCCATTTCACACCCAGTCCTGAGGCAGCTCTGAATTAGTCATGGGCGAACTCAATACTTCCGAGTCCCTGCCTGATGACCCGAATATAAATGAGGACATCTGCCCCATAGAGAGAAACGGCATGCAGTTCATTCCCTGAGAGAATACCCGACTACTCCCCATCACACCGCAACCGTTGGCAAGCAATTCCATTACCAACGCGAAAAGGAGCAGTGATAGAGATCGGCCAGGGCACCCGCCAGGGATGCCCACTATCAGGCCGAGATTGGTTGGCCTAATTTAATGTGAGCCATGGGGGCTGAATAAAAGAAGCGGATGAAGCGAAAGGGCACCTGGGGATGCCGAACCTCAAGAGCGCTGCAAACATGTAGGTCGAGTCCACTGTGTCAAACGCTCTTTCCATATTGATTAATAGGCAAGCTGTGAACGAGCAGTGGGCCGGCGCCAGCTCCAACACTCTATGGAATCTTCGGATGTTAAGGGTGGTTGAGCGATTAGGGACGAAACCGCTCTGGTCTGTGTATGCCAGCTGGGGCATATGTTCTGGAAGACAGCCCGCGATAACCTTACCAAGTATCTTACAGTCTGTGTCTAACATTGACAAAGGGCGGTAAGACGCCATTTCTAATGGGTCCTTGTCGGGTTGCGGCAACAAAACTAGAAGGGATTTTCGAAGAGTCGGAGGTAGATTTCCCTCCTCTAGCGCCGCTTGATACAACTCCAGTAATTTTGGGACTAGGAGGTCTACATAGGCCTATAGAACTCGACCAGAAGGCCATCCAATCCGGGAGTTTGCATGTAGCTGACACCTGAATGGCTGCTTTGACCTCCTGGTCTGCTATGGGCAGCTGTAGATCCTCTCGGGATAACAGATCGACCTAGGGCAGCAGGAGATCTTCCAAAAAGGCCAGTCTATTAGCAGCACATGCAACAAATCTTCTTATGCTCACGAGTGCTGTGATAGCTCAGTAGCGATGTGTTTGTGGATAGCTCAGCCATGTGGTAAGCAATTGTTATTCCTTCACATCTGTTGCATACTAAGTAGTGAGTACCTCTGCTCGCCCAGCCACCCCCTCTTGAACTGAGAGTCTGAGACAAACAAAGAGGGTTTTGGTCAGGTACAGAATGTCTGAGGTCAAGTTGGTAGTACACAATAGTCCAACTTGTAACAACATTTGGACATAAGTGGTTAAAGATATATCTCCAAGACCTTGCAGTGATGCGCATGGCCTCATGAGTATGCACTCTATAAAACCCAATACAACCAAGACTGTGGAACTTACCAGCCACGTCACGCTCTCAGATCTCCACTTTCAATCAGATTTACAGACCTGATCAAAACAAAGCCTTCCAAATAAGTCATCACATGAATTAACAAGTACGACCACACTACTCCAGCACTAATAGTGCTACACTGACAGCCTCAGCAGACCTTGTGGACTGCATCATCTTCAAGATCTCCTGCATCACATACAATAAAGAAACGACACACTATTCTCTACCTAGTATCACTATCTCAAAAGGCCATCTAAAGTGGCCATTAAACTGCACAAAAACCAGGGCTGATCGAGATTTGAAATCTAGGCACACAAAAAAACAGAAAAGGCTTGAAGACAATCTCACTTGTACTATGCACCCAGGAGATGGGATCACCAATGTACAAAATAATAGCCCTGATCCTCCACACCTCATCTTCAGAAGAGAGCTGAAAACTACACCAAGAGCAACCACATACCCACTACTGTGCAGAGTGCTACCTTGCTCATTTGCCAGGACTAGGCTACAAATTGTACACTGTTTATGTATATACACACATACAATTTTCTCCATGCAAATTCCTAAGTAGTGTAAACGCACTATAATTTTCAAGACCCCACTGACAACAAAGAGCTACTGTGGATCAACAGATATAGGAGTTAATCAAAAATACCAGCACAGTGAAATCAAAGCAAATAAGAGATATGGAAGGAGAAAGTATTGAGTTAGATGGGTTTTGGAAAATGAAAATAGAAGATATGTTGGCGTGCTTGGGAAGGGAAATATTTTTGCTAGACAGGTCTCTTCTCTTTGTGAATTGCACCAGTACGGAGTTATCCTAATGAACCAAGTGGAAAGGTTAGGCCTGGTCTCTACAAGTGGGGCTGGATAATTGCACACAAACACTGAACTCATGGACATACTAACTGCTGCTGCATGTGCACTTCAGAGGATCCTTGTATTTGAGGGCTTCTGTGCTTGTGATGCTTTAGTTTTTGGACTTCCGTGACAACTCGGCCCGCAAAAAGCCAAGAGCCGATACGGACCCCAAATCGTGTCACTGACAGTTCAAGCAGTCAGGGGCCCAAAAGCCTATCAATTTTTACATCAGCCGCTTAAAAATAGTATGCAGGTAATCATATGTACATATATACATACATACATATATACATACATATATATATATATATATATATATATATATATATTCACTGAAAAAACCATAGGTTTCAGGGGTGTTATTGTTAGCTGGACTTTTCACTTGTACAAAACCATTGAAATTCCCCCGTTATAGTTAGTTCAGCTAACTATAACTCGCGCGCCCGCAATGCACTGCTGATGACGTCACATATTACATCACTCATGACATGGTCAGTGACATCACTCATGACATCCCTGATGACATCTCAAATGACATCACTGATGACATCATCCAGTGAATGTGTGTTTTTCTGAAAATTAAATATGTTTTATATATGTATATCTCAAGGTCGATGGAAGAATAAATGGGTATATAAGTGTCTAAATGGATGATTTGTTTTTGAAAAATTGATTGTGTAACTGACTGATTAAGTGTATCATAGTGAATACATGGCTTAGTGAGTAATGTTTAAATATGTAAATATCTGTATCAGTCTCTCACTTTGTGTATAAGTGGCTGCATGGGTTGGTGAGTAGCTACATGGGTGTCTATATAGGTTATTAGTTGGTTTTTTGAGTATCAGTCTTAGTGTCTGCATGGTTCGGTGGGGGGTATTACGTAGTGCATAGGTGCATGAATGAGTGACTCACTGTTTGTATGTGTTGAACACAGCATGTGTGCAGGACTGTATGGGTGGATGAGTGTGTGTATGGGTGTGTTAGTGAGTGAATGACTGTCTCAATAGTGTCTTTATGAGTAACTACATATGTTTTAAACTAGTATATGTGACTATTGGTGTATATAAGTGAGTATATGTGAGAGTGAGAGATTGAAAGAGTTCCTGTATGAATAAGTATGTGTTTCTATAAGTGATTGTTTAAAAGACTAAGTATGTGTACGTTTCCGTAGAAGTAAGTGTGGTGGTGTGTGTATAACTGTATATGCAAGTAAATGTATGTTTGATTCTTTATTAGCATGAGTGACTATGTGTGTGAGTAACTATGGATGAGTGGCATGTGTAACAGGATGTATAGGTGTATGGGTACATATGAAGAGTGAGTACATGTATGAGTGACTGTATAGGACTGTTGGTGAATGAGTGGATGTGTATGTGGATCTTAGAATTACTGAAGAGGTTGTTGTAACTGGTATTGGTATGTCCATTGTTTTGAAAATGTGAGTCTCTATTTTTGAATGTGTGTATCAAAGGTTATATTAGGGTGAGAGGAGGCCTGCCACTCTATCACAAGGATGATGTCATCAGTGATGTCATGAGTGATGTCACGGACCATGTCATGAGTGAAGTAATATGTGACGTCATCAGCAGTGCATTGCGGGCGCGCAAGTTATAGTTAGCTGAACTAACTATAACGGGGAAATTTCAATGGTTTTGTACAAGTGAAAAGTCCAGCTAACTATAACACCCTTGAAACCTATGGTTTTTTCAGTGAATTTCTGAGGTTTTTTAAATGCTAATTCCTAACTATAACGTGCCTGAAACCTATGGTTTTTTCTGTGAATTTCAAAGGTGTTTTAAATGCTAATTTCTAACTATGCCTACAGAGATAGGACATGTGAAGAAAGAAGAAAAAATGCACAGAAAGAAAAAAAAGAAGTGCAGAAAGAAGCCTTGTTGCAAAATCATCCTGTACCCTCAACTTTTTCAGACGGATACTGGTGGTAACTGAGTCTGACTTACCAGTCCTAGAGCCAGTGCTATGTTAAAAGACACTTAGAATACAGTGAAAACACCTACATACACTAGGGAACATTATGCGTTGGGGCCCCCCTGTGATTAGCATGACCTCCTCTGTAAGCCCCTAGTATATAATAGGGCAGGGGGATTCAAACTACCTCTTAAAACAGGCCACAGGGCGTTTTTGCACACGTTAACTCAGGCCCCGTCCCCTCCCTTCACCACTGTGTAAACACACCCTGTGTCCGTTTTTAGTTGGGAGATTACGTTCATTTGAATCCTGAGGGTCCCTAGGGTCCAACTAGCCCACTAGGTACCTCCAGTAAGTGCCACAGAGCTGCGTTGCAGAGAGGTGTAAAAAGTGGCACGGCCTGGACCACCTCTCAGCAATGCAGCTCAGTGGCGCTTACTGGAAGCACTTGGTGGGCTAGTTAGCCCCCAGGGGCCCTCAGTATTGAAGGGAAATTATATCCCCAATTTAAAACGTGCCATAGTGCGTGTTTGCACACGTCACCTCAGGCCCCGTCCCCTCCCTTCACCACTGTGTAAACGCGCCCTGTGGCTGTTCTAAGTTGAGAGATTAAGTCCCCTTGAATCCTAAGGGTCCCTAGGGTCAAACTGGACCACTAGGTACCTCCAGTAAGCGCCACAGAGCTGCATTGCAGAGAGGTGTAAAAAAGGGCTTGGCCTCAGAACACCTGTCTGCAGCGCAGCTCCCTGGCGCATACTGGAGATGCCTGTTGGGCTAGTTGGCCCTCAGGGACCCTCAGTATTGAAGAGGAATTAATTCCCCAACTTACAACTCGCCAGGGGGCGCGTTTGCAGAGTGCTGCAAGGAGGGGGCATGGCCTCCGGCACGATGCCAGTCTTTTATTTATTTTAATTTTTTAAGAAGGGGGGCTGTGTGGTTCCCCTTCTTCTAATTTATTGGCCCTGATGACCCCAACCCCCAGGGCCTGTCTCCTAATTATATTTTTTTGACCCCAATCCTCAGGGCCGGCCACTGTTTATTATTTTTAAAAAATATATATTTATAGACACACCTAGGACATGCTGGACAAACCGTACGTACCTATCACCACGACGATTTGCCTGATATTCATTAAAAGGCGACTATGCATACAATGAATCCACGTGGAATGTATTTACACCACTAGTGAAGCTCTGACATGTCTGATGGCCTACCGTGCCTAATCCCGGTAGACACCCTTGTCGTTTATTTATACAAACATGGGTATCTATTGACGGGCACATTTAATACACATGCACACCAAGCCATTCAAAGGGGATTCGACAAAAATTCGACCAAAACTATGCAAGAAACCCACCTCACGGTTAATAAAACACACATCCACTGCCGGATGTGTAATACTTTTTATTTT
This sequence comes from Triturus cristatus, assembly GCF_964204655.1. Taxonomy (NCBI): domain Eukaryota; kingdom Metazoa; phylum Chordata; class Amphibia; order Caudata; family Salamandridae; genus Triturus; species Triturus cristatus. The sequence continues at coordinate 842,010,979 of NC_140592.1, forward strand.
ACTCTCTGGAAAGGGGACGAACATCACTTGAGAGTCACAGCGCGCTCCTGGCAGAGCCCAATGCTGTGTTACACCCACCATTGCCTGCTGAGTGCCACACACCTCTGTCTTGTATTCCACTAGCTAGTGCATATACTATGACACTCTCTAGCCCATGTGCACTGTAACACCACCCCGTGAATATGTCATGCCACACTTGTCTTCGCATGGGTTATATTGCCCCATCTAACGTGCCTTCCTCGATGCTTCTGTTATAACGCACAGTGCTATGCCATACATATTACAATCTGGGATCCATATCTTTGTCACAGTGCATATGCAACGTTACAATCCCCAGCACATATTTTATATTACAACTTTACAGACTAGTTAGGTTACACAACACTGCCCTGTGCATATTACACTCCAAGGCGCATATAGCATAGCACGCGCTAGTGCCTGTGCTATCTCGCGCTCTCCAATTAATCTGTCACTGCGCACAATGTATTGCATATTATATTTCACGCCCGGTTCATCTTATATCACACTTTTTGGTGCATAGTTCATACCATACACTATATCTAGTTTTCATTTTCAATCGTGCTCTCAGGACTATGTTCTATATAACACTGTGTTCACCTACCCTTTTCACGGGCATTACATTTTGCGATAGGGGGTGGAGGGTCAGGGGGTGTTTCTGCCAAGTGAGCCCGGAGTCACAGTCACAAACGTCCTCTTCTTCCTGAATAAAAGTGAGATTATGCTGCATACTTGTTCATATTTTAAGTAGTTCGCACAGACACACGTTTTAAAAACAATAAAGTTCCTAATACCCGCCTTCTCTGAACAGTTAAATTGCTGCCCCATCCCCCTCCTCCCTATCCTCTGTTGTGTGAATCCATGGACTAGCCTCCCTCCTGCCATGCATGGTCTGATGTGCTGCCACTGCCCTCAATTTAGTATGATTTACAGTCCACTCCTCCTGCCCTCCATTGCCCAATTCTATGCCCCATCATTGACCTCCTGCTTAAACTCTGTGCTTAGCATGCTGCCCCTATTCTCCTTCCCCCTGCCCTCCGATGTCTATGTGCATGCTCCTGCTCCATCCTTTTTGCCCACCATGTTCCATGGACCTGCCACTCCTATCTACTCTGAGTGTTCTGTTGAGCTGCCACTCCCCTCCCACCTGCCTAGCATGGTCAGATGACTGTAACATGTCCCTGCCACCTCCACCCTGACTGTCCACATGCCATGCCCCTATCCTCTTCCTCCTGTCCTACATGGTCCATTGTACTGCCACACCCTTCTGCCCTCCCTGGTCTGTTGTGCTGCAACTGCTCCTCCTGCCTGCCCCGTGCAGTCTGTTGTGAGGCCCCTTCCCCTGAAATTTCTTGTCTGTGCACAGGTCCAGACCCTCCCTTCTATCCTCCATCGTCCTTTGTGCATGCCCCTGCACCCTCCTTCTTGCCCACCATAGCCATTGTGCTGCCACTAACCCTCCCACTTGCCATGCATGGTCTTCTGTGCTGCCATGGCCCCTCCCACCTTCCCTGTGTGGTCAGTTAGCTGCCCCCGACCCCCTCCCACCTTCCCTCCATGGTCTGTGTGTATGCCATCACAGTCTCACTGTTGCTCTTCATGGTGTGTCTTGCTTCTAGTGCCCATCCTGCCTGACCTCCATGGCTATCTTGCTGCTCCTGCCCTGCCCCCTTGCCCCCAGTCCTCTGTTTACATGTGCAGACCCCTACTCCCTCCCTCCTGGCTGGTCTGTTCCATTGTAATGCCCCTGATCCGTCCCTCCTGCCCTTTATGGTCTGTTATGCTGCAGCTTTCTCTCCTGTCTGTCCATTATGGTCAGCTAGCTACCATTGCCTCTTGCCCCTCTCTTGTTCTATGTTGTCCATGTGCATGGTCCTGTCCCCTCCCTCTTGCTTTCTATGGATTGTTGTGCTGCACTCCCGTCCCGCATGCCCTGTGTGGTGTATTGTGCTGCTGCAAACCCTGATGCCTGCCCTGCAGGGTCAGTTTGGCGCACCTCTCCATGTCCCTCCTGTCCTCTGTTATCTAAGTCCATGTCCCTACCCCATTTCCTTCCATGATCCAATGTAGCATACTTGCGAACATTTTGAACTTGGTAAGAGGGAGATTTTGAAAAAAAACTGGGGTATTGATTTTCCCCTTTGAGTTACATTGAAAAAGAGGAGATTGTAGACAGGAGACAGATCAAATAAAGCCCATTTGAGCTTAAAAACATTGGACGTTTCCTGGCTGAATCGGGTCTGTTGGCATGTATGGTTGTACTACCATTGCCTCTTCCTTCTGCCCACAATGGTCTATTACATTGCCACAGCCTCTCTTGCAAGTCCTGTATTGTTGGTTTGTTGCCCCTGCCCCCCTTTTCACTGCCCTCCATAGTCTGTTGTGCTGGCACGGCCCTTCCTGCCTGCTCAGTGTGGTTAAATTGTTGCCTTTGCACCCTCCTACCTGCCTTCAATTTTCCGTGCCCCTGGCCTCTGCCTCTCAACAGTATCCTAATGAACAACTAGATTGCTAACATTCTATATTTATTACAAAAGTGTGGAACGCCTGACGTCATCTTAATGTAATCAAAACTGTAATTCCTAGAGCATTTCCTTTAAAAATTACATATATGAGAGGGTTTTATTGGCATCAAAATTATGGTTAGTTAGTGAGGAGCCTAGCGCGCAACCAAGATGGCCGCGTAGGCTTGTGGCTCCCGAGGGCCTCCGCAACCTCCCACGTCTATCCTGTCATAATCCTGATCTTTTCGACGGGCTTTTGTCTATGATCTTACGCTAAGGTGCCACTCGTTTTCCAAATCGAAATTGGACTCCGGGAACCTGGTTTTTTGGCGACCTGAAGTTTGCGGCCTTCTCCGGCTTTGGTCCCGGACTCGGGTTGGTGAGGTGCCAGGCTGCAAAGTGAACAACAGCGGCATGCCAGGCTGGGCCTGCCCTGGAACTCGTACTTTCACTTTCGGTTTCGAGTTGACCGGCCGAAACTGTTGAGGAGACATCGGGAGAGCTGCACCGAGTGCGGAGTGCCAAGCCTGGACATCAGCTAGCGGCCCGGATCCCCGGGCCTTCCTCCGGGTGCTGACCTTGCTGATCGCCAACGATGACGACAAGAGTGGATGGCGACAAGCTAAAACCCAAATCTACCCGGAGGGGAGCCTATTCTCAGGCCAACAATATGGACCGCTATGCTCAGCCAAAGGGATCCCCTAGTGGATCACGTAAATCGCCTGAGCCGCCCAAGGAGGCCTCGGGCGCATCACCCGAATTGACTCTGCTGGATGTCATGGGGGCCATCGAGGAGATGAAGGTGACCGTGAACCAGCAACTGGATACTCTGGCCAATAAGTTGGACTCGGTGCTGATCGATGTCACCTTGGTCAGAGCAGACCTGTCGAAAACCAACGACCGGGTCGACTCGTTGGCCCAAGCGACGTCGAGCGTAACGGTGGATGTGGCCGCTTTGCAGACGACGGTGCGGAGGTTGCAGCTCGCAAGCGATCTGACCGAGCGTCGCCTCGAGGACTCTGAAGGCAGGGCCAGGCGGAACAACGTCCCCATTATCAGCGTGCCCGAACGATCGGAGGAATCTGCTGTGGACCTCTTTGTGGAGGATTTAGTGGTGACTCATCTAGCACCCAAAGGGCTGAGCAAATTCTTCGCCGTGGAACGGGCCCACAGGGTTCCAGGGGGTGCGCCTAAGGTGGGTGCCCCCCCGCGGCCGATCATTGCCCGACTTTTTAATTTCCGGGATAGAGACGCTATCCTGCAGGCGTCGAGGGTGGCGGGGCCATTACGCTTTGAGAACTCTAATGTTAGCTTTTACCCAGACTTTACGCAAGCGGTTCAAAAGCAACGGATGGGTTTCTCGGCCATCAAACGGCGCTTGAGAGACATGGACTTTAAGTATGCGATGCTCTTCCCGGCTAGGCTGCGAGTCGAGCTAGATGGTCGCTCACACTTCTTCGACCGGCCGGAGGCGGTGGGAGAGTGGCTGGATGCCCTGCCCAAGAGTCGGGAGCCGGAGGGGCGGATGACGGAGAGCGGAGAAGGTTCGCCGGAGTAGGAATGGAACTGTGATTCTGGCGCTGGACTGCTTTGGTAACGTTTTGCGCCTGTGGCTGCACCGGACTCCAGTTGTTGACACTTTGCCCCGTGGTGTTTGGAGGTTGCGGGGGGCTTGCTGGGGCCCTTTCCTCCTTCTGGGGTTCTTTTTTGTCCTTTTTGTAGTGAATTTTATAATGGGGCGACAGGCACACTGCAGGTTGGGGGGGCTGTTCGGGCTCACGCAGGGGTGCAGGGAGGGGGGAGTTTTGTTGGGGTTGATGGGACGGGGTTGGGGATTGTTTGTTTGTTTCACAAGGCGGGACAATATTTCATGCTGTTCTACTATGATTGTGCCACCCGGGAGGGGGATGTTCTGTGCTGGGAGGGATGGGGGGTAGGGGGCTGAAACTTCTTTCCTGGAATGTGAATGGGCTGGGGGACAGGATAAAGCGGGGGGTAGTCCTGCAGTTTCTGAAACGTATCTCGCCAGACATTGTGTTCCTGCAGGAGACACACCTCATAGGAAACTCTTTCCATGCCATGAATAGACGAGGGTATCGCCTTCTGGCCCATTCTGGCTTCACTTCTGGCTCGAGGGGAGTGGGCATTTTGGTCAGGGCCTCTCTCCCGTTAGTGGTGGATGAGGTGATCCACGACGACAGAGGGCGCTACGCTGCGCTGGTGGGGAGGTGGGAGGGTAGATTGATTACGCTGGTCACGGTCTACGTCCCGCCGGGCCTGCAGACGGCCACCTATGCTGATTTGGGACGTCTGCTGCTAGGGCTCCCGGGGGGGGTGGTGGTCCTGGGGGGGGATTTTAACGCTGTTGTTTCCGGAGTTGAGGATCGATACCACCCTAGGGACCTCCCTCGGGCCCAGAGTTGGTTGGGGGGTTTTCTGGATGCCCTGGGACTGATAGATTGCTGGCGGTTGAAACACCCTGGACAGGCGCAGTATACCTTCCATTCTGGGGCCCATGGTAGTCTTTCGAGGCTTGACTATATGCTAGTTCCTGCGGCCCAAGCTGGGATGATCGGGGAGGTGAGACACTTGGCACGCGGTATTTCAGATCACTCCCCCCTTTTGTTACACCTGGATATCGCCCTGGGGGCGGAGGGGAGGGTGGCGCCGATCAACCCCTGGTACCTACGGAACCCCACGATTCGTGCAGACTTGGTCAAGTCTCTGGAACATTACTTCAAGGACAACGTGGGGTCGGTGTCTTCCGCCATCTCCCTTTGGGAGGCCTTTAAAACGGTGCTCAGGGGACAGGCCCTTTCTCTCATTTCCTCCACCAAAAAATGCGCTGCGCAGGAGGTTGTTCGGCTAGAAAATGAGATTACTGAGTTGGAGAGTGAGTTGGAGCAAGGTGTAACGGATGACAGATTGCATATCTTGGAGCTCAAGCAGGCCGACTACAAGGCGCTGGTTACTGAATCTGCTAGGAGTGTGAGCAGGGAGCAACAGGGACGTTTGTATGATATGGGTGATAAGGCCGGGAAATTGATTGCTTGGTTGGATAAGGAGAGAGCGAGTCGAGTGGTACCAGAGGTTGAGAGGGTGGACGGTGTGCGTGTGACTGACCCCGGTGATATAGTTGATTGCTTTGCGGAGTATTTTCACGGGGTCTACTCTCCGGTCTCGGAACGCTCGGTAGAAGACTCTCGACTGCTGCTTCGGGACGTAGCTCTGCCCTCCTTGTCCGATGAGGATAAAGTAGTGATGGATGCGGCCCTGTCGTCAGATGAGATTGCTTTGGCCATCCGCTCGATTGCATCGGGCAAGGCCATGGGTCCTAACGGACTCCCCATTGAATTATACAAGTTGCGCCCAGATGTTATTGCGCCTTATCTCAGGGACATGTTCCTCGAGGCTAGGGCGGCAGGCTCTATCCCCTCTGACCAACGTCTCGCTACCATTGTTGTTATCCATAAGGAGGGGAAGCCCCGTGATCAATGTGCTTCTTACAGGCCCATCTCCTTGTTAAACGCGGAACCTAAAATCCTCGCCAAGGTACTGGCCAATCGTCTGATCCGGGTTGTGGGCGACCTGGTTCATCAGGATCAATCCGGCTTTATACCCCATCGCAATACCGCTTTGAACCTGCGGCGGTTGCATGGCGTCCTTGCTCGCGCACCATTCCTTCGTGAACCGGCCATCTTGGTGTCCTTGGACGCTACCATGGCGTTTGATACCCTGGAATGGCCATACATCTGGGCAACATTGGCGAAGTTTGGTTTTGGCCCGGGGTTCATCGGTTGGGTGAAATTGCTCTATGACAATCCGCTGGCACAGGTAGTGGTCAACGGACGGGTATCGGCTCCCTTTATCTTGGGCAGGGGCACCCGACAGGGTTGTCCGCTGTCGCCTCTCCTATTTGCGCTTTGTTTGGAGCCCCTTGCGGAGTGGTTGCGATGGGAACCCTCGATGCGTGGTCTTAGATGGACGCCGGAATACGAGGACCGGGTCTCCCTATACGCGGACGATATACTCTTGAATCTTGCATCGCCGTGCAAATCGCTCATCGTGTTGGTGGACCTTTTGAGCTCGTTTGGTCGCAACTCCGGATTGGTCATCAACTGGGCTAAGTCCTGTGTGTACGTTCTTTCCGGGGAGGCCCCCCCCCCTTCCGCGGGGGTGCCCTATCCAGATTGCGACATCGGGATTCACTTATTTGGGGATTTTTATAACATTGGACCCAGTGGCCCGCTACGAACGGAATCTTCTCCCCCCCCCTCCAGCGCCTAAGGGCGGATGTGGCGGGTTGGCGGCGGCTGCCGCTTTCGCCACTTGGCCGGGCAGCGTTGTTCAAAATGATGTCGCTGCCCCGCTTTTTGTACGCCCTACAGAACACCATGGACCTGGTGCCGGCCCGTTATTTTCGGGAGGTGGAGTGTCTCCAGCGTCGATTGTTTTGGGATGGGCGGCCGCGGATTGCTCTTGCCAAACTAACCCTGCCATGGTACGATGGGGGGAGTCGCCCTCCCGGACATTAAGCGATACTACTGGGCCTCCCAGTTGGCTGCCGTCAATCACGGGATGTATGGCCCCGCTTTGAACCCGGCTTTTGAGATGGACAAATTGCTATTGCCGGGCGGTGACTATAATCGAGCTTATACTCGGGGTCCCTCGATGCGCGGTTGACGGGCCCGACGCGGGTCGCGGTACAGGTGTGGCATGCAGCAAATGCGGCGATGGGGTGGAGGGATCGCTTGACTCGGGCTACACCACTGTATACATCTCAGCGCTTGGGCTATCTGTATACTACGAAAGGCTTTGAGAAGTGGGATACGATTGGTATCAGCACGGTAGGGGATCTCTGGACGAAAGGGAAATTCAAGACGTTCGACATGCTGAAAACTGAATATCAGTTGAATGATAGGGAATACTATCGGTATGCTCAGGTTCATCATGCCCTGTGCTCCGTGTTTCCGGACGCGGCGGCTATTCCGGAGAATTCCCCGTTGGAGGACAGGGTCTTGGACGGCCATGTGCCGGATAGCACCATTTCGCTGATTTACAAGAAGCTTATTAATGATCGGGTGGGTTTGCTGGCCTCATTGCGGGAGACTTGGATTGCCGACGGTTTGGAGCTGGACGACGAGGATTGGGTGTCAGCGGTGGCCTCCCCGAAAGAGGTGGCTATCCCGGCCCGATTGCGGTTCGTCCAGCTTAAAATACTCCACAGAGTGTACGTCACGGGGCCTGGTTTGATGCGTATGGGATATTCGGTGGATGGGTTGTGTAAGCGAGGCTGTGGGCTACTGGGGAGTTTCCTCCATATCCTGTGGGAATGTCCGGAGGTGACTCGGTTTTGGTGCAGAGTGCATGCTGTGTTAGAAGAAGTCACGCATGTGGCCTTGTTGCCGGAGGCACGGCGATGTCTGTTGAATGTCTGGGAGCCTACTGATTACAATGCGACGCAGACGCAGTGGGTGACTCTGGGCTATATGGTAGCGAAGCGTGACATTGCACAATTGTGGGGCTCCCAGAGGCCGCCCACGGTCAGCGAGTGGAAAGAACACATGGACTGGTGTATGTTCAGAGAGAAAACGGTGTACGTGGCGAGAGGCAAGCCTGGCAAGTGGAGTAAGGTGTGGGGTCCTTGGAACGCCTATCGCGGGGATATATGTGCCCCGCCTCCGACGCGTGAGATAGATGCCGCGCTGTCGCCCTAGCCCGCGCATTCCTGTACGCTCCTGCGACATGCGAGTTTGGTTTCTTCGACCTTGCCCCCCTCCCCCTCTGTCTACCCGGGTTGGTTTACTCCCTCGATACGATGGGCACATGCTACTGCTCTAAAATTCCTTGCCTTGTGTGTTTGTTGTTTTTCGTTTCTTAAAAATATGAAACCTTTGTTTGTTCATGGACTGCAACTGCGGCCGACGGCAAGGATTTACACTCCAGTGACCCCCTTTTATGGCTTTATCGACGTGAATGTTCCAGTTGTACCTAGGGTCACACTGCATTTTAGCGGCCGGCCTGTTGGTTGTAGGCCCATACTTGTATTTCTCTGAAATTGTAATAAAGGTTTTTCAAAAAAAAAATTATGGTTAGTGCTCTAAAAGACTAAAATAAGGACATATTTTCTGAGTTTTCAAATAGCGACAATGCACTTTTAAATTATTTGTTATCTTTATGTTTTTTTATCCAGTTGACCACTTGATTAAATGTTGCACTTAGGGGAGAGGATGTGGTGTTACTTCCAGAACTGCAGACTTTGCAACTGGGGAACCAGGTTGGAGTTTCTGCTTCAGCTCGACATTCTGTGATTCTGGTCAAATCACTTAGTCTCCCCATGTCTACAACCAAAATGAATTTGTTCTTGTGTGATGTAACCAATGCTCATGTAAAGCACTCCAATACCTGACAAGTCTGCACTATATAACACTGCAAAAACACAAAATAATAAGTGTTTTGCACACTTCTGTCATTGGGCTATATTTGGGCTACATCTGGGTGATTTTGGGCTACATTTGGGCTCTTTTGTCTCCGGTGGCCATCTTGGGAGATTTATTTGTTATGAAGTTTCCTAATTTCCTCATGTACTGCAGTCTCCTCAGTAGGAAATGCTTTCAGTTTTTTACTTTGATTCCATCATGAAGGTATTCAGATATGTCACACATTTGCCATAAATTCTGAATGTTCGCACTCTAGTTGCTCATTAGATCACTGTAGTAAAACTACTGTTCACCATGGAAGTCTGCTCCTGGTATTAAAAGTGCATGTTTCAGTCTGCATGTCAGAATGTTTTAATGAAATAGAAGAGGATTTGAGAAGTCACTCAAAATGTGCCCTCATTTTCTTTCTTCAGCATTAATCATAATTTCTATGGCAAAATGAACCCCCTCATTGTGTTCCTTTTTAAATTAAATGTTTTAAGTGTTGCCAGTTTATTCCAATCAAGATGGCTTCAGGTGTGCCATACTTTTGTCATAATGAAGACAGTAAGCGCTCTAGTTGTTTTTAAGAACACTCTGGGACATTCTGTCATTGGGCTATACTTAGGCTACATCTGGGTGATATTTGGGCTATATTTGGGCTCTTTTGTCTCTGGTGGTCATCTTGGGAGACTTATTTGTTATGAAGTTTCCTAATTTCCTCATTTACTGCAGTCTCCTCAGTAGGAAATACTTTATTTTTTACTTTGATTCCATCAAGAAGGCATTCAGATGTGTCACACATTTGCCATAAATTCAGAATGTTAGCACTCTTTTTGCTCATTAGATCACTGTAGTAAAGCTACTGATCACCAGGGGAAACTGCTGCTGGTATTGAAAGTGCATGTTTCAGTCTGTATGTCAGAATTTTTTAATGAACTAGAAGAGGATTTGAGAAGTCACTCAAAATGTGCCCTAATTTTTCTTTCTGCAGCACTAATCATACTTTTTATGGAAAAATGAACCCCCTCATTTTGTTCCTTTTTAAATTAAATGTTTTAAGAGTTACCACTTTAATCCAAGCAAGATGGCTTCAGGTGTGCCATACGTTTATCATAAGTAGGACTGTTAGCGCTCTAGTTGTTCTTTGGAACACTCTGGGAAGCTGCAGTAGAACACAAAGGAATCAACTGACAGTCTCTGCCCTTGTTGGATGTACATGTTTTACTGAGAATATCAGACTTCATTCTCACATGACTGAGAAAGATAATGTGAATTTACAGAAAATAAGCTCTCAGTTTAGCTTATAGATCACCTTCCAAACCTCTGTGGGAAAAGCATGAGAAAATATTTTTCTCTCAATCATGATATCCCAGCAGAAGGCTTTTTCACATGGTGAAATCACCTTAGAACATACCACAAGTCCTAAAATGAGAATGGTACCATCAACAAATGATTTATAATGTAACTAAAGACTTAAAACCTTCTATTAACTGCAATGCTTTTTAATGAGGTGCTATCATGTATATTGGTCCCAAGATGGCTGCCAACACTTCTTGGATGAAGTGCTGACAGCCAATCAGATCTCAGGATGAGATGTGTGGTTAGGCTCCGCCCACATATATATATGATTTTACTTTAGATTTTCTCAGGAACTACTGAACAGATTGACACCAGACCTGCAAAGGCACATCCCTGACCTGAGGACTAACTCTCTGCCAAATTTCAAGTAATTCTGTTCAGCCGTTCGGGCTGTACCTTGGACTAAAGGTCCCTATGGAAAATTGCATGGGAAAAACACGTTTTGGGACCCCCCTTTTTTCTCGGCCCCCGCTTGACGAATCACCCCGAGACTTTCAGGGTATGAGCGGAGCGGAGCGCCCCACCTATTTTGAAAATTTTGCGAGGATTCGTCAACCCAATGTTGCGGATTTCCTATGGAAACACGGTCCTAGCTATAACTATCTACTGGCGACCGCCAGTAGAATATGAATATATATATATATATCCCTCCGGTAAGAAATTACGTTTGCTTTCTGGCTTGGAGGTTACCAGGAAGGAGGTGTGCCCGCACTGGGAGGAGAAACGGACTTACAAGTGTTCTTAGCTCCGTCCGTAATATTGTTTCCCCAGTGTGCAAAAAAGCAGTTTAATTCAGTCAAAACCCCTCAAAAAGGATGTCGGCTGACACGCGTGCAGCCCGTGAGCTTGCCGCTAATGAAATATTCTCTGATGCTTTAGAGAATGAGGCGACTATACAAACAAAGGCATCAAATGAGACTAACAAAGAGCCTACTGGCTTAAGAGAACAATTCAAAATTCTGGAGAAAATGAAAAAACAAGAAACTGCCAAGTGGTGGGAAGCCCGATCACTTAAAAGATATTTAGACGTTGGAAGAATTCCAAGGGGGCTTCGTATTATGCTGGCCCCCAGCTATGAGACACCCAATCCCCTTATGATGGCAGAATGGGGAGAATGTAATCTGGACTCTTCCAGGCGTCTAGTCCAGATTTTAGTAAAATATGCTGAAATAGATGGGGCAGCCTTGCAAATAAAAATAGACGCGCATGAAGCACAAATTGAACAACAAAAACATGATCCCCAGCAGCAAGCAAAATTAATGGAAGAGATGAACAAGCGGCTGGAAAAAGAGGAGGAGAAAATAAAGGAACGGAAGATATGGAAGTTTAAAAGGGACCGCGATGATTACGCAAATGGTCAAATCTTCACCTTCTCGCGGCGCTATGATTCCCTGAGAGCAGCTACAGCCAAAAAAAGATATGGGAATAAGGGACCTCAAATGGAACAAGTGGAACTTTCCTCACTTTCCAGCTCTGCACTGGAAAGTGAATCTGAAAATGAAGGGACACGTAATACATCAGGAATTAAACTAACGGTGGGGGAAGAGTTGGATGTTTTAAAACAGGGAAGAAGGGAGACATTGAGACCAAGACCACAAGACATGAAGGCACCACAAAATGCCAAAGAAGACGGGCGAGACGTCGGGCAAACAAGCAACGGCGAACCAAGGAAGAGAGGACGCGGTCGCGGACGCTCCCGAAGGTATTAGAGACAGAGAATGTTGTTCTTCAGGCTGAGAAAATCAAGACTATCATCAACCTGGGACAAATAGACCTCACGAAAGCAGAAAACCAACTATTGAGCTTGGGCCTGAGCTACTGCCCGGAAACGAGTTTCCATTATACTCGTACCAGGGCAGACGTGTACCTATTTATTAGGAAACTAAAACTCAAAAAATTATATCTACAGAAGCCGGCCCTGGATATTGACAAAAGGTCTAGCAACAGTATCAGTCCCAGCAACCTCCAAGTCTCTGATGCAGCCTTATACAATGATTTATATCAACTGGCAACAGGCGACCATGTAGAGGCAGGTGAATCAATGCCAACTCTCAATCAAAAGAAGCCTGATACTCCCTTCAAACCCAAATCCAAATGTATCCCTCTTTCGTCCCATAACGGGCTGGACACCTTTAATGACCATGTGACAGTTCAACTAAAAAAACTTATGTACATGAGCAATTCAGTAAGAAAAAAGAAATATTGCAATCAAGAAAGGAGATTTAAACAATTGATTTCCAAGCTACAGAAGGCTGATTTAATAATCCGCAACTCCGATGAAGGGGGAAATATTGTACTTTGGCCTACAGCGGACTATCTCAAAGAGGCGTACAGACAATTGGATGAAGTAGGATGTTATAGCAAAAGTACCCCTTTCAAATATAAAAATGCGCAGGAGACTCTATTTAAAAACCTATTGGCGTGGAAAGGTTTGGGTCTCCTTAGCTGGGAAGAATTCAAATTCATCAAAAAAGAATATCCATCAACTTCTTACATGTACTTCATCCCCAAGGTCCATAAAAGTCTGACCTCACCTCCGGGCAGACCTATCATATCTGCCTGTGATGGCCCCTTTGAGAACCTTTCAAAATACATTGACTATTTACTGCAAGACCATATGAAAAAACTGGATTCATACATCCAAGATACAGGTGACTTCCTTAAAAAGATTGATAATTTTAAATGGAAAGAGGATTATCTATTAGTCACCCTGGATGTATGTTCATTATACACCAGCATCAGACATCAAGATGGCCTGAGAGCGGCAGAGTTTTATTTGAGTACCAGGACAATTGAATTTGCTGATCATACTAAAATGTTACTGAACATGCTATCCTTTTGTTTGGAAAATAACTTTTTTTTATTTAATGGTTGTTTTTTCCAGCAACTACGAGGAGTAGCTATGGGCGCCAGCTTCTCCCCCAGCTATGCCTGTTTATTTATGGGCTGGTGGGAGGAGCTGGTGATCAGGCGACAATATCAGCAGGTTTTTACTCAAAATGTGATGCGATGGTTTCGTTATATTGATGATCTTTTTATCATATGGCAGGGATCTAAGGAAAGTGTACTTAAATTTGTAGAGGAAATCAATTGTAATAATTTTAATCTTTCTTTTACATCAAATGTTAGTAATGAGACAGTGACATTTTTAGATGTACAGGTTTTAGTTAATAATAACATTTTAACTACTACCCTTTTTAGAAAACCTACGGCAGGCAACACACTCCTTCATGCAACCAGTGCGCATCCCCCACATCTTATTAAAAGCATCCCGTATGGGGAGATGCTCCGTATCCGACGTATATGTAGTGACCCTCTGGATATGGAAATTAAACAAAAAGAATGTATGACTAGGTTTTTAGATAGAGGGTATAGTTTGGAAGTAGTGGAAGCGGCCATGAAAAGATCCCGGCTAAAACCAAGAGAGGAAATTTTGGAATACAGAAAAAAAGATAAAAATGAGGTTTTAAATACTGATAATGAACCAATACGCCTTATTTTAACATATTCCAAACAGGAAAAGGAATTAAGGAATATCATGAGGAAACATTGGCATTTTATACGTGAAGACCCAGTGATAGGGGGACTTATGCCACTCAATCCCTCTATCACCTTCCGCAAAGCAATAAGTATGGGTAACATGTTAACTGGCAATAGCCAAGATACCTGCAACAAACAAATGTGGCTGCCTATTAGAAATGGTTTTTACAAATGCTCTATATGCAAGGCCTGCCAATTTGGTACAAATACCAAAACTTATTGCACGAAATTCCCCAATACACAACGGGAAATCAAACAACACCTTACGTGCAAAACGGACTATTGTGTCTATGTCCTGGATTGTGACTGCACTTTAAAATATATTGGCAGCACAAAGCTGGCGGTACACAAACGCATTTTGCAACATATTAGAGCCATTAATAACAAGGATCAAAATTACCCCGTGGCTAGGCACTTTGAAAAGGTACACAACAGCAACCCTAAATGCCTGAAATATTTTGCCATTGAATCTGTACCACTGAGAAAACGAGGTGGCAATAGGGAGGCCACACTGCGTCGTTTGGAAACTCAATACATTTTAGAGTTCGATTCGAAATGGCCAGGTGGCCTCAATGCCACGGAGGATCTTTACACCTTTCTTTGAATTTTATACAGGCATACACATCCATTCCTTAGTTCCATCACACAACAAATATAGGTGGAATACATATTGGGGTCCTATGTGCGTATTTTAATGATTGGTTTTTAGGACATTGTAGGGTAGTATTAATAATCTTATATTCCCATCTCCTTTTATTGATCATTTTAATTATGTCATTGGTTTTTATCCCTCATATATAATGTCTGTATATTCTTTTTGCCTTTCGTGACTCAGATGAATTTGATTGCAAAAAATGAACTGCGTATGGGAAATTTTCTCCATCCATTCTGTATTTTTACATAATAGGATTGAATTGTATTTTTAGATCGGTAGTCTCCATTAGTTGATTGCCGAGATGTGTTTTGCGCTAGTTGCACTGGTCACTTTATGGTATTTAGTACTGTTGCATTATGCACTTTATCTGAAACTGTACATAGAGTTTGACAAGCACTAGTAGCATTAGTTAAACTAGATTATCAAGTACTGTTGCATTATGCACCTTATCTGATTTTATAGGTTTGTTCGCCTCACTCTATTTAGATTAGCACTAGCCACTTTATGTCCTCCCATCAGTGGGGCATTTATGCACTTTAACATACTTGTTATCTGACGGACTATTGTGGTTATCCTTTTTTCTTTTTAAGTTGTCCCTCATTTAGGGCTTTTTTCTTTAGCACGGTGAGCACTTTATAGGAATATTAATGTGACATATTATGACGTGATACAAAGAGACACAATTGAAGTATTTTTACTGATATTAATATATGCATTTAGGCTCTTATTATTGTCAGTCGCAATGCAATACAATTTATGAAATTGTGAAAACTGAATTTCCATTTCAATCGCATTGTGCCTATATAGTATTTCTTCGTGTATACATGTTTTCTATGTCTATGACAGAAAAGTAAAAAAATGTGTTGCATTTGCACTTTAAATACTGGGTCTGCACGGATGTGTGGTCAGGTGACCAAGGCTGCTGTGACGGCCGAAACGCGTCCTGACATCCGTTATGGGGATTGCAAATAAATAAAACTGTTGGCACGATAAGAGGTCTGCGCTCGTGATTTCCCTCCAGGAAGTGTGCTTACGAGTGGTTAAGAAATATATTATATATATATATATATATATATTCTACTGGCGGTCGCCAGTAGATAGTTATAGTTAGGACCGTGTTTCCATAGGAAATCTCAAAATTCTATTTTGAATAACTTTGGCGCCGGTTGACGAATCTTCGCAAAATTTTCAAAACTAATGGGGCGCTCCGCTCAGCTCCTACCCTGAAAGTCTCGGGGGGATTCGTCAAGCGGGGGCCGAGAAAAAAGGGGGTTCCCAAAACGCGTTTTCCCCATGCATTTTCCCATAGGACCTTTAGTCGAAGGTTCAGCCCGAACGGCTGAACAGAATTACTTGAAATTTGGCAGAGAGGTAGTCCTCAGGTCAGGGATGTGCCTTTTGCATATATGGAGTCAATCTGTTCAGTAGTTCCTGAGAAAATTGCAGTTAAAAGCACATACATATCTATAGCCGCGCACCGTGCGCGCACCCTAACGTGCGCAAGCGTAATTCTGATTGGTTGTTACGTCAGTCAACGTTCGAATCGGTCGAAATCAGGAAGTGTCGGCCGCCATTTTGTTTGTTTTCAGTGCGAGAGTGGAAAAGGAAGGTGGCGAACGTGAAAAGGGGGCAGGTTAGAGAGTTCCTGACCCCCTAGCCTTGGTCAGGGGGTCCCTGAAGGACCCCGAAGGCAGAAAAAAACATTTACATTTTTTTTTTTTTTTAAATCGCGGGGGTGCGCGCATGGTGAAAAACCATTTAAAAAAAAAAACATTTTTAATACGTAGTTTATTGAAAAATAAATATATTAAAAAAATGTATAATACATACATAACTTAGCTAGCTGTGAGCTATACTGCGTTATCCTTGCCGCGCTTCGGCCCACACTCTGAACGCGCTGCTGGCGCTCGACCACCCGGAGGCCTCTACACTCTGGGGAAACGGAGACTCACGCTGAGTCACTGGCTCGGGGCTTGGGTGGCGGCCGGTGTAGCCGTGGAGTGGGCTAAACCACAGCGCCATCCTCTACCGTTGATAGCATGCACCTGGGACACCACTAAAATTTAAAAAGCACATACGTAACATTAGGCACCTACTCCCTTCCCAATGCACACACCTCCATTCTGTGCGCATGTTACCCTGAATGATGCCGCCGGACCCCCGGGTTGTCGGCTAAATGGCTGTGTTCTAATATCTGGAGATGTACACTTTACCCAACTGCTTTACCACCTGGACGGTGACTGTGCGTTGTAAGATAACATAAATGTGCACAATAAAGGTTTACAAAAAAAAAAAAAAAAATACATACATAACTTAGCATTTAAAAAACCGTACAAATTCACTGAAAAAACCATAGGTTTCACACAGGTTATAGTTAGGTGGATATTTCACTCGTAAAAAACCAATGAAATTCCCCCGTTATAGTTAGTTGAGATAACTATAACCCGCGCGACCGCCACTCTATCAAAAGGATGATGTCATGAGTGATGTCATTAGTGATGCCACTGACCATGTCATGAGTGATGTAATATGTGACATCATGAGCACAGGATTGCGGGCGCGCGAGTTATAGTTATCTCAACTAACTATAACGGGGGAATTACATTGGTTTTTTACGAGTGAAATATCCACCTAACTATAACATGTGTGAAACCTATGGTTTTTTACGAGTGAAATATCCACCTAACTATAACATGTGTGAAACCTATGGTTTTTTAAGTGAACACATATATATATATATTTATTAACACCCTGATCGTCTTTCCACAAACAGGCACCAACACCGTGAAGAATTATGGCACAGACGGCGATTTATTTCAAATTCAGGTCAGACGCGTTTCGGCGGTAAAACCGCCTTGCTCACTGCATGAAATGTTCTGTCAGTGTCAGCCAAACAAATACCTCCACCATTTACCTGTGGTTGCCTAGACAACCAGTACATGTCATAGACATAAAAGTTTTTTCACCGTGACTTTGCAAAATACATTTGTGCGTGAACATATGTAATAACATACATTGGTAATTTAAACAATATATATTCGCATCTTTAGGCAAATTATTTCCTAAATAAAGATAGAGTTCGAAAGTCACTCTAAAAATAGAAAAACACAAAAGTGATTAGGAGTACCGCTCGAATAGAGGCGGAACATCCAGTCTCAGTGTGTCCCCTGTAATGTGCTCTAAACCAATGTGGCTGTATTGGCGTGCAGAGGAGGGAATGTGACATATGATTATCATACAACCATAAAGGCGAACTTAACCGGCCTGCACAGTCTACGCTAGTGTGTACAGTCTCAGAATACGAGACCACAAATACATCGTAATGCAAAGTAAAGAAAGTGGGGACTGCCACTTGGAGAATTTCCTTACATCCACATGTGGGGAACAGCGTAGATGACAAGTGCCACTACCGGTTAAAGATTAAAAGGAAAAGGGTGGGTTAAATATCACCATAAAGAGCCCCTAGTGCTAATCCAGGGGATAAGGAGTACATACAAAGCTAAGGGATTCTTCCGCCCAAGTGGGCAAAAAGAATAAATACGATCTGTATTGGCAGGCCAGAAATGGAAATGAATTACCTATTGCCCTCCTACTGTACTTGAACAAAGAATATACAGGAATAGAAGCACATGTATAGTGGGGTGGTATTTACAGGTAAATGTGAAATGTCATAAAAAATGGAAAAGATTTTTAAGGTTTAGAACAGTCATGCTCCGAGAAAAGGGTTCAAACGAAGAGGCCAATCTTCTCAAATAAAGAATCAGAGATGGACATTAAGCGCTTCATCGGCATTCATCCCATGTGGGATTTTGGAGTTGAGGAGAATGATATATTTTGATTCCAATCTCCTCAATGCCAATTGCCTGTTACCTCCCCTAGGATTTTTAGGGACACTATCAATCACAAAATAGGAGAGGTCCTGGGTCTTGCCACCGTGGCACAGATTGATATGGCGTGCCACTGGGTATGATTGGTCATCATTCGCAATTGCTCTCAGGTGTTGCAAAATGCGAACGTGGACTTGGTGGATCGTACTGCCAACATACAGTTTTGGGCATGTGCATTGTAGCACGTACACGGCAAAGTCCGTTTTGCAGTTGAAGCTGCCACGGATAACGTATGGTGAATGTCTGAAAGGCATTATAACAGACTTGGTGTTATTGCCGTGTTTGCAGGCTTTGCATCTACTACACCTAACAAAGCCTCTAGGTGATTGTAGCCAAGTTTGACTTTTCGCTACAGAAGGTGCGCTGCGTACCAATTCCTGCCGCATGGATTTAGCTCTTCTGTAACTAATGGCCGGGGTTTTGGGGCATTTTGGTCCCAAAACCGGATCACTACGGACTGTCTGTCAATGTTTGTGCAGGATTTTTCTCAGTGTAGTGTGGTATGCATTAAATCCTGTGATTATATATATATGTATAATATGAGGTCTCTCTGCTCAAGAAAAAATCTCTTAGTGAAGATGGACTCGTAAATATCTGATTCTGCTTTGCTATCTGCACCTTATAAACCTACTGCCGCTGGTCCGCACACTCCTCTGACTCAATCCATCAAGACATCTCTAGATTAACATTTTAAATCAGCGATTCTTCAAGCAACACATGATGGCATCCACTTAACTTCAGTACAGGGCAATGTGTAGTGTGCGACTGACATACATAAGACTTTGGTTGGGGGTTGACAAATGAAACCCCATGGTTTTGCAGTGGGCTCTGCCCAATCTTTTCCCAGCCTTTCCCTCTTGCAGCAGTCAAAACACTGACATTTAAACATCAAGAGTGTTGGGGGAAAAGAAACTCAGACCTCTTACTAGAGCAAGGTCCTCAGGCCTTTAAGAACATTAAAAACTTGGCAGTAGTTGACTTGAAGGATGTGAAGCAGGTGAGATTTCTCAGGATAGAAGTTTGACCAAAGCCATCTTTTCATCAGCTTTGGTCACGAAGAGAACAAAAATCAGCAGAGGCACAACTGGTTGTTGCTCTCCTTAAGGAGATGACATTAAAAAACATACTCCAGCTTTAACTTGCCATGCTGGCCTAGTGTCTATTCTGGTATGTGTCAGCCGTTGGTGCTTTAATAGGGGTGACTAGTGCCCCAAGTTCAATTCTCAGGTTGGTGATCATTGTGATAACTTAAGAAAAGTTTTAAGGTTGAACTCCAAAACACACCTTGTCTTTGGGTTTTCAAGAAATTCTACCATGTCCATATTTCTGCTCTATTTAAATGTAAGGGAAGATTAGTTGGGTCCCATGATAATCCCAGAGGTACGGGCTCCCAGTCAGCCGAGGAACTTTATCCTGGGACATTCAGGGCCTTAAAGCTCTAACTGAAAAGGAAGTCACTGATAAATTAGGGTCATCTCTTGCTGTAACGTTGTTCCAAGAGTCCTAGTAGAAGGAATGCCCCAATACTGAAGGATTTGTAGCAGCAGCGAAAAATAAATTAAACAGTGGCGGACCTTCAGGTAGGTTGCTGACCTTACTTTCAACTAATTACATAATGTTAACTTGTGAGCTTAATATGAAGTGCCCATGGTCCCTAAGTTGCAAAGGTGCATTCGATATGGGGGATGGAGTGTCCCATTCCATAATATTATTTAATGGAAATATACCGTCTGATCGATCAAACAATGCTGATTTTCTTGCTTTGTTGGAACAGGACCTAAACGACCCAAGAACTTCCTTTCCAATGTCTGTATTAATATTGGCAAGTGATTTAAACATAATTCATCCAGCATTTGCTAATGACTCCTTGTCAAATCAGCTCGAGGCTGGGGTGGGGTTACCAAAGATGATTTCAATCATTTTCAACCAAGAGAAAATACTGCAGCCCTTGGGTCTTTATTAGCCCAGCCGGGGCATATTTGTTTAAATGGCCAGTAGTCCAATGATAATACCATTGCACGCTCCAGCTTTCGATTTGGTAATATTACTCTTATCAACTATATTTGTGTCTCAACTGAGCATGTTAATTTATTTTCTAACTCTGAAGTTAAAGGAATGACTAACAGGGATAAAATGCAATTGATGGCAAATTTGTCTCCAAAGTTCTTGTAAGAGTGGTCTTTCTCATTCATTAAATTAGCCACAGATGATTCATGCCTGATTATATACAGATTTGCTTTTGGCTTCGGCTCAACTCCAATCCAACATTTTGATTCCATCAGAAGCTAATCATGAGGGGATATGGACAGCAATGGTCTGGTACTATACTTTGGTACAGCTGATTCAAAAGCGCATAACTAAGGCATTTAGATCATGGTCCTGGTCTCTCTCCTACAGGGTGGCTAATCTCTCTGGGGAGCAAAGGTTTAATGATGAAAATTCATGAAATCCAGGGTGAGTTGTATGGCGCGAGAAGTAAAGAAATATTCACATTTAGTGCTTTTTGAAAAAGTGAAACAAATAAAATCAAAATATAGAAATGTTTTGGAACAAAACAGGTCTCATAGTGCAAGCCAAGACTGAAGTGATTTGAGCTCAGGGACTCTCAAAAGTGTTGGTCTTTTGCAATTCAGAATACTAATGCAATCCCCTCTACCGCAGTCCATTCAGTTCTGGAAGAAGCATGAGCTGCTTATCTCTTGACTTTACATGATCAGGCTCTAGCTCACAACTGGGAGGGGTCGGACCCACAAAATTGTGGTATAAACTGTTGGTTCTGATGAATTCAGTGGAATTCTTAAAATAATTTTGTAATTTTACAAGCTGCTGTACCTGACAATTTCCCACAAGAAATTCTGAATCAGAGTAGTGGGATTCTAGCCTCTAGCCTCCTGCGCACCCCCAAAAAGGTCTCTTCCTTAGGGCAACTCCTTGGCACTTAATTTATACACTCATCACATTTTGGACGCATCGCTACATTTTTCACTAGAATGGTGGTAGAAAAGGTTAGTGGCATGGTCAACGGATAAAGGAATTGTGACAAGGTGGGTTCCAGCTTTGTTGTTCAACAATGGACCATTGCTTTGCTCTAAGGTTGATTGACTGATAGTCCACTGATGTGAACAGCTAGTTATGTTGCGGTTTTGTGAATTTTCGGGCAACCTTTAAACAAATAGATTGTCCCACATTAAGGACAAAGTTAGATAAATGGGGGCTTCTCTGCAGGTTACAACTGCTTATTAATGATAACTGGTCCAGGCTGAAATGGAGTCAGTCAGCCATCTTTTGTAGAGAATATTGATCTACAACTGGCTTCAACAAGGCTGGATTCTCGCACCTCATTTATTTGACTTTTACCTTGCAGAACGCCCATCAGCTCTGAAGGGAACTCACCATTGTTTAGCCCAAAGATACGCGATAACGATATTATGCTGACAATTGAGACAATTTTATTGCAATGGTGATTCAATAGTTCTGCAAATGGTATACAGTTTTATTGTAATATTATAAAGGATTTTGAAAGACAAAGGTCTTAAATAAACATTCACGTATTACAATGAAAAGAAATAGATAGTGGTTTCTCAATGACCTGAGAGATGACCAGTTTCTAAGCTCACACAGATCACTCATTAGTCCAGATAAAGCCAGAAAGATCAGCTCAGTTCACAGCCAGTCTCAATGGCAGAGTTCAGTGTCTCCCTTTGCATTAAACAGAGGCAGATACTTAGGATACTTACCCAAGAAAATTAAAACATGAAGTCACCATCTGAAGTGTCACTTAATTTCCCAATAGTAACAACAACCATCTGCTTGACACCGAACACCACATGTATTCTTTCTTTGTTGAATCTATCTGCTCCTCAAAAATGTAAGTATGAAACTTCAACTCACCAAGTGTAAGAAAAATGCTACTTACCAGTATGCATCTGTTCTTGGCATTTAGAGCTGCAGATTCGTATACTTTTGCATAGATCGCCATCTGGGGTTGGGCTCCGATGTGTACACTTTGTTTTTGTCTTGGAAGAAGTCTTTGTAGTCACGAGGTAGGTGACTCCTCCCTAGGACGATAGTGCGCTTGGGCATCAACTCCATCCTTAAATTGTTTTTGCCATGCAGGGTCACGATTGAGTAGTAAGAAGTAGAAAGAGATGTCCATGTGTAATGTATCTAAGAAAGATAGTAATGAACAGATATAGGTATCCGGGGAGGCAGGTGGGCGTATATGAATCTGCAGCTTTACATGCCAACAAATGCATACCGGTAGGTAGCATTTTCCGTTCAAGGCATGTGAGCTGCAGATTATATACTTTTACATAGACTATACAGCAGTTACCTCCTTAGCGGTGGCTACCTGCATCTTTTGCAGTTCCTTGAAAAACTGTTCGTAATACAGCCTGGTCCACACTAGCTTGTTGTTTTGCCTGCACATCTACACAATAGTGTTTTGTGAAGGTGTGTGGTGTAGCCCAAGATGCTGCTTTGAAGAGGTCATCTAAGGGAATGTTCCCTTAGAATGCCATGGAAGCCCCTAGTTTGAGTGTGGGATGAGCTCTAGGGGGAATGGTTAGTGTGCGTTTGGTTTGATATAGCTTATTTGGATGCATTTAACAATCCACCATGCAATTCCTGCCTTTGAGATGGGATTGCCTTTATGAGGTGGGGAGAAAGCCACAAAGAGTGGTTTGGTCTTTCTAAAGGATTTTGTTCTTTCAATGTAGTAGAGTATTGCTCTTTTTTTTTTATTTTTTTAACAACCCATTTAATTGAGTTTATAACTCCAAGTGGGCAAAACCCAGTAAGCAGCATATAGGCAAATGACAGAATGCATGAAAATGAGATACTGGAGAGAGCCTCACCAGGAGGTCTGCAAAACATTCGATCCAACATCCCACCCCTCTTCCCCTCCCCCAAAACCCTGCACCACACATCCCATAAGGAACAATAAATACATGCACGATAAAAAGAATAGGTCCACAGCTACAACCAATTAGCACATTAGATTGGGAAGTCATTGATGACCAGTCGTTCAATAGGGTCTAGGTTTGCTGGCTGTAAAAGGAAGGACAGGTCGATACCCCTGTGTTTAGCCCACCTGGCCCAGATCTTTCCATGTTTCTGCGGGCAACCCCGTGCCTGAAATACTGCTACTTCAGCCGACATACATCTAAGGCTGTTTTCCATGCCACCACCCCGGGGGGAGAGGAAGACTTCCAATGCTGCGTGATGTCGCACTTGGCTAAGGTGAGGGCTAGGAACAGGAGGTGTCTCATATCTGTTCCCCTCGATGTCTTCCGTGCTGTGAAGAAGTGTCAGACGAGGGTCAGCCGGGATGTCCCACCCCAATACCCGCCCCAGACAGGCCAGCACACCTGACCAAAAGAGTTGTAGTGCACCGCAACTCCAGACCGTGTGAAAAAACGACCCTTCATCAGAGTTACAGCAGAGACATGTAGGTGACTGAATAGCCCCCATCTTCCAAAGGCGAAGGAGAGTGTAATATCTTCTGTGAAGGTATTTGAACTGGATCAACCGGTACCTAGAGGAGACAGCAGCATACCTGGGGCTGGCAAGGGCCTCTGTCCAATCATCATCTGTCAGGGCCGGTAAGTCTGCCTCCCACGCTGCCCTTGTCCGAAGTATGTTCGTCTTGGAGTGTGTGGTCAAAGTTTAATAAATTTGGCGGATTTTATGTCCTCCTAGATCCCCCATTAACAGTCTGCCCTCCAAAGGGTGGAATTCAGGTAAGGACTTGAGGTGCTTTATCAGGAGGGGACAGGGCATGGCGGAGCGGTGAATACTTATCGAACTGAGATTTGTGTAGGTCAAACTCCTTCTGCAGCCTCTGAAAGGATTTGAGCATGGGCCCACGCATCAGATCTCCTAGTGTAGATATTCCTATAGTATCCCATCTGCGAAATCCGGTCAGGGTGGAGACGGGCCGGAGGTGCGTGCCCTGCCAAAAGGGTGTTGTGCCTGTCAGCATGCCCCACCAGCCTATGGACCGGGACACACGTCACCAGATATGAATTACCGTACGGCAGACCGGGGGAAGGGCCTCCAAGGACGAATTACTGTATAAGAGACCAAGTAGTGAGTATTACGCCAGGAAGAGCCTTTAGGCCGGATCGGCTTGAGGGTTGTACCACCATTCATTGATTACCAAGAACTGAGATGCCCAATAATACGCCCGCACGTCCGCTGCTGCAATTCTGCCACAATAGGTTGATTGGATACAGGTAGCCAGGGCAACCCGAATCGCCCCCCTCCCCTCCCTCCCCCCCCCCAGAGGAATCTGTTTAGGAGCGCATTAATTTGAAGAAACCACGACGGAGGGATGGGATACGGGAAATTCTGCAGCCTATAGAGCAAGCGCGGCAGGGACACCATTTTGAAAATAGCGGACCGGCCAAATAATGATAAGGGAAGGTGGGACCACACAGTCATCTCCTCACGTACCGCCGGGAGCAAGGGGGCTATGTTGAGCGACCACGCCACAGTGGGGCATCTGGTGATATGGACGCCGAGGTACTTAAACCCCTCGTCAGCAGTGACCAGATGTGTGGCCCAAGTTTGACTCGCCTGTTCGCCGCATATGGGGAAAAGAACCGATTTGGACGGGTTGGCATGCAGTCCGGTCGTTTAGCCGAATACCCGCAAAATCTGAAGCACCCTCGGCCCAGTGAAAAGGAATATTGCGTCGTCAGCATACAGTGCTATCCTATCCGAGCACTCAGGTGAGCAGTCCAAATCCCGATAGACTGCATCTAAGCGCACCCACACAGCCAATGGCTCTATTGCCAAGGTGAAGAGGAGTGGAGAGAGGGGGCAACCCTGCCTGGTCCCCCTGCGGATGGGGAAGGGGGCAGAATGGTAGCCGGCCACGCGAACTGAGGCTGTAAGATCTGTATACAACAATTTTACATAAGCACGAAAACGGGGCCCCAGGTTAACCGCTTCTCGAAGTTTAAAAAGATAGGTCCAGCTCAATGAGTGGAACGCCTTGTCAATATCAGCTAGCAGGACAGACGCAGGGCATCCTAAACGGTGGGCCTCAGCTACAGCAGTATGTGCGCGCCTGATGTTGTGCCTGGTAGAGCGTTGAGGCATAAAGCCAGATTGGTCCACATGCACTAGGTCCAGAATGCAGGTGCGGAGGCGGTCCGCCAGCACCTTCCCCAGTAATTTCGGCTCGAAGTTTCGTAGGGATATGGGGCGGTATGAGCCTGGTGCCTCCGGAGGACAGCCCGATTTTAGGAAAACGACTATTTCGGCATGGCGCCAGTCTGGAGGCAAGATCTTCTGTTCCGATGCCTGGTGTAGCGTGTTAAGGAGGTGGGGACCAATGGTCCCTATATGAGGGCGCATAAAATCGCAGGGGAACCCGTTTGGGCCTGGTGCGCGACCTGGGTGTGTACTGGTGAGGGCTGCCTGCAACTCATCCAGAGAGATGGGCTTATCTAGGGCGTTCCGTTGCTTGTCCGAAAGGCGCCTGGGGGGGGATATCTAAAAGAAAGGCATCTATAAGCGGTTCAGCGAGTCCCTCACGGTCGCGGTATAGGGCAGCATAGAAATCGGCAAAGGCCTGTACCACTGCCCCGGGGGAGGTGCACGTGTCGCCAGGAGGGGGATCTCAAGAGGGGGACTTGCGTCTGGGAGGCTCTTGCTTGACATAATCTGTGGAGCATCTGACTAGATTTATCACCCCATTGATAGATCCTATATTGAGTCGCCAGCCAGGCTTCTTTGGCGTTATCCGTGAGCAACTGGTGTAGCTGCTGTTGGACATGGAGCAAGTTACGTCGGAGCCTTCCACCAACATGGTTTGAAGAGCAAGTTGTCTATCTTCTAGGTCTTGAACCTGTGCCATGCGGCGCCTATTTTCCCCAGTACGATAGCCGATATAGGTCCCCCGAATTGTAGGTTTAAAGGCTTCCCACAGAGTTATCGGGGACTGAGTGGACCCAGCGTTGAAACTAAAATAATCGGCAGTGGCCCGATGTAGTATCTCCTGATAGCCAGTATCTCTAAGCAACCAAGGGGACATGTGCCATCGATATGGGGCATGACTGGTCTGCAGGCGGAGCTTGAGCTGAATTGGTGAGTGATCGGACAAGCCTTGTGGTAGAATAGCGGTATGTGACACTATGAATATAGCTACGTGGGAGGAACAGATAATCTAGGCGTGAGAGGGTGGGGTGTACGGATGATGCATTAGTGAATCCGGCCGCAGAGGGATGGAAGGCCCGCCAGGCGACCACCCAACCCAATGTATGTGTCAATATGTTGAGTTTACACCTAGGAGGAGGGGTGGCAGGAGGTCAAGCTCGCCACCTATCCGAGGGAGCCATGATGTCATTCCAGTCCCCACCGAGGATAGTCAGGCCATCAGGGAGGTCTCCCCAGAGTTGCGTCAGTCTGTCGATGAATGTCTGGCCGAATGGAGGTGGGGCGTATATGCTCCCGATTGAGATCTGTTCCCCAGCCAGAGTACCGGAAATTACAGTAAAGCGGCCACCAGGGTCAGACCAGTGCTGAGTAACCTGGAATGGGACTCTGCAATGAATTAGTATGGCTGTACCGCGTGCCCCCCTGGAGAAGCCGGAGTGATACACTGTGGCATATCCATAGCGAGAAAGACATGGGGCCTTGTTGCCTAGCATATGGGTTTCTTGCAGCAGCAAGACATCGGCTGAGTAACGCTTTGCCAGGTGCAATACCGCACCCCCGTTTGATCTTATTCAATAGGCCCCATACATTCCAGGAAACAATGTTGAGATCTCCTAGAGGAATGTCGCTTGCTGTGGGGGTCATGACCCATCTTTAAGGTGTAGTGTGCAGGATGATGTGGAAATATGGGACACTGTGGTGCATGCATCGTGCAAAGAACTGTCAAACAAACAAAAATTCCCCACCCCAACCGCTCCCGCCTCCCCCCATGACCCTATACATCCTAGAATATGGAGTACCTGTCGCGGAGGAATATCGTCCTGGCCCCCAAACGTGAAAACCCTGGCGGAACCCCCAATGGATCCCCTCCCTCCCAACATCACCCATTAAGAACTCAAAACAGGGAAGGCGTGTAAGGTCTCGCCCCTTCCAGGGAAATAGCATAGGCCCCATTTCCTAGAGGCGGGATAACTCGGCATGTCACCGCAGCCAGCGGACCCTTCAGTCAAATGAGAAAAGAATTGGTCAATATAACAAAGTATGTCCAAACTCAGGGCTACCTCAGTCTTCAGTATCTTTCCTGTTCTAGGAACGCCAGTTGGAACCGGATCGATGTCGTCGATGAGCTGCGTCTCCGCCTTGTAGGCTGGTCCTATGCGAGTCCTGGGAAGAGTCAGAGTCTAAAGGGGGTGGTGAGTGCGGCTTGAGGTTGCGTCGCTCATCCGTCCATGCAAATAACTCCTCCGGGGTATCGAAGAAGTATATTTTCGAATTGTAGATGACCTTCAAACGGGCCAGAAACAGGAGTGCATAGGATCGGCTCAGTTCATGCAGCCGCCGCTTGGTGGCAACAAAGGATTGACAAGGATGCTGAACTATCCGGGTGTAGTCCAGGAAGACCATGATGGGAGGGGACTCACATTTTTTTTTCTTTATGTGTCCTGGCAAAACGAAAGATGGCATCGCGGTCAGTGTAGTTAAGAAGTCAGGCGATAACTGGTCACGGACGCTCCCCCGGCGGCGTCTTTTTGGTCAGAGCGCAGTGAGCCCTCTCGATCATGAAGCAGGAAGAGATGTCTTCAGCGGGTAGCAGTGTCTTAAGCCCGTCCGAAAGGAAGCCATCCATCGAGGAACCCTCGCAACCTTCTGGAAAACCCACCAGGCGGATGTTGTTGCGGCGGGCCCGTCCCTCCGCATCCTCGATCCACGCCGCCAGTTCCTTAGAAGTCCTGGCCAGCTTGTCGACCTTCTTCTGGAGGGCGGAAACTGTGTCCTCCACTGTGGAAACCCTAGTCTGCGCCTCAGTGATTCGGTCGACCGCCTTCCGGAGGTCCTGGCGGAGGAACGACACTTCGGACCCCACCGCCTCAATCTGGGCCTCAAGGGTGGTTCTCGATTGATTAATGGCCTCCAGGAGTGTTGCCGTGTCTGGGGAAAGGCCCTCCACGGCTCCCTTACCTGCCTAGGCGACTGTGGTGTAATGGTCCATGGTAGGTTGTTTGGGTGCCGCCGCACCAGTGTTGCCCTTGCCCATGTTGATGTGGGGCGCTCCTCAGAGGGTCCACTCCCGATCAGTCTGCGCCACAGCCAGAGGTAAGGGTGAAGGAGGAGCAGTAGGGTACGCCACCCACCGCAGGGCCAGGTGGGACACCGCAACTGTGTCTCCAGCCCGGGCGCTCCCGATCCCAGCAGATGCAATCAGGAAGCCTCTCAAAGATCCCCCGGGGCCTCCAGTGTAACAGGAAAGTTAGGATGGTCGATGTGGCCTCCCCAGGCAGCCGTCAGTCCGGAGGGGAAGAGACTGGATGGTACGGACCGACTCCCCGTCTAGTTCCGCGGCCTAGAAGGCCCCGACCTGCGGATCACTCTCTCCTCAACTGGGGGTCAGGCACGTGGGGCAGCAGGAAATGGGCGCGATGTGCGCAGATGGTGAGTCTGACCCGGTGAGCCCCCGCCTGGCTCACCGAAATAATGGAGTCCACAGGAGCTTGTAGGCAGAGCGGCAGTCTCCAGCCGTTGGTAGGCCCTCCAGACCCCACCGGCAAAATCCAGGCCCAAGGTAGGCCTCACCAGGTCCAAAGCCCTCCAGCGCGGGATCCAATGCAGGCACAGCTGGGGGAGTGGCGCCGCAATGGCATGGCTGAGGAGATACAATCCCTGCCGGCGGATCACACCCTCTGCCACCCTCAGGGACCAGGACACAATCTGTACCCCCGAGGGGGGCTCCTGGGCAAGGCGCTGTCAGCTACGGCCGTGCAGCTCGTGAAGCGCAGCCGCCGCAGCTCGGCTGCAGCCGCCCTCTGATGTGTGCGCGGTCTCCTCTGGTCAGACGGTCCGCGGGTGTATCAGATGAATCAGGCTCCCCGCCGCCGCTGGATCACATCAGCGGGATCGCTGCGTGTAAGCAGCTCACACGGACAAGTGTTGGGGTCCAGGATTATGGCGGATGATCACCCTGGAAGGGAGCGAACAGCGGAGCTCTAAGAAGACGTGTCCGCCATGTTCGACTCCTAAGCCACGGCCCTGAGTATTGCTCTTTTAATGTCTAGCATGTGAAGAGCTCGTTCTGTCACTGAGTCTGGTTGAGAGAAAAACACTGGGAGTTCCACAGATTGGTTGAGATGGAAGGAAGATACGACTTTGGGTAAAAATTTTGGGTTAATCCTAAGAATCACTTTGTTATCATGGATTTGTAAAAATGGTTCTTGTATGGTTAATGCCTGGAGTTCACTAACTCCCCTGAAAAATGTGATAGCAACCAAACAAGCTACCTTCCAAGTGAGGAACTGTAAATCGCATTTGTGGAGATGTTCAAAAGGGGGACCCATGAGTCTGGTAAGGACCATATATAGGTTCCACACTGGAGAGGGCAGGACTCTGGGTGGAATAATTCTTTTAAGCCCTTCCATAAAAGCTTTGATAGCGGGCACTCGAAACAAAGACAAATGTTGTCTGTTTTGGAGATAGGCTGCTATGGCAGCTAGATGTAGCCGAATAGATGTATATGCTAGGTTACATTGTTGTAGATGCAAGAGGTAGCAGATAATGTTCTGAATAGAAGCATCTAGTGGATTTATTTTGTTGTTTGTGCAATAAGTGGCAAATCGTTTCCATGTTGCTGCATAGCATGCTCTGGTGGTAGGGCGTCTAGCTTCTTTAATGATATTCATACAGTCTGGCAGAAGATTTAGGTAGCTCAACTCTAAGACTTCAGGTGCCAAATCCAAAGGTCGAGTTGATTGGGATTTGGAGGTCTTATCTCTCCATGGTTCTGAGTGAGAGGCTTGGGTGAGAGACATAGTTTTTGATGAGAGACTACTGATATTTCCAATAGGGTTGTGAACCATGGTTGTCGTGCCCATGTTGGAGCAACTAGGATCATTGTGAGGGAATGCTGTTTGAGTTTCCGAACCACTAACGGAATGAGTGGGAGAGGCGAAAAAGCGTAAGCAAATTTGCCTGACCAGTTCATCCATAGCTCAACCACAGCACAGAGACCGCCCTCATCGCCGCCACCGACGACATCCGAGCCCTGATGGACAACGGAGAAACAGCGGCCCTCATCCTCCTAGACCTCTCTGCGGCTTTCGACACGGTCTGCCACCGCACCCTAGTGCAGCGCCTCAGCAACATCGGAATCCAGGAGAAGGCACTGGATTGGATCGTCTCCTTCCTCGACGGAAGAACACAGAGAGTCCGCCTACCACCGTACAAGTCAGAGGCCACCGAAGTCATCTGCGGCGTCCCTCAAGGATCCTCGCTGAGCCCCACCCTCTTCAACGTCTACATGAGCCCCCTCGCGGCCATCGCACGCCAACACAACCTCAACATAATCTCCTACGCCGACGACACCCAGCTGATCCTCTCCCTGACCAACGACCCCGCCGCCGCCAGAGCCAACCTGCACGATGGGATGAAAGATGTAGCAGAGTGGATGACGACCAGCCGCCTGAAACTGAACTCAGACAAGACGGAGGTCCTCATCCTGGGCTCCTCGCCCTCCGCATGGGACGACTCCTGGTGGCCCCCCGCCCTGGGCACCGCACCCAAACCGACGGACCACGCACGCAACCTGGGCTTCATCCTGGACTCCTCCCTCTCCATGACCAGACAAGTCAACGCCGTCTCCTCGTCGTGCTTCAACATCCTGCGCATGCTACGGAAGATCTTCTGGTGGATCCCCACGGAGACCAGGAAGACGGTCACCCAGGCCCTCGTCACCAGCCGACTGGACTACGGCAACGCCCTCTACGCCGGAACCACCGCCAAGCTCCAGCAGAGACTCCAGCGGATCCAGAACGCCTCAGCCAGACTCATCCTCGACATCCCACGTAACAGCCACATCTCCGGACATCTGAGAGACCTGCATTGGCTCCCCGTCAACAAAAGAATCACCTTCCGTCTCCTCACCCACGCACATAAAGCCCTTCACGATCAAGGCCCGAGCTACCTCAACAACCGAGTCAACTTCTACGCTCCCAAACGCCACCTTCGATCAGCCAGCCACGCCCTCGCCGCCGTCCCCCGCATCCGAAGAGCGACAACAGGAGGAAGGTCCTTCTCCTACCTGGCCGCCAAGACCTGGAACTCCCTCCCGACCGACCTGCGCTTGACCCAAGACCACCTCTCCTTCAGGAAGAAGCTCAAGACCTGGCTGTTCGAGCAGTAACGGCACCCCACCCCCCAAAGCGCCTTGAGACCCTACGGGTAAGTAGTGCGCTCTATAAATGTCTTTGATTGATTGATTGATTGATAGCGCATTCCCTTTGGACAATAGGTGTGGATACCTGGACGCGAAGGTTGGGCATTTTGCGTTTTGGTGTGTGGCGAATAGATCTATTTCTGGGAGGCCCTACATGCAAAAGAATGGAAGAAGAACTTGAGGATGGAGTTCCCATTCGTGGATCTACTCTGTTTGTCGACTGAGCAGATCTGCTATCTGATTGTGTACACCTGGAAGGTGTTCTGCAAGGAGATAAATGTTTTGCGGAATGGCCCATCTCCATATGCTCTGAGCTAGGTGTGAAAGCTGCAGAGAGTGTGTTCCCCCTTGTTTCTGTATGTAGTACATTACTGTCATGTTGTCTGTACAGACCAGGACAGCTTTGCCCAGGAGGTGAAGTTGAAAAGATTTTAACACTAGGAAGATTGCTAACACTTCCAGGTAGTTTATGTGGAATTGTCCTTGTTGGGGGTCCATATGCCCTGGATGGTATGGGTTTGAAGATGAGCTCCCCAGCAAGTGAGCGATGCGTCTGCTGTTAGCACGGTCTGTGGAACCGGGTCGAGGAACGGCCGCCCTTTGGAAAGGTTTTGTGTGTTCCACCACAGCAGAGAGCGATGGGTGCGGTCATCTACCAACACCAGATCTGTTAGCTGACCTTGAGCCTGGTTCCACTGACGTGCCAAACATTCCTGTAAGGGACGCATTTGGAGTCTTGCATAAGGGACGAGAAGAATACAGGAGGCCATCATCCCAATTTGCTGCATCGGTGCATCGGTAGGGAGTGTTGAGGCGTACATGTTTGGATTAGAGTCTGTATGGCGCTTATCCTGACTGGACTGGGATATGCTAGAGCTTTTGAAGTGTCTATTGTAGCCCCTAGGTATTGTTGTATGAAGGACTGTTGGAGATGGGATTTGGCGAGGTTTATTGTGAATCCCAAGCTGGGAAGCAGCTGAATTGTGCTGTGTGTGTTGCACAAAGCTGCTGTCTGATTTTGCTTTTATGAGCCAGTCGTCCAGATAAGGGAAGACATGAATATGTTGTCTCCTTAAGTGGACTGCAACTACTGCGAGGTATTTGGTGAAGACTCTGGGTGCTGTAGTGATCCCGAATGGGAGGACTTTGAATTGGTAGTGTTGACCATCTACCACAAATCTGAGAGATTTTCTGTGAGTTGGGTGAATGGGAATATGAAGTAGGAGTCCTTTAGATCCAGAGTGGAGAGACAGTTGCCCTGTTGGAGAGTGACCATGTGAAAGTGGTCTGACTGAATGTAGAGGTTTAGCGGTCGGCGGTCCAGTATGGGCCTGAGGGAGACATCCTTTTTTGGGATTAGGAAATACAGTGAGTAAAACCCTTGGCATTGGTGAGGGAAGGGGACTGGTTCTATTGCATGTTTTTGTAATAGAGAGAGAAACTCTTGTTTGAGAAGTGTCAGATGTTCCAAGGACATGGGACGCTGTCTGGGAGGAATGTTTGGGGGGTAGAAGTGAGTTCCAGGCAATAACCATACTGGATAATTTCTCTTACCCACTTGTCTGTTGTGATGGAATTCCAGACAGGTAGGAACTGTAAGAGACGTCCCCCCGACAGGAGTGGAATGATCGGGGGGAAGTGGAGGGAAGTCACCGTTTAGTGGTGGGGGGGGGGGTGCAGCTATTGTTGCCACGACCTCTCCCTTTATTATTGTTGCCTCTGCAGCCTCAGCAAAAGTATGCTTTCGGGGGATGTTTGAGTTGGGTTTTTGCAGGAGGAGGGATGTTCTGAACCCATGGTTTTGTAGCCGGCTCTGTAGAAGGAGCGGTGAAAAGAGCCTCTAGGGGAAGGAAACTGTAAGGTCCCCATAGACTTAGCAGTTTTGGTATCCTTCTTCATCTTTTCTAGTGATGTGTCAACTGCGGGGGCCGAAAAGATGTTCTTGATCAAATGGTTGATTTAAAATAGCAGTCTGAACCTCTTGCTTGAATCCGGAAACCCGGAGCCAAGCATGCCTACGAAATAAGATGCTAGTGTTAATTGCACGAGATGCGGTATCGGTCGCATCGAGTGCACATTTTATTTAGGTGTTGGTAATAAGTTTGCCCTCCTGGATAAGGTTGTTGGATTTTTGTTTGTACTGGTCGGGAAGGTGTTCCATGAGCTTTTCAAGCTTGTCTTAGTGAGCCCTGTTGTACCTGGCCAATAAAGCTTGGGCATTGGCGATCCGCCTATGGTTTGCAGCTTGCGACGCAATAAGTTTCCCAGATGCATCAATTAATTTGGATTCCTTATCCGAAGTGGGGGTGTCGCCTGTACTTTGTGAGTTTGCTTGCTTGCGTGCGTTAGTTACCACAAGGGAATCTAAGGGAATCTGACCTTTAATGTAAATTGGGTCATTGGGAGCTGCCTTGTATTTTTTATCCACCCTGGGATTGAGAACCCTGGTTCTGACTGGGTCCTTAAAAACTTCTGGGGCATGTTTTAGCAAGCCTTTTAACATTGGCAGGGTGCTTGTTGATTTTTGCGAGGGTGCGAAAGTTTCTAGCTAAAATTCTTCATCTAAGGGATCGGAATGTAAGGGGACCCCATGGTTTTGGGCAGCCCTGTTGATTAGTTGCGCGAACCCAGTGTTGTCATCTGGTGGGGACGGCTTAGATGGATAGAGATCCGGATCATTATGTGGATCGGGATCTGTATGGTAGTCACCCCAAGTGTCTACTTCATGTGGGATGTTATGTGAATGATCATCCCCATGTGGGTCTATATCTCTACCTGTGTCATCCTCACTATCTGATGGTTGAGGTGAAAATATAGGTTGTGGGGAGTGTGGTGGAGAAATACATAGATGTGGATTAACTGGAGGGGGAGAAGGAGGTGGGGACGTGTTAGTGCCCATGTCCTGTCGTTTGAGAAGTATAGCAGGTTCTTCTGCACTGTCCAGTTTCCTTTTTTTGGAGGCTTGGTGACTAGGTTGTCTGTGTTTGGGTCAATAAAAGTTTTTTGCTTTGGATCTGCCAAATCAGGTGCAGGCTGCGTGGGCAAAATGTCTTTGTTCGGTGTAAAAGATTTTGGATCCGAACCTTCCTTGGAGGGAGTTTGTGAGGCTTTCTGTGGGATCTTAGACACTCTAGGTTTTTTCGGCTCTGGAAATTTTTTGTAGTCAGAAGCCTTTTTCGGCTCCGAAGATTTGTTCGGTTCCGAGTGTTTGTTTTTGCTATGCTTTGATACCGAGGGCTCTGGCATCGAGGCTGTCTTCTTTGTGGACAAGTGTTTGACTAGTTGCTTCGGTGCCGAGGAGGACTTTCCGGCTTCGGTATGGGGTTGGCTCGAGACCGAGTCGGAAGGCTTATGTTTAGGTTTTGAAGCCGGGCCCGAGGACGGGGCGTCTGAAACAGGTTGCCGGTGTCGACCCGAGCCGGACGGTCTCTTGTTCGGCGTCGGAGTCATCGGCCTTGGAGACGGAGATGTGTTCTTCATCTCCTGATTGTTCTGGCTGGATATCGGGGTCTGCTTCGAAAATGTCTGGAATTGAACTGCTTCCACGAGACATTTCGTGACGTTGAGCCCGACGATCACGGATGGTTTTCTTCGTCCTGATCGATTCACAGGTCTTGCAGTTTTGTATCTTCATGCTCCGGGGAAAGGCAGAGATTGCACACCTCATGCAAGTCTGTGTGTGGGAACTTAGCACCACACCTGGGGCATTTTTTTAAAGGAGTCCTTTCCATTGACTGCAGGCGTGGTCGGCGCAGAGAGGTCCAACGGCCCGCGTCGAAGGTCGAGGAGTTAATTTTAAGATGCGCGTTGAAAAGGGAAACGCAATAGAGACAATACCGTCGAGTGGAGAGGGATTGCGCGTCGAAGGGGGATTCGAAACCGATATCAACCCAGAGCGCAGCAATTCACATCCGAACCCGATGGCAGAAAAAAACAATCTGAGGATGGAGTCGATGCCCAAGCGCACTATCGTCCTAGGGAGGAGTCACCTACCTTGTGACTACAAAGACTTCTTCCAAGACAAAAACAACGTGCAAACATCCGAGCCCAACACCAGATGGCGATCTATGCAAAACTATACAATCTGCAGCTCACATGCCTCGAACATATGTTTTTAAAGCCCAACATGCCCAATTGTGACATTTATACCATATTGTATATAAAGACGGTATATCTGTCCTTGTCCCATAATCAAGCATGCTCTCAATTTTTCTTAAATGTACCCTACCCAAACTGGCTTCTTCTTACATGCTGGATCAATCTTTGAAGTTTGTTGAAAAACAAATAAAATCCTTGTGGGTGCAGAATCAAAGGTGTGTAGCTCATCCTAACCCTTACATGAATTTGAACAGAATTGCACACACAGGCCCTCAACTCAGGACCTTCTTCAGATTCCTTTGAAATAACCTGTTTTTTAAAGCATTGAGATAGCAACAGTCTTGGTACAAACAGTGTCTGCTCAGGTTTCAGACCTTCGATTGCAAGGGTTTTTTATTTTTTGTGAAGCAGATTAATTAAATATCCAGGATTATTAACAAGATTGCAACAAAGGGGACATTGCAGCAAAAGATGCTCTTTGATCCTTAAGAGATGTGTTTAGGGGTGATAAATTCAACCAGACCGAGGGAGATGCAGTGCTCCGCTTTTCAAGTGAGCGTCAACCAATTCGAAATTAGCTCGATGCAGATTTCATGTAACCTTTCAGTTGTGCATTTCCAAATACTTTTTATTTCTTACAATTTGCCACTTAATGTACTGTGTGCCCAATGCTCAAGATATTGTTGCTTTGTCTTCAGTCACTGGATTTATCGTTCCTGAGGGATTTGTTCAGGCGGCCAGGTGATTCAAAATCCACTTGCATTCCATTTTCAATCCCCCTCTTACTTTCCAAAAGCACCTTCCTGTTGGATCATGTTTCCGCACAATCCAGCCTTTCCTATGTGGTCACTGGCTGTCTGTGACAGTCACAGGGACCAGCTTTTCACTACCTAGTTTCTTCTTCCAGGTCATACACATAAGGAGCAGAGAAGTGAAGGGTGTCTACCTAAGTCGAAAATG
This sequence comes from Triturus cristatus, assembly GCF_964204655.1. Lineage (NCBI taxonomy): Eukaryota > Metazoa > Chordata > Amphibia > Caudata > Salamandridae > Triturus > Triturus cristatus. The sequence goes on from NC_140592.1 coordinate 842,047,791, forward strand.
TAGGCCCTTGAACTCTGTTCTCCTTCCTCTTATCCTTTACTTGTATCTTCACAACCACTTGTAACATGGCATCATTGGTAATTTAACTAGATTCCTTCCACGGGATTACCAATTGAAATCCTCACTTCTCTCCCTTAATCCTCACCCTCAGCAGTAGGCTGTGCCATCACTGCTCCTGGGTGGACACCACAGAACTTTTGCTTGGATTTTCTTGAGTTGGGCATCAATTCTACTGACTGGTCTTCATAGAGATTTCTATTGGGATTTCATTAGGTTGAGCATTCATCTCTTTGGGGGACCCCAGTGACCCATTTACCGGGTTCTGTAAAGTTCCTTGTGTTGTGCCACCACAGTTTCTGGGTAGACCCCACAGACCGTTTACATTGTTATTTATGAATTACCTCTGGTTTGCATCTACATTACTGCTGGATGAACCCACAGCACCATGTATTGTGACATTCAAATACTATTTTGGTTGATATCACCACCCTCAACAAAAAGGGCAACTCCCCCATCCTGTGATGAATCTGCAGGAAACTATAGAGAATAAATGCTACATGCAGCAGACTTTTTCCTCACACATTTCTATAAAAATATACATGTATCCCAGAAGCGTCCATGTTACAGCAATAGGACCACACCCATCATCACTTCCCACACAGGTCATAATACAAACGCATATCAATTAAAGCAAACATACAGGTCTGTCAGCTATTGCTCCACAGTGATGCAACACCACACTAGTGGAAGCTGCACCACATACACGTGCTAGATAAGACGTAAACACTCAATGCTGTAAACATTTATTAGTTAGTTAACTGGCATCAAGACAGATGTATTTTCCAACATTACTTAGAACATCTGTCTAGTGTTCAAGTTATGCAAATCATAGAGTCTTGTTTTTAACATCAGCACTATCCCTCTGAATGCAGTGAAGGAACTACATGCTCAATCTTCTTACTGGGGAACTATTAATCAATTATTGCATATGTTACAGGCTCAGGCAGTAATCCCTTTGGTCAAAGTTTCTTCAGTGTCAAGTCTCAAACATGTTTCCCAGGTTACAAAGATCATCTAGACTCACAGTAAAGGCAGCAGAGCTCTACCCCATGTTGCACAGATCTCAAATGCTGAAACTTTACACAACATAGTCATTATTTTAGGTTACACAGATCGTACAGGCCAGAGAGTGCAACAGCATGTCTATCTCTTGTGTTACACAGATCTTACTGATGTAGGCGTTGGACAAAAAAAAGATATTTTTTATGGATAGTTCTAACCACAGATTCCTCACCTAGTGAACACCTCCAGGCACCAGATTGGATGTGGAGATTTCGGTCAGCAATTCCCCTTGCCCACCGGTAACAGGTGTGTGTGGCCCTTTGAGTCCTGCAATCCTACCACCAGAATGCCCCCCTCTCCTGACCGCCTCTCCAGACATGCAACCTCCACCACAATGGCTTCCCAAGGACCAATTGTCCATTCTCTAACAAGAAGCTCACACTAGTTTGGAAAAAGGAGAGATATTGAAACTGCGCCAGCAGCTGGAGTCGGGCTGGTTACAACTCCCATTGCTTTCTGGTGCTAAAAAAGGGCAGAGGATGCCTTATTCTATACCTATGCCCTCTGAATGACTTCCTCAAGAAGGACATGTTTAAGATGATCACTTTGGCCCATGTTCTGTCTACCCTAGATTCAGTAGACTTGATGTTGGCATTGAATTTGCAGGATGCCCATTTCCACATCCCTGTGCTGCGATCCAATAGATGCTAACTGCAGTTTCAGGTAAGTCACAAACAGTACCAGCTCTCTGTTCTCCCCTTATGCCTCGTCTACAGTGTCCCATGGATGTTCAGGAAATGTATGGTGTTGGTTGCTGCCCACCTGTGGAGGTTGAGTGCCAGTCTTCCTGTGCATCGACAACTGGTTGCTAAAGGTGGGCTCGCCTTAGACAATCATGAACCACCTCCAGTTGACGGACAATCTGTTGACTTCCATGGGATTTACCATCAATGTGCCAAAGTCACATCTGACTCCTTCACAGAGACTCCCTTTCATTGGATCCATCCTGGGCACGGTGCTGTTTCGAGGACCCTTCCCTCCATCTCAAAGTCTATGCCGCCAGAACTGGCCACGTAGTCAGGGCATTTTTCTGGTAATACAACAACCTGGCAGAATAATTAAATGCCAGGGTGAACCAACTCAGCTGGAGCTGAGTAACGGATCAGGAATGGTGGCTACACTCAGAGGTGGCACAGCGCATCTTCCAGCAATGGGGGAGAACCCGGTCTCGATCTATTTGCCACTGCCAAGAATGTGCGGGGTCCAAACATTTGTGCATAGGAGTTTCCAAGGCAATCTACCCTCAGAGATGCCTTTCAGATGGATGAGGTTTGGGAATCCTGTAGACATTCCTGCCTCTATGTCTCCTGCCAAAGGTTCGGAAGATGATTAGGAACAACAAAGTCCAAGTTGTTCTTTTGGCTCCGGAGTGTGCCAGGAGTGTGAGATATCCAGAACTTCTGGCCATGACTATCTGTCCTCCTATTTGACTGCCTCTTTGAGAGGATCTTCTTTAACAGCAGCAGGGCAGAATCCTACACCAGAGCCTGAATAATTTACACCTATATGCTCGGGATTGAGTAGCAACAGCTGCTTTTGACCTTCCTCATGAGGTAGTAAATGTCATTCTGGAAGCCAGCTGTCCTTCCACCAAAACTAGTTAGGCAGTATGCAGGGAGAAGTCTGATGTGCGGTGTTCTTCTAAGCCAAGGACGCCCGTCCAGCAAGCGACAGAGGCAGGGAAATCCATCAGGTGACATTATCAGAGAGGCGTTGCACCGCGGTACCATAATTAAGGCGGATCAGCTCGTCACGATCCCTAGAGAGCTGTATCCCGAGGTACCGAAGATCTGAGTCGCACCAAGTCAGCGGGTAGTCTAGATCAAACCTGGTGGCTGCCGCTGTCAGTGGGAATACCTGCGATTTCCCCCAATTAATATGTACCCCAGATAGCCTACCAAAGGTAATAAATTCACGGAGCAATGGGTTTATATTCTGCTGAGGGTCCCTCACGTACAATGTAATGTCATCTGCGTACAGGGAAAACTGTATCTGACGCTGGATACATCGGAACACTTTGTCACCATGGCGCTGCCTCAACCTGGAGGCCAATGGCTCCAATGCTATGGCAAACAGCAGGGGGGAAAGCGGGCACCCCTGGCGCATACCCCGGGTTATGGGGAAGGCCCCGGATAGGTGCCCGTTGATCAACACCTTTGCAGTGGGCTTATAATACAGCAGCCGAATCCAAGATATAAAGAGCGGGGGGAACCCCATCCGTCCCAGTATCCCAAACAGGTAGTCCCATTCCACGGAGTCGAACGCTTTCGTAGCATCTAGGAACACCGCGGCCAAAGGCAGCTCCGGAGCAACATTTTGTAAAAGAGAGAAGAAGGTACGCAGGTTATGAGATGTATCCCGTCCCGGCACAAATCCCGATTGGTCGGGGAGTATGAGCCTTTCCAGTAGCAGCGACACCCTGTTGGCAATGACTTTTGCCAAGATTTTCATGTCGCAGTTGATGAGGGATAATGGCCTATATGAGTCGCACGAGTCACCAGGTTTGCCCGGCTTCAACAATGAAATGATAAGTGCTTCACGCATCGATCGAGGAAGCTCCCCTACCTCCAGCGACTCTTCGTACAGTTCCTTGAGTACCAGAGCCATTATGTCAATGTATGTTTTATAGAATGCAATAGGGATGCCATCTAGGCCCGGCGCTTTACCCGATTGCGTTTTCATAATGGCCTCTCGTATTTCGTCTAGCTCAAACGGTATGCAGAGAAACCCACGATGTATATCGGAGAGCCAGCCCAGCGTAACATCTCCCAGGAATTCTTCAAGATCCAGCGAGCCACTGCGCTATGTAGTGTATAGGTTGGTATAGTGCGTTGTAAACGTATCTAGTATGTGTGCAGTGTCCCTGTGTCTCTGCGCCGCTGGGTCCAGAATCTATAAGATGTAAGTAGAGAAGCGTGGTCTCACTATCACCTCCGCCAATGCCCTTCCCGGTCTCTCACCCTCACCATATCTGCGGGCCTCCCAGTATCGCCCCCGGAATTTTGCCTCGCGCTGAGCGGTTTCCTCATAGTCAGACAGAAGTGCCCGAAAGTCAGCCTGTACCTTACCCGTTTCGCCCAGTTCCATGTGATGCTCTAAGGCCTTAAGTTTTGTCTCCAGGGTCTTTAACGTCCCTTGTATATCCCTGAGCACTCCGAAGCTTTTAGAAATACAGAACCCCCTTATCGTTACCTTGAAGGCCTCCCAGATCGTTTCCACGCTATCCACCGAGCCCCTATTCCGTTGAAAGAAGTCCTGTATCCCTTCCCCCAACTCATGCCGAAACACTGAATCTAGCAGCGCTGTAGGCTGCAGTCGCCACCTAGGTCTGGGATTGTCATATCCTGGTGGATGAAGTGTTATTCTCACTGGGCAATGATCGGAGAGCGTTCTAGCCGGCTGTGTCGCTGCACTCAGCGTCGGCGCCAACCCCCTTGTAAGGAGAATGTAGTCTATTCTCGCCCAGGTAGCCGCATGAGTCGTGAAATGTGTGCCTTCCCTGGTCTGAGGATGAAAATGGCGCCAGGCGTCCACCAAACCTCCCTCTCTCAATATATCCTGTAGCACCCCTTGGGTGCGATTATAGTGGTGGGGAGCAGGGTTTGATCTGTCCAACGCAGGGTTAATCACCGCATTGAAGTCTCCGCCCCATATGATATGAGTTGATCCTATGTCTACTATCTTACCCCAGAGTGTGGTGAAGAAATCGTGTGTGTCTGAGTTAGGGCCGTAACAGCAGACCAGTGTAACCGAGTCTGCTCCCAATCTTCCCCAGGCAATAACAAAGCGCCCCTGTGAGTCCGCTACAGATTCCGCCAGAGCAAACAGCGTCTGTTTCTTTATTAAAATCGCCACGCCACGTGCATAGGAGGAGTATGAGAACAGCCTATGCGCCGCCCATTTAGCAGCAAACGCATTAGAGTGTAGGATTGATATGTGCTTCCTGTAACATAGCAATTTTAATCTGATGCTGATCCAAGTAAGCCAGGACCTGCCGCTTCTTCCTAGGGTCTCCCAGGCCCCGGACATTCCATGATATGACCCCTAGTTGGGACGTAGAGATCTTGGCGCTCGTGTCCCCTATGTGATGCGGGCTAAGAAAGAGATTAGTGCTCCCTCCCTCACAGTTGGGCAGAGGGCTGGAAGAGGCCTTTCCTGAGTATCGTCTTGTGCTGTGATCATGCTCTCAACGTCTGATACGTTCCTATCCCTCAAATCGCAGTGCTGTGTCGCGTGTTCCCCAACTTGTGATGAACCCCTGTGATGTCCTCCCCCCTCCCACTGAAGCAGCCCCAACTTGCCAGAATCACATTTCCCTCCCCCCCCCCCCTTCCCTCCAAACCACAACTTCGTAAATACATTGCTAGACTTGCAAACTAGAACCAAAGGGGGTTGCTCGCTGGGGGGAAACCCTAGGTGGCAATCCGGAAGCCCCCCGCCCCCAGAGTCCATGGGTGGTGATGTAGACGAACCCTGTAGGGGACCGGGGGGGGGGGGGGGAAATGTCAGACCCACAGGTGCGCCTTATTCAGGCAAGGTGCAGCGCCAAGCCGCCCATATCTTACAATTCAAAATGTACCAGCGGTCCTTTATTCTTGTCCATCGCGTCTCTTCCTGCCCCCCACTCGGGGCATGTCCGGTGGCGATATACATCAGTCTGGCGAGGTGGAGCGCCGCGAGGCAGCCGGCGAGCCAGAGCCACCACCAGCGTGTTTGAGATGCTTGAGAAACTCCTCCACCTGCTATGGATTAGTAAAAAAGCGTTGTTTGTCCTGGTGGGCGATCCTGAGGCGTGCCGGGTACAGCAGAGCGTAGTCTATCTGCGCCTGTCTTAGCTTACTTTTTACTGCCATGAATTTACGTCTATCCTCTTGCACCGAAGCTGTGAAATCAGGATATATGGAACGGGTAACTCCCTCGTAGCTGAGTTGCTGTTTGCTTCTGGCCACGCGGAGCACCGCATCCCGGTCTCTGTAGTTGAGTAGCCTAGCGATGATGGGGGGAGGCGTACTGCCCGGTGGCGGACGAGGCCCCAGAGATCGGTGTGCACGCTCCACGATGAAGTGAGGGGATAGGTGTTCCGCACCGATGGCCGAGGTCAGCAACTTCTCCACATACTGTTCCATTCTACCCGTGTTGGTGGTCTCCGGTACGCCAAGAACGCGGATATTATTTCGCCGACTCCTCGCTTCCAAGTCCTCATTCTTGGCTGCTATAATTTTCAGTAGTTTGTCCATTTGTGCTACCTGAGTGGAGACCCGAGTGGAGGTATCCTCAGCATCCGAAATGCGACGCTCCGCCTCCCGTAGGCGATCTGCATGATTATCCAATTTATGCACAATGGCATCCATGCGCGTGGACATGCCATCCATTTTTTCCGCCATGGTCGCAAAGCCCTGCCTAACCTCTTGGAGGATTGAAGTCAGCTCTCCCGTCGTCTCGGCTGGGCGGAGCCAACAGGACTCAGTTCTGCCGATGCGGCCCGCTCTTCTTGCGGGGTGCGATTTGTCTTCTTCGCCTCAAACGTGAGGCGAGATTGTCTGGCGTCCGATTTTCCCATCTTGAGCGCCAGCTGGGAAGCCGCGCAAGTCACCGCGGGCCCACTCCTCCGGGGTGCAGTGTAGTTGAACACAGTTATATGCAGACACCCACCTCCGCACAATCAGCGTATCGGAGCCTCAATCTGGCTCCTCCGGCAGTCCACACTCTTGTACACCTCTCGCTTGGGGGCAACCAACAATGTCTAGCTCTGCAGGTTTGCGGCCAGGGCGATCAGGGGGTACGCACCCCGGGACACCATCCGATTGATCCACGCTCTTCCCCGGCTAGCAGGAGCCACAGGTGTGCGTTGTGCCGACAGACGGGTCACGGTCAGCATCCGCAGTCTCTTGCGCTGTTGTGGGTCTCCGCACAGCCCCCCCAGGGCGACAACAGACCTCCAGGTAGAAGGAGGGGGGGGGGGGGAAGCAGAGGCCCAGGGAGCGCCGCAGCAATACCAAATGTCCACTCCCCTCTGTCTGCAGCAGCCAGGCATGGGGCCTCGACCCGTCGTCCCCGGCCGCTCACCCCTAGGCCAAGCCGGCCAGGAAGTTCCAAGGCAGGCCCCAGAGGGGATTCGCACCGTCAGCTGCCTCCTTCCTCCCTCGCGGATCTCTCTTCCCCCAGGCAGCCTCGGCCGGAGCTCAGCCCCTCACCTGAGGAAGTCGCCGGGTCAAGCCAGACCAGATCCGACGTCCTCTGCCGCCTCCAGGCCCTGAGGCCTACCCGCCACGCGTGCAGCCGCGGGCTCGCGTCAGTCCACCCGCCGGACTCCGCGCTGCCTGTGATTTCTTGGGAGCAGCGTTGCGGCGCCCGCAGCCGTTTCCCTGCCGCGGGAGCCCGTCAGCCTCTCGGAATCTCTGCCAGCGGCCCCCGCAGTGTCAGGCAGTAGGCACAAGCGCGGGCGGTCTTCTATATCGCTTGTGGGCAGGATATTTTTCGGATTTTCGGCGCCGGGCGGCAGGAGCCTCACGTCCGTGCGGCCATCTTGCGCGGCGCCACCTAGCGCCCCCGTGTGGTATCAAACTTCTCAGCACATTAAACCCACACTGATGCCAGTGTGGGATTTAATGAAAAAGGCACACAGAGGGCATCTCAGAGATGCCCCCTGAAAACTAACCCACCACTAGTGTCTAGGCTGAGTGGCTGCTTTCAGCTGCCACCACCAAAAATGTTTCTGGACCCCTGGGCCGAGAGCCTGCTGCTCTCTGGACCTGAAACAATGTACATCCTTGGACAAGGTGCCAAGTCTCCTCCCCCAGGATGGGCAGGGTTCACGAAGGGGACGCTTCAAAGGCATGCCGCCTTTGTGAGCCTCCCCAGACCATTTGCTGCTTTCAGCAACTGGTCCCCACTGGTTCTACCCCCCCACTTTGGGCGGGAGAGCCGGTGGGAAAAACAAGTGCGGGAAAGAGGTGTGCCCACCTCTGCGAACTCCACCCCTCAGGTGGGGGAGGTGAGGTGAAGCACAACTCTGAGTCCCTGCCATCTTGAGGATGGAGGGAACCGACCCACCAGGGACAGGCTTCTGCCCCCCTCCCACTTGGGGGTGGCATGATAGGGGGTGTGCCCACCCCAGGGAAGGGACCCATTGGTCCCTGCCCTTTACCTACCTGTAACGCCCCTAAATCTAGTATTTAGGGGGCACCCTGAACCTTGCTTTCTCAGATCCAGCCTGGCAACAAGAAGAAAAGGAGGAGGACCGAACAGCTGTGCAGCCAGCTAACAAGAGGACGACGCCCACTGACTTGGCCCCAGCCCTACCAGCCTGTATCCCCTCGAACCTGCTCCTGTGAAATCCTGGTGTCCTGCAGCCAGCAACCTCAAACCCCGGAGGACCTGTCTGCCTTCACTTCCAAGACTGCTTCTCCAGTGAACACCGGATTTGTTTAAACTGCAGCTTCTGGTTCCGGCCGGATACCGCGAATCCAGGCCACTCTGCACTCGCCGAACCCGGCCCGAGCTCCAGCGGAAAAACACAACGAGGAGGTCCCCCCCCCCCCTCCCCGCGATCATGACCCGAGATCCTGCGACCCCTGAACTGCCTCAAGCCTCCAGCCTAAATCCAGAAGGCCCACCTGACCGCGACCCGGAGCTGGTAAGAAGATCCGACCCCAAAAGGCACCCCTGCACCCTACGCCTCACGGCCTTGTGTGCCCAAACCAACAGTGCCTAACCAACCCTTAACTTCCCAACTTACCTCTTGAAGTGGTGGTCGCACCCAGAAGTCCTTCGTCTCCCTGCCTGCAGTGCTTTTGCAAACCAGAGGTTCTCAATTGAAAACAGGGCACCTGACCTCAAAACAGCACCCTGCACCCGGCCGCCCTAGTGCCGCTGAGGGTGCACCTTTGGTCCTAATTTGGTTCCCTATTTGCCCTGACCTAAACTCTAGGAGCTTTGCTCCCACAGCCGTGTGGCCTGCTTGCCAGCAACCACCAACTGGAGGCCCCCCTATCCGCCATAGGATAACATTGTACTTCGAGACACTGATACAGAAATTGCGGAAGCGCCATAATCTTTATTAAAGATTATGGCGCTTCCGCAATTTCTGTATTTGTTTTTGAACATACCTTATCACCCAGGGAGATATTTTTTTAAGACCCTCAGATCGGAACTTATTAGGCTGGTCTGGGGTGGCAAACAGCCTAGGCTCAAATGGTCCATACTAACCCAACCTTATGCTCGCGGAGAGTTCGAAATTCCAGATTTTTAAATATATTATCTTAGTGCGCAAGCACACTATGCGTATTATTGGATTCATCCCCCCCCCGTACATGCCACAGGTGGCCGCAGAACATTGGCTGGTGGACCCCCTCCCATTAGATGGAATGATACTGGCCCCTGAGCGTACCCAAGATATTCCTCCCACCAATGTAACGTGCACAGTGTGCGCGTGGCATGATTTAGTCGGACTCTGTGGCTCCTCATTGCTGTACTCCCCGAAGCTTCCACTCTCCTATCATCCCTGTATGCCGCTGCTGCAGGAACGGGTCTTTCATCAACTGTGCGCACGGGTGCATATTGCCACCTGGGGAGACCTCTTTCGGAGTGGTAAGTTTGGTTCGCTTGCACAAATATTTGGTGAGGCCTCTCCTTCGGCCTTAGATACATTTCTATATATCCGGCTGCGGCAGGGCCTTCATTCTATCCTTCCAGGGTTCCCGCAGGAGCCCAAGGTCTTCGTGCCATTGCACCAGATGCTGGGATCGGCAGATGGCAAACACCTAGTTTCCCGACTATCATAATATACGCACACATTCTTCGGGACCTCAATGTACGGCGCGGACCCACTGGAGTGAGGAGTTGGGAAGGGAAGTGACTGAAGAGCAATGGGAATACTGCTGCCTCCAAACTGCAAGGGTATCTGCTAGTAGCAGACTGAGGGTCATTCACTACAAGTTCTTACAGCGCCTTTACTACACGCCTGCTAAAAAGTTTCGTTTTGCACTGGCGGATAATGATCGGTGTGAGAGGTGCCACCGTCCAGGAGCAGGTTTTCTCCACTTAGCATGGGAATGCCTGAGGATACAGGACTTCTGGACACAGGTTTTCCAGGCTCTCGGGAAGATGGTGGGTGCATCAGTGGAGAGGGACCCCGTATTGGCACATTTAGGTTACACTGCACACCTTCCTCAGGCACATCGCAGATTCACTGGTATGGTTTTGCTCTTGGCCAGGCGCAGGGTGGCTTGTAGGTGGGGTAGGGGAAGGGCTCCTAAATACAAAGAGTGGATTGATGACCTGACCTATTGCCAGGGGCAGCTGGCTACGTACGCCGAGACCCTTCCGTCAATGTCCAGACTGAAGGACATTTGGGGACCCCTTCAGAACTATCTCTTATTGACCACCGCGGAGGCGGCGGTCTCATCCTCTTTGGAGCAGGAGGCAGGAGTCTAGAGGGGGGGGGGTTCGCTTCCTCTGCGGCTCTTGTTGATACGCAAACTGTACAACCCGGACGGTGCTTAACTCCGCTCTCATGCTGTGCAGACTCCTCTTGGGGGGGTCCTTGCCGCAGCTGAAGGTAGCTTTTGGCATGGGTACATAACGAGAAGAGGACCAGATCTGTATCTCAGGGCAGCAGGGATAGAGTGTGAAGTCTACAAGATATATGGCTTTGTTATGCTGTACAATAATACTAAGCCATCCCAATGAAGGGGGCCCATGGGACATGGTGGGATATGTATCATGTACAGACCTGGACAAGTGCGAAGCTCCCTGACGGAAATATGTGGTCAGATGGTGTTGGGATCTGTGTTTACTTGCTAGATGTATACGTTACTCTATATACTCATGCTGTATCGTGAAATGGCTGTAATGTGTAAAACGTTAAATAAAAGTTTAAAAAATAAAAATAAAAAGAGAAAAGTTTGATACCACACATCTCAGTTTTCAGTGTAGCCATTATGGTGCTGTGGAGTTCGTAATGGCAAGCTCCCAGCACCATATACTCTTAATGGCAGCACTGCACTTACAATGTCTAAAATTGGACTTAGACACTGTAGGGGTACAGGGCTCAGCCCCCTGTACCCTCACAGCTGGCATAGGGCATCCAGCTAGAGGGGTGACTGATCTATGCCAGGGCAGTGGGTTGAAGGCATGGCACACAGGGATGTGTGCCATGTCGACCCTTTACTTTGTTCTGCACCAACACACGCAGCCTGCAAAGGCAGTGTGTGTGTGTGTAAAGGTACAGGGCCTCTAAGGGTAGCACAATAAGTGCTGCAGCCCTTAGAGGTATTTCCTGTTAACAGTGCCCTGGGTACCTGTGGTACCAATTACCAGGAGCTGACCTGATGCCAGAGATGCCAATTGGGTTCGTTTTGGGTAAAGAACACAGGCCCTGGGAACCTGATTGGCAGGGACCCAGGACACACCAAGAAAAAGTGCATCAGTAGTCTGGCAAAAGGTGTGGGGGGGGGGGGGTACTGCAACAGAAACCCACGTCCCTACATAAGGGAACTGCTGAAAAAAATCTCTAGATTCAGGCTGGCACAGACCCGAGTCTCCGACAGTAGAACAATCCAGTGAGTCACAAGTATCTTTAGGCTGACGTATCAGACAGAACCACCATATGACCGGTTACAGAAAATTAACTACGTCACATTTCAGACAGAAAAGCTATTCATAAAGGGTAGGTTTGATGCCGCCACCTTAGAAAGAGGCATACCAAGATAAAGGGCAGTTTTCTTTTTAGTTAACCGCTACATCCACACTTATAAAGTCTACCAGAATAATCGTCCTTCGAACAGAGTTGACAGACAACAGCGGGTCTGTGAGCATCTATTACATACAACCTGTACGGCGCCGGCAGCAGCAGTAAACATCTATATTAAATACACAACAGGACCATCATGCCAGCAGTGGTGAAGCTTCCTTGAGACAGACGTAACAGGCAAAGCACACCCAACTTCACTAAGATAAGAGGTAAGGTGCAGGCAGCAACTGTAGAAGCTAAGGGCGTCATCATTGACCATATACAGCATCAAAAGCAGCTGTGAAAACGTCCCTCCAAATCAATGACAGCATCTAAGCAAACAGAAAGGCACAGATATATGCTCCATGTGCATCCAGACCCCTCCCCGGCTAGCACGGGTTGTTCTATTTATCTGCAGCAGACGTGCCAACCTTTAATAACATTTCATAGTGTGAGAGATGATCAGGTCGTGTGAAATAGGAGGTGGGGAGGAAAAAACCATGGTGCCATGGAAGGGTAGGACTTTATGTCAAACACAAGTTTAGCATCCACTGCTCGCAGCCCCCAAACCTAAAACAACGTCTTCTGAAGCAGATTTGTATGTCCTTGTGACCCCGGAGGCTGCTTTGGAAGCCTTAGTGGATCGTGTATGTGCAGAGCCTTCAGGCACGAGCTGGAACATCACTATGAGCAGGGGATTCAAGCTCACCGTGTGTTATCAGCTCTTCACCGGGTGATTGTGAGACACAGTGGCACTTTGGGAGTTGGCAGGCCTGCTGCAGAAAACAGATTAGTAAATGCAGTAACATGTAAAGAGACATACATGTGCTCCAAGCAGAGCGATGAGAACGAATGCCATTTTCAACATTGCAACATGTTAACACACTGAAACAAGAAACTGCTGAGCAATAAGCACTGCAAAGTAATATGACCTTCTCACCAGTGTGTGCTATTTGTGTTGCAATACAGTATTCAGAATGCATATACCATTGGGCAGTTTAGTAATACCCGGTGTCATTACTCAGTAATAAAGCTAATGGTCAGCATGGTCATTAAATGCAAAGAGCAATTTGTTCAACCTCCTATCTTGTGGATTGCAGAGTTTTATATAGCGCGAACTTGACCCGAATCCAATCAGGTATCAGAGCACTTTGCATAGCACCAGTTACGTTACATTAGGACACCCATTCATTCTTTGTTAGGCACGGGGAGATTACGGGATTTGCCCAGAATCACAGGATGTTCAGCGTCATTACCGAGACTCGAACCAAGTCCCCCAGGTCCGAGGTCGAGCGCCCTAGCCGATAGGCCAACTCCCCTCCCCATTGACTTCCACCTCCTCACCTACCTGATACTAACTAAATAAAATGGCATTTGCAAGAACATGTGTACTCAAAACAATGTTATCACTTATGGCTACAAGGACTCTGGAGGAGTGGAAGGCAGGTGATGATTTTCTACTCAGGGTGAAAGTTGGGTGGGCCTAAGAGAATGAAACCCCGGGCCACAATCTAGTTTGAACATTCCTTAAAGCTGGGCACACCCAACAAAAACAAGCCTCGACTACTGGAAAGGAACATGACCAGACTGATCAGGAAAATACTCGACTAGTTTCACTCGTTGATATAATCCCCAGATTCAGTATTCTGGATTTCAAGTATCAGGAAACCAAAAAAGGAGACTGCCTCTATTCCCCAATAAGGTTCCAGAGCACTACGAGTGGATGCAAGTTGTTTCTATGATGCAACAGTTGGAGAGCCTCCATAAACTTATACAGGGGGATAGAACCCATGTAGAATGACCTCTGAGAAGCAGTGGAACATGTAGTACCAGAAAGGCCTTCTACTTTTGGATGAGATGAGCTCCTTCCTGGGTCTTGCCAACCAGATCCAGCCCCAGCACACGTAATCCTATATCAGGTGAAAATAGGTTGGTCAACTCAATGCCTTCACCTGCCTAAGGGTTAGTAGCACATTGCTATAAGCCACTGAGCGTGGCATCCGCGTGGGTGGCCAACGAACTATGGATAGGGAGATTCTACAGAATTCGGTTTGTGGCTACCTGTCCTTATGACAGAACTCAGTCTTAAAAATAAAGTCAAACATCTTATAGGTGGAGTGCCATTCTTTGCATACAAGCAAATCCGCTCTTGAGAAGCTGGACCAGATAGAGGCAATGAAAGCATACCGTAGGTCCCCAGAAATGGTGTACAATAAGTGTGTAGACTAGCTGCAAGGATATGTTTCTGGGTGTGTACAAATGGCTTGGAAATAGAGTGTGGAGGCACAGGCAGCCCAAGAGGAAAGAATAGCTTGAGAGATTTAAAAAAAAAAAAACACATAACAACAAAAACAGTACAGGTACAAAATAAGAGCAGGATGAGAGGAAGAATCCAGTCCACAGTTATCAGTGGTAAAAACGTGAAAAGGAGAAGTGCATACCTCCAAGTAGGAAGCGACAAGGGTTGAAAACAGGCTTACATATGCATGGCAATCAATACACAAAGCTCAGAATTCAACATTGGGAAAGCAGTTTTCGGTCCCGCCAATCGGAGGCAAGGTACTCACAGGGTAATAGTTGGAGTGCCGAAGTAGTACACTGAAGTAATTGGTACATAATACATTTTGCTTCTCAAAGTTAAAGACGTTTCTTTTTAAAAGTTTGTGGCGTGGAGAAAAAACTAGCGAAAACGCATACTAGAACAGCAATACACTCTGGACCAGTTACGTAGTTTTAGAGCTGGCAAAAGTACTGTTGCCTTAAATTTACTCCCAAAGTTGTTTCATACATATTTTGAAACATACTTTGCCCTTCTCAAGGAATACAGGTTTACTCACCAGCTGCTAACTGCTATTTGAGATATCCTTTTCTAACAGAACAAACAAGAAGATATAATGCAAGAGTAAATTCGTGTCCATGCTTTTGAGAAAGATCAGTGGGGAAACAGTAGAGGGTGATGTCGACTTGTTATCATGGTTTATAGCCATGTGTTCAAAGCACGTCACAGTATCTGTAGTGCACAAGATCCTTTTTCAGAGGTCATGAATCATTTCCCTAGTTCTTATGTGCATTGACGATCCTTAAAGAATCTGTTTTTTACTGAAATATAGAGATCATTCATGGCGTCTTGTCACAAGTGAGATCAGTTAATAATGAAAAAACCCTTTATATTATCTGAATTCAGAAACTTTCACTAGTCATGCATTAAAAAATATGCAGTTAATATCTGTAAAGCACAAAAAAACAGAAATGTAACCCACAAACACTGTCAACAGGAGTTCACCAACAAATGTCCACCAAAAAAGGAAATAAAACCATTGAGCGCACGTTCCCTAATCATATCTTTACATTTACTGGAAGGGCTGCATAGATTCAGCTGTAGGCTCTAGAACCAGAGTATTGTTGACTGTGGTTCAGGAGAGAGAATGCACCCAAACACATATTTTTGATCTAGGCTTTAGTATTTGCAACAAGGCTTCAGGCAAAACATAGCGTGCCGAGCGCATCCGCAAATTTATCATACTTCCGTTCATACAAAATAATGTTTCATGTCCAACCGTATAACACGAAGACTTGTAGGAGGTAAAGACAAACAAACACAGATCAACATGCCGCAAGAAACCACAGTTTTCAGCAGTTAAAGGTTTGCCTTCTGAATAATAAATTTCTTGGATTTAACAATGTATGGACGCGCAAAATCTTGTTTGGTAGGAATAGTAAAAATGTGTAAATTTGTTTTGATAATAGAACAAATTTTTCCGTTAGACATCAGTGAAAAGGTTTTTGACGTGTTTAGGAACAGTAGAAAGATTTACAAATGAGTGCTAGCTGCCAAATGACCAGACTGTCAGCAGCTGCGAAGCTTGCTGCTAACAGCTGTAATACAATCTAAAAGAAATTAACCTCCTGTTTGCAAATTTGAACGGTCGAATTTTCAGGTAATCTATATGCTGAATGCCTCTTCACATAATGTAAATTAGGATCAAGGGAGTATGTTAATGAAATATATTGAGTCACTAATAAAATTTAAATTATTTCACTTGTGAATCAGACAAAAAGGTCAGTCACTGCAGATTTGTTTTTCAACCAATACGTCCGCTGCGTGTTGGGAAAGCAGTGACAGTGGTGGCTAGATATCCCATGTCACACCTACTAGTTTAAATCCACAATATTAAGAGAAGGCAAGCCGCTTAAGAGCTGATTGTGTGAAGGTGACCGCAGGGTCCAGGCACAAGACTGAGAAGCAGAGCTCACATAGGTATTTCTGACCTTCAGTAATGTACTGGCTCTCCAGTAGGCTCGTGTAAGTGTGAATATCTTTTTCTACGTCAAGAAAGCATGCATGGGATGAAAAGGAGGATTAATTAAATATTTAAATCAATAATTTTACTGAGACAAAGGCAACACATTTCCAAGACATGGACACAACAGTAAACGGTAACTATGACAAGATCAACTGCTTAATTACCAACATTTAATTCTAATATCGAGAAACTTTTTCCTAAAGATGACCTAAACTACGGTGCAAAAATGGATTAGCATACTCAGTGCAACTGTATCCAGTTGCCACAACAATCTTACAGTGGCATATTTCAGAAAGGAGAAAAGAGCCAAAAAGTTCATTCAAAAGTTTAAGTTCTCAATTTACAAGGATGGTGGAGAAAGACACTTCTGGGGCACTAGCACTGAGCTTAAATGTTAACAGGACATCTTTCAAAAATTGATTAAAATAAATTACAAGCTTTACCTCCAGGAGTAAATCCTTCTGTAAGGATCTGAACACTTGAAATCCGAGCCACTTCTATTTCGTAATGGTTGCCTCCATCCAAAAACAGATATCTGAGGAAAAGCGTAACACTCACAGGTTAAAAAGGATGTGTGGAGCACAAAAACAAAACTGGAAAAAAGATCTGGATGTATATGTTGCCCTTTCGGTCTCACCTGTGGTTGTTGGACAGCCTACAAACCATGGTCTCAGATTCTTCGGATGGTTCCGCAGTTACAAAGAATGTGGCACCTATGCGAATGTGTAGGCAAAGAATTAACAATAAAGAATTACACCCGTTATGTTTTGGAGAGCAATTTTGTTTGATGCTCTCATACACACTTTCACCCATCACACACAAAGGACTCCAAAACAGGACATATGAAAATAACAAATAAATAGATTTTGTCTGCAAAAAATATTAATACAAGCAAAGAATCATGAAAGATAAGGATAAAACCTAGTTTTTTTGGTGCACACATCAGCAGTTGAGTGATAAAATCCGGTACAGGGAGATCTGGAGGGCAATTGTTACCACTGCAAATATATAATAAAGGGCGCGCAGGACATTTAGGTAGTCAAAGCACATTACGGTCAAAAGGAAGGGGCAGCTAGCAGGGGAAGCAGAACAGTACACATGCAGATGTTTAATCTAAGAAATGAAAATAAATCAAACACAATAGTCTTTATAAAAGCCAGCTTGTATGCTGGGCCAAATCGCAGAGGCCACTGGAAGAGGAGTATCTCGGTGCAGAAGAAAAAGAAAGTCAAAAACAAAAAAAAAGTCAACCCGTGGACTGGCACCATGCAGAAATCGTCGTTTTCCCGGTCGACCCCCTGAACAACATGCCTCGTATCGCCCAATTTCGCTCCTCAACATCAAAGGCAAACTCCTAGCCAAAGTTATCAACGGTATAGTACCACACATTACGAGTCTAGTCCACCCCAACCAGGCAGGCTTTATGCCGGGCCGCGCTACACGACAATATCCGAAGTGTACAAAATGCCATTGCTTCTGTGGATCGCCTCGGAAAGCCTGCGGCACTCTTGTTGGCAGACAGACCGTGCATTTGACTCCCTTAGTTGGATATATTTATTTGCACTCCTGAGCAGATTAAATTTCGGCCCTAGTCTCCTCAAATACATTCAACTCCTATATACTGACATTACCACCTCCATCCGAGTGGCAGACTCTACGTCAGGGCTGCCCCTCTCTCCATACCTCTTAGCGTTGGCCATGGCGCCCCCCGTGGCCTGGGTGCGGATTGAAGCACAGTTTCACGGCTTTGAGTGGTCCAGAGAGATTTCTGACCGCATTACACTTTATGCGGACGATGTTCTATTCTTCCTGACGCGATCAGATAGGTCCGGCCCAGACTACTCCGAATTATGCAAATGTTTGGCGAGACATCTGGTCTCTATATGAATACCCGCAAATCATATCTGTGGTATCTGCGAGCGGAAGACATGCGGGCGAATGGGAACGCAAGGTGACGACAGTGCGTGAGGGATTTACGTATCTTGGGGTCTTTCTGTCGTACTCCCAACGTATATCCTGGGAAAAGAATCTGTCCCACTGTGGACGCAGATCAAGGAACAGAATCCTTCCTGGTCCCATTTACTGCTCTCCCTATTTGGCAGATCCACCATCTTTAAGATGGTCATACTGCCTTGTTTATTGTACCAGCTTCAAAATCACCCATACCCGATTCCACCAGTCTGGTTTAGACAACTCAATTCCATTCTTCGACATTTCCTCTGAGAGAGGGATGCAGCTCGGTGAAACTGAAAACGTGCTTCCAATCCACCTACTGTGGTGGCATAGCGACACCAGATGTTCAGGCATACTATGCAGCCTCACATCTTCTTATCCTGAATGATTAGTGGTATGGGAACAGAGAGGATCCCGCCTATGCACTGGAGTGCCTGCAGATGGGTAATATGTCACTCCACATGATTCTTTAAACAAACTCAACCCTGAGAACACTGCCTCCGGATACCGTCACAGTATTTAAGATTTGGAAGAGATCATTGAAACAAATGGGATGGTGGGGCAGGCTAACAAGAGAGACACCTCTATGGCACAATGGCCTCCCTCCCTTCCCTGGCTGAGTTATCGGCATTCTCCGGTTGGGAGGCTATAGGTATTTCTAATATAGTTGATGTCCTTCATGGTCAGACACGGAGGTCCTTTCAAGAACTACAACAAGAGTACACCATGCACAGACCGCAATTTTATAGATACATCCAGTTCCGCCATGCCTTTTCCCCATATCTCACACACCAGAGTACCGTGCCAGACTTCAGCCCCATCGAAGCTAAAGTATTTATGGGAGACCTAGGAGAGCATAAAATTACCAAGATCTACAGAACATTAGTAACAAACAGCCCCACTACCCTAGATAAAACACAACCGGCGTGGTAGCAAGATATTGGCCCACTTGATGATGAAGACTGGGCAGAGGCTCTGAAATCCCCAATAACTGCAGCCATCGCGGCACGCTTACAATATATCCAATTTAAATATCTTCATAGCGTTTACTACACCAGGTATAAGCTTTGGCGGGCCGGACGGATTGCATCTCCGCTTTGCTTGTGGTGCCAAATGTCCGATGGTACTCTTATACATACGGTGTGGCAGTGCACCACCCTCTCTGGGTTTATGCGTGGGGTTATTCCATGTTTATCGGATGTTCTCGGTGGGATATCCCCTACACATCTCACCTGGTCTTGCTCTACATTACCGATGACATCGGGGGTAATATCTATAAACATCATTTACAACTGCTGGGCCTTACATTGGCTAAGTGTGACATTGCACGGACATGGAAAGACGCGTCCCCACCACCGGTTGGGGTGTGGAAGAAGGGTCTTGATTTTTGCATGGGGATAGAACTGCTTATCTTTAAAGCGAGAGGATGCCCGCAGAAACACCCCAAGATTTGGAAGCGGTGGGCGGAATACCGTGGGCTGGTTTTGAAACCTATCCCAGCGGCCTCCATAGATTAATATTCGCGACAATGGAAGTGGGGATATGCGATAGACATGGGTGTGGGTATGTATGACGGAGAAATGTGGCTAGACCTAATATGTGATATGCAATGCAGCAGTAATGTGACACTACAGCTCCCTGTTGGGGCATTATGCTATATTGTTGTTGTTCTTCTATGGTTTGATAGATATCAAAAAAGTCAACATGTATCTTGTATTGGTTGGCCAGGTCCATTGTGATTGCGAACAATAAAATGTGTTGTGGAAAAGAAAAGTCATTGCTGGTGCAGCAAAAGAGGATATTGAACACAAAAAAATTGGACCAAATTCAGGTCACAAAGGCTGGGTTAGACATGTTAAAAGTTAAATAACTAGGTTTCCAAAACTACAAGATGCTGGTAGGAAGGTAGTTAAAGTAAACGGCAAATAAGAAATTAAAGCAGCACGGACAGTTAAAAAGAGATAAAATAGATTAGTGACTGTAAGAGAGAAAACGTCAGGGAAGAACAACTAGAGAAACATGCATTTGCAAAGCCAATAGGTGTTAAATTAACACACTTGCACATGAACATTGGTGTGAGGAATATATGAGAGAGCCAGCAGATAGGGACTAAAGGGCTATAGCTGTAGAATTGTCCTTCATGCAGCTCAACGCAAGCACTCAAATGGAGTCAGAGGGATGGACTCAAACAGTTAGTAGCTTTCAGTCAAAAAAGAGGCTGATTTAAGAAAGAAAATTGTTGAAAGGAACAGGCCCAAACTTTATGGGCCACATGTACAACACATTTCGATGGTCGCAAGTCCTACAATTTGCTAAATTAGTGGAGTTGTTAGTAAAGATGCAAAGGAGGTGGCAATCCATTCACAAATGGGAAAAGGGTCCCCTTTGTGAATTTTGAAAATATTGTCTGGCCAAGTAAGCAGTGGTCCAGAAGACTACTGGCAACTCGCAAAGCATATATTATATCCGCAGTCTAGTAGCGAGACCTAAAAACTGGGGGTGGGGGGCATTTTTTATGCAGTGGCTCAACAATAATTAAAACAATAAAAGCAACCTTTTAATATATAAATGTATATACTTTTTTGTAAACACTTGCTACCACACTTTTGTCATTTGTTTGTGCCGTTACTATTACCAAAATTACAGGCACTCATCTTACTGCCTTCAGAAGGACGAGATGCTAAGTTGGCCCTCCCAGGAGTTAAGCCTGTGATCTGCAAATTACACACAGATTTCAGCATAAAGTACAGAACTCACCGAGCTATATCACCAGTGATACATACCACTCATGAGTACTTTTAACTGGCGGTCATAAAACTCCGTTTCCTTCTGTGACATCAGTGCACATTCTGCACACTGGCGCACTGGGTCCACAAAGCACATACGAGGCAGAGGCACTTTTTTACTGCAGCACTTATCGCAGTAACACTTCCCACATCTCCGACAATGATGCTAGACAAAAACAAGGTACCCATATCATTAAAGGTTCTGGAAAGGGAGCTGTATATTTTGAGGTAGCAAATCTGCTATAGTTAAAAGTTTAGAGAGGGGACAAAAAACACTTTATAATTAAACCACGTTCCAGTTTGTACCAATCTAAGCTAGGCTGTGTCAATCTTTTACCGAAATTTAAGTAACACCACAAACAAAGAATTTTTACTAGAAAATCATTGGCAGAACAAGATTAACTCCAAGGGTTCACGCATTTCTGTACTTTGAGATCTACACATGGATAGCAGGTTTTTTTTTTTTTTTAATCATGGATTCTAGCCCTGTAAATATCTCTAGCTTACGAATCAAGATCACGCAGCTATTCAGCTTTATTACGTAGAATATTATAGACCAGGTTAATCTGGCACTGATCAATGATAAAGGTGAATGAACAAAAGTATGGTTTCGATCTTTAACAAAATTTAGGCTGCATTCCTTTTGGTGTTTCACTTGAGTTACAACCAAAACTCAGTCACTTACACATACTGCACTTGAACAGATTCTTGATTAGGAAACCACATTTGAGGGTTAAACTTTTACTTCTGCTACCATTATGGGGTATTTGTGAAGTGACGCATTTGAGAATAAGGCGGACACCTGATACTAGGGTGGTCTCAATGTTAACTGTCTAGGTGGCGTGTATCCATGTTGCAAAGTGTCCGTATATCCCTGCCTCAAACTGTTGGATCTAACGGTCTATGAATCATCCTACCAGTCTGTGTCTCCATCGATTTGCACTCCTGTCTTAGGGTACATGTCTGTGCTCCAGTGTGAGTGTCTCCCGTCCGTGTGGTAGCATTCCTAATTCCGGGTCTATGCTCCTGTCCAATGCCTCTTCCCACCATGTCAAGGTCTATGACTCTCTGGGCATGGCTCACCATTCCAGTTTGTTTATCACTATCCTCGTGTTTATGTATAAATTGCACCCAGAGCCTACTTGGGAGGCCTCACTGCAGCGGACACACGCTGCTGCCTAAGAAATTGATTTATCCAGAGAAGAACAAAAATAACCTATAGTGCACCGTCACTGTAATCAGCAGAACGCTGTAGCGAATTTATAGAAGAGCTTACCGGCCATCTAACATCCGGAAGTGCCGGCCTGACCTCACTTTGAGAACCCGGCTGGGTCCTCACGTGAGTTTTTACTTTCACCTTTCACTTCACTGTCACAGAGGCAGCACTCTCTTCATCCAGATGTCCCTACATCGTTAGTCCTGAGGAGATCCCCATTGATAGAAGGGTAGAAACGCCATCGACAAGTAAAAAAGAACAGACTACCCAGCCCGTATCATTGTGTACTGAAGCTGTAAAAAATACTGTATAAGAATGGTCGTTTTTCACAACTGATGGAAACCGTGTACATAATAATTCACTTTGTATATTCACTTATTGGTTCCATTTCTTCACTTGGGGACACAATGCACAAACAGTACTACTTTGGACTGTAAGAAGTGTACCTATTGTTTATTTATTTATTCATAAAATATGTTATACCGAGCAAACTGTGTAGAAGGTTTTTCTTGCCCTCCGACATTAGATGGTCCTTTTTATTGCAAATGTGCATAAGTATTTCAAATATTAGTTCTATTTATCCACAGGAACCATTGTTTTCTTATATATAAACATTACCCTGGTTCCGTCGTGAGTAGGGTTCCCCTGTTACTTCCTTAGACTTTTGTATAAAGATACATCATGGGGCAGACAAATAGGCCTTGCCTTAGGAGCTGCAACCCAAAATATACTTTCGCACCCCGCACAACACAATTGCCCACCCACAGGGGATGGTTGTATAGCCTCTGGCATATCCTGGGTATGGAGAGAATCTCCACAACGCTCGCAGGCCAGGGCACCTCCTTTGAGAAACTATGGGGTCCTTTCTTGGCGATCCTTACTCAAGAACTTCGGGAATTTACATGCCCAAAATATCTATATCTTCTGCGTTTGACGGAGACGGAGGGAGGTTCCAGCTCCGACGCAATCTTGTAATGTGGATCAGTATCTTGAAATAATAAACCGGAATCGTAGGTGGGTGGGAGGGACTTATGTTGGGAATGTATTATTGTCTTAGTTTTATCGTTTATTTTATTAAGGATATGTAATGTTGCACCTTGCCTTTGGGTTTTGTCCCTGGTGAATGTCGCAATTGTATTATGCTCAATAATACAACATAGTAAAAGTTAATAAATAAATTTGAACCTGAAGATACATTACATCAGGAGCATCCATGTTTCTCGTCATGAGGGCCTTGCATTCCAGTCCCAGAATGCATGCCTATTTCCTCGTGTCAATGGTGTCTCACTGCTCTCTTTTCTCCAGAAATAACAGACCAGGTCTCCCTGTCCCCGCGTTCCGAACTTTGTAACCACATAAACTAGGCGTGTGTACAACAGAGCCTTAGTTAGTAACATATTGACTTGTAGTAGGCAGGACATTACTTCTCTTCAGAGATCAGTCTATGGGCTGCAGCACCTCAGGATTATTTTGAAAACAGTCTACCCACAGGGATTGATCAGAGGTGGTTTGTGGTCAGTGTACTAGATTTTCTTAATCAGGTACAATAAAAGCCAAGCATATGTTCCAATGCGAGAAACAAGGTCTATAACCTGAGACATGGTCACCTGTCAATATTTAATCTCTTTCTAAAATCAGAATCTTATGTAAGTGAATGATCCAAATAACCAACTACCGAAAAAACAGAACATATCCAGACTCAACCATGTTTGAACAGACTACACAGACACACCTCAATAAATGCATGCCCTCTCTCTTGATGTTGCATGGAACAGAATGCCAGAATAAAGACCACTCTCACCGAAGAAAGCTTTTAAGTTATTTCTCTTTAACACTGGCTTTACAGCCTAAAACCACTGTCCGATACTAAACATTATAGGAACAAAAACAGGCTTACAAATAGCAGAAGTATAAATACATTTTGGACCTCTTACTTTCCTAATATGTGTGTGATAGTATCTCAGCAGCCAAAGGTTTTCGAGGAAACTTAGAAAATTTGAATACAGTTTGACTGAAACAAAGATGTTGATGTTTACATCAAATCAGGACAAATATAAATATCAGAAAGTATTAGGCATGGAGATTAATTTAAGGTATTTTTGGGCTGCTGAAAGATCAAAGGCTGAAACACAATTTGGCACCCACAAAAGTGCTGACATTTGGAGCCTGCTGGTGGTGGAAGCTTCAGCCAGGGGCTCTTGTAACCATCTCCTTGCCTGCAATCAGCAGCGCACTACCCCACCCACAATCGACCAGAGTTGGTGGTGGCACTCTGTTGATGGCCTGAAAATGAGGATGAGTAGAGCCTGGCTTGGGATGCCCTGGTGCAGTGTGCAGTGCTGGACCTGCAATGAAGGAGAAATCAGATCCCTTGCATGCTGCTGCCTAACTGGGCTGCAGTGAAACTAAGATGGCAATCAGGGAAACAAATGATACCAAGAGGATGCACCTGAATAACCAACAGTGGAATCCATCATGCACCAGAAGACAAGATAGGATGTTAATGAGTGCCGGATCCTGCTCCATAACTGGAGTAGAACTCTGGATGCAGGTCAGTGGAGCTGCAAGTCACACCATTTGTTATGCTTACAAATCCTGTGGAAGCGGATTGCTCATTTCCAATCAACATATATTCTGGATTTCTCAATGTTTTAAGGAAGAAAAAAGGAGGATTTCTTCTTGCCTCACAGAAATGCAGGTAACAAGTGACTGCGAGATAAGGCTGAGACTCCATTAATGAAGAGCGAGTCCTGATACACTCCATCAAAACATTGCATTCAGAACTGGCTAAGAATACCAACAATGCTGTGGAAAAACGTTGGGGGGCATGCCAAGTTTGATCTGTTTGCAAAATTTGACCTGCAATGGTTTGGGTACCAAAACTCCAGTGAGGCTGATTGGCACTGCACAACAAGCCGTTTTTTGTTTTTAAAGAAAATTCAAGTGAGGCGATCAACAAGATGGGTGCAAAAGTATAACAACTTGATAAACTGCTAAAAGGAACTACTAGCATTTTTAAGAGAACCCTGGAATACAAACGTACTATACATATATATAACTAAGCTGGGAGAAAATTATCTTCCTGAGAACAGATATTTAAAGTAGGCTGTTTTGCCTTATAGAAATTCCACTGAAGTCTTTCTTCACGCTCTAGCTTAAACCGAGCATTCAAAGCATTTAATATTTTCCTTACCTTTCTAGTTATGAAATCGAATTTGGTGTCACACTGCATACATCTTGGACACTGAAAAATAAAAAGGCATACTTTGAAAAACCACTACACATTGTATACTTGATCTAGTCTAGTGCACTACAAACATTTCTTTCACTCTTGATTTGGTCAGACTGTATGTTCCATTAATAAAACTGTCAATGAATTGAAGCACAGTGAAGGGGTCTTCTTTTCTTGTTCACTTGATGATTCAGGCCAAACTTTAAAATAACCTGAATCAGTTTGCCTGTCCATATTATTTACTTCAATGTCTGTCATTTTATAGTTTATTATACATAGTTTGTTTTAATAGTTATGACAAACTCGGAGGTTGAGAACTATTCTTGCTTTCTACATCAGTGATTATCCAAGTCTGTTTCTCATTCCAGGGAATCTAACCAACTGAAATTTGCACAGATTACACCTTTACTAGGAAAGGACCCTCCCTATAACCTATATAATCAAGCTAACTACTGCCCCCTTTGCAGAGTTTCTTTTCCAAACAAGACAACAGAATATCAAATAATTACACAAGTATGTAAAAGTACTCAACAGAGTTCATGACTGCCATTCAGGCTTTCACCCTCCTAAGGAAACAAGTCCATAATGAATGATAATCATGAAGGAATCATTGTAGGTAGAGAGGACCACCAGCTAGAAGCCACATTCTTTCTAAATATATTCACTGCTCACAGCATGGTGTATCACCAGTTACTTATTAAATGACTACATAAGTGTGGATAGGCATTTGGAACTGCTGTCAGCTTGATGGAATCCTGCTGCCAACACTGAAGCTTTAACATCAAAACTGATTCGGTGCACTAAAGTTCCTGCATCCTACCTGGTGAGGCCCAACATGACCATCAAAGTCACAGCATTTATTCCACATTTACAAGTGACCTCAAATTTAACTCAAAAAGCAATACTGCGTACAGTTTCGGTTGTATGTAAGTAGACTATGCCCAGAGCCACACCCAACCAGAGAAACATAACAGAATGTCTATCACACCCATAACTGGTTGAAAGAAAGATGCTTATACTTGGAGTTAATTGACAATGACTCCATCAACCCCCCGTCTCTTAAATGGCTACAGGTGACCAACATCATGGTGGCAACAGCCACAAACCTATGCAGCTTTTGACAGCACAGCGTCCTTTATACACATGAATATATTTGTCAAGTGTGTGAATTCCCTCTTAATAAGTTGTGGTGAGGAAAAGGGTATATGATATGAACAGGAAAGCAGACTTTTTTGAAGATACTCGCTTACAATTTTCATAGTGAAGTAGCAAGATTGTCAATCCTTGCAAGTTTGTACTATTTGAATATAGTGTACTCAAGTCTACATACAATTGAAACCGAATATCTGTAAAGGATTATTTTTTTTTTAAGCAGCAAGGAAGCAACTTTAGTCAGAAAAACATATATGCCCAGCCTTTTAGTCATTCCACTGACTCCCTAAGATGCAAAGTATAAAATGAAAACAAGCAAGGGCACAAAATGTAAAGAAGAACTGGTACCAAGCTATACTCTCACTGGGATACTTTGCTTTAGTCTGGCCTTCCTTGTTCTGGGACCCACGCAGTGGGATATCTTGGAACAAACTCCCAAGTTCTTCAAAGTACACGTTGTTCGGCAAGAACATTAAAACACAACTGATTAGACAACGGTTTGTATGTTTGTTTTAAAGGCACATCCTTGTCTTGGAAGGCCCAGATCCTTTCTCCCATGCTGCTTAAAAATAATGGTCTAAAAGGAAAGGAGTCATGATGGCGGCAATGTACAACTGAACCGCAGAGCTCCGCCACACGAACAATAACCAATATGCATGAGACAAATATACAGAACTCCATTCAGAGATTAGTCACAGTATGCCAGGGAACCTTAGGTAGGCTGCTGCGGCACCCCGGGTTGCGTCTGCAGAACAGGACTCAGGAGGTGAAGAAGAAGTGGTGAGTGATTGGACTCAAAGATGAGGATTGTGGAAACCCGATCAGACTAAAACACAAAGGCTTCCCATAGGCAGGCACTGCCACAATGGGAACACTCGTTACAGAGTGTGGTGGCCATTTACCAATTGCCAGAAAACGACTGGCTAAGCAACAAGAACCAGAAGAAGCCGTAAAGGCAAGATGGCAGCAGAGGGCTGACAAGACCTATGGCAGTGAAGGTAATGAGCCAGGACACTGATGAAGATTCTGTATTCAACCTAGCAAACGGACAAGAAGCAAATAAGGGGGGGGGGGGGGGGGGGGGGAGATAATGTTTTTTTAAAACATAAGTTATCAAAAAAAAGCAGTCTCTTAGCCAGACCTAAACACATGGTGTCTTATAGCTTTACAGCAGCTGTTTTATGGAGTAAAGAGCTTCACGGTGTGGATGTAATTGTTAATATAAGCACACATTAATTCACTTTAAAATTGAAAGAGCCAAGTGCCTCTTACTATGAGGAGTGAACATTTATGGATAATTAGTGAACCCCACCAATAACTTCATCTGGCAACTCAAAAGTGATAATTGCCACGCATTGTTCAAGCACCAACTTAAAAATGGAAAAGATATCAGATAGGAGTTTTAAATGGCAACGGTATCAGTGAAAATTGGTTTGTTCCTCTGCCCAGGATCAAATAGCTTCAGCTTTTGAGAGATTGGCAGTGATATCAATGGATGAAGATGTCTGTGTAAAGAGCAGTGAAGTCTTCGGATAAGATATTTAGAACGGATGTGGTAAGGAACCAGTTTGGAACTAGGCATTGAGGCTGTAATTGGAGACATGATCAGTGGTTTTTTGAAGACATCTTGTTGTGAAGTCAATTTCATCACATGTTAACTGCAATGATGTACAGCCTCCGGACCTATCAGCTGTTAACAAATCAAAAGGACATTTGATGGGAGCTGTAGTCGAGCTCTTCCACCCTTTGCTTTCTAAAAGAGCGTCAGGATAAATTACAGAATAAAATGGTGACGAGGCAGAATTTCCCCTAGATGTATAGAGAAGAAAGAGTTGCGGACCTGAGTAGCTGGTTAGGGGCAGAGCATTGAAATACAGTTCTGATGATTAGTCATTCAGCACATTAACAAAAAAGTAATGTATCCTTCCAGACGGTGTGCTGCTTGAAGATGTTCTGGAGATTTATTTCCACACGTGAAGACATGACATGGTCAGCACAGCCCGGGGCACATTTACAGCAAGGAGAGTAAACTGAGAACAAAAGAAAAATGCTGCTGAATAAGTACACAGGGAGGAGGGACATGGGAATAGGATGAGGGGCTGGAAAGGAAAAAACACACTCAATGAGCGCTTAAGCAAAATGGGAAAAAAAGTTCTCTAAAAGTGAGCAGTGGAAGGGCTAAAGCCAGCCAATAAGAGATGGTAAAAAGGCCCCACCAGATCCTTCCTACATTGCCGAAGGTCAGCGGCGTCAACGTGCTATAAGCTTCAACTGGTAAATAACCCTTCATTTTGTCCTCTCCTTTTACCTAGGCTCCCCTGAGATACGTGCCTTCTCCTCCTTTGGCTTCTCTACGCTGCCACTACACTTGTGGTGCTCTTCCTTTCCCCACCATCATCCCCACCACACCCTCTCTACTCTACAATAATGTCGACCAAACAATTAAAAGTGGAGCCAACTGCTACAAAATCATTTACCCTCCCAATATGTCCAAAGAGTCGGAAAAAGGTTCAAACATATTACCTTGAACAACTTCCTAATTACCTTTTTGTCAACCAATACCACAGCGGCTGACATGGGAGGCTCAAAACTAACCTCATCTTCACTAACATCTCATCTTGAACCACTGTCTTCAACAACTCATTTAAAGTTACTTCCCCCTCCACAATCCCACACAGATACCAATTAAACATTTACCCTTAAGCTTGCTTCAATGGATCACTCACTATCTCCCTTTACAACAACAGTAAGGTCATGCATCAAGCTAAATACAGGTCTCTCTCTCTCTCTTTGATCACCTATTTCCATCCCTGATCACTATCCTTGGCACTGCGATCCCTCCCGACTCTCCAATGGACTCCTCCCTCACTTCACACTCCCCTTTCCCAGTCCACCTGGACACCAGCAGGCATTTCCCACAAAGAGGAACAGCATCCTCCACTGGCCCACCCGCTCCCCTCCTTCCAATCTCTCCAGCCAGGAATTATCCTCAACACCACATCCCAGCCAATGGCCAGCAATCTCATTTACCCCCACGTACCTTCTCGGGACTTCAAAGAAACCCTCCCCCAACTAGGTTATTTACCCACTTATCCAGTCCATTTTTCCAACAGCCAGACTACCCAGCTCACCTAGCGACACCTCCACCATACGCTCTTCCTTCTTATTCACCCCACTCTTCTTCCCCTGCTTTCTCTCCCCTTAACCTGAATCCTTACCACATCCCATACATCTCTCCACACCTCACCCTCATTCCTGTATTGCCGCTCAACCCATTACTCCCGTATGAGAGGTCAATTTCCACTCCCCTTTTGCCTAATCAAGAAGAACCATCCACATCTACATCTACCCTCCTGGATAATTGTCCTCATCATCCATGTCTCCGGCCTTCACACACTCACACTACTTCGCTCACGTGCCATCACCCCTCCTTCTCTCTTCACCTTACCCAAACCCCTGCCTTTTTTCAACTTACATCTCTCCCCTTCTTACATACCATCATCACACTACAGACCTCACCCTTCTCCACCTCATTTAATACACAATATATCTATCTCCTTCAATGAATGCCCTGAGAATGGTTTCTACACCACAGCAGCACCCACTCTTATTTCCAACCAACACCACTTGACTCTGCACCCTCCATATCATAATACATTACTCTACCACATCTTCATTCCTCCCCCACTGCTTACTGTGCCTCTCAAGTTGAACTCCCCCCTTTCGAGCAACATAACTTTCTGTGCTCAGCTCTGTTCACCTTAGGAAAAAAACTAGGCCACCTCATCCACTCAAACTCCCAGCCTGAAGCTACCATCTCCCACCCAAGTTATAAAATGTCTACTGTACCAGACTCCCCTGGCGAGTACACAATACCCTAAACTCCTTATCCCGAGGAGTGTTCTCCTCCCACGCCCCAAAAGAGCTACACACAATCCGTCCCCAACAGATATTTCCAATTTACTGGCTTGTTACAATACCTCCAACTCCCCTACTTTCTCTTCTCCAGACAACACAAATCTTTGCACTACACCAACCATCTCACTGGTCTGAACCAAACGCCAGCCAATTACAACCCAGGCATCAACCTTTAGAAACATCCCCCCTAGCTCTTCTAAAAGCCCGACACCCCCTTCACCAAAACAGTTTTATCAGAGCTGTGCGGTTTGCTTTACAACTGAAGATCTGGAAAAAAAAATACAATCTGGAAATCTCAGACGTCAATCACTACAATCTTGATGTACTTTTCCTCAATGAGACCTGGTTCGAAGACACCTCTCACACTACTCTCGATCTTCTGCATCCCCTGGCCTATTCCCTTATCAGAAATGATAGGGTGGGTAAAGTAGGGGGGAAAGGCGTCAAAGCTATGTTCAGAAACTCCCTTCAATTCAAGGAAATCCCCAGTAGCTCTTTCCTCACCTTCAGATAGCTTTCGCTGGAACTACATGTACAGCACAGCTCCCCATTCAGGTTTTATGCCATTTATCACTCGCCAGTTGACTGCTCTGCCTTCGCCAAGGAATTCACTGACTTTGCAAATAACCAATACTCACAAAGTAATAAACTGATCTTTCTAGGCGATTTTAATCTTCACTGGGGCATTTTGGAAGATTCAGCTGTCAACCAGCTTGCCACATTTCTCTCAGGAAATGATCTCTTACAACACAGCACAAAACCAATACATTCCAACGGCTTCATGCTTGACATTATTTCCAAAGAAGACATGCTTACAGTCGATAATCCTATACCAGTAGACTGGTCTGACCACTTCCTCAGACCCTTCTTATTACACCGATCTCATTCTGTAACCCTTGGCCAATCTAAAATGGCAACTACCTGGTTTCGCAACACCAAAAACATTGACCATGTGACACTCTGCAACACTGCACAACCAGTCTTCATCCCAAACTCTGACGTCGATTTGCCCACCCAGTGTCTCACCAGTCTTTCCGTCTTGATAAACAATGTTGCTCCACTACAAAGCAAAAAGAAAGAACCCACACCTTCTGCCCCATGGTTCAGTAAGTCCTACTATGATGAAAGAAAGAACCAGAGGTTCCTGGAGAAGCAATGGAGACAGTCCCCTTACACCGTTAATCTCTCTTATCTTCGTTATGCAAGATCGCGTTATCACAAATGCATCTTTGGAGAAAAAGTGAATCACTTCAGAACTCTCCTCGACTCTGCCGAGAACAGATCTAAACAACTATTTGACCTCGTCAAAACCACCAGCAACTCGTCCTCAACCAGCAAATTTGATGACCCCTCCCAAGAAAGCAACAGAAGTTGCACAATTCTTCTATGGAAAAGTGAAATCGCACATTAACCAGGTCAGCCATCCCTAGCAACATTGCAACAGACTTCTACACCTACGTGCTCCCCTACTAGACTAGTCTGGTTAACCTCTTCCAAGGTTCCCTAGCTGATGCCCTCAAAACAGGTCAGGTTACTCCACTTCTATAGAAACCCTCTGTCGATGTGAATGACCTTAACAATTGCCGCCCTATTACCAACCCCCATTTCCTTGCTAAAATCACTGAAAGATGTGTAGCGGAGCAACTCTCTCAACATATAAAGGACAACAGCCTTCTTGATGAATTTCAATCCTGCTTTAATCAAGGATGCAGCACTGAAATAGAATGGCTACAAGTTATCGACGATGCACTGCGAGTACTTGACTTGGGCACCTTCTGTCTCCTGATCCTTCTTGACCTATCTGCAGCCTTTAACACTGCTAACCGTAACACTAACACACTAAAGTAAAGAATGGTATTTGAAGGCACAGTGCTCAAATGGTTTGAATCATACCTCTCGGGCAGATTTCAGATGATTATAATAGCAAACTGTTTCTACATCAAAGCCTGTGGATCAAGCGTCACTCCAGGCTCGATCCTCGTGCCCACCCATTTCAATCTTTACACGGAACCAATGGAAAAGCTTCTAAAAAGGTCTGTGATCTATTATCACCTCCATTCTGATGACACCCAACTCTACCTAAAGGTGTACTCCGCACACAACATTTCAATCCTCGACTCCACCCAAGATCGGATGACATTGCATCATCAAATTCGGAATCCCTCTAAAACTGAATTCCTTCTGCTCTCAACCTCAAACTCTCCACCTCCTGTTCAATCATGGATGGACAATCTGAACATTCTTAACAACAAACCTACCATTGTTGACTGGGCCAAATCACTAGGTGTCATCCTTGACAAAAGACCCAACTAACATTCCCAAATGAACACCATGGCCAAGAACACATGCTGTTAGAATCAGAGGAGAATGAATCACATATCCCGTTTTTGCCAGGGTCTTACGATCTTGTGTTCTGGAGACCCTCATTCACATATAACTCAGGTTGCATTATGGTTGGTTCTCCGCTCTGTTGGTTGGGTGAGTAGCATCATTGTGTCTTTGCTCACTTGAGTGTTCAGTTCTCCAAGTGATCTGCATTCCTCCACCTGGAGGGAGACCGTCTGGTTTTAAGACAGCTGAAATTAGAGAGTGAATAGTGTAAAAAAAGAGTTGATCAGAATTAAAATTACCTCCATTCCTTTGTTTAGTCATTTATTTAACCAGGAAGGGGCAATATGAAAGGGTGACACACGCTACCAACTGCGCCTTCTCTGGGGGATTTGGCGTTTCATTCTTGAGCAAGACCTGAAAACTCTGGTTCAGTCTTTGGTACTCTCCAGACGGGACTACTGTAATTCTCTCCTTGTTGGCCTCCCCAAAGCCCACCTATCCCCTCTAAAATCCATCCTCCATTCAGTGGTCAGTTTAGTCTATGGGGCTAAAAGAAATGACCATATTACACCCAAATGCCAAGACGCCCTTGGGCATTTGTGCGCTTTATAAGTCTCAAATCAAACTGATTTCTCTTCGCTGGCTTCCCATTGAAGCGATGTCAATTTACAAGACTGTCTGCATTACCCATAAAGCCATACGCACCTCCATCCCTCACTACCTGGTCAACAAACTCAAAATATCAAGCGGTTCCAGACCTTCACACAATGCTGAAAATTTACTGCTCGAACCTTCATTTTTCAAAAGGGAAAGACTTATAGCGCTGCCCTTCTCGGGCAATAAGACTAGAATTTGGAACTAGTTACCTCCAAACCTTCGGATCACTGCTTCTTTCCAGATTTTCAAAACAGATCTTAAAACTCTCATCTTCCAAAGACACTTCTATCAATAATTCGCCTCATCTCAGGCCATGACCCCGATTGTCACAGGACACTCACGAGTGCTCAATTTTGTAAATATGTAATCTGTACTTGTATAAACCTAATAGCTCCACCTTTTCGTATTATATATTCTTGAATGAATCTAACTTGTTAATCTATAAATCTCACCACGAGTACAAATAAGTAGTTTTACCTACTTCTAGGCTACTCTTATTCCTTATGTAATTTACTTTGCTCTATTCTAAAGCGCTCTGACACCACTGGGTAAAGTTTGCACTATATAAAAATGCATTAATAAATAAGGAAAGCTATTGAATAGAAAGCAAGCAAATAAGATTGATAGTAAAGCCAACGGAAAGCCGCGGGCAGGCTACAAGCCCCTGTATGTTCATAGTAATTTGTCTTTTGCAACCAGACTGCTCGCAATAAGTCCACAGGGAACAACATTAAGGAAACAACAACATATAGACCATATACAGACACTGCACACGTACGTTCTGATCAGCTCAACATGTAGGGATACTTATACTGAAAAAGTATAAACCCACAGAAGGAGACTCCTGGACTATGGAATACAGGCTATAGAACTATATTGCATGTACAAGATGAAAAGAACCAACTAAATTTAACATAAAAGAAATGCTATATAAGTAGCTGTAAGAAACTGGATTATTAAAAGGGGTGGGTGACTACCCACCACAAAGAATAATCTCAGCCTTTGTCAGGGTGAACCCTTAAAGTCAGTAAATTAACCGGCGCTCAACTCCCTGCTAGGTATGGCACAGTGCAGACAAGGTTAACTTACGGCAATGTGTAAAGTATGCAGTACCAAAAGAGTAACAAAGTAAAATGCAAAACAATAAAAATCCCAAACTGGATTAGAAAAAAGTTAAAGAAAATAACACCAAAATAAACAACCAATAAGGGTAAAAGGAGACAGGGAATTTGGAAGTTTTAAGTAGAAATAGAGCCAAAAAGTAAAAAGTGCCAATGATCATCAATGGTCATGATAGACCGAGACACTTGAGCAATTTGAGGCTGGCCGCGATGGATCATGGAAGGGACACACCAACCAGGTTCACCTTGGTCAAAGACTTTACCTTCCCCACCAGCAGACCAGCAGACCAGTAAAGCAGCGTTTGATGCTCAAGCTGGATTTGACAATGCAATGTCAAAAGATGCCCACGGCCACATTGCATATTTTGAGAGACATAGGAGTCTTTCTGCTCAGTAAGGTCAGCCTATTGTTAGCTCCTGTGAAACATTTCTTGACTTTTTCACACCTATTCAAATGCTAATTACTTGTTGGGAGGTGCTGGAGAGCAAATGCAAATTAACCTACAGGAACTTAGGGCAGAGAGAGGATTAGTTTCTAAAAGATACTTTTCCTTAATCTATATTAAATACCCAAAGGCTAAAATTCAAGCGAGTCCCGTCCCTAAAATACAGTGCAAGGATTTTAAGCTATACTGTGGTTTTTCCATAGGTCAGTTAGGCCTTCCACAGTGAAAATTAGCTTATGGGTGCTAGTCACTATAAGGACAAGTTAACATTGAATTTCTACGTGTCCTACTTTTAAATACTATGCACCCTATCTTGTGGGTTACAAGGCCTACATAAGGGTGGCTTACTCCTATTTGAAAGACGGTTTGACATGTCAAAAGGGTTCATTTTGATAGGTCGAACTGCAGTTTTTACACTGCTACAAATTAGAATGGAAAGCCTGAAGCTATGTTTGCACTGCCACTGTAGTGGATTGCACAATAGGTGATGCAGTCCACTAGTGGCATTTAAGTTCCAGGCCTAGGGTACATCTTGCCATAAACTAGGTAGGTATATTAAATATACTAATTAGGACTATTCCAATATAATAATGTTTAAAGGGGGAGCACATGCACTTTATTAATCTTAGCAAGGGTAAAATGCTCAGACTTCTACAGCCAGCATAATTTCAAGGGGCCAAGTAAAAGGTAAAAAAATCTAGGTTGACCTCTTAGTGGTAAGGCAGATGTTCTACAGTAGAGATATAGCCATCTGAAAACAATCATATTTCTATGTACTGCAGTGTTATTTTTTATATATATCCATATGGTGTAATGTGCAACAATATATTTTATAATCAAATATGGATGTAATTTCTTATTGATTTAAAGTATCCCTTAACCACAAATTTGATTGCTACGTTACATGGGTCTAGTAGAAAAAGAAACCATTTTATTCAGGGCGGTACATTTGCACATTTCTGCATTTCCAGTATAGGCAACTAGAAACTGAAGTTTGGGAGAATAATGAGTTCAGTATTGAATTCATGAAGATCTTCTCCTCAAGGATATCTTGCCTTTCCTCTAGCTGAAGAGTCTACCACCGGCTCATTAGGTGCGTTTTTTCACAAAGTAACAAGTCTCTGTCACATGATTTGGCTCCATAGACTTGTACTAGGAAGAATATATTTATAAACTGTCCTAAATTAAAACAATTTTAGCATTAGGCCCAACGGACCATTTTCCAGCATGAGAGCCGATTAGTTGAAATTACATATGTCTTATTTGCTGTGCTGCTTGCTGTTTTGCATTAACTCACATTACATTACGGCTTCCAGACAGGTTGTGTTCTATTTTTAACAACCAATTCATCTCAACTGATTCTGCCATTTCCTCTGCTGGCGATATCAGCAGTGCAAATACACATTTTCATCACAAAATTGCCTCCTGGGAGGCCTTCTATATCTGTGGTGATAGAGGACACACTTAGAAGACTAAAATATGGATAGATTACAATATTTTGATTGTTCAGTTATTTCCCATAGTCATGCTAATTGAAGCTTTTTAAAAGCTAGAGTGAAGGATAGAAGGGGTAAAACACACATAGAAGACATTTTTGTTAAGTTGCATTAGAAGGGAATAAACGAGGGAACATGCATTCAAATTACCATCAATAATACTAAGAGGTCTCAGCTCACCGAATAAACACCACGGTGCCGGGACTATTTGCAGGAGTGCAGCTTAGAATATGTGTTTTTACATGAAACACATTTAAGATAGGATGCCCAGGAGAGAATGAAATATAAGAAATAACCTATCCAGAAGCATTCAGGGATGTGGAATTTCTTTGGCCGGCACAAAAGACATTTTTGGGGGTAAAGGCAACAAGTTTTAATGTCTATTTTGTCCTTGGGACAAGTAGGCCCAACCCCCTGCTGCCAGTTTACAGTACCACATTATGGATCAGGGAAGGGCATTATCTGCAGTGAAGGTAATATTTGCGTCTGTGTGTTAATGCTGTTCAAACTTGTATTCATGGTTCATTAATGCAAAGCCTTTATTATTAGGGTGAGGGCTCCAAGTAAATGTTATAAGCTCAGACTGCACTACTGACAGTGGTTAATGTATAAAAATGTGTGCACATGTTTTCAAAGTTTAGCAATATGAGGCTATGTATAATGCTCCCAGAATGTGCTCTGATTAGATGCAAATATTTGCAGAAGATTGTAAGCAAGATTAATGATTCTTTGCTTTCAAAATAAAATGCTCACAAAAAATGCAAATAACAATATTTTGCTAAACTACTGTAAAATGTTAGGTACCATTTCTTTGCAGCATCATTTAGAAAAATGTGTTGATGTATGCTAGCATTTCCCAAAAATATTCCTAATGGGAAAATCGGTGTAAACAGTTTCAATATGATTATGGGAAACAAAAATAAACAAGCACTGGCAAATCCAGTAGGTATGAAATTGGTTGGTTTTGTCAATGTGTGTCTTGTTTTGGCACTGTTTTTGTAGAACCTTATTGGTGTGGGAGCTGCCGGGCCCTCACCGTTATAACAAACACTGGCAGAAACAAAATGTTGGTTTTAAAAAGCACACATTGCGACAGTAGTTCTTGGCACAGACGGAAACTACTTTGTGTGTCAATATGGTCTTGTGAAAGAGCAGCATAAGGTCACTCACAGTGAAGCCAGCCAATAGACCGAGACAGAGAGAGACAGAATTGTAATAAACCCAAAAGGTCATGGTTAACGCCAGACCTAATTAGTGATCCAAATATTAAAGAAAGTCTCAAAGTGCACCCATGGTATAAGCCCTTGCATTGAGTGCAAATTTACAGCTTTCATAAATTCACAAGAATTTACAGAAGTAGGCCAAGAAATGGCGCTCCTAGAAAAAAATGTGTCAACTGCATTTAAGCATAAGCAAATATGCATGTGTAGGTTTGCTCATCCGAAAATCTATTAAGTGTTTGCAAGCTCACTTTCCCTCCAACCACTTTTTTCCCCAGCCCAGGAATATTTTGTACATTTGCCATTGCCAGGAGTACATTTTCAACTTTTCTCAGTATGGGAAAAGATTAGAGAAGAGTTGATGAAATCCCTTGAAACATGCAAGTTAGTGGCGTAGCATAGACTCAAAAGGGCATTCCAATCCTGTACCTATTGCTTACTACTGCCTTCAGCCCCAGTATGAAGCTCTGCCGAAACTAGGCAAAATAAGGTAATTGCTAGTATTGCTAGTATTCAAACCCTACTATGGTATGAGCTCTGGCATATTCAGAGAGGCTATATCAGAGCTCTTATATAATGAGATTGCTGCCATAATTTGTCGTTGCATTACATGGCACCAAAGGGAAAAGTGGATTTTGTTAAAGGACAAGTAGATTTATGAAGCAACTTGCCCCACTGACAAGTAGATATTTTATTAAATTCCACACCCCTGAGCATTCTTCATACAAAACTAAAAGAGTGGGTTGGTAAATACAATTAAATACAATGTACCCTTAGAATATGCCACAACGAAAAAAGATCCACTAGGGAGGTATGTACTAGCCAGGTTTGACCACAAAAGGATAAAAGTCTACATAATATCTATGCTTCCAACTCGGGACAAAGCTCCTTTCACTGACACCATATATTTACTCAGTAACCTACGTATGGGAGAGGTTATACTAGGAGGCCATCTCAATCTAGTCTGGGGTGCAAGCCTTGACAGATTGAGTCCCCAGGGGCAGAAAACCAGGGCAGCAGTAAGAATCGAGGTGAGACTTCGGACTTATTGACACTAAGATATACACACACTTTACACACAGAGAAATTATTCTCATTTCTTTTTGGCACTCAACTTTACATAGGAATAGATCTCTTTGGAGACCAGAAAATGTTGCTAGACTACTGGGTGATGGGGGATAAATCGCTGTCAGACCATAACCACGTCTAAGAGAAATGGAAGGTTGTTAACCCTCAAAAAGTAAGCATAAAGATTACGACTCAAAAAATATCTCCTCAAAAATGTGGTGCATGTATGAGAAATAAGGGAGCAGGTACAAGAATATTTAGAGATACACATGGGATATGACATTTGTTTAGCCATCAAGTGTGAGGCATCAAAGGCCTTTTATAGAGGTCTACTGTTAGCACTGAATATGGGCACAAACAATTGGGTGAGTCTAGATTTGTCTCTGCTTTCCTTCCCTCTATTACTTTTTTTGGAGTGGGCACGTTGACATTTGGTGGCTAGTTCCTTGTTAATGACATCACATATATGCCTAGGAAGCTCCATTGCTTGGTTGCCATCTCCAGATCTTTTTAGGTCTCACCTGACCCAGCGCATGCGCTGGTCTGGCGAGACTTATTGAGAGGGCTCCAAAAAGTGCTACCAGGCCAGCCTAGAGCTACAGTGCATGTGCGCGCGCGCCGCGCTTTACCGCGATTACTTTCACTTTCGCGTCCGCTTTGATGTGTGATCGTGATCACTTTCCCTTTCGTGGCCGCTTTGCATAGCCAATAGGTCTCGCTTTTGGAACCTTATAAGTATTTAGTTATGCAACTGTTGCATGGCTAAACACTTATAAAGTCCCAAAGGCGAGACCTATTGGCTATGCCAATGCTTGTTTTTATCTGGCGTCCTCATGTATGTAGCTTCCCTTGTGTCTTAATAAAGTGTTGCTTGCTCCATGTTGCAAATCTCCATACATGTTTTCCAGCAAATGTGGGAGGTTTGCATGTGAATAACCATTTCGTTTTGCAGCTTGATTCTTTCTGGATTCAAATGCTGTGCATAGATTGTGTATGAGTGTTCTTTTGTCATGTGGGAGGTTGGGTAGAGAACGAGTTTGTGTTTGCACACAATTGTTTCAGTACCTTGTGTCCCACCTGTGCTTGCTTTGATTTTAACACAGAAGTGCTTCTTAAAGATATGCACAGAGGACTATGTGGAAACGATGAAGATGTCATGGATTGAGATATCGGCCAAGAAAGCCAGTGTTGCTCCCTTCTTCCTTGTGGAGTATGAACCTTACTATGGTATGAGCCCTGGCATAATCAGAAAGGCTACATCAGAGCTCTTGTATAATGAGATTGTCGTCATAATTTGTCACTGCACCACATGGCACCAAAGGGGCAAGTGGATTTGTTTACAGGACAAGTAGATTTATGAAGCAACCTGCCGCATGGACAAGTCGATATTTTATTAAATTCCACACCCCTCTGCCATTCTGTATCACATTTACACACAGACCGAATGGGTTATACATCAGTCCTATGTTCTAAGTCAGTCAGTACTGACAGCAGGTAACCTGACAAACATTACCTGCCAAACACCTGACTTTAAACAGTCAAAGCAAGGTATTGGGAGGGAATGTGGCCAAACAGCTAGGGTGGCCGACCTCGGAGCTGGTGGACCGGGTTCGAGTCTCGGCATGGACACAACATTCTAGGATTCTCAGCAAAACACTTAATCTCCCCGTGCCTAACAAAAAAGAATGTGTTCATCTGTGATGTAATGTAACTGGTGCTCATGTAAAGCATTCGGATACATTCAGGTCTAGTTCGCGCTATATAAAACTCCACAAAAAAAAAAAAAACATGACAAGACGTTTCACATACCAACAAAATGCACAGTGGCAACACGTCCCATTGTTATATGGGATACATTCAGCTAAACCTGTTTTTTTGCCCAACTGCACTTAACTACTGGGGTTTTCCACCCATAGAATGTCAACAGCAACATTGGAAGCTCCAGAATACATTTCGATGTCTGTTAAAAGGTCCAGACTGACAAAGTGAAACATTTACCACAAGGACACTTGTCAGATATAAATGTCAACACAACAGCAGCACCACTTTTATGTATTCCTAAAGAAAAAGAGGCAGGGGGTGTGGCCAGCCAAAATGGCTGAGTAGATGTAATCCACTGAGGCTCCACTGCATCTAGCTGCAAAGATAGGGGAAACTGAGTGTTCAGCGCTATAATCGGAGGCAAGACACTGGTGATGACAGCAGAGATTACCTTTACATCAGAGTGAGGAGGTTTGAGGACCCAGAATTGATGGATGGTGGCAGCTGCAGCGCGAGGCTCTGAGTTTGCATAGTCTGCTGAAACGCTAGGCACAACGCCTATCCGAACCAGTGTGGGACACCTATCGGAGTGAAGTCTCGACCAACAACTACACCAGGGACCTGGTCTGTGTGCCGGCGAGCCCCTGTAGGGGCTTTTAAGCTGGTCCCGGTGTGTGACGGGATCACAGGTACGACACCTGTACGGCTGTTGGGGGGCTTGTGTCATAGCGGACCCTCCTTTCTTCAGACAACAACGGCGACAATGAGTCTGGCGGCGATGGAAGGACCCTCCCCACCAGTGATAAAGTCAAGGGCCCACAGCCAGGGGTAAAACGGCGGCGACAGACCTGCCCTAAGATGGCGGCTGGCCTCAAGAGAATGGTGAAACCGAGCACCCGAGACCACAGAACAGTGCAGTTGATGCCCAGATGGAAGAGAGTGCAGGGTGCACTTCAAGTTCACTTTTGGCCCTCTGGTTTTTTAGGTTTGGGCACTCTTTATGTCCGCGACAGGCCCATCAATGCCTGACCCTAAAATGGCATCTGGGAGGAACGTGCGACTGATGAGATGAAGTTTTATTTCACCAACCAGTGCTGGGAGGATCACCACATGTTGACCCCGCACAAGGGAAACACTAGTACTGGAGAAAACTGTCAGAGGCAGCCGGGGGGGGAGGAGGGGGGATATGGGGGCTGCCCCCACTGACTGGTTTTGGGGGCAGCCTGCTGACTAGCTGGGCCCGACTAATTCATAAGGAGGGGGTTGAAGGAGTGCAGTTAAATAGATCTGTGCTAGTGACTCTTAAGATAGATCCCAGCAAGCTCTGCTTGGCGGCCTCCCTTTTCTTGGCAGTGAGTGTTTGGCCTGGCCCATAGGGGCGCTCCTTACCTATATGCCTCCAAAGAAAACCCAATCTAACAGGGTCTCAAGCTACTTTTCACTGCGGAAACTAGGATTGTTCACTCTGTACCTAACAAAGCTGATCCCATGGCTCTCATAAAAGAGGATCCGCTCCTTTCCTTGAAGGAATTTAAAAAGGAACTCCATAAGGAACTCAAGGCGGGTATGGCCTCCTCTCTAGAGATGCTTAAATCTGTTCTTAATGAGTAGTTGGTGTCAATGCAACAAGACGGACTCGGTGGGCACTAGGGTAGTAGATCTGGATTCTAAAGTTCTGGAGCTGGATTGACACACAAATAAAATGGAGGATCTCCACCTCCTTACAAAAACAACTCCACACATCCCTACTGAAATCAGAAGATTTGGAGAACAGATTTCGACAGGATAATCTTAGCATACAGGACCTGGGAGAAGGAGTGGAGGGACCTGACCCTGAAGCTTACATCACAAGCCTATTTGCAGGGCTGCTGAGGGGAGCCCCACCAAAGATTAAATGACAGGGTGCACATAGTTGGGACGCTAGAAGCTGGTGACCGGAAACGACCCCGGGACATCTTAGTTAAGTTTTACTCCTTCAGGGTCAAGGGAGCAGCATTACATGCTTTATATTGTATGTTTAAAAATTGTTAGTCTTTGGTAATACCAAACAACAGTCTGCAGGGATTAAATATACACAGTAGTCCTGAAGAAAGCCTGCTGACCCTTAGAGACACACAAAAGGCTGAAACATGTCAACCCGTTGATGTTACAGGTCATTTATACACAGACACATCTCACCGTTTTCAACCTTGCCAAAGGACCTCAAAGTAAATGAGGAGAATCCAGAAAGCAATTTTAATTCTCACTTAAATCCCTCATGCTCCACTAACGAATTGCTTGCTACCCACCCACTCACACTAGGTGCAGTGGGTGAGGATCGATGATGAAGCATGCCATAGATGGTACCTGTGGTGAGGATCCTACTAAAATATCTAAGATATGCTAGAATCCCACTAATCACTTGGGTGAGGATTCTACAAATGTCTAAGACATTGTAGGATCCCGCTAATGATCTTTCAGAGGAGAGGGATCACAGTAAAGAAGGTTAACCCTCCTATACGTCAGGACATGTAGTAATCTCAGTCTACATGTATTTTATGCAACGTCTTAATGGAAATGATTTTTTTTAAAAATCTAGATTGTGATAGGTTCAGCCTTTCTTCCAACCTCCTTTTAGAAATCTAGTGCAAGGTGAAGGGGATGATGCTTGAGCAGTGGCAGCTTCATCACAGTTTCTCAAATGCTATTACTGTATATATAAATTCCCTAAACAAAATATTTTTAGACCGTACAAGTATATGACACAGCAATTCTCACCCCACACAAAGTTAATTTCATCATTTTTGGAGGGGAGGGAGAAGAAGCATATGCATGCAGAATTTTGCGGTTTACACAACATGTATCAAGTAAGAATTATATGTTTTACTGTTCTCCCCTACAACACCACCATTTACATTCTTCCCCATTCTGTGCGGGAAAGGCAAGTATCATCCATGAATCGACTTGCTGTACATGGTCTATAGCACATAGCCAATATGTAAGCCACTGTCACAACTGCGAGTTATTCAAATAGATCCACCATCTTTAACGTTCATTAAGCCTCTAGAGGAAGAACATCTATTGGATGTCAAGTAAATACTACCAAATGTATACGTTACTATGAACAATCAGGTGCTAAGGCTGGGGTTAGAATTGTTTTTTACCTACAGGTAAAGGGCTTCCAACACAGTAAGAAACCATGTCGCAGTGCTGCAGTTCACTAGAATACAGTCATTTGTGTTTCAAGCCATTAAACAAGGAATCCCCATCTCCTTTGCATTTGCACTGTTGGTCAAATAGTTGCATGCAAACATTCAGCCAATGGAAAGATAGCAAATGTGACCGAATAAAGTAATTACATCTGAAACATGAAAGAAAAAAGGCTCACGTGTGGAGACAAATTAAATGATCCCTTTCAACAATGCTCGAAGAGTCCCAGATTACAAACCTAGGAAATTTTTTAATGCTGACGACAATGGACACTTTACTAAGACTTCCAATACCTACTTTCAAGGTACCTGCATAAACTAGCTAGAATAGTCCATCTACTCACCAAACATAACAGCTAATCCCTACCTCACCAACAGTCCCACGGAAGTCACCCAAAATCAGTTGCACAGGAAGAGTAACTTTGCAGATTAAGTCAACGTTTTATAGACATTTATGAGGCCCATTATAAACACCATTCAGCTCCTTCAAATCCATACATGTCTCTTTGCAGCCACTTAGCAGAGAGCTAAGTGACCCTTTGGCTGTAGCACTGCGGTTTGTCCACAATTAGAAAGTTATTTCTTTCTATAAAAGATACCCAATTATTACAATAGGAATCATATGTAAAATGGTTAGAAGT
Organism: Triturus cristatus; assembly: GCF_964204655.1. NCBI lineage: Eukaryota > Metazoa > Chordata > Amphibia > Caudata > Salamandridae > Triturus > Triturus cristatus. The sequence goes on from NC_140592.1 coordinate 842,092,135, forward strand.
ATGCGGTTATGTACACTGAATGAAAATATACTTTCTTACAATGGCTAAATAAACCAACAAGAAATATGCTTGTCTAGTCTGAGTGGGATATCAATAATATTACATTATTATTATTATATCTATGTTTATGTTTTACGTTTGTCAAACATGCCTGCTGGTAAATCAATATTTATAAACTGGTAAATAAAAGCCAAATTCCTATTTATCTTTTAGAAAGATCCTGTGCATGCTTGTAAACACTTTCAAGAAATCATACGCTTATTCCAATTTTCCTCTGGTCAAACTGCCAGCAATGAAATCTTGCTCCAGAGAGGGTAGCCCATCACAAACTTACATACCAAACAGCAATATTCTTCCTGAAACAGCTTTCTTCCTGGTCTAGTCCTTACAAAGAAAACATATGAAGTTTAATCAAATGTACAGCATCCTATCCCAAAGAAAGAAAAGCTTGCGTCAAAGAAAGGATAGTTTACAAAGGCATATCTAACAAAACACAACGAGATGAAAAATGAAATGGTGTCAAGTTTACCACATGACGGTCTAAAAATAACCTACATCGAAATAATTGGGTTCCCGAGATACTAATAGTCTAATACTGCCCAATACTGTGAAATAGCTTCAATGCGCAACAGGCATTTCACAAAGATGTAAATACTTAAAGAAGTGGCACCTACAGATGAAAAGATTTAAGGCATTTCAGTATTCAAATGTTTACAAATAAAGAAAGTGATAATGCTAGATATCGAAATCAGTCTTATTGCGTAGACTTAATTTTAAAACATGCTTACATATTACCATTTATTTTAAATGTATGTTTAATTCCAGTTTATCCAAACTGTACAAACAAACAATTTACATAATTGTGAAAAATTCCAGTACTCCATCATGAAATCTAATCAAACATGCCAATAAGGTTACACCATCAGAAGTTAAGATACTCACAAATGTCAAACTAAAATTTACATTGGCCTGAATAATGGAATAAAAACACATAATCCTAAAGTACACTAAATTTGTAACATTAGCATAATAAATATTGAGCGGAGTAATTTTTTAATGCATAGTTTACATACAAGTCTTTGGAAGGGCGTTCCCAGTCATGCACCTGAAAGTGCCACAGCTGAAAAGCTATTACCATAAACCACGCAAGAGGCCAGGGAATCGACGTTTATGATTTATTCCCAATCACAGGCCATTCTTACTTTTAGGATTGTATAGTCTGGGTACCGTGTTCAGTACTGTAGTAGTTCTCCTCCGGGTGCCCTATAGAGTAGAGAAGTGGAGAATTGCAGATGTCCCGATTACCTCCTACAAACCCTCCCTGAAATAGGTACTGGTCTTAAATAGAGGACAGGTGGCTCAACTCTTTCCTGGGCAGAGGAAGCTCCGACATGACCCTACAGTGAAATGGCCTTTCCTTTAAAGGCCAGATCACTCCACTTTCCATGGCTTTCTGCTGCGTTTATACAAAGCTGCAGTTTTGGAGAGAAGCCCCTGAAAGCAAGTATCCTAAAAAAGGATTGCTGGGAGTCCGAGAATTCACTTTCCCAAGGAGCAAACTGTCTTGCTGAGTCAAGGAAACGAGGTGAGTGTTTGGAAGGGAAAAGTGAAGAAAAGCAAAATGCAGAATGGCGATGCTCAGGGATAATGCCATAGGAGATAGAGGTGATCTTCAGTAAGACAGATATAAACGTTCCCGGGGCCAACCCTACCCACTTTGGCCCCTGCTCATTCAGGTCTACCTGTCAATCAGAGCGACCTATTGTGTAGCTCCTGTGAGACATTTCACACCTTTTTTCACGTCTATTCAAATGCTAATATCTGAATAGGAGAAGTTGGAGACAAAATGCAAATCATCCTGTAGGAGCATCAGGCAGGGAAAAGGTAACTTTTAAAAACGTACTTTTGCTTAATATTTATTAAAAATTGAACTCAGTAGGATTTAATACAACATTCCAGTCTCTCTATGGGCCAGCCAGCACTTTCATAGTGAAAATGGCTTTGAGGTGCTAACCATAGTAAGCACATACTATACAACGCACCCTGCCTTGTGGACATCACGGGTTACATTATGGTGACGTATTAATATTTAAGAGGCAGGTTTCTAACAGTAATAAGGGCTTATTGTGACCGGTCGAATTGCAGTTTTTACACTGCTACAGTCCAGCTGCTATAGTAGGCCTGAACCCATATTTGCATTGTCACTGTAGAGGATGGTACAATAGGTGTTGCAGTTCACTAGCGGCATTTAATTCACAAGCCCAGCTACACTCTGTACCCTATACTAGGGATTTAGAGGTAAATTAAATATACCAATTAGGAATATTCGACCATTTTTAAATGAGGAGCATAGGCACATTACTACTATTTAGCAGGAGTAAAGTGCACACAACTCTAAAGCTAGCAAAAATATAGGGTCAATGTAGCATTTTATCTTTACATCAATACACCAAACAACTTTTAATTTCTTTCATTCGGTCTAAGAACCTTAGGCAGTGCAGTCAAGCCTTTTTACAATATTTGATAGATGAGGAGTCTTGTTTCTATGTTGGCTCTTTTTTGAGAGCCACTTTGCAGTCACGAAGGACTTTGAATAATGTATTAATTCTGTATCCTGATATGTTCTAGTATGCCTTTGTCTGGCGGTATTTTTATACGTGATTCAGTTGTGCTATTTTAAACTGTACTTAAACGAGCAATTTATATATTTTATATTTTTTACTTGGATTTTATACTTTTATGGGTGCAATTTGCACTCGAATAAAGGTATTCTGATTTTATAGGATCAAGCAAAAGGTGAAGAATATGAGGAGACCACGCAGAAAAGGCGGATTTCCTACAGGTTATTTTTCATCCTTGCATTCCTCCTTTCTCACTATTAATCCATCTTGCTCTTCCTCCTCATTTCTCCATTTGCTGCGTTTCCATCTCCTACCATGGGTCAACGTCTGAAGACGAAAAAGAAGTCCCTGTGCCAAAAACATCAGTCTTGCAACCACCATACAAAAGACTAGTCAATGACAAAGCACCAAGCACTAATAAAAAGCATTCAGCACAATGACTTTAAAATTTTTTAAAAATATATATATATTAGCCTACTGATCATAGGATAACTCCAGACAATGTATGTAATCTAGATAAACCAAGCAAATGTTATGAAATTTATGATGGTTGATTTTGGGGGGAAAAAAACTGCATTATCTAATGATAAATATGTTTGTCGCCTATTTTAATGATGCAGACTGCACATACTATTGTGTGTTATTAATTTTAGGTCTGGAATGGAGGGCTTTAGCGGTCTCATCCGCTTCAATTAAACAAAGGCCCTTCACAGTGTGCTTCCACTCACCAAAGCATACAGAATGAAGCAAACAGCTCAGTTCAGTTCCACCCCTGGCTGTCATGCACTGAATCAGCGCTTTGATTGATCACATGTGCACAGCTGCCTGAAAAGGAGTGCACTTCAATGCCAAGCTGGTGTACCAGTCCTTCACTCTTAAGCAACTGTTTGAAGTATTTTGTGTCTGATTTAGTGGCCACCCGCTTAATGACAATTTTTAGGTCTCGCCTGGCGTTGGAGCGCATGCGCTCCTCGCCTGTGAGAGCTATAGTAAACAAGTTACTTTTCAGAAGGGGATTCAAGCCCCGCCCCTCATTTCCATTGGGTAGCATCAGCGTTTATGGTAAACGCTGGCTTCCCATTGGAAAGGAGGGTTTTTCGTTGCCTTCCTTTCGCTTTTGCCTGACTGGCTCGCCTGATTCACGGCTGTGGTGAAGACTTTTCTTATCTGCTTGTCTATTTAACAAGCAGATAAGAAAAGGATTCACGACAGCTGTGAAGCAGGTACGGGGCTCAGAGGCGCACGGGGTCACGGGGTGGACAAGGCAATGGTGAGCACTTGTTCCCAACGCCGACAGCTTGTTTTTAATTGCTAGGACTCACTGACTGATAATGAACGTAAACATATTCGCTGCGGAGCTTGCCCATGCCCTGGATCTAACCATTTACACCATATTAATCAGAAAACACTCAATCTGTCCTCCCTCAACAGCGATGTATTCTCTGCCAACCCACTCGAGTCTCCGAAGTCTTAACGAACCGGAGTATAACACGGCTCTACAACGTCGTCATCAGCCAAAAGACGTTTTATCGCGCTCACTGAGACAAAAGAAACTGACTGTGTCCTTTTAATCACGAACCCCAATATTAATCCTCGTCCCATTCTGAACACCTTATTCAGTGTTAAACTGAATGATCATCCAATACTGGCAAATTCAGAAACAGCCATGTCCTCTTTCTATGCGACAAACGAGTTATGAGTAGGACCCAAACACTGAAGAAAAGCATGGCACAGTGCATGCCTCCGCCTTATAGCTACAAACCCTGCCCTCACGAGGACACCGTGCGTGGCAAGCAAAATGGATGCGGTCGTAGCGCAAGTTGAACCATGGAACCGGGTGGAGGTTCCGAAACCCACGATCCACTGCATAGTGACCATGCCTTTGAGTGACGTCACAGGTACGGTGAGCCTGACAAACAGACTAACAATTCATGTGGAAGAGTGCTATGTACTTCGCAGGCTTTCAATTTATTTAGTAGGAATACTAAATATCATAATTAAATGATCACTGGAAGTGACAGAGCTTTTAACTTTACCGAACTGTGTTCTGTGCCGGTATGTGACTGAAGAAGAGTAGTGTCCCGTCGGTATTTCAGGGGTCCTGGATCCTTTGTTAAAACATTGTTTGCCAGTGTGTTAATCCAGTCTGACTGTAACAGGACTATGACTCCCTGAATGCGCTGACTTGTGAAGTGCAAGTTTAAGGCTGTAAAAAGCTGGCCTGTTGAAATGGAGTCATCTGGTAATCCTGCACTTCATTGAATGGCAGCACCTGCTGCAAACAGATAAGCTTTGCACTGGAATGGAAGTGTCTGCATGTTTGTCGAGATAATGTTCCAGTAATATGGACGCAATGAAGAATTTTGAACCGATCTACTCCACAGGGTGAAGGACTAGGACGAGCAGTGCCTTTTCTTCCATGAAGAGGAGCTTGAAATCAGTTTCTCAGAAAATGAGTTGGTTTGAGCTACTGGTAGGAGATTCCCACACTCTTGTTCTCTGCCTTTGAAGATGCAGAGAGTGGCAAATGTCAAAAGAAACCAAGATCATCCATAAGGCTAATCAGCAGGAGACACATGATGGATCAGCTCTGTTAGGCTGCTGTCCCGTTTGGGTAAGATGGAAGCACAAGTGAGGTGTGACTCTACACCCCTAGGTGTAGGTTCTGTAAAATACCCTTCAATTAGCCATGTGTTTATTGAACTTCCAGAGAGAAACCTTGGATAGGATGGCCAACTGTTTCTATTTCTGTTGGATTCTCCTGTCTTTGAGGTATCTATCGGTGATTCCGCAGTGAGCTACTATGAAATGCTAACTGTCCCCAGCTCTGCTCCTCATGCGACAGCGCAGTCTAATTGACTTGTGAAGGTCTCGGAGAAGAACAGTTAATCTGCGTGGCTGGGAGTGATCAAGCAATATGTCAGAGCATGACACTGAACAAGAGGAGTTTTCCAGAGATGCAAAGGGGCAATATTTGGTGCATCACTGTAGGTAAGGATTTCCTTCTGGGAAAAACTTGCATATGCTTTTCAAATCGCAGCTCATTCATAAACATGTGCTGTGTATTACTGTTGCATAAGTGATTGTTTCCAATAGTAAACTTCATTCTGATATTTCCTCCTTTCTGTCAAACAAGAGTCCCGACATTAAAAATTAGGTTAATCTTTAATTATGACCTTTATCGTGAAAAAATATTTGTATATTGTAGTGAAACAATAGGTGTTGTGATGCTTTCTATAGGGTACCTACTTTTTTGGTTTAAATCTTTTTTAATGACTTATCAACATTCGACATGTTCCACTTTACAGAAAGCTGTATCATCATTTCAGGGTACCTACTTTTAATCAAAATATGTATAACACATTCATTTACATGTGTTAATTATGAAAGAAGCATACTGCCACCAACAAGTATAACATCTTTTGGATATATTTCTATTTAGCCATCAAAATTATTTAAAATCTTACTCTATTTGTGTTGATGTGTTTTGCTAATCTACTTTGAAGGCCACACAAGGACAAATATACAGGGATCAAAATATCAAATATTGTAGACACAGCCTCCTATGGTATACATCAGTGTCTGAACTTCAGTGCAGTGTTGCAGATTGCCCATAATAGAGTTTTACATAGGCCTGGGAGAAGGTAAAAAAGTAATTTTGCATTATTCTTCACACGAAAATTATGAGACTCCAGTTTAAGTTTATTGCATTGTTAATAAAAACCAGTACACAAGAGGCTTTTTAAAATTATAAATATACATAGGAAGATAAAATGTTTGAATTATTTGGCAACTTGTCATTAAACTTTTCCTAAATGTAAAGTCCTATAGTTGTTCAAACCAGCCAGTAATGCTCTTGGCCAGACTGTTTGGATTGATAGTGTATTATTAAAGTTCACACTGTCCTTTTGTACCGCTTCCTGGTGCAGGGTAGTGAAATTCATTAGACCCATTCATTTGTCGTAATTATAAGTAATTTGGCAAGAAGGTCGTAGGGCAGGAGCCCGGGAACAGTGAACTTGGGGAGCGAGAACGGCTGTTTGCTGCTCCTCTTCATGTTATGTTGCATTTAGTGCTATTTTTTTTTTAGCACGAAGTGCCTCTTGGGTTACGCTTTTTGCATAATCTCAATTACATTACTTTGGCTCTAATTTTATGTAATTATGCTACTGCAAATTGTTCAAATTATACCTACAGCTAGTATTGAGCACAAGGTATGCTATATAATCTGATGAGTTCACAACCTAGTGTCAGAGCAGAACAAGCATTGAAAATGCAATAGGTCTCGCCTTTGCCATTTGCTTTGTTAATGGTATTGTATAGCAAAGCAAATGGCTTTAACTTAATGAAAGGCGAGACCTATTGCATTTTTAATGCTCGTTTTATTTAGTTTTCCAGGCGAACATATGCATGTCACCTTCAGAGGACAGCATTTGTACTTTTTAGCTTCAAATTTCTATTGCATTTGTTTTAAAATAAAATAAAAACCACTGCACGTTTGCCAAGGCCAGACCTATTGGCTTTTGCAACGCTTGTCAACTGAAGAACGTGTGTGCGCAAAGCATTTAGAGGTAATGGATTAGAAAACAGTCTATGTGTACTGAGCTAAAAGAGCCAGGTTCACAATGGAGAACATTCAGTGAGCCAAGCGTAGATAAACAGGATCAGTAGCACCAACACGTGTTAGTGAACCATGTGAAAACAAGCAAACCATTGTCCTAAATGTTTAGTTTTGAAAATCAGCAGCTTCTGTATGGACCTAATGGTGTATTGAAAGTGTTAATGTGCTCTGAGAAGACAGCACTCATGAGCAAATGCCATGGGTCCATATGCAACATAATCAGAAGAGGTAATTTCTCTCTTACACACTAGCTTGCCTTTGAAAGGCACAAATGCAGGGAAATACTATTGGTATAACAAATATTCTACTATTCTTTGCTCCCATCTGTCTTCTGATAAAAATGATACCTCACTTGTACGGGTAGGCCTAGTACTTGTGACAGGAAACGACCCAAAATGCAACATGGATATATCACATTTTTCCACTCAAATCTGATCCATTTTTTGCAGAGTGGGTAGCTGTGGATTTTGGGCCCTAGCTCAGCCGGCACCTAGGGAAGCCTAGCAAACAAACATTTTTGAAAACTAGACACCTGGGGGAATCCAGGTTGTTTTACCCAGAATCCCCAACCAACCACAAACATTGCGTTAAAAAACACATTTTCCTCACATTTCTGTGATGGAAAGTTCTGGAATCTGCAGGCAATTACCCCCATCTGCCCAGCAGGGGGAACAGAAAGACTGGTTTCCCACTCACTTGGGGTGTGGGTAAAACCATGCCAGACAGCCCTCCACCCGAAGAAAAAAAAAATCCCCCATCTTAGTGACCATTGTGCCTCCTCCCAATCCAGGTAAGATATGGGGTGATTGCCCTCATCCGCCCCCCGCGGGGGCAGAAAGACTTTCTCTTTTGTTGGGGTGGCCTTTCTGCCCACCCCTACTTGTGCTCCGGGGGTGGGCAGAACGACTTGCTATAGTTTTTGGGGGTGGGAGCAGGGCATACTCATAATAGGCAGCTTCAACCTCCTACAATTATTTAAAAAATATGACCGTGGTGTCTAGTGGGCAGAGCAGGAGAATTATCCAGAAAGACTATCTCTCTTGTTTATAGAAATAAAAACATTCACTGGTGTCTAGTGGGCTTTCTGTACCCCTGGGGGGGGGCAGATTGGGGGTAATCACCCCCATTTGCCCTCCAGGGCTGGCAGAAAGACTGTCATAGTAATGGACAGCCCCCACCCCCTATAATTATGCTAAAAAAAAAACGGTCCTGGCGTCTAGTGGACTTTCTGCACAAGCCCTTGCCCAAGGGGCCACTCCCCCCAAAATCGCTGGTGCTAGTGGGTGGATCCCTGATTGAGGATCGCTCTTCTATCGCTATGCTCAAGCAGGGATCACCTGCTGGGGAGAGATATCATTGGGAAGGAGAGATTCTCCACTTTCCAACGATACCTCTCCCGCCCCAATCAGTGCTTGGGGCTGATATAAGCCCCCTGAGCACTGATGCAGTGAAAGTAAAGAGTATCATCGGTTTGTTTTACTTTCACTTTAGTGTAATGACGTCTGATCGTCATTCCACTAACAAAAAAACAAAGCTGACTGCTCAGGAAGCTCCTTCCGCGCAGCCAGAGTTAAAGGACTCCCTCAGGTGCTGTAATCATACTATAAACACTATTTTTTGTCGACCCTGGTTTGTTTGCATCTGTGTGACGTTATGTGTTGTATGAGTACATTGTTGGGAGCATTTGTTGCAGAGAGCGGTCTACCTTGGGTTTAGGTTTATAGGGGATAACTTTTTTGCAAGTAGGTATCAATGATGTCCCATAGTTTTTTTAGCTGTGTATCAATTGTGTTTTTGAGTTGATTAAGTAGAATGCACTAGTGAAACATAACCAGGCCCATCATGTTCGGAAAGATATCTTTTTTGAGCTTTTCCATTCTGATAGTGCAATTTGATCTCTCATAATAAGTGAAGGTCAGTTGGCATTAGGTTTGGTAATTTAAGAGGGGGGGGAGGGGTGAGTGAACAAAGAGAATCCCTGATACTGTAGGAAAAACATGGGGAACTGGATGTTAAAAGGTTTCTGCGTGAGGCTCTGTATCTTAATTCAAAATGGTTTAACGTGTCTGCACTCAATTAGAATGTGTTCTGTATCTCCTGTTCCCCCTCCACAGTTCCAGTATTGGTTGGATTCAAATGATCTTAATTTGTCAAATGTGTCTAGTGTCCAGCATGCTTTATTAATTGCTCAAAGTCTTAATTGTGCTAACGAGAGAGCGATTTTAGCCGAAAAAGGGGAGCAGACAATTTTTTGCCACATCCTTTTGAAGTAAGGATGACACTTTGTGTCCACACGATGTAGGTTTAATTTTTTTTATTACATTTTGCATCACGTAGGCTTTTGTTGGTTCTAGTGTTTTGTAGGGCTTAGACACCGCACGTCCTAGTTCTATTAGTTTGCACATTAAGGAAGAGAGATCAGGGGTGTGACATTCTCCAATTTCCTGAGGTCAACAATAAGTTTAAGAAAATTGTAGAAAATCAGGTTGGGAAGGTTGTATTTGTTTTTTGATTCAGAGAAAGATTTATGCTCCTTTTGTGAGTCTAGGTCCACATTAAGACCAATGCCCTTTTGAGCACCCAGCATTACCAGTAGATGGTATTCTCCTCTATCTTGAGGTTTTCCTTTTGCCAAAGGAAAGCCAGGTTAGAATTCAGCATCTGTAGAGTGAGCTTCTTGTCTAGTCTTTTTAGAGCCTCTGTAGTGCTAACAATTGACTTATGAGAGTGCTCAAGTTTGATGTGACTGATATCGCGGATTGTTAGAGTTGTGCTTAAAAGGCAGAGGGTTTAACAAATGGGCTTCAATTAGTACTCATATCGGTTTGCTCTGTGTGTCTAAATTAAACCACCATGCCCACCTGAACAACTAGAAATGCTGTTTGATATCTTTTGAAGTGTGGGAAATGTATGCCTCCTTTTATTTTGTTCAATTTAAGTTTGTGTGGAGCTATTCTTGCTGTTTAACCTTGCCAGAGGAAGTCTGGAATATATTTATCTAATGTTCTGAAGAAAGATAGTGAGAGCAAAACACATCGGACAGGAAGTTGACTATGGGGGAGGTTATCTTTATGGTCTCAATTCTTCCCCAAAATGTGATGAATTTAGGTGACCATGCGCAATGTAAATCTTTAAATTTTTGTTACGGTTGTATTTTCATTCAGGGAGGAGACTTTTTGGTCTCTACCAAACTAGATACTCAAAACTATAGGTTTGCAATTTTACACCCGAAAAGCTTATCACTGCTGAGGAACAGTGACTATTCTGTGGAAATCCCTAGGTTTTTTTTCTTTGTTTATGGAATATCCTGATACTTCTGACAATTTATTTATTTCTTTCTTCCATAAAAAATACTGTTTATAAAAATCATTGTTCCAAGTAATTGGCTGTTATTAGTTCACAAACAAGCGTTTTTCAAAAATCATAATCAATAGAAATCATGTAATGTCGGTAAACTGTGCATTTTAATTCCGAGTGATGACATAATTCCTATGTATTTCGATTTTCAAACAATTGGATTTCAAAACCAATAAGCAATATAAAAAGGAACAAGGTTTGATGCCTCCGATTACGAGCTGCACGGTTCAGGCGGGCGCAGACTCTGCATCTGTAACTAATTACTGGTGGATTCAGTATCACCCTGCCACAGCTGTGAAATTATGAGGTAAACACCATGGAATGTGGTATTACTCACCATTCAGGCTTCCTTGAAAGTATTGGTGCAAGAGACGGGTAGAGGAAACGTGGTATCTACATTCGGGATATATTAGTGGAGGGGACTTTCATCTTGCTTCTGGCCACAATATTCACCTTCAGTCCCTCCACCACAGGATGTGGGAGTTATTCATAAGTGGGCTGTGAAGTGGCATGGCACAACAAGCATTGGCATAGCCAATAGGTCTCACCTTGGGGACCTTATAAGTGTTTAGCCATGCAACAGGTGATGATGTTGCACCAAGGATATTGTGCTGCATAACTAAATACTTATAAGGTCCCAAAAGCGAGACCTATTGGCTATGCCAATGTTGTTTCAACTGCTACCAATTCCCAGCAGTCCAGCTCCTGCCTGCCTCCCAGCTACAGTACTGGATGACATCATATTTGCCCCAAACACAGTATATAACTCCCCTTCCTATATTATTTTGATACAAAGGATATTTTTTGCCCTGGCCGCAAACACACCCATCTAACTTGTTCATCTTTTGCCACCACAGATGCTGCTGCTTTGATGTACATCTGCAAATGACCGTTTTAATGATTTAATGCTAAACTCCTGTAACCCTCTCTGTGCAAACAATCTGTGACTAGATGTGGAGACAGAAGGTGGGAGGAGTTACATCATAAGGAGTAAAAAGTGCTCTTAGTGTAAACCTGCGTTGCAGGCGAAGGAGCATCCACTTATTAAGGCTTCAGAAAAGTGTAGAAAATGTTACGATCCATGAAATAAGGATGGAAAGTGGGGTATAGGACAACAAAAAGTTTGCTGGGGTAGTAAGTATGTCATCGTCCCAAAACAAAACACTAAAAAAAAATTAAAAAAAAGACGCATAGAATTGTAAGCAGAGACATTGTGGTTGGGGGACACAAAGTAAAACAAGTAAATCAATGTTACACAACTAATATCCCTTATCTGGAATTCTGTAACAGAAATTAACATATACTACTCAACTCGCTGTCGTATTATGTTCAAGAGCAGTGGTCGTCAAGTGCAGAAAAGCCTTCAACGGTAATACAGATCCTCCTAAACTATTCTTATGTTCTTCATCATATTCTAGGTTTACTAAATAATAGTGCGTGTATGCATACCCTGCTGCTGAGAATGTAAAACGTCACTCTATAATAGGGCTTCAGCAAAAGGAAACTTGCACCTTACCTTGTGTCAAACAAAATCAATATTGGAGCAAGCACAATTTTTGTTATAACCAAAGGTCATGACAGGAGGGAGTGAATGATTAAAAATGATATCATGTACAAGGCTCAAACACTTATTGTTCGAGGTCATCGAATCAAAACACCCCAGTACAGTTCACAATTAATACGTGCAGCCAGCATACTTTAAAAAAACATATGATTCAAATATATTTATGACAAATAAACTGTAGTTAGAGAATTATTTGTAAAGTAAAGGAATATCCACAGTGACGCTTTGGAAATTACACAAAGTGAGACAATATTCTGTGTTCCCCCGCTACATTCTAAAGAAGAACTAAGTGTAAAACCGACTGCACCCACTACACCACACAACTTTGCATATTAAGCAGAACAGGGCTTTTGCTAAATCGTGCAGTGTAGAAAAGTTGGCCGAAATAATCAACACTTCAGAAAAAGATTCCTGTGCACGACTTCGAGAACATTCACTCGCTGAATGGCTCGATTAGATGGATTGTTGCCTGCCTGTTAATGGTTTTCGATCAGTCATTTTCGAGAAAGAGCAACCACTGGAAGACAGTAGGTTTACAGTGGAAAATGCAGTAGGCATAAGCTCCAGTGCTACTCCTTCTAACCAAGGTTTTTAAAGCAATGCTTTACGTAGCTTTTCAGTCACTCACGTGGCCAGGGCATGTAGGAAACAGGCAAGGAACAGGCCTGGGTGTACTACTGCTCCCTTACTTGCTTCACAATTTCTGTTACACTGGATGGGAAAAAGGACATGTAGCTATTGTAGCTTTTCCTGTCAGGTACAAAAGGTGAACATTTAGAGAAAATCGGAATTGGAACGAAATTCACGCAGTGGAAATACGTTTGGCATCATTCTGCATCTTTGTGGCATGCCCGTAATAAGACAACTGAGGGTGGTTACAGTTTCCCTGATACAGTTGCCAACTGTGTTAGAGTTTTGCAGTATTCTGCAGATGAACAAAAGTTACTTACCTGTAAACTGTGGTCCTCCAGTATTGGTGTCTTTCATAGATTCACATGCTTGAATCATTCCCTGTCGTCGCAGTGAGAGTCCCACGGTACACAATAATAGCAATAAATATGCATAAAATAGCCATATCATAGGTAAATTAGAACTAGGAAGTAAAATAGTTTGAAGTTAATAGGAAAACAAAATTCCACTTTCATGACTGTCCAAGTCATTATATATAGTCCAAACTACAGCCAATCAGGCGACAGTACCCTCCAGAATGTTCTCCCCAGAGGCTCAGGCTCTCAGATTTTCCAGCACAAGTGATAAAGAGTAAAAGGGCATAGGAGAGCCTCTGAGGGGAGGTGGGTGGGTCGCATGTGAATCTATGAAACACACCAACACTGGAGAACCACAGTTTACAGGTAAGTAACTTTTGTTCTTCACCAGTATTGGGGTATCTTTCATAGATTCACATGCTTGAATCAGAGTAGTAAGCAGAAATGCCATAATAATGCTTGTGAGATCATCAAAGAAATTATATATATACATACACACACACACACACCCCCCACAACCACATAAAATACACATATGTATAAATGTAACAATATATAAATATAGATAGCTATGTACATAAGAATGCCATCAATGAGGAGGAGGGAAGAACAGAGGCTCACCTTATTTAAAGAGATTACAGAGAACCACTTGTCCCACGGACGTGTCTGCATTGCTGGCAGCTTCCAGACAGTAGTGCTTGGTGAAGGTGTGCCTGCTGGACCATGTTGCAGCTCTGCATATTTGATGAAGAGGCACACCAGCACAGAAAGCAGTAGAAGAGATTGCTCTAGTAGAATGTGCTCTCTGAGTCGCCTGTAGAGGTCTACCCGCTTGCTGATGACAGAAAGAGATCGCAGCAGAAATCCAACGAGCAATGGACTGTTTTGATATTGGGTGTCCCTTATGCATTTTTCCATAGGCTATAAAAAGCTGATCATATTTACGTATTGAGGATGTCCTTTGAAAATAAAATTTTAGACATCGACATCAAGTGTATGTAAAGTCCTTTCCGCGTGTGATTGAGGATTAGGAAAGAAAGTCTTTAAAATGACCGATTCATTGAGATGGAAATCAGAAGGTACTTTAGGCATAAAAATGGGGTTAGTGCGGAGCACTACAGAGTCCCTGGTGAATTGAAGGAAAGGCGGTTTAATAGTGAAGGCTTGAATGTCACTGACCCGCCTGGCTGATGTGAGAGCCAACAGCAGAGACATCTTCCACGAAACAAACTTCAAATCGGCCCTATGAATAGGTTCAAAAGGGTGTCGCATGAGTTGTAACAGAACAATGTTAAGATGCCAGGGTGGAGGTGGGCAACGGATGGGAGGAAACATACAAAACAATGCTTTGCAGAATTGTTGACTGATCCTAGAGGGGTAAAGAGAGTGTGAACCATCCTGTCGGAATCTTAAGATAGCCGCTAAGAATACTTTAAGAGTAGAATGGGAAAGGCCTGACCATGCCAGATGTAGAAAGAAATGCAAAAATTGCTCTGGTTTTGCATGGATCAGGTGAATGTTGGCGGCTTGACACCACATGCAAAAAAAAAATCGCTTCCATTGGAGCATGTAGGTTTTTATTGTGGAGAGCGCTCCAGCGTTAGCCAAGACCTCCCTACATTCTTCGGTATCTAAGTGAGCAAATTCAAGGTGTTCAGGCGCCAGGCCGCTAAGCGCAGAGATGCAGGATCCGGATGGCAGATCTGGCCGTTGTGAATGGATAGGAGATTCGGTATTGGTTGCAACTGAATGGGATTGCATTTGGATAGAAGGAGGAGTTCGGTAAACCAGAACTGGCGAGGCCACCTGGGAGCTATGAGAAGTAGGTGACAAGGTTCCTTTCTCATTTTCCTGAGAATCCTGGGAACCAACGGTATCGTCGGAAAAGCGTAGGCATAGATATGCGACCAGTTCATCAAAAACGCATTCCAGCACGAGTCCAGTTGGGGAAGCCAACTTGCGCAGAATGGGCATTTGCGGTTCAGACTGGTCGCGAACAAGTCCAAATTGGGTCGACCCCACTTCTGAAATATGCGATCCAACATTGGTTGATGGAGCTCCCACTCGTGGTTGGACGCTGTTGAACTGCTGAGGGAGTCCGCGAGGATGTTGGATGCTCTCGGGACATGGACCGCTGCCAGAGTTATTTGATGCCGGATTGCCCAAGCCGAAATTTCCTGGGCTTGCAGGGACAGCAAAGTGGATCTTGTTCCTCCTTATTTGTTTAGGTAGTGCATACTTGTTGTGTTGTTCGTCCGGATCAACACTGATGCTCCGAGAATGATGGTGCAAAAAGATTTCAGAGCTAGGAAGATCGCATACAACTCCAAAAGGTTGATCTGCCAAGTCCTTTGTTGAGCATCCCTTTTGCCATTGACTGTAAGTCCTTGAAGGTGCGCTCACCACCCTTCAAGGGAGGAGTCTGTGGTGATGACAAAACTTGGAGCCTCCACTAGGAATTAGAGGCCTGCTGCAACGTTCGTTTTGCAAGTCCACCAGAGCAGTGCTTTCCGTATCGGAGGTGTGATGCGGATGAGATCGTCGAAGGACCCTGAAACCTGAAGCCATTGTTTGTTGAGCTCCTCTTGCAAGGGTCTCATCTTGAGACGACAGTTAGGGACCAGGGGAATGCAGGATGAGAGCATCCCCAGAAGTAACTTGAACTGTGGGACAGAAACGCACTTTTTTGATCGTAGTGGTTGGGCAAGCTTGCAAAGCTTTTGTTGTGTTTCGTTTGAGACAAAGGCTTGTGTCTTTAGAGTGTCTATGGTGGCTCCTAAGAACGTTTTTTTGTTTGCGAGGGGATGAGTTGAGACTGGTCTAGATTGATGGAGAGACCCAGAGATTGGAAAAGTGACAGACATCTCGGAGTATGGGCGTTTGCGACTGCGAAGGATTTCGCCTTGATAAGGTAGTCGTCTAAATAAGCAAATATTTGAATTCCCTCTTGTCGAAGGTGTGCAGCCAACGGTGCCATGACATTGGTGAAGACACGGGGTGCGGAACGTAGCCCGAAGGGAAGGACTTTGAACTGGAAGTCCCTGCCAGCCACTCTGAACCTCAAGAACTTTCTGTGTCTGGGTGAAATCGGGGCATGAAAGTAAGCGTCTTGGCGGTCGGTGGTGGTCATGTGATCCTCCAGAGTGAGGAGTTGAAGGACTTCTTGGAGAGTCAACATCCGGAAGGATTGCTTTTTGAGATATTTGTTTAGGGAACAAAGGTCCAGAATGGGGCGCCGTTCTCCCGATTTCTTTTTTATTAGAAAAATCTAGAATAGAAACCGGTGCCTCTTTGTAATTTTGGACCCACTTCGACGCTCCCTTCCTGAACATCAAATTTATTTGGGAGAAAAGCTCTGTGAGATGAGCTGGAGGTGGGCCTTTGGGAGGAGAAATCGGAGGAAGTTTGACGAACTCTAGAACGTTGCCTCTGGCCACAATGTCCAAGACCCATTTGTCTGTGGTTATAGCAGACCAGATTGAGTAAAAACAGGAGATCCTTCCTCCAACTTTTGTAGGAATGAGCGGTAGAGCAGGTGGCAGTTGTCACTGCTTCTTAGACTTATCACGTCTGCGGTAGGAGGAATTCCTTCTGTTTTGAGTATATGATGTAGTTGGTTGTTGCCTGAAGGATTGTTGTCGTTGAGAAGAGCAACGTTGGTTTCCTTGATAGGACTGGTATTGTCTCAACTGGTTATAGCCTCCTCGACCGGAGAAGGATCCATGGCCCCTAGCGCCTCGAAAAGGTGGTTCTCGAAACTGAAAAGTACCGAGAGATCTTGCCGTCTCAGTATCTTTTTTAATGGCTTGGAGGGCATCGTCAATATGCTGACCAAAAAGAGACTTGCCGTCAAAGGGCATGTAAATTATTTTTGTCTGAACTTTCTGACAAAATGAGGTGGATTTCAACCAGCCCTGTCGCCGTCGGACCGCAGCTCCTGCCAGTTGCCGAAAACCTGTAGACGTAACATCCACAGCAGAAACGATAATCTCAGTTGAGATTTGTTCTCCCTCCCAGGGATGTGGAATTCCTATAGTCCGACGCCCGGGACATATTGTTTGGGGTCAAGGGCAACAAGTTTCCATGTGTATTTTGTCCTTGGGACAAGCAGGCCCAATCCTTTACATCACAAACCCTTTGACTGCCAGTTTATAGTCCCACATGATGGATCAGGGAAAGCATTGCCTGCAGTTAAGGTAATATTTGTTTCCATGTTTTAACGCTGTTCAACCTTGTATTTATAGTTCATAACTGCAAACCCTTTATTATTAGGGTGAGCGATCTAAGTACATGTTGTAAGCTCAGACTACTATTGCCAGTGGTTAAAGTATAAAAATGGGTGCGCACGCTTTCATTGTTTAGCACTGTGAGGCTATGCATACTGCTCCCAGAATGCTCTCTGATTAGATGCAAATATATGGAGATGCTTGAAAGCAAGATTGATTATTCTTTGCTTTCAAGATAAAATGTTCACAAAAAAAGCAAAAACATTTAGCTAAACTACTGTAACATTGTAGGTAGTGTTTTTCTGCAGCATCATTTAGTAAAATGTGTTGATGCATGCTAGTATTTCCCAAAAATATTCATAATTGAAAATCACTAACCAGTTTTAATAAGATTATGGGAAACATAAAAATAAGCAAGCATTGGTAAAGCCAATTGGTCTGAAATTTTTGGTCAGTCTTTTGGTTTTATCAATGCGTGACTTGTTTTGGCATGTTTTTTGTAAAACGTTATTGGTGTGGGTGCTGCTGGGCCCTCCTCATTATAACAAACATTGGCAAAAGCAAAAATTGTTTCGGTCTCAAAAAGCACACATTGCCACAGTAGTTCCTGGCACTGAACAAAACGACTGTCAATTATGCTCCTTGTGAAAGAACAGAATGCGGTCATTCACAGTGAAGCTAGCTAACTGACAGAGAGAGACATTTTAATAAACACATGTCCTGGTTAACGCCAGACCTAATTAGGGGGCCAATTATTAAGTAAAGTCTCAAAAGTGCACTTATGTCCTTGCATTAGGTGCAGATATACGACTTTCCTGAATTCACAAGACTTTAAAGAAGTAGGCCAAGAAATAGTAGTACTAGAAAATTTTTGTGAACTACATTTTAGCATGAGCAAATATGCATGTGTAGATTTGCTCATGCGAAAATCCGAGCGTTTGCAAGTTTAATCCCCCTCCAACCACTTTTTTCCCCAACCCAGGAAGAAGTTTTATGTCTGCCATTGTCAGGAGTAAATATCCAACCTATCTCAGTATGGGAAAACATTAGAGAAGAGTTGGTGAAAACCCTTCAAACATGCAAGTTAGTAGGTTTGCACAGACTCAAAAGGGCATTCCAACCCTGAAACTGTTGCTTAACTTTAGCGCCAGTATGTAGATCTGCGGAAACGTGGCAACATAAAGGAATTGCTAGTATTCCTACCCTGCTATGGAAGGAGCCCTGGCATATTCAGAGAGGCTATTTTTGAGTTCTTATATAAGGGTATTGCTGCCATAATTTGTCACCGCATTACATGGCACAAAAGAGACAAAGTGGATTTTGTTACAGGACAAGTAGATTTATGAAGTAACCTGCCACATGGACAAGTAGATATTTTATTAAATTCCACAGCCCTGCCCTCCTGGAGGATTTTTAACGCTTCTGACTTGGCGGGCTCAGGTAACATCTCGATGAAGGGAGAGATGTCCGACCACATCTGTCTATCATAGCGGCCTAAGATGGCCAGCTAGTTGGCTGCACGGACAGTAGTGGCCGCCATGGTAGAAACTTTCTTCCCAATGGAGTCTAGACATCTCCTATCCCGATCAGGGGGAGCCGACAATGGAGGGGAGGGATTCCGTGCTCGGCGTTGTGCTGCTTGGGAGATAACGGAATCTGCCTTAGGCTGACCTATCAGACATGCTGGTGAATTATCCGGTGCCTTGTATTTCTTTTCGAGACGAGGCAGGAATCATCATGATTTTCAGTCCTTCCTGCCAAATGAAGTCGATAATAGGGATTGTGCGTACTGGTCTCCTTGGCTGATCTTTAAAATCGTAAAGGAAACAATCATCCGTCTTGGTTTCCACAGGAAGGAGGAACCGTTGTGCCGCTCTCTCCATCAGAATATGAAAACCTCCGATGTCAACTGGAGGCGAGTCAATAGGAGCAGGAGTAGAAGGAGACCGAGTTTGTATCCGATAGTCATCCCATTCCGTAAGGAGTGATCTATCATCCAATTCTCCATCTACTCTGTCATCGTCCGTGGTGTGAGCTTCCTGAGGGTGATGGGACACCGAAGCCACCGGAGAAATTGGGCTGGGCGACCTCAGCACTGATGAAGATTGAGGAACGGTGTTGGTGGGACAGAAGATTCAGATGGAGGTAATCGGCAATAATAATCATCCAACATGTGCTGCAAGTTGTTTAGAAGAGTTAGAGGCATTTGTGCAGTAGGGTTTGACTCTGGAGCTGAAGCAGCAGTCTCAGGGTAATAATCACCCTCTTGATCTTCATCTGGATATTTAATGAAGAGCTCTGAAGGGCTCCTGGCAATACGAAATCTATCGTCTTCATCCGATTCCTCCTCATCGGCCCCATAATCCAATAACTGCTCAGGCAACGCAAGAGGAACTTTACTTGGGGAGGTGTGAACTGGAGAGAGGACCTCCAAGGAAGATTTGAGTCTTTGAAGCAAGGAAGACGCTGCCATCGACGGTGGTAAATGCGTAGACGGTACCATAAATGACTTTAAGGATGCTGTGCCAGTAGACCAAAACCAACCCTGGAGATCAGTGCATGAAGATAGTTGCAGCGTCGACGAGGCAGCCGTCGACGAGGTGGGCGTAGACGAGGTGACCGTCGACGAAGCGGCCGACGAGGCGGACATCGACGAGGGAGTAGTCGACGAGGCTTTCTTATTCTTCGTCGACGAAGGGGCGTCGACGGCAGTCTTCAACTTCTTCGTCGACGACGAGGAGAAGGAAGTGATTGACGTGGTTGGTCTCAAGGAGACGGACACCAGCGTCGACGGCGAGGAAGCAGACGACAGTATCATTTGAGGCTTTGGAGACGAGAAAGTTGCAGTTGATGTCGTCACGGCGACGACAGGCTTCGTCGACGAAGACATCGTCATCAAGCTCATCGATGAGGGACCCCGTTTCTGAGGTAAATCTCTGTCAGAAATGGGTTTTGAAGCCTGAGATTTCACAGTCTTTCTCAGGGGTGTAGAGGGCAGAGTTTTACCCTTAAGAGGTGGAGGAGCCTTTTTTGATGTGGAAGGCAACTCAGCAATCTTAGAGGTGTGCTGTTTTTTTAACACCTTAGCCCCAGGAGAAGACAAATCCGTGTCGTTAGCCCTCTTCCTAGAGGAGTATGAGAACAGTGGTCCCAGCATACAGAATCATTCAATACAAAACATTTAGAAAAACAATGTACCAAGAAACCTTATTAAAGGGGTTCAAATGCCTATTTAATCACATTGAACACTAGTAATTTGTTATTACTGAGCTCCATAGTACAGACAATATTTGAGTATTATAACAGTGCCCAGAAAAGAGGAGGAGGAGTCAGGAGGTGAGTGATAAAGTGTAGGATTTGGAAGGAAGTGAATACAAAAATTAGATACATTCAAGAACACAATCAAATTAATCGGCAAAATTAACTCTCTGCCGTATTTACATTCCGATCAAATCATGATTCAGATATCTACAATTCTTAGAGAAGCCATATGAAGACAATCACAGTACATCCTGAACTGGTGATAGTATTGGCAAAGATGTTGTGTCGACGTTTCGACCCCTTAAGGCCGTGGTTCCCAAACTGTGCGCCGCGGCACCCCGGTGCGCCGTTAGTAGCAGCCAGGGGCGCCGAGCACATCTTTGGAATGTGCAAATCATGTGGTGAGCAATTTTAACATGATGCGTCTTTTGATGCCCTACCTGTCAGCCGGCGTCAGGAATCGTGGTATGGCCCAGTGTTCTAATATTATCAGACTCATGCATAGGTCTTCCCTTTTTGTCAGTTTCTGCTGAGCTCTCAATGAATCGAAGATAATTGCATTTGTTTTTTTATTTACACCGGCAGCCTTGGCTGTGTCGTCAGCCTTCCAGCAAGTGTGCCTCATTTAAATACACTCAGCTGCAGCGCAACATACTGGGGAGTTACAAGCGCCACCTGTAAAGTCCGGATTCATTGTTTGGCCCAAGAGCGCAGGGCCGCCTTCCGCGTGTGCGTGTTCATGTAGCCTCCGCATACGCAGGATGACTGTCGAGCATTATTGCTGCCCGTGTTTTGCAGCGCCTCTGGGGACCCTGTTCACAAGTTACATCAAGTAGGTTGCTAGGATAACCGTAAAGACAAACTTGTGACTATTAGGCCTGTGTATTTTTAAAAGTTACATCATGTAGGTCACTAGAATAACTACAAAAACAAACCACCAAGACCGTGTATTTTTAAAGAGGCAATCATCTTTACCGCTTTCCTGGGGAGAGAAATGTAAAATTAAAATGTGACGGGGTAAATCGGTTAACTACAAAAATATCCAAACTGTTGAGCATATAATAAGAAACCTATATTTCTCTACATTTGTTACTAAGACGTACTCGATATTGGGGCAGACACGAAAAAGGCAGCGCAGAGTTTTGTCTGGTTTACCTGGTAAAAGTAAACATAAAACGGCCAGTTTTACAAATGTCCTGTTATGTTAAATTCTGCTAAAAGCCGAGCGGGCCCATAAGATCATGTGTGCCATATGCCTATTTTGTGTGAATGTTTCACATACACATGATATATAAAATAAGGAGGGCAAGGAGGCTGATGCAGTATTTCCGCTCCCAAATAAAATATTGATTGTTGCAAATAATTATCTGTAATTTTGGGAAATACTGTTATTTTGACATTGACCTTGAAAAATGCTGATTTACTTCAGGAATTGCAATTACCGCGGTGCACACATTTGTGTGGCAATTTTCCATTTTCATCTGATTTCTCACCCAGACATTTCACCATTTTTAGCTCATAAAAATGCTGGGGGATGGGTAAACACCAACAGGAGATTATTCTGTGGAAATTGTAATCTCCATTCAGCTGGTAACTTGTGATGGCCGAATCCGGATTACCAAAGCAGAGATAAACAGGATGTTTTTTTACCCCTGCATGCACTGACATGAAGACAGGCACAGCAGCCTGAGCTCTGCAGCACTCCGAGCCCTCACCCACCCAGCAACTCTCTGGCTTTGCAGCACTTCATGGCCTCACCCACCCAGCTTCTCTTCTGGGCCTCTGGTTCTGCAGCACTTCGAGCCCTCGACCCGGGGCAGCACCGGTCTGACTGACACTATGGCACCCCTAGCTCTCACCCTGGCCGTCATCTCTCTACCACTGGAGCAACCTAACCAGACCAAAAACCGGACCCTGATAAACACCTACCCAGTCCGGCAACTCTCGCACTGCAACATTCTGACCTGAACTTTCAACAGGGCCAGCACTTCTCTAGCGCTGCAGCCCCCTAGAAATCATCTTGTGTGGCAAATCCCTGGCACTGAACTTTCATCCAAGCCAGCACCTCCCTATATCACGTTAGCAACCCTAATCATCACCTTATCTGGGTCCTCTCTAGCTCTGCAGAACCCCCAAACCCTCACCCAGGTTGGCAC
Source organism: Triturus cristatus (assembly GCF_964204655.1). Taxonomy (NCBI): domain Eukaryota; kingdom Metazoa; phylum Chordata; class Amphibia; order Caudata; family Salamandridae; genus Triturus; species Triturus cristatus. Next base: position 842,114,927 of record NC_140592.1, read on the forward strand.
TTCTCAGGCACTGCAGCACCCAAAACCCTCACCTAAGCCTGCACTGCTCTGCACAGCCTCAGCACTCTGAGGTCCCACGTAATACAGCACAGCAATATCTCTCATCTCTAGTATTGCAGCAGGAATGGCCACCATCAAGGGTGGCACCTCTCTGGCATGGCAGTTTCTTGAGCTCTCGCAATCTAGCACCCCCTCTAGTGCCCCAGCACCTCTGGCTACTGCTGCCCTTCAGGCAGAAAACAAAGTACTCCCTAGGTCGGGCATACATCCCCCCCTCCCCCACCGGTAAAACAAAAGTGACATGATGGGGAGCCACGGCCAAGTGGCAATTATGTAAAGGGAGCCACTGGTCAAAAAAGTTTGGGAACCACTGCCTTAAGGCATGTAGGTACTCATTGCGACCTTACGGGATGGGGTCTTCATCAGGACTGGGGTGCAAGTGGAAGGGGGGGGGTTGGTTGTGGGCACCTAAAAAACAAAATTAAACGAGCGTAAGGCTAATGGATCTATAAAAACGCAAAAGAAACTAATTGCATAGTTTTAAAAGAAGGTTACCCTATCTGCCAGAAGACAGGACTCTAAGACGTCAAAAGATCGTCAAAGGTGGAGGGTAGCAAGCTCCTCGAGGGTAATAACAGAAGCGGGAAAGGAGGTATCCACCTAAAAACGAATAGGTAAATTAGTGGATAAAGTGGAGATAAATTACCAAACAAATACGCTCCACGATTGAGCGCATAACTTACTGAGTCGCAGAAAAACTTTTCTGTCGAGTTACATCAGGAGGCTCCTATTATTCGGCACTCCCGGAAAGAAATCCAATTCAGTATGAACAAGGCAAATGGGGACTAGTCACCACTGATTCACCACCAGGGAATTAATCTAAAAAGGAAGGGAGGGAGGGAGGGAGAGGATTAAAAAAAAAAACAGACGTCAGACAGGACCTGCATAAATCACAAAGCATGAATGAACGCACCAGGGTCTTGCTCCGTGATCAGTAACGGAGATCACGTGTTGATCTCGCGTCTTAAGTAAACCTACGTTCACTCGGCCCGCTTCCCCTTTCATCCTTCACACGGGACCGGAGAAGCAGGGTAAGAGCACCGTTGTAGCTTCCCTTTAACTATATGTTGTATTACTCTGTACAGTTTGTCCGTTTAATTTCCTGACAACTGTACTGTTTTCCTTTAGTTGCGGTGTCGCCCCTAGACTTAAGCCGCTTTCTTATACTTTTGATTAATTCATTGATCAACACGGTCCTATGTCCTACTATCCTTAGTGACTGGCCCCGTTTGGGTATTCTTTAACAAACTCAAGAACCCTTGGGGTCACATGTTTCAGATCACGATACCTTCGTGATTCTGTTGTCAACGCGCGTATCAAGGGCACGGTCTTTTTTCACTAGCTCCACGGAGCAAGACCCTGGTGCGTTCATTCATGCTTTGTGATTTATGCAGGTCCTGTCTGACGTCTGGTTTTTTTTTAATCCTCTCCCTCCCTCCCTTCCTTTTTAGATTAATTCCCTGGTGGTGAATCAGTGGTGACTAGTCCCCATTTGCCTTGTTCATACTGAATTGGATTTCTTTCCGGGAGTGCCGAATAATAGGAGCCTCCTGATGTAACTCGACAGAAAAGTTTTTCTGCGACTCAGTAAGTTATGCGCTCAATCGTGGAGCGTATTTGTTTGGTAATTTATCTCCACTTTATCCACTAATTTACCTATTCGTTTTTAGGTGGATACCTCCTTTCCCGCTTCTGTTATTACCCTCGAGGAGCTTGCTACCCTCCACCTTTGACGATCTTTTGACGTCTTAGAGTCCTGTCTTCTGACAGATAGGGTAACCTTCTTTTAAAACTATGCAATTAGTTTCTTTTGCGTTTTTATAGATCCATTAGCCTTACGCTCGTTTAATTTTGTTTTTTAGGTGCCCACAACCAACCCCCCCCTTCCACTTGCACCCCAGTCCTGATGAAGACCCCATCCCGTAAGGTCGCAATGAGTACCTACATGCCTTAAGGGGTCGAAACGTCGACACAACATCTTTGCCAATACTATCACCAGTTCAGGATGTACTGTGATTGTCTTCATATGGCTTCTCTAAGAATTGTAGATATCTGAATCATGATTTGATCGGAATGTAAATACGGCAGAGAGTTAATTTTGCCGATTAATTTGATTGTGTTCTTGAATGTATCTAATTTTTGTATTCACTTCCTTCCAAATCCTACACTTTATCACTCACCTCCTGACTCCTCCTCCTCTTTTCTGGGCACTGTTATAATACTCAAATATTGTCTGTACTATGGAGCTCAGTAATAACAAATTACTACTGTTCAATGTGATTAAATAGGCATTTGAACCCCTTTAATAAGGTTTCTTGGTACATTGTTTTTCTAAATGTTTTGTATTGAAGGATTCTGTATGCTGGGACCACTGTTCTCATACTGCTCTATACCCAGGTCCCAGTGACTTTATATGGGTTTACCCTTTATTTTGACCTCTTCCTAGAGGAAGCAGTTCTGACAGATAAGGGGTTGCCTTTGTCAGGATCTCGATCGACAGCGCACCAACTGCCATGAAATCCATACGCGGCGGCTCAGAACGAGTCTGTCCCGAGACTACCAGTCCCGGCGGGCGTTGCGAGAGACGTTTCACGTGACTCGCGCAACGCCCGTCGCGGACGTCAAAAGGGCAAAGGTCGACTCCTTCGGAGCCGATAATTCTTCCGGGCTAGATGCGTGGAGAGAAGCACCGTTGTACTGGAGAGAAGCACCGTAGTACTGAAGAACCGGGCAGCGAGAGGGCTGCGCACCCTCTCTGGGACAACAAGACTAATGAGGTAGGCGTGTTTTAGCTAACTCATACCTGCACTCCTCCGAGGACCGAGACCCGGAAACAGTGGGACTCACGGAGAGGAGCGTTTGGGTTTTCAATACCCTCGAGCCAGCTCGCCCCTCTGTTGGAGGAGACCATAACTCGAGGGTCCCATGCAGAGGAGCGTTTCTGGTATTGAAGCTCCTCAACCCTCCAGAAGGGCCTCATGATCACTCCGTTTGAAGGAGGTCCGTTCCGGAGCTCAAGCAAGGAGGGGGGTGAAAGAGCGTGAGTGATTCTCAGCCCTGACTTTCCCCGAGTGGCTAGAGATCACACAATCACACTATCAAACAAACACTATTGGCAACAGTCATATCGTTCATAGACTGCATTTCGGGGCAGTAAAGACATACTGCCAGTGTGCGTGAATTATCTTGTGTGGAACCAATGATGCATAGTTGATACTGGCATAACCCAGAAACTGGCAGAAGCCAGGACGTGTAGCAAGTCACGTTCCAGCAGCCAGTCCTCATTTTTGTTTCTTTTCTTGTGTTCCGTCTATTAGATATAGGAGAGAGCCTCATCAAGAAGGGGTGGTGCCATACCCGCTGGGCATGAGAATAGTGCTTCATACACAAGTGGGTATATGCAAGTGAAGAGACTGAGGCATGTTATATTCCATGTGTTATTATCACTGAAGTGTCGATCCGATTTGTGTGGTCTTTGTTTCTATTGTTTTAATACTAGTTGCCTGAAGCATCCTTGCCACTGTCTCTTGCTCTCCCCTATAAGTTAGGCCGCACCTTCTTTGCTTTTCAGGTGAGCTGGGCGAGACAGTGTATGTAATGCTGGTTTGCGTGTAAACAGTTCATACAGAGTTATTACAGACATGGAGCTCATATGGTGTTTGTCTTTTCTTTGCTTTTCAGATCTCCCTCCCCGCAGTCCCTACCCTTTCCTTCCCCCGCTCGATTACCCCAACAGTCCATGTTCACTTACATGCCGGACTTGGGGTTGTCCAGAGGTGGGCCCCTTTACAGCATCAGCACAGCCCTGAGGACATCGGAATGGAGGAACCTGCCAGCCTTGGTCCTTAATCTTCTATAGCCACAGAAGTAGACGTCCCTCTCTGTCCCTCAAAGTCTTTTGAGGGAAAGTTCTGCAAATCTTGCAGTCCCTCACCTGGTGTCCAGATACAAGCAGTAAAAGCATTTCTTGTAGGGGTCTTCAGAAAACAGCCGGAGCTTCCCACAAGACTTACAAGGTCTGAAGAGAGATTTCTTCGAAAAAGACATCATAAAATGAAGAAATTCTGAAGAAAAACTTGGAAGTACTGAGCAGAGCTCAGGGAGACTCCCTTCACATGACGTGCGGTAGAAAATCTGAGAGCCTGAGCCTCTGGGGAGAACATTCTGGAGGGTGCCATCACCTGATTGGCTGTAGTTTGGACTGTATATAATGACTTGGACGAGTCATAAAAGTGAAAAAATAAATCCTATTAACTTGTAACTATTTTACTTCCTGGTTCTAATTTACCTATGACATGGCTATTTTATGCATATTTATTGCTATTTTTATGTACCGTGGGACTCCCCCCTCCGACGACGGGGAAGGATTCAAGCATGTGAATCTACGAAAGATACCCCAATACTGGAGAATAATCCAAAGAGCATACCTCCTTCCTGACAAAATAAACAGATTTTTCCACCGCGCGGATGCAGCCTGCCTTAGGTGCCAGGTCACTGATGCTGATCTTCTTTACATGCTGTGGGCCTGCCCATCTTTGCACACTTACTGGTGCTTGGTCGGCACTGCCTTAGCCGCCTGTACTGGCTGCACCCTATCACACAACTTGGAGGAGTATATATTACACCTCTACCCTAGAGGTAAACGGCAGAAGGACACCTCCCGCTTTCTTGACCAGGGTATACCGACAGCCAAGCGTCTGATCACAAAACGATTGCTCACTTTGCCACTGGATTCAAGATAGCCTGGCTGATGAGGGTTATGAACTCGAAACCGGTCCCAGGATGCTTGTTTCCGGTCCAGGGAAGACATGGTTGGCAGTTCGGGCTGGACTGTTCCCATGAGGCACAGGGTCAGATTGATTTGCATATGGCAATGTCTGAACTGGGGTGGCGGAGTGAGCTAAAGAATGATGATGGATTAAACCCAGATCAGTTGACTGGGGGCGAGTGCTTGCAATGTTCAACACTCTGTCCATCATCCCCTTTGGTTTTGCACAAAACGATAGTAGCCACCCGACCCTCCCACAATAATGGCCTGGAGACAGTCGCTGCTGGTGTGGGCTGGGGCGGAAAGTGTGGCGTTGCGCACTTAGTCCTCCGCAAAAATCATACAGCAGCAACCTGGGATGCTAATCTGCAGGACTTTCAGGGATCACAACCAGGTGATGCACAAGTCTCTGTCCCCGCCTCCCCGGCAGACCCAGATACTGTAGGATCCTAATATGCTATTGCACGACTGAGGCAGGCGAGCAGGGAGTGAGCGTAATCCTTGCCCCAACACACCACCTTGTTTCCCTAACGCTCAGAGCTGCAAGCATGCCTGATATATTGGCCACTACCACAAGCAGGGGACATTCAACATTCCAAACGGGCCAAGTTCTTTCTGGTTCTTTTTATTTGTCCACCCCTTATTCTTCAGTCTTCCCAAAGCCATGTAAAGTGACCATTCGCTTCACTAATGATAGCTGTGGAGGTACACTCTTAAACTATGCACGCTCAACATAGATGTGATAACAAGCCATCCCTTCTATGGACCCAAGTCAGCATCGGAAGGCTCATTACACTGTTCAATGCTTTGCCTGTAGGTTTTAGTCCCGCTGCACAGCATCCCCAAAGCTGTGCAGAGTGGCTAAAGAGCAGTAAAAAAAAAAATTCAAGCCACTGTGCCATTTTGTGGGCATACGCGCTCCTACAAAATGACGTGGATGTTTTTTTTTTTCTTTTTAGTTACCAGTCCAAGATGGTTTGTAGCCTGGGAGGGGGGGAATAGAAGCAATAAGGGGTATGGTGGGAGGGAGACGAAAGCAACATGGGGAGGGAGGTACGAGGAAGAAACCCTGGAGTTGGGGGAAGGCAACAGTGGGCACAGGTGCAGGAAGGAACAACTGGAAGAGAGAAGAAGAACGCGAGTGAGGGAAAGCAAAACAGGGCACGCGGAGGCAATGGGGAGAAACATGAGTGTAAGCTCAACAGGGGTATGGCGAGAAGCACTCAGGCACCAGAGAGCAACACAAGTGTAAGGGGAAAGAAGTACACGAGGGGAACTGCTAAAAACGCGGCGATCTAGGCTGCGTGTTGTATGTTGTTGCGGACTCTGTTTATAAACTGTACTTTGCTGCTGATTTTAAGAGCACGCCTAAAAAGCATTTTAAACTGTAAATTGCACTTCTTGTACTGACCTGCTTCTTCGTTCCCTCGTGACCCCGTTCCGCCCCGGCTCTGTGCCGTTTGTGCGGAGGGTCAGTTCGAGGAGTCTCACTTCCTGCTCGTGACACCACTTCCGCCCTGCACGAAACCTTCGCAGGTTAGCGGTCTAGTGCTCCCTCACCCCCTAGTATTTAATGGCAATATGGAGGAAGCGCAGCGGACGAGCGCAGCGGGAGCGCCGACTTCGCGCCGAAGTCGCGCACAAGTCAAGCCCGTCTGCGCCCGTCCGCGGCCGACCAGGCCCAGGGCCCTGTCATAATGCCCAATCATTCTCTTATTCTTCCTCCGATCTCCTGAGACTCAAATCCTCAGGACCCATTCCCGCCCGTGCTGTCAGAGCGGCTCAGGCATGTGGCATATTTGTTCCATCTGACTTCTCGACTCTTGATTCTCTGTACGACCCTTCCCCCTCACTACCGCAGATCTCCGCCTCTTTACTGATTTATTATCTTAATACCCGTTCCCTTATCCGCCATCAGCTTGAGATCTTCCAACTACTGCATCAAAGCTCCATAGATATTCTTCTCTTAGCAGAAACCTGGATCACTGAAGATTCAGCCCCCGACATTCTCGCAGCAATCCCTACGGGATACTATATTATGCACGCCAACCGACCCGCGGGGAAGACTGGTGGCGGAGTGGCGGCTATCATCCGCTCGGAACACACTTTCTCCGATGTCACGGTGACTTCTATCCCTAAAACTGATTATTTAGCACTAAAATTTACTTCCCCTAAGTTGTCTTTTATCTGTGTTCTTGTATATAGACCCCCCGATTATATGCCTCTCTTTCCCAAACTTTTCAGCGATTCTATCGCCCAATTAGCAATCAACCACGCCAACATCGTGGTGATTGGTGATTTTAATTATTGGCCTTCTGATGTCCACGAAAGCCAACTGTCGGTCGAATTCACTGACCTTCTAAAAGGCATGAATCTCTCCCAACACATTCACATCCCCACTCATCAAAAAGGTCATATCCTCGACCAAGTCTGGACATCTGACCTCGACATTTCATCTCCTTTAGTTCTCCCTTGCTCCTGGTCTGACCATTACTTCATTTCCTTTTACCTTCATTTGCACATTCTGTGTCCTCCCCCCCGTGTTAAGAATCTCATGGCCCGCAACTGGAAAAAAGCCAATTTGTCTGAATTTCACGACTCACTAGCTTCTACTGCTCCCACATCTCTGACCTCTCTAGAGGGTCAGGCTGACAATCTTGATGAATGGATACGTCAGGCTAGTGACAAAGTAGCCCCTTTAAATAAGATCAAAGCTAAGCGCCCCCACGACGCACAACGATGGTTTACGGACCAACTCAAAGCAGACAAACTCGCCCTGCGGCAAGCTGAACGCCGCTGGCGTCGACATTATGATCCACAGCTTAAACTTGTCTACACTGAGGCTTTAAAATCTTACAAACAATCGATCCTGGCAGTCAAGACGGCATATTTCTCACAAATAATCCTGGATTCAAATAACAAATCGAAAGATATTTTCTCAATTGTAAATTAGCTCTCCTTGCCGGATAGGGTCACCCCCCAGCCCCAGCCGACCCAAACCCTCTGTGACTCGTTAAACTCCTATTTCACAGAGAAAACAACAACAATAAAAAACAATATCCCGATCCCGGCATCTCCTATTCCCCCTCCTCTCCCCCCCAGAAATACTAGTACCTTGTCGGAGTTTCCACCTATCTCTTTGCAAGAATTCGCCTCACTCCTTCACAAAGTCAGGTCGGGTTCCCCCAATGACTGTTGTCCCCCGCAGATCCTGAGAGAAGCCTTCCTCGCATGTCCAGGCCCCCCCCTAGCACTACTCAACAACTCTCTTGCAATGGGGGAGGTCCCTCTCTCCTTCAAGCAAGCTGCCATTTTACCCATCCTAAAGAAACCCAACGCAGATCCCACCATACTCAGTAACTATAGACCCATCTCCCTCCTCCCTTACCTAGGAAAAATTCTGGAGACCTACGTCACCCGCTGCTTGAGCTCTTTCATAGAGAAATCCTCCTATTTGGACCCTCAACAAGCGGGATTCAGACCCCTCCATTCCACCGAGGCAGTCATAGTAGCAGTCATGGACACCCTCAGGAAGGGCGCTGACAATAACACCCCCCAGGCCCTTGTCCTACTAGATCTCTCGGCGGCATTCGACACGGTCGATCATACCATCCTGATCGACCGTGTCCACAATGCCGGCATTCAGGGAGTGGCCCTTGACTGGCTTAGATCTTTCCTTCACCAGCGATCACAGTCCGTTCATCTTTCCACTTTGTCCGCACCCTACACATCCCTTCCCTGCGGAGTCCCACAGGGCTCTGCATTATCCCCGCTTCTTTTTAATCTGTATCTCCAACCCCTCTTAGCCTCCCTTCGCAACTTCCCGGTCACAATCTTTAATTACGCGGACGACCTTCAGTTAATTTTTCCCATAGATTCCCTTCCTTCCTCCCGTTTTAATTTCCAGACCACCATGCTGACCATAGCGGAGTGGATGTACCACAGCCACTTAAAGCTGAACCCTACCAAAACTGAGCTCGTCCTGGTAGGAGGCCCCAATCACCCATGGAATTCCACCTTCTGGCCAACATCTCTGGGGACAGCACCCACTCCCGTGCGCTCAGTCAAAAGCCTGGGGGTGATCATTTCTGAAGATCTCTCGATGAAACCGCAAATCAACTCGGTCACCTCAGCCTGTTTTTTCCACCTCAGGCGGATCCGCAAGATCAGCAGGTTTCTCACCAAAGAAGCCCTGACCCAAGTTGTCATTGCACTCATCACCTCCAGGCTCGACTATGCCAACATGCTGTACGCGGGTATCCCTGCTTGCTTCCTTCACCGATTACAGCTGGTGCAGAATCAAGCTGCCCGCCTGATTTTCCACCAGCCTAAACATCAGCACGTCACTCCCCTCCTCCATAGTCTGCATTGGCTCCCTATTTCCAAACGTTGCATTCACAAACTGGCATGTTCCACCTTCAAGGCCCTCTCGAATGCAGCCCCCGCGTTCATCTCTTCGGGATTGATTCGTTACATCCCTTCTAGAGTTCTTCGATCAGCTTCTCTTAATCTCCTTGAGGTCCCCAAATTTAAAAGGAAAAAGCACGGCGGCTTAAGCTTTTCTGTCCAGGCTTCTTCCACCTGGAACTCTCTGCCACCCTCACTCCGTCTCTGCCCAAAGTACGACTGTTTCCGCAGACTTTTAAAGACCCTGCTTTTTCAGTCCGCATATGACTAACCCTCTCACTCTGCATCACGTTACCTATCAATGAGCGCCAAGAAACCTATGGTGATAGCGCGCGTTACAAATATTTTTTAACATAACATAACATAAAAAAAAAAAAAAAAGCATTTGCAATGCAATAGGTCTTGCAATTGCGAGATTTTGAGCTATTGGCACTGTAAATGACAATGCCTTTTATTTATATGTTTAAAAAAAACTGAGATAATAAAAGGCATTCTCATTTACAATACCAATAGGTCAAAGTTTGGAAAAAATACGAGACCTATTGCATTACAGAGAGCGCGGTGTCCCTGAAGTGGGCGCCATGCTCAGCATTTATGTTCAAAATAAACAAAGCTTAAACAGAGAGCGTAGGACTATCTTCCCATTAGAATGAAAGCTCAATTAACTGGACGTTTAACTGGCTAGGACTGGAAAACTATCAACTACAGGCTATGGAGTTGTGAGAAACACTGCAGCTTTAATATTGTACTCACACTGGCACTGCGGTCAACCGATTAATAGCTCAAACCCCTGAAATTATGCAATACGGGGACAAACAAATTATGTGGCAGGGTTGAATAATGTTTATGGCAAGTAAAAGCTCTATGACTCACGTTCTTATTAATTGCTGGAAAACGAATTACACCAATTGTGGTACAGCAGAACTCTTTGAGCTATATATTAAAAAGTGTATAAAACTTATGCCTACTGCTGGCGAACTTATGCAGCAATGCCCAGCCGATGTGTGAGAATGCAACGCAGTGCACCAGTCCTGTGCATACAAACTCATGTGAGGCAACACTGGTATTGAGACAACGCTGATTTGCATAAAGCATGCCATTAGGCTTTTGCATTACCCCATAAGTGAAAGGAATGCAAGTAAAACGACCTTGCAAACGGAATGCTCAGGCAGGGACGTAGCTATCAACTGTGCAGCAGGTTCTGTGGCACCGGGACCCAGAGGCATGAGGGGCCAAATTAAATGAATTTTTGGGGTACTCTACAACCTACACAGGCGTCAGTGACTCGTCCCTAATCTGTCCTATGTTCCCTTGCTATGTTCCCTGGCCATGGGTCTCTGTACCCCACTGTAATCAATAAATACCTCATGTCACTCACGCCTTTCACCTGCTTAAAGTCTGCCAGGAGGGTGATAAATGTCCCATTAGCTTTTTTGTACTCCACGCTGATGCAGTCCTGCTCGCTGTCCACCTCCATCCTCCAGCCGGACCCTGAGGCGGAGCTCGGCCAATCCCAGCATGGACCTTGGCAACAGGGCCAGCAGGAGGCACAAGACCCCCCAAAGACGAGAGGCTAGAGGTGAAGAGCAGAGAGCACATCCCCCCGGGCACATCCAGACACAGGGGGTGGGGAGGGGCCACAGAGTGGAGGAGCAGAGTTAAGTTACGGGGAGAGTGAAGCAGGGAGTGGGGGGGGGGGACAAACAATTGAGGGAAGCAAACCGGGGAAACAGACAGAAACAGGACAAAATGGGCGGAGAGAAATGATGGCCAGAAGAGAGTCAAGTGATAGAAGAAACAACTAGAGGTATTGTTGTGAAGTGGAGCATCAAAGGATGAGCCAATAGGTTACGGAGAGGAGTCTTGGTGAGGGAGTACACACCGTCATAGAAGACGGGTGAGAGTTGAATGCTAAGCAAGAGATGCAGACCTGAAGAATGCGGGGGGAGTGAAGGCAAAAACACACACAACTCCCCGCCTGCTCTCCGGGTTCATCAAACTTTCTAAAGTTTGCAGAATGTTTCCCCCAGAGTCTGGCAGGGGAGGGCAGTACTCCGGGGGATGGTGATTCTTTTGTCCCAGGACTGGCTGCTGTTCTGTCCCGGGGGCTGGCTCTGCCGTGAGATCCCGGGACGGTGCTGCTCTGCCCTCCCCGCAGCTCTTTCTCTTTCCATTAAGGGAGACCCGTCACTTCCTCCAGCCCGGTCCGGCTTCAAAGGGGGTGGGAGCCAGCTCCCTGCTGTTACAGCCCAAAGCCGGCAGCTCGGCATCTGGGGGTAAGTGCCATCAACCACCCCCCCCTCTAGACTCCCTAACTCCCCCACCCCCATCGGACGAATGGTGCCTATCATGGAGCCGAGAGGGGCGATGGGCAGGGGTTACTTGGTCCACCTGTGGGAAGGGCGCGCCGGGTCTTGCTGCAGGGTTATGTCTGATCTTGAAGGCAGAGCTGCCTCCCCTGCAGCAGCGATCGCCTCCAAGGCAGCTGCTTGTTTTGAGCCAGTCTTCTGCGGGGCTGGTTCTGCGTTTAATAATTTAGTCAACAGATTAAATGCAGGGGTCCGACGATGACTGTCGGGTCTGGAACGAAAACCCGCCCCACCACTTAAAACCAGCGTGAAAGTTTCGTCCACAGGAGACGGTATACAGCCCACCTTATTACGAACGTCTTTAAGAGAATAAATGTGGATTATTCTAAATTTTCAAACCGCATTTGTGATGCTTTCTATTTAATAGAAACTAAAAAAAAAAAATCATGCCTTTAAGGGTAGCACTGTATCTTTCTTATGGTTTTCTCCGTGCTCGCAATAAAAAACAAATGACTTTATGTAAGGGCATTTTCGTAGGGGCGGGCTTAGCTTTAAGAAGTACGTGTTTCCTCATTTGTCTTTACATTTTCATATTACGCCTATCCTGCCCCGGGCTGCAGTCCGCAAGACTCCAGAGGGTTTAGGTGAGAAATTAAATCCTGCAACGCACACATCACAACCGGCGCAGCGACGTGGCTCAAAATAATCTTAGGGAAACGCGGGGATGTTAAACAAGCTCTCGACATTGCAATGGCAGCCGCTTGTTTACATTTGCATCGCGCTTTCGCTTTAAGTAAAAGCGCAATGCAAAAATAAACAAGCTGTCGCCATTTCGGAAAGGCTCTCCCCTTAATGAAAAAACAAAGTGCGAACACCGGGTAATGAAAAGGAGTGTCACACCGCCAGTAAAGCATCCAGTCCAGGTGGGCGCGACTAAAACTGGACAGGGTGGTAACCAGGCAGGACTAAAAAGCCTCACTAACAATGGGAAGCCAGGGTTTAGCGTGCACAATGACGCTACACTCCACTTTCAAAACTGTATCGATTACAAGAAGCCCTCGCATGGCGAGAGCAGCGCATGCGTGCTGTTAACGCCAGGGGAGACCTAAAAAAAATAAAAAAAAACACAAACTCTCATGGAGTCCTTAATAGAAAATAAAAAATTGTGCTTGAAAAGAAAGCAGTGGAAGCAGAGATGCTAGCTAATCAAAAAGATGCTAGAGAAGCAATGTTCTATAGGGAGGCAAACAACGCTGGCAAGCTGGGTCAAGAATAATAAGTAGGCAAATGAGAGTGAAAGGAAAGCCAGCCAGTGGTAAGTAATGGGCGGGTCCAAACTTTATGCTCTTGTTAAACCACTATATGCCTCACATCAGACGTCTAGTTCACTATACCTAATGACGGTTTCGTGAAAGATGGCTAAATGTTCAAGAAAAAACTTTATCTGCATCACCAATTACTCTATGAACAGCTGCTCAGTGGCATTCTCTAGCCTTTCAATGATAAAATTAGCCACCCTTAAATAAATAAAATCCACACTGCACCTTAAATAACTGTATGGGGCTAGAATGGAAATGTATGGTACTTTGTCTCACAATCAGTATCAAAACGGCAAGTACTGGCACAACCAGACTGGTTTAATTGTCGATATATTGGTGTACAGCAAATGTTTTTGCATACATCATTTTCAAGTATTAACTTATTTTAGTAGTTTTCAGATTATGATTTGCCCAATTTATATGATGTTACATATGACTAGGTAACAGGCCAATTATGTTTTGTATGTATTAAATGTTTTAAATCTGCTACTGCACAAGGACTCCACACGCTATAGGAGTATTTTCCTATACTGTACTATTCCATTAAATAACATACAGGGAGATGGTGACATGTCTAGAGACATATTAGTAAATTAGTAAGCGTATATCAACTACTGATGTTAAGGTGCGTCTTAGGCATTAGATCAGTTGCAAGGCTTAAGAACAGCCTAATTTACAGACGCTGTCCGATCACAAGTATGTTTCAATCGGAAATATTATCAGACTCTCCATTAGTGCACAGAAGCATACATGGTTCTGTTGCAAGATACAAAACTAATTTATACTTTTTGGGAATGGTTATTAAAGGTTTTGGTAATCAGCCCAGTTCCTGTGACATGATCTTCAAGTGCTAACTCTCAAGGGCCTGGTCTTATCAACCCGTGGCTCCTTGACTAGCTCCCTGCAGCTTCCAACCTACCAATTTGCTACGGTACCTCTCAGCTTCTGTGGTACGGAGAGGCCTCCAACCACACTTGTATAACCATGGCTTCTTGTTAGCCCATTTCCTCTTTCCTATAGCGGATATAAAATTACAAACCTAATAAAAGGTAGTGATTGCACTCACTGATGGCTTTGGGCTACTTATCCTTTGGTTGTCTTAGACCGCTCACAGAAGATAGGGCTCCTAATTTATAGCTGTGAGCCATGACAACTATAATGGCAGTCTTTGGCCCTCTAGGACAACGGACTCCTCCCCAACCTCTCCCACCTTCACCATATAGTCTGCCTATAAACTCTTATGACAGCTCTACTGTGATGTATCTTCTGAAATCTCAAATCATTTGGGGGAAAAGGTCTGCGTTGTTTCAGCTTCCCCTGAGAAAGCCATTTATACTTTAATTTCCTCTACTTTAGTATTTAAAGCGAGAAACGGGTATTTGTGATAGAGAGGATAAGGAGCAACCATATACCTCCAAGATGGTGGCGCCCAGAGAACAAGTTTTGTTATAGGGAGGGACTTCCGCAAGGGGGCAGGAAGTAGAAAGTCATGCAACCAATAAGAATGAAAGCGAAAGGCATGACAGGGTTGAATGTCAGAACTTCAACGAGAAAAAACAGACAAGTAGACAGAGAAAAGAGACACTGTGGATGCTCAGGACTGGAAGAGACTGACGCAAGACAAGAGGAGCTGTGGCCAGATAAGAGACTATCTAAGGCAGAGATTCATGAGTAAGTAGAACAAGGGAAGAGAGACTAGCACCTTTAGAGACCAGGAGAGCTCAGATGGACCGCAGTACTGGAGAGGAAGGCGCAATGCTCCCATGTCACGGTTCTCAATCAGAATCGTGGCTTAAATAAGTGTTGGGGGTTATTTTTAAGTGCGTCAGAGGTGATGAATGGGTTCCTTAGTATACATAATTGCTACACAGAACAGCAAACTGAAAAATTGGAAGTAATATTTTTTTGTCTTTTTATATGTTAGTATGAAATGTGTTTTTAATGTTTTTATTACATTGACAGGTGACTGAATCCTTTAGCACTTGCCTTTTTAATACCGGCTCTTTGCCAGATTTTGCACACTTATGTTCCATGTGGACATGAACCCGTGATGGAAAATGGCTTGCATAACTGAAGAATGTAATTAACAGCAGCCAAGGCATCTGCATCAGACTCTGGTTCATGCCAAATTTGTTAATCCCAAAGTTTACCTGCACCTTAGCAACGGGACGTTGTTAAATTAGCACTTCAACCCTTTTTGAGGGATGGTATTTGTGATGATCACTATGGACTGTTGCACTGGCGGATATAATCGATGTCATCGAATATGTCTTTACTTCTGAAATGGGACTTTGCTCAGGTTGCATATCTATCCTCCTAGCTGGTATGAACTCGTGACGATAATTGAGACCTACATAGTATCTGTAGGTCCTAATTTCTGTTTTCTTAACGTCTGCTAGCTTAATCTTTATACTTAATGATATTTTTAGACTATATTGCTTTTATCATCGAAATGTATGGTCCTATTTATTTTGATATGCACGAAACTTATCCTTCAATCCCTTGTGTCTTTTATGGTATTTTTCCCGAAATAAAGACTTTGATGAACAGGGTTCATACTAATGTCACTGATACAGTTATCTGAGAAGTACAGAAAAAAGGGTGGCGTCGACTATCTGTATAATTTACCAGAGGTGACAGTACCTTCCTAACTAGTTTACTCTGAGTGCACCAGAAAAGCCACACCACTTTTGTTTGTTTTGTATTTTCTTTGATTTGAGGTTTCCTTGCTGGTAGGCAGCATCAAGAGGAAGGGGAGAGAAAAGAGGAAAAGAGAGAGCAGGGAGAGGAGGGAAAGGAGAGAGGGATTGATTAACAGGACTTTAACTGAGACTTTAATTTACCGAGTTAGGAACAATTTATTAGTGATAACATCTTCTTAGTTATCGAAAAGAGAACATATCAAACTGTTATTTAAACCTTTTTATGCCTAACAGTATTTGTGTTATCAACAAGGCATCATTGTTGTGCAAAAAAGATGGGCAGCTGGCATGCATATAGACAAAGAAAGGATTGTACTTTTGTCTAGTGTTTGAGCAAAAATAATACAAAATCAAATACATGGAAAAAAATTGTTGCGCAATCATAAGCAATTTCAAGTTAACATGTTGTAGTACAATCACATATATGGATATCGAGCACAAAAAAATACAGACAAAGCCATTATTCGGGAGTAAAGTCTGTCACCAGGTAAGTCGTCCAAGATGAGACCAGCTCTTACAGTAAATAATCAATTGTCTCTAGCAAGTTAGAGAACTGGTCTTTGGCAAAACTGAAACCCCATTTTCTTATTCCTGCGAGGCAAGATTCCTGGAATGGATGGCCGATACATTTCGGCCTTGTGATTCTACACCCCTTCAGGACAGTGCAAGGGTGTGCACCAAAGCTTAACTTTGATATGTTCCTCCCACTGCTTGCGGGACTTTTTTTTTTTTTTTTTTTAATTTCAGTAGATTTTTATTAAGATTTTGTTTTTTCTCCCCAAAACCCATGACATATAACATATACCATAACACATACATAAAACAATTAACATGCACTCTGCATTGTTTGTTGTTACAGGGTCGCCCACTTTGGCTGTGTGGGTTGAGTTACAATTAGCCTGTTTTGGCTATCTTCCACCCACTGTCCTCTTATGGTTTATAGAAAGCACAGAGAAGGACAGGGGTCCAGAGCAGAGAGAGAGAGGATGGCATAGAATGAGAGTTAACACACTGAGAGGGGGACCAGGCAGAATGCGAACGCCAACTCTCGGACATGCAATACTACCAACCTATCAACGTGGACCCCACGAAACGCCTGGTGACCAAAATACAGAACATGACCACCGAAGCCGAAGCTGAAGATTGGATTTCACATGATGAAGCAGTATTTCTTAACCAAACCAATCCACGGACACCATTCTTCTACTGCCTCCCCAAAATCCATAAGGGTATCAACCCCCCCCCCCCTCCCCCCCCCCCCCCGGGCCGCCCTATTGTGTCAGGGATCAATTCTGTATTAGAACCACTAAGCAAATTCTGTGATTTCTTCTTACGACCACTCGTAGAAAAAACCCCTACCTACTTGAGAGACACCATGGAAGTTCTTAATCTGATACAACAGTTCAGTTCCCCTGACACGATTGATCTTCTAGTTACCCTAGATGTAGTAGCATTATATACTAATATACCCCAGGACAACACTTTGATGGTCCTGGAAGATGCTCTACACACTCTTGACCCATGGCCATTTGTCACTCCCATACCTTTCATCTGCGAATGTGCCCAACTCGCACTCAAAGAAAACTTTTTTGAGTTCAACAACAAACTTTACCATCAAACACAGGGCACGTGCATGGGGAGCACATTTGCGCCGAGCCTGGCCTGTCTCTATATGGCCAAACTGGAGGAAGACAAAATCCAAAATCCATCTAACCCCTTCCAAGATAACATCCTTTTGTGGCGTAGATACATCGACGACATTCTTGTTTTCTGGAGGGGGAGTACAGATGATTGTGCTGCGTTCTTTGCCTGGATGAACACGATTAACCCTTTCCTCAAATTCACAGGTACCCACTCTCACGAGTCGATTCCCTTCCTGGACCTCTCTATATCCCTGAAAGATGGCTGTTTACTAACAACGAACTATAGAAAACCAACTGATAGGAATAGTCTCCTACTATATCAGAGCCACCATTCGAAAGCATTGAGGGCCAATCTCCCTGTGGGACAGTTCCTAAGACTGAGAAGGAATTGCAATACCCTCACTGAGTTCGAAGCTCAAGCGGCCATCCTCAAAAAGAACCTTATTACCAGGAAATACCCTACCAACATCATTAAAACAGCACATAAAAGGGCTAGGAACAACCATCGTGATGCGCTGCTGGAAACCAAGGCCAAATCAGAGAACACGACACTAACGTGCGTGACGTCTTTCACCCCTCTCTCTAACAACATTCAGAGGATAGTGAGACGACACTGGAAAATACTGAAAACTGGGTCTTTTGACCCTGGTCCTTGCCCCCTGTTTGCGTTCAAACGCACTCAGAACCTAAGAGACATTCTAGTGCATACCCGCCCTAGAAAGAATATGAAACCACGAGAAACCCTTTGGGCTCTACCCCCAGTTGTAGGCCATTTCCCATGTGGCTCCTGCATCGCCTGTCCCCAAACCAAACCTATGAAAGAGTTGGATCTTGGATCTAGGACTACCCAGACCATGGCAATTGAGACGCCACACTAACTAAAAACTGCATTTACCTTATCACCTGCCCTTGCGGACTCCGATACATAGGCATGACTACTAGACCTGTCAAAACCCGCATTGGGGAACATAAGAGTACAATACGGTGCAAGAAAACACAGACCAGACTGCAGAACCATTTTCTGGAACACAACCATTCTCCTGACAGTCTTAATTGGACTGTGATTGATCACAATCCTTCGTGGACACCAACCAATCTGTTCAAAACTGAACAACGTTGGGTCTTCAGACTCCGTTCTGATGTCACCGGTCTTAACGACGACATCCCATGGAGTTCCCTTAATCCATAACATCCGGCAGCACATTCCCATCATGCTCTCCACTGCATACCTGACACCATCTTCTGCTATGACCAAAGTGCCATCCTTGTTTCCAGCCTCAGAACCAACACTGCGGGTCCCTCACAGTCTGTTTACAGACAATTGCAGTAAAAATTGTGTGGACCCATTATAGTTTATGTACAGACACTTGCAGTAAACAGACTCTTACAATATGTGTGCATACACCTATAGTTATGAGTTCCAGCTCACTTATGACCACTTTCTCTGAGCACACTATGATACCACCATACCTCGATGACATTACGAGATCCAAACCCAGCCCCTGTGTCTGACCAAACACGATTAGTAAACCTGTCGACACATACGTAAACATAGCCACGGACCCGTTCCATCATGGCCGACGCTTATACCATAGAGGCTAGTGGGGGTATTAGGACATTACTTTTCCGCCCGACTCCCAGGGACCGTTACATAGGTCTTTACGTACCACCCCTACAATACCCCTCCATGAGTCTCCCCAACCCCGTGACACGGAGACATCCACACTATGACACCTCTTAGTGTGTTGCGGACCTTTCCAACATGGCCGCCATCCGCAGTACCATGGATATTCAGTCCCTCCTTAGTCTCTACCACACACACAGCTGACCCACATCCGGGACGAACATCCAATTAACTCCTGGTATATATTGAACCTCCACACCGATTCAACTACCGGCGATCCTGCAGGCACGTAGGTTTTCGGAATAGATTACCCGGGGCTTAAGTAAGTACATGTCACTATCTTCTTTCTTACTTCTTTGTATATTAACGATTACTATTACTCTGCTTCGAGCAGTACTACTGTTGTGTCTTTTTCCTCCTCCCGTAGTATGAGCTTTTCACAAACGCTGGCTGTCTCTTTTTAGCTGGCGCCCCCGCCCCAGCTGATCTCTATCCGGTACAGCTTGGACTCACTTAATATTGGGTAGGTTTACCGGTTTCCCACCAGCTCCACACATCTTTAGTACTATAATGTAGTCTGCACATGGTCACGGAATACTGTTAAACAATTTTGTTGGCTCACTCGTCCATCCTCGCCACTTTCTACGGTCGAACTTCCGGCATGTCGATAACACCCAGTTTAACTCGACATTAGTCGGTATGTAGACACTAGTTTAACAGCTGTGTTCAATATTCCCTTATAAACCTTGCATGACCTTAGCACTGCGAAGCCCTGAACTGTCCATCATGCACTTGTTCTCCACTAAACGGACTTGCATGATTAAGGATATCCACAGAGTTGATAGAGCCACGAGTCTCTCTTGCACCTGCCCAATTGAGGGCTTATTTTGACACATTCCCTCCCTCCCCCCCTTCCTCTGGCATGTGACACAACCATTATCCGAGTATATCTCTGCACCGGTTCGCCTGTACACCGGTGACTTGTATTACGCACTCTGGATACGTTGCTGACCACCTTATTTTGCCTCTTTTTGTCTCCTTGTTCCCTTTTTTTCCCCCCTTTCTCCCTTTAGGTTCGCTCTTTGGGACACGAACAATACGTGTTCCCTCTAAGATGGGAATATAGGATACACTTGCTCCTATAGCTCAGTTTTTGTAATTCTTTTTACTTTTGGTCCTGACGAAGCGCTACGGATCCGTTAGGGACCGCGGGCAGCGCGAAACATGTTGACCACCCACCTCACGTTCTCACTCTAATTTTGTCACACACGGGTTGAGAGTAGCAGAACAATCTACCTTTCCCCTATTTTTTAGAGTGCTATTCAGGCACCACTCCCCGTTAGATTTTAATCAGACCCTACGGACTCACTGATAAACCGTTTGGGGTACCTACGGGTCTTTTTAGTCTCACCACATCACCCACTATCCCCACACACCCGCACGCACAACTACGGCTACTCCAACAAAAAGATCTCCGACAGAGAGCCCTCTTGAAGGGCCCGTGAGGGACTGCAGCGCCACCCCCACGAGGAGCAACGCCCGATGATGATGCTTTGCACCCGCAAGGGTGTGTGAGGGCACTTGGAACACCACCCAGGAGTATCTGGCCTACATCTCAGACATCACCACGAACCTCCTCGACCACTTTTTCTCCACCCTTCAGGCAGTATACCTTACTGGGACTGCCCGCTATAGGAACGGTTACCTTGTTGTTTGAATAGAATGAGAGTTAGCATGTTCACTATTGTCTAATGTGGGTTGCTATCCGGGTAGTTCTACTGGGCCTATTCAGGGCGGATCATACGGGTCTAGGTATTTCTCCAGGGATGCCCACATTTTCCTGTCGGGCACCTACTCGACCTCCTTCTAACAGCAGGAATAAAAATTTTACTCAATAACTGGAAAGACACCTCCAAGGCAAAGTTTAAAGGATGGCTGCTTGCGGGACTTTTGATGCTAACGAGATCAACTACACAGAAGTTAATTTTTCTTGCACAAAGTGAACCAAATGTAGATTTGCCCCGCTCCTTAAACCTGTTCACACTTTGTCTGATCAATTCCAAATCAACACTTGTGTTCTTTGTCAAGTTTCTACAGAACCCAGAAGGGTCATGTGCCAAGTGCCAGACAGAAGCTTGGCGCAGACATTTGCGGTTGTCCTGCTCTTTCTGCAGACTTGCGTGAAGCCCTGTGAGTATCCAACCGCTTTTACAAATGTTCATGAACTTTAATCCATTCTCTGATTCAGGAACTTACTTTTTATTTGTTAATTGTTCCTAAATTCTTCAGGGCTTCATTACTGAATCCTTTTTATATACTTGGCATCCGGCAGCCTGGTATTGAAGTCATTTTTTTTTTTTACCCAGCTAAGTTTTGGGTCACCTGAATCCCGCATTCTCGCCCGCTGCACTTCTATAATTCATTTTTTTTTTCTCACAGATTCCCTGCTCTTCTATATTTATTCACTAGGCCTGAGGGGGACCCTCAAGCCACCACGGATCAAAACGTAGTCAACAACTTAAGTCATGTGTATAAAATACAGCTATCAGTCGAACTGGAGTCTGATTATTTGAGAACATCGAACTGTACAAGCTTGTACATTGTATATTTTGCTTGTTGTTCCATTGCACACCACTGCACTGGCTTTTGCCTCCCACTGTGTGATCACTTGAGCACAATGTGCTGCACAATGCACTATTTTTTAGATACTGTCAAAGTGTAGGAGTTTAATACAATTATTAATGCAAGTGAACCAGGTCTCTCCAGAAATTTATCTTCATTAAGGGTATAACCACATGATACCTTTCCACTTTTAAATTTATGGTCCATCCCGAACCATTGTTTGTGTTACTGTTCTCCAAAGTGAAATCAACCACAGCCTTTCTGGAAGGCTTACACTCCCAGCCGAGCTGAATATGATGGTTTGCAATGTGTTATTTCAAGCTAACCTCAGAGAGGTGGAGGTGAATGCTACTTCCAGAAATGATACACGCAGGGGGTCGATGGTGTAGACCATAAAGGACGCTTTTGGTCTAAAAGTAGGTTAGCTGCTTGTATTTCATTATACTTCTCTCTGCCACCCTCTTTGCCCCTGTGAGATCATGGGAGCTGCAATGGATTTCACTGCAGACAATTCTGTGATCAGCTTAATTTAAATATAAGAGTTTTTGTGACTCTTCGAATATGTATATTTATTGGTCCATGACATTTGCCTTAGAGAGATATTTCCTCAGCCTTTATTATATCTGATGACTGTTTTCTTTAGTAATGAAGCACCCCGCTGGATTCCAGTTGCGTAAAACCAAATTTAAGGTTCTCTGCGCTGTTCAGAAGGAATGCTGGGGTAAAGGGCTGAATGCCTGCTAAAAAATAAATAGAAACACTGAGCATCTGCTCATATAATTAACCAACAATCTTTCAGAGGGAAAAACACCAAGATTCTGGGTGTACATTACCCCAAACTTTGGTATGCTCAAACCCCTACTTTGAGATCTGAACTCAATCACAAAAAATGACAATTTCAGAAAAATTAGATTTCAGACTAATCTTAATTGAGCCCTTCTTGAACCTGGGTGTGCAGCTGAAGAATATCAGCCATGGTCTTCCACCCATTTGACTGGACTCCAACTCCCCCAATCTGCATTTATGTTATTAATTCAACACTCCCATTTTACAAAGAAACATAAATTAATTAGGAAAGTTTACGGGAGAGCATGTGTATTTTCTCTAAATTGCGTCCATGGACTTGAAATGTTACAATTTCTACTTCCTGAATTTGGTTTTGCATTGGCCCATAGGGGAAGAGGATGTGGCCTAGGCTAGGGCGGTCGACCTCGAAGCTGGGGAACCGGGTTCGAGTTTTGGCAGGGATGCTCAACATTCTGTGATTCTGGGCAAATCACAATCTCCCTGTGCCTAACAAAATCAAAAATCTCCGTCTGTAACGCAACTGGTGCTCATGTAAAGCGCTCTGATACCTTCTGGTCAAGTTTGCGCTATATAAAACTCCAGATAAAAAATTTGATTGAAGTATGTGCAAAGAAGTCACCATTCTGCCCGTTTATACATGTGCTGGCGGAGTTGTTAAGAACGCCTGCCTGGATATTTATTCTGTGAAGACAGCAGGATGTTGTGTCCTAAGCTGATTTCACTGGAGATAGTGGTCAGGATATTTAGCTTTAATTTTTCTGAGAAAATAAGTTGATGTTTTCTATGTTTATTTTTCGGTCCCTACTGGAAGATACAACTGACAGCTGCCTTTTCACTGATTTCTTTGGCAATGGGGCAGGAGCCAACACTGGCCCATTTATTTTTAGCTAAATTCTGTAAGTCAGAAGACACACTTTCTTTTATTTTTCCAGAGTTTATAGGGTTGCTCCTTCCAAATAGCTGAATGGAAGTGTAGATACATCTTCTTTACTGGTCAGATTGAGAGAGTGGCTGATTATCTGGTTAATTACCATGCAGATGGTTGTGTGTGAGTACAAGAGATTCTATGAGCCCACAGCAGTGTGCCAAAAGAGAATGGAGGCATGTTCATTAGGATTGTGTTACTGAAGGCAGATCCTGGCACGACTGATGGTCTCTCTGACTCAGTCTAAGAGAATTTACAAGCAAGTGACATGCTCATAAAGAAAAATGTTCCTGGGGTTGAATGTGCAGGCAAGCCCCCCAGAGCAGAGCTGTCTGGTCATTCAGTCACAGTTAGGCGGCAGCAGAGAAATCTAGCTTCCTGAATGATCCTGATAGAGAAAAGGGTTCCCTTGGACGTAGAAGTGAAATCCCGGGAAGCCAATGCAGAAAAAACAGCAGTTGGCTGACTAGAATTACTAGCGGCAGAATATCCAGTATGGTCCACTCGACATCTCAGCAAATTTCCCGAATCAGGAGGCAGTGTAGAACCAAGGAAACCGATGTGCTTTGGGCTGCAGATCAGTTAAAAAAGCAGCTATCATTGTATGTCCTTAAACCTAGCTGGGTGAGAATAAATTAGGATGGGTTCTGCTCCTGAATTCTGCTGTGTGGGTCAGTCACTTCAATGCTGGTAACTAGCTTGGATGTGTGCAGGGCTTCCTATATCGATCACTGGAAAGCCCAGAGTAAATAAGGGCTATGGTGTACAAAAGACATGCCACTGAATGGGGACAGAGGGCTGGGGATTCTCCATGCCCTGGAACACAGAGTGGGGCAAAGAAGAGTTGAGGCACAGCAAGCACTCAACTGCAAGTGCAGATGGTCAGAATGGTAGTCATTATACACCTCGCCAAAGAATGTGCAATGGTAGTGAAGATCAAGTGTTGAATCTCGCACCAAAGCAAGAAAGGCCTACAAGTATTGCATGGCTTAGCTAATAGTTTTGTGAGGGCAACTTGTCCAACAGAAAATGGTGCAAAAAATGATTACGTGCCATGCACCATCATTTCTTTGGTATTAAGTAAAATTGAACATTTGTTTATCTCTATTCTCGTCATGAATTTAAAATTTCTCGAAGATGGAATGTGCTGGTTTAATGTGTGCATTGCTAAACCTAGCTTTTGACTAGGGGGAACAGGGGCGTCTGCATATCTCCAGAGGAATGCCTCTGTGGGAGATTGCTGGTATGAGCAGGAAGCCTATTTAAGTAGGGTGCAACCCGTGACTTCTAGTTGGATTTCTGCAGGATTAAAGTGCAGCTATCAGCAGAACCGGAGGGTGGATTCAAAATCTAGTTGAAGTGCCCCACATGGTGTGGGAAGAAGAATCTCAGAATCACCGTGGGTCTCATATGTCTGATGACTGGCATGTGGCTGACGTGGATGATTCCACTAGGTGACATATAGATCCTGAAGGTCCAATCAAAGTGTGAGCAGTAAGGCTGTTCATGGAAGGCACAAACAATGTGGAGATTTAGTAAAGGAAGTCATGGTAATACAAGAGCAGTACAAACTCATAAAGCATGTGTTTGGATAATGCATATGTCAAGTCTGACTGTGTCTGAAATAATAGTGGTTAGTGTACTCAGGTGGGTGTACATTCTGTGGGTGGGCCTGGTGGGATCTGATGAGACCCATATAGCTGTAGATATGGTAATGGCATGGTGATAGGTGTTTGCATATTTGACCGCTGAGCATAAATACCGATCTGAGGGACCTGTCCATGTGGAGAAGAGGAAGAGTAAAGGAATCTCTTCACTGTGGATACAATTGTGATGCCCACGAATCACCAGGTTTGCTGTCACAGAAGAGAGAGATGGAGAGAAAAAGACTGGCAGGAAGTATTAAAGAGGTAAGCTTTGAGGTACATGGGGTGGTTGGTACAGAATGTAGCACGTCAACTGGAGCAAATGAGAAGTAGACTGGAGGAGTGCCTGCCAGTAAGTGATGGTGTATTTACAGTTTTATATAGCACGTAGTGACCTGAAAGGTATGGGGGCACTTTACATTTCAACTTGTACAATATAATTTAAGACAATGGGACATAATTATACAATAGCAAGGATGAGGGTAGAAAACCAGTGGCTTTAAACAGTGATGGATAAATCCAAGGTTGAAGGGGCTTTTGAAGTATTGCAAAAATATATATTAGCAGCACTGTTAACAGCAGATACAAATTCAGATTTGCTGTAACGTAAAGATTGTGATATACGGAGCAAGTCTGCTCAGCCAGGGCAGAGACTAGGTATAGTGTCAAACAACCACTGAATACTCAAAGAGGCAGTGGAGAAGAATAATTAATAGTGAGCTATCAGAGATATTGATGGCTGAAACGTGGGAAACAAAATATCTACAACATGAGA
The DNA here is from genome assembly GCF_964204655.1 of Triturus cristatus. Taxonomy (NCBI): domain Eukaryota; kingdom Metazoa; phylum Chordata; class Amphibia; order Caudata; family Salamandridae; genus Triturus; species Triturus cristatus. The sequence continues at coordinate 842,140,534 of NC_140592.1, forward strand.
GAGTAGTGATTCAGGGGTAAAGAAAGTCTGAAAAGATGAGTCTTCAGATGCTGTTGGAAGGATAGTGTATGCTTGTGACTCCGAGTTGTGACACTGGCAGGTACATTTCCAAGGGCAGCACTTGTCTCTGCAGCTTGTCAGAACCAAACATAAACACACTCATTCATTGGTCTCAAGGTTAGATAGAAAATGGGTGACGCATGGCAAGCCTCCTCTGTAATGTCCCCAAACAAAATGGGTGTTCACAAGATGACTTCTGCCTCTGTAGGCAGAGGGGATAGAGAAGGAGATGAGGGTCTGTTTAATACTGGTAGTTTGACCCCCAGTCACAGATGCGGGTTGAATCCATTAAAGTTCTTTAGCTCACTTCACCACCCCAGTTTGGATCCAGCCATATGTAAATCAGTCTTGACACTGTGTCTCATGGGAACAGTCCAGTCCAAACTGCCAGGCCAGGTCCTTGTGTTTGCTATTGCAATATAGATCACAGAGACTAAGGGAGCAAATACGTCTAATTCTCTAAAGGCTCAAACATGCCCTTTATCTATTGAAGTGTCTAACAAAAACCCTACAGAAGGCGAGAGAACAAATTAAATTGCACAACGATGTGAGTGAACCCCTGAAGATCCACAAGCCATGGCACTGTCTGGGATATCAAGTGAATCAACAGAGTTGTATCCCTATTCTGGTATATCAAACGAGAAGTAAGCGATGCTCTGTGTGAGGCATGACAACCTTTGTCTAGTGAATCAACAGAGTCGTATCCCTATTCTGGTATATCAAATGAAATTAAGCGAGCGATGCTCTGTGTGAGGCATGACAGCTTTTGTGAAAATATGTTGATTTGCCTTTCAGTTATCGAGACAGCTGGAACAGTCCACTATCCATTAAGTACCAAGTTGATGAGAATGAATCCAGCTCACTGTTTATGGATCTGTATTATCACATTGAGCTATAAGGCACTGTTTCTGAGCCCAAAGTGAAGGCGGAGTTACAGGTTCGATGTCCACGAATATTTTGTGCCAGTTGGGATGACACTAATGACGCTTTTCATCTCAAAACAGCCACCATCAGCACACAACCCCCACCCACCCCATCCCTCCTGCCCTGTATGTCTTTCGCTGTCAATATCAACCTTCTTTTTCTTTTTAAGAACTAGCAGTATTTCTACAATTATCTTCGTCATGTTCTCCTGGTCACCTCTGCCCTCTCAATCTCTTCAAACTTCGCATGGTAAAGGGACAAAACCCTCTGTGGGAAGGACCGTTTTCCCAACAAATACATCATGTATGCGAATACTATTACACAGTATTCACTACTGGAGTACCATCGAGCAGGCTAAACAATATTCGTCATCTGCCTTTAACGCCAGCATTTTTTAGTTTTCCCTTCATATTGGGAAGGCTCTAGATAAATGACACCTTCTTTATTATAATCACAGATTGTAAAATCAATCTTATTCCCTCCTAAAGAGATCAAAGGGTACGTGGGAAGATGAGTTCACTAAGCGATTCTTAACCGTTCGAAACTGCAAGATATTCCTTTTCAACACTTTTAAACACATGCAAGCGAAACAGCCATTAACCCACTCTGGTTTGCCAAGATAACACAGTAATGCAGAAATAATGCTTCTGAAAAATTCATCAATCTTACTACTTGTATTACATGACCAAATGTGAGATATTGTCAGTATGTTTTCCTGATGCCGTACACAAGAAACAATGACTTTTTGTCCAAAATGTTTGACTGCTTTTGCGGGCACTCAATACTAGATGAAAGAAAGGTTTGTCACACTGTAACTCCACTAACATCAAGGGTCTCCACAAAGATATGCGTGCACCCGTCTGCAGACAGCGCCGCTAGGAATCTACACTAACCTCCTTGTCTGGCACCCAAGGCGGCTCTTCCAGGCAAAAGGGGCTGCAGTACGCGCTGCTCTCAGGAACCATGCGCAGCCCGCTAGGTGAACGGACAAGCTTTTTCCCATCGGAAGACATCTTTTCACCGCCCTCTTACCATCCCCGTGGCCACCAGTCTGTCCCAGCCAATGGCGTACATGCTCGGCGCCACGAGGGCGGGTCTCGAGCTACTATTGGCTGTGGTTTCGAGAATTACAAAACATTGTGCTGAGATCTGTAACTTCTGACTAAACACTGAAAGGGAGGGTCTGTCCCGTCAGAAATCAGCCAGTCTCCGTTTTTGTCCTGCCACGCTTCAGCCAATCGGTTGCTCTGTACCGCCGAGCTTCATCCAATCACATTTCACTTCAACACCAATGTTGCGATGATAGTGTTTCGTGGCAACTGGGTAAACCAATAAAACATCATGATTAAATAGGTTATAGTGACCATAAACATAAAAGGCGTAACCCAAATTCTAAGCACCGCTTCCTCTGAAAGTCATTGAAGAGAGACGTCTGTACGAAGGCTTCTCTGCTGACGTAACGCTACATCCTCTCCTGGATATAAGGAAACGCGTTGTTTCTCATTTGCAGCACGCGAAAAGTGGATGAAATAAATAATACACAGCTACAAAATATCACGATTGGTGGCTACATTAATATCATCTACCCTACCAATGCTTAGATAATCTCGTAGACAACAAGCATGTTCCAATATGGCTGCTACATACCGACGTCTCCTTGTTCAATCGTAGGAGATTCCTGAAAATGGGTCATTAGGGCGGGTCTCCAGACTGCCGGGTCATTCATATTCGTAGTCCGTTCTTCAGGCTAACTGTACGTCAGAAAGGCGGGAACTACAACTAATAGAAACGAAGACGAGCCACAAACAGCTGCAGGAGGTAATATTCAGCAGAGCCAAAGCATTCGGGTGATTGACTGCAGGAGGTAATATTCAGCAGAGTCAAAACATTCGGGTGATTGAGACCTCTTAAAGAAGCAGACGTTGATAGGCAGTTTAGACCTATTTAACGCTACCCCGCGCATATGCGGTTTCTTTTAGATGAACTAGAGAGCAAAGGTACTTGTTAAATACGACTTTGCCGGCATCATATTGTCTGTCTGACCAGAGTTCAAAATCTTTATTTTTCAAAGAAACCGGTAAAGATGCAAATTCTGCCAGCAATGGCAGCATCAGCGTAGGCCTGTTGTAACATGGAGTGCCAAGACCTGCTTTTTATATATTCACTTTTAAACCTAAGCGCCGTCCCCCGGGGCTAGTGAGTGTGCATTGTGATGCAGCGTGACTTTAACAAACTTTTACAAATGACACCAACCCAGAAAAACCCTTACGCCACTTATTCATCGATGGGGCCTGTAACACCGATACACACATTCACTCAGTTTTCTGGAGCAGTGATAAGCTGACGAGCTGCAAGACATACGGGGTACCTTGTTACTATTTTTACCTAAATAATATCTATATACATTATATACATTTGACTCTGTAATTGTCGGTTCTAAACATCAAGGTACTCCGCTATTTGGGTCGATGGACCAACTAGTAGGAATCAATTGATGGCGATTAAGTCCAGCTCAATCACAATTAAACCTTTATCAGTTATTGATCATAACTTTAATTCTAATAACTACAGACTCAGTTTGTTAGCATGAAATTTTATCTAGATCCATTGAATAAGAATAGCTTTATTAGACAAAATTCCAAACGTTATTTTCATAAGCATTCAAGTAAAGATTTGAATAGAAACTGAAAATACTCATTACCCTTGGCCTTAGGGCGATGACAAGAATGGTTCACCAGAACATGAACCGCAGGTCACAGGATAGGTTCCCAAAACTGACTGACTGTCCCTCTAACCTCCTCGGACGTATTCCCTCCCAGGATAGAATCCCGCGACTGTCTCGTTCCTTTTCCCCATCAATGTTCGAAGTTCAAAATGGTCAAAGTCTTTTCAGCATCAGGAAGAAAAATCGTCTCAACAGACAGCGTGTCGTGTTGCATAGATCGATGTAGAATAAGCGAGTGCGACCACGTCATTATAAGCACAACTCTTTTATACCCTTTCACTAACTTGCTATACCCAAAAATTGAAACCTTTTAGGGGCTACATTCATTCTGATTGGTCCATTTGGAGGGGTGGTGATGGTCACCTCATTGTCCTCCTTGCCTAAACCGGTTCTGTAAATACTATATTCATGCACAACTCTCGTGACTTATCAAGTCCCAATATTTTAACTATGTTAATATATTTGCAACAATTAACATCAGTTTAGGAATCAAATCATCATCTGCAGTTCGAGTCTCTCATTCGTTCTCAAGCATTCATGCAGGGATTTTTGGCACAACTCTGGTCTTAGGTCACTCTGTCCTTGACATCTCTCACTCCGGGCATAGGCCACACATTCGTGACTGGGACTTCCATTCTGCTCATGCGCGGGGGCAATCTTTATTACACGTAATCACATCTCTCGGCTGCAGCCATTTTCCCAGCGAGGCCTAGCAGGCCTGTACGGAACTAATATGAAAACAACATAGCTAATTTAGACATAGAAAATAAGCCCTTCTGTTTACCACCCGCCATTCTAATGACCCGTTTTAGGTGTTACCTAGCATAAGCCACATTTAAAGCCATTTTACTTACCATCTGCATTATTTGCCACAATATATTATTATTATTTTTTTTTTTAATTTTCAAAAACCTTTATTGATAAATGTAAAACGGACAAGTCAATACACCGTGAAGTCACGAAACCATAAGTTGGCCCCGCTAATCAGCGGGGGGGGGGGAACGGGGGGGGGGGTGCAGACATCGCTTACACAGCCATTCAGCCGACATCCCGGAGGACCGGCGGCGCTTCAGGAGAACCCTCACCTGTGGTGAACCCGTCACCTTTACTTCTGAAATACAGTGCCTGCACCTGACCCGAGACTACACCGCAGCCCGCCCTATCTTAAGGCAATCCTACCCATGCCCACCAACTCCTACGAACCTGGTCCAATCCCTGAGTGTCCGTAACCATATCCCAACGACTACCCACCCCCCCCCCCCGCCCCCGGCACGCACGTCGTCTCATCCCTCTCACATCCACTTGCAACCTTCTCCACAGTCCCTGCATCTAGCAGTGAGCAACCGTTTTGCCACAATATATTTTACTACAAACGAAATACATGCAATTTACTTCTGTTTTCTACACAAATCACAAACCTATGTTAAATTAATTTCATGTTGTTAAATAAATTAGATTTTTGCAAATGCCAGTTAGTTTCCCGCGTATAGTGTCCAATTAAAGGTGCATTTATTGATTACTTCATGCATTCAAACAGTTAGGATTTTTAACGTTATGAGGTCATTAACTTCGAAGGGGGTAGTTAATTTTTGTATTTCCCCTGCTCCATCAATTGCGATGAGGAAAGTTGGCTTCCCAGTTTACACAAGCATTTGCAATGCAGTCAGTCTCGCTTTTGTGAAAGTTGGAGCTTTTCGCGATGTACATATTGGTAGAGGACTAAAAATGAGGAATTACCACTGGGAAAAGAGACACAGCTATAGTACTGCCTTGAGGAGGAATTACCACTGGGATTCCAGAAGCAGCTGCAGCACTGTCAAGAGGGATTCAAATTAAGAATTACCACTGAGACTAGAGAACCAGGAGGCAGCACTGTCTACAGGACTTAGAATGAGGAATTACTGACTGGACCAGAGAAGCAGCTAACAGCACTGTCTAGAGGGATTACTGTCAGGACCAAACATAGCTGCCAAGCTTTCAGATTGCTTATGTGTGACAGTTTCGTAATTTCAGTGTAACTTTCACAACGGAATGAAGGTAGTTTCTGCCTAGATGAAAGACAGCCAGGGCCGGACTGGCCGTAGCGCGCACTGGGCGTTTCCCTGGTGGGCCGTCAGGATGGGGGCTATTTTTGTTAAGGGGGTCGGCAATATCGGCCCCCTGTAACCAAATCGGCCAAAACCGTCCCTAGCAAACAGCTTGGCCGCACCTCCCAGGGGGGCTGGGCAAGCAGTTTGCCAGGGCCAGTTTCTGTTCCCAGTCCGGACCCTGAAGACAGCTGCCTCTAGCTCAACTCAGACAAGACCAAAGTACTCATCCTGGGACCCACCCCTCAGCCTAGGACGACTCCCGGTGGCCCTTCCCACCCCAATGGACCACACACACACAACCTTGGCATCATACTAGACTCCTTGCTCCCAAGATCGACATCACAACGAAATGACTATGGACTTTTATAATGTTACTAGAAAGCATTATGTATACCAACATCTCAGATAGAATATGCAGTAGTCATGTGTCTACTTATTGTGATAAGAATGGCAGTACAAGATGTGTAACATGATGATATGATACATAAAAGATAAAAAATCAATAAAAGTATGTTTAAAAAAGAAATACTGGACTCCTTGCTCTCAATGAACTGCCAAACCAACGCAGTATCCTCATCCTGTTTCCACACACTCTGCCTGCTCCCAACGGCATTCACATGGCTCGCCACAGAATCCAGAAAGACGGTCACCCATATACTCCTCACCAGTAGACTTGACTACTACAACGAACCATACGCCGGTGTCACCAAGAAACAGCTCAAGAAACTACAGAATGTCCAAAACGCCGCAGCCAGACTGGTCCTCCACATCCCTCGGCACAGCCACACAACATCTCCGACAACTCCACCGATTCCCTATCAACAAGAGAATCACCTTCAAGCTCCTCACACATGTCTACAAGGCTCTCTACGAGACAGGACCAGAATATCTGAACAATGGCCTCGCTTTCCACACATACGCCAGACAACTCCACTCTGCCCAAATCGCCTGGCCTCCGTCTCACGGAACCACAAGACCAGAACTGGTGAAAGATCCTTCTCCTACTTTGCAGTCAAGACCTGAAACACCCTGCCCCTCCACCATAGGCAATCTGTGTCGTTGACCCAGTTCAGGAAGGACCTCAAGACCTGGCTCTTCGACTGACCCAAAAACAACCAACAAGGAATAGACGGTCTAAGGGAACATTTAAAGACCAAGCGTGGATGTATTCCCCAGCGATAACTCACAAAACAACCAAGATATCCATGGGTCTAATGAGTCAAAACATACCCTGAAGCAACTATAGACCCAAATACCTGTAATCCTATTATCAGAGGAAAATCCTTAGAGCAGTAAAATCCTTAAAAAAGACGGATTTCCATCAACAGAAGACCTCTCTTTCTTAAAAGATTGGTCTCTTATAGCTTGGCGCTGCACGTGCGATTGGTTAATACTAAATATAAGCACAGCCAAGCGCGTAGCTGATACTATTCTCATTGAGATACAGTTCCTTGAGTCTCAAATTAAAACTACCATTACTTTATTAAAAAGAACCTAGAAGAATTAAATAAAACTAATAAAGACTTCAAAGACTCCATTTTACTTTATAAGATTGAGAAATTCCAAAAAGATCTGGCACGCTTCTCACATGACAAAGTGTACCGGTACACAAGTGATAATTACACTCCGCTGTAATTTAATAGAAAAGGACAATGGTATGGTTCAACTTACTCGTCCACTAGTTCCGAAGAAGAATCGAGTGACTCTGATTCGTCAACTAGAAATAGACAACAAAATAGAGGTCGTGGCAGAAATAACAGATCAAATTGGAGGAATGGTCCGCAAGCTCCACAGTTTCAACCATGGTGGCCCCCCACTCCGTGGGGCTTTCCTACACCTCCATTTCAGCCACAAATGGGTCCATTTCAACCCCATCATCAGGACTTTAACAACCAACCTTTTTTAGGGTTTGGCCGCAGGCGCTCCAGAGGCAGATGGAGAAACCAACAGGCCTAGGTACACTGGAGCCCCCCACCATCTCCCAGAAACACCCGCAGCAACAAGAAGAAAACCCTTCCACAACCAGGGACCAGTGCGGAGGCAACTTAGTGGTGAATCTGAGTAGACGGATCCTAACGCCAGATGAGCAGTCGGTACTCAACAGAGGACTGGGGTTTGTCTCCACCTTCAGTGGAGACCCCTTCCAGACTCAGTGCGAATTTCGCGAAATACTCTTGCATTATTTCTTTAAGGACAAAGAAGGAGCACCGTTGGAAATTGAGGATGCCAATACTGGCCTGAAAAAACGCTCGACCTTTAATCCACCGGCGCACACTGTGCCGTTCCTGGTTTTGACTTTCGAGAAGGCAGTAATTGAATACGTGACTACATTATGCACAATTGAGAAGAGATCTTATAACAACCTCCCAAGATAGGAAACCGGCACTCCGCACACTGACAATGGACGGTCGTATAAAAATCAAACCGGCGGATAAAGGCGGTGCCATTGTTATCTTGGATACTGACGCGTACCGTGCAGAATGCCTGCGACAACTGGAGGACAGTAGGTTTTACCGCCCTCTTAAAACTAACCCTACAGAGAGGATTAAGAAGGCTATCTCCGATATGGTTGAAGAAGCTACCAATGAAGGGTGGATCACCACTCATGAAGCTGCCTTTCTGCAAACTGCACACCCTGTGATGCCATGCCATACTTGTATGCACTACCTAAAGTACACAAACAACAGAGACCTCCACCTGGACAGACCATTATATCTGGTTTGGGTTCTATTCTCGAACCGTTGTCCACCTTTGTGGACTACTTTTTAGGGCCTATGGTTAAAGAGATGCCGGCGTATCTTCAGGATACGAAGGATATCCCACGTCTGCTTCCGCAAGTTGAGTTCGACATGGACACAGATTTCCTGGTCTCGTTCGATGTCGAGTCTCTCCACACCTCCATTCCTCAAGATGAGACACTGGACACTATTGCATCACTACTGGCTAACAGAAAGTTGGACTCCATCACTCTTGTACAATTCATCATGGCCTGTGCTCAGCTGGCCATGAAAGAGAATTTCTTCAGAATTGAGGATACCATCTACCTCCAAATCTCAGGGACCAACTTGGGAAACTTTTTTGCGCCCAGCTTGGCTAACCTGTATGTTCAGGCATTTGAGCAGGAGCACATCTTGTATGAAGCCAATCCCTTCCATGATTCCATCCGCTTATGGAAGCGATACATCGACGATGTGTTGGTTGTATGGCGAGGAAACCCTGAGTCCATCGTTTGCTTCCAAACCTGGCTCAGCACAAGGAACAATTTCCTCAGATTTACGGTGGAATTTGATGAGAACAGGTTACCGTTTCTTGATCTAGCGTTATTTACTACACCCACTGGCCTGGAGAGTGAGCTGTACAGGAAGCCTATTGCCAGGAATTCTCTCCTTTGCTATGACAGCCATCATCCTAAGTTACTTTGTGACAATTTACCGTATGGCCAATTCTTCCGTTTATGGAGGAATTGTTCTACAAAAGAGAAATATGAGGACCATGAGAAAACATTATCTAAACAACTTCAAGCTAGGAAGTATCCGAAGAGACTGGTGCGGCGTTCTTTCAAACAAGCCACGAATAACAACCGAGAAGCACTTTTGGACCTACCAACACCCAAATCTCCGATGACTAGATTAACATTTGTTAATACCTTCAGTACACTGTCGAATGGGATTCAACGTAGTGTTCGCAAACACTGGCGAATATTGAACATTGGTACAGAAAAAATCCCATTACCATTATTCTCTTTTAAGAGAAGTACTAACCTACGTGATAAATTAGTTCATACTAGACCAAAAACACATCCAATTCGGACATTGGGGACTCTGTGGATCCCACAGAGTCCCCAATGTCCGAATTGGATGTGTTTTTGGTCCAGCAGTCCAAGGACCTATCCCCTGTGGGTCTTGTGCGGCGTGTCCACAGACTCAACAGTCCAAAACCTTGGGTGCAAAATAAATTCACTAATTGTAACAGCGATAAACTGATCTATTTGATAACATGTCCCTCTAAATATCATTATGTGGGCATGACCACCCGTAAGGTCAAATCTAGAATTCTGGAGCACAATCAGGTGCAAGAAACAGGCCACTAGATTGACAAAATATTTCATAGACCTTAACCACAAAGCTGAAGATTTTACATGGACTGTTCTCGAACAACCATTTATTCCCAATCACATTACTGATGGGTTTAAATTTCAGTTCACTAAAGAGCAGAAGTGGGTCTTTAAACTGCAGAGCGACAAGCAGGGGCTGAATGACAAGATACCGTGGACTTCTTCTTTATGACTGTGTTTGATCCCTGATTCTTTATGTCTTTATTGGACACTTTGAGTTAATTGAACAGGCGACACAGTCATCTAGACTGATGCATATATTAAGGCATGGGTCCATTTAACAGTGTGAGCTGTGCATGTTTAGATACTTATGCAACAACACATTACATGTCGGCGCTTTATTGCTCAACGCCTCGGTACACTTCTAGAGTAATTCCTCTATCACACTTGAGCATGACAAGTGTACTGTGTCTATGCGCAAATTATACTTCCTATGTGGGGAGTTTGTTGGTATCTCTATTTCAAACTGTGTTGAAATCCAGCATACATCTGTATCAACAGAATATATGCACTACTATGGCATTAGGTGTGTAGCGTAGTCGCACTGATATACATATATTTGACTGACAGTTACGTCTATATCAACATTACAGTCGACCGAGATTCACGCTACAGTTTTCAGCTCAGTATCATTATTTACATATAGACAAGAGAGAGTGGCGTAGGGACTTTGACTTGGTACTACAATGTCATCAAAATGTGAATACCGGCAGGTAATGCGCGGCACCTGCGAAGGTATGACACCATAAATATGGAGCCTTCCTGACGTCGGCACCTCCGAACATGGCTCAGAAGTAGCCTGGGGTACGGACGGATAGGTAAGGGCTTTTGTGACAGCTTTGGTTATTTTCTGACAGCACTTTATGGCGGTAAAGCTCTGAGCGTTTGACTGGGGTTTTGACGGTAGAGTGCGCCGGTCCGGTTAGATAGGGCAGCCTTGTTGCCTAGTCACTTCAGGCAGCTTAATCAGCGTCGCTGGAGTTAGAGCACACCTAGGCATTCGCTTTTGTTTGGTGTAAATAACTTTTAGCGTAGTGTTAACCATACGCTCGACATTATCTAAAGAACGGCTTTAGAGAGACCTTGAAACTACACATAGTGCCCTTATATATTCACTATAAGAAGACACACTACGCCACCGTCCTTATGACGGTATGCTTAGTGCTAAACACTTTGTCTTAAATGATACTGTATGTAGGCATGCACCACGCTCGTTTTACAGGTTGCCTTTTCACTACTAATATGTCAAGCCACGTTTTTCAATATGTTTGTAAAAACATTTTTTATTGTTTTCTCAACAACACAACTCCCCAGGGCCCCCGAGGGTACCAACAGGGCACAAAAGAGTATCATATGAGTCCGACTACACAATTATACAATTACATAAATACTCTTCCCTTGTGGGCCCCCCTCCCCTCCACCCCCCTCCACCCTTGTCAGTGTGCCCCCTACCCCTAGTCTATCGATGGTAAGCCCTACTCCCGTAACGTATTATTTGCAGGGGTGGTCTGTCCCAGTTCTACCAACTTAAGTGCGTTCCAGGAGCCCTCCCTGGCATGGGTCACCGTCCATCATCCCCGTTTTTCAATATGTTTGTGGTTCTTGATTGGATTGATTTTTAGCTGCTTGGAAGATTGCTGTTCTTACATTCTAAAATGAATCATGACCCTAAGATCGCCCATTCATGGTAGCGTAGGCGTTTCTTAGTCAGATACACCAATCATATGTTACTACCTAGTTCTGCTATCTTGATGTTCTTTACAGAGTTGCACAAATGCATATTTTGGAATATAGAAGCAAATGATATGACAGACTTGGGGAGAAGCTCTGTGTCTGCTTTTCATTGGTAGCTTTTTTCTTCTTGTCCATAGAGCGGGCCTCAATTCCTGAGCTGGCGCCAGGTGAGGTGAGGTCCATTCCTCGTAAGATACGGGTAAGCACAATCTTATACATGATATTGAATTGTATATTAGTTAGATATACACAAACTGATGGTTACCTTTGCACCACGTTGTATATTGGTAAATAACATGAGCACTAGACCTATTTCCTGTTTTCTCAAAAGCATTTCTTTTTACAGGTGCCACCAGCATCCTGTTAATTATGGAGGATGTGAACACCTGAATATCAGGGTACATGGTTGTATTTGTTCCAACGCTGTTTTGTATATTTTGCACTATTATCACTACGCAGTAGCAATACTTTTTTGTGGTCCTGAGGAAGGCCTAGGCTTATCAATTATCCCTTTGGCTAAAACATGTAGACCCAGTTATTACACCTTTGCAGTTATTTTGTTAATACTGCTTTTGCACTGTTTTTAATTTGGACAACAAGAGATACCTATTAAATCTTTTTCTCTTGCTATCCAATTTTAAGTTCACTTTTCACTTTCATGCACTGCACCCATCACTCTTACACTTAAACTCTTCCACACATCTGTTGGATCCTATAGAGCTCCCTAGTTAGATCACACTGTTTTGAAAACATCTGTGAGTTCCCCTCTCTTAGTGAGAGGGTTGTAGCCCTTGGTTACACTAGTGTGCAACCAGGAGGAGATTCCAGATGATGAAGCATGTCTCTTCGACTGACCCTCCACACCCAGGCGGATCAGCAGCCCCCCGCCCCTCCCCCCCCCCCCCCCCCCAGCGCCTTGAGACCCTCACAGGTGAGTAGCCGCTCTTTACATACCCATGATTCATTGATTGATTCATTGATGATTGACATTCAATTACTATGAGGGACATATTCTCACGAGAAAAATCAAGAAATTAAGATAAGGGAAACATATAAATATCAGAAATTATTCCCATTTGAGCAATGAGATACTCTAGCAAGATTTTAAAACTGCTTTAAAGCACCAGAAATGGATGGGCACTAACCCAGTAAAAAGTACTATCTCACAGCTAATCTTCAGAAAATACAGTTTTGCAAAGTTCATGTTCTTTTGTGAAAACTTTCAGTAGGCAAAACGCTTATCTTGCTCTGGCACTCATTATTCATCAGCGTTATCTTGAAATTGTTATTGTTGCATGAAAACCCTTGGACTGACAAAGAATTCAGCCCCAGAATTGTCACACGTGTAGGAGGAGTGTGATGGTTAAGTAGTTGTGTGGTTACTATCATTGGCAGCATGGTAGCAGCAATGTGTAGTACAAGATGCAGTGACCTCCTAACGAGAGCCCTGGCACTTAATTTTCTTTTTACAAAAAAAAAGTAACTTGTTCAGAATAGTGTTTTATTTTTTTTAATTTATTTTTTTACAGAAGTTCGTCGCTGCCCGCTTGTTGTTTTTTGCACTATTCATGGACTTGCTGTACAGACTGCCTAGAGAACTTCGAATGAGGAATTCCCTCTGGGACCAGAGAAGCAGCTGCAGCACTGTTCAGAGGACAAAGAATGAGGAATTACCACTGGGACCAGAGACACAGCTGCAGCACTGCCCAGAGGACTTAGAATGGGGGCGTTACTGATGGGATCAGGGAAGCAGCTAGCAGCACTGCCTACAGGACTAAGAATGCGGAATTACCACTGGGACGAGAGACACAGTTGCAGCACTACCCAGATGCCTTAGAATGAGGAATTGAAGACTGGACCAGAGAAGCAGCTAGCAGCCCTGTCTAGAGGACTATGAATAAGGAATTACCACTGGAAACAGAGACGCACCTGCAGCACTGCCCAGAGGACTGAGAATAGGGCATTACCCCTGGGACCAGAGAAGCAGCTAGCAGCACTGTCTAGAGGACTTAGAATGAGGAATTACCACAGGAAACAGAGGCTTTCCTGCATCACTGCCTACAGGACTAAGGATTGGGAACTACCCCTTGGACCAGAGAAGCAGCTAGCAGCACTGTCTAGAGGACCAAGAATGATAAATTACAACTGTGACCAGAGACACAGCCGCAGCACTGCCTAGAGGACTTAGAATGAGGAATTACCGAAGGTACCTGAGAAGCAGCTGCAGCACCCCCTAATGGACTAAGATTGAGGAATTACAACTGGGACCAGAGAAGCAGCTGCAGCACTGCTTTTTGGACCATGAATAACAAATTACAACTGGGAACAGAGACGCATCTGCAGCACTCTATAGAGGACTTAAAATGAGGAATTACCACTCTGACCAAAGAAGCAGCTAGCAGCACTTCTTAGAGGACAAAGAATGACAAATTACAACTGTGACCAGAGACACAGCCGCAGCACTGCCTAGAGGACTTAGAATGAGGAATTACCGAAGGTACCCGAGAAGCAGCTGCAGCACTGCCTAATGGACTAAGATTGAGGAATTACCACTGGGACAACGGTAGAAGAGCCATCAGTATACAAATTGCCCCCAGCAAATACACTCTGCTCAGAATATACCAACAATGAGAGAAGAGTAAAATGCAGCACCAACGATCCCGAAGGCCTCCTCTCTTTTGCGAAACAACTCTGGGAAGAAGGGGAAGCAGCCAACCTTGACATACTTGGAGGCTGGGAGGCATTCACAAAAACCCTACGAAACAGCTATGGACATAAAGAGGGACATTCTCGAAACAGGAGAATAACGTGCCATCAAAACCTACGGTCAGGCTCCAACCTATGGAATAACGCCAAATTAAAACAGCTAAAAGCACGGATAAACTTCACATTACGGAGGTTGAAGAAAGACCCCTCGGCATTACAAGAACTGAGGCAGTTAAAAGCCACCCGTAAAAAACTTATTTGGCAAAACAAAAAGGATGCCGAAGAATCTGTTTGGGCCAGACTCCTGTATGACATCAAAAACAACAATAGTGCACAGTTTTGTAAGAAGATTAATGCCCTATCTAACCCGCAAGGTCAGTGCATCCGTTCCAACGTCACAGAAGAAGCATGGATAACGTACCTCGAACCACACTTTAACAAAGAACAGACTCCCCAAATCGGCCTAAATAACCCTGCGACTAGAATGGAAACTCAACCATTCCAGCCAAACTCTAATGCAGAACATGGACAGAATTTCACAATCACAAATACCCAAGTCCGCAAAAGAATCTCGAAAGGCAGACGTGAGGAAGCCTTGAATAACAAGGAGAGGGGGCTCTTATATCCAAAGGAATGGAGCACCCAGAACCATAAAGTTAAGAAAAAGATTTTTCCTTTGAATAACGGGCAGATTCAATTTCTCACACTCTCATTTAAGCATTCATACACACAATCTTTAAATTGGACACAAGTGATAAAATAAGATAATAAAATCATATAGATTTATTCTTCTGTTTGTTCAATCAAATGACCTTAAGCAATTTCACAAATACATTTATAATAAACAGTTGTTGTATGAAATATAAAAACATACATATAAAATAAAAAGAAGACAATATAAAGACAATACACTATGTCATTCCTGTGTTAATCAGGCTTGATTTGTAGCCGGCATATAGCACGAGTATAGTTTTTCCTGTCTATAATTTGCTACTGGCTCTTGCCCAATTTACAACATTTAATTATGCGTCGACTTGTTTCGGTGGTGTATTTTATTGGAACCACCTTCTTCAGGACATTGAGTTTATTCTCCTTATTTCATATAGTTAAAACCATCTGTTAAATGTCGGACCTATAAACAAATAAGACAATAAACAAGTAAGCATATACATCCGGCTATATCAGTTCTATACTACATCATTCTTTATCTCTATATACCACCCTCTTAGTAGTTCTTTACAGCGAGCTTATTTATCCATTAATTCAGCATAATCTTCTATACTTTTCTTATAACATTTATAATCCATAAGTGCTTCAATCCCTACAGTGCTCCACCAACACTTAAAGCAATCATACTTGCTCACAATTTTGTAATTGAATCACAGTTAATTATTTTCTGCACTCACCGGTGCAAACCTGCACTCGGAGATTAGGTATTGTGACTTCTCCCACTGGTCATCAAGAATATTAGGACAGTTTTCCCTATTTTTTCTAAAATAGAGGACATATATCACTTCTATTACTATCACATTCTTTCATCATCATGAGCTTTTATCAAAAAAGTTTTATACATCGACGTTGTTTACCTTTCCAGTCTCTATGGGGAATTCTTTATGGATCTAGTATTTCTTATTCTTATTCAATCTACAAGGCAATATAATTGTCCATTTTTAGTTAATTAGTCGATATCTATGGAACATGTATACTGTACCTTATATTCATCAGTGTTTACTCAAGACCCTCTTACCTATATCCCCATTCAATGCGCTGTATCAATTCCGCAGTGTCTCAGATTAACCACTCTTTTCTGGTTAAAACAACGATTTTACTGATGAATCTCAATTCTATCTCCCAGTCAGATGCCTCGTTCGTGGCTGTAAGACATATGTATATATTATAGAATTTCTTATTTATTTGCCATATATTTATTTGACAGATGGAGACAAATCTCTATTTTTTACGGCTTTAAACGTATCACCTTCGTGAGGGAGCTCCAGGCCCAAATGGGATTCCGCCCATACTATTCAAACAAGACCCTGAATTTTGGGCTACAGTCTTAAAACCGATCTTTGACAGAATCCTGCAGACATCAACAGTACCATCATCATGGATGGGCTCAATAATCTCTCCCATCTATAAAAAAGGCAACAGGAGTGATCCAAAGAGCTATCGGTTGGTAGCTCTTTTAGACAATGAAGCCAAACATTATGCCGGGGTACTCCTCCAAGAACTAACATGGGCCACAGAAATTAAAGCAATACCCTACAATCAAACCGGTTTCTGCAGAGATATGGGCACTGCCACTAACATCTCCGCCCTCTCACTAATGATAGACGCTGCACTTGTAATTAAACAGCCCCTGTACATCTGCTTCATTGATTACAGTTCAGTGTTTGATCATATAAACAGAAATATCCTGTGGCAAATACTAAAAACGTTAGGTATTCCATCATTGCTCCTAAAACACCTAATCCTTCTGCATAGGAACACCTGGGTACAAGTAAAGCTGGGGGCAGGAGACCATTTAACGAAAAAGATTAACACAACTTCAGGATTAAAACAAGGGTGTGTACTTGCCCCAACACTTTTTAACCTATTTATGGCCGAGCTTTCAGTTCAACTTAATGGAAGCAATTCGCATTACCCGAAGCTAGGAGGCCGGCAGCTATCCAACCTCCTATACGCAGACGACTTAGTACTCATCAGTCGGACACCCATAGGATTACAACGCCTGCTGGACATGACATCTCAATACTCAGAGACCAACAAACTAAGTATTAATCAAGATAAAACAAAAGTCATGTGTGTAAATCACCGGAAAATAAAAACAATTTGTACCTGGCAAAAGTCAAGCTTGAAGTCGTACAAGACTACAAATATCTGGGGGTCATGATCGACAATAAAGGCAATTATAAAGCACAATGCGAGGCAATAAAAAAGAGGGGATTAACAACAGCGGTAGCATTAAGAAACCTGAAAAATATGACCGCTGGACCAAGCTTTCTCCCTCTGACCAAGGTGATACAGGCTAAACTGATTCCATCAATCACCTATGGAAGTGAAGCCATGAGAGAGAGGGACGCGGAAACATTGAACGGCACCATCGCAAGAGCACTGAGAATAATATACGGCTGCCTGGATATACATCTCCGGCGCAAATGAGACTTGAATTCGGGATACAAAGACAAGAGCTGTCCCGAAAAGGAGCCTTTGTTAAAACCTGGTTTAAGATCAAAAAAGGGCAGCCAGAAACGTTAAACTCTTACTTGTGGAGAGAAGTAGAAACTTCAGAAACCTGCCCAGCTAGACACTTTTTGGACACTGTATTGGACCAGTTGGGGTTACGGCAACTCTGGGCAACGTCGGGGACCATGGCAAGCTTAAAAAAAATTGTAAATAACCTTGTCAAAAAAGAAGCTATCTTACAAAACAAAGCGGCCTTGATAGAACGCTCGCATGGCTGGCTCAATATACAATCTTACAGTAAAGCGACTCCTCAAGCTTACCTCCTCTCTAACTTCCCCAGAACCACCAAAGAGAAGTTTTTAAAATTCAGGTTAGGTTTATTACCATCTGCATACCATCTGCCTCAGTGGCTGCGCCCTCCGAAGCCCGCAATGTGCCGTCTCTGCTGGGAAGGAGAGGAGGACATAGTCCATATCATAACCATTTGCCGTGAGCTGATGCGGGAGCGCCGGTTACTACTCAGACCTATCCTTAACAAAAACCAAATACGGTCGTGCAGACAAACGGTGCTTGCAAGCTTCTCTGGTGAACACACTCAACTAAGCTGCTGCCTGGTAAAATTTTTAACTGCAGCTGATCTTCGTCTAAAACAGATACCGCCGGATGATCAAAGAAGTTGAGTGGAACTGAATTGGAGACTTCTTGTTAACCCTTTGCGTAACAACCGTAATAGCTTTTTAAGCATATAATTTTAAGCATTTTTGCACATGTAAGCCTCAAGGAAAAGCATCAATAGGCTAACCACAGAATATTTTTGCACAAATTAATGGATGTTGATGCGGCACTATGCACTTTAAACTTGTACCTATTTGCCTGCCCTCACTTTGTAGCCAAGACTCTGACAAGGGGGGTAATCTTTATCTCATGAACTGCTGCTAAT
Organism: Triturus cristatus; assembly: GCF_964204655.1. Taxonomy (NCBI): domain Eukaryota; kingdom Metazoa; phylum Chordata; class Amphibia; order Caudata; family Salamandridae; genus Triturus; species Triturus cristatus. The sequence goes on from NC_140592.1 coordinate 842,159,013, forward strand.
CTCTGCAAACAAAAATGAAGAAACAGGACTATGGGACACTAAGGCCGGGGGAGTGGATCTTTTTTGCAATTTTAATGTGCGTTTTTAACTGTGGCTAATAGTCTTTTAAATCTATGTTTTATTGTTCATACGAGATGTTTAATTTTTTTGTAATGGTTTTAATTAACTGCACAATAAATACATTACTTACTTCACTGGGACCAGAGAAGCAGACGCAGCACTGCTTATTGGACCATGAATAAGAAATTACAACTGGGAACAGAGACGCACCTGCAGCAGTGTCTAGTGGACTTGGAATGAGGAATTACGGACGGGACCAGAGAAGCAGCTAGCAGCTCTGTCTAGAGGACTATGAATGAGGAATTACAACTGGAAACGGAGACGCACCTGCAGCACTGCCTAGAGGACTAAGAATTTTGAATTACCCCTGGTACAAGAAGCATCTAGCAGCTTTGCCTAGAGTACCAAGAATGATGAATTACCACTGTGACCAAAGAAGCATCTAGCAGCTTTGCCTAGAGTACAAAGAATGATAATTTACCACTGTGACCACAGACACCGCTCCAGCCCTGCCTAGAAGACTTAGAATGAGTAATTACCGACGGGACCATAGAAGCAGCACTGTCTAGAGGACTTAGAATGAGGAATTACCGAAGGTACCAGAGAAGCAGCTGCAGCACTGCCAAATGGACTAAGATTGAGGAATGACCACTGGGACCAGAGAAGCAGCTGCAGCACTTCTTATTGGACCATGAATAAGAAATTACAACTGGGAACAGAGACGCACCTGCAGCAATGTCTAGAGGACTTGGAATGAGGAATTATGGACGGGACCAGAGAAGCAGCTAGCAGCACTGTCTAGAGGACCAAGAATGATAATGTACTACTGTGACCAGAGACACCGCTTCAGCTCTGCCTAGAGGACTTAGAATGAGGAATTACCAACAGGACCAGAGAAGCAGCTGCAGCACTGCCTAAAGGACTAAGGTTGAGGATTTACCACTGGGACCAGAGAAGCAACTGCAGCATTGTCTAGAGGACTTAGAATGATATAACCACTGGGAACAGAGATGCACCTGCAGCACTGCCTAGAGGACTAAGAATTGGGGATTACCCCTGGTACCAGAGAAGCAGCTAGCAGCTCTGTCTAGAGGACTTAGAATGATATATAACCACTGGGAACAGAGACGCACCTGCAGCACTGCCTAGAGGACTAAGAATTGGGAAATACCCCTGGTACCAGAGAAGCAGCTAGCAGCTGTGTCTAGAGTACCAAGAATGATAATTTACCACTGTGACCAGAGACACAGCTTCAGCACTGCCTATAGGTCTTAGAATGAGGAATTACCGACAGGACAAGAGTAGCAGCACTGTCTAGAGGACTTAGAATGAGGAATTGCCACTGGAACCAGAGACGCACTTGCAGCACTGCCTAGCGGACTAAGAATTGGGAATTACCCATGGGACCAGAGAAGCAGCTAGCAGCACTGCCAAAAGGACTTAGAATGAGTACTTACCACTGGGACAGAGAAGCAACTAGCAGCACTGCCTAGAGAACGTAGAACGAGTAATTACCTCTGGGACCAGAGAAGCAGCTAGCAGCACTGCGTAGAGGACTAAGGATAAGAAATTACCACTGTGACTAGAGACACAGCTGCAGCACTGCCCCGACGACTTACAATGAGGAATTACCACTGGGACCAGAACACCAGCTTGCAGCACTGTCTAGAGGACTATGAATGAGGACTTACAACTGGGAACAAAGATGCAGCTACAGCCCTGCCTGAGTACTTAGAATGAAGACTTACCAGTGAGACCAGAGAAGCAGCTAGGAGCACTGCTTTGAGGACTTAGAAAGAGGAATCACAGATGGGACCAGAGAAGCAGCCAACAGAACTGTCTGGAGGACTTAGAGTCCCGATCCATATAGGGGACTATTCCCTACCCCAATTAGTGCAAATAATTGTGTTTTTAGGACATTATTATACAGAAGGAATATAGAATGGAGCTCATTCTAAGTCCTGTCCAAAATTCGTCAAGCCTTCGCATCAATAATGGTGAACAAATAGAAAGCAAAAAATACAAATTCACTCCGCTAATTAAACGAAGTAAAATCTTGTGCCTGGAATAAGGGTATTGCATCCACGTTAAACCCAGAAATAAACTAACATTATGAGAATAAAATCGAGTCTGCAACGAAAGTAAACGTGACACAAACAGTGGCTACGTTTACAAAATGTGAAGAGTTAACAAATAATGTTTGTCATCGGCTAATAGGCTTTGAATTAGCGTGTGAAAGTTGTTTTAAATAAAATAGGAAAAAAAGGATTTTATCTACAAAAAGTGCACACTATACTATGTTAGTCAAAACAGTGGAATTAGCGTACAATACATCGCGCATAGGGTTTTGTAACTATAGAGACCAAAAAGGAACATTCTTTACAAAATGCTGCAGCCTGCACAAAAATAAAATAGTGCGCCAACACAAAGGTAAAAAGCCTTTAAAGAAAGGATACACGTAATAGGCCAATACTCCAGGGGAGACCTAAAAATGTGGGACAAATAAAGGCCATAAACCAAACTGCTGGTCCGACACAAGAATGGCATCTACATCTCGGATTGCGGTTTCGCCATGGATCACTTCCGGTGTCCATGTGTACGGATGATATTTTACTATTTATCAGAGACCCCACCGCTAACTTGGCCCCCATTATTTGCAAAATTATACGATTTGGGAGCCTTTCGGGCCTCTCCGTTTAATTGGACCAAATCAGAGCTTTTCCCACTCACTGACACCATGACACGATTCGAGCTCGAGTATCCTCTTTCCTGGTGCAATGACTCTACTAAATACCTAGGTATTATACTACATAAACAGAAGGAGATGGTGATCTGCATGAACTATGGCCCAGCGTGAACAAGGTACCCCGCAAATTGAGCTCTGGATCAAATAACTTTTATCAATGGCAGGGCACATTGCCATTATTAAAGTGGTAGTCCTTCCCCTGTTTTTACATTTTTTTTAATGAACATACCAATCCAACTAATAGTTTTTTTGCCACTTTAAAAAGCCTCTTGACTTGGCTCATCTGGGTGAGCCGCAGACCCAGAATCAGATGGTATCTCCTAACACTCCCGAACGAACAAGAGGGATTTGGTGAGTGTTAACTACAGCTGTATTTTCTGGTGGCGCAATGTCACTTCATGCTACTGGTTCCACGTGGATGCCCCGATTACTTACCGGTAATCTTCATTACTCCGAGTATGGTCTTCCTCGCCACATGACTAACAAAGTGAGCTTCAGCTCCACACCAGAACCCTCCAAAGCAAAAAAGTCAGCCTCCCATGCCTCCCATCCCTTCCCAATATGGCCGACCCATTACACCCATGTCCCCTATAAGAGGCGGGCCGGCCCAACCCATCAGCCTGAAACTACCAAGCACAAACATGAAGCCGATAGCCAGACAGGGAGGGAGAGATAGGAACTCATGTGGTGAGGAAGACTATACTCGGAGTAATGAAGATTACCGGTAAGTAATCGGGGCATTACCTCCTTGTTAGTTTTCCTCGCCACATGACTAACAAATTGAGCACATACCAAAGCCAAGCGGCTTCATGGAAACTCACAGGAAACCAACAGACCAGAAAGGGACGCCCACGAAAGAGGGCAAACCCAACAGATCCGAAGAGTGGAAGGACCCTCCAAGAGAGGCAACCACGAGCAAGAAGAACCAGCCCGGGACAGAAAGACACCGGGAAGGCCGAAAACCAGGACCCCAGAGACCCGAAGTGCAGCCAGAAAAACCACCCCAAGCAAAGCCGGAGTAGGACAGAGAAGGTACGGAATCAGACCGCACGGACCAAAGGCAACAGCAAACAGGGCCCAGAACAGAAAGCAGCAAGCTGGCCCAGACACACCAAGACTGCCCAACGGACAGCCAAAAGTGAGAGGAGATCAAAAACCCAAAGAGGAACTGAAAGAGACGCAGCCCGACAAACACAGCAACACCACAAGGATGCGCACCACCCGCAAGAGAACCGAAACCACTAGAGGAACGGGGCAGCGGAAGCAGACGCCACCAAACAGACCGGGAAAAGGGGTGCAAAGGAAACCAGCATGCCCACCGAACAACAAAAAGAGCAAGGGTCACCACAACCACACCCGCAGGAAGAGAAACAGGTGGGACACAGACCCCAGTTATACAAAGGACCCCCCGGAAGGGATCGCGACACCAAGGAGAGAACCCAGGCAGGCACAAGGCCAAATGGACCCAGGAAAGCGCCGGAAGCGACACCGAAGAGACTCGGCCACCAAGGGAACCCAACCAGCCAACAGCGAAAAGCCCGGCAGGAAGGGAAACGCAGCGAGGCTGCCCGAGACCAGCCGGAACAGGGACCAAGCCACCCGACCCAGGAATGTCGCAGAAGAAGGAAGCGAGCCCCCGAAGCGAGCACACAGCCAGCCAGCCAACAACCAGGCCCTGCCCAGCCCAACAAAGAAGGACCGACAGAACAGGAGCGCACAGGGAGAAAAAGCCACAGGCAGCAACCCACCAAGAGCGAGGAGGACAGAAGAGCAGGCCGAAACGAGCCCGAGCCACACCAAGACTCCCAGGGAGTTATAGATTTCATTTTGTAGTTGGTTGATCCCTTGTTCAAAATTGCAGTGAGATCAAATACCACAATAAGGAGCAGATTTAGCAGTTTGTGGATTATTCAGATACTTGAGGAAGATGTGAGTGTTTATAGTGGTCACCGTCAAGAGTTCCATACTTGTTTTTAGGGTCTGGAAGGTGGTTTGTTTTCCTTGATCCAAACTTTGGGTCACTTGCCAAATATCATCTTGTTTCACAAGACACCCAGTAGAAATGATGTGCTAGTAGGAATATCCTCAGACGCATGAAAGCTCTAGAAAATCAGTTTACTGACTTAGTTTGGTGTTTTCTGTAATGTCTTTGCTGTTTGTATTCGTTCTAAACTGCATTTTTATCTGACAGTTGGTTCAGTGAACAGTGCTTTCATTAGTCGGATGGTGGTGTTGATACTTGTTCAGCTAACAGCCAAGAGAGAGATTCTACCTTTTTTGGCAGGAGATATTTCCTTGTATGATTTCAGAACCATTGCTCTACATGCATCCTACTGCTATGGTCCGGTTGGGTGGGTGGGGAAAGGCCCCCCTGAGTGTGAACATTGGAACAACAACCCCCTCCCCCCCCCCCCCCCCCCCCCCCCATTTTATGCCGATGATGGAGCCATTGGCAATATATCTGTGATTGGAGGAAGTTGAGTGGGAATCCCAGAGGTGGGCAAGACTCATGCAGTCTCGCGTTATGCTGATGATATCCTGCTTTACCTTAAAGATAATGGATAACATTCTAGCATCACCCACACCCTCATTGAGTTTGGAGCATCATTCGGCTTCCTAACTAGTTCATAGAAGTCTTGTTTGTCCCATTGTCACCAGAGAAACATCGCTCAGCTTAACCCTTGGCGGGTTCCCTATACTTGGGATGGGACTTCATTTTGCTACCTGGACATCTATATTTATCACTCTGAAGGTGACCTTTTAAATTGCAACCTGTCCAGGGCAGTGAGCGCCCTCGGAGCTTAGGTGGCCTTTTGGAGGGGTCCCACTTTCTAACATTGGACGCTTAGCCCTGTCCAAGGTGGTGATGGTATTATCCCTGTTTTCCTTACCTGGAAATTCTGTCTGGATTTGGACGCGCTTCTGGGAGATCTTCTCTTCTGGGCCTGTGGTCGTTGAATGGTCACCCTGATCAATCTGTACCTTCCCATTGAGTGGCAGTAGTTTGAGTTCCACAATTTAGAGCACTATATTTAGCTGTGCTGCGCAGCTCCAGTGACTGTCTCATTGGCTAGCGTGCTTTTCACTAGAAGAAACCTCTGTGGCTGGTCCTTCCCTGAGTATAGCGGAGGTTGGAGAAAAAAAAGATGGCTCTTCCAAAACTCAATCCCAGACACGATTACCTTACCTGGTTCACACAGTGCAGCTCTGTTTTATCCGTAGCTTTTCCATTACTCAATATATGACTCCTAACACCCTGCCAGATACCAACGGATAACTCTATGCCACCATAGACATCCCTTAGTAACTACATAGGGGACATGATCACACTGTTTTCAGACATGGGTTAATATGAGTCAGCAATGTGGCTCCCTGATATTGTGCTTCCACCAAGATGGAATCCATTTTGAAGAGGAGGTCACCCCCAGCGCTTTCCTGCTTCTCTCTCTCTCCTCCTGACAGTGACTCTGTCAATACATCTGATACACCGCGGTTGCCCCTAATGTGCCCCGTGTCCATATGCTCCATGGAGGGGGTGGGGTTTGGGAGTTATAGTTGCTCCTCCTATGAAGCGTGATTGAGATTGTGGCTACCCAGCACCTGGCCTAGTTTCCCTTTTTTTAAATTTGCCTTTTAACCTGTATGAAATTGTTTGTGAAAGCAGACATTGTCTCACTGGGTTATGGCACGAACATAGGATGAATCAAGCCCCTTCTCTATTCCGCGTCAGCTCATTAATATATTCTATTACCTATACAGTGCGAAATGTTTTAATTTGTTCCTCCGTGGAAGTTGTTTTTTTCATTCATGACAAAATGCCAGTAAAGATGATTTAAGAAAATGATTCAAAATTATGGCTGTGTATGGGAAATGTGGTAATGCATCAATCTCGTCTGTTTGCTGTTTGGAGGCCTGCTCCGTTCCCCTAAAAAGTAGAGTTTCCCACTTGGCTTAGGAGTGATGGTGACCATTGTCGTAGCTAGCATAAAACAAAATGAACAAGTGCTAAGTGACAAACTAATGCCCCTGTTGAAGAACCAGTGTTGATTTTCCTGTTTTGAGGAAATCGAAGAGCTACTTTTCAATCAGAACTGAGACAAGGAGCAGCCAACCCCGTGATGGAGTGTTTGGATGAGCAGGAGATATCACCAATATTGACATCTCATTACCAGAAAGATGAGGGAGACTAACTGACATCATACCACAGACAGAAACTGAACTGGCATTATTCTATCTTGATAACTGTAGGGCCTGGCCATCTCAATGTTTGCTGATAATCCACACTAAAGGAAAGCTTGAGCAATTAAAGTTCTCTGAGGTCCCATTTGTTTTGAGGAGAAAAGGGGTGGCAAGAAAAAAGGGAAGCCTGGTGGAAGGATTTTCTTTGGGCCACACTCATCTGACAAAGAGTCTTGCTACCCAGCAGTAACCACTTGGGCTAAATGGTGGAATGATCAAAGTGAAATGGACAGTGACTGTCTTTCTAGGAGATCTGCATAAAAAATTGGACAGTATACATTGAACAGTGTTGACATTTGAAGGTATGATGGGATTCTTGAACAGCAGAAGCTAAATTGAAGGAAGTCCACAAAACAATTCAGTCAGTGCATGCGATAATGGCTGAACGAGATAGCAGCTCCGACAACCGGATGCACTTCTGAACATTGCTTCTACCGCTCACTCTAAAAAATGAGTCCGGGGGTGCATCCCTTATGACTATTCTCTTCCTGCGTACTCTCAGACACCAGAATAAGTTATGATTTTTTTTTATGATCAATGGTGTGCAGTTTCCTTCTAATGTTTAGCATGGACGCCTGTGCCCACATAACACATGCATGGGATGGAGGTTGTTGTAATGACAAATAGCAATTTCCCAGGATTTATGGTTGCTTGACTTATGTACAGGGGTTTCCCCCCTTTTTGATTGAATAGCAGGTTCACGCCTGAAATGCATGTACTCTGTCAATCGGTAAATGTAAGCGACTGATTAAAAGTTGCGGACATTACCGAATGCCCCTACTGTATAACCATTCTGCACCCCTGTAATGTAACCATACTCAATAATTGGAAACAAATGTCTCATGTATAACCACAAAAGCTAATAAAAAAGATCAGACAAAAGGATTTTTTTTATGATCAAGCGCAGTCCTTTTCCTTCATCAATACAGTTTACCTCTGAACTGACTAAATTATATTTCGTATACAAAACAAGTGAGAGCGAAAAGGGAATTGTCATCAAAATGGAGGGAAATACTCCTAGTCCCCTTGAGATACTTTAAACACACAAAAGAAGGAGTACATCCGGGAGACGGATCAAAGTCTCCAAAATGTTGGGAAAGGTGCACAAGGCAAGAGAAATGTTCTTTTCTTTAGCAGACCCCTCACTCACCAACCTGGTTGGTGACATGCTTCATCATCGGGGTTCCTCGGGGAGCATATACAGGTCGCTTAGGGTAGGCATACAGGCCGGTGACTGGCTCCACCAAATCATGTTTCTGAGCAAGCACCACGACCCCGACTCCCATGAGGCATGCAATTACGCGTCTTTTAATTCTTCCTGTCTTCAAACTGGATGACAGGACACCTGACCGTGAGTAGATGGTTAGGTCACAGTGATCAAGGGTAGGGTACACCTTAGCGTGTGTATACCGCCCGGGTCACGTCATTTGGTCCTGACGAAAACCTAACAATACCATCACACAGGTTGAAACATGTAGACCGTTTTTTGCACTTATTAGCACTATTTTCCACCTCTAGATACCATTGGTCAATCTAACCAAACAAGGTAGCCACCCAACGTTTTTAAGATTGGCCAGTCGCTCCAGAATAAATCTTCCTAGTGAGTTATATCTGGCCTATTTTTAATCCACTATTCACTCACTTGCACCAAAACACTACCTGCTCCACTGTAATCAGGTGTCGAAGCACTCGGCTATCCGGGTGGGACCCCGATGATGAAGCATGTCACCAACCAGGTTGGTGAGTGAGGGGTCTTCTAAAGAAAATACATTTTTTCTTGCCTTGTGCACCTTTCCCAACTTTTTGGAGACTTTGCTCCGTCTCCCGGATGTACTCCTTCTTTTGTTTGTTTAAATTATATTTCGCACATCCAACAAATACTTTTAAGAACAATGCATTTACAATTATTAAATTGTTTGAACCCTTGAAGGTCCAAACGTTTCTTTGAGGTGTGCGAGTGGACTCGGGAATGGTGCCTAGCATGTGCAGGAGATCCCATCCACAGATATGTCCTGTTGCAGTTCTTAACACAAGTGTTCAACTGAAACGCCTTCTTTCACAAATCTTTAATCCCTGTCCATCTTAAGTCGCATTTATCTGTCCCACTTTCAAGTGAACAGGTATTAAGGTAGGCTAGCTGGTCAGACTTGCCAATAGTTATGCTATGCATTGCATGTTGTTTGTCATGGTGGTGATATAACTGTGCTTTTTCATGATGAATGTTGTTCCTTCTCTCACAGTGTTTGTGCGTGTGTACAGTCATATGAAAAGTCACATGATGTATAGATTAAGCAGCGGAAATCTATAGATCGGAATGAATCGCTTAAGAACGGCAAGGAAGACATCAGTATGCACTTAATCACGTTGGTGAGTGCCATTTATAAAATATTTAAAATTCAGTAACAGCAAAGCAAGTGCATTTTTGAAACTCTTAAATTGAAGATTCTCAAAAAATTTGAAATAATCCTATATCTTTCCATTACTACTTTTTGAGATTGTTATACAACATCCAGTAACATTGTTGGAAAATATATGGAGAATTAGGTTATTGTTTTTACTGTAAAAATAAATAGTAAAGCAATCTAGTAGACACACGGGTGTGAATTAGTGGAACCACTGAAGGTAAAATTACAGTGTAATTTGAACTATGTATGGGCATAGATAGAAACAATCACTTATAATTAATTATATGTATCCTAGATCTACGTCTATAGTGTGGACTACCAACAAGTGTTCTCTAAATATGCTAGAAGTATAGATATTTTTCTGTTTATGTCAAGAATACACCCCAGGGATACGTTCCTGCAATATGGAGAGGAAAAAGTATTCTGTAATATGTTTGCAAATAAAATTATTAGAAGTAACTTGAACATCTTCATGTAACACTACACTAAAAATAAAGAAACAAGTGTTTTTTGTTTTTGGTGGACCATTGCGTTGACTGTATTTAATCAGGACTCCAATGGACAAACTAATCACTCACCTGCTTTTGACCACTAGACTTTCTATTTGTCAGTTCTGGAAACAACAATTAGCCCAATCTTTACTAGTTTAGTGGGCAAATACCGTACATAAGTTGGCAAAAACACGGTTGCCGTTTAAAAAGCTTTAGAACAGTCACAGATGGGGGAGTCCCAGTTGGAATGCCAGATACAATGTGCCACTTCACGTTTGCGGGATGTCTTCTAATTTGAAAGTACATTGGAACAGGATGCTACCTGGATATATATTATTGAGCAACTTGTAAGCAGATGTACAGTCAAAGATGCAAAGTGTATAAAACAAGAGTGTAAAATAACTCGTGAGAGGACTTGTTTATTTAAAAAAAACAAAATTAGTGTCAGTAGATCAAAGCAGGAGTATATTCAATTATTCACTCATGGGCAAAGATCTACCCTATTTAGGGCCTAACTATCAGTCAGACAGGATTATTCCTCTGGGGGAAGATACTGCTAGCCCTGATCGCAAGTGCCCTAGTGTCACTCTATCCGTTTGACCAGGTACGGTGACATGAAACTCTTAGCTGTGACTGCCCTTCTCTTTTCCACCCTTGCCATGCACTCTCGCACAACCCTCTGAGGCCACCCTGCTCCCATTTACCACCTGCTAAAGGTAAGCAGTAAATGGGAGAAGAGTTTTCTCCCGAATGGGAAATGCACACGTGGAAAAGACACATAGTTCTCCGTCCACATGTTATTACCCATTCGAAAGACAAAAGACATGTAATTGCATGAAGCAGGGGGTGCAATTACTGGCTGGATTCGATGATGCTAGACCCAACAATTTCAAAATCCCTGCATCGTGCCACTTGTAATCTCACCTAGAAGAGTCAGGTACCGAGGCCACACTATTTTTTTTTTTTATAACTTTTTTTATTGTTCTAAGTATACAACAGCCATAAACAGTGAAAAGACACATCGTACAATGCATCCCTCTTACCAGGTCTGCCTCTCCCCCACCCCAGTACCGACTGATTAATCAAGTCAGTCCGTGTCTAGTACCGGTAACAGTTCACGGAGTATACAGTTTGTATCCGTCGTCTCCTGCTCTAGATGGTTAAGCATGCATGCGCAGCCCATCTATAACAGAGACTTTCCGTGCCCTCTGCCCATATCCTTCCATGATGGCCCGTTTTGCACTTCTGCTGACCCTAGCTTTCACTACCTGTGCCCCAGCCTCCCCATATTTTGAGGTCTCGGCTGGACAGTGCATGCGCCATCTCGAAGAGACATGTTGTGTTTAATCTGTGGGCTTCAGCCTACCCACAGGCTTCCCATTTGCTTGCTCCATCGTCTGTCTCCTATTCTTTGTCATTTGTCCCTGGCATGCATGGTCATGCCTCTTTTTGTGTTTAACCCCCCCCCCCCCGGAACAAAGACCAGGTACTTGTAAACATCCACTGCTCTCATTTTTACGAGCATTTTAGGACCTACTTTTTCCTTTCTTTTTCAGCACTCTACATAGTGCTTGTGCTTTTACCAGCTCGTCCACAGATCGCACCCTCTCCCTCCGCCTCCACGTCACTGCTTTTCCCTTCGCTGCTTCTTTCCATTTCCCCCACCTCCTCCCTCCCATCTCTGCTTGCTCCCTCGCACCTCCCAGTGCTTGCCCCGTCCATAAATCACTCCCTCCCCCAACTTCGTCACTGCTTTAAACCCCCATTGTAGGCTGTTTTGTTCTAGTGAGTGATGGTGTTCTACCTTTTAACGTCCTGTTAGTGTATAACTGATGTGCTGGTTGGAACATGTGGGCACGGCTGCTATTACTTGGCACACGTGCAGTCTGTGTTTATTTTCCACGCATGTGAGTGCTAGGTGTGGGTGTATGTTTACACCATATGTGGTAATTCGGCATTGGTGTTTATAGCTGGAAAATCAGACTTCAAGTGAATCAATTATGCGTTATCACAGGGCATGTCAGAGCTTCTAAAGTGTCTTCTACTGTAATTGCATAGCCACATTTCTCCTGTGTGAAATGATTGAACTGTTTGTATTCACCTTATTGCTTCTCATTGCATAGGGTGGGACTCCATTTCGTCAAATTTTTCCCGTCTGGACACTCTCACTCTTTCCTTATTCACAGGTGAAGTGGTGAAGTGTTTCTATGCGCGATTGTTGCTTAACTTGAATTCTCTTCAAAGGAGCAAAGCTAAGTCTTGATGTCATCAAGAACTGCCTGCCTCTATGTGTTCATGGCAAAAGTAGTCCTTTAAATGTTGTTGCCGATGCTATTTTTTTTCTCATGTTCACCACTGTAAACCAGCCTAACACTGTGATTCTTTCTGTTTGTTTTGTGTGCAGTTTTTGTAGCGCCAACATCACTCAAAGATATTAGAGTTCTTTACATTAGCACCAGTTCCTTTACACAAGGACACATTAACTTTTGTAGGCACGGGGAGATTACGTGATTTGCCCAGAATCGAGGATATTAAGCCAAAGCTGAAACTCGAGCCCGGTTTCTCAGCTTGATAGTCTGCAGCTGTGACCCTTCTGCCACATCCTCTCGCAAGCGGACGTCACATCCTCTCCCTGGCCTCGGCCTCAGTTCCACATTTTGTGAATACTGATAAACCACTTAATCTCCCCGTTTGTAAACTCAACATGCAGTGTCAAAGCTGGTAGGTTTCGCCTGTGTGAAATCTATTGTTTTTAGGTCTCGACTAGACAGCACATGTGCTTCTCGGCTAGACAGTGCATGCGCTGTCTCGAAGAGATGTGTTTTGTTCTATCTGTGGGCTTACAGGCTGTCCATCTCCTGCTATTAGTAAACTTGAGCGTTGCTCTCATTTTCTTTGATGCCATTCATCATGGCATGTGGGCGTCATGTCATCTTCTTGTGTTTGGCCCTTCCTTAGCGCATGGACCAAGTTCGTCTCCTTACACTGCTCCCGGTTTGTGCTGCTATTCTTTCTTTGTTTTCAAGCACTCCATAGGAGTACTTGTATTTTCAGGCTGTCTCCCTTGTACACAGACACACATGCCACTAAAATGCATGCAAGTGTACATAAATTAGTGCATTTCTTAAAAAGTTGTTAAAACACAAACTGCACTTGGTTATTTATTAATTTATTTGCACGAACCAATGGCATTAGGAGCACTCATTCTATCCTCCGTCTTGCCATAGCACGAACACGAGCCAATGGTATTGGAGCACTTTAAGTGCTCACCAGTTACATTCCACAATGATAGTCATTTTTCTTGCTGATCCTGCTTCAATTAATGTCTTTTTTACCCCTTCATTGTTGTTTCCTCCTGCCCTCTCCCATCTTTGCTTGCTCATCTCCCCATCCCCAAGCTTCTCTGCTTGACCCATTCTCCTACTACCTCTTTCGTTGCTGCTGCTTTTATTTTTTATTTCAACTGTACAATCCAATGGTATTGGAGTACTTGTTCCGTCCTCATTCTTGCCATAGTCTCCCATGTACACATACCACTAAAATGCATGCATGTGTACATAAACATGCATTTCTTAAAAAGTTGCTAAAAAATGAACTGAAGTTCTTTATTTAATTTATTTTGCACAATTCTATGGTATTGGAGCACTTGCTCCGTCCTCCGTCTTGCCATAGCGCGAACACAAGCCTATGCTATTGGAGCGCTTTAAATGCTCACCAGTTACATTCCAGATTGACACATTCATTTTTGTCGCTGATCCTGCTTCAATTAAGGTATTTTTTCCCACTTCGTTGTTGCTTCCACCCACCCTTTCCTGACGTTGCTTGCCCATCTACTGATTCCCTGCTTGACCAGTCCCCCCCACTACCTCCCTCGCGCTGCTGCTTTTATTTATTTTTGCACGATCTGATGGTCTTGGAACGCTTGTTCCAATTTTGCCTCAGTGGTAACACCAGTCGATGGTATTGGAGTGCTTTAAATGCTGATCGAGTTACATTACACAGTGACTCGTTCGTTGTTCTTATGGAGGGGGAAGCGTGAGTGATTTGCCCAGCCAACCCCAATATTCGAACCTGGTTCTCCAGTTTCCCTGTCGGCAGCTTTTGCCCTTACGCCATATTTTAACTTTACTTCAAAGCTACTCAACTGTTTCTCACTGTCATTTCCACGTTTGTTCAACAAGACCTGTCAACACTGAACAAGCATTGGCAAAGCCAAACGATCTCTGCAATGCCCAAGCTATTGGCCTTGTCAATGTGAATGTCTTTTAGCCATGTTGTCTAGCAGCACATCTGCTGTTCAGCATGGCTGAACTTCACTGACAAAAGCGATATGATGCGGCCAGCGCAGGCCATTTCGTATAACTTTTTTGTGTCAGGAGGGGCAGGACAGTAAACTCAACATGGGGTGGAGGGGGCAAAAAGACTTTGTGCCAGCTCAACATTCTGTGATTCTAGGCTTTCAGCCATGCTGAACAGCAGATGTGCTGCTAGACAACATGGCTAAAAGACATTCACATTCACAAGGCCAATAGCTCGGGCATTGCTGAGACCTATTGGCTTTGCCGATGCTTGTTTTAATTTTCTGTGGACAACCCCTACCCTTATACACCCACCACCAGCATGCACCTATCCATACCTGTCTCCCAATCCTGAAGCCAAGGGATAACATTTCTCCCCCATTTCTGGGCAATATCCCTTTTGCCACCATGTAAAAGTCAACATTCATCAGGATCTTCTTATGCTGTGCTGCCTCACAAGGGTCCCATATCCCTAGCAACGCAAGTTTGGCTTGCATCTCCATGTGTTCGCCAGTCGCTTCCTCCATCTTTTTGTGGCTGCCTCCCAGAAGGATCACACCTTCGGGCAATGCCAAAGAGTGTGTATGAGCGAGGTTCCATCCCCACATTTTCAAAGGCACTGCACATCCCCCACGATCCCCATTTTATGTAGCAGTGTTCTTGTACAGTACGTTATATGTAGAATCTTCAGTTGGATCAGTCGATAACTCTCTTTGATTGACACTTCCGTAGTGAAACCAACTCGAGTTTGCCAATCTTCCTCATCCATTTCACCCAGATTCTCGTTCCCAGCAGTCTTTCAGCCTCACCAACTCCCCCTGTGTATTTCTCATTAAATGTCCCATATGTTAACGATATAGCCCTCATTCGGACATGCCCAACTAGTAATCTCATTTCCAGTGGGGATTCCTCTTGGGTCTCTTCATCCCTGAGTATGCTCAACTTTAGCGCATGCCACAGCGGTCTATATTTAAGCCATTGCGTTGTGGACATCTGATATTCTCTCCGCAAGTGCTCAAATGGGACAATCCCATTTGGATTCCACAATCCTCTAACGTAGAAAGGCCGATGTCATCCCACCTGTAAAAAACCCTGCAGCGCTCCCATAGACTCCCGTCTGGTCCCTTCTCATAATGGTGTCTTAGGGTTTAACCTATCATTCCATTTCATTTCTCTGTTTAATCTATGCAATGTAGTTATTACTGTCAATGTGGCCGGCCTCGCCGTGTGTCCAGTCTCCCCTCATATAGTGCATGCAGGTAGCTCCTTTTGCCCATTCCCCATCTATGCATCCGGTAAGCTGGGTCATCCAAGGCCGCTTATGCACATTCGTTAACTATGCTGACCTAGGATGCTTCATAGTACTTCCTGACATTTGGCAGCGCTAGTCGATCGTCATATTTCGTGGCCACACTATTAATCACCAACGGCATTAACAAATTTTATGGCTATTAAGAAAATACTAAAGAAGTATAAAGAAGTGCTGTATCATTTGACTGAATGCCTTAGATCGATAATGTTTGTTTATTTCTCTCTAGAAATGTAATAGTTCTGACTTCTAAAGGGTTATGGAAAGCATTATATAAATAATATGGAGAATTTCTAGTTGGGTAACAGTGAACAGCTAGACCAGGTGTCTCCAACCAGTCGATCGCGAGCGACTAGTAGCTCCCAGACACCTTTAGAGTAGCTCACAGCCTTGAGTTCATTTAAATAAGCTCATGGTCACATTTTCATTTTAAGGTTAAAAGAAGGCTGTGTTTATTTAACATTATTAGCAGCAAGCTGCAGATAGCAGGGCCTGATAACGAGCACTGAGCAGTCAGATTTATGACCTGGACTAGGGCACAGAGGTAAACAACTGAAGCACTGAGGAATTTAACTGTTAAATAAAATTGCTTGTCAACTCAATATTGGAGCTGTGAACAAAAAGATGTGTCTGAATGCTTTTAAATTAGAGAAAATTAGGATGAAAAGCTGCCTTAATGATTAAGTTAACTCTTTAAGTTCCTCCCATTTCAAAGAGTTGCATTTACAAACAGCAGGCCTCTTACTTCCCGCGGCCAGTAGACACTGTGCGATACATATAGCCAAAAAAATACTTCAATTTTTGTTTAAATTAGAGAAATTTTAATGCAATAAAATGTTTCATATTATGGACATTTTTGCAGAACATTTCTCTGCAATTTAAATTTCTCCTGTCTAAAAAAAAAATGATTGTATGTTTGTGTTATACATGTAATGGTGCCACATTTGGCGAAAGGTATGTCCTGTGCTGCAAGTGCATATAACACAGACTCTCAGCTACCCATACAAATAAATCCTATTCATACGCACAAATGCTCATACATTCCCAAAAACCATGCTCTCATTGACACAAATGGCAGCCCTGTCATAGGGCCCTTTGTCAAAGTATTTTGTGCAAGCCACAGTATCTGGCTCTATGGAAATAAGGTTTAAAGTTAATGAAGCTGCTTGTGGGGGTGTCTGGTAACAATGCATGCATTGTTTAGCCTTCAGTAGCTCACAATGATTTTCACTTATCAGAAGTAGTGCTCACTACAGAAAAGTTTGGAGACCTCTGAGCTAGGCTGTTTTTCGTTAAGGGATTCTGAGTGACATCAAATCGACAGTGAGAGGACAGCTCCAATAGCCTCTGATGTCACTGAAAAGCATGAGGTAAAAAGCATTCTAATTATTCAGTTTTTACCCATCTTAAATCTTATGTTATTTATGTTCCTCTACCTGCATCTCCCCCAATCACCTGCCTCTGCTTTGATTATTTACAATGGGGTAGATGAGTAATGAGGTTATTTATAACATGCCCCCCAACCACAAAAAGAAAACATCTGGTCTCCTACCTACCACCACCTCTGCCTTCCCTCCTCCCCCCTCCCCACCTGAAGCTGTGTTCTCTCCTCTCCTTTAAGTAGAGAGCCAGCATTGCACTGATCAGGCTCTCAAAGAGACCTGTCAGAGCAGCCTGGAATTTCTTTATGAAGTAGCAACAGTAGAAAACCTATTTTGTTTCGCATTTTGGGGTCTCAGCCCCATGTTAACACCACCACTAATCTGAGGCAACTTAAATAGCTGTCAGCTCTCAGTATATACATAATGGACTATGTCTTATAACACCTCTGTTAATCAAGACTGTAAGAAATTGCAGTATTAGTTGAGGGCAGCGTGAACCCACCTCAAATAATGATCATAGTCCTTGTCAGGGTGAATCACAAAAGTCACTAAATAAACCTATGCTCAACCCCCTGGTATCTATGGCACAAAGCAACCAGGCTTATCTCTGAGGTAATGTGTAAAGTATTTATGCAGCACTCAAAAAGTAATAAAGTGAAAACCTAACACAAAAAAATCCCAAATCAATTTAGGAAAATAGTAAGTATTTAAAAAAAATAAAATGACAGCAAACAACAAAAATCCAGTAAGTAGAACCGAAGCTATGAACTTTTAGAATTTGAATAAAAATAGTGACAAAATGCACATAGCGTCAACCATGGGTATCTGGTCACACTAGACCAAGCCAAAATTTAAGGCCGACAGCGATGGAGCGTGAGTCAGGTACACGATCAGTTTCATCCTGGTGGAAAGTTTATCTTCTGACTTAGAAATTATATAGTGAAAAAGTGGTCAATGACTAGTTGTCGGCAGAGCATACTCCAAGCTGGATCAGAAGCAAGGCACGATGACGACAAATTACTCGAGTGGGGTCCTAGTGAGGTCCTCAACGAAAGCGGGAAAGCTCAGAGTGGGTGTAGTACTTGACATCGATCGGATGCTGTTCAGCGTCGGTCCCAATAAAGCCCTCTACAATCAGACTTGGAAACTTTTCTGGAAATGGAATCTCCTTCAGCGGGGCAAACCAGCAAGTTGAGGGCGACCGGTAATTCAACATTGACTGCTTTGGTTTCAGCTGCAATTCTGGTCTGTCTTTTCTCCAGGCAGAAAGTTCACAAAAAGTTTGTAAGTCTCACATCTTGCAGTTTGGGGACAGGAGGAGTGCAATCTAACACCGGCCAAGGGTCCAAGCCCTGGGAGGAACCACTTGGGGGTTAGGACTCACACCAACAGAGGCCAGCAGCAGGGTGCAGGACAGGTACAATTGGAACAGGTCAGCTGTGTAATTGCAGAGAGAGAGAGAGAGAGGTCTCTGAAAGCTTGTTGTTTCCCTGTATCTCAAACAGGAAGTCAGCCAACTGACCCTGGTGTCACTGTCCGGGACCTGGGGTCAAGGAAAGTAGTCCAGTCCTCTCTCAGACAGCAGGACAGGCTTCTTCTAATTCTTTACTAGCCCTGGGCTGTTCTGAGAAGAGTTCTGGGGGGGGGGGGATCCACTTTTATGCCTAGTTCCAGCATGTGGGTGCAGGGCAATCCTTGGTCCGCCCTTTAAATCGGAGCAATTACTCCCCTCTCACTGGATTTGAAGGCAGACTCACTGTTGAAACAAAATGGAGACAGGCATGGGTGTGAGTTTCATCTGCCGGTGACAATGTAAGCATCCTTTGAAGCTCAGGATTGGGTAGGTCACAGCCCCTAGGCCATGCTGTCCAGCAAGGAAAGTCCATCCCCACACCCTGAGCCCTTCGTCCACGGTCTGAGATCACTACACAACTCACCACAGGGGAGCTATCAGGACTTAGGTGACAGCTGGACACTGACAGAAATGTCTTTTGGTTTAAGGCAGGAAAATTGCAACTTTCTATAAGTGTAATTTCTAAAATAAAACTATACACTCCGATTTGACCATTATGTTGGATTTTAAATTACTTTCAAAATGAGTCATTGAAACCTTTATCTAGCCATTCCCAAACTGAGTTTAAACCTTATTAAAAGTAATAGTGTAAACCCGTCTATGGAAGAGACAGCCTTGCCACAGTGAAAAACAACTTTGAAGGTTTTTCACTGCCAAGACATGTAAAATATTAAATATTCACAATATTACTTATTCATGTAGGAGTTCTAATATACTTGATGTTAACTTACAACTCTGGTAAAACGTATGTGTGTCTCGTTAGATTATTCTGTCATTTCTTTCATGGTATTTACATTGAATAAATAAAAAACAATAGCTACAGTCATGAAAAGCATTTAAAGATATACTTTGCTTATTTTTCATTGAAATGTCAAATTTCCTGCACATTCTTAAAACAACCCCAAATTTTAAAACAAACGAAAAATGTCTGATTTAAAGGACACTGCATCTTAACCACATCATTTGCATATCCTAAATGGTGGTCCAAATTCAGCACATCTAAATAGTTTATCCCTCTCAAAGCATTTTCTTTTCGTATTGGGACTGTTGTCTTTCCTCATGTCCTCAAACAGCACTCATGATGCCTCCCCTTTCATCTATGTAAAAATTGTCCAGCAGGCCAAACTTGCAAGTTTCATGAAGCTTGCAAATTCAAGACATCGGATACAAATAAACAGATCTTCATTGACGACTCACCACTCTAAACATTCAAATTTCATTTGCAGAACTCACGTTTCATGCAGACAAATTAAATAAAGGGAGTAGCCTACAAAGCCTACCCAATTTATTTTTGTAGCACTGATTTTTCTGAATCTACTGAATAGCTTACCCCATACCTCAAAAAACATGTTTTTGAGTAAAGATCACCTTTTATTTGAAATTTGGTTTATATGTTTTTGCTGCAAAGAATACAACAATTCTTTTGGGTGAAACACTACTTTTTTATCCCATCCCTTGATTTCAGCTCCCCACCCACCATGTGAATCTACACAGACTTGACATGCCAAAACGTAGTAGGTTGAACCAAGCAGTGAAATATTTGCTGAAAAATCAGTGAAATGGCACCAACGTTATTACCAATCTAAAAATGCCTTTTTGATTAAATGTGCATCTGGACCAACCCCTGTGTCTGTGAAATACATAAATATATATGCTAATTTATATTAAATGGAACAGTGCTAGGCATGTGTCATTAAGGTTTGTTTGTTTTGCTGTCCTCAAAGATGGGTTCTGGTGTTGCCAGTTGTATTGCAATATATAGTTTTTATTCTCTATTCTTATAGCAATGTTTTCACTATGTATGGCTCATATGGACCTTGCTCGATTGTTCAGAATCTCAGGATCATTAACACCTGCTTTTGTGTCAACGTAGGTCACTCTACTACCGGATCCTAGGAGACCACGCAAATTACTGTCTATTTGATCTTGTTCTCATTGTGCCAGCCGTAAGGCCAGGTGCATATTCTGGAAATGGTACAGTCTACATTGTTTGTATTACACTTAGTTGCTGAAGTGTGATAGTGGCAAGGTTATCCCATTGTGTGGAAATTATTTCGTATAGTTGTGGTTGATAAATTGGCACACTGAGTAGTTTCATAGCGTGTGTGTCCAGAGCACGAAGGCCCCAGGTAGAAAGTAACTAGTGTGTCTACCTTTTTTTGGTTCAGGGTGCCATAAGAGGCTTTGCTTTATATGCTTGCATTGTTTCAGGGCAAGCATTGTTTTTTCTTATTTTCTTTGAAAAATTCCAAATGTGCAAATTTTGCTTCACCATTCTTTAGTACGAGTTGTTGCTGAACTAAAGTTGGTGACACAGACCGAGGGAACATATTTATATTTCTTTTTCATTTGTGTTAGTAGTTCTGCCTGATGGAAGCAAACCATGTCTTCTTCCTGGCTTTTTAAAATCAATCTTTTGAGAGGAACTCGATTGATTAATTGTGTGATTAATGCTTCAGAGTGAGCAAAAGAGTTCTATTTTCATTACATTTGTGGCAAATGTTTCACAGC
Organism: Triturus cristatus; assembly: GCF_964204655.1. Lineage (NCBI taxonomy): Eukaryota > Metazoa > Chordata > Amphibia > Caudata > Salamandridae > Triturus > Triturus cristatus. The sequence continues at coordinate 842,180,027 of NC_140592.1, forward strand.
AGTGTGTTCTGTGGGGTACATTACTTGAGTGCCTGCTATATAGAGAAATCCTACTGATCACTCACATCCGCAACTCCTTCTACAAATTTAGTCCAGAAATGGCTGATACGCATTTTGTTTCCTAATTCAATATCCATATGACTGTACACTCGTGAAATTCAGATCACACCTGCACAGAACATACCAGAGTGTAATATAGTCCTCATTGACAGTTTAAAAAAATGTTTTTGGTAATGCCCTGCACGTAGACTAATAAATGTTGTTCACATTACATAATGATTTTGTGTGCATTTGTAGCTGTGAACTATGTTCAATACATAATGGTTGGTATTGCAGACGTGTATACTTGCATTCTATTGTGAGTGGAGAAACACAGTTCATTTGAAGTTATGGTTACGATATTGAGTTAAAAAAAAAACTCAGGACATTAAATTGACTGTTATGGTTAACCATAACTCACACCCTCCCAAGACTCAATACGAACTAGAGTAAATCATAATTATTCCTGATGGGTACAGTAAGCCAGTAGTTAATACCGAACCTCCGAATAAGGGATTAACATGGAGGCTGGGGGCACTGAAATATCCAGGAAAAAGATAAGAAATAGAGTTCAACATGTCCTAGATCTGAACATTAGTAGAGTGATAATGAGCCTTGAGCAATCAGCATAGTTGTGAGCCAAGCTACCCTACTATTAATAAGACGCCCACATGTTATGCTGGCAGTTTGTGGCCAACTATAAGACAAAGAATGAAGCTGGCCACCCTGAAAAGATCCTGTGAGGAGATTGGATTGATGCTTCCTAATTTAGAATTATAGTATTATGCGACACATCTACAATATGTAAGAGATTGGCTAGGTAGTAAACCCACTATAAAGAAGTCCATGCTGGAAATAACTGAAATAACCAATTTCTGATGGGATGTGTTGGCACCTGTTCGCCCTACCTGGTCCACCTGACATCCTATATGTGTGAAAGATGTAGGAGACGAGCAAGAGGCGTTGTAGCATATCACGATGAAGCACTGCTGTAAGATATACCAAAACCTTTTAACACTCAGACAAGAAGTGGTAGTAGTTCCAAGATGGGACAGCTGTTTGAAAACAATACTTTCATTAAATATGATGAAGCGTGGACACGGTTCAATTTACAGGCTGGACAGTTTTTTTTAATTTATGCAAGACTTCTACAGGCAGCATACAAATAACATTATCGATATGGACAGAATTCCCTGGGAAACCAAGATAGTGATGTTTACTTGATACTTTAGTATGCATAGAAGGTCTCACGGAACAACATCAACATACAAAGCCTTTAGGGAGGACTATTGGTCATCCTCATTGGCTGTTAAAGCCAATTGGGACCTAGATTGTGAGGTGAAACTGTCTGGGCCAGAATGGCATTCAGCCTTTCAGGTTGTTTAAAAAAAAAAAGAATATAGAGCAACATCAGATTTGAATTGATCCAAGTTAAAATTCTACATAGAACCCGTTTGACACCTGTTGCGATGCATATATCAGGAAAGAACAGACTCTTGTCATAGATGTAGGTAACACGCTCACTACATGCTGATGGTTTAGCCCTGCTCTGCAATAGAGATTTTCTGGAAGCACGTCGTAGCCAAAATGTCCATTATAAATATGAAACCTTGTTTGCTCGGTCTGCACACACGCATCTGGAAAGGCAACACATAGACAGGAGTTTGCAGCCCTCTGTATGTTGTTGGACTTGAGAAGGGTTGCCATACACTGGTTACAGGGACTCTCATTGACGAAATGGCAGAATGATCTACAGAAATGGGCAAAGGTGGAGGCACTGCATATGGTAAAGACACACATTGATTCAATGCCTGTAGATAAAGTTGAACAGTGGAGGAGATTGTTTAGGAAAAATGCTAATCTGTCCAGATGAGATGCCTCCTTCGCACATGTGAAAACAAAGAGCATTTTCAAGATATGTACACATCGGTTACTAAAGATGCACGGGCAACTGTTTGCCATAGCTCCTGGCAAGTGCTAGTGGAGATGGAGAACTGGTGATGCTGTAATGCTAATGCAGGTGAAAAAAGGGCTGCTCAAGTGGCTTTGCTTTTTAGGAAAGATTTCTCACGATTTGTGATCATCTGGTGACATATCTTTTAAACGAAAACTGCACACAGCTGAAGTCTGTTACAGTAGGTGCAGGGGTTAAAGTCATGGGGCTCGGGCATGACTGAAGGTCATGTCCGTTGCTTAATGGGCACAACCGCAAGCCACAGTAGGGGTATAAGGGTTGGATGCAGAGCAGAGCTTAGAGACAAGCGCTGCATCTAGTGCTTACTGTATATCAGAATACATTGCACAGTTGTTCGAGATTGATGGAGATCTGTTGCAGGGCCAAAGGTTATGTATGGAGAGTTTGGGGGACAGGGGACTGGGTGCAGCATGTGGCCGAAGATACTAAGCTGGATGGTAGGTGTGGCTCATAGCTGTGCCTTGTACCCAGCCCATTCACAAAAACAAGGGCTGGGCGCAAAACAAGGTTCACAGACCAGCTATGCATGCAGTGACTTCTGTAGACCTGTCTGCCGCTTTCAGTGCTATATCTCAGGGCTTATTACTGGAGAGACTGTCTTCTGAGGTTGGATTGAATAGACTGCATAGCTCCGGCTTGCCTCTTTTCTAGATAATAGAATAACATAGGCCAGGTATGGTGATCCTTTTGTTGCTTCACTTAAGATTTTGTAATTATTTAAGCCTGGCTGTCAGCTGCCCTGATATTCTTCCAACAATTGCTGTGAGAGTAAGACTGACATGCTGATGGAATTCCTAAAACAAAACAGCAATCATGGCTTTTTCGTTTGTAAAATAAAATTCCTGGATTTCAGAACCATCTCTGAGGGATTTATTTATTTTTAAAAAAATCACCAATTCTGTCAAACCATAGCAGATCGACAATTGCTGCTCGCAAATGGCTATTTTAACTTGATGGTGATCATCTTGAGGTAGTAGCTGCTCAGGATTTGCTGAAGATAGCTTGCAAGCCAATTAAAAAAATACTGACCCCCCCCCCCTGCCTAGTGCTAAAAAGGGCACTGGTCTGAAGCGGACTAGTCCAGGGCATAGTAAAAGGCCTAGGACCTTGTCTTGTGAACTAAAGCCCCCTGCTCACAACTGAATACCGCCCACAGGAGGTTTATAGGTGGGAGGAGTAGGTGCAGAGCAGTGCCTACTGTGTACATCTGAAGGCAGTGTACAGAGAGTTCTTGGGCATGGTGATAAGCTGTGGTGTATGGTCAGAGGACACACCCTCCACCCAGTGCCTTTTTTGCATGATCAAAAGGTGTGTATAGTGGTTTTGAGGCCACAAGACCAGGGTGCAAGGCAGGGTTGAGGGCCACACTCTATAACCAGTGAGTCTTTTGCACAGCCAAAACTTGTGTGCAATGGGTTCAGAGTAGTGGTGGACCATCTCATTATCATACACGTTTTAGCACTTTACGTGCAGTACCATTACTACCATGGCTATCTGCTCCTCGCTCCATTGCTCACGTAGTTGTGAGGCTACCTCTACGACTCTAAAAAGGAAGGTCTGAAAGTATAAACTTTTTGTTTTTGCTCCCTCATTTCTCATTCCCTGTTGTAGAGTCAAGACACACTCAAGATATGCCTCGGAAATTGTAGGGTCCCTGTATCGCCTCATTCCCTTGTTCTGGGCACATTTCACAGCAGGCTCCCACTCTGAGTTCTTCTGGGGTCCCCTGGGCATTCTTTTTATTTCACTGTTCCCTCTTAAGACTATTAAGGGTCACTCAAGCCTCTACGCACTTTCCACTCCATTTACACATCTCAGTGCTCTCTCTTGAGTTTTCAACGGATACAAGACTTTTTCCAGGGATATGTCCCTAAATAACTTATGCACCTGAAAGTGAGCAGAAGACATGGTGCCACTCCTCCACCAAGCAATAGAGGTCCTCAGCCATGCCAAGGAAACATTTTGATTTGTCTTTTTTTATTAAGCCACTCCCAACCATGATGGTCTCTCTATGGTGGGCCCAGGGTTAACTGCATCTGCTGTGCTCATTAACTAGTCTGCAGCTTTTTATCAGTACTCCGTGGCAGCAGTAGGGTCTCCACCCAAGTCAGTGGACAATCCTGCACAGGTTGGTCCCCAGCAGTCTTCAGAGGTTGCTGCGGACTTCTTTTCATGAGTGAATATCTGCATAGGGTAGTTGTGCTTCTTCTAGGACTCCCCACTGGGGTGTCAGACTAGGTCTACACCCCAGCCCCAGGTGCAGACCCTGCCCTGCACAATCGCAAGGGCTTTGGGCAGCTTTATTAACATCATCAGATTTAGCCGATGTGGGAAGAGACCATGGAAGAGAGGTCAACATTGAGATTTCTAGTTGTTTGTGGCCCCAGAGGGTGGTATTGTAGTTCGAATACCTCTTTCCACTTTAGATCACCACACTCAGCCTGAGCATCAGCACCTCCCAGTTGGCCAGTGTTTCACTCATCCGTGTTAATACAGAAAAGCTCAAGTCCATGGACCTTCTGAAATTGCATCAAAGAGCATCTATTCTCTTATTCTACAAGCCAAGTACTTACTCTACTTTTGACTGCAGTAACCGTGACATTCAGCTATAAGACTACATTTGGCTGGGGCTGTTAAATAGAGCAATTTTTATGAACCCTAACAACTTTATGGACCGAGAAGCCCAAACATATTTTAACCATGAATTTTCTGATTTTGCCAAAAACCTAACTGTTTGCTGTGTGATAGCGTGTAGAAAAAATTGCAAAATTTTGGGGCATTTAACCTTGGAGCCACTTCAAATGATATCAAAGCCTTGGTTCAGATAATTGAGAAAACCAACATTTAGAGTCCTAACATAAGCAGGAATATTTCGGATACCTTTGCAGGTTAAGAAGGAAAAGGGTAAAATCTGAATAAGAGGCTGATATAGAGATTGAATTGTAAGAACTATTCACAAAACACTTAATTATATGTTTCAGTGGTTTTCCTCTTTCAAAAGGAGGAAAGAGAGGAGAGGTAGAAATAATAATTTTTGACATGAGGGCCAATATCACTGTATCTAAATCCTCTACACTGTGTGAGAAAATGGTAGGTTGGGTGTGAAAATCTCCCAAAGCGTACAACACCTTCTCTTATACACTAGTTTTGCAGGAGAACAAGTGTAGTAGCTATTAGAGGTAGGGTCTCTTGCGCAGTTATTACTTGGGGATCGACTGCGAAATAGAGAATTGGTTGCTGGCCTTGTGATGATACACAATTTTAAGACAGTCCCTTAAGGAGGTGGAGTTTCGTTCGCTCCCTCCATATAAACCCTGATGGAACTTGAAGCCGGTGCTTGGCTTTCGGATTTCCGACCCTAGTCCACGCCCCTTTGTTTCCTGTGAAGTTTAGTGTTCCTGGTTTCGTGAAGACGACGGAGGTCGACACGCGTTGTTTGTCCTAGTGCTGCCTCCTCCCTCGTGCTGCCTCCTTCCTCGTTTGGTCCCGTGGGTGTATGCTCGCGTGGGTGTATGCTCGCAGTTAGCGGGTGAGGCTTTCCCCTTCTGTTGTTGTGGCGGCGCTTGTTTACGGCGGTGGCAGTAAGTAGCGGTTTGTTCCCGAGTACCGCGTGTGACTGCTGCCCCGCCTTCCTGTTGAGCCGCGTTCCCTATCTCTTTGCCGTGCGTCGGCGTTCTCATTCCCCGCTCCCTGACCAGACATAGGAGAGCTCTACTGTTGCATTCACTGTGTATGGTTAGATTAGACACGTCGACCGTATCGACCGTAACCTCCTACTTACAACGCGGTCGCGTGTCAGTTATCCTCTAAGAGAGAAACAGTGTAGCGAGTACCCCATGCACTCCAGACTCGCAAGAGTGTTCTTGAGAAATCATTCCCTTATTTTTCCCTTTTGGTGTGTCTTTAGCAGTGTCGTTTTCCTCTGACCATAGTTGGGGTGTTCTGTCCTTCTTACACTGCTGTAGGTGGTAGCAGATTAAGCCACGCGGAATACAGTGGTTTTGACCTTGTGTCAGTGTAGCCTTTGGTTTCAGGTATACGCTGGTTGCTCCCTTGGTTACACTCTTAGAGGCCTTAAATGCTGCTGCCTTCTTTCCCAAAGATTGCCGTCATCAAGTCTCTTCTACACTGCTGTGTCATTCAGTTCATCATATGCCGAGAGGAGATGTTCAGTTGGTAAGGGACATTGTGTTTGTGTGTCATACATAACGCCAGCATTTAGTAATTAGTCTGGGTGTGTGGGTGTCTCCTAAGTAGGGGTGGGGGACAGAAATCATTAACGTTCTCTTCATTATTTCCTCTGTAGGTTGTGCCCATCCTGTTCCTTCTGAAAACAACCAACTGGGGGTTCCAAAGTGTAGCTGCCTTCACATTTCTGCCCCACATCTCCGAGGGTTCTTCTGTTGGTGTGTGTTCCTTTGCATAGGGCTCACCCAGGGAAGGGCTTTGGGAGTGTGGGGAATTCTCGTCGCTCCTGTGGATTGAGCTGAGCGGTCACACAAGTGGTATCGGCAACAGAAAGCCAAGCCCACGAATTAGGTCCACCCGAACGACGATGAATCTCGAAGGTGCTACTTCCTCAACAGAGACTCCTTTGCATAGTCCCACCGTAGAAGAGTTGGGGGCAGCTCTTATAGATCTCCAAAGAGAAGTAGGGAGACTTAGAGGCGAGAATCTACATCTCCACACAGAGTTAGAGAGGTAATGCGGCAAATTGGGCCGTCCCTTTAGTGGAGAGTAATGACCCCCTTTTGTATAATTTCACGTTGTTTAAAGATAAGTTGAAAGGGTTATTCGCACGTCATGCCTATGTACAAGCCAGCGACAGCGAGTTACTTAGCTTGAAACAAGGGAATAAAGATCTAATCACTTATGTAACAGAGTTTAATAGACTAATAATTGAAACACAATGGCCAGAGGACAAACGGAAGTCCTTATTCTATAGAGGATTAAATGACTATCTGAAAGACCTTCTTTCTCACATCGTAGATCCCCCCCCGAAGAATGTAATGCTTTCATAGATTTAGTGGTTAAGCTTAATCACAGGGTATCAGAACGGAAAGGAGAAATATCCCGTGGAACCCTAGCTCGTTTTTGGGTGGTGAGAGGAGATAAAAAGGAAGGTAAAGATCAGAAAGATACTAGTGAACCGATGCAAATCGGTGGTATGAGAAAGCCATTGACTACCGAAGAAAAAGAGAGACGACGAAAGCAAAATCTTTGTTTATACTGTGGCAAAGGTGGTCACTATGCCAGAAGTTGTCCTGCCAAAATCAGCCCTAGTACTAAGGTGGCGGCAATTTGTCAGGACTCTGAGTACCCTAAGGGAAACTAGTGAACTTGGAGAATAGAGAGACCGTTTCTTCAAGTTGTTCGCAAGCAAAGGTCTCCTTTGACGTAGCTAGTGTTACTGCTCCTGTAGCCCGCCATTTTACCATCTCTGTTACTCTGATAGTCTCTGTACAGAGTCGCAAGACGCTACCCATTCTGCTCGACTCAGGAGCTATGGGTAATTTTCTCGACATACATTTGGCTCAGACACTGAAGATACCTTTTATTCCCAAGATCAAACCTGAGCCCATTCGAGCCGTGGATGGAACCGAGTTGTCCTCCGGGTTAATAGCTTACCACACTCCTGCATTGACTATGGTCTGTAGCAACGGGCATTCAGAGGACATAGTGTTCGATCTAATTGACACCCCCAATTTCGGGGCTATCCTTGGGGTGCCTTGGTTGCAGGCTCATAATCCACACATTGATTTGAATGCAAGGAAAATCACCTAAAAATCCGCATATTGCATGCTAAATTGCTATCAAGAAGCACAGGAGTGGGAAACCCCTTTATGTTGTGTAATAGAAGCAGCCGAAAGGGCCCTCCCTACCATGTAAAGTGAATTTCGTGAAGTCTTTGACGTGGAAAAGGCTTCGGTCTTACCCCCCCATAGGAGTTATGATTGCAGGATTGATTTAATTCCTGGGGCCGACTTGCCAGTGAGCCGAGTATACGCATTAACTGAACCTGAGACGGAATACCTCCAACAATACATCTCGGAGATGTTAGAGAAGGGGTTTATCAGACACTCCACCTCTCCTGTGTCCTCCCCACTCTTCTTCATCCCTAAACGTGAAGGAGGGTTAAGGGCGTGCCTAGATTATCGCGCCTTAAACAAAGTGACCATAAAAAATAAATATCCTTTACCACTCATTTCGGTCCTACTGGATCAAGTGCGAGGAGCCAAAATATTCACCAAGCTCGATCTTAGAGGGGCGTATCATTTGATACGAGTCAAGGATGGGGACGAATGGAAGACCGCCTTTCGTACGAAATTCGGTCTATTCGAATACTGCGTCATGCCGTTTGGTCTTTGCATTGCCCCCGCGGCCTTTCAATTTTTCATAAACGACATACTGCGTGAATATCTAGATCTCTTCGTGATCGTGTACATAGATGATATCCTGATTTTTTTCAAATTCAGAAAAAGAACATGTGGAACATGTAAAGAAGATATTGCTAAAACTGAAGGAGAATCATTTATTCGCGAAATTGGATAAAAGCACCTTCCACACAGATAAAGTAGAATTTCTAGGATTCGTCATTTCCCCTGAAGGAATCCATATGGATCCAAAAAAGATAGAAGCGCTGATCAATTGGCCTAGTCCTTCTTCGGTAAAGGAGGTCCAATCCTTTATCGGATTTGCGAATTTTTATAGACGCTTTATCGATCATTTTTCAGACTTGATTGCTCCCATTACCAGATTGTTGCGCAAGGGTGCTACCTTTCATTGGTCCGCTGAGGCGGAAAATGCATTCTCTCAGCTCAAGAGTAGGTTCACTACGGCGTCCATCATTAGTCATGCTGACAACACACAACCATATTATGTGGAGGCTGATGCGTCTCAATATGCCGTGGGTGGTGTCTTATCTCAAAGAAATCCCACAACGGGTCGATTACATCCTGTGGCATATTTTTCTAAAACCCTTCTCCCTGCGGAACAGAATTATACCATAGGAGAAAGGGAACTCCTGGCCATAAATCTTGCTTTTCAAGAGTGGCGACATTATTTATTGGGGTCTCCACATACAGTTACAATCTACACAGACCATCGTAACTTACAATTCTTTAAATCCGCTAAGGCGTTAACACCAAGACAAATGAGATGGGTTTTATTCTTTAGTGAGTATGATTTTGTGATTACCTATCGTCCTGGACCGCAACAAGGAAAAGCGGATGCACTATCTCGCTTGGGAGCTGACAAAAGAGTTGTAAACTGTGAACCTCCCCCTCTCATTCCTTGCCATAAGATTGTGGGAGTCAGTGATAGGGATTCACCAACCACCTGCTTCTTAAATAAATTGATGACAGCGTATGAAGACATATCACCGATAGAATGGATGAAAGAGCCACAACACACGATAAGAGATGGATTGTATCTGCATGATAGGAAGATCTATGTACCTGTATCAGATCTGCAACAACAAATCATCAAATGGTGTCAAGATAACTCCTTAACAGGTCATCCAGGGGGTGAAAAGACCATACAACTTTGTCAGAGATGGTTTTGGTGGAAAGGTTTAAATCAAGACGTGCTGGCTTAGGTTTCCTTTTGTTCTGTTTGTGCCAGACAAAAACCGTTACGCACTGCTCCTGCTGGATTGTTACATCCTACACACATACCTCCAGTCCCTTGGCATACTCTTAGTATGGATTTCATTACTGATTTGCCTCCCGTGCAGGGTTACAACACTTGTTCACAAAAATGGCACACTTTATTCCTTTAAAGAAATTACCATCATCCAAGGAATTAGCACAAGTGTTTATTGACCACATAGTTAAGTTGCATGGAATTCCGTCTGTGATCATCACTGATAGAGGTGTACAATTAATTTCCCGTTTCTGGCAAGGATTATGTGCAACCTTAGGAATAGATCACAGATTGTCTACAGCCTATCATCCCCAGACTGATGGACAAACCGAGAGGACTAATCAGACTCTTGAACAATTCCTTAGATGTTTACTATCCTCTATCACGTCCAATTGGGTACAGGCTCTGGCCTTAGCTGAATTTGCGCACAATAATTCCACACATTCCTCTACGGGGATATCTCCCTTCTTTTTTGTTCATGCACATCATCCTAGATTCCTTCCTTTCCCAGCACCCAGTCATCTAGACAATATTCCTGCTGTCCAACAACATCATGCCACCCTATTAGAGATATGGGAAACCGCCACCAGAGAATTAAAAAAGACCAAAGAAGCCTTGAAGACTCAATCTGACAAACATCGTAAACCTGCTCCCGATTATCAAGTAGGCGATCAGGTTTGGTTGTCCACCAAGAATTTAAGGTTAGCGGGTCCAAAGAAGTTACAACCTCGTTATGTGGGTCCGTATAAGATCATGAAAATTATCACTCCTGTGTCACTTAAACTTGAATTACCCGACGAAATGCAGATTCATCCCGTATTCCACACCTCCTTACTCAAAGAATACAAACCCTCTCTGAATCCTGAACAGCCTCCTCCTATCATCCTAGTGGGTGGGGACACGGAATACGAAGTAAAGCGAGTCCTAGATTCCCGTAGACACAGGGGTAAATTACAGTACTTAATTGACTGGGTAGGCTATACTCCGGAAGATCGTTCTTGGGAACCGGCTGAAAATGTACACGCCCCTGTCTTGGTTCGAAGGTTTCATGCCCTCCACCCCACTAAACCTCGCCCTGTCAGTCGGCCTTTGGGTGGGAGAACTATTAGAGGTAGGGTCTCTTGCGCAGTTATTACTTGGGGATCGACTGCGAAATAGAGAATTGGTTGCTGGCCTTGTGATGATACACAATTTTAAGACGGTCCCTTGAGGAGGTGGTTTCGTTCGTTCCCTCCATATAAACGCTGATGGAACTTGAAGCCGGTGCTTGGCTTTCGGATTACCGACCCTAGTCCACGCCCCTTTGTTTCCTGTGAAGTTTAGTGTTCCTGGTTTCGTGAAAACGACGGAGGTCGACACGTGTTGTTTGTCCTGGTGCTGCCTCCTCCCTCGTGCTGCCTCCTTCCTCGTTTGGTCCCGTGGGTGTATGCTCGCGTGGGTGTATGCTCGCAGTAAGCGGGTGAGGCTTTCCCCTTCTGATGTTGTGGTGGCGAGTGTTTACGGCGGTGGCAGTAAGTAGCGGTTTGTTCCTGAGTACCGCGTGTGACTGCTGCCCCGCCTTCCTGTTGAGCCGCGTTCCCTATCTCTTTGCCGTGCGTCGGCGTTCTAATTCCCCGCTCCCTGACCAGACATAGGCGAGCTCTACTGTTGCATTCACTGTGTATGGTTAGATTAGACACATCGACCGTATCGACAGTAACCTCCTACTTACAACGCGGTCGCGTGTCAGTTATCCTCTAAGAGAGAAACAGTGTAGCGAGTACCCCGTGCACTCCAGACTCGCAAGAGTGTTCTTGAGAAATCACTCCCTTATTTTTCCCTTTTGGTGTGTCTTTAGCAGTGTCGTTTTCCTCTGACCATAGTTTGGGTGTTCTGTCCTTCTTACACTGCTGTAGGTGGTAGCAGATTAAGCCACGCGGAATACAGTGGTTTTGACCTTGTGTCAGTGTAGCCTTTGGTTTCAGGTATACGCTGGTTGCTCCCTTGGTTACACTCTTAGAGGCCTTAAATGCTGCTGCCTTCTTTCCCAAAGATTGCCGTCATCAAGTCTCTTCTACACTGCTGTGTCATTCAGTTCATCATATGCCGAGAGGAGATGTTCAGTTGGTAAGGGACATTGTGTTTGTGTGTCATACATAACGCCAGCATTTAGTAATTAGTCTGGGTGTGTGGGTGTCTCCTAAGTAGGGGTGGGGGACAGAAATCATTAACGTTCTCTTCATTATTTCCTCTGTAGGTTGTGCCCATCCTGTTCCTTCTGAAAACAACCAACTGGGGGTTCCGAAGTGTAGCTGCCTTCACATTTCTGCCCCACATCTCCGAGGGTTCTTCTGTTGGTGTGTGTTCCTTTGCATAGGGCTCACCCAGGGAAGGGCTTTGGGAGTGTGGGGAATTCTCGTCGCTCCTGTGGATTGAGCCGAGTGGTCATACAAGTGGTATCGGCAACAGTAGCGATCTTGCACTGGAGTAGCTGTTGTGTTATGCAAGTGGCATATCATGGAGGCACCTACAAGGACGCTTGCTAAGATGGCGGATGCATCTCGTTAGAGCTCCGCCATCCATCCCTCATAATCGTGAATTTATCTGGGAAAAAGCGGGACCAGTGGCTGTACAACAATCCAGTAGCCTCAACGGACATCCCGAAGTCTGTCAAAGAACAGTAGTTCACCTGTGTGTGGCGATGATCTGGATCTGGGTCGTGCAGAGCAGAGGCGCAGTGCTGCGGAGGAGGACTGACGAGCCCGCGGCCGAATGCATGGAGAGGTAGACTGCGCCATCGGGCCTAACTGCACACATACCCAGGGCCCTTGTATTGACCCACCATGGGCAGCATATCGATGCGTGTGGCTGGGGGTAGAAGCAGGGCTGGGCGCGAGGCTGTAGCAGCAGCCAGGATTGAGTCGCAAACCGCACCCTACTGGACACAGCCACAGGGCCGTCGGCTCGGAGTGTACTGGCCTGAGCTGGTACGAGGCAATCACAGGTGTATCAAACGGGCGTGTGAACTTGTTGATGTGACTGCCTAACCCGGAACGTCCGGAGCCTGAATCCACTGGCAAGTCGATATCGGAGGCATAACTGGAACTGCACTAGAAGCTAGAGGTACTCAAACTGATAAAGGCGAAATAAGATTGAAGTGACCACAGGGCTATGACCCCACAAGACGCTGTGAGTCTCAGAGCAGAGACATGTCTATGAGTGATTGAGGCGTGGAGGCGACCCCAGACAGAGGTGGTTTGTGGTGCTAGGCCTCAACAGAGTGGAGCCAAGCGAGCAAGTTAACAGGTGCATTGCAGGATTGGAAAGCAGCGGGTGCTCCGATCGGACATATGCACTGGATGTGCGACGGGATCATTGAAAGCATGGTGTAGCCAGCCAAAGGCAAGATGTGAACTCCAGCAGGGGCCTGCGTTGAGGACTGATCCGACACCAACAGGCCGAGTACTACTAGGCACAATTGCGTGGCCACTGGTTGGAGGTGGATGGTGTAAGGGTGCCGAGCAGTTGGTTAGGACAACGTGACAAACTGGAGCATGAAGGCACTAAACACACTGGGCGGCAGCGACAGTAAGCTGTGAAGGAAACCCCCCTGGCCAGCACACACAAGATCGATGTCCCCAGAGCTGCAAGCATAATCGAGACATGGAAGAGACGTAGACCACTGAGATTAATAAGGTAGCACATGTCAGACATGGGCAGGCTTCGCTCTGGCGCCGGCGGACCCTCTTGCCACCTGCCGCCGACCCGAGCTCAGACAGATAAGATGCCCGAGGTGGCGTTCACCGACTCCATGTCCACTAAATTGGACGCAGTCCTAGCTACAGGTGAAAGACTGGGGAACACGTTGGAGCAAACCCGCACCTCACTTGAAACCAAGATTGACACAGTAGTGAGTGACCAAAACCTCCTACATGCAGACCATTGTAAACTAGCAGAAAAAATCAACACACTAGAGGTCGCCATGGAAGAGTTGTCTCCCAAGGCAAGGGAAGCAGAAACTAGCCCAAAAGAACTGATGACCCAGGTGCGGGTCCTTGAACACAGGGCGGAGGACTCAGAAAACCGATCCAGCTGGAATAACGTCAGAGTGATTGGCCTGCCAGAGGGAGAGGAGAACTGGATACAGATACGCCTTTTAAAGCTGTTGACAGACCTATTCTAAAAAGGCCTTGGCATAAGCTTAGGCTTGAGGAGTTTTATAGCATACTGGAACAGAAACCTCTGAGCATCTTTTTTAATGTGGAACAAGGTTACCAACAGTTCTGCGCCTGGATCACCGATGCCTTGGACTCTCTCATACCTTTACGGTGGTCGAAAGGCCGGACAAAAACACCTAGTCCTTGGTATAATGACTCACTCGCAGAACTAAAAAAAGCCTGCCGAAAAACAGAGAGGGAATGGAGAAGATCCTACAGCCCTGCTCTGAAAACTCGGTATTTTACTGAGCTGAAGCTCTATCATAGAGCTATTTGCAGAACACGAGCCGCATTTTACGCTCAAGAATTTGCCACCAGCCCTAACCCTTCAAAACTGATTTTTAAGATACTGAAGGATCTTATGAAAAACAGATCCACCTCAGAGGTGATTTGCACAGATTCCCACTGTGATAAGCTGGCCTCCTTTTTTGTGGAGAAAGTGGAAACAATCTACCAAAGCTTTGACACACTCCACCAGAACCGAGAGGTTACTGTCCCCGATACGTTGGGATATGAGACTCTTGCAATGCTACCTGAACTGACTACTGAGACCTTTGATAGGCTTAGCCTCAGGGTCAAGTCAGGTTCTCCCTCGGACCCGTTAAAGCCAGCCTTAATTAACACACTTTCCCCACTCTGCCGTGACCCCATATTGAATCTTATCAATATGTCATTGTCCAGCGGAATGGTACCCACGGCTTGGAAACAGGCAGTGGTTACTCCTATACTAAAAAAAGCCAACTCTGACCCCCGGCTGCCAGAGAATTATCGACCCATATCCCTGCTGCCTTGGATTGCCAAAGTAACAGAAGCCCATGTCAACTCTGTTCTGTCTGAGCATCTGGCTCGCAACCAGATATTGGATTCCAGTCAGAACGGCTTCCGGTCGGGACACAGTACCGAGACGGCATTACTTTACATCACGGAACATCTACGCCAGGTTCTGGATTCAGGTCGCACTGCAGCGCTTTTACTATTAGATCTAAGCGCTGCCTTCGATACTGTGTCCCACCATATACTGATCCAACGCTTACAGGAGGCGGGAGTGACTGATCTCGCTCTCCAGTGGTTTCGGTCTTTTCTATCAGATCGTTCTTTTAAAGTGGCCATACCACCTGGCCAATCTGCCACTTATCCCCTGGAGCTGGGGGTACCACAGGGATCCTCGTTGAGCCCTACTATGTTCAACCTCTATGTGAAACCGTTGGCTGGTGTCGTTAAACAGGGGGGTCTTACGATGGCCTCATATGCGGACGACACACAGCTAGCGGTGACACTTAGTGGAGACCCTGAGGTGGAGGCCCCCAAATTTCGAGCGGGTTTGTTGGCAGTAGCAAGCTGGCTTCGCACCAACTGCCTTCAGTTAAATGCCACCAAAACAGAGGTGTTGGTATTAGGGAAGCATGCTGAGCTATGGGGTAACCAGTGGTGGCCATCAGAGTTGGGGGTCACTCCCATTCCAGCTTCTGGAGTGAGAAATTTAGGCATCTGGTTGGACTCTGCGCTCACCTTCAAGGACCACACTAAGAAGGTGGCTGCCACGTGCTATGGCATTCTGCGGGGAATAAGGCCGGTCTTAAAGTATTTTGATCCCCCCACCAGACAGCTTGTGGTCCAGGCCTCTATACTATCTCGGCTGGACTACGGCAGTTCACTGCTGTTAGGGGTGAATCAAGAGGAGGCCTCTAGGCTCCAAAGGGTGCAAAATGCCGCGGCTCGGGCCATTGTGGGCCTCCCTAGACATTGCTCAGTGTCTGGTACCATCGCGGCCTTACATTGGCTCCCGGTCAGACAGCGAATTCAGTTCAAAGCGCTATGCCTGACCTTTAAAATTTTGAAATCTTCTTCGCCCCCGGCACTTGCTAACCTACTCACGCCCTATGTTCCTTTGAGATCGGAGAGGCGGTCTGTCCGCGCTTTAAATTGAGTAGAATGGGTGGCCGCTCCTTTAGGGTGCTCGCGGCAGGTTTGTGGAACTCGCTCCCGGTACACATCCGAGCTCTTGAAGACCTGCTCGCCTTCAGGCAGGCGATTAAAACTTTACTGTTTCCCGTGTCTGGTTAATTTCCTTTTCTTTTATTGTGTGTTATGTTGTAGCATCTGTCACAGCGCCAGGACGCCCCTTTGCTGGGGCAGCTGTGCGCTATAAAAATATAAATAACATAACATAACAGAGATTAATGCCTGAAGGCACACTTTCGAAGCACTTTGCCGCGAAAAGAGCGCACAGGCTCCCAACAAGACCACCTCCCCAGGGGCAGGCCCCAGGCCCTTTTTATTCCGCTTTCTACACTACAGAGACAGGGACACGATCCTGCAGGAGTCCCGAAAGCTGCAGTCTATACAAATTGCAAACCGTCAGGTAATGCTCTTCCCAGACTACACAGTCGCAGAACAGAAGCAACTGCACTAATGTTTAGAAGTGAAACACCGCCTGCGTAGCTTGGACCTTAAATATTCGCTACTATTTCCTGCATGCCTAAGAATAGTGGCAAAAGGCGAGACGCACTTCTTTGACACCCCCACTGCTGCCTGGTAATGGATGGACTCTGCCAAATTGGGGGGCACTACCCCACTAGCAGACATACAGGGAAAACCTCAACCAGGAGTAACCTCTGGATTCCTCAGAGGGAAGAGACGCAAACCGCAGGAGACACCCATGGGCCATGCACCCAATGTTGAGCAAATTATTCTAGACCAACGTAAAGCATTACAGGCAGCAGCAGACATCAGTGATAATCGAAGAGACTTGATGTCCGAGGAAGGTCTATGATCTACACGGAGTCGGTGGAGGCGGCTTCCTACTCGCAAGAATCCGGCACCCCACCAGAGGTCACACCACAAACAGCAGATTACATCATACAACTGCACACTGGATTCTATGCTGTTGTGAACATTTGTCCATTAACCAAGGCCAAGCAAGTATCCCAGGACATTATATGTTTAAAGTTTGCTTAAATAGCACGCTCTCATGAGCATAGACTGATACTGCACTTGCCACTGATAACAAACGAGCTAGTGATGATATACAGGACTAGTAACTAGATGGCTGACACACAACACTAAACACGAGCCACAAACCCAAGCGGGTATAGAAGTAGCACTGTTTCCCACGCATGACATAACCACCGAGAGGATTCACATATCCACCCATTTAATACCCGGCAAACACATTGCCCGACCCTACTAGCCAATGTTGGCACAATGTTTTGGATGAAAGTTTGGATGGATGCATGTTGCGAAATCGCCCTTGTGGTATTTAATATGATAGTTTATATTTGTTCAGTTTGTTATTGTACTACAGCCAGATTACGAACCCACAAGAATCCAACAATAATACACCATCCCACTCTCGACATGGCTCCACATACATGCTACAGACCAGGGAATCCACATACCTTCCCGTAGGTCCTCAATATACTCTTACCTTAAAAGACACCAGGCCCAAATAGTCTTTCTGCAAACAACACACCTCACAACTCCAGAATTAGCGAACTTGCAGAGGAGATGGCGCTGGCAGCTCTACGCTACCGGATACTCAGCCTTCGCACGAAGAACGCTGATCTGGATCAGACCAGGTACCCCCTTTCAAATTGAGGAATCAGCGATAGACACAGAGGGGTGGTATGGTCTTGTAAAAGGCCATCTGGATGGCAGATGCATAGTATTAGGCTCCATATACGCACCCAACACAGATCAGTCATCGTACTTAGATACGCTGACTGGCAAATTTTCTAACTGGCACAGGATACCATGGTTGTTGGGTGGGGACTTCAATTGTGTGTTGGACATAGCTCTTGGCCGTTCCTCCTCCCCCTTCCTGGTACACCCACGACATTAGCCATGAGGGCATTAAATGCCTGGATGTCGCACTGGCAGCTCATAGACGTCTGGCAGCAAAGAAACCCCACCGACAAGGTATACTCTTATTACTCAGGCTACCATGGGATACATGTGAGGTTGGACAGGCTGCTCTGCTCAAAAGAGATAGCAACGGTAGTGACCAAGACTGAATACTTGGGCAGGACCCATTCAGATCATAATTCACAATTACTGCAAATGTCATGTGATACTGCCCATGCTGCCATCCCCAGGTGGCGCTTACAACCCGAGACACTAGAAGATCAACCATTTCGCGAAGCTCTCAACACAGAAATCATTCATTACTTTAGCTACAATACAGGTACAGCTTCTTCACGCCTTATAGAGTGGGACACCTTCAAAATGGTAATACGGGTCATTGCCTAAACACACAAATAGGACTGCGAAAAGTTACAGAAACTGACATCAGGAAGGTGGAAGATGGGCTACTCCACCTAGAAACTCAAGTGATAGAAGACTCTCTATTGAGACCACAACTCAAAGAGAAAAGAATAGAGCATCACACATTGCTGGAGAGATTGAGATGCCTCAATTATAAGTCACACTCAGCACGCACACACCGCGCCGCAGACAGGGCAGGACGCCTATTTGCATGGCTTATCAGACAAGAGGATTTCCGGGCGCCCATAACAGCGATTCCAGCACCGAATGACACACTACTGTACACACAACTAGAAATACACTTGGAGTTCACAAGGTACTGCATAGAGTTGTACAGATCCACTACCACGGCACAGCCTGAGGAGATCCAACAATTTCTTGTAAAGATTGCCCCCCCAGCCCCAACACGAGAAACAATTAAAGTTAGACGCTCAGGTCACCCCCTTAGAAATCCTAGCAGGTATACGCCCTCTGGCTACAGGGAAGTCCCCTGGCCCGGACAGCCTGCCGCCTGAAGTTTACAAGGCATACGCCACACTGCTTGTGCCACAGCTAAAAACAGTGTATGATGCCGCACTGTCGGCCTCCACACTTACGGCATCACAACGGGAGGCATTACTAATATCTCTCCCTAAACCAGATACAGATACATTACAACTGGGATCATACAGACCGCTGGCACTCCTCAACACTGATTATAAAACTTTAGCTAGCGTCATCTCGGCCAGGCTGGCCCCACTGGTACAGTCGTTGGTGCACCCGGATCATAATGGACTTGTGCCGGCAGCAACACTTCCCTTAATATACGGAGATTCTTCCGGCTTCAATAATATGCGACACAGCTTTGGCCCAGCTGGGGCTGCCTGGTCCTAGATCTAGAGAAGGCCTTCTACTCCCTCGAATGCCCCTATCTATTCTCAGTCCTCCACCAATATGGTTTCGGAATAATTTTTCTGAATGTTGTGAGGCTGCTATACACACAGCCTCTCTTACGGATCCACACAGGATGACAAATACCAGAGAGCTTCCCTATAGGCAGAGGAACTAGACAGGGGTGCCCCCTTTATCCTTTATTATTTCCATTGGCAATGGACCCGCTTGCGGCACACTTCCGCAGGAGGGGTAATGGCTGGGGCATTTGTCTGGGTGACGGTCTACACGTGGTGTCCTTGTACACAGATGACCTACTACTATATTTAAGAGACGTTGATAATGTGCCGGACATCATAGTGGAGATTGGTGTGTCTATTAAGTGGCAGCCCTCGTCCTTTCGGTACCTAGGCATACACACATCACTCTGCAAAAGATATTCTGGATGGCAATCTCACTAGAGCCATATCGTTCACCCGTCATGGGCAGAATAGCCATGTCCAAAATGGTGATACTGCCGAGACTCTAGTATTATTTCACAAATTTGGCCATATAAGTTCAAGCTAAAACGTTTCGCAAATTGGAACATTTGCTTAGAGATTTCATCTGGAATAAAGGGCGCCACAGAGTAGTTCTATGGAAGCTATATGCACCAATGGAGAAAGGGGGCCTGACAGTTCCCAGTATGGAACTATGCTATTTAGCCGCGCAACTGCAGTGGGCTACAGAATGGCTGGCAGGACTGCAGCTAGCTGACATGGCCACTGTACAACCACCCTGGTTGCTTTCCAAGATCTGCCACCTGTTTCACCCCATTGCCAAAAACTCCACCCCAACGTCGGTCTCACTAGACCTGGCTCGCCGCTGCTACAGACGTAGCCTGTACCTCACCCGGCGAATAACCCGTAATGCACCTGCACTGCCCCTTCTTGGCCACCTGAGGCGTGGAGTGGTTACATCAAGTGGTGTGCTAGAACTGTGGCATCCTCCGGGGGTACAGACATTGGGTGACTTATTTGAAGATGGAATACTATTATCATTTGATAAGTTAGTTGAAGACACAGACATGCCACCGGGTCAATTTATAGTCTACAACTCAGTAATATCTACGCTGACAAGGACCTGGGGGGACATGAGCACCGATTCCCAACCCCATTTAGTAATACAATACCTGCATGTTTTGGGAACGGGCAGCTATATAGTGCATTGGCTAACAGAAGCACTACTAACACTCACATTTAGACCTTTTGAGACTGCGTACCAACTAGGAGGCAGACAGAGGTAGGCTCTGGGAAGAAAATGAATGGGAAATGTTACTGGCAAACGTCACGCAAATTCCACAGAATTCAAAATTCCGCATCATTCCTTTTTTTACCATTCATAGAGCCTATTTATCCCCGGACAAAATATTTACTTTCAACTAACCATGGCAGCTTGCCCCCGCTGCGATCAGGCCGGAGCTGACCTTCTTCATATGCTGTGGTCCTGTCCTCTATTATGCAGGTATTGGCAGAAGGTCGGGCCTGCTTGTCGGAGTGCACTGACCTCCCACTGTTACAAACCTTGGAGGTATGCATACAAGGCGTGTTCCCCAGGCCAAAAAAAGCACAAAGTAAAATCCAGATTTATAGATCTAGGCGTTATAGCAGATGATAGACAGGTCACCCGTAGGTGGAAGAATAAATATCCTGCTTTACCAGAGTGCTGGCAGCGATCACTCCTGGTGTGGGCCCAGGCTGAAAGCGTATCTCTACGCCAAGAAGATACAGCCAGTCTGCGTAAATACTCCATTGAGCAACATGGGGACACCATATTGGTAACGTTACAACATACGGGGCCAATGCAGGCTGGGGTAACACCACAGTGTGGAGACTGAAGAAAGGATAAACAGTGGTTGCAAACATACTATATCAAAGAAGGCATGCAGCCTTGGGTCGCCACGAACTTACAGTGAGAATAAATGGGGAGAGGACTGACGTATAAGTAAATACAACTTACCGACTTACAGACATGGGGAGAGGAACCAAAATGGGAAGGGAGAGGGTTAAATACAGTGGGAGACGCTCAAACTGTCAATGAAGTTGTATTATTGTGTTGAGCATTTGAATAGTAAATAGCATCAGCATTGCATTGCAAATATCCAAGTAAAGTAAGTACATGATTACATGGGATACACATATAGAGCGAACCTAAACCAGCAATTTATTATTAGATATTAAATATGTGAACCATGTTACTGACATCCATTTTTTTTATCTGCCCGTCATAAAGTATTATGTAAGAAATGTGCATGTCGAGATAGTGGAAATGAAACTTGCCATATGTTGGCGCGGACAAGTGTGAACTTATCCTTTTTACATTGTATTTCATAAGAAAACTATAAATTGCAAATAAAGAGAATGGTTTAAAAAAATGGAGGCACCTACAAGCCCTGATAACCCTGATGTGTCACAAATTGGTGTGCTGCAGACCCAACACATCCACTGAGTATGGGTTGTGTACCTTGCCCATGAAAAGCAGCTGCTTCCAAGAACCATGGTTTACAGCTCTATGTCTTTGGAGAGGGAATGTTCTCAATTTGCAGTATTTTGGAGTACATTTTCTTGGCTGTAGCTGGTTTATGGTGAGCTGGCCATTCTTGGCACATTATGTCTATTCTTGGCAATATTCTGGCTGTACCTTGAATAATGGTATCCACCCTAGACACGTGTGTGCTCTTGATTTAATTGTGACCTTCCTTTTCATGGACCTGAGACTATGGTTTCCAAACATGGCTTGTAGTGACTATTCTGGCTATCACTGGCATTAGTTGTGGCAAATCTTCCTGCTATATGATGACAATCCCTTGCACCTGAAGATGATGTTAATGATAAGTGAAGGCAAAGGCTGCCCATGTGATATTACCACGGGTGGAAATGGCAGGCTACTGTGTGCGGACAAAACACGTTTTTAGTAAAAAAATAAATAAAAAAAAGGTTACATTGGTTGTTTTGGATAAAAAAGACTATTTTTATTCTGAAAATGAGGCACATCTGTTTATTTCTTTAAAATGAATGTTATGTACTTCTGGGCAAAATGCTTGTATTTTCAGAAACAGGCGTGTTGTTGTTTAAGAATTTTTGCTTTCATTAAATATATTATATTTGAAACAAAACTTATGCTGAGTTTTGAAAGCATACTTATTGTCGATTTTGGTTTCTTGGTACCAAAGGACCCTTAGCCAGTAGCTATGGTTGTTATTCCATGACTGGGTGTTTCATCATCTCCATTGATAAAGCTTTTTGCTAGGACAGTCTGAGGCCTGAACAGCACACTTGGCATAACCAGTTTGATCCTGTTCATTTATGTTTGACTGGGCAGCAGCAGTGCTGTTTGACCCAGTGGGGCTCGTCCAGCTCTGTCTATATATCATTTTGTTATTTGTATTGCTTTTTTCCAACCTCCCTCATCCTTGTAGAAACACAGCCAAAATAAAGTGAAAACAGATGCTATATCCATTTTGAAATGTGATGGGGCATGTGTCATTGCATAACTAGATTTTTTTAAAACATGTTTGTAATCGTGTAGTTCTTTAGCACTTTTGTATGGCAATTGTGCTACCAATTCAACTATTTTCCTACTATATTTTTAAAGTTTTCTTGGGTAGGGTTTAGCACCAGCAACCCTGGGGAGAGCAAAGCATACCACAGAAGTATTGCAATGTGTCATTCAGCATCTCTGAATTATGCAATTTACGCCCATCTATCTATATAGGTTCTTGTAAAGCGGGGAGACTATCACCCAAAAATGGTAGGTCGCTGTTGAAATGAGGTATGCAAAGTGCAGGCTAAAAGCAAATAGCTATCAAAATGCACAGGTTTTATTTTTTTCTTGCGAAATTATATTCTCCTTTCAAATGCAAAAGAAGAGAATCTATAAAATCCTAGCTATTTGGAAGGAAAGTTTCAAACTTCGCTGCCTAATCCTTATCTCCCGTCCTGACAGAATTCCAGCCCTTGGGACCCAGGTGACGGAAAGACTACCGCACAAATTGTACTGGTACTTTAGGCCTGCCATCAACCACTTTGAAGAAGAGTGCAGGGAGCGACACTAAGAATATTTTGTGACTCTGGAGTGTAAAAAAGGAGAACTCGCTCAATACAAGAAGGATATGTTGTAAATGGCACCACAGGTCCCTTCCTTTGGGGAGAGCTCCCCAACCCTGAATCACTCTAGAGAAAGACTGGCTTGGTCACTCTATCCCATTTGGGCAGGTATTTACTACCTACAGCTTTCAGATTTCACTAGTAGTCCTTGTTCAGAGTGCATGAGGACTGAGTTCAGGGTGTGGTTGTTGGCCACTTTCTGTGCCCTGAGCAGACTGAGCACTGGTGAAGGCTGTATCCAGTGTGTTTGGTGGTACAAGGACCTGGCTGCTAGCATGCATGATTTGCAGACCATCTCCTTAACCCTGGCTTCTGCGCTCATCATTCACAGTGGGTGTACCGTTCGGGACTGGGTGTGGACGCTGAGTGACCGGCATGCCATGAACCTCAGTGCCTCTTGTACATGGCCAAAGGTCATACTCAGGAAGTTTAGGGGTATGAGGGTTGATATCAGTGTTTGGCCAAAGGCCACAGACTCTGAACGTGTGCTGCAGTCCACCAGCAGTTGTGCTTGGTCCCTTTGGTGGCCAAGGTGACTGTACACAAAGGCATGCTAGTGGCCATTCTCTGTGCTCAGTATCCATAGCACTTGCCTGAAGATTTTGCTTAGTGGATTCAGGGGTGCTGGGCTTAAGTGAATCTCGTGGCTTAAAGACAATCACTGTGTCCAGTCTCTTCTGTATATGTGTATTGCGGGTTTGGGGAGTGTGCCCTTTACTCAAACTGCCAAAAGTCATGCACAGATCATAGTAAGTGGTAGTGCTCCTATGTAGAACGGCACAGGGTATGAGACTGGGTGCAGCTCCAGTTCATTCCCTGTGTCTAGGGCCCACTGCCGAAGTTTGTTTGAGTGTGTTCGGAGGCATGAGTATTGGGCATTGTTGGTTCAGTGGTATGGGGGTTGGTTCTACAGCCTTCTTCAATTGCCACACACTTGCCATGCACGGTTGTTTATATCAGTGGAAAAAAACAGTAATGATCGACAGCAACTTATTTAAGTATCAGTTAACATTGACTTGGATGACATTAGGAGATGAAAATTCAGCTCATTTGGAATTGTGTTTACCACCAAAAGTCTCAAAAACATGAACATTTTCCAGTGAATTTAGCTAAGCACTTCTAACTCTCAACCAGCTGTGTGGGCTCATGATCTCATACATGAAACCGTTTAAGGACACAGCAACAACCAGTCCCTTGGACAGTTCATGGGGACATGCATACTAGGGTATGATATTATTGATGATGTCATTTGTGGAAACATTTGGGATTTTTGGAAATCTTCTAACAAGGTCTCAGTTGAGACAAGAGGCACGTGTGATATTGCACAAAGGTGCTCATT
Source organism: Triturus cristatus (assembly GCF_964204655.1). Classification (NCBI taxonomy): domain Eukaryota; kingdom Metazoa; phylum Chordata; class Amphibia; order Caudata; family Salamandridae; genus Triturus; species Triturus cristatus. The sequence continues at coordinate 842,204,498 of NC_140592.1, forward strand.
TATAATCAAAAGGTAGTAGTGCCCTTGGAGGGAAGCGTTTGTGCTAACATGGGTAACGTTGGTTGGTCTCCCAGTGGAATTTTGTTGAGGTAAACTTGAGTCCTGAAACCCGATGCCATAAAATGGTGGCAGTTTGTTTACTGGCCCACAAGGTCTGCATAGGAGAGTCTTATTTTTAGCCTTGTTCAGTGGCACAGAGAGTTGCCAGCTGAAAAGAGATAACTTGCTATGAAGTATAGGGCCTCAGTGTAACCATGTCCTGTGTGGAGATTACCCATCGCTGCTGGTTCTCTGTCCTTCCTGGTACAGGCCGACAGATGGAAGCAGAATAACACAGAAGACTGAAGGACTGCATTTGCAGCTAATCACAATTATTGGCAAAGCCAACAAGTCTTGCCTTTAAGAAATATTTGCGTTGTCAATGCTTATTGCTCATGCTGTACAACTTTGGCAAAATCCAAGATGGTGTTCAGTGTAAACAAGGGGGGGGGGGGGGGGGGGTGCTGACGCAGCTGCGGACAACTCCGTCATTTTGTAGGTGCGTGCATGCTTCCTGACGTAGGCGCCATTAAAAAAAGTTACTGATTCAATATGGACTGTTATTTTAAAATTAAAAAAATGAAGTCGTAGAAAGCGCTTTTATTTATAAAGCGTAAATAAAACCGGAACATGCAGGAGTCAGAAACAAGGAGAATGGGGGAAGAGCACACGCGGTAGAGAAGAACTTGGAACGTGAAGGGACAGGAGCACGAGGCGAGAGAGAGCAACACAAAATGTGGGGTAAGAGAAGTACACAGACAAGAGAGCAGCACGGAGTGCAGTGGGAAAGAGAAGCAAACGAGAGATAAGCAAAAAGAAAAATGTTGTTCCCTAAAAATGAGCAGTGGAAGGCCACAAGTAAAGAGGATATGCTCCAGGGGACGGAAAACACAATATGGACGAAGTAAGCAAATTACACTGACAATAAAGCTAACAAGTGGTAAGCAAGGGGCAGGTTTTAGGCACAAGTAAGTTGACAATGAGTGTTTTACAACCAGACACTTTACACTGTCTATTTTGTTCGCTCTCAAAAAGTGTACATAGTGCCAGCTCTTATTCTTTATTGGTTGGCAACTAGAACAAATTGAAGCCCTTCTGCTTGACTTTATACAGTCATCTTTCTGTGGGATGAGAACTGTTCCTTTGTCTTTAATGAGAGTTGTTTTGTGTGTGTTGTACAAGTATCCAAGAAAGCACTCAGGTTTGTCTTCTGCGGGAAGTGCCTTCCAGCTGGATCTCGTTCGCTAACATCCAATGATGGGTCTCAGCATCAAGCCAGCCATCTTTTTTGGTGAACGCCCTTGTCTTCGTTTCTGCGCCTCAAACCAAGCGAGAGGAAATTTTCTGTTTCTATGTTCTAGACAAGCCATGTATCACCATTATTGTAGCTATGGATTGAATTTGTTCTTGCCGGTGTGTTTGACAGATGAATGGTCTAAATTGGGCACTTTCTAACTAAGAGACTTCCATTGTAGTTCTTGCTTCCACACTTGATCAAAATGGTGTACTAAAGAGAAAAATATCTTATATATTCCATTGACTGTTTCCATGTTCACCAAAATTGGTAGCAATTAGAAACATATTGCACACCAATCTTCAACATCATTTATAATGCATAAACCCTGTTTCTTTCTCTGCAGCCTGGAAGTGCTTGGAAATGACCCCATTTGTGCATTTTGTTTTCAATAAAAGTGTTTTCAATGCAGTAAAACACCAAAGGAGTTTAATAAATTAATACTTTGCTAGGATGTTACCGATAATAGGAATTCCTTGAATACATTTGTCTTTGATTCATTTTCAAAGTATGGTGGTCATAGCACTTAAAAGCAACAAAGTACTTATTAATGTCTGTATGCCAATTAAAGTTTGTTTAGACACAGCATGTATGTAATATTGTGTATTTTTTTTATTGTGTTAGGAAGTCAAATTGTCCTCTAGTCCAGTCTTCAAAAACCAATACCCTGTATGAAGAAATGGACTGGGATCAGTTGGACCTTAATCCTAAAGTGGTTGCTGCTGTAAAGAAAGGTAAATGTTATTATTCTGACCATGTCTTCTTAAATTAGCCGTGGACCCTGCCACGTTCATTTTCCAAATGACACTGACCCAAGGCCGTCAGGATTGACTGTGAGGGGGTCTGCCTGGCTTGGTCGATTGCCGGGGCTCGGTGGAGAGCACACGGACCAGAGTGATTCTTGGTGGGTGTTCGCTTTGGCAGCTTACGAGCAGCAGTTGCTGGCTGTGTGCTGTGCCACGAGCTGCATCGGATGCGCCATTTGTGTTATCTCCCCAGCCCCTGCTCACCCTGAAATATTCAATATCCGGAGCAACAAGAGTCCATAATAAATTGATAAGTCCACACAGTTTTTCTTCATAGAAATCTTCTTAGTTATTGTTTATTCCAAGCAATGTACGAAAATAGTTACTTTGGCCATCAGCAAAACAATATTTAGCCAGTAACTCTGACCAACAGCAACACAACTCTTAGCTAACACTTGTTTCATCTCTGTGGAAGTATCCACTGACTTCTTCAGGGCAGCTACTGTAAATAGTCTGGCAACATCAAAAATAAGCTCATGTCCTCATATTCAAAAAGTAAATACAACAATGTCATCTAAGCGGTATTCTAAAAAGCTCCGGTCCGTAAGGTGAGTACTCCTCGTGTGACGATGGCGCCATCATCACACGAGGAGTACTCGCATGATGCAGAGGTGTGAGAATAAGCCCTCTCCCGTAGGTGCCACACCTGCCAAACATCACATGTGGTAACATGGCGACCCCCCCAGTTAGGTCTCGGAGGGTCGGCCCATGCAGACTCGAAGGTATATATACGCTCAACAGGTTATTCGGTTTTCCTTCCAGGATCCCCACCACCCCACATAGCAGCCCTGGGGGTCATGTAATCTGCATAGCCACCAAAGTAAGTTTTTTATAAAGGAAGATCTCCACCCTTCTGGATCCCCTACTGAAGCCGGAATGATAGACACAGTCATACCCAAATCTGCGCAGGATGGGGCAGAGGGTATCCAATAGATGCATCTCTTGCAGCAATGCAACCTCTGGTTGATGGCGGCAGAGAAACTTGAGGGCCTCAGTAATCTTAATACGATACAGGAGGCCACAAACATTCCAAGAGATTAGACTAAAGTTCATGAGAAGATTGGCTTAGTGGATCAAAGGGTGGCAAGCGGGTTAGGCGCAGTGGCAAGCAGTGGGCAGATGAACAATGGGGGTCTCAATACTGGCTGCCATGGATAGAAGAAGTGTAGACCAGTCTCACAACCATAGTATCGCCTCATTTGTTGCCTCACGACTCGCCATTCAGCCGGTCAGTGGCTTCGAAGGGGAGTCATAAATGTTAGCCCAGTCGGAAGACATGTCAATCTGTTGGCCCTGGGACCTCACTTTGGGATGCAGGGTCCCCAGGTGTTCAGCTAGATTGCACAGACCCCGATCACAGGATGTCGAATGTGGAGGCCAATGTAGGCAGGGGGCAGCACTGTCCGGCTCGCAGTAATGCCAAGTCTGGATACGCTGCGGGGTGGAGACAGCGTCAGGAAAGGGGTCATATTGCCTCCGGTCCCTTTGGCCCCCAACACCCACCAAGAATCACTCTGGTCCGTGTGCTCTCCACCGAGCCCCGGCAATCGACCAAGCCAGGCAGACCCCCTCACAGTCAATCCTGACGGCCTTGGGTCAGTGTCATTTGGAAAATGAACGTGGCAGGGTCCAAAGTGAGGTCCCAGGGCCAACAGATTGACATGTCTTCCGACTGGGCTAACAGGAAGGTTCCAGAGGGTGAGGCTGTGCTGATTGGTCCTGGCAAAAGTTTGGGCTCTTTTACACAAAGAGGGTGATATACTACAAAATGAGATGAGGCCTAGGCCTATTTTTTCTCTTTTGTTTCTATGGTTATACATATGTATATATATATATTTTTGTTACCGAGGCTCCCATTCCGACGACGGGGAATGATACAAAGCATGAGAATCTATGAAAGTTACCAATACTGGGGAACCAAAGTTACAGGTAAGTAACTTGTTTTCATGTCCTGGCACAACCTGTGCAGCATTGTGCCCGATTTATCCCCCCCCCATTGGTATATTCGGCTCCTAGTGGCTAACCAGGCCTGATGTGCCTCGTCGAGCAAGAGAGAACCGTACGTCTGCTGTGCGCAGAGTAGCTGCCGGCGAGTCACCTCTCCCCCATCCTCCCCGCCCCTACTCTCCAGTTCCACGACTTCGGCCTCCGCTTGAACCAACCCCTCTCGACGCTTGCGGCAGGCCGCTGCGCAGTATGAGATATCAGCCCGCTTAGTGTCGGTTTCCACGCCTCCCACAACATGTCTGCCCTGGACACGGATCCCACATTCAGTGTCCAGTATTGATCTAATGCAGTAGTCCTGTGTGGCCTGTAGTCATCTTGTTGCAGGTGCCACACCGAAAGTCGCCAACGGAATGGCCGCCCCGCGCCCCCCATCTGGAAGACAGCGGACACTGGGGAATGATCCGAAAGACCTCGCGGAAGTATCTCCGCTTCCTCCAATCGGGACACCGCGGCCCCAGAGAGGAAAATGTAGTCAAGGCGGGAGAAGGAGCCATGTACTGCAGACAGGTAAGTGTATTCACGAGCATTGCTGTGGCGGCGCTGCCAGGCATCCACCCATGCCAGGCCACCGACCAGTGCATTGAGTTTTGTAGGCCCACCATCCCCTCGCCCCGGCCCCCGGACTGTCGGTCGCTTGAGAGATCCATCACATCATCCTCTCCTATAATCCCCAGAACATCCGGGATGTCCGCCCAGAGCGCCATAAGTTGTTCAGCAAATGTCCAGGACAAGGGGGTGGGGGGGGCGTACACACTACCAAAAACTACCTGATCGGCCCCTATCTGCCCCTGAGCGAAGATATATCTCCTATGTGTGTCTGTCCAAGTCCGATGATGCGTGTATGGGACCCGTTTGTGTACCAATATGCCTACGCCCCTGGAGCCCTGAACAAACCCCGAGTGGAACACTTGTGTGTAGCCATAGCGCTGGAGGCACAGGACTTTCGTCCCCAAAAGGTGCGTCTCCTGTAGGAGCAGTACATCAGCAGCGGCCCTCTTTGCATATTGCAGGATAGCCTCCCTCTTGATCTTGTCCAGGGCGCCCCGGACATTCCAGCTCAACACTTTTATTGTGGCCAATCGCCCACTAGCCCCCCGGGAAGCAGCCGCCATGGGAGGTATGACAATAGTATGGTAGCAACGAAGAGACTCAGATGTCTGCCGCTGCCCATGCCCAGCTCTGTATAAAAGTGCAGTCAAAACCCAAACTGAAAGCCCGACTAACAAACAAACCCCCCACCCCCTCCTCCCCCACCCCATACCTCACAAACACTGAAGTACCTGTCGCGGTGAGAGACATCCCAAGGCCACAACCGTGGACCTCAGGAGTTCCCAACCAATGGATCCCCAACTTGCCTCCCACAACTAAAACACAGAATCCCCACCTTCAACCTTCTACGATGGTATCTGCCCTTCACAACATTCTCCGGGGCCAAGGAAACCCCACGCACACGGGAAGATGAAACATCCGAAGGCTAGCACATGAGGCAAAGCAAACATAACTCGAACCCAGGTAACTCCTGGGCCCTCAGGACCCAGACGGCGGATGACCAGTCACCAAACAAACCCCATGCCGGGCCCCCCCCGGACTTGTTGCGACGGCGGGATCTGGATCGCCATTGTCTCTTCGATAATCCCTGCGGATTATTTCCTGACGCCTCATTCTGGGACGAGTCCGACTCCCTACCAGGGGGTGTATGAGGGCACAGCTTTACTGTCTCATCTGTCCATTTGAATACTTCCTCCAAAGAACACCGTACGGAACTCAAACAACTCTCAGGCGAGCTGGATATAGAAGAGCGTATGAGAGATGGAGTTCTCGCAGCCGAGCCTTGGCTGCCAGGAAAGACGGGAAGACGAGGATGCGGGAGTTGTCAAAGTGAAGAGGCTCCTTCTCTCTGGCTTGGCGGAGAATGACGTCCCTGTCATGATAGTTAAGGATTCTAGCGATGACTGGCCGTGGACGGGCACCCACTGGCGGCTTCTGGATATGTGCCCGGTGTGCCCGCTCCACCACGAAACAGCGGGACAGTGACTCAGGCGGGAGCCAGCCCTCTAGCCATGGGGAAAGAAAGCGCTCCATATTGCTCCCCTCGCAACCTTCCGGAAAACCCACAAAGCGCAAGTTGTTTCTGCGGGCCCGCCCTTCTGCATCCTCGACCCTGCCCGCTAGGCCCCGCTGGGTCGACTCCAAAGCCGCAACCTGCTTCCTCAGCGTCACCACCTCATCCTCAAACCCTGACACCCTAGTTTCAGTCTCCGTGATACGGACAACCGCATTGCGCAGATCCTGGCGCAGCAGCATCACAGCCGATCCAACTGCCCCAATCTTGGCATCCAGCATGTCTCGGGATTGCGTTATAGCTGCCAGGAGATCTGCGTTGTCCGGCGTCGCGGCCGAGGAGCCCCCTGCGGCCGCCCCCGCCAGACCCGGGCCCGTGAATTTGTCTATCGGCCCCTGCTTCGCCGCACCTCCACCATGCCTGTCTTTGGTCATCGTCTCAGGCCCTGCTGCAAGGCCACTGCCGTGCAAAACCCGACGGGCCCTCAGGTAAGTCTCCTCTGCCACCGACGACACCGCTGCCGGGATGCTGCCCCTGAGGAGAGTCAATATCGCCAACCGTCTGGTGGGAGCTATAGGGATCAGGGTCCTGGCCTCCCCGCCCCAGGCGCCAGGCCGCCGCCGCCGCCCGATCCGTGTGCCACAGGCCTTCACTGAACTAGGTCCAATCACCACCAGCAGGTTCCATGCGCCATCTCTAGGATAATGCCCCGTTGGGGGCACGCCGTCCGCACCCGCCTAGTAGGCCGACTGGGTTAGGCCACACCGTCTCAGGGGTCAAGAATGTTGCAGCCCACCGTGTCTGGGCCAGATCTGTCGGTCCGTCCCGGCAGCCCCCAACAGGTCCCCTCTCCCCCTGCGACCCGAATCGGCCGCCGAACCCCCCTGGTCACTGGTGTAGGGGGGGAAGACGGTCCACAAGGAGCCGGGGAGTGACGCTGACGCGGGGCCCACAGCCTGGCCGAGTCACTCACCGCACCTCTCCGCCTCGTATGCCCCTCCAGGCAAGTGCGCTCCAGGAAGCCACCACAGGACCCCTCCAGGCAGGGCTGTCTCTTCTGCCTCGCGGCGCCACCAGCCGCTCACACCCCGTCCGGCGACTGCTGGGCTCAATGCGGATCCCCACCGTTGCTCAACGCGTGAGGGCCAAGCCCCGCATGCCGCGGCTCAAACCGCCGCACCAGGCCAGAAGCACCGCGCGATCATCCGGCGGCTCACAGGGGACCCCAGACCTCCAGGATCACTCGGACTGCAGCCGCTGGCGCCGGTCACACCCCCACAGCCTATAATCAGGGCGCCTCAGCTTCGGAGAACAGGATAAATAGACGGATAAATGTACCGGGCGGGCGGGAGCCGGCTCAAAGCACGTCCACCATCTTGGCTCGCCAAGCCATGCCCCGTTGTTGGGGATTTTAATTTCTACTTTGTGGATAACGGCTGTATGGACTCCCACCAGGTTTCTGGAATTTATGAAGGATTTTGGATTCAGCCATTTGGTGAATTCACCTACTCATAGGGCAGGACATACTTTGGATGGTATTTTTGTGGCTCTGACTTTGGGAGATTCTATTCCCCTCTGCTGGACTGACCACAGTGCAGTACTTTTTACATTCACTATACACAAGGTTAGTAGCCAGTCGCAGAGTAAAATTACCATCCTGAGGAGGTGAAATAAGATTTCTGCTGAGAACATAGATGCTGCACATTGTGAATACTTAGAAAGGTACAACAGTTCCCTTGTATATACTGCGGAGGATTTCCACACGTGTGTTGAGACCGTTATTGATCAGCTTGCTCCGCATGCTTCTGATACAGAGACTAGATCCAGACTCTCTGCCCCCTGATTCTCAGAGGTTCTTAAAGAGCATAGGCGCAGGAGGCAGGAACGGATGTGGCTACTTACCTCCTCCTTCAAAGATAGAGAGAAACATAAAGAACTTATGCAGTTATAAACATACTATCTAAGTTCTCCTATTTCCCTACTAAAATGAAGTTGGCCACAAATGTCCCTCAAGAACTCGTCAAGGTGGTTAAAAATCTCTCCATTCCACCAGCTAGCCGTCAAAAGTTCCCAAGGTTTCTCTAACATCGTGGCAGCTCACTTTAGGGACATTTTAAAGATTGTTGCTTGTTTTGATCTTGATGATGATCACCCCCTCCCCTCAGATAAAGACGAGGAGGTCACCAACAGCACCACTTCTGTAACTTTGTCCGTCTTTCCCCCAGTTTCTTGCACCCAAGTTAAGCAGTTTCTTATTCATTTGAATTCCGGTTCTCCGGATGACCCATGTCCACCTCGCATCTTGCAGTTAGCTTCTGATCAGATCGTTCTTTTCCACAAAAAAGTTTACAATTGTATCCTTTTAAGAGGCATCTTCCCCCATTCCTGGACGGAGGATATAGTGGTCCACTTGTAAAAAAGACTACCAGGGACCCTGAAGACTTGAATTATCTTCGCCTGATATCTCTCCTTCCTGCTACATCCATGATATTAAAAAAAATATCTGAATCAAGAGTTGGTAGCATCTATAGATTCCCAGAATCGCTTTGATCCGTTGTAGAGTGGGTTTCTTCGGAGTCATGGCAGAGAGTCTGCTCTTCTGGCTGCCACTGCCACTATTCATCATCAGGTTGACCAGGGAGCATTTGCCATTTTGGTGGTATTAGACTTTTCAGCGACGTTCAATATACTGTCCTCCTCCTTCCTTGTACATAGACTACGCCGTGCTGGGCTGAGGGAACCACTCTGCTATGATGGCGTCCTTTCTCAACAAAAGATCTCACACCGTGAGTTTTGGTAACTTTAGGGTTGATTCCTTCCAGCTACTGTGTGGGGTGCCACAAGGCTCCTCTCTTAGCACAACATTGTTTAATCTTTATATTGCCCCCATGGCTGAATTGTTTAGATCCTTCATATTATCTTATGCGGATGATATGCAAATGGTTGTGTCAATTGCCGACGATATTCCAGTGGTGGCTGAAAAGTTTAAAGATTGTATGGTGGACATTAACAACTTGATGAAGGAGAAATGGCTGAAATTGAATACTGACAAGACTGAGATATTGATTTTTGGAGAACAAGGGTCGGTATGGTCAGAGCAGTTATGGCCAGAGCTCTACGGCCCCCTACTTAATCCTGTTAGTAAGACTAAAAACTTAGGTGTGGTCTTTGATACCTCCCTTTCCTTTGACACTCAGGCGAAATGGATTGTGAGGTCCTGTTTCTATAGCATCAAACTCTTAAGGAAGGTATTTCCTTTCATCGCTGCCAAGCTTAGAGTTACTGTTGTCATTGCACTTATTACATCGCACATGGACTATTGCAGTGCCCTACACCTTAATATTAATAGAGGCACGCTCAATAGATTCCAGATTATCCAGAATGTTGCTGCCTATCTGGTCCTGACCACTGGCTATGAAGAAAACAATATATTATATATATAGTTTGTCTGTGTTAGTGTGCCTCCAGCGTGCTATAAATCCCCATAAATGTTCTGCACCTACTCTAAATGAATTATCTCAATTTCTCAAGACTGCTTCTGTAATTATTTACAGTATTATTAGTAGAGATACTAGAGTAATAAAAGTCAAAACAGTAAAGGGGAGCTTCAGATTTAACGCCTGAGATGTAGAATGCTATATGTTTGATGCATGTGAGCTGTGGATCACATGCTTTGCATACTCCTGCCATCTAGTGTTGGGTCCGGATGTTTGCAAGTTGTTTTTCTTCAAAGAAGTCTTTCCAGTCACGACGTAGGTGACTCCTCCTTTTGGTGATAGTGCGCATGGGCATCGACTCCATTGTTAGATTGTTTTTTTCCCGCCATCGGGTTCGAACATGTATTGCTACGCTTCGCTTCGAAACTGTTTTTTCGGGTTCCCCTCGGTGCACAATCCACTCTGCCCATGTCGGTGTTGTTTCAGACGGTTATCCCACTTCTCTGCATATTGTATCTGTCGAGGAAAACCTCTATTTCGATCAAAGACCTTCGGGAAGGCCATCTGGCCTAACCGTGTCAGTCCACTTCGCAGTCGATGGAACAGATGCCATTCATATTCTGCCCTAGATGCCATGTCAAGTATCCTCGCATGAAGTGTGCAACTTGTGCTTGTCTCCGGAGCACAACGAACAGGACTGCGATGCACGCAGATCATTTCAATTAAAGAAACCCCTCCATGATCGTCGGGATCGACGGCGCGAAAGGCAGAGTCAAAACGTCAAATACACGGCGGACATCTTCGGCACAGGATCCGAGCACAAATTTGACACACAAGGGGCCAAGGGAGCACAAGAAGGACTTGCCTTCATTCCAGAATCGGACTTTAAGATGGAAGAAGACTTGCCACAAGGTCAACGTCCCGGGAGTACTGAACGTCCCTTGACCCAAACTCCAGCTCAACCGAAACAAAAGGCTTCAGTCCCACCCCCGCCTACGGGCCACGGTCGGCACCGACAAGATGTTTCTGATGCCCCGCCCTCCTGCTCGGCACCAAAACACGTCACTGAGCCTGGCGCCGAGCCGAAATCTTCAGGCTCGAAGCCGAAAACTGCTCCGGAGCTGAAATCATTGACACCAAAAACAAAGCCTCCTTCGGCACCGAAACCTTCCACGATGAAAAGCCATTCTACCCCTGCACCAAAATCCTCAGTGCCGAAACGTAAAACTGTTCATCCGAAGCTGCAGGATCCGATTTTTAATGCCCCAACACCCAAATCGGACCCTAAACAAAAGGAACTTTATATAAATCCAGATATAGGACGTGTTCTTACTAAATCACCTCAGAAACGCAAACCTGAGTCAGAGGACACCCTTTACCATTTTCCTTTGAAGAGGACCTATCTTTATTAAGAATCAAATACGGTCGTGCAGACAAGCGGTGCTTGCAAGCTTCTCTGGTGAAGACATTCAACTAAGCTGCTGCTTGGTAAAAATTTTAACTGCAGCCGATCTCTGCTTAAAATAGTTACCGCCGGATCATCAAAGAAGTTGATTAGAACTGAGCTGGGGACGCCCTTTCAACCCTTCGCGTAATAACTGGAACAGCGCTTCAAGCACATAATTTCAAGCATGTTTGCACATGTAAGCTTTAAGGAAAAGCATCAATCGGCTAACCATAGGATGTCTTTGCACAAATTAACGGATGGTAATGCGGTACTATGCACTTTAAACTTGCACTTATTTGCCTGCCCTCACTCTGTAGCAAAGACTCTGACAAGGGGGGTAATTTTTATCTCACAAACTGCTGCTAATCTCTGCAAACAAAAATGAGGAAACAGGACTATGGGCCATTAGGGCCGGGTGTGGGGACCTTTTCCGTAATTTTAATGTGTGTTTGTAAAAGTGGCTACCAGCCTTTTAAACTGATGTTTTATTGTTTATAAGAGGCCAACTTTTTTTGTAATGGTTTTAATTAACTGCACAATAAACATATCTATCTACCTTTGAAGAGGAAGAATGTAGGTACTAAGCTCTCCTTTCCTCTTCCTCCTCCACCACGTTTCCCTTCACCAACTTCTCGACCTTTCCAGCATTTACTGATTACACCAACTAACTCACCACCACCACCACCTGATGATGATGATGGAGATGGGGGGGGACAATATTTTACCAATAGACCCCTGGAAGGATTATAACACAGATTCACCTACAGATAATGACCCAGATCATTACCCTGCAAAGCCTTCCCCTCCTGACGACAATGTAGGATATCTAGAATTACTTGCTAGAGCTGCAGAATATCACAGGGTACAGTTACACAAGGAATCTCTAGAGGAAGATTTCCTATTTGAAATGCTCAGTAGCACACAAAGGGCTAGCCACACTCTTGCTGCTTAAAGGCATGAGGAGACATGCCGATGATATCTTTAAAGATCCAGTGCTTGCTCGCATTCTCACACCCAGAATTGATAAAAAATATGAGCCTGCTCCCTTAGATCTAGTCTTTATTAAAGGATAGTTACCACTAGACTCCTTGGTAGTCTCTAATGCCTGTAAACGGGCCAATTCACAGACTACAGGCGATGCTCCCCCTCCAGTCGAAGAGTCAAAACTATCAGACGCCTCCAGTAAACGAGTAGCCGTCCAAGCAGCAAATCATTGGCGCATTGCCAACACCCAGGCCCTGCTAGCCAGATATGATGGGGCACACTGGGAAGAAATGGGGCAGTTGCTATAACACCTCCCAGATGAGCACAAAGCAAAAGCCCAGGATTAAGTCCAGAAAGGGAAGTTCATATCCAATTTCTCAATTAGATGCTCTTTAGATGCTGTTGACACAGCAGCTAAGGAATCAACACTAGTGTGTTATTAAGGAGACATGCATGGCTGAGGATTTCTGGTTTCAAACCCGAAGTACAACAGTAATACTCCTTTTGACAAGGAACATCTCTTTGGGCCCAAACTAGATAAGTCATTAGAAAAAATTAAAAAAGACACAGAAGTAGCCAAGTCTATGGGAGCTCCTTTTGTCGCTCCTTCTACTGTGGAGGGTTGAAAACCATGTCCTCAGACAATACTGCTACCTCCTACAAAGACAACAGTCAATCTTCCTCTACAAGGGGCTTCTTTAGAGGAGGATACAGTGGCAACAACAACAAAGGTTGAGGCCGGGGTTCCACATCACGTAATGCCCCCTCCCCCGAAAAGCAGTGACTTGCCTACACTTCCCCACCAAACAACACCTGTCAGGGGACGTCTTCTACAATTCCTCCCCATTTGGCAATCTATCACCGCAGCCAAATGGGTGTGAGGAATTATCCAACATGGTTATTGCCTGGCGCTTATCGACAATCCTCCAAACATTCCACCACGTTCTCACAAAATGTCACCAGAACATTTACATCAGCAAGAGGTCCTGTCTTTCTTGTCCAAAGGAGCCATACAACCTGTGCCGTTACAACATCAAAGGACAGGCGTGTACTCCCTGTACTTTCCCATCCCCAAAAAGGACGGCACCTTGAGACCTATTCTAGACCTCTGAGAACTAAACCTCTACATAAGTTCAGAGCATTTCCACATGGTGACACTTCAACAAGTGCTCCCACTTCTACTACAGGGCGATTTTATATCTACTCTAGACTTAAAAGACGCTTATTTCCACATTCCAAATCATCCCGCTCATCGCAAATACCTCAGATTCATTAGAGCCGATCATCATTACCAAGTCAAAGTACTACCGTTTGGAGTCAACACTGTTCCCAGGCTTTTTACCAAATGTCTGACAGTGGTTGCAGCACAGAGGAACACACATCCATGTCTTCCCATACCTGGACGACTGGTTCATCAAAGCCAGCACTTAACAAATGTGTCTCCAACGTACTCAAACCACTATTCACTTACTTCACCAACTAGGGTTTGCAGTAAATGCGTTGAAGTCTCATCTACAGCCTTCCAACACACAAACTTATCTGAGAGCCATGATAGACGCTCAGAAAGCTCTAGCCTCTCCCAATACAGCCAGAATTCACAGTATTCAGTCCCTTCTCACTCCGTTTCAGCCCAACCAATCATTACCAGCAAACGTATTCATGCAACTGCTAGGGATGATGGCGTCTTGCATTATAATTTTTCCCCACGCAAGACTTCACATGCGACCCCTTCAAGAAAGTTAAGCAAGTCAGTGGAACCAGTCCCAGGGTCACTTGACCGATCTAGTGTTGATAGATGGCCGCACCCATCGCTCTCTGCAATGGATCCAAAGAGCGGCCCTTTCTTGACCCTGTTCCACAGAAAGTGCTAACAGCAGACACATCGCTCACTGGTTGTGGCACTCACCTATAAAGTCACACAGTCCAAGGATTATGGACCCTAAAGTACAAGAGCCTCCATATAAATCACCTAGAGCTACTAGCAGTGTTTCTAGCGCTCAAAGCCTTTCAAACTCACCTAATAGACAAAACTGTCTTAGTCCGCACAGACAACATGACAGTTATGTACTATATACAAAACCAGGGGGATACACTCTCTCCAACTGTCACGCCCAACACAAGCCATTTGGAAATGGGCCATACATCACAAAATGTATCTCCTAGCATCTTCCAGGAGTAAACAATCAAATTGCAGACCCTCTCAGCAGACTGACAGCAAATCCACGAGTGGGAACTTCATCCCCATATTCTTCTTCCCTACTTTCAGGAATGGGGATTTCCTCACATAGACCTGTTCGCCACAGCTCAAAGCGCAAAATGCCCAAGCTTCGCCTCCAGGTTCCCACACCCGCTCTTCAAACATGCCCTATGGATGAACTGGTCAGAGATATTTGCCTACGCTTTTCTGCCTCTCCAACTCATTCTGCTGGTAGTTCGGAAGCTCAGACAATCATCCCTCAAACTCATTCTCATAGCTCCCACATGGGAACGTCAACCTTGGTTCACCACCCTTCTAGAGCTCTCAGTAGTCCCTCACCAAAAGCTGCATCTCAACTCCAGTCTCCTCAGTCGGAGCCATAGAGAAATCAGGCATCCAAATCCCAAGGAACTCAAACTAGCGATTTGGCTTCTTAAGTCATAGAGTTTGGTTATTTACAATTACCACCAGACTGTATGAATATTCCAAAGGAGGCTAGGAAACCTACTACTAGGGCATGTTATGCAGCAAAGTGGAAACGATTTGTTATATACAGTAACAATATCAATACCTGTGATGCTTCAGTGCAAAACATCATCTGTTATCTCTTACACGTACAGCAATCTGGATTAGCCTACACATCCATTCGATTGCATTTAGCAGCAGTAGCTGCATACTTACAAAACAGACAACACTTATCTCCATTCAGAGTACCATTGATTAAAGCCTTTATGAAAGGACACAAAAGAGTAATACCACCAAGAGCTCTACCTGCACCAGTATGGAACTTGAACATAGTCCTTACGAGGTTAACGGGTCAACCTTTTGAACCAATGCACAAGTATCAACTACAATTTCTCTCTTGGAAGGTTGCTTTTCTTATTGCAATCACTTCCTTGAAGAGAGTTGGTGAACTCCAGGCACTAACTATGCAAGAGCCTGTCTTTCAACTTCACAAAGTGGTTCTTCAAACCAATTCCAAATTTCTTTCTAAAGTGGTTTCTGCTTTTCACATCAATCAGTTGTTACCCGTGTTCTTTCCTCAACCCGATTCTGAAGAAGAACGAGCTCTACACACACTAGATGTTAGAAGAGCTCTACTATATTATTATGTGGAAAGAACAAAAGATTTTCTTAAGACGAAACAGCTTTTTTGCTTTTTCTCCACCACACAAAGGCGATCCAATTTCTAAATCAGGCATTGCAAGATGGATCGTGAAATGTATCCAAACATGTTATGTGAAAGCAAAACGAACCTTGACAATACCCACTAGAGCGCACTCCACCCGAAAAATAGGGGCTACTACGGCTTTCTTGAGAAATATTCCCCTAGCTGACATTTGTAAGGCAGCAACATGTTCTACACTGCACTCATTCACCAAACACTATAGTGTAGATGTGTTAGCGAGGCAACAAGCTAATGTGGACCAGGCAGTACTTAAAACACTTTTTCAAACAACTGCTACAGGTTAGCCACCGCTTTGGGAGTTTACTGCTGTATAGTTTATGCAAAGCATGTGATCTACAGCTCACATACCTCGAACGGATAATGTTACGTACCCAGTAAGCATCTGTTCTTGGCATGTAGAGCTGTAGATTCACATGCGCCCACCCGCCTCCCCAGGTCCCTATACCTGTTGCAGTTTTCTTACTTTACATACATACGCATGGCCATCTCTATTCTACCTTTACTATCTCCATTCTCACCCTCTGCCGGAAAACAATCTAACAATGGAGTCGATGCCCATGCGCACTATCACCGAATAGAGGAGTCACCTACCTCGTGACTGGAAAGACTTCTTCAATGAAAAACAACTTGCAAACATCCGGACCCAACAAAAGATGGCAGGAGTATGCAAAGCATGTGAATCTACAGTTCTACATGCCAAGAACAGATGCTTACTGGGTAAGTAACATTATGCTTTAGGATGATTTGATCACATTAGCTCACAGTCGCCTTGTAAAACCTGTGAGACACTATGAAAGCATAACATAATCCATTGGTCCGACGCTATGGGTATCACCCATAGTGGTAGTGCCGAAGAAGGATAGTGGAGGAGCCATGTGCATTTGTGTTTATATGTGCTATGCGAACAAGGCGATTGAAAGAGAACCGCATCCAAGTCCGCACATTGCTGACATGATTACGCAGCTGAATAGAGCCAAAGTCTTTTCCCTCCATGAGCAAACTCGAACTGGAAAGCTGCAGTTACATTACTACCTTCTCGACTCATGTTGATTTATATAGATATAAAAGACTACGTTGAACGCCTGCTGAAACAGCTGAAATTCTCTTCGAAAGTCTATGGATAAATAAGGTACTACGGGGGGATAGGACCCAGAACTACCAATTTCTCAGTGAACTCTTAGGGTATAATGGGCCAGATTTTCCTCACCCCACAGTTACCGGTATTCCAGGGTTGGGAAAAATATGGCCATTTTCTGGGTGACTTGTCATGAAGGTCAGACTGTTAAGCTTCCTCCATACAAGATAACATCTCTTTATTTGGCTTCATCTTTTGCCTCTTTGCTGATGACACTTAAATCTGTTTCTCTTTTCCATAATTTCCCATCATGTCTAGTGCAGTATTTCAGACTACCTGACCGAAATCCCTTGTTGTATGGCTTTTCATTCATTAATGCTCTCACTGACTTACTCATGCCAGCCCCTTCAGCTAGATTTGCCTGCATTATGTTTAGCACCAGTAAATCATCATACTTATTACAGCTGCAGCAGCAGTGAACCAGGTACTGAAGAAACAAAAGGCCCCACCAATACCTTACATAAGGCCAAGGCACGACCAGTGCTATAGTACGGAGCAAAGTTAATTATTCTTTGCCATTTGCCTCCCCTAATACATAGTCCTGTGATAGACCAGGTACTTTTGCAGTGCACACCATCTCCACACTTAAACCTATCTCCAGATACCAACACCAGGCCATATGACTAAAATGTCAAAATAAGGAGCTGTACAAATGCCTGGCCCTAATCTTCATGGCCGTTCTTGAAGCTTCCTCTATATATACCACAGACATGCTTCCCACTACACTCCTGCCAGAAACCTGTGCCCTGCATATTACAGCCCTCAAGCTCCAGTGTGTGTTTTTTAGATCCAGTCTTTCAGCCTCCTAAGTGCCTACACTGGAACTTACTTTTAGATGATCTGAGGATAGTCATCTCTTTCGGCATTCAAAACAATTCTAAAATGTCACCTTCTCCAACATGAGCATCATAGCGATAAGTAACTCTTCTGCTTTCCATTCCCGTGATCTTCCGACCCAACCAATATGTATCCTAATCCAGCCGCTACGAACTAACCACTGGCGTTTTGGAGTATCATCGGCTGCAGAACTCTTTAAGGATGTCATTTGTCGCATAATACAGCCCAGTCACAAAATGCTTTGAAATAAATAATGACATTCTAATTTTTGGGGCCACACGAATGGAACATGATAAAGCTCTAACACAAGTCTCACTATAACTGCGCCAAAGTGTGAGTTTCATATAACTATACTGAAATTTTTGGGTCATATTTTTTCTGAAGGGGGAAACACTCTGGATACAAATAAAGTACAAGCCTTGTCATCCACTTCTCCCTCACAAGTTGTAACTATGCTGCGATCTTTCCTTGGTATGGCCAGTTACTATTCCAGGTATATATGCGACATTGCCACTGTAAGTGCCCCATTGAGAGACTTTACAAAACAAAATATTATATTTCAATGGTCAAATAAATGTGAACAAAGCTTCAAGAAAATAAAGCATGTAGTTGAAAATACCACTGAAATGCCATACTTTTACCGAAATTGCCGATGAAAGTTGTCAATGCAAGCCCAATGGGGTTTGGTGCCATCCTTGCCCAGCACACTGGACATCCCAATGCCCCAAGAGACATTGTGGTTTATTCTTGTCGAAGTTTGTCATTGACGGAATGTGCCTATTCACAACCTGAAAAAGAAAGCCTCACTGTTGTATGGACTTGTGAGCATTGTTAAGTGTTCCTGTATGCTGTGTGAATGGGGTGGCTGTGCACGTCCTGGCACCAGCGGGGTAAGGGCATATTGGCATGTTTGGTTGTTGCTGGTATAGTGCTCGTGGGAGGGGTGAGGGGGGCATTGTTGGGGGGGATGTTGAAGGGGAAAGTTGATGACATCAGTTGTATTGCAGGTCAGGCACCAGAGTGGGGCTACGCCGGGACAAGTTGGCCGCGGCGGGGTGGAGTGATTAAGAGATCATGGGATACAAGTTTTTGAGCTGGAATGTGAGGGGGCTCGGCACGTGCACAAAGAGATACAGGGTCCTCTCCTTCCTTCGATGGCACAAAGTGTCGATAGAGTGCCTCCAGGAGACCCATTTAGTGGATGAAGGGGAGCAGAAGTTGGGGGAAAAAATGGCGGGGGCAGCTGTTTCATGCGTCCTTTTCTACATACGCCAGGGGGGTCCTGATTTGGGTGGCACCGGGGGTGCTGTTCGCCATCCAATATATGGAGGCGGACATCGAAGGCCGATACCTGCTCCTCCGGGCGCAATTAGATGGCAGGGAAATAGTCATTTTGAATTCATATGCGCCCAATATAGATGACCCCGCATTTTTTAGGGCCTTGCAGGACGTCTTGACTTATGATCTGGGGACCCCGATACTCTGGTGTGGAGATTTCAATTGTGTCCTGGATCCGGTACTGGACAGGGCGCCCCCTCGGGAGGGGACGAAACCACGTATGACTGACCAACTCAAAAAAGTGATGGAAAACATAGGGGTGGTGGATGTTTGGTGCCAAAAGAACCCCAAAAGAACCCCACACAGAAGGTGTTCACCTGCTTCTCTCCCACGCACAACACCTATAGTCGGCTGGATCGGGTCTTGGTGGCGGATGAGAGGAGGGGTATGTCAGTGGAGGTCACACACCCGGATCACTCGCCAGTGGCATGCGTGGTCCAGTGGGGACCCCCGGTGGTCCATCTTCGTACTTGGAGGCTTCCGACGGACCTCCTCCGGGACCAGGTGGGGAGGGCGTGTGTGGAGGCAGCCATAGGGGACTATGTGGACCTAAATTAGGGAGCAGGAGACATTGCAGTGGCCACAAAGTGGGAAGCCCTGAAGGCAGTAGTGAGGGGCGCATGTATGGGGCTCACCTACGGTGTCCGGAAACAGCTTCTCCGGGATCTACAAAAAGAGTAGGAGTTCCTCCGACAGATCCAGAGGGTGGGGGACCCCAATGCGGCGCAGCAGCAGGAGGAAAGGGAGGCTCGGGCAAGGGTGCAGGACACCTTAGATAGGTTGGACAAATTCACTCTGGGCCAATATAGGCAGCGCCTCCATAGAGAGGGGGATAAATCTGGGCGGCTGCTGGCATGGATCCTGAGGAGAGAGCAGACCCCCGAGCGTATCGTGGCCCTGCGGGATTCCACCGGCCGCGTGGTATACTCGGAGCAGGAGATACTGGGGGTACTCCAAACTCATTTGCGGCAGGTGTACGAGGCGGCCCCAGATATCTCAGAGGCCCAATACTTGCCATACTTACAAGGGCTGAGTATGCTGACCCTGGCCGACTCGGATCGGGAAGGATTGAGGAGGGCTTGTCATTGGCAGAGGTCCGCGGAGCGCTGGCCAGCTTGCCGCGTGCTAAATCGCCCGGCAGTGATGGTTTCCCATCAGAGTTCTACCAAGAATTCAAGGATGAGTTGGCCCCGCTTCTGTTGCAAGTATTCCATGAGACGTTGGAGAGGGGTGACCTCCCACGGACCATGGCCCAAGGAGAAATTTGTATGATCCTCAAACCAGGGGGAGATAAGTATGATCCATCGTCCTACCGCCCGATCACCATGTTGAATACGGACGTCAAAATCCTAACGAAATTGTTGGCCACCAGGCTGGCTCCCCATATGGGGCATTTAGTGCACCAGGACCAATGTGGGTTTATCCCGGGGAGGAATACGGCGATTAATCTCAGACGCCTGAACCACATTCAGCATGAAGTGAGAGGTAGGGAAGAACGGACGGTATTGGTCTCTATTGATCTGGCCAAGGCGTTTGACACCGTGGGTTGGGCATACTTGCAGGAGGTCCTTCGGAGGGTGGGCCTAGGGCCCAACTTTCGCCGGTGGATACAGATCTTATATAGCGCTCCGAGGGCAAGGGTGCGCCTGGGTGCCGCGGGATCGGGGGAGTGGCGGCTGGGACGGGGCACGAGACAGGCATGCCCCCTCTCGCCGCTACTTTTCGCACTTGCGATTGAGCCGTTCGCAGTTACGATCCGGGCGGAAATGGAGCAATGGGGAATCCAGGTGGGGGATACGCGTAATGTAATATCGCTCTATGCAGATGATGCCTTGTTTTATTTGAGGGCACCGACAGAGGCACTTCCAGTCTTGCTGCTCCACCTGGACCGTTTTGGGGAGGCGTCGGGCCTGAGGATCAACCGAAGTAAATCGCTTATATTCCTGCTTTCGGGCTTTGATGCAGTGCCCTACGAGGACCTGCCGGTGCTTGGGTTGCGCTGGGAACAAACAAGTTTCCGGTATTTGGGTATTCAAGTGGCTGCCACGGAGGGATTGGCGCTCGCACGGAATATAGACCGGGTGATTGCTTCACTTCGGCAGTCTGTGACATTTTGGAACGCCCTGCCGCTTTCCCTAATGGGACGCTTGGCTGTAGCCAAAATGGTAATGCTGCCGAGGACATTGTACGTCCTCCAGAATACGCTGTGCCCTCTCCCTCCTAGGGTTTTCCGGACCCTCAATTCGCTGCTGACATCCCTGCTTTGGGCGGGGGGACGCAGTAGGGTGGCCCTCAGGATGGTCGTGCGCGCCTTTGAGGAGGGGGGATTGGAAGCCCCGTGCTTCGACTTATATTATTATGCAGCGCAGCTTCTCCCAGCAGCCAGATGGTTTGCAGACACAGATGTGTGGGAGACGAGATTATTGGCGGGAAGGGCTACAGCGAAGGAACTTAAATTGGTTTTGATGCAGGGGTCGGGAGCGGACGCTGCGTTGCCCTACGTGGTGAAACATACAGCACAGGTATGGCAGCGTTTTATCGAACGGGTCTTGGGTGCGGCACCCTTCCATAGGGATTTACCAATTTGGATACTGGCCCCCATGGTGGAACTAGAACGTCAGGTGTCCTACCGGGACTGGAAAGAGGGGGGTTGTGAAGTGCTGGCAGATCTGTACCCCTCGGAAACCTTCCTGTCATTTGAGCAAGCGGAGGAATTCTATGGCCTTAGCGGGGGACAATACCTACATTATCAGGGACTGCGCGCGGTGGTGCGTTCGGTCTGGCCGCAGTGCCCGGATATACCCCCGATGACTCAGACCCTTCATGTAATGCTGACGTGCGGCCGGGGCCGCAGATTGATTGCATTGTTATATGCGGCAATGAAACGCGACTCTGCTCCTCCGGAACCTCCGGCGTGGGCGGCCTGGGAAGCGGACTTGGGAGAACCATTAGATCAAGGGCAACGAACGCGAATCGGAGCCTTGACGAGGCGAGTATCCTGTAACGCGCGATTCAAGCTCACCCATTTTAACTTTATGCACCGCACCTACCTTACCCCGAAGTCGCTGAGTCGATTTGGAACGGGCAGGGGGGACAACTGCCCTCGGTGCGGCGCAGCAGGGGCGGGATTCTTACACTTGGCCTGGGACTGCCCGCTGGTAGAGAGGTTCTGGATTGGGGTGGTAAGCCGCATCGCGGCCGCCACTGGCCTCCGAATCCAACGGACACCCCTACACTGCCTGTTGGCCCTGGTTCCCAAGCCGAGGAAACGGAAACTATCCTATAAATTGCTGCAGTTAATGCTAGTTTTGGCAAGGCGTAGGGTCGCGGTTACCTGGATGGGACGGACGGCCCCGGAGCTTGACACATGGCTCAGGGATGTGAGGGAATGGACGCTGGCGGAAGAAACGCATATGCAGTATTCTAGGAGGGACGAAAAATTGCAGGAGGACCTTCTGGCGTGGCGAGTTCTGTGTATGGAAGGATTGGCGGTGGAGGGGCAATTGTCACAGAGTGAGTCGGAGGGAACAAGTGGAGAGTTGTATTCCCCGCTAACTTCTGAGGGGGAGGGGGGAGGAGATGACGGCGAGGCTACTCCTGTACTGCACTGAGATGGGCTGGACCGGATTCTCACACGATATAGACTGTGATCTGTCTCACTCTGAGGTACTACATAAGTATATGTGTTTTGATTGGACCTGTATGTACTGCTTTTCACTGATGTCGGGGGGGAGGGGGGTGTAATAAGATTGTATGTTTTAAAACGAAAAATAAAGTTTAAAAAAAAAAGTGTTCCTGTATGCAAAGCATTTCACAGTTGTCACTGACAACCAAGCAATGCTCACCATTTTCAGCAATCCTAAAGCCAAGATTCCTCCTCGCATTGTGAGGTGAGGGTTACGATTGCAGGAGTGTGAATATACGATTGTGCATCGTCCAGGAAATAATCAAAACCCTGCTGACTGCTTCTCATGTGTACCAATACAGTGTCATAACACTACTTCTAAAGCAGCTGATGTGTATGTTAACTTTATGATCAAATCTAGTATCCCTGCTGCCATATCGGTGAAACAAATAATTACTGCCATGAGCGCTGACAGAGGTTTGCTAATACTCCGAGACATTATTACACATCAATCGTGGCAAAAATACACTCTACCTCTTCATGATGACCTTGAATACCAGAAATTCATAAATGTGCAGAAAGAACTTTCAGTTACCCCAGAAGGCATAATCTTAAGAGGGTCAAGAATCGTCATGAGATAACAAGTTATTGAACTGGCTCATGAGGGACATCGTGGGGTTTTTGCTACTAAACAAGCTCTACAGGACCGAGTGTGGTTTCCTCGTCTTGATGAAAGAGTTGAACAAAAAGTTAAGAGCTTGTCATTTGTGCAATTGCTTGTCATCCAAAACAACCCAGCATCCGTTAAACATTTCTGATCTTCCAAAGCATGCATGGGAGACTATTGCAATTGAATACTTTGGACCCCATGAAAATGTACATCATCTACTAGTAATTGTTGATTAATTTTCCGTTTTCCCCTTGTTAAAGATCTGTCGTTAACTACTCATGACAGAGTCATTAAGAGATTAGAAAGTATTTTTGCAACATGGGGTGTTCCTTCGATTTTGAAATCCGACAATGGCCCACTTTTCAATAGTCGAGAATTTAAAGATTTCTTTACTCATCTAAATGTCAAGTATAAGAAAAGCACACCTCTATGGCCACAAACAAATGGTGTTGTCGAGAGATTTAAGCGCACCATCAAGAAGACCGTTCAGTGCACTGCACTGGAAAAGCTTAAACTCAAATCAGTTCATCTGTCTACGCTTCATGCATACAGGTCAACTCCCCATTCTACCACAAGTAAAAGCCCTGCTACCTTAATGTTTGGGAGAGCCATAAAAACCGAACTGCCATCATGGACCACTGAAAGATCTTTTGACATTGATAAACTTGACTGACGCCGTTGTGCTCTGAGCACTGTGTGTCAAAGAGATAATCAAGTTATTGTCCGGCAGAAACGGAAACGCAAGTCTGATGGTCCTTTTGATGCTGACCCACTGAGGATTGTGATGAGTAAAGGACACACGGTGGCTGATCACTGTCCTGGAAAGTCCATTACGCGAGAAACTTAACATTTCAAGCACATGCCCCGACATTCGCCAACTACTGATGTCGGAAGTGAGGCTTACCCATCTGGGAATTCGGAGAGCCCAACAACTGCACCAATGTCTCTGTCTCCAGTGCCAGCCATGGAGATTTCTCTGGTATCTCCGCAGCCTCACATGAGCAGATCTGGGCAATTGATTTGTGCACCAAAACGTGTTATTGAAGAGTTGTGATGTATATTTGTATTATTTGTACTTTTTATTTAACAAAGGGGGAGACGTATGTCTTGTGATTTAGAGATGACTTAAGGGTGTAGAATGTTCAGTTAATGGTTATATGCTGAGGAATAAAGATGTCTAATACCAAGCTCCATGTGTGGTGTGATCATTTGCATGTACCCAGGCTGGGGAGGATGCTACACATTACTTTTCACCTACTAAACCACTCTAGACTATGCAAATCAGTCCTGGACCTGCTCCAGTAAAAGCAGTCAAGCCCAGACTTCCCATGAGGTCCCATAAATCAATCAATCTATCTCAAGGCGTCTCAGGGTCTCAAGGCGCTGGGGGGGGGGGGGTTGGTGGGGCAGCAGCTCAGTTGTGGTCATTCGAAGAGCCAGATCTTGAGGTTTAAGTATCTTCCACCTGCTCTGGTCTTGTAGACACGAGGGATTGTGGCTAAGGCGTCGTCAGCTGATCGGAGGTTTTGCATGGGGGTGTGGGTGGAGATTCGGTCATTGAGATTTTAGGGTCAGGTGTTGTGGAGGGCTTTGTAGGCATGTGTGAGCCGTTTGGAGGTTATTCGTCTTTCGACGGGGAGCCAGTGGAGGTCGTGGAGGTCTTGGGTGATGTGGTCGTGTCGTGGGATATCGAGAATACATCTGGCTGCGGCGTTCTGGACGGTCTGTAGTTTGCGGAGGAGTGTCTTGTTGATCCCAGCATACAGGCCAATGCCATAGTCCAGTCTTCTGGTGATGAGTGTGTGGGTGACGTTTTTCCTGGAGTCGGGGGTCCACATAAACGTATTGCGAAGTATGCGGAGGGTGTTGAAGCATGCGGAGGATACATCATTGATCTAGCAATTCATGGCGAGTGAAGGGGAGAGTATGATGCAGAGGTTGCATGCATTGTCTGTTGGGGTGGGAGGGTTTCCGAGGGCAGGAGGCCACCAGGTGTTGTCCCATGAGGAGGGGGTGGAGCCGAGGATGAGGACTTCTGGTTTCTCTGAGTTTAGCTTCAGGCAGCTGTTGTACATCCAGGTTGCGACGGCTTTCATCCCTTCTTGGAAGTTGCGCGTGGTGATATTGGGTTCCTTGTTGAGGGAGAGGATAAGCTGGGTGTCATCAGCATAGGAGACTATGTTGAGCCTGTAGTTTCTGACGATGGGTGCCAGGGGGGCCATGTAAACGTTGAAGAGAGTGGGGCTGAGGGAACACCCTTGGGGTACTCCGCATCTGATCTCTGTCTGTTCTGAGAGGAAGGGCAAGAGTATTATTCTCTGAGTTCTGCCTGAGAGAAAAGATTGTATCCAATCTAAGGCTTTTCCTTGGATGCCGGCGTCATGGCGTTTGGTGGATAGTGTGCGGTGGGAGACAGTGTTGAAGGCTGCTGATAGGTTCAGGAGGGTGGTCTCAGTAATGTGGTTGCTGGGGAATCCGGATTGAGAGGTATCTAAGATTCTGTTGGTTTCTATGAAGTGTGCTAGCTGGGTGTTGACGGCCTTTTCCATAACTTTGGCAGCGAAAGGAAGCAATGACACTGGCCTGAAGTTCTTCAGGTCCGTGGGGTCTGTGGAGGATTTCTTTAGGAGGAGGTTGATTTTAGCATGCTTCAAATTGTCGGGTAATATGGTGGTCTCGAGGGAGCAGTTGGTAGTTCGGCTTAGCTCAGGTTCGATGGCGGTCCTGTGGAAGAATACGCGGCTGGCAGGGGTCAGAAGGTACACCGGAGTGGATGCTCTTCATTGTCTTTAAGGTGTCTTCTGTGGTGAGAGGGGTCCAGGTAAGAAGGGTCTGTTGGGTGGCGTCGTTGGGGGTGGGAGTAGAGGCAGTGCCGTGGTCTTGGTATTGGTTGTTGAAGTTGTAGAGCATCTTGATCTTAAGGTGCAAGAAGGAGCTGAGTTTGTTGCAGAGGTCTTGGGAGGGAGGGACGTCGGTTGTTTCGCTGTTGGGTTTGGTGAATTCCTGTATGATGGCGAAGAGTTCCTTGGAGTTGTGGGCGTTGGTGTGGATTCTGTCTTGGATTAAGCTTTTCTTTGTTGCTTTGATTAGTTGGTGGTGTGCGGAGTTGGCTGTTTTGTAGGTGGAGCGTGCTTCCGGGGTTTTGCTGTTTCTCCACATCTTCTCCAGTCGCCGGGAGGAGCGCTTGGATTCTCAGGGATCCGTGGTGAACCAGTTAGCTTTCTTGTTGTGTTGTCTTGTGGTGTTCTGGAAAGGGGACAAGAGTGTTGGCGCAGTTGGTGATCCATTGGTGGAGGTTGTTTGCCGATGTGTTGGCGTTAGTCGTAGTTGGGAGTGTAGTGTAGGTAAGGGTGGAGGTGAGGTGTTCTTCGGAGACTTTGTTCCAGCTTCTGCGTGGGAGGCGGTGCATGTGTTTGTGTGTGGTGGGTATTATAAAGGAGAAGTGGATGCAGTGGTGGTCTGTCCAGAGCAGTTCCGTGGTGTGGCTGTAGCAAATGATGTTTCCTCCGGCGAAGATGGGTTCGAGTAGTCCTGCTGTGCGGGTGGGGGTTGAGACAAGTTGCTTTAGTCCTATGTTCGTGAGGTTCTCCAGCAGGGCGGTGGTTGTCCAGGTGGAAATTCAGGTCACCGAGTAGCATGTAGTCTGTAGAGCCGAGGGCGTGGGGTGTGATGTGGTTGGCGATGGCGTTGGTGAAGGGGTTGAGGGGTCCAGGAGGTCTGTAGGAGGTCTGTAGGCAAGTGTTCCGTGGAGCGTCATTTTGGGGTTGGGCTGGGTCTGGAAGTGTATGTTCCATGGGGGGTGAGGCGTCGTCCGAGTTGGTGGTTGTCAGTTGGAGGGAGCTTTTGTGGACGATGGAGAGGCCTCTTCCTGGGCGGTTTGGGCAGTCTTTTCTCAGGATCTTGTATCTGTCAGGGATGGAGGTTGCGATGTTGGGTGCAGAGCTTCCGTTGGTCCAGGTCTCTGTGAGGAAGGTGATCCAGACTGGAACACACGCAGCGCCAGACTGGTTTTGGCACAACTTCTCATTTTGCACTGTGACACAGAGCGTGACCATTGTCTACTTTTCAGCATGTTCTGCAAGATATTAACCATGCTTACAGATAACTATTAACCACAGCCATTGCTGAGTTGACATTTACCTCCTCATGACAATCCTTGATGTTATGCAAAAACAACAGTTGATGGACAGAATGCAGAACAATGTCATACATTCACCCCAGTACAGAGATCTGGGCCTAAATCCATCGTTTTTTTGCTCACCATGCCATTCCAGTTTGAACCCAGCCATATGCAAATCAGTCCTGACCCTGTGCCTCATGGGAACAGTCCAGCCCGAACTGCCAAGCCAGGTCCTCCCTGGACTGGAAACAAGCATCCTAGGACCGGTTTCGGGGTTTCACCCCTCTTCAGCCAGGATAGCTTGATCTTTCACTATTACTCACTCTTCCTCCACGTGAGGTAAGTAAATTCTTTCTGATTTGGCAGTGTTCTACATCATATTCACTATTCAGTAGGTAAATAGATATCGTTTGACCTCAGGTTCACTTTGATAAATTGGTCCTGCTATATCTAGAAGGACACTACCCATAGGGATCCTGATTGTGCCCTTAGCTGTCCAAGTTAGTCTGTAAGTTTTCTTTGATGACACAGACTATTGACTACTAAGGCATGTCCTTTTACTGTTATTCAAAGAGTCCATCTCAGATGCACCTCTCTCTTTTTTTTTTTTAGTTAAAAGATATTTGTAATATTTTTCATAAAAGGACAAAAAAGGTGATTATAGGTGATATCTCTTCGCAAGACCAATTAAGCATGACTGTGGCAAAATAGAATATTTTCTCTATGGTATATATGTAATTCTGTTCAGCAGCTTTTGTGGTAGCACTGTTCAAAAAAAGTATATGTAGAATGCAAAATTCAAACAGGAGGTATCAGACTACATCAAAAGCTGTACATGCCGTCATACCTCCCCTTACCTAACTACGAAAGAGGAGATACAGGCGACCACGAGTGGAAATGTGGTCGCAAAACATTTGCATTTTACCACCTACTTCAAGTAGATGGTAACCCAGTTGCAAACGGGAAGGTGATCCCCAGGGGACCCCTTCCCCCTTGTGAATGGCAGGCAGTGGCCCGCAGGGACCATTGCCCACTCTTAAAAAATTAAACTGAAAAGTTACATTTTTCTTTTTGAAATGCAGTCCGTTTTTATTTAAGGAAAAGGGGCTGCATAAAAAAAAAATTGCTTCATTTAAAAGTAAACGGACATGGTAGTCTGCTGTCCCCAGCAGGACCTCCATCCTGGTGTTTTTAGCGAATCCCAATGGGTGGAAAATTGCAACCTACCTCATGAATATTAAGGAGGTAGGTCATTTGCGACCCCGATTAGGAATTGCTAAATGTGTCTTGGACACATTTGTACATAGGTTTTTGCGATTTCCTAATAGCGAATCGCAAAAATTCGCTATTAGGCACTCGCAAAATAAAACCTACTTACATGTGGCCCGATATCCTTAACTTTTCCGAGCTAAAGCTTTTAGCATTGGTCCAGGGAATAACAATGGAGTAGCGTTACTTATTAACTTGAACAGGTTCCTGGAACTCCTCCTTATGTGGGTTAAAAACAGTGAACATTAAAGCAGTGGAGGTACACCCACAGATTTTGCGATAGTGTATGGAAATGCCTTGTCCTCCTACATGCAGGTCTCGCCTGTGAATTAGTACTTGCATACAGGCCAAGTGCACAACTGTTATGTTGGAATGTGCATCACACCACACAATAGATTCAAGAAAGGTGCATCACACCACACAATAGATTCAAGAAAGATGTGACCGTTCTTGTATCTATTGTGTAGTCCTTCAGAAAGTTTCCCAAAACAAATTCAGTTGATTGGTTTTACATAGAAATCGAATTTGTTATGAATATCAGTGTACACTGTTGATAGTTTCCAGTGGATTAATATTATTTTTGATTGAGTTATATCCCATTTTTGTAATTTAAAAAAACTCTCTCTTTTACATATAGGTGTAAATGTAATACTTGTTTTAACAATGGATTAATTAGAAAAAGCCTGTAGCTCAATAATAAGGTCAATCTATATATTACGGATGTTGAATATCACAAGTCAGTAGAGGTGAATGTCTCTTGTTATATGCATAGACATCTTTCTCTTTCACTGCTTCGCTTTTATTTCTACAAAAAAGTGTAATTTCACATTTTTTTCAGCTAGGATAAAATCAGCGGAGGACATTTTGAAGTTTTCTGGACCTGATTTGCAGAGGCTGACGAAATTATCTAATGTTGATGTACAGCACTTACTTGTCGCAGTCTCTGCGGCATTGCAGAAGCCAACAGTGCTTACAGGTGAGAGCGCCTCAAGGGATAGACACAATATATTTTGCAAAGAGTATTAAGAAGCAGATTATCGATAGGAACCAAGGATAAGACACATTTTCATTTACTCTCTCTCTTGTGATGCATGCCCACACCAGTTCTATTTAAGGAAATAATTCAAGCATGTCTTTTTGTGTTACTCAGTGCTCCAGATGTACCATGAAAAGGCTTGTTTTGTAGCACAGCATCGCAGACTCAGCCTTGGATGCCCAGTGTTGGACCGCTTGTTAAGAGGAGGACTACCCATAACGGGCATCACAGAGCTTGGTGGGGAGAGCGCTGCAGGGAAGACTCAGATAGCCATACAGCTGTGCCTTTCTGTCCAGTATCCGTGCACGTATGGAGGACTGGAAGCAGGTATAACATCTCAAAGTAGAACTCTTCGTTTTAGTTAGAGATGTCTTAGTTATGTTTGGACATAAATAAAAACAAATGGGATGGCCCAATAAGGACCGCGAAGATGGAGTCTCCAGTTATCACTAAACAAATATACCTCAGTCACGCGTCAGTTAGTAATCATATGTCAAGCAAACTGACTGTATTTGAGTGCTTGTATGGGTGATTCCTTTTATTATTTTTACAATAGTTGCAAATACAACCCAGGCCTGAACACTAACAAGTGCAAAAACAACAGTTGATGGACAGCATGCAGAACAATGTCATACATTCACCCCAGTACAGAGATGTGGGCCTAAATCCATCGTTTTTTTTGCTCACCATGCCATTCCGGTTTGAACCCAGCCATATGCAAATCAGTCTTGACCCTGTGCCGCATGGGAATAGTCCAACCCGAACTGCCAAGCCAGGTCCTCCCTGGACCGGAAACAAGCATCCTAGGACCGGTTTCGGGGTTTCACCCCTCTTCAGCCAGGATAGCTTGATTCCAGTGGCATGGAGAGCACGGAACTCACTTATGAGCAGGGTTATGAACCGAAATCGGTCCCAGGATGCTTGTTTCCGGTCCAGGGAAGACATGGCTTGGCCGTTCGGGCTGGACTATTCCCATGAGGCACAGGGTCAGACTGATTTGCATACGGCCATGTCTGAACAGGGGTCGTGGAGTGAACTAAAGAATGATGATGGATTAAACCCAGATCAGTTGACTGGGGGTGAGTGTTTGATTTGCTCAAACGCTCCGTCCATCATCCCCTTTGGTATCTCTTTGAACACTAACTAGAACAGGTGTGGTTTGTTTATTCTTTATTTTTTTTATTTAAGTGCCCCCATCCTATGTGAAGTGCCCATTGAAAACATACATATTATAAACATTTCAGAAAATTAACACTATTTTAGAAATCCTTCTTTTGAAATTACTTTCCTCAAAAAGTCACTCAGTGTAATGAATAAAGGGCCAGTTGTACAACCCTTTTTAGCGGTCGCAAATGGGAAATCGGTCTGTTTGTGACCGTTAAAAAGGTGTGTGGTATGTATAAACCCTATTTCGCGAGTTGGTAACCTATTACAACTCGCAAAATAGGGTTTACTAGTCACTATTAAGAATGGCCGGGCCAAGGACGTCCCTTCCTAATAGCGAGTCGCAATGGTATGTACCATTGTTTTCCGACCGCAAATGCAGTCGCAAAACAATCGCAATTTGCCACCTACTTCAAGTAGGTGGTAAGCCAGTCACAAACGGGAAGGGGTCCCCAGTGGACCCCTTCCCCTTTGTGTTGGCCAGCAAAAATATTTCTTAAGAGCAGGCAGTAGTACCACGGACCACTGCCTATTCTTAAAAAATAAAACAGATACATTAAATTTTTCTTTTTTAAATGCATCCTGTTTTCCTTTAAGGAAAACTGTGTGCGTTTAAAAAAACAGAACTGCTTCATTTAAAAAGCAGTCACAGACATGGTGGTCTTCTGACCCCAGCAGGCCACCATCCCTGTGAGTGCTGGCCATTCCCAATGGGTTGCAAATTACGACCTGCCTTATGAATATTAATGAGGCTCGTCATTTGCGACCCATTTGGGAATCTACTTTCGAGTCGCAAAACATCGCAATTTGCGACTCACAAAATGGAATGGTCATTCATCTGGCCTAAAGTCTCCAATGAAGGTGAACAGTGAAAGGAATATATGGGTAGAGGATATTTGAATATCAGGGTAAGTGGCAACATAGATAGACACTGTTCTAAAACATGTTTCCAATCCCCTTGCTTTTCCTAGGCTGTCCATGGCTAGTAAGAGTCCATGGTCCACCTACTTGTGCCCTTTGGACCAAGTTGGGTTAAAGATACCTCAGTATAGGGGGGCATGGCTTGGACGGCAGTGCGGATGACTGCCTGAGTGCGTTCCTCTGTCTCGAACGGAGATTGAATAGAGCGATTCCGGAGACAGTGTGATCGTGGCCGTACCGGAGCACCAGAAATTGATTGAAGATGGTGCACTGCTCATGTGGGTGCTACCGGGTATGTCCATAGTGTGCTGGTTCGGGCACATTATTTGGTAAGAATTTTTGCCGATAGAAACAGCGTAATCATAAAATGGCGGATCGCAAGCGTCGTTACACCAGACCTCACAAGATGCCAGTAATATCATCATGAACCTTCTCAACGCCTGATTTATATGGATATGACTGGTCACAACTTCCATTAAGGTATTTTTACCTCTAAAACCGATCCCTTTGTTTTTGCGGAGGGTTTTCCATGTACGTGGCCTGACTCTACTATGATTACAATGAGATGATCGGAGAGTCGCCGGCAAGTGTGAAGGGCTAGGAAGTGTTGGAAAGTCTGAGCATATGAGCGATCTTGGTGATGCAGCGTATGAGTCCCATGTGAAGCTGTTTACGGAGGGACCGTGCTAATGCCTGATGTTTTCATCACAACTGATGCCTTACCTTAAAATGGCGGCCTCATGACGACATGGTGTAGCTTCTGGTTATGCTGAATGCTGCAATTCTGGCGCGTAAATAACAGTCACTGAGTCAGCGCCTGTTTCAAAAGGGGAGCACCTTGTTGCTCAATCAATGAGGCTATAATAATATTAGGTTGTCCCCGCCGCTTACCTTTTGCTCATGTCCAAGTGTGTTACTCTGCATTTCTAAGGAGATATCTCATTAATACTTAACGCTGGTACCTCTACTATAAATTCAATCTGAACAGAGTCTCATCCCCCCTTCCTTATAAGGTGGTCACAATGGCTGAAAAGGAGTCCAGAATCCAGTACAAAAAAATAAGGGGGAACCTTCTTTGTCTAACTCTCCCATCACAGCCAATGCGGACATTAACAGTACCATGGACATGATTCTTAAAAAATTAGCGGAGGTTCACGATCTAGTCCACCAAACAGAATACGGACACTATGCAGCTAGAACTAACTGCCATCCGTGCTGACATGAGTACTATTAACTCTAAAATAACATCTGCAGAACAAAGAATTAGCGATGTTGAGGATGTTTCTTTCAAATCTTGCAAGGAACTGAAGTCACTCAGGGATTTGACAACCAAACTTCAAAAACAAACAGCCGAACTTGAAGATAGAAATAGGAGGGACAATATTAGAATTCTAAGTGTTCCAGAAGGTTCCGAAGATGCCGCAGGATCTTGTCTAGCTTTCTTGGAGGACTGGTTACCTCAGTTCACTGGTTTAAAATTTTCAAACCCTCTATAGTTTGACCGAGCCCACAGAATCCCTACTTTTAACTCTGCTTTACTGCAAAAAACCTGTCATATCTTCTGTAGGCCTTTGAGATTTCAACACACTGAAACTATCCTCAACTTTGCCTGTAAAACTAGACCGCTCATCTGGAATGGCCATAAAATAATTTTCATGCAGGACTACTCTAAGCCTACTGTGGATACAAGGAAGGGCTTCCCCAGATTACGAGATAAGCTTAGAGACAAAAATATTCTATTCTCCTTTGTCAGTCGACTAAATTCAGAATCCTAGTTAATGGTCGTCACCATTATTTCACGGACCCTATGGACTTATCGAACTTTCTAGCAGGCCCACCGACTCAGGACATGGATTCTTCTCAATCCTCTCTCAACAAGAGGAAGTCGTGATATGTACATGTCTCAAATTTTTTCTGCTTACAGATTTGGTGCTCTCTGGTGAGCTTTCATGGGTGAATGTACTAAATGTTCCACCTTCACTGGTTATTTCTTCTTACGCTATGTGAGTGTTACGAGTGCTATAGTCAGTTTTCAATACTCTGAGTCTCTATATTAAGGGAGTGTCTATTTTTGTTGCATTTATCGCTCCTTAATAGGTTTAAAAATGTTGGGATTATTCTTTTTCCTTAATAACAGACTGACCTGTGATTTTGTGTACATGTAGTATATAATTCGTTTTGATGTATGCGATGTACTCTGGAAGGCTTTATAACGTTAGATTAAGCAAAACTCCGTTTGACAGTTGGACGCTCCTGCCGTCACACCTCCTACATTAGAGGTATGCAGGGAAGGGTGGAAAGGGAGGTGGGTGAGGAGAGGTTGGGGTAGAATGCCCAGATGATGTGGAATGTCATTGGGTGTGCTGTGATTTGCTCTTTGGGTATTCCCAGTTGTTTTTTATTTCTTTTTTGCATCTTTCATTTTTTTTCTCCTCTGTCTTCTGTTTCATTCTTTTTATTGGTTAGGTTGTACTTTGGCTTTACTAAACAAGAGTACCCATGTTCTATTTATTTCATCAATACTGCTGACGTTTTTGGAGTGTTCATTGTCAACATAGGGACTATTTTGGAAGTCAGGACTTCTTTTATAATGCACATATTCAATACATCTTATTTTCAGTATTATATGTGATGGTTCAAGCTAGGTCATACAATATAGCAGAAGATCTCAATGTAGTATCATTAAATGTCAAAGGACTTAATCACCCAATCAAACGCCGGAAAATATTTGATTATTTAGCTAAAACTAAAGGGGACATCATATTGTTACAAGAAACAAAACAATCTAAAGAAGATGCTACTTTCATTAAATGTAATTGGACATCACAAGTTGCGTGCTCTCCGGCAGATCATAAAAAAAGGGTGTAATTGCTCTGATATCTAGAAAGGCTAATATTTTGTTGGAGTCACAAACTCATGATAATGACGGTAGATTATTGGTTACCCACCTAAGAAAAGGAGAAGATCTTATACATGTGGTGAATATATATGGCCCTAACACAGTTGATCCATACTTTTGGGAGGGTATCTCAAGCACCATAGAACATCTCTCCCAGGAAGAACTTATCATAGTTGGTGTAGACTTTAATATTCCACTAGATCCGATAATCTGTAGACAAACTACTTGCAATTATCACCCCACCAGATCGCATGCCATAATTCACACTATATGTTCTAAATTTAATCTCAAAGATACCTGGCGTCTCCAACACCCGGATTCCAGAGATTATACTTTTTATTCCACACCACATAATTCATATACTAGAATAGATTACATTCTTATCTCAGGCTCGTTCACACATTTAATTGAACACTCAGATATATCCCCTAGTGTCAGATCATTCGTGTATTAGTGTTAAATTGGCGGGCAGTCACAATGAACCTTCGCCTAAAAGATGGCGCTTTAACAATGATGTTTTATCAGATCCTGAGGACAAAAAAAAAATTGAAGAGGCTATCATAGATCATCTTGAACATAATGTTTCTGCAGAAACTAATGTAAATACTCTTTGGGATGCTCTGAAGGCCACCATTAGGGGAATAATTATCGAAATTAAAACAAATATAAACAAACGCATTAACGCTAAATAAGTTAAACTAGAACAAGAAATTAAAACCCTCTCATGCCACTTCTTTAAAAGATAATATTATTCTCACATTACTAACGCCAAAGAAATATGAATATAATAAAATTCTGAGTGAATGGGCAGGAGTATGGGTAAATAAATTTAAAGCCCATAATCTTTGCGAAGCCAATAAAGCAGGTAAATTACTTGCTTCATATCTTAAACATAAACAGAACCAGAATGTTATTTCATCCATTAAGGATGTCAATAATCAAACTTATACAAAACAGAAAGATATCCTAAACACCTTTAAATCGTTCTATGAGGAGTTATACAAAAAAGATCAGGAACTTAATCTGGAGATAGTACCCAATATTTGAATAGACTTAAGTTGCCCCAATTGTCTGAAACAGACAAACTTACGTTAGGAAAACCAATCAGCGCATTGGAAGTTATGAGGAAGCAAGATGGCGGACGCTTAGGTGGCCGAGTGAAACACTAGCGGGCTACGTTGGGTCTAAACGCTTAAATTTAGGCCCCCATTTGGTGTATTGTTACTGAAACTCAGCCCCCCCCCCTAATTTTGTAATACGAACTCTCACCAAGAGAGCCTGGGCGTTTTTGCTTAAAACCAACTCTCGATCAACTAAACGCCTTGTCCAAAAATACCTGCTTCAACTGCTTCTTGAAGTTAGTGTAATGGCTCCGAAGATCGCGAGTGCATCCGGATCGAAGGCAGCGGCAGCATCGGCTCGAGGGACACGGGGTGATCCACCGGCTTGCCTGGATGTCTCCGAACGGTCGTTCGAGGGAAAACGCCAGCCCAGTGCATCGGACCCGCCGAGGAGAGGGAGGGGCGGAGTTTCGGGAAAGAATCGCCCTGCCGGCCCCTCCGTTGCAGATCTGTTGATGCGGGGAAAGGAACCACGGGCAGAGGCGGAGACAGACACAGCAATTGCAACAAAAGCGAAAACGGAGAAAGCTGCTACAAGGCAGAAGCGGAGTAAGGAGGTGAGCCCAGCAAGGATCTCTGGAACTTTTAGGAGTACCTTAGTGATCCCGAGCACAAAGATCATGGGGGGCGATGGAGAGATTCTAGGAGGTGAGCCTGAAGGCGAGGGTTCCTGTATCAATATTGATGCTGAAGTTAGTTTGGATACTGTAATTTCGACTCCCTCCCCGGCCTCCCTCCCCCAAGGTATGACAGAAGCAATGGTTATTGTTAGGAATCAGGAGACTAAAGAAAACGGCAAAAATGTGCAGGAGGAAGCTCCCATACCAATAGGAGAAGAGGATGGAGGAAAGGGTTCTTGGCATTCCCCCTCGACATCTGAGTTGTATAATTTGACTCTAGCAAAAGATACGGTGGTAGGGGGTAAGAATGGAACTGACACGGATAAGGAGCCAAGCGACGCCTTTTTTTCTGTTTCAGAAGGGGCAGAGTGGTCAGATGACGTGTTAAGCTCATCGCCAGGGGCCAGTAACCTAGAGTCAGAGCTTGAGGATAGTGACCCAGAGCCCCCGGTAACGGAAAAAAAATTAACGCAGTGTCCCGGAATTCAGAGACGGGAGAAAAAAAGATCTAAGCTGGGACTATTCATCGGCTTCACCACTATCTGGTACTGGTACATCACCGAAAGACGCCGAAACAATCTCCCCCACTCTGGAGGTAATACACCAGGCCATTCTCTCTCACAGAGAAGAAACACGTCAAGATAGCCGAAAGGCACAGGCCGCAATGAGAAAGATGCAGGGGGTTGTCAGAAAACTTTCCAAAGCATGCACTAACATGGGCGATAGAGTGACAAATCTTGAGGCAAGAATAGTATCAACAGAAGCGGAAGCTACCAGTGCACTAACTCAGACGGTGGCCCAAGGCACTCAAATAAAGGATATTCAGTGGAAGCTGGAAGATTTCGAGAACAGACAAAGGAGGAATAATCTCAGGGTGCTGGGGATCCCCGAGGAGGAGGAGAGACAGGATATGAGGGCATATATAATCGATCTTTTCAAATCAGCTTTTCCGGAGTTGTCAGATTGGAGGTGGGCTTTAGAGATCCAAGGAGCACACCGAACTCCGTTCAAACCTCGTGCTCGATCTACTGAGGGGGACAAACCAAGGGAGATTCTTGTTTACTTTGGCAATTTCCTCTTGCGCCAGGCAATATCAGAAAAGGCTAGGCCAGAGGCAAGGAGATCAGTGGGAGAGGTCTCCTTCTTTGTACGGCCAGATTTCTGTCACTCAACTGTAGAGAGACATCTAATAAATCCGGCGCAACTTAAGATAATTCATGACGGGCATACGAGATATTTTGCATCGGAAATAAAAGCCAGAGAGTACCTGGATGCTTTGGACTTATAAAAGACCTATAAAAGACGCAGTAATATCGGTTTTGGGATGGCTTTGAAAACCAAAGGAAGAGATATTCCGTTACTTGGGCCATATGTTGAATTTGAATTATGGGGGTGATTTAAAAATATTTGGATTGACCCAGGCCGCTAGTGCCTCACACACACATCACATGCACAGACTAAGGTCTGAGCGCTTCTACAGGGTGGAGGGAGTGGAGGGAGCGGCGGGTGTTGGGGAGGGAGATGATCGGGTGGGTTGGGGGTTCACAGGGGGGGGTCGGGTGGGGTGGGGGGGCTCCTGATGGAGGGGAGAAAAAGAAATACCTGGTATTGTATGGTAACTTCGAAACAGGTTCGATATATAAAATTGATGTTGGTTGTATCAATTGGTGTGGTTACTTAGTAGAGGAAAATGGGGAGGCTTAGGGTAGGCACGATGAATATTGGTGGTCTGAATGATTGGAGGAAAAGGCAACGGCTAGGACAGTTTGTATGGTCAAATCATTTAGACGTAGTTTGTCTTCAGGAAACCCATGTTCCTTGGGCAAAAAGATCTCTTTTAAATATTAGAGGATTTGATTTGTTGGCGTGATCCACCCAGACATCTAACATCAGAGGGGTTGCAATTTTGGCTAAATCATCTATAGGGGGGGCAAAACGCCAAATGTCAGATGCCCTTGGCAGATGGGCATTAGTAGAACTTGATTTGGGATACACAATATGCACAATATATGGTTCGAATCAGGACGATCCCGAATTATTTGAACAGCTGGAGATTGAACTAGTTAACTGGATAAGACCCCTGATAGTATGCGGGGATCTCAATATCTCGGGCGATTTTGGCAAAAATAGTATATACACAGGCCGTAAACCCAAGGTATATCGCGCATTAAAAGCACTAAGGGATTCACACGAGCTGATAGATGTTTGGGGAAATAAGAAACCAAATGAACCTGGGTTTACATATTTTTCCCACCCATTTAATAAATATACCAAATTAGATTATTTTTTGATTTCTAGCTCTGAAATTAAGAATGTCACAATTGAGAAGCTTCCAAAAATTCTGTCGGACCATAGCCCATTAATTCTGGAGATTCCGGCAGATAGCCCGAATAGGAAACAAACAAAATGGACATTTGAAAGGAAGCTTTTAGTTAATCCCAGTTTTGTTGAACATATAAGGAAGTGGACCCAGGAGTATTTTAATATGAATCGCTATAGTGCATCCCGAAACACTGTATGGGATGCATTTAAGGCAGCTCTTAGAGGGGAAACAATAAGTCTTTCAGCTAGAGGGAAGAAAGAAGAGCGGGAAAATAATAAGAGATTAATGGGTCAGCTAGCAGAAGCAGAGGAGCAACATATTAAATATATTAGCCAGGGGGGAGAGATTTTGGGGATTAAGCAGAAGATTTTATGCATTAAAGCAGAGATACTTAAAGGGATAACACAAAAATCTGCTGATGAATATCAGACTCAGAGGGATAAACTCTATGAGACGGGAGAGCAGGCAGGAAAATTGTTAGCCCTACGGATCAGAAAGGAAAATATAAAGAATAAAATAACTAATATAGTAGAGGGGGAAAGGTCTTATACTGAACCTGAAGATATAATAAATGTGTTTAAACGCTTCTATCAGTATTTATATAAGGAAGGAAACCTGTCAGACGATGACAGTTGTGAATTTTTAGACTCAGCCCCACGTCTAGGTAGTCAAGATTTAGCGGTATTGGAGAAAGATTTTGAAAAAGGGGAGGTTGCTGAAGCATTACAAGATTTACGTACTGGGAAGGCTGCTGGGCCCGATAGCATTCCGCTAGAGGTATACAAATGTATACAGAATGAGATCATTATGATACTTCTGGACTTATTTAATGGTATAATGAGCTCTGAGGTAATCCCGGATTCATGGAAAGATACCAACATAATAGTTTTTCATAAAAAAGGGAAGCCCCCAGAGAACCCGGCATCATATCGACCAATAGCCCTCATTAATAGTGACACTAAGATCTACGCAAAGGTTGTGGCCAAAAGGCTTGGAAGGATCATAGGCGGACTCGTCTCCCCGTGGCAGCATGGGTTTATTCCGGGACGTGGGACTACAGAACATATTAGGCGGGTTATTTCACTTTTTGATGTGCAGGCTGCCACGGGTGGACAGATGGCCATGATCCTTCTCGACGCAGAAAAGGCCTTTGATCGTGTCACATGGAAATATCTTTGGGGGATATTGGAATATAGAGGCTTTGGGCCTAAAATTATAAGCTCTATCAAGGCCATGTACTCTGAACCGACGGCCAGAATCCAATTAATGGGCACAAGCTCGGAAAGAATATTTATATCCAGGGGGACACGTCAGGGATGCCCCTGCTCACCAATTCTTTTCGCTTTATATATAGACCCGTTAATTCAAAGATTGATAGGCTGTGATAATATTAGACCAATAGTTAGTAATGGATTTGAGACCAAGCTATTGGCCTATGCCGACGATCTTGCAATATTAAACCCTGAACCAGGCCGGGCTATGAATAGTATAAGAGAGATCGCTAATGAATTTGGACGAGGCTCCGGATATTTGTTAAATGAAAGTAAGACCCAGATAGTTTGTACGAGTAATATTGTAATGAACGACGAAAGACGCATCGATTCTGCAGTATATTTGGGGGTCAGAGTGAGCCCGGTACCTGAAGCAATTATAAAAGATAATTTTGCTCCCTTATTAGCAAATATTACGGTGGATTTAAAAAGAATAGACGCTCTACATTTGACAATAATAGGTAGTCAATGTATTGAAGATGACTATGCTCCCCAAAATACTCTATCTCTTTCGTTCTATTCCCTATATGATTGATGAAGGATTAATGAAATTAATAGAGGGAACATTCATGAACTTTATTTGGCAGTATGGCAAAATAAGACGATCCATGAAATATCTCTCGCAGCCTCAGGCGAAGGGTGGACTCGCTATGCCTAACATCAGATTCTACCATTATGCTTGTCTAATTAGCCAAATGGCAACACTAATTGAACCGGCCAAACATCATACAGATAACCTATATGGTAGTTCTGAATTGCCATCTATATATGAACTAATGCTGGGCAGGGAAGCCATAGGATTTCTGTTACGGAGAACGGATAAAAGATATTTAACAAAATCACGATATAAATTGATGGATAGCGCCTGGAAGGTCTGGAATCGGTTCTATAGTTTAATAGGAATGCATAAAATAAATTATTATACCCCCCTTTGGAATTCAAGTCTTTTTCCTCAACTTAGCTATGATAGATTGGGGAAAATCTGGGAACAACAAGGGGTTACAAGAATAGGGGATATCTGGGAAGAGGGGCAAATGCTAGATTTTGGCACTATCCAACAGAAATTTGGTATACAAGATAATCAAGGCTTTAAATATATACAGATTCGTAATACTTTAATGGGTATCAGACCCCGGATATGTCCAGGTGGTAGAATCAAGGTGTTTGACTATATATTAGGTGGGGGGACTAAAATTAAAGTGGTATATAACACCCTGTTATTAAGTCTACAAGATGACATTGAAAAAGTTGAAGCTTCCTGGATGTTGAAATTAGGTGATCCGGATGTCGATGTGGACAAAGCATTGCAAATGGCAGGGAAAATCTTTCGCTCCACAAATTTAAAGTCACAAGATTACAAAACTGTATTCAACTTATATTATACACCCTCCAAACTATATAAGTGGAATAAAAGGGAAGACGATAAATGCCCAAGGTGTTTGGAGGGGCCCGCCAATCTGATCCATATGTTTTATCAATGTAATAAACTGAGTAAAATTTGTGAAGAGATTGAAAAGTTTTGGGAGGGGCTGCTAGGTAGAAAGATCAACCTATCCCCAACCCTAATGATAACAGGTATTGACAGCAATTTGGGGCTGAAGATGGAGGAGGAAGCTTTTGTGTTTTTATGTCTAGCTGTCTTGCGTATAATGTTAGCAGGAAGTTGGAAAGACGCTTTGGCCCCTACGTTTCAACTTTGGTTATCTAGACTTCTGGGTATACATAATATTGAATCTGCTTTATACAGTCGAAGAGGAAGGAAGATGAGGGAAGTGGGGTTAGAAGTATGGGCTCCTCTGAAGAGGTGGAGGAACTCCCAATGGTAGGGCAGAGCTGCATACAGATTGTATTCAGATTTCTTAAAATATATATATATATATATATATATATATATTTTTTTTAATATTCATGAATTAACTGCCTTCTTAATGTATATATTTTTGTACTATATGTTTAATGGGATTATGAAACACCTGATTATGTACTATGTATTATTTTTGACCAATAATGTAAAAAACTAGTTATGTCAGATTGTCTATTATATAAATGTATTTACTGTTATCAAACCAGGTATTTAATAATAAAAAAAAAAGAGAAAAAAAAAAAAAAAGGGAAGTTATGAATTCGATAAAAACCATGAAAGATAATAGGGCCCCTAGTCCAGACGGCTTTACAGCCACCTCTTATAAAACTTTTTCAGATCAATTACAACCGACCATGTTGAAAGTTTTTAATAATATAACTAATAAAGGGCGTACGACGGACTCCATGACAGAAGCCAATATAATAGTCATACCTAAAGAAGGGAAGGATCCTTTACTACCAAAGAACTATAGGCCAATATCTCTCATCAATGTTGACTGTAAAATGTATGCAAAAACTTAAGCTATAAGACTTGACACTGTCCTTCCACGTTTAATAAGTAATTCTCAAGTAGGATTTCTCAAAAGTCGTATGTCTAACGATAACACTTGATTGCTATGCCATATTTTAGAGAATGCTGCGATTAAATTAGATCCAACAATTCCAATTACAGTGGATGCAGAAAAGGCCTTTGATAGGGTTTCTTGGGCCTTTCTAAAACAATGTATGCATACGTTTAATGTGGGGGAGACATACATAAATATGGTTATGTCCCTTTATTTGACTCCATGGGCCTGCATTGCGATCAATGGCTCTCTTTCGGAACCTTTTACCCTCCAACGAAGTACTAGACAAGGCTGCCCCTTGTCTCCGTCTTTGTTTTTGCTGGCATTGGAACCTCTAATTCAAGATATTAAGTTGAATACAGATATAAAGGGAGTTGGCGTTAACGACATTCAGGTTAAGTTAGCTGCCTATGCGGATGATATCCTGATAATGACTGAAATTCCGGGTCCTTCACTTAAAGCATTGATGTCTATGATTGCAGAATACTCTTTTCACTCGGGCTACAAAAATAAATCTGAAGTAAAATCATTGAAGGTGCACTGTACCAAAGACGTTTTAGGTAACTCTGGCCTGGCATGGCAGTTGAGATATATAAAATATTTAGGGATTGAATTTGGTAGTAATATTATTGACACCCTTCACCGCAACGAGAAGTTAACATTGGAAAAGATCACAAAACATTTGGATTCCTGGTCACCA
The DNA here is from genome assembly GCF_964204655.1 of Triturus cristatus. Taxonomy (NCBI): domain Eukaryota; kingdom Metazoa; phylum Chordata; class Amphibia; order Caudata; family Salamandridae; genus Triturus; species Triturus cristatus. Next base: position 842,247,438 of record NC_140592.1, read on the forward strand.
AAATTTATTACATGGTGGGGGAGGATAGAATCCATAAAAATGATGATCACTCCTTTGGTTAACTCTCTTATAAGCATGCTCCCACTCATCTTGACGGAGGACTTTCACCATAAACTAGATATCCTCCTTACAAAGTTTTTACGGCGTGGCAAGAAAGCTCGAATTGAAATTAAAAAATTGAGACTTGATAAATCCTTGGGTGGAGTGAATCTAGCAGATTTTAAGTTATATCAATCAGCTTTTCTGGATTTCACCCCTGCCCACTATACTTTGGTGTAGTTGGAAGTAGAAAAGTCTATCCTTGGTAATATCAATCAATTTTATTTATCAATTTCATAATGACAGCAAAATATCGTTCCAGCTTCATGACAATGGATACAAACAATTGCCTTTAACAGAAGTTGTCTAACATATGATATGCAGTATCTTGGCAAAATGTACAGTGTGTTCAAACAAAAGTACATTTGCACAGTATGATACCTCACTCATCACTTCTCCAACGCCTGAACCTGCGCACCAATCAGCAATTAATGCGAGTAACAATTTATTTGTAACATCATAAAGTTTGTGTCCAAGTCCATTGTGTGGGTAGTCCTGGATTAACCAATACCCGCTGGTTCCAGACCGGCTTCCATCCGTGCGTCTGGTGTAGACTGTGTTATTGCCGTATATTGTTTGAAAGGGCCCCAAATGGTACAGGGCCGGGCAATGTGGAGGCATATAAATTGTAGTTCAGGTTACAATATGCCATACTATTCAGCCCATCTTTACTCGTCGGCGCCACCCTCTTCCCACATTTCAGCGCTATTTCCCTTTTCGCCAAGAGTAGCCCAACGGCGGTGAATTTCCGAACAGCCTTTGGCATATTTTTCACGTATCCCAAAAGGGCCAATTCCGGAGTTGGGGGTAGGACTAAGCCCGTCATTGTCTCAATTATATGGTGTATGTCGGACCAGTATGTGCCGATTTTGCTGCAGGTCCATGTATTATGTGCAAAGTCTGCTTGTTGGGATTTGCATTTTAGGCAGCAATGGGATCTGTTGGGGTCTAGTTTATGGGACATCGCAGGAGTAATGTAAATACGGCGCAGGATGCAGCCCATTGGTCGTCAGTAATTGGGTGACCCAGATCAGTCTTCCATGCGGCCCGTACTTTAGCATCATGTACTGGGACTATCTCCATACAGGATCAAATGTTCCCCAGTGTCGCTGTCTGGAACTATGGTGGGGGGGGAACGGGTCGGGTTCGACCGGGTAACCAGGAAGCTTGGCCTTAACAGCGGGACCAAGTCGAGTAAGTATAAACTTGTCCATAAACGACGCCCCCGCAAATTTGTGTCCATCAGAGGCAGAAAAAACGTGTCTGTCCATGTAGAGGTCCCCAATGGAGACCATGTCAAACCGTGAAAGAGTCTGCTGCACTATTCCCTCCCCCATGATGGAAATTCACCGTGGATTCGGGAGTGGTAGGCTCGGGGAGTATAGTGGCGGTGATCCCAACATCCGGACCAGTTTTAGCCAAGCCCAGCTTGTTGTGGAGACAGTCTGAATGTCGTGTGGGACACGTGGGTAACCCATGGGCAAGACTGTACGTAACATGTCCGGAAGGACTAGATCAGCCTCAGGGCATAAGTAGGGGATTCTGGCGTCCGGATGGAACCAAGCGTGAGCGTAGCTGCATTGTGCGACCAAGTAATACATCTGAAAATTAGGAACGCCAAAACCGCCCTTGTGATACGGGAGTGTCATGATCTCCCGGTGGACTCCAGGGCGTTTGCCCCCCCATGTCAGCCTAATGAGGTGGGTGCGTATAGAGTCAAAAAAACGATTCTGTAACGGAATAGGAATATTATTGAATAAATACAAAAGTTTGGGCAGGACAATCATTTTTATCAGTGCGATACGCCCGCAATTGAAAGTGGTAACCTAATCCACCTGTCCACTTGCTTTTCCAGTGTATGTATCGCTGTACCATAGTTTGATAATATTATTTCGTTGATATGCAAATGGAAGTTTATACCCAAATATCTAACGAAGTCCGAGCACCAAGTCAGTGGGCATTCACATTCCCATCTGATCGTACCCGCAGTAAGGAGAAAGATTACAGACTTATTCCAATTGATACCAAGGCCAGAAAAGCAGCCAAATCTGCTGATCTCCCGGAGAGGATCTAAGTTTTCTTGGGGATTCCGGACGTATAAGATAATATCGTCCACATATAAAGAAGCCAGTAGTGGCCCGGTGTTAAACTGGAGCCCCCTATGAAGGTGTCGCTCCTGGAAGTGTCGAATGAGGGGGTCCATTGCTAGAATGAAGAGCAGTGGGGACAGGGTGCAGCCTTGTCTAGTACCGCGGGATAGGGCAAAGGATCAGAAAAGCGTGCCATTTAAGCCCAATCTGGCAGTCGGGCCGAGTATAGCAGCATCGACAGGTTGATGAACCCAAAGGGCATGCCCAGCCTGCGCATGGCCGTCCATAGAAAAGGCCACTCAAGGGAATCGAAAACCTTTTCAGCATCTAGTAATACTGCTGCGGCCGAAGTGGCCGGGTTGATTCTAGGTAGTATCGCAAAAAGCATACGGAGGTTTAGTGAAGTAGATCTGCGTGGGACAAACCCAGATTGAACAGAAGATATGATTTTGTCCACCACTAAAGCAAGGCGCATCAAGATTGTTTTCGCTAATATTTTATAGTCGAAGTTCAAGAGGGATAACGGTCTGTACGACCCACAAAGCAAGGGATCCTTGCCAGGTTTGGGTAGTAAAACTATCACTGCTTCCCGCAGGGTCGGCAGCAGCTGGTTTCTTTCTAATGATTCGTGATATACTTCTATAAGTTTCGGAGCTAGGATGTCTTTATATTGCTTATAAAAGTCCCCTGTGAAGTCATCAAGGCAGGGGGCAGACAAGCCGTTCAGAGCATCTACGGCATCTGTTATTTCGTCTTTCGAAAATGGCTCTGCGAGGAAGTCCTGCATATATTTCTCCAGGTATACTAACGCAATTTCAGCAAAGTACTCTTCGTGCTCCGTGGAGGTGTGTGTTAGTTTAGAGGTGTACAGGCGTTCATAATAGGCTAACAACGTGTCCCTGATGTCGGACGTGTCAGTCAGTATAGCTCCTTCGTCGGATCAGATTTCTGTAATGCAGGACTTGGAATACGTGGGTCTTAGCAGTTGTGCCAAAGTGCGCCCCGGTCGTTCGCCCTCGCCATATCTACGTGCCACAGCATATTTACTGAGGAAGTGAGTTGCCCGCTCCGCCGCCTCCCGGAACTCTACTAGTAGGGCCAGTCGACGCCGCTCATCCTCAGCGGAGTCGGGGAGCAAAGTATAGAGGCTTCGGTAGCTAAAAGCTGCCAATCGATGTTAGCTAAGGGCTTCCGCAGATTCCTCAGGACCCCAGCATGCTTAGCGATGGCCACACCGCGTATGTATGCCTTAAAGGCATCCCAGAGAGTCGCCATGTGTCCACCGATCCCGTAATTAGTTCAAAGTATTCCTCGATGGCATCCCCAATTTCAGAAACAAATAAGTAATCATTTAACGCTCTACCCGGAAACCTCCATTGCCGTTCGTGTCCCTCAGGTCTAGGGAGACTAAGCTTAAGCACGACCGGGGCATGATCGGAATAAGTCCAGGGGAGTATGTCTATAGCAGTGTACCAAGTGGTGGGGGTGGGGGAGAGTAACCAAAAGTCTAATCTGGTCCAGGTGTTGTGTTGAGCAGAATAGTGTGTGAACCCCGGATTCGCTGGGTTATGAGTTCTCCATGAATCAGAGAGCAGAAATTCCTCGCAGATGTCCAATAAAACCTGCCGTGCCCGAGGTTTGGGGGCCGCTACATTGGGTAAACTATCAGTGGAACTGTCTTGGAGTAGATTGAAATCCCCACCCATCAGCAACCCACCCGTGCATACCCGTACCAGCTTGGCATCTAGTTCATGGAAGAAGTCGGGGCTGTCAACATTTGGGGCGTACACATACACAAGAGTGACCGTGTGGCCCATCAACCTACCAACTACAATAGTGTATTGCCCCTCTTGGTCAGTCAGGCAACATGTCAAGGAGAAAGGAGAAAGGGAGACGTTTGTGGATGAGGATTGCAGTACCCCTGGCATAATTACTATAGTTGGAGAAAAAGTGGCGAGCCCCCCATCCCGCAAAGTGTGTAGTGTCCGCTCTGGGCAAGTGAGTCTCCTGTAAAAAGGCTATGTCAACGTTATGTCGCTGCAGATAATGTATCACGTGTTTGCATTTTTTAGGGTTATTAAGCCCACGCACATTCCAGGTGATTAGCGAGAGAAGTGAGTGATCAGATATTTCAGGGGCAGCAACCATGTGTGCTATGGATTAGAGTAATGAAGAAAGTCATAGTGGCTGATAATAGGCAAATATCATGTTTGGAGTGAGAATCATGAGAACATTAAATGTTATAGGTAACTTCCCCACCCCCCAACCAGCCTCGCGACCCAGTTCACAAGGCAAAGAACCCATCAACCATGCATCAAATGCATCCTGTAAGCAACTCATATGTATAGTCAAAAACCAGGACTGATGCATTACAAGCTGTAAGAACAACAGTGTGCTACGCACCTAGAGGGGAGGCAACGCTTCGATGGCGCCCAGCTAGTGCAGGATAACAATGATGAGCTATGTGTACTGCCCCAATCATTATAATAGCAGAACATCGAACTATAATATATACACATCATGCAGCAATTATAGACAAGTACTACAACAGTTCAGGCCTGCCGGTCATTCACTTGAGAAGAGCTCAACACGGGCAACCGATCCGCTATGTGGGGGGTAAGGGGCTTGTCCAACCTCCCCCCGTTGGCCGTCTGAGTTCTTATCGGACCTGCAAAAAGCTTGTGCATCAGTAGGGTTGTCAAAGATTCGGGAACGCCCGTTGACGTCCACCCTTAAACGTGTCGGATATAACATTCTATATCTAAGGCCCAGGTTCCGCAGCGTCACCTTGACACCTGAAATCTTGCGGCGAGCCTCCTGAACCATGAGGGTGAAGTCCGGGTATAGTGACACCGATGACCCCTGCCACTTCAGCGCATCTCGTTCCCTGGCGAGCCCCAGCGCAGTGTCCCGGTCCCGAAAGTTCATGACGCAAGCTATTATAGGCCTGGGAGAAAAGCCGGGGTTGGGTCGAGGACCCAGTGATCAATGTGCCCTTTCCACCACAAATCCAGGGGTGAACTTCTCCTTCCCAAATAAATCCACTAGCAAGGATTCCACAAACTTATCCACTTTTCCAGTGTTCGTCGACTCCGGAACTCCAGTAATACGGAGGTTGTTGCGGCAGCTGCGCGCTTCCAAGTCCTCATTCTTAATTGCAATATCTTTTAGGATTTTTTCCATGCGCTCCAGCCTCTTTGACTGCGCAGAGCCATCTTCCAGATCCGATATCCGGCCTTCTGCTGTGTCCAAACGTCGGTCATGGATGTCTAATTTTGCGCCCAGAGTATCCAAGCGGTTTTCCAACTTGTCAAACCTATTGTCCAATGCCTTGAACCCGGCCCTGAGCTCCGCCAGTAGATCGGGATTAGACGTTGTCAGTTCCGTAGCAGTGGTTGAAACTTGGCCACCCTCAGCCTTGTCAGCGCCGCGATCTTGAACTCCTTCTGTGGCCACAGGGAACGTGAGTATCCTCTGCTTGGGATCCTTCCTGCCCATATCTAAGTGGCCCAGGTGTGGGGAAGAGCGTGCCGCCCACAGCGCCAGCAGTTGCAGCACAGTTCGAGGGTGCTGCTCAGCAGTGTCAAGGGGGAGCTGGTAGTCCTACTGTAAGCAGCCACTCAGCGGCGAGGATCACTAGTAAGTAGTCGTTAGTTAATCTACTGCGGAGCTAAACAGCATTGAGAGTCAGCGGTGGCTGGCCCAGACCTCCAACGGCCAAGATTTGGAGTATATGTTGCTCCACGGTACACCGGTAGGGGCCCCGGCAGGAGTAGCAGGCAGGCCGATCCCCAGGGACTGTGGGCTATGGAGCTGAAGGGTGGGCAGACGGTGATGCAAAACTAGTCCGCAGGCTCAAGGTGAAGATGGAACGTTCATCCGGGCGGCTAAGTTGTAGAGCCGGAGGCGGGGTCGCGCTCGGTCGCACCCAAGCAGGCCTTCGTGCAGAGAATGGCAGGCCCGCAACGCTCCAATGTACTCATCCCCGCCCCCGCTATCGATTGCGGCCGGATGGCCGCCTCCCTGGCACTCTCGAGGACCCTGTCACCTCTGAGGCTTCCGGGAGCACCGCCGATGGATTTCACGGCCCCCCACTAGATCTGGGAACCGGGGGAGCCCGCAGCAGTCACTGCACGGGGGAGCCGTAAGCGCACTCACCGCTGCCGATGCTGCACCCAGGTACTCGTTCACAGCCCCTGATGCAGGATACAGGCGCCCCTCTGGTTCGTTAGCGCCGGAGCTTCAGGAGGCCGCGCCGGATGCCGCCGCCGACTCCGCCCCTCCAAGGCCTGAAGCGATGATTAATCTCATTGCAGGCGGTTTGTGGGGTCGATAGCAGGTCCATCGGTGCACCAGTAGATGCGGAGCTCGTACCAGGCATTTCGGCGGCTCGATGTGCCGTTATTTCGGAGACAGCCAGTATCTTGCAGGGCTACCATATGGAGCTTAAAGGCCGCGCGCGGCTTGGCCTCACCCCAGGTAATATCAATCCTTTGTCACTTCTTACTTCTAACCAGCTCTATCCGAATAGATCTAAATCTATCTTTAGAAACACAAAATTGGCACTTCTGCTGATAGACAAGAAACTTGAGATAAGTATTAAGGGATCTAAGATGGAATCCTTATGGCTTAATCGTAGGATAGTATATAAAGGGAAAACTTTAAAATGTCATACTTGGATCAACAAGGATATTTTTTTCCCTTAGCAGCTAGAACACTCTTCGTATCCAATTACGTCTGCGGAACTTCAAACCAGTTATAAATTAGACAACATCGAATATTATAATTTTTTAAAAGTAAGAGCGGCACGAACTAAAGCCAAACTACATAATGCCCTACCGCCCTTACCAAGGTTTGTGTCACAGCTTAATAAATTAGGTCACCGAGTTTCTCATATTTATAAACTTCTTCACCCCAAAACCTCCAAACTCAATAACAATCTTGTAGCTTTTGGGGATTAGCATACTTCTGATCCGATTCCCGAATCTTTGTGGCCACAAGTGTGGAACTTAATAAGAAGCAATAAAATATCTCCAGTACTTTCTCAAACTAAGTGTTGTCCTTTGCACAAGGTATTTTGGACACCTGCTCGATTACACTCTTTAGGTATTTGTGATGATCCGTTGTGCTGGAACTGTAAAACAGAAACTGGTGTCTTAGCTCATCTTATTTTACACTAAGTCCGTGTTGACCTTCTGGGAAAAAGTTTTTTACGTTCTTTCGAAATTATTCATATGTGAGATGAAAAGAGAATTCTCTACTGGTTTTTTAATGGTTGATATATGTAATGATATTGACAAAGCCCTTCTATTTCTCTTACTTATGTCAGCAGTGAAAATGGTACTTAACAATTGGAAAGATGCACATAAGACTTCATTTAAAGGATGGATGAACTGGGTTATTCATCTCAGGGGTGCAGACAATATTGCTCTACAGTATTCTCCATGGAAACCCTTTTCTAGAACTTTGTGGAATTCCTTGGACATTTACTTCAACACACATAAACCTCTGTGAACTTACAAGTGCAGTTTGTATTCCTTGTAAAAGTATTTTGTTTATATTTGATATGTTTGTTCACCATCGTTCCCTGTGTCTACAGTAAGCTTATCAACAGTCTTATGTAAATGATTTTAGTACCTTTTATATAGGTTCTCTCTTGATGCTTAGTTGTTTAGGGTTTTTATTTTATTTTTTCTTTCTTTTCTTTTCTTCTGTTTTTCTTCTATTTTTCTGGAATCTTTCTTCTTTTTTATCATTGGTTTATGTATGGTTTGGAATCCTAATTATTGGTAGTTTGCAAGTTTTATGTTTTGATCTTATGTAACAGTGGGTCGATTGATCAGCTCGTACATTTTTCCAAACGTCATTTTTGTTTATTGTGATAATTCAATAAAGTATTTGAAATACAAAAATAGATACCTCGGTGTAAACCCACCAAGGGACCAATATTGCTGTTCAATTTGCTTGCCTATTTTAACCCGAAGAGTTCCTTGGAGGTTGCTCATGTTATATGATTAGATGCATCAGTTGATACAAACATATTTTTCACTGTTTTGTCTTAGGTGTTGAATGTATGAAAATTAAATACAATAGATTATAAAAAAATGAATTGAGTGCTTGCCGTCCGTGATGTGGTCGGAAAAATGGAAGTGTGGAAACTAAATATTCACTATTTGCTGTGCAATTATATTTCTTATTATTTCCAGGCGCTGTTTATATCTGCACAGAAGATGTTTTCCCTAATAAACGTTTGCAGCAGTTGATTAGTCTACAAAACAAACTGAGGACCTGCGTTCCTGTAGAGGTCATCAAGCAAATAAAGTTCGGAGACAATATTTTCATTGAGCATGCAGCAGATATTGTAAGTTGCAGAGCTGGTTGCTTTTTTTGGAGGGGTGGAGGTTGTTCTAGTGGATCAAACAAATGAATATATATATATATATATATGCCAACAATTTTTCCTCCGTTTGAAAGAAAAGACAGGGTCGCACTCCAGCGAGTTGTAATAATCCTTGTTATTTTATTCACAAATCCACAGGTTACGAGATGCACAAGAGAAACCAACGCGTTTCGTCAGCGTCCGCTGACTTGCTCACGGTTAATTCACTCATTTCAAATCAAGTTTTTTTAAACAAAAAAAGACAGGAAATTGACAAACCCTCCTTTCCTGTCACGTGCGGGGTGGTTTAGAGTTCCCCGGATTTCTGGGAAGTGTAGTCCCGTTAATTGACTAATGTTTACTTGTGTATTCATCTGGATTTTGAAACGAAAGGCTAAATATCAAACATAATATAATAATGATTGCAATGCCAGAATAAAACAATTTTCATGGTAAGTCAAAAACCCGTGTTTCAATTTCACAATCACATTGTAAATAAATACCCTCTAGTGGGTCGACATTGCGGTGTGCCCTCTGGTGGGGAATCCGGGGAACTCTAAACCACCCCGCACGTGACAGGAAAGGAGGGTTTGTCAATTTCCTGTCTTTTTTTGTTTAAAAAAACTTGATTTGAAATGAGTGAATTAACCGTGAGCAAGTCAGCGGACGCTGACGAAACGCGTTGGTTTCTCTTGTGCATCTCGGAACCTGTGGATTTGTGAATAAAATAACAAGGATTATTACAACTCGCTGGAGTGCGACCCTGTCTTTTCTTTCAAACGGAGGAAAAATTGTTGGCATAATAGCGGCGGTCCAAGCCGCAAGGGCGCCGCACCTTCAATTTGAGCGCCATTTAATCCGGAACCGTTGGACGGCTTTGGATATATATATATATATATATATATATATATATTACCTACTGACGGTCGCCAGTAGGTAGTTATAGTTAGGACCTATTTTCCATAGGAAATCCACAACATTCTATTCCCAATAAGTCTGGCCACGGTTGACGAATCGTCGCGAAATTTTCCAAACTTTTGGCCAGCTCCGGTCCGCTCCTATCCTGAAAGTTTCGTGGTGATTCGTCAAGCGGGGCTGAGAAAAAAGGGGGGTCTCAAAACGCGTTTTCCCCATGCAATTTCCCATAGGACCTGTTGACGCAGCTACAGCCCGAACTGCTGAACGGAATTACACCAAATTTGGCAAAGAGGTAGTCCTCAGTTCAGACACGTGCCTTTTGCATAAATGGTGTAGATCCGTTCAGTAGTTCCTGAGAAAATTAGAGTAAAAAAGATCGATATATCTATGGCCTCGGAGGATCCCCGCACCCTATGCGCACCCTCTGCGAACCGAGCGCGCACCCTCCCGATCACGCGCTGAATGCTCATTGGCTGTCGAGTGTCTGTCTATATTCGAAACCAGGAACTGTTGGCAGCCATTTTGTGCCTCGGTAGAAGCGAGGCTGATTAAGTAAGGGAAATAAGTGTGTGAAAGATGTAGAGGGGGCAGGGTAGAAATACTCTGACCCTCTAGTGTTGCTTAGGAGGTCCCAGAAGGACCCCTGAGGCTCCCTTTTTTTTTTTTTTTAAACGGCGAAATGCGCGCAGTGTGCGCGGATCCGGCTGGGGAAAAAAAAACCCGAAGCGCGGGCTTCCGCGCTACGTTAATAATTAGACCCCGGGTGGGCCAAATCCCGGGGGAAAAATGTTTATAACTTAATAGGGGGAGGGGGGCTGCATGGCCCCCCTCCTGGAGCCCTCGAGGGCCCTGGGGACCGCCACCCCCCAGGGCCGGCTCCTACAGTGTCCTGGGGTGCCCACCCCCAGGACACTGTTTGCTATGAAAGGGCGGGAGTCTCCCGCCCTGCCATAGCAAACTTTGTTAGGATTTTGAAAGAGAGAGCACGGAAACCTGCTCTCTCTTTCAAAATCCAAACGATATTGCTTTTCTACACGGGGAGCTGCATGTCCGCAGCTCCCCATGTGGAAAAGCAATGCCGGCTCCTGAAGGACGCAGGGAGCCGGCTGGGACCGTGGGGGAGTTGGGGCTCCCCCCACGGTCTCCCAACGTTTTTTTATAAGCCCTGGGGGATGGGGTCCCCTGGGATATTAAAAATTAGTGATGGGGCTATTTTTTTTTTTACGGTCAAATTAGGAGTCGCGCATCCTAACGCGTTGGGTGCCCGGTTTCTCTCGCGTTGGGTGCGCGGTTCCTAACGCGTTGGGTGCGCGGATCCAAGGAAAAAATCCTGAAATTTTTGGGAGATAAACATCAAGCTTAAGTGTTTTGTTCTTGAGTGGCTCTAAAAAGAGCCGTTGTGTTCATTTAGAGTTTTTGGTACTTATAAGTAAGTACCTATACAGAGTCTAAAGTTGTTGAGGAAAACTCTGTTTCCTTCATCAGTAAAGTGTACTCCATCTCTCCTATACATCTCTTGCATATGAAAGCGCAGATTGTTATTGTAAATGGACCCCATTCTATAGTCTCGGAGAAAAGCAGAAACAGATTTATTCACATGTTTCCTAGCTTTCTCAATTTGTGGACAAAAATGAACGGTGCGCATAGGGTGCGCGAATCCCCCAAAAAATTGAAAAAATAAAGTTTTGAAAATATAGTTTACAAAATATTTAAAAAAATATATATATATATTTTTTTAAAGTACAATAAAAACAAATAATAATTTTTAAAAGAATTAATTGAAAAAATAAGTTTAAAAAATGGTGATAAAAAAGTATTTAAAAAAACATAATTAAAGGAATTAACACACTGAAATACAAAAATTTAGAAATCCAATGAAAATCATTAAACATCACAGCTTTAGAGATAAGTTATAGATAGGAATTAGCATTTAAAAAACCTTTGAAATTCACTGAAAAAACCATAGGTTTCATGCACGTTATAGTTAGGAATTGGCATTTAAAAAACCTTAGAAATTCACTAAAAAAACATAGGTTTCAGGGGCGTTATAGTTAGCTGGACATTTCCCTCGTACAAAATACTAGAAATTCCCCCGTTATAGTTAGTTCAGCTAACTATAACTCGCGCCCCCGCAATGCACTGCTGATGACGTCACATATTACATCACTCATGACATGGTCAGTGACATCACTGATGACATCACTGATGACATCTCAAATGACATCAATGATGACATCATCCATGTGATAAATTAGTGCATCTTCTCACACCCTAATATAACCTTTGATACACCGACTCAAAATTTCAGACGGCCATTTTGAAAACCATAGATACTGCAATACCCATAACTACATACCCACTCATTGGCTCTTAGGTCTACATACACCTCCACTCACTGACCTGTACAGTCACTCATACTTACAGTCACTCAGTACAGGACTATCATATGCATTTATACACCTATATAGACACTCACACACCGCCGATCATCCATCGAGGTACTGACACACCTAGTCAGTCATGCAAATAATTAATCACAGTCCAATTTACTCACCTATACAGTTATACACACACAACTTCAGTTACTCATAAAAATACTACCACATTCTTACGCTCTTATACAATTAATGATACAAGCACACACTCATACATACACACACTCTCACAATCACACACTCATATATAGCCAGTTATATACTCTTACACACATATATACTGCCTTTCACATATGTAGTTACTGTCACATGTACCACTGAGATATACATTCAATCACTAACACAACCATACACACACTCACCCACCCATGCAGTCCATCACAGATGCACTCTTAAAACCATGCACCCATAGAATCACCCACTCACACATCTATGCACAGAGTCATACACACCCTACCCACACAAACACTCAGGCACCCATACAGAAACTCAGACAACCAATCAATAACCCATATAGACACTCCTATAGCTATTCACAAAACCATGCAGCCACTTATACACCAACAGATAGACAGATACAGACATTCACACAGTTTAGTCACTAGTCTGTAGTGAGATACGTTTAAAGACTCACTTATAGAGTCAGTCACGCACCTACTAAATCATCCATTCACACACTTATACACCCACTCATTCTTCCATAGGCCTTTCCCTATATATATTAAACATATTTAAACTTTACAGAAACACAGACTCACTGGATGACGTCATCAGTGACGTCATCAGTGATGTCACTGACCATGTCATGAGTGATGTAATATGTGACATCATCAGCAGTGCATTGCGGGGGCGTGAGTTATAGTTAGCTGAACTAACTATAATGTGGGAATTTCTAGGGTTTTGTACGAGGGAAATGTCCAGCTAACTATAACGCCCCTGAAACCTATGTTTTTTTTAGTGAAAATATATATATTATTCAAAGTAATTAATTCAAAAGAGTGTATTTTACTTGCCACCAATAATTTACATTTCTAACAGGTAACTTGTTGGTAATTAAATGTATTCTTCCGCCTCATGCAGGGTGCTTACATTAATCCGATAATCCCAACACCTTAAGCTTGACATCTACTACATTCTTGTTTGACAAAACTCTCGAGGTGTACCATATCCAAGACTTTGTGACCTCCATATTCCTCGCCATCACTCCAGATCTTCGAAGAGCAGGACCTTGCTCTGGTCTGCCTGGTGCAGTCACGGGCCAGGTTTCCCTGGCTCTCAGCACCTATTGTTGGATCATCCTCTGAGAACAGCTACATATCTGAATTTCCCCTTTGCTGCCTCCTGCTTCTTGAGGAACAAGCCAGACTCATATGAGCAATGGAACAAGGATCACTTGTGTCTGGAGTTGCCTTATTCCAACCTGCTCGCTTTGGACCCAAGTGGAAGCTGTGCGTATGGAGCTTGGCTAAGTGTCAGGATCTGGGAGTGTGCAAAAACAACAGTTGATGGACAGAATGCAGAACAATGTCATACATTCACCCCAGTACAGAGATCTGGGCTTAAATCCATCGTTTTTTTGCTCACCATGCCGTTCCAGTTTTAACCCAGCCATATGCAAATCAGTCTTGACCCTGTGCCTCATGGGAACAGTCCAGCCCGAACTGCCAAGCCAGGTCCGCCCTGGACTGGAAACGAGCATCTTAGGACCGGTTTTGGGGTTTCACCCCTTTTCAGCCAGGATAGCTTGATTTCAGTGGCATGGAAAGCACGGGACCCACGTCTGGGCATACCCTTCCCACTCGGGGTGACAAATACAAAAACAACAGTTGATGGACAGAATGCAGAACAATGTCATACATTCACCCCAGTACAGAGATCTGGGCCTAAATCCATCTTTTTTTGCTCACCATGCGGTTCCACTTTGAACCCAGCCATATGCAAATCAGTCTTGACCCTGTGCCTCATGGGAACAGTCCAGCCCGAACTGGGAGTGTAACAGTGAAATAGTTTACCTAACAAGGTGAGAAGCCGTTTCAGGTCCCAAGTAACTAGGTAGTAGAGGCACAGGTGTTCATTTGTGTCCTCTCACTACACAGCCTCTGAAACTTACACAAGGCAGTGCTTTTCTGTATGTTGTGAACAGAGGAGGTTTCTGTAGTGAACTGGTGGCGCAATAGTGACCCAAGAAAATGGTGGTCTTGTAACTGGCCACACCCGGTTCTACCCAGGCTTATATTAACTTTCCGACCTGTCCATCGGACTGCACCAACACACCTAGCGCCCACGGGGGATCATTCCATTTACCTCGGGCATCTTACTTGGAGGGCACCTGAGTGACACACTACAGTTTCCGGCTGAGATTACACAAATACAGTGACAGGTGTGCAATTTATTTCCATCCATGCAATAAAATTCTTATTTTTAAGAGTAAGATGGGTATTGGGTCTATGTTGGAACTTCTGACACCTCCTCTTTTTAGAACATCAATATCCGGAATTGATTGGGTTGCTACTTACTTTTGATCAGGCATAACCAAAGTAAAGCCTCAGTTGGAGTGGCACGTTGTTTATGGAGGGAATACCGCGGCCGTTAAAAACATATACCCCAGGATGCAACGTCTATCAGGTATTACCTCCCCATTTCCAGTTCTGCGCCAAGCACTGGGAGATAATACAGGAATGTTGCATGTTTTCACTATTCCGAGTTGCAAAATTCGAAGTTGTGGAATTTTCCCTGCTCAAGTTGTGCCAGCCAGTACCAGAGAAATTTGTTTGGAGTGAAAGAGGGTAGTATTTTCGTACTGCTTCAAATCTTGATTTAGGCATAAATCTCTGTTTGTGTGCAAATTGGAATTGCCAGCTAGTGTGGAATGAGGGCCTAAAAACGGTTGCGATTATTTAAAAATGTAACATGCCCGGCGAAGCATAAGCAATGTAGCTGGCTTATGCCTAGAAACATAAATTGTCTCGCCAACCCATGAGGCCTGAAAAAATGCTGTCATGTTTTCAAAGAACGAATCTCCAAAACATGTTGCATTGAGTTGTAGCATTTCAACTTTCATGATTTATGTTGGAAATCCTAATTCATTCTTGTAGGTAAAAAAAAATATTGACATTTCATTCAGAAGCAAGAAACTGAACATGCGTTTTTAATTTAATGAAAGCTTGTAATTCTAGAAAGGAAAGGAATGTAAAAAATAAATACCAAGGTAAAGATTTAACTAACTCCACCTGTTATTGCTTTAGTTCTCCTCTTACCATTAAATGCCTGGCTTCCATCAGAGTTCCTGGCGGATTTTCCCTGGTGGTAACCATGACCAGTAAGAGCCATTTAATACAAAATCTCATATTCTTGTATCGGAAAGCCCACTCCCATCTCTCCCAGACTTTTCTTACATTTTTGTTTATCTTTCAGGTTGGGTCAGTAATTGTACCCAAGTTTAATTAAGGCAGAGCAATCTGTAACAAAACAGAGCTGGTGCCAGTGGTTTACTGGGCCAAACCACATGACATTCCTTTGGATTTTTTAAAAATAGCTTTTATACCCAGAGCGTTTCCACTATTCTTCCCAGATTTACAACCAACTGACTTTTTTTATATTCACTTCCATGGAAATATGGACGCCCTAGCCACTGTAAGCACATTTCTCAGAAAGAGATAAATTCATAGCGTTTGCTGTGAAGAGTTTGGAGTGGTATTTTCAGGATAACTTATCTCATTTTGTCGGTGTAATTATTTCTGGGCTTTTATATTTTTTATATTGTGCTGCAAGAAGCTTCAAGCCACTGGAATTGAATTAATTGTTAATTCTGTCCCTACCGAGGGATTCCTGCCTGTAAAAAAGACGGATATTTTTGTAATGATGCATGTCGAAATTTCACGCTTAATTCCCAGGTCCCTGCAGACCTAAGCTTCTTCCCTTTCCTGCTGCCCCTTTACACTCTCTCATCCCACTCAGCTCTTCGAAGCAGTCCTGGGGCAGCATAAACGTTATACAAGCAACAAGCAGCATGCCATCACACTGCCCATGGCATGCCACTGAGTCCAGACTCAGCTCAGATGCACTCACTGATTTCAGTTAAATGCTTAATGGACCCACAAAAGAATCTGTTTCAACTGAAACAAACTTGTTGGATGGTTGTGCAAAATGTGCACTGCTGAGGCTGATTGGTTTATTTAACTAAGGACCTCCAAAGAGTAGCTTGAGAGCTACTGATAGCTCTCCAGTACACTAGAATTAGGTCTTAGTGGGAGAGTTCAGCCAGTACATCATTCAGAGAGTCAGTGTGCACTACTGCTCAGCTCAAACCCCTTGAGTGGCAACCAGCCAAACTAAGTCGGCCTCATGCTAACACAGGAAAACACTGTCTCGGCCTCCGGGGCATGAGAAACACTGTCTCGGCCTCAGTGGCCTGAAAAACACTGTCTCGGCCTCCGTGGCCTGAAAAACACTGTCTCGGCCTCCGGGGCCTGAAAAACACTGTCTCGGCCTCCGGGGCCTGAAAAACACTGTCTCCGCCTCCGGGGCCTGAAAAACACTGTCTCCGTCTCCGGGGCCTGAAAAACACTGTCTCGGGCTCCGGGCCTGAAAAACACTGTCTCGGCCTCCGGGGCCTGAAAAACACTGTCTCTGCCTCTGGGGCCTGAAAAACACTGTTTCGGCTTCTGGGGCCTGCCACATGACCATCTGTTCCCATTCTCAAACTAGCAAAGTCACCCGGATATAGGTCATGTTATAGGCTCTGCTCTGCCAATCACAATATGTGTGTGAACAATGGTCCAGGAAATAAAAGTACCAGCAGTAGCCAGAAAAGAAGTCCAAGTGCAGCCACTGAAGTGTGTGACTGCAGGACTCTGAGGGGAGCGTTTGCCAGTTGGGTGCATTATTAACCCAGGAGCTGAGGGGAGCAGAGGCTGAATCAAGAATTGAGGCAATTAAGAGCCTCCCTCCTTTCAGAGAGATGGGTGCGTGGTGTGTGCATGCATGCATGTGTGTGGATGTGAATGTTTGTATAAGCCTGCATGTGGCTGTATGTATGTGTACAAGGCTATGTTTGCGTACATATCTGGCATTGTGTCTTTCCCTTACAGTGTTGCTCCCTGAAAGCTTTGCATGGTGTCCAGTATCATCAACATGATATATAGGTTTCTTTAACACAGGGTTAATCTCTGACACAATTGTGTTAATTCTGGCATAAATCTGGTTATCTTTGACATATTTTGGGCATTTGTGGTCAAGTTGTTGCATAGTAGCAGCCATCATTTACATATTGTGAGCATGACTGACCTCATTTTGGCGATCCCTCACATAATGATGGCTGCCCTGGCATAATAATGTTGTAATTTAGTCACATATTATAGGAAACCTGGCCTTTATGGTATTCAGCCTTGGCACAGTGATGCTAGTATAAGGGTTGGCATTATTGACATATCGTTGGTATATTTAGGATCATGGTGATCATCCATGGCATGTGGTTGTAATGCCTGGAAATTTAAAGTAGAATCTGTCCATGTGAGACAATTGTGCATCTAATTAATTGATGAAAATGACAAGCTTATGTTTGGGGACTGTTTATTACTACATATGAAAACGGATATTTTGAAAGCAGAAATTATGTAAATTGAGTTTGTTACTGACAATCCATACCAGAGTGGTAACTACTGTAATTTTAACAGATTTGATCACTATTGTGCAGTGATTTTTCGTAGTTGACGGTGATTTTCCTTGAGCGGTAGCTTTCAGTACAGGAAAAGTTCGGAAACCCCTTGGTTTCACATAATTGGAAATATCCACAATATAATTTTGCATTTCTGGAATAACACAGTTACAGGTTTATTGCCCATTTTTGAACAACCAAATGTGAAGTTAGGAGAAAGGTTGACTTCTAGGTAAACCCTTCCTTTGACAAAATGCATACTGCAAATACTTGTTAATAATTAACTGATCTGTTTACTGTGATACATTGACGCAGATGAAACTACTTTTAACCCTCGTCACACCGAATTTTTGTACATTTTTGAGTGAAATATTTGACGGTACCTGCGGTTACAGTAAAATCATTTATACTGATTTAGGGACATCTTTTCTATACTGCCTAATGGCATCCTGTTTTCTATTTAAGCTCTTCTTTGGACACAGATAGCATTTGACTCCATAGGGTGGGAGTACCTCTTTCGGGTCTTGGCCAGGAAGGGGATTGGCCCGACATTCTACAGATGGATATGCCTGCTACATCACAACCAAGTAGCAAGGATCAAGAGGAATGGTATCTTTTTAAGGGAGTTTGGCTGGAGAGGCAGACTCACCAAAGATGCCCCCCGGCCAGTCCTGTTTGCCTTGCTAGCTGAGCATCAGAGGAGACGTGTACGGATTCCAGGAGGAACCGGATAAGGTTCCCCTGTATGCGAATGACATACTACTGTATCTCAACACACACTATGAAAAACTGTACCCACACACAAAAGAAAAGGAGGAATATAAATGATCCCAAAGATCAGATGCAATTTTTAGAAGGGATGCAACATTTCTTTGAAATGCCTTCACCCACAAAATAGTGGCATGCTTTATCATAGGGCTGCTACAACATCCCCCCGCGGGCCAAAGCCTGGGATGGAGCGAAGGGAAAGGGCAATACAAACCTAAATCTTAAGATCCATGCAGCACAACTCAACAACATACAAAAAATTGATTTTAAAGCTATCTCAGGAATGCTCTAAACTCTTTATTCTAAGGCTCCCCGGATAGGATTAAAAAAGAGTGAAACCTGGGGATGGACAGGGTGTAATTATTGCCCCTTCATCCCTCTATACTGCTCATTTTGACAACATGTTTTGTCCGTTATTCATCGTCCATAAGGGGTCGTTCGGCCTTCCACAGGACTTGAGACCCCACTTATTTCAGTCCCCTTCACGAATTAAATAATGATTTTGTAGGATATATTTATCCCAATATATTGACCTTATGCATCACTTTCTATGATCACACACTCGAGATTCCTGAAATGACAAACCACATAAATAAGTACAACACAATGCGTCTTTCTGTAACACAATTAGGATTGCTCCCCACAGATCAATGTCTCACCACACTTTCTGAATGTTGTCTTACCCTTGAAAAGCATTTTTGTCATGCACTTATATACTGAATCATACCCATTATCTGTCCACCTCCGTCGGCAGACTACCATCTCTAATAAGCAACACCCCAAAGTTAAAGTGCAATAAAAAGACCATCTGTTCCCATTACCCCCTGGCCAAGGTTATGGGTGGCCCCCATTGTATCCACATATGCAATTGATGCAACCCTTTCAATACCACCAGAACCCACCTCCTTTTTTAGGAAGAGGAAGCTGCAGAGGAAGAGGGAGGCAGAAGAGAGGACAGGGAGTCCTGTGGGAGGATCTCAATCAGAGGACCACCAGGAGCATGAGCAGGGAATTCATGCCAGGGACAAGCAAGGAGTAAATCTGGTCATGAACCTTACGGATATCACGTTATTGGAACAACAAGAGAGAGTCTAGAATAATGGCTTAGGGTTTGTTCCCAACAACATATTGAATACATTCCAACTGAGACAAGAACTGGCTGAATTCTTTAGGAAAGTACGCCTCAGAATATATTTTGATAAAAATGAGGAAGGGAGATGCGGCCCTCCATCCAAAATCGACATTTGTACCGCAGTTGTCCCAATTACCTCCTGAATTGGCAGCATACATGATGCGGAGGGCTTGAGCAGGCCACAGAACCAACCCTTCAGGAACTTATCTAGCCTAGAGATGGAAGCAATCCAAGAACTCAGGCAAAATCCAGACAAAGTCATAAAATCTGCCGACAAGGTGGGGAGCCATCGTAATACAAACTAAGGTGGCCTATGAACAGGAATGTTTACGCCTGCTGTCAGACAGGTGCAACTACCAAGTACTTCAAGGGGACCCTACTCTTGAATCACGGAAAGAGATTGGTTCCTTTGTTAATGAGGCTGTGAGCAATGGTTGGATCTCCAATAACGAAGGTTCCTTTTTATGCAAAGAAAAAACAACAATTCCATATTTTTACACTCTTCCAAAACTGTACAAACCAACACCCCCAACCCATTCCCCCACCCCGGATTGTTTCTGGGATTGGGTCAATATTGGAACCATTGTCACAATTTTGTGACTTTTTTGTGAAATCTCTAGTCCAAAAAATTGAATCACACCTGAAGGACACTCAGGATGTCCTGAACCTTATCACGGACATGAAATTTGATCCCACTTCCGAATTTCTGATTGGCTTAGATATAGAATCCCTCTACACAAACATACCTCAGATGGAGACACGGAGAGTACTTGAAGATATTCTATGCCAAGAGGACTGGGATTACCAAACTCCGAGAGCATTTATAATGGATCTGGCAAAGATAACGCTTGCCCAAAATGTCTTTAAATTTAATGGAACCGTCTATTTACATGTCCGTGGTACTTCCATGGGCAGCGCATTAGCGTCTAGTCTAGCATGCCTGTATGTCTCAGAATTTGAAAGACTGTACATCTTTGGACCAGATAAGCCCTGGAGAAGATATATCAAACATTGGCATTGATTTATTGACAATGTGCTCCTGATATGGAAAGGAGATCAGAATTCCATTGACAATTTTGTGAACTGGCTTAATGGTAGAAATCCCGTTCTGTATTTTACTTCTACTTTCACTACTACTTCTCTGCCCTTTTTTTAGACTTAGAAATCAAGGCAATGGAGGGGAAAACTGATTACACAAGTATATTATAAGCCAACAGACAGGAACAATCTGTTGTCTTTTAACAGTTTTCATCCCAAATCCCTTTGCAAGAATATCCCCTTTGGACAGTTCTTGCGACACCGTAGGAATTGCTCTAGCATGAGTGATTTCAAGATGGAATCACAAAAGTTATGCAAGAAATTGCTAGAAAAGAACTATTCACACTGAGTTGTCCAACGATCACAACAAAGATGCCCTTTTGGAACATAGGGCAAAACCTAACATTGATAGAACAATTTGTGTCACTATATTCAGCACACCGTCCAATTAAGTCAAACGGCTCATTAATAGGAACTGGCGGATTCTGAACTCCAGTGGTTTGAAACTGACAACGCCCATGCTTTCTTTCAAAAAGAGTGCAAGCATCAGAGACATGTTGGTCCACGCTAGACCACAACAAAATGTTCAAAATCATGAACCTATGGTGTGGGATCTCCCGCTGGTGGTAGGCCAGACAGCATGTGGATCATGTGGCGTTTGCAATCTGACTGAGAACTCTAAATCAGTGGACGTTGGATTGATTCAAACTAAACACACTAATTGCAAGTCGGATAATGTCATTTATCTGATTCGGTGCCCTTGCAATCTACTCTATATAGGAATGACGACTCGGAAGGTGAAGGTGAGAATAATGGAACATAAAAGTAATGTGAAGTGCACAAAAATCAAGACCAAGCTCACAGCACACTTAGCTGAAATGAGTCACACAGTGGAAGATGTCCATTAGACTGTACTTGATAAACACACAATTCTTCATAACAGACACACAGACCTTTTCTGCTAAAAAGGGAGCAGAAATGGATTTATAGGATCTGTAGCCATGATGGTGGTCTGAATGATGACATTCCGTGGCATCAACGTAATAACCTCTAAGGGCTTGCTGCTGTTTAACTCAGCGCAGTAGCAGCATAGAGGTACAATGGGCAGACATTTCGTACATACACATCTGAATGCAAAACAGAAATAGTGTTAGTTTGCAGGAGTAATATAAGGGCAAGTTCACAGGCTGTAAAGGTACCTATTTAGTAGGGTAAGAGTTGTATGTACTTCATTGGTATTAGATTCTTTGTGGGTTCCCCTTACCCATGGTGACCTATTGGGGACAGATGGTTCACAATAGTGGGACAGTGACTATTTACCCTTGGCTGAAATTGGAGATAAGTTTTGTCCGTTTAACAATGGTTTTTCTTACTTGGCATGGCAGGTTAACTGGGTCCCGTTGCGCCCTCTCTGTACTTGGTGAGGAGCGGGAACCCGAAGCCTGCTTTTGACATGCCGCCGCCAGTGGGACTGGTCAGGTGCACGAGATGACGCTGCACATCAGAGAGTTTAGTGCACCCCAGAGGTAGATTTAAATTCAACTTGTTGTTAGGTTGTGCTGCAGAGATCCCAGGATTTATATTTATATTGTCCTTCTCCTTCCCTTTGCTGCATCCCAGGCATTGGTCCACGCGGGGATGTTGGTGAGGGCATTTTAAAGAAACTTTGAGTCTTTCCTAAAAATTGCTTCTGATCTTTCGGATCATTCATATTCCTCCTTTTCTTTTTGTGAGGGTACATATTACTGTATCTCTCAGACCAGTTGCCTTGATTTTGGCAATGTTTTCAGTGTTTAGGAACTTTGATAAGTATGGAGGATATATAAAATTAACTGGGACAAATCTGTCCTATACCAACTGGGCACGTGGAGCCCGGATATTGCAGTCCTGCCCCAGATGGTGACAATCAGAGTGGGTTTCCAATACCTATGGATAGAAATTAGGACAACCAAACAGGAATTCTTTGAAAGAAATGTGGAAGTGGTCCACCAGTCCTTCCAGCAAGATGTGGACCAATGGCGGCGATTGACCCTCTCGATCAAAGGGAAGACGGCTCTTTCTAAGATGATTATATTGCCCAAATTTCTGTATTTGCTAGAAAACACCCTGTGGCCGATACCTGAAGAATTATTTGATAAAGTCAACAGTTCACTGCTGACCCTACTAGGAGACGGAGGTCCCCCGAGCATTGTCCCCGCACCTTACAGAGAAATGTATATAATAGGGGCATCTCACTGCCAAATCTCAGTGTATACTACTGGGCATCCTAGCCCAGGCAGTTAACAAATGTTGTTTTTCATACTGATCCGCCGCAATGACCCTGCTGAGAGGTCGGTAATGGAGGACAAATCTCACCTCATTATTTATATGGGAAAGGGTATTGCCAGCACCTGCTCTGCCCAAGAAGCACCTTGGAAGCCTGGGACAAAGCAGTAGCATGTGTGGGATGGAGGAATAAACTCTTCTTCGCAACCCCGTTGTGGATAAGCGACTCCTTTAAAGAGCTTGGGGGTGTTAGGAACTACCCCATGGAACCTGAGCGGGATTTCCAAGATTTGGGTAGGTATCAAATCTTCCCAAGCCCTGCAGGCAGAATACAACCTGCAAGAAACACAAAGATTCCGCTACATCCACATCCACCACGCACTACAAATGAAAGGGATACCATGTGGTGCACTAGAGGACAATGGTCCCTTGGAGAGCAGAATGAGATGCGTTCAAAAGCGACAGCACTAACATACCACACCCTCCAAAACAGGAGGCCAGACACTCTCCGGTCATTGGGGACTGAATGGGAGGCAGATATGTGTGCGAATAGGTGATAGAAGCGCTCTGGCTCCTTCTTAACTGTTAAGTACTTAAGGCAAAGGTTATGCGTGCAAGCTTGACTGATATGCCGTGTCCTAACCGCACAAACGAGAACATGAAGGTTGTTGGTGCATCGCCATGCATCATTCAAGTTGCAGTGCGAGTCGCACGAGTCAACAAACATAACGATTTTTTGATCCAAGTAATCCATATTTATTCCATAACGTTCAAAGTTTTATTCAAATTAATGATAGAAGCAATGTGATTCCAAGCTTCAGATGCTAAAAGACATGCCATCCAAGCTTTATCTAATAGCACAATGGAAATTCACTGTACGTCCTGGGCAACCATATGGAAATCCACCCAATGCATTTCGGGCTTAAGGCCCTTCTTTAGGAGTGACTAAAATGTAAAAATAGTAAATGGCTCATCAACATCGTAGGGAATCTAAATAAACATTCACCTAAACATCAGGTAAAACATATAGTAAAGCAGATGTTTATTGTATATAAACATGCAGTCCTTAGCACTGTTTTCAAATTGTGCGTACTATTATAAGAAAGACAAATAAATGAATAAATGAAATGGCTAAATAGTGCTATCCTCTAACTAAAGCATGTGAGAAAACGTGAAAAAAAATTATTATAACAAAAACCCATCGCGAGTCCGACAATTTACTTATGTTGCCAAAGATGTAGAATCAAGACTTGCCCATTTACGGTCGGTTTCGGTATTTAAACATAAAAGTCTTGATTCTACATCTGTGGCAACGTGAGTAAATTACAATCAAAGAAGGGGGACCAAAGTGATTTTAAGAGAGGTCCAGCATACATGCCCTGCTCAGAGTACAAAAAACTAGGTATGCAGTCCCTAAAGGGGAGGAGAGGAAGCGGGATAATTTGTCACCCTAAGCCAAACCTACAATTTTGAGAATACGGAGCCACGTCTTTTGTGTATAAAGATGGGACCCCCCACTCCACTTGTTCCGGTTCCAAGTCCTCTTTGGCCAAGGTTGAGCGTGCTGTGCAGAGTAGTCAGAGTACTGCTGTGCAACCAGGTCTGGTGTCTGTCTGACAGCCAGTCTCCCAGTCGCGAGAGGCTGTGACCTGAAAGCTTGGTCTCTTCCTGGATGAGCCCTATGCCTGTCAGAGGTACCTAGAAGCTTGCCTCCTTAGAAAGTGAAGCAGCCTGCCAGCCTTGCAGGAGGCATGTCGGTTCAGAAAGGAGCAAGGTGCAGTATGTCTCTCGGACACTCATACGAGAGAACTGTTGAGAGCGATCTGCCAGACCCGAGCATCAATTGGCCTGCAGTATTTTTTCTGTGCCAGTTTGTGGCGGGAACTGTGATGCCATAGCTGAAATTGACAAGATGCGGTCAGGCTGTGAATGAGTGTCTGGATTAGCCTGTGTGAGGCCTGCATATGGCTGCAACTGCAGTGTGTTGTGCCCAGCCAGATACCGGGCTGTGTCTGGCTGCAACTGCCCAGTGTGACCAGCCTTTGCGGGGGCAGCAAATGCCCATTGTATCCCGCCCATGCAGAGCTGCAGCCACCCAGGTCGTGACTAGTCTTAGGAGGCTGCATCTGCCAGTGTTGCCAAGCCCAATCAGGGTCACAGTGAGGACCCGCAGACCCCGGCATGGGCCCAGTGCCAAGACCCCAAAGCCATAGATACTCATCATTTGTCCGGTAAGGTCCACACCAAGCCAGGACTACGATCTCTGCTGTCTGTGGGTCCACTGCCCTGTAGTGCCCCAGCCCCAAGGCTATAGAGAAGAGCTGCTGGCCACTGAGCTGCTTCTTAAGCAGAGAGTGTGCAGGCATGTTTGAGGGCTAGGTGGCAAGGCCAACCTACAAGGGCTGATTCCACTTCATTGTGGTAAGAACTTGAGACCTCAGACTATGAGCAGACTTATTTGGCAGTGCGTAGTCTGTACTACTGCATTTCCTATGGGAGAGAGCCTGATCCCATTTAGAGAGCGCAGGAAGGGAGCTGGAGGAAACCTAGCACTGCCCTCAATAGCACCCAGGGACAATAAATTGTTTAGGTTGATATTAGTGTGTCATACTGCGTTCTAGGGTGAAATGAAGTACTTTTCATTCTTGGAAAGGTACACACTGGGTTGGATATCCCTTTATGAATTGGTAATTGAATGTTTAAGTCTGAGCTTGAGCTTCTCCACACTGCCTTCCTGTGTTTGCTCACTATCTCAGCCTCTGAGAATCAAGTGGAAGCTGTTCTAGAGGCATAGTAGGATGGACCCCGGGACATCAGAGGCACACAACTTCAGCACCCACGGTTGAGGCCCAGTTGCCCCTACTTGTCCCGTGCCTCCCCTTCATGCTGCCACCCCTTCTGCACAGGGTCTGACTCACTTACTCAACTGGGCCACTCTTAATGAAGGCCACAGTCTAGACCGACACCTATAATTTGATGTTTGGGGAGCCTGCCTATATTTTCACCCAGATAAATGATGGCTATTACTCTGCCACACTTGATGCATGATCCCATGCTGACACAACACTGTTCTATGAATTGGCTACTGTAATGGAACTTTCATATTAAAATCATGCTAATGGCTTTGCCTGAGGACTCAGCATTGTCAGTTAAATGATTGTTGTTATTTGAGTTTGAGGCATAATTTTACAAGACCGCTTTAATCATACAGTTTTTTTCAATTTGTATCTCACGTTTTATGCAAGGGTTGTCAGTCCCAGAACATGACAACATAAGGGAAATCATCTGGTCTCGATTAGTGAAAACTTTGTGCTCAGGGCAGGGAAAGTCTTAAAGTGTTCAATAACAAAAGAAAAATATATATATCTGTGACTCACGGAATCTGCTAAAAAGAGGTCTCCCTTCCACTGTATAACACGCATTGGCATAGCCAATAGGTCTCGCCTCTGGGCGTTATAAGTGTTTAGACAGAGCAATTGGCTGTGTTAACATTTTTAATATGTGTTGTAGAGCATTGTGAATGTTGTGCAGCATGTTGAAAATGCATAAGTTATAATTTAAAAAAGTGTTATAACTATTTGTGTCACCTTGTATCTAAAACATTATATGCAACTGAAGTATCGTACTAAAAACCAAAATTAATACAAAAAATGTGTTCTAGTTTATTTGTTTATGCAATTCTGTCAATTTCCTTGCTTTTTGTTATAGGGTTTGTTGTTAGGTGTGGGATATAAACAACGGGAGGCTGGATGTTGTGAAATAGTATTTTAAATAGATGGGAGTAGTGGAGAAATATTTGTGGAGAATTAATAGATGTCAAATTTTTATGCCAAACTGAAGTGGTGTGGAGTGACGCTGAGGTGGTTGTGAGTAGTGGTGGAGGTGATGCTCAGGTGATCCGGAATGACATTGAGGTGATGCTGAAGTGGTGGTGCGCTGGTTCCAAGGTGATGCTTATGTGATGCTGAATGATAAATAGGTGGTACTGAGTGATAATGAGGTGGTGCTGAGTGATGTTGTGGTGATGAGTTATGCCGAGGTTGTGTAGCTGAACTGGTGCTTATGTGGTGCCAAGTGATGTTGTTTTTGTTCTGTATTGAGGTGTTGCTGTATTGATGCTGAAGTGGTGCTGCGTTGGTTCTGAATTGCTGCTGGTGTGGGGCTGTGCAGGTGCTGAGCTGGTGTTGTACTGGTGTTGGTGCACTGATGTGGAGGTGGTGTTGTGCTAATGCTGAGATGGTGCTGTGTTGATAATGAGGTGTTGCTGTAGTGCATCTGAGGTAGTGCTGTGCTGATGGTGACTTGTTGCTGCACTGGTGGTGCACTGATGAGGAGGCGTTACTGTGTTGATGCTAATATTGTTATGTGGTGATGAGGTGCTTAGGTGGTGCTGAGTGATGCAGAGGTGATGCTTAGTGATGCTGTGGTGGTAGTGAATGATACTTAGGTGGTGCTGAGTGATGTTGTGCATTGTGCAATAAGGTGAAAGGAAGCACGCACCACAGCTGTGCACTGGGGTGAAAGGAGGCACACACCACATATCTGCACTGTGCAGTTTTGTGAAAGGAAGCACGCACCACTATTGTGCAGTGGGGTGCAAAGAAGCACTCGCCACAGCTGTGTACTGTGCAGAGATGTCAAAGGTAGCACGCACCACAGCTGCGCAGAGATGTGAAAGGAAGCACGCACCACGGTGATGAAAAAACATAGGATGTTAAAAGGTGCGGTCCATTTTTAAGCTGTGTACTGTGCAATGGGGGAAAGGAAGCACACACTACATCTGTGCAATGTGCAGGAATGTCAAACATAGCACGCACCACAGCTGCACAGATGTGTGAAAGGAAGCGCGCACCACGGTGCTGAAAAAATGTGAATGTTAAAAGGTGCATTCAATTTTAAGCTGTGCACTGTGCAATGGGGGGAAAGGAAGCACGCACCTCAGTTGTGCACTGTGCATTGGCATTGTCTTCTTCAGACTGATTAAGTCCCTGGTTTATTGGGTTTAAAACTCCTTCGTTAGCCATTGTGTATAGAACACAGACTATTTGTCCAAGGAAATTAATATAAGGTTTTATGCACAATTTGAGAAAATTCCTTCCGTGGGAAGGGCGCCATTAAACCAGAAAAAATGTTCCTTGTAGGTAAGCGGAATTTCAATCTCCGCAAACGGAGTGTAGACCACTGGAACTTCTTCATGTGTGTAATAATGAAAAGTATTTGTTACGGCATTCGCTGCTGGGAATATAACCCATGACTAGAATACCTCTGTTTGGAAATCTTCGTGTGCCTCTATCACGAATATTACTACACCTCCTCTGGGTGGTAACCCATTTTTTAGTAGTTTAACTGTCAGAGTATGTCTTACATTGGGTGCAATCTGTATTGCATTAGCATCATCTTCTTCAGACTGATTAAGTGCCTGGTTTATTGGGTTTAAAGCTCCTTCTTCGTTAGCCATTGTGTATAGAACACAGACTATTTGTCCAAGGAAATTAATATAAGGTTTTATGCACAATTTGAGAAAATTACTTCAAGCTTGATTAACCAACAGCCAATAGATAGGATATCTCGCCTATCCAGCTGCGGTGGAGTTTTTGTGCCCACCCACTCCAGACGTCTCTGGTTTTGTAAGTAGGGTCTCTGAGACTAAGCATGACTGAGCTACTCAGATTCTACTGTTAAATAGGTACCAAACGTTGGTGGCGCCATGTAGTGTAGTTCCTATAGTACCCTTCATGCAGGACCTGCGCTGTTTTTGGATAACATATACTGTGGGTCTGGTGGCAGACTGACTCTGTGCACCCCCACCGAGTATGTTAGCCTCTTTTTGCATTAGCTAGCCCTCAGTGCCACTAGAGTCTCCTTTTATCAGAGAGATTAGTTTTTGGCAACCTCAGAACACAACAACACCTGATTCCTCAGACTTGTGGAAACAATATACTACTTTTCACCCAGTCACTCATGCTTGCTCATTTTCTCTCAGAGAGATACACAGAAGAAACAGTTGGGCATGTTTACAATAAGAATTTATTGTACCGTTGTTCTTCTCGTGTGAAATATATGCGCTGCTACAACTGTATAGGATATAGGATCAGCAGTACAGTGAATAAAAAGGAATAGTACAGTTCTACCATTTTGCAATAGTCGTGAACATATGCATGCATATAAAATGCTTTTATAAAATAAAGCGCATGCTCCTAAGATGCCTGTCTAAATGGACCCAAGTGTACCTAGCATGTGAGTAGGTGTGAAAGAGCTAATAAGCCTAAGAGCCTAAAAGTCTAAGAGCCAAGAATCACGCTAGGATTTAGTCGAACCCCATTACCTGAATAGTGAGTGTGTGGGACTTCGTCCTGGACTCGAGTTGGACACCCCGCGAGGGATGGTTAGACTACTGTCAGCTGGAGCAACTGCATGTCAGAGCTTCAGCATCTCTGGTCAGTGTGTCGGCCTTGAAGTCTCGGTTCCCTCCTGCCTACTGATAGCAAGAGGTGCTGTATTTATACAGTCCATGTGCATGTGTCAGCCATTGTTCAGTATGAGGATGACATTGGGGATGAAACCTTGTGTGCAGATATGAGAGGTGAAGTATACCCCCTGGAGAGTGTTCACATAAATTATTCATATGTACTAAGGATGACGACTTAGCAATATCGATTTGGAAAACCCCACCTTCTGCCTGGAACTAGGTGAAAGGTTTAGTCCATAAAAGGCGTCAGTCCTTATAAGGCGTTATGTCCCTATAAGGCATTCTGTCCTTATTAGGAGTTATGTCCTTATAAGGCTCGGTCATATGAAATGAAGGGGAGATGATGTAGGGAAAGAGTACGATGTTCTCTGGACCTATATTAGGGTACCAATATGAAATATAACACCCACTCCACCTAATACTCAACAATAATTATACACAATTTGAGATACACATTTATAAAGGTGTCAGTGCATAATATTATCAATGAGTCATTTAAAATGTTTTAAAAAAACTTTAACAATTCATTTCAAAACAGTTTAATTAAAAAGGAAAAAAATGTTCTTTGACAAAGTTTGACTTTCGTAGTAAAGTTCCGCAAATCACAGTTCTAAATGAGTTTGATCACACAAGTTGTATTACTGCAATTGTACTTAGAAGGCCATGCTTAGTTATGGAAAGTGTTAATTTGAAAAAAGTTATTTTGAGAAAAAGGGGAAAGAAAAAGCTGATTCGTTCCCAGCACACGGTGAGCCAGATTTAGATTAAATATCCTGGCTGGGAGACATAACATTATCGCTGCAAACATTGTAATACCTCGCAAAGCACGTAAAGAGTGCACAGATGAAATTCTGTGCTGCCAACAGCTGTTGGAGAGGCAGCCGGTGCTGTAGTCGATACCTCGGTGCCAATGGTGGAGCTGAAATTCAACTCAGTTGAAAAGGGGCACCTGCGGATCCTCGAGGAATGCATATGTCAAGATGGGAATACGCGGAGGACAGTTGAGCATGGGAACGCAGTGGTTCCAGTCTGGAGTCTAAGTCCGCCGGCGTTTCCATTAGAGGTGCCAGACAGATGTCCAACTCGCATTCTCCTCCGCAAAACTGGCATCGGAAAACCGGTACGATGCAGTCTTCGAAGACTGGTCTGAAGGATAAGAACCAAGAAGCACTTAGTTCTCGAAGGTGAGGTGCACCCAGATGTTGTACCATGCGCTCACGGTAATCTCTCTCCAGGAGAGCTTTTGCAATCTCGCTGGCGGTTGGTCTGTCCATTGCGTTGCAGGTAAACGACAATCATGATTCCAGCCATTCCGAGCAGGATAAGAGGTAGACCCCCGAAAATGCTTCCAAATACAGAGTGTATAAAGTTTGGAATAACTCTGAGGATTGTCTGGAAGGTGCTAAGGAATCCTGACCCTATGGTCTTAAATAGGTGTACAATGCCGCTCGTATCTGACATATTAACGATACGACCCACCATTTCTACGAAATGTCGGGGGCAGTTAGTACGTATTAGCGCCTGTATCTCTGTCGAGGTCCTTGCGTCTTGAAGTTCAAAGGTTTCTCGAGCGTAGGTTAAGGGTATGGTC
Source organism: Triturus cristatus (assembly GCF_964204655.1). Lineage (NCBI taxonomy): Eukaryota > Metazoa > Chordata > Amphibia > Caudata > Salamandridae > Triturus > Triturus cristatus. The sequence continues at coordinate 842,278,278 of NC_140592.1, forward strand.
TGCTGTAAAAGCATGGCTTTCATTCTGCTCAAAGCATCAAACTGTTTAAAAGAAACATTTAGTGAAGGCCTTAGCAGCGCCTCCCTGATTGTATTTGTCGGAGGAAACAATACTTGCATACAGCAAGTAACTCTGGTGTTCACGGTAATCAGATAGGCAATGCCCGGAAGCATCCCACAGCAACCTTGATCGTTCAGCATCAAGTAACTCCCATTCGAAAGTAACTCTAACACTGGCATGATCACGGCAGCTGGAGTCCCTTTCATGTGGCAAGACAGATTCGCAATTGAACCTTTACAAGCTCCGTGCAAAACAACATCTTGGCACATGAGAGAACCGGTTAAAGCGTTCTTGCAGTTAGTACCAATAAGAAACACTTCCTGATCCCCACTCCGGCATCGAAATCTATATGGTAAATTCCAGGATTTCTTAATGTATTCTTTACCCAATTGTTCATATCTGCCTCCCTGCCTTTGCTCAAGGCAATAGTGAAACTGAAAGGTCGTGACCGGGAGAGTGATTTGGCCGTGAATTAGCCACTCTGTTGATTGTAATTCAGCCACAGTGAATGGTAGCCTGTCCACTTTTTCAATTTGCAGCATTGTATATTTAGCTCCCCTTTGTGCCATTTCAATCTGTGTATCAGTTGGATTGTATTCTGAAAACAGAGACGTCCTGTTTATAAACCACCAAGGCACAAGGCCTGCACGCAAAGATTGCAGCGTCCAGCTCATTAACATAATAGAATGGAACTGTGATTGGCCGTGTTGTAATATGGCTAAATCCTATTCCGGCATGTCAATAGCAGAAGATACAATGTTGCCCAATGAATATATCCTGGAGGTCAAAGTTGTTAACCCATTATCCACCACAGCTAAAGCTTTTACTAAGTTTACACGGTCTATTTCCTGTATTCTCTCTGCGGCTTCTTGTTGGGAAATCTTCCAGTTTTCATTATAGGCAGCATAAATGCCTGCATATATGAAAGGTTTTTGACGTTGTTTCCTGGGTCCTTGTAAAAAGTCCCTAAGGTCCATGTGATGTGAGAGTAAAGATAAGTGTTGTTTCACTTCTGCAAGTGTTGAGGTTTCTAGCCAATCTAGGCACAACTTCCCAACACTGTAGGATGTCACTACCCCTGGATGTTCTCTCTGTAGATAACATGGGTCTGGCCTATGCATGCTGAGTCCCTCGGTGATGTTCAGGAACTGTTTATGACGTGTTTATGTCTGCCAAACCACCCACTCCTTCCAATTTGCGTCTGATCTATTGTACTTCAGTATGTCATCAACTGTTGGCCCTTCTGTTGTAGAAGAATTCTCCCACCCCTGTGTTGGTGTAGGATACCTTGGAGTGTTCAGGTCCTTTAACTTGGCTAGTCCAAGACAGGATGTCTGTTGCACAGTATCATTTAAAAAGATCATCTGCTGTGGAATGAGGCATGCTCTAAATAGTGCCTCTGTACCCTGGACTTGCCAGTCCCTCGAACCCCAAATTGATTTTGAGTCAATTTTGTCTTTCCATAGATTGAAACCCTGTTCAGACAATTGGGCCAAAGAGGAAGCAGAGTAAATCTGTTTAGTGTTTGTCAACATAATTTTCAGTGTTGATGTTGGTGCAACCTTATAGTATTATGAGGCTGGATCTGTTGTGTTAAATTTTGAAAGTATGATTATTTCTGTTCAAACGCTTGTGAACTACTTTCTGTTGGTGTTGGGCAATGTTCCCACTGATGGCATTCAAAAACATTCCTAGGTTAAATGGATTTGTGCAGGAAATGATGACCATAATGTTGGTAACAGTACAATGTATCATAGTCTGAAAAACCCTCTAGCATTTCATTATTAGAAAATGCAGCAGTTTTCTCTAAATCAGACAACATGTTATTTACTGTTTCAGTGTCCCAATCATCAGAAAATGTACTTGAGGTAATGATATCACTTAATGGTATTTTAAATACATGATTAATTTTTAAAAGTTCGGTCGGGCCGAATATGTTAAAATCAACCTTGTCCCATACTATACCATCGGGTATAGGAACTGCTGTAATGTTCACTGATGAAAAGTCTCTTTGTTCACGATGTGATGATGTATGTGACTTCAGTAGGATGTTGACCTTTTGGGCTGTGGAACTTTGTTGAAGATAGTGTCCATTAATAAGCATACTAAAAGTTAGTACCAAGCCTAGCCAGAAAAGAAAAAACAATATCCCAGAAATTACCCAGAGTTCAATCCAAGGCGACACCAAGTATGTCTTTTGAAGAAAGAGAAAAAAGTTATTTGCTTGTTGCTTGAACGGTGTTTTGGCTGGCTTCGTTTCCGGCTCACTTGGATCCAGAGAGAACGTATCAAAGTTAATGAAGTAGCCAGAAGCAGTTCGATCAACTGTTGGAATTGCATCGGGATTAGTTGAAATGTTATTTTCCTCTCGACAAAGGCATGTTGATGTAGACGTCTGTATTAGGTCTAATTGCAACTTGTGAATTATTCTGATTTTCATTTTGAATGTCTGGTTCAAGTAGAACAAGTTCCATAGCATTGTTGCTTAGTCCTTCATTCCTTACAGGTAGCTCTTCAAACGTGATGAGTCTTTCTGTTTGAACTTCTTGGATTGTAGCTAGAGGAGGGAGTCTGCTACAGCGGTGTCCAACGAGGCCTACTGTTTAGTATCTGCCACATAGTGTGGATTGATTAAGTCGATTGAGACAAATCTTTTCTCCTTTTTTCCGGCAAGAGGCGGGAGCAGCACAGTTCTTGCTTCAAGGACTGGTACAGGTTTTCTGTATGAAAGACCAAATTCCTTTTAGTCTGCAATTTTCTCTCTGACCAGATCCCCGATTTCTGGGATCCAGACAGGTCTTGCCGTGACTACCTTGACTTCCTCAGTGGCGGTCTGCTTTAGACGGACATTGCTTTGTTTTGTCGTGGATTCATTTAGATCCTGTAAAACAGCCAAACAATCATGGATATCAAATGGTTTTTCATCCGCCATGCGCCTTCACAATCAAGATCAGGTACCCACATTCGTGTCCCAAAGAGGACTTCATATGGAGTGACAACCCCTAGAGAGTTTCTTGGCTGGTTGTTCAATGCCCGCTGTACCCCATAAAGGTGTGTGACCCAACTACCACCCTTGCCTAATACCCTAGCTGTTAAAGAATGCTTTAAGTCCCGTTTTTTTCTCTCCACAACCGAATTTCCCTCGGGATGGTACGGAGATGAGAAGCGCAATGCTATGCCAATTCCTTCGATGGCCACTTTGTAAGCCCGAAAGCTAAACGCAGAGGCGCGGTCAGAATGTAACGTGCTAACTGCGTATGTGCCGATAAAGACTTGCAAATCTGTGATAACAGTTTGGGCGTCAGCCGAGCGCTAAGGCCATACCCATAGGAATCTCGAGCAGGAATCCACTACAACCATAATATATCTGTAAGCCCCGTCCGTTTGTAAGGGGCCGCAGTAGTCCAAGTACACACATGCGAGAGGTTTGTCTGATTTTAATAATGGCGTCTGTGCCGGGTGTGCAATGGTGGAGCCTTTCATCTGCTGGCAGATGTCGCATTTCAAGACATAGTCTTTAGGTTGCTTAGTTAACCCTGGCAACCAATAGCACTGCTTCAGGAAAGAAATAGTCACTGTAACGCCTGTGTGCGCAGAGCCCAAACCAAACCCTTGTGTGCAGCTAGTTTTAAGCCTTGCCTACGATCCATATTTGGTATTACTCTATTCTCCACCCCAGGAATCTGAGCACATTGAATGTTTTGTGCATCTAACTTGTAGGAGTATTTGAGTGGAAATGTTCTTAGGTACTGCTGTGCTGCCTTTGCGTGAAGCGTTGACAGCTACCATAATATCCCCGTCTATTCTCATTTTTAAACTAGTCAGAGCAGCTAAGGAAGCCGTGCGAACAGCCCTCTTTGCGGCTTCATCAGTCAATGAATTCCCTGCAACGTGAACGCCATCACGTTGATGACTCAGTGTATGGATCACGTGAGTCCTCGGTAGCTCTGCTTTTAACTGTTACCTGTTCCCATAGCATTTTGTGCTTAATTGTGCCACCTTTCGCATCCTTAACCAGTTTTGTTCCCAATGTTGTAAGTACTCATTGTACGAGTGTACACAGTAAAAGGAATGGCACACAATTAGTGTGGGAAATTCGTGATCGTATTTACAAGTGCCAGTATCAGTGCTTTTAATTCTGCCAACTGAGCCGTGCAGTCTCCTAAAGATTGCGTTTTTGTGCAACTAGGATGGAACTTGCTGCTTACTTCCAATGCCCGGTTGAGCAGATCCGTCAGTATAAATAATATATTCATACTGGTCTAGAGGCAAGATTTCATTTGGTAGAAGATATTCTTGTTCGTATTGCAGGAATGCATGTGTTTTTAAACTTGGATCAAATCTGTATTCAGCGTCTGTTGCAGTAGGAGAATTAGCCCATTGTATCCATCTTGGATGTAACGCTTTCGCATTTGGGATGCTGGCCTTTGTAACAACTTCTAAACCCGGTACCGGGGTTACGACAATAATGTGTTTCCCCTAAGCCAGTGCCCTTTCTCTTGCTACCGCAGTCTGAACGGCTGTCAGTATTTTTTCTGTTGAAGTGAAACGCATTTCTGAATTTGTGTACAGGTGTGATTTGTATGCGATTGTTACTGTTTCTCCTTCATTGAAGGTCAAATAAGTGAACCCGCATTGACCCGCAATTATTCGGATCACCAAGTGGCGAACGTTTACAAGTGTTTGGAAGCAATCATGTCTTCCTGGAGTAAACAAAGAATATTAGTATGTTCTTGTGTCCAATCTCCGGATGAAAAGTCCGGTTTTATTAAGTCGTAGAAAGGTTTTACCTTTTGTGCGTAATCTAAAATGCATGTCCTGATGAAATTTAGAAATCCCAGTATTGATTGTACATTTTTTAATGATTTGGGCTGTTGGACCAGAGCACACTTTTCTAAAACGTTAGCTGCCAGACTTTTGCCTTCATTTGACAGCTCATATTCCAAAAATAGGACATTGAGGTTGGCTATTTTCGATTTTTTTAAAGTTGAATTTGTAGCCCTCTGTGGCAAATCGCATAATAATGGTGCTTACCCAGGTCAAGTGCCTCACTAAGTCGTCGTCCTTAGACAAATATCATCCACGTAGGACAAAGCTTCTTCATCAAATTTTTGAAGTGACTCTGTTACTCTTGCTGAAAATACACTGGGGCTATTCTTAAACCCTTGGGCTAGTTGACAAAATTGTCGTTGGAACCCTAATGCACTGAATGCGATCAGATACCTGCTTTCAGGCGCTATATTTTGGCAGAAAAATCCATTTGAGATATCAAGTGTGGTTTTGTATTTTTTGCGCACAATGTGCATTTTGGACAGCAAATGTCTTTGTGCATGAGTTTAAATGTCTGTAATCTAAAACTAGATGATATGTATTGTCTGGTTTAGAGACAGGAAACAAGATTGTTCATTGGAGCGGTACATTTTTCAATGACCCCCTGGTATTCAAGTTGATCTAAGATCTCCCTGACCTGTTTTTTAGCTTCTTGCTTTATTGGATATTGCCTCTGAGCATTAGGTGAGACTTTTAACGGGATCACGTGGTAGGTTGAGTTCTCATCCCACCCAGCGTAGTTTTTGTACAATGCTGGAGCTTGGGCTACTGCCCACTCCTGTGCATATGTATGTTTAAGGTGAACGGGAAAGTGGTTGGAAAATTCAGGAAAAATTTCACTTTCTCCCCTGGGGCACTCCATTACGAATGTTGGCGGCCAATCTTGTTCTGCTAACAGGATGTCATAACCAAATGATAAGTTCTTCCAAAAAAGTCCTTTTACTTTCCTGGGCTTGTCACCCTCCAACCGGAGTGTTATTTCATAAAACTTATGTGGGACGCTCAACCTGGTGTCTGGTGTTTCCACAGTGATGTAATCATTCAAGTCCGCTGTCACCAGAAATTCCTTCAGGTTCTGGCGAGCTATTGTTACTTCTGCCACACTGTCTAGCATCGTCAGAGCCTGTTCCCCGTTCAGAAGTTGTCCTCAGAATTCTGGGCAGGACTGATTTTCAGACCAGCAACTTTCTTTTTCTTAAATTGAGGTTTTGAGTTTTGCTTATCTTCTTTTTTAGAAGTAAAATCTTGAGCGTGCTGTTTGTCTCTGGGCTGTGTGCGCTCCTCTCTGTGTTCTGACCGCCCTTCTCTTTCGGAGCTTTTCTTCAAGCCCTGAAAGGAACGAGAGGAACGTGTATCAGTATCCTGATATGTCAGGTTTCCTAATATTATCCCTATTCCTAAGGTTGTACCTCTTTTCAGAGGGCTCCTATGGAGGAGACCTACCTCGGGACTGAGATCTCTTGTCTTTAGAGTTTTGTTTTTTATTATCCCACTTCTTTTTAGAAGAAGTAGGTGTCTGCTTAGAAGTGTCCTTCACAGGACTGCCCTGTAGTTGAGGTTTTAAAGCTCTTCACCCCCCCCAAACTATCCCTGCCTAATTCTGCATACGCAGTTTCAGTCATTTTGGGTAGTTTATTCCCCTCTTCTAATAGAGAGTACTCCCATAGGCGTTGGCGGATTGCCATGAATGCTGCTTCCCCTTTAATGTTAGCTAGTATTATGGCTGATTTCTGGTCATAGTTATTTATAACTTCATCGCTAAGTTTAGGGCAGGTTCTGCTCCGTACTCATTTTGTATTTGTTTTAATACATCTGGTATTACTGCTAATGAAGGAATACCGTGAGTTCTGGTATATATGGCAGCAAAGACTGTACCCCAAGAGGTACAATCCTCTAACTGTGGTGTAATCCCCATAGGCAAGCACATTGTTAACATTCTGTGTTTTTCAAATAGTGTTGTATTTGGGAATACTGCTTCTAACTGGGTTATTTTCTGAGCTACCCAGAAAGGAATTTGTTCACGTTTTGTGGGCACTTTGCCCATTACCGCGTGTAATGTTTGTGGAGTAATTTTAGTACCTGTGCTCTGTGTAGGAGCTGCATTAGGTGTAATTACTGTAGGTTGGACCGCTTGTCTCCTCAATACGAAGTGTGTCATGTTTCTGTAAAGTTTTATCAACTCTTTGAGTTGAACAAGCAGTTCATCACGTGGCATTGTATCAATGTCAGGATGTGGTGCATAGGTCGCTAATATCGGCCATGTTGCTCCTGGTCTTCCTAAAGGACCAAGCCTTGCTCTTGTTGTACCGTGGGGAAGGGCGCCATTAAACCAGAAAAAGGTTCCTTGTAGGTAAGCGGAATTTCAATCTCCGCAAATGGAGTGTAGACCGCTGGAACTTCTTCATGTGTGTAATAATGAAAAGTATTTGTTACGGCATTCGCTGCTGGGAATATAACCCATGACTAGAATACCTCTGTTTGGAAATCTTCTTGTGCCTCTATCACGAATATTACTACACCTCCTCTGGGTGGTAACCCATTTTTTAGTAGTTTAACTGTCAGAGTATGTCTTACATTGGGTGCAATCTGTATTGCATTGGCATCATCTTCTTCAGACTGATTAAGTGCCTGGTTTATTGGGTTTAAAGCTCCTTCTTCGTTAGCCATTGTGTATAGAACACAGACTATTTGTCCAAGGAAATTAATATAAGGTTTTATGCACAATTTGAGAAAATTCCTTCAAGCTTGATTAACCAACAGCCAATAGATAGGATATCTCGCCTATCCAGCTGCGGTGGAGTTTTTGTGCCCACCCACTCCAGACGTCTCTGGTTTTGTAAGTAGGGTCTCTGAGAATAAGCATGACTGAGCTACTCAGATTCTACTGTTAAATAGGTACCAAACGTTGGTGGCGCCATGTAGTGTAGTTCCTATAGTACCCTTCATGCAGGACCTGCGCTGTTTTTGAATAACATATACTGTGGGTCTGGTGGCAGACTGACTCTGTGCACCCCCACCAAGTATGTTAGCCTCTTTATGCATTAGCTAGCCCTCAGTGCCACTAGAATCTCTTTTTATCAGAGAGATTCGTTTTTGGCAACCTCAGAACACAACAAACCCCGATTCCTCAGACTCGTGGAAACAATATACTACTTTTCACCCAGTCACTCGTGCTTGCTCATTTTCTCTCAGAGAGATACACAGAAGAAACAGTCGGGCATGTTTAAAATAAGAATTTATTGTACCGTTGTTCTTCTCATGTAAAATATATGCGCTGCTACAACTGTTACACAATCGCAGAGATATAGGATCAGTAGTACAGTATATAAAAAGCAATAGTACAGTTCTACCATTTTGCAATAGTCATGAACATATACCTGAATATAAAATGCATTTATAAAATAAAGCGCATACTCCTAAGATGCCTGTCTAGCTTTACCTAAGTGTACCTAGCATGTGAGTAGGTAGGTAAGGCGTTATGTCCCTATGAGGCATTCTGTCCTTATTAGGAGTTACGTCCTTATTAGGCTCGTTCATATGAAATGAAGGGGAGATGATTTAGGGAAAGAGTACGATGTTCTCTGGACCTATATTAAGGTACCAATATGAAATATAACACCACAGCTGCACAGAGGTGTGAAAGAAAGCGTGCACCACGGTGGTGAAAAAACGTGAATGTTAAAAGGTGCGGTCAATTTTTAAGCTGTGTACTGTGCAGTGGGGGGAAGGAAGCATTCACCACAGCTGTACACTGTGCAGAAATGCGAAAGGTAGCACACACCAAAGCTAAGCAGAGGCATTATTTAGCAACCGGTGCCAGCAAGCACGCACAAAAAGCAAGTTCTAATAATTAAGTGCCCATGTGCGCACCGGCAGACACCGGCTCAAATTAAGCCCCCAGTAAGGGCCTGGGTTACGCCCCTGGATCGAGCGAGCACCAAAAGCAATGTGGAGAAAGGAAACACGCACCACAGCTGTGCACTATGCAGAGATGTCAAAGGTAGCACGCACCACAGCTGCGCAGAGGTGTGAAAGGAAGTGCGCACCACTGTGATGAAAAACGCTAATGTTAAAAGAGGCGACTATAGAGGCCAACTACAGAGTGCAGCAAATGTCTTCACAATAACATATTAATAAAAAAAGATAACCGTGCAGGAAGAGAGTGCTGACATAGATGAAATACAAGTGCTGTAAAAAGAAGCTCGCACTCTTGTGGAGGTGGGGTCTGTCCCTTGGCCGGGGTGGAGGGGACGTGCCTTGTAAGGAAAGCTGCAAGGTCTAGAAATTAAACATGATCCACAACAGATGGCATGCTGCGCGCCGCTGCTCGCTCCCGACCGCTAAACGCTGTGGGAGTAAACATTTTCAGAAAAGGTGCGACATGCACCAGCCTTTGGCCAATTGCGTGCTTTCATTTTTGAAAGCCACACGCTAAGGCCAATAGCATGTGTGGAAAATCGAACACTACACGCACAAGTTTGCAGAAAGTCTGAAGTGATTCCAAGAGGCCTTCTCCTAGAGCAGCGCATGCGCGCTGCGCTAGGCTCGACCTAAAAATAAGAGCTGCTTAGCAGAAACAAGACTCAAAGGCATTGTATTTTACTAACAGGCATTTGATGAGACTGAGATCAAGAGAAAGGAAGGAAACAACCTTCAGTTGGTAAAAGAACGTAACCTATTCGGCTGAGCAAGCTAATCAATACTTTGTCTCTAGAGCCAAGATGTGAAAGAAAACATGGCTGCCATACTCCTGAAGTATTGATGGGTCGGGATTGCTTATGATATATGACCTTTTTATACATGACTGGCTAGAAAAAGAATGAAAATTGTAGGTCGTGGATTGTCCAAAATTTATTTAAATAAGGTATCACTGCCAATGCCATAACCAGAATCCTTGGATTTACCCTGCATTTGTGGTAAGAAACCTGCAGAGTTTGTGCGCTATTTCACTGCAAGTTTTCTTTCATGTCCCACAAATGTTGTCTCTAAATCAGTTTTCCACAACTTACTGTGCGTTCTACGACTTTTTCACCTTGTTTAGAACATTACTTCAATCCTCGCTGGGATTTTCTCTTGTCTGTATAAAACAATCTTTATCCTGAACTCGCCTACAAATATCCAAACTCTAGACTTCTCTTCTGAAGGCCTTAAATCACAGTCTCATGACGCCGGCTATGAAGTCACTCCACTGCCCGGTAAATGAAAGACCAAATTTTGTGGCAAGTCACAGAGGTTCTTATTATGCTTTCTCTAAACTTGCTTTATTGAATAGCAGCAGTCAAGACTATTAGAAAAACTACTAATCCCATGAGGCTTAGAAACAATATGCCAATGGGAAGCAAACTGTAGCCCAAATGCTTAACCAATCAGGGCCATAGACCACTTATTATACCTATCTTGACTGCAAACAGTCCTCTTTTGTTGTTGCTCGCAGTCAAGATATGTATATATTCCACTATTTTTCCAGTTTATATAAAGTTATTGATAATTACTATGTATATTGTACTGTAATATTACTGCCTTTACTTGTTTGAGCAAAAGTATCTCTGCGCTCTTTTTAAAATTAAGAGTTTCCTTCGTAAATACTAAGAAAATCTAGATTAGGTTGCCTGGGTCATTAAGTGTTACGTGGCCAAGTGGTGTATCTCTTGCCTTAGTTGTTCCCATCAGATGCCTAAGCATAGCCAATCCTAACTTACTGTCTATATCCGAATCTTGTTATAATAAATTTGGAGGACGGATCTTCCATGTGCATGGCCTTTCTCTGTGGAACTCTTTCACTGATTTTAAGGATGGAATCAGACAACCTCAACTTGAGCAGGTTGCCTCAACGGCTAGGTTCTCTTTCTAGTTGATTGGATGGCTAAACCCTGCTTTTGCCCCTTTATCCTCTTCACTTCAGATTGTTCACTCTTCTCCATGGTCTCATCGTATTAGTTGCATCATTCAAGGTTGACTGATTCCATCAGCTGCTTATACAAGAACGACGGGTGTCTATTACTTCCCGAATCTGATCCATATTTCTATGTATTTGATTCAACATGTTTCTGGAGGTACTGCAATGCAAAGCGAACTTCTGAGCTTAAATAAATAAATACAACTCGCATATAACATAAAACAATTCCAGCTGTATTTTGATCTTGTAATTTAGCTTTCTTTTAAGCGCCACTGTTTGACTGTTCCATATTGTAGCTGTAGTACTTTTGCTAAGGCAGTGCTATTATTCATAAGCAAGTTTTTTTTTTATAACAAACTTTGAGCCATTGTTCAGTGCACATTACAATACAACAAATATCCATGGCATTTTTCATTTTAGGTGTAAAATTGACTCATCTGTTTCCATAAGAAAATATACACATTTCAACCCTCATATCCCTCAGTTCCACAGTACGGAAATAATAATGCTATGAATGTAGCATGCAGGATCATATATGTGCATTTCGAAAATCTCCAAGTTATCTTGGCTGGAATTTATACTGTTCTTCCCAAACTAAATTAAATTACCCCCCTCCCTACCCCTTCCTGGTCTGTCCGTGTGCCTCCATCAATTCCGTGCTATATCCGTGAGAATCATGAATTCCAACCTATACCGTCCGTATTCCATGGGCCTTCCTCCTTCCCCTTATTCATAAGCAAGTTAACGTAACATTTCTCCTCTAAGACTGAGCATGCCATATGCTTCATGAACAAGAAAGAAACATGTTTTTTTTCCTGGAGGGGAAACTTATAGTGGTATTTTATTTACATGTAAATAAGTGTCACCCATAGTCTGTAAAGTAACAGCAAATAAAAGTGTCTGTCATAAAATGGAAAATACTGTTTTAAACGTTCATAGCCCTTGTGGCAGATATCCATTATTGTCTGAAAACGATTACCTGAATATTATTGAACTGTATGCATATAATGCAAATATAGGCTTCAATTTCTGAATAGTCTCGCAAGGCGTGTGCTGTGTATTCTTGCAGGAGACTCTTAACAGCTGCATTGCGAAGAGGGTGCCCATACTGCTCCTGAGGGGCCTGGCCCGACTGATTGTCATCGACTCCATCGCTGCTCTCTTTCGAAGCGAATTTGGAGCCAAGGATTCAATCGTCAAAGCGAAGCATCTGCAGACGCTGGGGGCGCAGCTTCACAGCCTGAGCAGCAGGTTCCTGGCTCCAGTCTTCTGCATCAATCAGGTATTGGGAACATACATCTTTCCTGCCATTTGGAACCTCTATAAATGTAAGCTTTAGTAGTTTTTCCAAGATCACTTTAAAAATAAGCATTTGCTAAGCAATAGGTCTGGCCTTGTCCGTCTGGAATCAGTCCTAGAGCGATGGTTAACTGTTTATTCACAAGAAAGGTAGGTGTGTGGCCTTCGTGAAGCACACGTTGACGTAACAGAAACATATGCAACAAAAGAAAGAAAGGATGCTGCTACATATATCATAGGTTATTGGCAGCATCTCGAAATAGCAACAGTGCAGTAGAGCCATATAAAGCAAAAACTCGTATTGTTATTAGTCTGCGGGCAGATTAGATTTATATTACATCATAGTTTCTAAAAATGTGCCCATAACACCCATTTACTATTAGAGAAGCACACAGACTTTGTGCACTAATACCCTCTCGGGTGATTAGTGCGCTATACAAAGCAATATCACACTGTTAAAGGATTCATGCTATTCACAGCATATAGTATTTAAGAGTTAAGTATATTAATAGCGTACTGTTAAAAAAATAACATTCAAACTTTATAAAAACAAAAAACGAAGCGAAACATCAGACTAACAGTAAAATACTTTCACATTTAGCTATAATTCATTTTGCAAGGAATAAAACTACACCAATTACATGTGCCTGCTCTGAGAAACAACAGCTTCACAATAACGTCCTTTCCAATTTTGTCACAACCAAAGCTAAATAAAAAGTCTAATATGCAGAGGCATTCCCACACTCTTTCTGCCCCCTCAAATCATAGACTCCATGCACAGGCAAAATGCCATCACTCAACATGATTAACAGTGTAACTACCACATGGCTGTCCTGTGTGCTGATCCAAGATAAAACTGACACCTCAATCAAGTCAATAACTGAAGAGGACTAACACATTACCACATTATATGTATGCTTTCCTGATGGCTGGTCCACCATCTCAATAAACCAATGGCTAAAGGAAGTCTGGCCCAAAGCCCCTAACATTTGTAAAAGTACTATTAATATGATGCATTTTTTCAGATTACATTAGCAAGCAAGGCTTGCCATGTCAATTGTCAATTAGATACCTAAATGCTTGAGTATGTTGCAGTGCAGTTGACAAATATTTCTGAACAATTTCTGACTATCTCAAGTGCTTAGATAGTTTGGCTATTTGCAAGTTTATGTTACCACCTGTAGGGGTCTCTCTCTTCCCTGCAGGAAGAGGAATACAAAGTATTGTCCTGCTGGTGGCCTGTGCCACCTTCTTGCCCTTCACGGATAGATAAAATAAGCAGTGGATGGGGAGGGTGGGATTATATACATGGGGTAACTTTAGGCCGGAATAATTCTTAAAGGGTTGGGATCAACAAGGAGAAAGTAGGGGCTCCTCATGTTTAGGTCTCACCTGAGACAATTAATGCGCTGTTACTTGCAAGACATTTTGGTTACGTTCAGGGGGCTCATAGCCTGCAAATTACTCACCATTGGTTGGCTTCATTGTCACTCTTATTTCCTTGCTTCTCCTCGGTCACTGTATACTTGTTTCACTTTTTGTTTGTGTGTTTGTCCCTTCCGTTGAGCATGGACCAAGTACTACATCCAATTGGCGGCCAGTGTCCTTCCCCTTATTGTATGTTTCCAGAAGAACTTTTTTTTTTTAAGTTGTAGCACTCTATTAAAGTGCATGTGCTCGCAGACCATCTTGCTTTCTCCCCACGTCCCGCTGTGTGTTGTTCCTTGCCCGTCCCCTTACCGCATTGCTGTTTGACCTGTTCGCCACACCCCCTATTGTTGCTTGCCTGATCCCTCACTCCCCTTCTGCATTTTTGTCCATAGTTGCGGCTGTCCTGTCCATCCTCCTTCCTCACTTGTTATTGCTTGAGCTGTTCCCCCACCTCCGCCCATCACTGCTTCCCCAATTCCCTGCACCCCTTCCAGTCATTGCTTGCTCTGCCCGTCCCGTCGTTGCTTCTCCGTACCCATCGCACCCCTCTCCGCTGTTGCTTGCCCAGACCCTGTCCCTTTTCCCCATCGTTGTTTATCCTGTTATCCTACTCACCTCCACATCATTGCTTGCACCGTACCCCTGCCCCTTCACCTCACCGTTGCTTGCCCCAACCTCTTCACTCCAATGTTGTTTGCCTCACCCCCTTGCCCCATCCCGCCAGAAAAAAAGCACTATGATGCGGCTAGCACTGGCCGGGTCATAGGGTTTTTTCCCTAAGCATTGGCAACGCCAATAGGTCTCACTTATGAGAGATTTGCTGTATTTGTCAATTTTCTTTTGCCGTGCTGCACAGCATCACAGCTGCTGTGCAGCATGGTTGAAAGTAAAAAAAAAGACATGCTATGATGCAGCCAGTATTAACCTCATCATAGCGCTGCTCTGCAACATGGCTAAAAAACATAGACAATGCAAAACCAGTTGGCTTTTCCAATGCTTGTTCTGTTAATGGATAGATTATATTTTTCATAGTTTGTTCACATTGGTTTGGCTCTTTTCATTCTCACTTTAGAGATGTGTTAGGATGCGTATGATCGAGGAGTGAGTAGGGTTAAAAGGCTGAATGTGCTCATTTGAAAGTATGGTATAACCATTATCAGATAGTTGTTTTTCTATCTGTGTTATGTCTGGCTAATTTTTGAGCTAAGAAAGTAGGGTGTGTTCCATAGGAGTCAGTCCTCATTAGAAAGTGACGAGTAGAGATATATGTTATATCAATGTTCACAGTGGATCCTCCAGGGTAAGTCCGTTTGAAGTTTGTAATAGGGACGGACCTTGTCTCGAACTTCAGAAGTGCTAGTCATTCGCTTCCTTTGAAGGGAACGGGGTACTTCAAAATTTGACTTCAGTACCTGCTTGGACTAAAACCATAGTACTTTGCAAAGCAAATCTGTCTATCAGTTAAGATTGCTTTCTAGTAACCCCCAATTGCTTGTAGTCCCCGCCCCCCAAACCGAATATAAATTTCAAGGTGACCTAAGATTTTCATAACTTGCTCCAGAGCTTGGCACCAAGTAATCATTAAATATCTGGAGAAAAGAGTTTGTTATCCTTCAGAAAAACTGTTAAGTTTAAACTTTCTTGCTGAACATGATGCACAACTGTCTATAAACAACCACCTATTTTTCATCTTCTAAATGTGGTTTGGTCTACAGTGTGCCCTTTGCACATCTAAATAAATGTATAAATACACAGAAAATGTGGTGGGAGACTAAGTGTAAACCTACAGGTTCCTATAAGTACTCATTGTGTGGCCTAAAGTATTTTGGAGCTGTTTATCTTGGCAGCATTTCGTCAACAGATGAGTCTCCCATCACAAGACCCTTCACAAAGGCCTCGTTAATCAGGGAGAGGATGTGGCCTTACGGCTAGAGTGGCCGACCTCGACGCTGGGGAACCGGGTTCGAGTCTCGGCAGGGATGCTCAACATCCTGTGATTCTGGGCAAATCACATAATCTCTAGGCCAGGGTGGTAAATTCCGTTCCGCTCGCGGAATTTGGGTAATTTCGCGTTCCGCGGAGAACGTGGAATTGCCAATAATGCAGCGATGAGCAGCATCGTGGAATTTTTTGCTTGTTCGCACTTTCAAAATACCTGTTCGCGAGATATTACTCCCGAGCATGCAAACAGCGTTCGCGAACAAGAAAAAAGCATCGCGAACGGGCGGAACAAGCAATTTCGCATTTTCGCTGAACTTTTGCGCGCTTGCAGAGATTTTTTACCGTTTCGCAGGGCTTTGTGTAGCGCGACTACGCAAATTCCACCCACCCCTGATAATCTCCCCGTGCCTAAAAAAACCCAGAAATGAATGTGTCCTTGTGTAACGCAACTGCTGCTCATGTGAAGCGATCTGATACCTGAAATTTCCGGGTTAAGTTCGCGCTACATAAAACATGGGGGGGGGGGGGGGGGGGGGGGGAAGAGGGGGGATCAAGTTTTCTCTAAACAATCCAGATATCCCAGAATGGGATTGCATAAACAAGGCTGGAACCCAGAGATTGGGTTAAATTGTTATCAAAAGCCTGGCGTATGTCTAAGGCAACAAAATGAAGGTGGAAGAGGAGGGCAGAGATGGTGTTAAATTGGTATGGAAAGCCTGGAGTAAGTCTAAGGCAACAAAATGAAGGTAGAAGTGGAGGGCAAGGGTTGTGTTGATGCAGTTTGTATGTTCTGGCTACAAGTGATGTCCTTTGGTACTGTTGAAGGCTTTGGGATTCTATATGCTTCACTTGCTGCTTGTATGGAAAAGTTGTGGGCCAGTTAGATTTTACTTGAATAAACACTATTGTGTGTTAAAGGACTGTGTAATTTTATTTGTTCACTGACCACAAGTTGCTTTACAAGCAACACCAGCATGTCCATGCAGCGGCTTTCTGTTGGAGTTGGCATTTGTTGACATTTGGCATTGTGTAAGAGTATAGCAGAGGCTGAAGTGTGGCTTCACCAGCTGCTGAATCCTGGAGGTCCAGATCTCCTGTGGAGACAAAGGTCAGGCATTCAGACCTTCAGTATGTTATCACTATGGACACCTTGCACGATAGGAAAAAAAAAATGTACAATCATGTGGCATCGTGATACACAAGGGCATCATCTTCAGAACTACCACTGCAAGCTCTTTCTATAAAATATTTTGTCCAAAAGCAGGAACATCAAATTTTTAAAATATTTCATTCTTAAGATCTCCAGTAATTAAATGGTATAATAAGTAGGCGAGGATGAAATCTAAAGTCCAGCAATCGAATGCTTATGGTCTTATCCTTACAAATCCTTAGTAAAAATGTCACACCTGGATCATATCATGTTAAATATTTTCCCAATACATTGTATGCATGTTTATAAGTATGTATATGGTATTTCTATAGTGTGAACCTAGCCCAAAGGAAGCAGAGCTGCTCGGAGTCCAAGACAAGCTAACACCAAAAAGTGACCGGCAAGGCAGCTGGGTTGTGGGTGGTTAATGAATTCTGATGTAGCATTTTATAAAGAGGAGAGCCTTCAACTGCTTCCTAAATTGGAGCAGCGTTAATGCGGTCCTGATGGATATAGGGATGTTGACCTAGATCCTGAATGGAACGATGGAAAAGGCCTGATGCTTTATTTTGTCTTTTTTGCCCTTCTTAGTCATCAGCAGTCTGATGATGTCCTGCCTGCGGGTGTGCCGAGAATCATCAGAGTTGGTGAGCTTGTCTTAAGATAAGCGGTGGTGCTGGTCGTGATGGCTCATCCATTTATTTTTGCATTTAGAAATTCATATTTACAAACCCCATTCTAAGTTCTCTCTAGTTACTGTTAGACCTGGCACCTTGGCGTGGGTCTCCCTTCCATTTTTTGCTGTTGCCTCATGTGTTTTTGCTGGTGTTAGATGCTTTGGGCACTGTGCCACTGCTGCCCAGGGCCACAGTGCAAGTGCTCCCTATTGTAAATTGATGTGTGGATTAGTGATTCCATGATTGGCTGGAATGGTTTACCTGTCAGACCCTAGTACAGTGCACCAGGAGTGCCCAGAGCTGGTAATCCAAATGCTGCTGGTGGGCTTGCAGCACTGGTTGTGCCACCCACAGAAGCAGCCTGTAAAAGTGTGTCTAAGGCTTGCCATTGCAGAGCCTGTGTGCAGTCTGGTACTGCCATGCTGACTGGGCAAGTGCACTCACTTGCCAGTCCCTAAACCTTCCCTTTTCTTCATATCAGACAACCCTATTGTAGGCCCACGGGCAGGTTGCATTGTAAGTATAAGGTAGGACAAGCCCTGGTGTGTGTGGCATGTCCTAATAGTGAATTACAGCTATTTTCGTTTTTCACTATTGCAAGGTAGGTATTTTCTGGTCTAACCATCCAAACCTGCCTCTGCTAGGTTGTGTATTCCTTGTTTGGAGTTTGAGTGACATTGGCTGGGGGATTCCAGGAGACAGGGTGAGTCAGCACAAGGCTGAATAGAGAGATCTGCATCTAGATGGGTTGGAGGCGTTGCACCTGGGACCTGAATAGGGCTGTGCCTTCCCTCCACAATGCTGGCTCCACCTCATGTGGTGCGTCTGATGTCTCTGCCCTGCACTCTGAAAGGAAAGAAAGAGTCTTGTCAACAAAGTGCTCCAGGACTGACCAGAACTGGTTTGGACTAGGCAAAGGCCTCTCTGCCTTCAGAGAACAAAGAGAAACTGGGTATAAATATTGGGACCCAAACCCAAGAACTTTAGATCACTTTTGGGAAACAAGAAGAAACCTTTGCTGAGGAGAGGAACCAGAGATACTGAGGAGAGACTATCCCTAAGCTGAAGTGCTGCTTGGGGGATTGGTCTGCAGTGGTTGCCTGACTGCCAAAGATTTGATTTGATATTTAGATTTGTAAAGCGCAACGATTGCCCAAGGGCGTGTTGGCGCTTTAATTGGCTGGACGTAAATAAAGAGCAATGACGCCTTAACTAGCAGGACTCCGTGATCAGTTCGCGAAAAGCCATGTTTTTAAAGATTATCTGAAGGCAATAAGAGAAGTGCTGTTTTTAATCACTAGTGGTAGAATATTCCAGGTTTTTGCCGTTCCTACTAGAAAACTTCTGCCTCACCAACGTGCCTGTCTGTACCTGGGTATTTGAAGCAGTTTTGACTGTGAGGATCTAAGAGTGCTAGGTGGAACATAGCATTTCAGATGTGATTTCAGATATAGGGGACCTCTGCCGTAGAATGCTTTAAATGCAATACATTGCGATTTGAATATTATTCTTTTTTACACTGGTAACCAGTGCAGCACACCTAGTCGTTGTGACACAGATTCATATTTTGGAATGTCCAAAATCAGTCTAGCTGCAGCGTTCTGTAGGCGCTGCAATTTATTTAGATATTGGGCCTGGATCCCCACATAGAGGGCGTTGCAATAATCCAACCTGGACAGCGCTAAGGTAGTTACTAGAGTTTTTAGGGCATTGGCGGGAATAAAGGAGAGAATCTTCCTGATCATTTTCAAAATGCCCCAGAAGGTGGCCGAGAGGTTGTTAATATGGCTGTCAAAGATCAGTTTATTATCAAAGATCACACCTAGATTTCTGGCCTTGACGACCGGTGTTGAGCAGTCTCCCAGGTTAGCCGGCCACCATTTCGGCGACCAGATAAATGGGTTGGAGCCCAACAGCAAGACTTCCATTTTCTCCCAGTTCAGCTTTAAACAATTGGTCTGTATCCAGATGTTAACACGAGACATACAATTGTTAAAGCGATCAGCAGTCTCGTCCTCGTTGTTAGTTATGGACACGACCACCTGGGTGTCGTCAGCATAAGAGATCACGGAAAAACCATACTGCCTGATTATTGTGGCCAGAGGAGCCACATAAATGTTAAACAGCGTGGGGCTCAGGGACGAGCCCTGAGGCAGCACGCACGGTAGATTGAAGACTTTGGAACTGGAGCCGCCCAATTCTACTGAGAAGGATCTATCGGCAAGATATGAGGTTAGTAGAGCAATAGCGGAATCCTGCATGCCCAGCTCCACCAATCTGTCAATTAGTATTGTATGATTGACAGTGTCGAAGGCCGCCAATAGGTCTAACAAAATCAAGGCGGCCTTCCCTCCTTCGTCTAGCGGTTTCCTAAGCTCCTCTGTTGCTGTAATCAGTGCAGTCTCCGTTCCGTGGCCCTCTCTGAAGCCATATTGGGAGTGGTCTAAAAGATTGTTCGAGGAAATATAAGAGGTAAGCTGGGTATTAAGCAATTTCTCCAGCACCTTCGATGGAAAAGGTATTCTGGAGATTGGCCGATATTTACTAGGATCCTCTGGATCCAAATGGGGTTTCTTCAACAGAGGTAGTACGGAAGCTACCTTCCAGGCCTCAGAGAACTGTCCTGAGAGTATTACTTCTGAGAACAGTAAGCCCAGTTGTTCACTTAGTATTTTTGGGAATAAGTTGAAGATTTTTGGGGGGCAAGGGTCTATTGGGGCCCCAGATTTGGTTGCCTTTACTATTCCAATGATCTGTTCCCACGAAGGGATCGAGAAGGAAAAACTAGTTTTGGGCGTGCAAGGATCAGCCACTGATTTTGGAGATTTGGTGGAGGGAGCATTGCTATTCAAAAATCTTTTATATACGGTCTCTACCTTGTTGACGAATGCCTGACCTAGAGTATTACAAAACTCCGGGCTGCTGTCTATTTTGGATTTGGCGGGAAGCTTGAGTAGTTTTTTAACAGTGGAGAAAAGTTCCCTGCTGGAATTCTTAGCCTCCAAGATTTTTGCTGTATAGTATTTGCTTTTTTCCTCAATAATTAGTCTCTTATATAACGGCAGTGATTGAGCATATATATTATTTTTGACGCCTGGTCGTAGTTTGACCTCCACTGTCTTTCGGTTCTTCTACATAATTGTTTTTGCGTTCGGAAGGTTTTTTCCTTCTGGAAATGATAGTTTTTAAGGGTGCTGCGGCGTCTACCGCCTTTTTGACCCAAGATGTCCGAGTGTAAGCTGCTTCGTTCGCATCTCCTGCCAGCACAGGTTTGGTTTCCATTAGTGAAGTATGGAGAGAGTTAATGTCAATGTTGGCCCAGTCTTGGTACATGAATGCAACAGGTGTAATAGTTGTTGCTATTTGTTGGGAGCTAGCTTTAATTAAGAAAATAATAGCTTTATGGTCAGACCAAGGGACTGGTAGCACCTCAGATATTTTAAGCATGGTATTAGAGGTAAAGATGCCATCCAGGGTATGCCCTGCAACATGAGTAGCTTCTCTGACTAGCTGTTCCATAGAGAGACCTGACATAACATCAGTGAGTTTGATACTTTTGTGATCAGCTAAGTTTTCTAAATGGTAGTTAAAGTCTCCTAAAATTGTGTAATCTGTATAGTTTATGCTGGCTTCCAGAAAAGGGCTTAATCTGAGGGTCTGAGCCTTGGGTGGACGGTAAATTAACAGTCCATTTAGAGAATAGTTGTTATTTAGCAGTATCTGGAATGATAAAAGTTCGCAGTCCTGGGAGGAACCAGGCGAAGATCCTGTTACTGATAGGTCTTCTTTGGCAATAATGGCTAGCCCCCCTCCCCGTTTGTTTGTCCTATCAGCTCTGTTGTAAATACAGTGGGAAGTGCAAGTGTCAGATCAGGATCAGAAGTTGCGTCCGCCCAAGTGTCTGTTACAAAGACTAAATCAAGCTTATGGCATTCAATAATCAATAAGAAAGGAGAAAGGAACTTTGTATGTACTTTATTCAACTTGTAAAGGATTTCCAAGGGCTTGAGAAAAGAGCTTGCCTCCTGCTGAAGTCTCAGGGACAACAGACTTCAACCACCAGCTCCCCAGAGTTCTTTGGAAGTGCCTGCAGCTGTACTGGGGCCTTCTGAGGGACAGCGTGTTGCAAGGAGCTGGAAGCGCGACTCACGACGAAGAAGCGTGTCGCTGTCGCATCACTGAACAAGGGTGTCATCGCTGTAGCTGTCGCATCGCATCGTAAAGAAACGTCTCGCAACATTGAAGAAGCGTGCTGCTGCCGTCGCATCACTGAACAAGGGTGTCGCCGCTGCAGCTGTCGCATCGAGCCGAAGCGTCTCGCATCACCAGGGAAGCGTGCTGCAGCCCCTGTCGTCGCATCATTGAACAAGGGTGTTGCTGCTGCAGGTGTCGCATCGAGCCGAAGCGTCTCGCATCATCAAAGAATAGTGTCGCCGCTGTCGTCGCATCACTGAAGAAGGGTGTCGCCACTGCAGCTGTCTCATCGAGTCGAGACATCTCCCATCATTGGAGAAGCGTGTGGCAGGGCCTGTCATGGCTCAGAAGAATCGTTGAGTCTCCGTCGGGCGTGCACGCATCGTGTCACAACAAGAAGACGACGCCATCTTTGTTTTATTGCACAGGATCTTCATCGCACCACGGCGTTGCGGGTCACATCGCCACAGAAGCGCAGTACGAAACCGATGCATCACTGTTCCTATGTATAAGGAACCGACGCATCACCTTCCCTGCAACACTTTCGTTGTATAGCATTACACATCCACAGGTAAATTGACTCAAAGTGTCGCATTTTAACATCTGAAGAGAACTAAGCTAATTCTACCATTTTAAGTACAGTATTATGGATTTTTGTCGTTTGTGGTCTTGTGTTAAATCTATATAAAGAATACTTATTTTTTATACAAAACTTGTGTGGTGTCCATCTGTAGTGTTGTCACTTGGTTACTGTATGCGTCCACACACTGCCTCTGAGATAAGCCTGTCTGCTCGTACCAAGCTTCCAAGGGGGTGAGCAGGGGTTATTTTAGGAGTGTACCCCCTTACCCTGACTAGACGCAAGGGTCCCTATTTGTCAAAGGTACCTACCTCTGCCAACTAGAGATCCCCAAATCTAACAGTTACCTTGAGCGAAAGTACTACACTAGCCACATATAATTTCAACTTGGACAGCAATATCGTTAGTGGTAGAAGGACACCATCTTCTTGAAGAGAAATCACTAAAAAGTCTTTGAAGAAGGCAATCAAAGTAGGAGAAATTTGGCATCCCTGACATGTACCATAGAGGAATCAATTAATAGACGCAACCAATAGTAAGTAGGTGCAAGAAAAACATATCAATGGAAAATTCCACTTCGAGCAGAAAGTGGCAATACCACCTGGTACTGAACATGCTGCACTTTACATGAGAGAGCTGTCAGGATCTGACAAGAGTATCAGCCGCGAGGAAAAGCGGAATCTAAAAACAGAGCTTGAGAACAGGATGAAAGTAAAAAGAGACAGAAGACAGACTGAAAATACGACTAAAGGGCATGCTCGATATAAAGCAAGTTTTATGAGAGCAACTCTATAAGATGTCCTGCATGTTTTGAAATGTGCCACAGGTTTCATAAAAAGTGATATTTTTCCTGTGTGTGTTAGATGAATGAAGAAAGCAATTAGATTGCTAATACTTAAGTAATGGGTAGAGACCTGGAAGGAGAGGATGGATTCTATATGCTTAACTTGCTGCTTGTTAGGGAAAGTTGTGGAGCAGTTCGCTTTTGCTCGAATAAACACATTGTGTGTTTTTTTTTTTATTTTTTTAAACAAACTTTATTGTGATTTTCATATGCAGGTATTACAAATTACACCTCACATTGCACAGGTAATTATTTCCGGAAACACAGGATACAATTCAGGTTTTGTGTATTATCCTGTCAAGTTGCGCTGTTGTCCACAATAGAACACGATAACGTCCCAATCACGCTAGGAGGGTCGCCTGTACGTCTCAGTATTATGCTCTCCATACCCAGCTTTTGAACGAATGTGGTCAGGAGGAGCGGGAACCGCTCAACTATTCACAAACCCCAATCCCACCCAAAACCCACCCTCCATACCCACCCATGCCACAAAGTAAACAGTCACAGTCTGGGGGCCTCGAAGCATTCACTTGGGGGGGGGGGGGAATGGAAGGGACCGCCAGCCGTGGCAGAGGGCAACCCCATCCCAAGCACATGGATGAGGGCGAACAGAGGCCAATCCATGTATCCCGACAGAGGGGCCCGATCACACCATACACCCCACCGCACAACACCCGGAGTCAGGCACCCCCTCTCACTCCCACCGATCCACCTCTATCAACGATCACCACCACTGATGCGGGGGGAATCCGGGGGGGTAGGCACCGTAGCTCCTCCCTCCGCCTCCTCCATCTCACTCTTGAATGATTCAGTCAGATGCGCCCACTCCAGTGAGATAGGCCGCTTACGCAGCCCCCGACTCTCCTCACGATACAGCGCCTCGCGTTCCGCCACCGCCCAACGTAACACTTCTTTTCCCCAAGTCTTAACACGTGGCGGCGTGCGGGATTTCCACCGTTGTGTTATCAGGCGCTTTGCCAGCATTAATGCCAGGTTAGCGAAGCGGCGTAGCAGCTTCGCCTTCAAGGGGAGCGGTAAAAGCCCCAGTAAGCAAGCTTCTGCCATGTCCCAGGAGGGACGTTCAGCAACCGTGCTCAAGACGTGCGCTATCCCACCCCAATACCCCCGCAACCTCGGGCAAACCCATAGCATGTGTACCAGGTCCGCATCCGGCGCCACGCAGCGGGGGCAGGTTGCATCCGCCGTATTGTACATCTTACCCAGCTTATGAGGAGTAAGGTAGGCCCTGTGAAGGACAAAGAGTTGTATAGTTTTTAATCGACAGTTACGGGATACTTTTCTAGGGTATGCCAAGACGTGCGCCCACTCTTGATCACTTAAAGTCCGTGATAAATCCGTTTCCCACTGCGTACGCAGAGCAGTCACAGAAACCTGAGTGTGCTCCCGGAGGCCCCGGTAAAGCCATTTAACCAAAAATCGTCCATGGCCCATCATGTGGAGGGAACGCAGAAGGTGAAATGTGGAGGGTTCCGCCGGCAGCGCCCGCCAATGCGTTCGAATATATCGCGCGATCGCAGCGTGGAGCAGGAACTGGGCGTCGGGCACCCTGTTAACTCTCACAAACTCGTCGTGAGGCATCAGGTTGCCTTCTTGGAAAAAAGCCCCTATAGTCTCCACCCCCTGCTGCGACCATGCCCGTATTTGCCCGGCATGCAACACCCCCCGTCTTGTGGGGAGGCCGCACAGTGGCATGTTTGGGGAGTATGGATTTTGGATCTTAGCGTAGGTACATGCCTTTGTCCAGTAATGGAGCGCTGTTTTTAGCAGAGCTGGCGGGACACAAATTGTGTGTTTAACTGACTGTGTAGTTTCAGTTGTTCACTGACCAAGTTGCTCTAAAAGCAACCCCAGCATGTCCATGCAGGGGCTTTCTGCTGAAGTGGGAAGTTGTTGACATTTGGCGGTGAAGGATGAAGTATGGCTTTACCTGCTGCTGACTCCTGGTGGCCCCGTGCGCCTTATCCTGTGGAGATGAAGATCAGGCATTCCGACTTTCAGTATGTGATCACATCGGACACCTTAGGGAAAGTTGTTAACATTTGTAGGTAAATGATATGGGGCCCTTGGACAGCACACTATGGCATGGTGGATGGAATTGGATGAGTAACTCCAATTTAGTTTAATTCATTTTTCCTTTGTACTGCTGAATGGATAAGAGGCATGAGATTGATGGCGGTATCTGAAGTTTTAAATTACCTTTTTTTTTTAAGTAACCTACATTGATGTCCATTTATACTTCCTTTCTTTATTTTCTGTATGACATGTTGAAATGCCAATAAAGTTACTTATTAAAAAAACAATTGTAAAACTTATGCTTTGGATGGTAATTTAAGGGTCATGGCAGATTCAGGATCAGCATATACGCTTGTTTGAGAGGTCATGTTTGACAGTTTACTAGGGGTAGAACTCAGGAAATTTAAAGTCAACTGTATTTTTTTCCTCATTTGCAACACGTTTGAGGTATTGGTTGAGGCTGATGCCGTGCTGGAGTTTAGGGTAAATGAGATAGGAATGATAGTGTTTGTAGCAAGGGATGAAACCTGCATTCTTGGTTGGGGTGAGCAAAGAAATCTTAAAGTTAGATTAGATCCCAAACACCCAGATCAGCATTTATGTGCCAGTAAAAGTAGGTGGAGTGGCAAAGAGGTATTTAAAGTTTGAACAGTGAATGGCACCAGTTGAGTGGTGAGATTCCTGGTGGGTTCAATGAGAAAGGTAGAAAGCTCAAATGACTCAGTCATGAGATAGTACCCAGAGTTGTGTTCACAAAAATTGCAGCGTTCCAATTGGAGTTTAAGATAGGAGGTCAGAAATAAACTAAAGAAACTTTGTGACTTATACAACCAAAGCGATGGAGATGTCAGTGTGGTGTGCAATTACAAAATTACTTAAGATTTTTTTTGTACTTGCACAACCTTGGCAGAAACACCTGGCTGGACCGCGGTCTCCTCCAAAACATCACAGAGATGTTGGTGACTACGAATGTGCCTCAGTCTTCTACACTGGACACATTGTCAGCGTACCATCGGGTAGACCTCCACAGGGAGTTGCAACATTTAACCTAGTTTGTGATCTTTGAAAGAGCTTCTCAGTACAAAAGGATGCCGTTTGGATCAGCATCAGAATTTGCTGTTGGTAATGGTTTCCCATTATCCCTTTTAAAGAAATGAGAGGGTAGCATTTTTTCAGGATGATATCCTGATATTTAGATCTGATAAAAAGGAACATGATACAACGTAGGAAAAAGTGTTAAATGTAAAATGAGAGTGTAATGACCATGAGGAAGGAGACGTGCAGTTTGTCTGAGAAATGTGTGTATTTTCTGAGGCATCTTGTTTCGGGCAGATGGTTTGAACCCAAGAAAGATCTGACTTGAGCTATCAGGGAAACATCTATTCCAGGCAACAAAGACCTGTAGCGGTCTTGCAGAGTATTAAACAGGGAAAAGGGGTCCGAAAAGGTTAGTAGGCCTGAAAGAACATTGGTATACAGTGTTTGTGATAAATAATAATCAGTGTTGTTACACTGTACCTGACTGAGCCTTCACACAAGCTCCAACGAGGTAGGCCT
Organism: Triturus cristatus; assembly: GCF_964204655.1. Lineage (NCBI taxonomy): Eukaryota > Metazoa > Chordata > Amphibia > Caudata > Salamandridae > Triturus > Triturus cristatus. The sequence goes on from NC_140592.1 coordinate 842,304,771, forward strand.
TGACATCTTATCTACACCACTCAAGAGTCAATGGTGCTTTGAAAGCTCAACTTTGTGCAGGATCTTTACTGCTAGCCTGTGCTACCCCACAAGCTGAAGGAGGCGTTGAAGCCCCAAGTGTGCTTTTACCTCAGAACAACGACGCAACGTCTGGTCATCAGAGAATATTTGTGTTCTCAATTTTTATACTGCTAGGTATTTTCTAGATAGATCACTTAATTGATGCCTATATGTGGGGGCGTTCATAAGCTGTTCCTGGTGTCTGCTATGTTCGAAGAGATCGGCATGCCTGGATTTTCAAAACATTCTTCAGCATTTCCTCTAGTTCATGAATCTCCACAAGCATTGCAGTGATCCCAGCAGCCTAAGAAATTATTTCAATACTTTTAAAAAATGTGAGGTTTCGACGTGGTAATGAGCATTTGATGTGCCTACTCTTACATTGTTTACAAACTGTTTGGGAGAGGTGAGCCACTGCGCTGACCAAAGCAGGAGCTGTGGGTCTGACTGGGGAACTCTTGCTTTGGCGATGCCCTACTTGACTGCTAAAACGGTGGGTCAGCGCGTAAACCACGTTTTTATCTGTATTGATTAGTAGGTGGAGTATATAAATCAAACTGATATAATTTGATTTCTTCCAGGTTACTGATGCAGTTGGCGACACGAGTGTTGGGCAGAGTCATGTTGGGTATGTTTTTATAGCAATCTAAACGTATATATATATACATAACTATGTATCTAAAATATGTATCTACATAAATGTTTGTATATTAAATCCAGAAGGTTCTTTTCACAAACATTTTGAACATCCGAGCGTTACTTAAGTGCACACAAAAAAGTTGTAATTGTAAAGCTAGCAGATTCGCGCGTGATTTGTGATATATTACAGTCATAAAATGCACTTGTGATGGTGGTAAGTCAGCTAGTATGATGAATTTCCACCATTCTAAAGCTAGGACAAGAGCCTTGTTTTTTAGGACGGACCACCCTGCAGAAGTATATGAATGCCCACAAACTCGTATTTTCTAATTTTGCTTGGTACACTAAAATAAACTTTTGCAAGGGGATTGAGCAAGTGCAATTCCTGGACGGAAATATTTAAAGTGAATATCCCGATATTTAAAGGGGTTTTAAGAGGTGTTTCCCCATTAGAATAATATTTTCCATGCCAGAGAAGAAAATGTTTACTGTCCAAATGTTAAACAGACAAAAGTACAACAATCCTCGTAAGTAAAAATCAAATGTCACATGTGATTACCGCCTGTTTGTGCAGCCTTATCGGAAGATGAACTCTCGCCTACCTCAAGGGGCATCTGTACGAATGCACAGTTTGCCGCGATTCAATCCTCGTGGCTACATTTGTGAATTGGATTACTCACTCACATTTATCACAGATCTGCCAAAGATTTACTGGAGTACTTAACAGATTCCATGTACATTCCTTAAAAGCAAAACTTCCATATGTAAGACTAACCACGCAGGAGTGAATTTACAGCTTTTGAAACCCTACCTTTGTGAATCGGGCTAACAATTGAGTACGAGTAATAAGTAAGGTGGTTAAGAGGGTTTTGGAGTAAACGTTTATTGTAGCAGTTTGATTTATTTGTCCTTTTCCACCTGCCACCTTCTGTGTATTGCTGTAAGAATTTTAGTTTGGCAGCCTAAAGGTTGTCTAATTCCTCACACTTACTGGTTCATGCTTTGCTGTAAGCCACCATCTTTATTGTCACATATGTAAATCCTATCCTAGTAATTTCCGTGGTAGGGCTCCTTGTGTCTTCTGTCGTCAAGCATTTCATAAAAACATGCAAGTTTGCACCAATGGCTGATTTTGCATTTTGGGGGGATTCGCTTTATGAACAATGCTGACAACATTTATGTGCCAAATCCTTTAAAGGATATAAGATTAAGTGAGCTGGGTACATTATGTGGAGTTGCAGGCTTTGGATTTCATCGAGAAAGGCAGGCAAGTCTTGTGCTTTAAGAAGTGTGTAGCCCTTTCACCAAGCTAATATTGTTTCGGATGTTCTCATTGGTGCACTGTTAGCAACCAAAAAAAAATCAGGCTTCACGAAAATCATTCGATTCAGGCAGTACGCTGTCTGATGATAATACAGTTGAGCATTCAGGAGCTATGCATACAAATGCAATCACTGGCTATAAAAGGTTGGTGAGGAGCCAGGTAAATGAATTAAAGTGAAGCTTTTAGCGTAGATACCCTTTTGTTCAGAATGTGGGAATCTGAAAAAGCAGAGAACTCTTTAAAGTAGAAAAAGATAATTAAGTCAACTTCTCAACATCATTAAGATGCCAGCAGAACCTTGCATTCTAGGACGTGTTGGGTTGGTTTTCAGTTATTAAGTTTATGCTTAAACATTCCAGCTTATTAAGGGCTGTTGAAAAAAAAAAAACAAGATTGCCTGAAGGAATCACATGCCACGGGCCTCTGCATGCGTGTTTGTGAGTTGCACATACCTGTGAAGTTCTTTGAGCAGTCAGGAGCAGGACTGGCGGCCGCTATGGAAAGGTAGAGCAACCCTCTGTGAGATGAGCGCAGTGTTGACTCGTGGTGTCGCATGAAGCTGCGATAATAACAATGCAAAGGTCCTGTTGAAGCCCAGCGCGAGGACTGAGCTTGTGTGGCAGGCGCTGAATTATTATTATTATTACGAGAGTTGTAATGCGCACAGCTACCCTGAGGGGTTTCCCGGTGCGGGGCGGGAGTAGGAACAGAGAGGGAGAGATCTGTAACAGTGATTAGAAAAGCCCGTTTTTAAGACCCTTACGGAAAGCAAGAAGGGATGTTGAGTCTCTCAAGGAAGCTGGCAGGGAGTTCCATAGTAATGGCCCCAAGTAGGAAAAAGAACGGACTTTCATGCGAGCCAGTAGGGTTTTTGGTACAACAAACCGAGTCTGCAGAACAGATCTCGATGGACGGGAGGAATAGTAGAGGTGGACTAAGTCCAGGAGGTATTTCAGAGCAGAAGCATATTTGACTCTAAAGATATAGCAAAGTACTTTGAACTGGATGCGGTTCGCCACGGTCAGCCAGTGTAGGTCACAAAGAATGCTGGAGACCGAAGTGAATTTGGGAAGGCGATGGAGAAGCCTTGCAGCTGGGTTCTGCACGAGTTGCAGTCTGTGGATGGTGGATTTGTCGGCTCCCAAATACATAACGTTGCCAAAATCCAGTCTAGAAATCACAAAGACTTGGATCACCATCCTCTGTGCTAAGAGAGGAATCAGCCATAGGATCTTTTTTAGCCACCTGAGGACTGCAAAGCAGGTGGACGTCACCTTGGCCACTTCTTGTTTCATGGATAGTGACTCATCCACATTGAACCCCAGGTTCTTAACACTGCTAGAAGGAGTGAGGAGAGCTCCCAGGTCAGTGGGCCAATGCTGCGGGCTCCAGAGATCAGACCTTTTACCTAGAATTATAACTTTGGTTTTGTCTCTGAGTCTAAGCAGATTGTTCTGCATCCAGAGAGAGACCTTACTCAAACCCAAACTAAGATCAGAGGGCCTGTGTCTATTCGTTGGAGAAAGAGAGAACATAATCTGGGTATCGTCGGAGTAAGAAAAAAGAGACAGCCCAGCATTTTCAACCACCTCAGCTAAAGGGCAAATTTATATGTTCAATAGCAGAGGGCTTAACATCGAGCCCTGAGGGACTCCACAGGAAAAGGCGTGGGAGTTTGATCTAGCCGAAGAGGAGGAGACCTGGAAGGTTCGGTCCTTCAGAAAGGAGCTAAACTATTCCAGGGCCACTTCATCACAACCCAGTTTCCCCAGCAGAATATGGTGGGACACGATGTCAAAGGCAGCTCTAAGAGCTAGCCGGATGAGAGCTACAGTTTCACCATCATCCAAATGGTGCCTTAACATATCTGTAACCCCCAAGAGGGGAGGAAGGTGAATGGGACAGCGCATGCAGGAATTCACCGTAGAGTCGGCTCTCAGGAGCAGGTGAAGCCGCAGACGCCTCGGCTCGTGGGGGCGGGTGAAGCCGCACAAGCTGGAAACAGCTGTAGAGTGTGTCCAGAGAGTGAGCGCAAGAAGCAAGCGAGTGTCGGCGTCAATGGAGGTGCGCATGGTTGCCTCAGGAGACAAGTGAATAAGCTCAAATGCCCTGCGCACGAGTAGAAAGGGCAAATCATTAAATATTAATCCAAGCAAATTTCCTTTCGTTTCCAAGTTACCCACGGCAGAAAGCACAGTACCTTAGAGCGTGAATGAAGTCTTTAGGGCTGAAAACAAATAATCCTCACCTCAACCGCGTGTTGAAGTTTCTCCCAGGGGTTCAGAACCGATCAATGCCAATGTGAAGTTCTTTGTTGAAGAGCAGGTAATTAAGAGGAGTACACATAGTTCTGGCAGAGTCCTGTTTATTTTAAGGAAGAAACTCCAGCCACAACCAGGCGCAGCCACAGAGCTCCAGCTCCTCAACCAGATCCAACTCTTTGTCCAACTGAATACAAGCATTCCATAAAAGAATGGAATAGGAAAACAATACATTACAAAATGGGGAGAAAGAAATATACCAACTTAAACAAATACTAACAATACCACAATGCCCCTATCTATTACCTATGTAAAAGGGGTCTATATACAAGAGGCTGTTTTATTTACTGTAGTAATAACATCCTGCCCGTGTAAACATATCTGAAAGAGACAATTAGTTATAGATACCTTACCTTAGAAGTATCCCCAGGCGTCAGATGCATCCGGAGAGTTTTTCGTCAGCAGTACCACTGCGCGTGGAAAGGTGGCGTCTGTCGGCTTCGCGTTCGTCGTTGGCATCGTGGTCGCCAGGATGACGTCGCAGTAGCTACTTAGACACCGCCCTCGCACGCTGACATCAGTTCTTTCTTTTTCCGCGCCAGTCAGCGCAGTTCCGGAGAGAGCGGTACCTCCTGTCACTTTTTGACTGACTTTTTGGCAACTTTTGTCGACACCGTTTGAGTCTTCAACTCCTGGTGCACGTTAGGGATGCCCGGTTTCAAGGCTTGCGGCTCCTGCAGCCGGCTGATCCCATGACGGAGCCGCACTGCGTGTGCCTGTTTTAGCTGGAGTGCGAACACGATCCCAAGTCGTGCTCCGACTGCCGGACCATGAATCCCAAGTCTTTGCGGGGGCGGTCCCGAAAGCGCCTCGAGGCCTGGCTGTCGGCTCTGCGCCATTCGAGGTCCTGGTCGCGTGGGAGGTCGAGGGACCGGTCGTCGAGCCACCACCACCAGTCTTCTTCAAAGTCTTCGCACTCCTCAGGTAAGTCAAAGCACAAGAAGAAGTCAAAGAAGCATTGTCGCTCTTCGACTTCTCCCCGTCGGTCGGGCGACGCGACAAGGGATGCGGGTTGTGCCCCTCCTGCGGCTCCACGTGCGGAGCCCGAAGGGTCGACTCTGAGTTTCCCTCCCTTCCCAGGACCCAGAGTGACCCCTGCCCAGCTTTGCACCTTTTACGAAGCGATGCATGCCACCATTGGGCAGCCCAATGCCGCGGATGCGCCATTGGGCCCCGCGGACTCGTCAGGGGGCCCTGGGCCTTTGCCGCCGCCAGCTCCAGCCCTGCACCGCAGGAACCCCTTGGATCCAGGCCTGGATCCGGATTGGCACTGGTCAACCTGATTACATCTCCCCCAGCACCGATTCCACTGGCACCACGTCTGCAGCCGACGCCGGTTGTGTCCCCAGCCGGTGTCCACCCCCGCCTCTGCCCTGAACTGGACACGGAGCCGGACCGGCGTCGACTGACGCCAAATTTGGCGCTGATTGGTAACTTTGTGTCCTTGTTCTACCCTGGTACTCCAATCAGGCCAGATTGGCAACCAGAGGAGGGCGAGGAGGATTGTGAGGTGTCTGGAGACCCTCTGACTGATCAGTTAATGTTAATGGTATTTATAAAGCACACGAATACCCTCGGGTGTCTTGGCGCTGAGGACACATTAAGGCCGTTCTAACGTCTAATTCATGAACAGACAGTTTTTAGTCCTTTCCTGAAGGTGGAGAGGGAACTTGCACTTCTGAGCTCACTCGGAAGAGTGTTCCAGAGTTTGGAGGTGCCGTAGTGAAAGCAGCGGCCACCCCAACACAATGTTCGAATTCTGGGCACTGTCAAGAGTCTGGCCCCTGTGGAACGGAGATGTCTTGTTGGTTCATTTCAGACAAAAAGGTTTTGAAGAAAGGAAGGACCTGTGTGGGTCATTGCTTTATACACCAATCAAAGAGCCTTGAATTTGATGCTTTGTGACACAGGAAGCCAGTGCAGGTTACGAATCTCTTTAGATAGATTTGCCCCTGGGGATATTGACCAGTAAACGTGTTGCTGAGTTTTGAACCATCTGAAGTTTTTTTAAACAATGTTTCTCTACATTCAAGTAAAGCCCGTTGCAGTAATCCAATTTAGACTGGATTAGCGAAGTTACCACAGTTTTCCTGGTGTCCGCTGGAATACAAGGAAAGATCTTCCTTTATTTTCTTGATAAGAAAGTGGGAGGCGGAGACAGTTGCATTTGTCTGCTGAGAGAGCGATAGTTTGTTATCAAACCAAACTCCAAGGTTCTTAGCCTTGACCACTGGTTTTGGTGGTTCTCCCATCTCAGCCGGCCACCACAGATTACCCCAGTTTGGCTGCATATTGCAAAAATCATGACCTCTGTTTTCTTAGAGTTGAGTTTGAGACAATGTGTACTCATCCATCTGTTTATGGTACACATACAGTTCTAAAATTGTTGAATCGGGGGAGCCTGATTTTTGTAAGCAGCCACCACTACCTGGGTGTTGTCAGCATACGACGTCAGACTAAACTCAAAGTCCCGGATCAGAGGAGCCAGTTCGGAGATGTAGACATTAAAAAGAGAAGGGCTCAAGGAGGAGCCCCGTGGTACTCCACATGGGAGGGTGTAAGGCTCTGAATGATACCCATCAACCGAGACTGTTAATCTCCTGTCCTTAAGAAAGGAGGTCAGTAGGGCTAGTGCCATGCCTCTGACCCCCAGACACTCCAGTCACTGTTCCAGGAGAGAGTGGTCAACCGAATCAAAGACAGCTAACAGATCGAGGAGCACAAGGGCGGCTGTGCCTCCTCCATCCATCACCGCTCTGATCTCCTCAGTGGCTTTGATAAGTGCCGTTTCCGTGCTGTGTTCTTGGCGGAAACCAAACTGGAAGTGATCCAACAGGTTATTTACACGAATAAATTGTGTTAATTGAGTATTCATGATTTTGGCTATTATTTTGGCTGGCAACGGCAACCGGGCTATTGGTCGATAGTTGTTCGGGTTAGCCGCGTCCAGATTGGGTTTTTTCAGCAGCGGAAAGATGGAGGTATCTTTCCACCTGGAAGGAAAATTGCCAGATTCAAACATAGAATTAAAAATTTCTGTGAGCCCGGGACTCACCAGATCTGCTATTTCTATCAGAAATGCCGGCGGGCATGGGTCGGAGGGAGATCCCGACTTAGCTTCTTTTATATATTTTTCCACTGCTTCAGATGAAGTGGGGGAGAAGCTGCACAGGGTAGTATTTTCAGAAACAGGGCTTGTCGGTAGAGTGGTGGGGAGGTCAACTGATGTGTCTTCAAAGATCTTAAAAATGTCCAGGACTTTGGTTTTAAAAGCAGCTGCGATGTTGTCACAGAACTTTTGATTGCCCTTGAACCCTGTATTTTTGGGTATAGTAAGTTTATTTACTGCTGCAAATAGTGCTTTAGGGGATTTTTTTGCATTCTCAATCTGTCTGGTGAAATAATCCCTCTTTCCTGATATGAGTACATTTTTATATTGTGTTAGGGCAGTTTTGTACGCTTTCCTCTCAGGTGAGTGATAATTTGCTAGCCAACACCTTTCTAGTCGACGGCATATTTGCTTTTCTTTCCGTAGTGCGTCAGAAAACCAGGGGGCAGAGGGGGTGCTCCTATTCCCTGACGATTTCTTTGTGGGTACTGAGGCATTGTCAGCTTCATTGAGCCATTCAGTCTATTTGGTGGCAGCTAGTTCTGAGTAACCATTTAATTGTGCTTGAGAGCTCTCCAACTGTGTATGGAGGGTCATTTTATCCATTTTACTCCACTCTATATGGGTGGAGACAGGGGGCTTGGAGATACCTCCGATCCCGACAGTGATGTGTGGAACACTGAACTTAATTAATGAGTGGTCTGACCATGTCAAAGGGAGAGTTTCTTTGAGTATGAGACCTTGAACCGAGGTAAAGATACCGTCTAGCGTGTGTCCCGCCTCATGAGTGGGGGTCTGTACCTGTTGAGTTAGGCCTACGGCTCCCAATGTGTCTAGAAGAGTCTCTGTCTCCCTGTTGTCCTTGTCTTCAAGGTAAAAATTAAAATATCCGGGGATGGTAAAATCATTGTTTAAAAGAGTGGGTTCCAGAAGGCTATCTAGATTAGAAATGGGGGTGCTTCTAGAGCCTGGAGGCCGATACAATAAAATGCCTCTTAAAGTCAGCCTAGGGTTAAGTTTGAGAGCAAAGTGAAGATTTGGAGTTGGAGTATGACCCGGACTAGAGAGAGGAACTGGGGGCAGCCAGTGGTCTAGATACTTGCCCAGACCTTGTCATGTTGTCTCCTCCTACCGTGGCTACGGAGCAGTGAGCTTCTTACGCAGTGGTGTTGCGTAGGGCGGCCTATGGTGGCAGTCAGGACTAACCTCCTGACAGAGGTGCTTCAGCCGGCAGCGAGCTCTTCGGAGCCCTGCTGCCGTTCAATGAAGCCCTAACCGACATCCTTTTGGGCACCTGGTCCAGGCCCATCACAGCGGCTCCTGTGGATAGGATGATTACCCGACGCCACCGCCCGGCCTCCGGCAACCCCACTTTCCTCTCCCAACACCCCACCCCTGAGAGCTTGGTAGCTCAAGCCTCCACATCCAAAGGTGCATTCCCCAACGCACCACCTAATAGGGAATCCAAAAAGCTGGACCATCTTGGGAAGAAGATGTTTTCTTCCTCCAGCTTGGGACTGCAGTCGGTAAACACAGCATGTCTGTTGGGCCGTGTGGGATACAGTGGCGCAGGTGCTGCCCCAGTGCCCAGAAGAGTCCCGGGCCATACTCTCCCGTGCAGTTGCCGAGCAGAGAGACGCAGAAAAGTTTACCATACGCTGTGGACTGGACACTGCCGACTCGCTAGGTAGAGCGATTTCAACATCGGTAGCCCTTGGACGCTACGCCTGGCTGAGATTGCCTGGCTTTTCTGGGGATGTCCAATCTACCTTTATGGACATGCCCTTTGATGGCCGTCGCCTGTTCGAAGACAAGGCAGACAGCGCACTAGAGCGCTTCAAGGACTCACAGGCTAAGGCCAAGTCTCCTTGGGCCTCTCCACCACTTGCCCTGCGCAGTCTGCTTTTCCCCCATTTCGTGGGCACAGAAGGGGTGCCCCACCACGTTCCACCCAAGACCACAGGCCGGCGCAAGCTGTTCAGCCCCTGTGCTGCCGGGGATGTGGGAACCACCGTTGTGGGTCTGGGGGCCAGCAAGCAGGCCAGTCCACCACTTCTCCCTCTGCAGCAGCCTCCAAACCCTCCTAGTCCGACCTTCCAGGGCCACCAATCACCAGTGGGCGGCAGGATTCGCCATCACCTCTCCCACTGGCGCACCATCACGTCGGACAGGGGTGTTTTGCGCCCCCCCTGCATGCCACCTCAGTGCCATCGCATGTCGGGGATCATCTGTCTCTTCTCCAACAGGAAGTTATGGCTCTATTGTTCCTGTCCCGGAAGTAGGTTGTGGTTGCTACTCCCACTACTTTCTGGTGCCCAAGAAGGACAAACGCCTGCGTCCTATTTTGGATCTCAGGAACGTCAACCGCTTCCTCTGGAAGGAGAAGTTCAGAATGTTGACGGTAGCTCAGGTCCTGTCTGCCCTCGACCCTGAAGACTGGATGGTAGCGTTGGACTTGCAGGACACCTATTTTCACATCCCCATCCTGCCGGCCCACCGGCACTATTTGCGGTTCACAAATAGGCCACCAGCGTTTTCAGTTTACCGAGCTCCCCTTTGGGCGTACCAGCGCCCCTTGGGTGTTCACAAAGGTGATGGCGGTGGTCGCAGCCCATCTGCGCATATCAGGGGTTCCAGTCTTCCCCTATCTCGACGACTGGCTGTTGAAGGCGGGCTCGCCCCAGACTGTCGTCTCCTACCTCCAGACTACGGCCGACCTCCTGCATTCGCTGGGGATCTCCATCAACGTACAGAAGTTGAAGCTGACTCCCTCTCAGAAGCTCCTCTTCATCAGAGCGGTTCCGGACACGAAGCAGTTTTGGGTCTATCCTCCTGAACAGCGAGTCCAGGATATTCGGGCTATGATTCCGATCTTTCAGCCTCTATCCCAGGTTTTGGTCACGATGACACTCAGCTACTGGGCCGGATGGCCTCCTGCTGGTGGACCATGCCAGATGGCATTTGCAGGCTCTTCAGTGGGACCTGAAGTTCCAGTAGGCACAACATCAGGGGAACCTGTCCGATTGCGTCCGGATCTCGGAGGGCACTACAAACCAATTGCAGTTGTGGCTAATAAACCAGGATTGGTCGACGTCAGATCCCTCTCCCTTCCCCAACCAGAGTTCACAGTGGTGACCACTGCATCACATCTGGGATGGGGTGGCCACATGGGGGAGGCGGAGATCAGAGGCCTCTGGTCTCCGGTGGAGTCCGGGCTCCACATCAACCTTCTGGAGCTTTGGGCGATTCGTCTCGCACTCAAAGCATTCCTTCCCTCTGTCCGGGGAATAGTAGTGCAGGTGTTCAAGGACAACACCACCACCATGTGGTACTGCAACAAACAAGGTAGGGTGGGGTCGTGATCCTATGTCAAGAGGCCCTCCGCCTCTGGACATGGCTGGAACATCAGGGCATATCCCTGGTGGTTCAACTCCTGGCAGGTTCGCTGATCGCCAGGGCGGATTAACTCAGCCGCAGGTGCATGATGGATCACGAATGGCGTCTTCACACATAGGTGGTGCAAGGTCTCTTTCAACAGTGGGGAGAGCCTTGGTTAGATCTATTCGCCACCGAAGAGAACATGCAATGTCAGCAATATTGCCCATTGAAATTTCCAAGGCAGCACTCGCTCGGCGACGCTTTTCATTGCGAGTGGAGTTGCGGTCTTCTATACGCCTTTCCGCCTATACCACTTCTGCCCAAAGTGCTGAAGAAGATCAGGGCCAACCGTGCCCAAGTCATTCTTGTGGCTCCAGACTGGGCACAAAGAGTCTGGTATCCCGAGCTATTACACATGACCATCGATCCTCCGATCCGACTGCCTCTTCGGGAGGATCTTCTGTCGCAGCAGCAGGGGACGATCCTCCAACCGAACCTGTCCAGCCTCCACCTCATTGCGTGGAGATTGAGCGGTGACAGTTGACAGCTTTCCACCTTCCTCCCGAAGTCTGTGATGTTTTCTTGGCAGCCGGGCGTCCCTCCACTAAGACATATACGCCTGCAGATGGAACACATTTGTGGCATGGTGCACAGCAAAGGCTGTGGATCCCCTTTCCGCCCCTCTTTCTGAGGTTCGCTTGTTTCTCCTTTCTTTGGCCTAGCAGGGCTCTGCTCTGGGCACTCTTAAGGGCTACCTCTTGGCCATTTCAGCTCTTCTTAGGCTTCCTGATCAGCCTTCTCTTCTCAAGTCCCCTGTTGTAAATCACTTCCTTAAGGGCATTACTCATCTTTTTCTTCCTGTTCCCTTCGTAATGCCCTAGTGTGACTAGAACTTGGTTCTTATGTATCTTATGTGTGCTCCCTTTGAGCCGCTACATAACTGTCCTCTCAGGCTTCTGACTTTAAAAACTGCCTTTCTGGTGGCCATCACCTCTGCGCGCAGGGTGAGTGAGCTCCAAGCGCTTTCTTCTAAACCTCCTTTTCTGGCTGTTCATCCAGACAAGGTTGTCCTTCGAACTCGTCCTTCCTTCCTTCCCAAAGTGGTTACTTCTTTCCACATTGGACAGACCACCACTTTGCCCAGCTTCTTCCCACCTCCGCATCCTTCCAAAGAAGAGAGGCTCCACCATCTGGATTCAAAACGTGCGCTTTCATGGCTACATGGGTGCCAAGAAAGGTCGGGCCGTGCAGAAACGGATCATTTCTGGATGGGTCGTTTTGTGCATTAAAGCTTGCTATTCCTTGGCAAAGAAGGAGCCTCCAGTGGGGTTACGCGCCTATTCCACCAAGGCGACGGCAGCTACCACTTCTTTGGGACGTGGAGTCCCCCTTAATGACATCTGTCAGGCAGCTACTTTGGCATCGCTGCACACGTTCACAAAACACTACTGCCTGGACAGCCAAGTCCGGAGAGACGACTTCTTTGGCCGTTCTGTTCTCCAGGACTTTCTAGTGTGAACTTGGTTTGCAGACCCACCTCCGGGGTTGGTATTGCTGGGGTATCTATTCTTAGTTAAGGAATCTATAACTAATTGTCTCTTTCAGATGAACAAGTTACTTACATTTGGTAACGATATATCTGTAAAAGACATAGATTAGTTATAGATTCCTTACCGCCCCACCCATCCTCCCTGTTCTGAGAACTGATTTCCAAGGTTAAGGGCTTCCTTTCAGGGCCCTAGTTTTGTGCACCAGTGGTCAGTGTCTTTCATGGCTCTGCGCTTCTGGCGTGGAAAGTCATGTACAGAACTGACGTCAGCGCGCGAGGGCGGCGTCTAAGTAGCTACCGCAACATCATCCCGGCAACTACGACATCAATGACAAACGCGGAGCCGACTGACGCCACATTTCGTCGCACAGGGGTACTACTGACGAAAAACTTTCCGGATCCAGTCTGATGCCTGGGGGTAATTCTAAGGTAAGGAATCTATAACTGATCTATGTCTCTTACAGATATATCGTTACCGAAGGTAAGTAACTTGTTCATCACCTAAATATATTAGAAAGAGGGGATAACAATTAACTTTCTCTTTGAAAATGTCTGGGCTCTGGGTTTATTTCTTCCCAAATGTTTGGGTAGGATTGTAATATAGGCCCCACATTTATTCGAATAAAATACTACATGTGCCAGAATCCCAAAAGTAAACCCGGACTGGACGGGTTTATCAGATCTCTCGTGGAACATTTGAAAATCTTTCTGTCCCGACCTTTTGCACATAGACATGTTTTCAAAAGCATTTCTCATGAAGTTTTCAGTCCTCTTCACATGATTTTAGTCCTGAAAAATATTTATTATAGGAAATGTGCAAATGTATTCATTAGTGGCCTAAATGTTGAATTTGTTCGGCCACAACTCCGGTTGCCTGAAATCCCTATTTTAATTATGCTCCCACTTGTATATTTTTCTCTTTAGTTTTACATTAAATGATCATGTCCAATAGGACATCAAAAATAGACATCATTGTATTTCTATTTGTATTTGCTGCGAGCTAAAAACCTTCTTGTTAGGGACCCTTGTTCCTTAAAACAGTTCATACTCAAGGTCCCTGACCATTTATTGGGTTCCCTTGTCTGTCTAAAAATGTGTATTCATGATATGGGCATAAAGGTCCGCCCACTTTCCGCCCATCTTGTTATGTGGCTCCTGTCCCTGTCCTATGTAAATGGTGGCTTTGCCTTGGTCAGTAGGCTTAGTAGTCACTCCTTAGTACCGTCTTGTCCCTTCTTGTAATCTCCTATAAGGACACCCCCTGTTACATGTATTCTAAAGACATGTATGAGTTCACCTATGTATCACTACGGTGGACCAAGAACTTGTTTTTAATTACCTGTTGCATGTATTTTTCCTCCTTATGTCTCCCTCTCTTTTTGGTGGAATCATAGGCCGACATACACTTAGGGGCAAGCCGGTGAACATTGTTAAGTCACCCCTTATTAGAAGGGAGACCTGAAGCCCCAGATTGGGGCAGACTTTGTTTTTTTGGTCCTGACGAAGTGCTGCCCGATTCTTTGGCTCTCGTGCATGAAACATGTTGACTACTCGTCACTAGAAACTATCCTGGTACTTAATGACCACATGATAGCACCACTGTTTTTATTTGGACCTGGTACCCTTCCTCTATAAAAATTTGTTTTTAGGATACCAGAGCCAATTTAAGCCACCACTCACTGGTTACACGGTTAGTTAGCTCCCTCACTTGCACTCATCTATCCGGTGTCTTTGGATCAAAAGTTCTCCAACAAAGAGTCCTCAGGCCTATCAGGCATTGCAGCGCCCAGTGATGAAGCATGACTCCCTAACAGGTGTGTAAGGGCACCAAGATCTGCCCTCCTTGCATACTCCAGTTCAAACCAGTGCAGGGAGCCGTTTGCTCCCACTCTGGCGCGAAACTGGACAAAGGACATGTGAGTATCCTAACCTCTGTCCAGCCTTCCCTCTGATCCGAAACCACTTCATCTTCAACCGTCTGGGCACTTTGGACTTCGCTTCGGGAACAGAGACTGCATCTGGGAAGACTCCTGCTGCTTCCTGTCTTGTCATCATACCAGTCTTCAGCGTTGTCTGTGCCTGTGCTCAATACAGGTTCTTCTCCAGGCCTGTGGACATTCAAGACACCCGGATGAAGCTGTATCTGCAGGCACCCAACCAAGCTGACCAGTCTGCTGCTCCAGCCGTCCCATGGACTCCGAAAAGCTCAGCAACACAGGTGGTGGTTCTGCAACTCCCTCGAGGCCTGCACTGTCAAGTTTGAAGTCAGTATCCCTCGTCAGAACTGCTGGAGTAGTATCCCTATGCACCGCATCGACTTGCCGTTGCCAAGGCTTGTTGACTCTGTTCTCCAGAGATCTTCGGGCTCCAAGAAGCACCAGTCTCCAGCATCTCCTGCTACCAAGATCTGCGTCCTCACCGCATCCTCTGCACCGTGGGCCTGCACTCTTGGTGAGCTGCTCACGGTCCTTTTGCGACTCCTGTGCCTTCAGCCTGTGGGTCCTCTTGAGGGTCTTCTTTGGCTCCAGTGGGCTCCCCTGCTTGCTCGGGGCTGGTCTGACTCTCCTGCACTTTGTGAGTCCCTTGGACCTTGCTGGTCCCGATACTGCACCTTCTTCGCTTTCCTCCTCTGTTGCTGCTGCCAAGGCTTGTTGGCGCTCCCGCTGGACACCGACCCCCTGGCTCTCGACTTTCGACTTGGGACAGCTGGTGAATGGCTCCTGGTCTTCCACAGCGCTGCCTGGTCCTCACAGCTGCAGCGACAAGGGCGCCGTCAACTATCCTGCAACTTCCATCATCAGTGGTCATTGATCTTCTGTGCCTCCTGGTCACTCCAGAGGGGGCTAGACTCTGTCCCCTCTTCTTGCAGGTACTGTTCTTCAAGAATCCACCCTTGGATTCCACTGGATTCTTTCACCTTCTTCACCAGTGGCATCTTCACTAAAGTCCTCCATTGTGGTCTACGGTGGTTTCTGATGTCACTTCACACCTATGCACCCGGCTTCCCTGGTCCTGGTTCCTGGGGTATCCACGACCTTCTATATTCCACGGGGTTTCTTCAGCGTCCTTTGGGAAGGGTACTTCTTCTTGAAATATGCAACCGCGACTTCCCCATCGATTTGTATTGAGCACGCGGCCTCCACGGGCTTCCTAGGTACTTACCTTGGGTTAGTCTTCTGGGTCCAGTCTCGACTTCGGTCGCGGTTTGCATTCCACTTTATTAGTATATGTTTGGTTTCCCCCTGGAGACCACTATGTATTTGTGCTACTTACCTGTTCTGTTGTTGAAGTAGTGTGTGTATTGTGATTATATCTCCGGGTAGGAGGTATTGCAACATGTAAGTGAATGTTTAAAGTAAATACATATTTTTATAAATACAGTTTGGTTCTTTTTCACTTAACCTACACTATATGATTATGATTAGTACTGGTAAATCAAGCTGCTTGACACTTCTGAACGAAGCCCGATGGCTGTTCTCCACAGCTACCACTTAGAGAATTATATACGGTTGTCTAAGATCACTAAAATCACCAAAAGGGTTGTGTGGATTAGTGCAGGTTGCTTCCCTTAAATAAGTGTGCACCATCTACTAAGAAAGACTCCTACACATAGCTTTTCAATTTTCTTGTATTTGTGGCTTTTGTACGTGGAATCAAGCTTTTGATTATATTAATGCAGTTTATTTATCATACAGGAACTAAATGATTAATATATTTTTATCTTTTTGGTCAGTATATTGAATAAAAAGGTATCCCCAGCTCTTGGAATCACATGGTCCAATCAACTCTTGATGCGGCTGATGGTCACTCGAACCCGGAGCAGTGAACCAGAGGAGTGTGCTGGGGAAGCATCGCTGTCCTGCAGCGGAGTAGTGCGGACTCTGGAGGTTGTCTTTGCACCTCATCTTCCACAGTCATTTTGCTGTTACACTATAAATGTGGAAGGTGTGAAAGGAGTGGAAGATAAAGAGGGAATGTCATGATTTTCAATATATTCTCACAGAAAGAATCTAACTTTAAGAGATTTCCTGGCTAAAAAGCCATTTTGGAAGGTGCCTTATTGTTGCCTTTACTTTCCTATTATGGTAATAAACAATATTTCTAAGCGTATACAACATTTTTCCAGCTCTTTATAAAAAGTTTAAGGTGTCAATGGTATTGCCAATTCGAATTTCTTTTTTTTTTGTCTGATATATTTGTTTTTTTATTTTTATTTTGTACAAAAAACACAGTTATATAGACTTAGGGGCATGCTCAAGCCGGTGTGGGAATAGACGCTCTGCCGGTAGTGGGAATGTGCTGGGTCACTGACACGGTCCGATACCTCGGGGTCAGGCTGGCACACACGCAAGACGCATACCATCATCATAATGTGGGGAAATGCATAGAAGGGGTTCAAAACTCCATTCGTTTTGGCGAGACCTTCCACTATCTCTGATGGGGCGGATTGCCCTGATTAAAATGGTGGTTCTTCCACGATGCCTCTATGTCCTGCAGAGCTCTCTTTATCGTATCACATGGGTGTACTTTAAACGACAGGTTCGACTGTTGGTGGAACTCTTGTGGGGATCCGAACGGGAAAGAGTGAAGCTAACTACCTTGCAGCTAACATGGGATCAGGGGCGGCTAGATACCCAGATTCACACACGACTACATAGCGACACAACTACAACACGCGACACACTGGCTGGACGAAAATGACAATTGGGAGAAGCAGCTGAGGGTACCTATGGGGAAACTCCTCTCCCAGAAATCCTCATGATTGGATCGGGGGTCCCAGCGCACTTCCCCAACATCATTAGGTAGGTGGCCACTATATGGGAATACGCAGTAAAAACAGTAGTGAAAAGGGCACCGTACGCCCCGGAGGCCCAGCTATGGGCGGTGACACAGTTCAAGAAAATAAGCCAGCATATGTCCATCACTCGGTGGACAGCGGGGCGATGAGCCACTATGGGAGACTTATATCTGGGTCAATGTTTCCTCACAAGAGAGGAAGCTGAATTGACGTTTGATCTAGGACAGGGACAGTATCTCCAGTACGCCAATATCTCGGCGATTGCGCGAGAGATAGGGCCATCATTCCCTGAAGAGCCACCCATAACCACCACACTTACGACCCTCGTCACGATGGCTGGGGGCCGCAGACTGGTGTCCCAAATATACAAGGCGTTGAGAGAGGACCTTGCTGTAGACCCGCTGCCAGTACAGGGCAGATGGGATGGATTACTCGAAGAGCCCTTGACAGAGGCAGAGTGGAGGAGGGTAGAGTTCAATCAAATTAGCTCGAACGTGAGATTTAGGATTACTCAATTTAATATAGTACACCAAACATATCTGACCCCACGTACATTACATAGAATCAACCCGGACAGGTCCTCTCAATGCCCCAAGTGCGGGTATAACGACGCTATGTTCCTACACATGACCTGGGACTGCCCAAAAATGCCCCCTTCTGGGAGGCGCTTTTGGACCACTTGAAACAAGTAACGGGGTGGTTGATTCAGCACTCCAGCAAGCTGGTAATTATCCCAAGGCCCCAGGGCAAAAAGCTTACGAGACGATTTCTGCAGCTAGGGTTAGTGTTGACAAAGAGACGGGTGGCAATTAGCTGGATGAGCACGCAACCACCCACAATGAAAAACTGGACCAGGGACCTAGAGGCATTGGCTACAGCGGAATTAATCCGCATGAGACGAGTCTGGAGGGACGAAAAATTAGATGACTATGTGAGAGCATGGCAGGGTATGATTTCAGAGGTCCCGCTAGAAGTGGAGGAGGAGGTTTCCCCTTCACAGGCCACTGCCTCCCAGGCAGTGGCCTGTGTTAGTTAGTTCGCCAAGGCTTGAAAGATAGAGAATTAATATAGATGATCTCAGACTAGTGGGTCCACGGGAAAGATACAGCAACTGGTATTAGATAACGGGAGGTGTATACCTAGGTGACCCGGGGGGTGGGTTGTTAACAGTTAAATAATTTAGATATGTTTTCTGATATTGCTCTTTCATATCCCAATGTAACAGGAGTTGTACAGTACTGGATATGCGATCTAAATTGATCCTAAACAACAAGAAATGTAAAGATGTGTTCTTTTTTCAGGTAATGGGACAGACTGATTGTATACGAGTGGTAATCATGATCGCTACATATTGTGATGGTATATGGATGAAAATTCAATAAAAACATTTAAAAAATAAAATTAAAAAAAGGGGCATGCTCAAGCCAAGGTAACATTGGTCAGTAGCAGTAAATGCGAATTCCTTCAACCGCATGTAATGTCTCGGCTTCAAATGAGTATACGCTTTCAAAAGTTGCAGTGAAAGACTGCATGCAGGCGTCATAATTTAAATAATTGAACATAGCAAGCACAACAAAAATTACGCAGGTTGGTGAACACAACTCCACATCAAACTCGGTGTATATCTCTCTTTGTAACAACATTCACCCCAAACAATATGCTACTTCCTTCATAAACTGTGCACACTTTAGTGGACAAGTTTCCATTAACTGAAGGGCTTGATAACTCGAAGGACGGCATGAAAACCTATATCCTGCATAAGGAATTTACCCAAAAACATCAAGACAGTAAACTCCACTAGACACACGCTCGACCCCATTCTCTCTGCCAGCAGCCATGTCTCCTTAAGCCACACCACAGAAATCCACTGGACCGACCATCGCTGTATCCACTTCACTTTCAAGAAACCCACCCCGGACCACCACCCACAATGGATCTCCTACCGCAGCTGGAACAAGATCACCGAAGACCAGCTCATCACCACCCTCGCCCGAGTCTCACCAACAGACGACACCGACACAGCCGCCCTCAACCTCAGGCAGTGGATCCACGACTGCACCAACACACTCTCCCCGATCAAAAAACCCTCAAACAGACTCACCGACAGAAAGGCCAGCTGGTTCAACACCGACCTCCAGGAATCCAAGCAGACTTGCCGAAGACTCGAGAAAAAGTGGCGCCACGAACAGATTCCGGACAACCACGCAGCCCTAAAGAACGCCAGCCGCAAGCACCACCAACTCATCCGAGCCACAAAAAGGACCTCCTTCAAGGAACGCATCAACAACAATGCACACAACAGCAAAGAGCTCTTCAACATCGTGAAGGAACTCTCCAACCCCAGCTCCAACGACATCCCGCCGTCGCAAGACCTATGCGACTCCTTAGCGACTCCTTAGCCACCTTCTTCTACCGCAAGATTGCAGACATCCACGACAGCGTCAATGCCCAGACCCTCCCTACAGCCGCCGACACTGCAAACTCACCACCCCCCAGCCTTGCCAACCGCCTGCTCTCATGGGCCCATGTCAATGACGACGACACCATCAAGACATTGAACACCATCCACTCCGGCTCACCATCCGACCCGTGCCCTCACCACATCTTCAACAAAGCAAACCGCATCATCGCACCCCAACTCCGGAAGCTCCTTCGAGACCGCCACCTTCCCGGAAAACTGGAAGCACGCCGAGATCAACGACCCTGCTCAAAAAAACCACAGCAGACCCAAAGGACCTCAAGAATTTCCGGCCCATCTCCCTGCTTCCGTTCCCGGCAAAAGTCATCGAAAAGATAGTCAACAGGCAACTGACCCACTTCCTCAAGCAGAACAACATCCTGGACCCGTCCCAACCTGGATTCCGCAGCAATCACAGCACCGAAACCGCCCTCATCGCTGCCACAGACGACATCAGGACCCTACTGGACAACGTAGAAACCGCGGCCCTCACCCTCCTGGACCACTCGGCCGCCTTCGACACCGTCTGCCACCACACCCTACACACATGCCTACACTACACAGGAATACGCGACAAAGCCCTGGACTGGACCACCTCCTTCCTCACCGACAGAACCCAGAGGGCCTGCCTTCCCCCATTCCGTTCTGAAGCCACCGAGATCATCTGCGGCATGCCCCAAGGATCATCCCTCTGCCCACCCTTTTCAACTTCTACATGGCACCGCTTGCCAACATCGTCCGCTCGCACAACCTCAACATCATCTCCTACACTGATGACACTCAGCCGATCCTCTCACTCACCAAGAACCCCGCCACTGCCAAAACCAACCTCATGCAGAGCAGCCACCTGAAACTTAACTCAGACAAGACAGAGGTCCTCATCCTCGGCTCCACCCCCTCCGCCTGAGATGACTCTTGGTGGCCGACCGCCCGGGAGCTGCAAGCTGCACCCACACCCACCGACCACACACGCAAGCTGGGGTTCATCCTGGACTCAGTGCTCTCAATGACCCAGCAAGTCAACGCCGTTTCCTCCTCCTGCTTCAACACCCTCCGCATGCTCCGAAAGATCTACAGATGGATCCCCACCGGAACTAGAAGGACGGTCACCCAAGCCCTCGTCAGCAGCAGACTGGACTACGGCAACGCCCTCTACGCAGGAACCACCGCCAAACTCCAGAAAAGACTCCGCACGCCTCATCCCCGTCATACCCCGCCACACCCATATAACCGCCCACCTGAAAGACCTCCACTAGCTCCCAGTCAACAAGAGGATCACCTTCAAGCTCCTCACCCACGCTCACAAAGCACTCCACAACGCCGGACCAGCATACCTCAGCAAACGTCTCACCTTCTACACCCCGAACCGCCAGCTTCGCTCCGCAGACCTTGCCCTCGCCACAGTCCCACACATCCAAAGGGCCACCACTGGCAGATCCTTTTCCTACCTCGCCGCCAAGACATGGAATACCCTACCAGCACAGCTGAGGCAGACCCAGGAACTGCTGACCTTCAGGAGACTTCTCAAAACCTGGCTATTTGAGCAGTAGCTGCACCCCTCCCCTCAGTGCCTTGAGACCCCCACGGGTGATTAGTGCGCTTTACAAATGATTGATACTGGCCAACACCTCCTTGCAAAACTGCTTCAAATTGGTGTTGTGTGAGAGTATTTATTTATGCTCAGATCTGTTAGGTCTTGCCACAGCATCTCAATTAGTGCATGGTATGGACTTTTACTTGGCCACTTTGTACGTGTTAGTTGTAGATTTATTACTGTTTTGTTGGTCATTCTGTTGCTTGATCCACTTTCGGACCAATGGTCTCACATGTTCCTCTCAAATGATCTGGTATAGAGAGGAATTCCTGGTGGGCCCAAGGACTATGTGGCGTCCAGGCTGACATGAGTTTATAACGAAGATACACAGTGTTTGAGTTATATCAAATATGTTGTTGTGCATTTCAGCCAAACAACTCCACTTTGGGCTCATCTGTCCAGAGGGCATCAGTAGTTTTGTGGTTCATTCAGGGGCTGTTTAGCAAAACTAAGCAATGTTCTTTTTGTAGGGAAGGGGTTTTCTCCATACTACACTGTCATATTAGTTGTACTTGTTCAGACTTTTCTTAATGGTTGAATTATGTACTCAATGTTTACCATTTTGACAGATGTTCTTATAGAACTCTAGGAGCATCACATAGTTGGAGTGAAAAAGTTACTTACCTTCGGTAATGATCTTTCTACTTGATTCTGCATTTACCTGCAAATTCCTCACCTTTGAATATTCCTCAGATGCCAGGCTGTCTGAAACTTTTTGCAATAACTGTCCAGTGACGGAGATGGCACAGTCTCTGATAAGGATTGAGATGACATAATCGAAGCCCTGATGTCAGTTCAACACTGTTTTTGCAGCGATTTCCGATGCGTTATCAAGAAGACTGAAAGTCAAGCAAAGGTGCAATGCAAAACTAACTTGCCATCTTATTGGGAATCCACCAGAAAGATAGTTTCTGAAGGTAAGCAATTTTGTCTTCTGAAGGATGCTACTACCTTCAGATTCACCACCTTTATATAGACTCCCAAGCAATACTCCCCTTGGGTGATGGAAATGGAGAACTAAACCAGAAATTTGTGAAGGATACGCCAGGCAAAGTGGCGATCTCTTCTAACCTCTAAATCCAAGCAGTAGTGTTTGGTGAAGGTATGAGAGAGGACCATGTAGCTGCCTTGCAGACATCAGCCACTGGGAAACTTTTTAACCTGGGCCAAAGTGGAAGATTTTGGCTAATGCAATGAGGCCCGATTTCATCAGGTAGGTCTTTTTTGGCTACAGCATAGCAGATCCTGATGCATAAAATGATTCAGTGAGCTAGAGTTCGCTTCTTACAGGTTTAATTTTTTTACAGCAGTGTCTCAGATGAAGAGCTGGTAGTCAGAGTGAAATTCTTTTGTGTGGCTGATGCAGAAACTTACTGCACATTTCAGTTCGAGCCTGTGAAGCCTCTCTTCCTCCTTGGTAGGGGGATGGATTGACACCACCTCTGGAAGGAAAGCAGCCATAGTTTGCAACACCAACTTGACTCTCTGTGCCGGCGACAGCCAGGTATGGGCTGTGGCTCCAGCACCATCCATTTTCAGGGCTAGTTGCTTTGGCAGGTGAGTTCTTGTATACATACTTCTTAGCAGATCTCGACTTCCATGGCCGCTGTCCTGCTGTCTGTATAAACCAATACCTTTTCTGGAAACTTATGAACGTTAGCATTGGGTGCCTCAATCACCGTTCGGTTCAACCCGTAGCACCAGTTATGCTTACCAAACTTTATCCACTAGGCACATGCATTCAATGTGTTGCGCCATACCAGTGGTCCGGGCTTCTTACCCATTTAAAGATGGAGAATGGGTGGAGATTGTTTCACCCTCAAGATCTCTAATCATTCACTTTATCAGATAAAACAGGGGGTTCCGAGTGCCAGTTATCCTGAAGGAAAATTCAGAGGGAACCAGCTGCTAGATGGTTCGACAGTCTTTCATCACTATTCCTAGGTTGTGCAATTGATTTGCTAGTCAGGACAGCTACAAATCACACCAGAATTTCTTCTGGATTTGCCCTGTCTAGGCATATTTTACCATCTTTCGGGTCCTATCACACACACTCAAACTCCACCTCCTAGACAGAATGGGTGCAGGTGCCGACCCTCACCTTCATTGCTCTACAACTTTGATCAGCTCTTCAACTTCCACATGTGTTCGCTTCCTTGGTCTGAGTTTTAAGACGGGTCATGTGGTGGGTTACCGACATCACCAAAAACCACGGGCATGGACCTCCCTGCCCAGCGGTGCGACACAGTAGAGATGCACTGAGCAGAGTCCACCCCAGTTGATAGGCATGATGGGAGCTGGGGTCCCACCAATTTTCCCTACACCGTGAGGGGCCAGGTGATTGTGGGATGAGGGTGAGGAGGCGGTCAATCTCCCCCCAGCACTGTAGATACGAATGAGATGCTGCCAGGGAGATGTAACACTCTCCACTGGAGGGGAGAGCCACCTACCACCCCAAAGTCTTCCGACCTCTCAGGTGACTGACCTTTTCACCATGTGAATCCACAGTACGGACTGCACAGATCCAAACCGTTTACTTCTAGAGGGTTTCACGCCCTCTTAAACTTAAAAGTTCTTTTCAACTTCTTCTTATGCTACTTGTTTGGCTAGTGGTCTCACACCTGTATTTAGCATTAGATGGATTTCACCTCCCACTTGAGGCCGCATTCTCAAGCAACTTGACTGCAAGAAGGGCCTATCCTGGCCCCGGTGACTGTTAAAGGTCTAACTTGTCCTCTGAGCGATGCAGGTAGACTGTCTTCTG
Source organism: Triturus cristatus (assembly GCF_964204655.1). NCBI lineage: Eukaryota > Metazoa > Chordata > Amphibia > Caudata > Salamandridae > Triturus > Triturus cristatus. Next base: position 842,328,765 of record NC_140592.1, read on the forward strand.
TGCACCACATTTTCTGCACAAGCCGCCAGGCCTGGGTTTGGCGCTAGACTCAGCTCTCACCATTACAGATGGAATCTTGGTTAATTTTTTTCCACCACTTAGTAATATGCTTGAATTAAGTGGATGGTCATGTCTGATCTCTTGTTGTAGTTGGATGCTGAAGCATGGGGAGAGGGAATTAATCCCTGGGCTGCGGGGGGTGGGGGTCATGGCGATGCAAGCTTTAACTAGCACCCGCAGGGAAGGCATGGGGGACTTCCCAGCCTCAGGAGTAGGCACCTAAGGTGGTGCGCACAATCAGCCGTGGGACCCCAGGTGGTTTTTATGACCAGGGTGGACTGGTCACCCACCTGTCCCACTCTGGTGGGGTGAAGCCAGGTGGGCAGTGGCAGACCTCTGCAGCAGGACTAAGGGAGAGGGGGTGTGCACTGATGGGTTATTGGGGGTCTGATTGGAGGGGGGGTGGGGGGAGGACAAGAGCGGAGCCCCTATGACACCACAGCAATCACACCCTGGGAGAGCCCTAGAGCAAGTGATATTTAGGCAACCCTCGGAGAGGCATAGCCCAGGGTAGAACCTGGCTGCAAAGTGCCTGATCAATGTGCCCTGGAATTCACACTAATTCTCATAGTTACCTGCATTCTTCATTGACGCATTAGCCGAGTGATCCACTGGCAAAAGTCACTGGCAACTTTTGCAACATTCACCCACCTGCGTGATGAAGAAGAGGCAGGAGGAAGGCAGCGCTTCCCATCCACTGTGCTCGCCGCAAGACAGCCTGGCACCCCCTTCATGATCCAACTCTCGGAGGTGGCTTCTATAATTCAAAGAATGTTTCCAGGCGTTCACCTGGGAGCCCCCCTCTATTACCGCAGCAGGCAGGCACTCTGCTCCAACAGAGGTAGGCAGCTCTGCACTGGCCCTCCCAGGAGGGACCACACAAGTTTTCAAATCCCAGCCTGACCACACAGTACCGTGCAACGAGATACCTGGCAATGAGGGAGGGTCAACTCACTTGCATGTCAGTTATCTGCCACCCAGCAGGAGCCAGGGCTCGCCCCTGTGCATGGAGAGTTCCCAGCTGAAACATGCTGACAGACTGGGGCTCCATGCCCAAGGGGAGGCGCAAGGGAACAGCCAGAGTTTCTGGGGGCTGCTTTACCTCCCGTTCCTCAAAGCAGTTTGCACTGACTTCGAGGGGCATAGCGTCTCTGGCAAGGAGCCAAGGTTCTCTCATTGATCCAGCTCCTTCTTATCCAGACTGCTCTGCTGTCTGATACAGGCAGTTCCTCAGTTGCTGGCAAGCAGGTAGGGCTGAGATCAGTCATGGGAGGGCCCAGGCAGCCGGGCCTTAGAGGGGGGCTGTCCCAGGCCAGGGAGGCACTGCGATAGTTTCCCCTCGGGTTGTACTGGGTTAAAATGGGTTTTGTGCCATTGTGCCCCTCCTGGAGGGGTTGTGGTCGCCCACCAGGGTACCTCCAGACCGGAGTAGGAGCCCGTCCTATGCCTGGTTCTTGCCCAAGAACCAGGCAGGGGCAGACCACTCTGCTGTCTGGGAGGTGGCCGAGGGTTCGAGCTGGCGCTGTCATTCGCTCACGCAGCTCTGTTATGTGTTCTTTCCACAGTTTCACCTACGGGAACCTTGTTACGACTGACTTCCTCTTGATAGTCAAGATTGAGTGTCTTCTCAGCAATCCACCAAGGCCGTTGCTGTTCCAAAGACCTCACCAAACTATCCAGTCAGGAGTAGCAACAGGCAGTGTTTACAAATGGCAGGGACCTAATCAATGCAAGCTGATGACCTACACTTACTGTGAGTTTGTTCGTGGGAAATGCTTGCAATTTCCAACCCCTGTCATGAACTGGTCTCAGCGAGTTAACCGTGCCTGTTTGCAATGGGTAGACGCATGCTGAGCCGTTCAGTCTAGCGAGCATGCATCTCTTGACATCTAAGGGCATCACAGACCTGTTTTTGCTTAACCTTGTGTGCTTGAACGCCACTTGTCCCTCTACAAAGTTGAATGCCGACCACTGGGGGTTGCGTAGATAGTTAGCATGGAGGAGATCGAAATTAACCAGACAGGTCATTCCACCAACTAGGAACGGCCATGCACGACCACCTACAGATTCATGAAAGAGCTATTAATCTCTCTATCCTTTCTGTGTCCAGGTCAGGTGAGTTTTCCCATGTTTAGTCAAATTAAGTTGCTGGCTCGACTCCTGGTGGGTCCCTTCCATCAATTCCTTTACATTTTAGCTACCACCCCCCTGGTACCTACTTTGATTTCCCAGAAGCTGCTTGGCTGGTCATGGGAACGCAGCCAGTACACTAGTCTGCATGGTTTATGGTTGGAACTACAATGGTATGTGATGGTCTTTGAACCTCCGACTTTCAGGCTTGATTGATGAAAACATTCCCGGCAAATGCTTTCACTTTGGTTTGTCTTGTGCCAGTCCAAGAATTTCACCTTTAAAAGCACAATATAAGGGCCCCCAGCCATCTCTCTTAATCGAAGCCCTAGTTCTGAAAACCAACAAATGGTACCACTGTCCATTACTCCTAGCTGCAGTATTTAGGGGACCAGCCTGCTTTGCCACACATTTTTTCAAAGTAAAAACTTCAGACAATCGGGTTGCTTAGTGGCAGAGGCTGAAAGAGGTAGTAGTTCATTTCTCGGTGTACCACCAGCTCGATTTCAAGATCCAAATAAAAGCTTTCTAACTGAAGCAACTAATATACTCTTTTGAAGCTGGAAATACTGTTGATGCTGGCACAAGACTTACCCTACAATGGATGCCCATTAAAGGATCTCTGACCCGGGCCAATCAGATTTTGTTCACCAAGCCAAGCAGGGGAGTCTTGCTTGGGCCTGCAGGACCCTGTCCTGGGCTCCAAGGGACACAGCAGGCTGGAAAATAGAGGTCAGGGCTAGGGCATCCAACTTGAGGTCAGCTGCAGTTCTGACGTGGGGTCCATTCAGATCTTCTTAACCTAGACATGTAAGGGAGGCCTTACTGGGCACTTTGGGACACAGACGCCTAGAGAGTGGAGACCAGGGCTTTCACAGATGGGTCAGCTGGAGCTCTGACTCGGGTCCCATTCAAGGCATCAGTTCATGGGCAGGCAGTGGAGTCCTTCCAAAGCCTGAGGGACCCCGTTCCAGTCTCCAAGTGACAGGGAGGTTTTCCACCCAGTGCCCCCTGGAGCTCTGACCCCTGTAAGTCAGCTTTTTCCCGGCCAAGCAGCAGAGGCCTTCCTGGGCCTGTGCAGCCCCATCTCAGGTATACTGCAAGATGGCAGGCCAGGGGCTTCTCTCCTGAGAGGACCAATCAGAGGTTCTTACCATGCTAGACAGGAGTGCCCTACCCATTAATCAGTAGATTTGTAGAGTGCTTTTTGTAACCCGTGAGACTGAGAAGGTTCTGTTGACTAACTGAATAATTAGGTCGTCGGGGACTTTCGGAACTCTGGAAGAGATGGGGTGGTCCGTAGATGAAAGGGTAGCTTGTTCCATGTCTTTGCTGCTAGGTAGGAGGAGCGACCCTCGCATCTGCCACTTCGGATGCGTGGGTGAGGCTTAGAGAAAGGAACGTGGAGCTGAGGTATCTGGATGGCTGATTTATGTTCAGACGGTGGAACAAGTAGGTAGGGCCTGGTATGCAGTAGGAGGTGATGTGGCATTGTCCAGGGAGATCCAGGAGGAGTCTGGCTTCAGAGTTCTGTATGGTCTGTAGTTGTCAGAGGAGATTAACCGCGTTCCCAGCGTAGAGAGCATTGTCATAGTCCAGATGGCTGGAGATGAGGGCCTGGGTGATGGTGTGCCTTGAGCTTTGGGGTAGCCATTTCAATATCTTACTGAGGATGAAGAATCAAAAGGAGGAGATGGAGTTGACCTGAGCTGTCAAGGTTAGATTGTTGTTCAGAATGATGCTTAAGTGTCTAGCGTGGTCAGTGGGGATAGAAATAAGTCTGAGTTCTGATAGCCGCCAGGATACGTCCCATTGGGGGTTTTTGTTTCCAAAAATCTGTACCTCTGATTTGTCTGTGTTGAGCTTCATTCAGGCAGTTGTCCTTCATCCAGCTAGCGACGTCTGTCATGCAGTTGTGGAAGTTGGTCTTGGTGGTGTCTTCGGAGAGTGAGAGGATGAGTTGTGTTTTGTCGGTGTAGGATATGAAGTGTTGAAGAAGGTGAGGCTGAGCGAGGATCCCTGGGGTACTCCACAGATGATTTCCTTGGGTTCGGAGGTGAAGGGGAGAAGCCGGCTTTTTTGCGTTCTGTTGAGAAGAGAGGCAATCCAAATGAGAGCAGCAGGATCAGAGCTGCAGTCTCTCCTAGGTTGAGTAGGGCTCAGATGATGTCGGTTATCGGGATGAGGGCTGTCCCATTGCTGTGGTTGCTGCAGAATCCGGATTCGGAGGGTCAATTAGGATGTTCCGTTCCAGATGTGACTACAGAACCTCATTCTGGTGACATTGTGACACGGTGGGCTGGGAGAATGGAGCCAAGTGACAGAGGCTTTAAGCCCCGGTAGAGTTTGAGCTCCAACCTGGGTCTCAGTTAGAGCTTCTTCAAACAACCAAATTGGGGAGCCCTCCAGGACCCCATCTTGGTCACTTGACAACATGGCAGCCTTGATGATGGAGCCCACAATGCGGGCTTCTAACCCCTGTGCCAGCTAGAGCTCTGTCCTGGGGCCTAGGCAGAGCTTCAACACCTGGCCAGGCAAGGGAGCGATCCTCTGGACTGTAGGGAATCATTCCACATGCAAGGGAGAGGTCCAAGGCCTGTGGGACCTCGTCCCTGGCGCTTTGTGACATAGCAGCTCAGACAATGGAACCCAGGATGGGGGCTTCCACCTCAGGGCCAACTGGAGCTCTGATCCAGGACCCATTCAAAGCTTCTTCACCTGGCAGGGGGACCTGTCCTAAGCATGTGGGACACCATCCCAGGCACTTTGCTAAACAGCAGTCTAGTGCACAAACACCAGGTGCTGGGGTCCTTACCCTTGGCCCACCTATTCTTGGAATCCTTGTAGTTCGAGTGGCATTTGAGAGAATGTATTCTGCCTCATAGAACCCTGACTGGGCTTGAAGCTTCAAATTATCCCTCCTGGGGGTTACCAGGACAGCTTGGGATCGTGAGCACTGAATCATGTGTAAGAAATGACAGGTTTTATTTATTTCATGTACAAAATGTCACCATTGGGGTGGCACATCTTGCACCACCTCTGTAGATGTTGTAAATGACCTTTAATTGCAATTTCACACAGACAGTGCTTAATTTGAGCCGATGGGGCAACCAGCATTTATTTTTCTGCATTAGACATTTACCAAATACAAGTGAGGGAATAACACACAAAGCTAAAATGCGACTCCGAAAGAAAGCAGGAACCTGCAAGAGTGAGAGAAACTGGTAGTGTCTGGCAGTGGATTAAAGAGGCATGAGGTGGATTTAGGAATACACAGCCTAAAGTATTCCGAATACTGACATTTATCTGCACTGCCCCATGACTTCTAAGCAGAACCCTGGGCACTGGCACACTTTAAAAAAAAAAGAATTAGGCACTGGTAACGCCTTATTTGGTAGAGACTAGCAGCAGATTGCTTACCATAGAATAATCCCCATGTGTCAAACTGAATTCGGATGTTTTTGAGCAGTACTCCTGCACACCAATAGGTGGCGTGATTCAGCTCTGTGTCGTCCGCGCCAGAAGTGACGTGCAGAGTACCTATATAAATGCTACCCTGGTGCGCTGATGTCAGTTACTTTTGTGACTTTCCATGCCAGGAGTGCAGAGATGCCATAAGATAGGACATTGGTAAGGGCTTCTTTAAAGGGCAATAAAGGTTTGGAAGGGGCAACTCCTGACTGAAGCACCTCCGTCAAGACGCATGTTTTGACTGCCACTGTGGGTAGCTAAAGGTCCAAGACCTCAGCTGCCCTACGCTCCACCACAGCGAAAGAGGCTCCTCCTCTGTAGCCATGGTAGGAGGACAGGCCAGTGTCCCGTGAGGCATCTAACCCACTGCCCTCCACCAGTTCCCCATGCTGATTGTCCTCATTCTCATCTGGAGATGCTGGTATCCTTAAGGGTCCTGAGACACCTTCATTTGTCTCCCTCTCCAAGCCTGTGAAATGTAAAAGGCACTGGCTTCGATCGGATAGCATGGTGTCAGTCAGCGCCGCAACCGGCGTTGTGCAATGCCCATCCGGCTCTGTGTCAGAGTTGGGAATGAGGATGGGGATGGCGCTGCTGTGGGTGCGGCACTGGTGCGAGTGCCGAGGAAGGTTTCAGTTTTGCCAGCGGCTCTGCATTCAACATGGGTTCCATGGGGCCTGTGACTGGTGCCAAGGGCGAACCGCCTGCAAGGATTCAGTGGGGGGCCCCTCCCAAGCCTGTGGTGCTCTGGGGGCACTCCAGAGGGGCCTGGCCGCCTAGATATGAGAGGTGCATGAACTCATAAAAAGTCTTAAGCTGGGCTCGGATCGCTCCTGCTCCAGGAGAGTAGAGCGAACCCCGTCTTAGACATCCTGTCACACCAGGAGAGAAAATGTCCCAAAAAAGCGTTGACAAAAGGTCAAGTAAAAAGCCAGACAAAAAAAATGACTAAGGGTAGCTCTGCCTGCATCAGCGCTATCTGGTGCGTAAAGGAAAGAACTGACATAAGCACACCAAGGTGGAGCCTATATAGATACCGCGCACATGACTTCTCGCGCGGACGATGCGGACGCGGAGCCAAATGACACCACCTACTGGTGCGGAGGGATACTGCTCAAAAACTTCTGGATCCAGTCTGACGCCTGGGGATTATTCTAAGGTAAGGAATCTGCAGCTTGAAGTTTCGATCAGACTAAAAACCACAGTTGCTGCGTTGTGTTTAAAAAAAAAAAAAACTAAAAAAACAGTGCAGAGCCATATGTACAAAGATATTGCCTTGCTGTTGGCAACCACTCCACCAATGACAGGTACCTGACACCATGCATACAACTTTGCACCGTGGTGCAAAGGAATGTGTATGAGATGTAAACCATTAAGTTTTATAAAGGAAAGGTATCCTTCCAATAGAAAATACTATGCTTAGACTAACTTTACATTTTTCCCTTATTGCGTGCTGTACAGCGCAGCATATATGCAATGTGCGAAATGTTTGGCAAAATTAAATGATTTCTCCAACTTACCACCAGCTTTGAGAAAGCATTTTTTGGTGCAGAGCCCGATCTACTACTGTTAAGAGATGGGGATTCGCATCAAAAACCATGTGTGGTAGCATCAGGATGTCCATATACCACTCACGCATGGGACATCCTCAGCGCAGAGTGCTATATAACCTTCTAGCCTGCTGCCATGGACTATGCAGGTAATAAGGAATAAGGTATTTACGAACTGTTCTAGCCGAAGGCAGAAGAGCAATGAGGCTATTAGCACATTCCACCCACTGACGGTATAATGTTCTAAATTAAAAAGGGATACACATAAAATTGAATATTGGAGCAGAAGGACTATACCAGCCTTAAACCCCTCCATTATCTTTAACAGAGCTCTCAACATTCCAAAGTTCTAATTAGCATTAAATGTTAAGGCTAGTTTGCAGCGTAGATGAAGATCTCCGCTGTAAAGTACAATATCAACAATGTGCGTAATTGTGACTTTGATGATAAATCTGCCCTCTAGTATGCCAAAGCAGACACACCTCTTGGCAGGATCCCCTAAGACGTCTGAAATTTCACATAATTTCTTAAAAGTCTTTGGACCTGAATACCCGTGGAATACTTGGTTCAAAGCAGAAAATAACTAAAGGACTTGAGAATAAGAAAACAAGATAGGCAAAAGAGATTCTGGAGGGAGGGTAGAAATATGCATGAAAAAGATTTGGTATCCCTATTGGTACAAAGCGTTTTGACAAAATGTGAAAATGTTTTCATGTGTGAAATAGGAGAACTATACAGTTTAATGGGATCTTATGGAATTCTTAACACCCCCCCCCCCCCTTTTTATGTTTGTTTCACAAGTTTACCGAAAGTTAATCCGTTGCATCAAACATCAAACTTTCTTTTTTTTTGGGATGGAAATGTTTTCACAGGGTCAGCGTTCTGTTGATGACAGATCACTTCATAGTAGAGTAGTTCAGTGTGATACAGGATTCTCATATATATATAATGTATGCACGATTCGTAAATGTTTCAGGTAGTGGCTAATTTCACTTCTTTTCGTACAGTTATAGTTTTCTTAAAAAAAGAATTGGTATAGAGTTTCCAAACGATCACATCAAGAAATCTTTCAATTCAGATGAGCCCTGTTTATGTGACAAAAACTGTTTTGTTCAGTACCACCTACTATCGTTTTCTATAGTGCATTTTTAGACGTTGTATTTTTAAACGTTGTATTCTATACTGCTACTCTAGGGTTTTATTCAATTATTTTACACCTTTAGAAAAAGCACCTGGTCCCGTGGCTTTCAGGGCACTTCACTGATAGCAATGATTATACACGGGAAGGCAACTGAGTGATAAACATAAAACACTAAGCATTATTATAACCATGAAGGACAGTCTGAGGTGGGCTTGCGATGATGGTGCAGATTATAGTTTCAATCAGGCACTGACTGACTGGGTGAACTTTGAGTTGTTTCCTGAAGGCAGTATTTGGTCTAATTTTTTAGGTCTCGCCTAGCTATTGCGTTTAAGCAATCGCTATGCGAGACTCTAGTAAGAGGGGCATTTCAAAGTGCTCCCAAAAGTGGATTGCATGGCGAGCACGCGCACAATCACGTGCATTGTGCCGCCATGCAATGCGTTTGGGGAAGCGCTTCACGTTTAGCCACAGCCTCTGCATCATACTTCAAAGGGTCCGCTCCCACGCCTGGAATGCGCTTCCCCGCCCCCGCATGCCGAGAGATTGTTTCCTCATGGCGCCTCTCACAACTGTCCCTCCCCCACCACAGGGCTAGTTTTCTAATGTGGCAAAAGCAAACCTTTTTTTGCGGACAAGTTTTTACTTTGTAGGTACAGTGACCAGCCACACTCGATTTTGAGGCATTACGCCTGTAAAACCATATTAGCACGATTATTCTTGCTTAAAAATGTACTGTTTGCTCTCCACTGCACTTATTTGGTCAGTGTAAACCAGTGCTGGGCAGAGAAGATCGGAATAAACAATAGTGTTCGCGTTCAACGATAAACCTTGCCACACTGATATTAAAAGCACTAATTGTGTTTTTTACTTTGTGCACGTTTGATGGCCATTAGACCCACTCAACCACATCTAGCTGAATAGGTCCTTCCACTCCACCCCCTCCAACCACTGGAAACACAATTAATTGTCCCACTATCTTGTCAGCTGGAGAAACAAGCATTGGCATAGCCAATAGGGCTCGCCTTTGGGACCTTATAAGTGTTTAGCCATGCAACAGTTAATGTTGTTGCACCAAGGATATTGTGCTGCATAACTAAATACTTATAAGGTCCCAAAGGCGAGACCTATTGGCTATGCCAATGCTTGTCTTAGTTTGGATGGAAGAGTTCCGTATGGAGATGGCATCTCCGGGGAAAAGAATGTTTCAAAGCAGTAATGTCCTGAATTTAGGAACTTGCAAATAAATAGAGCTCCGCCCCCTCGTGTCTCTTGAGCCTCCAGAGATATTAAGCAATTTGGAGATAAAAGGGGGACTGGCTTTGGTTCACCCTCTAGCTCAAGATCTGGTTGATAACATTGTATCACAGCAACATGCACATTTTACCTTTTTATTGCTTGTTTCCCTTTATCCTTCTGCCTCCATTTGAACGCCAGAGGGGTTATTTTAAATCTGAAAAGGACACTTTGATCACACATTTATTTATTTACCATATTCATATTTTGTGTACACAAACTATGCTTATTGTTGCCTGCACTGCGACAGCCTTGTTTTCGTTACATTTGTCAGCAATTGACTGCATGCAACAAACCTATATCAATTGCTAATGCTTATTTTTTAAATGCATTTCTTTGTTCACTAAGTATTTGTTACAAATTGCGGGACTTGGGGACCTAGATCTAGTAAAGCATATTATGAAAGAAATAATGCACCTGATAAGCACAAACGTGTATAAGAATGATGATGAATGGAAGAACAAACACATTATCTTAAAAAAATCACCAGTACTACGTGGCCCACATTTTAGTTTTGAGGTCGGAGTCAAAGGCGAGTGATGGCTAGGGCCACTTTCAGTCTGGAGGGAGGAAGACGCAAATCTTTCTTCCAAACTGTAGATGCAAGTGACAGCTCTTGGTTCGAGAAGAGCCTTCTAATAAAGACATGTGAAAGCCACACGGACATGAGGGTGCTTCTGAGCAGAGAGGGTGGCCAGGTGTGGTGTTCTGCATATTACTGTTTTCCCTCTTCCTGTCCTTTATGGTATAGAATTCTGAATTTGTTATGTCTTTCTACCAAGTGTAATTCTGTATTGGAATCTATGGGAATAGAGTATTAGAACACCTTGACTTGCAGTTGGTGCTGATCCTCTGGGCCCGTTAGACCTGTGTACCTGCTTTATCAGTGAGAGTTCTAGCAGCAGAATACACTAGCAGTCCTTATTGGTGATATCTAGGGAATGAAAGAGTTGTGGATAGCTGGGAGCTGCTGGGGAGGTTGTGCCAAGCTCCGGCGGTAGTTTTGGTCTTAAAGGTGAGGTGCGGGTGGAGAGAGGTAGGTGTGATAATATCCATGAATAAGACTGAGAGTAAAATATTTCTTGTGCTAAAGATGGAAAATAACCAGGGCCACTCAAATTATGTGATAGTGCGGCCGTGGCGTTCTTTTTTTGCATTATCATAGTTTTGCCACATTCCATCATGTGCAGAAAAAAATTGTTTTAGCTGAAACGGTTCAAAAGTTAATAAAAATGCAGCAACACGTGTTGCAGCGCAGTGGAAGTCCCTTTGCAAAGCCTCACTGGCAATGTTCCCTCAAATTATTTTCCTCTGTGTGCAGCAGAGTAAGGTCTCTGTGCGCTGCAGCCAAGGCTATGTGCGCCAAGAACCTGACCACGCGTGTAGACCAAGGCTTTGAGTGGGATGAAAATACTCGGGGATCTTTCAAAGGGGCGTAACCAATGCAATTAAGGATGTGGCTTTAAAGCAATTACGCTAAAAATATGTGCATCGCATAGTGTGCCACCCTACTGATATTTTGTTGCTTCTGTCATTGCATCCAGATATATAATACAAGTAACATTACACTTACAAGAAGCCAAGACTATTTCTTTGTCAATGGTTGTTTTTTGCATCAAGTTGTATACAATATTGAAAATGCTTCCGCTCTTGTGGTTGGGGTTGTGACTTAATGCTCGAGCTGTCAGTTTAGGAAATGGGTTTTTAGTTTCGGGTCAGCCTAACATCCGGTGATTCTGGGCAAATCAATTAATCTCCCCATGCATACAAAAAAATATATAATAATAAATCATGTAAAGCGCTCCAATACTTTTGGGTTGTGTTCGCACTATATAAAAACTTGCTGCATTTCTTTTCTAAATGCGGGGTAGAAACCATAACAGATGGAGAAAGAATGAGGGAAAGAGAAAGAGAGGGCAGAAAGGAAGAATGAAATATAGGAAATATGAAAAGAAGGAAGAAACTGCGACAAGAAGGAGAGGTCAATATAAGGATGGATACAAAGGTGAAAGGTTTGAGAGATGGAAGAATAAAGTTATATTTGCATGGGTGGGGGCACGTAAGAATGGATTGAAGGATGAATGTTTGGATAGATGGATGGAAACCTGGATGGAAGGGTGAAAGGATGGGTGATTGATAAAAGGTGGGTGAAATGATGGATGGATGGAATGGTAAAGGAAGGATGGATGGATTAGATGATGAGACAGACGGATGGGAGCATGAATAGACAGGTGAAATGGACGCTGGATGAAAGGCTTAAAGGGTGGAGAGATTAATAGATAGGAGGGATGAAAGGACCTCTTCTAGGGAGGACAGAGTGTAATTTCTGATATTTATAGGTTTTCCTGGTCATCACTGTGTGATTCTGCTCGCAAAAAGTGTCACTCATTGTTGTTGAAATGTCACTCAAATATACCAAAACTAGGAAAATGTCACACACAGCAATCTGACACATTGGCAGCTATGTACATGGACGTTGCATGTGAATTATGTGGGCATTTGTGAAAGTATTCCTGTTAATCACAGCGCCCGTCATGCGCTGTAATTAACAGGAATACTTTCACAAATGCCCACAATCAGCCCGCAGCTTCTCTCTATTGAGAAAAGACATGCATCAAGTCCAGAACCACGACGTGTGCTTTACACTCGTGCTTTTGGACTTGCTGCATTTGTAATGAATCCTGGCTGCGGCTGATTGTGGGCCTTTGCAGAGGCGTAGCTAGAGCTTGTGGCGCCCGCGGCTATCCCTCAGATTGCCGTCCCTGGGAGGGGGGGTTGCTGGGGAAAAAGGACGGCAAGCACTTGAAAGAGGTCCGAGAGACACGTAGTATCGCCGCTAATAGTTAGCTCGATCATGCAAGTTACATGCACATACATAACACGGTCCAAGGCTACACAGTTGAATACACCAGTGACTGGCAGTACAAAAGAGAACACACAGACTGCATGATCTATCTGGGGACTCAGAAAAACCGCATGTGACATCCATCAGAGAGCTGCGTGAACAATTACCTGGTAATCCCCTCAGCACAATGCAAACATGCACATACATGACACTGTTCAGGGATCCATCATCTACAGCTGACATTAAATGACCATTCATCATGGTCCACCCATTAAAGCAGTGCACTTTCTGATCTGCATGGTACATGTTCTTTGCAGCAGGCACATTAATCCTCTGTGTTACCTTTCAAGGAGTCAACCCTTCCACTAGACAAAACTGGGATCTCTCACTAGGAAGAGCATTAATCACTGAAGTTGTCATGACATTTTTATTGTTTCTGAAAATTGCTGGAGGCCAGGAAGGAGGCAGCAAGTTTTTTTCAAACCATAATATACTTGCAAACACTACGCACCCACCCGAAATAGATACCCAGTGCGGTCACACCGTTCGCACCGCCCTAACCTGCTCAAGGTTCATGTGACCTCAGTGACAGTCACAGTGACTGGATCACTGTTGCTCTAGGGTGTGCTGCTTCGTAGGCTTGCCTGCAAGACTGGAGATGAACTTCAGTATGGATTGTGATGGACAGGCCTTCAAGGTTAACTCACAATTGACACCACTAGGCTACACCTGCTTGTGTTAAGACATCAAGCCTTCTAAGGTCTAGTGGGGCCTTCTAAGGTCTAGCATGGGAATATGCTCCCTCAGTAGAGTGGTCTGGTGGACTGGTCATGAAGGCTGAACCCAGTTCCCCAGTTCCAAATTCGACAGCTCTGGCCATAGTGCCACATCCTCTCCCCCACTGAACACCATACTGCCCCACTGAGAGAAACTCGCACTGCCTTCTGCTACAACCTAATTGTGCCCGCTATAAACACTTGGATATGGCTCAATTCAAATTATGCACTTGATAAGAGTAATATGCTGCCTAAAAAAAAAAGTAAAAGCAAAAACTCATAGGGTATGCAAGATTAAGTAAAGCATGTGAAATGTAAGCAGAAACAACATGGTTACCTTAACGATCTCTCACTCACTATTCAGAAATCAGCGAGTGGTTTTACCTGAAAACTTAAGGACATGACTACAGGGCCCTGAAGGGATTCGTTTCAAAGTCCATTGCTTATATCCTTACAAAACGTAAGCAGTATGGTTTAAAAAGACCACATCCATAAACACAGAGCCATGGTACACATTTTGTTTTCCAATCCACCCATCAACCAGGTATTGCAGTCCCTCCAGGAATGGTACACTTTCCCACCCGGGAACAACAATGCTGTTCAAAGAAAGACGAGAAACAAAAGTAGCGCTTCACTGGCAAACTCTGTAAAGTGAGGCTGATGTATTTGGATGTGAATAAAACCAATCTGGCCACTTTGCAACTGTCTTGCTTTATTTAGGTATGTATTTATTTTTCATATTTAAAACCTTCTATTTCTCTCCATCCCGCTGCACTTTGGAATAGAAAAATGTCAGAAAAAGGGCATTTCCCGCAAGAGTGTTTTTCTTTTTTGGATCCATTTCACAGGGAAGCAACTAAATGAAAGAAGGAAAGAGTGGTTGTGAACCGTTTCTTCAAGTCACGGTTTTCAGTAAGTAAGGAGCAAGACAGAAAGAGAGGGAATAATAGGAAGAGAGGGGGGGGGGGGGGCAGCTGCCAGCACAAAAAAGAAGAGGACATTGCCCGGGTCCTATTCCTTCTCTGCCCGTCCCCGAAAGCAAGCCGAGCCTTATCTGAATGCCTTTGTCCGCCCCCAAAATAGTGGCGCCTGGGGCGGACGGCCCCCCCCTAGCTACGCCACTGGCTGACAGACACGAGGGCTGGCAGCGCCCAGGGAAACAAACTCCCAGCCTGGTTCCCACCGCACACATGCCCAGCCCGGGTTTATCAGCGAGCAGCGTCTGTACAGCGAGACTTGAGGTACATGTTCACAAAAACAAAACTTGAACTCTCATATTGTAAAGTACCAGGACTGACCGAAGGTGACCTTTGTGGTACAGAGCTTGTTGTTCTATCTCTGGAAGACATTTCTTTGTAGGGTTTCCAGGGGAATCTCGGCAGAATGTTACCAGGACACCATGGCCTTGCTCCCAGGGCTTCATCCAACAGCCTAATGCATTCTGGGAGAAGTAGTGTTGGTCAGTGCTTGATTTGTAAAAAAAAAAAAAGAAGAGGACATTGCCAGAGTCCTATTCCTTCTCTGCCCCAAACGTCCACGAAAGCAAGCCGAGCCTTATCCGAATGCCTTTGTCCGTCCCCAAAATAGTGCCGCCTGGGGTGCACCGCCCCTGCCGCCCCCCCCCCCCCCCTAGCTACGCCACTGGGCCTTTGTGAAAGGATTCCTGTTAATCCCAGCGCCCGTCATGCGCTGCAATTAACAGGAATTTTTTTACAATGGCCCACAATCAGCACCCAGCTGTATTTAGAAAAGAAATTAAGCAAGTCCGAAAGCACGATGTGTAAAGCACACGTCGTGCTGTTGGACTTTATGCATGTCTTTTCTCAATAGAGCACGGCTGGGTGCTGATTGTGGGCATTTGTGAAGCTGATTGTGGGCATTTGTGAAAGTATTCCTGTTAATTGCAGCGCATGACGGGCACTGGGATTAACAGGAATCCTTTCACAAAGGTCTCAGGCAACCAGTAAAGTGCCGTTTTTCGCCGCTCGCGTTTTAAACGCGGGCGGTGGCGAGAATGTGTGCGCGCTTCACATGGGGCACTGCGCGCTCAGTGCCTTTAAGGTGCGCGGGCGCTCAGGCGCGCACGTTAGAGGGAACATAGCTCAATGGTAACCTTTCTGTTGCTCGTTGTTACGTTAGGATGTTAGACTGGTGCTAATGTGGTGCAACCATTGCTCAGTGTTGATTAGTGGAAAAATGACAAAATAATGAAGTAATACTATAAATAAAATGCGCTGCATTACACTGCATAATTTGGCTTATCATGCTGCATAATTTACTCAACCCTGATACATAATTTTACACTTCACTGCAGCATATATTCCAGTGGCCCTGACAACAGAATCTTGTTTATGGATGGTATGAGCATCAAGCAGCAAACAGCCACCCAGTGGTATGTATTAGTAGGAGATGATAGCGAGGCAGTCAGTGCTATTGGCCTTTTGGGCGATGAAAGGACATTTCAGTTGTTAATGACAAAGAGGTGGTCGAAGTTGCAGAATGAGAAAAGGATACTGTCAAAGGAAGCTGCGTTATCGTACTTTGAAGTTCAGTTACAGCAATGTTTTACAGAAGTACTGTGAATATATTTTAGGCAGTTTTATCATCTCTTTATTCACTGCTCAAGGAATCCTTACTATAAGACAACCATTTCAGCGCAAATTCTTGAAAGGGTAATTATTTTTCAGCACTAAGCTTTTTTTTGTGTTGGTTAAGTGCCCTTTTTAAGACAAAAAGTGTTTTGCGGTGCTTGGCATCAAGGAGGCATTCCATGTGTGGTATCTGGAAGTTCCAGATCAATCGGTCCTGTTTATGCGACATAAACAGTACTGATTGACCTGGTAGCTCTATATACTAAAATTGTTAGACTGGGCTTTGCAAAAAAAAATAACGGCTCTTTGAAGCAGAAAGAAGAAATCTTTTTCCCCCCTAATATTTGACAAATTGCATGTATGCTGCACTGTACAGCACACATCCAACGCATGAAATGTGTTAATTTTGTCTAGGCAGATGATTTTGTATTTGAAGGGGAAAATCTATGTTAGACATCTATGGAGCAAAGGTGTGTGTGTGTGTGTGTGGCGGTAGACAGCCTGTGTGTGGACCTTGCTCAGCATTAGAAGAGTGGCAGCAGATAATATTTAGAAAATAAGGCTCTGCGCTGCTCTCTCCCCCTTGCACAACTTTCGTCTGTGTGCTGTGATGCACTGCACTACAACTTAGTAAATCTACCCCAATGATTTGCACGGGATGCCTCAACTCCACAATGGACATTCATACCTGTTGGATCATGATTGGCCATGGAGATGCATCAAATGATTTTCTACAATGGATGGAACAAGGGCATAAAAAAAGGCCTTTCTATGATATCCCATTTTCAATTGTATCTTCTAATGTTCTAAAGACCAAATGTGTAAATCACTAAAGATTACATATATAGGAAAATATTTTTTACCCTGTACCTGTCAGTTTGTAGTGTGTAGTGCTGTATAGTCCCCATGCTCTGCATATCCGGCTTTCGGGTGTTGGGCCCATATATTTGCAATTTGAGGTTCTTCAAAGAGGTTTGATTCACAAGCCATGCTGTGAGTCCACCAGCACACTAGATCCACCTCAGATAGTTTTCAGTTCTCCTTGTAAGTGGAGTACAAAGGCAGAGTGTGGTGTGCACAGTAGAAGTACTTAAAGGATAAAGAAAATATCTTTGATCATGGCTCACTTACGTGGAGGAAGGTGGGCGCATGTGAATCCACAGCAGTGCACGCTATGAACTGATGGTTACAGGATAACATTTTCCATTTGTAGCATGTTTGGCTATAGATATGACCGGTGTCATGTGGTTGAGGGGAAGGGGACTCACTGCTTTGTAGTGAATGAGCCCCTTGTGCGGCCACTACTGCCTTTCCCAAGCTCATTCCCTCTAGAAGCCCCTTTGTGGAAGGACTTTGGCTGTTGGAGGTCCTGAAAGGACTGCCGGTATTGTGAAGTGGGTCTCTAGCCTGAGGCTCCTGGTTTGGTTAAGCCCCTGGTTTGCTGCTTACAAAAAGCAGATTTGGGACTGTATGGTGTCCATAGACTTGGCTACATCCTCCTTTTCAAGCATCTCGGCGACCTGAGGTATGAAAATACATTTAAGAGGTGCCATTGCACCTTGAGCCTAAACTCGGACACCCTAGGCCAGGCATGCCTGAGGAGGAGGACGCTATGTTAACACCCCTAGCCACTGTGTCTGCGGCGAAGGCCCACCTAATATTAGCAGTGTTAATAGTTTACCTCAGTGCCCAGCTCCTGTCCCCTCTTTCAATGGGCCTCTGGAAGGTGCTTTACCAGCGCATCCATCCTGACAGTGTCGATCTTCTTGAACTCATTGTCAGACAGGGGACCCTCCCCTGTGGTTGTGCAGATGCGCTCTTTAGGTCGAGCTACAGTGCGCATGCACTGTCTGCAAGACCTACTGTTATCAGTAAACTTACGGCATTCCCGCCTCCTACTTACCATTGGTGCAGTCCATCGTCGCTCTGCTTTGCTGCCTCCTGTCTCGTCCTGCAGCCGATATGTCACTTCCTTTCAAGGCTGAGGAGCACCAGTAAAGTACAATGTACTTTCGCTTGTTTAACAGATTCCCTCCTGCGCACTCAATTTTTGCATGGCCCACTAATCGCCATGAGAACTAGACACATAAACAGCGCTGATGTTGAAGTTAAGTGAAAGACGCACTCGCTTCGGGACCGCCCAAGAATTCAGCTGTGAGTTCTGAACTATTCCACCATATTTACCTGGCGTATTGTATGTGACTAGATTCACACAAGCGGATAAAATTGTTAGGTGTTAATGAATGTCTAGGTGAAGCATGCACTGCATGCGGTTCATGGCTTCTTTTATATTCAGTCACACACATTACTGCCTCTTAAAGCAGCGCTATAGCATGGCTTCCACCCACCCCCGTTGCAAACTTTCTTTGTACCTCATCTGTCTAGGAGCCCACTGTGCACCGAGTGGCGTCTTGATGTACTTGTTCAAGTAGCAAACGGAGGTCTTGCTCCGGTAATCATCCCAAATGAACTGCTCCCCGGAATGCAGAGTTCTGTGTGGGTGGGGACAGATACAGAGTCTGGGGATCTCCAGTGTGTTTTTGATATTTTGTTTATTATTTCGATGGAAACATAATGGGTTCATGCTTGACCTCTTGTTGCTTCCGTAAGCATTTGTGTAAATTAATTTCAAACTAAGGCAGCAGTTGCATTGCCGCATCCCCCAAGCCTGGAGAATTCGGCGATCAAAATAATATCCTTTTTGTAATTTTTATAATTCCTTTAAAGTGTGTGCTCTGCGGTCAGGAGTTGCAAGCTTATGACATAACCATATTTGTGTCTACTCATGGTATAATCTTTAAGACTACTGTGTATTTAATTACACATTTTCACTTTTTTGAACGTGCATTTCTTTATAATTAAATTCACATTTCAATACTGTTGCCAGGGTGTTCTTGTTTTTGTTTGTGGCACTTTTGTAATCTGTTTTTTTCCTGCTCTCCAATTCGTCATTTTCTTTTTAAAGTGGTTTGTTTTTTCAGCTGAGCTTTTATCAAAAGATGTGGTGTCTTTCAAGACCTCATATTATATTTTATATATTGTTTTTATCAGATGTGTCTCTACGAAACATTTTCCTTTTGTCGTTTTTTTATTTTTTAATTCAAAAAATATTTTTCCTTGTGTTTGTTGGTGGGGAGATAGTTCAGCAGGTTCTGCGTCTGTTGCGGAGAACTAATGCTGCGTGCATTTTGTACATTGACATTAAAACTCACTCTGCTCCGTTTTTCAGTCCTGAGGCTTGCTGAATATACACAACTCTGTAGGGGGTGCACTAACACACGGTAAGGAGGCAAGCCTGTGCCCATTGATCAGCATGAAGTGGGAGTGCTCCGCAATGTGTGAGGTATACACTGCCACCTCCTACACAACTCTTAACTGTAGATGTTGTAGAACCCGGGATAATGTGCCACATGGCTAAACACTTAAAAAGTCCCAAAGGCGAGACCTATTGGCAAAGCCAATGCTTCTTATATGAGTTGGCACTACCAAGAAGCCTGGAATTATTTGACCCCAAATATAAACCAGGTCATCCGTGGTAGGCTTATATTTATTTTTCTAACTCATGGGATGACCACACTGTCTTTTACTGCCTTCTTGAAGTTGTCACTGGCTGACAAACTGTTTAAGCATCTGTAGATAATGGATCTGACGTTTGGTCTTACAACAACGTTTTGGCCAGAAGAACAAGTTACTTACCTTCAGTAACGCTTTTACTGGCGGATACAGTATCTGCCTGTGGATTCCTCACCTTTTGAATTACCCCTGCACCAGCATTCCACGGAAACATTTTTCCTAGCTCTCCCACGTAAACAAGTACGCCACAATTTCACAGTTCCGCTCGCGACTCCATCTGACGTCATCGGAGCCACAAATAGACCTCATTGGCGTGCTGACGTCAGTTCCACCCATTTTTTCCGTGCCTCCGAGGCAAACGGGTGGACCGACATCATAATTGAAATATCCACAGTATAAAGAATCATAGAAAAAGCAAAAGAAACTAAGCATTACCTATAAACGAAAAGCAAGGCATTCAAAAGACACAGGAAAACAACCATGTCAAATAAACAATAATACTGAATCAAAGAGAACTAGCTACTGGGTAGAAGCTCCTAGTGTGTGTTTGTTTCAAAGGAAAAAACATTTGTTTTTTAAGAAGACCCTCACCCACCAACCTAGTTGATGGCATGCTTCCATCATCGGGTCCCACCCAAGGCACCTAGTGTACCTTGGGTGTGCTTCAACACCTGGTTACAGCGAGCAGGTTCTGAAACTAGTGTGCAGTGAAGGTGAATTGCATGTAAATTAAAAAAAACCTGTCCGCAGGGTCCCAGAATTCAAAAGACAATTTTAATGTTGGGCCCTTGTCCGTGGTTAAAAACTGAGAAGTGGATATCAATGGAGATGATTAAAGACTCCGGTATCCAGTGTGGTCGACATGTTTCAGCTAGGTCTCAGTATTAAACTGGCTTTCATCAGGACCTAAGTGCGTGAATTTAAAAGAGTCGTCTAAAATAAAATGTTTAAGACCAACTATGTGGTGCACACGCTAAGATGCGATATGTGATAGAGGATGGTTTCCTCTAGTGCCTCATTTCCTGTAGGGGAAAAAAGACAAACAAACAAACACATAAAATAATGGCTTCTTTTAGACATATAGTTATATATCATTCATGTGATTCCGGAGCGTTGTGGCCATGATCTATACGAAAAATACGTAGTGAGAACGGAACGTGGCAATTTGTGCTTTATGATTTAAAGAAAGACGCCTTGTAATATGCACTATCGGGTGGTAACAAATAGCGTTTGCGTGATATATAAAGAAACATGCCAATGAGCAGTAATTCTTACTCAGTCTTTCAGGTATGCGCCCCATGAGTTCCGTGGGGAGCCCGACCTATTGTAACACTCTGTGCACGCAAATGAGGGAGAGAAAATGACACAAAGATTGTTGAAAGCGAGCCCGGCTGCGTGAGGATTCCGCATGTCGGCATATCATGAGGAAACTGAAAATCACCCCCCTAGGTTACCCCACGTACTTCATCAAAGTCAGGGACCTGCTTCCTGTACCTACTGCGGCCACATCGGAACTCCGTTGATGTGTGCCGAGCGTTCAGCGGGAGTTTAAATACCTGTAAACTTCTCCAGGTGCGAGCAGTCCGCTTCTGCGAGTAGCGTCTGCAAAGGAAAAGACATAGAAGAGAGAGCGCGGGCACTTGTTTCTATTTGTGATCTACGCTCTAATAGTGTGACACATAATGTTTTTTTGAATCAATGGTAAATACTAAATGAGTAAGAAGGAATTGTATGGTGGCGATTCCTGAATTTCAGTGTGGAGAAATCGAGGTATTGATTTTCCGTGAAGGAGAGGGAAGAAAAAGAGAGAAGAAAGACTGAGCATTTGGGAACCCACTAATAAAGTCTGTGGGAGCGCGTTCTATATATATATATATATATATATATATATATATATATACAGCAATAAAGTGCCCATTATGCTCTGCGTGTGTCAAATATCCTGCTTTGAGAAAGTGAACATTTCACGAAACGCGTCAGGCAACTGTTTCTCTGGGAAGTACCGACTTTCCTTGTTGCAGCTTCCAGAATAAAGACACGCTTAGAAAACCTACCTGTGTGTGGCTGGTCCAACGAGGGTAACTCTCTTTGTTTGATGTTGATTGCGGCTGACCCAGCCGTGGACTAGCCCCGCCGCACATCTCTAGTGGCCCGTCGAAGACGCCATTTGGTGTCTTTCAGGACAGGAGGCTCGTGCTGGAAGTTCGTACCTGACAGCAAGGAACAGCGAGACTTTCTGCAGACCCATTGGGGATTTCATTTGGATTTTGGCAGCGGAGTGCACCTCACTGTAGGAAGACTAGGGGCACTACAGGTACCAGCAAACCTTGCGAACTGCCACTGGGCGTGTGTACCTGCTAGCTCTGCAAACCGCCACTGGGCGTGTCAAGAACAGCAATAAAGTGCCCATTATGCTCTGCATGTGTCAAATATCCTGCCTTTGAGAAAGTGAACATTTCACGAAACGCGTCAGGCAACTGTTTCTCTGGGAAGTATCGACTTTCCTTGTTGCAGCTTCCAGAATAAAGACACGCTTAGAAAACCTACCTGTGTGTGGCTGGTCCAACGAGGGTAACTCTCTTTGTTTGAGATATATATATATATATATATATATATATATCTCTCGAGGTATCTCCTAGGGCCATGATGGGAAAAATTGTTGGCCGGATATATAGTCAAACATGTTATGTACAAAGGCACCTCTGTCTCAGTGTGTTCAGATCGTGATGGGCACTTTGATGTGAAGTGTCCCTACTGGTATAGAGTCGTAGGTCTCTTAGTACTTAAGAGGCCACTGTGCTGTGATAATGAGCACTTTGTTATAAAGTGTGCTGTGGTGCAGTTCCGAACATGGTCGCACTTATAAGCCTGGTGTAAACAGTGGAACGATGCCTGAAGGTGTGCAGGGCATCTATATAGCGCATTTATGGATTTCCCCAGGGACCATTGGGAACAATCTGGCCAAATGTGTGAGGTGCAAAACCACTTCTGCCTCCGTAAAGAGGTGATGAGCACTCTGTTGTTAATTGTCTCTGCTGGCATGAGGTCATAGGTCTCAGTTGGACATGGTCGCACCCTTGGGTCAAGTGCCCATATAAGCCTGATATAAACAGTTTCATTGGGGACTAATGCCTGTGGAGGTCAATAAGGGTTGGTCAGTGATGATTCAGGCTATTCCATGGGATATTATCGTTTAATCCCGTTTTATGATTTGAAAGGCGATATATCCATCGCTGTTCTTTTTGTACGAGTATTTTATTGTTTGTGGAGTTCTGGCAATCGATTTGTTCAATCACTGTCCACCTTATGTCATTCGGGGTATGACCTCTCTCAATGAAGTCATCTGTCAATCTGCTCGTGTTCTTTTTGCATTGTATGGTGCTGCGGTGTTCCCCAATGCGTGTTCTCACTTTACAGCTAGTCATTCCTATATAGCGGAGTCTACACGGGCATTCAATGAGGTAGACGTTAGTGGAATTACAGTTTGTGTGTTTCCTTTGATACCAGATGGTTCCAGCCTCCAGGTCTAGAGCTTTTGTGGCCAAGGTGAGGTGACAGACACTGCAATCACCACAGGGGTAGTGGCCGACTACAACTGGTAGTCCCCATGCATTAAGCACTGTGTTGGCAGCTGGTGGTTGGGCTCTATTGGGCCGACTACTGACGAGACGGTCCTTCAAGCTTCCTGCCTTCTTATATGAAAAAAAGTGGTAGTTCCCATTTGATGGTGCCCGTGTTCAGGATGCACTAGTTCTTTCTAATTATTTTTGCCACTTGGTTGGAAGCTGTGTTATATGTGGTGACGCATGTGAGAGGGATAGTAGTGTTGTCACGTCTGGTGTATTCCAGGAGAGCCTCTCTAGGTTGGTTTCTTGCCCGTTTTCTTGTTGTTCGAATGATTTTTTCAGGGTACCCTCGTTCTGTGAGTTTGTGGGCTAGGTCAGTAGACTGTTTCTGGTAAACCTGTGTGAGACTGCAGTTCCTACGTATACGTAGGAATTGGCCCAAGGGAAGTTTCTCTCTTAGGGGCCTAGGGTGGAAACTCTCGAATTGGAGTAGTGAGATCCTGGGCGTGGGTTTATAATACGTGGTAGTCTGGAGGTGCCCCCTCATTGGACTCAATGGTGAGGTCCAGGAACGCTATGCTTGAAGCGATAGCACTGCTAGTGAAGCGCAGGT
The DNA here is from genome assembly GCF_964204655.1 of Triturus cristatus. Lineage (NCBI taxonomy): Eukaryota > Metazoa > Chordata > Amphibia > Caudata > Salamandridae > Triturus > Triturus cristatus. The sequence goes on from NC_140592.1 coordinate 842,352,377, forward strand.
ATGGATCCCGTTCGTAGAGCCAGGTTAGGAAGGTGGCCGGTGAGTCACATGTTCCTGTCCAGATCATAAGTATAACGTCGATATATTGACGCCAAAATTGGATGTTGTTGCTGTAGGGGTTTGTCGCTGGTAGGATGTGCTCCTTTTCAAATTGGTAAACATAGAGGCCTGCCACAAATCGACACGTTGGGTTCTCACTATGTTTTTTCCGTATAGCGCACGGACACAACGCTCTGGAATCACACGAACAATATATAATTATATGTCTAAAAGAAGGCATTATTTTATGTGTTTGTCTGTTTGTCTTTTTTCCTCTACAGGAAATGAGCCACTAGAGGAAACCATCCTCTATCACATATCGCACCTTAGTGTGTGCGCCACATAGTTGGTCTTAAACATTTTATTTTAGACCACTCTTAAATTCACGCACATAGGTCCTGATGAAAGCCAGTTTAATACTGAGACCTGGCTGAAACATGTCGACCACGCTGGATACCGGAGTCTTTAATCATCTCCATTGATATCCACTTCTCAGTTTTTAACCACTGCCAAGGGCCCAACATTAAAATAGTCTTTTGAATTCTGGGACCCTGCGGACAGTTTTTTAATTCACATGCATCTCACCTTCACTGCACACTCACGATTCAAAACCTGCGCCGCTGTAACCAGGCGTTGAAGCACACCCAAGGTACACTCGGTGCCTTGGGTGGGACCCGATGATGAAGCATGCCACCAACTAGGTTGGTGGGTGAAGGTCTTCTTAAAAAAACAAATGTTTTTTCCTTTGAAACAAACACACACTAGGAGCTTCTACCCAGTAGCTAGTTCTCTTTGATTCAGTATTTTACCACGGGAAGTGAACTAGCTCTAGTTTTTCCTCCCTCTTCCCCTCTTGATATTTATTATAAATAAACAATAATACCTTTGGTATACGAAGGTGGACAACGGGGAGGAGGGTGGGTCAGTGAGGAATCCATAGGCAGATACTGTATCCACCAGAATTTGCGTTACTGAAGGTGATTAACTTGATCTACTGATGGATACATCTGCCTGTGGATTCCTCACCTTTGGAATTGAATCCCACAGCAGTCCCACTCCTGGAGCAGGGTGTCCACCTGCTTATACCAAAACATTCTGATGCACAGAACGTGCAAAAGGGCCATACCTCCTAACCTCCGAATCCAAGCAGTAATGCTTCGCAAAGGTGTGGAGGGAGGCCCATGTTGCAGCCTTACAAATGTCCACTAAAGGAACACCTCTAGCCAAAGCAGATGTGGAAGACTTAGCTCTAGTAGAATGAGCTCAGATACCCTCAGGTGGTTCCTTCTTGGCCAAGGCGTAGCAGATCTTGATGCACAAGATGATCCACCTGGGGAGAGTCCGCTTGTGCACAGCCTTGCCCTTCATTCATCCAACATATCCCACGAAGAGCTGATCGTACAACCTCAGATCCCTGGTTCTGTCCAGATAGAAACTGACAGCTCTCAAGGTCGAGGCAATGAAGTCTCTCCTCCTCCTTGGAAGGGTGAGGGGGAGGATAGAAGGTAGGTAAGGTAATGTATTGCCCATGATGGAAAGGAGTAACCACCTTAGACAGGAAAGCAGCCCTGGTCCTGAGAACCAACTTTTCTGCATGAATGGTCAAAAACGGAGGTTTGAAACTAAAAGCCTGAAGCTCACTTACCCTCCTGGTCGAGGTAATAGCAAGCAGAAAGACCGTATTAAAAGAAAGAAGCCTCAACGGACAACTATGAAGAGGCTCAAAAGGAGAACCCATCAGGAATGTAAGAAGATTTAAATCCCACTGAGGCATAATGAAAGGAGAGGTAGGAAACCTATTGGTAAGGCCCTTAATGAACCTCATAACAATGGAAGATTTAAATAAGGACGGCTGGTCCGGCAAACATATAAAAGCAGACAAATAACCCTTTACTGTAGCCACAGCACAACCCTGCTGGGCCAAAGAAAGAGAAAGCTTCAGAATGTTAGGCAAACACGCTTTCAAAGGATCAATGGACCTCTCTCAACACCATTTAACAAATTTGGACCACCTAGAGGAATAAATAGATTTGGTGGCATGTCTCCTGGATGATAAAATAACATCCACCGCATCTGGTGGGAGAGTGAAAAAACTCAGATTGCCCCGTTCAATCTCCAGGCATGAAGGTGCAAGCTTTGGAGGTGGGGGTGTAGAAGCTGCCCCTGCGACTGCGAGAGGAGGTCTGCCCAGAGAGGGAGACGGAGCAGAGGGTGCGATGAGAGGTGAAGCAGATCTGTGTACCACACCCTTCTTGGCCAATCCAGGGCGATCAATATGACTTGGGCCCGGTCTTGGCAAGTCTTCCTCAGAACTCGAAGAATCAAGGGTATGGGGGAAACGCGTAAAGGAGCTGTGAACTCCAATCCAACTGAAACTCGTCCCCCAACGCTCTCTGCATCGGATACTGGAGACTGCAGAACGAAGGGCAGTGCGTGTTCTCGTGAGTGGCAAAGAGGTCCAACCAAGGAAATCCCCACATCTTGAAGATGAGCTGGACCACCTCTGGATGAAGCCGCCACTCCTGATCGGCCGAGTAATGCAGACTGAGACTGTTCGCACGTACATTCAGCACACCGGCCAGATGATTTGCCATCACACAAATCTGATGGCCCTGAACCCAAGACCAGAGACGCAGAACCTCTCTGCAGAGGCTATATGACCCTACACCTCCCTGTTTGTTGATGTACCACATCGCTGTAGTGTTGTCTGTCAGGACCTGAACTGCCTGTCCGCGACGGGACGGAAGGAAGGCATTTAGTGCCAAACGAATCGCCCGCAATTCTAGAAGGTTGAGGTGAAGCAACCTTTCCTCTGGAGAACAAAGACCTTTGACCTCCCGATGAGCACCCCACCCTAGAGTGGAGGCAACCGTGATCACTGTGGCCACCGGTGGAGGAAGCTGAAAGGGCTTTCCTTGAGACAAGTTGTCCTGCACACTCCACCAAGACAGATCCGCTGCAGTTTTTTCTGGAGATCCTGACTGACTCCCTGAGATCTCCGTTGAGCTAATACCACTGCCTGCAGAGACATCACTGGAGTGCTATCATGTGCCAGCGTGCATGGTTGACTAACAGAATGCAGGAAGCGAACAGACCGAGCAGGCATAGGACCTTCAGGACTGGAACAACCGCTCCATCGTGAAACAAGGGAATCATTTCCTGAATGTCGAGAATCCTCTGCGGAGGTGGAAAGTATCGACACACTGTAGTATCCAGTACTGCCCCTATGAACAGGTTGCGCTATGAGGGCACGAGGTGAGACTTGTGTACATTTATTGAGAAACCCAAAACGTACAACAGCTGCGCTATTACCTGCAAATGATGAAGCACCATCTCCAGTGACTTTGCCTTGAGCAGCCAGTCGTCCAGGTAAGGGAAAACTGGAATCCCTGACTTTGAGATGTGCTGCCACCACCGTCACCACCTTTGTGAAGGCTTGAGGCGCGGAAATCAGTCCAAAAGGGAGGACCGCGAACTGGTAGTGTTGGGACCCTACTGTGAAATGGTGATACTTCCGATGAGACTTCAGGATGGGGATGTGAAAATACGCACCCTGCAAATCAATCGAAACCATCCAGTCTTCTTGCTGCAATGCCAGAAGAACCTGAGCTGGGTCAACATCTTGAATTTCTCCTGCTTGAGGTAAAAATTCAAGACCCTGAGGTCTAGAATAGGTCTTAACCTACCATCCTTCTTTGGGATCAGAAAATATCGGGAGCAGCACCCTTGACCCCTTTCCTGCTGCGGGACCACCTCTATCTCACCTTTTTTGCAATAACACAAGAACCTCCTGCTGTAGAAACAACAAATGGTCCTCTGAACACCCGCCCTGGCGAGGAGGAAACTCCTGGAAGGGAAGGGCGTACCCATTTTCCACAAGATTCAAAATCCAAAGGTCTGATGTTGTAGATTTCCAATCGTTTTTTTTTATTTTTAACAGATTTTTATTGAGTTTCTGAGAAGGTCAAACAAATAGCTTCATAGACAGCATACATTAATGATTTGGGGAGCAATACATTACAAGTGCAATTAGTGTCATAGCCGCAGCCTCCCATAGGGCGCCGCTCAGTGACTCCCCATGGCCCTCATGCCCCAATACTGAACCCTCCCCTGAGTCCTCGCTTTATGCAATTATACAATCCCTAGCAGCTCCATGTATATTATCGTTCAGAGTGCAGGGTCATCGTAGGCATGAAGAAAAAACAAAAACAATAAAACACCCAGCCCCAACACCCCCCTCCCCTACTAACCCTCAAGTCCCCTGTAGACCCCCCCCCCCCACCAAAGCATGCCGCTGGCTACTAACTAAAAGGTTCCAGGTATTCCCAGTTCTTCTCCATGGACTGCCTGACTCCCCAGCACTCAAATCTGCATTCTTGGTAGGGCAGAAAGACTGGAGGCGACCCCCCTCTGCCCTGCCATCGGCTGCAATGCACTTCTCCGTTAGTTAGAGCCCGCAATATCAGATGTCTTGAGCGCCCCCGTCTCAGCCAACACACACTCCTCATCACCAGGCGGATGCTTAGTCAGTTCCACAAGCGCCACCCATGCCCTGGCCAGCTCCATTGATTTCTCGTTGCCCGTACGTCTAGCCATGCCCATCCTGCAGTTGCCTTCACTCTCCGCCCACTTTACAAGCTCCCGTCTCCACCGCTCAAGGGAAGGTCCCTGCCTCGCCTTCCACCGGCTAGTAAGCTCTTTTCGCCAGCACTAATCCCAGGTCAATGAACTTGCTGGTGACCTTGGTCTTCGCAGTGTGGGGAAACTCATGTAGCAAACAAACCCCTGGTGTCAGTGCTATCTCCCTCTCCGTCACAGTCGTTAAGACCGATATGGTCTCCCGCCAGTAAACCATTGAAATTGCGCAGCGTGATAATAGCCCTCCAGATCTGGCAGCGCAACGCCCCCATCCACCGTGGGTCGTTTCATAGTAAGCAGCGCGACTCCATCTCCCAGCAGGAACACCGTGATTAAAGAATTGAGCTGTACAAAGAACCTAGTGGGTATCCAAACGGGGAGCGTCCCAAAGAAATAAATGAACCGTGGCAAGGTGACCATCTTCACCAAGGCAACCCTACCCGCAACAGAGAGCGGGAAGGACCCCCAGAACTCAAAATTAGATTTGGCACTACGCAACGCTTGCCCCACATTACCCTCCATCAGGTCATTACTGTCATGATAAATCCGGGTTCCCAGGTAAGGGAGGCAACAAGGTTCCCATGGTATCGCCCCCCCCCAGTCTGCCGATCTCGCCCGCCTGCTTTGGTAGGAATCAGGCACGATTTGGCCCAATTCACACGAAGCCCCGACACTCTCCCCAAAGTCTCCAATAACTGCTTCGCCCCTTGAAGCGCATTTCGAAGGTCAGGTAGGAACATGAGTAAGTCATCCGCATATAGCGCAATATGCTGTTCCTGTCCCGCCACAAAAAGCCCAGCGTAATAACTGCCCGACCTGGCATGTGCAGCCATTGGTTCCATTGCCAGAGCAAACAGCAACAGGGACAGCGGACACCCTGCCTCGTTCCTCGGGCAACCTCACAGGCAGCAGAAATTAGGCCCCCAATACTGATTCAGCAGCGCTGTCCATCGGATGAACCGCTCCACGAGCCCAAACTCCCGCAGTGCACTAGTAAGATAGCCTAGATTAGTCCTATCAAAGGCCTTCTCAATATCGACCGCGAAAATGCAGGCCTCCTCCTTATCATATGTGTCGGACCCCAGGATGCGCATGAGTCTACGAACATTCATGGCGGTGTCCTGGGTCGGAATAAAGCCCACCTGATCTCCGTGCACCAGCGTCATAGATTTCCAATCTTGTAGAAAATGGGACACCCGACCCCCTACAGGACCAGCATGCTCCAAGATGGGGGGGATCTTGGGCTGCTTTCCAGAGACACCAGTGGCAGGGGCAGAAGAGGAGGAGGTGGAGAGTTGACGGGCTGCACCCCGCAAATGACCCCTGTTCTTCCCTCTATAAGATTTGTATTGTAGACTCTGCTGCTGCTGAAGTTGTTGGCGGCCTCAAAAGGAAGACATCCTGCCAAAACCACATCCTTGAAACTGCAGGTGCAGAAAGGGGATTCCTCCACACCTCCAAAATAGGCTCAATTAAAGCCTCATTAAATGGCAAAAGAGGCTCAACCACAGAGGAAGTAGAATGTAATACCTCTGTCAGAATATTCGGTCTGAAATCAGCAGCGAGTAGCTGAAGATCTAAAAGTTCAGCAGCCTTTCTAATAACTGCATGATAAGGTGCAACATCTTGCAAGGGTAAAGCCTTTGGAGATGAAAGTTCCCATTCTGGGGAAGTGTCTAATCCACTTGCCTCCTGAAGGCCTTCAAACTCATCTTCTTCAATCTCACCTTCTTCAGCCTCATCCTGCTGATATTCCTCTTCCTCTAGAAGCCACTGTGTCTCTCTCCTAGCTGTCATCTTCGGAACAGGAATCAGTGTTGAAGCCCCCACACACGGCGCTGATGAAACAGGCACCGGCATCGAAGGTACAGCTTCCGATGCAGGCAACGGCGCCGCTCGAAGCCGAGAAGAAGAGTGACCACCAGATGGAGCCACAGACTGGGAGACCGGCTTCGAGAACCTCAGAGCCGGAAAGTGCCTGGACGGCGCCGTCGGCATAAAAGGCACCTGGGCATATTGTTGAGGAACACCCAAATTAAATGCAAGCAGACCTACGGGGCCCGAAGGCGCACCAGTAGGGTAGGCAGCCTTGGCAAACATGTCATACATCGCGTTGAGTAACTGCGATGGATCTGTACCAGACCCAGGAAAGGATGGATAAGGAGCCGTATGCAGATACACATGAGGCCGTGAAGGCGCCGGTGACGTCGGGCCCAAGACAGGAGAGGCCGCAGGTACAGGTTCATTAGAATCCCTCAGCGCCAGCGAAGAGTTCGGCCCAGGAGTACCCTTCGGCATCGGTCAACGCGCCAGAGAACCTCTCGGTGTCGGCGAATGAGCCGGAGTCACTGGATAAGGAGAAGGCGATGGAGAGATGACATCTCTAGAACAATGCCTCAGAGCTGGAGAGGGCGATCTCGAAGCCCTACCTTTCGACGAATGACGTAGAGAACCATGCCTCCTCTTCTTCTTGTGCTTCTTCGACTTCGAAGCATGCGAAGTTGACTACTTCAACTTCGATCTTTTTCGACCTCTTTTCTCCTTCCTTGCCTTTGCCATGAACAACTTGGCCTCACGTTCTTTCAAGGCCTTCGGGTTCATCTTCCGACAGCTGGTGCAACCATCGACATCTTGGTCTGAAGAGAGGCACCACAAACAGTCTTCGTGGGGATCCGTGATCAACATATGGGCCCCACATTCTCTACAAGGTTTAAATCCTGACATCTTCGACGCCATCGCACTGCCACTCCAAGGGAAATAGTAGAAACAAAGTAACCTAAGAACTAAATGGAGAGCCCCAGAAAACAGTTACGAGTCGTCGGCACGGAAAAAAGGAAACTGACGTCAGCACGCCGACGAGGTCTACTTGTGGCTCCGATGACGTCAGACGGAGTCACGAGCGGAGCCATGTCATGGTGACGTTCTCCTCAATGTGGGAGAGCTAGGAAAAAAGTTTCAGTGGAAATGCTGGCGCAGGAGTAATTCAAAAGGTGAGGAATCCACAGGCAGATGTATCCATCAGAAAGACGTCGTAGTCCTCCACTATTTGAAGTTTTATGTGGTTGTTCTGTGCCGCACTCTGAATTACTGTATGGAATGCTGAAGTGTCATCTTGGGGTGGCTAGCTTGCTAGGGTAAGGCTCTAGTGCTTGTGTGTGTGTCTATGGCATAATGCTACCAAGGGTTATCTGCCCCTGGTTGCCTAAATAGTTTATCAATGGGATCCAGGGGATAATATGGAATGCGTGACTCGGAGTCAGTATCTTGTGGAACATGTGAAGGTGAGTGAAGTGGTAGCAGTGGTGGATTTGGTGTGTATGGTTGCTGCGAGAATGGTGTAAGGCTGATGTCAGTCTCTAACCCTTTTGGGGTTGAGGGCACAGGAGGCAGAAACTATGGATTCTCCTCAAAGGTGAGGCATTGCTTCTTAGGGATGCGGATGAGTCCTGGGGCTGGTAGTTTGGCAAGAATTTTGCCTGTGTCTAGGTGAATGAAAATGTTCTTTTGCTCTTAGTACAGAACACCAGCAAGCTTTTCAAAGACTGACCACTCAGAGATGTCTGACCTCTGAAGTGAGGGAGCTTTAGGGCCAACTTCGATGCCAGTTGTGGTGGGTGCGGGAGGGGGGGGGGGGGTTCTGTGTCAACTTGAGCTCTAAGTGAGGTTTCTCTGCAACTTGGTGTCTGCGTGGGACGGACTTTGATACCAAGGTTGGCTTTCGGGGGAGGGGGGTTGCAGCATGGTGAGCTTCTGTAACTTTGGGGGGGGGGAGCGCAGGATGGGGGGCTTCAGTAGCTATGAGGGTGCCTTAATGAGCATTGAAGCAATTTCTCAAGTCTCCGGTTTACGGGCTGGAAGTACAAGACCCCAAGGTTTATGCCGTTTCAGGCTCAACTCCAGCCTTGATGTCAGACTCTCACAGGAGGAGGTGGGAACTGTGACTTTAGACCGGAGGTTGGCTTCACTGCTGGCACGAGGAACTTGACATCTTCCTCAATGACGGAGGCCTTGGAGAACACTGCCTCATGGGTTTCGCCTAATGGAATGAGGGGAAGGGCCGGCTTCTTATTCTTCTGCACCTGGCATATATTTAGCTACAAACGTCTTGGCAACCCCGAAAACAATTTTGTCTGCATCTTATAATGTGCCGACCTTCTCTCCATCTGATTATGGAGAGACTTTTTATAATGGAAGGAGAAGCAGGCTTCACAGGATGTCTCAATATGCTCTGGTGAGAGGCAGAGGCTGCAGAATCATCATTGCGGTTGGTCCAGATGTATTTCGTGTTACACCTATTACATAAGTGGAACGGGGTGCATTTCATACCATTGTCCTAGGTGCATTTTTGAGTAAACTTCGGCAGACCCTGGAGAGGATGGAGGATTAAGGTTACGATGTGTTGAAGTGTCCGAGGCGTTGACCATTTGTGTGAAAGGAAGCTTTCCTTGATGCAGCAGCGCTTTCTTTTGCCATTTAGAAGAGGGAGCTACTGGACCCAATACTGAAACAAGAAACTGGGTGTGTAAAAAAACGCTGATTTTTTTGAGCAGTGCTCCCAAACATCCAAGCCGATGGCAGAAAAAAATCTGAAGTGGAGCAAGTGTGCTGGTGCATTGTGGATCACTTCGGGACACTAGAAAAACTTTAATAGATGGTGTCCAGGTGACAAGATTAAAAAGACAGTGCAAATGCAGTTTCAAATAATAACTACTTAAGTCCAAAAGGAAGGTCTACATGTTTCAGCCCTCAGATCAAACTTGATCCAGGCTTTCGTCAGGACCTAGACATACTTTTGCTACTGCAATCAATGTGTTAGTGTAAAAATAAAACACAGTGAAAAGTGGTTAATATAATACCACCTGCATTACCCTGTAAATTCCAGAAAATGTTGGAGACTTTCACAGGATTATCGACCACAGTCCTGTAAAAGAAAGGTAACTTTTTACAATAGCTCAACTATTCAAAAAAGTGCTCAATATATGGTAATTTTTATCATATATTATTATTATGAGATACTCATTGTCGTCTCATCTAGCGAAATCATGTACATATTCGCTAAAAGTTTAAAAGAAAGATTAATTAGCTTACCCGTTTTTACGCAGGAGCTCTCCTCACCTCACCTGGCATCCGCTCAGGAAATGAGGCCCGCTCTGTATTGAGGTAAAACAGATATGGAAAAAACACTCCTACAATCATACCAACTATAGAAATGTGTACCTCTATATTAGTTGCTATCATACATTATTGTATCATCAAGGCTGGAGTGATTTCTTGGAACATAGTCGACTGGATTGATGTCAAACATGAATTATATATATCTCTCTCTCTCTGTGTATGCGCACGTCATATCATTGAACTAAACTGAGCCAGTGACCCCAGGTTTTTTTACCAAACCCTCAGATGTCGATATTGTACAAACATGCAAAGACCCACGTGTTTGTGCCCAGTATTAAGCTAATAATATGTGTCAGTCCTATGGATACTATGGTCACCTATGGCGTGTGAATATTTCAGGTTTCAATTAAATAAAAAACAGAAGAGTCTTACTACAGAAGGCTCGGTACGTTTGACAATTGCCGGCATAACGTCTGAAAAAACGTTGGACAAAAGACCCTTAGTGTCCTTGTCTACACGGACAGGACGTTCGATAAGACGAGAAAAACAACAAACATAAAACACACAAAAAACAGACCAGATTCTACTTGGCTGTTTGTACTTGAAGGCAGCGATGTAGTGAAAACAGTGAGCGCTCCTGCCTTGGGCTATCTAAGTTGAAAAATGCTTCAAGCACGCTACGGAGTTAACAATATGTTTACTATCCTACCTGTCCATCGGTACCTCTATGCAGACGCAGAGCTGGATGGGGAGGTGCATAGACAGGGTAACATAGTTCTTTTAAATGCACAAATCCATGGTGTGCCTGTGACAAGGCGCTCGTAAATGACGTCATCAAAACGAACTGAAGATGGGACTTGTAGTTCAACGCTCACAGGTTTCGTCGCAATTAAAACTATTAATGTCAGCTATGTTGTAAATCAAAACAAGGAGGAAACCCCTACTCGCAAGCAAATCAATTCTCATCTTTGAAGTATTCATGCTTCTTCGGTGGCTGATGGGATTTCTTTCCACGTCATGAGATTTTACTTTACGTTATGAATTACTCTACTATGCTTTAAAGTGCTCAACTGTTTAGGCCCTAGGTTTCTGTGGTTGTTCTCATGTTGACTTTAAGGGATTTGAAACCATTGGGTCTTTGAATATTTTCGCTTGGACCCCCTGTTCTAATGTTTTGTTGTTTATTGTTCTGAGCAGCCTTGGCTACGGGTCCCCTTTTTCATATCTCTCCAATGTGAGATTGATACATTTCTACTCTGCTAATCATATATTTTGTTTTCATCATGGCTGAATTTACTGGTTTGAGCTTTGATGATTATGTCTTACAATCTCATTTTGACAAATAATCTGAGTATTCTCGACACAATACAAGAGACAGTTACCAACACACAAGATGACTGGCAAACCTTATTGAATCTGAAGAAATCCCACTCACGGACATTTATTCACGGTGCCATAATGACGGAATATCTCCAAGGCAATTGTGCCCCTACCAGATTGATAGTTACGAACTCCCCTAGACTGTTTCTTTCTGACAAAACTTTCATGAAAGATTGGTCACTAATCGCTTGGCGCTGCACACGCGATTGGCTTATACTGATCATCAGTACAGCTAAAAGAATGGCTGATGCTATTCTAATTGAGATCCAGGTACTAGAGGGTCAGATTAAAACAACCATTACCAACACCATATACAGAAAGAATATGGATGAAGCCAACAAATCCAACAAGGAATACAAAGACTCAATTCTTTTGACTAAAATAGAGAAGTTTAAAAAGGACCTAGCTCGCTTTTCACTGGAGAAAGTATATCCGTACACCAGTGAAAGCTATGTGGCCCCCGAGTTTAACAGGAAAGGTAGGCGTACTGGCAATATTACTCCTCATCCGGTTCTGATACTTATTCTAGTGACTCTGAGTCCTCCACCTCTAATGTACAACAAAACAGAGGCAAGGGATCGTATTCCAGGTACAATCGTAGACGAGGAACAACAAGGTCCTTGGTGGCCACCGGTCCCATGGGGCTACCCACTCCCCCAATTCCAACAGACAATGCCACAATTTCCACCACAACCTCAATTCTTCGGTAATCAGTCTTTTTTAGGACAAGGCCGGGGAAGACACAGGGGCAGAAGACGAGGTCAACCACAAGTACATTGGGAGCCGGAACCACCTCCACCAAACACACGCAGCAGGAAGGGTCAACAACAAGCAGGTACCAGCACGGACATGACAATCTAGTAGTAAATTTGAGTTCACGCACACTCACTACAGATGAGACATTGGTCCTCAACAGAGGACTAGGTTTTGTCCCTACGAACATGGGTGACCCTTTCCAGATCAGGTGCGAATTAGCGAGATTCTTTAGAAAAATCCGCTTACATTTCTTTTTCAAAAATAGCGAGGCCAACACCGAAGCTTCATCGTTAGAGCTTGTATCTATCAACACAGGTCTTAAACCCCCTTTAAACTTCAACCCACCTCATCACTTGATACCAGATCAAGTTCTGACGTTTGAGAAGGCGGTCACACAAGATATGGTCAACCTGTGTGCCACCCAACAAAAGTCTTATCAAAATTTACTCTCATCTGAGAAACGAGCTTTGCGAACTCTGGCCAATGAAGCTAGTATAACAATAAAACCTGCAGACAAGGGTAGCGCCACTGTAATTCAGGACACGGACGTGTACCGGAATGAATGCCTTAGACAACTCAGTGATTCTCGATCATATCATCTTCTTGAAATAGATCCAATGGCGAGACTTACCAAAGAAATCAAAGATTTGGTGGAGGAAGCTAAAATAGAAGGATGGATTACACCAAATGAGGCTGACTTTCTAATGACCAAATATCCGGTTATGCCCCACTTTTATGCTCTGCCCAAAATAAATAAGGCCCAAAGGCCACCACCTGGGCGTCCCATTATATCTAGAATAGGCTCATTGTTGGAACCTTTGTCCACTTTTGTTGATCATTTCTTAAGACCCATGGTCAAAGAAATGCCCACGTACTTACAGGACACTAAAGATGTCCTAAGGTTGCTACCAGAAATTGAATTTAACATCGATTCTGACTTCTTAGTGTCATTCGATATCGAATCTTTATATTCCTCTATTCCTCAAGAGGAAACTCTAGATTCCATACATGGTCTCTTGGAAGATAAAGATTTGGACACCATTACACCGGTACCTTTCATCTTAGAATGTGCGAGATCGGCCATGGCAGAGAATTTCTTTAGATTTGAAGATAATATTTATCTCCAAACTTCCGGGACATCAATGGGCAGTATTTTTGCCCCAAGTCTGGCCAATCTGTATGTCTATTTGTTCGAACAAAATCATGTTTTTATTCACAGCAATCCATTCCAGGATCGGATTTTGCTGTGGAAAAGATATATAGATGACATCTTTGTTGTCTTCCGAGGTACAGGAGCAGACATTCTAGAATTTCATAAATGGCTCAATACTAAGAACAACTTCTTAAAATTCACTGCTGAATGCAGTAAAGAGAGTTTGCCTTTTCTAGATATTCGAATACATCCTACACAGGGTTATCTAGGTAGCGAATTATACAAGAAACCTATGGCTAGAAATTCGTTGCTTACCTTTGAAAGCCATCATCCGAAGGCACTTCAAGAAAAATTGCCAGTAGGGCAATTCCTCCGGATTCGGAGGAATTGCTCGGACAAAGCTACCTTTCAAAGGCATGCGAAGATTTTATCTGAACAACTAAGTGATCGCCATTATCCACCACATCTAGTGAAAAGAGCATGGAAGAGAGCTTCTAACAACGATCGAGACGCTCTCCTGGAGCCCCCAGTACAGAAAACACCGATGACCAGATTGACTTTTGTGCATACTTTTTGTACACTTACCAACAAGGTACAAAAAAGCATACGAAAACATTGGTGCATCCTTAATGTGGGACAAGATACTATTCCGACACCTTTGTTTTCCTATAAAAGAGGTACCAACCTACGAGATAGTTTGGTGTATACCAGACCGAAAAGTAATCCACCTATGAGACTGGATACCCTTTGGAATTTGCCTGCTGTACAAGGGCATTTTCCTTGTGGTTCATGTACTGCTTTCCCACAAACGCAACAAATGAAAACAGTTGACATAGGAATGGATAGACCGTGGGTTCTCACAAAACACACAAACTGCAATAATGAGAAAGTTATCTATATCATCACATGTCTGTGTTCACTTAGATACGTGGGAATGACCACACGCAAAATCAAGCTGCGTATAAATGAACACAAAAGCACTATTCGGTGCAATAAACAGGCCACTAGGTTGACAAACCACTTTCTTACACAAACATAAAGCAGAGGAACTGAGATGGACAGTATTAGAGCAACCAATCATTCCATCACATATAAGTGACATCGCTAGATTTCTGTTCATAAAGGAACAGTAATTGATTTTCAAGCTCAAAAGTGATGTCCAGGGTCTGAACGACGAAATTCCGTGGGTAGCTCTATAATTAAGAACTTGATTCTTCAATCTATATAGCAGCAAGTTTTTATTCTATCTAGTGCTGACATCAGGTATGGGAATATCTATGCCCTTCCTTTGACGTTATTGTATATTGGTTATATATAATTTACATCCCCTGCAATCATGTTGCAAACAAAACGGTCTTAACACTCCGTGTGGGATTTTTTATGCCTATCCCCTTAAACCAGCGTTACTCATAGTACGGCCCGCGGGCCGGTGGCGGCCCGCCCGGCCTTCATTGGCGGCCCGCGGACCATGTTCGATCATACACTATGCTGGTATGCCCTTCCTTGGAGTAAACAAGGAAGATGGCCGCAGGAGCAAACGTTGTGAATACGCTTGCATACGTATTCACAATGTTTCCTCCTGCGGCCATCTTCCCTGTTTACTGCTTGCCTGCGATTCGCCTGCCTGCCTCTCTGATGTCACACCTGGACCCGGCGCGAAGCTCAGGCCCTTTAAAAGTCAGCTGTAACTAGCGCTAGTTACAGCTGACTTTTAAAGGCCCTTTGGTGAGCTTCCTGTTGACGACGTCGTCCTTCCAGCCCGGAGTACCTTCGCAGCAGCCTGGTGTAGTCGTCCTTCCAGCCCGGAGTACCTTCGCAGCAGCCTGGTGTCGTCGTCCTTCCAGCCCGGAGTACCTTCGCAGCAGCCTGGTGTCGTCGTCCTTCCAGCCCGGAGTACCTTCGCAGCAGCCTGGTGTCGTCCTTCCAGCCCGCAGCCCCGGAGAACCTTCGCAGCCGCCTGGTGTCCGGAAAAGCGTCTCTTCGCCTGAACTGGTATGTTTTTTTTGTACGCACAAAATAGTTGTTTTGACCACTGCCGGGCCACGCAGTTGCTTACTGCCACTAATTCCCATCAACCATCGCCCTGCTGCACGTTCACCCCACTCAGCTCTTCTAGAGATGGAAGACGGGCCAATCGCAATACCTTTTATTTGTGTTCTTGGACCGGAATAATTAATAGTGAATGAAACCCATCTGTTTTTTTTTCGTTACCTAGCTGATGGCGCAGGGGGTGCTTCTCTATTAGTGGTGTTGTAATCCTGCGATAAATGCTACAAGTTTTGCTGACTCACACAATTTACTAAATTGTCTCTCACATAGTACTTTTCTTGAAACTATTCTAGGGTTTGGGGAAAGTGCAATATTTTAATGATTATCACAGTCAAGTGAAGGGCTGTTTCTGATATGTTGGGAGCTAGTTTGTGTGCGAATCAACTTTTAATGTGAAGTATAGTTGTCCTTGTACCGGAAAATACATTTTCGGATTGGTGAGCTGCTCTGGGTGGGCTGACCATAGAGGTGTGTTTGGAGCAAACAGTAATCCTACTATTTCATGTTATTTGCATTTGTATATCAACAACTACCATTACAATAGCATTGGGCCCCCTTTTGCAGTAATCTGGGGAGGCCATCGATCTCTTGCGCATGTTGGCACATGATTATGAGGTTAGCAGAGAGTATGTTATGATATTTAGTTTAGAACTGGATTGTTTATTAGCAGGACAGTAAATTGTGTTCGCTCTGAAGATCTTTTTAGTTCCTTTTGTGTATGGGTGGGTGCGCCAAAAGGACCTTTACAATCTCTTTCTTTTCTTTGGATTGTGTGGTCAATTGTTCATGTTAATCAGTAGTAAAGTGTCCTCTAACATGATTCACAATCCTGGTAGGTAATTATGCTGTGATGCGTTTTAGGGCATGGTAAGTTGAGGCTGAATTTTCCACGGTGTATGTTGTGTGACAGTGCTGCTTGTTTGGCAGCCCTTTGCTAACCACATGGCTTTCATGTTTTGTGCATATGAGGATGTAAGGTCAATTGTAAATCTCAGAGCTCTAAATGTGACCCTTTTTGGCCTCCTCCCTATCCCCTCCTCAGTTCACCAGAAAGGCCAAGAACTGGATGAGTCACACCTTTGTGACCCACTACCAGGCACCGCGAAAAACACGCACTGCCTTCAGACATTAAAATACATTGACAAATTGGGATACGTGTCCCAAATACGCTTCAAAGTGCTATCAGAAGCCATTTGTCTCTCAGCCGTGCAGTTTCTGTCATCAGCGCTTTCCCTCCCCTTTTCCACAAAAGCAGTGCAAACATAAACAGCAAAATATCCTATTATGTGAGATTTAGTTGGCTCTGTTTTAAAGTAGCTTTGCGCGTGAACAAATTTGCACGAAGTAGGGGCATTGATTGATGGCGGTTGATTGATCGGGTTCGGCCTCAAGCATAGATACCAGCTGGCATATAGGGCAAAGTTAAGCTACAATGTTTTGTTAAAATTGTCCCCACCTGAAACCAGGGCCCTCCCCTTGTCCACTGCAGGTGCCTGCGTTCTACCTCATGGTCACAGGGTCAAATCCCGGCGGGTCCTGCCCTTCATGCATCTGAGGTCGATAAATTGAGTTGGGTAGCAACAAACATCTGTTATTTAGCGCCAAGATACCTGCGCGTGAACGTGTGCTTTTAAATACGTGTGTGGGCATGCCATTTATTTCAAATCCCTATTGAGTGACATGTGCAGGTTTACCCATTATGTTGTATGTTTAAACAAAACATTACTTTGATGTTGCTCACAGATCTGTTGCGCGAAGTGGTGTTGGTCCATCGGTCGTGACGCAGTATCGGTCGTGGAGTGTGTCGGTTTACCAGTCGTAGGGTGCTGTCGGGCGCAAAATCCGAATCCTGGTCCGTGTTACTTATTGTGTAGTAACAAAGTAGCTGGAGAGCTCCGCAATGGCCTACAGTCCAGTTTCCAAGCCTTGCAAACGACCCAGATCGATCCAGAGTGAACACAGGACCTTCCAGGAAGCATGGGAAGAAGAGTACTTGTTTGTGGAATGCCCAAAAGAAAAAGCCACTTGTTTGCTTTGCAAAGAGAAAGTAAATGTGCTTAAGAGATATAATCTGGAACGGCACTACAAAACGCGGCACTCTGGATACACTGCAAACTATCCACTGAACTCCAAACTGCGTTCTGCGAAGGTGGCATCACTAAAGGAAGCACTTGTATCCCAACAAAAGCTCTTTCTGTGCCAGATGAAAGAATCCGAGGCAGTAACCGAGGCATCCTTCCAAATTTGCTACTTACTTGCCAAACATAAAAAGCCATTTACAGAAGCAGAGCTGGTTAAGAAGTGTTTTCTCTCAGCAGCAGACATTTTATTTGCCAACTATCCTAATAAAGCAAACATTATGAAGGAAATAGGTGCATTGCAACTGTCAGATTCCACATGCACACGTCGCATCGAGTCAATGGGTGACAATGTTCTAGCGCAGGTCATCAATGCAGTCAAGCTGTCCCCTTTCTTTAGCATTGCTGTGGATGAGTCAACAGATGTAGGTGATGTGGCACAGTTAATGATTTGGGTGAGGTATTTGGAACAAGGAATCATTCCAAAGGAAGAGCTACTCTGCCTTTTGCCATTGCATGGTCACACAAGAGGAGAGGATGTATTGGCCAGCATGTGTAATTTCTTTGATACTCATCACCTGCCATTGAACAATCTTGTAAGTGTCACTACAGATGGGGAACCCTCCATGATTGGACATGAGAAGGGCTTTGTATCTCTTAAGAAAAAAACTTCAATCATCCACTTTAATTGATTATCATTGTATAATCCATCAGGAAGCATTATGCGCCAAAATAAAACAAGGGCAACTAAATGAGGTTATGAAGCAAGTCGTTAAAATTGTTAATTATATTCGAGCGAAAGCACTCAACCACAGACTTTTTAAATCATTGCTGAGGGATGCGGAAAGTGAATATGCAGATCTGTTGTTGCATACTGAGGTTAGGTGGTTGAGCAAAGGTAGAGTGCTAGAAAGATTTATTAGTTTGCTTCCTGAAATTGAACAATTTGTAATCAGCCGAGGGCAGTCCTTCCCAGAATTATATGACTTGCAATGGCTCACCATGCTCCATTTTCTGTGTGACATCTTCTCACATTTCAACACACTCAATCTGGCACTTCAAGGTAGACAGAAACTTGTGTCCTCAATGATGAGTGCCATATACTCCTTCGAAAGTAAACTCGAGCTGTTCCGAGAGCAGATGAACGATGGTGATCTCACACACTTTCCTAAGTTGCAGGCTTTAACACAGAGGGTTGAAAAAGCTCAGGAAATGTTGTTCAGTCTCAATCTGTGTACTTATCTGGAGGAAGTGTCTGGGGACATTAAGAGGAGATTTTCTCAGTTCAGAGTTCTCACCCCACTTTTCAGACTTGTAGAAAATCCATGGATGGTTAGTGCAAGGAATCTTGAAGCTGTTGAACTTCTTGGTTTGAAAAGGGCACAAGCTGAGATGGAACTAATTGACATGCAATTCAGCTCTGTGCTCGAGTCCTCTTTCTTGGGGAAGGAACCAGAAGATTTCTGGCAAAGTGTGCCACCTGAGAAATTCCCTCTTCTTTTTACCTTGGCACAGAGAATACTTTGCATGTTTGGCTCCACATTTGTATGCGAGTATTCCTTTTCTACAATGGGTGCTATAAAAAACAAACTAAGAAACAAACTGACTGATGCACATCTGGATCACCTCATGAGACTTGCACTCTCTGAAAAGGTTCCAGAATATAAGAAGTTAATTGCGGACATGAAATGTAAAATTAGTGGATAAACTCTGTGCCTTGGGAAAGACTTTTCCCCATTATGTTTGCCTTTGTACTTGCTGTTCTACTTTCACTAAATGCCTTCAAATAAAAATGTATTATGAAAATGTGATCTTTGTAGTTGCATCTGATTGTGAAATACAGCATTGCCTAATGTTTTGGAAGTTTTTTTTTTTTTACTCTAGCTCCGCCCCCCACTGATCCCGCCCCCACTGACTCCACCCCTACCAGTGCGGCCCTCGGCCACTAACCACACTGTAATTTTGGCCCCCGACAGAAAGTTTGTGAGTACCCCTGCCTTAAACTGTTATAGCTTGGCAAACAAGAGTATAAATATTCTTCTCTTTGGCCGCTAGAGGGCCTGTATACACAATTTTCGCTGTACTAATGGGCAGTTTACAGCGAGATTTTGTATATTGTTTATATTGCCTACACAGTTCGATAATATTTTATAATACTTCAAAGATGAGAATTGATTTGCTTGCGAGTAGAGGTTTCCGCCTTGTTTTGATTTACAACATAGCTGACATTAATAGTTGTAATTGCGACGAAACCTGTGAGCGTTGAACTACAAGTCCCATCTTACTTCAGTGCGCTTTGATGATGTCATTTACGAGCGCCTTGTCACAGGCACACCATGGATTTGTGCATTTTAAAGAACTACGTTACCCTGTCTAGGCACATCCCCATCCAGCTCTGCGTCTGCATAGAGGTACCGATGAACAGGTAGGATAGTAAACATATTGTTAACTCCGTAGCGTGCTTGAAGCATTTTTCAACTTAGATAGCCCAAGGCAGGAGCGCTCGCTGTTTTCACTACATCGCTGCCTTCAAGTACAAACAGCCCAGTAGAATCTGGTCTGTTTTTTGTGTGTTTCGTGATTGTTGTTTTTCTCGTCTTATCAAACGCCCTGTCTGTGTAGACAAGGACACTAAGGGTCTTTTGTCCAACGTTTTTTCAGACGTTATGCAGGCAATTGTCAAAGGTACCGAGTCTTCTGTAGTAAGACTCTTCTGGTTTTTATTTAATTGAAACCTGAAATATTCACACGCCATAGGTGACCATAGTATCCATAGGACTGACACATATTATTAGCTTAATATTGGGCACAAACACGTGGGTCTTTGCGCGTTTGTACAATATCGACATCTGAGGGTCTGGTAAAAAAAACCTGGGGTCACTGGCTCAGTTTAGTTCAATGATATAACGTTCGCATACACAGAGAGAGATATATATAATTCATGTTTGACATCAATCCAGTCGACTATGTTCCAAGAAATCACTCCAGCCTTGATGATACACTAATGTACGATAGCAACTAATATAGAGGTACACATTTCTATAGTTGGTATGACTGTAGGAGTGTTTTTTTCATATCTGTTTTACCTCAATACAGAGCGGGCCTCATTTCCTGAGCGGATGCCAGGTGAGGTGAGGAGAGCTCCAGCGTAAAAACGGGTAAGCTAATTAATCTTTCTTTTAAACTTTTAGCGAATATGTACATGATTTCGATACATGAGACGACAATGAGTATCTCATAATAATAATATATGATAAAAATGACCATATATTGAGCACTTTTTTGAACAGTTGAGCTATTGTAACAAGTTACCTTTCTTTTACAGGACTGTGGTCGATATTCCTGGGAAAGTCTCCAACATTTTCTGGAATTTACAGGGTAATGTAGGAGGTATTATATTAACCACTGTTCACTGTGTTTTATTTTTACACTATCACATTGATTGCAGTAGCAAAAGTATTTCTAGGTCCTGATGAAAGCCTGGATCAAGTTTGATCTGAGGGCTGAAACATGTTGACCTTCCTTTTGGACTTAAGCAGTTATTATTTGAAACTGCATTTGCACTGGCTTTTTAATCTTGTCACCTGGACAGCGTCTATTAAAGTTTTTCTAGTGTCCCGGTAGTCAATTTTAGTTTTTTTTTTTTTTTTTTTTTCAAAAATTTTATTGAGACAATAAATCAGTTACAAGCATGGGCCTACAACCACCAGGGCCGGCCGCTAGATTCCGAAAGGATCGTAAATTAGTCAAGGCAGTAGGCGACACCTGGGGCCCAGCCCCGTAAATGGCACAGGATAGCTCGAGAGAGGCAGGAGACATACAGTTAACATAAATAATCAACAAAAAACAAAAGGCGAGGCATACGGACAGAAAACGTGGGTCAGGCTACATCCGGGGGACTTTTACTCCAAGACTTCAATTAACTATCAACAGGAGGGAGTACTGAAAGATCGGGGGGGGGGGTAACGGGAAAGGAACATCTATATTCGATTATCACAATCAGTTGCGAGGAACCATCAAGGGTCAGGGGGACAAAGCAATATCGGTGTCCACTAGGGGGGGCGTACAGATACCTCCACGATATACGTTCCATTGCCCCCAAATTCTACCCCATGCCCCGGGTTTACCGCGGGCCACATATACAGTCTTCTCCCTGAACATACACCAGTCCATGTTTTCCTTCCATACTGACACGGTGGGTGGCCGCTGGGAGCCCCAAAGCTGCGCTATATCCCTCTTGGCAATCATGTAGCCCAGGGCCGCCCACCGAGTCTGCGCCGCATTATAATCATTGGGCTCCCACACATTCAAGACACAGCGACGCACCTCCGGCAGCAGCGCCACCCCGGTGACTTGTCCCATGACCCCATGAACCCGACGCCAGTATTCAGCCACTTCCCGGCACTCCCAAAGGATATGGAGAAAGGTGGCACTGAGCCCACACCCCCGCCTGCAGAGCCCATCCTCCGAGAATCCCATCGAGACCAGACGGGGGCCCGTAACATACACCCGGTGGAGAATCTTTAGCTGAACCAGGCGGAGGCGGGCTGGAATGGCAACTTCCTTGGGGGATGATAGTGCGGACTGCCAGTCCTCGTCGTCTAATTCCACCCCGTCCCCCGTCCACGCCTCCCGAAGGCGCACCAATAGGTCAGCCCGATTATTAATGAGTTTTTTATAGATTAAGGAGATAGTACTGTCGGGAACATGACCATCAAGTATGCGGTCCTCGAGGGGCGAAGAGGCCGGGATCTTGGTCCCCTCCCCAAAGACAGAGAGCAGGGCGTGCCGAACCTGGGCGTATCGGAAAAACTCCTTTTCCGTGAGTTCGTATTCGCTCTGGAGCGCCGCGAAGGTCTTAACCGCGCCCTTCATCCATAAGTCTCCCACTCTACTGATGCCAATCGTGTCCCAACGGTCAAACCCCTTCGTTGTCCAGAGGCTTCCCAGTCGGTCGGAGGCAAATAAAGGAGTAGCGCATGTTAGTCGCTCACTCCAGCCCATGGCTACATTGGCCGCCTTCCAAATCCGTACCGCGATCTTAGTGGGGCCCGTCAGGGTCCGTCCAGCCGAGCGGGAGTAAAGCGCCCTGTTATAGTTACCGCCGGGAAGCAGGAATTTATCCATCTCATACGCCGGGTTCAGGCCAGGCGCATACGTGGCGTGGTTAATGGCTGATAGCTGTGAGGCCCAATAATACCTGCGAATGTCGGGAAGCGCGATGCCCCCGTCGTACCAGGGGAGAGTGAGTTTGGCCAGGGCGATACGCGCCCGTCCGTCCCACACCAGTCTCCTCTGCAGACTCTCTACTTCCCGAAAGTAGGCCACTGGAATGATGTCGAAGGAGTTCTGAAGTGCATAGAGGAACCTGGGAAGGGACATCATTTTAAACAATGCGGCCCGACCCAGTGGGGACAGGGGCAGCCTACACCACCGAGCCGTGTCTTCCCTCAAACGCCGAAGTGGAAGCAGGAGATTGTG
Organism: Triturus cristatus; assembly: GCF_964204655.1. NCBI lineage: Eukaryota > Metazoa > Chordata > Amphibia > Caudata > Salamandridae > Triturus > Triturus cristatus. Next base: position 842,375,066 of record NC_140592.1, read on the forward strand.
CTCATAACGAGCTACCGGGTCCAACGAGATGTGTATCCCCAGGTATTTAAAGCCGGACAGAGATATTTGGATCGGAAGCCGAGGCGGCAGGAGAGGGGGGCCACCGGAGATAGGATAGACACAGGATTTAGACCAGTTAATCGTGAGACCCGAATTTCTCCCGTAGGAAGTCAGAACATCGAAGAGAACGTTAAGCGACTGCCGCGGCGAGGTAAGATACAGGAGGATATCGTCAGCATATAACGAGACCCGATCCTCAAAGCCCGGGGCCCACCGGATCCCCCTGATCGAGGGCTCCCAGCGGAGCCAAGCGGCGAGTGGCTCCAGGGCGAGAGCAAAGAGCAGAGGGGACAACGGGCACCCCTGCCTCGTACCCCTACCAAGAGCGAAGGGCCGAGAGACCCGCCCATTAACCACCACCTGAGCCATGGGTCCCGTGTAGAGAAGCTTCACCCAGCCAAGAAATCCCTCCCCAAAGCCGAATTTGGTCAAAACCGCCCAGAGGAATGGCCACTCGATGGTGTCAAAGGCCATCGTGGCATCTAAAGAAACCAGCACGGCCGGTTCGGAGAGGTACTCTGCCCTGGCGAGGGCGCCATGGAGACGCCGCAAGTTGAGGGCGGTGTTGCGATGTGGGATGAAGCCGCATTGATCAGGATGAATCAGATCGCAGATAACGCTCAACAAGCGATTGGCAAGGACTTTAGCCAGGATTTTAGGCTCTGCATTTAGCAGTGAGATAGGCCTGTAAGAGGCACAGCGGTCCCGTGGCTTACCGTCCTTGGGGATCACGACTATCGTGGCCAGTCGCTGGTCGACCGGAAGGGAACCGGCCTCGAGGGACTCCTGAAACATACGACGGAGGAAGGGCGCTAGTTTATCCGGGCGCAACTTATATAATTCGATAGGTAGACCGTTGGGACCCATGGCCTTGCCCGAGCGAAGGGACCGAATCGCAGTCGCGATTTCATCTACCGACAAGGGAGCGTCCAGCTGCTCACGGTCCTCGGCGGAAAGGCCGGGCAAAGCAATGTCCCTCAGGAGAAGGCGAGAATCTTCCTCATCCCTATCAGTCACCGGGGAGTACACAGTCCGGAGGTGGTCGGCAAAACATTCCACAATCTCACCAGGCTCAGTCACACACACTCCATCCGAGACACGCAACTCCGGGACCACACGATTCACTCTCTCCTTCTTATCCAGCCACGCAATCAGCTTTCCCGCCTTGTCCCCGGCATCATACAACCGACCCTGCTGCTCCCTGTACATAGTTTTGGCAGCGTCGGTGACAAGAGATCTGTAATCAAACTGTTTCAGGTTGAGGGCATGGAGCCCGTCCGGAGTGACACCCGCCTCCAAGGCCGACTCCAGCCCCGAGATGTCAGTCTCCAGCTTCACCACCGCCTCACTCCTGAGCTTCTTAGCCACCACTATCTGGGAGAGGGCATGTCCGCGGATTACAGTTTTAAAGGCTTCCCACAGGGACATTGCAGACAACACAGACCCCTCGTTTTCAAGAAAGTATTGGTCCATAGCCTTAACCAGACTCTCGCGGGTCGTAGGGTCTCGCAGGTACCACGGGTTAATGGGAGCGATCCGCCCTGCAGACCGCGACTCGGTGTCAAAGAGAAGCCACAGCGGGGAATGATCGGAGATACCCCTCGCCAGGTGCCTGACCTCTCGAATTCGACCCGTCTGCGCCGCGGGCATAAGGAAATAGTCTAACCTAGAAAGACTCCCATGTGCCCCAGAGTGAAAGGTGTATTGACATTGGGTCGGATGCATTAATCGCCAACTATCCACCAGGCCGAAGGTCTCCAACAGACCACCTAGCCAAGCCTGGGCAGCGGGGAGGGCCCTGGGTGGGTGACGATCCAGGTCACCCGAGACCACCGAATTAAAATCCCCGCCCATAAGCAGAAGGCCATCCGGAAGTTCAAGCAGCATTCGACCCAAGTCCGCGAAGGTGGAGTTCTGTAGGCCTGGTGGGACGTAAATTGAGACCAGGGCAAGGGGATGCCCCTCCCACCTCCCAGTCAGACAAACATAACGCCCTCTGTCATCTGAGACCACCCTCGTGATCTCCAACGGAAGTGAGGATCGCAGGAGAATGCCCACCCCCCTGGAGCCAGATGTGTAACCAGAGTGAGCCACGAGGCGGTATCCCCCCCTGTTCATGGCATGGCAGACATTACCAACCAAATGCGTCTCCTGGAGAAACACCACATCAGGAGTCAAACGACGCAAATACTGCAGAACTACACCCCGTTTGATACGGTCCCCCAACCCATTGACGTTCCATGACATCAGCTTCAACCCGTCCCCCCCATCCCCTCCAATAGATCAGAGGTCCCCCCGCAAGTAGCACAAGTCCCGAAAGTGGAAGAAAATCAATACCTCGCCCTGCAAACAAAAACCACACTACAAAACAACCCCTCCTTCCCCCCCACCCCCCCCAACACCCAACTCCCCCCACCCTGCACCCCTGCGGGCCAAAAAACCCCCCCAAATTGCAGTGTGCCTGTCGCCCAACTAACCCCAGTCTACAAAAAGACCCCGGAGGAGGAAAGGGACCCGTCCCCGCCCGCCCCCCATACAGGTACTAGCAAAACACACTGAACCAAAGAAGTACAACCCAGCTGAGCAGTGCAAATTGGCAAAATGAAGGACCAAAAGTCACTCCAAAGGGGACCCGTCACCGTTGGCACCCGCAGAGGGCCCGGGACGGCCACCTCTGTCCGGCAGCGAGTCCAACCAGTCACTCACGGCCACAGGAGAGTCAAAGAAGGCAGTCCGATCCTCATGTTCCACTCGGAGTTTGGCAGGGTAGAGCATAGAGTACTTTAGGCCCAGCTCACGAAGACGACGTTTCACCCCCTGGAATCCCATCCGCTGCTTCTGGACAAGTTGAGTAAAGTCCGGATAAAAGTTAATGGATGAGTTCTCATGTCGAACCGGGCCATGGACCCGCGAGGCCTGCAGAATCGCATCCCGGTCTCTGTAGTAAAACAGTTTGGCCACGATAGGCCTCGGGGGGGCCCCCGGCCGTGGCCGCCCGCCCGGAACTCGATGAGCCCGTTCAACGGCAAAAAATTTACTCAAGCCCGCAGGGGTCAGCTGTTGAAGGATGAGTTCCTCGACCAGGAGGTCAACCGGGCGGTCGTCGGAGGACTCCGGTACGCCGATGACACGGATGTTGTTGCGTCGGGCCCGTCCCTCGAAGTCCTCCAGCCACCGGGCCATCTGCTCATTGACCACCTTGATGTCGCCAAGCGCGGCCTGCAGGTCCGACACATCCGCACCCAGGGTGGAGGTCCGCGCATCGAGAGTTTGAACCCTCTCGTTTGTTTTGGAGAGGACCGCCCGTATTAAGGTGACATCAATCGCCACCGTATCGATCTTGCGGGCCAGGGCCTCATATTGCGTGGCGATGGTCTCCCTGATGCCATCAATGGCGCCCATGATGTCCTGTAGGGAAAGTTCCGAAGAGACGGATGTGCCACCACCGGCGACGTCTGAGGGGGGACCGGCCGTTCCAGGAGAGCCTCTGCCATGAGTGTAGCGGTCCATGTTGTTGGTCTGGACCGATCCTCCACGGAGGGAGGATTTAGTCTTACGCCCCTCGGGGCCCCCCTTGCCCCCCATGCGGCCACGGACTCCGAGGGGGACCGCCGATCAAAAGTAGTTGGGATACCGGCCCGGGAAACCAGCGCCACACCCGAGGCCACAATATGGCGGTGCGGGGGGACCCAAGGCGATAGGCACTCTAGTGGCAGGTGGAGACAAAGCTTTGTGCTGAGCTTGGGGAAACACCCCGCCACCTCAATCGCTCACCGGCCAGCCCCCTGAGGTCTGAAAGTGAAACCGAAAGTGGCCAAGCGGCCCCTGGCACCGCGCCACAGCCGTTGTTGTTCAACTGCGACACGGCCCCACGGCTCACCTTCGCCCCGGGCACCTCCGTCGGGTGGGTCCCAAAAGTTCAAACAACGATATTTCAGGATTCCCGGGTCCGATTAAATTTCTGAAAAGAGATACGTGCTCAGCCGGTCGTCATCTCCCAGATTCCATAAACCAAATCAGGATATTGTCAGGATAAATTCCGAGGAGCAGCGAGGGTCCGGGGAGCCCTGTGCTCACGCGACCATCTTGGATGCGCGCTAGGCTCCTCCCTCTCAATTTTAGTTTTTGCACACACTTTCTCACATGCACTGCAACCATCACCACCATAATCATCTGCAGTATCATATTGAAGGGATCTCCTTTTACTCATTTTGCATTAACTACTTTATTGCAATATCTGTGAGCCCTTTGCTCAAGAAGGTTGCAGCCCTCGGTTGCCTTAGGGCTTGCAACTACAAACAGATCCCAAATGATGATACATACTACTTCGGTGGCTGGTGGGATTTCTTTCCACGTCATGAGATTTTCCTTTACGTTATGAATTGCTCTACTATGCTTTAAAGTGCTCAACTGTTTAGACCCTAGGTTTCTGTGGTTGTTCTCATGCGTATCTACAGTCACACATGTGAAGAGCTAAACAAATGTACAAGGATGTTATGTCACCCATTGACCCTCCTTTGTCAACTTGAGAAATAGAATGCCACAACTATTTAGACAAGGTGTTTCGAAACACGTTTTATTTACGTTTAAATTTCTGATAAAATATAACACATTTATTTGCCTAAGAGTTTCTTTTGAGAATGCAGCACCTCACAAACACCTCTGATGTACAGTTACTGTTGCTTCCAAAATCCGGTTTCATAAGGTAAGAGATCCCTAAAATATATTTAGCACCCGGGAAGGCACATTTAAATGTTTGATGGCCTGGAGCCTTGTACAGTACCACTGCTTCGATCCATAATTCAACTAGCAGAACCAGCAAATAGTCAAAGTACTCTTATAGAACACTGTCATCTAAAAACATTACAAATTAACTTCATGCAGAGCTGTAAACAAGAAAGGAGACTTCTTTTGTTCAGGTCTGTTTATTATCCTTGCGTTCTACTATGTTCTTGCAGAACACCTCAACACATTAGCAGCATTAAATTTCTCTGTTCCTAGTTATAGCCTTTGCGGCAAATTTATTGGACACTTGTTATTTCTTTCAAGTACCCCCAAAGTAGGTGGTCAAGTGCAATATGTATACAATTTGCTTAGCCACATAAAAGTTATGCATGCTTCAAGCCACCCTGCAAAATGTCAAACAGTTTACAAGTATAAAACGTTGATCAATCGGTTTTTGGATCCCTACTAAAACTTGTCACACGTTGCTCCCAGAAATGTTTTGTTCACTAAGCTCTACACTGTTACATCATCCATACTGCATGAAGGTTTTACTGAATACTAAAGACAACCAGCTCTCTAATTCTGAATCACACTTATTTTTCCCCAAATGTTTACTATACGTTTCTTTTTCACATTTCTGAACACTGATGACAATTTACGTGATTTATGTAGACAAATTTCAAGTTCTTGTGATCAAAAGGAAACTATAGAAAATTCTTCATAAATTGTTTGCATACCTAAAACTTTCGTGTAATTGACATACTACGGTGTTGTAATTACTACCGCGTTTCATTGAGCATTTTCAAGTAAAATGTCAAATAGCCAGTTATTACATCAGCTTAACATAGGCTATATTTGATTGATAATCAGCCACATGACCACAATATTCTAGGTTCAGCCAGCCCAGTTAAGGCATATAAATAGTTATTTTAGTCTATATTCCACAGTGATGCCCATAAGCCATTTACATGTATTACAATATTACATTTGGAGCAGTAATGCCTATAGAATGTATCCCTACCGTAGTATCTTATCTAACTGCCACTTTACATTTCATTTTAACTATACCAAAGATTTAGATTAATAAATGCCATTTCCATTCTTATGTTTTGGTGAAACATTTAAGAAAATAGTTTTGGGTGGTGTGATAGTGGCAGGCATCAAACAATGATTTCCATTCCATTTGCATTAATGACAGTGCAATCAGCCATATATATATCTTTATACACACATATATATACATTTACATACAACCAGACATTCCTAGCACGTGTATTTAAATTCACGAATTAAAAAAGTAAAAATAGTCTTTATGCAAAAACATTCAACAAATGAGATTTTACTATACAAAGTGGTGGGGAACCAAAGCTTTGAGACGCTCAGTGCTTCTTCATTCCACAGCCCGTTAGCGATCTGCGGTCCCAAGGCGCTCAGTGTGCTAAGTCAGTGTGACTCGCACTGAGACCTCGCAAGTCCGTCAGACAATTATTTCGCTCCTGTGCAAAGAGAAAAAAAGGACATTACAAGTATATGGTCACTAAGTAGAAAATTGATTCCATCCTTCATCCCCAAACCAGAAAGTGAATGTATGACATAAACAAAAACCTGTGGAATATTATTTGCCATATAGATGAAAATAAGAACAGGTTTTCTGCTCCTCCTTCAGTATAGGTATTTTGAATATTTTTTTCGTGACATTTTATTTTAGTTCATGTGGTTTCCTAAACACGTTTGTTAGCACTGTAGCAGTAATAGATTGCTTTAAATTGGAATGGTCCAATTTACTAGAGTCAATTGCTTCACAGCTCCCTCTCTCTAAACCAAATATCTTCATGTCAAAGGAGGAAACGTCCTACTGCAGGACATGCATCATCAACTAAATACGTGTAGACTAAAATAAATGGGCAGTTTGTTATGTGCATTACTGATCTGCTGCAGCTGTCATGGATATGTAACATCATCCTCCTCTAGACAGGGGCTTTTAGAGAATAAATTGGCAGTGACTTCCCCAATACCATATTTAAACTCCGCAAATGGTGTCAACAAAACTATGACTGAAAAAAACTAAGCCAAAAATGTCAACAACTGGGCATTTAGAGATTAGTGAAGACATACAAGATACAATGGGAAATCAAGAAAGAGGTTTCTGCCAGCCTCATATCTGCTAAGGCAACGCTTTTGTTTTCTGACAAAAAAATAAAAATCATTGACCCACGTAGCTGAATTGAAAGACAAACTGTAGCTTTCTAAGTCTTAGAGATCCCAGTCAATATCTAAAAGCAGGCATTGTGATCAAAGTCAAGCCATATAATACATTCACATGTACTACTCTGTTAAACATTCAATAGAGTTGTGCTCAAAATATTCTGTAGATTTTTCTCCCCTCTTCACAAACACAACGGAGACTCCAGCTGGCTTGACATATTGGCTTAGGTCCAAACCAAACGGTAAGGCAGACTAAGAATAAGATAAATAAGAATAATGAAATCCTGTAGTCCAAGAAAGGATACTTAGAACACATATTCTACCCAATTACTCATGCCAATCTGTATATGACTATTTTATTTTGTCTTGTCTGGGACATTAGATCAGTTTCTAAGAATGGGAACGCCTATCTCAGGCTTCTTTCAGGATATCTGACAATCCCTATCCTAGTTCAATCACCCAGTACGAGGAGTGCACTAGTCTTCTACATAGCCATGGAAAATGTCTCCAGTGCACAAAGAAACTCAACTTGGAACTCCAACATTAGAGTTCCCAATAGCCCCTAATCCTCTTGACACACACCATGACTTGAAATTGCCTAAATCCTGTAAATTGTGGAACCACATGAAAGTTACGACTGTGTTAGTGTCAAGACAAGTAATATCCCACAGGTTAGTTGTAGTTAGTAAAACATAGAACATCTGTTAAGACAAAGCAGACCACACGCAAAATCAAATAAGATATTTGACAGTACACATAAAGAATGTAGATCTTCACAAAGTCATGCATGTTAATCTGCACTACATTACAGTAAACAAAGGCATGCAAACACACTGAATGTTGCTAATTTGTCTACAAATGTCCATTCAAGTAAACTGATTTAAAGCAGGACGGTGAGCTTCCTGCTGTTCTACCTGGTAGTGCATTGGCTATAAAATTCCTAATTTCCTCTAGGGCTTACTGAAGAGCAACGGATACTGAGAATACTAGTTGTGTTTTATAATTCAGCTATGAGAGCCATGTAACAGCCTGACATCACACCATGCCCACAAAGGTGTGCGCTCGTGCCACAGAGCCTTCAAATTATGCTTATTCTTGACTTGCCATAATGCAGACCTGACAGAATACATTCCACTGCAGTCTCCCATTCTCACTGTTCCATCATCATTGAGAGACTTAAACAGCATTATATATGTCTTTACAATATTAGCAGTCTAAGTGACTCGCAGTCAGGAATACAAAAAGGAGAATCTGAGCTATATATGGGACACCACAGGGTTTCTAGGGTGGAAAATGCAGTCTCTAGTTTTGAACCAAGACTCATTTTAATTGTGTACTCTATCTACGTTGGTCCTCCAAGATTCTACATTTTATTGCTCCTGGAGGGTGATGTGGTCAGTGTGGGAAAATTGCATAGAAATCTACTCGTGCGTATATATATGTAGGTGCTGACGCAAGTCCGAATGTAATTTGGATACTTTGAACATTAATTTCTCTTTTGTATTCCTAATTGGTTTCTGTTAATACATTCTACTGAATGCATTTGGGCTTCATACCTCTTTGTAGGCCCAAGTGTCCCTCTCTCAAGCAAGGTGGGAGTAATGGCATTTTATGAAAAGCTGAGAAATTAGTTGTCCTAACTCTCGCCCTGCCTTCCATATTTAACTCTTCACTTTTTCTGAATTAGATGATGCCCTTCCCTGCACTCACATTCTGGACAGTTTATAACACTGTATGTAGGTATTACTTTTATAACGCAAACCTAGTCAAAAGGCAGCAGAGCCAAAGTCAACGAGTAACAGGAGCGGTAGCTGGAATGTGATCGATTAATGAATAAGTGTTCTTCACAGATGCGAGTCTTCAACCCTTTCCTAAATTGAAGCTCTGTTGGGGTGTCTTGATTGATACGGGGATGTTGTTCCCGATCCAAGGAGCACTGGCAGAAAATGCCTGCGGTCTTGTCTTTTATTTTTTACATTTCTTAATCTGAAGTCTGAGGGAGTCCTGGATGCTGGTGTGCCAAGAACCACCAGAAATAGGAGCATGTCTGTAAGATAAGATAATGTGCTGGTTCTTACTGCTTTGTAAATGATGCAGCTGATTCTGAAGATGGGGTGGACCAAGGGAGCCAAAGGAGTTCCATCAGTATGGGGATGATGTGATCATATTTCTTCTTGCTCTGGTTAGGATGTACTTAGGTGTGTAGTTTGCCTTAAAAGGCTGCAGGGTGAAGTTTGGGAGGCCATGAAGTACAGCCTTACCACCATCCAGATGCAATAGTATGAGGACTTGAACTGCTCCGATTTCAATTTCTTTATAAGAGAGAACTTGTACCAGGCCGTCTTTGTGTTTTTTTGGCACTTTGTTCCCTGAGGGTGTGATTGGTGTCTGTGGTGAATACTAAGTTGGGGTTCGAAGCACTGTGCTGCCCACACAATGGAGGAGGGGCAAGCGGACAATTTGGGCAGCTCTGCACCAGCACTGTGAAGCGAGTTGCGAAGCTAAGCATATGCTTCTCAAAACAAATGAGAGAACACAGAGGAGATGGGGGAGAAAAGGAGACGGAAAATGCAGATTTATTCCTAAAAAAAAAAGTTACTATTCACCAAAGGTTTTATGCTGATACAGAGTAAATGCTCCAAGAAGTGGGAATGACTTTTGAAGCCTTTGTTTCTTGCGAGCGAATAGTCTGAAACTCGTAAATAATTTTTGGTTTCTGCGATCACTTTGGAAAGGGCACCTGTTTCTGGATGTTGTAGATTGCTTCACTGTAAGCCATAATAAAAGTTGTTATTAAGCAACCACAAACTTTATGTTCACGGACACACAACTTCGTATTTCTGTTTGGGGCCTTCTGTGCCATTCTCTCAACTTTTGTCCAACCTCGATTGAGTTCTCGTCATTTCACTGCACCTTGTCCTTACCTGGTGCATAACCACGCATGCCGAAAAGGAGACAAATATCCTATAATAGCTAGTAGAGAGCGTAAAAGTAAAGCACAATTTGGCTCAGTTAAAGGTAGCTATAGCCCAAATTTTCAGTGAACTTTTGACAAATGGGCAAAAAGTGTGACTCTACGGGGTGACAGGGTGACAGATGAGGGAACTGAGACGGAAAACAAGGGCGAATGTGGATTCTTTAGCCAAATAGCTGCATTATTCCCATATACTAATAACAGATTGAACAGCAATGAAAAAAATTGTGTCTTAACATACACAACACAGGTGTACTAAAGGGGAAGGTAATGCAATCGCATACAAGTCACTGCATAATGATAGAGGAACTTTTGTGATTGCTAACGTCAAGTACTGTTTTGAACTGTTTAGAGTAAATATCGCACTTATTTTAATGATATTTACAGATGAAGCCAGTGTGCTTCATCATAAAGACATGATTGCATCCACTTTCACTTTGTTTAACCGCTATTTGACATGGCAGTCTTATTAAACACATGAGAAAGATCCTAGAGTTTTTGTAATGAATAGAGCCGCCTTTTGATTATAATGAGCACATACACACACACGTTGTTGCCATTCCACTTAGGCGTGCAAACCATACCAAATGTTTGCATCAGGACGACAGTCCTTGCACTCTCCTCTCTAGGGCAGAACCTACTACTGTCGAGGCATGCACTTGTGTACGAGTTCCATGCAGCTTCTTACTTGAAATGAGTCTTCAGTAGCCTTGAAACCCATGTTAAGAACATTCAGAGAACTGGCACGCTTCATGCTGCAACCAGGATAGTGAACATGCAAGGATAAACCAATCAGAATCAAGAAAGACTGGGAGCTCCGAAAAGTACAAGATTAATGAAGACTGACAGGAGGTTTCAGGTAGCATGCAACATATGATTAGCAAGTCTCTGACTTCGGATACCAGTTGTCTAACATGGACATTCAATCAGAAGATAATGTAGTAACTTAAAAGTAAGTGAATATGGAATAGTGTAGTGTCCGCTATAAAGCGCTTCATCGCCTCCTCAGGGGTAGTAAGTGCTAAAAAAATTAAATTACAATATAAAATATCAAGCATTCTGAACAGGCACTTAAGGCTCTGCTTTTCTTTGGTTCTTTGAGGCATTAATGCTTATGGTCTCTGCTCAGTCAGATCTGCATGCGACACATGCTAGGAGACCAAAGACCATTTAAAATACACAAATCCATCAAAATGAGATGTGTTACCGTGTACAGTTAGAGTACATGTATGCAACTTGAACCTTCTATCTGCTACCTAAGTTACGAACATTTCGAAAATTGTTAATTTGACCCATTTGTTATTCCCAGTGTGTAGTGACTTAGTAAGCACTAATTCAATTATCTAACATACTTAAATATTTAACTATATTAACAAGCTTTACACTTGTGGTGTTATAAAAATATTGTGGTTTTCATTGTTATTGTCTGTATCCTACACACGACTACGATGATTGTAAAAAATGCCTCTGAAACAGAAGGAAAGAATTGGAAAATTATTAGAGCCAAAATAGAAATATGAGGTTAGAACCCAGTACAAGATGAAACCACGTACGTCAGAGAACAGCCCACTAACATGTAAACATTTGAATGATTACCACAAGTAAAACACATGTGAAACTTGTTAGTAAAACACTTTAGTACATAACATACACAGAACATTAAGATTAATACAAAAATAGGCCACGTAAAAACTACATAACAAGCCATAATTTACCTTCAGAAAAAGAGGTTCTCCGTTGTTGATTTTATGCAGCTCGATACTAAGAGGACTACTGTAGAACTGTGACTATCTTGTTTTTACGTTAGGTTTGTTGAAGCTGGTGGTTTACGGGCATGCAAAGTAATAGTCCGCTACACAATGCGTGCAAACTGGCTCCCAGTGCAGAGCTGCGCAACCAGTCTTAGCGAGGAGGCGGTCCATGTCTGACCGTAGCCTTGCATGGTGGTGGAGCACTTAAGTATGGAGTACAGCTGGCCAAAGATAGCAATCGCCGCTATCAATGGTGAACAGCGGGTTCAAGGAGTTACTCTGGCGAATCCAGGGTGAGGAGTACGCTTAGACAGAGGACTACAGTCCCCCGTACACCTCCACCTGTCCTTGAAACCAAAGGGCAGTAGAGCGAGCCCGGGAATACTCACTGGCTGGCCCATCAGTGTCCAGAGGCTTGCCCAGCGTTAGGTGAGTACCTCCAACATTGAAGTAATATGGAAACATTTAACAGTTGTCCTAAAGTAAACAATCGTGCCGTTTTCTGCAATTCAGATTAGGTCACAGTGAACAAATGTTAAAGCGGCTAATTTGGCTTGCATGGTAAAAGATACAGTTCTATTTCAACACTTTGAAGCATAAAGTTCGGGCAGGGGCGTAATTTCAGGGGGGTGTTGGAAGTGTTACACCCACCTAATAAACCTATTCTCTGGTAAATAGTTGGGTGCAGGTGTTTTCAGTCGGTACAGTGAGGAGTCTGTTGGAGTTCACCTGAGATTTTTACACACAGACTCACTCTGCAGTCTCTGGTTTTTTTTTCTCACAACAAATTTTGTTGACAGACACGAAAGCCCAGGCGACACCAGGGCAACACATTGTATATGTATCATGGCAATGGTAAAGATGTCAACTTTTACAATATACAGTTGCTGCCGTCTCTGTTTTGACGGTCTTAAAGCATTTTGGTTATTTTACAGATTTTTTTTTTATTTTTATTAAGTACCCCTTACAACCTGCACTCCTCCTTTTCCACCACCTCTTAAACTCCCCTTCTGCACTGCTTCTCTAATAATGTATTTAGACATGATATGCCAACATGGTTGTTGGGAAACCTTAAACGCACCCCTCATCCCCACCACTCACAATCTTACAATCTTTCTGACCAAGCTACGCCCCGAAGTTTGGGTGGAATTAATTTTGCTTTAAGTCAAAAACGTGGGCCAGAAAAGTTTCGTCAAAGCTCTGTCCTGCCTTAAACCCCCTTTTGAAAAGAATCATATACAATGGTATACCAGCATTTACTTCCTTTATGGGGAGAGGATGCAAGTCCTCTTACTAATATGGTCTCTATGAACACAACAAAGTATCTCTGGCATCAATGCAAACTATTCTTGGATCAGCATTCGCGTGGTTCAAAATGATGAAGAAATTAAAGCACTGAAGTGCTCTGTTCTGGGATAAGCTCGGTGCTACTGCAGTGTCCCAGTGCAAACACCGGCCACGGCCTGTGCAAGTAAGGGCGGTGGGGGGAGGGAGGGTGTATTTCGACAGACGATGGAAAATTAATTAATTTTTTGCCTCGTGGTCGTCTGTCGAATCCCCCCGAACCCATTCCCACCGTTCTTACCTGCATGAGCCACAGCTGGAAAACACTGCACTGTCACTGTTAATGGGACACGAGGCACTATTCGCAAAAGCACACACAGTTACACCCTCATACTGGTGAAGATTTATGCATTTTCCACTGTGAAAATATTGTCTTCACAGATAAACCTCTTCCCCTGGACAGCCCCCAATTTGAGGGCTGTTCCGTTCCCATTTCCGCCGTTGAGAGAATTACTGCTGTACTTCATAGGAAAAAGTGGGGTTCCCAAACTTAGCACGATATCTCCAGCCTGGAATGTCCACTGCTCGCCCTAGGAGTAAAATTGACTCATGCACAATACTATCTGAGGTTGATACTGTTCATGAGTAAAATGAGTTATGAGGGGAAGTTCACCTCATGCAGCCTTCCATACTAAATACAGTTGAACAGAAGATCATCTTGTGGTCTGGAGAATATTAGCTCGAGATGTGCTTCTCACATACAGTGCCCAAGATTCTCTTTCTCCTTTTTATTGGTAGCAAATGTGCAAGAATGTCTAAGGCATAAGGATTGTAGTCAGGACGTTCATATTGTTACTCACTCACAGTTTAATTCTGTAGGAAGCTCCAAGTTACTAGCTCTCCATACTTCAACAGAATGTCAAATGCTGCTGACCGACCTTATCTAAAGCAGGGCCAGCAATCAAACCTCCACCCAGAAAGCAGGGAGAGATGGCTGCTTCAAAGTCCAAGCGGGTAATGCTCACAAGGCCACGGTAGCCCCTTAAAGCCGGAGGATGCATGACAAACTCTGTGGACTCAGCTACAGTATGTTCTTTTGTGTCACTGCACCATTATCACCTTCAAAACTATTGTCGGATATGCAGATTGTGCGCATTGATAGACTGAGCCTTAGCACCTTTCGGTGCTGCACATCTTCTATTTACAAGAAAACACGTGTATGGCTTAGAAATTTGTTTGATTAAGTTACACTTTTATTTGAACGTATGACCGTTTGTTTTCCGCAAAAGGATGTCCTGTTCTGGTCAAAAACTGGGGTTTCTGCAATTGGGCAAAACCAAATAATGTATCTTACTTCTTTAACATGTAACACAATAATCCTGGTCAAATATATTTCAAGCAACACACATCTCAATTTGATATTAGCTAGCGGTTATCAATACAATTTGGTACTACTTTAGTTGGCTTCACATAAACAAAAGGCGGAGCTGCCCGGCTCGACATTGAACTCCACCCCTACGTTCTCATACATTACACAGCTAGTAATGTAAAGTTGCTGTAGGGCACTTACTCTCGACCTTTTGTTTATGTTAATGTTTTGAAATGAAGTGGTCATTTAAGTTAAATCTGAATGCCCTTCATCGCATCGATACACGTTAAAGTGCCTCAAATCACTAATTGCTAATTACCAACTATCTCACATGCAGAAATCTTAGAAGAGAGACTTTATTCTGACTACATCAAGACGCACGTGAGCAGTTGGTATCCTGCATACTGGTCACACAGCAGTTGATCTAGGGTCTTCAGACTCCAATACCAAAACAAGACCCAAAAAAAGAAGGAATAGGTACAAAATAAAACAAATGACATTTAGGATTCACTGTATTTATTAGGTGTAGTGATAACACACAACCCCACCTGCATCCCTACTGGACAGGTGGTATAAACATCAATCATGTAATAAAGAAGAGCTCCACCACAGATTTAAGGAAAACATGACCCTTTTCAGAAAAAAAAATATTAAGACAAACACTGAAGCTTTTAGGAGCCAATGCTTTAAAGGATGTAGGCTCCTTCGTTAAACCGGTTGTGCTTCCACCTGCCTATTCAGCTTCTAATTTTGAGAAGTTCAAAGTCAAACTGATGTTCTGGTGATCAAGAAGGAAGTCTTCCACAAAGGAAGCTTAATGCCCCAGTGGACAATTGGCTTAAAAGGTTTATCCATCAACCTGGCATGGACCAGATTCAGCAAAGATGCTGAGGGGCATCAAACCAGCGGAAACGATGTATCATGCCCAGAATTCCTCACTGGCAT
Organism: Triturus cristatus; assembly: GCF_964204655.1. Lineage (NCBI taxonomy): Eukaryota > Metazoa > Chordata > Amphibia > Caudata > Salamandridae > Triturus > Triturus cristatus. The sequence continues at coordinate 842,390,379 of NC_140592.1, forward strand.
TGGAGAAAGACTCTACTGGAAATGCAACAGTAGTCCCCAAAGCCGCAAGATATATTTTGCAAAGGTCCACATGCATTCTTATCTCAACTGGGTGGTACTAATGACTAAGATTGCCACCAGGATCAAGTTCTTGGTAAACGCTCATGGAGTGCCACTGAGGTCAAATTTTAGTCTTATAGTAGTAGTGTTGGTTTCCCACCAGGAGACAGAGGTACAGCCTGCGTTCCTCTAGGATAAAAACACGGATGCTGGTGTCCGTAAGCTCAAGTGTACACAGGCAGTTGTTGCTGTGAGTAGATCCTAGAAGTATAGGATAAAGTAAAAAACCTTCCTTACATAAAAATAGTTTATTCCGCGCCCAATAAGTGTACAGGACCAGCTTGGTTATTTGAAAAGTAAGAGCATTTCTATCTCCTTAAGCAGTTCTTAAAATACTCGTAGAGGCGGACTGGATGGTGAAATCTGTGCAAACCGTATAGCACAGATATTCTTCAATACTAAGAGTAGTACCTCGGTTTTCTAGAACTTCAAATGTATTTCTGTCCTGATGAAAGCCGTATGTCTATACATGGTTTAAACATGTTGACTTGATAGCTTAATAGCATTTTATTCCATTCTGAGTATTTAGCAAAGAAGAAACTGACATTTTTTGAGAATGTGAACATAATTTTAATGTATTTCCTTGTTTACCCTTGGGGACCCGATTTAGATTGGGGAAGGGGCGCCACCTTCACCTATATCTCAGATTATGTTATTTAGGAGGCATCCAGTCAATGTGGACATAAGCATGCCATACACTTACAAGTTGAGTCACACTAAGCAAGGCTCTATGGGAGAATTAGATGCTTGATGGCCTGTGACAATTTCATCCCCATTCCTAATGATATATGAAGATTCCCCCTGCCCGGAAGGGCAGTATGAGGTATGCAGAAGCCACATCTAACAGACGAATCAGGAAGTTGCATAGCTTCACCCTATTTAATCCCAAATCAGAGCTTATTCAATACAGAGGTTAATAGACTGGTTTCCTTAATGTAAAACTTGGTGATAATACAATTGCTATTGGTGATAATATACACTGGCAGTTCCCCGCAGGCTGAGTTTCCGCGATGAGGCAGTATTTTTCCTGTCATTGTACCACTGGCAAAATCAGTCAGGTACCACCACCCTTTCAGAAATGAGTACACACAATATGACGACTTCATAAAGGGGCACTTTTCACAAGTTGGTGCCTGCAAATCTGTTTTAGGAATGTTGAATATCAAATCGATTGCAAAACCCAGAGTACTACAAGAAGATCGCCATATGTGGAAATAAAAAGCAGCAAGAAACAGGCAGGTTTTACAGTTTATTTACTTGCATACCATTTATTTGCATTCACCACAAATCACTGCAAGTAATAGAGCTCAGTGCACAGGTGGCCAAATATATACAAGTACAAAATATTGTGCATACACTCATTCAAATCCTCAAGAGATGCGTTTAATTTTGAGTACTATAACGGAGTAATGAATGCGGCATTTGCATTTTGCTCCTAGATTCAATCATCACTCTCTGCCGCTTCGAGCATGTTCTCTTGAAGCAGAAACAGCGGTGACTCATGGTGCTACCAGCTGGCTAATCCAATGAAACGTGGAACAGGGGAGCGAAATGACCGCAAATCAGGTGCCCCCTCACTAATGTTACAGATGGATGAGTCTGGCTGAAACGTTCCGAATCGCAAACAAGGCAAAACCCAACAGTTATCAAATACGTTGTCATGATTACACTATCTTTTATTGCAACGGAGTTAACTGCTTGTCCCAAACATCATTAACTTATCAGCTGAAGGACTGCTGTGTGCTGGCACCAGCCACATCATAAACGATCATCAGTATCAAAGATTAGAGACTTGTGACTGCGCATGTGTTTGTGTGTGAGAAAACACCAGCGCTTTAACGCACCGTTCAACATTATGTCCATCACGATCAATCCCTGGCGTCACTACGTGCTATGAAAAAAAAAAAAAAAAAACACCCAATAAGATGTTTGTGCAGAAGTAGGTCTCACTGGTCAGTCAATCTCCTACCGCCCACATTCCCCCACTGAGGGGTTTGCATATAGCCTCAATAAACAACATCAAAGAAGACAGTCGATGATGGCTACACAAAAATATATGCAAGGTGGACATTTATCTTCACGACATCTGAGGTAGAATAATGAAGGAAAGCACAATTCCTTCAGAACATGTTAGGAAAAAGCAGCATGGACAGGGGAGTGTGCAAGGGTTGCTACTATATTACTGGGGAGCTTGTAGTTTAAGGCAATAACAGAATCCAGGTACGCAGGACCACAGTATGCAAAGCAGTTTCAGGCTTCTCAACACACGACAGCACCACTGAAGCTGAAGGCTCTCTGTTTAACTGGTAGTGGGCGGGAGGGGAGATCGTAGCGGGGGATGGTTCGAATGTTGCCAATGATAAGAACTTTAGCTGCTGTGTAATACACAAGTTCTCTTTCACTATGGACTTCGAAATCAGCTTCAGTCAAATGGGGAACGTCTGCTGATATGCTGTTCTGTCCATAACAAGCGGCAGTCTATCACCCCCTCTTCCCTACTGCAAATATATAAATCATATGATTTTTATTTCAACAGAGAACTCTACGCCCATGTTCAAGTCTGATGCTCTGCCTACAACTCAGACCAGATGTACAGTTACGGACTAAATTCCCTTTCTGCCAGCTCTCGTGAACCAGGCTCTGCAGCCCTACAATGCCCTTCTTTCTCAGGGTACCTCTTCCCCTCTCAGGCCACCATAGTACAATCACAACAATTCAAGGAGGTCTTGTATCCGGGACATATCTCTGATTTTGTAAGTCCTCTGGCCACTTCTCATCGCACCTGGTCATCTGCATTTGTCTCTCCTCAGATACTGTTCTTATGCCTTGAGAAAATGAGTTCCAGAGTATGGGCTCAAGGTATGAGAAGGCATGTTTGCCACTTTTTAATTTCCTTGACGAAGGGACTTTTTAGAATAGAATTTCTTTCCCTCTTGTTAGTAATTGGCCCCAATAGGTGCAAAGATTTTCTTTAAGATTACCTTAGAGCCACGTATGTACAGCTTTGTGTGTTATGCATGCAATCTTGAAGGAGATTCAAACTTCAACAGGGGAGCTAGTGGAGTTGTTTCAGAACTGGCATTATGTGATCTGATTTCTTGGTTTTTGTCACAAGATTGGCTGCGGCATGCAAGGTTGCCCTTATGGATGAAATTACTGATTTAGGAAAGTCAGCCTAGATGGTGTTGCTGTTGTCTATGTGCAAAAATACCAGAGCTTACACAGATGTCCTGAAATCCTCAGCGCGTACGGAGTTTTTGATTTTCTTTAACAGGTGTAATTAGTATGTGACTAGATTTGATAGGTTGTTGATATAATCGATGAAGGTTAAGGAGCTATTGACTGAGAACCCCAGGAATTTAGTTATGCGTGTTAGTTCATGGGGTGAAACATAAGATGGTAATAAGTACTAGCTATTTATGGGCTTTGGTTTATAGAATGGAGACAAATCGAGTCTTGTGTGGGTTACATTTCAGAGAGAATGTCCAAGTCCATTCAGTGATCTTTAGAAGGAAGGCCTTCAAACAGTATATATCCGACAGGTTGGAAATTGAGCCACTGCTGAGTATTAGCATATTTTATAAAGTTCTCCCCAGGAATCACTATTGTCAAGGGCTCACTGTAGAAATTAAATAAGTGAGGAGAGAGTTAGGATTCTTGTAGAATGCCACAGTTTAATGTACAAGTTGATTTGAATGAATCAAGTTGAATGGCTACCGTTTTGTAATGAATTTTACTGATGAACTAACATCAACAGAGGTCGTAAGGTCTGTAGCTTTTCTGGATCAAAGTTCCCTTTCATGACTATATGGGTGGCTTGGCCGAAATTCAAAGAATCCTGGAAGGAGCCTTCAGCTACGGATTAGTGTACAATTTTCAGGAGTATGGGAAAAAAACTCTGCTTATAATGTTTTGAATAAGGTACCTGGCAAACCACCTTCCACATGTGATGAAGGGTTGGTGACATTATCTTGCGAAGATTATCTTCATTAAGGGGTTAGAAGGTAGACCATCCTGTTACAGATCTTACTGGGATGGAGTGCAGATGTGGGCTTTGGACAATGTCTTCATGAATCTTTTGAATATTGGTTACAAAGAATTCAGCTATATTCTCAGCTTTTTCTTTTGAGCTTGCAGTTTTTGGTTGTTGGATCGGGTTGGAGATTATATCTTCTGATTCCTTCTTTGATCTTATTTTTGTACTATTCACCCTTTGTCTTGAAAAAGCAGTATTTCGGTTTATTCCTTTGTGCACAGAGTGCTGGAAGGGAGATTTCTGATTTGGTTAAGCTCCCTATTTTCTCCAATTTTCTTGTACTATTTTTGTAATGCAGAGGTTGTTGTTATGAACAAGTTACGTGCCTTCTGTAATTCTCTTTCTAGTGGATACTTTATCTAAATGGGAATTGCTCCTCTTACAATATCCCCAAGGCAGGAGTATTCAGTAGCACTGGTCCTACACCGGAGATGACAGAGCGGAGAAGAATACAAGTACTACCCCGCATATTGACATCATTTTCTTATCTTTTACTTTTCTGCGCCCTCAGAAGTGTAGCATGAACAATTGTTGGTAACACTGTGCCAAGTACTAACTTGAGATCGTTTTAGATGGGAATAAAGGCCACTTCAATGTAAGTGGAGGTGGAGGGAGGGGGGTGAGGGCAGTAAGGAATCTGCAGTTAAGAGTATCCACCAGAAGGGTAAGTTGCTTACCTGTAATCCTAGTTCTCTTCCAGGGGTATCCTCATCAAAGTCATAAGCACTGAAGTTGGTATCCTGTGTTTTTCTGACTGATTTTGTTGCTGTTTTGTCAGAAAAATGCCTTCTTTATTTGTTCCATGTCCATCTTGTGGAAAAAAGAAGGCTGCTTCAGACACGCATGAAGTGTGTATATCTGTCTGCCGGACTCTCACTCTCCAGCAACATGCCATCATTGTGAAGACCTTTCCAAAAGGACTTTAAAGGAGAGGGAGAAGATTAGACTGTACGGCTTAGCAGAACGGTCGACGTCGAAGCAGTTGGTCCCTGTTTGCTCCCCATCGACGTCGGGCTCGGCGTCTAAGACTCCAGCGGCGGGATCGTCGCTGAGAGGTGAGGAGTCAAGGGGAAGTCATGCTGCAAAGAGAAAGTCATCGTCGACTTTAGAATCAGCGTCGAAACGGATGCGTTCGACGTCGACGGCGTCTAAAGGATCGGCGTCGAGGACTCGGCGCCACAGTTCAACGTCGATAAAGCATCTGTCGACGTCAAGAGAGGATCGATCGACGTCTGCACAGAGATATCGTTCGTCGTCGAAGGAAAAACATCGTTCGACGTCGAGGTCGGCGAGACATCAGTCGACGTCGCAAGAAGTACGTAGGCGATCTACACCACAGTCAACGTCGAGACCAAGATCGCCGTCAAGATCAAGATCGCCGTTGAGGAAACATCGTTCGTCGGCGAAGAGGCTTTCGACGTCGTCGGAGTATTCGACGTCGAGGCAGAAGTCTCCGTCGGAGTCGACGTCGAGGCAGGCGCCTCCGTCAAGACCGACGTCGAGGCAGGGGCCTCCGTCGGAGTCGACGTCGAGGCAGATGTCTCCGTCGGAGTCGACGTCGAGGCAGGTGCCTCCGTCCTCACAGGTCTCCAAAGCTTTGGAGAGGTACATAAAGCCTCCGTCGAAGATAATCTCGACGTCGAGACAAGAAGCTCTGAGTTCCAGTCCAAGATCTCCGGTGATAGGCCTATCACCGTCGAGGCTGCCCTCTGCTGAGGGTACGCAGGAGGTGTCACATGTTCGCCTCACGATTCGACCAGTCTCAAGGCGAAAATCTCCTCATAGACTGATATATACAACTCCTGAGTCACCGCTTCCTATAGCTATCTCGCCTTCAGGATCAGAGGGCTCAGGTTCAAGATCCGAATCACCAGAGCTTGTGCATCAATCTCCAGTACCTGCAAGAGAGGAAAGTTCGCAGGAGGAGGACAATGCGGTACCTCAAAGTCCCGTAAGGGAGATGCCTCTGGACTCTGCTATGCCCGACACAATAAGGGCATCGCTAACAAGATTAAGGGGCATGGAATTCCCAGCGAGACCGATCAGACCAAGTTCTCGGGGAAGAGAGTCTCGAGGTCACTCTCGAACACCAAGAAGGCGATCCAGGTCTTCCTCCCGCAGAAGAGAGTCGACCAGATCAGAGAAAAGGCGCCGTAGAACCCCTTCTACCTCCCCTTCTTCCAGATCATCCAAAAGGGATTATTCACCGACACTCTCGGAGACGCAACCCTCTCGGGTATCTCCGGTAGATGATATTTCTACGTTTCAGGAAGTGTTGTGTAGAGGAGCTACAAAATTAAATATCCCTATGCCGGTTCAGGAGACCACTTCATCCATAATCTTTGAAACTCTTCATGAACGCTCAGTGTCACGCCCGTTATTGCCATTAGTCCCTGGTTTGTTCCAACCAGTAATGGATATTTTTCTCACACCAGCAACCACCAAAACGGCGCCGGCGAGGATTCTAAAAAAGTACCGTCCAGCTCCGGAGGATCCTCTATTCCTAAAATCAGATCCTCCACCGGACTCTGTCATCACCGCCGCTGCCAGGAAGACACATGCAGTAGCTGGGTCTTCAACGGTGCCACCAGATAAGGACAGTAAGACACAAGACTCCTGGGGGAGAAAAGTTTGCGGCTCAGCATCCTCAAGCTTAAAGGTGGCCAGTGCCTCAGCGCTTCTGGGGCGCTATGATAGATCATTATGGGACTCTCTTCAGAGGTTCATTGACAAAGTTCCATCAGAGGACAGACGGGACTTCGAAGAAATTTTGCATGAGGGAAGTCTGGTTTCTAACCAGATCATAAGTGCAGCGGCGGACGGGGCAACTCTGGCAGCGCATGAATATGCACACGGAGTCACAGCCAGAAGATCATCTTGGCTTAGATTGACGGCCTTGAAACTGGAAGCGCAGGCAAGAATATTAAATCTGCCTTTCTCCGGTAGTTCTCTTTTTGGGTCCCATGCAGACGAAGAAATGGCCCGTATGAAGGCAGAGCTGGAGACCATGAAAGCCGTCGGGCTTGAAAAGAGAAAAGAGTTTCGACGCCGCAAGGGAAATGACAGGCGCAATTACCAACAGAGGGTTCAAACCCCTCATTGGCAAAAGAACCAGGACCAGCAAGGTCAAAAGAAACAGCAATACCAGTCCCGCAAGCCATCCAGGGGACGGGGTAACAACAGGCAGTCTAATGCTGGAAACAAAGCTCCGGGGAAGCAATGAGAAGCCGCTTCCTCCGATGCTGTCCACCGCTCCGGTGGGAGGAAGTGTTGCACATCATCTTCCAGAGTGGCAGTCCATCACAAAGGACAAGTGGGTCCTGCATATACTGCGTCATGGGTACTCGCTTCGTTTCAGAAGTCACCCCCCATCGATTCCTCCTGTCAATTCATCCCAGCATCTGAAGCAGCTCAGAGAAGAGGTAGCGACGCTTCTACTCAAATCTGCAATAGAAAAAGTACCCAAAAACCAAAGAGGAAAGGGAGTTTACTCCAGATACTTTCTCATTCAAAAGAGGAGTGTGAAGGCAGAGTTCAGACCCATTTTAGACCTACGGATACTGAACAAACACATAAAGGAAAAATTTCGCATGCTGGCGCTCCACCAAATATATCCTCTTCTCCGGATGGGCGATTGGATGTGTTCGCTGGACCTTCAGGACGCTTATTTCCATATTCCCATCCTACGGAATCATCGAAAATTTCTCAGGTTTGTGGTAGGCAACTCTCACTATCAGTTCAAAGTCCTCCCATTTGGCCTAAAGTCAGCTCCTCGAGTATTCACAAAATGCGTGGCAGTAGTAGCGGCTGCTCTGAGGCGCGCAGGAGTCTTCGTCTATCCCTACCTAGACGACTGGCTAATAAAGGGCTCATCGCCTCAGAATGTGCGATCACAGCTGTCGCTATGCCTGAACTTATGTCGCAAGTTGGGTCTCAGCGTGAATGCCAAAAAGTCCAATTTTTCACCAACACAGAGGATCCACTACCTGGGTGCAACTATAGACTCCGTAGTAGGAAAAGTGTTTCCTTCGGAGGAAAGACAGTCATCCATTTTTCAAAAAGGCAGACAGATTATAACCAGCAATCTGTCGTCGGCAAGGCAAATCTCATCTCTGCTAGGGGCCATGGCATCCTGCATCTTCCTAGTGCCCAATGCCAGGCTAAGGATGCGTCCTCTCCAGCAAGATCTCGAGGACAAATGGGATCAAAGGAACTCCCTGTGGGAAGAAAAGGTTTGCCTCTCCTCTGCAGCCAAACAGTCAGTCAAGTGGTGGCTGAAGCCAAGGAATCTACAAGTGGGGATCCCCTTCCATCAAGAGCCCCCAACTCAGACCTTAATCACCGACGCATCCCTTCAGGGATGGGGTGCACATTTTGGGACTCTGCAAACTCAGGGACAGTGGTCCAGCAGCGAGCAGTTGTACCACATCAACATGCTGGAGCTCAGGGCAGTCCACCTAGCCCTCAAAGCGTTCCTGCCTGCGATCACGACGAGTACCATTCTAGTGCAGACGGACAATACCACCACAATGTACTACCTGAACAAGCAGGGGGGTACTCGATCCAGGACGCTCTCGCTGGAAGCTCAGTCCCTGTGGCACTGGATCCTAGCAAGGAACATCTCATTGAAAGCGGTGCACCTACCAGGAGAACTCAACGTGCAAGCGGACTTACTCAGTCGGCATTTTCAAGAACCAGAGGACTGGGTACTAAACGACGAGGTGGTAGAAGACATCTTCGGGGAATGGGGGCGTCCGCAAGTGGACCTCTTCGCGGACGAGCAAAACACAAAATGCCGAGGCTTCGCCTCAAGATACCATCGACCAGGATCCCTAGGGAATGCCCTTTTGATCAATTGGTCAATGACATTTGTGTACGCTTTTCCGCCTCTCCCACTAATCCCCAAGGTGGTGACCAAGTTGCAGAATTCATCTGCCAAGATGATCCTCATAGCACCGGACTGGCCGAGGCAGTGGTGGTACACGGATCTCCTACACATGTCGATCCGCCCCCACAAGCGGCTGCAGTGCAGGCCGGACTTGTTGTCCAAGATGCGGGGGAAGATTTACCATCCCAGCCTTCCCTCGCTGAGCTTAACAGCATGGCTCCTGAAGTCCTCCAGTATGGCCATCTGAACCTCCCTCAAGAGTGTATGTCCATACTGAAGGAAGCCAGGAGACCTTCGACAAGACACTCCTACTTCTGTAAGTGGAAAAGGTTTTATATATGGTGTGCTCAGCATCATTATGATCCCACTAAATGCCAGGAGGATGTAATTTTGCCCTATCTTCTACATTTAGCGAGGGCAGGGTTGAAATTTTCATCCATAAAGGTTCACCTAGCAGCCATAACAGCATACAGGCGTTCGCCTTCACAGCAGTCATTTTTTAAAGTGCAGGTAGTGAAGGATTTCTTGCAAGGACTCAAGAAAGTCTATCCCCCTGTTAGACCTCCCTCTCCTTCCTGGGAGCTAAACTTGGTGCTGTCAAGGCTCATGGGTTCTCCTTTTGAGCCGATTCATAAGGCTACCCTACAGCACCTCACATGGAAGACAGCATTTTTAATAGCCATCACTTCAGCACGGAGGGTCAGTGAGATACAGGCCCTCTGTTCTAAAGAACCCTACACTATTTTTCATCTGAATAGGGTGGTGATGAGAACTCATCCTTCGTTCCTACCTAAGGTGGTATCGGAGTTTCATGTAAACCAAGCCATCTCCTTACCAACCTTTTTTCCCAACCCCTCCTCTCCGGCAGAGAGGGCGTTACATTCTCTAGATGTCAAAAGGGTCCTAAAATTCTATCTAGATAGGACTAAGAATGTCAGGAAATCTGATCAATTGTTTGTGAACTATGGGGTTGTCCGCATGGGCTTTGCTGCATCCAAGCGTTCCATAGCTAGGTGGATTGTTTCAAGTATTACATTGGCCTACCAACTGGCTCAGAAACCATTGGGGGCGCGCCCTAGAGCGCATTCTACAAGAGGAAAAGCGGCTACCGCTGCTTTTCTCAATAATGTCCCACTCTCCGAGATCTGCAAGGCAGCCACTTGGAGATCTGTCCATACCTTTACCAGACACTATTGTCTGGATTCGGACACCAGAGCAGACACTCAAGTAGGACAAGCCTCCTTGAGGAATCTGTTCCAAACGTAATCATTTTCATGATTCTTTTTTCTCCATGTGTGGTACAATCTTTTTTTCATTTGCCTGCTGGTGGAAGGTGAGCTTGCTACTCTATTCAGTGCTTATGACTATTGATGAGGATCCCCTGGAAGAGAAGGGTAAGTTACTTACCTGTAATCCTAGTTCTCTTCCAGGGGTATCCTCATCAAAGTCATAAGCAACCCACCCACCTCCCCAGGCAAATGAGAAGAAGTGTATTATTCATTATGGAAAGGATTTATCTTTGTGTTTAGGACTACGGTCCCGCAAAGAACAACTGACCTAACTGTCACCCCTGAGGCATGATGGGATATGGAAGCCAGGGCTGCCTTAAAGGCACGGTGCCAGTTTTTACCTATACAGGGCTTTTCAGTCTCTATGGTATTGTATTGCAATGCAGCCTGCAGGCTAGCAATGTGTTGTAGATCTGTGTTTCCCACAGTTGTCTCTTTTTTGCTTTCTCATGAGTGTTTACCTCATTAAAAAAAAAAAAAAAAAAAGAGATTTAGGTGTTTTATTATACCTATATGTATTATTGGATGTGTATTTATACATTGCCTAGCCTTCTTTTTTAGGGGCTGCAATTGCTTGGAAAAAATGATATATGTTTATACATATACAGAGCTGTATATATGTATGTTTGTTACATATATAATTTTATTATTTCCGGGGTCCCCGCACATGGGCGGGAATATTCAGTGCTTATGACTTTGATGAGGATACCCCTGGAAGAGAACTAGGATTACAGGTAAGTAACTTACCCTTCTCTTCCAGGGGATCCTCATCAAAGTCATAAGCACTGAATATTCCCGCCCATGTGCGGGGACCCCGGAAATAATAAAATTATATATGTAACAAACATACATATAAACTACAACAAAAACTTCCTACACCTATTTATTTAAAAATTAGGCAATATGTCCATGTAATAATATAGACCCCACAGTCAACAGTGTATTAAGAATATGTCATTTAATTTATTTAGAACATGTCAATTCATTCAATTGATTCTTTTTTTCTCTTTTTTTTAGATATAGAAAACCTATACAAATATGTTTATATATATAAAACAATTACAACCTGTCTAAAAAACCCACACCATACTGATATTGAACACACTGCCAATATGGCACATTTGACTATACGTTCACAAAAAACAGAAAAATTGAGGAAAAACACAATATACATAACAATGAGACAATGATGATAACATAAGACCAGCGCCAACGCGCGTTTCGGAGATCCTATATATCCAGTATAGGCTCCTTCTTCAGGGCTTGTTCGATAGGTCTTTTACATAACAACATATGCCAAACATCATTTCATATCCGACATCATGTGGCAGTGTGTTCAATATCAGTATGGTGTGGGTTTTTTAGACCGGTTGTAATTGTTTTATATACGGAGGCTTTATGTACCTCTCCAAAGCTTTGGAGACCTGTGAGGACGGAGGCACCTGCCTCGACGTCGACTCCGACGGAGGCATCTGCCTCGACGTCGACTCAGACGGAGGCCCCTGCCTCGACGTCGGTCTTGACGGAGGCGCCTGCCTCGACGTCGACTCCGACGGAGGCCCCTGCCTCGACGTCGGTCTTGACGGAGGCGCCTGCCTCGACGTCGACTCCGACGGAGGCGCCTGCCTCGACGTCGTTCTTGACGGAGACTTCTGCCTCGACGTCGAATACTCCGACGACGTCGAAAGCCTCTTCGCCGACGAACGATGTTTCCTCGACGGCGATCTTGATCTTGACGGCGATCTTGGTCTCGACGTTGACTGTGGTGTAGATCGCCTACGTACTTCTTGCGACGTCGACTGATGTCTCGCCGACCTTGACGTCGAACGATGTTTTTCCTTCGACGACGAACGATATCTCTGTGCAGACGTCGATCGATCCTCTCTTGACGTCGACAGATGCTTTATCGACGTTGAACTGTGGCGCCGAGTCCTCGACGCCGATCCTTTAGACGCCGTCGACGTATCCGCTTCGACGCTGATTCTAAAGTCGACGATGACTTTCTCTTTGCAGCATGACTTCCCCTTGACTCCTCACCTGTCAGCGACGATCCCGCCGCTGGAGTCTTCGACGCCGAGCCCGACGTCGATGGGGAGCAAACAGGGACCAACTGCTTCGACGTCGACCGTTCTGCTAAGCCGTACAGTCTAATCCTCTCCCTCTCCTTTAAAGTCCTTTTGGAAAGGTCTTCACAATGATGGCATGTTGCTGGAGAGTGAGAGTCCGGCAGACAGATATACACACTTCATGCGTGTCTGAAGCAGCCTTCTTTTTTCCACAAGATGGACATGGAACAAATAAAGAAGGCATTTTTCTGACAAAACAGCAACAAAATCAGTCAGAAAAACACAGGATACCAACTTCAGTGCTTATGACTATTGATGAGGATCCCCTGGAAGAGAAGGAGCGCTTACCAAAGGTAAGTGACCTGGTACATCTGATGGATACTTCAAATTGCAGATGTCTCACCTTAGAACAGAAACCAAAGCAATACCTCTTAATGACAAAATGTCTGTGTAGTGACTCAGACCAAAAGGTTCTGCAGAACCAAGCGAGCAAAATATCCTACTTGCCAATCCAGGCTGTCAAGGCAGTACTTCTTTGTAAATACCCATGTCGCAGTTTGGCAGATATCAAAGACTGGCATCACACACACCACCACCACAGTGGTAGCAGCATTTACCCTGGTGGAATGGCCTCTCTGACCTCCTGGGGGTTGCTTCTTGGTCAGTGGATAGCAGATCTTAATGCAGAGGACTACCTACCTCAACAGAGTCCTCTTCTGCAAAGTCTTCTTTTTCTTTGCTCTGGAGAACCCCACAAAAAGCTGACCGTAGACCCCTTGATGCGATTAATGTATAAACCTAAGATTTTCTGGGGTCCAACCAATAAAGCCTCTACTTCTCTTTTCAGGTGTGAGGTGGAGCAAAGGATGCATGTGGAAGGATCGATTGCTCAATGTGCAAAGAAGTTACAACTTTTAGTAATAATGCCTCCCGAGTTTTCAGCATCAATCTGTCTGGAAAAAAGGAGGTGTAGAGCAGATGCATTGGAGGCGCCTACAGTTCACTCAAAGAGCTGCTGTAACCACACTGAGGAAGATACTCTTCAAGGTGAGGAGACGCAGGGAGCAGCCATGTATAGGCTTAAAGAACAAGTTACTTACCTTCGGTAACGATGTATCTGTAAGAAACATTAGTTAGTTAGATTCCTCACCTTAGAATATCCCCAGGCGTCAGGCTGGATCCGGAAAGATTTTTGTAGCAATACCCCTTGTGTGTCGCTAGGCGTCGTCTGCGGCTCCGCGTCCGTCGTTGGCGTCGTGCGCCGGAATGACGTCGGAGTACTTAGACGCGGCCCCCTGCGCGCTGACATCAGTTCTTGTACATAGCTTTCCGCGCCAGGGACGCTGAGCCATGCAAGAGACCGACACTGGTGCCAAAAAATCTAGGGCCCTGAAAGGGAGAACCTTAACCCTAGATGTCGGTTCGCAGAACGGGCAGGCTGGGTGGGTCGGTGAGGAATCTAACTAATGTTTCTTACAGATACATCGTTACCGAAGGTAAGTAACTTGTTCATCTGATAGAAACACGTTAGTTAGATTCCTCACCTTAGAATAGATACCCCAGCAATACCAACCCCGGTGGTGGGTCTGCGAACCAAGATCACACAAGAAAGTCCTGGAGAACAGAACGGCCAAAGTGGCCATCCCTCCGGACTTGGCTGTCCAGGCAGTAATGTCTCGCAAACGTGTGCAGCGAAGCCCACGTCGCTGCCTGACAGATGTCTTGCAAGGGGACTCCCCGTCCCAGTGCAGTCGTGGCCGCCGTGGCCCGAGTAGAATGGGCCCGTAGCTCAACAGGAGGAACCTTTTCGCCAAAGAATAGCAGGTCTTAATACACAACACGACCCACCGAGAGATGGTCCGCTTGTGTACAGCTTTACCCTTCTTAGCCCCAAAGTACCCAACAAAAAGTTGGTCGTCCACCCGGAACTGTCTTGTGCGGTCCAAATAAAATGATAGTGCACGGTTTGGGTCCAGACGGTGGAGCCTCTCTTCATCTTTTGAAGGATGCGGAGGCGGAAAGAAGGTGGGCAGCGTGACAGATTGCCCGATGTGAAAGGGAGTCACGACTTTAGGCAGGAAAGAAGGACGTGTCCGGAGGACAACTTTGTCCAGATGAACTGAAAGGAAGGGAGGCTTGGATGACAAAGCCTGGAGCTCACCCACCCGCCTAGCGGAGGCGATTGCTACCAAGAAAGCAGTTTTCAAGGTCAAAAGACAGATGGGACAGTTATGAAGGGGCTCAAAGGGAGCGCACATCAGAAAATTGAGAACAAGGTTCAAGTCCCACTGAGGCATTACGAAAGGAACGTGAGGGTACATATGAGTAATGCCTTTGAGAAAGCGTGAAACAACAGGGGACTTGAAAAGAGAAGGCTGATCAGGAAGCCGAAGGAAGGCAGAGATAGCAGCAAGATAACCTTTCAAGGTGCCCAGAGCAGAGCCCTGCCGGGCCAAAGAAAGAAGAAAGAGGAGAACCTCAGAAAGAGGGGCAGAAAGGGGATCCACAGCCTTTGCTGTGCACCATGCCACAAATTTGTTCCACCGGCAGGCGTATACCGTCTTTGTGGAGGGACGCCTGGCTGCCAGAATGATATCACAGACTTCAGGAGGCAAGTCAAATGGTATCAACTGCCGCCGCTCAATCTCCACGCATGGAGGTGGAGGCTGGACAGGTTCGGGTGGAGGACCGTCCCCTGCTGCTGCGACAGAAGATCCTCCCGAAGGGGCAGACGTATCGGAGGATCAGTCAACATACTGAGTAGCTCGGGATACCAGTACCTTCGTGCCCAATCCGGAGCCACCAAGATGACTTGGGCCCGGTCGCGCCTGATCTTCTTCAGCACTCTGGGCAGAAGTGGTAAAGGCGGAAAGGCGTACAGACCGCAACTCCACTCGCGACGAAAAGCGTCTCCGAGCGAGTGCCGCCTTGGAAACTCCAACGCGCAGAACTGCTGACATTGCGCGTTCTCTTCGGTGGCGAATAGATCTAACCAAGGCTCTCCCCACTGCAGAAAGAGACCTTGTGCCACGTCCGAGTTCAGACGCCATTCGTGATCCATCATGCACCGGCGGCTGAGTTCGTCCGCTCTGGCGTTCAGAGAGCCCGCCAGATGTTGAACCACCAGGGTGATGCCCTGGTGTTCCAGCCATGTCCAGAGGCGCAGGGCCTCCTGACAAAGGGTCCACGACCCCACTCCGCCCTGTTTGTTGCAATACCACATGGCGGTGGTGTTGTGTGTGAACACCTGCACAACACTTCCCCGGACAGAGGGAAGGAAGGCTTTCAGTGCAAGTCGGATCGCCCTCAGCTCCAAAAGATTGATATGGAGCCGAGTCTCCGCCGGAGACCAGAGTCCTCTGATCTCCGCCTCTCCCATATGGCCACCCCATCCCAGGAGGGACGCATCCGTCACTACCACGTGCTCCGGTTGGGGAAGGGAGAGGGATCTGCCGCTGACCCAATCGCGATTCGTGAGCCACCACTGCAGCTGATTCGCAGTGCCCTCCGAGATCAAGACGTGGTCGGACAGGTTGCCTCGATGCTGGGCCCACTGAAACTTCAGGTCCCACTGCAGAGCCCCCATCCGCCATCTGGCGTGAGGTACTAACAGGATGCAGGAGGCCATCAGCCCCAGAAGCCGCAGCACCAACCTGACCGAAATCCAAGACAGAGGCCGGAAGATGGGAATCAGGGCTCGAATGTCCAGGACCCGCTGTTCCGGCGGATAGACCCGGAACTGCGCCGAATCGAGAACCGCCCCTATGAAATGGAGCTTTTGGGAGGGACTCAGGTGCGACTTCGGCACATTGATGGAGAACCCCAGCGAATGCAGGAGGTCTGTCGTAGTCTGGAGGTGGGAGACAACTTGCTGGGGCGAGCCCGCCTTCAACAGCCAGTCGTCAAGATAGGGGAAGACTGGGACCCCTGATCTGCGCAGATGAGCTGCGACCACTGCCATCACTTTCGTGAGCACCCGAGGGGCACTGGTGAGGCCGAAGGGGAGCACGGTGATCTGAAAGTGCTCCTGACCCACCGTGAACCGCAGGTAACGCCGGTGGGTCGGCAGGACGGGGATGTGGAAATAAGCGTCCTGCAAGTCCAACGCTACCATCCAGTCTCCAGGGTCTAGGGCAGCAAGAACCTGAGCCAAAGTGAGCATCTTGAACCGTTCCTTCCGGAGGAAGGCGTTCACCCTTCTTAGATCCAAGATCGGGCGTAGGCCCCCTTTGCCCTTCTTGGGAACCAGAAAGTAGTGGGAATAGCAACCACGACCTACTTCTGGACCAGGAACGCACTCGACGGCCTCTTTGGCCAAGAGGGCCGAAACCTCCTCCCGGAGAAGATGCAAATGATCCCCCGACATACGGTGGTTCTGCGGTGGCATGGCTGGAGGGGTCGTCTTGAAGGGGAGGGAGTAGCCCCTTCAGACGATTTGTAGCACCCACTTGTCCGAAGTGATGGAGCGCCAGTGGAGCAGGTGATGGCGAACTCTGCCCCCCACTGGCGTTGAATGGGCCTGAAAGCTCGGACTAGGGAGGGCTTTGAGGCGGATGCTGCCGGGGTGAATGTGGACTGACCGGCACGTTGTCCTCCAGAACCGCCTCGGAGGAAACCACGTCCGCGACCGCGTGCAGGTTGGTTCTGCGGCCGGTGGCTGGGCGGACGTGAGGAGGCGCCCCTTCCTTGGCCACAAAAGGGGCGAAAGGCGGAAGTTTGCGGCCGCGGGGCCGAAAGACCCAAGGACTTGGCCGTGGCCCGGGAGTCCTTGAACTGGGCCAGCGCACTGTCCGCCTTCTCGCCAAAAAGGCGAGTGCCATCGAAGGGCATGTCCATGAGGGAGCTTTGGACATCCCCTGAAAACGACGTGGATCTCAGCCAGGCGTGACGCTGAAGCGCCACCGTGGTGGAAATTGCAAAATTGCCCGACCCAGCGAGTCCGTGGTGTCTAGTCCACATCTAATGGCGTGCCGCGCTGCATCTCGCCCGTCAGCAAGTGCTTGAGTGAGTCGTGTCCGGGCCTCCACCAGGCACAAGGGCAGCACGTCCTCCACCGTATCCCACAGAGAGTGGGAGTAACGGTCCAAAAGGCAAGCGGTATTTAAAGACCGCAGTCCCAAACTCAGGGACGAGAACAGTTTCTTGCCAAACTGCTCCAATTTTTTTTTTTAAACATGTTTTTATTGCAGCATTTTAAACAAAACATCCATCGGGGCAACCGGCATCCGCGTACAATCTCAAATCGCACCCCTCGTTGTAGCAATGCACACAGCCGTTTAGCCCACATCCCGGGGGCCGGGCGGCGTATTAAGACAGTGAATCAAATTATCAAAACGATCTCCTCATAGCGTTGCCCGGTCCATGTCCCATGATAGCCTCTGCTTTCATTCCTATCAGATTCTCTCCCCAAATCAAACTCGTCGTAACACTACAATCACACCCCATTAACTCCCCCCCCGCCCACCCCACCCCCCAACTGCTGCTGATGTGGGCCCTACCAGTGGTTCCTAACACTAATGCGTGCCAATCATCGGGGTTTGCATCTAGTCTCCCCAGCCTCAAGGAACTCCGCTCTCCTAACGCTCGTGCTCCGCACGCTCCAGCCGGTGCTGCCAAACTGCTCCAACTTCTTGGATTCCCTATCCGGAGGAGCGGACGGGAAGGAGGATTGGGAGGTTGAGGCCTGGATAACCAGGCTCTCGGGGTGGGGTGGTGGGAGAGAAATGTGGGGTCGCCCGGAGCAGGGCGGTGGCGCCGGGCAACGTTCCTGTCCACAGGAGGGACTGTGGAGGGCTTGGACCAAGTGCCCTGGAGAACGTCAATGAGGGCCTTATTAAACTGCAGCAGAGGCTCAGTGGATCTTGCTGTCGGTTGAAGGACCACTGGGAGGATGTTAGTCCTCACAGCCACAGCAGGCAACTTGAGCCCTAGGGCTTCGGCCGCCTTGCGCAGCACCACAGAAAAGGCTGCACCTTCCTCCGAGGCCACAGTCGGAGGAGAGATGAATCCAGCGTCTGGAGAGGTATCCAACCCGCTGGCGTCCCCCAATTCCTCTGCCCAGTCCTGAGACAATTGGGCCTGTTCGGCCAGAGGGTCCTGAGACCCCTCCCAGTCGCCCTCATCATCCGATTTCTGGTAGACAGGAGGAATGATCGGAGCCGGATTGTGGATGAAGCGGTCACCCATCAGCGCCGGTAACGGCGTCGGGCGGCGCCGGGTCCGGAATAGGGCTAAACTGAGGCTCGACGCCGTGCGGGGATGGCGTCGGGGGCGGAACCGGTGTCGGCGCCGGCGGAGGGGGCGTCGTGAGGTCGACCGGCGCGGCAGAGATCCAGGCCTGGATCCCTCGGGGACCTGCGGCGTCAGGGCTGGAGCCCTCGCCGGGGCCGGAGCCGCCGGCACACGAGGTCGCCCAGTCAACCCTGCGGGGCCCGAAGGCGCGCCGGCAGGCGTCGACGGCGGAGCCAGATTCCTCATGACCGAGAGGAAGGCACTGACCTCCGCCAGAGTCGCGTCAGTCCCAGGGACCGGAGGGTATGGGGACGAGCACGGCTCCTGCGGCTCTGACGGAGCCGCGGGGGTGGAACCACCCGGACCCTCGGCCGGGTCGCGCAACCGGCGAGGGGAGTCCGAAGAGTGAGGACGCCGCTTGGACTTCTTAGAATGTTTGGAGTGACGGGACTTACCCGAAGATCCAGACGAGTAATGTCGATGGCTGCGGCTCCGCGAATGGTCCTTGGACCTCCTCCTGGACCGGGACCGAGAGCGACGCGGAGCCGAGTGTCGAAGCTCGAGTCGCTTACGGGACCGTTCCCGCCTAGCCTTTGACGTCAAGGCCTGACAGTCGGGGCACGACTCCGCGTCATGGTCGGCCCCCAGGCAGTACAGGCACCGGCGATGGTGATCCGTTACCGACATCAGTCGGTGGCAGGCGTCACAATGCTTGAATCCAGGCATCCTACCGGCACCAGATGTCGAGTAACCAAAAGAGGTCAACAAGTTAGTCAAAAAGTGACTAGGGGTAAGCTCTTTCCGGATCGGCGCTTACTGGCGCGGAAAAAAAAAAGAACTGACGTCAGCGCACGAGGGCGGCGTCTAAGTACTCCGACGTCATTCCGGCGCACGACGCCAACGACGGACGCGGAGCCGCAGACGACGCCTAGCGACGCGCAAAGGGTATTGCTACAAAAATCTTTCCGGATCCAGCCTAACGCCTGGGGATATTCTAAGGTGAGGAATCTAACTAACGTGTTTCTTTCAGATAGGCGTACACATGAGGAATGTCAAGAACAAGTTCAGGTCCCACTATCGAATCACAAATTGGCAGGTAACGTTTGTCAAACCTTCAAAAAAACCTCCTCACCAGGTTGTTTTAACAAGGATGGCTGGGCAGGCAAATGTAGAAAAGTAAAAAGGGCTGACAAATAAACTTTTAGTGCCCACTGCATAGCCTTGCAGGGCTCAAGATAAAAAATAAATTAAAAAAAGACGGTCAACAGCCTCTCCTACAAGGGGTCCGTGCCCCAGGCACCACAACAGTTTACAGATTATCCCAGTGCCTGGCATAGATGATTACATGGAGCGGCATCTGGCAGTAAGGACACCCACCACTTCAGGCAGCAAACTGAAAGCAGTCAAGTCCCATCACTTCACGCATGAATGTGTAATCGGTGTAGATTCGGGTGGAAGACCCTGCCCTTATGCAGTGACAGGAAGTCCTCACAAAGTGATAGCCTGATCAGAGGACAGATGCTCCTGAGTTTCAGGGTTTGAAACTCTCATGGTCCAATTTGGAGCCACTAGGATGACTTGGGCCCAGTCGTTCTTGATCTTCTTCAGAAATCTGAGAAAGAGAGGTTTAGGCAGGAAGAGAATGCATGTCTTAAGGAGCGTTACTGCTGAAACTCCAATGCCCAAGAGTGTTGACATCGTACGTTCTCAATGGTGGTGAAAAGATCTAGCAAAGGCTCTCCCCACTGGTCAAAGACACCCTGCGCTAACTATGGATGTAGGTTCCACTCGTGATCTGCCAGATGGCGTCTGCTTAGTTTGTCTGCTCTAGCAAAGAGGGACTGCACCAAGTACTTGGCAACCAGTAAGGTATCCTGGTGCTCCAGCCACTTCTAGAGATGCAATGCTTTGGACTCGACCCTGGTTGTTGCAGTACTGCATGGCAGTGATGCAGTCCATGAGAATCTTCACCAGCTACCTCCTGATGAACAGCAGGAAAACCCTCAGCACCAGATGAATAACTCATAGATCCAATAGGCTGATGTGGAGCTGGCCCTCCACTGGAGACCAGAGACTTTGATCTACCACTGGCTGGGCATGTGCTGCTGAGGGCAAACCGCAGATGAGGAGTTGGAGGACTGGTGCTGCTCCTGGTCTGCCAGTTCTGCATCTGCGGACTGAAAAAACTTGGCTGCCTGCTGTCCCACTGGCTGGAAAGATTGCCTCTCCTATATGCTATCCTTCAGAACTGATAGTCAATATTCAGAACTGGTGTAGAAATTGTTTTGCAAGGCTCAACAGCCTCAAGGAACACACTATAGCTTGAGCTGTCTTTGCAGTAGTCCAAATCTTAATGTGTCTTCTCTCTGAATAGGAGAGGCATGTCACAGGTCATATCCATTACTGTTGCCTGTACATCACCGGAGAATCTAGCTGACTTCATCCAGGAGTGTCAACGAAGCATAACATTAGTATTGACTACCCTGTCAGTTCAGTCTGTGGTATCCAAGCCTGTGCAGACAAAGTACTTGGCCGCATCCTGCTCATCGGATACTGCCTGAGCCAGAAAGGCCCTAAGGTCCTCACCAACCCCTGGAAAGATCTTTCCCAAAGGCTTAATAGATTATCGACCAAATAGACTGCATTTATGGATCGCAGTACCAGGCTGGCCAAAGAAACCATAATTTTGCCAGAGGCATCAATCCTTTGGGATTCTTTATCGAGGGAATTGGTCTGAAATAAATTAGGGTTCACCTTAATGGTCAAAGCCTACATAAAGAGACTCTCCAGAGTAGGGTGCTTGGTGAAAAAATCTGTCACCGGGTGCTGGCCTTTGCAGCCTGGCCAAGAACACCAGATAGACATCAAAGTATCTGTGAAGGCATCAATAAATGGGATCAAAGGCTCATATGATGCTGGCCAAAGTTGCAACATTTCTGTCAAAATAACTGTTTTAGTCTTAGTGGAGGGCAGCTGTAAATCTAGCAATTCGGCTGCCCTCCAAACTGTCACTGCAAATAAGGCGCTTTCTTTCATAGGTAGCCGATGTGGTGAGTCAAGCTCAGTCTCAGGGGAGGTGTCAAGCCCACTGGTATTAAGTATAACCAGGTATAAAGCATCAGCACTATAAGGAGGGAGGAGCAAGCTTTCCCCCTCACAATCGTCATCAGTACCCTAAGGTGCACCCTGCTTTAGCCCAGAATTAGTGTCCGAACCAAAAAAGAAATTGACCCTCTGCTGATAGTTGCGACCAGGTAGAGGGCACTGGATTAGAGTAAAGCTGCATGGCAAACGGCTGCACTTTTGTAATTTTGTAGTGTAACATCAATTGAGCTCAAGGGCATCGGCAATGGATGATGGTGTTGGTCCTAGAGTAAAGGTGGCAGGAACAAGCGTGGATCTCGTGGCCAAAGTGGAAGTCCCTACCAGAATTGGTATGGGCCGGGTTAGGGTTCCCTAAGGGACAGACAGCACCAAGGAAGAACGCGCCATCAATAACCCGACTGGAGGCCTCTACAGTTCTGTGGGGTCCAAAGGCACACCAGAGGGAGCCGGAGGTACACTGAAGATTTGCAGCAAGGCATCTTTGTAGGTCTCTGCTGCTGTGGGTTGACTGCAGCCCTGGGAACTCTGGGTGGATCAAGGCTAACTGAGGAATCGGTTCAGTCGCCGGTTACCTCAAACGAGTGAGACTTAAAGCTTGACGCCCTCATGCCTTCTCTTTGGAGTCCGAGTGGAGGGATGGGGTTGAGTCCCGCTTCGCTTGCTTATGCTTGCACTTGAACTTTTACTTACTCAAAGATTTTAAGAGGAAGTGGAGCGGTTGCAGGCACTGTCCTGTGAGCGGGACCGGACCTGGGAATTGGAGTGGGGTCCTTGCAAAGACTGCAACTTCTTCTTATGTTTGGCAACATACAACTTCGCCTTTTGTCTCAAACTACCTTTGAGTGTGTTAATCCAAGGAACAATCAATTTCACAATAAATGTATCAAGTAAACGAAAAATTAGGAATGTTTTATTCCACAGTCATGAGCTTCATTTCACTGGAAACTCACAGGTTACAACTCCGGGGATCGGTATTAGGAGCAGCCTTAACTAATACAGGAGGGCCAAATGAAACTGGGGCACGAGATTCTCCAATGAATGGGTGAAACAGGACAGCTGTCAGGAATTGTGCCACAACTGCCAAAGTATCTCTTTCTCCGGCGGTGTCTCAGTGGTGATCTGGGGAGGTGTAACCTGCTAGTTTTCACCACGCCCCCTCTGCCTTCACAGGCTAAACTGAATAGTACCGTAATCCTTAATATAACTGTAGTTTTGGGTCACGCCTGTCTCTACCATTACAACCTGGCCATGGATAAACCCTTATATACCAAGCTTGGAGGCTCTTCAATTAGAATCTGCCTATTAAGACGCCCTAGATATTGCACC
Organism: Triturus cristatus; assembly: GCF_964204655.1. Lineage (NCBI taxonomy): Eukaryota > Metazoa > Chordata > Amphibia > Caudata > Salamandridae > Triturus > Triturus cristatus. The sequence goes on from NC_140592.1 coordinate 842,413,419, forward strand.
ATTGCTTTACTGTGTCTTCCCATCTCTTCTTGGTGAATCCAAAAAGGAAGCTGAAAGGACCGATTGTGGACCTATCTGTTGCAATCTAGAACTCTGCTGCCAGGCTTTTTCTGAATACTGTCCAGTCCTGATGATGAACCCACATCTTCAGGAGATCGAAACATCATCAACCACACCTTACAAACCTATTACTGATTTAGTCTACTTTGTTTGATATGGTCATATTGGAACGCACAATGTGTTATGCACCGGAATTACCTTATCACAGTGTGTACAGCAGGTCAAAACCGAGAACCTTTCACTAAACTTCTTTTCAACAAGCTTGTAGATGATATGATTGCAAAATTGAGATTAATGACTATGGAATAAAACATTCCTACATTTTTGTTCATTTGTTACATTTAGGGTAACATTTATTTATCCTTATATTTTTTTTTTTTTTTTTTTTTTTAAACCGTTTATTGCAATCTCAAGTATATACAAGTATGGGCCTACAACCTTCCGGCCGGCCGCTAGAGTGACAGGAGCACCTGACAAACGTACAAAAAGGCACTTGGCGTTGCAGAGAGTAAATCAGGAGGTATCAACGACGTGGGCCACATGACTCTAAGCCCACAATACGGTTTCTTTTATACAAACACAACAACACAGAAAAACCACACCCGCAAGGCAACCCGCAATCGAAAATAACCGCACGTGCTCCTCAAATGAGGGACCCTGACCATCCACAGGAATCTAAAGAGGGGGAAGGGAAACAAATCCAGGACTGGGGGAACTCTGTGCCCGGGGCTGGGGGAGGGGGTCAACTAGGGGGACGGGGCCGGTGAGGCAGCAGGCAGCAATGGTGGCTCGCAGATACCCCCGCGGTAGGCGTTCCAGGGGCCCCATACTTTCACCCACGCCCCAGGCTTACCCCTCGCCACATACACCACCTTTTCTCGGAACATGCACCAATCCATGTGTTCTTTCCAGGCCGACACCGCCGGGGGCCGCTGGGATCCCCACAGTTGAGCGATGTCACGCTTAGCTATCATATATCCCAGAGTCACCCATCGCGTCTGCGGAGCCGAGTAATCAGTTGGTTCCCACACATTCAGCAAGCATCTCCTCGCTTCAGGCAACAGCGCGACATGCGTGACCAGTCGCAGGACCTCATGCACACCACGCCAGAATCGCTCCACCTTCGGGCATTCCCACAAAATATGCAAAAAAGTCGCCAAAGCACCACACCCACGCTTACATAACCCATCCTCAGCATAACCCATACGCAGAAGCCTTGGCCCCGTCATGTAAACCCGGTGGAGTATGTTAAGCTGGACGAAGCGAAGGCGAGCCGGTATGGCCACCTCCTTCGGAGAGGCCACCGCGGAAATCCAGTCTTCGTCGTCCAACTCCAGCCCGTCGGCAACCCAAGCCTCACGGAGGCCGGTCAGCAGGCCCGAGCGGTCATTAATCAATTTTTTGTAAATAAGGGAGATCGTGCTGTCCGGAACGTGGCCATCCAGCACTCTATCCTCCAGGGGGGAAGACTCCGGGATGGAGGCGACGTCTGGGAAGACGGAGCCCAGCGCGTGACGGACCTGCAAGTACCGAAAGTATTCACTGCCCTGCAGCTGAAACTCCGTCTGCAGTGTCTCGAATGTTTTAAATCCCCCTCTCGTCCAGAGGTCCCCCACTTTACTGATGCCAATCGTGTCCCACTTCTCGAAGCCCTTCGAGGTCCACAGGGAACCCAACCGCTGAATTTATCCTTATATTAACACTCTCTGGGACCCTTGTGTCCTTAAATAATTAATAACCCCAGACCCCTTTATATCCTAGTGTAATCCCTCTGATATATTCAAGTGTATTAGGGCAGATTTATCACACAACTTTGAATTATGCCTGGAGGCCAGGCACCAAAGGCACACTTTGTGCCTTGATAATTGCCAATATCTGCTTCCTACAGACACGGCACAGATTAAATCCGGTTGTTTTCAGTGGGGACATCGTTCCCTAGCACACAGTGGAAACGTTTTTGGCATTGGCAGAAGAACAACAAATTTGGGAGCGGGGCTCATTATCCATGTTGAAAGGCATGGAAAGAAAGAAACTGATGTCAGCACGCACGGGGAGCGCAGGCATTTATATGCGGCTCTGCTCCGTCGCTTCCAGGGCACTAAGTGCAGAGCTGCATGAATCCTATCTGTGAGTGGGAGTACCACTACAACATTCTCTGGCTCCAGTCTGGAAATGGGATTCGCACATTGCCAAAATGACTTTAAATCTAAAGAGAGTGACAGGAGCAATCCTTAGAGACCACCGTTTATCATCAACTAAGCCTATTAGCCCTGCCTTATTAGTATACGAGGGCAAGGCATTGTCTGCTTCTACTTACGGATCTGAACTGTGGGGATTCGAAAGAGTTGCTGATTTAGTCTCTGCAGAACATAAATTTATGAGAGAATTAGTGGGTCTCCCAGTTTCCACTCCTATTAAGCCGTTACTTTATGATTTGGGACGCCGTTCCATTAAAGACATTGTTGGCCTTCGGCCCATTTTATTTTGGGCCCGGCTCAGGAGAACCCCGGAACTGAGCAATTATGCAGCCGCCCTTGACGAACTTATTGCTTTAAATGGTTTCAGATTAATCCCATGGTTGAAAAATCTGAGGGACATGGTAATTAAGCTAGGGCTAAAAGAAGAATGGCTCTTGCAGCAGCCCCCGCAAAAAGATATTATTAAGAAACTATATTGGTCAAGCGTCGAGGGAATGGCTCTGACAGACGCAAAGTTGGGTGCTCTAACTGATGCATTCATGACCTGCAAGCCAGCTCCGAAGCTGGAAGCTTTTTTAGATTTCATCTCCTCACCAAGGGACAGAGCTTTGTTCCTCAAAATGAGGTTTGGCACACTACCTCTTAATGATTTTACAAATAATTGGAAAAATTCTAAATCCAATCACACAGCTTGCCCGGGATGTTCTAATCCTACTGAGTCACTGGGGCACTTCCTGTTTGCCTGCAAGGCGTACAGGGCACCTAGAAAGCGCTGGTTAACTCCAGTTTGTAGTAATCTGGGTACTAGGCAGTCATCAGTGGCCCTCCGTATTTTAACGACGGACACAACATCCTTGCTGGTAGTTTGTGGGGTAGCCAAATACCTTGGAAAAGCTTGGATATTACGATCTAAGCTGGTTGAAGCAAGCTCTGCTTAGATTGCCATCTTGTCTCTCTTTACCATCTACATCAAACAATTTTTATAACTGGATATGTATCTCTTGCCTTCATTCTCTTACTCCTCTGTTTTACTTAATCTCCCTTTCTTCTTTTTTTGTTTTTCTGGATGAAATATTTAAATGTATATTTTTATATGTTATCATTCTTGTGGTCGTACCTATGTTGATTTGAAATGTAATTACTTTTATGATACCTTGTTATCGAATAAAGTATATAAACACAATTTGGGTATACTCTAGAGAGTATATTCTGTAGTTAGACATGTCCATCAGGTATCTAGGATTAAGAAGCCTCTCTGAATTTTTGTTCAAAGTAGTGGAGAGGGGGCTGATTTATTTATAAGGATCGTTGTAAATTCCATGTGAAAAGTTTGTGAGACAGTTGAAGTGAAGTCCTCTGCTTATCAATTGATGGATCTGAGACCTTCTGAAATGGCATGCACTGGTAGCTTATTTAATGTGTCTTTTCCAGGTCTAGAATGGTGGTGCTGGTTTTTTCACTTGATAGGCTATTGTGGGTGTTGATAACAGGATGGTGATCAGATTAGAAGGATTCTATCTAATGTCTTGACAAAGTTAGATTCAGCAGACAGGGATCATCTCTCATAGTCTATGGCATTGCTCAGGGTTCTCAGGAGCTGAAGCATATCATAGGTTCGCCCGTTCAAGAGACCTCAGAAAGTATTCTACTGGGCTGGATGCCAAACTTACTTTTAATTTCTGCACAGAAAATCTTCTTGATAAATGGGGATTACTTCTCTCCATACAGGACTGGTAGCATATTATGTGGTTTATATTGAAGACAGAAAAAATTACAAATGCTATCCAGGGTACAGACAAGGTATTTTTAAACATTGTGGGACGCGCTCCAGAAATTCTTAGAGAAGGACTACACAATATCTACTTGCCCATTGAAGCTACCAGCACTGCAGTTTATGACCATATCGTAATGAGAGAATGGGACCACATGAAAGGGAAGTGCTGAAATCTGCTATATCCAACTCAACCTCACTGGTGGGGTTTACCTTTGTATGAGAAACTCTAGGTGATTTTTCATGGAGTGCTGCTATTGGCTATAAAACTGCCACTCAAATACACTTAGTGCAGCCCAGTACCCATAAAAATACAATGAATAAGGATTTAACAGTCCCCTGATGCAATGACTTTACGAGAGCAGCAAAGCAGACCATACATACTGCAACAAGGAATCATTTACAAACCAGAAGTCTGAGATTATAAGAAATACTGCAGATAATATCACTGCAGTAAACACTTTCTATTGTAGGTATACAAGCCAAGTCTCTTACAGGCAGGGAAGGAGTAAGGAATATGGAGCACCTTCACTGCATTTGCAACTTCCAGATACCCACTGACGAAAGAACTGCCATGATTGTGCTTTGGCTCCGGAAAGCCTTTCAAATGGCGCTGGGCACCATAAAAGCTCCTGATAACCTCACACAATTTATGAAATATTGCCAGATTTTGTTCTGACGTGCTGAAGTGTAGATCAAAACAGTCAAGGGATGCCCAAGTCGCACTAAAAAGGGTTGTTTCTAGACCAAGACATCTCCCTCGAGTAGCCTAATGTTGCGGTCTGCAATGGGGGAAAAAAATAATGGTGCATGGTTCGAGGTGCACAAATACTACAGGCATGCTACCAATTAGGTGATTAAATGAGAGCACACAGTTGTCTATGTCTGTGAAAAACTTAAAAGTTGTTAAAAAAAAAAAAAAACAATTACAGGATTTATTGGTCCACAAGCACTGGCACAGAAGTGCACTATTCTGGATGCAATGTGCACATATGCACGGACAAAATACCACCCCTCAGTGAAGGGAGGCAATGCAGAAGTAAATTGACCGACTGCCCTAGTCTATATGCTGTGGTGGGTGGAAGCAAAGTGTGACTGACAGATGAACAGACCCATGAATGATTGGCATCCAAAGTCCTGATTTACACTGGATCTGCTCCTTCTTAACCGATATACAAGGCCAGACTGTGAACACAAACCAGCCCTGCCAATTCAGCTGGACCGGCCCCAGGGGTTGAAGGGCAGAGCTAGTGAGAAGCAGAGATGCCGCTTAATTAGCACTGCTGCCCGACGCTTTAGCACCACTAATGCAGCTTTTGTTTCGGGTGCGGGTATTGCAGCACTGCTGCAAAACCGGCCCCCAGTTACAAAACCGGCCCGCACTGCTCGAACACCGGCACCCACACTTCTGGCCCACCAGGAAAACACCCAGTGCACGCTATGGCCAGTCCGGCCCTGCCGATATAACACAATCTTCAGCCTGGAACCCTCCTCCTCGGAAGCCCGCAAACTCATCTGCGGAGGTCTTCAAGGCTCATTGCTCAGCCTCACCCTCTTCACTGCAAAAATGATCTATCTGTCCGACGTCATCTGTGCACACAAGATCAACATCCTTTCTTACACTGACAACATGTAACTCATACTCACCCTCATACTCACCCTCTCTAACAAAATTCTGACACAAGAAACAAGTTCACCACCTGCATGACTGAAGTGCAAACTGGGTGAAAGCCAACTGTCTCTAGCTCAACACAGACAAGACGGAAGTAGTGATATTTGGCAAGAACACCTTACCATGGGACTCTACTTGGTGGCCAGGTGAACTTGTAACCACACCCAGCACCCACGCATGGAACCTCAGAATCATCAACAGCAAACTGGACATAACCGCACAAGTCAGCGCCATCTATGCATCCTAGTTATGCAAATGAAGAACTAGACTTTTAAATTAAACAACCTGATCTTGGTAGGGATAGGTGCATACACACCTGCTCAGCGCCAGGATACCCTCACAAGTGATAGTGTACTTTACAAATCCACATATGGCATCAAAAACAAAGTGGTGGATGGAATGCTTGAATTAATCTCGGGCACAGGCAATCGCTCGGGCTGCATCCCAATCCAACATTTTTCGTCCACCATGTCACCTCAGCTTGGACCCAGCCATACGCAAATCATTCCTGACCCTGCTCCAAGGGTAAGTTACTTACCTGTAATCCTAGTTCTCTTCCAGGAGTATCCTCATCAAAGTCATAAGCACTGAATATTCCCGCCCATGTGCGGGGCCCCGGAAATAATAAAATTATATATGTAACAAACATACATATATACAGCTCTGTATATGTATAAACATATATCATTTTTTCCAAGCAAATGCAGCCCCTAAAAAAGAAGGCTAGGCAATGTATAAATACACATCCAATAATACATATAGGTATAATAAAACACCTAAATCTCTTTTTTTTTTTTTTTTTAATGAGGTAAACACTCATGAGAAAGCAAAAAAGAGACAACTGTGGGAAACACAGACCTACAACACATTGCTAGCCTGCAGGCTGCATTGCAATACAATACCATAGAGACTGAAAAGCCCTGTATAGGTAAAAACTGGCACCGTGCCTTTAAGGCAGCCCTGGCTTCCATATCCCATCATGCCTCAGGGGTGACAGTTAGGTCAGTTGTTCTTTGCGGGACCGTAGTCCTAAACACAAAGATAAATCCTTTCCATAATGAATAATACACTTCTTCTCATTTGCCTGGGGAGGTGGGTGGGTTGCTTATGACTTTGATGAGGATACCCCTGGAAGAGAACTAGGATTACAGGTAAGTAACTTACCCTTCTCTTCCAGGGGATCCTCATCAATAGTCATAAGCACTGAATAGAGTAGCAAGCTCACCTTCTACCAGCAGGCAAATGAAAAAAAGATTGTACCACACATGGAGAAAAAAGAATCATGAAAATGATTACGTTTGGAACAGATTCCTCAAGGAGGCTTGTCCTACTTGAGTGTCTGCTCTGGTGTCCGAATCCAGACAATAGTGTCTGGTAAAGGTATGGACAAATCTCCAAGTGGCTGCCTTGCAGATCTCGGAGAGTGGGACATTATTGAGAAAAGCAGCGGTAGCCGCTTTTCCTCTTGTAGAATGCGCTCTAGGGCGCGCCCCCAATGGTTTCTGAGCCAGTTGGTAGGCCAATGTAATACTTGAAACAATCCACCTAGCTATGGAACGCTTGGATGCAGCAAAGCCCATGCGGACAACCCCATAGTTCACAAACAATTGATCAGATTTCCTGACATTCTTAGTCCTATCTAGATAGAATTTTAGGACCCTTTTGACATCTAGAGAATGTAACGCCCTCTCTGCCGGAGAGGAGGGGTTGGGAAAAAAGGTTGGTAAGGAGATGGCTTGGTTTACATGAAACTCCGATACCACCTTAGGTAGGAACGAAGGATGAGTTCTCATCACCACCCTATTCAGATGAAAAATAGTGTAGGGTTCTTTAGAACAGAGGGCCTGTATCTCACTGACCCTCCGTGCTGAAGTGATGGCTATTAAAAATGCTGTCTTCCATGTGAGGTGCTGTAGGGTAGCCTTATGAATCGGCTCAAAAGGAGAACCCATGAGCCTTGACAGCACCAAGTTTAGCTCCCAGGAAGGAGAGGGAGGTCTAACAGGGGGATAGACTTTCTTGAGTCCTTGCAAGAAATCCTTCACTACCTGCACTTTAAAAAATGACTGCTGTGAAGGCGAACGCCTGTATGCTGTTATGGCTGCTAGGTGAACCTTTATGGATGAAAATTTCAACCCTGCCCTCGCTAAATGTAGAAGATAGGGCAAAATTACATCCTCCTGGCATTTAGTGGGATCATAATGATGCTGAGCACACCATATATAAAACCTTTTCCACTTACAGAAGTAGGAGTGTCTTGTCGAAGGCCTCCTGGCTTCCTTCAGTATGGACATACACTCTTGAGGGAGGTTCAGATGGCCATACTGGAGGACTTCAGGAGCCATGCTGTTAAGCTCAGCGAGGGAAGGCTGGGATGGTAAATCTTCCCCCGCATCTTGGACAACAAGTCCGGCCTGCACGGCAGCCGCTTGTGGGGGCGGATCGACATGTGTAGGAGATCCGTGTACCACCACTGCCTCGGCCAGTCCGGTGCTATGAGGATCATCTTGGCAGATGAATTCTGCAACTTGGTCACCACCTTGGGGATTAGTGGGAGAGGCAGAAAAGCGTACACAAATGTCATTGACCAATTGATCAAAAGGGCATTCCCTAGGGATCCTGGTCGATGGTATCTTGAGGCGAAGCCTCGGCATTTTGTGTTTTGCTTGTCCGCGAAGAGGTCCACTTGCGGACGCCCCCATTCCCCGAAGATGTCTTCTACCACCTCGTTGTTTAGTACCCAGTCCTCTGGTTCTTGAAAATGCCGACTGAGTAAGTCCGCTTGCACGTTGAGTTCTCCTGGTAGGTGCACCGCTTTCAATGAGATGTTCCTTGCTAGGATCCAGTGCCACAGGGACTGAGCTTCCAGCCAGAGCGTCCTGGATCGAGTACCCCCCTGCTTGTTCAGGTAGTACATTGTGGTGGTATTGTCCGTCTGCACTAGAATGGTACTCGTCGTGATCGCAGGCAGGAACGCTTTGAGGGCTAGGTGGACTGCCCTGAGCTCCAGCATGTTGATGTGGTACAACTGCTCGCTGCTGGACCACTGTCCCTGAGTTTGCAGAGTCCCAAAATGCGCACCCCATCCCTGAAGGGATGCGTCGGTGATTAAGGTCTGAGTTGGGGGCTCTTGATGGAAGGGGATCCCCACTTGTAGATTCCTTGGCTTCAGCCACCACTTGACTGACTGTTTGGCTGCAGAGGAGAGGCAAACCTTTTCTTCCCACAGGGAGTTCCTTTGATCCCATTTGTCCTCGAGATCTTGCTGGAGAGGACGCATCCTTAGCCTGGCATTGGGCACTAGAAAGATGCAGGATGCCATGGCCCCTAGCAGAGATGAGATTTGCCTTGCCGACGACAGATTGCTGGTTATAATCTGTCTGCCTTTTTGAAAAATGGATGACTGTCTTTCCTCCGAAGGAAACACTTTTCCTACTACGGAGTCTATAGTTGCACCCAGGTAGTGGATCCTCTGTGTTGGTGAAAAATTGGACTTTTTGGCATTCACTCTGAGACCCAACTTGCGACATAAGTTCAGGCATAGCGACAGCTGTGATCGCACATTCTGAGGCGACAAGCCCTTTATTAGCCAGTCGTCTAGGTAGGGATAGACGAAGACTCCTGCGCGCCTCAGAGCAGCCGCTACTACTGCCACGCATTTTGTGAATACTCGAGGAGCTGACTTTAGGCCAAATGGGAGGACTTTGAACTGATAGTGAGAGTTGCCTACCACAAACCAGAGAAATTTTCGATGATTCCGTAGGATGGGAATATGGAAATATGCGTCCTGAAGGTCCAGCGAACACATCCAATCGCCCATCCGGAGAAGAGGATATATTTGGTGGAGCGCCAGCATGCGAAATTTTTCCTTTCTTATGTGTTTGTTCAGTATCCGTAGGTCTAAAATGGGTCTGAACTCTGCCTTCACACTCCTCTTTTGAATGAGAAAGTATCTGGAGTAAACTCCCTTTCCTCTTTGGTTTTTGTGTACTTTTTCTATTGCAGATTTGAGTAGAAGCGTCGCTACCTCTTCTCTGAGCTGCTTCAGATGCTGGGATGAATTGACAGGAGGAATCGATGGGGGGTGACTTCTGAAACGAAGCGAGTACCCATGACGCAGTATATGCAGGACCCACTTGTCCTTTGTGATGGACTGCCACTCTGGAAGATGATGTGCAACACTTCCTCCCACCGGAGCGGTGGACAGCATCGGAGGAAGCGGCTTCTCATTGCTTCCCCGGAGCTTTGTTTCCAGCATTAGACTGCCTGTTGTTACCCCGTCCCCTGGATGGCTTGCGGGACTGGTATTGCTGTTTCTTTTGACCTTGCTGGTCCTGGTTCTTTTGCCAATGAGGGGTTTGAACCCTCTGTTGGTAATTGCGCCTGTCATTTCCCTTGCGGCGTAGAAACTCTTTTCTCTTTTCAAGCCCGACGGCTTTCATGGTCTCCAGCTCTGCCTTCATACGGGCCATTTCTTCGTCTGCATGGGACCCAAAAAGAGAACTACCGGATAAAGGCAGATTTAATATTCTTGCCTGCGCTTCTGGTTTCAAGGCCGTCAATCTAAGCCAAGATGATCTTCTGGATGTGACTCCGTGTGCATATTCATGCGCTGCCAGAGTTGCCCCGTCCGCCGCTGCACTTATGATCTGGTTAGAAACCAGACTTCCCTCATGCAAAATTTCTTCGAAGTCCCGTCTGTCCTCTGATGGAACTTTGTCAATGAACCTCTGAAGAGAGTCCCATAATGATCTATCATAGCGCCCCAGAAGCGCTGAGGCACTGGCCACCTTTAAGCTTGAGGATGCTGAGCCGCAAACTTTTCTCCCCCAGGAGTCTTGTGTCTTACTGTCCTTATCTGGTGGCACCGTTGAAGACCCAGCTACTGCATGTGTCTTCCTGGCAGCGGCGGTGATGACAGAGTCCGGTGGAGGATCTGATTTTAGGAATAGAGGATCCTCCGGAGCTGGACGGTACTTTTTTAGAATCCTCGCCGGCGCCGTTTTGGTGGTTGCTGGTGTGAGAAAAATATCCATTACTGGTTGCAACAAACCAGGGACTAATGGCAATAACGGGCGTGACACTGAGCGTTCATTAAGAGTTTCAAAGATTATGGATGAAGTGGTCTCCTGAACCGGCATAGGGATATTTAATTTTGTAGCTCCTCTACACAACACTTCCTGAAACGTAGAAATATCATCTACCGGAGATACCCGAGAGGGTTGCGTCTCCGAGAGTGTCGGTGAATAATCCCTTTTGGATGATCTGGAAGAAGGGGAGGTAGAAGGGGTTCTACGGCGCCTTTTCTCTGATCTGGTCGACTCTCTTCTGCGGGAGGAAGACCTGGATCGCCTTCTTGGTGTTTGAGAGTGACCTCGAGACTCTCTTCCCCGAGAACTTGGTCTGATCGGTCTCGCTGGGAATTCCATGCCCCTTAATCTTGTTAGCGATGCCCTTATTGTGTCGGGCATAGCAGAGTCCTGAGGCATCTCCCTTACGGGACTTTGAGGTACCGCATTGTCCTCCTCCTGCGAACTTTCCTCTCTTGCAGGTACTGGAGATTGATGCACAAGCTCTGGTGATTCGGATCTTGAACCTGAGCCCTCTGATCCTGAAGACGAGATAGCTATAGGACGTGGTGACTCAGGAGTTGTATATATCAGTCTATGAGGAGATTTTCGCCTTGAGACTGGTCGAATCGTGAGGCGAACATGTGACACCTCCTGCGTACCCTCAGCAGAGGGCAGCCTCGACGGTGATAGGCCTATCACCGGAGATCTTGGACTGGAACTCAGAGCTTCTTGTCTCGACGTCGAGATCATCTTCGACGGAGGCTTTATGTACCTCTCCAAAGCTTTGGAGACCTGTGAGGACGGAGGCACCTGCCTCGACGTCGACTCCGACGGAGGCATCTGCCTCGACGTCGACTCCGACGGAGGCCCCTGCCTCGACATCGGTCTTGACGGAGGCGCCTGCCTCGACGTCGACTCCGACGGAGGCCCCTGCCTCGACGTCGGTCTTGACGGAGGCGCCTGCCTCGACGTCGACTCCGACGGAGGCGCCTGCCTCGACGTCGTTCTTGACGGAGACTTCTGCCTCGACGTCGAATACTTCGACGACGTCGAAAGCCTCTTCGCCGACGAACGATGTTTCCTCGACGGCGATCTTGATCTTGACGGCGATCTTGGTCTCGACGTTGACTGTGGTGTAGATCGCCTACGTACTTCTTGCGACGTCGACTGATGTCTCGCCGACCTCGACGTCGAACGATGTTTTTCCTTCGACGACGAACGATATCTCTGTGCAGACGTCGATCGATCCTCTCTTGACGTCGACAGATGCTTTATCGACGTTGAACTGTGGCGCCGAGTCCTCGACGCCGATCCTTTAGACGCCGTCGACGTCGAACGCATCCGCTTCGACGCCGATTCTAAAGTCGACGATGACTTTCTCTTTGCAGCATGACTTCCCCTTGACTCCTCACCTCTCAGCGACGATCCCGCCGCTGGAGTCTTCGACGCCGAGCCCGACGTCGATGGGGAGCAAACAGGGACCAACTGCTTCGACGTCGACCGTTCTGCTAAGCCGTACAGTCTAATCCTCTCCCTCTCCTTTAAAGTCCTTTTGGAAAGGTCTTCACAATGATGGCATGTTGCTGGAGAGTGAGAGTCCGGCAGACAGATAATACACACTTCATGCGTGTCTGAAGCAGCCTTCTTTTTTCCACAAGATGGACATGGAACAAATAAAGAAGGCATTTTTCTGACAAAACAGCAACAAAATCAGTCAGAAAAACACAGGATACCAACTTCCTCTCAGATGTTATAAGAAGAAGCCCAAAAAATCTTTAAGTTGTAATAATTCTTGACTAAAGAGTCAAAAAAGAAAAGAGCTGAATTCCAGGGTCCTGACTGAAGGAGCCGGAAAGAACAACTGACCTAACTGTCACCCCTGAGGCATGATGGGATATGGAAGCCAGGGCTGCCTTAAAGGCACGGTGCCAGTTTTTACCTATACAGGGCTTTTCAGTCTCTATGGTATTGTATTGCAATGCAGCCTGCAGGCTAGCAATGTGTTGTAGATCTGTGTTTCCCACAGTTGTCTCTTTTTTGCTTTCTCATGAGTGTTTACCTCATTAAAAAAAAAAAAGAGATTTAGGTGTTTTATTATACCTATATGTATTATTGGATGTGTATTTATACATTGCCTAGCCTTCTTTTTTAGGGGCTGCATTTGCTTGGAAAAAATGATATATGTTTAGAGCTGTATATATGTATGTTTGTTACATATATAATTTTATTATATCCGGGGTCCCCGCACATGGGCGGGAATATTCAGTGCTTATGACTATTGATGAGGATCCCCTGGAAGAGAACTGGACAGTACAACCCGAACTGCCAGGTCAGGTCCTCCTTGAACCGGAACACAAGCAATCCAGGACTAGTTTCCCACTTATCAGCCACATATAGCTTGGTTGCAAATGATAAACTTAAGTACTTGCATCAGAAATGTATTGAAGGGTTTAGATAAATAGTTGTACACCAAAACCACTAAGAAAATGGGTGTAGAAAGGAAGCGAAAGGATATAAGAAAGGTTGTAAGGAGGGCAGGAAGATAATTGAGAAAGATTGGAAGGACTAGAGGATGGTAGGACAAAGGGATGTAAGGGCCAAAGGGGAGAAGGAAGGCAGGAAAGAAAACACATTTCTAAGATCTATAAACACCATGCTGGACAGAACTAAGATGGTATCTGAAAGGAATGTTCACATATTCATAAAAACAACTTGCAAATATTTTGATGGTGTAGCTTTCTCTGCTGTTCATTTTAAGGTCAAAGACCTCATTTTGTTCAAGTAGCTAACCCACCTTTACCAGTGTTTCATGAAATGGCTGAAAAACCCTAAATGGGCACCAGTTATTAATATATATAATGTACTCCAAGAACCCATAAATGGTGGGTCAGAGGTGAGGAGGTGGAATCACAAAGGGGAAGTTAATTTGTCATGGAGAGGCTGCTTTGTAAAATATCTTACAGGGTTAAGCCACCAGCTGCAGAGATCTCTGTGTGCAATTTCATGTGATTATATTAACAGTAAGATATCTTTGGTGGTCAATGCAGTTGCAGGAGAGTTCTGTGTTTTGTTCATTCACATTTTTAGTAGCGGTCGGGGGGGGGGGCGTTTAATGTGCCTGCTGCAAAGCTCATCATGTATCATTCAGAACACAGATTTCTTTTTATTTGGCTAGGTAGGTGGATTTCTTCTTATGACACAGAGATCCTTTTGTTATTTTCAGTTCATAAGTTGCAATCCTAATAATACAGCACAGTGCGCTATTAACGGCATCAAGGAGTTGTATTCAAACATCCAGTGAGGGCGAGGGTTTATATCCTTATTGTGTTTTGTCTCAATCTGTTGCTATTCTAAGTTTTCAAAGAAGGGTCCCTTTGGTTAGTAATAAAGACTTGTTAGTACAATTACTGCATTACTTGTTAAATCCTGACTTCGTTTCTCTCAACCATCCACTCTTAACACTGTCACAACTGCAACAGAGTACCCTCTCCACCAAACCCTCTGTCCGCCGCCTGATTTACAGATGTGTGAACCTTTAAATATCTCACCAGGATAGTGCTCCACGGAGTATGGGCCTTCGAAGTTTAGGTTATTCAACTGTCCGCGCAATTTAGAGTAGGCAGAAAATGGTCAGTTTTAACTGCCAGTCACCGCCAAGTAAAACCAGACAGTAAGGGACAGTAAAAACTTTAAAATTTTGCAGTGTTGACCGTCACTTGGAAGGGTGGGGGGTGGGGGGGGGGGGGGGGGGGGGGAGTTCTGATTGTTCGATAAGTTTACGCCTGTTGGGGCACATGCTTGTGTTCAAAGTGGTTCTAAGAGAAAATAAGACCTAAGGCATACGTCCTTCTTCCCTACAAACTTGATGCACTGTTTATTAACGCCGCCGTACCCCCGGGTTGACGGCACAGGGCTGTGTTATTGGTTACACATATAAGATTCCTTCCGCTGCCGGCCCATTGGGTTGTAGGCTGTCAGCCGTGTATTGTGTATCTGAATAAAGGTCTTTTATAAAAAAGAAAAAAAAAAAAAAAAAAACTTTCAAATTACCCCCACAACATTGGAAATAACTCCCATAGTGTGGCGGTTTTCAGTTTTTGATTTTTCATAAAACTCCCGCTTTGGAAGTTTGATTTTGAAAAACTAAAAACAAGTGAAAAGTTTGATGAATGTCTGTCAATTTGATGGTACCATCAGTCAAACTTTCAACACTTTGACAGGAACCACACTGGCAGCGGTTCCTGCCAATGACTAGAGATGTCAGCAGGGCTGTGGGCCATTTCTAAATGCGGAGGATGGATACTCTGTCTCTCTGATGGAGTAGAACCATAAATCAGGCCTTTAATGTGTACAGTATGGACAATATAGGACTCCTACACCTCACTGTCTTATGTAATATTCCCGGTACACTGATATACACACTTGTATGACTTATTGTGGAAATAGATAAATTATTAAATGCCGTTTAAATACTTATTTGTGGAATTACTCAAACATACAGATACACCTGCCATTCTCTCAGTGCAGGCACATCTCTTACATACTAGGGTTGAACAAAGACAAAACCTTGCCTCCAAATGATAGTTTGTGAAGTGATAAGCTGAGTGCCTTTGTTTCATTCCATTGCATTGGCGTGTAGGTTTTAGACTCCAGATGCAGACATTGTTTGCAGGGGACTACAAGCCCCCACAAAATTCTGCTGTTGAGAGGCAAGGCCAGTACCACTGCGCTATATAGCACACAGAGCTATCCAGCTGCGTGGGATGCTGTTTGCAGGGGACTACAAGTCCCACAACGCCCTGCTGTTGACTTGCTCAAGGACGGGCCAGTACCATTGTGTTATATAGCACAGAGGTCTCCTGCTGTGCGGTACGCGAGCAGGCCAGTCATCGCTTGGTGGAGGCTGGGATGGGCTCCCCTTCATGGTCCCTTGGTTGTAAATGTATTGTTCATCAAGTAATGTATGCAATGGGAAAATGCAAAATGGCGACTATTAGATCTGCTTCTGCTAAACCTAGAACTCTGGAGGGTTTTTTGAACAAGCGGTGGGGGTCATTAACAAAGAAATTCAACTGGCAGAGAGCCAGCTCTCCCTTTCGATAGACTCATCAATTGCTTTACCTCCAGTGACTGGGTCGCCTGCTGCATCAGCAGTTGTCCAAGGTTGTGACACTAATGGGGTTCTGACAGATGTACCTAGTGCTGTACTACCACAGACTAATGTTGGACCAACAGCTCCTTTGGATAAAACTGATGCATCCACCCCAACAAAACGGAAAAGAGGCATCCAGGGGCACACGAGAGATGGTGGGAAGGGCAAAACACATTCAGACATGATGGAGCCCAATTGTCAGCCGGCAAGTCTAAACATTGAGGTTATCAACACACTCTGAAAGTATATTTGCTTGCATCTTGGGGTATTCTCTTCGTCCGTTAGTCGCCCACTTGTCTATTGAGAAGCCCTTGCAGATTGTGGGGCTGATGGACGAGGACTCTATAGCCAACTTGCCTTTTAAGCAAGTATCCGTAGCGAGAACACAGATTTCGCAGTTATCAGCATGCAAAACCAAAAGCTCCTACGTAAAGGAGAAAGAGGGCTCGCTCCAGTCCGGAGATAGCTTCGACTTTTGTAGGGGGAAAGAATACAGGTGATGGAGGAATTGCGAGATCCTGGCTGTAAACTGTGGAGATAAAAATCTTTTCAGACATGCAAACTCCCCCCAGCCACTTGCCCTAATGTTGTGGTATTAGCCAATGTCTCTCACCTTAGAGTTTGAGCTGAAGAAACAACAGAGCAATTAATTAACAAAGTGATACACTGGGTACACAAGAAAACCAAATCCATGGTTTGCTTGTTTAAAGAAATCTTGACTGCACATAGAGTGGATTGGGTGGGCCCTCAGGACAAGAAATTTGAAGCGGACTGTCATTGTTAACTTCAGTTAACTCTCTGTAGTGGCTGATTTAAGGAGTTCATTCTTTCCAACTTAACTTTGCCCAGACACTATAAAAATGTTATCTCTGGGCCTTTTCTACAGCCCGCCACACGATCCAACACCCTTGCCACATAGGCTCCAGCACTTACCAGCAAGCGGTTTACTGTATTAGCCAACCTGTATAACAATGACACTGATTTACAGTAGGGGCATTGGGCAAATTTCACAACTTACAATTCTCCCGAATTTAGGAATAGTGTATTAGGCTACCAACTTATTAAGTGATGTAGACAGGGTGCAGAACGGGCACCGGGACCGACTTAGAGATGAAACCATTATGCAATCCTTCCCAAGCAACATTACAACTAATTGACATTTCATTGTCCTTGTTAGACCTGTCAGCCCTTTGGGTGGTCCCTCCTCTCCATTATTTATTTTGTCCCACTTTTGCCTCAAACCCTGTTAGTATTTTTTCCTTTTTGGGAACCACCAGACTTTTTAGTATTGATGCAGATTCAGGGAGCCATTTTATCTACCCCTGGAACTTCTGTCTGAGGGCCTGGAGCACAAAATGGTGGCCACCTGTGACATCATCAGAACCCACTGGAACCTACTAGAACCTTCTGCAACATTCTGGAGCCCTGTGACAGTTGGAGGCGGTTTAGAATGTTGGGAAGCTAAGACAGAGAGTTGGCAGTTGGAGCTGGCAGTTGGCACCTGACTGGTGAAGAGTGAGCAGCAAAAACCTGAAGGAGGAAGGAGTGAAGCAGCAGGGGTGGAAACTTGTGCCTGGAGTGGGGTCCATAAACCCACCCTTGATACTAGTCCCTACTGACTGAGCCCAGCCTGGAGCCCTGTGTGGGAAGAAGCAAGAAAACCCATCCTAAGGACCTGGACAGCAGGAACAGGCCTTAGAAACAGAGAACAGCAAGATCCTGACCTGGAAACTGGTTTCCCTGGAGTCCGACGTCGAGTAGCCTGAGACCCGGAGCCCGAGGTGGAGAAGCGGCGCCGACTGGAAAGCGGACGTCGTGCCCGGAGCCGCCAGAGGTCGAGAGAGGGCGCCGTCAGAGGTCGTGAGGAGTACCAGAGGTCGAGGAGGAAGTCACCCGAGGTCGAGTGAGCGGCGTCATCGGAGGAGTGAAGTCCGCCCTCCGGAGTCGTCGGAGACCGAGGTGAGGTGTACCGGAGGTCGGGAGTGAGGATCGCACTCCGGAGTCGCCGGAACCTGTGAGAATCGTGCCGGAGGTCGGGAGTGGAGGTCGCACTCCGGAGTCGCCGGAAACCTAAGGAGAGGAGCACCGGAGGTCGGGAGTGGAGATCGCACTCCGGAGCCGCCGGAAGTCGACATCGAGCCAAGGCCGGCCGACGTCATCGAATCCGAGGTCGCCATCGGACCGGAGCCGCCCGAGGTCGACATCGAGTAAAGACTGCCCGACGCCATCGAATCGGAGGTCGAGATCGAACCGAGGCCGCTGACATCGAAACCGGAGCCGCCTACCGGCGTCGTCAAAGAACTGACATTGTGCCGAGGCCGCCGACATCGAACTGGAACCGCCTCACGGCGTCGACACGACTCCAGCGGCGTCGGAGCATCAGAAAAAGGGCAGTAAGTGGAGTAGAGGGCGCCTAAGGCCCTGTGGAGACCTGAGAGACTGCTCTAAGGGGCTAGGGAGGTGCTGGAACCAACCTGACTGTGCCAGGGGTGAGCTGGGACTAATCTAGAGAGGTTGTGTGGAGAGAGAGAGCCAGGTCTCTGGTATTCCCCCCTTGATCTACCTCAGTTTAGGCCTCAGCCTTGTCCAAGCCCGGGAGTAGACACCCCCAAGCCTTCCACATCCCCACAAGCTGTGCCTGGGCCAAATCAGCCCTTAGGAATTCAAAAGTGAACTGATTCTATGAGTGTCACTGTCAGCTTTTAAGTATTTATTAGGGGCACTGTATTTATTGTATTTAACCTATTTATTGCTTCACTGTATTTATTGGTCCACAGTATTTATTGATGCACAATATTGATTGGTTTACAGTATTTATTGCCTCAGAATATTTAATTGCCTGTATGTATTGCACTTATATTTATGTCTTCATTATTTATGATCACCCCTATTTATTGAATCATTAAGCCAGTATTTATTTGACCTGCATTATTTAAAGTTTGTATATTGTGATTGTTATTTATTTATCCAATCAGCAACTAAGAGAAAAAGAAGATAAAGAAAGATATTTTCATAATTTTTACGGTGTAGAGTCGTTTTTGGAACGGATGCACGCATGGTTATTGTTTGGGTATGTCGTATGCTTAGCACGGAGCCTGATTCCTGACCACTCGAGCCAAGCTACCACAGTGTGTCCGGAAGACCACCACCATCCTTTCAGAGTGGGAGTGTGGTTTTCCAACATTAATTGGTGTTCAGTGGTGGGATAGAGCTGTGCCTACGTATACTCAACAATAACTGTGGGTAGTCCATAGGCCTACACCGGGAGTTTTCTCAATGCGGCCTTCCTAATTGTGGGTTTTTGTTTTTTCCAAATTTACTCTGGTGGTGGGAGGAGGTATTATTAAAGGTACCCCCCTGCATAGTTACTGCACGAAACCTGTCCTCTAACCTGAGTGGGCGAGATGGAGTTTGTACTAGAAAATCTAGAAACGTACACTGTGGCCCAACTCAGGGAGTTTTGCCAGCGGGAGGGGGTGTACTGTCCCCCAGGAGCAAAGAAGGGTGCACTCCAAACCAGCTTAAGGGCGTGGGGGGAGGCACGCCGAGAAAGCAAGGCTGAGGAGGAGGACAGGGATAGAGAGCCTGACACCTGTGGTAAATAAAATCTTCTTTACCGGACTGAATTTCATACGGAATCTTAAAATAAAGTAAAATAGCTCAAAATAACAAGAGGCAGAATCCGTGGTATAAGAGGTTTTCTAAATGGGCTTTATTCCACTCAAAATGGCCGACTCGAGTCGCGGCCTTCAGGTTCCGTCACCACGAGGGTTCAGGAAGTGAAGTACAATACTTTATTGACAGACATGCATTTTTATAATAAGTACATTACAATGAAACGAATGTAGAAGGCGTAACATTTGATAAGAAAAGTGACATAACAAGTACGTAATCGAAACTAGGCGTAATAAGGAATAAAAGAAACATGATTGGTTAGGATTATCAGACATAGGTGGATCTATAAGATAATACTTGGCATAGATGCGCGCGCAGCAGCATGACGTGTGAGTGACGTGCAACTAGGGGGTGAAGGGACTTGACATTTAGCTCTGCATGTGGAGACGAGAAGTCTGGGGGGTCAAGTCAACCTAATCCCAAATCATATCTAACATCCTATGTTTAAAGAACTATGTTATCCACAAGGAAGGACTCTCGGACAGAATCTAGTCTATACTGACTGTGTGCGTGCACAAACGCCTAAGTGTCTATATGAGATGCGAGAGGCAGAAAACTTTCCATGGCAGCAGGGCTATGAATCACTTGCAGGAGGACGGAAAGGCTGAGTCCTTTGCTTGTGAGCTAAAGGAAATGTTTACCTAAATCACTAGACAGGAATGCATCGGCTGAAGAGCAAAATAGATAATTCGAAGGTGAAATACAGCTTCTTGGCAGGCAGGCGAAAACTGGCCGAGGCAGGCACCGTTAGCTGCACAGGGAGTAGGACAAAGTTCATGGATACAGATGCGAGCTCAAGCTGAAGCTGTCAGAGACAGAGAGCAGGGAAAGGCTTTGAGGACAGAATCGGGCCTACTTGCCTGAACTGTAAAAATGGAGTAACTTAGCCATATAAAGTCGGTGGCCTTTCATACTTAGGAATCGAATATCCAGCCCATTGATGGCGGATCTGACAGAGAACATGTCGACGGTAGACACACATATATTTGCGTTCTTAGAAACTGGAACTGGAGGGAACATACATGTACTTGTAACATGCATATAGAACCGTTGGGGTCCAAGATAGGGGACATAACTGATCAGGAAAATCCACATTTCCACATTCCCTCCTTGTCCCCTACTTGCCCTTCAAGAGATATCAATCTTCATCATTCCATCGATTTGCTCATGGAGCATCATTTCTTCTTCCTTCTTCTTCCGGTATTTTGAACGAGAACTGTGATATGGAATGCATGATGTGGCACACAGACCACAAATCGCTGGTCCACATTGCAGGCATAAACAACAACTGAAGAGCATAAGAAGGCCAATACCTAGGAAGGATAGAACTCTCCATCCCCAGGCTGATATCACACTCCAAAACCACCCGGACCACGTCCAAGTGCCTGGATTTTCGTGTATCTGGCTTACAATCTTATGAAGGCGTGTTATAGCTTTATATACAGATGGCGAATTTTCTGGTATGAATATGCAGCAGCTGGATCCGATGACCCTGCAAGCTCCGCCCCTATCGGCCAGGATGACGTCAAGGACAAGACGATTCTGGAGAACAACAATTCTCATCACTGATTGTTCCTCTGTCAGATTGCCTAGGGCGGCTATAGTCTCGTTTACTACAGCTTCAAGAGTCTTGGTGAGTCTGCGTATCAGCTTACTATTTGATATGGTACCTATATAGGGAAAGATACCTTTATTGAAATCTACATACTTGTCCCATGCCGTCTCAGTATAATCGACAACTGGGAGATCTCTACGCTCTCTTTTGTGTACTAAATGAACATTTCGATAATAATCAGGGGGAGCTAGGAAAACAGGTGGCAGAAGGAATGCTATGTAACAGGTACCATCCCAATCTAGAGGCAGACGCATATATGCCGTCTGACCACATATAAAGTAAGAATGGCGAGAAGCTCTAAATGAAGATTTACCTTGATCACGATATTCTACTGTAGTAACGCATTGGCTATGGCCCATATGTATGGAACCAACTTTTCTCACACATAATTCACCCTTGACTGGAAATACTGACATAGTGGGCAGAATTAGTTCAACTTCGGATTTGACATTCAAAATCATAAGATTAGGCGTAAAATTACCTAATTTATACACTTCATTTTCTAATTCAGTTCCTGTTCTACTGGGGTGACCCTCCTTATTAGGGTGACAGACTTTGAATAAAACTAGATTCAGATTTCCCCATATCCAATGTTGTTGATAAACTGCTGTGTCTGGGTCTATGGAATTTAATAAACTAAACCATGCTCCACAGGAGCCATTGTGTGTGAACGGATGTGGAAAGAAAGGCAGAACTCCTTTGTTATTCTGATAGGGAGGGAGTCGGCCACACACCCAACAATTGGTGGCATTACTAGTCTGATGGGAATGATGTAACATACTAATGAAGGTGTTGTTGCGCAGCGCAAGTCTATAGGACAACTCATGTGGGGGTAATTCACTAAAAGAATGTTCATCAGTTATATTGAAAGCACGTTTAGAAACAGGATAATACATATGCAACAATATGCTTGCAGTAACTATTAAAAAACTCAAGGAAAACAAAATTAATAAAGTCACAATACAGTGGCTACGCAGTAATTTACAATAAGCATGTCGTTTTATTATGATTCTGGACTCTACATCATTCAGACCTAAGGGATACATGTCGGGACAGATTCAACCGCTTCACCTTGGAGAGGACTTAAACAATCAAATCGTCCGACAGTTTGGATCTGGACCTGAGTTTCTGCTTATAGAGTTCGGTGCTACTGGCTTCAGCCAAAGGTAGCTTTGAGTCAATGGGGGAAGACACACGAGGAGTACTGTTTGTGTCAGGAGGAAGTCCATGAAATTTCTTGATATGGCTGGAATGCACCCAGCCTTTTCTCCCTTCGATCTTCACAGCTGTTCTGGTCGTCAGCAGGACCAACTTAGGAAGCCTCCACCTTGGCTCCAGTTGGGTTTTCCGATCGAAATTCCTGACGAGAACATAATCGCCGGGAATTACGTCATGAGGTTTCACCTCGGTGTTGTCGGGAAAAGCTGCGACTACCTGTGAACGACAAGATTGTAGTGCAGACATCAAGGAAGCCAGGTAATCTGTCAGCATATTACAGTCAACATCAGTTATTTTACGGGGTATAGGCGTCCCCCACATATTCGGTGGTCTACCAAAGATCACCTCATAAGGGGATAGCCCTGTTCGAGAGTGTGCTACCATCCTCATGTAAAATAGCGCAACTGGTAAGGCTACTATCCAGTCCACACCTTTTTCCTGACATATTTTAGACAATCTGATTTTTAAAAGTTGATTATGTCGTTCCACGAGACCTGCTGCCTCGGGGTGTCGGACACAGTGGAATTTCCACTGATATCCCAACAAAAGTGAGACATGTTTCATTAATTCGGATGAGAAAGGCTGGCCGTTATCTGAATATACAACACGTGGTAAACCGTACCGTGGGAAGAATTCTCGAACTAGCTGCTTGGCAGTAGTCGGGGCAGTGTAATCTGATACGGGATACGCCTCTGTCCAACGGGAGAGAGCGCAGACAACTACGAGAACATATTTGAATCCTCGACAACGTTCCATCTGAATATAATCCATCTGGAGGACTTCAAAAGGATGGTCAGGAGGCTGAAATCCACCCTGCTCTACGGGAACACTCTTTCCTGGATTAAACTGACAACATATCATACAGGTACGAACTTTTTGTTTAGCTGCTGCTCGTAAATGTTTGTTGAACCAAATGTGCTGAATGCTGTCTAGCATAGCCTTCTCTCCTAAATGTGCTGGACTGTGAACTGTAGCTATAATGGCTTGAACCATGGAATCAGGGAGAAACCATACAGATTTCTCCTTCGTCATCCATCCTTGATCTGTCTGGATCCCTCCTAGTTCAGTCCACTTCTTTATTTCTTCTGCTGTGGCATGTGTCTGTATGTCAATTACGTCAAGTGCGGGATCCTTAATTGTCATACACTGTGTTGGTGTCTGAACTATTGGCTTTGTCATGTCTAATGTGCGATTCTGAGCAGTCTGTTTAGCTGTTCTGTCAGCTAAATCATTGCCTTGAGAAATGGTATCAGTAACCTTCGTGTGTGCTTTACATTTCATAATCGATATAGCAGTGGGTAGATGTATTGCGTCTAACAAAGCATGAATGAGGGGTCCGTGCTGAATGTGGGCACCATGGGAGGTTAAATAACCTCTCTCTCGCCACAGCACGCCGAAGTCGTGTACAACTCCGAATGCATAACGTGAGTCAGTGTATACATTAACTTTCTTATTTGTGGCTTGAATACAGGCTTGTGTTAGAGCAATAAGTTCTGCTGCTTGGGCTGACAAAGTATCTATACAATTTGTCTCAATAACTTCAGTGTCTGTTGTGACTGCATACGCGGCCACTAAATCTCCTGTACTTGTTCTCATGCACGATCCGTCTACATACAACGTCAGGTCTGGATCTAACAATGGAACGTCTGTCAAGTCTTGTCTAGGTTTCGTCTTTATTTCAATGATTTCAACACAATCATGAGCTAGTGGGTCTGTTCCAATTACAGGTAATAGTGTAGCAGGATTCAATGTATTACACCGTCGGATCTCTATGTGTGGTTGAAACAATGTCAGTTCATAACCGGTAAGTCTTGCTATGGTCAAGTGTTGTGTTTGTGTTCGGTTCACAAGAACCTCTACTGCATGTGGTACTTGTACTGTCAATGGGTGTCCTAATACTATGGCATCGCTTTGTCTGATTGCTAAAGCTGTTGCTGCCACTGATTTCAGGCATGCAGGCAAAGCCTGAGCTACGGGATCTAATGTACTGGAAAAATAAGCACATGGCTTGCGTGATCCTGCTTGATCCTGAGTGAGTACTGACAAGGCAGTACCTTCGCGTTCTGTAACAAAGAGTGTAAAATGTTTGCTATAACATGGTGTTGCTAAAACAGGTGCTTGACATAAAGCTTCCTTTAGGCTTTCAAAAGCTTGTGTATGTTCCTGAGTCCAAGGGAGAACAGTCGATGTGGCTGCCTCCTGTGTGGTTAACTGAATGAGTGGTTTTGCTAGAAATGCGTACTGAGGGATCCACTGCCTACAATATGAAGTGAGGCCTATGAAAGCCCGCACCTCCTTTTGTGTCTGGGGTATTGACATGTTAGCAATTAACTGGATGCGATCTGGTGTAAGCTGCCTTCCCTCCTTGGACAGCGAGTGACCAAGATAAATAACTCGCTGGACACAGAATTGCAGCTTAGAAGGAGACACCTTGTGCCCCTTGTCGGCTAGGAAATGTAAAACTGTCAGAGAAGCTTTTTCACATTCTGACTCGCTTCTCGCTGTGATCAGCAGATCATCGACATATTGAAGCAGTGCAGTATTGACTGGCATGTGGATACTGTCAAGTTCTCGTTTCAGTGCTTGGCTGTAGATGCTGGGGCTTTCTGTGAATCCTTGGGGAGCGCGTGAGAATTTAAAGCTGCGCCCATTTAAACTGAATCCGAACAAGTATTGGCTTTCCGGATCTATTGGGACGCTGAAAAAGGCATTCTTGAGATCGATTACAGTAAAGAATGTTGCTTCGGAATCAATTGCTGTCAACAATGATGATATATCAGGGACCACAGGGAATTGTGGTACAATGCACTTGTTTAGTTCACGCAAATCAATAACCAATCGGTACACTGGTGGGGCAGTAGGATCAGTTCGTTTAAGAATCGGAATTATCGGTGAATTACATACATTGGAGTCTGTTTCTACAACTACTCCCTGGGCAATCAGCTCATCAATGATTTTCAGCAAAGCCACTACAGCATCATGCGGTAACTTGTATTGTCGCATTCGTGGTAGTACCACTCCTGCTTTCAGTGTGACTCGATAGGGTGTAATGTTCATGCAGCCAACATCCGTAGGGCCTTGTGCCCATAGATGTACTGGTAAAGTCTGTAGTCGGGGATCCATGTCTCTAGACACATAGTGACCTTTAAAATCACGTAAAAACAACCTTACTCCTTCCGGAGAACAACATATTATGGCTCCTAGTGCTTTCAGAGTTTTAATTCCTAACAGATTTTCTGGGCATGATTTAGTAAGCAATAAATCTGTAGTTCGTGTCAAAGGTCCTATCGTAAGTGGTAGAGGCTGTGATACTTCATTAACAATAGGTTTTCCTGAAAAACCAAGGGAAACATTTTGAGAGCCTGAGAGGGGTGCCCCTGGAACTTCACTACGTTTTATGGTTGTTCGACTTGCCCCTGTATCGAGTAAGAATTTTCTATCTTGACCTAATAATTCACTATGTACATAAGGTCCTTCTTGATCTACAGGAATCTCGATAAGCGGTAAGTCAACTTCCCTCTCTAGGCTGGTTCATGCGTAACGCTGATACTCAGGGTATTCATACTGTGCAGTCTGATACATTTGTCGTGTTGTGGTTTGTGTGGCAGTAGCAGGCAACGGTGGTGCAGCTGGCACAAACTGTATGGGTTGCTGTGAGGCTGGCATGGACTGTTGTTGAACTGGCATGGACTGTCCATGCTGCATAGCTCCTTGTTCATTCTGATCTTGTCTAACTAATCGTGGTCTCTCCTTTGCAATACCTGTAGCTATATTACGTTTCAGGACTGGACAATCGTGTACATAATGGCCCAGTTGTTTACAGTAATTGCAGGTTCCCTTTACAGGAACTGCAGAATCACCAGAATGTGTCACACCCTTTTTGTGACCATCTGCTGGTACTGTCTGAGAAACTAGCATTTTCATTTTTGTATCCTTCATGCGTCTATGCTCGTGTTCTTGTTCATCCCTAATTCTATTGTGATGATACTGTAACATTTGTAGCATTTGCGACGGAGTGTTACTTTGCCAGGTACTCTCGAATTTCAATATTCTATTCTTTACTGGAGGCAATGCATTTTCCACTAATTTTGTCACAAATAAATGTGGATATGAGTCACTACTTGCTTTTATACCACTATTTATACCAAAACGTTTTTCAAATCGAGCATAATAATCGCTTGTGTCTTCATCTTGCTTTTGTTTGCAGGCTGTGATTGCACCCCAATCTTCCTTTTTTGTAGTTAATAAACGTGGCAGTACCTGTACTAGTAAACCTGGTAACAGTTTAACTTTATCCCCGAGCCCTGAACCTGCAGTTCGGCCCCTTTCTTCCTCTGCTAATGCTGTCCAGTCTATCTTTTGGTCACCCACTTCCCACTCTTTTTCTTTCAGTTTTTCATAAATGCCAGCAGGCAAAAGCACCTTTAATATCGTCATAATATCAGGAAAGGTGTACTCTCCCATCAGTAACATGTCTTTAATTTCTCGGTGGAAACCCGCTGGGTCTTTGTCATGACTAGGTACTACTTTCTTCATTTCCAATAATTCCATTTTTGATATGGGTGTGTAAACAAATACACGGTGAAACTCATTGTCTTCGCCTTTTATTGGGTGCACTTCTCGTAGGGGATTTTGTCTATCCATATAGTACGGCGCTCTTTCTCTGCGGGGCAGCGAGAGAGAATCCGGACTTACAAAAAGGACATACTGCTTACGTGACACTAATATCTCTTTAATTAGCTTGTTACTAGAACCTCTCCATCTGTTCGTGAGTAGTTCCGTTAATATATCAGGTAAAGGACCAGGGTCAGCATGTTGGCTCTTATATAATATGAGGAGTTGCTGAATCATATATATTCCAGCTAAACGTTGTTCATCTGTACTGAGATTAAAAAACGTGTGTGCTACGGTCTCATCACCGTATTTTTCAGGACTGTCAATCCAGTGAACGGCTGATCTGGCTAATTCTTGCTCATCCATGGAATCGAGGAGGTGGTAACCCCTTCGTTCTCGTAATATTTTATCTGCGGCTTGAAACGAATGTTCAGGAGACTTCAGATTTATTATAGGCGTCGGATACGTTCTGCTATTATTTGGGCATACTGAGTGTATGGGATCAGAAAAACATCTAGCATTATCACAGGATCTTCCTCTGCCTACATAGGCTATGGTCTCTGACTGTCTTGCGGAATTCCCTGATTCGGACACTTCATCTTGCTCAAACTCGTCTGTTCCCAATCTTTCTTCATGAATACGCTCTATTTCTTTACGGATTTTTCGGCACATGGCTATTATACAATTTTGCTTATCGTGTCTCCCTTCTGATATATTCTGACTCCATCTTGTAAGAATAAGCATTGTATTCGGGTCTACCCCCGGGCGGTCTTGATTTCTGATCACACAGTTTATGAGGAAACGTAACAGTTCCCCCTGTATTTCTACTTTCTGGAATTCCATAGCTCTGTTAATACATCCTGGATCTCGTCCTGTTTGAACAAAATGATATATGTTATCTAGATGCGTAGTCATTCCTGGTAACCTTGCTAAATACTCTGCGGCTCGCCTGATACGTAATGATGCCAGGACCATTTCGTCCTCTTTACCAACCACCGGGTCATATCTACAATTTACAAGGAGTTCCTTAAGCGTACGTTCACTTACGAATTTAGGTGTACGTGAATGTGCTGACTCTTGAAAGGCAAGTTTATTTATTCTAGGTGGTGTAAAGGTAATGCTAGCACCTCCCGTGGCCCCATCTGGGGCGTCGGGTGTGAATGGGTTCGTTGAACGTGACACAGCAACTATGGGTGTCGATACCTCTGTAGAGTCGACTGCGGAGACAGATGCGGAAACAGATGTGCTTGCCGAAGCTTGTGTCGGGACTTGCTGTTGCACGGGGACAGATACCTGATCCTGACGTTGAACCCCTACACCAGACGGTCTATGTGGTGCGGCGTTAGCATACTCGGGAGCTGCGTCGTCTAGATATGAGGAAAGAAAAACATCTTCTGCGGTTCTGGGATGCCCTTTTGGATGTACCTTAATTGGAAATAATGGGGGTGGCAAGTCTTTTGGCATCTCTGGAGCAGCCTTAGGTAGTCCTTCGGCTAGAAGGGGATACATACCATTCATAAGAGCATTTCTTTGTCTATTTACTTGTTCTGATTTCACTCGGATACCTTCCTTAATTAATAGATTTTCTTGAACTTTATTTGAACTTTCTTTACTCCTCT
The DNA here is from genome assembly GCF_964204655.1 of Triturus cristatus. NCBI lineage: Eukaryota > Metazoa > Chordata > Amphibia > Caudata > Salamandridae > Triturus > Triturus cristatus. The sequence goes on from NC_140592.1 coordinate 842,442,085, forward strand.
CTTCTTGTCTACGTGCTTTTTCTGTTCGTCTATGAGATTCTTTACGCCATAACTCAACAGCGTCTTTCTGTGATTGTCTGACCTTTCTTTTCCATAACTCTTCCTCCACTTTCATGATGCATTCTGCATCCCAGGTTCCCGCTACGGGCCACCTTTGACTTTCCGGCAATCCCTTGGTATAATCTACCCATAGATCAAGAAACAATATGGCATCTAAGCCATGCTTATGGTACATAAAATGCCCTGGAGTGTCCCTAGGAGGAATAGGAACTGCTTCTTCAAGCACCCCTTTTCTGGTAGTAATCTGTCTTAACTTCGAGAAGAGCGGCATATTGACAACTGATCTGATACTTACTCTTGAACTTACTTAATACGAAAAAACCCCAATAATGAACAGTGTACAATGAACAATCATTCATACCACAATATGCAAGACATTTCTGAAAACATTAAACATTAAACATTTAACAATGACCGACAATGATGACAGTCTGCCTAACTAATCACCACGCTGAATTCTTGACAATAACTGCATACTTCGGAATACTTGATATACTGCTAAACAGTACATATACACTGCTAAACAGTGCAGACCGGATTTGTGTACCCAAATCCGTCTTGACCGGCACAACCTATGTGCGCGTCAACACGCCTCCCCGGCGATGGTACTCACCGAGTAGCTCCTTGAAACGGAAGGCCTCAGAGAATGGACAGGACTCGATGACTGCGGACAGCGGACCCTCTGGACATCGGGATTTCGAAATATCTGGTGGGCCTCTGTATACCTCGGATCTTGCTCTCTCAGCTAGGCTCTGGTCGGGATACTTCGCACTTCTCACCGCCTCGTCTGGGTTGATCGCAGCCTCAGTCGCCCCCGCTTGACCGGAGGGAGCTTACAGGAAATCCTGCTGGTACGCGTTTATGGTCCGTCCAGCTGTGGCAGGAGACCGGGCCTGCAACGCACCGCCGGCGCGTGAGATGAGAAAGTGTCCCTGTTCGGGCGCCATTATGTGGTAAATAAAATCTTCTTTACCGGACTGAATTTCATACGGAATCTTAAAATAAAGTAAAATAGCTCAAAATAACAAGAGGCAGAATCCGTGGTATAAGAGGTTTTCTAAATGGGCTTTATTCCACTCAAAATGGCCGACTCGAGTCGCGGCCTTCAGGTTCCGTCACCACGAGGGTTCAGGAAGTGAAGTACAATACTTTATTGACAGACATGCATTTTTATAATAAGTACATTACAATGAAACGAATGTAGAAGGCGTAACATTTGATAAGAAAAGTGACATAACAAGTACGTAATCGAAACTAGGCGTAATAAGGAATAAAAGAAACATGATTGGTTAGGATTATCAGACATAGGTGGATCTATAAGATAATACTTGGCATAGATGCGCGCGCAGCAGCATGACGTGTGAGTGACGTGCAACTAGGGGGTGAAGGGACTTGACATTTAGCTCTACATGTGGAGACGAGAAGTCTGGGGGGTCAAGTCAACCTAATCCCAAATCATATCTAACATCCTATGTTTAAAGAACTATGTTATCCACAAGGAAGGACTCTCGGACAGAATCTAGTCTATACTGACTGTGTGCGTGCACAAACGCCTAAGTGTCTATATGAGATGCGAGAGGCAGAAAACTTTCCATGGCAGCAGGGCTATGAATCACTTGCAGGAGGACGGAAAGGCTGAGTCCTTTGCTTGTGAGCTAAAGGAAATGTTTACCTAAATCACTAGACAGGAATGCATCGGCTGAAGAGCAAAATAGATAATTCGAAGGTGAAATACAGCTTCTTGGCAGGCAGGCGAAAACTGGCCGAGGCAGGCACCGTTAGCTGCACAGGGAGTAGGACAAAGTTCATGGATACAGATGCGAGCTCAAGCTGAAGCTGTCAGAGACAGAGAGCAGGGAAAGGCTTTGAGGACAGAATCGGGCCTACTTGCCTGAACTGTAAAAATGGAGTAACTTAGCCATATAAAGTCGGTGGCCTTTCATACTTAGGAATCGAATATCCAGCCCATTGATGGCGGATCTGACAGAGAACATGTCGACGGTAGACACACATATATTTGCGTTCTTAGAAACTGGAACTGGAGGGAACATACATGTACTTGTAACATGCATATAGAACCGTTGGGGTCCAAGATAGGGGACATAACTGATCAGGAAAATCCACATTTCCACACACCGAGGGGGCTGAGATGTACCAACCTGAGGTGGGGAACCTGTCAGCGGGGCCCAGAACCATTTCTAGGAAGGGCAGCAGTGCCTCTAGCGGTGGCTTGTCTGAAGTGGAGTTAACAGACCGGTGGGAGAAAAGACAGCTCACATGGGACTTAGCAAGGCTGGAGAAGGAGAAGGAGGAGCAGAGGATGGCCCATGAATTACGACTGAAAGAAATAGATATTCAGATCCTGAGAATCGGGGCACAACCTGTTCCTAATGGTGGCAGCCAAACCCAAGAGATCACCAGGGAACCTAAACCATACCTGCCAAAGGACATAGTAGCTAGCTATGGAGTGGGCGACGATATCGCCAAGTGGCTAGCGGCCTATGAGGTCTCGTTGAGGGCCCATGGGGTTCCAGAGAAGTACTGGGGAGGGGGATTGTACAAGTACATGCCTCCAGCTGGTAGGGATGCTTTGTTGGCCCTCGAAGAGGATGAGCAGACCCACTACCCCACCATGAAACTGGCGCTCATAAGGAAGTTTGGACTAACACCCGAAAAGTACAGACAGAAGTTCAGGGGTAGTCACAAACTGGGCACACAGAATTGGGTGGACTTCCTGGACTATGCAAAGAAGGCACTGGAAGGTTGGATTCAGGGCAGTGAAGTGAGGAACTACGAGGGGTTGTTTGACCTAGTACTGAAGGAACACCTGCTTGAGAAATGTTTCCCTGAACTGCGGCAACACCTGGTGGATAGCAAGCTGACCAGTCCCCGGAAGCTTTCTGAGGAGGCGGACATTTGGGCTAGTACCCGGGTGTCCACAAGGGGGACTGGAGGGGATACTCAAAAGGCCGGACAGGGCGCCCCCCAGAAGAAAGAGGGAGGGGAAAAGAAAAAGGAGTTCTCCAAAGGCCCCCAAAATAACTTCCAAGGGAAGGGAACAGGATTCACCCCTAGGGCTAACCCACCCAGAAACCCTAATCCTGGCCAGAGTCAGCAGCCAAGGGTTGTCCATTGCTACGAGTGCGGTGGCGTTGGACACTATAAAGGAGATCCGAAGTGCTTGAAACGACCACCCCCTCCCATTGGAGGAAAGACCCCCGGAGTAGCTAGTGTAGTGCTCGGGGAGGAGATGCCCTTAACTAAGGGAAGGGAGTGGGCGGGTGTCACTTTAGTGTCCCTGGGAGAACGGGAGATGGTTCCCAAGATCCAGGTGCCCGCAAATACCGCAAAGTATGGGCAGTGGGTCACCATCAACGGCCAAAGAGGGGAGGCTCTGAGAGACACAGGAGCCAGTATGACTATGGTGCGTAGCCAACTGGTGTCTCCAGAGCAGGTAATTCCCGATGTACTCCACCCAGCCGCGATGGCTGACGGCAGAACAGGCCACTATCCCGTGGCCGAGGTTCCCTTTGAATGGGGGGGGGTTGCAGGTTCACTTCGAGTCGCCGTAAGCCCTGCCGTGCCAGTCGATTGTCTGCTGGGGAATGACAGGGAGCACAACGCTTGGAAGGAGGTGGAATACCGGACTCACACTGAGATGCTGGGTACACCTGACTGGGCCTGTGTTAGCACAAGGTCCGCGACTACCCGGAGAGGGAGTTCGTTTCGGCTGGAGCCTGGAACAACGGCCCAGCCAGCTGCCAGTCAAGGGAAGAACCGAGGACAGGAGGAGCCTGCCTCGGCGTCCCCACCCCGTAGGACGGATAGGCCACCGGAGGTGGTGGACCAGGAGTCTGCGGTGGGGGACGTTACCAACCTGGAGGACCTACCCATCCCGGCCGAGTGGCACGTGGAGGGAGGGCCATCCAGGGAGGAATTCTGCCAGGGCCAGAGGGAGTGCCCTACTCTTGAGGGGCTGAGGCGACAGGCCGAAGCCCAGGCAGCAGGGAACGTTGAAGGGAACTACAGTGTTTACTGGGAGGATGGCCTCCTCTACAGTGAACCCAAGGCACCCCTACACGGATCGTCACGAGCCTTGGTAGTCCCTCAACGTTATCGAGCCTTCCTTCTGGAGTTGGCTCACGAGATACCATTGGCAGGACACTTGGGGCAAGACAAGACCTTCGCCCGTCTTGTCCCACACTTTTATTGGCCTCAGATGAAAGTGTCTTCCGATACCTACTGCCGGACATGTGTGTCTTGCCAAGCCAGTGGGAAAACAGGGGTGAAGCTGAAAGCTCCCCTGGAACCACTCCCTGTCGTTAGCACCCCCTTTGAAAGGGTGGGCATCGACATTGTGGGTCCGTTAGATCCACCGACTACAGCTGGTCACAGGTTTATCCTGGTCCTGGTGGATCATGCCACACGGTACCCAGAGGCAATACCTCTGAGGACCATAACAGCACCTGTTGTGGCTAGGGCCCTGATGGGAATCTTTACCCGAGTGGGTTTTCCCAAGGAAGTTGTGTCCGACAGGGGGACCAACTTCATGTCAGCGTACATGCGGGCCATGTGGAAGGAGTGTGGAGTGACCTACCGGTTCACCACTCCTTACCAACCCCAGACCAATGGTCTGGTGGAGAGGTTTAACAAAACCTTGAAGGGCATGATCAGAAGTCTGCCTGAAAGCCTGCGGAGGAAGTGGGACGTCCTCCTACCCTGTTTACTTTTTTCCTACAGGGAAGTGCCACAGAAGGGAGTGGGCTTCAGCCCCTTCGAGCTTCTGTATGGGCACCCTGTACGTGGACCTCTCAACCTGGTGAGAGACGGATGGGAAAGAACTCCCAGAAAGCTTCCCCAGGATGTGGTGAGCTACATGCTGGCCTTCCGGAGCCAAATGGCTAAGTTGTGGAAGCAAGCTTCTGACAACTTGGAAGCCAGCCAAGCTGTGATGAAGGCGTGGTATGACCACAATGCTCACCCGGTGGAGTTGGAGCCAGGCCAGAAGGTGTGGGTGATCGAACCAGGAGAGCTTAGTGCCCTCCAGGATCGCTGGTCAGGACCCTTTGAGGTGTTGGAGAAGAAGGGTAAGGCTACCTACTTGGTGGACCTGAAGACCCCTCGTCAGCCCCTACGGGTGCTGCACGCCAACCGCCTCAAACCCCACCACGAGAGGCCCGAAGTCATCTTGATGATGGTGACTGACGGAGCAGAGGACGCGGAAAGCGAGCCTCTCCCCGATTTGTTTGCGTCTCAAGAAAAGGATGGGTCGGTGGAGGGAGTGATTCTCTCCCCATCTCTAACTCCTGAACAGCAGGAGGACTGCCACCAGGTCCTGGGACAGTACTCTTCGTTGTTCTCCCTTGTCCCGGGTAGGACTCACCTGTGCGTCCATGACGTGGACACAGGAGACAGCCCACCTGTGAAGTCCAAGATCTACCGGATGTCAGACAAGGTGAAGGCCAGCATTAACGGTGAAGTCACTAAGATGCTGGAGCTAGGAGTGATCGAACCTTCTAGCAGCCCCTGGTCCAGTCCGGTGGTACTAGTACCAAAAGCTGCACCACCGGGTGCCCAACCGCAACTGAGGTTCTGTGTGGACTACCGGGGACTGAATTCAGTAACCAAAACTGATGCTCATCCGATCCCTAGGGCGGATGAATTGATTGACCGGCTGGGAGCTGCCCAATATCTAAGTACCTTTGACCTTACTTCTGGGTACTGGCAGATCTCTTTGACTGATGGAGCTAGGGAAAGGTCAGCCTTCTCCACGCCCAATGGCCACTACCAGTTCTGTGTGATGCCCTTTGGGCTCAAGAACGCACCTGCCACGTTTCAGCGTCTGGTGAACCAGATCCTCACTGGAATGGAGAGTTTCTCTGCTGCTTATCTGGATGATATAGCCGTCTTCAGTAACAGCTGGGAGGATCACTTGCGTCACCTGCAAGCTGTTCTCCAGGCCCTGAGACAAGCTGGATTGACGATCAAGGCCAGCAAGTGCCAGATCGGGCAGGGGTCGGTAGTGTACCTTGGACACTTGGTGGGTAGGGGAGCGGTGCAACCCCTCCAGGCGAAGATCGAGGCCATCATGGCCTGGGAACCCCCCAAGACACAGACTGAGGTCCGAGCTTTTCTGGGCCTCACGGGATACTACCGCCGCTTCGTGAAGGGGTACGGTACCATCGTAGCCCCCCTCACGGAGCTTACGTCCAAGAAACAACCTCGACGGGTAGTCTGGACGGAGGCTTGTCAGCAGGCCTTTGTGAAGCTGAAGCAAGCCATGTGCGAGGCCCCGGTCTTAAGGGCCCCAGACTTTTCCAAGGAGTTCATTGTCCAGACAGATGCATCAGAACATGGCATTGGGGCAGTGTTATCGCAACTCAATGAAGAGGGTCTGGATCAACCCGTGGTCTTCCTATCCCGGAGACTACTTCCCAGGGAACAGAAGTGGAGTGCAATAAAGCGTGAAGCTGAAGAAGTTGCGGCCATACCTGTTTGGCTCGCACTTCCTGGTTCAGACCGACCACAGACCCCTTCGTTGGCTGATGCAGATGAAGGGGGAGAATCCCAAGTTGTTGAGGTGGTCTATTTCCCTACAGGGAATGGACTTTCAGGTGGAACATCGGCCTGGAGTGGACCACGCCAATGCAGACGGTCTCTCAAGGTATTTCCGCCTTAGTGATGAGAACTCCCAAGGGGTTGGGTAGCTCTCCCCACTTTCAGCTGGGGGGGGACGCGTGTTAGACCTGTCAGCCCTTTGGGTGGTCCCTCCTCTCCATTATTTATTTTGTCCCACTTTTGCCTCAAACCCTGTTAGTATTTTTTCCTTTTTGGGAACCACCAGACTTTTTAGTATTGATGCAGATTCAGGGAGCCATTTTATCTACCCCTGGAACTTCTGTCTGAGGGCCTGGAGCACAAAATGGTGGCCACCTGTGACATCATCAGAACCCACTGGAACCTACTAGAACCTTCTGCAACATTCTGGAGCCCTGTGACAGTTGGAGGCGGTTTAGAATGTTGGGAAGCTAAGACAGAGAGTTGGCAGTTGGAGCTGGCAGTTGGCACCTGACTGGTGAAGAGTGAGCAGCAAAAACCTGAAGGAGGAAGGAGTGAAGCAGCAGGGGTGGAAACTTGTGCCTGGAGTGGGGTCCATAAACCCACCCTTGATACTAGTCCCTACTGACTGAGCCCAGCCTGGAGCCCTGTGTGGGAAGAAGCAAGAAAACCCATCCTAAGGACCTGGACAGCAGGAACAGGCCTTAGAAACAGAGAACAGCAAGATCCTGACCTGGAAACTGGTTTCCCTGGAGTCCGACGTCGAGTAGCCTGAGACCCGGAGCCCGAGGTGGAGAAGCGGCGCCGACTGGAAAGCGGACGTCGTGCCCGGAGCCGCCAGAGGTCGAGAGAGGGCGCCGTCAGAGGTCGTGAGGAGTACCAGAGGTCGAGGAGGAAGTCACCCGAGGTCGAGTGAGCGGCGTCATCGGAGGAGTGAAGTCCGCCCTCCGGAGTCGTCGGAGACCGAGGTGAGGTGTACCGGAGGTCGGGAGTGAGGATCGCACTCCGGAGTCGCCGGAACCTGTGAGAATCGTGCCGGAGGTCGGGAGTGGAGGTCGCACTCCGGAGTCGCCGGAAACCTAAGGAGAGGAGCACCGGAGGTCGGGAGTGGAGATCGCACTCCGGAGCCGCCGGAAGTCGACATCGAGCCAAGGCCGGCCGACGTCATCGAATCCGAGGTCGCCATCGGACCGGAGCCGCCCGAGGTCGACATCGAGTAAAGACTGCCCGACGCCATCGAATCGGAGGTCGAGATCGAACCGAGGCCGCTGACATCGAAACCGGAGCCGCCTACCGGCGTCGTCAAAGAACTGACATTGTGCCGAGGCCGCCGACATCGAACTGGAACCGCCTCACGGCGTCGACACGACTCCAGCGGCGTCGGAGCATCAGAAAAAGGGCAGTAAGTGGAGTAGAGGGCGCCTAAGGCCCTGTGGAGACCTGAGAGACTGCTCTAAGGGGCTAGGGAGGTGCTGGAACCAACCTGACTGTGCCAGGGGTGAGCTGGGACTAATCTAGAGAGGTTGTGTGGAGAGAGAGAGCCAGGTCTCTGGTATTCCCCCCTTGATCTACCTCAGTTTAGGCCTCAGCCTTGTCCAAGCCCGGGAGTAGACACCCCCAAGCCTTCCACATCCCCACAAGCTGTGCCTGGGCCAAATCAGCCCTTAGGAATTCAAAAGTGAACTGATTCTATGAGTGTCACTGTCAGCTTTTAAGTATTTATTAGGGGCACTGTATTTATTGTATTTAACCTATTTATTGCTTCACTGTATTTATTGGTCCACAGTATTTATTGATGCACAATATTGATTGGTTTACAGTATTTATTGCCTCAGAATATTTAATTGCCTGTATGTATTGCACTTATATTTATGTCTTCATTATTTATGATCACCCCTATTTATTGAATCATTAAGCCAGTATTTATTTGACCTGCATTATTTAAAGTTTGTATATTGTGATTGTTATTTATTTATCCAATCAGCAACTAAGAGAAAAAGAAGATAAAGAAAGATATTTTCATAATTTTTACGGTGTAGAGTCGTTTTTGGAACGGATGCACGCATGGTTATTGTTTGGGTATGTCGTATGCTTAGCACGGAGCCTGATTCCTGACCACTCGAGCCAAGCTACCACAGTGTGTCCGGAAGACCACCACCATCCTTTCAGAGTGGGAGTGTGGTTTTCCAACATTAATTGGTGTTCAGTGGTGGGATAGAGCTGTGCCTACGTATACTCAACAATAACTGTGGGTAGTCCATAGGCCTACACCGGGAGTTTTCTCAAAGCGGCCTTCCTAATTGTGGGTTTTTGTTTTTTCCAAATTTACTCTGGTGGTGGGAGGAGGTATTATTAAAGGTACCCCCCTGCATAGTTACTGCACGAAACCTGTCCTCTAACCTGAGTGGGCGAGATGGAGTTTGTACTAGAAAATCTAGAAACGTACACTGTGGCCCAACTCAGGGAGTTTTGCCAGCGGGAGGGGGTGTACTGTCCCCCAGGAGCAAAGAAGGGTGCACCCCAAACCAGCTTAAGGGCGTGGGGGGAGGCACGCCGAGAAAGCAAGGCTGAGGAGGAGGACAGGGATAGAGAGCCTGACACCGAGGGGGCTGAGATGTACCAACCTGAGGTGGGGAACCTGTCAGCGGGGCCCAGAACCATTTCTAGGAAGGGCAGCAGTGCCTCTAGCGGTGGCTTGTCTGAAGTGGAGTTAACAGACCGGTGGGAGAAAAGACAGCTCACATGGGACTTAGCAAGGCTGGAGAAGGAGAAGGAGGAGCAGAGGATGGCCCATGAATTACGACTGAAAGAAATAGATATTCAGATCCTGAGAATCGGGGCACAACCTGTTCCTAATGGTGGCAGCCAAACCCAAGAGATCACCAGGGAACCTAAACCATACCTGCCAAAGGACATAGTAGCTAGCTATGGAGTGGGCGACGATATCGCCAAGTGGCTAGCGGCCTATGAGGTCTCGTTGAGGGCCCATGGGGTTCCAGAGAAGTACTGGGGAGGGGGATTGTACAAGTACATGCCTCCAGCTGGTAGGGATGCTTTGTTGGCCCTCGAAGAGGATGAGCAGACCCACTACCCCACCATGAAACTGGCGCTCATAAGGAAGTTTGGACTAACACCCGAAAAGTACAGACAGAAGTTCAGGGGTAGTCACAAACTGGGCACACAGAATTGGGTGGACTTCCTGGACTATGCAAAGAAGGCACTGGAAGGTTGGATTCAGGGCAGTGAAGTGAGGAACTACGAGGGGTTGTTTGACCTAGTACTGAAGGAACACCTGCTTGAGAAATGTTTCCCTGAACTGCGGCAACACCTGGTGGATAGCAAGCTGACCAGTCCCCGGAAGCTTTCTGAGGAGGCGGACATTTGGGCTAGTACCCGGGTGTCCACAAGGGGGACTGGAGGGGATACTCAAAAGGCCGGACAGGGCGCCCCCCAGAAGAAAGAGGGAGGGGAAAAGAAAAAGGAGTTCTCCAAAGGCCCCCAAAATAACTTCCAAGGGAAGGGAACAGGATTCACCCCTAGGGCTAACCCACCCAGAAACCCTAATCCTGGCCAGAGTCAGCAGCCAAGGGTTGTCCATTGCTACGAGTGCGGTGGCGTTGGACACTATAAAGGAGATCCGAAGTGCTTGAAACGACCACCCCCTCCCATTGGAGGAAAGACCCCCGGAGTAGCTAGTGTAGTGCTCGGGGAGGAGATGCCCTAAACTAAGGGAAGGGAGTGGGCGGGTGTCACTTTAGTGTCCCTGGGAGAACGGGAGATGGTTCCCAAGATCCAGGTGCCCGCAAATACCGCAAAGTATGGGCAGTGGGTCACCATCAACGGCCAAAGAGGGGAGGCTCTGAGAGACACAGGAGCCAGTATGACTATGGTGCGTAGCCAACTGGTGTCTCCAGAGCAGGTAATTCCCGATGTACTCCACCCAGCCGCGATGGCTGACGGCAGAACAGGCCACTATCCCGTGGCCGAGGTTCCCTTTGAATGGGGGGGGGTTGCAGGTTCACTTCGAGTCGCCGTAAGCCCTGCCGTGCCAGTCGATTGTCTGCTGGGGAATGACAGGGAGCACAACGCTTGGAAGGAGGTGGAATACCGGACTCACACTGAGATGCTGGGTACACCTGACTGGGCCTGTGTTAGCACAAGGTCCGCGACTACCCGGAGAGGGAGTTCGTTTCGGCTGGAGCCTGGAACAACGGCCCAGCCAGCTGCCAGTCAAGGGAAGAACCGAGGACAGGAGGAGCCTGCCTCGGCGTCCCCACCCCGTAGGACGGATAGGCCACCGGAGGTGGTGGACCAGGAGTCTGCGGTGGGGGACGTTACCAACCTGGAGGACCTACCCATCCCGGCCGAGTGGCACGTGGAGGGAGGGCCATCCAGGGAGGAATTCTGCCAGGGCCAGAGGGAGTGCCCTACTCTTGAGGGGCTGAGGCGACAGGCCGAAGCCCAGGCAGCAGGGAACGTTGAAGGGAACTACAGTGTTTACTGGGAGGATGGCCTCCTCTACAGTGAACCCAAGGCACCCCTACACGGATCGTCACGAGCCTTGGTAGTCCCTCAACGTTATCGAGCCTTCCTTCTGGAGTTGGCTCACGAGATACCATTGGCAGGACACTTGGGGCAAGACAAGACCTTCGCCCGTCTTGTCCCACACTTTTATTGGCCTCAGATGAAAGTGTCGTCCGATACCTACTGCCGGACATGTGTGTCTTGCCAAGCCAGTGGGAAAACAGGGGTGAAGCTGAAAGCTCCCCTGGAACCACTCCCTGTCGTTAGCACCCCCTTTGAAAGGGTGGGCATCGACATTGTGGGTCCGTTAGATCCACCGACTACAGCTGGTCACAGGTTTATCCTGGTCCTGGTGGATCATGCCACACGGTACCCAGAGGCAATACCTCTGAGGACCATAACAGCACCTGTTGTGGCTAGGGCCCTGATGGGAATCTTTACCCGAGTGGGTTTTCCCAAGGAAGTTGTGTCCGACAGGGGGACCAACTTCATGTCAGCGTACATGCGGGCCATGTGGAAGGAGTGTGGAGTGACCTACCGGTTCACCACTCCTTACCAACCCCAGACCAATGGTCTGGTGGAGAGGTTTAACAAAACCTTGAAGGGCATGATCAGAAGTCTGCCTGAAAGCCTGCGGAGGAAGTGGGACGTCCTCCTACCCTGTTTACTTTTTTCCTACAGGGAAGTGCCACAGAAGGGAGTGGGCTTCAGCCCCTTCGAGCTTCTGTATGGGCACCCTGTACGTGGACCTCTCAACCTGGTGAGAGACGGATGGGAAAGAACTCCCAGAAAGCTTCCCCAGGATGTGGTGAGCTACATGCTGGCCTTCCGGAGCCAAATGGCTAAGTTGTGGAAGCAAGCTTCTGACAACTTGGAAGCCAGCCAAGCTGTGATGAAGGCGTGGTATGACCACAATGCTCACCCGGTGGAGTTGGAGCCAGGCCAGAAGGTGTGGGTGATCGAACCAGGAGAGCTTAGTGCCCTCCAGGATCGCTGGTCAGGACCCTTTGAGGTGTTGGAGAAGAAGGGTAAGGCTACCTACTTGGTGGACCTGAAGACCCCTCGTCAGCCCCTACGGGTGCTGCACGCCAACCGCCTCAAACCCCACCACGAGAGGCCCGAAGTCATCTTGATGATGGTGACTGACGGAGCAGAGGACGCGGAAAGCGAGCCTCTCCCCGATTTGTTTGCGTCTCAAGAAAAGGATGGGTCGGTGGAGGGAGTGATTCTCTCCCCATCTCTAACTCCTGAACAGCAGGAGGACTGCCACCAGGTCCTGGGACAGTACTCTTCGTTGTTCTCCCTTGTCCCGGGTAGGACTCACCTGTGCGTCCATGACGTGGACACAGGAGACAGCCCACCTGTGAAGTCCAAGATCTACCGGATGTCAGACAAGGTGAAGGCCAGCATTAACGGTGAAGTCACTAAGATGCTGGAGCTAGGAGTGATCGAACCTTCTAGCAGCCCCTGGTCCAGTCCGGTGGTACTAGTACCAAAAGCTGCACCACCGGGTGCCCAACCGCAACTGAGGTTCTGTGTGGACTACCGGGGACTGAATTCAGTAACCAAAACTGATGCTCATCCGATCCCTAGGGCGGATGAATTGATTGACCGGCTGGGAGCTGCCCAATATCTAAGTACCTTTGACCTTACTTCTGGGTACTGGCAGATCTCTTTGACTGATGGAGCTAGGGAAAGGTCAGCCTTCTCCACGCCCAATGGCCACTACCAGTTCTGTGTGATGCCCTTTGGGCTCAAGAACGCACCTGCCACGTTTCAGCGTCTGGTGAACCAGATCCTCACTGGAATGGAGAGTTTCTCTGCTGCTTATCTGGATGATATAGCCGTCTTCAGTAACAGCTGGGAGGATCACTTGCGTCACCTGCAAGCTGTTCTCCAGGCCCTGAGACAAGCTGGATTGACGATCAAGGCCAGCAAGTGCCAGATCGGGCAGGGGTCGGTAGTGTACCTTGGACACTTGGTGGGTAGGGGAGCGGTGCAACCCCTCCAGGCGAAGATCGAGGCCATCATGGCCTGGGAACCCCCCAAGACACAGACTGAGGTCCGAGCTTTTCTGGGCCTCACGGGATACTACCGCCGCTTCGTGAAGGGGTACGGTACCATCGTAGCCCCCCTCACGGAGCTTACGTCCAAGAAACAACCTCGACGGGTAGTCTGGACGGAGGCTTGTCAGCAGGCCTTTGTGAAGCTGAAGCAAGCCATGTGCGAGGCGCCGGTCTTAAGGGCCCCAGACTTTTCCAAGGAGTTCATTGTCCAGACAGATGCATCAGAACATGGCATTGGGGCAGTGTTATCGCAACTCAATGAAGAGGGTCTGGATCAACCCGTGGTCTTCCTATCCCGGAGACTACTTCCCAGGGAACAGAAGTGGAGTGCAATAAAGCGTGAAGCTGAAGAAGTTGCGGCCATACCTGTTTGGCTCGCACTTCCTGGTTCAGACCGACCACAGACCCCTTCGTTGGCTGATGCAGATGAAGGGGGAGAATCCCAAGTTGTTGAGGTGGTCTATTTCCCTACAGGGAATGGACTTTCAGGTGGAACATCGGCCTGGAGTGGACCACGCCAATGCAGACGGTCTCTCAAGGTATTTCCGCCTTAGTGATGAGAACTCCCAAGGGGTTGGGTAGCTCTCCCCACTTTCAGCTGGGGGGGGACGCGTGTTAGACCTGTCAGCCCTTTGGGTGGTCCCTCCTCTCCATTATTTATTTTGTCCCACTTTTGCCTCAAACCCTGTTAGTATTTTTTCCTTTTTGGGAACCACCAGACTTTTTAGTATTGATGCAGATTCAGGGAGCCATTTTATCTACCCCTGGAACTTCTGTCTGAGGGCCTGGAGCACAAAATGGTGGCCACCTGTGACATCATCAGAACCCACTGGAACCTACTAGAACCTTCTGCAACATTCTGGAGCCCTGTGACAGTTGGAGGCGGTTTAGAATGTTGGGAAGCTAAGACAGAGAGTTGGCAGTTGGAGCTGGCAGTTGGCACCTGACTGGTGAAGAGTGAGCAGCAAAAACCTGAAGGAGGAAGGAGTGAAGCAGCAGGGGTGGAAACTTGTGCCTGGAGTGGGGTCCATAAACCCACCCTTGATACTAGTCCCTACTGACTGAGCCCAGCCTGGAGCCCTGTGTGGGAAGAAGCAAGAAAACCCATCCTAAGGACCTGGACAGCAGGAACAGGCCTTAGAAACAGAGAACAGCAAGATCCTGACCTGGAAACTGGTTTCCCTGGAGTCCGACGTCGAGTAGCCTGAGACCCGGAGCCCGAGGTGGAGAAGCGGCGCCGACTGGAAAGCGGACGTCGTGCCCGGAGCCGCCAGAGGTCGAGAGAGGGCGCCGTCAGAGGTCGTGAGGAGTACCAAAGGTCGAGGAGGAAGTCACCCGAGGTCGAGTGAGCGGCGTCATCGGAGGAGTGAAGTCCGCCCTCCGGAGTCGTCGGAGACCGAGGTGAGGTGTACCGGAGGTCGGGAGTGAGGATCGCACTCCGGAGTCGCCGGAACCTGTGAGAATCATGCCGGAGGTCGGGAGTGGAGGTCGCACTCCGGAGTCGCCGGAAACCTAAGGAGAGGAGCACCGGAGGTCGGGAGTGGAGATCGCACTCCGGAGCCACCGGAAGTCGACATCGAGCCAAGGCCGGCCGACGTCATCGAATCCGAGGTCGCCATCGGACCGGAGCCGCCCGAGGTCGACCGAGTAAAGACTGCCCGACGCCATCGAATCGGAGGTCGAGATCGAACCGAGGCCGCTGACATCGAAACCGGAGCCGCCTACCGGCGTCGTCAAAGAACTGACATTGTGCCGAGGCCGCCGACATCGAACTGGAACCGCCTCACGGCGTCGACACGACTCCAGCGGCGTCGGAGCATCAGAAAAAGGGCAGTAAGTGGAGTAGAGGGCGCCTAAGGCCCTGTGGAGACCTGAGAGACTGCTCTAAGGGGCTAGGGAGGTGCTGGAACCAACCTGACTGTGCCAGGGGTGAGCTGGGACTAATCTAGAGAGGTTGTGTGGAGAGAGAGAGAGCCAGGTCTCTGGTATTCCCCCCTTGATCTACCTCAGTTTAGGCCTCAGCCTTGTCCAAGCCCGGGAGTAGACACCCCCGAGCCTTCCACATCCCCACAAGCTGTGCCTGGGCCAAATCAGCCCTTAGGAATTCAAAAGTGAACTGATTCTATGAGTGTCACTGTCAGCTTTTAAGTATTTATTAGGGGCACTGTATTTATTGTATTTAACCTATTTATTGCTTCACTGTATTTATTGGTCCACAGTATTTATTGATGCACAATATTGATTGGTTTACAGTATTTATTGCCTCAGAATATTTAATTGCCTGTATGTATTGCACTTATATTTATGTCTTCATTATTTATGATCACCCCTATTTATTGAATCATTAAGCCAGTATTTATTTGACCTGCATTATTTAAAGTTTGTATATTGTGATTGTTATTTATTTATCCAATCAGCAACTAAGAGAAAAAGAAGATAAAGAAAGATATTTTCATAATTTTTACGGTGTAGAGTCGTTTTTGGAACGGATGCACGCATGGTTATTGTTTGGGTATGTCGTATGCTTAGCACGGAGCCTGATTCCTGACCACTCGAGCCAAGCTACCACAGTGTGTCCGGAAGACCACCACCATCCTTTCAGAGTGGGAGTGTGGTTTTCCAACAGTCCTACGGTATCCTTTGATGTAATGGGCATTCTCCTTTGGACAGTACATTTAGACTTTTCGAAGAGGGTCTTATTGTAGCAAAATGTATTATATTCTGATTGATGTCTGCCTGTGGGGTGAAATACGAGATATGTTGGTGACTGAAAGACATGAGTGTGACCACAATCCCCTGGTGGGAGTTGAAAGTGCCCCTCCACCTCTTATCCCCAGTTTTTTCCAACAACCGTAGAAATCTGGAGTGAATGTTTCTAGCAATGCAATAGCAGTTAAATCCATCTACGATGAACTGCTAGCACATTGGAATCAATTAGTTTTAAGATAGGTAATCCTACTATTCTATTGCTTGTCAGTACTGTTCTCATCTATGAGATTAAGTAACTGTTTATGAAAAACTACAGGAAGGCTTTGGTCAATGAAGGGGACAAGTTATTGTATAATACAGATTGCAGAGTTAGGAAGTTGGGTCTCTTAGCTGTGATTAAAAATGGCAAGAAGGATAGAATAAAAGAATCAAGGGGGCATATTAAAAACCTTGGGCTTGGGAAAAGAAACAGTCGGAAGGCTTCCTACAGGCAGAAAAAGCAAATTATGCCAAGAGGTTTTGGTAATTGTTGCACACTGAGGGTACACAAATTCTACAAGGCCAGAAGTCCATATCCAGAGTAGCGTATAGATTAATCATTTTGAATCTTATTATAATGATACAGTTGAAAATCCAATCTCTTTTCATGCAATGGATAGCATCTACGAAAGTGATTATCAAGAGTGAACACCGTATTAAAGATTCATTATCAGATACTGAAAGAGGCATAATGGCCTAAAAACTTGGCAAGGACCCAGACTTGGATACAATTTAAGCCACGTCTTTTTATCTGAAATGTCTATCTGTGACACCTTACATCAACACCATTACTAAAGCTATAGTGGTTGGTGTCCCCATTCACGATACATGGAGAGGAGATATTCCCAATAAACAAAAAGAGTTCACACAGCGATCCAACCAACTATTGTCCAATTAGTTTAAAAAATAGCATGCAGAAGATTTTCTGCATGCATATTTTGGACAAGTTAACTACTTGAATTGCAGACAATGATGTACTCAGTCCTCTCCAGGCAGGGTTTAGAGCGGGTGCTAGCACGGTGGATCAAATCTTCTGCTTTCTATTGATAAAATGGAAGGTTGTGTGTACTCCGATGGAGGAAGCCTTTACGTAGCCTTTGTTGATCTCACGAATGCATCATTCATCATGGTACCCATGGAACAACTATGGGTGGTACTTTGTGATTTGGGAATCCAGATGGAAATACTAATGATGCTAGAGAGGCTACATACCGATAACTTTGCATAGATAGATGGGGAACAATGGAGAATTGACAAGGAAAGGCATGATACGGAAGGGGGAAGGCAGGGGGGGAGAGCACCAGGGCTGCGTTCTGACCTCCACTCTGTTTTTCCTATCTATTAATGGATTTTTAGATTTTCTCTTCATTTACACCAATGATGCCCCCAATTTGGCTGGAGAAAAAATTCCAGCCTTGTTTTTTGCAGATGATACCCTGCTAATGTCAAAGACGAAGCTGGGTCTCAAAACTTTAATACAGAGGTTTGTCCTATATTGTTCTACCCATGGTCTGGAGATAAACACATGTGCGACCAAGTGAATGGTGTTTAGCCCACACAAGAAATCCAGAGGGAATAAAGTATGTGTAGGTGGAAGATACCTAGAAAGAATGAAGGAGATTGGTCACCTGGGGATAAGAGTATCAGACTCACATTCATAGCGGGAACACTGCTATCCTAAAACAGAGGATAGCTAATATCTAAATTATTGAGGCAATCCTCATACCATCCTATCACCAGCTATTGAGATCTATAGAGCACAAGCAATCAGTGAAACTATATATGGAGCTGAACTATGGGGGCATTATGATGCTTCTTGTTTACAGAAAGCTAAAAGTGCCTTCATATGGACAGAGCTGTCTATGCCCCAGAGTACCCCATGCTTCCCCCAAGACTTGATTTGGCAATGGGATCTATAGCTGCCCATGTGAAGTTGAGGGTACATTTTATATTGGGTTCGGGTGTAAACTAATAAAGATTTAGAACTTAACAGGGAGGAATTGCAGGAAGTAGATGGAAGGCAATATATGAGAAAAATACTGTGGATGTCCTATGTTAAAAAAAATCACTTGTAGAGCTTGGCTTGCCAAAATATAGGTTGGATGTGTATCTCTTACAGTTGGAGCACGACATGTCATTATAAAAAGATCTTGGCAGTGTTTTAGGGCCAAACAACATCCAGCATGTTCCCTGGGTAGGCTGACTGACACATTTCTCCTGTCCAAATGGGATCATAAATTTGAAGATTATTTTGACCACATTCATCTACCCCCCCCCCCCCCCCTTCCCCCCCAGCGGGCACGTTACATAAAGTTTAGACTTGGGTCTTGACAAGTGTCTCTATTACATCCAAGTGGCCAGCTCTGGGTGAAGGCAACAATGTATGTCCAGCCTGTATGTTATACGAGGAGACCGAGGGCCATCTTCTATGCTGTTTGTAAATCCTATACCAGGTCTAGATCAAAATGGCTAAAACCATAGTACAAGCTGTTAGACATATGCCAATATGAAACTGCATTAAGCGTATGTAAAACAAACACTACCTTGTAGCACATGTAGTTTCAAAATATCTACATGCCGCTTGGTGTGTAAGGCAAAAGGTGATGGCAAGAAGCTAAGACATCATGTGAAAGTAACATGGAGTGGCTGCGTATTGTATACATGGTGGGGAAAAACGATCAATTTGTAGTTGATTTTTTTTAAATAAAATGTGGTTTTAAGCTTTTAACCTGTAGTGCTATCAACTGTTTATAATGTATTGTTGATAGATCATTGTATCCGATCTGGCTGAATAATGGAAAGAAGACTCTGGATAGCTCTCGGCCACAATGATATGAACAAAAGAAGGGGTGATGGACTTTTAAATTAGGACTTTGTTTAGGGCCCTGCTGAAAGTAAAAATAATAAAGCCCCCTCGCCGCCTGCAGGTTGCTGCTCTGAACAGAAAGCAGACGTGCGGGCACAGCTGAATTGTGTACCGGTGTAGGAAAATTACACCATGACAAATTCAGTATATTTCAATGGGTCGGCCGAATCCCAGATCTAGCTCAGAAACAGCTGGCAGAACCGGGATCCCGGTCATTACTGCCCGGATTAATATTATAAACTTGGCTTTAATCACATTTGCAAAGATTAACTGAAAAAGGCAAAGGCTTGTTCTCATTTCAGCTCGGTCATTTGTACTTCATTCACATGGGTTTACTCAGTATTGTTGCCACATATTAAAAGGTACTTTATTCAAACACGTTTTTCAGATACGTTTGAGGGTACCAAAGTATTATCCATAGCTATAGCTACATTAAAAACACTGACCTCTTTCTTGGGTAATACCGTGAAAAGATTAAATGAAGGTTTTTCCAAATAGTGCTTAATTTGAAAATCTTAATATAACCAGAGGATACATTAAATGCGAGACCGATTTGTAATCGAGCCAAATACATTAAATAAAAAGCACTATGTGAATCCAATACTGTATTTTTTTTGCATGACATAGTAATGGTTCACCAGTCATTGTTACCGTCCAGGCAGATCAATGGCAGTTCTAAGCTACCGGCTGGACAGTAATCAGTGCAGGCAGCAAATTATAATTACCCAGGATTCTTTGGCTCACTGTCACGTGAACTTCCGCCCTTCAGTTTTCTAACCAGCTTCTCACTGCTGCGTCTAATTGAAGCTCGGAGTTTGCTAAAGGAACCACTGCGCTTTAATGATCCAGTTCCATCCTGAAAAAAACGTGAACAAATATGAAACTGCAGAACATTATGAAACAAAAGCTCCCCTTCTGGTATTCAAGTAGACACCCTTCCTTCTCTATTACCAGAGTATACCAGATATGTATAATCACCTGAATTGGATGTTCAGAGAGAATATCTTTAGATAGGTCAGATCACATTTTTGGAGCCTATCAACACATGATAGTCATGCAAGCCTGGTACACTACCAGTGACAAGTCCATGTCTACAGTTAAGGTACTGAACAAACATCTTACAGGTCATTTAAATTTCTCCTATACTGTCTTGTTATTGTTTTACATCAATTATAATGGATTGTGAAAAGCATGACGGACAAGATGGTAAAGGTGATTTATTGTGCTTTATTTGGCTTTTCTTTTAAATCCCTGAAAGTACAACAGCAAATTATAAAGCCAACATAACAAGCAAAATATAAAACATTGTGTCCTTCTATGACCTATCTTTGAGCATGTTTAAAAAAAAAAAAAAAAAAAAGATACCCAAGCAGAACTGCAAACTATTCTGGTGTACGATTCTCACAATCCTGCAACAATCCAGCAGTTAAGTTTTGTATTGTAAAACTACTACATATTGTTTTGTAAAAGTGTTAAACTCTGGCAAGGTTTTAGGTGCAGATTTAAAAGCAACCAGTCCACTACAATCTAGCATTCGAAAGTGCATTTCGCAGGTTACACCTTTGCTGTAGAGTATCTTTGGGATTTGTCGTATTCTCCCTGCTCTTACATTAGCCTCCACAACAGGCTCCCTCTCTTATATCTCCTTTAGGTGCAATGCTTCTGTTATTGCCAGTAAGAAATACCATGCCCTGTTAGGTTTCATTGATTAGATTGTGGTATATCTTTGCATTTGTATTGCATGTAGCACTTGGACTTATTTCAAGAGAATCCCCTGTTAATTGCTTGGGCCTCCGTACAGACTAACTGAAGAAGTTTTAGTCTAGTCAATGTACCTGTTTTTTTTCTGTATGGTAGTGCACATGTGAGAGACATACATGCTAGCCTTTTGGGTGGCCATAGCACACAGTTTCAATGATTGTCCTATACGGTACACATACACTTAATGTCATGGGATAAACCTAATCCATCATAATAGTAAATACCAGTCTTGCAATTTAGTCATCTCAGCCAAAAGCTTACATTTAAGCCAGGATAGTTCTTTCACACATGACTCTCATTTCCACTTTTGAAGTAAATTGTCCCTACAAATCCACCAGCTCTGGTTTTGAATCAAGCATGGACACAATTTTTACCAACCTTCTACGTTTCTCAAAAAGAAATCTGGTAACGGATAAACACATAAGGTTACCAAACGGCTCCATAACATCAATTATGGAATTAATTTAACTATATGAATTCTGGACGGTATAGTATTGGATCACCTCAAATGAAACACCTGAACTAATGTTATGGGTCACGATGGGTTACAGAAGAAGAAATTGGACTGGAACAATGTGTCACTGTTGAGGTTGAGTTATCGGTTATAATTGGGTATTTAGATGGGGGGGTGGCTGTTGTGCTTTGAGTTCCTGGACATGCAGTCATAATAAAAACACATTTGTTGATCCTAAACAAAGTTTCAAGAGCAGCCAACAAGTTGGTAATTTGTAGAGAGTTTGGGATACAGAGGATCCCTACAAGTTAAGCATCCAGACATACATGTTTGTTTTAAAAAATGAAAATCAGAAATTGTGAGAATACAAAGGCAGAAAAGATTGGAAGATTTAACATGCATGCATGTTCTTCTAAAACATCACTACAATTCCGAAGTTGTAAAATCTATACACAAGATGCATATTGACAAGATATACGTTATGATTAAGCATAATACTGTTGTACATCAAAAGCAGATTTAAACCAATATATGACTGCAACGCTGGGGTCTGTTATCTAACAGGAAAAATTAGACAGTTGGAAAAGTAACAAGCAGCAAAGGCTGAAACCAACTAAACTATGTGCAGTGAAATTCTGTAATAATGATTAGTATTGGTTGGTAAATTCAAATTACCATCCTCAAACAATCCCTGGAAAATTAGCAATAGCCCCTGTATGTTTGAAGAGCTGCACGTCAACAACTGTTACTACTTTTTAAACATACAAGATTCTTTGGCTTTTACCCACATAAAAATAAACATGCCAAAATTACTTGCATTTGGTATTGCTGTCTGTATTGAGAAGCATATATTTCTTGGCATTCTTGTTTCCCATCGAGTAAGGATTATGTTACCTACCCTGAAAGCATCTGTTCTTGGCATGTAAAGCTGTAGATTCACATGCTTTGCATACTCCTGTCATCTAGTGTTGGGTCCGGATATTTGCAAGTTGTTATTCTTCGAAGAAGTCTTTTCCAGTCACAAGGTAAGGTGACTCCTCCTTTCGGTGATAGTGTGCATGGGCATTAACTCCATTGTTAGATTGTTTTCCAACAAGAGCGTGAGAATGGAGTAAATAAATGTAGTATAGAGATGTCCATGTGTGTACAATATGAATAATAACAACTGCAATGACCATAGGTGTCCAGGGAGGGCACATGTGAATCTCCAGCTCTAGATGCCAAGAACAGATGCTTACCGGGTGAGTAACATAATCCGCTCGAGGCATGTGTGCTGTAGATACACATGCTTTACATAGACTGTATAGTAGTACTTACCCAAAGTGGTGGCTAACCAGTGGGCGTTGCATTTGTTTTAAAAGGTGTTGTTAGGACTGCATGTCCCACATTAGCTTGTTGACGTGCTAATACATCCACACAATAGTGTTTAGTAAATGTGTGTGGTGTAGACCATGTAGCTGCTTAACACGTCAGCTATAGGAATGTTACCTAAAAAGGCCATAGATGCTCTTATTTTACGAGCAGAATGTGCTCTAGGAGGTATAGACAAAGTACTTTTGGCTTTGATATAACATGTTTGAATACATTTAATGATCCATCTAAAAATATCAGATTTAGAGATAGGTTTCCCCTTAGGAGGGGGAGCGAAGGCAAGAAAAAAGTTGTTTTGCGAAAATCTTTTGTTCTATCAATATAACACAATAATGTTCTTTTGACATCTAATGTATGTAGAGCTCTATTTGCTTCAGAATCGGGTGGATGGGAGAAAACAGGTAACTCAACACACTGGTTAATAAGAAAGAAAGAGACAACTTTTGGAATGAACTTTGGGTAATTGTGAAGAACCACTCTGTCTCAGTGGTGTTGGAAAAATGGTTCTTCTAAGGCTTGCGCCTGAAGCTCACTGATACATCTTAGTGAAGTGATAGCAATCAAGAAAGCAACCTTTCATGTAAGGAATTGCAGTGGGCAATTGTGCAGTGGTTCAAAAGGTGGACCCATTAGTCTTGAGAACAATATTAAGGTTCCATGCAGGTGCAGGTAGAACTTTTGGTGGTATCACTCTTTTAAGGCCTTCCATAAAGGCTTTAATTACTGGCACTCTGAACAAGTGTTGCCTATTTTTGAAGATATGCAGCCACTGCTGCAAGGTGTAGGCGTAGGGATGTGTATGCAAGGCCTGCAAGTTGTAGATGCAATAGATAGCAGATGATTTGTTGAATAGAAGCATCTAGTGGTTCAATTGTTTGGTTATCACAATATATAACAAACCTTTTCCACTATGCTGCATGGCATGCTCTAGTAGTAGGTTTTCTTGCTTGGTTTTTTTTTTCATTTTTTTTTGTTTTGTTTTTTTAGCAGAGTTTTATATAGCGCGAGCTTGACCTGAATCCAATCAGGTATCAGAGCGCTTTACATAGCACCAGTTACGTTACATGAGGACACACATTCATTTTTTAAAAAAAAATTTGGGCACGGGGAGATTAAGTGATTTGCCCAGACTCACAGGAGGTTTGGCGTCGTTACCGAGACTCGAACCCAGTTCCCCCAGAGGCCAACTCCTCACCCCTTGTTTAAGAATGGTCATACAATCTGATGGTAGATTTAGGTATCCAAACTCTAGACTTCAGAAGCCAAATCGCTAGGTTGAGCTCCTTGGGGTTTAGATGTCAGATTTCTCCATGGCTCTGAGTGAGAAGGTTTGAGGTGAGGTGAAGCTTCTGGTGTGGAACTATTGAAAGTTCCAGTAGTGCAGTGAACCATGGTTGACAAGCTCATGTGGGAGCTATTAAAATGAGGGTGAGAGATGTTTGCCCGAGCTTCTGAACCAGAAATGGAGGAAGAGGGAGAGGTGGAAAGGCATAAGCAAATATATCTGTCCAGTTTATCCATAGAGCACTGCCTTTGGATAGAGTGTGAGAACCTGGAGGTAAAGTTTGGACATTTTGTGTTCTGAGCTGCTGCAAAAAGATCTATTTGTGGAAACCCCCATTTGTGTAGGTATGGGAGGAGAATTTGGGTGTAGTTCCCACTCGTTGCCACATCCTGCCGAGGAGGTCGTCAAATTAGTTGCCGTCCCTGGAAGGTGTTCTGCTAGCAGTTGGATATGGTCATGTATTGCCTGAAGCCAAATGGTCTAAAAGAGGCGTGATAAATGTAGGGAGTGTCCCCCCCATTTTGTACATAGTACATAGCCGTCATATTGTCCGTCCACACTAGGACAACTTCCCCCATCAGGTGAGGTAGAAATGCTTTTAGCTAGATGCTCTAGGTAGCTGATGTGCAGATTTTTGTGTTTGGTGTCTCATAGACCATGAATTGTTAGATGTTGTGGATAGACACACCACCCTGTGAGGGATGCGCCCGCTGTGAGCACAATCTGTGTAACAGGTCAATAAAGGGCCGCTCTTTTGATAGGTTTTGTGTGTTCCATCACTGCAGAGCGATGTGGGTGCGGCTGTCTACTAACACTAGATCTTTTACCTGATCGTGTGATTGATTCCACTGACATGCCAAGCATTCCTGTAGAGGACGCATGTTTAATTTTGCATGAGGTACTATGTCAATGCATGATGCCATCGCCCTAGAAGTTGCATGAACGTTTTCACTGTTAGATACTGGTTGCTTTGGAAATGAAGTAGCAGTGTTTGAAAATTGTGAATCCTTGCTGCATTTGGATAGGCTAAACCTGTTTGAGTGTTTAGCATAGCTCCTAGATAGGGTTGGAGCTGTGAGGGTTGAAGATGAGAGTTTTGAGCATTGACTGTGAATCCCAATTGATAAAGATTTATGGTAATTCAAGTGTGTTGTAAACACTTGAGATGTGCGTTGGCTTTGATGAGCCAATCATCTATATATGGCTAACATGAATGCGTTGCCTTCTTGAATGGGCTGCTTACTGCTAGACATTTGGTGAATACTCTGGGTGCAGTAGTGACTCCAAATGGGAGTACCTTGAATTGATAGTGTTTTCCTGCTACCACAAATCTGAGGTATTTGCGATGTGCTGGGTGAAGTGTGACCATATGGAAGTGTTCTGGAAGAGAACTAACATTAGTAGTAGAAAACCATCCTTTTTTGGGATTAGGAAGTAAAGTGAGTAAACCCCTGATCCTTGGTGTTGTATTGGAAGTGGTTCTATAGCTTTTGTACTTCTTTTTTGTGCAGTTGTTGGTGCTCTAGAGAGAATTTGTGAATGTGAGGTGGACTATTGGGAGGATTGCTGGTGAGATCCAGGCAATAACCATGTTGGATAATGTCAAACACCCATTTGTCTGATGCTATTGATTGCCAAATGGAAAGAAATAGATGGTGTCTTCCCACGACAGGTGTATGATGATCGGGGGAAATTGTTATCAAGCTTGTTGGGAGAGGGCGAGGAACGTGTTGGTGTACCTCTACCTTTGAAATTGTTTCCTCTGTAACCACCTTTGTAAAATCCTCTAGAGGGGAAGGATTGATTTTGAGGTTTATAGGAAGAATGTGTTGGCATCTGTGGAGGTACTTTTTGAGCCACCCCTATAAAATGAGCAGCAAAGGAGTCTCTGTTAGAGGGTGCCTGTAGTGCTCTCATGGATTTTACCACTTCAGGGTCTTTTTTCATTTTTTCAAGTGATTCAGCTACTTGAGGGCCACAAACATGTTCCTTGTCAAAGGGAGCATTAATTGTTGTTTGTTGCACCTCTGGTTTAAACCCAGAGATTCGCAGCCATGTGTGTCTTCTGAAGAGAATACTGGTGTTAACTCCTCTGGCTGCAGTATCGGCAGCATCTAACGCACACCTAATAGGAGTTGGAAAATAGTTTTCCCTCCTGCATTAGTTCTTGCCCTCTTTTCCTATGCTCCTCTGGGAGATATTGGAGTAATTCCTACATTTCGTTCCAGTGGGCGCTATCATACCTAGCCAAATGACCTTGTGTATTGGCTATGTGCCAATGATTGGCTAATTGTGCAGCCACTCTTTTAACCGAGGCATCTATTAGCTTGGACTCTGTCTGGAAAGGTGAATCACCTCAAGTTTGTGAATTTGCTCTTTTACGAGTATTGGACACGACTAAAGAATCTAAAGGCCCTTGATAAAAATTGGGTTAGATGGTTGGGGTATATATTTTTTCTATCAACCCTGGTTGTTCTAATACATGCCCATACTGGATCTTAAAAAATGTCTTCCGCATGTCTTATGTGTGGTCCCCATGGTTTCAAATAAAAAATCTTCTTTTAAAGATTCTCAGTGTAAAGTGACTCCATGGTATGTGGCAGCCCTGGCAATTAACTCCTGATATTAAGTGTTGTCATCAGGAGGGGAAGGTTTTACAGGGTATAGATCTGGATGTGTGTCTGTAGTAGGATCTATATTATAATCATCCCATGGATCTGGTGGTGGTTGATCATAAGTGTCATCCCCAGCCCCTGCATTTGATCTGTACGAGTAGAGTCCTGTGGTGTGATGTCTAGAGGGTCTGAATCTGGTATCAGAGGTATTGGTGTAGATGGTGGAGGGGTATTAGGACTGGGGTGAAGAGGGCTAGTAGCCTTGTCCTTTTAGAGGGATTTTATATCCTGTGTCCTGGAAACTAGGAATTTTTCTCTTGGAGGATGGTATCACTGACTTTGTTCTAATATGTCCAGTGTCTGGATTAATACACATATTCTTTTGTTTTGGA
Organism: Triturus cristatus; assembly: GCF_964204655.1. Classification (NCBI taxonomy): domain Eukaryota; kingdom Metazoa; phylum Chordata; class Amphibia; order Caudata; family Salamandridae; genus Triturus; species Triturus cristatus. The sequence goes on from NC_140592.1 coordinate 842,468,785, forward strand.
CCCAGCTTTTCTTGCACGGTTTCCAGACTTTACTCCAGAGGCTTCTGAGGAGCATCATTCTGTTTCTGCTCTGAAATGTTTGGTTTCGAGTCGGGTTTGTCCTTTTGTCTTTCGCAACTTATGTTTTAGGTGCTGAAGGTGTGGTATCTCGACTGGAGGCCGAGCTGGAAGGCTTGACGTGTGCTTTCGGTGCCAAGTCAGATGGCAGGCATTAGAAGCAGAGTCTTGGTGCCTACCATGGCCACATAACAGTGGTGGCATGGAAGACTTCTGTTTACTGGAAGCAGGTTTTGTCGGCATAGGGGCTGTGGTACTCACATCACCTTGACCTGCTGGGACATAATGGGACTCCAGTTTTGTCTCCAACTCGGAATCAGAGTCTTGGACGGAAAAGGCCTCTTTTTTTCTGATGCGAGCGCTTCCATTTTGTCCTGTTCGATAGCTTCTCTGAAGATATCGGGGGTGTCTTCGATACTTTGCCGCTGCATTTCATTTTGTCAAGCCGGACAGTCCCGTAGGTTTTTATTTTTTATTTTAAATGAGCAGCAGGTGTCCGTCTTCTTCCTTATGCTCTGGAGACAGGCACAGGTTACAGACCTTGTAAAGGTCGTGGGTGGATATTCTGAGTAGCACCGAGGGCACAAATTGGAACAGAGTCCGTTCCATCAGCAGATTACTTGATGTGTGTTTGAGTGGAGTGAAATGAAACTGTCTAGGCCCGAAGGCCGTGTTTGGAGTTCTCTAGATCCAACTCAGAAAGTTTCCTGATTTTCAACATGTGGAGAATGGGAATATGCGTTTGTAACAATAGCGAAGCGGGTACAGTGGATTGGGAACCAAAGGGATCCCAGCGAACAGTCTTGAACCAGAGCACAGCAAGCCACGTCCGACACCCAATGGCAGAAAGAAAACAATCTAACAATGGAGTTGATGCCCATGTGCACTATCACCGAAAGGAGGAGTCTACTTACTTCGTGCCTGGAAAAGACTTCTTCACAGAAAAACAACTTGCAAACATCCGGATCCAAAAATAAATGGCAGGAGTATGCAAAGCATGTGTTTATACAGCACACATGCCTCAAACCGGTATTTCTGTCCGTGCTGAGAAGCACAGGATTTCTAGGTTTTCTTGCTTCCTATCGAGTAGCGGAATGTGTGAGCAAATTATGAGCCTAGCCCATTTCTTTGTAATACGAACTGGATGTGATTTCAGGATCAGTCATGACAATCAACTGCAGATCATTTGAATATACTACAGCAAGAGCTATATACTAATAGCACTGATGATGTAAGGTGAATTTTATTCCACTCAATGAACAAAACAAAAACAGGCACCATGTGTACAACAGAGTGAGTTGAGCAGGAGCAGATTCGAACACTGCTGAAAAATGAGTCAGGGTCATTATGCCAGAATTTCACTGAATCTACCACCCAAAAAAGCTACTGCATAGACACAGAATGAGAGAGCAAATATTCCCAAGCAGACAATAGAGACAATAGAGACACAGACACTGGTCAGTTGGAATGAGTTTATTAGAAGTTAGAGAAAGACAGGTACACGGATCACTGAACACTCAGATTAGTGGCAAAAGCACAGTAGCAAACATTTCACACAGAGCTGTTCTAGTTCTGAATAACAAGAATTCTGTATTGATATTAACCACCTTATAAATTCTTTTAAGTAAAATATGACGCACATGCCTTACTTCTAGAAATCAGTGACGGTCCACACCATGCCATGTTTAATCCTGTGTATGCTTTTTTTAGGTAACCGTGTCATAATGAAATGCTAGCTATTGACGTCTTTCTTAATTATTTAGCTACAGATTGCACAGTAACTGGTTGTAACAGAACACATTTTGCATGACTGATTACATTTCCAAAAGGCTACAAATGTACGGAAATAAGAAAATTCAATGGTGGGAAAGGAGGACACCAGCACTGAAGGAGTGGCCAGGATACGGGAGGTGTGTGGTGGCTCAGACAGGAATCCTAAAGGGGTAGCTAAGACAGTAGTCAGTACTGGAGAGAGAAGGTAAAGCTTGTAGATGCTGCACGCCCATCATGCAGGAGACAGTATAAGAACCACACAAGGCATCTAGGCCTGCCAGACAGAAATGGAGAAAGAGAGAAAAAACTGAATGAAACTGTTGGAATAATGTCAACAGTTTTTAAAAATGTGCCTTTAGTTTTGTACAGGTAAGTCAACAGTATTTCTAGGTCATCAGACTACCGATTTAGCGAGCATAGTTGAGAGTGTGCTTCATTGTCCGTGGGTCAATGAAGTATACAGCGAATTCAGCATAATTTACCTACTTGAATCCAGATATTCAATCATATTATACAAGATTCAGTATTTCATTTTTGACTTGTTCTATTAACATGACGATGAGGTTATCATTTTCAGACATCACTTGCAAGTTCATATGCAGATGTGTAAGTAATGAAAATATTTTTTTAAAATGTGTTCACAATAAAAGAAATGCAGGAAACATTTTTTGTTTTGTAGAAATTGGCTGGCAACTTTTAGTTAAGCTGCGCAGTTTGCTTTGCATCCATCAATTCTTAGTAACGGCCTGAACTTTCAAATTGAATTACAATGTAATTAATAAAATCTTTTCTTCCCAGAACCGTCATCACTACCAAAAAATTATTAAAACTAAAAAAAAAATTGTTTCAGAGTAAACATTAAATAAGATTGCTCTAAAATTCTTTTAATTTAATTGAAAGGTGAGAATTAATAAATACTGCAAATTGGTTTATATTTTCATAAATATTTTCAGCCTAAATTCAGAAAATTGTATTTATCAGATTGTCTAATTTTGTTATTTTCCCTTGATGCTACTGCTCACAGCAGCAAAAAGTCTTACTAAAAGTAAATTCTTCCTCTGTTGAAGTAGTGAATTTTTAAACTTAACTCTCTTTGCATAATCTTGACAAGACAAAGCAAGTTGGGTTCCAGGTTTAACTGTCATATTGGCTCAGTGAAAGCTTAAATTAAACAAAGCAAGGAAAAAAGGAGAGACCTAACAAGGGGTAAGTGCTAGAAAATGAGAAATCCAGTCACAAAAGGTAGAGCAAATGAAGCATTTGATTTATACTTTGAATTTCATAAGATGAAAATAAAAACCAAAATGTAAAGAGAATGTAACTTTTTATATAGAGGGACCATGGATGATGCTTTGTCACTGTCTTATAAATAATAAATTGCTGAGTGATGCATTAACCTGTAGTCTTTGTTAGAAATTCCAAGGGATCTTGAGCCATGCAGCATAATTTCCAGAAGTACAGCAGAGCACCCCCCAAGGAGGGAATTGTAAAGTGTTCCACTGGTGGTCAAAGGGTAACAAAGTAGAGCAACAGTCATCATGTGGGGTCATTAATAGGGAGGGTGATAGTATTGGGTGGGCGAACACATGTGGGTTGGATTTTAGGACAGAGCACGTATATGCTGAAAGCCAGCTTGGTGGCTTATGTCATGCTTTAAAAAATTAACTGTACCATAAAATGCAGACCGAAGAGGAAAATGTGTGAAAGAGTGGGCCATGCTGGACTGTTGTCTATTTTATAACCTTTGCTCAAAACATTTAACAGTTTTGAATTTATTATTTTTGTATTTTTATACAGAACGGGTAAGATGGGTATCTGATGAGGACAGTTACTCTCTGACTTCTTAACAAACAAATCTGACTTTAAGTAGGGCACCTGCATTGTAATATTTAGGGAATGCAACTTCCCCAGTTTATGAAAGCACTACTAACACTTTTCTCTACATCTTGTGTCCCGGTGTGTTGCAAATGGTAATACCAAACAGAGTTCGTACAGCTAACACATGAGCATTTGGGCTTCGCTGAATTTAATGTCTCTTTAATGCAAACAATGACCTAGAAATACTGTCAGTTATGTCTTCTTTGGACGTCCCATTACAGTACAATCAAGCTGCATGCTTTAAAAAAAGCAAAGGGAAAAGGTAGGCATATTAGGTTTTTACAGCTTAGAAACATGCAAAGTCATGCAAAGTGTTGCAGAAATGAAGGGAAGAGTACAGTACACAGTTCCAACACCCAGCTAGCAAGAGTTAATCAGGAAGGCCTTCAGGTTGCTTATATTCAACAATGACCGTTGCAAATTAGTTACAATGATGCTGATTGATTGTCTTAGTATAGAACATACCAATATTAAGGAAGAAGAGGGGGTAAACTTTAGAAGGAGAAACATGAATTAAAAATAGCAAAAGTGAGTTAAGGTGGAAAAAGTGTTAAAGGTTTAAAAGGTTGGTGTACGCATCTGGGCCACTGAAGAACATTTGAAGAGAAATACTAAACTGTTTCGGTGCAACTATAAACAAAAAACAAAAAAAGAGGAAAAAGACAATGTAATGTATTATGAAAAAGTTGTGATAAAATGGCAAAAAGGGAAAGACTGACAAAGGCAAATGGTATGAAGGATGTGACAATCAGCATAATTCATCTGAGTTGTAAAATCAAAATGGATGGTTATATTTTGATACCAGCAGTCACACAAAGTTAGTTTTATGTTTAACATGTTGCACACTGGGATGCATCAACTCACACTGTTAACGGGCTACAACAAGGTAGCAAACTAGAATCACTGAAATGTACTAGTCAGCTAAATGATAGTTTGACTAGTACATGGGTGCAGGTCACATCAGATAACCACTAATCATGTTTTCCCTCCCAAAAATGATAAACTGCCACACCTGCAACTACAGTCCCAAAAGTCTGCTATGAAAACAAATAGTTCAGTGTCTAAACAAATTGAAGTGAAAATGTGGATATTCAATCTCCAGAATCAGAAGTTAAATCTCATACCACTGCCCAACTAATCAAGAAGCATTATAAAATGTGAGTAGCTTGCTAAATGAGCAGTTGATATGTCAACAAAGTGCGATCGAAGTACAGTGTAGCACTTTCTGATCATTTCTCCCTCATGTTATTACAGTTCCATCTCAGGGAAATTAATGCGACTAACCAACTCACAGTGATATTCATATTTTTTTGCAGATAGCGAAAGAAAGATTTTATTTTTGAGGTGACAACTCCATTGCAAAAAATTGCCTTTAGTGGTGCTTTCCCTGGTGTCCAGTAAAAGATCTATAAAAGCAATGCTTGGAACAAAAGGAGATTTGAATAAAACTTGCAGTACCAATTTCTGCCCAAGAGTGCAATCGGATTTTACAAAAACTCAAGAGGGTTTGTGAAAAACATTCTTGAGCCCTATATATTTAAAATTGCCATTTTCCTTTTCCAAAGAAATAGCAATCCCTTGTTGCTACCCCTGGACCAATCCCCCACATTGGTCTTGTACTCCCTTCCACGCTGCTTCGTAGTTGCTAGTTTTTGATTAATTGAAAAAGTACAATGAGACTATGATGGAGTTGCACAACTAAAAGGGGGAAACATGGTGAAGCAGCTGAACCAGCCATCTTAAGTTTTGGGAGCCTAAATTTGCCTTTACAGAAGAAGCGTTAGCAGTCCACTGACTTTGAGCATTGGGTACTTGAATGCTCTTTAACTACAACATCAAAATACTAGCTTAAAAATACAAGGGAAGAAGGGATCGGGAAGGTTCTTATAAATTTGTTGCAGTTATCACATAAATATATTGTGTTGTGTGTTAAGGCAAGATGACATCCAGCTTGTTTAATGATTTTATCCTGGACAAAGTGGTCAATGCTCCCTTTTACTATTTAATATTCTTAAAAGTTTACACCCCAAAGGAAGATGGGGATATAATGCTCTATCAGGAAAAGGTTTTTCACTTTAGGGCTTTTAAAAATTGTTAAATCACAGGATTTCTTTTTACCAGTCCATAAGAATGCCATAGCAGTGTCTGCTGGTATCAGAGATGTATGATCAAATCATGGTGTAATATGCGTTGCTTTAAAAATTAACTAAATGGTAGTGACATTAATTGCTACTCTGTCATCTAACAACAATAACCTACAGACTAGAATGACGAACAAAACAAAACACCAAGACACTCAATCAGCAATAAGTTTTGTAAATAATAGGAAATCTAGGCAGTTCCAGTTTATCAATTTCCCCCAAAAAACACAAATGTTCTCATCACACCACTGTAAAAAGAATCTACTGTGAAGCGTGTACAAAAATAATACAATCTCTTCACATTTGATTTTGAGAAACATCTGTGCACTAGTGGACACAGCTGAGGATGATTTCTTTCTAGCAATGACATGTTAAGTAAGTATAAAAGTCACATTCTTTTTGTTCTTGCATTGGCTACTTCGCAGACTGTGTACTGTACTTACCCCATTCCATTCTACGCTCATACTCACTTCCTCCCCTCCATCTGGGCCACTCTCGTACTTTACAACATCAAGGCTTTCACGGCTTCGTCTTTTCTCTATGCTCTCAGGATCATTTAGTACATCAGCAACTCTCTGTTTGTGAACATTGTCCAAGCCCTGTGTACCAGACAAAAGTATACTAGATTACTTCACTGAAACAGCAATCACCAGTGAACCAAGACATAACTAGCAGACAGTACACTAACACTCTACTATATCACAATTATATCTGTGACATCAAGCTTGAAGGAGTTTTCCTTTAGATTTAGAAGATGAAAAAAATACTGTGTGTTATTTCTTTGTAGTTCTCATTTTAAAAATCTTTGGTGAGAGAACAGGTAGTTGGACTAAGACTGGTTGCGCTCCAGATAGATTTGATCTCTTCCTTGCTATCTTGGTTAGAGTCAGATGTGAGGGGCGGGGGACAAGAGTATCTCACATGATGAGAACTAGAAAGACCGATATCAGGACTTTCATCGGACAGTGAACAAAAGAATATAGGGGACCTGTAGCTAAAAGTGCTTCTCCTCTCCTGGGCCCCAAGGTACTATCAGATCGGAACTCCAGCCTGGCCACATTTGCTATCGGGCCAGCGTGCTGCTGTATGGGAAGACAAAATCACCAGGGTTGAGTGGGGAAGCTGGAGTCAGCCACTAAGTGTCACTTGTCAGCAGACCTGTGGATTAGGAGTGAACTAGTTGCCAACAGTGTGGCATCAATGGAGTTTTTTTCCAAACAGCTTTTTGTAATTGGTATTTTATAATAATCTACCATTGACAGTACATTTATTAGTGTGATATACCTTTTAATTGAGTCACTTAACCCAATCACACCAATCATCAAATAACATCATACCTTACTATTTGACAGGATACGTTCTATTTCCATAAAATAACATCGTACCTACTGTGTAGTAGGGTTATATTTGTATGTTCCTTTTATGTCACTATTCACAGGTAGGCGCATTTAATTCTCCCAATATTTAGTCCATCTTTGTGTCTCAGTGATATAAGAGATACAAATAGCATCAACCTAACAAAAATAACTAAACCAAACAGTGGGCTGTTGTGTGCATTATGTGAATATTTCTGACAAGCAAGAATATGTACATGGTGTCACTTACATTATGTTGCAGGTAGGGGCTATATGATGTTCGTGATGCCATACCATACTCTGTAACTTTCATATACTGGTTATCCAATTAGTAGGCCTGCTATTCAGGTCTACATTTTTCCACGAAAGAAAGGGTTTGTTTTACCAACACAATCTGCAGCATTACTTGCTGGTTGCCCAAGCTGTTCAAGGGGCAGTGTGAAATCTTTATTTAGATCCTCAAATTTGACCAGTTGTTCATCCCATTGGTCTGACAAAGTATCTTTCCGATTCCCATAACTTGTTCAAAGTGCAACAAGTTAGTTTCAGCTTCAGCTAGTTTTATAGCTCTAGTTGCCACCATGCAAGCAAGAGCTAGAAACCAGGAAATGGCCCTGACAGTCAGTTGTCAGAGGAACTGACCCAGTTGACAGCATTCAGGTTAATTTATGTTCATACACCCAGATATTGACATGATATTTGTAACCAGTGTTCAATGATCAACTATAACCACGCAGTCCCAGAACATGTACCAGAAGCCAGCCCTGTTGCTTGAACATCTCAGGTACTTTGATGTGGCTGGGGATAAATATGCCCTGTTAAAGATGCTAAATTGAATATATTTAAAATGGGCATTCCAAGTGACCCTAGGGTGTTAGGTTATAATAGAATTCCATTCTTTATCTATGACACATCTACTGAGGCACACATTCCATCTTTCTCTAGTTCTAGCAGTGTAATCGCTCAGTCTTTTATAGGGGCCTTATATAACAAAGTTACCAGGTGTCCCGCATCATCCACTGTGTAAGTGGTATGAATATACTCCTCAGCTGTGGGTTCAATATCAGTAATGTTCCAGTGTGTCTTAAGTATGTTAGTAAGGCCATTATATGTTAAATATTGTCCCGTATGTAGCACAAATTTAAGTCAAATGAAAGTTACTGATAGTTTTTTAACGGGTGGGTCACCCTTGGTAAATATGCCTACTTCATCCCAATGCTCTAGATCTATAATATTAAAATAACCTTTTGTTTTAGAGAGCTGGGACATAGTTAATTTCTTTGCATGTCTTATATATTACTAGCAAAGCAATGTTATCTTCAGGAGTTTGAGGAGTGAATTATAGTGTGGTTCTATCTATCCAACATCAGTTAAATAGTTTACCATCCTGTGTATTCTGCAAGGGATTAGGTACAGTCATCCAATGAGCTAACCACTGAATCTTGGCCCACAGGTTGTAGAGTGTCATATTAGGAGCCCCAGCCCTCCTTTAAATGTAGATGGCTTTAATTTAGCCAATGCAACATTCTCCCCCCCACCCAGTACACCGAGGCATTTTCAACGCCTCAGAATATGTTCCCACTGTCAACACAAATAAAATAGGTGATATGGGGCAATCCCAGAATGCCCCCCTCTTAATATAGTAGTGTTACGATATAGAACCACTTATTTTAACTCTGGATATGGGATGAGTATATAGTAATTGTATCATTCGCAGTAAATAGCCTCATATGCCAAAATTACGTAGCACGGCTTAAGGCGTCAAAGTGAGTATGGCTGAATATGTGCATTACTGGGGAAAGCTTTCCATTACACCGAAAATGAGCCTAATGTTTGACCTGCTACGCCAATGAATTAAACCATTTTTGTCCACATGTAGCAGTTTGGGCACATGCGGGAATTGCCTTGTGGTAAGGACCCTGCTTAACAGTTTATGATCTGTGTTAAATATAGAGAGTGCCCAGTACGACAATATTCCCGTAGGGTTTCGTCCAGAGTTAAGCAATGCAACCTCCAAAGCCTCCGGAGTAGAGCTGAGAAGGCAGCCCAGATCTCAAGAGGAATTCTACAGCTCCCTCAATTTGGGGGGTTAACATATTAGAAAAGGTGTAATAGAATTTGACCGGCAGGTGGTCTGTACCTTGCATTCCTGTTATTGGGGCTAATTACAGGGAGGGTCACCATTGCTAACAACAAAGTGATTTCATCTTTCTCAATGCGATCTACATTTTTGTATATTACTGAATGTAATGTGGCAAATCCCACAGATCTGCTAATCTGTGACTGGTGTGCATGCACTGATGTATCGCTTATAGGCGTGACCGGGAGTTGGAAAGCCTCCCCTCAAAATTCTAGCTAATAATCTACCAACTTTATCAGCCTGGGCATGTATGTATGTAACTTATTCCCTGTAACCAGTGTAGCGTAGCGTGCCTAAGAGCACTTCAAACTACTTTTTTTCCCCCGTCTGCAACAACGCAGAGGAAAAGGAGGGAGTCATCAATGTAGCAAGTCTTCAGTTTTCAGACTTGTCTTCCAGTGCAAATATTTGCTTCAATAGTTTCTTACAACACCCTACTGTAGCTTTAATTGATATGCCCTAAATAATTACTTTAAAGATTTCCGATTCGGTCACCCTACTTGATGCTGTCCCTGTGCTCATAGCTATGCACTCATCCAGTGTTTCCTCTTGTGTTATTCTGTATACAGCATCTTTTAAACTGGATTTTCACCAGGTAAATATGGGGTTCAGACGTCGACCCCATAGTAACTCAACCATCAAAGGATTACGGTCGGAACTACCTATTAGTCTATAGATATCTTGTCAACAAAATATCTAATTTGGTCCTGAATAGAGGCATTGAACCAGCGAGTAAAAAGAGTATTCCTTTATATCTGGATGTGAACAACTCCATATATTTAATAGGGACCCATGTTTACATTACCCTTGGAAGTCTTTGGCTGTCTATGTGGCAGGGTATCGGGAGATTCCTATGCAACAATAGATAAGCTGACTGATAAAGCACTGCTGCCATTATCAGGGGGGGACAAGAGGAAGTGATTATGACAGATGAGACAGTGATGTTCATAGAGACCAATGTTTATATTACCCTTGGAAGTATTTGGCTGTCTATGTGGCATGGTATCGGGAGATTTCATTACAAGAACGGAGGCTGACATTATGCATAATATTGTAATGCAGTCTCCAAGCAGCCGCATACATCACAATACTAAAGGTTCCAGAATAGAACATAAGGAATACATAAATGGCATGAGCGGACAACAATCAGCCCCTTTTAAATGCGGCTCCGAGCAGATAAGTAACTCCTTTTCATTATACTATTACAAGATTTGAATATTTCCTGGTTTTCCTTTTTGTGTGGGCTAACCCCCCTCACCTTTACCCTTCTTCCTTATCGATCTCCAATTTACGGAGATCTACCTCCTTCCCAGTTTGTTCCCTGCGCACATATTTCTCGCATTATTAATGTCCTTTTTTTACAGACACCTGATCGTCACACGTAAGTACCGCTTAACATGCCTTTTGTAACATCCTTACCACCGTATTTCCTTTCCTTATTTCCTTCCGATCTATCACCTTGTGCCTTCGCGCATGGCCTAAGCGCTCCGTTAAAGGCTTTAAATTACTCATAGTCGAGGTTTCCCACCCTCGTATCCTTCCGGATAGAGACTGCTCCACGTCTGGCATTGAAGGAAAGTACCCTGGCAACGGAGTAGTCGCGTCCTCCGGTTGCCAAGAGCATTTCTCTAAACTGAAGCCCGTGCCTCAGCTGATCGGCTTTGTGATGATATTCATCACCATGACTACAAAGCAGCGGCGGACCGCAATCCCACGCAAGCGTCAGTTGTTCGTTTAACCCATCGCAAACAGCTGCTACATTTCAGGTGCCTTTATATTTCTGCATAAAAAAAAAAAAAAAAGAGGAAGAGACAACTTGTGAGATTTCTCGATCCTCAATATATATTTAATTCTTTAACCCTTTCGATGCGCATGACGGAGCGGTTCCGTCATGCGCATCGGTTGCGCTGTGCCGATGACGGGACCGCTCCGTCTTGGCCCCGCCCGCGCACGAACCCTTCAGCACAGCGCGGTAATCCGCGCCGCGCTGCAGGGGTTAAGCCTGCTATCTTCCTAATGTGGCTTTCCCCCTAACAATAATATTTATTTATAAGCATGTCTGACACGGATTCAGACGACGCTACCGCCCCCACCCCCAATATTGACAAAGATGCCTTCAAAAAAATTATAGAAAAAGAAATGAGGTCATGCATGATGGGGAACTTAAACAAGGTCATCTCCTCCAAAAGGTCACTCTCTACCCAGGAGGACGAAATTACTGAAATCCGCATTGATGACGCTACTGAGATAAGGGGTAAAAGAATTAAGAAAAGCAAGAATATTGACCACGCTAACCCTAAGACCACTCCAGAAGGTCCTAGCACCTCTTCAAATCTGGGAGGTCTTAGCGCCTCAACATTTAATGGAGGTCCTCGCACCTCGAACTCCCTGGGTGTCCTTAGCGGCACGACTTATCTGGGTGCCCACGGCGGCACAAAACATCTGGGTGTCCCTAGCGGCACAAAACATCACAGTGCTCAATCTAACATGGGAGATAATACATTTTTCAATGACGATGAGTCTTCAGATGTTCCTGACGAATATATCCTAGACTTGGATGAAGAGGAGGAAGATCTTGACAATACTGAGGTTGAACTTCCTACATCCTCTAAGGACAATATCCTTGACCCCCTGGGGGAAGAAATGTTCTCCCCCTAAACCTCAAACATCCTAGATCCTCTGAGTGGTGGCCCCAAGACCACGTTGCCAAATTTATAAAGAAATGGTTACGGAACCTTCTCGAGCGGGACACCAGGAACATTCTCAGAGCAGAATGCTCGAGACCATCTATCGAAGACAAGACTTACCAGATTCCCAACCTAGACCCTGAGCTTATCAAATTTCTCTTCAAGCTCGGTCGGGACCCATGAAAAGGGATGGAGAGATCCCTAAAAGTATGCCAGGACCGTCTTCGCGACGTCCTGGGACCTCTTGCAAGAATAATAGACTCTGCCAAGGAGAGCCACATCAATGGCACACCTCTCAATACTGAATCTATCAGAGGCTGGAGCCAGAGAGCCTTAATACTTTTAGGTAACGTCAACGCAAGCCTTAATGCCGAAAGGCGTAGAGTTGTACTCACTAAAATCAATCCCAAACTTAGTGATATGGCGGATAAAGAGCCTTCAAACAACCATAAAGGACTACTCTTTGGAGAGGATCTTATTAAATCTCTTGGAAAGTATGTATCAACATTTACAGCCTTAGATAAAGCTCAGCAAAATATTAGAAAGGTCTTTAACCCCAACCTTTTTTGACGGGCCGGAAGAATGGGCCTTCTTCTGGCCAGTTTAATCAAAGGCCCTATCCTCAACAAACTCAACAAACATCTGGTCTACAGACATTTCAAGATGGAGGGCATCCACCTCCTGAGGGATCTTCTCTTGGAAGGAGACTGGCTAGTCAAATTATTTCACCATTCCTATGGCCCAAATCCATCAACCTTTTCTCCAGTTTTTGTGGAAAAACCACCTATATCAATTTCAAGCACTCCCTTTCAGACTATCTTCCGCCCCTTGGTGCTTCACCAAGTTCATGAGAACGATTGCTTCTTTTCTAAGAGAAAGAGTTATCCGCATGATTATTTACCTAGACGACATTCTTATAATGTCTCAAGACCTTTCACATATTGTCCAAGACCTGAAGACTGTGATGGATCTTTTAGAAAGTCTAGGGTTCATTATAAACAAAGAAAAATCTATCCTGACTCCCTCGAGATCTCTGAATATTCTCGGTTTCACCGTAGATACCTCGAAATGTCTTCTCCCTGCCCCCAAAAAAAAATCAAAAATCAGGAAAGAGATAAGACATGCCTTGAAACAGCAGGTGCTTCCCCTGAGGGAACTAGCCAGATTACTCGCCTCCTCTCCTCCATTCAAGTGATCTTTCCTGGACCCCTGAATTATTGGGCCCTGCAAAGGATAAAAGCGAGAGCCCTAAGGTCTGGTCTCTGGTACGAAGATCAGATTGCCCTGGATCAGGAGGCCAAATCGGAACTAACATGGTGGCTAGATAACCTAGACGCTTGGAATGGCAAAGCGATCTTTGGCTCAAAACCAGAGTTTGTCTTAGAGTCAGATGCGTCCCTCCATGGATGGGGTGCTTGCCTTCTCGATCAGAACACGGGTGGCATCTGGTCGCAAGAGGAGTCCTCTCACCATAGAAATTTCTTAGAGTTAACAGCTGGCCTTTATGCCTTGATGAGCTTCAAACATTCCCTCCAGGGCAGATCAGTTATCCTAAAGTTGGACAACATGTCCGCGGTTGCCTACATCAACCGCCTGGGAGGTACTAAATCTGCGGACATTTCCAATTTAGCCAAGAGACTCTGGATGTTCTGTCTGGAGCACAAAATTGCCCTCAAAGCAGAATATCTACCAGGGAAGACAAACATCTCTGCAGATTGGAACTCCAGATTCCTGTTAGATCACAGTTGATCTCTCCTTTCCATGCGAAATACCAAGGTGATGTAACTGCATTTTTGCAAAGAGGGCTGTTTATTATTTTAACAATCTTAAACTGTAGTGAACTGTAATGCACCTTCTATTGCTTGTATACTTGCTATGGTCGCTCAGACCGAAATAAAGTTTTTCTGAACTGAACTGAACATTCCTTCAAAAATATGGTGAGGCTTATAACAGACATGTGAAGGGTTGCTGCTTTGTATTTGGCTAGGCCCAACACTCTGTTTAGTGGTAGAATGGTGAAGCTGCAGCACAAAAGTGAGGTTTAAGACATGTTGGTAGAGGGATCAGTGATCAGGCTATTTTGTATGAGTCTGTGGAAAGCTACACTTAAAATAAACCTCATAATTTTCGGTTTCTGCTTGAAATGGGAAGAGCAGTCTGTGAAGTTTTAAGGTCTGCATAGTCTTGTGGCTGATGTATGTCTCTACTTACACATGTATTCTGATATGTGTTATACAACTGAAGATGCTACACGTTTAAAACACAGGTATACATCTATTTGTATGTTTCTTTTATATATGATGCCACTAGGAAAAGGTACAGGCACAAGCATGCATGGTAAGAGAAATATGGTGAGACTTACAACAGGCACATGCAAAGGCTTGCTGGTTTATATTTGGCTAGGCCCAACACATTCAGTAGTTGTACAATGGTGAAATTGAAGCACAAAAGTGATGTTTAAGATACATTGGCAGAGGGATTAGTGATTACGCTACTTTGTATGAGTCTGTGGAAAGGTACACTTGAAATATGTCACAAATGATTATGTGTCTGCTTCAAATGGGAAGTGTAGTCTGTGAATTTTTAAGGTCTGCATGGTTTTGTGACAGGTATGTTTCTACTTGCACATGTATTCTCATACAAGTTATGCATTTGAAGATGTAGACATAAAACACAGGGAAAACATCTATTTGTATGTTTATTTTAAATATGATGGCACTAGCAAAAGGTACAGAGACATGCATAAATTCTTTCAGAAATATGGTGAGACTTGCAACAGAGACATGTGAAGGGTTGCTGCTTTGTATTTAGCCAGGCCCAACACTCTGCTGGCCATATCCTTGTCAACAGGAAAACGGTAGGTAAAAATGTCATTGTCTGCAGAGTAATGAAAAGCATTTGCTTAAGAAGGCCTCCTAAACCCAAATATGAGAGTCTCTGGGACGTTAACCTAATTCTTGACCTTTTCATTAACTGGCCAGATTATCCTATTAAATAGGAAAAAGCTTTCTATCAAGCTTGCAACTTTACTATGCCTTATCTCCTATCGTAGAGTCTCTGATGTTAAAGCTCTAGAGGTTTCAAATAGATCATATAACATCTTTGGTGTTAAATTCGAAATTTATAGACGTACCAAAACCATGTCTGATTCACATCTATCCTCGTTTTGATCCTTGCCCAAAACTTTGTGTAGTTGATTGCATGAGAGAGTATGATTGGAGAATGTCTGTTTTTCACCCCCCAGGTGTGAAACAATTACTCATATCCTTTGTTAAACCCCATAAAGCTTTTTCCTCTACATCCATTGCTAGATGGGTTAAAACTGTCATAAACTTAGTGGGCATTGACTTAACAAAATTTCAAGCTCACTCTGTTAGAAGTGCTATGGACAGTAAATCTCTATGGTCTGAAGGTAAGTTGGATGACATCCTTAAAGTGGCAGACTGGTCGAATGCTAGCACCTTTGCAAGGCACTACTGCAAACCTATTGAACATATGTCTAATGTAGTCTTACAAAGCTACCAACATGCATAATGTAGCCTCCGTTCTTGTAATAAAATTGCGATTCTCCTATTTTCATGACTAGAGAATCTGGATTTCATTAAAGACACGGAGGCTGACATTATCCCAATTCTCTAGTCATGAAAATATAAGAATCGCAATTCCTATGCAACAATAGATAAGCTGACTGATGAAGTACTCCTGTCATCATCGAGGGGAACAAGAGGAACTGATTATGACAGATGAGACAGTGATGTTCACTTCCTCCAAAGTAAACAATAAAAAGTGATAGATGGAATGCATGAATAAATCTCGGCCGCTGTCAATTACTCGGATCTATCCCAGTCCATAGATATTTTGCACACCATGTCACCTCAGTTTGGACCCAGCTATATCCAAATCAGTCTTGTCCATGCTCCAATGGGAACAGTCCAGCCTTAACTGCCAAGCCAGGTCCTCTCTCAACTGGAACACAAGCAACCCAGGACTGGTTTTGGCCTCGTTATGGACTCATCAGCCGGGTACAGCTTGGTTCCAGTGACACAGTGTGCACGGGACCCTCATCTTGCCATACCCGTCTCCTTTAGGGCGACACACTAAAGTATTTAAAAAAGTGATGGATGGAATGCTAAAGTCAATTTTAGCAACTGGCACTTACTCAGACCACATTCCAGTCCATCATTATTTTGGACCCCATGTCACCTCAGTTTGGACCCAGCTAAATAATAAACAGTCTTGACCCTGCTCCATTGGGAACAGTCCAGCCTAAACTGCTAAACCAGGTCCTCCCTGAACTGAGCACAAGCAACATAGGCGGTTTTGACCTACTTAGAGTTCATCAACCAGGTAAAGCTTAGTTCTAGTGACACAGTGTGCATGGGACCCACAATGCTGGGCTGCGTCACGAGAACAGCGAAGCCCCCCAAGAAGAGACGAACTGCGTGGCCGCCACCCAGCAATTGTGTGGCCACTCTAGATTGGCCACTTCTTTGGATACCAAATGCCATGTAGCATAGCAGTGAGTGATTGTTGTTATCAAAATAGTCTGTACATTTAAATCATGACCAGACAGCCAACAGGGTCAACAGCATTCAGATGACACAGTCACTAGAATCCAAGTAGTACCCTCACCCTGCTGGCAGAGTAGATCCCTTCGCCCTCATGTTCACACTGCGAGAGGCACAAGCAGATGTACAGGCGTAGCCCTGTGTGCCCAATGCACACAGACACCCCTTTGCATCGCAACACTGCAAGGTCAGTAACTCTATCAAAGGGACTCCATACATTGTACCACACTAACAGTGTGTGGAGACTAATGTGTCAATATGCAGTTCATGTGTAAAAGTAAGTCCACTTGTGCACATTAGGCCCTTTATCATATAGCCGCCTGGGGATCCTTTTATCCGATGAAAGGACCTCCGTCTGCCACATACAGATCCCTCACTGAGGCTCCCGCTCTGTCATAGCTAGCACAGTAGTCTGGGCGCCCCCGGGTTGCGTGTCCTAACTCCCAGCTAGGGCTCTCCAGCAGCGCAGCACCTCCAACAGTCTTTTTACTGCGGTACACTTCCCAGCCCCCCCCCCCCCACCCCGCGGCAGTCGAGTTCAGACAGAAGTACCAAAGACGTGCATTCAGCCCCACCACCACGTACGGCAGCAGATCGCTCCTCCAGGTGATGCAGTCCTCGGGTGTGCACAACAGTGAGTCACAGACCCCGGTTGGTTGATTCAAGGTCTTGGACTGTGCAGAATGGGAAGATTAGCACGACCGAGTGAGTTGGGACTGCAGGTCTAACTGCCACCCAAAAGCTGATAAATCTGACACCTTTAGCCAGATGGACCTTGATTGGGCCTCCAGAGCCTCTTCACAATTCAGCCAACACAGATTAAGGCACTGTGGCACCACCCAGAATTGGTGTAACTGTAATGCATACTTCAGGTATTCAGTGTCTGAACGTTATGATTGTTTTATTAGGAAGAGTTCGAGTCTTAGTTGAGGGATTTAGTTGTAGGACTTAAAAACACTATGGATGCAGCTGCCTGATAAATGGTCCAAACAATTATTAAATGCTCCTTGGAATGATGTGGCTTCATAAAGCAATGAGGGAATACATTTTGCAAGTTTGTGTTGATTGACCCTAGAAACGGTTGTAGTGTTTCAGTTGGAAGCAGCCCATGCAAAATTTAAGGACAATGATTTATTTTTCAGTTTGTTGAGGTTGGGCTTTGTATCCACCCCGCATTTCCATGGTAATCGATAGCTATTTACGCAATTGCATTGCCTCAAGTTTTTTTTAAATACCATGGACAATTTGACTTCCATTTACCAAGAACCATTATATTTGTATTGATATATTGACAATGAGATCATTTTGGTGGCTGTACTTTTCAAGAGCATTCAGTGAGTCTTGCATTCCTACTAGAAGCAGATCTATGATTATAAATGCTCCTAAAACTACTGCTTCTAACGGTTGTTCTCCGTGTTACCGCACTCAAAGTCGTTCCAACAAAGTAGGTGCCCAACTTTCAGGGTTAACTGTTCTAAAACCTATAAGAGGACATGTATCATAAAAGGTTGAGAGGGGCACACCCTAAAATAACAACAGTTTACTTGTTCAACACTGTGCAATTTATCCAGATACATCCAGTGACTCGAATAAGGAGTCCAAGAATTCAATAAATCGTGTGGTTGCAAAATATTCTTTATTTTATTTCACAGTATGAAGAAGAACACAGCCAAACGTTTCTTCCCGTGAACCATGGGACTTCTTCAGTAGATTTAGTCTTGTGTGTATTAGCTGGAACTAAAATGCATGGGAAAGAAACTTCTATCTTTGCCAGGAATTTGCTTCATAATATGAAATGTGTGGTTTTGCTAGTTATAGCGGTTAACTCGCATGGGTTTCACCCCAGAGCGACATGTTAAGAATTTGAACATACTTACATCTTTTTTAAATATTCTAGCCATGCTTTTTGTTGTTAGGTTTAGTTTGACTGGATAACTGGAATCAGATGCAAGACCCTCCTTTCCCATTTGCACTGCCCGAGAAAGGTGCGAGTTACTAGATTGGGAAAAAGGCAGCAGCTCTCAGTATACCTTGCTGCGCCATATCCACTCGCCATAAAGGTAAACCATTTTAAGAAGGTTGATCGGAGATGAACGGTGATCTAGTAGACAAACATGCCGCTGCTTGGACAGACATTTATGTTGCCCAATCAAGTGTTCATTTCAGTTTTTTGAAGATATAATTTTAGCCTCCAGCCTCACAGATACTTGTAATCTGCAGTGTGTTTGTCTGGATTGGGTCCAAGAGGCTGTTACTGCCTTCCCTTGTCCTGCCTGAAGTACTTACGTATACATGTTAGGATCCAAGCTTTCATGCCCCAGAAGGGAAAGCGGATGCCACAAATATAGTCCAGATGGAGGTTACAGGAGAGATGGGCCACCTGGCAGTTATGCTGTCACTGGTCTGTTGTGCTGAGTCATGTCATGTTATACTAAAGCAGTCCCTCCCCACCCAAGAGCTGATATAAAGTATCCCAAGGAGTCTGCGTCAGGCACACTAGATTTAAAGGATATGGGATTGCTGTCACATGTGAAAGACCTCTCAAGTGTCCATGGCCCGTGAGTAAGTGACTCACCCTGATGTTCTGTGGTACAGTTTGAGGCTTGTAGTCATGTTTATCTGATTATAAAGTCAGAACTGCAGGTTCCACCATGCAGAGCCACATCCTGTAGGTGATGGGCTACTTATGCATGGACCTGTGAAACTTGAGAACTTTCAGATGGAAGAAAATAATTCCAGCATCAGTCCTGCCACAACAACTGTGTCATAACCACGTACTGTGACTTTTTAGCATCATCACTGCGAATGCCAGGTCTTAATTCACTTTTGACATAGTATGTAAGGGAAACATGCAAAGTACGTAGCAATAAATAATGCAGCAGGTGCAGTAGCACCGGCATCTAGAGGTCTTAGGTGCTCCTCCGACCCCATCACAGCTGTTTTTACTGCCTTAACTGGGAATGGGGGCATGTTTTCTTTACTTGCGATAGGGACCATATTACACTTGCTACTCACTGTGTCCGAAGACAAAAAAAGAAATGATTGAATGTGACCCTCCTGCCAGGGGGTTAGATGACATATAGGCCACAATTCTCTGGAATTATTCTAATTTCTTGCATGTACCAGAAAGCACCGGAGCTGAAAGCATTTCCATGGATTTATGCAACTAAGGTAATTTACACAGTATAGAAACACATTAATGGAGAACTCTTTAAAGTAACTCAAAAAATAGTGACTATACATTTATGGTGGAAACCTGAGGGCAGTCTGGACACATTTTGCCTTGTGCTTGCAGATCTCGAGCTATCCTTGTCAAGGATTACCAGTTCATCTAGTTTATTTTTTCTGGGGCTTGCACACTTGCATGTGTAATTCATAGTGCCTTTGGCTGTACAGCCCGGACCGAGTAAAGATGTTACACATTCCAAAGGGACGTGGAAGCTGCATACCATTCACATGCGTGGATGTACATAGCACACTTTTGTTTGTACTAATATCTCTTGCACAGCACATCTGACCAAGCCCCCTTTACCCAGCATGTGAACACTGTTCACTTGGCTTTTGCAGGGCACCGCAGCCTCCCAGGCATGGGGCCCCTTCAGAGTGGTTCACATGGAGGCCCAGTCACAGCATGTGGTAAATACATAAATACCTTTGCACAGTCATACACAACCTCTGTCTGGGTGCCGTCACCTCTGGCTGCGGCCTACCTGGGTCCATATTTATTGACAGAAGTCTGCACCTGAGGAGTATAAGCGGACTCCCATTGTTATGGGGTGCTCCTGGTGACACAGCTCCCTGTGGAGTGCCATTCACACATGGCTCACAGGGAGAGTTCCGCGACAGTCCTTAGAGCTCGTGAGAAAAGGGGGAGGGATGGACCTAGAGAACTCAGCCTGCCTTGTCTATTTTCCCAAGTTTACCAGGAATACTACTGCTCTGACAGGTGCTTGATAGAGTATTAAGAAACCACACTATGTTCCCTCTATCACACATATTCCGAGCCTGTGTACTGCACTCAGTGTAACTTGACGGGGAATATATTGTTTTCATGATGCACAGAGTCCCAAGTGATGCCTTGGCAAAAAAGGTAGGCCAGTTGGAATGCCACCATTCAGAATCCCCTTGGAAGACTTGGGCTTGGTTGCTCACTGCAATACACTTTGGTTCTTTCTGCCCCACCACTTTCAAACTTCACCAGCAGCGACTGCACGAGAGTACAAGAATGTGAGTATACGTTTTGTCCTGAGCCAAGCCTGTGGATGGATTACCTTAAAGAGGCTGTACCTTTTTTACCAGCTCTATTCAATGAGTTTATTCGCGCATTATTAGACTTTTATGTAGTGGTGTACAGTCTTTCTGAGTACTTGTCGTTTGTATAATTGGAGCTCTGTTGTTACAAAGGACTCCTCGTTTTAAATTAGTATAAATGTTTTAAAGAATAATTTGCTGCTTTCCTTTTCCCTTTTTTGTATTCAACTTAAATAAATACAATTTCAAATTTTTTGACTCCCCTTGCCAGTTTTTCTTATTTTGCAGTACTGTCAGACTATCTATATTTAATGCATAAAACTTAAATATTAAAGTACTTACTATTGAGGTTAGACCAGGGTCTGATCCAGGGTCAAATGAGTGATTGAACTTTTGTCCATGTAACATCCATACTTCTGGGGGATACAGGGTTGCCCTATGTGATGTTATCACATATTAGAAGACTGCATACACCCAGAGAACAACCTGTCGGAGAATGGCTCCTCATCAACAAATTTAGCAATAGCATATGTATTCCTTATTTTAAAAACCTACCAAAAATGCTTAAGCTCAAAACGATGAGGATTTGTTTTGGTAAGGCAACATCACATATGCTTCTCTTACGTTGGAAAGTGATCCTTAGACCACAGTATCTTAATAAGCACAAAAAACCTTTCTGGGACAATAAACGAGTGTGCACTATTTGGTGTTATCACTTTTTAAAAGCACACCGAAACACAGGACATATAAAAGAATTTCACATGCACATGTGCACCATAAACTTAATCTTGGAAGAGGACATATTAGGAACTCTGTTCTGCACACTATATAACTAAGTCATTGTCAATTATTTTAAAAATGAATCTTAACTAAAAAAACAACAACATTTTAAGATTACCATGTTTGTAAACCACCATCTTACACCATTACCACCATCAATGCTGTGTTTCAATACCATCTGTTATTACCAACTAGAGATGATGAACCTCACAGAGGTGGGTTAGACAAAAGGGCACAAATTATTTCCATAATTGTATATAAGGAAGCAACTAACAAAATTGAAGGTGCAATGCCAATTTCAGGATGGTCTTTACTTTCAAGGAAAATGCAAAATAGGTAAATATTATTAGAAATATAGGACAAGAAGTCAGGACATATCCCAATTATTATATGACAAGCAGGCTTAACAAATATGAAATATTTTAGTATTTAACAGATTCCCAAGATAGCGCTGTGTAAGGCCATGTATGTGGAATTTGCTTGGCTTACTCTACAGAGAACAAATCAACATTCAACACATAGAAGGAATAAGTTACAAGCTGGAAATACAAATTACATTTTTTTTTTTTAGACTTGCCTGCTTACGAGACCTCATTGCTGCCTCTTCTAATGTTTCAGCAGCTTCAAACTTTCCCTGACGTCTGTAAAGTGCCCCCAGGTTCTTTAGTGTAGTCGTCACCGTAGGACTGTAAAAAGACATTCAAATTTAATAACACACCTTGCACAGTTTGTAATTTGCAGGGTTCATTAATGAAGATTTGTAAACATCATGTAATAGGTAATTATATGTACATCACAATATGTTTATGAGAAACAGCTGTGCACCAAGATGCATCTCCCATGACACGCGCAGTTAACAATGTACTTCAGTGTAACTACAACTGGTGTAGTTATGCTAAATCAATGGTTTCCTCCAGCCCAAACTAGATAAGGAGGAGCACATTATGCACTGGCCTGCCTTCCCTTTACAGCCTAGCATGCTGGTGTATTTATATGTACATCACAATATGTTTATGAGAAACAGCTGTGCACCAAGATGCATCTCCCATGACACGCGCAGTTAACAATGTACTTCAGTGTAACTACAACTGGTGTAGTTATGCTAAATCAATGGTTTCCTCCAGCCCAAACTAGATAAGGAGGAGCACATTATGCACTGGCCTGCCTTCCCTTTACAGCCTAGCATGCTCCATTTATTTTTCCAAAGTCAGGCAAGGTTCACAGACTTTTACAACACCCACACTGCACAAGTAGAGCCAGGCTGCACCACATCTCAGACCAGATTCATGATTCCTCAGTTTGCAGGCACTGCATTTTTAGGCCTGGGGTGCCTGCCTTACCTTACTGGAGCCAGGCATATGTCACCTGCCTGTCCTTTTTCGCAAATCTAGACTTCTTCCCACCAGACAGGGGACTCCAAAAGCAAAATTGCACTGCTTGAGGCCGGGTGCCTGTAAACATGCCTGCCCAATCCTGCCGACTATACCTTTACTCCCCCATCCCTTGCCCCTTCAGCGCACTGGTTCTCCTGTGGCCAGTTAGACCGGAGGCTGACTGTGCAAATCTCTGGGGCAGTGCCACGTACTATGAGAAAGACAGTAGTCAATCAATGTGATTAAACTGCAGGGATGGGTTGAGTTTTCTTCCTGGCAAGTGATACAGAGAGGGGCAAGTAGAACATTTGGAGATGCAGCATGTCCTGAGCAGCTGGTTAATTGAAGATAAATTAAGATGCCTTTAATGATGGGAGCAGGTTGGGCGTATGTGTGAGTATGTGTGCTGGTACCTGTCCCTGGTATAGTGGTTGTCAATCTTAAAATACTGGGGACATCTATGGTGTGAGGCTGCATAGCAGCCCAAACTGGCCCTATTATATTTTTCATACATTTTGGGAACATCCATGGCATGCCAGTACCACCAATGACATAACTCTTGATTAGGCATACTGGTGATAATCCTTGACATATTAAGGCAATCTATTCATGATGGTGGCCACCTGACGTAAAATGCTGATTTTCACATAATGGTGATAATTGTGGGATACTGGGAATATTCGCAACATGCTGAAGCTGAGCAGTCCAATCCTTATACAATTTATAAGCAAATATAGCAAATTTGTCTGAAAATTGTGACATGAAATGCACCCTGACTCAGATGCGTATGTTTGCTACGTTCAGGTCGGCCGGGTCTGGTGGCTCAGTGGACTAATGTGTCTACTGCAGGGGCCTGTATTCGACCTCATGGTCACAGGGCCCACTCAGCCTTTCATCCATCTGAGGTCGATAAAATTAGTACCATTGAGTTTGGTAACAACAACCATCTGTTATTCAGCCCCAAGATACCCGTACTGGTGAACGTGCGCTTTACAAATACACGTTATGTTATGTGTTATGTTATTAGAGCCCACCACTTTCAACACTTACCAGCTACCCATTTTTACTCATTTACCCCACAGAAGTGTACCCTTTTGGTTCATGTTTGTCAAACAAGCTAGTGTTTAATCTGTTTTGTAAGCTAGAAGCACAACATTCAAAGTTCGTAAACAGCAAAATAAGGTACGTTCACACTGTCCAAAAGAGCTTTCTGAAGGAATAGGGAGCGCATGGAAGGCTTTCGGCAGTGCACCTGTAAGCTAAGCAGGGGTGGTCCCAGTGGCAGAAGTGGGCAGTACTAGTAGTAGAAGTGGGTGAATTCTTGCAGTTTTTATTTATTTGTTACACAAACTAGAAGCTGCCTAACAGTACACACTACATGGCTTACTGCCAAAGAACACTACCTCCAGTTCTACAGCAGGTTTGTGGTAGTAGCTGCATGAGGACTTTGTTCCCTACGGTCTGCACTGTGGTATATTACATGATGTCAAAAGGAGAAAAATTGATAAACAAAACCAATCCCCTGCTTTTCCAGATGATGCCAGTAACTCAAAGCACAGCTGGCCTACAACAGATTTGGCTTTAACATTTACTGCGAATTGAGTTTGGTACCCACCTTATTCTTGCAAAATACTGTGTGAAACGAAGGTAAAGTGAATGAATTTCATAGATACGCCTATCAAATATTTAGGGGTCATGCAAAAGGCAGTCGTTCAGACAAGATTAGTTTCACAGATTGCTATAAGTTGAAAGGTTACGTCTGTTGGCACTGCCAGAACTTGCGATTCGACTGTGGTGAGCTACCATGACTGGACAGTGCATGTTTTATTTCAAATGTTGGAAACATGAGGAGACATAAGGAAAGAGGAGGGAAAAACCTATGAAAGTCTTTACAGTTTGCACTGTTGGACATAACATTAGTGCATTCGTACCCCAGCAGTTGGTCTTATCAATATTCTACCATCTTCATGTAGTTTATACCAAGTTGAATTCTTAGCTCTGTTTTAAAAACAAGAAATGCGCATATATTTCTGTGATACACATTTAAAAAGTAGTGGAATAATCTAAATAAAAAAATCACTCACTAGGTGTGAATATACATACATGGCATTGCATAAATGGCAAGAAAATGATTTGATCTAGTCTAGACGTGCTTTACAGCATCAGCTAAAACGATGTAATTTTGTATTCAGAAAAAAATGCATTCTTATTCATTGTTCAAGCAACAAAGGGTTGGCCCAGTTATGAATCTAAAACATGACATTAAATATTAGCAGCTATGGTTATTTATAATTTCACATCACCCACACTGCATATAATTACCAAGTTAAGCTTGCCTGGATAGATGGTGCTACTTTAATCTTTTTCACTCTCAATATTTTACAAGCTTCCTGGTCCTTTTGTGTACTCCGGGGAGCTCTGTGGGACACACAAAGCCTGGGAGCCTACACATATCATAAGCCAAAGTTTGAGCTCGATAATTATGAAGTTTGTTCTGTGTCTTATATACAAAACTAATTAGACTAAAGGTGGAACTTGCAGTCATCAACTGCAAACAAAAAATACGTTGTTAACCGTGCCACAGTGTTTTTTTAATGCTTATGCTGAGGGCACAAAGATATCTCAGCAGTTCTTGCCAGTGCTAGGCAGAATCAAACTAAATAACAGACCAGAATGTAGCTTATACCTTAGAAAGGGGGCTGGGTATATTCTGCGCACGACTGTACATAGAGTTACAATGATCCGTCTAGATAATGCTCAGAGTATATGAAGCAGCCACCACACTTCAAATTTGAAGACAAGTCTCCAGAACAGGAAACATGTTAGCATGAGCATATGTTCAGATTATAAATGTCCACAAAATTGCTGAAGTAGATACTTCCACTTTATTTTTTAGTCTTGAAATGCATCCAAAGAGATACTGTAATCTTTTAACACATCCACAACAATACTGTAGCCAACATGTTTTTCGTCTGTGTGGAGTATACCACAGACTTCCTCAGGGTAATCCAAATATTTTGTAGACAAAGAACAATTCGATATACAGTAGATAGCACCAATTAGCTACTAAGCTTCCAATATCTGTGGCTGCCAGCAAGTGTAACAAACCGGTATTTCAGTTGAAGAGTGTAACCCATATCTACATTATTCTCCCGAAGTGTGCGCCTCGTCAGGTTACGGCCACAAATATTGGGAGCTTGGGAGATAATTGGCGCTAGCTACTATATATCGAATTGTTCTTCACCTGCAGATTCCTCAACTGTAGAACAGATTTCACAGCAATGCCATGCCCAGGTGTAGAGTTGATGGATGGTTAGACAAGGAAATCGTGCAAGACAGACGTGGCAAAGTGTCCAATCCTGCGCACATCTGCATCCAGACAGTAATGCTCAGAAAAGGTGTGCAAGGAAGCCCACATTCCGGTCTTACAGATTTCTGCAATGAGAACACCTTGAGTGGGTGCAGAAATGGTGGACTCAGCCGTGGTGGAATGGGCTCTGATCCTCTTAGGAGGCCATTTCTTGGCTAAGGCATAGTTTGTTTTGATTCACAGGATGATCCACTGTGAAAAAGTCATCTTCTTTACTGCCATACCTTTTTTGGCACCACAATAGCTGACAAAGAGCTGGTCATCTGACCGGAAGTTCTTTTTGCGGTCCAGATAGTTGTTAACCGCCATCCTAGGATTCAACCAATGCAACCACTCGACCTCTTTCGTAGAATGAGGTGGAGCAGCGAAGTTTGGAAGAGTGATGGATTTGGCAAGATGGAAAGCAGTAACCACCTTAGTAAGGAGCAACAGCCCTGGTTCACAACACCAACTTATCTGGAAAAAAGGTAGTGAAAGGAAGGCCACATAGCAGAAGTGATTGCAACCAAAAACAGTTTTGAGGGTCAACAAACAAAGGGCACAACTGTAAGGGGCTCAAACGTAAATCCCCTTTGAAAAGGTAAGGGTTGTGGGACGGTAACATGCATGCAAATACCACGCATGTTTTTCTTTTTAAACACCCTCAATACAACACACGGGTCATTACCACGCATGCATTTTTTACGAGAATGTTTCAACGCATATGCCTTTACCACGCGTGCCTTTATTTCAAATATTTTGTTGTAAAGGCATATACTTGGTTAACATTTAGCATACGTGGTAAAAGCATCAGACAGTAGCATCTACTCTGCACCTTCAACTTGTTTAACCCGAGCGTGGCAGATGCACACTCGTCACTGAGAACGGACATTATTAGGTTACGGCAGATTCATTAAGTGTTAGTTTTTGTGAAAAAATCAGGGGGTCTTTCATCTACAACAGTTTTCTGCTGCATTGGATTATTTCAGTGTCTCTTTTTTGAGGGGATACATTGTGTGCTCATTCATCTAGTTTGAGGCATACTAGTTTACCACACGTTCCCTCATACTGCCAACGCTGCGTGCCAGTTTTTCTAGTTCACTGCACGATACCTCATACTGCCAACGCTACGTGCCAGTTTTTACTGTTGCCCTGGTGCACAGGCAACTACATTTCAGCCCAGCCCAGATGCACAGCAGCTAAATACCATGCCGACCGTTTTATGTCAAATTAGTGCCCTCACCACTGTGTGCGCTGTGGTGTGCTTTCCGGAAGTGAGTTTAATCAGCTTCCTGTATCATTTGTGTGCGCTACGGGTTGTGGCTGGTCATGTGACTCAGTTTCACTGCCATTTCGTTCACTGTAACCTTCTGACCGGTAATAGTTTCTGAATATTGCTTGCCATTTGTATTTGTGCCGGTTGCCTAGATAAACTGTTCTATATTTAAATAAAATGCCATGGGGTTTATTTAACTCATTTCGTACGAGGATATGATTCTCCTTGTAAATGTTAACATGTTTATCATTATTTACCACAAAGCCATTACCACGATAAATGAATATGCGTGTTAAAAGCATGTGTACTAATGGCATGCGTGGTAAAGGCATATGCATGGTAATGGCTTCGTGGTAACAGTCATGCATGGTTGTGACTGCATTTTAATGGCGGTTTCCCAAAGGTAAGCACCAGATTTAAGTCCCATTGAGGAACCATAAAGGGAGTTAGAGGCAAAAGATTGGTCAGAAAAACATGACAACAGGGAAGCTAAAACGGGGATGGCTGATCCGTCAGACTGAGGAAGGCAGCTAAGGCGACGATCTAACCCTTCACAGTGCCAGTGGCACATCCCCTCTGAGCAAGGTGAAAGCAAATTGCAGCACTTGAGATACATTGGCCTGCAAGAGATCCACACCATTGTCCAAACACAATACAACAAAGCTGCGCCATCTGCCGGAATAAGAAGACTTAGTGGAGGGGTGATGTGCAAATAAGATGATGACAACCACTTCCGGTGGCAGCTGAAAGGAGTTGTCCCAGCTCAATCACCTAAGCATGTAGGTGGGGGTCTCAGAGATTAGAGCGCAGGACCAACCGGCTTTAGTGGAAGGCGTAGCAGGGACAAGTGAAGAAGCGCAGAAGGTCTGCATACCACACCCTTCTCAGCCAATCCGGGGCAATGAGAATAACTTGGGTTTGGTCTTGTCGAATCTTCCTGAGAAATCAAGGCTATTGGGGGAAATTCGTACTGCAGCTCAAAGTTCCACCTCACCTGAAATGTGTTCCCCGAGGCTCCCCTCAACGGATACTGGAGAGCGCAGAACTGCTGTCACTGAGCATTTTCCAAGGTGAGGAATAAGTCCACCTGAGGAGTACCCCAATGGGAGAAGATGTCCTGGGCTACCTCTGGCAGAAGACGCCACTCGTGATCGGCAAGATAACACCGGCCCAGGTAGTTGGCTCGGACATTCAAAGACCCCATTAGGTGATTGGCGGTGAACCAGATCCCTTGGCGATGTGTTCAAGACCACAGTCTGAATGCCTCCAGGAAAAGGAGGTGAGACCCTACTCCCTCTTGCTTGTTCACATACCACATTGCAGTCATGTAGTCCGTCAAGATCTGTGCGGGTTGACCCACAACGGAGGGGCGGAAAGCCTTGATCACCAGCCAAATTGTTCACAGTTTCAGCAGGTTGATGTGAAGCACCAGCTCTTTCTGGGACCATAGATCCCTAATCTCCAGATGGGCTGCCCAACGTAGGGTGGGGACATTTGCCACTACTGTAGTCATGGCAAGAGGGGAAGTAAAGGGCATCCAGTGAGTTAGGTTCACTGTGTTCCCCCACTAAGTCACCTCGCCGCGGTGCTGGGGGAAAATAATGGAAGAGGACAGGTCTACCCCATACTAGAGCCACTGACTGCGGAGGCACTAGTGCAAGGCCCTCACGTGCCAATGTCAGTGCCTGACTAGCAGGATGTAGGAAGCTAGCAGACCAAGAAAAGGAAGGACACTCAGGACTAGGAATCTCACGCCATCTTAGAAAGATGGAACAATCACCTGGATGTCTGAGTTTCTGTGGTGGAGGAAAGGCACAGAGAAGTGTGGTGACCAGTACCAACCCAATGAACTGGAGTCATTGAAAGGGACACAGGTAAAATTTGGGCTTGTTGATCGAAAATCCCAAGTCGAACCGCAGGTATGCTGTCGACTGAAGATGGCGTGGCATCATGTCTGGTGAGCTGGCTTTGTGGAGCCTGTCATCTAGGAACGGGGAGATGGGGATTCCCAACAATCTGAGATGGGCAGCAATCACTGCCATCTCCTTCGTGAAGACTCAAGGTGCGAATATAAAAACCAAAGAATAGTGCCTCCAATTGGTTGTGTGTAGAACCCACCACAAACTGCAAGTACTTATGAATGTAGCCCTTTAGTATAATTAGAAGGACCTGCTGGTCCGAAGTAATGGCCTTCCAGGCCAGAAGAAAGTGGGACACCAGCCCTCCAACAGGCTCTGTGTGGCATTGGGGAAGAAAACTAGGCTGCTTTCTTGGTAGCAAGAGAGAGGAAGAGGAGGAAGAAGAGAAGGAGAAGAGTTTAGCCTCCCAATCCTCAATGACCTTGGGGTGCATACTAAGAAAGAAGGAGATAGAATTTAAATCACAGTCGGACCCTAAGCACCATAAACAGACGGCAGCCCTACAGGGTTTAAACTAAGACTTCTTGGGAGGAGATATGGTACTGTAAAAAAGAATTTTAGGACGAAAGTTCCCAGAGTAAAGCTCCGGATCTGCATCAAACTGACATTGATGCACCAAGGAAAGCACTTATGTTCTCGCTGGCGTCGCCTAACGTCACTTCTGAGTCCAGCACACTCAATCGGCGACCTCGCTGCTTTGAAGTTTTCATTATCAAACTTAATTTCAGTGAACATAACACATTAAAACATAAAAAAATTGACATCTCATAAAAGTACAGAATGTAGTAATGCAATTTGCTGAATCATACAACATTCTAGGCATAGGGAGCTAATTAAAATGAGAAATAAAAGAGAACGTACTAGGT
This sequence comes from Triturus cristatus, assembly GCF_964204655.1. Lineage (NCBI taxonomy): Eukaryota > Metazoa > Chordata > Amphibia > Caudata > Salamandridae > Triturus > Triturus cristatus. Next base: position 842,499,198 of record NC_140592.1, read on the forward strand.
AGATTTACTAAACAAGTCTAAACCAATCAGCAAAAGCCTCAAAAGGGTCTGCTATACTCACCAGACGACACTAAAAAATGCACAGTAAGTGTACTATTTGCTCATTTGCTGGGCTTTGGTTCAAATCAATTAACTATCATCCATTTCTCTCTTATAAGAGCATATAGTTTAAAAACTCCAGCAGGGAAGCCTAATTATGTAAGGGAACTCTCCTATTGTGCCAAGATTTGCTGCTGTGATGACCTGCAAAAATGAATTTGGGTAATAATATCTAAACTGCCCAGTGTTTTGAGGTATGTCTAAGAATCATGATATGACAACTTCTTTGATCTTATATGCCAGATTGATTTAAATATATTGAAATTAAGAAAATACAGCTTGTCGTCTGCCTTACAAAATTTCAGTACATTATGTCGATCCCTGAGTACGACAGACGGATAATCCGCGAGCAACTTGCTTTGCATAAGCTCTACAAAAAAACAACAAGTGCTCTTCATTCTCTTCTATCTGACAACCCAGAGGCTATAACTTAGTTAAACTGGTGTGTTTAGTCTATGAGAAGGTGAAGGTAGCAAGAGGGAGATTCCCTAATCTAAATTTGATAAATATGGCCCTTGTAAAAAACGGGGGTTAATGTGATCCATGAATTTCCTAAACTGAAATTAACACTCGACCACCAAAAAAACGATTAGAAAGGCTGCCTGCGAAACAACATGGACCTAGTACTTAGAACAGTGTTGCAGTTGCCTGATTTCACAGATTCACAAGCGCCCGATGGAAAAAAGGAGGGCTGCAACCAATACTCACTCAGTCCTAGCCTACTCAACCAACGTTTTATATAACATAGCCAAGGGATTGAGTGTGACAAAGAATTACCTAATGTATTGCAATTACATTTTCTAGGGCACCAACTCCTTTGTTGTCCATATGTGAATCCAATATAAAATTGATTTTAGGTTGGCTATATTAGAAATTGATTTTAAATTTAAACCACGTCTTCATGGAAGTAGTGGTGCACTAGTTGGGAGTTTAAGCAATGTTTTGATAGGTATTCCCACTTTTCTCAAGCGAATCTAACTTGTAACTTCCCCACAGTTCTGCTTCATAGAAGGCTGCTCCATGGGCTTGCACCCTACAGATCTCCAGGGCCGGAGAAGTAGGATAGGTTGAGGCCCTTTTAGCAAACCTGATAAATGCCCAGGATTGATGCTTCCAAGTTAATGAGCTTTTCTGAATATGAGCCTTCCAGTTATGAGAATCAGTGATTCTTACCATTGAGTAGTCAAACTGAAAAACCCATGTCTAGTACCTATCCTTCCAGGGCTACAGTTCCCTTTGCTTTTTTCCGTGAGTGGAACACTATATATTTATTTTTTGTTCCATTTATTATCCAGGCCATGACGCATCCAAAAAAGATTACATCTTTCTAAAAGAATACATAAACCCTTAGAGGAGTTTGAAAGTGAAAGAAAAAGTGCATCATCTGTGGATAATAAACCTAGGACATTTGAGCCAGACATTTTTGTTGAATTGTTCTCACAGTACATCAAGTATGTAATGCAACCATTAATAAACATCAAGAGGGTAGGTAGCAGAACACAGCCCCGGCGGAGTCCTCTTTTAATTGGAATGTCCTTAGTCTATAGTTTTCTCATCTGGACCCCACCTGACCTTCAGAAAGGTGTCTGTGTATAGCTGTTGGATCAAAAGCAAAAGCCCAGATGGAACCCCCATTTTGTCTAAAACCTCCCAGAGTTTCACCCTCCGGACTAAATACAGGGAGCCTTGTTCTACATCTACTGATTTACATTTTATGGTGGGAAAGCGTAAAACCTGGCCTATTGTGCTAGTCTTAGCTTCAACACCAGCTTGAAAATGCATATGCACCTTGATGGCAGATATCCACATCCAAAGTCTTGTGAGAATTTGCTTACTGTAAACCTTTTGGATGCTATCAATGAGGCTTATGGGTAGATAGTTGGAAGGAATATTTCTAGCACCCTTCTTGAAGATTGGTATGATTTCTGCTGCCTTACAAGAGTTAGTATTCGGGGTTCTTGCAACTAAAGCATTTGACCATTTATTTATGTATGGTCTTCATATTAATGGTTCAGAGGGGATCTTATCCAGGTCAGGTGCTTTTCAAATGTTTTGGGCCTGTATTGCGTTATAGGTATCTTCCAGCATAAATTCCACTAGCACTGTCCTGCCCCCTTGGGTTTCATTAGAAGATATAGGATCTACATTATAATCTACACATGGTGATATGGGTGAGATTCCCCAATTCTCATCCTCCTCTTCAATCATTTCTAGCACCGGGTTACATGGCTCAAAGCAAGTATTAATATCTCCCATGATAACCCTGTGCTACCTTTCCCAAGTTTTCAAAGTCAGAGATTCCTTATTTAGTGGGGTAGTTCTGTTGCAAATATTTACAAAGAGATAAGGAGTCCCTTGTTTTGGAGTCAATCTATGCACTAATCGGTCCGGAGAAGCTGTTTCAATTTTCTTGTATTATACAGTCAAGTGCTGTTTTTATCACTATAGTTAGCCCTTCAGATGGTCTGCCCACCTTGGATACTTGGGCCTCAATGCTATATGTATCATAGCCTAATCTATAGACTGACAAGTGGCCCAAGTCTCTTGGAAAAGACATATGTGGTGTTCATCGATGACCTTTCCCCAATCCTCATCAGCTAATATAGATGTGATCCCTGCTAATTTCCAATTTAGTATCCTTATGTAGGGTGCGCATGCGAGTTATTTATTTGTTTACTCCTTTGACCATAAATTGTACAAGGGACAAATTCAGTGGCTAGTTTATTGTGTATAAACTCTTTAGGTTTATACAAGTTATACAAGTTATACAAGTTTCCTTGCATGTACGAATGGATAGGTCCGTCACTTTCCTGTCAAGCCCACTAAGAGCCTTGATCATTATCTGTGAGAACCTTGTCTTCCCTTGAGGCAATTGAGACTAAAGGCAGTCAGTCTAATGTGGTTATGCCTCTTCCAGAGGATGGAGCTGCAACCCATATAGCTTCACAGGTTTTGCCTTCATTGCGCCGGATCCCTGCTGGGCTTCAATCAGGAGTTTCAGCTTGAACTGAATTTCAGATCCCTGTGGGAAAAGAAGTTTGCTAGCATAACCAAGCCTTCAACTAACTCTGCATCTCTCAGCTTCACCTCAATTGATTCCCATTGACCTCCTTGCACAAAATGATGTTCTACTACATAAACAATATCTGAGTAAACAGATGAATGTCGGACATTACAGATCCAATGTACAACTTTGGTCTTTAAAAAGTCTCTTGTGACACCAACAGTTAGATTGGGAACTTTCATCTTATACATCGTTTTAACCTGTTAAATTTGTGACCGGAAAAAGGAGAAACAAATGTTTGGAACTGCTTTAGAAGACACACAGTGGTTGTAGGAGGAGTTTGTGAGAGTCGGAGAGGGAGTCTTGAAAGTACTTGGAACCAAAGATGGATCTGCACCTTGATTGTTGGAACTAGACTTATTACTTCCTGTGTAACCACAAGCAACATAGCCAGAGTTTGCAACCCCTCTGGCAGCTCCTGTATCATACATCCTTGGAGGTTCTTGGAAGTTGGATTCAAGTTTATCAGAATCTCCAGGAGGTATAACGGTAGTAGAATCAAAATGTAAGGTGTCCAACAGCTTCGGATTCATTTGAGGCCCCCAGGTTGATTTGGCCAGAGTGTCCACAAGCTTAAGGATTACTCGCTTTAGGTCGCTTATCTCTCGTCTCAGTGCATTACGGAGGTAAACTGCCTCTGCAAGTGTTGGTGAACCAGCATGGCTGGTTAGTTAATTAAATCTGGTTTTATTAAAAGGACTAGTCGCATGTTTAGGGGGGTTGATTGTCTGGGATGTGATTAGGCTGCAGGATACCATATTTGTTTGTGCACTTTACATTATCTATTATTTCTGCATTTGCTGCACTGCAAGTAGTTGAGCAATCACTCAAACTATTGAAAGCTAATTTACCAGCTGGTGTTGCACCGCTTGGAAGAGATTTTCCCTGCAAGCTTCAGACCTTTTCTTAAAAATGTAATGAACCTTTCCCCCTTTAGTTGGGCCTTCTTTGCACAAAGCATTCATCTTTAATATACTTTCTACTCCTTTGAGGTTTTCAGAATCCAGCCTGGGGTTTGTTCTACAGGTGATGAACCTGCAGGTGGAACCATCTATCAGAAATAAATGTTATAGAAAATATTCCATACTGGAAGAGAGTTGAGAAGTTTGGTGATAATATCATTGTTGATGAGTGATAACCTATGATACTGAGTAAATCATTAGGTGAAATTTAGGGAGTATTTAATGTAACAATTATTGTTAAAGAACATTTTACACATTAAAGAATATAGAGGGTGAAAAGAAAACAAAATGAAGGGAGGGTAAGGAAGGGGAAAGCAGGATCTAACATCATCAATAAAGAATAACAAAGAACAGACCATGCTAATTTCACATTTATAGATGAGTCATCACACTTATTATTTATCTGAATCATCGGTAGTGGGCGTAATCCGCAATATTCTCAAATATATCGGGCATGTGATACACACCAGAGAGATGTTTTATACATGCTTCCCACGTTTTCTCAAACTTGGGTATAGTATGACTGATAATCTCTATCAACTATTCGATTCTTAATAAATCCCAGGGTTTGTGCAGCCAGTCTGCGTGATTTGGGATAATATCAGTTTTGAAATGTTTTTCTAGTAACTGATGTAACTGGTAACTGATGTAATTTTGTAACTTTGTGGAACCCTATGTAAAGCGCTCTGATACCTCCGGGTCTAGCCAGCGCTATATAAAACTCAAATAAATAATAAAATAAATCAGTGCCTCATTTTGATAGCGGAAATAGCTTCGAATTTTTTGTCTTTTTAATGAATTGTACACTTATAAGAAAGAGGGCTAGCTCGAAACATTGGTTGGCTGTTTGGATATAAAATGGTGTTGGAACTGTGACATAAGAAGGAAAAAAATAAACAAACTATCTTTTGAAACTACAATTGAATTTTTGACACTGGAACTCTTATTATGCAACTTTGGAAAAAAACTATGTATGTGATATAGAATAAGACCTCAAGTTGGATTTGATAGACTAAATAAGGTTTACACATGCTACCCAGGTATACATAGGCTGTGCAAATGCTCAACTCTACCCATTCATGCAAAACTGGAAAAACACAGGGTTCTTGGAGAAAAGCCACATTTGGTCTTCCTGGCTGCACTGCATATGCTTATAAATTGCTCAGATTAATAAACGCAGCAAGCTCTATATTTTAGTACCCAAGGCTGGAAAAGATTTACTACCTCTTCATAGGTTGTGAAAATGTGGAACCACCAGGAACTTACTACTAGAAGGACTTGAGACAATGTAAAGGAGTATGATGAATGAACTTTGACCATCATAAAGAAAAACCTAGGAAATGAAAGGCTTAGACCACAAATGCATGATGTATTCAACTGAACTTTCCTCACAGCCAGCGGAAGGAATTCGGTTCAGGAAGAATACTCTTCAGTTCATTCTTCTCTGAGAGACAATCAGCAGCATTTTGCACCCGTTTCAAACATATTCAAGGGAAGATCTTTTTTAAAGGCTATTACTATAATAGAGAGTCAAATTTCCAACTGAACTCCTACACGCATGTGCATATGAGAACAGGCGTTGTACATGCTCACTTTGGCCCCACCGCAATGAGCCCGAAAGTGACAATTTTCTTTAATTGGTAACAGTGAAAATATATATTATGTAGTGTGAGAGATATGGAAAATAACTTCATGGCCACCGTTGGGGAGTTCACTCAAGGGTAGGAGTCCAGGAAAAGGATAAATGGGGGAAAATCAGTAGACGATCTCAGGGACACTTAAGGTTTGAATTCAGTCTTTGTAAGTAGGGGACTCATTAATTGGGGTGAATGGTCTTCCATACTAAGTAATAAAGTCATTAATTTGTTAAGGAAAGGCAGAGGTTCCATAATTTAAACCTAAGCTCAACCCCTGGCACACATCAGACACTTCATTTGGTGAAGATGTGTAAAGCATTGAGAAGCTAAAACAGTTATATAGTCAAACATATAACATAATAAAAATAGAGTAAAATGGAGGAGCGCTAGGTGGCGCCCGACCGGCATGGCTGCTCTGCCGTGAAGCTCCGGCTGCCGGACCCCAACGATCCTCCCCATTTCGCCTGCTCCTGCCCTGGCTGACCGTTTTTGGCAGTCTTGGGGTCCTGGCCCGCCCGGCTGTCATCGGTGCGAGTTTGAGAGGTGATCGCCCCCCCGGAGCCGTGTTAGCGGCCTCTCTTCAACACCCGGCGGGAGGCGGCTACTTTCCTGGATGCTGGGTGCGGGCGCGCGGCTACTCGAGCCCGCGGCGCCCACGAGGCGGCTGGGCCTGGAGGCCTTGGCTTGAGGGAGAGGTCAGCGCTGTTGCTGTGGGGAGAGCCCTGCCTACGATCCTGTGGCTGGCGGCGGGGTGCTGTGAGGCCCCTCTTGGGCGGTGGAACCGGGCCGACGTCCAGGCGGTGAGTGGGGCGCCGAGTGCTCACCATGCTGGGGTGACTGGAGCGGCTGGGGGTGCTGGAGGTGGTGGGGGCCCTCCCCATCGGACCGGGTGTCGGCGGTCAGGGTCCGGCGTCCCCCCCCCCCCCCCGCGACGAGAATCCGAGCTGAAGGGTGCCAAAACATACAGCCGCGCGGAGTTGCAGAGGACGTGATTACCTGAGGGTCAACTCTGCTGTCTGACCACGTGAGGGATGGACAGCAAGGCCGTCTAAGGCCCGAGACTGCTAGGTGTCCCCCTCCTGCGACCTGCGCATTTTAACCCAGCCGAGATCGTAGGGATAGCCCTGCTGTTTACATACGTGAGGGATATATAGCAAGGCTGCTTCAGACTCGGGCCTGCTCGCCGTGAAAAACTCTCCCATTCCGAGGCCCGAGCAGGTGAACCCAGTGGAAATCGGAGGGATAGCTCTGCGGACTGAGACCCGAGCCAATAACCATGTGACGGATGGCTGGACTGTCTAGGGCTCCATCTGTGACACCCGAGGGAGGGCTCCACGCTCGGAGGCTGAGCGGGTACACCTACTTGAAATCTGATAAATAGCTCCGCTGATTCTGTGGCCACTGGAGGAATAGCAAATCTGGCCTACGATCCTGTGGCTGGCGGTGGGGTGCTGTGAGGCCCATCCCGGGCGGTGGAAACGGGCAGACGACCAGGCGGTGAGTGGGGCACCGAGTACACTCCCTGCTGGGGTGGTTGGAGCGGCTGGGGGTGCTGGCGGTGGCGGGGGCCCTCCCCATCGGGCCGCAGGTCGGCGGTCGGGGAGAGGTGTATGGTCATCCCTCGCCTCCTCCTTCTTTAGCCTTCCCCCCCCCCCCGGCCCCCCCCCCCTCTGGGGGCCTGAGTGTTGGGGGCGGCCCTGTCCGCGGGGGCCCCTGGAGCCCCTAGCCCTGAGCCGTTCACGGGCGGTGGACGTGTTGGCTCTCCGAGGCGGACGAACACCTGGTGACTTTGGCGGCGACGCGGGGTGAGGTGTGGTGCCCCTCCGGGCGGAATCCTAGGCTGCGTGCAGGCGGCGAGTAACGAGCGGCCTCCAGATCACACAAGGTGTCCTCCTGCTGTTCTCCTCCCGAGTCCCTCTGGCATCGCCGCGGCCGGATCTATTGCCCGTGGTTTGGGCGACGCGCCCCCCGGTCTTGCAGATGCCACCGCCATGGGTAAGGACAGGGCTTCCAGGTCGACGCTAGCGGCTACCCAGACTAAGATGGACAAATTCACGACCTCCAAGAGGGGGCCGGGCCCCGCCGGGGAGGGGACCCCCCCTGGCACCGACCTTGCTGCCATCTTGCAGGCCATCACGGCATCCCGCTCCTCCCTGGAGGGCATGGTGGGGGAGGTGAAGGTGGACGTGGCCCTTCTTCGGCAAGACCTGCGTACCGCCACGGCCCGTATATCTGAAACTGAGTCACGTATCTCAACGGCCGAAGAAGATATCCGCCAGCTGCAAGACCAGGTGCGTGAGCTTACCACCCACTCTAAAGAGATGCATCGCCGAGTGGAAGACGCTGAAAATCGTGCCCGACGCTGTAACCTCCGCCTGGTGGGGTTCCCGGAAGGAGCGGGTCGCGCGGACGACTTCTTGGAGCGTTGGTTTCAATCCTGGATGCCAGTGGGCAGCCTCTCGGCCTGTTTCGTGGTGGAAAGGGCCCACCGTTCCCTGGCGCCGAGGCCCCCGGGAGCGCCCCCCCGTCCTTTTATCCTGAAGATCCTGAACTTCAGGGACAGAGATGCGATCCTCAGGGAGGCCAGACGCTCTGCGAATCTCCGCTACCAAAATCACACCATAATGGTGTTCCCGGATTACACCCGAGAGGTCCAAGAGCTCCGGCGCTCCTACATGGAGGTGAAACAGAAGATGCGTTCCCTGGGCCTTCAATATCAGTTGCAGTTCCCAGCCCGCCTCCGGGTCATTTTCCAGCAAAAGACTCTTCTTTGACACGCCGCGGGCGGCCTGGGCCTGGCTCACGGAGGAATGTCCTCTGCAGCGTGCTGGTCGAGGATCACCGGTGGAGGGGCGGGCGGGCTGGGCGAGGAGCGCCCCGATCTTCCAGATCCCGAAGGCGACGGCGCACATTGCCCCGGAGACGCGCAGGGGAGGAGGTGACTGACGTGCGCTCCGGGGGGGCGGCTGCGACGGGCGTCCGGGGCCTCGTCAGCCTCCTCGGCGGCGCCCACTGGTCCTGACGCCGCCGAGCAACGGACCGCCTCCCCCCGGCGGACGGACTCTGCGACCCAGCCTGCTCCTCAAATAGACACTTCGGACCTCTCCCGCAGCCCTACCATTTGACCTCCACTTGCTGCTTGTACTGTTCTTGTCGGGGAGGGGAAGTGGGGGTGTGCTTCCTGGTTGCTGGACTTTGCAGTCGGGCCTTGGTGCTCCTACACATTTGTTGCTCTCGGCCAGGGCGGGTGATTCAGGTCTGATATGATTTCTTAAGGGGTCCACTAGCGCTCAGGCCCGAGCGTTTTAGCTTGGTTATGGTTACACACTGTTAGGGCGACAGATGCTTCTGTTTTCGAAGTATAGGGTGGGGGGTGCGGGGTGGGGATTGGTTTGGGGTTGTTTTTTCCTCCTAGGGAGGTTTTTGTTGTTCGAGGGTGCAATCCTCGTTGTTATGGTTCTAAGGCATCTTGTAATGTTTGACCTGCTCTCCTGTCAAAGTTCTTCAGGTCCCTCCTTCCGGGGAGATCTCCTGCCCACGCGCTTATTGGCCCCAGTGTGGACGCGATGCCCGCGGGGACTTGGCATCCTGCGCGCTTCCCGACCCACCCACGGCTCCCTTTCGCGGTTGCTGTGTCTATCTCCTGTCCTACATGCCCCTACTTGCTCCCATGGCGGACACACCCCTGCCTAGAGCTGCAGTGCGCGTCTTGTCCTGGAATGTTAATGGTCTGCTAGATCGTTTCAAGCGCATGGCGGTCCTCAAATATGCGCAGCGTGCGGAGATTGACATTCTCCTTCTTCAGGAGGGACACCTTATGGGTAATAAATGTCCCTTCCTCGCCCGCTATGGCTACGATAGGGTCTGGCATGCAGGCTTCGCCAGGGGTTCACGGGGGTGGCTATCCTGCTTAAGCGTTCCTTTCCCTTTGTACTGACCCAGGTGCATTTGGACCCCCTGGGGATGGTTGTTACGGTATGTGGCGCCCTGGAGGGACGGCCGCTTACACTGCTGTCCCTCTACGCGGCGCCATCCCTGCTGCAGTCCGCTCTTGCCTACACGGCGGCCCTCCTCCCCGGGCTCCCGACCGGGTCCCTTGTCCTCGGTGGGGACTTCAACGCGGTCTATACACCCAATCTGGACTCGACGGGTCCGATCTCCTCAACCAGGACCGCTCGCGTGAAACAGCTATCGTGTTGGGCTGAAGCCCTGGGCATATGTGATGTTTGGAGGGTTTGGCACCCTCACGATCGCCAATATACCCACACCTCGGCGGCGCACCACTCCCACGCCCGTATTGACCTAATTTTTCTTCCCTCTACCGATTGTGCAGGGGTTTGTGACGTACGCATTCTTCCGCGGGGCCTCTCTGACCACTCGCCGGTGCTTCTGGCTCTCGGCCCACCTCCCTTTACTGCCCGTCCGACGTGGCGTTTGAATGCCTGGTTCCTTCAGGACAAGGCCTTTCGGGGGGTGGTGGAAAAAGGGATTGCGGAATACTACCTTCATAACGTGGGCTCCGTCTCTTCTGCGGCTGTCCTCTGGGAGGCCGGCAAGGTAACCATTAGAGGGGTGGCGAAGGGGCATCTGCAGCAGCAGCGCCGGCGCCGACTCCAGCAACTTGCGGCTTGTGAAGCGCAGGCCCTGGAGCTTGAGCGCGACCAGGAAGCGTTGGGTGACGCTGCTCGGGCGCGGCGACTGGCCTTTCTCCGCGAGGAGATACACATGCACTCTCTCGATGCGGCAAAGACTCTTTGGCGCTCCTCGGTGGCCCGGGTCTACGGGTGGGGGGACAAGAACGGTACGCTCCTGCACCGACTGGCCACCTACCCTCGTGCAGGCCGGGTGATTCCGGCCATCGCGGACGCTGCGGGAGAGACGCACACTGTCTCGGTGGAAATTGCTCAAACTTTTGCGGACTACTACTGCCAGTTATACCAGGCTCGGCCACAGGGGCTCTCCCTTGCGGGATTGATGGGAGGGGATGGAGCGGTCTTGGCGCGGTTGGGGCAGGAAGATAGCGAAACCCTGGACCTGCCCATTACCCTGCAGGAGGTTGAGATGGCAATCTCCCATTTGGCGCCTGGGAAGACCCCGGGTCCGGACGGTTTTCCGCAGGAGTATTACGCCCATTTCCGTGATACCCTGGCCCCGCGACTTCGGGATCTCTTCGCGGAGGCGGTAGAGAAAGGTTCCTTCCCGAGAGAGACGGATACCGCCACTATAGTTGTCTTGCCGAAGACTCAACCCCCTTCGCGGTCCTGCTCCGAGTACCGGCCGATCTCTCTTATCAACACCGAGCTCAAAGTCTATGCTACCGTCCTTGCGCAACGGCTGCGCCCGTTTCTGGCCGCGCTGGTTCATCCGGACCAATGCGGGTTTATGCCAAACCGAGGAATCAGACACTGCCTGCAGCGCCTGCAGCTTGCTCTGGCCCACCGGGAGCGCCTATCTCCTTATCTGGCCCTTCTACTGGTGGACTTCGAGAAAGCCTTTGATTCGGTGGGCTGGGAAGATCTTGGACACCCTAGAACTAATGGGGTTTGGCCCCCAGTTTCGTGCCATGGTTCGGGTGCTTTACGCGGACCCACGGGCCCGAGTGCTGGTCAATGGGACCCTGTCCCGCGCGTTTTCCATTGGGCGGGGGACGCGGCAGGGCTGCCCGCTCTCGCTTCTCCTCTTCGCCCTGGCGATGGAGCCCCTGGCCGTGCTTATCCGGGCGGACCCGGTTCTCCGTGGGTGGGACTGGCCGGGTATGGTCCCCGATAAAATTGTGTTGTATGCGGACGATGTACTTATTTATCTCTCCGATCCGGCTGTCTCGGGTCCTCGGGTGCGCCGAGTTCTTCATCGGTTTGGGCAGGCATCTGGTCTCCGTTTGAACTCCGGGAAGTCTGTCCTGGTTCCGCTACACCCCTCACGGGAGTGTTTTGATTGGCTGTCTGACATTCCCCTCCGACGGCTGTCCTTTAAATACCTGGGGATCTGGGTTACCCTTCTCCCGGAACTATGCTGGGCTCTCAACGTGGCCCCTGTGGTTAACAAGGCCAGGGCTGATATGGTGAAGTGGCAATCTCTCCCACTGAATCCGTTGGGAAGGATCGCTCTGTATAAGATGATGATCCTCCCCCGGTTTCTCTATATGCTTCAGAACACGCCCTGCTCCTTCCCCCGCTCCTGGTTTCGGGACCTGGACAAGACCGCGACTAACTTTCTTTGGGGCGGAGGTAGACCCCGGTTGGCCTTGGACCGCTGTCGTGTTCCTTCCTATGACGGCGGCCTGAGCATGACGAATCTTTACCTGTATTACCTCGCTACGCGGCTGCTGGTGGTCCATGACTGGTTCTCGGGTGGGTGGGACGATCCGGCTTACAGACTGGAGGTAAGGCTCGTCGGATTCTCCTCTATTCAAAATATGCTCTATGGCGCGACGGTCCCTAGATCGCTTCCGGAGGTCGTGCGGGCCCCCTTTCTGGCGTGGCGAGCGGCTCTACGGCACACCCGGTGGTCGAGGGTGTTCACCCGGGTGACACCGCTATGGCATGGCACTTGGATGCGGGAGGTGGCGGGACTCGGTGGCTTTCGTAGCTGGGACCTCCTGGGGATCTCCAGCCTGGGCGACGTCTGGTGGGGAAGCCACATGTGCTCTTTTCAAGAGCTCCAGAGCCGGTTTTCTCTGCATCCCTCGCAGTTCTATCGTTGTCTCCAGTTGCGCCATGCGCTCCAGTCTCACGTCCCCCTGGACTCCAGGCTCCCTGACCATAGCCCGCCTGAGGCCCAGGTGATGTTGGGTTATCTAGGGAAGGGGGGCATCTCCCGTATTTACTGATCCTTGGTTAATAATACCCCGATGGACTGGAGTGGGTTGAAGCAGCGGTGGGAGCCCTGGGTCGGCCCTCTGGACGACATTGATTGGAGGGACGCCCTTATGGCACCCAGGACGATCACCACATCAGCTCGATTGCGGCTTGTCCAGGTCTATTACCTTCACACTGCATACCTGACCCCGGAGCGTATGTTTCGCGCCGGCCTATGCCAGGGGGCCGCGGGCGGTGCGGGGTGGACCCGGCTGATTTCTTTCATATGGTTTGGTCTTGCCCTCGATTAGACGGCTTCTGGGGGGAGATTGAGACTGATTTAACTGACGCCCTGGGATGGGAGGTCCCCCATGATCCTCGAATGGCGTTACTGGGCATAACAGATGGGCTGGATGGCTCCCGTAATGAACACTATTTCTTAACCACGGCCCTGGTGGTGGCCAAGAGGGATATAGCGGCCGCCTGGAAGCGGGCTGACCCTCCCACGGGAGACAAGTGGCGGAGAGGGGTGGATTGGTGCGCTGCACAGGAAAAGACACTGTACGCTGCTAGGGGTTGCCCCAAGAAGTTCCGGAAAATATGGGGGAAATGGCTCGGGGGCCTGGGTTAAGGGGGGTATGCGTGGGGTGGGAAAGGAGGGAGAGGGGTGGGGGGGAAAGCCTGTGCTGATGTTTTCTACTTACTATGCGACGGGTCTGACTGCTGACAAATTGCTCGCTTTGCTGTATGTCCTGTTTGATCGTGATGCCAATTTGAAAATCAATAAAAACTTGTTTATCAAAAAAAAAAATAGAGTAAAATGTAATCAACAAAATGACACCAAAACAATAAAATGCTAATAATGGGAGCCAGAGATATCAATTTGAAAGTATTTAAGAGAAAAAGCATCAAGAAAACGCAAAGCGCAAGTAGAAGGTATTGTTAGTCTGTGACCAGGACCTAGGTATGATTTAAAGCAGACTGCAATGGATTCAGCTACACTTTGGTCCCCGTTAAAGATTTTACCTTCTGACATAGTCTTTGAAATGGAAGACAAACTTCTCAGCGACACAAGGCTGCAGAGTGTATCTGAGGAAGTCCTTTTGAAGCTGGAAAGCTCAAGGACTGAGTCCCACTGAAGTTGTTGGCTTTGGGAGGAAATGCTCAGAGAAGGAAACGTTCACATTTCGTGCCCAGGGAAGTCCGCTTGTCGGCTGGATACTTTTCATGCCTTTACCAGGACAAGATTTGTACTATGGGACTTATTCTTTTTTCAGAGCTCAGAAATCTCTAGCGGGTTTCGGATGGCTACTATTGTGGTCATACACAAGGAGGGCAAGCCCAGAGAGCAATGTGGGTCGTATAGACCCATTTCCTTGCTGAACTTGGAAGTTAAGATCCTGGCCACTATTTTAGCGACTCGCCTCCTGGGGGTGATCGAAGGTCTGATTCACGAAGACCAATCGGGTTTATGCCGGGCAGATCTACACAGCTGAATCTTAGACACACACATAATTGGCTCATGGAAGCGGAAACCCGGGCAAGTCCGCATGTGTTTTTATCATTAGACGCAGAAAAAGCGTTTGACGCTGTCGATTGGAGATTCCTGGATGCTACTCTGACTAAATTTGGTCTCGGGCCGAAATTTCGCAGTTGGGTGGCACTCTTGTATAAACAACCAATGGCCTCAGTGCGCGTTAATGGTTGGTGCTCGGCACCCTTGCCCATTGAGAGGGGAACCAGGCAGGGTTGTCCCCTGTCACCCCTCCTCTTTGAACTCAGTTTGAAGTCGCAGGCCTGCGCCATCCAGATCCATCCCCCGATTCGGTGCTTTCACTCCACCTCCGCAGATGCAGTGCAGGAGAAAATCTCCCTCTATGCTGACATCTTAATGTAGATCACCCACCCCGAAACATCCATACTGACCTTTTTTGATTTGATCACGGACTACGGAAGGCACTCGGGTATAAAATCAACTGGAATAAATCTATAATGTACTGCCCAACTAACGCACAACTGACTGCCCTCTACGTGAGGAGCTGCGCATCGCACCGAGAGGCTTCAAATATTTAGGTATTTTTGTGACGCCCCACGCTGAGCTGTGTAGATGGGAGAATCTGGGCGCAATCCTAAGTAATTTTCGGGGCCAACATAGATAGATGTAAGGACCTCCCCCTCACCGTGCTTGGCCGAGCAGCTCTCTTTAAAATGATCGCTTTGCCCCAACTCCTATACGCCCTCCAAAATTCGTATCACCCCCTACCTAGGACCATTTTTTCAGAAATTAATACCGTCATTAGGTCGCTGATTTGGCAGGGCGGGCACCCCAGAATCGCACTCCAGACACTACAACGAAATCCCTACAACGGAGGGATCGCACTCCAGGACATCGAGGCCTACTATTGGGCATCCCACTTGATCCCTATAAACGAATGAACACACAAACACAGAGAGCACCCCACATACCGGCTCGAGAGAGAGAGACTATGCAACCCCATACACACCTGCATTTCCTTTATGGCGGGAAAGGCAGCTCACGCCTACTGCCAGCGACCCAAGTAACCTGTTAGCATAGCAAAGAGCTAGCAAGACCCAGGGCTGGGCGAAAAAGATTACGCGATCCACACCGCTTTGGGAAAGGAATTGGTTTAAAGAATTATCAAAACTCCCAGGCTTCGAAACTTGGGACCTTCTCGGGATCTCCACTTTAGGGAATATTATTGAAAAAGGAGACCTTCACCTTGAGGCGGTATACACCTCCAAAACAACCACCTCCTCCGAGGACTCGCGTCAATTATTGGAAGAAATTAACCTACCTACACTCTCAGACAGTGATAAGGACGCCTTAGATGCAGACCTAACAGCAGAAGAGGCTATTTTTGATACTAATTCCAGGAAAGCAATGGGGCCTAACGGTATTCAGATAGAGTTCCTCAAGGGGATGGCCCTTAAAGTGGCACCTCACCTTACAAATATGTATGAGGAAAGTCTAGAGTGGGGAATTCTTCCTTTAGATCAAAGACTGACTTCCATAGTAGTCATACAGAAGCCAGGTAAACCGACGTCTCATTGTAGCTAGTATAGACCCTTTTCTCTAATTAGTTCAGAAGCCACGGTATTAGCTAAACTCCTTGCGTCTCGGCTTATCGCAGTCCTCCCATCTCTGGTCCACGAAGATCAATCAGGGTTTGTACCAGGCCGTAACACCGCCTTAAATATTCGCCGAGTTCATAACGTCCTCGGCAGGCAGCCGTACTTATGCGGTTATATTATCGTTAGACGCCACTATGGCGTTTGATTCAATAGAGTGGCCTTACCTTTTCGAAGTCTTGGCAAGATTGGGTTTTGGCCCGCGATTTCAATGATGGGTATAATTGCTCTATACCGGACTGTTGGGTCAAGTCAGAGTTAACAACCATACTTCATGTATATTTGCCTTACGGAGGGGGACCAGGCAGGGATGTCCCCTGTCCCCCCCAACTGTTCGCACTGACCTGGAGTCATTGGCACACTGGGTACGACGGGATATCTCAATACGGGGAGTGAGATGGAGTGAAGACAAAGAGGACAAATATTGTTATACGCCGACAATATCTTAATATACTTAGCATCCCCTTGAGCTTCTCTTAATAGTTTATTTAACGTTATCACCAATTTTGGCAAATATGCTGGATACACCATCAACTGGTCCAAATCTGTCTTATACGTCCTACACGGCCCCTCGCCCAGACTACCTCGAGGCTACACGATCGAGCTGGCCACCGAGGGTTTCAAGTACCTGGGCATTTTTATTACGCCAGACGCCATAAAATCACAACCTTCAAGGCCTCCTTAAACGGCTACAAGAGGATGTTAAACACTGGAGGTCGCTGCCCTGATCTCTCTTGGGGAGAGCGGCTCTATTTAAAATGTTAGCACTCCCTAGATTCTTATATGTACTCCAAAACTGCCCATTCCCGCTCAAGAATACTTATTTTACCGCCATTGAAGGTGAACTCAGTACCTTACTATGGGATGGGAAAGCACCTCGTATCGCCCTACGGTAGCCAACAAAGGGATGGTACGATGGGGGGATTGCCCTTCCAGACCTCCGCCTCTATTATTGGGCCTCACAACTGGTGGCTGTCAATCACTGGATTTATGGCTTCCCCGTCAAACCCGTCTTTCCATTTAGAACAATACCAAACAGGGAGGGAGGGATATCTGGGGGCTCTTTATAGTAAGGTTCGAAAAGGTAGTTATTTAGGACCCATGTCACACACTGTGGCCGTCTGGCATAAGGCCACTAAGCGGCTAGGATGGGCGGATAAATTTACAAAAGCTACGCCGCTATGGTCCTCTCAGAGGTTGGGATTGCTCTGCCAACATTCAGGGTTTGATAGATGGGACACCATCGGTATAACTATTATAGGAGACTTGATCAGTAAAGGAAAACTTCTTACATTTAAGGAACTACAGACCAAATATGATTTTGCACCAGGTGAGGTTTTCTGATACTTGCAGATCAGACACGCTCTTCTCACAAGCGTTCCATCCCTGTCCTCCCTGCCGGACTACTCCCCTTTGGAGGACCGCCTGCTCACAGAACCGCTCTCGTGGGGGCATGTCTCCTGCACATACCGTAAACTCTGCAATAACTTACCGGATTCTTTCCAGGCTCTTCGAGAGCGCTGGCAAATAGACATGGGGCCAATAGAAGAAGATTGGCAAACTTCATTAATGTCCCCCAGGGAAACTGCAACCGCTTTTGCCTCATACAATTGAAAATACTTCACAGGTCTTATCTCTCGGGGGTGCTCCTGGAAAACATAGGCAGCCGAACAGATGCGTTGTGACTCAGGGGATGCGGCCAGGACAGTACCTTTTACCACATCTTGTGGGAATGTCCCATCATACGTCCCCTGTGGGACACCGCAACTAACAAAATGAGAGACACGCTGGGTAAACACCTTCAACCGTCACAGAAAATGGGGATTCTGAACATGTGAGATGCCACCGACCTGACGGCACTGGGATACTTTCTGGTGAAGCAAGCTATAGCGATGCACTGGGAGTCCAACGCACAGCCGTGAACTGTGGGATGGGTGGCAGAGATGGCGAGATGCATGATTGCAGAGAAGGAGGTCTACAAACAGCAGGGCTGCCCAAAGAAGTGGGATAGGAAATGGGAAGGGTGGAATGCATTCAGGGGGGAGATCTGTACCTCCCCGACAGAAGATATGGCAATGAGGAGAAACCGACACAGTGACCTGCCAGACCTCTAAATATTTGTAGTCTATGTATCTTGAAATGCATTTAAGGAGAGGTCTGTACCTCTCCGCCAGGGGATATGGTGAGGAGAAAATTGAAACAGTGACCTACCAGATCTTTAATTATTTGTAATCTATGTATATTGCAATGCACTTACGGAGAAGTCCGTACCTCCCCACTAGAGGAGATGGAAGTACGTCGTAACAGTGACCCTTTAATCTTGAAATAACTGTAGTCTAAGTATACTGAGGTATTATGGCGTATATAAATTGGATTGTTATGTGATTTTGTAATGATGATTCTGTGCTTAATTTTAATAAAAAGTTTCAATTAAAAAAGAAAAAACAAGAAAAAGGGGAGCTTAAAACTTGTCCGAAACTTAGGCCAGAGTATAATATGGAGGACTCCCAATTTCTTAAATACGTGCGACTGCGACATGCATGGCGCGCGGAGCACATCTCCAGCGAGCAGCTCCTGGATTATGTGCCATTAGAAGGCAGGCTCCTACAAGAGGAGCTGTTAGGCAAAGCGGTTTCCCTCAAGTATAAAACCATTAACAATAACATCCCCGATGGCCTGCTAGGCCTACGAACAAGGTGGGAGAAAGACGTAGGGCCCATGGAAGACGTGGATTGGGAGGCGGCATTAATGCACTCCAGAGAGGTGGCCATAAAGGCTAGACTTCGACTTATCCAGCTTAAAGAACAAGTTACTTACCTTCGGTAACGATGTATCTGTAAGAAACATTAGTCAGTTAGATTCCTCACCTTAGAATATCCCCAGGCGTCAGACTGGATCCGGAAGATTTTTCGTCAGCAATACCCCTTGCGCGTCGCTAGGCGTCGTCTGCGGCTCCGCGTCCGTCGTCGGCGTCGTGCGCCGGAATGACGTCGGAGTACTTAGACGCCGCCCTCGCGCGCTGACGTCAGTTCTTGTACATAGTCTTCCGCGCCAGGAACGCAGAGCCATGCAAGACACCGACACTGGTGCCAAAAAATTCTAGGGCCCTGAAAAGGATAGCCTTAACCCTAGATGTCAGTTCGCAGAACGGGGAGGATGGGTGGGTCGGTGAGGAATCTAACTAGCTAATGTTTCTTACAGATACATCGTTACCGAAGGTAAGTAACTTGTTCATCTGAAAGAAACACGTTAGTTAGATTCCTCACCTTAGAATAGATACCCAAGCAATACCAACCCCGGTGGTGGGTCTGCGAACCAAGATCACACCAGAAAGTCCTGGAGGACAGACCGGCCAAAGAAGCCATCCCTCCGGACTTGGCTGTACAGGCAATAATGCCTGGCAAACGTGTGCAGCGAAGCCCACGTTGCCGCCTGACAGATGTCCTGCAAAGGGACTCCCCGTCCGAAAGGGGAAACAGCCTTTACCACGAAGCATTTTCTACGCGTTACGTTTACAACGGTACACTTACCTCGTAAACGTCTTCA
Organism: Triturus cristatus; assembly: GCF_964204655.1. Lineage (NCBI taxonomy): Eukaryota > Metazoa > Chordata > Amphibia > Caudata > Salamandridae > Triturus > Triturus cristatus. The sequence continues at coordinate 842,518,453 of NC_140592.1, forward strand.
CAACGCGTATTGCTTCAACGACGTCTTTAGCACGCAAGCAACGTCATCACGGAAAAACGTCTTCCTAGTCGGAAAAAAAAGCTTCAGTCCTTCGTTAGTGTCGGCGAAGACCTAAGAAAAAGGGGAAAAAAAAGAAGAAAGGGGGCTTGGGGGGGTCTCCCCCCCAAAAACGAAAAAGCGGGGTAAAGGCAAGATCGAGGTAAGGGCAATGCGAAGAAAAAACATTCCGTTGTAACGCATGCGTGGTAAAGGCATGCGTTGCAACGGAATGCGTAGTAACGACATATATTCGTCCCAAAGCAGTAGTAGCCGCTGTGGCCCGAGTAGAATGGGCGCGCAGCCCAACAGGGGGTTCCTTTTTTGCCAAGGAATAACAGATTTTTATACACAAAACGACCCACCGGGAGATGGTCCGTTCGTGTACAGCTTTTCCCTTCTTTGCACCCACGTAGCCAACGTAAAGCTGGTCGTCCACTGGGAACTGTTTAGTGCGGTCCAAATAAAAGGAGTGCACGTTTTGGGTCCAGACGGTGGAGCCGCTCTTCCTCTTTGGAAGGATGCGGAGGCGGAAAGAAGGTGGTCAAGGTGACAGATTGCCCAAGATGAAAGGGGGTCACCACTTTCGGAAGAAATGAAGGACGAGGCCGAAGGACAACCTTGTCCGGATGAACAGATAGAAAAGGAGGCTTGGACGATAGAGCCTGGAGCTCACTCACCCGTCTAGCCGAGGTGATGGCTACCAGGAAAGCAGTCTTAAGAGTGAGAAGACGAAGAGGACAATTGTGAAGAGGCTCAAAGGGAGCGCACATCAGAAATGTTAAGACAAGATTCAAGTCCCACTGAGGTATTACGAAAGGGACAGGAGGGAACGTGTGAGTAATGCCTTTAAGAAAGCGTGACACTACAGGGGACTTGAAAAGAGAGGGCTGATCTGGAAGCCGTAAGAAGGCAGAGAGAGCAGCAAGATAACCTTTCAAGGTGCCCAGGGCAGAGCCCTGCCGGGCCAAAGAAAGAAGAAAGAGGAGAACCTCAGAAAGAGGGGCGGAGAGGGGATCCACAGCCTTTGCTGTGCACCATGCCACAAATTTGTTCCACCGGCAGGCGTATACCGTCTTTGTGGAGGGACGCCTGGCTGCCAGAATGATATCACAGACTTCAGGAGGCAAGTCAAATGGTATCAACTGCCGCCGCTCAATCTCCACGCATGGAGGTGGAGGCTGGACAGGTTCGGGTGGAGGACCGTCCCCTGCTGCTGCGACAGAAGATCCTCCCGAAGGGGCAGACGTATCGGAGGATCAGTCAACATACTGAGTAGCTTGGGATACCAGTACCTTCGTGCCCAATCCGGAGCCACCAAGATGACTTGGGCCCGGTCGTGCTTGATCTTCTTCAGCACTCTGGGCAGAAGTGGTATAGGCAGAAAGGCGTACAACAGACCGCAACTCCACTCGCGGCGAAAAGCGTCGCCGAGCGAGTGCCGCCTTGGAAATTCCAACGCGCAGAACTGCTGACATTGCGCGTTCTCGTCGGTGGCGAATAGATCTAACCAAGGCTCTCCCCACTGCTGAAAGAGACCTTGCGCCACCTCGGAGTTCAGACGCCATTCGTGATCCATCATGCACCGGCGGCTGAGTTCGTCTGCTCTGGCGTTCAGAGAGCCCGCCAGATGTTGAACCACCAGGGTAACGCCCTGGTGTTCCAGCCATGTCCAGAGGCGCAGAGCCTCCTGACAAAGGGCCCACGACCCCACCCCGCCCTGTTTGTTGCAATACCACATGGCGGTGGTGTTGTCCGTGAACACCTGCACGACACTTCCCCGGACAGAGGGAAGGAAGGCTTTCAGTGCAAGCCGGATCGCTCGCAGCTCCAACAAGTTGATGTGGAGGCGAGACTCCACCGGAGACCAGAGGCCTCTGATCTCCGCCTCTCCCATATGGCCACCCCATCCCAGGAGGGATGCATCCGTCACTACGGCATGCTCCGGTAGGGGTAGGGAGAGGCTCTTGCCCGTGACCCAATCACGGTCCGTGAGCCACCACTGCAACTGCTGTGCAGTGCCCTCCGAGATCAAGACATGGTCGGACAGGTTGCCATGATGCTGGGCCCACTGAAACTTCAGGTCCCACTGCAGAGCCCGCATGCGCCGCCTGGCGTGATGCACTAGTAGGATGCAGGAGGCCATCAGCCCCAGAAGCCGCAACACTAGCCTGACCGAAACCCAGGATAGAGGCCGAAAGATGGGAATCAGGGCCTGTATATCCCGGACCCGCTGCTCCGGTGGATGGACCCGGAACTGCGCCGAATCGAGAACCGCTCCGATGAAGAGGAGCTTCTGAGAGGGTCTCAGGTGTGACTTCGGCACGTTGATGGAAAACCCCAGCAAATGCAGGAGATCCGCCGTAGTCTGGAGGTGCGAGACGACTGCCTGGGGCGAGCCCGCCTTCAACAACCAGTCGTCGAGATAGGGGAAGACTGGGACCCCTGATCAGCGCAGATGAGCTGCGACCACCGCCATCACTTTCGTGAACACCCGAGGGGCACTGGTAAGGCCGAAGGGGAGCACGGTGAACTGAAAGTGCTCCTGACCCACCGTGAACCGCAGGTAACGCCGGTGGGCCGGCAGGACGGGGATGTGGAAATATGCGTCCTACAAGTCCAACGCTACCATCCAGTCTCCAGGGTCTAGGGCAGCTAGAACCTGAGCCAAAGTCAACATTTTGAACCGTTCCTTCCGGAGGAAGGCATTGACGTTCCGGAGGTCCAAGATAGGGCGTAGGCCCCCTTTGCCCTTCTTGGGAACCAGAAAGTAGTGGGAATAACAACCACGACCTACTTCTGGGCTCGGAACGTGCTCGACGGCCCCCTTGGCCAAGAGGGCCGAAACCTCCTCGTGGAGAAGATTCAAATGATCCCCCGAGATACGGTGGTGCTGCGGTGGCATGGCTGGAGGGGTCGTCTCGAAGGGGAGGGAGTAGCCCCTTCGGACGATTTGCAGCACCCACCTGTCCGACGTGATGGAACGCCAGTGGAGCAGGTGATGGCGAACTCTGCCGCCCACTGGCGTGGAATGGGCCTGAAAGCTCAGACTAGGAAGGCTTTGAGGCGGATGCTGCCGGGGTGGATGTGGACTGACCGTGTCTTCCTCCGGTACCGCCTCGGCGGAAACCGCGACCGCGTGCAGGCTGGCTCTGCGGCCGGTGGCTAGGCAGACGTGAGGAGGTGCCCCTTCCTTGGCCACGAAAGGAGCGAAAAGCGGAAGGTTGTGGCCGCGGGGCCGAGAGGCCCAAGGACGTGGCCATAGCCCGGGAGTCCTTGAAGCGAGCCAGCGCACTGTCCGCTTTGTCACCAAAAAGGCGAGCGCCATCAAAAAGGCATGTCCATGAGGGTGCTCTGGACATCCCCTGAAAAAGACGTGGACCGCAGCCAGGCGTGACGTCGAAGCGCCACCGTGGTAGAAATCGCCCTACCCAGCGAGTCCGTAGTGTCGAGTCCACATCGGATTGCATGGCGCGCTGCATCTCTCCCATCGGCCAGGGCCGAGGAAAGCCGCGCCCGGGCCTCCTCCGGGCACAGTGGCAGCACGTCCTCCACCGCATCCCACAGAGAGTGGGAATAACGGTCCAAGAGACAGGCGGTGTTCAAAGACAGCAGGTCCAAACTGAGCGAAGAGAACAGCTTCTTGCCAAACTGTTCCAGTCTCTTGGAATCCCGGTCCGGAGGAGCGGACGGGAAGGAGGATTGGGAGGTAGAGGCCTGGATAACCAGACTCTCGGGGTGGGGTGTTGGGACAGAAAACTGGGGTCGCCCGGAGCAGGGCGGTGGCGCCTGGCAACGTTCCTATCCACAGGAGGGACTGTGGAGGGCTTGGACCAGGTGCCCTGCAGAACGTCAGTGAGGGCCTCATTGAATGGCAGCAGAGGCTCAGTGGAGCATGCGGCAGACTGAAGCACCTCAGTGAGGATGTTAGTCCTCACAGCCACGGCAGGCAGCTCAAGCCCAAGGGCTTCGGCCGCTTTGCGCAGCACCACAGAAAAAGCTGCACCCTCCTCCGAAGCCACAGTCGGAGGAGAAATGAATCCAGTGTCCGGAGAGGTATCCAACCCACTGGCCTCCCCCAGTTCATCTGCCCAGTCCTGTGCAAGTTGGCTCTGAAGGGCCATAGGGTCATCAGACCCCTCCCAGTCGCCCCCGTCATCCGATTCCTGGTAAACAGGAGGAATGATCGGAGCCGGTCGATAGACAATATGTGTCTCTAGCGGCGTCGGGCGGCGCGGCATCGGCGTCGGGACTGGACAGGGGCTGAACCGAGGATCGACGTCGACCGGAGCCGGCGTCGGGGGTGGTATCAGTGTCGGCGGCGGCGGAGGAGGCGTTACGAGGTCGACCGGCGTCGACGGGGGCCCAGGCTCGGGCCCCTCGGGGACCTGCGGCGTTGGGGCCGGAGCCTCCAACGGCGCCGGAGCCGCCGGCATGCGAGGTCGCCCAGTCGAGTCCGCGGGGCCCGAAGGCGCGCCAGCGGGCGTCGACGGCAGGGCCAGGCTCCTCATGGCTGAGAGGAAGGCACTGACCTCCGCCGGCGTCGCGTCAGTCCCAGGGACCGTCGGGTATGGGGACTTGCGCGGCGCCTGCGGCTCCTGCGGAGCCGCGGGGGTGGAACCACCCGGACCCTCGGCCGAGTCCGCGACCGGCGAGGGGAGTCCGAAGAGCGGTGTCGCTTCTTGGACTTCTTGGAGTGCCTCGACTTACCCGAAGACTTCGAGCCAGACGAGTGACGATGTCTGGTGCGGCTCCGCGACCGATCCTTGGACCTCCTCCTGGACCGGGATCAAGAGCGACGCGGAGCCGAGTGGCGAAGCTCGAGAAGCTTGCGGGACCGCTCCCGCCTAGCTTTCGAGGTCAGGGCCATACAATCGGAGCACGACGCAGCGTCGTGGTCAAGGCCCAAGCAGTACAGGCACCGGCAGTGATGATCGGTCACCGACATCAGTCGGTGACAGTCGTCGCAGGCCTTGAAACCAGGCATCCTACCGGCACCAGAATCGAGAATTGACCAAAAAGAGTCAAAAAAAGTTAGTCAAAAATTGACTAAAGGGGTAGCTCTTCCGGATCTACGCTTACTGGCGCGGAAAAAAGAAGAACTGACGTCAGCGCGCGAGGGCGGCGTCTAAGTACTCAGACGACGTCATTCCGGCGCTCGACGCCGACGACTGACGCGGAGCCGCAGACGACGCCTAGCGACGCACAAGGGGTATTGCTGACGAAAAATCTTCCGGATCCAGTCTGACGCCTGGGGATATTCTAAGGTGAGGAATCTAACTAACGTGTTTCTTTCAGATATACTGCACTGTACGTATTACGATAGGGACAGACTGCACAAGATGGGAAGGGCAGACTCATCCCACTGCTTGATGTGCACCACCACTGACAGCGACTTTTACCACACGGTCTGGGCGTGTCCCTACCTCCTACCGTATTGAACGCAGGTGACTGGACTTTTGGGTATGGTCCTGGGGGTACCGCTGCCATTGGAGCCCAAATTCGTGATACTGGGGCTCCCTAGTGAGGTGGACATAACTAGAACATAACTGATTTTTGCTTCACTGGGGTTTGTGGTGGCTAAGAGAGACATCTCCAAAAAATGGGGGGTGGCCGATAAACCAACCATCCAGGAATGGACGTTAGGTATGGACATGTACATGACGGTGAAACGGGTCACAAATCGTAGCAGAGGGTGCCCCAAAAACTTTCACGCAACAGTCCGTCAGACGCACTACGCAGGAAACACAGGTGTAGGGGCCCGAGCCCATAACACTTCTATAAATCACTTCCCCTGCTTATCGGAGACGGCTCCCTGGTTCACCGCGCTGCCATATAGCTATTCTGACAGTCGCCTTTAGCACACTCTGTTTTTACATTGCCCCAGAGTAGAGGAGGAGGAGAGGCCCTGTTGGGAACAGTTGTATCTATGACTTGATGGCTAATCTCCTTCACATATCATGTATGCATTTCCTTGTGCTGATTGTTTGGTTAAATAAAATAAACAAATTAAAATATATTAAAAAAATAAAAAATAAATCTCTAGCGGGACAAGGCTACAGGCTTTATCCGAGAAGGAGTTCCAACTGGCCAGATACCTTCTAGTGGAGGACCTGCTGAAACGGATTTACTGCTGTTGAAAAGACACAAGCAGAAGAAACCAGTCACTTCAGTTGATTCTTGGCCTGATTGGCTCAGGTAGTAGATCCTCTGGCAGCTGAAAGTCTGAATTTTTCAACGTTCCACAGCTTTTCAGTCATTGTAGGAGATGTCCAGTTAGACACAGCCAAGGGTCACAAGACCTTAGGAACAGCACTTAGGGGTCAGAACTCACTCAAGACCAACAGAGGCCATCAGCATGATCCAGTCCAGTTGCATCTGGTCAGGTAGTCACCCCAGGAAAAAGGGCTCTTGCAACTTATTTCCCTGCAGCCAAAGTGGACGTCAGTCAACTGACTCTTGGCGTCTATTTCTTTGTCCAGAGTACAAGAAGGAGCATGTCCAGTCCTTCAGGGATCCACTCAGGTTACAGACAGCAGGTTCAGTCCTTTACGGATCAACAGCAAGTCCAGAGAATGTTCTGAGGAGGGTGCCTTAGGGTGCCACATTTATGGCTGGAAATAGCTAGTGGGTCTGGTTGACTCCTGCCCACCCTATCCATTGTTTCAGCAGTTCCTGTTTGCCCTACTGCAAACAATCCAACAGTTCACTTTAATCCTAAAATCCAAGATGGGTAAACACTTTCTCCCATATGCAGAGCCTGTGTGCCTGCTCAGAGGTGTGCCCAGGTTAGTGAGCAGCCCTCTTCTTTGTGGTAACTTGAAACCAATTTTGGGTGGTAGCTTTCCCTCCAATGGGTTTGGAGCAGGCCTGGTAAATTTCATGTCCCTGCCTATTTGCTATTTATAAAGCACAACAAACGCCTACATACAAGTTGAAAAGAAATGTGTGTCTCATAAAAGGGCTTTAGTATATTGTCAACATCCCTTTTGCAGGACCAAACTTGGAGATTTCACAATCTTAGGATTGCAACTGCAAAACTGTTTTGTTCATAAGGACCTTGGTTTCAACACATGAGAGTGAATTACGCCACAACAGCTTCCCTCGATGTAAGTTACCAATTGAGGTTTCCTAATAAATAGACATTTAAGGCCTTGCACCAAAAATGTAACAAGAAGTGGTTAATGCAGTTTTTCAGTTGTAAGCCAAACCTATTGACTTCAATACTGCTACATATTACAGATACACAGACAATAATGATGGTGAAAATACTGGAAATGGTATTGGCAGTGGTGATAATAGTTTTTGTTTTAGTGGTCATATTATTGTGGTGGTAATGGTGGTATGGGTGTTATCTACTGGATGCATGTATGACACAAATAATTGACTGTGATAATTGAATGTACTTTACAGATGTAAAATGGTTCCTCGTGCATTGTAAAACAAGCATTCCAGAAGAGGCGGAATGATACCCAATCAGTAAATTGCATAGAATAAGACAAGAAAAGTCCACTGGGGCAAAGCCCAAACTATGCATGCTTTAAAGAATCTTTTAAAAACAACAGGACTAAACACATTAGTTGAATATTTTCTTTACATTTCAAACATTGTATGAATACAAGTACAATGGCTGTATGGTATTCATTTTACAAAAGCCTAGTATTGTTATCAGTCCAAAATCCAATTGTAAGCAGCACATACAAAATATAATCGTAAAACCTACTCACCTGTCTACTTTGCAAGCTTTGTACCAGCCGCCATACTCTCCAAATGACGAGCCATCTTTCAGCTTCCCCTAAATCATTAAAGAATAAGAGCAGATTTTATTTGAGTCATGCACTTATCCAAATACACACAGAGGGCATAGAAAAAATGAAACCCTTACTTTGCATTCTTCTCTCTCTTCTGCATGCATCCAAATGGGTTTGTTTTCATCTGAAAAAGTAAACAAAACATTTTCAGCATAACGACCTCTGAGAATTGCAGGTAAGCGTACAAAATGAGTATAAATTAATTTTAAATTTAACTGAACACTATGTCAAGTTTATTATACAGTTGGTGGGGTTTTAAAGACTTATGAATTTCTTTTCTAAACAGGTCATATCAATTCAACTTTTTAATTTGAATCCCAAGTTCATCAAAAGGAATCGCCTTCTATTAATTACAATTTGAGTTTAGTGGCCATAGTTGACAATCTCCGAAATCTGGTTGTTAATTGAAAATATTACTAACCCTGTAGGCATATGTTTGCAGTGTTGTAGATTCACATGTTCTGTATAATCTTGCCATCTATCGTTGGGCCTGAACATTTGCAACTTGTGTTTCTTCAAACAAGTTAGTCCCAGGATCTGTTGTTGCTCCACCGTTAGTCGACAATCAGGAGCGTAGCTTAGCCAGTGAGATGGGGTGAAGATGTGAGATGACCAATATTAGGGATGGACTGTTTCCATGAGGAACATGATCAGTAAAGAAGGATCAGAATCAGTACTGTTTTGCATTAGGTAGGCCTCTGTCTAGAGAGTCACAGTGGCCAAAAAACAATAGGTTTGAATTTCTACCCTAAGTAATTGCCACTGGTTAGACTATTTGCAAACATCCACCCCATCACCTTTTGGATATTTGATTGCCAGTACTATGCCTGGAAATGTAAAACTGGGGCAGCTTTCCATGCCTGCTACTGCCAAAGTTTATGAATTCCAAAAATCAGTAAATTTGCACCCATTCGAAGGGTACTTCTATGGGTGCACATTTACTACTTATTTTAGTAAACTGGGACCGATTGAGAGATATGATCCAAAAAACATAAAATGATCAAGCTAAAACCCTTAGGAAAACAAGAATGACAGGAAAAACCAAAAGAATAAGCAGACCTAATTTAGGGCCCCCAGACTCAACTACCAAATGCAAAAAGCATTTGAGGGGTGTAAACCTAAAACACCCCCATTGAAGCTACATCCCTGCCCATCCCACCTGGGCCTGGTAGTTCTCCCTGGGAACTCATGACTATGGTCACATACAAACACAACGGCCTTGATTCACTGCCCCTGCGTCACTTATTTTAAATGTATTTTCACTGCACGCACTCTTCTTTGCCTCTGCTACAAGAAACCTTGATGGTAGAGTTTTCAAAACCATGCATGTGGGCAGGGCTCCATATTTCTAGTACTCACCATTTACAATTCATTTTATCAAGGGTTGGAAGACCATGTTCTAAGGCCGAGTCGCAAATAGAGGAGGTCGCACAGACAAATTAATAGGAGTTCATGCACAAGCCGAGCCACGAAAATGTTTGGCATGTATATTATGCAGTAAAACCATGATGTAACTATATGACAAGATCTCTTCAAAATTAAAAAAAAGTGCATTTCTTTAACATGCAGAAGTGTTATATCTCTGCATTGACAGATATTTATTCAAAGTGAACATTTTTAAAAAACATACATGGCTCGCACAACAATGCCATTGGTGAACTAAGAGGCATAAAACCCAAGCATGGCCTATATTCTTATTATAGATGAAGCAACATTCTAGACAAATAAATCAAACATAAGAAGTGCTTGTACATCACACAACCTGAAGTAAAGTATTTAAAAGTTCACTCATATGTGATAAAGAAAAAAAGGAGGCTTTGTGAAATAAAATATTTGCCTAGGATCACACAATTTGGGCATGCGGGGAAGCCGGTATTGATTCCAGGTTATCTAGTTCTAGCTTTTCAAATTCAGCCACCAGATAGGCATCTGTCTCTCTCCGGTTTACATCAAAGGTCACCATTTTATCTTTTTTTCTTAGCTCAAGACAAACCGACACAGAGATAGCAAACACGACTCAGGCCCTCAGACTCAACTACTAAGCTAAGAATGCATTTATTTGGGGGGTGTCACAACCCAAACACCCCCCTGAAGCTACAACCTTGTCCACAATACACCAGTACACTGGCTCCAGCTCAGATTGCTGCCTGTTCAGTGGCCAAGTAGAGTCAGTGGTAGATTAAGTGGAGTTCAGTGTTAAGGACAGTGTGCGTTCTATTTAGTAAAAGAAGAATCAAAGATAAAATAAAATCGGTTATCGCTGACTTTCACAGAGGAAGCTGGCTGTATGTGAATCTACAGCACTACATGCTACAAGCTGATAGTTACAGGGTAACATTCTTGTTTGTACCATTAGTAGCTGTAAACACACATGCTCTGTATAGACTATTAAACAGACCCTCTCCAAAGTGGTGGCTACCAAGCAGATTATATTGTAATTGAATTTATAGAAGTTTAATACCCCTGACCAGGTGTTGAAGTGCTTTACAACAAATAGCAAGCTTCTCCGGAACCCAAGGTTACTGGTTAATTCAGTCATCATTGGTTATAGGGATCAGTAATGTGCTCTCAGGAAACCATTACATGCATTTAGTTCCATTTTTTGTAACAATATAAAATTGATACAGGTTAGTTGTGGTAATTTGTTGGGCAATATGGGTTGGCGAAATGAATAGATAGACTGATGATGCTGATGTTTAAAAAAGCGTTTCTGAGAGGCTGAAAAATGAGGTCCAGAATCCCGCAGAACGAAACGACGACTCCACAACTGCAGGACAGGCTGATAGTTTCCGGCTGACCCTGCAGCATTGAAAGGTGGACTGACTCGGCCAGACGGGGTCGGCTGGCGCCAGGCTACTTAAAAACTCTGCAGGGGCCGACGTTGATACTACCAAGTACATTATCATACTCAGCTAGTTGGGGTCAATGGGAAACCCCGGGGAACGTCTCGGACTTCATCTCTCTCACGCAAGTACTGTTTAAGGGGTTGAAGCACTCTGCAATGTTGGGGGGGCGGGTAGTTGGGAATCCGTCATGCAGGGGAGCAGGGAGGGGGGAGGATGGAGGGGCATGGTTTAAGTTGTTGTTTATCGTTGCACAGGTAGTTTCAAAAAAGTATTCACAGCTGAAGCAAGTAGTCACTGGAGGGGGGCCGCTTGAGCCCACAAGGACACAAAGGTTCCACTGTCGATGGACGGCTCACAGATTTTAGGATCCAGAATACACAGCCCCTCCCAGTCTCAACCCTCCAACATGCACACATTGGGGGCCCCTCTAATGGTGATGTCCTGGAATGTGAATGGCCTGGGTAACAAAATAAAGAGGGGATTAGTGCTATAATATCTTAAAAGGCATGCCCCATCCGTAGTCCTAATTCAGGAATCACACCTGGTTGGTACGACGACCAAGGCGTTGGACAGATGGGGATTTCATATGGCGGTCCATGCCGAGTTCCCATCGGGTTCAAGAGGCGTTGGGATCCTATTGAAGAAAAGCTGCCCGTTAATAACAACAGGGACCTGTGCGGACGATCAAGGGCGTTTTGCGGCACTATCCTGCCAGTGGGAGGGACGGCAGTACAATATCGTGACAGTCTACATTCCCCCAGCACTTCATAGCCTCGCCTTCCCTGCCCTAGGTAAATTCCTGTTGGCACTTCCTCCCGGGGAATTAATTATGGGAGGTGACTTTAACGCAACAGTGGACGCTGCCATCGACAGATACCCACACAGAGATCAGGGGATTGCTTCATCTCCCCTCAGAGAATTCTTAGACGCAGTGGGGCTGGTAGATGTATGGCGCACGAGACATCCGGAAACACGACAATACACCTTCCACTCAGGGGTACATGATAGCCTATCACGTATTGATTATATATTTACCTCCCCGGCCAGTGTAGAGGGAATAAGTGACATTGAACATCTTCCAAGGGGTATCTCTGACCATGGGCCCATACGTATGTACTATGTGTCTCATCTCAAGGGACGGAGACGCATATATCCAATATACCCGGGATACCTTAAAGTTCCCAGGATTTGGAAAACCCTCCACAAGACCTCTAAACGCCATTTCACAGACAACACGCACTCAGTGGCCTCACCGGTCATCCTATGGGAAGCCTACAAAACAGTCCTCCGGGGGCAGGCCATTTCAGTGATCACTGCCCACAAACGGGAAGAAAATCGTCAGATTGAGGAGCTGGAGCAGGCAGCTAACCTAGCCGAGAGCATACATGCGACAGATCCCACTGACCATACGACCCACTCCCTTCGACTGGCGCAACAAGCCTACTGTGAATTCCTACGGGAACACACTAAGGGGAAGATTGCAAAAACGCAACACACAGTATAGGAAGTCGGGGACAAACGGGCAGATTGCTGGCCTGGCTGGACAGGAAAGAAAGGGCCAGTCGTTATGTGGCGCAGATTACTCTTCCCTCAGGAGAGGCGTTGAAGGACCCTACTGACATAGTCACAGCATTCGCGCAACACTTTGAAGCAGTATACTCCCCCATAGCAACGACCTCAGAAACGGACTGCATAGCGTATATCAAAGACATACCTATGCCAAAATTGGCACCGCACGATACTCGGGCATTGGAGACAGGCCTCACACTGGAGGAGATCACTGCCGCCGTAAAAGGGCTGCAGTCCGGGAAAGCCTTGGGTCCCAACGGGATCCCAATAGAACTCTATAAGAAGGGGTCGGACATGCTGGCACCTCACTTATTGAACATGTTCAAGACCAGCCTAAAGGAAGGGATTCTCCCGAGGGACCAACGGTTGGCCACTCTTATAGCAATCCCAAAACCGGGCAAACCGCCACAGGACTGTTCATCGTATCGCCCGATCTCACTCCTCAACGCAGAGGCAAAAATACTTGCCAAAGTGTTAGCCACCAGGCTACAACCACATCTCGCGACCTTGATGCATCCCGACCAGTCGGGCTTCATGCCAGGCAGAAATACAGCAATGAATCTGCGAAGGCTCCACGGGGTGCTGGCAAGGGCACCCACCATACAGGAAGAGGCGGTCATCCTCTCTCTGGATGCAAGTATGGTATTCGACCGGGTCGAGTGGCCCTTTCTTTTTGCCGTGCTGCAACATCTCGGTTTCAGGCCCAACTTTTGTGCCTGGATCCAGTTACTATACACAAAACCATCGGCACAGGTGGTGGTCAATGGGCGACTGTCGGAGGAGTTCCCCTTGGGGCGAGGCACCCGACAAGGGTGTCCCCTATCTCCGTTGTTGTTCGCCCTGGTACTGGAGCCGCTGGCGGCATGGATTAGGTGGGACCCGGTAATACGGGGACTGCGCTGGACCGAGGGGTGGGAAGATAGGATATCCCTCTATGCGGATGATATCCTACTTTACATGGCAAACTCCCGAAAGTCCATTATTTGCCTCCTGGACATATGCGCATCATACGGCAGAGTTTCCGGTTATACGATAAACTGGACAAAGTCAGTTCTGTATATGCTTAAGGGTCCCCCCGCGCATGGGCGTCCGCAGGGGGGGGCAAGGAGGGGCGCTTGCCCCCCCCTGGACGCTCCTCCTTGCCCCCCCTGTGGCCACTTATGCTTTTACGGACGCCTTTTGTCCGGGATTACGGGCCCTGCAGGGAGCAGAGGTGTTCCCTGCCAGAGGCCTCAACTCCCTGACAGGGCGCCTCGCACTCCTCCTCGCTGCCCCTCCCGCCCATTGTCATTCTGTCTGCGGCTGATTGCCACAAACAGAATGACAATGGCCGGTTTGAGCTGCGCGCCACAAGCACCCACAAGCACGAGTGGTTAGGTCTGGACATAAAGACCTCCTTTTAACACTCTCAGGGCCGACTTTAGGGCGGTGCAACCAGTGCCACCGCACTGGGTGCTGACTCTTCGAGGGGGCGCCTATTTGGAAGTATTTTATGGTTTTAAAAGCACCTGCTGCATTGCCGGCCTCTGAAATTGTCATACAAAAATAAAAATGTCAAGATAACTTGGTGATTAATGTTCTTCCTGGAGAGAAAAGGCGTTTTGTCAAGTGGTATTTTTAACTCATTTTATGTATCACAGAGGGTTAATATGTGTGCTGCAAAGAATGTGTACCATGCAGATCACAAAATGCATATAGTTTAAATAGGTCAGTGCTTTTGTCAGAGAGATCCTTTCGGTAAAAAAAAATCATCATTATGAAATGTAACCTCCAACCATCGGGTTCTGATTTACTTTCTGAGTCTGTGCTTCTCCAGACCAAGCACTCTTAAACTATACTGCCTACCAGTATGGATGACATGCAACTCTTACACCTTGTAGTCCTCTGTATTATGTAACATTTCCTATACACTGATTTACACACCTATGATTGATTGCATCTGAGTAGTGTTTGCGATGTAAAGTGCTCTGACACCCTAAACTGGTACAGGTGGCACTATTAAATACATCTGAGAGAGAGTGGTTATGGAGACTTGAGGGGGTACTGTACTGTTAAAGGGTAGTAGTGTGGGAGTCTGTGGGGAGCGCCCATGGGGGGCGCCAACAAACTTTGTCGCACAGGGCGTCACCAGCGCTAAACCCTGAACACTCTGTAGCCTGAGAGCAAGGGGTCTTCTGAATGAAGTTCGGGGGGGGGGGGGGGGGGGGGGGGGGTCGATGCATTATTCTCCCAAGTCAAAAACCGAGGTTGCAGCATAGACCGGATTTCAGATCCCACCAAAACGTACACAGACTTGTGTCAATGACATATCTATCTGCCAGTATGCACCCTATCATGTCTGGCAGGACGTCCCGACCCTGTGTTTCACTACCTCATATCCCCCTGCACCCCACTCCCCACGCTCACTGCCTCATATCCCCCTGTATCCCACTCCCCGTGCTCAGGGCCGGCTCTAGGGCGGTGCGACCGGTGCCACCGCACCGGCTGCTGACTTCGTGTAGGGGGCCCTAATATGATGATTTTAAAAGCACCTGCTTCTTTCCTGGACTCCTAGAAACTTTCAGCCACCTATAAAAATGTCTAAATGACTGCAGTGATTAATGCACTTCCTTAGAGAGAGGGAGAGATGAAAGTTTTGTGTAGTGGAAGTTTCTACTCATCCTAAGGTAGCGCAGAGGGTTACTATGCTTGCTGCAAAGAACGTGCAGCTCACAAAGTGCGTATAATGTAATGTAAATAGGTCAGTGGGTCACACTTTTGTCAGAGAGACCATATTGTTGATAACTCTTTATGAGTTAAAATCCTAATGTGGAACAGTGAGCAAGTAACTGTTAGCAAAGATGCATGCAAACTGGGCTAGAGCGTTATGATTTCCCCACCAGTTTGTCATTATCCTAATGTGGCAAAATGGGTTAATTTGGGTAGAAATCAATTCTTATTAATAAAGAGAACCCCCCCATTCATGGTGCTAGGTTTTAAATTCTAGGTTTCTGATTCTCCTGACCAAGCACTCTTAAACTATCCTGCCTACCTGTATGGATGACATGTGACTCCTACACCTTCTTGTCCTCTCTCTTATGTAACATTTCCTATGCACTGATTTACACACCTATGATTGATTGTCTCTATGTAATCTGTGTGATGTAAAGTGTTGTGACACCTTACACTGATAGGAGCGGCGCTATAAAATGAATTAAATGCACCTGAGACTGAATGGTTACGGAGGCTTGAGGGGCGCTGTGAAAGGATGGTTATGAAGAACCTGTAGTGGAGGTGGTCATTGGGGGTGCCAAAAAGCATTATCGCACTGGGCCCCACGAGCGCTAAAGTCGGCCCTGCCCACGCTCACTGCCTTATATCCCTCTGTACCCAACACCTCGCGCTAACTGCCACGACATATCCCTCTGTACCCCACACCTTGCGCTAACTGCCACAACATATCCCTCTGTACCCCGCACTTCGCGCTCACTGCCACATATGCCTCTGTATCCCACTCCTCACACTCACTGCCTGATCACTCATTTTACCCTGCCATTCATCTTCTACGTGTTCTCTCCCCTTCCACTCGTTCTACCTCTGTTCACCCCTTACTTCTTTTTGTGCCTTACTTCTTTCTCAATAGCTCTACTTCTTTTCCTCTTCAGTAACATCTGTGACACATCTCTGCACTTCCTTTATATCAACGCACCCCTCTACCTCGCCTGTGTACCTCAGTCGTTATTATTCCCTCTTCCTCAGCTGTCTCTACCTGTCTCTGACACACCTCTCCCTCTCTCTACCTGGCCCTCTCTGGTTCTACGACTGCGTTATTCTCCCCTCTCCAGCTTTGATTTACCTGTCTCTGCTCCTGAATCTTTTACTTCTACACCTCACTTCTTTGTCTACCCATCACCCCTCGCTACCCTTCTGTTTGCCTTACTACGGTCTTTACCCGACCCACCTTCAGTGCCTCTTCCCATTTCGCCTCACTCCCTCACAGCGCTCTCCTAGCATGCATCTGTTTTTCCCCTCACCACCATGCCTGCCTCTACCCCTCCTTACCTTTCTAACCAGCCTAACTTTCTACTTTCCTGTTATTCCTGGTAGTGAACCTTTCATTTCACCCCTCCGGTTGTATTATCTACGCATTCAAATTGAGTAGGTCATTGCTGTGCTCCCAACCTGACATCGAGACCCAGTCCCCTAGCCTCTCAACATGCCCAGATATAACAACAAGCATTGGCATAGCCAATTGGTCTCGCCTTTGGGACCTGCTGCAGAACTAAATACTTATACTGCCGGCATCATACTTACCCAGCGCCAAGACGCCTTGGCAGAAGTGCGCCATATAAGTTCTTCAGTCAGTGAGTCAGTCATAAGGTCCCAAAGGCGAGACCTATTGGCTATGCCAATGCTTGTTTTTCTCAGGTTGGCCTGAACATTACCCGATCCGGATTGTCTGCCATTTTAGCCCCGCCCCCATTAACATTAGCCACGCCCCTTCATTTGCCAGGTTCGCCCCCCCCTGGAAAAATTTCTGCGGACGCCCATGCCCCCGCGTCTCCCCCCAGGCGTTGAAATATCTCTGGCAACGGAGGGATTTAAATATCTCGGAATATACATCACACCACACCCCGCACGGTTCTATGACCATAATCTTCTGCCCCCACTACAGAGACTCCGCAGTGATGTGCGGTGGTGGCACTCCCTCCCACTGACATTGCTCGGGAGAGCAGCCTTGTTCAAAATGATGGCTCTGCCCAGATTCTTATACGCGCTACAGAACACCCCGTCACCTGTTCCTAACTCCTACTTAAAAGCGATCGATCGAAGCGGAGGTGGGATACCTGCTATGGGAGGGAGAGCCCCCTCGGATAGCGCAGCGTAAGCTTATGAGGAGTTGGTATGACGGAGGAATAGCCCTCCCTAATCTCAAATTCTACTATTGGGCCTCCCAACTCATTGTAATTAACCAATGGCTCCATGCCCCGCAAGACGAACCTGCATTACGTATGGATAGGCACGTTTTGGGTACAGAGGGGATTATGGGAGCCCTGTATGACAGCAAACAGAGGAAAGGACTATGGGGCCCTACAGCACACACAGTACGTATCTGGACGGTGGCACAGCGGGCGTTAGGCTGGGAAGGAGTGATGACAAAACATACACCACTCTGGGATTCTCCCAAGCTGGGCAGGCTACGCACCACTAAAGGTTTTTCCCGGTGGGACCAAATAGGCATTTCTGTGGTCAGGGACCTATGGAAAAAAGGGGATGTGGTGACGTTTGCCCAGCTACAAACAACATATCAAATGGCCGGGACTGAGTACTTTAGATACATACAAATAAAGCACGCTCTCACAAAAACGGTACCCCAGGGAACAGACCTCCCTGACGCTTCACCGCTGGAGGACCGACTACTGACAGACCACCTCACCAAAAAATGGAAATGGAACACCCTTGAGTCGTGTAAGGATCACATTACGGTTTCAGGCAGGTGCTGATAGTCTTTTGAGGTCTTACCCTTTTTAGACCCTCTATAAAAGCCTTAATAACTGATATTTTGAACAGAAAATAGTACCCTGCAATTTTAGTCAAGTTTAAGATTACGGAAGTGTAGGCAAGGCTTGCGTTTAAGTGTAGGAGGTAAGAAAGAATGCCCTGCACAGACATCTTTAGAGGGTCTAAGTGTTTAGAGTTGCAATAATGCATGAAACTTTATCACTGAGCGGCAAAATAGATGTGAATAGTGGAAATTCCGGCTTACCATCAGGATAACCATACATTTTTCTGCAAGGTTGAGGTAGCCAAACTCTAGTTATTCAGGTGTGAGATTCTAAGGTTCAGCTGTTTGGAACCTGGGTTGTGTGTGCTGACCCTGACACGGAGTGATAAAGTCTGGTGTGGTTTACAAGAGTTATCCTTAAATCCAACAACTTTACATTCAATGGTAAACATTATCTGCATATACAAGGAACTTCCATGGGCACTCGGATGACTTCATCCTATCCAAATATCTACATGGGCAAACTAGAGCATCAAACCACTGGTATGGCTCAGATGCACTGATGACATATTTATAGTATGGAATGCAGGAAGTAGAACATTGGACGAATTCACAGTTTATATCAATAGTAGCCATCCTACTATCACATTCACCAGCAAGAATACTAAACAGAAGCACCAGCTCACTATTCTGGACGTGCAGCTCACCATTTATTAACAGAAAATTGTACCTGATCTATACCACAAGCCTACATATGCTCATTTGTATCTAAAATGGACTTCATGTCACCCACACCACACTAAAACTCAGCATCATCTACAGTCAAGCATTTCACGGAAATTAGGACACTTGTAAAGGACATATATAGGAGCTTGCGAAATTATTTTAAATATGAAGCTATCCTCTGCATATCATACAGCAACAAGAGTCTTTGCTGTGAACCAGGGAAGTACTTATTTGGAAAACAAGCAGTAGAAACAAAAGTGACAGAATCCCAATTGTGGTGGCCGATCATCCATCAGCTCCTAACTACAAAAACTTAATGCAAACAATATTTCTCTTATTACTCACCTGGGAAAAAAATGCAAAATGTTTTTCCAAAACAGTCAGTCACTGCTTATCTCAGAGCTCCCAATTAACAAACTCTTATTGTGAGAGCTGAACTCAAGCAAGCTATAATAAATGGAGGGGTTCATTGCTGTAATTCGAAAAGGTGCACTGCATGGTAATACCTTTTGTAAACATCAGCAGTAAAAGTTCTGTCACAAAAAGAAAATATGCCATAATACAGCATCTTACATGCCGATCAACATGCATTATTTATGTGATTCTGTACCAACATTAAACCTATAAAAATCAACGTGTAGGCTAAACAGTAAATGCACTCCATACACTATTAAGGAATTACAAATCAGCAACAGTTAATAGGAAACTTAAGCCTGTAGCCAATCATGTTAACCTTGTGGACCACTCACAATTGGATTTTTAGATCTTCCCTCTGGAATACGTCATAAAGGAAGAACTACTGGACTCCAGAGAAAACGTCTAGATGTACCACTTAAAACCATTGCATCCAGATGGACTGAACATGACTGACAACACCACAAGATTACTGCATATAAAAGAGATCTCAAGACTACATTGTAATGGAAATATATCCTTGTTCTTTGGTGAGTCCATCTGTTTTGAGTTACTTCTTTCTTGGATAGTATATTTTTAGTGTCTAATTTCATTAAACCTTCACACACACACAAAAAAAAAAAAAAAGAGTATATCCACCTCAGCTCCTTCTTGGAAAGTTTCGGAGTGATCTGTCAAGCGAGGGCCGAGAAAAAAGCGAGTCCCAAAATGAAAAATTCCCATGCATTTTCCATCGACTTCTTTAGACACAGTTACAGCAAAACCTGCAGAACAGAATTACACCAAATTCAACAGGAAGATAGATCTTGGGACGTAGATTGCGTTTTTTGTGATTTGGTATAAATCCGTTCCATAGATTTTGAGAAATGTAGAGTAAATAATACTTGTATATTTTGCTAGTTGGACTGGTGAGAGTCCTGTGTGCCTCCTGGGAGAGTGTAATATCAAAAATTGAGCGCTGTGATTGGTCGAGAAGCTTGTTTTTTCTGTGAGCCTTCACGCTGTCGCGGGTGTGAGAGGCTCTCAGGAGTCTTGCGCACGCTTTGGCTGGCTAGCTGTCGGAATGTCAGAAATGAAAATGCCGCCATTACTGTTTACTGTGAAAAACTGGAGGTGTTGTGGAAATGAGGTAAAAATGCTATATAAGGGGACAGCAAAAAAGCATGCTGTCCCCCTAGATTTAGAGAGGAGGTGTTTCCAACTAATTTTTATGATCTCATGTAACTCTCACAGGATAGTGAATGGAAAAAAAGTGTTAGAGATGTAAAAGACAGACGTGATGATAGATTCTTGAATCATTTTATTTTAATATTATGATCTCATGATACACAGGATTGTGAAAAGTAGGTAGAAGTAGGTGATGTTTCAAAACACTCTGCAATGCGCACTTGTTATTGTATGAAGGAGTCTTACTGGAGATGGTGTTTATCAGACTCTGCTATTTTTGCTCATTCGTTTGAGAAGAGTGGCGAGAAGAGTGGCGAGTAGAGTTAAGGCTCATCCAACCAGCCTATTGTGCATACTAATCATCTGAGATAGAGGTCTGAAAGGAGAGACCAGTCCCTCCTCACACCCTACTATGCACACCTATCATTACAGAGAGAGGTCTCGGCACAGAGGCCAGTCCCTCTACATACCCTACTACGCACATCCGTCATTGTCAGAGTAAAGACACCTAAAAAAAATATTGTTGGTGACATGTTTTGATGTCAGTTACAATAACTTAGCACATACACAATTTCCATTGACTATAAATTGTTTAATACTCACACACATTTTACAAAGATTTTATAAACGGCGAACCATATGCTGTTCTGTTACGTTTTTTACTAAAATAATGTCAGAACACAAATATATTATAAAGTTATTCTACCATACATACACGCACAAAAATAAATTTACTTTAAAAAAAAAATAGTCCTAGAAATTATTTCAAGTAACTATAACTCGTGCACTAAATTAACAAACACGCGCCCTGCCATGAACAATGATATTATGAATGATGTCAAAGAAGATGACATGAGTAATCTAATATGTAGGGTAATAGCAGCGCATGGTGAGAGCACGAGTTGTAGTTACCTTAGGGCACAAGATATAGTAATTTGAGATAACTAAATATACCTGGTGGATTTCAGTGGTTTTTAGAGTTTGAAACTCAGCATTTCACCTAACTATAACGTTACTTTAACCTTAGGTTTTTTCAGTAAATTTCTAGTTTTTTTTTTTTTTTAACATGAAGTAATATTTAATTTCCATAAGTTAATCCAACGCACCCTCCGCGCAGGGCCTCCAGCCATGCGGGGTGGGGGCTGGCTGCAAGGCATGTGCCAACCTCCCACATGCAACCAACCACACGCTCTGCATGATCATGCGCAGTAGGGAGTTGGCTACAAGGCCTGGCCCTGGGGACCCCATGGACTTTTATTTAGAGAGGGGGCCACATGGCTCCCTCCTGGAGCCTCCATAGGCCCTGGGCACCCCTTTCCCCAGGGTCACTATTAAAATTAAAGGGGTAAAGGAGCTGCATGGCCACCCTCCCAGATACTTGTTAGGCTCTGGGGACCCCATCGCCCCAACATTAACATTTTGAACAAAAAAACACAGAAATTCACCAGTTATAGCCAGCATAGCTAACCATGAACCACTTATGACCTCTCAGATTACATCACTCATGACATGTTCTATGACATCATTGAAGACATCACTGATGACATTATCAGAGTGTGCTAGTTTATTTAATAGTTTACATAGTGGAAGACAACTATCATATTACGACTCTACCTAATAGCCTCCAAGATGGCCGCCGAGTAGGAGCCTCCCGAAGGAGCTCCCGGTTTGGGGATAACCTATCGGGTAGTTATCCCCCGTATAAACTGTCCTACCGGCCTTCCATCCCAACTGCCCCTGGACCGGACTGCACTCCCCTACTGAAGCACTCACGGTTGAAACAGAATCTGACTCCCAACTTACCCGTGCCATGTCGTGTTCGTGCCGTACTCCCTGGACTCCAGCTCGAGGTAGCTCTGGCTCCGGGACTAGTCTGTTGTTATGGGTCAGACTTTCATGGCAGCGAGTCCTTGGTTTTTGCCGCTGCTGGCTCCTCAGTTCCCGCGCCGCCTGCTTCCAGTGACCTGGGCTCTCTTGGTTCCTGCGGGTGACCTTCCAGGCAGGCGCCATTCACATTGTCTCTCCTGCTGCCCGAACGAACCGGCGACGTGTTCCTACTTGCGGCTGGCGATCTCCGCCCATGGGGATTTGACTTGAGTCCGCCAGCTGCTCCTGATTGTAGGGTACTCCTCCTCCTCCCCTGGAGGACCGACAGCACGCCTGATGACAACGCGGGGGTAGGAGGTATCGGCTCCGACGCCTTTTTCTTGCCCCAACGCTGCTGCCCCTCTGACCTGCCCGAATCCGGTACCCGGCAGTGGTCTCTGTCCTCGTTGGAGTCCCGCCCTTCCGCCTATTTCACCGCCTATTGACGATCGTGGTCGCGTTTATGTTGACGGCGCCATATGCAATGCAGGGCTCACTGCACTGGGCTCCTTTATGGTTCTGTACCTCCCATGAGAAAATTATGCAGGCGACTTTGTTAGGCACTGAATTTCAGCCTTGGGGACTAAGCTCATTTTACCTGGGCATTTACAGCTCCAATAGTTCTTGAATGCTGAACACTGCCTGACTTTAAAATGGCAGCTATTTGAAGACTTCTTGATTGCCGTACATTGCCTGACTTTAAAATGGCGGCTCTACAAAGATATTGTGATTACTGTACCCTCTAGTTATATTGAGAGTGGAAATCTAAGCCTGTAATTAATTGTATTGCTGCAGCTCCTACATCTCTGGTTGAACTGCCAGACTACACATCTGATTTCTTTCTATGGGTTGCCTGTGTCAAGCCCACATTGGTTGCTGAAGCCCTAGGAACTGTCTGCCGTACTTGATAATGGCTTTGGTCAGACGCCTTTCAGGATTATACTTGGGTATAAACAATGGTCCTGATGTTATGCCGGCATATCAGGAGTATCATTTCTCCATGTTACTGATGTTACTACTATGCTGATCCTTTTGTCAAACCCACAATGACTCTAGAAACCCTGGGACCCTACTGCATGTCCTGAAAACAGCGTCTGTTGGGCACTTTTCTAACTAAGTTCGCAGTCTTGTCCTGAAAACGGCGTCTGTTGGGCACTTTTCTCACTAAGTTCGCAGTCTTGTGCCCAGGTCGTAGAGCAGAAACCATTCTGCTCCCCGCTTATTTCTTCCTAGATGGGCCTCCTATCTCCCTATGTAACGGTCTATGCCAGCCTATAGAGCCGAGACGAGATACGTGATCCCCCGACTGCAGTGACTTAGGGGGCCCCAGTCACTAGCTCTGCACAGCAAGATCTCTACGCCTCCCAACGTGCTGCCTGTCTGCCCCCTCATCTTTTCGCTGAGAGAACCAGGATTGTTGTCGTTTTCGCTCACCTTCTTATTCTCTTCTCTGGGCTCCCATCCTCTCTAGGATTCTACTTCACAATGGATATAAGTCCTGATCCCAATGGTTCCAATGCCTTCATCATCAATTACCCAACTGACCTCTCTAAAAATACGACAAAAAAAAAAAACATCGCATACTCAAAGCTAGACCGGAAATTCTATTCTCAGACCCCTACTTCTGCACCAAAAAAGGTACTCTGGTTAATGACCTCATCTTCTATACCAGAAAACGGGCTTGCTTGCGAGCTGTGCTCTACTCCTCGCTTCGAATAACAGGATCTAAGAAAACCCCACATGGCCTCAAACTTACAATGTCTCCCTCGTCCACCCTCAAAGCTTCCACCACGATCACCCTCTACAATAATGGTATCATCCTAATCCAAGCCTCTACCTAGCAAAGCTGACCAATTTTTACCCCACTCTTAGAAATGCGGTACTTGGCAACTCCACTGACCCCTACCCAACCACTACTTCGCTGCGCTTAACCAGTACTCCCCCCTTAACAGTTGTGAGTACCCCACTCTCCCTTAACCCCACATCTCCTTTAGCTGACCCTAGAGCTGCCTTGTCCCCGGTGGAATATGTCTACCCACTAGAACTCCCTCTCAGGTGGTTGGCAGATCTATGGGCTCAATCTCCTCACCGTCTGTCAGTCCGTCACAGGTTCCCTCAAGACCTACTGTCTCCTCGATTATTAGATGATGCCCCTTCCCCCACCCCTATAACTTTGCCACATGCTATGCCAGAATTCAGACAACGATCCTCCACACAGGCCTCAACTGGCTTACACAGATGCTCCCCTTCACTGCTCGTTTTTCCCCCTCACCCTACACCCCTAGACCAACATTCAGACTTGGCTGCGTGCCTTGACGAGATATCTCAACAGTTGCACCTTCTCACTTCTGAGCTACACAACCTGAAAGCTCTCTCAAATGATATTTTCCCCGTGATCAGCTCTCTCCTCACCTCCTTGAATTGGCCCAGAGCGTCCACCAGGGATTGCGACCACATGGATCAGCCTCTAGCCCCCTCCATCTCGAAATCCATTCCCCTACCCAATGCCTCCACCAGCCCCAGAGGAGGCGAGACACACCCGGCGTCCACTGATCTCCTGGACAGTTAGAACTCTTGTTCTTCTTGGTCCAAATATAACATGGTCCAGCCGAGACAAATACATTCCATCCTTTCTAACCCGAACAGAGAACCTCCTCGCAATTCTAGATGCAGCATTGCTGACAACCTCACCCGTGTGAACATCACCCAGACTCCTTCCCCCCCCAATCCACTACGACTTAAATGTGTACTACTTAACTGCAGATCAACCAGTAAACACGCCTCGGATATCTTCGACTTCATACAACACAATGAGTTAGACATTATCATCCTCACTGAAACTTGGTTAAATCCAGCTTCCATTCCTATCTTAGACCTCCTAGTACCTCCCACTCATGACATAATTAGGTTAGACAGAGCTCTGAAGTTGGGTGGTGGACTAGCCTGTATTTACAGGAACACACTCTATTTCTCACTTGGAGTCCTCTGCGCCTTCCTCCAGTGAATACCTGTGTCTCAGCATCTCAAGTAAGAACCTACCGGTCTGCAAACTTCACACCTTTTACCACCCCCCGGGTGACAATCTCCCCTTCATTAAGCAACTAATGGAAATCATCACTAGCAATGCCGACTCAGCGGAGGCCCAAATCTTCCTTGGTGATTTCAACCATCACTGGTCTAACCCCAACGACTCCGCTGAATCTTGCCTAAATCATTCTTAAATGATCTGACTCAGCACTGCGACCAACCAAATCATATTAAAGGAGAAACTCTAGACCTCATCATCTCTAAAAGGCAGACCATCACCCTAGATTCCATTACCCCTTGTGATTGGTCCGACCACCTTAGCATCTTCTTTTACATTAACAGGGAGCTGTTGATGAGGAAGGCTCAACCTTTGAAATCAAAGATATGGAAAAGAGACCTCAGATCAATAAACTCGGACGATCTAGCTGCCCAATGTAAATCTGGCCTCTCTGCCCAAGCTGACTTGGTCGAGGTGCAATCACTCACCGACACCTACAATTCGACAATCACCAACATCATGGACGACATTGCTCCACTCCAACATAAAAATGCCTCAACAAAAATATCCAAACCGTGGTATAATGACAACAAACACAGAACGACGCAACCTTACGGCAGTTGAACGTTCCTGGTGATCCAATCCCTCCTCGGATCAACTAAAACTCCTTAGAGATGTCAGGAGCCTCTACAACAAACAAATCAAGAGTGCCAAGGCTGACTATTTCAGACACCAACTGGATCAAGCAGCAAACCGCCCCAAGAAACTGTTCGAATTGGTCAAACAGCAATCAGTCGTTGGTCCAAACCACTCTGAACCTGATGGCAGCCCACCCTCATGCGACGAACTTGCCGCTTTCTTCTCAGAGTAATCAAGACTCATCTCTGCTGACCTTGCCTCTAAAAAGGCTCTACTGCCTTCCTCAAGTGCCGCCTCCCCCCTTGACCCCTTTGAAAAGGTCAGATCGACCACCAAGAACAATGCGTCGTGGGGCACCTTTACCCCATTTAGTGAAAATGACATCCACAAGATTCTTCAAAATATCAACCCTTCCAACCACTTCAGTGACCCGTTGCCCCCAGCCATCTTCAAAGATTCAAGAATGCACCCATCCCCACCTGGACAAGGATAATAAACACTTCTCTTTCACAAGGCACAATCCCCAACTGCCTCAAAGCAGCTCAGGTATCACCTATATAAAAAAAGAAAAACTAACGCTAACAAATCTGATCTCAATAATTCCCGCCCAATATCCAACCTCCCCACCCTAGCGAAACTCCTAGAAAAATGTGTTCAATCTCAACTCTGTGCTCACATAGAGAATTATCAACTCCTAGACCACCATCAATCTGGTTTTAGGAAGGGGCACAGCACCGAATCGGCTCTCACCCACGTTATGGATGACATTTAAAAAATGCTTGACAAAAACAAATCCTGCCTCCTGATTCTCCTTGACCTTTCCTCTGCATTCGACACGGTTAATCATGACAACTTCCTATCCATCCTGCAAAATAGAATGGGTTTTGCTGATCAGGTGTTACAATGGTTCTCGTCTTTCCTACATCACCGATCACAAAGAGTCAAGGCAAACCACTCTCTCTCCCAGCCCTCTCCCGTACTTCATGGGGGTCCCCCCAATGGTCTGCCCTATCTTCTATCCTCTTCAACCTTTTCCTGGAACCTCTCGCTAACTCATTAAACGCCATGAACATTCTCTTCCACATGTATGCGGGCGACACGCAACTCTATTTGGAAATCTCATCCCTGGAAAACATCGTCTCCCTCAACAATAATCTAACGTCTACTCAAAACTGGTTAACGGAGAACCATCTCCTGCTTAACACTTCCAAAACAGAATTCCTGCTCATCTCCCCTCCGAACCACATCCCCAAGCTAGACCTATGGCTGAGTCACCTCACTGCTTTCAATTGGACTCCTCTCATCATAGACTCAGCAAAATCTCTCGGAGTCACCCTGGGAAAGCACCTGAATATGAAAAATCATATCAGCAATGTATGTAAGGGAGCAAACCATTTGTTGAGGTCACTCAGAAATATTAAACACTTCCTTCCACTAAATGATATCAAGCAGGTGGTCCAAGCGCTTGTCTTGCCGAGGCTAGACTACGGCTGTGCTACCCTCTGTGGCCTTCCCCCAAATACGCCCTGGCTCCACTAAGGTCATCACTGAACGCGGCGGCTAGACTGGTCACAGGCACCAAACGATACGAACATATATCCCCAGTCCTAAATTCTCTTAATTGGCTGCCCTACGAAGCACAAATTCAGTTAAAGATTGCTGTTCGGGTGCACAAAGCCCTTCACTTCAATACTCCTTGCTCAAAAACTTGAACTATCCTGTGGTTTAAGAGCCTTAAGAAGCGCCACTACCTTCCTCTTGAAACCACTCATCCTTAACAAAAAAAAAAAACCTGTCACCGAGCTTTCTCCGGCGCTGCACCAAAGATATGGAATTCTCTTCCACCGGAAGTAAGCAGAATATCTTCAACAAAGGCTTTCAAATTGGAAGCTAAACGATTCCTTATGAACAAATTCTTACCCTAAGAGGGATAGGCGCACTTGCTCATTGACATTGTTCCCACTATCATGATACCTCCATTGTATTACCCTCCTGGGCGCAATTGTCCCGGATTTTTCGACCATTCCAGTCTTTTTTTTTTTTTTTCCTCTCTCTACCGAATATTGATATTGCTTTTATGTTCTCCCTCCTATCATATTGTAAAGCGCTCTGATATCCTTCGGGATCTTGTTCGCGCTATATAAAACTTTATAAATAATTTTGTACCACCTGTGGCCAGTTAATAACTGTGTTTGCAAAATACATGTGCTCCTAATGCATCTTAGGTGTGCACAGTTATTGAACAGGTTATCAAATCTTTGTATTGACAAGTAAGCCTCAGTGCTGGTAACAGTTGACATCTTGTGTTCAGTATTTCCACACATGTTGTCTGGTTCTGCAGAAAATATTACTAACAGGGCAAATATTCTACATAGTAGATACTAAGTATTGTGAGCAGCCTTGAGTTATTAGACAGAATCGTCTCAGCATGACAATTTCTACATAAAAAACTAATGTATGTAGATGTGCTTGTTTTGCTTGAGAAGATAGGTTAGTTTTCACCACAGTATGAAGGCTGCAGGTAGTATGATCTTTAGAACCTTAAGACCTTGGTTATTTTATGCAAATAGTGTTTTTTTGGAAAAGTGTTGCATAGAGTGTACCCTGTTCTTGGTTGCTACTTTCTAATACTCTGTGGTGTATTTCTCATGAGAGTTTCACTATCTGCAAACAGTGTGGTACAGAGTAAACTCTCTCCATAGAGAAACATATTGTTTACAGTACCCACTTTTCGACTCATATCAATTTCATTTCTCAATATAGTGTCGGTGACTAAGAGGTTTGATACAGATAAAAGTTGTTCGTAGTAGAGCATTAATTTTGGAACAGGCGTGGAGTATCTTGAAGAACGTGGCTTTCTCTGAACAGTTGTATACATATTTAACTCTGTATGCAATGAGGATTTCCCATATATCTGTAGTTGATTATTAATATGAACTGGGCTACCCGTGAAGTGTATGGTATAAGTTCAATGTTGCACATAACACATGCTTGCAACACCGAAGTGAGTTGTATCTGGGATGGCATTAATGATGCAACATATTATTCTGAACTATTTTGTACTTCCTTTCAGGCCTTCAATGCCATACTAGTTTAAAGAGTAATGTGTAAAAAAGAATCTTGGATGTTGTCATCAGTGATATAATTGGAGATGTCATCAGTGATGCCATAAATTATGACCTAGAACATGTCATGAGTGATGTAATATGTGAGGTCATAAGCAGTGCATGATAGGAACACAACCTAAAGGTAGCTCTGCTAAGTATGACTGGAGAATTTCTGTGTTTTCTTTTGGTTCAAACCGTTAATGTGGTCACTGACATATTCACCCAACTAGAACATTACTTTAACCTTCCGTTTTTACAGTGACTTAAGTATTTTTTTTTTGTAAACAGATCTTTTTATCACACTTAACTATAACATAGCCTTTGTTTTTTTCAGAGAATTTCTAGTTTTTTTTTTTTTTTTAACGAAAATTATTATTTTATTACGACAAGTAAAGCTAACATCCACGGCGCACGTCTGGGCCTGCAGCAAAACCCCCACGGCGTGGGGTTAGCCTCATAGCCTGGCTTGCAGCCAGGCCCTGCGTCCAACAGGTAGCCATCCAGAAGCAGCCAACCCCATGCAGCGCACAGCCTTTCCTAGTGCGTGGCTTAGGGTTAGCCGCAAGGCCTGTGTTGCAGTCAGACCCTGCTTCCAACTACCTGTAGACAGCCAACTCCAAGCTGTGCACAGCCTAGTTGATCAAAGAGCTAGACATGCGGCCAGGGACTTTGGTCAAACCCCCCGCAGGCTGCCAACCCCACATGGTGCACAGTTGTTGGTTGGCATTCGGGCCCCGGGGACCCCATCCCCTACGGTCAAATACAATTAAACAGGGGAGGATGACATGCTGGCCCGCAACGGCCAACCACACCAAGCCTTCTTGTCTTCCGGGACAACCATTCCCCAGGGCCCAAAAAATAAGAAAAGGTGAGGGGGGCCATTTGCCCCTTCCTACTCGAGCCTCATTAGGCCCAGAGGACCACATCCTCCATGGCCTTATGTATTTTAACAGGGAGAGGGCCCCAAGGGCTCTATGTATTTTAAAAGGGTGGAAGGTCACCCATCCCCAAGGCCTTCCTCCCCAAGCCTCATTAGGCACTGTGTACCCCATCCCCAGGGCCGTTTTCTTTTTTTCTTTTAAATAAAAGTGGTGGAAGGCCGCATGCCACCCTCCCAGAGCCTCTTCAAGCCCTGGGGACCCCATTCCCCAGGTCCATATCTATCTTGAAGGGAAGACGGCCCACGTAGCACTTTTCCATGAGGCTATAATGGCCTCAGGCCCACATTATTTAAAGATGGGTGCCTTGGTGCCCATCCAGAACACCCACCATGCACAACGCCGGGGGCCATGGGGAGAGCACAAGGGCCTCCACAGCCTTGCTCCCGCCCCAAGGGAGCAGCTATTTATGCTCCAGGTTGATCTGTTTCCCTGCCCGCATCAGTACGCAGCACAGCAAAAATGAGCCGGCCTCCGTGAAATAGCGTCCTTGTGGCCTTTTAAAGGCTCGAGGAGGGGCCTATTCCCCTTTTTTTATAGAAATTTCAGACCCAGGGGTGGGAACCCTGGGGCCTGCAATGGTTCGTGGTGGGAGGATGCACTGCCCCCTATCCCCCTTTTTGTTGTTGTTGAAGTTTTGGCCCCGGGGATCAGCTCCGCGAGGCCTATAAGGGCTCGTAGAAGGGGCCTCACAGCCCCCTCCCTTTCAGTTAAATAAATACCCCTAGTATTTCAAGCCTCGGGGAGGGGGTGTGTGTGGCCCCCTCCCTCCCCTATTGTGCAAAATGCGGACCCAGGGGTGGGCTCCACAGGGCCTATAATGGCTTGGGGGGGCCTCACGTCTCCCTCCCCTTAAACAAGGCAGCCCCGGGACACCTTTTTCTTTTAATGATCTTGTGGGATTGCAGTAAAAATTGCTGTTCCTTCTGGATCCCCGCCCGGGGGCAGGGTATCTCTATCCTTACCACTGATATCTTTTTTACCCAAAGTTCAGGACAGGGGACTAAGTCCCAGAGTCCTGTAATAACTGCCAGCAAAACTTTTTTGACGTTGCTGGTAGCCAATCAGAGTGCTCGCTCCCGCGGGAGACAGACTCCCACAGGAGCGAACTGGCCCAAGAAAAATAAAGCTCAGTATGATTCCTATTTATCTAAAGTGGTTTTGACGCCCCCTACCCTTTCTTGGTATCACGTTATCCTGTAGTGTACTGAAACAGTGTAACTTGAGAAGGGGCTCATATATGAAGTTACTGGCATGTTACATACTCTCATACGAGGCAAATTATGTGTACCATCTATGATAAGATGATTGTTAAATATTCGTACATGCCTGTGTACTCGTGACCCTGTATTGGAATCACGATCTGAGGTATCGCAATACAACTTTGAAATCTGACAATGTGAAATTGGGTTTCGCATAGAGTTCCGGCATGGCATATGAGTGTATACTGGGAACAATGTATGAACTATCATTGTTAAGAGGATTGTTTCTCTCTCTCTGTATGTACTGCACCACAGTTCATATTTCAAAATGGCTGACACGTTTCTCCTGTTGTACTAGCTGACCGCAACCTTTTTCTATGTTCACTAATGTATCTATTTACTGGTGTTGGGAATGCAAATCTGTAACTGTGACCAAGGTGTGCAAGATGCCGATACGCGTTAGGTTTGATTGTGGTGATCTTTTGCACCAACTATGGAATAGTACAAGCACGCTGGACACTTTTCCTTACATTGGAGTGCAAGTCTTCGTTTTGATTGATCACAGTATTAAAAATGTATATATATATATTAACTACTGGCGCTTGCCAGTAGGTGGGAATAGTACCATGTTTCCGTAGGAAAAGCGTTTTTTTGACTTGCCTAAATCTTTGGCACCATTTGACGAATCTTGACAAACGTTTTTTTTTAAAGTGCGCTGGTGATTCTTGTTGCCCATGATAAGTTTTGGGGTGATCCGTAAAGCGGGGATGAGAAAAAATAAAGGGGGGGGGGGGGGGGGATAAAAAAAAAAAAGAGTTTCCCATGTTAATTCTTATAGGAGCTCGGAACACGAATACAGCCTGAACTGCTGGAGGAAATGACACTGAATTCAATTTTTTTAAATCCTATTTCATGTTCTCTTGGCTCAGAGTATTGCACCTCTGTTGTGTGTAAACACGCACTTTGTACTTATAGCCGTTGCTTATGAAAAGCAAGGACTACAAGTACAAAGTGCGTGTTTACGCCCTGACTGCAGGTTTTTGAAACACATAAATAAAAGGCAAAGTCATTTACAATACCAATAGCTCAAACTCTCGCAAATGCGAGACCTATTGCATTGCAAATGCTTGTTAAACTTGTTAACAGAGTCTGGGCATTAATTTTAACTAATTAGAACGTGATTAACATCAAACACAGCAAAAAGCTACAGAAAGGCGACCAGTCAATCTTTGCAAAGGACCTTCCACTGTGCAGCATCCTGTGTCGCTGCGATTTTAGTAACTTTTGAACTGTTTGAGCAAGAAACAATTTTTTTTTGTTAAAATCTCCAAATTATGCAGCAGGTGACGGATTATGTGGCAATAGCAGCAAATCTATAACTATATGAAGATCGCAGCGGCCTCACTATAGCATAATTCCTGTGACCCTGATATATATAATGAATCTACAATACAATGGTTTTCTCGTATTCAGATATTCTTTCAAAAATGTATTTTATTGTTATTTATAAACACAGATAAATAGCAACATGCTTTTTTTCAGACTGAATAGCTAAGACCCTCTCAAACTTCCGACCGATGGGCAGCAAAAAGAAATAAAAGAAAAAAACGCCCAATGCAGTATATTTTTCTTTGCTCTTGCTTGGTCCAGTATAGCCTCACTTTCGTTAATCCATGTACAGTTCAGCTTTCAGAGTGCAGATTTTGCCACCAGCTTCAGGTATCCCACCATTGCCCCTCACCCCTCCCCCTCCAACCCTCCCCAAACTCCACTTCCCGCTCTCAAACCCACAACAGCGGCAGCAGGAACAGGGATAAATACCTCCCCCACATAATGGCGATGCATGCAGTAGTCTTCTGCTCAACCCGACACCTTCATACTCCTCTATGCCATTCCAATCATTCTTCTATTATAAACCACAGGCATTGAAATGTACTGCCTGACCGACGTCAGGGAGCTTGAGGAGTCGCTTCCTCAGTGCCTTCGGTACATGGCTCTGCCGTCTCCACAAACACACCAAGTGGGGGGTCTGTCACTGACATTTGCCTGTGATAGGCCCCACATGGTAATTTGGTGATTTGGTAAATCCAACTGCTTTTCACCATCGCAATGGTGGCCAATTTCGGTACCTTCTCCCCCAGCCACAGTTAAAGTAGCCAGAAACCTAGGAGTAAAATTCGACACCTCACTCTCCTTTCGTCCACATGCTCTTGCTGTGGCAGGGACTGGTTTATTTTAAATACATTTTTAAGGAAGTTCTTTGACCTCCTCCCATTAGCTGCTAGGAAGACTGTTGCTTTTGCCCTTATTACATCCAGAGTGGATTATTGCAATAGTCTCTTTGCAGGCGGCTCAAAATACATCCTTCAGATTGTACAGCATACTGCAGATCGACTTGTGTGAAGCTCCCCAGACTGAGTTTGGCTTCTACAGCTCTGAAAGCTTTACATTGGCTTCCAGTACACAAACAAATCCGCTATAAAGTTCTTGTACTGGTTTTCAGCGCTTTCAAAGCCATTGGTCCAAAATATTTGACAGACAGATTTTCGCATTATACAACCCTCAGAACCCTCAGATCATCCCACATAAATCTTCGCAAGCAGCCTCCCCCCTTTAGACCTAAAACGCAAGGTGGCAAATATTGTTCAGTATTGGGAGCTAATGCATAGAATAAACTCCACAGGCCTCTTCGATTCATAGAATCTGAAGCTTTCTTCAAAAAGCAGTTATACACCTGGCTTTTCCTGAACCCTGACACACTTCACCACTACCTCACCTACTTAACTTTTCTGGGTTATCAGTTCACAATCTGCAGCGCCAGGATGCCCCCAATGAGTAACAGATCTATGCTATCTGGTGCAGAAAGGTAATTACTGTGGTCAGAGCGCCGATATAGGTACAGCCACGTCACTGCACTGTGACCAATGCCGAGGTGGATCCAAACTACGCCACCTATCGACATGCAGGGGTACTGCTCGAAAGTCTTCAACATCCAGACTAACACCTGGGGCTCTTCAAAAGTAAGGAATCCGAGGATTGAAGTCTCTATAAGATATTAACTGCCATTCGGAGCTAAGTATGATGGTCATGGTTCATTTGTTTAGGACCAATGTGCGCAAGATGAAATAAACACTAAAAAATAATTATCTAAATATTGCACACCGTTCCCCTTTGCTCTCCTGTTTGTTCTATAGGAAAAATGACTTTTCCCTTTTTAACAGTTCACAACTTACAGCTATACTACACCTGTTCAACCAAGTACTTTGATTTCCTTTTCTCATTTGCGGGTTACTTCTCAAGAATCCTGTCTTTCCCGTTTTTCTTTAAGTTTCGTCATACTCCTTTCACTGTCAAACGTGGACTCTCCTTAGCTAGAGCCCTGGTCTAATGTTTTCACTCTAATGTACGGACAAAGTGAAATTAAAAAAATAATTTGGAACCACATGGCGATCAGGAAGATGCACCTATACCAAATCTGCCTACTTCGTAGTTCTGTGGTTATAGGTGCAAACATCTGGTGTTTATTCAATGTTCTCTGTATTATGTCCTGTTAGATACCTACAGTCTGTTCTTCGAAACTAACAGAGCACAGCTTTCTGGCTTTTATCATAATCTTATCTAGAAGCGGTGAGGATGCTAGTTTAGCAATAATCTAGCAAAAGTAACTAATACTTGCAATATTGAAATACATCCCAACACTCCACACTTTCTCTCACATTTCAAATCCCTATATTTTCTCTTTGGGAGAAGCTTCTAAGTCTGTGCATTTGTCCCTTAGTGCCTTCAGTTCCTAGTCCATCTTGGCCTGCAAACCCTGTGACTCATTACCACTATATCATCCTTATCAGTAGGCACTCTTTGCCCAGATAATAAGTCATATCAGAGAGAGCAGAAGCCTTGTCGGACTTCAGTGCTTGTATTTCTGTATTAACCATATTAGAAACCTTATCATACAGGTCCACCAAATGAACTCTACAAAAGAGGTTAGGGCGGAAGGGGGGGGTTATTGCCGGAGTCTTTCATCTACAGATACGCCCAGTGAAGTTCCAGTGGATCTCCAGAAAGGCGGTATCTCTCTCTGCGTACGCAGCTTCAGTGTTGTAATTCGGTCCAAAGCCCCCACTCGGCCCATCCCTGGGGTTGTGTATAGGCCAGGGTGACCATAACTCCTTTGTGGTCCGGCTCTTCACAAGGCCAGGGAACTGCTGTGGATCTCAGAAGATATCCTCAGATGCTGCGTTCCGTCGAGTTTCACAGATATCTGGTAGAAAATGTAGGTCACTGTTTGTGGGGACAAATGCTATTCTGTTTGACAATGGCATCATTTCAGCTGATATGAGGACACCCTCCGAGGTAGTGCCATAAACTAATTTACAGTCATAACTTTCATTTATTTTAGGGGAGGGGCATCCCCCCTTCTAGTGTGCTTGTTAAACCCGTTTCTATTCAACGTCTTGAACAGGGGTGGGCTCTTCAATAACTCGAGAAAGGTGAGGCTCACTTTTCTAATCAGTTTTGCTGGCTCACCTCATCCCCACTGATGCGCCTCCAGAAAACGCAGCGGCATCGCACGCTGCTGGTCAAATCTAGCCCGGCCTCGCTTTAATTCACGCTCCTCTGGCATGTTACAAGATGCCGGACATCTCGGTTAGTCGAGGCACTGGCGGCCATACTGCAATCTTCCTGTACCGCTCCGCCCGAACTCGGCTCTGATCATCACTCGGGCATATGAGAGCATCTTCTCCATGCTTCGTTAGTCTATGGGAGCCACAGTTCGCTCATCGCAGGCCTATTACTGGGGAATCCGGGTGGCGAGCTCACTGGAAAGACACCATGTGCGTCTCCTCCCAAACCACACCCCCATATCCAGACTTTCCAGGACTAGAGAGAGAAGCATGCTGAAACAAAAAGTAGACAAACCCTGTGACTAAAATGAAACAGGGGAACAAGTTAGATAAACAGGGCTGATGGAAGTCAATGTATGGAGGGATAGTTAATGAAGCCACTTTTCATTATAGTCCCAGAGAGAGGACTAAAAGGAAAGCTGCCAGTATAACTTTCATAAACGTCTGTTGAACCACAGCATTAATTGAAGTTGCCTACACAGAGGCAGATCATATGTTGGGCAGACATAGGTGTGAGGAGATCTACCTGCTGAAATTAGCGTTATGCGGCTCAGATTGGAAGCAACAGCTAGGCTAAAAAACACATCTAGATCCTAACTACAAATCGAATAATGACCCTTGTTGTCTCGGAAACAGGAGGTAAGTGACAGCAAGGATCTCTGTAGTTTGTTGGGTGTGGGGTGTTGAGTGTATTTGATGGCAGGGCAGGCTCTAGCGGGGGGGGGGGCTCTCCTGTGGTGTTGGTGGGGATTGGATGGTGGCTGGGCACCACCTCGGCCCACATCCCCCCCTGACAAGCCTTCAATGTTACTTGGTGACTGTCTGTCTTGTGTAACCAGGTCTAAAGTTCTCTCACAGAGTAATCCTAGCACAGAAACACCAGGCAGAGTGGTATTCCCTTTGTCATACCACTCCAACCAACTTGTTACCATGTCCATAATCATGTCTAGACTAGTCAAGAGGTAAGCATTTATAACCAAACATTTAGAGAACACCCTTTGCTAGTGCTCACTAAAAAAGGGCTTCAAATTGTCATGGAGTGTTGCTCAGAGAAGAGTGGATTTCTTTGCCCTGATTTTGTTTAGTTTGTGAAAATAAGGAGCATCTTTAAAGGCACATGTAGAATTCACAGCTTAACAATAAATCTGGCAACCATCTTAGTGGACAGTACAATAGATTAGCGCTTGTACTTATTGAGTAATTAGTAGCCTCTCTACTGGAAATGCTGGAGGGAACACCTGCACAAAAAACACTCACTATTTAAAGTGCATTGTGATGTATGATGATTTGAGTAGTGAGACAACGACATAATGAACAAGATACAAACTCAGTGAAACATTCACAATGACATTTGCACGCCTAGTCAAACTTAGGTGGGCAAATGGATTGATTTTAGGAGCACAAACTGGTGTTTGGAATTCATGAAATTTGAAATGCACTAGAAATCAATTTAGCGCCAGTGTGGTGTAACACTAAGTGAGAGTGAACATGCACCGGCCTTTTTAAATATGTGCGTTGTTGATTTTACAATTAAGAAGGCAAACGGTTTCCACAGGCTGGCCACGCAGGAGGCATGTTCTAAGAGAGAATCTATCTTTCAAGGTTATGAACTGTTCTTTACACTTTGTTAGTGACTAGTCACAGAATTATGATTATTTTTATAAAAGGGAACAGCATAATAATCATGACTAAGGGCAAATGAACACTGTTAAACCAGAGCTTCTCCGAAGGGACGTCATATTAATAAGTCATTTCTTCCTCCGATGCAATAACGCCTATCCATCAGCTCTGATGACTTCCTGGATTCAGGCTCTTGGCCACCGGATGTCTGGAGTCTAAAGAAGGGTGTCACTACAAATACAAGTGAAATAAGGTCGCTGTGGTCGAGACGATCAATAAATATACTTGCATTTCTTTTTTTATCAGGGATGACTATGTTTCTTTTTTTCTACAGAAGAATACAAGAAGCACTTTGAAATAATGCACTGGAAATTGATGATGTATGCCATGGCAGAGCACACATACTCATTAGTATGTTGGCCGATGTGGACATAAATTAAACTGACACTCCTTAGCTTAAGGAAACATTATTTGGATGTTTTTTATTGGGCTAAATCATTAATTTAACTTCCCTTTTTTCTAGGAATAAGGGAGGTTTAAAAAACAGCCACAAGTACCAAGACAAATAAAATAACTCTTTAGAGGTGGAGCACACCTTAAGAAATCTGCAGAAATAAAATGTGAGCATGAACCATGTTTTGGAAATGGAATTAAACCTTTGCCATGATAATGTAATGAGAACCTTGGATAAACGTGAACAGCCGGTTGTTGCACTCCAATGATCAGGAAATTAATTCCTTTATATGGTGTTCTCTCAATAAACAGGTGCTCCTTAAAAACAGGGTCAGTTGCTCAGCAGCTTTAAAAATTGTTCATTGGCCAACGAGATAATGGATTGGTCGTGAGTTCTGGGGCTTCGCTCCTTAGCTGTATAAGACAGATTTTAGCACTACCAAAACTACCTCGGTGACAGGGGTCCAGCACAAGGATTGGCTGAAATCAACAAAGGCTCCTACCAGACAGGAGCCTGGATATACCGCCTACCATCTTGAAAAGAGACTGCAGCTGTGTGGAAGAAGGCAGAGGGAGATCCGGGAGTGGCTACTGGCCTCATCGGACAAGAGGACAGTAGGGGTCGGCAGCAGTGACTGATCCGGGACTCCACCTGAGCATGCAGTGAGGTAGCAAGCATTGGTAGGGTGAGAATCCAAGTGATCTGAAGTGGGCCACAGGAGCTAGCCTGAGAGAGGGAGAGAGACGCAGCCTCTGGCGCTCTACCTGGAAGGTGTCCAGTCAGAGACAGACGCTTTGTGGGAGCCCCCCCATCACCTAAAAAGAGGAGCTCAAGCCCA
Organism: Triturus cristatus; assembly: GCF_964204655.1. NCBI lineage: Eukaryota > Metazoa > Chordata > Amphibia > Caudata > Salamandridae > Triturus > Triturus cristatus. The sequence continues at coordinate 842,556,821 of NC_140592.1, forward strand.
ACCCACATAGATTGCTAATGCAGGAGGGACCCACGCACTTGGTCACCACCGTGGAGTCTGCCTTGAGGGCCGGCTGATGTGAAGTGGTTGAGGCCTCTTACGGACATGTAAAGGGATGGTGGTCTCGTTGAAGGCCTATAATAACTAGAAGAAACAGAAATGTTCCCTTGCCAAGACCCTCTGGCCCCCAGGTCCTGAGACCATGCTTTGGTGCAAGAAGTTGCTGGTAGAACAGCACAGGGATCTCCCTGCGCACTGAGTGTAAAAAACGGGGAAGAGGCAACAGATGCCGACAGGATCAGTCCCACTGGAGCCCTGTTGCATTGTCCTGGTAATCCTTGGGGTTCTAGCAGGGGGAGCCCAACCTGTCTGCAACACAAAGCATTGGAAACCTTTCGAAGCCCTGAGAGCTTCCTGCTATGGCATCCAAAAGAACCTAGAAAGAAGCCTTTAATAAGGACTTTCTGTCAACTAAAGTGAACAAAGGAGACCAAGCTCGCTCGCCAAGACAGAGACTGAGGAACATAATGCTCTGATGACCATATCGGAAGAATTAATGAAACACTTCCTCACAGAAATTAAAAACGATATCATAATACGGGGCGACTTGAAGGAGTAGCTCATGGAAATCCAACGTGATGTCACAGATCTTGACATGAGAGTCAATGATATTGAACACCATGGACAAAAGGTCAGTAGAACTTCATAACATGGGCACCAAAGTCTTGGAGCTAGAAGAGCACCGTAAAACCTCCAGGGGTTGACAAATAACTGTGTGGCTAGGGAAAGCTCTGATGATTGACTAGTAAAATGCTATCTAGGCCAGCCAGAGAGGGCGGCACGATAATCCCGCACATCCTCATGTACAATAGCGCTGTCCAGCAGAGATATCTGGTTGAGTGGAGGGAAGACTGAAACGTCTAAACACTGGTGCTACATTGACTGCCTGATAACTGCCTCCTCTCTGTAACAGGTCCTGAGGTTGTGGTGCCGCCAAAGAAGCTGGAAATTATATTCCGCATGAGTAACTAGATTTTCTCTTTCCATATGGGACAAGGTGAGAGAAAAAAATGGGATGGAGTATGTTTCCCTCTCCATTCACGCCTATTTGTTTCAACTCAGATTTCTCCCCTGTTATGGGAAAACATAGCTTTCATAACTGGAGGGCAAACAGATGTGCCATGGTTGATTCAGTGTTCCAGGGTAGGTTAATAAAACTTCTTGAAGACAATAAGGTACAATGCAGCTTGCCAGACGTGGTGAGGTTGTGCATACCTGCAGGTAAGGCATGGGCTATTACACCCCTCAAATAAAGGTGAGGCATCTTGCCAGCTCACAGTTTTTGAAAAATATGCTGCATTATCACCACAATATATCACACCTATACAAAAAAAAGAAGTGTTGGGGCTAGATCCTACAGATAAAACACCAGGGCAGAGGCGGTGGAAGAGGAAATTAGGCAAAGATATTCCACTTGGAAGCGGGGAGCGACTACACAATTAGGCTCAAAAAGCCTACAGGTGCGTGAGAGAGACAATGAAAAATCCTAATGTATGGTTATCAGACTTCGGACAAACTGATCTAGTGGAATAAAACAAAACACAACACATGTTGGAGAGGGTCTGGTCCACAGGCACCTTGACACACCTGTTATAGCATTGTCCCAAATTCCATTACATTCTGAGAAGAGGTATTTTAAGAACTAGACCGAGTTTTTAGGATAAGGGTGGCCAGGGACCCAGCAATGATTTCTGGGTTTTACGTTTGTGGGTGGACGGCCACACAGCAACCTGGCAGGTAAACGACTTACAATAGCCCCTATTATACCTCAGCAAGTCACTTTTTTTCACTGGGGGGGGAAACAAAGGTCCTTACATCTGGAGACTAGCTGTATAAGACGTGGAACACTGTGGCCAATGAAATCGATCACTCTCATTAAAGAATAAGCACAAATCATACGAAGAAGACCAGGCCCCTTTCATCTCAACACACTCTCACAACCTTCAGGCACTGACTTACCCTCATTACCTCCTCTTACTGAGACTCACCCATGAAAATCCTGCTTACAGCTAGGGCACGGGAGCCCAAGCACTTTCACGTGATCAAAATACCCTGTGCTAAACGACACACATTTGTTAACTCTTGCCGTGGTGGGTGGCAGAGGGTTACGCAGGCTAATCACGGTCTTAGCTGCTTGTGTCATGATAACATGAAAAGTAATAAACTAGGTGCCCTGCCGGTCAGGTGGGTTCTATGCAATGGTATGTGTAAGCAAGGAACTCAATTAAAAAAACAGTTAAACCTAAAAAAAGGTTGTCCCATCCCACCCTAAAAACAATTCTACAACCAAGTCTAGGTATTTTTTTATTTTTGGTATTTTCAGTTTCCATCTAGCTGCATAGAGTTAACAGTGGCTGCTCAATTACAACAGTTCTTTGACAGTGACATCATCCTGATCCCTTTACAATCAGAGTTTCAACCATTTTAAGGAAATAGTGTTGCCTCAGTAAGATCAATGAAGAACCTACAGAACTGAATGATGGCAATTGTGCATTCTTAATTTTGTTTGAACAGCCAACGTCTTTCAATTACATGGACCAAAAAAATGTGTGTCAGTGCTGATTACAGGATGTAAAATGCATCGTTGAGTTGGTTTAAATAGTTGTTGGAGGGAAGTGCTAGAGAGCCCACGGCAAGATGGCCGCACTCTAGTGTAGCTCTGCCGGATGGGGAAAATGATCCGCCAAATATACATTCTTATGATCGCTATTTGCTCCTAAAAGTTGGGGGCATGTCAAGAGGAAACCTTATAGCATGCATTTTGGGGTAAAATTGGTACTCAGGACGATTATGTGCCCAAGAACTCGCATGCGATGGAAGATGCAGTGTGGGCCTAATATGCAAAAAAATGGCGTTAACCAGCCGGCTGCAGAGCTGCAGGGCCGGGTAAGCGCTCTCGACTCCATTTGGTGCAGCTACGGTAATCGGCTCACAGTTACCGCCAAGCACTAGCGACAGTGCAGACCGCGAGGCAAAAACAACCCTTACACCTGGCAACGCACTCACAGTGGCGAGTGAATGGGTGTATTGCAGACACATGAGCCTATACCATTCTGTGGAGGACCGAGACAGCAGCCTGCATGGGACTGTCGGGGGCCCCCTCTAAAGTGTGCGGCATATCCTGCAAGTGCAGGGGGTCTGATCATGCGGAGCTGTGTGCCTGTGCAGCCCTCAACCGCTTGACCCTGCAGAGGTCTTCTGGGAACCAGTTCAGAAGAGGCACCTGTGGTGAGTGAGATGCGGCTACCATTGCAAGGATAGAAGACATGGTGCCACTGAGGCTGGGCTGTTGCCAAGGAGCATAGCCTATACTACGACTGCATACCTGCTCAGGGCGGTGAGTGAGACGTGGCTACCATTGCAAGGATAGACAGTGTGGTGCCCCAAGGGCTGGGCTGTTGCCAAGGAGCGTAGCCTATACTAAGACTGCATGCCTACCCAGGGACACTATAATATAGCGCCTGCACGACCCGATTAGAGCCCCATGAGAGCCTGACCTTGGACACTCTTTGTTGCTTTCCGCCGGAGGTGGGAGCGGAAGGCACCAATAGCGTAAAGAGGGCGGTGCGCTACACAATCCACGGAGACAACTGTGGTCTGTGACTGGAGCGGGAGGCTGTTTTGGCCGCCAGTGCTTAGGGGAATGCGAGTGGAGGATCTGGGGGACCAGCATGTGACTTGCGAGAGCTGGAGGAACCGAGACCCATAGACAGGTTCTGTATAGCGGCAACTAACGCTGCAACACACTGGACTTCTGCAAAGTGGGCCTGATATGCAGCAGAACATTGGGCTAGGCTGATGATAAAGTGGCACACTCTGAGTGACTGCTGTGGCCCCAGAGTGCACCCTACTGAAGCAGATTCAGCTACAGATGGTGCCCGCCCACCTGCACTGCATCACAGTGGTGAAAAATGAGGTGTGCATACACAGGGAGGATCTGAGAGTGGTCTTCCAGACAATGAGTGACACCCTGAGATGGCGGGGCTCTCTAAATTTGTGAGATCCGGCAAAAACAAAAATCAGTGAAGGATTGTATGAAATTCGCATGATCAACTTTGTACGACCACACGAAGGGTGCACAGCACTAGGCACAATGGGCAAAGCAGATAAGCAACAGTCCAGACTCACCTGTGAGACTAAGGGCACCCCCCAAACCAATGCGCACTGTCAACTCTGAACCAGAGCAACCACCTCAAGGCGCTACATCACCTTAGAGACCACACTCCTCGCTATGCAACTCAGTCTAAAGCCAATAGACGGAAAGATCGATACGCTGAAACTGAGAATGGATCATATGACTGCAAAGCTTGACAAACAGGCGACACAAATCACATCGGCAGAACAGCATATCTCGAACTCAAATGATGACATCCAGACCGTTACTTCAATATGGAAAAGGTGCAGGAGTTGATCAAAGCTAAAAACAAAGATTTAGTGGCATGCTCACGACTTAATCAGCAAATAATTGGGGTCCCTGAGCCTACAAACTCTGGCCACCTTGAGGACTACGTGGAGCCATGCTGAAAGATCTTTGGGTCAGAGCTTTTTTTTCCCTCAGAGTTTTATATAGCAAGCTTGTCCTGAAGGTATCGGGTATTAGAGAGCTTTACATGAGCACCAGTTGCGTTACATAAGGACACATTCATTTAATTTTTGTTGTTGTTTGGCACAGGGAGATTAACTGGTTTGCCCAGAATGCAGATAGGCAATGGCATATAATTTTGCTGTATGCAGACAACGCGCCAGTTTACCTCCGGGGCAATAGCGCTGTGCTGCAAGAACTGGTGGCACTCTTAGATACCCATGCTCAGGCCTCAGGGCTAACTGGTCCAAGTCAGTAGTATTGCCCTTGAGAGCAGTCCCATCAGATCAAAGACAGGCCATGCCTCGAACCCCGTTGGAATGGGCATTTGAAACTTTCAAGTATCTGGGTGTGCAGATTTATCACTCCAGGTCAGATTTCATAGTTGAGAACTAGGAAAAGGCAGTGTCCAGAGCACTTGCAGCGCTACCATTCTGGCGTAATCTCCCCCTGTCCCCTATAGGCAGAGTGGCCATTGCTAAAATGCCTCAGGTTGCCGCAGAGTGTATTTAAAGACCTGGAAGGACTCCTGGTTGCATTGATATGGGGAGGCTCAAGGCCCAGAGGTGGCACTCTGTAAACAGTACCTGCCACTCACAGAGGATTGGGGGCATCAAATTATGAGCATTACTATTCTGCAGCACAGCTCTGGTGGCCAATGAGATGGCTAGCGAGTGCCAACGTGACAGAGATGTCTAGCTGGGCAACACTGTTAAGACGTACAGCCATAATAGAATGGCTACTGGGCTCCAGAACTCTGACACAGAGAAAACAGGGTAACCTGCTAATGACGGCAGACAGACACAGCTGGCTACGATATGTGATGCCTAAGAGCCAAGCAACACCATATGCACCCATGCTACCACTTGAGATTCTGCGGGGCTCATTTGCTTGCCACGCCCATTCGGAACTAGAGTCCTGGGCAACGGTGGGATTGGACACCTGTGGTGACTTATTCGTAGATGCACAATTAGAGAGCCTAGAAGGGTTAATAGAGGACTTTGGTATCCCACAGGGTACTTTCATGCTTTATGCGCTCCTAGCACGGCAATTCCTCAAAACATGGGGGAACATTGATAAAGAACCAGATACGCCGGAGGTACTGCAGACCTTACTTACACATGGTAAAGGCAGACATGCTGTGACAGCAATTTATAATTCCCTTAGACCCGATTCTATTCCCTTACTGACACCACTTCGTGCATATTGGGACTCCGAGATATCAGCTACTATGAGTGTATAGGGTAACCCTAAATTAATATCCACAAACGCTAGATTGAAATATACACAGTTTAATTATTTACATCATACATATTTAACGCCACACAGACTAGCCCGTATGTACCCTACCTCTGTTGATGTATGTCCTCGCTGTTCAGAAACAGACACAAAGTTCCTCCACATGGTTTGGACATGCCCTCACCTTAGCATTTATTGGAACAAGATAGAGGTGGCACTAGGGGAAGCAACTGCCACCACAATACCTGTACAGGGCCTTCACTTTTTACTTGGTATCACCAAGCGCACTGCTGCGCATAAAAACCTTAATAAATTCCCAGAACTAGCTTTGGCGTTGAAAAAGGGGAGAATAGCTATGTCCTGAAAGTCGAATGCAGCTCCCAGCATATGCACTTCGCTGTTGGACCTCCGCAAGGCGCTGGTGGCGGAACATACGGCGCAGGCACCCCGTAACCCTCCACAGATTAATCCCATGCAATGGCGAGAATACCCATTGTTTGTGGAAGGCAGATTAAATGCACACAGTTCATCCCAGGGATTAGACAGTTCTCGCTCTGGGCATTTGTAATAACATGCTAACATATTGGCACAAGCAAGTTGGGCCCCTCCTCAGGTATGACCTAACTGGGCAGGAGCTTAGGCTACCACGTGCATGCGGTGGAGCAATGCGTGCGGCATCCCCCTCCCCCTTCTCGCAGTTCCCGCTGTCTCTAAAACATGCACAAATAAGCAGTTACCCTAGCTCATACATTATCTGAGTTGCAAAGTACATGTGGGTTAGAGGAGATCGTACAGTTCTGTGTTCATAGCGGTCTGGTTGGTGGGAAAATATAGAGACAAGGACAGTCTGTTGCTTTATTTGTTGACTACAAAGTTGATAGCTTAATTATGTTTCCTGTCACCAGCATGCAATAGAGCCTGGTTCCCCACCAAGTGTCAAGTTAAGTAAATGTCAATGTGATGTTTTGTATAATAAAGCTGGCAAGATTGTACTATGCATAACTTGTGGAAAACCAATAAAGACTATATTTTTTTTTTTAAATGATTTGCCCAGAATCACAGTGATGTTGAGTGTCGTTGCCGAGACTCAAACCCGGTTCTCCAGATTTGAGGTCGACCGCCCTAGTCGTTAGGCCACATCCTCTCAGTTGTCAACAGTGTTGATCAGGGAAAGGGGACATAGGGCACTGGTGACTTGCCCACCACCTGGTACTCCCCCATGACCAATTAGCGCCAAATTGCTGAATTACAGAGACCACAAATTGATCCTTCGTCTTTCCAGGGAAAAGCAAAATATCCACTACCAAGGAAATTATGTTGTCTTCTTTCCGGACTTTACGGCTGCAGTGTAGGCGGCGCAGAGGGAGTTCCTCCTGGTGAAGAAAATCATCTAACATATCATATGGCATATTATAGCCAGCCTGTCTCCGCATCAAGCACTGTGGCACCCAGAAAATATTCACCATATGGAGAGCTACAATGGACTTTGTTAAAACAGTCCAACAAACACAACATAGCTCAGCACGATCCACCTCAACATCCTCAGATACTTAACTGCTGGAGGTAATAAGCACGGCTGGCTGTAAGTAAGATGTGCTTTGAGAAACATTTGCTAAAGTCTCTTTGTCAGAATGCCATGGTCACTGGGCGGTGAATCTAAATTACTGCTTAGCTGTATAAAAATGCGATGCTGATCTGGGCACAGTATATATTGTTTGAACCATTAGCGAGTGCCACCCGCAATGGACAAATGGGTCTTTCGACTGGCGTCTGACTGATGAACTACCTGGACCTCACCAAAGGCTAATGTGTCACTGCTCCCCAAGAGGTACTCGTTTTTCCACACATCGTGTACTGTTCCAGGCACCCCATCCACTGGGAGGGACTTCTGGTCTCTAGCAACATGCTGATACACTGTGCTGATATGATGGAAATGATGTATAGTGCTTTTTGCTTTATGTGTTGGTCTTTCTCCTTTTTTCGCTATGGGGACGTCTTTAGCATGGTTGGGATGCTGGGGGGGGTGGCAGGCGGGGGGTTCTGTTTGTTGTTTACAACTGCATAAGTGCATCACTGTCCTAGATCAATGGAAGTCATATTATGTCCTAATGTTACTGCTATATAACATGATGCTAGCTCACATCTGCCTGACATGACACAGGCCGCTTTAGATTCCTAACATGGAACGTGTGAGGACTTAACAATCCTAAAAAAAACAAGACAGGTGCTTGCCTGTCTAGACTGCCATCATGTGCAGGTAGCGCTAATACAAGAAACACACCTCACGAGATCCACGGATCTAGCTATAGGAGTGAGATGGGCCAGAGTACGGGTGGCTTCATCTTACTCATCATACTTCAGGGGCGTCCTCCCGCTAATCAAAAAGGGAGTTCCGTTTACACTCATACACTCTGAAACTGATGATCAGGGATGCTACATAATAGGCAGGGCAGTTTGTGTAGCACTCCAGTAACTATAATCAATGTGTACGGCCCGAATATAGATGATCCTGAGTTTTAGACTCTGCTTTGGTGCCGCCTGCACACCCTGAAACCTACTGCCATTATTTGGTTTGGGGACCGTAACACATATATAGACCCTATGTTGGACCGGTCCGCCTCGACAGACTGGCAAGGCAAACAATTGGCCCAGGTTCTACTAGACAGTATGGAGGAATATGGGCTTATAGATATATGGAGGGCAAGACACCCAGATGCCATAGAAGGCACATACATTTCACCAGTACACAAAACATGGTCTAGAGTAGATTACTGGCTGGAGTTGTGGGAGGTGAGCACTTTGACAACGACTGTACTTCATATGCCCAAGACACTCTTGGATCATGTAACGGTATTGTAAGAGATGGCAATCCCCACCCGCATGCCTGCACAATATCAGTGGAGAGTTTGTGCCACATCCTTACTGGACCCTGGACTACGAGAAGGGGTACGTATGGCAATCACTCACAAATATGATGAAAACAAGGGCTCGGTAGAAGGAGCTGACACTCTATGGTAAGCACTGTAAATAACTATCAGGGGGGCTTCTATAGGGTTACAGGCTGCAGTATTAAGATTTCTTCACTCTCGCTTGCAGACTATAGAACACTGAGAACACTGGAAAGATATTATGTGGAACACCTGACTACTAACATCTTGGCAGATATTAGAGTGCAAATTACAAAATACAATGATACTGCTGCACAAGAGGTAAAACACCTGTCAAGATGTTGGATTGCGAGATCATATGGAGAGAGAGGGCGACACTGCCATAGCTTATCTGCCAAAATATAAGAACCATGGGCACATACACATATAATGGGAATACAGTTACATGAAGGTGTTTGCTTTCATGACACTCCAGCAATTCTGGCACAATTTGTAGATTACTATGGGACCAGCGAGTCTGTAGCAGCAACAGAGATAGCAATATACCCACATATGGCCTTAGCAAGGGAATTTCTAGTGCAACCAATCACTTTCGAAGAGGTGAAGGAAGCCATGAAAACACTGCCAAATGGGAAGGCCGCCAGCAGCAATGAGTGAATTCTGCAAGGAATATGCAGATTTACTCGTATCCCACTTACATGCAGTGTACACAGAGGCATACGAGAAGCAAATATTACCTCTGTCCCTGCGGGAAGCTTTAATAGTATTGTTAAAGCCTGACAAATCTCCTGAATGGTGCGAGTCATACAAAGCGTTATCCTTGATTAACATAGATGCCAAAATCCTGGTGACAATTATAGGTGCCGGGCTCTAGCTACTACTCCATGCGCTGGTACTACCTGACTAATCAGGTTTTATTCCCACCTGTTTCACTTCGCACATCTTGCGGACACTGCTTGCAGTTCTGGACCAACTGGACCCATCAATCAAGGCGGGGTGGCGGCAGTACTATGAGACGCCGCAAAGGCATTTGACTTTATACAATGGGACTAAATGTTCACGGTACTCCACCGCATGGGAATGCCACAGGCTCTTCTGTGATGGATACATTTGCTATATAAAGATCATTTAGCAAGTGTGCGCATTAATGATAACGTATGGAGCATACTGAATATCTGCAGAGGATTGAGGCAGGGATGTCCATTGTCGCCGATATTATTTGCCATTGCGCTAGAGCCTATGGCGTGTGTAATACGGCAAAGACATGCAGAAGCAGTACTGAGATTTCACTAACATCTCCCTATATGCGGACGACATGGTACTCTATGTCGTGACCTAGATACAAAACTAGCACCCCTAATTTGCAAATACATTAGATATGAGTGGTATTCTGGACTGAGTATCAATTGGGACAAGTCAACCGCATTCCCCTAGCAAAGTGCACTACGCCTCATGCAGTCGACTTCCTCCTTGAGTGGTGTATGGAACCCGACAAGCATCTGGGTATATGGTTGTACAGGTACCCGGAAATAGTTATCAGAAAGAACTTTAGCAAAGTGGTTTCAAAATTGGAAGATCAAGAGACCCGATGGACACGTCTGCCCCTGTCAATGGATAATAGAATGGCGGTCATGGTTATATTGCCCAGGTTTTTGTATATGTTCATCAACATTCCTATAGTGCTGACAAAGGCATTTATCAACACCCTCAGATCCTGTATGATAACATTGACCTGGGCGGGAAAACAGCCTAGCATTCGATGGAAAACGCTCACTCGACCCTATGAGCAGGTGGGTTTGGTGCCCCAGATATGTACCTATATAGTGTTTGTGTGCACAGGCACAATTTTCCCATTATTGGTACTTCCCTTCGCCATATTTAACACATCTAGCGATAGAATGTAATGATGCACACTCCTATCCCTCTCAAGGCCATTCTCCCACATGAGCAGGCATATGTCACAGAAATGGAAATTAACAGTATACACAGCACCATGAGGGCCTGGCTTGCTCTGAGTGATTTCGTGGGTAAGGTGCCTTTGTATGCACCAGCACTGCCGCTACTATAGTACCTTGCCATCTCCATAACCCGGGAACCCAAGGCAATCTCCATTCTTGCAGAGGCAGGGCTGGGGACGATGGGAGATGTTTACCACGAGGGGAAATTCATACTGATAGATGCCTTCACACAAACAACGCCGTACCCAGCTGTTGGTGTTCAGCTACCATCGGCTCAGAGAAGCTGTGAAAGCACAATATACACATTTGCCAGATGAATCGCCATCATTCGGGGAACTGCAGGCAATACTCCCCTGCAGTTCCTGCAAAAGTCTCATAACTAGATTGCATAATACCTCCAAAAGGGACACGACTATGGGCCTGACTAATTCACTAGACACATGGAATAATATATGAGATGGCCCACTCACTCTGGAGGACCGAAGTTTTTGCTATGGCGTTACAGGTAGACTTGCATCTAATTGCAATTTAAGGATTATAAACTTTAAATATTTGCAGAAGATGTATTATACTTCTCTCCAGTAACATAAGTATGGTCTATGCACAAATGCCCAATGAATCTGTTGTGGGGCTGCTGAAGAGGACTCCATGCATCTGACATGGGCATGTGACCTCACATCGCTTCTGGGCAAGGGTGACTCAGGCCTTATCCAATATGGTAATGAGCTGTTGGAGTGCCCTCCCCACATTTGTCTACTAGGCCTCGCCAATCCCCTGCAGCTGTCCAATTGTCGGCTGGTGGCGGTAACTATTACTGGCCAAAAGGAGGGTGTCCATGCACTGAGGGTGGTGGGGGGTGGGGTGGGTGGGTGAGGGGGGTGAAGAGCAGCTCATAAATTTGATCAGTGGTTGCTTGATGTAGCATACTGCAGAGATCAACTGGACCTCTACCCAGATAAGTTTCTGAGGCCACCCGGCCAAAGGACATATGGGCCCCGTTTACAGAATATCTTCTGTCGACATCCGCTTTATCCTGAAATGCACTAGAATTTACACTTCAAATAAATATACTGCTGCGATACCTTGCAATAGACTACTGGATGCAATGTAATGTGACATTCATGGCATGTATACTATATGGTGGATGTGATGACACTGAAAATGTAATGCTGAGTATAGTTGTAATGAAAAGACTCAATAAAAAAAGGAAATAATTGTTGGAGAAGCAAACCTTCTGCACTCAACAGCAAGTGAAAAAGTCGCGCAGGAGTAGAGCTGTAAATAAGTGAAACTTCAGCTGAAAGGTTTTTGAGCACAAATGGGGTAATCATTGAATCGCCCCTAGCATTAGAGTCCAAACAACAGCATTTGTATCATTTTTGTGAATGGTGCTGTTATATTAGCCTAATTTCAAGTACAGTGAGAATAGGTTTACTGTGAAGAAGGAAACTGACTTTTTGATAACAGAACTGTAAAATATACTACCCCCAAGATATACCTGTGGAGAAGTCAAGCTGTTACATCAAAAGCATAAGGCTCAATGGGTGTCTCAAGATTCCAATTATATTGAGATTTGGCCTAGGCTTAGCTTCAGTAGTATGGAAACCTTTTTTGGGGTACGAACGAGCCACCAATGCTTTCGGATAGAAAAGACCCAGATGTTCTCTATTTCTGCTCCGCAAAATTATGAAGCCCAAGGCAAACTGAGGTGAGAGCACTTTGGCTCAAAGGAAAGATCTGCCTCAAAGGTTTGTTTTAATGTTACTGAATGTAAACCTCCCAAAAAGGTTAAAGTAGTAAGAAGTAGTGGGCGGGGAAGAAGATTCCTATAGTCCAAGTCTGTGGAAATATTATAGCAGTCTCCCTGATGTGGAGGTTGGGAAGTAGGTCACTGGACTTTCTACGAAAAATGGTTATTTGGATTTTTCTCCAAACAACTGTGGCTTAAAAACCTTGTAATGCCCAATACATATTGTGCCAATGTCTCATGGAAAACACTGGTATAGCTGTCATGGTCATTAGTCACCTCCACTGCACAATTACAAATGGTGTATCTATTGAAAAGTGCTCTCTTAATGACTTCACAGTAAAAACATAAAAGACTGAAAATGAGCACAAAAAAAAGCAGTAATCAAAGACAGGAAAAACATTGTCATGGTTAAAATAATGGTGGGGCATAAAATGAGCGCCTGGGATAAAATGCAGCCCTTGTTGCATAGAAACTTAAGTCACGAAAATATATAAACTGAAACTTATGCACTAAAAAGAACGCAAAAATATTTCAAACAAGCATTTGTAATGCAATCGGTTTCGCATTTTTTAAAATTAGAGCTATTGGTGTTGTAAACGACAATGTTTTTTTAATTTATTTTGTTTGTTTGCAGTGGAGGATTGATTTAGAAATAAAGTTCACAAGATACCAACAAAAAGAAGCATTTGCAATGCAATTGATCTCGCATTAATGAAGGTTGGAGCTATTGGCGTTGCAAATTAGGTTTTTTCTTTGGGTTTTTTTTCCAGCAATTGCAGAAATAAGAAAAACAAATGCACAAAGCAAGATAAGGGTTCAGCACCAAAGGTTGTTAATAGGTGCCCCTGTTGGTGCGGTGCCTTATGCGGCTAATAGAGGTCTATTTACAACTCCACAGGGACACCTAGTAACAGACACTGGTACTGCACCCTTTCTTTGCTTTGTGGATGGGGAGATGCTGCGTCGAAGCTGCAAGTAAAAGATAAAGTGCGGCGCTCGTTTACTGTTCATCCCAAGCTCCTCAGTTGCCAAAGGTTCTTAGCAAATACTGTGACCTGGATCCCAATCCTGACAGGCGAGCAGTGCTGGAGGAAGTCAGAAGCAGTATATGATACATACATGAGTTCGATGTGGTACCTCAATACACCAGAAGTTAGATTAGTTTAAACACCATTTCTCAAACAAGAATCACTTTCGTCAATGAAACCTGCAAACGTTCCAATTAATTTATTTATTTATTTATACATACAATTTGTAGAGCGCACAACTACTTCGTGGGTGTCTAGGCGCTGTAGACTGAGCTTGCAGGCGGAAAGAACAAATGACTATTGGTTAAAGAGCCAGGTCTTTATTTGCTTCCTGAATGAAAGCAAGGAAGGGCTAGTCTTGATATGCTGCGGGAGACTGTTCCAAAGTTTGGTGGTGGCGACTAAAAAAGATCTGATGCCCCAAGATACTTTGTTTGTTCGTGGTATTGTGAGGAGGTTTGCTGTTGAGGAGCGTAAGCATCTTGAGGGAGTATAGGGGCATAGGGAAGTTTTTAAGAACTCTGGTCCAGTGGCATGAATTGCTTTGAAAGCGATGCAGAGGGCCTTGAACTTAGCTCTGTTTCTGATGGGCAACCAGTGGAGCGGTCGCACCACATTGGAAATTGGTTTGAATTTGGGGGTGCCCGTCAGCAGTCTGGCAGCTGCGTTCTGCACCAGCTGTAGTTTATTTAGGACTCTTTCCTGGGCATTGATGAAGAGGCCGTTGCAGTAGTCAATCCTCGACATGACTAATGTGCTGATAAGGGTCTTAGCTGCAGTGGTGGGGTGAAAAAGGAGGAGTTTCTTTATCATCTTGATGATACAAAAGGATGCAGAGACAACTGCATTTGCGTGATGCATAAATGATAGCTTATTATCGAAGATGACCCCTAGGTTTCTTACCTTTGCGACAGGTAGCGGAGGTGGCCCCAGCTCTGATGGCCACCAGGTGGGGGACCAGGCAGGGAGGAGATTGCCAAAGATCATAACCTCCGTCTTGTCGGAGTTTATTTTAAGGCAATTATCTGCCATCCATGTGCTAACTGCAAGCATTCCCTGTTGGAAGTTGTATCCAATTTTAGCACCGTCATTGTGAACCGCTATTACTAGTTGTGTATCGTCTGCATAAGAGGTTAGTGCCAGGTGGTGGGATTTAACGACCCTCGCCAAGTCAGTCACATAGATATTAAATAAAGTCGGACTTAGCGAGGATCCCTGGGGAACACCACAAGGGAAGGCAAACGGCGGAGAGTTGAAGTTACCAAGTGTGACCAATTGCGATCGGTTGGAGAGGGAGGATGCCAGGAGAGCCCCAGCATTATGAGAGAGCCCTAGGGCCGCGACACGGTCGATCAGAGTTACGTTGTCGACCGTGCCGAATGCCGCAGAGAGATCCAACAAAATCAGGATGGTGGCCCCTCCACCGTCAAGTATTCTTCTGATTTCATCAGAGGCCTTGATAAGAGCAGTTTCGGTGCCATGGCCCTTTCTGAATCCAAACTGGGTTTCATATAGAAGATTGTTTTGATCGATGAAGTGTGATAGCTGAACGTTCATGATCTTCTCTGCAATCTTAGCTGGCAGGGGAAGGCAGGCGATAGGTCTGTAATTAGTGACCTCTAAAGGATCTAGGTTGCTCTTTTTTATCAGCGGTTTGATAACTGTTTTTTTTCCAGATGAAGGGATAAGTGCCAGTTTTGAACATGGAGTTGAAGATGTCGGCTAAGCTAGTGCCTATGATATCAGGGAACAGTTTAAGGATAGACGGAGGGCAGGGATCATTAGGGGAGCCGGAGTTAGTGGTGGTGAGTAGGTGGGATACCAGATCTGGGGAAACATGGGAGAATTCCTGGAGCGAAGGTGAGGAACTTTTATTTTTGAGGAGGGGTAGTATGTATATCACTAGGGATATGGTTTGTGAATTTGGCGTAAATGTTACTGACTTTTTCTTGAAAGTAGGTTGCCAGAGAGTCACAGAGATTTTGGGAGGCAACTGTGGAGGAGGTGGAACTTTGTCCAGACAACCTAGTGACTACTTGATACATATGTTTGACTGAATCTTGTGCTGATTCAATTTGTGAGAGATAAAATTTACTATTTTCCGTGATGAGGAGATGTTTATATTTGGATAAGGCCTGCTTGTAGAGTATTTTATGCTCAGTGTCAAACTCTAGTCGCCAGCGTCATTCTTGGCGTCTACAAATTTGTTTCTGGAGCCTAAGCGACTCGCCAAACCAAGGGGCAGACAGGGTTTTCCTATTGTTGGAGATTTTTTTGATGGGGACGGCCGTGTTGCAGGCATCGGAGATCCATTTGGTGTAGAGGTCAGCTGCTAAGTTAGGATCGGAAGGAACAGCTTGTTGATTGGCACATAAATTGTCTTTGAACTCTAATGGGGCGATATTACTCCATGCTTTAAAATGCCCAGGGGATATGTGTTTGGTGGGCGGGGGGGTGGTAATAGTTTGAATTTCGAATAGGACTGCGCAGTGGTCCGTCCATGGCAGGGAAATAACATTCCCTAGAGAGATTTGCTAATCGTTAGAAAAAATGCCATTTAAAGTGTGGCCAGCGGTATGTGTGGGGGAGGAGACTAGTTGTTTGTGGTCTACCGCTTCAATTTCAGCTAGGAGTGCTGAGGTGTCTTGATCGCCACGGGCTTCAAGATGGAAATTGAAGTCTCCGAGGATGGACAAGTTGTATTCTCCTGCTACTAGTTCTAACAGACAGCCCATTGAGGAGAGAAATTCTGTTCGGGAGCCAGGGGGACGATAAAGGAGGATGCCTTTAAATGGAAGATTGTGTGGTATTATGATAGTGAAGCTGATTGCTTCACAGATCGTTGTGGGGATGAGTGCAGTCCTCACTGTGTAAATATCCTGATGAATGATTCACCGGAGTATATTAGAACATTCACATATTTCAAACATCTGAAGCACAAAATATGTCTGCTCTCTTGCAATCGGTCAGCATTTTTCAGGCGCAGCACTGTCACCCCTAGGGTTATCTGGGTATGGCATTGAAGTTTATAGATTTGGGAGAAACTGCACATATTTAAAAAATGTTTAACACCTAATATTATTGATATATTAGGGAACAAGATGGTATATTGTGTTTATAATGGAAAGCATACCATTTAAAATTGATCACAGGTAGCATTTTAATTTTGGAGTGAGAGGGCAAATGTTATAATTACAAACTACCATGTTTGAAAAGCAGACAGAGCGACAGGTGAAGGAGGGTGATGTCACAATTTTGAAGGAAGAACAGAGGTGAAAAGAATGAAAAATTTAATGGAGTGGCGTTCAAGATCTTCAACTGAAGGCGAAGAAGAAGATGTATCAAATGTTCAATGGACTAGGCATAGGGGCTATGTTACGATATTTAGGAAAAGAATGCCCACAATCATCAAGAATCAAATGGTGGGCTTTAGATTTAAAATCTGTAAGTGGCTGCAAAAGTTGAACAATTATTAATAACCATAGAATTATCAAGAAGTGTGAAGATGGACCTGTACAGGTAGTTATAACCAAAATCGCAAAAGGGGGTGGGGCGAAGTGTGAGGTCTGTAGTTGGCATTATGAAGAATGCTCGGATGTATTTTAAATGGATGGCGTTTGTAAAATGTGCAGGTTGCTGTATCTTTCTCTTCTCTCTGTGTTTATAGGTCCTTCGATGTGAGGCTTGGGACGTAGCATTTCTTTCCCCTTCCGCAACTGTTGAGTGGGGACGGGGTGCTTTAATAGTATTAAAGTACAGAGTACAGCAAGAATAGGCCAGCTGTGCTCTTCAGGCCTGTCTGCAGGGGGCTTCGGCGGGGGGGGGGGGGGGGGGGGGGACTTGGGGGGCTAGGAGTGCAGTTCACATCCCCACACACTGCGATGTGCCCCTTATGTGTGAGCTGCTGCCCTTTAACCTCGGGATACCAGAAAAGTGTGCAGTGCAGAAAGGAGGGGGTTGAGTAAGAAACAGGTGTAATAAGAACTCTGCCAAACAGTCATCTAAGCTTTACAAGTCTCTCACACAGGCTTTAATACAATTTAAGTGCAATTAGAATCGAAATATATTACAACGTGTATCCCCACTCACTACTACACTTGTGTTCTATCCTGTCCTTTGACCCAAGCTAGCGACATTAAAGGCGTGACGTTGGCGGCAGACCTGACCTCGGGGCACTGGGAGGGCCGGGTTTGATGATTTACCAAAAAAATCCAACAATAATGATACAATGGGCACTGTGCAACAACATCATGCGTGGCGCCCGTGCATATTCAATTAATTGGGCGCCGTGATTATGCATGGGTCGGCACTCATGCATATAAAAAAAAATGATCAAATGGGTGTCGTGCAATATCATACCTGCTGCCCGTGCATATTAAATTAAGCGGGCACCGAGATTATGCGCAGCACCCATGCATATATAAAAAACAAACCAGTGGTGCGCATGCACCACAGAGGAGAAGGGTCGGGAATCGAAAGTAGTGGTGCGCGCGCACCACAGAGGAGCGGGGTGGAGGGAGCGCGGCAGCGAGGCGACCGCGCGCTGCTGCGCGTGCTGGCCACCGACTGGAACTGGCATTGCAAAGGCGGGACATGCGTCCGCCTTTGCCCAATCGAGTGCCTTTTTAAAAAAAAAAAAAAGCCAATGGCGGGCGACGAAAGCCTGATCACACGCACGAGCAGCTTTCAGAACCCGCTTACATGAGGTCTCGCGCTGCGCGAGCAGTGCTACGCACTGCAACGCTAGGCGCGAGACCTAAAAAGGGGTATGGTTCTCAAAGGAATGACCAGTGGGCAGAAACTGCTATTGAGAACATGATAAAGAACCGATGCCAGTGAGCACAAGTTTTTTGTGGATTAAGACACCTGATGGAATAATTTTAATATTTGTCCCTTCACATAAACAGACTACACAAGTGTTGAGAAATTATTAAAAAAAGATAAGAGACTAATGTACAAACATGATAATCCGGATTTAGGACAAATGTGTAATCTGGTCACACTGAAATGCTTGGGCATCTCCTTCACTATCCTATACCCGAATCAGATCATTTTGGAAACATTTGAAAACAAAATTGAGAGATGGCTGAACTTTAATTTGCATGACTGGTTGACTTGATACAAGTAAAATGTTATCATTGACTATCTCTCACCTCCCTATACCTACTTCTAGGAAAAAGCTAATATAATCACGTCTTGTTCTTTTCATGGGCAGGGATACAGACACATCTTTGCATAAAATTACAGAACCAAAAAGAAAGAGAAAAAAAAAATCAAATATAGCAGTAGGTATTTAGACTGTACAAATTATGAAACTGGCTTTAGTCTTTGACCTCCCAAAAGAAAAATGATTGACTCTTGTACAACTACTAAGAAAAAGTTATCTGCTACAATCCTGTTCAGCCATGAACTTTTTTTGGATGATGGAGCTTCTTGCTTATCACTGTACACTCCTACAAGGTATCTGAAACAGAGTTGAAGAAAATAACCCACTCAAGATTTAAAGGATCAAGACATTATCTTGTGAGGAGACCATTTTTTTTTTTTTTTTTTTTTTTAATTCAACAGGAAAGGTTCTTGATTGGTTGACTTGGATAGCCAGAAGACTCAACTTTCAAGCAAATCCTAGACTGGCACAAATTCTACCCAAGTGCCTCCCTTTAACAAAAGATGGCACAGCGGATAAATCTTAAAACCTCTGAAATTTTGCAAACTAATCCTCAAATCAATCCTTGCTTAGATCAATGTCACAAAACACACCCATGGAAAACGTACTATTCGCAAAAAGAAAACAATACCATGACACCTCTGCTGTTTACAATCTACTTAAAAGCATCACAGATACACAAACAACCTTAATTACCATAATAAAAATTAAAAAGCCTCAACATCAACACAGGCTAGAGACTTCATAGTCTTAAGGTCAGTCATTATTTCACACAAATATGAAGATCCTAAGAGTCGTAGCAGAAAAAGAGAACATATATATATTCACTAAAAAAAACATAGGTTTCACACACGTTATAGTTAGATTGAAATTCCCCCGTTATAGTTAGTTCAGCTAAATATAACTCGCGCGACCGGAATCCACTGCTGATGACGTCACATATTACATCACTGATGACATCACTGATGACATCTCAAATGACATCACTGATGACATCATCCAGTGAATATGTGTCTTTCTAAAAAATAAATATTTTTTATATATGTATATCTAATGGTTAATGGAAGAATAAATGGGTAAATAAGTGTCTAAATGGATGTTTTTTTTGGTAAAATTAATTGTATAACTGACTTATTAACAGTATCTTCGTGAATACAGTGATGTAATATGTGACATCATCAGCAGTGCATTGAGATCGCGCGAGTTATATTTAGCTGAACAAACTATAACGGGGGAATTTCAATGGTTTTTTACGAGTGAAATGTCCAGCTAACTATAACATGTGTGAAACCTATGGTTTTTTCAGTGAATTTGCAAGGTTTTTAAAATGCTAATTCCTAACTATAACATGTGTGAAACCTATGTTTTTTTAAGTGGATTTGCAAGGTTTTTAAAATGCTAATTCCTAACTATAACGTGTGTGAAACCTATGGTTTTTTAAGTGAATTTGCAAGGTTTTTTAAATGCTAATTTCTAACTAGAACGTGTGTGAAACCTATTTTTTTTAGTGAATTTGTAAGGTTTTTTAAATGCCAATTTATGTATGTATTATTATATTTATTTTACAATAAACTACCTATGTATATAGTTATAGATTGACTGTATCCTGTAATATGAAATGGCTCGTTTAAAATGTTTTTTTGTTTTTTTTAAGGGTTTTTCACCGTGTGCGCACGGTGCGCGCACCCCGCGATTTTTTGAAAAAAAAATAAAATGTTTTTTTCACCCTTTGGGGTCCTTCAGGGACCCCCTGACAAAGACTAGGGGGTCAGGAACTCTCTACCCTGCCCCCTTTTCACGTTCTCCACCTTTGTTTTTCACAGCCACACATAAAATGGCGTCCGACACTTCCTGATTTCGACCGATTCGAATGTTGACTGACATCTAACCACCAATCAGAATTACGTGCGCGCACGGTGCGTGCATATAGATATTTATGTACTTTTAACTGCAATTTTCTCAGAAAATACTGAACAGATTGACACCATATATGCAAAAGTCACATCCCTGACCGGAGGACTACCTCTTTGCCAAATTTCAAGTAATTCTGTTCAGCCGTTCGGGCTGTACCTTCGACTAAAGGTCCTATGGGAAAATGCATAGGGAAAACGCGTTTTGGGACCCCCCTTTTTTCTCAGCTCCCGCTTGACGAATCACCCCGAGACTTTCAGGGTAGGAGCTGAGCGGAGCGCCCCATTAGTTTAAAAAATTTCGCGAGGATTCGTCAACCGGCGCCAAAGTTATTCAAAATAGAATTTTCAGATTTCCTATGGGAACTCGGTCCTAACTATAACTATTTACTGGCGACCGCCAGTAGATTATATATATATATATACACATACACACACATATATATATATATAAAAAAAAAAATATATATATATATATATATATATATATATACATATATACACACACACACACGCAAATATATTCTCAATACAGGAATATATTTACAAACATACGACATCGTCTGTACCTCCCTAAATAAAAAAAATAAAAACAAAATAGTAAAATATACCCTTTTTCCATTTGATTTAATTTACATACTTATATCATTTATTACTTTGGAAAAAAATGTGGGTTCTCTGTTGCTATTCAAATGGTCTAGTTTTTATCCTCCAAGTTATAGCCCATGTCAGTGTGTACAGTGCGTATTTAACCTGTCAAATAAGCATTTCGGCTAACAAAATATCTGTTTGTAGCTTTCATTATGTCAATAGTATCACCATTAATTTGTAGCACTACAAAGGGCATATCTACTTAGTCATATTTATCTTGAGTCAGATGCATCAGAAGACTTCAAATTTCATCAAGCATCAAACAAGTCTACCCTAAAACATTGTGAACACAGGATATCATATGCAATTCATATAGTCCCAACTCCACAGAAGTATGTGGCCATAAACAGCTTAAATGGCTCCATACCTACCACTAATCAAAAACTATGATCATCTTCTGAGAGTAGAGCTCAATAAGTATTTCTCTGAAACATTCTTCATAGCAGAACCAAATCTCTTGTGTACTGGGCCATTCTTCAGATCCTACAGGCACCTTCTTCTGTGCTGCAAATTGACAAACTCCCCCTAATGGAGTGTCATGTATCCCCTGCAGTGGAGTGGCTGTCGGCAGTTCTTCCACAAGAAAGTTTATGGAAACTTTTGGCTCCAGCCATTGAGGCACCTCACAAGTATGAGCAGTGCTTTAAATGGGAAAAGAATTGTGCAGGTACTCATTTAAATGTGGCGGGCTAGGGGCGGGGCTAAAGTCAAGACATGCAAAGCTTATTGACTTCTACAATAGTTGCAGCACATCCCAAAACATGAGAAATGTATTGCTATAAACAAAACAGGTTAATTCGTTAAACAAAACGAAAGTCAAACATGGTGATATTTTAACATTTTCTTATTTTGTAATATTTCTCTCGTTTTTCTCTTACACAAAAACACGCACACACCAGCAGGCAAACAGACAAATATAAGCAGACACTCACACAAAAGAATCAGGTGAGATTAAAGCTTTTTTAATCTCCTTACCTCCCATGGCTTTCCTCATTGTGCTATCACTGGGCTGCCTCAATTTCTTGTAACACAGCATGACGGCAAACAACCGGAAATCATGCAAATGAGCCCACGCTGAATAGTCAACGGGTGCTCAGCTAAGGGCTATAAAAGTGCTTTGGCTGTCAAAGAGACAGGCTACCACCACTAGAGCCCAATGCGCCTACCCTTCATGAATACCAGTACTCTCCACGGTAGTAGATAAGTGCCTGTACTCAGAGTGATAAAAATACTCCGTACCTACCTGTGAGTACCGGCCATTTAAAGCACTGGGTATGAGACTGAAAATGTAGCAATATTAAGGCAGGTATTCCTATTGTAAAAACAAGTTGTGGCCCAGCTCAGGTTTACCGAAACAGCACAGAGTTTGTAAAAGGTTTTGACTCTGGAATCTTTTTACAAATTTCATAAATATCAATTAAAACATGTAGAAGCGAAAAGAAGCAACTTCATCTATAAGAATCCTTTCTGCTCATCTCCTCCATGTCAGCATGCTATTGCATATAGGGCTTTATGGCTAGAATATAATATTTGGCTACAGAAAAATTACATTTTATACATTTGAACCACAAAATGAATGATGTTAAGTGCACTGCTATTTTTAGTGCCTGATTTAAAATAACCATGCTCAATATTCTGTTAATGGATTTGTAATTGGCTGAATAATCTGAGACCCCTATTAAAGAATACAATACTGCTTCAAAGTCAATAAAAAGCATTTTAATTACCATCAACAGAGCCAAACTCTCTTTCATGTGCACGAGTCAGAATCTCTTTGTATAATGTTTCTGCTTGCTTGAATTTCCCTTGTTTCAAATAGCAGGATGCCTAGAATAGAAAATACCGTCAATGCACTGATGGCCAATACAACTAAGAGAAATAATATACATAACTCCAAGCAAAGACTGATGATCAGCAGTGCCACATAAAGGCAACTTTATTTCTACCACAGTCTCATTCAGCCGGATTCAAAGAGTAGAGAAAGATAATATTAAAGACTAGCTATTATGCAACACTTAAAACTCCAGTTGTGAAAGTTACAGGAGTTTCTATTAGCCAATTTATGACAAAAGGCTTAGGTGTCCATGTCAGCATTCAGAGACACACACACACATATGCATATCAATGTGAAATGCTTAGATCACTAAGACATCTTGTCAGCTCTGTGTGTGCATTACATATCCTGAATAAAAACAAGAATGTTATGTCTAGATATTATATAGTTAATTGGGGATGGAGCAGCGCAGCCGAAATTCAAACCACAAGGAAGGAATGGAGGTGGGGGAGAAAAAACACAGTACATTAAAGTCAAATTTTCTAATGTATACATATTACTGGTGCTTAATGTTTATGCAGACATACAGATAAGTGTTTTTGTTTCACCCCCAAGTGCAGCAGAATGTCACAAACAACATAAATAGCTTTTTGTTCCAAAAACTTACCAGATTATTTTTGGTTTTTGCCACGTTTGGATCATCTGGCCCAAGTTTTGTTTGGTAGATCTCAAGTGCCCTCTGATAGTAATATTCAACTTCTTCATACTTGCCCTGGTTTTGGCACAATAATGCCAGGTTATTTAACTGCTTAGCAACATCTGGGTGGTCCTTGCCCAGTACCTAGGAAAGGAAGGCTGAAATATTAGGACATGACCCAAACAGAACACACTCTAGCATCCATATTCACTGCAACTTTGTTAATCCTAGTAAATCGACACTCTCCAGCTATCAACATGTATGTACTGTGAACCCCTAGTAGAAATGGAAATTGCATCTCTTTGCGGCTTGACCAAAGCTCTGTGAGCTTTGGTCAAGTCTGTGAGTACAACTTGCGCGGTGTAGGCAAGACCTAAAAATCTAATTATATACCCAAGTAACAAGTAGTTGTTCTATTGAAGTCAAAATGCTAGTTATTAACAAACTTAATTTTAGAATATGTTACACCCAGATTATGCAATGTTTTGTTCACACGAGGGGGAAAAAATACTGGAAGGTGGAATTATTTCAACACATTGAGAACAAATATATGGTGAGATTAGACCATAACCTTCCTCTCACAAGATGCCATGGACTTGAAAGATCTGCACTTTTGGCTGGCTAGAATCAGGTACATGTTCCAACGGGGAGCAGGTCCTCTAACAGGGTGGAAGGCATGAAATACACCAGACACCTGATGTTTTATTGCCTCGCTAGTATTGAAGGATTCTCTCAGTTAAAGGATGCACTTATGGATAGAGGTAATATTTTACAGGTGTACGTACCCCCTTAAGCTTGGTCTTGGCTGCACACCTGCAATATTTTGCTGCACAGGGAGTTAAAAAATACAAGGTTTTTCCTGATGCCATAACATATTATGTAGGAGAAGAACTCTTTGCAAGCTCCCTACTTATTGCTGTATCTATGCGACCCTCTTTGATTTTGCCGGACACCCTAATTTGCGCTCCACTGCAATGCAGCTAAGTTTGAACTAAAAGTCACAGTTATAGGTGCTTAGAATCGATACATGTAAGCTTCTTAGAAAGAAGAACCGAAAGCAAACAGTAAAATTATCAGCTGACCCTATCCAAGTCAGTCAGTCATGTGGCCCACGTCGGTAGAATTCTGATGAAGGATATGGCACCAAAGTTGTGCTCCTACTGTGCTTTGACACTGCACCATGGCGTATGGTTATGCAAAAGGAGTGAGAAAAGGAGAGAGCGTGCGATAACTTATCATGCGGTTGTGCCTGCCCTCCTTAAGTGATTTGCTTCAATTTCAGGTGGATAGCATCCTAAATGTTGTATTGTCATCCCTTTCTGGTGATGGCAGGTGGTTCTATCTGCTTGTTTAAGTTCATCTTGGGAAGACACACGTTCTCTTCCCTGAATATTTTTTTTAATTTTTAATTTTATTTTATTTAGTTAGTCAAATTGGCAGAACAATTCACACATTACCAATAAGTGTCTTGATTATACAGTATACATCACATATGAAGAATACTTGTTGTACAATGTTGGGCTTAACATTCCATTTTTACTCCTGACTGACGTAGAAACTTACAGCTCCGCTGCTTAACTCCCAGTCATGGCCCTCCTCCCGCCAGTTTCTCGATATAACCTGCTCTGTGAGGTCTTGCCACCGCCAAACATGCGCTCTAAAGTTTACCAACCATACCCGCCCCCACATCAGTACTCCACGAGGATTTGTCTCCTCTCACCCCGGTTGACATATAACCTTGGCATTATAGACATTTCACCCGTCCTCTTGCATGCTCAGTAGATATTGTTTCAGGGGCTCCCAAAAGTCTTTGGGCCGTGAGGTATGTGGTAATTCTTCTGCATACGTTTCCATGGTTTCCCTGCAATATGACAAGTCCATGATCCAATCCTTGAATCTTGGAGGTCGTTCGTTTCCCCATTTAATTGCGAGTCGTCTCTTTGCCAATAGTAGTGCTACCGCTAGGAACCTTCGCTGTGTAGGTTGCTTCAGTTTATACATCCCCAATAGACATACAAGAGGTGTATTCGGTACTATTTCTTGTAACATTGTGGTTATCGCCCCTATTATCTCCTGCCAATATGTATGTATCTGCGGGCATGTCCATGCTAGGTGCAAGAAGTCCGCCTGTGTCGCGTTGCATCTCTGGCACCGGTCATGCGTTCTCAGACCATATCTATGGAGCTGCATCGGGGTGTAATAATATTGATGTAGAAATTTTAAGTGTATTATTCGGAGATTGCAGTTTGAGGTTAGCAAGTGTAACTGTGTGCAGCTATATTCCCAGTCTTTCTCCTCTATTGTCTCCCCTAACAATGTTTCCCATCTAACAAGGGATCTGTTGACGTTGTGGCTGTGTTCTGATTGGGAGACACTATATAACCTGGTGATTAGCTTCCTACGGGTCGGCGCTGTGAATAGGGCCTGCAACGCATTTAGCGCTGGTGGTTCCTCAGGATATGTACTATACAGTTCCCGAATTGCTACTTGTAGCCGCAGGTGGGCGAACACTTTCAATGGTGTATTGTGTATACTGAGTGCCGGGTCCTCTCTGCGTATGACTCTACCATGGGGAAAAACGTCTTTCATGGTCAGAATTTTCATTTCTTCCAGCAACGTCATCATTTTCTTCTCTTGTGTTACTGACAGTCTGGGATGGTTAGCTATGGGAAGCGCTGGAGCATAAATGGGAAGCTTGTTGGCCCTGTGCGCCAATGCGTACCATGCATGTGTGGTGCAGTGTGCTGGTTGGATCGTGTCCCTATATATATATGGTCTCGGGTCAGATAAAAGAGCAAGTAATGGGCGTGTCTGTACACTGTCCACCTCCACTGCTACATGTGGAATAAAGGCATGTGGTTGAGTCCAATAATGTGCATGCTGTGCTTGTGCGCAATAGAAGTAAAGCTGTAAGTCTGGGGCTCCGAAACCTCCTAGATGATACGGCTGTGTCAGTGTGGTCCAACTAATTCTAGCTTGCTTGCCCGCCCACGATAGTCTCTGCATTGCTGATCGTAGTCTTGCAAAGAATGTCTGCGTCAGCCAGATTGGTATATTATTAAATAAATACAAAAATCTAGGCAATACAATCATCTTCTGTAGCGCAATCCTGTCTGCCAGTGATAGGGGCATCTTTATCCATCTAGTTATTTGCTCTTCTAGCTTTGTCAATGCACGCCCATAGTTTTCTCTTATCACTATATCAGGGTCTCTGTGTATCCATATGCCCAAGTATTTCACCGAGTCAGTTTGCCACCTGAGAGGGTAGTCTAGTGATGGCCGGGTCATAGCTGGCGTTAGGGGAATGATCACTGACTTGTCCCAGTTTATTCGCAACCCTGCATATTGTTCAAATCGAATGTATTCTCTAATGAGATCGTTTAGGTGTAAGTTCGGGTGTCGAGTAAATAGCACCATATCATCTGCATATAGTGATATATTTAGGGGCCGTAGGCTAAATTGTAAGGCTGCCTGTTGGTGGTGTCGTCGAATCCTACAGGCCAGGGGTTCTAAAATCAAAGTGAATAAAATCGGTGATAACGGGCATCCCTGCCTTAACCCTCTGTTCACTTCTATAGGAGCAGATACTTGCCCGTTTAGTCTAATTCTAGCTGTTGGGGCAGTATATAGAATCTCTATCCACCGTATAAATTTCCCAGGGAACCCCATCTTACGCAGCACTGCAAACATAAATTCCCATTCAACGGAGTCGAAGGCTTTCGCGGCGTCCAGTAGGGCCGCTGCCGCCGGCAACTCAGCGTCCAAACTATGGTACAGAGCAAAGATGGTTCGTATATTTTGAGTGGTAGATCTAGTGGGTACGAACCCCGCCTGGTCTGGCAACACCAGCTTTTCTTGCAGAAGCTGTATTCTAGTTGCAATAATTTTCGCTAGGATCTTGACGTCCATGTTTATTAACGACAGGGGGCAATACGAATCACAGCGTGTCAGATCTTTATCAGGTTTAGGGAGCGCCACCAGTAACGCCTCTCTCAGCGTGGCCGGGAGTCTACCCTTTTCGTACGCTTCCTCATATACCTCGGCCAAGTATGGTACTAGCAGGTCTTTATAGGTTTTGTAAAATTCCCCCGGTATTCCATCCAGCCCCGGGGCTTTGTTGTTTGGCAGGGAGTTGATGGCGTCCATGAATTCGTCTTTAGTGATGCGATGGCTAAGGAACTCCCTGTGCTCGTCCGAGAGCCACGCAAGGGCTACCTCCTGCAGGTAATCCTGGATCTCGTCCACCATTGTGTTTGTATGCTTAGCATAGAGTTGGGAGTAGTACTGCCGGAAGCAGTTTGATATGGATCGTGTATCATAAAATGTCCCACCCTTGTCGTCTCTTATCTGCGTTATATATGATGTTGCGACAGAGGGCCTGATCTTATTCGACAAGGCACGCCCCAGCCTCCCTCCCTCCCTCCCTCTCCGTAGTTCCTCGCCGTATGTCGTTTAGATTTATACTTTATCTCATCTGCTGCATACTTCTGGTAGTCATCCATTCTGTCCCTTATTTTTACTAGCAGGCTCTGATTACGTGTCTGTGTGTGTTCTCGTTCTAGCGTTGCTATGTCCCTTTCTATCATATGTAATTGCTGTTGAATATCCTTTAGTATCCCAGCCTGTTTGTTTATACAATGTCCCCTGATAGTGACCTTGAAGGCCTCCCATAAGGTCCCCGCACTCTCTACCGTCCCTGCGTTTATCTCAAAATATTCAATGATTGCCTGTCGGAGTTCACCTTGGAATACCTGATCTAACAGAGCTGTTCCCTGTAACCGCCATGTGAAGTGGCAAGGCACGTGAGTGGGTATCTCCAAAGTTAAGCAAACTGGAGAGTGGTCCGATAGGGTCGTTGGTAGATGCGTGACCGTCTTTGTCCATGTGGCTGCTTCTGCTGTAAGCAGCCAATAGTCAATACGGCACCATGTGTTGCGCGTCGTC
The DNA here is from genome assembly GCF_964204655.1 of Triturus cristatus. Taxonomy (NCBI): domain Eukaryota; kingdom Metazoa; phylum Chordata; class Amphibia; order Caudata; family Salamandridae; genus Triturus; species Triturus cristatus. The sequence continues at coordinate 842,585,469 of NC_140592.1, forward strand.
GATGTGCACGTTCTCTCCCTACAGCTCTCGTGCCTCGTCCTCCAAATGTCAGTCATCCCCCATAGTGCCATACCATCTTTAAGAGCGTTTGCCGCACGTTTGCCATATCTCTCATTTCCTGTCGACCTATCTAACGCAGGATCCAGGCATGTGTTAAAGTCGCCCCCCCAGAGCACCGGTGCATTTGGAAATTCCCGTAACTTAGCCCATATGTTTGCATAGAACTCCGGGTCGTGTTTGGTCCGTAGGACGTGATGATCGTCAGTGTGGTGCCACCGAAATTGCCCTGGATCATAACATACCGGCCCTGGCCGTCAGTCATTGCCCGGATGAGCTGGAATGGGGTGTTTCGTCTGATTAAGACCAGGACACCCCTTGCGTATGTGGAATATGAAGACGCTAATCGGTAGGTAGCTCATCTAACACCCACCCACGGTTCAGCAGTAGGGGTCAGATGTGTTTCTTGTAAGCATGCCACATCGACTCCATGTCTGTCCAAGTATGCTAGTACTTTGCGTATTTTCTGTGGATTTTGCAACCCTCGAACATTCCATGTTTAAAACGTTAAGTTTCGAGTGGGAGCTTCGGTTCCAGTCATGTTCCTATGCCCTTGCTGAGAGTTGTCATGCCCTCCTGTACTATGTGTATGAAGTATCGCTCTTGTGATGAACCCTGTTCTGCCAACCAGACCTTTTGATTTAACCCTACCCCCACCCACTCTGCCCTGTGGCTGAGTCATTCCCAACTTGGACTACCAGGTAGTCAAACCGTAAAGTAACCAACAAAAAAAACAAAAGAGTGAACATAAACCCAGTGTTGACTAACTAGTGTGGTGTACACTGGGAGGGTGCTGGCTGCCCGCCCTTCATCTGCGGATTGATCCACAGAGTCAAATGTCCTACAAACATCTCTATCAAAACCTATAACCCATTTGTCCAGAGTTATAATGGGGCCTCATGCCAAATATTACTAACGTGGTATAGGTACTGGGAAGACTGTAGAAGTCTGCTCAAGTTCATACAGAAGGCAGTCCTGCATTACTGTACGTTTTAGTTACAGTAGTGATCCACTTATCTGCATTATGCTCACGTCCCTCTGGTGCGTGTCCTCATCCCAGCCTCTCAGATTGAGTCCACACCGCCACCTCGACGATTCATTGCAGCTGCCGTTAGGCGCTCATGCCATAGTGCCCATGGATCCTGTTCCCCAGTATCAGCAGCTGCGTGGTTTCCCTATTGTCCCTTGCTTCTGTGGCCGTGTCGCCTGTTCGGAGTTGCAAGTGGGACCTCCTGCTTGCATGACGCTTTGCTACTCAACGTCTGATGTCGTCGACCGTTCTTCCTGGTCGCCCCGTGGAGATCTCAGTTTTGCTTTTGCTTGTTCCTTTTGATGCAGGAATGTTAACACATCTTTGGGTTCACTGTATATTTTCGCCTTTCCGTCTTCCGTAACCCTGAGCCGGGCTGGGTACAGCATTGCATATGGTATGTTGAGTTCTCTAAGCTTTTGTTTCACCTGGTTAAACTTCTTCCTTGCCTCCTGCACTGAGATGGTGAAATCCGGGTAAATGGAGACAGCCATTCCATCATGCGTGAGTTTCCCCAGCTCCCTGGCCTTTCGCAGTATCGCGTCGCGGTCTCTGTAATTCAATATCCGTGCAATAATCGGTCGAGGCATCGCACCCACAGGCGGTTTTGGCGCCAGGGATCGGTGTGCTCGTTCCACGATGAACATCTCTGATAACGTGTCCCGTCCCAGCAAGGAGATTAGCAGTTGTTCCACATACCGTTCTAGTGGGCCCGTATTCGTCGTTTCCGATATGCCCGTCAGGCGAATGTTATTTCTGCGGGACCTCGCTTCCAAGTCTTCAGCTTTGGCGGCTATGCACGCCATTTGCTTGTCAATCTTCGCCTGCTTCGCATCCTTCTGTACCTGATGGTCTTCGGCTTCTGATCTTCGCCGCTCAGCCGTATCTAAGCGCTCCGAGTGTTTATCTAGCCGCTCCGACATTCGGTCTACCCGGTACGTGAGAGAGTCTATTTTCCCGTCTATATTGGAAAGAGTGGCCTGTATAGATGTGAACATGGCTTGCACCTCAACGTTGGTCACTTCTCCCGATGCACTCGGCTCCTCCCGTGGACGAGCCTGCTCTCCTGTCCCATGCTCCGCCGGCTTTTTGGGCTCGTCGAATGCTATTTTTGGCTGAGTCCTATCCGTCTTTCCCATAATCGAGGCTGTCGGTCAAGCGCCGCTCCTGCGCGCTCTGGAAAAACAGATGATATCTAGAATGCTGCCCCTGCGTCCGGTTGTGCTGCCTACGCAGGTGGGGGGGGGATTACCAATGTGTACTTCTCTTTATCAATGTGGTGACACTCTGCCGCGCTGTACTCCAATCGTCTCCCCAGATCTTTCCGAAAAATCCCCACCTGGTCCTCACCGCAGGTTCACCATGCCAGGTTCCCAGTGCTTTGTAATAAGGCCCGTAAGTATCACCAGTCTCAACGTCGCACAAGCGCAAATGTTCAGGTGTATTCAGGATGTTTAATATCAGGTCGCTGCACAAATCCGTGATCCGGAGGGCCCTGGCTGTGCGCCACGCGTGCCCCCAAACCTCCGATCTTCAAGCTTCGTGCTTTTTTTCTTTTTGGGTTGCTCTGCAGGTCTTATCCCTGCCGCCTCCGCCACCCCAGGCCCTGTATGGTTGACAATTGGGCAGACCTTGATGCGACGTATAGCGGTTTGAGCCCCTCGCAGTTGGTCCGTGCGCTGTGTCCCCAGGGGGGGGGGGGGGGGGGGCTGCCGTGTTGCTGCACCTCAAGCCTCTCTACCCGGGGGCATCTAGGGCGCAGCGTTCTGCTCGTGCTCCTCTTCACTGCGCTTCCCGCTGTCCTGCACCCCAGTTCGCTGTCTCCCAGCGGTCCCCTGCTACGACTCGCGTTGAGTCTCTCTCCCAGGGGCCGTCTAATAACTGCCGCAACTCACGTTTATATGCCGGTGATCTCGGGACTTCACTTTGCGCATGCCGCTAGGTTGGGTTCCGATCTTCGAGCCCGGGACCCGCCCGTACTTCGCTGCTTCCGCCGTTCGTCACTGCCCGCAGCTTTCTCCTACTCTCCCCCGCTGCAAGCCTCCGCCTGGGCCGCGTTGCGTGCCTTACGTCGCGGCCGCGCCCTCCACTACAGTTCGGTGCTGCGGTTTCTGGTCGGCACGCTCAGGCCCACGAAGACTCGGTTCGCGTCTTCACCAATTCTGGAGTTCTGGGTCGTCGCGGTGCTTCTTCCGGATCTGCCGGGCGGCTGTGTGTGCTGAAATCCCCCAGCTACGGTAGTTAGGTTTTGATGTAAAGGATTATGTAGGATTTTTAAGGGCTTCGGCGAGGAGCTCCACTAAAACGCGGCCATCATGCTGCGCGGTTCGCTCCGCCCCCACCTCTTCCCTGAATATTTTGAAGCCTTACTTGGACATTGAGTTTGTGATGCAGACATGCTGAGAAGCTGAGCACATTCAACGGGAACACAGAGAAGTATCTAGAGAGCAGGTGAGATGTAATTAAATATATGGACGTGCATGTATGAGTTGTCCTGCTGAAGTGTTATGAAATCTTAGTAGGTCTCTGAGCAGAAAACAACGGGACCACCATGCAGTACCTGATTACATACTCGTGACAGTACAAGTGAAATAAATGATAGCCGGCAAGTCTAGAGCCTCTTCGGAAAGCCTAGACGCAGGAGTATTTGTCGTGAAGTATGTATGGGGTAGAAGTCACTTTCTGTGACTAGGTTCACTGGAGGAATCAAGTTGATGATCACTCCAAGTTCCCAGGGCTAGATGATCATGAGCTGATAGTTTTTCCAATCTCTGTACGTAAAGATATGTTTTGGATGAGTTACGTGTAAAGTGATTTCTCAACATCCATCGGTTGACAGGTCAAAGGAAGTGGTGTAGACCTGGGGTGACACACTACCTTACGTTTTTCAGATTTAAAATGATCAGATTGTTGTTGGCCTAGTAGGAGCTTGATAAGTTAGAGGATTTGATAGAGGGATGAGGTAGGTGTAGGCGAGGTGTGGTGAGATGAAGAAACACTGAGGTAGATACACCTGTGTTAATGCAGGAAGGCAGTGGTGTAAATGAGGAAAGAGAGAGGATGCCGGGAATGTTGGACAAGTAAAACAATAGTCAAGGATGTTTCCAGTTATGCTATGATCCTCTAGTCTCTTTAGTAAGGAGTAGCGGTGGACTGTGTCAAATGTGACAGAAGTGTGGCGATTGCAGCCCTGTCCACAGTAATTTACAAATCTTCTAAAATGGAAATTAGAGTGGACTCTTATTTCTCTGTGCCTCTCCCAGGGTGGAAATCCACTGGGTTGATTTGAGAGGAAGTACTTTTCTTCCAAATATTTGGCAGATCTGAGTGAATGCCGCTCTTTCAATTATTTTTCCTACGAAAAGGTTATTTCAGATTGGTCAGCAGTTGGCAGAGTCTGCCGAATCAAGAGTTTTCTTCATGAGTGGCTGTATTTTGGAAATCTTGAGATATGATGGAAAAGTGCATGCTGATAGGAAGCAGTTAACCGACTTGGGGTTGCGACAGCCATTGAGAGCAGAATGTCGTTACAGGTTTGTGGTGGACATTAAACAGGGTGGTAAGCCTGTAGGTCCTTCAGTTTTCTTCTGATTGTAGAATGTTTTGGTCAACAGTTGCTTGATGCAGGAATCATAGATTTTGTTGTGTAACTGGCGACCGGTTTTGTAATGCAGAATGCCCGATTTCTTCCACTGGCCTGGAAGCAAAGTAATTTCTGTTTTCATCTTTGTTAGCCCTGACTAAACCAGTAACTTGGGTATTGAAGTTAACTGTGTCTGAGACACAGTGAGTGGCGAAAGCAAGAGTGGTATAGAGCCACATGTACGACCAATATTTTTTGCGAATTCCTAAATATGACATTTTGCGACTCGCAAGTAGGACGCCACAAAATGCATTGTACAATAGAGTGTTCACACGGTTAGCGATTCCCAGGGGGTTGCAAATGGACCTGCCTCATTAATATTCATGAAGCATGTCGCAATTTGCGACCCATTGGGAATGGGGATGCAAACAGTTTTCCTTATAGGAAAACGGGATGAGTTTCAAAAAGGAAAATTAAACGTTTCATGTTTTAAGAGTAGGCAGTGGTCCGTTGGACCACTGCCTGCTCTTAAAAAACGGTTTTGCGGACATGTACAAAGGGGAAGGGGACCCATTTGCGACTGATTTACCACCTACTTGAAGTAGGGGGTAAACTACAAATGCTTTGCGACTGCATCACGGTCGCAAAACATTCATACATCCCCCTGTAACTCGCTATTATGAAGGGACACCCATGACACGCTCCTTCCTAATACCAACTCACAAACCTTTCTTTTTTTTTTGTTGGTAATAGGTTACCGACTCGCTAAATAGGGTTGGTACATGTCAAAAGGCTTTTTAGCAGTCGCAAAGGGCCCGATTCTACGTTTACAAGTGCCAAAACATTTTGTTCATGTTACCCATAGAGAAATAATAATAGCTTCCGCACATATACCAGGGGAAAGCTTTATAAATCATTTGGGAGAGGTCGCTCTTCATGTTGATCTAGTGTTGTGGTGATGTTCCGCTGGGTTTAATCTGCACCTGTGCTGCCTTATTCAGAAAGCACCTGGCTAAAGAGAAATTACAAATTTTGACAACCCCCTCCCCCACCCCACACCATTTACCAATAATATAAAGCTTGGGATTTTGGGGTGAGTCGAGTGGAGGAATAACAGGAGTATTTTTCATGAGAAACAAAAAAAATTCAAGGATTAAAATTGTTTAACTAGCTTTATATGCATGCAGAAGAAGAGGCATCTGAATAGCACACGTTGATAAGACCGCTAATTAGCTTGGACCTACAGATTACATGTATCCGATTCTCTGGGAGTTCTGCACGACACACATGTAGTGTGCAGCTGCCTAGGAAACACACCAGTATTTGCAAATAGTGCAGTACAAAACCACTGTACTTCAGATCTATTGAGCAGCAGCACAAAACCCATTGATAATGAGCAGAGTTCTTTCTCAGAAACACATACTCATCTAGGAGAGGGGGACGGGTATGGTGTATTGTCAGCTTACATAGCATTGCACTATATAGGCAATTAAAAGTAGAAAAATGTAGATACCTTGGAATGGTCATAAATAATGTCAGGGATAGACAGAGCTTTAGGTTTGTGATGTGCAAAGGGGGTACTTCCTCAGGCTAAGCTTATGGAGGCAATAACCATAGATCCCTAACATAGATATCAATGAAATCATCATCACAGATGAGAAGACGGGCCTGAATGGGACCTTCTTTGAGAAGACTGCACGGCAACATTCACTAATGAGCCAACACAATAGCTGCAAAACCTGGAAGAGGACAGGAGCCGTTCTGTGGGAGGCATCCGCGTACGAACATGACAAAAACCCTTAGGTACCACTGTAGAGAGATCACCTAACTGTCAGCTACTTACCACCCAGGCAACCTTTTGGTTTTGGAACTACAAAAATCCTAAGTAAGTAAAAAGTAAACATGAATGTTGTGTGCGAATGCGCCAACCACCTTGGTTTCTCAAGAAATTCCAGCAAGTTAGTAATGTGAAGGGGCCAAATGTAACTTTAAAAAACATTTTTAACAGCTCACAAGAAGACTTTTCTTGTGAAGGAATTAATTAGATTTGAATTTGAGAGTTCACTAGGTCTCACCTACCAGACAGAACAAGTTATTTGGGTGCAAAAGGCCAACTGTGGGCATACAGCCAACCCTTTGCTAACCATTGGCTGGTTTTATTGTCAAAGATTGCGGTTTATTATATGGCTTGCCTTCCTATTCTTGTCCCTCCCCTGGACCATATGCTCTTTACCATCCTTTTGATTGGCTGGAGGTGTGGCGCCGCAGCCAGGGCGACAGACTCCAGAATCTGGGGATCACGGTTCGATCCCCGGCAGCAGATTAGCCCAGCACCATGTGACTCTGGGCAATAGCTTGTTTAATCTTTCCGACGGCCCCCAGAGACCCTTACGGGTGATTGTTCGCGCTTTACAAATGTGGATTATTATTATTATGATTATCCTTCCACTGCTCACTTTTAGGGAACTACTCTTCTCTTTTTGGTTAAGCACTCCATGAGAGTGCATGTGTTTTCCAGCTCTTCCCTCATTTGCTTCTCCCCCTGACAAAATATAATCTCATGCTTCATGTACCTCTCTTTCTTATGTGCTGCTTCTCTCTCTCGCAAGTGTTTCTTCTGCCTAAACTCCACTAATCACGTTCTTGTGTGTTTTTCCTCTGCCCTCATGCTGTCCTGTCCATTCCTGTGGTCCTCCCATGTTGCTCTCGCTCACATGCTTCTCCCCCTAAGATTCCTCACACTTTGTGCTGCTGTCTCTTGTGCGTCTCTCCCCACTCCTTCTTGCACTGCTTGCTCTCCCTCTCATGCGCTTCTCCCTCACTAAACTCCTCACCTCCCCTTCCTCCCCGAAGGCCATGTTGTAATTTTCATTCATTACTTCTTTCACGGCTACAGTGTTCCTCTCTCCCCTCTTCTCCACACTGATCCTCCTCTGTAACTCCGAACCCCACAGTCCTTTTTGATGTTCATTTTGCCCTAAATAAAAAATAATTTACCAGACCCAAGTGGCGCCTGCCATCATTAAACATGAAATAAAAAAAGGAAAATGCACGTCATTCTATAGATGCACACATTCATGGCAATGAATGCTCACGCCTACAGAATGACTCGACCAGCAACAGCGCCGTGTTATACAGGCTTTATTTCTTTTGGGTGACGTTTTGCAGCATTGGCATGCTTTTTGCCGACCGTGCAGACCATCAGCAAACTGCTTTGAAAAAGCCAATCACACCATAAGGCTAGACCTATTAGCTTTGCCAATGTTGCTTTAAACTAGTGACTAAAGTGATAACTTTAGTGTAGATGGTGCCAGTACTTATTTTGTCGAACAAAGCAAAAGTAATTGACTTGACAAAACAGTAAAAGGAAATGGGAGGTACAAGCAACCTTCAGTCTAGTAACCTCCTCCTAGAATTATTTCTAGGATGTATTTTAAACAATTTCATGTGATGGAAATCGCCAAAGAGTGACATACAAGCAATCAAATCATGCCAATATACAGTTTGGCAGGGCTTTGTATGGGCAATAGACTAATGTGCAAGAATACCAAGCAAATGAGAAGTCACAAAAACTCAGCCAATACTAACATATAGCTCAACCTACCGTTAACATATTTTTGGTACTTTAGAAATAAAAGTGTCTCTTACACAAGTAGCATAGCTGCCTCTTCTCAAACAGACATCATTAACTCGTACCTTTTCTCGGATCTCGAGGGCTCTTTTGCACAATGGTTCCGCCTCCTTGTACTTTCCACGTTTTCCGTACAGTACTGCCAAGTTGTTGAGTGTGGCTGCCACCTGTCATGCAAAAATCACAGTGCTAAAGGATTCTTTAATAAGGAGTTTAGAGATGCAGACTTTGAGTAAGATAAATACTGCTTGATGTGTATATTTACACAAACCAGTTCAATTTTTTTTGACAAATCTTTTTTTTTTCATTTTTAATTTTTAACCTAAACAGACTGCGAATTTACATTGATTCATAGATTTATTAAAACGTTATCATTTTCCAACATACTGTGGAAGTAATAAAAACATTTTCAGGCCCTTAATATCAAGGGAAAAAGAAGATGCAACAGTGAAATACAAATTACAAAAAAATCCAGTGACAATATTGACAGTTTTGATACAAAGGAAGGAAGTACCTTCAAAGACACATGGAGGCTGTCTACATAAACGTAACCAATAAGTACAATAATATGCTCAGTATGTGCCAAATGCTCTATATATTTCCGACACTGGATTGTCAAATGTTAGCAAATAGTCTCTCTGCGGTGCCAGATGACTTTATGTCTGTAGATGAGGGGTTGGGGGATAACAAATAAAACACCAGTATTGCACAGTATGAGACTCATCATCTAGATGTTTGTCGTGGGTGGGTTCATAAGGTCCCACTGTAGGGCTATCTCACATTTGGCCAGTAGTTATGCCATAGCAACAAAATGTCTCACACATTTAGAAACATCTACATACCCCAGCAGGGAAAGCAGAGGATTAGGTTGGAGCATAGCTACTATCATTAAAGGGAGACGGGCAAATACATCACTCCAGTAGGGTGCGATACTGCTACATATCCAGGTTAAATGAAAGAAGTCTGCAGCTGAAGCGTGACATTTGGAGCAGTAAGAGGGTCGGGAAGTGTTGATGCGTGCCAGCGTAGCAAGCATGGTCTAAGCACTGCGTAAGAACTTATAATGTATGAACTTATAGTGGTGGATGATAAACATTAAGCGTGTTTGCGCACAACAGGCACACCAAATTTTGTCAGATAGGGATTGGCCCAGATCTGCTTCCCAGGTGTCTCCAAGTTGGGAATCACATACTGGTGGCAGGCCCACGGAAGTGTAATACAGTTTGGATGTGAGTCTGGCACCTGTAATATCAGCTGTAACTAGTGTAAGTGGCAATATTCATCAGGGGCTAGTGGATATAATGGAATCCGGGCACACGGTGCACTTTGAAGGCGCCTTAACACGAAGTGATCCATGTAGGTGGCATTGGAAAACTGGTCATCTTTAGTATGGGAGAATGATTTATCGCCCGGGAACAAGTCACCGAACGTGTGGAGGGCAAGATAAGTCATTGTGTGTTGAACAAGTTTTTCTTGGGTAATGGGAAGCCACAGGTTATTGGCCAACGGTATTGCGGGAGAATAAAGTATGTCTCTGTTGAGGAGTCGCACAAACCTGCACCACGCCTAGCTTGTGTTGGAGAGAGTGAATATATCCTCAGGGTCTAATGGTTGACCTAACAGGAGAAGCGCCCGCAAGGGTGTCAGAGCCGCTAGATCTTTTTCAGAAATGGTGTATGGAATGCGTGCCTCAGACTGATACCAATTATATGTGAACTGTCACTGTGTGGCCAGATCATACAAATGAAAGTGTGGGACACCGAATTTACTGTGTTCGTATGGGAGGGTCAAGATAGCTCCACAAAAACACAGGTAGTCATGTGCAATGTTCACAGTACCGAATAACTTCTTATTTAGTACCAGTTCATCTGCACTGAACGTGAACTTGATGGGTCAAGGAGCGCATTAGTCATTAACTTGAAGAATAAACCAGAACTTTAACAAAGAAACTTCACAGATAGAGGAGGCAGGTTATCTCCGACGGACTAGCAAGTGTTATGCAGTTGTGTTAGTATAGACTTACGAGTGTGATGTTAATACGGCATCACTAGGGGCAAATACTGTGCGCTAAAAGTGGAATGCAGGCACAGCTCACGCTGTAGGGGTGGGGGGGGGGGGGGGGGGGGGGGGGGAGGGTGCACCGGCACTGTTTGCCATCCTGCAAAAGTGCTGATAGGAACAGTGATTTTGGCATCAGTCTTTTGTGGTAGGATTGTCAACAATCCTGCCAACCGCTATGGTAAGAAAGTATCATCTTTAAGCACGCTTTTGAGGTTGAGGAGCATGGGCCCTTCCTAAGGCCTTTAGCCTCTTATCTTTGCAGGACTTTGCTTTCAGCTTTACTTACATCAGTGAGGCGTGCTATCAGGCCTCCACGGGGAGGGCACTTGCGCTCTTCACTTAAAGGTTATGGCTCACTTAGCTAGCTATAGGGCCTAGTCTATAAAGCAGGTAACCAGCTTGTTTTTTTCAGAGTGTTTAAGGAGTCCCAGGGCGCAAACATCTTAGCTCTTAAGACTGGGGCAGCCAGTGTTAGTAGTAAGCATGGTTGTGACTGTAAGCTAGTAATTTGCTAGGGAGGTTGCTGCTTCATAGTATGCGCTGCAGGTCTGCCATAGGGACTTCACATCTGAAGCATGGTATTCCGGAAACATTTTGGTAATTTTGTCTGGGGAGAGGTAAGACGTTTAGATGAAAGGAATATGCTACTTACCAGTATGCATCTGTTCTTGGCATGTAAAGCTGCAGATCTACACACTATACATAGATCGCCATCTGGTGTTGGGTCCAGATGTTTGCACTTGTTTTTGTCCTGGAAAGTCTTTGGAAGTCACGAGGTAGGAGACTCCTCCTTAGGATTATAGTGCACATGGGCATCGGCTCCATCCTCAGATTGTTTTTCGCCAGCAGGGAAATGATGGAGCTTTGTAAGAAACAGGAAGATACCCTTGCATGCTGTATCTAAATAAGATAATACTAGAACAGATAAAGGAAGCCGGGGAGGCGGGTGGGCGTGTGTAGATCTGCAGCTCTACATGCCAAGAACAGATGCAAACTGTTAAGTAGCATATTCCGTTCGAGGCATATGAGCTGCAGATTACACACTATGCATAGATTGTATAGCAGTCCCATTCCTTAGCGGCGGCCACCAGTATCTGTTGCAGTAGTCTGAAATAGGGATTTGAGTACAGCTTGGCCCACACTAAGTTGTTGTTTTGACTGCACATCTACACAATAGTGTTTTGTGAACGTGTGCGGTGTAGACCATGTAGCTGCTTTGCAGATGTCATTTAATGGAATGTTCCCTAAAAATGCCATAGAAGCCCCTATTTTCCTTGTAGAGTGGGCTCTAGGAGGAACAGTTAAAGTACGTATTGCTTTGTGGTAGCAAATTTGTATGCATTTAACAATACATCTCGCTATCCCGGACTTTGATATGGGATTAACTTTGCATGGTGGTGAGAAAGAAACAAAAAGTTGTTTAGTTTTTCGAAAAGGTTGTGTTCTCTCAATGTAATAGAGCAATGCTCTTTTAACATTCAAAGTATGAAGAACTCTTTCTGCGACTGTGTGTGGTTGCGAGAAGAATACGGGCAACTCCACAGATTGATTAAGGTGGAAGAGAGAAATGACTTTAGGGAGGAATTTAGGATTAGTTCGGAGAACAACCTTATTGTGATGGATTTGTAAGAATGGTTCCTGAATAGTTAGTGCTTGTAGCTCACTAACTCTTCTTAGAGAAGTTATAGCCACTAGGAAAGCAACTTTCTATGTTAAGAATTGTAGCTCACATTTATGTAGAGGTTCAAAGGGAGGTCCCATTAGTCTTGTGAAAAAGATATTTAAATTCCACACAGGTGAGGGTGGAACTCTGGGAGGAATTATCCTTTTGAGTCCTTCCACTGTGGTAAATATTTCATTACCGGTACTATTTTTTATGCGGTAAAGTCTAGTAAGAATAACTCAGTAAATATAAGAGGCAGAATCCGTGGTATTAGAGGTTCTAAAAGGCTTTATTCCTATACAAAGGAATACAATTCGAATTGCAGGCTTCTATTCCATCACCACGAAAGTTCAGGAAGGAAGGGCATACATTATTGACAGATAATTAGTTTTATAGGAAATGCATTACAGTGAAACAGATGCAAGAGGCGTAACAGCTGATAATAAAGATAAAATGTGCATACGTAACTAATAAAGGCGGACATATGGGCGTAATTTAATAAACGTCATTATACATGATGTCACAAGTGAGTGGATCCATAAAAGAATCCTGCAATGTCATCAGAAATATTTGGCAGAGATGCGCGCGCAGCCGCATGACGTGTGATTGACGTGCAACTAGAGGGTGAAGGGGACTTGACATTTAGCTCTACATGTGGAGACAGAAGTCTGGGGGTCATGTCAACCTAATCCCAAATCATATCTAATATCCTATGTTTAAAGAACTGTGTTATCCAAAAAGAAAGGTCTCTAGGATAGAATCTATTCTATACTGACTGTTAATGCGTGTACAAGCGTCTAAGTGTCTACATGAGATGCGAGGGGGTGGGAATATTCCATGGTAGCAGGGGCTATGAATTACTTGCATGAGGACAGCGAGGCCTGGCTCTTTGCACGGTAGCTGGAGGAATGTTTACCTAAACTACTAGACAGGAATGCATCGGATGAGGAGCGGAGCAGATAATCTTGAAGGTGAAATACAGTTTTTGGCAGGCAACAGGCTGGATCAGGCACCGTTAGCCGCGCAGGAAGTAGGACAAAGTTCATGGATACAGATGCAGGCTCAGACTGGAGCTTTCAGAGGCAGAAGGCAGGAAAAGGCTTGATGACAGAATTCTGGGCCTACTCGCCTGAATCTGTAAAATGTGGAAAGTGAACCACATAAAGTCGGTGGCCTTTCATACTTAGGAATGGAATATCTGACCCATTCATGGCGGATCTGAAAGAGGACATGTTGACGGTGGACGCACATATATTTGCGTCTTCAAAACTGGAACTGGAGGGAACATACATGTACTTATAGCATGCACATGGAGCCGTTGGGGTCTACGATAGGGGACATAACTGATCACAAAATTCATATTTCCTCATTCCCTCCTTGTCCCCTACGGACCCTCAGGAGATATCGATCTTCATCAATCCATCGATCTGTTCATATAGCATCATTTGTTCTTCTTTCTTCTTCCGGGATCTTGAACGAAAACTTGGATGTGGGATACACGATGTGGCACACAGACCACAAATCGCTGGCCCACATTGTAGACATAAGCAGCAACTGAATAGTATGAGGAAGCCAATACCTAGGAAGGATAGGATTCTCCATCCCCAGGCTGACAACACGCTCCAAAACCAACCGGACCAAGTCCAGGTGCCTGGACTCTGGTGTATCTGGCTCACAATCTTATGAAGGCGAGTTATGGCTTTATATACTGACGGTGAATTTTCTGGTATGAAAACGCAGCAACTTGATCCGATGACCCTACAAGCTCCGCCCCTATCGGCCAGGATGACGTCAAGGACAAGACGATTTTGAAGCACAACAATCCGCATAGCAGACTGCTCTTCTGTTAAATTGCCTAAGGCGGAAGTAGTCTCGTTCACTACTGCTTCAAGGGTTCTGGTTAATCTACGTATCAGCTTACTATTAGTAACTGTACCTATATAGGGAAAGAAACCTTTATTGAAATCTGTGTATTGCTCCCATGCTGTTTCAGTGTAATCGACAATTGGGAGATCTCTCTGCTGTCTATTGTGTACTAAATGGGTATTTCTATGATAATCAGGAGGAGCTAGGAAAACAGGTGGCAGAAGGAATGCTATGTAACAGGTACCATCCCAGTCTAGAGGTAGACGTATATATGCGGTCTGGCCACATATGAAGTAGGAATGACGGGAAGCTCTAAATGTAGACTTGCCTTGATCACTGAATTTTATTACAGTGGTGCATTTACTATGGCCCATGTGTATGGAACCATTCTTTCTTACACATAATTCCCCTTTTACTGGGAATACTGACATAGCGGGCAAGATTGGTGTAGCTTCAGATTCAACGTTCAGGATCATAAGGTTAAGTGTAAAGTTACCTAATCCATATACTTCATTTTCTAGATCAGTTCCTGTTCTTTTGGGAAGTCCCTCCTTGTTAGGATAGCAGACTTTAAACAAGACTAGGTTCAGGTTTCCCCATACCCAGTTGTCTTGATAAACTGCGGAATTTGAATCTAGGGAATTAATCAAACTAAACCATGCTCCACAGGAGCCATTGTGTGTGAACGGATAGGGAAAGAGGGGCAAAACTCCCTTATAGTTCTGATAGGGAGGGAGTCGGCCACATATCCAACAATTTGTGGCATTGCTGGTCTGATGGGAATGATGTAACATACTAATGAATGTGTTATTGCGCAGCGCAAATCTATAGGACAACTCATGCGGAGGTAATTCGCTAAAAGAATGTTCTGCAGTTACATTGTAAGCACGCTTAAGAATAGGGTAATACATGTGCAATAGTATGCTGGAAATAATGATCAGAAGACTTAGAAAAAACAAAATTAATAATGTTACTATGCAGTGACTACGAAGTGATTTACAATACGCATGCTTTTTAAGCTGCATCTGTTGATTTCTTTCTCTATTCCGGTCTAGAGGATACATGTCAGAGACAAATTCAACCGATTCACCTTGGAGAGGACTTAAACAATCAAATTGTCTGACTTGCTAGACCTTAACTTTAGTTTATAAAGTTCAGTGTTTTTTAGTTCAACCAAGGGGAGCTTTGAGTCTGTCTGTGAGGGAATGCAGGGCTGAGAGTTCACACTAGATGGTAGTCCATAAAATTTCTTGATATGACTCGAGTGCAACTACCCTTTACGTCCCTCGATCTTCACGGCTGTCCTTGTAGTTAGTAGAACCAACTTTGGTGATTTCCATCTAGGCTCCAGTTGGGTCTTCCGGTCAAAATTCCGGACCAGAACCAGGTCACCAGGAACCACGTCATGGGGTTTCACCTCAGTATTATCGGGAAAAGCTGCAGCTACCTGTGAACGACAAGATTGTAGTGCAGACATCAAGGAAGCCAGGTAATCTGTCAGCATATTACAGTCAACATCAGTGATTTTGCGAGGTATAGGCGTCCCCCACATATTTGGTGGTCTACCGAAGATCACCTCGTACGGGGATAGCCCTGTTCGAGAATGTGCTACCATTCTCATGTAAAAGAGCGCAACTGGTAAGGCTACTATCCAATCGACACCTTTTTCTCTACATATTTTGGACAATCTAATTTTCAGAGTTTGATTATGGCGTTCCACGAGACCTGCTGCCTCGGGATGTCGGACACAGTGGAATTTCCATTGGTAGCCTAACAAAAGGGAAACGTGTTTCATTAGTTCGGATGAGAACGGCTGGCCGTTATCTGAGTAGACAACACGTGGTAAACCGTACCGTGGGAAGAATTCTCGAACTAACTGTTTGGCAGTAGTCGGGGCAGTGTAATCTGAAACCGGATAGGCTTCTGTCCAACGGGAAAGAGCACAGACAACTACGAGAACATATTTGAATCCTCGACATCGTTCCATCTGGATATAATCCATCTGGAGGACTTCAAAAGCATGATCGGGAGGTTGAAATCCACCCTGCTCTACGGGGATGCTTTTACCTGGATTGAACTGACAACATATCATACAGGTACGTACTTTCTGTTTAGCTGCGGCTCGTAAATGTTTGTTAAACCAGAGGTGTTGAATG
Organism: Triturus cristatus; assembly: GCF_964204655.1. Classification (NCBI taxonomy): domain Eukaryota; kingdom Metazoa; phylum Chordata; class Amphibia; order Caudata; family Salamandridae; genus Triturus; species Triturus cristatus. The sequence goes on from NC_140592.1 coordinate 842,601,516, forward strand.
CTGTCTAGCATAGCTTTTTCTCCTAGGTGCGCTGGACTATGTATAGTGTTAATGATGACTTGAACCATGGAGTCGGGAAGAAACCATATAGATTTTTCCTTCGTCATCCATCCTTGATCTGTTTGGATCCCTCCTAATTCAGTCCATTTCTTTATTTCTTCTGGTGTAGCATGTGTCTGTATGTCAATTACATCAAGGGCGGGATCCTTAACTGTCATGCAATGTGTTGGTGTCGGAACTATTGTCTTTGTCGCGTCAGTTGTATGAATCTGATTCTGAGCAGTCTGTTTAGCTGTTCTGTCAGCTAGGTCATTACCCTGAGAAATGATATCGGTAACTTTTGTATGGGCTTTGCATTTCATAATCGATATTGCAGTAGGTAGATGAATCGCGTCTAATAGGGCTTGAATGAGGGGTCCGTGTTGGATGTGGGCACCGTGAGAAGTTAAATAACCTCTCTCTCGCCACAGTACGCCGAAGTCATGAACGACTCCGAATGCATAACGTGAATCTGTGTATATGTTGACTTTCTTATTTTTGGCTTGAATACAGGCTTGTGTCAGAGCGATGAGCTCTGCTGCTTGGGCTGACAAAGTGTTAATACAATTTGTTTCAATGACTTCAGTGTCTGTTGTGACTGCATAAGCGGCCACTAATTCTCCTGTACTTGTTCTCATACATGACCCATCTACATACAATGTCAAGTCTGGATCTGACAAAGGGATATCTGTCAAGTCTTGTCTGGGTTTCGTCGTGATAGTAATGACTTCGACACAATCATGTGCCAATGGATCTGTTCCGCCCACTGGTAACAGTGTGGCAGGATTTCACGTATTACAACGTCTGATTTCTATGTGTGGCTGAAACAATGTTAATTCGTAACCCGTGAGTCTCGCTATAGTCAAGTGTTGTGTTTGTGTGCGGTTCAAGAGAACCTCTACTGCGTGTGGTACTTGTACTGTCAATTGATGTCCTAACACTATGGCATCGCTTTGTCTGATTGCTAAAGCTGTTGCTGCCACCGATTTCAGGCACGCAGGAAGAGCCTGAGCTACCGGATCTAATGTACTAGAGAAATAAGCACATGGTTTGTGTGATCCTGCTTGTTCCTGAGTGAGTACTGACAAGGCAGTACCGTCACGTTCTGTAACAAAGAGTGTAAACTGTTTACTGTAACATGGTGTTGCTAAAACAGGTGCTTGGCATAAAGCTTTCTTTAAGCTGTCAAAGGCATGTGTATGTTCTGGAGTCCAAGGGAGGACAGTCGATGTGGCTGCCTCCTGTGTTGTCAACTGGATGAGTGGTTTTGCTAGAAATGCATATTGAGGGATCCACTGCCTACAGTATGAAGTGAGGCCTATAAAAGCCCGCACCTCCTTTTGTGTCTTGGGTGGTGGCATGTTAGCGATTAACTGGATGCGATCAGGTGTAAGCTGCCTTCCCTCCTTGGACAGCGAGTGCCCAAGGTAAACAACTCGCTGGACACAGAATTGCAGCTTAGAAGGGGACACCTTGTGCCCTGTGTCGGCCAGAAATTTTAAAACCGTCAGTGACGCTTTTTCACATTCAGGTTCGCTTTGGGCGGTGATCAGCAGATCATCGACATATTGAAGCAAGGCAGTGTTAACTGGCATGTGGATACTGTCAAGTTCTCGTTTCAGTGCTTGGCTATAGATGCTGGGGCTTTCTGTAAATCCTTGAGGTGCGCGTGTGAATTTAAAACTTCGTCCGTTTAAACTGAATCCGAACAGATATTGACTTTCCGGATCGATTGGGACGCTAAAGAAAGCATTCTTAAGATCAATTACAGTGAAAAACGTTGCTTCGGAGTCAATAGCGGTGAGTAATGAAGAGATATCTGGGACCACAGGGTATTGTGGTACAATGCATTTATTTAATTCGCGCAGATCAATAACTAATCGATATACTGGTGGCGCTTTTGGATCCGTTCTTTTAAGAATCGGAATTATCGGGGAATTACATACATTGGAGTCGGTTTCGACAACCACTCCTTGTGCAATGAGCTCGTCAATGATTTGCAGCAAAGCCACTACAGCATCTGGTGGTAACTTGTATTGTCGCATTCGTGGTAGTACCACTCCTGTTTTTAGTGTGACACGATATGGTGTAATATTCATGCAACCAACATCAGTGGGGCCTTGTGCCCATAAATGTGTAGGTAAATTCTGCAGTCGGTGATCCATGTCCCTGGACACGTAGTGACCTTTAAAGTCACGTAAAAATAGTCGTACTCCTTCCGGAGAACAACATATTATGGCTCCTAGAGCTTTCAATGTTTTTATACCTAACAAGTTTTCCGGACATGATTTAGTAAGCAATAAATCTGTAGTACGTGTTAATGGACCGACCGTAAGTGGAAGAGGTTGTGTTACGTCATTGATTATAGGTTTTCCTGAGAATCCAAGGGAAATATTTTGTGAGCCTGAGAGGGGTGCCCCTGGAACTTCACTGCGTCTTATAGTTGTTCTGCTTGCCCCTGTATCAAGTAAAAACTTTCTGTCTTCCCCCAATAGTTCACTATGTACATAAGGTCCCTCTTGGTCTACAGGAACCTCTATAAGGGGTAAGCCAACTTCCCTCTCTAGGCTATTTCATGTATATCGCTGATAATCGGGATAATCTGCTTGTGCATACTGATACATCTGTTGTGTCGTTGCTTGTGTTGCAGCAATAGGCTGCACTTGTGGTGGTGCTATGGTCTGTTGTGGAGCTGCCTGTTGCGGAGCTAATTGTTGCGGAGCTAACCTAGGTTGTGCATGCTGAGGGATTTGTTGTTGATTCTGATCCTGTCTAGGTGGACGTGGTCTTTCCTGGGTTCTACCTGTGGCAATATTATGTTTCAGGACTGGACAATCGTGTATATAATGACCTTGTTGTTTACAATAGTTGCATGTCCCTTTCGTTGAACCTGCGGAATCACCCCTTTGATGACCATCAGCTGGAACTGACTGTGCAACAAGCATTTTCATTTTTGTATCTTTCATACGTCTTTGTTCATGTTCTTGTTCTTCTCTAATTCTATTGTGGTGATATTGTAACATCTGTAACATCTGTGATGGGGTATTACCTTGCCAGGTACTTTCGAATTTCAATACTCTATTCTTGACTTGCAGCAGAGAATTTTCAACTAATTTTGTCACAAACAGATGTGGATATGACTCACTACTGGCTTTTATGCCACTATTTATACCAAAACATTTTTCAAATCGGGAATAGAAATCACTAGTGTCTTCATCTGGCTTTTGTTTACAGGCTGATATTGCACCCCAGTCTTCCTTTTTCGTAGTTAATAAACGTGGCAGTACCTGCACTAGTAATCCTGGTAGTGCTGTAGTCTTTTCTCCAAGCCCTGCTCCTGCAGCTCGGGCCCTTTCTTCGTTTTCTAATGCTATCCAATCTATCTTTTGGTCTCCCACCTCCCATTCCTTTTCTTTGAGTTTCTCATAAACACCGGCGGGTAATAGGACTTTTAATATTTTCATAATGTCGGGGTAGGTATACTCTCCCATATGTAACATGTCTTTTATTTCACGGTGGAAACCTGCTGGATCCTTGTCATGGCTGGGTACTACTTTCTTCATTTCTAATAATTCCAATTTAGTTATAGGCGTGTACACAAACACGCGTGTAAAGTTATTACCGTCACCTCTGATTGGGTGTACTTCGCGTAACGGGTTCTGTCTATCTATGTGATACATTTTTCTTCCCATGATGGGAACTGGAACGTGCTCTGGGCATACGAAAGTTAAATATTGGTTTCGAAATTCTAGAATTTCTTTAATCAAATCAGTACCTGACCCTCTCCATATATTCGTGAGTAGTTCTGTCAATATGTCAGGTAAGGGTCCTGGATCGGAGTGTTGGCTTTTATATAATATAAGGAGGTGTTGAATCATGTATATACTAGCTAAACGCTGTTCGTATGGATCAAGATTCAGAAACGTGTGTGCAAGTACATCATCATTGTATTCGCTGGGACTGTCAGCCCATTGTACTGCTGACCTGGCTAATTCTTGTTCGTCCATGGAATCGAGCATGTGGTACCCCCTGCGATCTCGGAGTAATTTATCAGCGGCTTGGAATAGGTGTTCAGGGGATCTTGTATTTAACATAGGGTTTGGAAAATGTCTATTACATTCTGGACGTATCGGATCATTAAAGCCTCTTGTATTATTATGGGGTCTTCCTCTACCTACATAAGCTATCGTTTCTAATTGTTCTGATTCTTGCTCCTCCTCTTCCTCTGATTCAACTCTGTCTGCTTCTCGTCTTTCTTTATGTATTCGTTCTACTTCCTTGCGGATCTTTCGATACATGGCGATTATACACGCCTGTCTATCATGTTTCTCTTCTGATATGTTCTGACCCCATTTGGCAAGTCTTTGCATGGTATCGTGATCTGCCCCAGGCCTGTCTTGATTCCTAATTACGCAATTTATGAAAAAACGGAGTAGTTGTCTCTGTACATCCACTTTCTGGTACTCCATAGCTTCGTTAATACTCTCTGGACCTCGCCCTGTTTGGACAAAGCGATATACATCGTCTAGGTGTTCAACCATTCCTGGTATCGTCATTAAATACAATGTAGCTCGTCGTATACGTAGTGATGATATGAGCAATTTGTCCTGTTTACCTGGTACTGGGTCGTATCTACAATCTACAAGCTGTTCTTTAAACATGTCGGATGTCGCTAGTTGGGGTGTACGTTGGAGTGCTAAATCTCTAAGGGTCTGTTTATTTCGTGGCGGTGTGGCAAACATGTCTGTCGTACCTCCTGTAGCACCATCTGAGGTGCTGGGCAAGAAAGGATTCGTTGGACGTAGGATAGAGATTGTAGATGCGGGAAAAATTGTAGAAACGGACGGACCTGTTGGGACTTGTGTAGGAGTTTGTTGTTGCGGGGGTACAGACGAATGCTCTTGGTGTTGAACACCATCGGCAAGCGGTGTGTGTGGTATGGCATTAGTATACTCGGGAGCTACGTCATCTAAATAGGAGGAAAGAAAAACGTCCTTTGCTGTTTTGGGATGTGTTTTGGGATGTGCTTTTATCGGGAGCAGTGGAGGAGTCAAGTCTTTTGGTATTTCCGGGGTAGCCTTAGGTAACCCTTCGGCCAGAAGAGGATACATACCATTCAAAAGAGTGTTTCTTTGTCTATCTACTTGTTCTGATTTTATTCGGGTACCTTCCTCAAGTAATAGATTTTCTCGAGTTTTATTTGAATTCTCTCTACCTTTCTCTTCCTGTCTGAGTGCTTTTTCTGTACGTCTATATGATTCTTTACGCCATAATTCAATGGCATCTTTCTGTGACTGTCTGGCTTTCTTTTTCCATAATTCTTCTTCTACTCTCATGATGCAATCTGCATCCCAGGTCCCCGCTGCGGGCCATCTCTGATTTTCTGGCAAATCCTTAGTGTAGTCCACCCATAAATCAAGAAATAATATGGCATCTAGGCCATGCTTATGATACATAAAGTACCCTGGAGTGTCCCTAGGTGGGATGGGAACAGCTTCTTCGAGTACCCCTTTTCTAGTTTTGATCTGTCTTAATTTCGAAAAGAGCGGCATTTTTAGATGGTTGCTAGAACACACTTTATACAGTAAACACAATAATGAACAGTCATTCACACCACAATATATAGGACGTATTAAAACATTTAACACTTAACAGTTTTACGAACGATGATAACTAATAGAAAACTAGTTACTGACATAATATTGACACTAGATAATACTTATTTATATGCAAGACATACTAGATATACTGCTAAACAGTACAGATACACTGCTGAAACAGTGCAGACCGGATTTGTGTACCCAAACCCGTCTTGACCGGCACAGACTATGTGCACGTTAAATGCCTCCCCGGTAATGGTACTCACCGGGTAGCTCGGAACGGAAGGCCTCGGAACGGAACTGAAACTGGACCGGACTGGACTCGACTCGACTGGACTCGGAACTTCGGAACCTGGTGGGCCTCTGTATACCTCGGATCTTGCTCTCTCAGCTAGGCTCTGGTCGGGATACTTCGCACTTCTCACCGCCTCGTCTGGGTGTTGATCGCAGCCTCAGTCGCCTCCGCTTGGCCGGAGGGAGATACAGGAAATCCTGCAGGTACGCGTTTTTGTCCGTTCAGCTGTGGCAGGAGACCGGGCCTGCAACGCACCGCCGGCGCGTGAGATGAGAAAGTGTCCCTATTCGGGCGCCAATTTATGTGGTAAATATTTCATTACCGGTACTATTTTTTATGCGGTAAAGTCTAGTAAGAATAACTCAGTAAATATAAGAGGCAGAATCCGTGGTATTAGAGGTTCTAAAAGGCTTTATTCCTATACAAAGGAATACAATTCGAATTGCAGGCTTCTATTCCATCACCACGAAAGTTCAGGAAGGAAGGGCATACATTATTGACAGATAATTAGTTTTATAGGAAATGCATTACAGTGAAACAGATGCAAGAGGCGTAACAGCTGATAATAAAGATAAAATGTGCATACGTAACTAATAAAGGCGGACATATGGGCGTAATTTAATAAACGTCATTATACATGATGTCACAAGTGAGTGGATCCATAAAAGAATCCTGCAATGTCATCAGAAATATTTGGCAGAGATGCGCGCGCAGCCGCATGACGTGTGATTGACGTGCAACTAGAGGGTGAAGGGGACTTGACATTTAGCTCTACATGTGGAGACAGAAGTCTGGGGGTCATGTCAACCTAATCCCAAATCATATCTAATATCCTATGTTTAAAGAACTGTGTTATCCAAAAAGAAAGGTCTCTAGGATAGAATCTATTCTATACTGACTGTTAATGCGTGTACAAGCGTCTAAGTGTCTACATGAGATGCGAGGGGGTGGGAATATTCCATGGTAGCAGGGGCTATGAATTACTTGCATGAGGACAGCGAGGCCTGGCTCTTTGCACGGTAGCTGGAGGAATGTTTACCTAAACTACTAGACAGGAATGCATCGGATGAGGAGCGGAGCAGATAATCTTGAAGGTGAAATACAGTTTTTGGCAGGCAACAGGCTGGATCAGGCACCGTTAGCCGCGCAGGAAGTAGGACAAAGTTCATGGATACAGAAGCAGGCTCAGACTGAAGCTTTCAGAGGCAGAAGGCAGGAAAAGGCTTGATGACAGAATTCTGGGCCTACTCGCCTGAATCTGTAAAATGTGGAAAGTGAACCACATAAAGTCGGTGGCCTTTCATACATAGGAATGGAATATCTGACCTATTCATGGCGGATCTGAAAGAGGACATGTTGACGGTGGACGCACATATATTTGCGTCTTCAAAACTGGAACTGGAGGGAACATACATGTACTTATAGCATGCACATGGAGCCGTTGGGGTCTACGATAGGGGACATAACTGATCACAAAATTCATATTTCCTCACCACGAAGGCTTTGATGTCAGGTACCCTGAATAGTGATAAATGTTGTCTATTTTGTAGATATGCTGCTATGGTAGCAAGGTGTAGCCTAATAGACGTATAGGCGAAGTTGCACCTTTGTAGGTGTAGTAGGTAGCTTTTGATGTGTTGGATAGACACATCTAGGGGATTGATGTTATTGTTATGACAATATATAACAAATCGTTTCCACTTTGCTGCATAGCAGGCTCTAGTGGTAGGGCTTCTAGCTTCCTTAATGACGTTCATACAGTCAGGAGGAAGGTTAAGGTAACCGAATTCTAAGATTTCAGGAGTCAGATCGCAAGGTTGAGCTGAGCTGGGTCCGGGTGTCTGATCTCTCCACGGTTCTGGGTTAAGAGGCGTGGTGAGAGGTGTAATCTTTGGTGGGGAACTACTGACAGTTCCAGCAATGTGGTGTACCACGGCTGTCTGGCCCAAGTTGAAGCAACTAGAATGAGAGACAGTGAGTGTTGCCGTAGTTTGCGCACCACCAGTGGTATGAGTGGGAAAGGCGTACGCAAATCTGCCTGACCAGTTCATCCATATCGCATTGCCTTTGGACAATGGGTGTGGGTATCTGGCGGCGAAGCTTGGGCATTTGGCGTTTACATGGGTGGTGAAGAGGTCTATCTGTGGTTGCCCCCACATTTGAAAGAATGGTTGAAGAACTTGTGGATGGAGTTCTCACTCGTAGATCTGTTGCGTTTGACGACTTAACAGATCGGCTATGGTGTTTTGGACTCCTGGGACATGTTGGGCTAGGAGAAAAAAGTTTTGAGGTATAGCCCATCTCCATGTGTTCTGTGCTAGCTGAGAGAGCTGAAGAGAGTGTGTCCCGCCTTGTTTCTGTATGTAGTACATGGCTGTCATGTTGTCTGTGTGGACTAGGACAGTCTTGCCTGATATTTGTTTTTTAAATGCTTTTAAGGCTAGGAATATGGCCAGTAATTCTAGGTGATTGATGTGGAATAACTTTTGTTGAGGTGTCCACCTGCCCTGCATGGTGTGATGTAAAATAGGTGAGCTCCCCAGCCGGAGAGCGATGCGTCCGCTGTCATGACAATTTGAGGAACTGGCTCTAGGAACGGTCACCCTTTGGAAAGGTTTATGGTGTTCCACCACTGCAGAGAGCGATGAGTGCGACCGTCTACCAACACCAGATCTGTTAGCGGACCTTCAGCCTGGTTCCATTGGCGTGCTAAGCACTCTTGTATGGGACGCATCTGGAGTCTTGCGTGAGGCACTATGAATATGCAAGAGGCCATCATCCCTATGAGCTGCATGAACACTCGAGCTGGAAGAGAGTGATGCGGCTGAAATTTGGGTAGGAGAGCGAGAATGCTTGCTATCCTGGCTGGACTGGGATAGGTTAGCGCTTTTGAGCCGTCTATTGTGGCGCCGAGGTACTGTTGCGTGTGAGAGGGTTGCAGATGAGACTTGGTGTGGTTTATTGTGAACCCCATGTCGTGGAGTAATTGGATAGTCGCGTGAGTGTGATGAACACACTGGTTGTACGAGCTGGCTTTTATGAGCCAGTCGTCGAGGTATGGGAAGACGTGAATGTGTTGTCTCCTTAGATGGGCTGCGACTACTGCTAGGCACTTTGTGAATACCCGTGGTGCTGTTGTGACTCCGAAAGGGAGTACTTTGAATTGATAGTGCTGCCCGTCCACTACAAACCTGAGATATTTTCTGTGAGCTGTGTGAATGGGAATATGGAAATAGGCGTCCTTGATATCTAAGGTAGCTGGGAAGTCGCCCTGTGAAAGTAGAGGGAGGACTTGCTGAAGTGCGACCATGTGGAAATGGTCTGATTGTATGTAAAGGTTTAGTGGCCTGAGGTCTAGAATAGGTCTCAGAGAGCCGTCTTTCTTTGGTATGAGAAAATACAGGGAGTAAACTCCCGTGTTTTGTTGATGCAGGGGAACTAGTTCTATTGCACTTTTTTGTAGTAAGGAAATGACCTCTTGTTTCAGGAGTGACAAATGTTCTGCTGACATTAGACGCTGTTTGGGTGGAATGTTTGGGGGGGTAGAGGTAAGTTCGAGACAGTAACCTGATTGCACTATTTGTCGCACCCACCTGTCTGTGGTGATGTTGGTCCAGACAGGAAGGAACTGTTGTAGTCTTCCCCTGACAGGAGTGGAATGGTCCGGGGGAAGCGGAGGGAAGTCATTGGGCAGGGGTGGAGGCAGAGCGGGTGCTGTTAGTCTTGCCTCTGCCCTTGTTATTGTTGCCTCTGTATCCTCCTCTCTGATAACCTCTGGTGAAGGTGGATTGGGTGAGAGCCCTGTAAGAGATGGATTGGGTATCAGACGAGTATCCCCTGGAGTTGCCCTTGTAGGATGAGCGACGAAAAGAACGCCTGGGAGCTTGCGATTGCAAAGCTCCCATTGATTTGGCTGTGTCTGTGTCCTTTTTCATCTTCTCAAGGGATGCATCAACATTAGGGCCAAAAAGGTGTTGTTGGTCGAATGGTTGGTTGAGGATAGAGCTTTGCACCTCAGTTTAAAACCGGAAATGCGTAGCCACGCGTGCCTGCGGAGAAGGACGCTTGTGTTTACTGCTCTGGATGCCGTGTCTGCCACATCAAGAGCGCACTGGATGGAGGTGTTGGTGATAATTTTACCCTCCTGTATGAGGTCGTTGGCCTTATGTTTGCATTTGTCTGGGAGGTGTTGGAGTAGGGACTCCAACTCATCATTGTGAGCCCTATTGGATCTGGCTAACAGGGCCTGAGTGTTTGCGATGCGCCAAATGTTAGCTGCCTGTCACGCTGTTCTTTTGCCAGAGGCGTTCAGGAGTTTAGACTCTTTGTCGGGAGGAGCTGCATCACCTGATGTCTGCGAATTAGCCCTTTTCCTAGCATTTGAGACCACCATGGAGTCTAAGGGAACAGGGCCCTTAATGTAAGCTGGGTCGGTAGGGGCAGCTTTGTATTTTTTCTCAAGTCTAGGATTGATAACTCTAGCCCTGACAGGGTCCTTACATACTTCTGTAGCGTGTTTAATAACCCCTTTGAGCATGGATAAAGTGGATGTGGACCTTTGGGTGGTGTCAAAAGTGTCCATTTAAAAATCCTCTTCGACCTGTTCTGTATGTAGGTCGACCCCGTAGTACTGGGCAGCCCGGTGTATCAGCTGATTAAAATCCATGGTGTCTTCTGGTGGGGAAAGCCTAGAGGGGTAGATGTCATCTTGCGGGACATTAGGGACATCAGGCGTATTATAGTCGTCCCAGGGGTCAGAAGAACCTGGTGGACTGGGGTCCCCTAGTGGCAGGTCGTTGTCACCGTCCCCTGTGTCATCAGATGTGTCGTCATCGTCTACTGGTGTAGGGGATGGCGTAAGAGAATGAGGTGGTTGGGGTGGAGGTGGAGGAGGAGAAGGGACCCTAAGAGGTGATGTGGCAAGTCCCTCTTTTTAGGTGGTGGAGCTGGTGCAGGCATGTCCAGTGGTCTTTTTCTGAAACTCCGAGTCAATTGACCAGTTTTAGGGTCTTTAGTTAGAGTTTTTTGTTGAGGGTCTGGTCGAAAAAGCTCTTCTGAAGAAGGTTGGGTGTTCGGTGTCGACTGTGTCGGCATCAAGGGCTTTTTCGGCGCCGGCTCCGGAGCGGTTTTGGTTTGGAGCCGTGTGGTTTACCAGTTTCTGTGTGCTTCTTCGGTGTCGATGTTTTTTTCGGCTCCGAAGAGTGTGAGTCCGAACTTTTGGGGAGTGGCTTCTTCGTCGGCCCCAAGTGTTTTTTCGGTGCCGGGAGTCACTGCTTGGTGTCTTCGGTGCAGAGGGCTTCGGGGTGGAAGTAGCGGTTGGCACGGAGGATGGGTGCGACTTCTTTTTTTGGTGCCGATGATTGGGCTTCGGCGCCGGTGGCAGGCAGACTCGAGCCCGAAGGCTTGATAAGCTTCTTTGCTGGGCCCGAGGGCGGGGCATGGGAAGCAGTGTGTCGGTGTGCACCTGAGCCCGAAGGTGAAGGTGTGACCGAAGCCTTTGTTGTTGTAGGGAGTGGGTCGGGGTCGACGCCTCTACTTACGACCAGTTGAGCCGGAGTCACTTCTTCGACGTCGGAGTCATCGGCTTCGGAGGTGTGATGAGGCCTTTTTCGACGTGCTCCTCTGGCACATTGACGCCCTCTTGGAAGATGTCGTCGGGGATCGAACTCGACAAGCGAGCCATGGTCCTTCGAGCTCGTCGATCCCGGATGGTCTTCTTCCAGCGGAAAGAGGCACAAGCTAGGCAGACTCTGGCCTCGTGCTCCGGAGAGAGACAGGTTACACACCTCATGCAGATCGGTGTGGGGAAACTTTGACCCACATCGAGGACACTTTTTGAAAGGCGTCCTTTCCATGAGCCAGATGCCAAGGCTCAGGTCAGCCCGAAGACCTTCTTCGACGACCGGAATCGAAGACTTGTAGAGATGCGCGCCGATTAGGGTTCGCGATCGAGACAATACCGTCGAAAGGGTGAAGGATTGCACGTCGAAACAGGAATCGGTAACGGTTCCGAACTGGAGCGCAATAAACACATCCGAACCCGATGGCGGAAAAAAACAATCTGAGGATGGAGCCGATGCCCATGCGCACTATGATCCTAAGGAGGAGTCACCTACCTTGTGACTTCCAAAGACTTTCCAGGACAAAAACAAGTGCAAACATCCGGACCCAACACCAGATGACGATCTATGCATTGTGTGTAATCTGCAGCTCATATGGCTCGAACATATGTTCATCTGGGGTTGTCTGAGACTGTGTGAGAGTACACGAGTGCCCTTACCCATTCCCCTTTATGCAATATCCTCCCTGTTTCTGTTTTCCAGTCCTCGCACAAACTCTGCAGCAAGTGTTTTCCCAGGGCTTTGATGATTCAACTGAATAGCCTACAGCCGCTGCAGATCATAAATAGTGTTTGGATGAGGGCATATGTTTGTGGCATTTCAGTCCCTGTGCCACAGATAGGTTTGACAGATCTTGATTAGCATTTTATGGATGCTGATTTGCTTCCGATTAGTGATGAATGTTACGAGTTGACCACTTCAAAATTGGTCGCCCACTGTCATAATCCCCACCACACTCCAGGGACTTAACTTGCCTGTGGAGAAACTAACTTGCTGTTTCAGCAACACTAAAAGAGGGATGGAAGGTGGTTAAGGCACCACATAATCAGTAATGAGCAAGCTTCTATGAAAGCAGTTCTGAGCCACCCCTATCAGCCGAGGCTGGCTTTCGCCAACTTTTGTTTGTGGAAGGACAAGTTTAACTAGGTGTTCGCGGTTAGGGGGCCCAAGTTCTCCCTTGAATGTCGGAAGTAGCCGCTTGGCCATAGCTGCTCTGCGGCAGCTGCTGCGGCAAACAATGTCTCCGACCAACCACTTAACTTTCAGCAATACATACCTCTGAAGCAGCTCAACTCACCTGTGTTTGGAGGTCGTCACCCTCCTTTAATTTCTGTTCACCCACCTGACAATGAAATTCCTCAATAGGCTTTAATAGAATCACTCACCTTTTTAAACCTATATAACCCTCCAAAAAAGTGTTCATTCTTCATTTCCCTTAATGGGGTCACCCTTTTAAATGCCCGACAACATTCACATTCCCAAATCAAGGATTTGACAGCTATGTGTAGATTATTTTGAAACAAAGTACAGACAACCGTTTGGTATAAAAGTTTGACATTACGCTGCCTTCAGAAATTATTGTTTAATTTTCTGCCATGTGCCAGGACCAAGTTCAAGGTACATATGGGCTTTAAATGTCCAGCATGATACACAGGTAGCAATACAGGCCCCTAAGAACAGACAGCAGATCCATAGTAGAAAAGCACCCTGACAACGCAAAGTGGGTCCAAGGTCTTAACCATGGGGAAGGTAAATCCCATCTCTCTGGAATCTAAGCTGCTTAAGAGCCTGAATATGAGTCGGCTGCGGCAGTCTCCCCTAATGGGATACTGCTACGCCCACTCACGAGCAGCATGATGGTCCTGCTCCCGGTTTTCCCAGTGCAGGATCTCCAGACCTGATTTTACAAGCTGGATATTCCAGCCACTAAAATCGCATTAGGTTTTGGCTGCAACAGAAAGAAGTCAAGGCTCAGCCCACTGTCCGTGCCAAGCTTTATTTGGCAAGGAGGGGAGCATGCAGTGCTCCAACCTGCCAAAACTATTCTTACATTTCCCTCACCTCTTACCCTCTCAGACTACACCCACCTGAAGAGAAGCCACTGCTCGTATGTACTATCTGCTCAGAGCAGGTGGTAAATGGAAGCGTTAAATCCCTCAGAACACAGAATACCATTCGGAATTCCGCACAGCAATTCTGTGTCCACACAGTTATTTCCCTATCCGAGGGCTCTACTTGTAACAGATGGAAACTTGTGTAGATACCATCCAGTAGTGGTAATTCTGGCTGCTGTGAATCTCCACACTGAATTCCAGCTAATTCGTAATCAAGGCCTTAGAGGTGAAAATAAGGAATTCTAGACCAAATGGAGCAAAGTGAGCAAAACTCCATCCATTGGCTTGAAGATAGACACAGAATGTAGGCTTGCACCAGCATAATGTTAGAAAAAGAAGAGGGATGTGAAGGACCAACAATCAGGGCTGACCTCAAACAACACTCAAACAACAAACAGTGTAGTCAGCACATCAATATAATTGTAGTAATAGTTCGAACCTCCAAAAGAAGAGAAGCAGACACATCAGGAATAATTAGGGCTGTGCAGAACAAACCAGAGCAATCGCAAGAGACATCCATTTAAGTGCAGAGACTCAGTTCAAGTAAATCATGAGGATTGAAGCAATAAAAAGAAAGGATACCTCAAGGGAAGACTAAAAGAAGGGCCTGAGATAACTTCAATAAATTATGCCGTTGCGGACCCAGGCGACAAAACTATTTTCCCATAGGGATAAATAAATACATTAAATTGTGGCCAGCTGCTGCTTATTATTTTTGACTGGTCAGAATTAAATCCTCTGTGCACATTAAATGTAATTATTCAGAAAACTATATTCTCATGACAGGCTAACAGTGTAAAACATAGGTATTAATGTTAAGTGACACATTGCATTCATCAAGTAGTTTTGATATATATATATTCCAAATGAAGTGCTCGAAGATTGAAGATGCCACACGAGACGTGAGATTTGACCTTTTTAATCAGCAGACAGCAGCACACTCAGTAGTGCCTCTCGGCATAGTTCTCTACCATACGCGTTTCGGGTAAGAAAGTCCCTTGTTCACTGGCATAACTGGAGGAAACAGCATGCAGTTCGCACTCGTGATTTTTATAGTTTGTTCCGCCCATATGGGCGTGTCTATTGCAAATGCATGATGGTCTTTATAGTTCTTTAATCCCTATAGTAGGGACTGCTGTGAATTCCCCTCGACAAATAACATCCACAGTGGGTCGCCTTGCTGAGCACAACTGGGTTGTTGCTTCGTTTACGTCTCACCAACATGGACGCGCGTCTCTCCTCTTGCGCCCTGAAATCACGGTGCTTGGACCTGCTCCTGAAGCAGTGGGGCGTCTTCCCGGCCAGAGCAAGCCGTGAAACATTCCAAATGAAGTGCTCGAGAAATCACGGACACGGACCACAAGAATCGCTCTGTTATTTAATTAGCAGTCGCCATTGCGCGTTTCAACTCCCACGGAGTCTTGTTCACATGACAAGGCTGCGAAAGTGTTCTTGCCTTTTAAAGTGACAAGGCATACACAGTGAAAAACGTACATTGACGACAGTCATAGACATAGAAGATATCTTTCATTTTGTAGTTCCTTCTACGTTTTAAGCCATTCAATCGGTTGGTACTCACTCATGTTGAACCAAAATTCTGAACCAATATATATATATATATATATATGGAAATATACATATAAATATATAAATATCAATAAATAACAAACAATTGATAAAAATTTAGCAGCAATTGAACCTGTATGATATAAAATACCTTTTATAAATATTTGTTGCATATCATCCAATATATGGTGTTTCATAGGTGCAAGTAGGTACTTGAATGTAAAGTTGCTGACCAACTTAATAAATATCATTTTTGGTTTACATGCTGTAATTTTCAATGTTTGAATCACATGAGACTTATCAACCTGTAGTTTAGTATTTATAAATATTCTTAAGTTCAATTCTAAATGGTGATGTATATCTAAATCTCAGGTAACTAATATCTCAAACATATGGCTTGTTATCGTAATATCCTAGAAACTGTTGTAACATGAAACTTCTGTGCAAATGTGCTATGTATAAAATTGTGAAAAAAAGAAAACAATATTATTTTACATAAAAAAAATATTTTTTTGTGTCTATCATGCTGTTGTATGACATCACCAATAGTCTGAACTGGAGAATATCCTTTGAGCTAAAGGCGCTAGAGAATGTTGTATATCAGAGAAAATATCAAGGGAATAAACTTGTGCTTGTTCTAAAGAGAAAAAAACACATCAGTTTTGACTATTCAAATGAAAAGGCCCACAATCTGCCTGGATATTAATGTGGTGGTACATCTAAGGAATGTAGGACATGGACGTATCCCTTTGTGCCTCTGAGATTTTGTTTAAAAAAATCGTTGGCAAGATTTTTCGTGGGTATGAACAATATATAAATCATCAGATGATAATTTAAATAAAATCGAGTAAAACCAGTTGTTATTACACATTCTATAAATACGGATCATGTTCGTCTAATAAATACATAGATAAATACATATAACATTTTGTATAAATATGTAAATATATAAATAGTTAAATACGAGTCCACATGTTGCTAAATATGTAAAAATGTGTAAAATAAGGGAGGATAGTTGGAATCATCAAGCGTGGCAAATGATGACTACATTTTTTTTTTCATCTAATGGTAGTGTCATAGAATCCCTTGAAAAGATATATATATATATATTTTTTAAACCATCCACCAAATCAGTGGCCTCAAAAGTCACATTTCAAATACAAATTAAGTTGCCCATGTAATTTCATACAACAATTCCACCTCAGAGGTCACTCAGATATCGAGGCCAATAAAACGTCTAGATCTGTCCCAAAACTTACTCAGTTCTCATAAAAACATACCTTTTATACCATAGTTTTTTTTATAGTAAAGTATCCTTTTGAAATGTCAATGTGTTTCTGCCTCTCAGGATTTAAAGCCCCATCAGACCAATCCCAAGGGTCTGGAAATTTTACTCGCATGCCACTGCACTTCTAGTGTAATCCTTCTCCATCACAAATAATAATCATTAATCTCACAAACGTATGTAAACATTCCCTGTCTTACATGTAGCTTATTAGTTCAAGTAACAAATTATGGGTATTACAAGCATATTTGATCATATATGTAATTAGTGGTGTGTAATGCACCATTCTGATTTCTAATATATGTCATAGTTGGGAAATCTATGTCATATCTAATAGGCCATTCATTGTCCCCAACGCCAGCAACAACGACATCACGCCATCACAAGACCTCTGCAACTCCCTCGCCACATTCTTCCACCGCAAGATCGCCGATATACACGACAGCTTCGGCGCTCAGACCACAGACCCTACCACCGAACCAGCGCCACCCACCACCACCCTCCGCACCTGGACCCCCGTCAGCACGGAAGACACCACCCACACGAACACCATCCTCAGGCTCCCCAGCCGACCCCTGCCCACACCACATCTTCAACAAAGCGGACTACATCATCGCACCCCAACTCTGAGACATCATTAACAACTCCTTTGCATCCGCCACCTTCCCGGAGAGCTGGAAGCACGCGGAGATCAACGCCCTCCTGAAGAAACCCACCGCAGACCCCACTGACCTCAAGAACTTCCGCCCCATCTCGCTCCTCCCCTTCCCCGCAAAAGTCATCGAGAAAACCGTCAACAAGCAGCTGACCGCCTTCCTCGAGACGAACGGCTCCCTCGACCCATCGCAGTCCAGATTCCGAGCGAACCACAGCACTGAGACCGCCATCATCGCAGCCACCGACGACATCAGGACCCTGCTGGACAACGGGGAAACTGCCGCCCTCAACCTCCTCGACCTATCGGCTGCTTTCGACACGGTCTGCCACAGCACCCTGACGACCCGCCTCCACCACGCCGGAATCCAAGGAAAGGCCCTGGAATGGATCACCTCCTTCCTCTCCGACAGAACCCAAAAAGTCCGTCTCCCACCCTTCCGCACAGCAGCCACAAAGATCATCTGCGGCGTACCCCAAGGCTCCTCGCTCAGCCCCACCCTCTTCAATGTCTACATGAGCCCCCTCGCAGCCATCGCACGCAAGCACAACCTCAACATCATCGCCGACGATACCCAACTGATCCTCTCCCTCACCAACGACCCCGCCACCGCCAAGGCCAGCTTCCAGGGAGGTATGAAAGACGTCGCAGAATGGATGAAGCTCAGCCGGCTGAAACTGAACTCAGACAAGACGGAAGTCCTCAGTCAGTCAAAATACTTTATTCGGTTAATAAAAACCATAAAAGCATGCTATACATGGAATTAAAAAGGAAAATAAAAAGTTAAAATAATCAATTAGCAGCAAGGTAGGGTCATCACAGATCTACAATCCAAGATATAATACATAGAGAAGCCCCTACAATCATAAAAACCAAATAGTTGAAGATGAAACATGCAATCAATCACATTATTATCCCTCAAGTTCATAATCTACACAGTTATAATCATTTATTCTTCATGATCCTTATTGCAGCAATAAGAAAACTGGCTATGCTAAACATCTCCACAACATTAGACAGCAGCTGTAAATGCATGAGTGCCGGTCTAACCTGTGAAAAACCTTTATCTTTTAAAATTGGAAGAATATAGCGCTTCCGAATGTGCAACAGATGTTCACAGAAGAATAAAAAATGTATTGTGTCCGGCACAGAAAAATAATCACAGGAACATACACCTAAATCCTCCACCTTTCTCAATCCAGGGGGTTTAATAAAAAGAAAATGTAACTGGTTAAACCTAAATCTTGTTAGGAGGAAACGGTGGTTAGGATTAGATACCACTGTCAAGCATGGTTCCACTGCCGGGGACGTTTTTAATAATTGATGGTCACGGACAGTTACTTTTATCAGCTCCCTTTCTTCTCTCTCCATAGAGACCATACAAAAATAGGAGCGTTTAACCCACTGCAAATCGCCCTTAACTATTGTGGCTGGTGAGTTAAATAACTCTGGCCTACCCAGCTTCATCAACAAACCTTTAACATGACACAACCAGGGGATATGGCTAGCATGGTCTAAAGCCAAACAGTCATTTAGCTAAAGCAATTTGGTCCTCAACGAAACCAATTCCTAGCTCTTGATGGATTATGTAAGTAGGTGAAGAGTGTGGCACCGCTAGCAGGTTCCTTAAGAATTTGTTCTCCACAACTTGGATTTCGCTTGCCTTGCGAAAGCTCCAGATATCCGAGATATAAGTCGCAATGGAGATGCATTTTGCACCATATATTTTTAAGAGGGCTTGTATAGGTTTTGCCCCTAATTTGCGTGCAAAGGCAAGTACTGCAGATGTAGATCTAGCCAGAACATTCCTCTTAGCGTGTAGTTGCGGTAACCAGGTGCCGCGTTCATCAAATAAAACACCCAATTAGGGAAAGGTAGTAACCCTACTGATCACGTTCCCCTCACAATGAAGTGTTTTGACCTTTTTGGGCTTAATGCCAGTTATCATTGTGTGTGATTTGGTGAAATTTACACTCAGGTCTAGGGAATTCATGAAGGTGGCAAAAGAATTTAAAAGAAGTTGTAGGCCAACCGCAGTTCTGGAAAATAAGGCAGCGTCATCCGCATAGAGGAGAGCCGGGACCAATCGCGCACCCACTCGCGGAATGTCTTTACAGGCTAGCCCTAAAACTTGTTCAAGGTTGTTGATGTATAGGGAAAAAAGCAAAGGGGCCAAAATGCACCCCTGCCTCACACCATTTACGATACAAATACTCTGAGTGCGGTTTCCCTTTTGGTCATACCTTACTGTGGCAGTCAGGTCTCTGTGTAGGTCAGCAAGAAAATAGACAATGTTTTTATCAGTGCCTAAATCAAGGAACATTGACCAGAGTTTTGACCTATTTACTCGGTCAAATGCAGATGAAAGATCCATAAATGCCAGGTAGAGTGTTCCCTTCCTGGCGATAGTATACTTCCCAATTAACAAATGCAAATTAAGGCATTGATCAATCGTGCCTCTTCCTTTTCTAAAACCATATTGCAGGGTCGAAAGCGTGTTAGATTCAGCTAACCATGTGGTCAGTCTGCCAAGTATCACCCTTCCAAGGATCTTGACTGTAGAGTCAATGAGTGAAATTGGTCTAGAACAGCTTGCGTCCCCTCTATCTCCCTTTTTGAAGATAGGGACAATTACTGATTCTGACCATGACTTTGGTAGTTCTTTTTTACAAGCGGAATTAAAAACTTGGGTCAATATTTTCGACCAAAGCGTTATATCAAGTCCTCATCCTCGGCCCATCCATCTCCGCCTGGGACGACTCCTGGTGGCCCCCGGCTCTGGGCACCCCCCCCCCCAAAGCCCACGGACCACGCACGCAACCTGGGTTTCATCCTCGACTCCTCCCTCACGATGACCAGGCAAGTCAACGTCGTCACCTCTTCCTGCTTCAACACCCTCCGCATGCTCCGAAAGATCTTCCGCTGGATCCCCACTGGAACCAGGAAGACGGTCACCCAGGCCCTCGTCACCAGCCGACTGGACTATGGAACGCTCTCTACGCAGGGACCACTGCCAAACTTCAGAAAAGACTCCAGCGCATACAGAACGCATCCGCACGACTCGTCCTGGACATCCCCCGACACAACCACATCTCCGCCCACCTGAGAGACCTGCACTGGCTCCCCGTCAGCAAGAGGATCACGTTCAGACTCCTCACCCACGCACACAAAGCTCTCCACAACATGGGTCCCGAATACCTCAAAAACCGCCTCACGTTCTACACACCTACCCGCCAGCTCCGCTCCGCCAGCCCCGCTCCGCCAGCCTCGCCCTCGCCGCCGTTCCACGTATCCGCAGAACCACCACCGGAGGAAGATCCTTCACCTACCTAGCGGCCAAGACGTGGAACACCCACCCCACCCACCTACGACTGACCCAGGACCATCTCTCCTTCAGGAAGCACCTCAAGACTTGGCTCTTCAAGCAGTAGCGCCCCCCCCCCCTCCCCCCTCCCAGCGCCTTGAGACCCTCGCGGGTGAGCAGTGTGCTCTATAAATTTCGTGATTGATTGATTGTCCTACCTAAATTACCAATGGAAACATATGGAGCGAATATGCCTATCATAGAACAACAGCGAATTGTCATGCTTGTCACCAAAAAGATTCAATTATATCAGTCCTTATACAGGGTGAGTGAGCTCCTACTGAGTGATAAGAAGCAGACTTTCTACTTTAGTGAGCAGCAGTGCAAAATAAGTATATCAGCATTTCAGTAGCACCACCTCGTAAGAGGTACGAGTTTATTACAAAATTCTAGCTCCCCTCTTTTAAGTAAAAGAGATGTGATGTGAACACAAGTCCTTTTGCAATGATTTCCTGGCCTCAATATCTGAGTGAGCGCCGAAATGTAACAGATATCTGAAATTATGTGGTTAAGGACATGTGGGCTTGTTTTTTAAACACTGGACTTTTGAAACAACAGATATGGTGAATGTTTTAAAAACGAAGGTAACAACTAATTAATAAACATTGTAACTAAACATTATTACCTATGTTTTGCAATATTATATACCTCACACAATGTATTTAATGAATACACTTTTTATGTGCACAGAGGACTTAATCCTGGGCAATTGCAAATAATAAGTAACAGCAGGACACAATTTGATGTGGCATTTATTGATTCATTTGAGAGAATTTACCTACCAATGAGAAACCTGTAAAGCACCACATGGGTTTTATATCACTAGTATACATTTGCCTCACAGTGTGATGTAATGATAGAGTCTAAACATAAAGAAAGAAAAAAGTAAAAGGTAGTGAAACTCTAAGAAAATTCCCTGGACTGTTCTCAATACTGTATATATTAACCTAATTCTGGGGCGTTGCATCCGGGCCCTACAGGGGTGCATGTCTTTCTGGGCTACCCTGCCACTGTCAGTGGCGGGCCGCATATCCCTATTGAAGATGATCGCCTTGCCCCGCTTGCTATATTTCTTCCGGACCCTCCCAGTGTGGGTGCCTGGAGCGATTTTCAAACATCTCAAGTCTCTAATAATATCCTTCTTGTGGGGCTCGGGCAGACGCAGAGTAGCGCTCACGACGTTGACCCGTCCAAAGGACGACGGGGGTCTGGCGGTCCCAAACTTCGAGCTCTACTACTTAGCCGCGCAGCTGCAGTCCTTCACGCAGGAAATAGCGAGAGTATACCGTGGTCCGGAGAGCGAGAGGGACGCTGGAACTCCTCGCCATGTCCTAGCTTACATCGCCCTCCAGCAGAGGCTGGCACCTGGGGATCTGACCCAAGAAGAGCGTACATTCCGCCTATGCTGGAACAGCTCGCAGAGGAGAGCTGGAGTCAGACACCCATATGCGCCCGAAATCCCACTGGGCATGGTGACGGCACTCCCTCATGGGGGTGATTGGTCGAGGCTGCAGTTGTGGGAGGAGGCGGGTCTGCAGATGTTGGGGGACCTGTATGACGATGGTGTGCTGTCCCCGTTCCAGACTCTGCGGGACCGCTATGACCTCCCGAGAGGGGATTACCTCTTGCATGGGGCGGTGGTGAGGGCCATACAGGCGCACTGGGGCGAGGGCCTAGTGGAACCTACAACGACACAGGTGTGCCAATATACGATGATGTCGGCTGGCACCTTCAAGGCAGTGACGTGTCTTTGCTCGCGGATGGTGAGGGAGACACTCCAGCCCCTAACTGCATTAAAAAACAAGTGGGAGCTGGATCTGCAGGTGGACATCCCTGACACCACTTGGGCGCAATTGGTGCGCAGAGCCAGAAAAAGCACGAGAAATGCGTGATTCCAATTGATACATTTTTATGTGCTCCATAGGGCATACCTTACCCCAGGAAAAATTAGGAAATATTTTGGAGCCGCGGAAGCTGCGTGCCCTAGATGTAACAGAGTGGGAGCGGACCTGGTCCACATGCTGAGGACCTGCCCAAACCTGCAGGAGTACTGGGAGGGGGTCGGCGACACGTTGAATGACGTAGCAGATAGGGACCTACAATACGACGCGGCTGTTTGTATACTCCACTGGTTCCCGCACACACCCAAGAATAAAATGTCCAGCAAGTTTATAGACATGGGCCTTCTCCTAGCTAAGCGGGAGGTGACGAAAGGGTGGAAGTCGAAGGCGGGGCCAACACACCGGCGATTGCTAAATGAATTTCTCAAATGGGCGGCTAGCGAGAGCACGCTCTGGTACCAACTAGCTCACCGTAAACCGGACGACCGGGCAAAGGCGGCGGCAATGGTATGGGAGGTGATGGTGCAGGCCCTGCGAGATAGCCCAGCCAGTGGGGAGGAGGGTGAGAACTCTGAGGAAGCAGCGGACGAAGTCGTACCACAGGCCCCCCTGCCAAGCACGCACGATTAGGGATTACTGCATTTTTCCTGTTACACGCCACACATGCTATATGTTCCTGACTAGGCGCAATCGGGAGGGCACAAGGGAGGGGGGGGTGGAGGGGGAGTTCCCAAGTTTAAGGTTTTTTGAAAGTAGGTTGTAAGTTCTGTAGGTATTTAGGGGCGCAGAGGGACAGCGATCAAAAGCGGGCAGCGGGGTTCTTCACCGGAAGTATGCTCCTGACAGTTTCGTATTAATGTGCCATGTGTTTATATGACGCCGCCCGGCCTCTGGGATGTGGGCCGTACGGCTGTGTATACTACCCGGATTAATGATTGAGGGGAGGATGGGAAACCCGCATTATTGACATGTATCCTGGTTGCTGTACGTTGTACTTGGTCCTGCAATAAAAATGGTTTGACAAAAAAATTAACCTAATTCTGGCAATTGGATGAAAAAAGGTATGGAGATACACACAGCGTTATAAAAAAGAAAGTCACCGTGCAGCGGGCCCTGCTACGCGGGGAGTGGCCCCCATGGATATCCCGACTGTCAGCGCGTGGTAGGTCTGGACAGCGCTCACGTGCGGCCTACCTGGTCAGCACCAAGACGGTTTCTTAGGCGGACTGCCCTGCAGGAGTTTTGCCTTGGGAGGCCTGGACACTGGAGTGCAGCGAAGGCATTGAGCAGGCCTGTCCTCAGTGGGGCTACAGAGCACCATCAGTGAGTGCGGGGACGAGAGGGGTTCCCCACGGGCAGGGTGGGGCCGCACTGCGGGGGCTACTGTGGTAACGATTGAAGAGGAGAGCGGTGGGCTGTGGGCCCGGGGTGACAAACGCGGGCCCGACACCAGAGCAACTGCAGGGGGAACATCAAGCTCCTACCAAGCGGAGACAGGGGACGCGCTGTCCATTGGGTGGGGGCTTCCCGGCTCCTGACCCTGGTTACACGTGAACTGTAAAGGGGCTGGTACTCACGAAGCACCGGGGGCCAGGGATTCGGTTGCTGGCTGGGACCGGTGGGATACCTGCGTTGGACTATTGACCAGGCGGTGTGGGGTTCCACTCCTGACGGTCTAGCGACGGCGGAGGGGTCAGGGAGATAGAAGGCACTGCTCACTGGGGTCCCCGCTGGATCGGCCTGCGGCACGCTATGGTCTCTCCCCAAGGGGCGCAAAGACAAGGCCCTGAAGGAGCTGTTTGCAAAGGTACAGGTTAGCTCATCGACCGAAGGCATGGCGGCGAGTGTGGTCCATCCTACGCCCGAGCAGAAGGAAGGGGTGGAATTGATCACCAAAGCCTTTCTGGAGTCCATGTTCACAGCCCTGAGAGCAGACATTCAAACACTCCAGCAGAGCTTAAAGAAGATCGCAGGGATGTTGACGGCATCGGCGAGAGGGTTGTTGCGCTAGAGGACAAAAGTGATGGGCGCGACATAGAGCTGGCGGCGCTGCAACAGGAGATCATTAGGATACATGAACAGCAGGTCGACCTCCAGACCCACGTCGAGGACCTGGAAAATCGGTCTCGGCGCCACAACATACGGATCCGCTGAGTAAAGATGGCTGAGGATTCGAAGGATCTTTTGCTTTACGAGAGAACTCTTCAATCATATCTTAGACAAACCTCCCGAGACGGATTTGCGGATTGACCGGGCGCACAGAGTGGGACCCCCGAGGCCCTCGTCCGCCTCACCGTCGGACATTTTAGTGTGCATACAAGACTACCGCACCAAGGAGGACATACTCCGCAGAGCCCGTCAAAAAAATCCCCTAGTGTTCCGCGACCACGCGCCGGTCCTCTATCAGGACTTATCTGCGCTCACGCTCCACAAACGCAGAACCTTCAAGCCCATCACGGCGCACCTTCAGCAGCGCAACATTCCGTATACCTGGGGCCATCCCTTCCGCCTGGTGTTCCGCAAAGATAACACACTCTACCAACTGCGCTCTTTGTCGGAGGCGGCCAAACTGTTAGGGGTGGAGCTCCCAGCGGAGGACAGCGGAGACGATAACTCCCCGGCGGAGGTAAATGATTCCAGGCCCAGGTGGCGTCAACAGGGACGCCGTCGTCGCACCAGGAAACCTCTGGTGGCAGAGATCCTCAGATTCCAACAAGCAGCTCTAGAAACCGTCTCCGCGGAACTGACCAAATCCCCATCCGGCTGACCTCGGCAGAGTTAATGGACTGTTTGGATCCTTGTTCCCTCTGCTGGTCGTCGGCGGGATGGCGGCCTTTCTACTGCAGACAATCTACCCCACGATGCTGACTTACCGTTCACCGGAAGGTGGAGGACAATTGGTTCTTATTTTTATTGCTCCTATGTTGAGGGTTTTGGTTCTGGGGATTTTGTTAGGGGGGGGGGATCCGGGGTTCCACGTCCATCATTTAAGGGGGTCTCTGTGGCTCCAGTGGCGCTCGGGGCGCACGCTGACTGCTTGCTATTCGCCCTTTCTTCACGCAATGCAATGCCTCCCTTGCGCTTCCTGGGTTCCCTGGATAACGTGAATGCCCACCTACACGCTTAAAGTATTAACCCTCAATGTTCGGGGCCTCAATAACCCCGTAAAGCATAGAGCCATCCTGTCTTGCCTAGAGAGCACACAAGCTGACATATGTCTCCTCCAAGAAACCCACCTTTTGGCTCAAGACTGTCACCGGCTCCAAACCCGGAAATTCCCGACACAGCTCTTCTCTTCTGGCCCCACTAAGTCCGCGGGGGTAGTGATTCTAGTGGTCCAGCGGTTTAAAGGGGAAGTCCTGCAGAAGGAGGCGGAAATTAGGGGCCGGTTATTAGCTTACAGATTCGC
Organism: Triturus cristatus; assembly: GCF_964204655.1. Lineage (NCBI taxonomy): Eukaryota > Metazoa > Chordata > Amphibia > Caudata > Salamandridae > Triturus > Triturus cristatus. The sequence goes on from NC_140592.1 coordinate 842,627,305, forward strand.
CCTGGGCGCCTCGACCTTCACCATTGGCTCTCTTTATGCCCCTAACTAGGGTCAGGAACAATTCTTGCATTCTGCCATTACGGAAGTCACGGCCACGAGTGACCGCAATATTATCCTGGGTGGGGATTTAAATCTTGTTTTTGACAACATACAGGACAGATCAAGCCAACGCACACACCAGGCTGGAGCGCTCTCGGCAGCGGGACTCGACCGTTTACACGACTTGGGGTTGTGTGACTTATGGCGTAGCTTCCATCCACATAGTCGGGCATTCTCTTACTATTCTCATGCACACAAGACCTATGCCAGACTAGATTACCTCTTGGCCTCTACATCAGTCCGAGCGATGGCATCCGGGGCTGAGATTGGGGTGGCTTCCCTTTCCGACCAGACTCCGGTGATCATCACTCTGACCCTACCACCTGTAGCACGACCCGACAGGGTGTGGCGCCTTAGGGACACTCTTCTGCACTGTGACGACATAATAGCGCAGATCCGACGATCCATCATTGATTTCCTTTCTCATAAGGCCTACACTGACACAACATTAGCGGCACAGTGGGCGGTGCTGAAGGCAGTTCTCAGGGGAGAGTTTAAAGCTATTTCGACCCTGACAACTTAGAACGCAGACGTAAGCGGGATGATCTCACCCAACAAACTAGGGAACTGGAGCAGATACACCAGAGGACGGGAACCCCCAGAGTTTGGCGTCAGCTCAAAGCAGTACGGCACCAACTTGCGGCTCTCGATCAAGATAGAGCGGAGTTTGCTGCTCTGAGATTGCAGCATGCCTATTATACTGGGGGGGACAGGTGCGGGCGCCTTCTCGCCCACAAGCTCAGGGAGGTCCGGCAACGCCAGGGGGTACGCGAGATCTGTAAAGAAGAAGGCACGCGAGTTTCAGAGGATGGGAACATAGCCGAGGCGTTCTGCGACTTTTACGCTAACCTCTATGCTAGCTCTCAGTTGGATGAGGCTAATGGAGCCGCCTTTCTTGACTCGGTCACACTCTCAGCTTTGACTAAACCTCAGGCAGACCAGCTGGACGGTAACATTCGTACGGAGGAGGTGATTGCCGTCATCTCCGGGCCGGAAGGCTTTTCAGCTATTTTTTATAAGAAGTTTTGCAATCTGTTAGAGACTCTCCTCACCCAACTATTCAATTCCTTCTCGGCCGCGGGAGCGATTCCTCTGGACCTCTTAGGGGCTTTAATAGCAGTTATCCCCAAGTCAGGGAAAGACAAGACTCGATGTGGGGCATACCGTTCTATTTCGCTGTTAAACGTCGATCTTAAGATATACACGGGGATATTAGCCAATCGGCTCGCACCTCACATGCCTGGTCTTATCGATCCGTACCAGGCGGGGTTCATCCCGGAACGTCAAGCACCTGACAACACGAAGCGTGTTCTACATCTGGCCGAGAAGGCCTCCCGCACGATGGGAGAATATATGCTGCTCACGATAGATGCCGAAAAGGCGTTCGACCGCGTCCATTGGCCCTACCTGGAGCAGGTATGGATACGGATGGGACTGGGAGAGAAATTTCGCACCCACATCCTCAACTGCTACAAGTTCCCGCCGGCCTCGGTTCTGGTGAATGGCCACACGTCCTCCAGCTTTCCTTTAGAGCGGGGCACGGGGCAGGGGTGTCCGTTGTCGCCTCTGCTTTTTGCCACCTATATGGAACCTCTGGCCCAGAGGATCAGGCAAAACTCAGCGATTTCTGGGATCAAGTTCGGGGGGTATGTCCATACCATCAGCCTCTACGCGGATGATGTGCTGTTATCCTTATCCAATCCGCGCGAGGCGCTGCCGGCTTGCTTGGCGGACTTGGACACCTTTGCGCAGGCCGCGGGGTTTAAGGTGAACGCCGACAAGTCGTTAGCTCTTAGTCTCTCCTGTCTCAGTCCACCCGGGAGCTCTTGCAGAGCTCACCCCCATCCAATGGGCGGGGGCCACAGTTCCATACTTGGGGATTCAGCTGGCCTCCACACTTCCCCAGGTGGTTACTCTCAATTACGCAGCTCAGCGTCGGAAGATCCGCAGGGAACTCGATCAGTGGAAGCATTATCCCCTCTTTTGGTTGGGCAAAATTGCGGCGGTCAAGATGACCATCCTGCCCCAGATCCTCTACCTCTTTCGCACTATCCCTCTACATCCGCCCATCGGCTGGATACAGCAGACACAATCAGAGCTTGCCCAGTTTATTTGTAACGGTCGGAAGCCGTGAATGAAGCGGTCGCTGTCCACTCTCCCACCCGAAAGTGGTGGCCTCGCGATTCCCGACCATCAGCTTTACTTCCAAGCTGCCCAGTTACGTCACTTGGTGGAATGGAGCAGTTGGGAATCAGAGAAGCATTGGCTGTTTCAAGATCAAGTTGTAGCAGCGCGGCCTTTGCAGGAAATCCCCTTCCTACGCAAACATAGGCCCCCTAACCTACACGCTTCATTTAACACCCGTGCCCCTCTGGAAGTGTGGGACCTCACTAATGTTTCCCATGAACTCACCACCTTTCCCTCCCCGCTTACTCCTCTGTTTGACAATCCGGAGTTCTCCCCGGGGATGGATTCGGTGGCCTTCGTCGGGTCGAAACCGTCCGGATGCCGATTTTTATATCATATGTACGACGCAGAAGGAGTTCTTCCGTTCCAGCAATTCAAGCAGGAATATGGGCTGTCTGAGGCGGAGAGGCTCAGGTACCTACAGGTCCGCCATTGGGCGCCTGATGAGCGGGTCCGTCCATTTGCAGATAGGCGACTTTCCCAATACGAGCGATGGCTTCTAACGCGCACATCGGACAAACAGCTAATCTCTGATCTATACAGGATGCTACAGGTTCGATATACACACGCTTACAACTCCAGTAAGACGCGCTGGGAGAGGGAGTTGGGTAGAACACTCACTCACAAAGAGTGGGAGGGTATTTATTATAGAGCCCGACATTCAGCCTACCACATGGGGCTTACAGACACCCTTACAAAGGTAGTGACATTCTGGTACTACACCCCGGAACGTCTACATGTTATGGATCGGACAAGGGATGCGAAATGCTGGAGGGGTTGTGATCAGATAGGCACCCTGACTCACTTACTGTGGGAATGTGAACACATCCAGCCATACTGGACCCAGGTGCTAGATGAGATACACAAGCATTTTAATACAGCAATACCGCGCTTCCCGGTGTACACACTGTTAGGCCTCCCAAATCCCTTGACCTACCCGCTTAAATCGCGCAGGGGTCGACAGATCGCCATTGCACTGGGTTCAGCGACGCAGAACATACTTACTCACTGGTGCACCCCCACCATTCCGACCTTCACGGGCTGGCTAAACCGTTTGTGGCATGTCCTTGGCATGGAGAAACTTACGCTAACGTTGGCGGGGGAGGGCACCAACTATGGGGAGTTGTGGAAACCTTTTCTGGCGCTTTTGTCCTCCGAATTTCGAGAGGTTACTTGCCCTCGCTATTTGCGCTTGCTGCACTTATCAGATGAGCAGGGGGAAGAGTAGGGATCAAGACTTGCAGAGATAGTTGGCGGGCTGGGTTGATGGATGTGGAACAAGGGGGGGGGGGGGGCAGGGGCTAGGGACGGGGGGTGTTCTTGAGTCTTTCGTGTGATGGTACCCTTGCTGGGACTCTGTATGGTCTTCTTAGCTGGGGCAGGGGCCCAGTACTCATCCCATATCCCCATGGTTAATGGCCATCTCACTCATTCTAAGTCCACAGGGTGCTGATAATTCCATCTGTCAATGTTACTATGTGTGTTTTGAAATGCCAATAAAGGATTTAAACCATAAAAAAGAAAGTCACCTTAACCCTGAGTGTAGATGAACAGATTTAGGAAGAAAGTCTAATTTATGAAAATGCACACTCGTCACAAATTCTCAATACAATGAAAATTGGAGAAATTTAATATTTCACAATGCAATTAATTTAACTATATCTGCCAATGAGAAGCATAATTACATAGATTATACATGATTTCGTAAGCAGAAGCATGAAAGCATCTCCCCATTTTATAATCGCTTTCCTGCAAATCTCTAAGATCACTGTAACATTCCAAAAAGTAGATTTGAACACACATGCAACCAGGATTGTGAATCAGCCTTTAATATTTTTGTACCATGGTCAATTTGATGAGTAACATTCATCATCAGTGCAGTAAAGATTTAGCATAAGACAGCAGGATATTATGGCCTCCTACCTGTCAGTTTAAGAACAAGCCAAGGCAAAACAGTGTCCTGTTGAGTTTAATAGTCAACATGAGTTTAAAAAGTCTTAGAACAAAGAAAAACACAAAAAAGGCAGACTCCAGTTACAAGTCCAATAAAAATGAACACTGAAATCAAGGCCAGCTTTGAATACTTGCCAAGCTTTGGCACAGGTACTTTTGATGGGGTTATATCATTACACTAAAAGCATGGAAAAAGAAATACCTTTAAACCAGAGAAATACATTTACAGTGAAATGACGCCAGTTAAAGGTTGCCTGCCAGAAAATTGATTTAAAATTCATAAGCTGAACAGAACCCATTAAAGTAAAATGCTACTCATCACTCTGTAAGTATCTGTTTGTCGGGTGCAGTAATGTAGATTCACATGCTGTGCATACTCCAGCCATCTAGTGTTGGGCTTGGATGTGTGCAACTTGTTTTTCTTCAAAGCAGTCTTCAAGTCACTTGGTATAGTGACTCCACCCATTGCTGGGAATGTGCATGGATATCGGCTCCATTGTTATTTCCGAATGGCAAGTGAGGATGGAAATGGCACGAAGAGTTAAAGAAGATGACCAAGCAAAAAATAAGGGAAGGCCATCTGCAACACTCAAAGGCTTTCAGGGAATAAAGTGGGCGCATGTGAATCTGCAGCAATACATGCCAAGAATAAAGCTTACAGGGTAAGTAACATTTTCCAGTCATGGGATATGTAGCTGTAGATACACATACTGTGCATACATTGTAAAGCAGTTCTCCCCTATGCAGTGGCTAGCTGGAGGATGTGGCAGAGGAATGGAAAATTATACAGAGTTCAGCCTGGCCAACGTTAGCTTGTTGGCCTGCTAATACATCCATACAGAAATGCTTAGTGAATGTGCATGGAGTCGACACTGTAGTTGCCTTGCAGATGTCAGCTATAGGGATGTTACCAAAGAAAGCAATAGAGGCCCCTTTTTTGCAGACTGACTGGGGACTGGGAGTGATAGGCAAAGGTCTCAGCGTGGGCGCAACAGGTCTGGATACATTTGACCAATCAGCACGCTATACCCGATTTACAGAGAGCACGGCCTTTGTTTGGTGTGGAACAAGCCACAATGAGGTGCTGTGTCTTACAAAGGTTTTTTGTTGTGTCAATATAATAAATGAAGGCCCTTTTGACATCTAGTGGGAGAAATTTAGGCTTTGTCCTAAGGGCTACTTTATCAGTGTGAACTTGGAAGGAAGCTTCTTCAAGGGTAAGAGCCTGAAGCTCCCTCACATGCCCGAGGGAGGTGAGTGCCCCTAGGAAAGCTACCTTCCAGGAAAGGAACTGCAAAGGGCGTGAGCGAAGTTGTTTAAAAGGAAAGGCCATTAGTCTGGTAAGAACTATGTTGAGGATCTATGTGGGGTCAGGCGGTACCTTGGATGGAATGACTTGAGTTCTTCCATAAAGGCTTTAATGATGGGATCCCTGAAGAGGGAAATGTATTCCCTATTCTGAAGGTAAGCAGTGACTGTGGCCAAATGAAGTCTAATGGAAGTGTAAGCAAGGCCTGATTTTTGCAAGTAAAGCAGATAAACCGGCAATATCTTGTACGGCTACTTAAGAGAGGGTTAATGTGCTTGGAAATACACAAGTGCACAAATCTCTTCCATTTAGCTGCACAGTAGGCTCTCTTTGCAGGCATGCCGGCCTCCTTAGGATGGACATATACTCGGGTGGTAGGTTGAGGTAGCCAAATTCCAAGATCTCAGGAGCCAAATTTGGCCCAGGTGGGAGCCACCAGGATGAGAGTGATGTTTGTTGAAAGAGATGGGTTGCGCGCTGACACCAAAACGACAGTGGACGCAACAATTGTTTTTACCAGGGGGTGTAGATTAACTGAAGAGGCCTAAAAGCAGCAACTAACAGGCGTTGACCCGGAGCTCGGTTGAATACATCCGATCCCGGCGACAAAAACAATCTATAAAGGAGCTGAAGAACATGCACATTACCAGAAATATGTGGAGTCACTATACCTCGTAACGCGAAGACTTCTTTGAAGAAAAACGAGTCGCACACACGTTCTAGAAGCAGGAAGTAGGCACAGCATGTGTATCTACAGCTACACATGGGACAAACACATGTATGTCTAGATTAGTATGGAAAAAGATAGTCAAATAAAGGGTGGAAAGCCCCTTTGAAAGGACAGCTTTGTATAAGGAATAACAGAAGGGTTATGGTTTAAGGCAATGTTCTGGGATAGAGTAAGGATTCGGTTTAGCGTCAGATAAGGATTGGCATAACTGTTAGCGTTCAATTTAGATTTAGGTTTAGGAATAGGTGAAGGTTTGATTTAGTGCTCAACTACATGTAGTAGAGGTTGGTAAAATATTTTCAGTAAATCAATTTGTTGTATCCATTTCTTTTTACAAGTTCAAAGCATGTCTATTTCTTTGTAGAGGTGATCACTTAAATAAACATCTCTGTTATCGCTTTCCTTTGTAGTGGTCACTCTGGAAAGGTGCTATTTGTAATGGCAGATCAATTTCGAATCTTACTACTATTATAATATTGGCTCCAGCAGCCTTGTATCAGATACCAGCCTCTCCTGCCATTACTAATGAACTGGTCTGATAACAAATTCAGTTGCAAAGTTAACAAAACATCAGAATGGCAGTGTCCACGTCAATTTAATTAGAGGCAATAACCAACGATTTCCACTTAGCATCCATTATGCAAAATTTCTTTGCCAGCTATTCCAGCATGAACAAACTGCAGAAGTCTTTACAATATTTCGCCTTCAAATCCCTCTAAATCCTTAAATTAGAGCTTAAGTCGGCCTTTTGGAAATAACATAAAACAGGTATACAAACCGCAGGGTGATCTTTTCCCAGAGTCTTCTCGCGGATTGCCAAAGCATCATTCAGGAGATTTGCTGCATCTTTGTATTTGTTCTGGTCCCTAGATTAGAAAGCCACAGTTAGCAATGTCTACACCACAGAGACAACTTCAAAGATGGTTGTTCCTCTTTTTTCATTAACCCCTTCGGTGCCACGCCCTTTCCCCCTCCTGTGCCGGGCATTTCCCACGCGGGTGGGTTTCATGACGAGATAGTCTCGTCATGGGCACAGCGCGACCGTGCTCCATGACGAGACTATCTCGTCATGGGCACAGAAGAGGTTAACGTCCAAGCAAGCTTCTACTGCTCTACTCTATCACTACACAACTACAGTGTTACCAATAGAATATTTTATCACATTGGTTAATGTATTTTTGCATTTAATGGTTGGTGTTTCTTGGAAACGCCTATACTAAGTTGTGAATGAAAATAGGAAACCAATAACTGAAATTAACCAGCAAATGAGTAACCAGTTAGTACCAATTTATACAAGGATTTAAAGCAAACTATAGGGAAATGCAGTGTCGCAGTAAGTGGTCTGGAGGAAAATAGTCGCTTGCACACAGTATCCTTTTGCAACAACATTTGGATGGGAGAACGTTCATGTCAAATACCGTTATTCATGGTGATCTACCAGATGGTGTGCGGAGGGTTACTCTAATATATGAATGGATTGATGAATGCCGAAATAAAGTGCTACAGTCTCTTAAGAGGGTTCAACTATTTTATTTGTGGGTACAAAGGAAACACGATCATTTAGCTAAACATTACCATAACTAAAATAAAAAAAATATGGTTTTATTCCTTAGATCATCCCGATCTACATGACCATTCAACTTGTCCTGTAAATTTCATCAGAAATGTAATCTCGAGAGATGGACAGGATTTGTGGATAAAACAGGTAAAAGTAGGTTACAGAATATGAACTTAAAATTAGTAAAATTATTCTTCATACTGACATTTTGCACTATGCGAACATATGGTTACTTTCCCTATTCAACACTGTCAAAATGGGTCTTTTTACTGTACTTGTATGCCTATTGCATGGAAAAGTGTACTTTAATGACATTCTCACTGCCTACAATCCCTTTCCCTCCACCCTTCTGAAATGTATGGCTTGCGGATATCTCCTGCCTCCACCATTACTTCTCCCAACTATTATCCCACCTAACTATCAAGCAGCCTGGCCTAGTTTTTGAGAGCTTTGTAGCACTATGCTCTCCAGATCCATTTCCCCACCACACCTTGGCTTCAACTCCAGTTGAAGCACTCAAATCTATTCCTCACTGACCTATCCTTCTAGAAGCAGTTGCTCTTCCTTAATTAGCTCAAACCTATTTGACCAGCAGACTCTCTATAACCTTTAATAGCTGGTTTGACAATGCTAATTCTGAGATCATATGCTTCCCCATCCACTTAATTGAAAAACGTTCCATCGCCTTTAATTTATACCCTACTCACCTACTTAGTTCCTCGTTCCAAATTCTAGGCTCATTTTAACAGTAAAATAAATCTCAAACTTCACCCCCTCAACCCTGATCAATGATTCTCCCTGCCCTACATCAATTAAGCATGTTTCTACTCACCTACCATGTTACCTGTACAAGTATATTGATGAATGAACTATTCCTCAACATGCTGGACTATTGCAACTCCTAAGCCTCACCCACAATTTCTCAATTATACTGCCTATCTACACAAATTGACTCACTTATGTGCCCTTTTAAGATTTAGAAACATCTTCCTTTGTACTCCCTGTTGCTTCCACTCTACATAAACTAATAGACTCTTTCACTTTTCAGAGAACTTTTAAAATATAACTCAATTGCTATGCCCTTCAATGTAAAGGATGCCCTTCCGCAACCTCCTCTGAGCAAAGCCATAAACACAGAATCCTTAATTATCACTCCCTTATTCTAATGTAAACATATCTCAGCCAACACCAGAATGAAGACTGTAATCTGCAGGCAGACCTTGAGTGGCAAGTCTACAGATAGAATTCCAAAATAAAAAAATTGGACAAGCAGAAAACACTTCAAAAGTAGCTAATGGTGCAGATTAAATCAGTAATAAAATGCTTGTTTACTGGTATAATGCCTAGCAAGAAGAGGGGAGGACATAATAAGCACTAACCCCATAATTCAGAAAACACTTTTTGTCTGTCTGAAGAACTAGCTAACTGGAGGTAGACCCATGCAGATTCCAGGATGGCTTTAGGACTGAGCTTTAGGTCTATTCTTCTTGACTCAATTGGCCAGGGAGTAATGAGCACAGTAGCAACGAGACATCAGAGCTCATAATGACTGGAGGAGTTGTAAGAGTTGCTCTGGGAGTCACAAAATCAGTGTAGTCCTAGCACACGCCATAGCATTCATGATGGAAAATTCACTTGTGTGTACATCATAGTGACCTGGATTGAGAAGGTTTCTTAGAGCTGGCGAGCCTATGGAATACGGGAGGTACATCCACACACTGAGCCAGAGATGTTTGAACAAAGAACAATATGCAGCCACTGCTTTATAGTTTCTGGCAAATTGGCTTCTGTAAGCTGTAGGATAGACCTGGAAGGAGGACAACAAGTTAGACTTAAGTTATACAAGGAAAGAGAAGACTCCGGTATCTGGATTCTCACCGGATCAAAAAAAGCATGGCTGTGAAGAGAAGAGCGGCACTGGGGCAGTCAGGTACATTTTGGAACAAGGGTTTGGAATATGCTACGAAAGATATATGGTCTAGAGAAGTCTACAGTCCAGTTCCACCAAGTTGACTTATACATTAAAAGAGCTCACTTAACAGAGGCTAAAATTAGAGCTAGTCCAGCAGGGCAAGACCAAAAGGGTAAAAGAGTTGCTCAGTCGGATTCTAAAATCTTTTTCTTTCTAGCCCACAATCAGAATAGGTGAACAGCAGGAATGAAATCTGGAGAAGCAAGAAATGGAAGGCCTTCCAAAAAGGAACAAGACCTGACTGGTCTCACTTGACACATTACAAAGAAAAGTGGCAAGCCTGAACACAAATGCAAATACATTACAAATAGGGGCTAAGACTCCTAGGTCAAGGCAGTCAAGCATGCATGCAAAGTGGGAATTCTGTAGGAGTCAAAATTTGCAGAAAACCTGGATGACCAAATCCAAAACCTATGAAATACGACCAGGTTTAAAACTGTATTCTGTCCTTTGATTCTGCAGATTGTGGGTTGCAATTGGAAAAAAGGATTACTTGGGTAAGCAGCAAACATCAGGATTTTGGGTCTTCTGGTCTTTGGAAGCCAAAGCAGATGTAAAGTGATGCAAGGAAGAATCTCACTATACAAGGAAATCCTAATTCCGGGGTATTTCAAATGGTCTAAAAAAGTAATTTTGAATTCCTGCGAGGGTAGCTAAAAGAAGTCGTTAAAGGGGTGATATGGTGCTAGTATCACTCTTGGAACCAGCAGAGGGAGATGTGTTCTGAAGCACAGAAGCTCTGAAGAAAAGGCTGGATTGAGATAGATTTACTCTCTTTATCTCCGCCTGATACATTAAGCAGACGGAGAGAGTTTCAGGTCCTATGCAGCACTTTTCTGGCTATAAAATTCCAAGTTAGATCACACAAAGCTGAGCATTGGGTATTAGGAGAACTGTGCCTGTGCAGATATTGACACAGATAAATATGTGTGTGGATGAAGTTCACTAAAACCACCTAGCAAAGTAAGACATATGTGCAAGAAGAGCCTGCAATGTATAATGAGGTTTTAGAGTTAAAAAGCAAAGCGCCCATATTTCTGCACCAATTGAAGGTTGTAATAAACTACTTTCCCAATATTAGGGCAGTTGGCATTTATTTTTAAGATTTTATGTGTAAAATATGTGTAATATTTTATGTGTAAAATGCAAAAGAAGTTGTGCAGATTATGCATTTTATGAATTCCCAAATTATGTGGCTTTCATTAGTGCTACCACTTCTATGGCAACAGCAGTAGTAAAGAAGGTTTTCAACTTGCCCCAAACATGGCCATGGTAACCACATATTCATACTCCTGCTGAGGGCCCAATAGGTTTTACTGAGTTAACTGCAGATTGTGTGGTCTATAAGCAGGACTAAGGGGGTTGGACTTCCCGCACTATGTTTGGCAAGTCCAGATTAGATTTTTGCATGTGTTACTTTGTTCGCCTTTGAGTGAAAGAAGGGGTACTGTAATCAGAAATCCAGTCCGTAGGGTGGCACTCTGAATGGTATTCCTTGAATGAGTATTCCTGCTCTGGTCAGCTGAACTACACTTTAATAATTCTCATAACTATACTTTTTCAGTTGCTAATCTCAAGTAGAATTTTAAAGATAGGCTCCTGCATTCCTAGGTTTTCACATTTCACTTGGTAAACCGCCTTTCAATCTGCTGAGTCTGGATAATTATTTTGGAAAAAATAAGTCCTGAGAATGAGGAGACTTCCACACCTTTGTATAAAATAATGAACAGAAATGTGGAATGACCGCAAAAATCTTTTGTCCCACTACTTCCAAGAGCTTTTGCACTTTAACTAGAATGTCCTAGCTAGACAGAAGAAAAAGTTAGTTACTTCAGTAACACCTTTCCTGGTAGAGACTATCTAAATGCAGACTCCTCACATTGTGAATTTCCCAAACCGCTGGACTGGATCATGAAAAGTTTGTATCAACTCCCTCATGTATCAACAGATGACATTGTGCAGTTCCGCGTCAGGTCTGTCCCACCCTGGACATGAGTTCCGGTCCACTATATGGGGCCACCTCGGCGCACTGACGTCCGTTTCTTTCTGACATCCGTCTACACTGACAGATGTGAAGACATTGAAATCAACTTACTGCAATGTAAAGACTTTAGGCTGTAATCTTATTAACGGACTTATGATTTATAGGTCCATTCAACGGAATGGGGAGGAGGGTGGGTTAGTGGGAATCTGCGGTTAGGTAGAGTCTATCAGAAAAGGCAGTACAAAGGTAGTTAACTTGTTCTTCTGGCTCAGGTGCCTACAAGAATGTCTGTCAAGACCTTGTTAAAGGGGAGACAGGCATTCTGGACGTTATCAAATATGTTACCATCATCGTCATACTGGATGTCTTCGTCATATTCAATATACCCAGCAGTGTCATACAGAGAGCATATGTGTCTGGTTTGGCATAATATTGGGTTCTGGCCTGCGTTTCCAGACTCGTGACACCAGTATCAGCGTCAATACCGGAGCCAGTGGCACCAGTCATGATGCTGAAGGCAGTATATGACATTTTGTCAAGTACCGAATCGCAGGTGGCACTAGAGCCGGGACTGGCAGGAATAACCCCTGGGGAAGGGGGTTGACCTCTGTGTGAGGTTGTGGGGCACAGCCGCCGTTGAGGATGGATCTACCAAATGTAACAAGACTGAAGGACCCCTCAGGCCCATTGGGCCCACAAGAGTTCTAGAGGGACCGAATGCAGCACAAAACATTTCCTCCTTAGCTACAGACTCTGCGGTCCCACAGGTGCCTGGAACATTGCACCACTTTGAGCGATGCACGTGGACAGGATGATAAAGGGACAATGCTTGAACTTGTTATGTTTTTGTGTGACTTCTTGGCCTTAGCTGAGTCTTGTGATCTCGATGACGAACGTTCAAAGGAGTGGCATCAGGAGCATATCAGAGCCCTTGATTTCCACCAGGACCAAAGTGAGCACTTTTTGGAACGATGGAGCTTGGTGTACTGACAGTCATGGATGGCATTTGTATAGTGCAGCACAGATATAACGCCGAGTCATGTTTGGAGCAGAAGCAGCAAAGGCAGACATTGTGCGCGTCCATTACCGACATCGGCTAGTTACAGTCATTACAACTCAAAATCTGCAGATTTGAAAGGTTGCACTGTCTGCATACCCAAGACAATTTAGAGGGACAATCTCTGTCATTATGAGGCAGGATTCAAGAAGTTCCAGATCTGTATCTGCAGGTGTGGAAAGAAATGAACAGATGCCAGCGTGCAGAGGTGGAGCGCATATAGTTGCCCCAACGTCATGTCTGGGGTGGGACAGACCAGATGCACAGCCACATGACACCAAGGGAATTACTATGAAAGTTTCCAGTCCCATTGCAGCTCTTGGGAAAATTCGCAAGGTGAGGAATCTGTGATTAGAAGTTTCTATCAGAAAAGGTTGGTTGGAATGAGTTGGAGGAGAAGGAAGAGGGAAATCTGACCCCTTGGCTCACCACAGATAGTACTTTTGAAAATTGTATGATTATGCTCCAAGCATGTAGAATGCAAGACTCTTCCCCTTTCACCCCTACACTGGGGGACCCAGGTTACAACTCTTAGCAGCAAGTGGTCAACTCAGGTTTTTTATAGCGTGGACAACTAAAAGAATACCGTAGGAGTTTTGCCTCAACCATTGTTTTGCCAGTAACCTTTTCATACTGAATCCAATGTGATATGTTAATTGGACTGTAGTCCATTAAGATGAGGCGCAGTCAGTCAAATTGCAGCGCTCTGAACTTATAACTGGAAGAGTCCACAATAAACCTGCGTTACTGCCTGTCAGCAAGTGCTACAGAAATGGGAAAGTACGAATTGAAATTGTGGAAACACCACCAATTCCTTCTCTAAAACCAATACATTTGTGATCTACATTCACAATGCACAACTGTCTTGTCTTGAGATCTTTCACATTTAATCTGGGCATGGATTTCTCATTTTCCTTGTCTATAAGAAAACAGTAGGAGCAAACCCCGGCTTTTCGTGCTCTTCTGTAACACTTCGATAGTACCTGAAGCCAAAACTATGAAGAATAAGGAACTTTTTTTCTTTTTGTTGTGTATTAGGAGCTAGAAAGAATAATGTAAACAAAAGGGCGATATATTTCTCTGTTATCAATTGGAATGGAATGATTTACAGCACACTGCTTGCACTTAAAGAAAAAAATCAAACCTTGTTGACTGGGGCTGAATTGGACAAGATCCTACTTAGAATTGGGTACTCGAGGTGCACCATGAGTGAACCATACAGCTTCCAATCTCTATTGCCAGCCAGTGGTACCTTACACAGACCTAATTCATGAGACATCTTCCTAAAACAATCTATTTTCAAGTTGCTAAATGTGCTATCACTCTTTCACCCAAAAAACGGTAACCTGGTAAATCCTGTAAACAGGGATTTAACGTTTGGCTTTTATTATAAACTGTCTGACCTATAATTCAGCCCTGCAAAATGACCGCAGCCAATACCCTTACTGTCAGGTAGTGGTGGAACATCACATAAGAATACTTACCTATACACTAAAGCGAGTATGTTCAGCATGGTGGCAACATCAGGATGGTCGTGTCCAGACGTCTTTTCAAGATCTTCAAGTGCTTGCTTGCAGAGGGGCACTGCAACTTCATATCTTCCTTGGGAGGCATACTGGATAACGAGATTATGAAGGGTCCTCAGTCTGGCTGGAATTTCGTAACCACCTTGCTGGGCCGCAGCTGCTGCACTGCTGTGTTGCTGTGGCACTGTAAAGTGGAAATTTTGTACATTAAAGAATGCTAAAAAGAAACATACTCGATAAAATGTGATTTAAGGAAGAGTGTGTATAAGATGGATTGCTAACATTATAGGAGAATACACAATAACAGTTATAAAATGCTTTACCATATAAGTTTTCCGCAGTCACCAGTTAGAAATCCATATACTCACACATCAGTTACAAGGACAGTTATTTTCCAACATGTTTTACACTAAACAAGGAGTGAAGATCACAGATGCTATTTGCTTTCGTACAATATATTTGTATTTAAATTCCAGAATCAGTATGGTACACATGACCACCAAGTTGGTATGTTGTCTACCAGGGATTCCCACGCCTAACCATCCACCTTCTAGTATCAATTCTGAAGTAGCTTGCCTTTGCCCTATCTGTGAAAAAATTGAAGGCCTGGGGCAAATCGACAGTCACAATGCACTTGGTATGCACTATTTTCACCACCATATATGTAGTCATTTTCTTCTTCCAAGTCTATGTGGATTGCTAACCCTGTTATAATGTTATTATCTGAGAATAGTGGGGTTGGCGGTCTTGGGTGGGATAGACATAAGACATTAATGGCGGGTCCGATCTGACCTAGAGATCCAAGGTACCAAGGGTGGACTCACCAGCAGGCGGATGAGAGATGGGGGGGGGGGGTTAGAGAGAGATCTAATGTCTGAGGAACCGTGGCAGGAAAGAACCTTACGCCACTGCTCTGCCACATACACTTCAGCAGCATGAATGCTTCAGGTGAAACAGGAATGTACTTCTAACATGTCTGGGGGCACAGGAGAAGACAGGTAGGTGGTTCAAGCGTTGCTACACTTGTGTCAGCTATTTCCCACTGACCTTCTGATCCATGTTTCGGATTGACCCTGGTAACCACTAGTTTGCTGGTCTCCAACATCAGGAGATGCAGTCGGTCCTCATCAAATAGGGAAGTTGCAGGCCTCATTTTCCCTCATGTCCTGCCTGTAATTTTGGACAACCAAGGTTT
Organism: Triturus cristatus; assembly: GCF_964204655.1. Classification (NCBI taxonomy): domain Eukaryota; kingdom Metazoa; phylum Chordata; class Amphibia; order Caudata; family Salamandridae; genus Triturus; species Triturus cristatus. Next base: position 842,642,875 of record NC_140592.1, read on the forward strand.
TGGGTGCAGAGGGAGTGGTGTTGGATGTTGTGGGCAGGAATATCTCCTGGATGTATTTGGCTCTCTGGGCAAACGGGTCCAAGGTTTACTTACGTAGTTGGGGTTGGATCAATGGAGGATAAGCGACTGGGATGGGTGATGGCTTGTATACTTGATGGGCTCTGCAGGATTGGGTTCTGACCAAGATGGCAATATAAGAAATAAACAGCAAAACATATTGAGGTTTATACTATGCCACCACTGTTAGCATTGTTAGCCAAACTCTTCATCAGCAAACGTATCTGTAAGGTGCAGTTATAGCATGTTAGAAACGTTTGCAGGAGCTGATAAGCTTGCATTTCAGATCATATTGCCAGGCAAAAGGCAATCATCAATTCGAGTGGCCTGGTATAGCACGACCAGTCTTCTGCTTAAATCAAACTACCAGGTTTGTAAATCGCATAAGACTGATTCCCGCCCTAAATGGCTATTGAGTATCTTATGGAACTTTCCACTGCCCCTAATAACCATAACAGAAGCCAAACAACAGACTCAAAACATAAGAGGACACTTGCTAAGGGAAACTAGACTAAAAAGGTGGGTGGGTATAGTGGTAATGAATGGGGTCCATGTGGAGGGGGCTGCTAGAGTGATGACCTCCACTAATATGATACACTGATATAACCCTTGCTAGGCTGTTCCCTTTGCTACAGGCCCCTTCTCGCTCTTTCATTTCAGCTCCCTGCAGTAATACACCAATGCAAGGGATTGTCAGCCCCCCATCACCCTGTTTCCTTCACTAGTCTACAGCTGTGAGAGTTGGGACACACCCTCTTGCATGTACTGTATGTTAAACTGTGCTAAATTGTTATACTGAGAATTTCTCAAGATTACCCCTAAATAATGTTCTATACATGTCTTACCTTCCCAAGTCAGGTAGTAATTATTATAAACTGTCATTTTGCACCCCATTCCATACACTATGCTTTTACTTACAGTACTGGATTGCTGCCTTCCCTCAGGGAATCCCCGATGAACACACTTCATGGCTGTCAGTGTAGCTCAAGATACACAACACATGTGCGCAATCTACTCACTATAGACAGCCCATACCACATGCACCAGTCATATGTCCAGTACAACAGGTTCTTATTGGCGAGCACACTTGATGGAAAAATGTCATTATGCACCATCATTACTAGACACACCACCATTTCCAGACATCTTCAATAAGGCATCCTCAAATAGCATATCAGACAACGCTTTCACCCTCATTGCAAAACTCGCCAGCTTAGCCACGTCAGTGGCAAAGCACAGCCAAACAAATAGCACTGTCATTAACCACAGTAACCTACACCATAGAGCCATACCGATTAATCTAGCATATACACACTAATCCCTTCTGTGCATAATATCATACATACCAAGACTGTGCAAAAACAGACTAACCAAGCAAAGGACAACCAAATACCCAGTGCAAAAAAAATCTAAAATGCTTTGGCATATCCACACTTACACAGAAGACACTACAATAATCTTTTAAGATTGAATGTAATTTACCTTAGTGCCAACCTAGACAAAACACCTACGATCTAAACATTCAAAACCGCAAAACTAACCTGAAAAAACTATAATAGGCAAAATAAACTACCAATTTATCATTCTAAGAAGTATTCCACGTACCTTGGGCACTGTGCATTAGACATGTTGTGAAATGTACCACCAGAAAGTCCCATATTAATGAGCTTTCTGCCGCTATATTAGAACAGTGCTAGACAAAACAAATTATGTCCACAAGTTCTACTTATGGGGAGTCCTGAGCCGTAACCTTGTCAGGTGCTTACAACTTTTTTTTTCACCTACGACCTATGACCTTTCTTTTGACTCATGGTCAGATATGGTGATTTGCACACAAAACAAAATGAATGCCGTCTGATTTCCTGAAGCGGAGGGAAGCTGTTTTTTACAACTCGCAGTGCAAACCCATGCATGTCCTCTCAAGGGATGCTGTCCTGTCCCGTTTCCCAATGCTGGGAAGTTCCTGTGTCACATGCAGCATACTCACTTCCAGGGCCTTGGTCATCTTCATCGTTCGGGAAAAGGTCATCAAGAGTTTCTTTGTTGGAGTCATTGTCTTTGTCATCCTTCAGTAAGAGAAATGAAAGACATCAGATTCTGCAGAGCTGCACAATTAAAAAATCCTCTAATCGGTAAGGTCAAACAAGACAATGGGAAGATTTACAGAAGTAGCCCGGAAACACATCGGACGTTGGCGCCTGCTCTTTCGTTTTTAAAAGAAACATTACCAGGATGTGACTTACAGTATGTGCCATAGGAATTCAAGAGGAAGACTCAAGCTGGCAACTGTTGATTCTGAGTGGGGTCTACGACTTGTCTCCAGCTGAGAAATTATTTCCCAAATACGGAGGGAAATATGAACGTTAACAGATTAAATAATAACACCTCTAGTTTCATACTGATGGTACTATTTTGTGATTTAATGTAAAGATATTGCAAAGGAATAGGGGATGAATTACAAAGGCGTGAAGTAATAATTTAGGAGTACTACTTTCCATATTCATATATTTCCTTTGCGACTCGGCCCATAGTTTCAAAGATCTGATCCTTGCACTGGCATCTTTCCAGCACTAGAAAGATATCAATACCCGGATTTCGAGCATGGTGGTGAATTCTGATACCTACACAAACTGGGGCTTGTACAGGGACTAGAATTCAGAATTTTGTAGTAAGCAATGGAATGTACCTACATAATTTCCTCCTGACAAATTTCATTGGGTCCAATCTTTCAACATTTAAAAGGAAAATTTACAGAAAATCTAGGAACAAGGAGCCCAGAAGCTGACCAGTATATTCACTGGAGCAGAAGGTGAGGCTCATGCCAGTTAGGCACGTGCCACCAAGCTTCAAATGAAGCAGCACTGGTGACTGAGGCTATGGGCATCATTCTGATGCCGGACGGTAGGACCACCTCCCAACACAATGGCAGCCCGGACCACCCCTACTGGCAGGAGGGTATCCGACCACCCAATTACGTTGTGTCCGCTGGGCGGAAAAGTGCTCTATAACACTGCGGCTTGTGGTGTGGCCCTGGAAAAAGGCCTCAGCACAAGCCGCAGTGTTATAGAGCACTTTGTGCACATTCATACCACGTGGTGACTGGCACTGAACTTGGGCTACGGGGGACGGGCCCTACTTGGGGCCCTCAAAGTCAATTTCCGTCTTTCTTTTCATGGTGGTGGGACCGCCATAAAAAGGCAGTTGGAAAAGTCGGAAATGGACATCATAATCCCTACGGCAGTGCCTGCCCAGGCACCGCCTCCACTGTAGGGTTAGGATTCCGACCACCACGTTCTACCCACCGTCTTCTGCGCTCCGACCAGCTGCATCGTAATGCAGCAGTCGCACCGATGCCCTGTATGTCAGGTGGACCACCACCGATGACTGCCCGTCAGTGGCGGTCCGCCCGACATCATAATAAGGGCCTATATTTGGAGGCTCTGTGAAAGTCGTAATTAACAGCATGGCTAGGGTTCTGCAGGCTGTATGCAGCGCTGTGATGGTGCCATATGAGGATTAATGAGAAGGGTATGAAAAGAGTTTGCAAGCAGCCTGTCTTTGGCATTGGCAGGCATTTTTTTAGGGCTCGAGCACTACCACGTTTTGTTCGTGCTACATGTTACCGGTCTGACTGAGGAATAAAGCAATGAACCTCCTACCTGCTAATAAAACCCACATTTCCAGTGGAATCAGAAGCTATCCCACCACAGGCATGGCATAAATGTTTAACAAATGAAACAAGAAACGGTTCGTTCGAGAATTATTATTTTAAAAAGCTGCTTACCGATGGAGAAATATCGTCATCGTATTTTTTTAGCTGATTCATGAATTCTAGATGCTTCTTTTCTTCCTCCAGCTGAGCCACCGACTGCTCACTTCTCTGCAGCTTCTGCTGAGTATTAGCCAGTTCGTCCCTTAACCATTGATTTTCTTGGCACAGCCGGCGAACCTGGGCTCGCAGTTTCTGCTTCTCAGACTCCACTGCATTTAAGTGATTGGACAGCGCCATCATTACCTGCAAATACCCAAAACACACTGCAGTCAGAGGGCGGCTCAGCGGATAAATGTGTTAGGTGGTAATCGGACTAGGTAATTGCCAGTCACAGCCCTCAAGGTTTGTAGGTGAGCAGGACTGCTTAGATTTGGTTATTCATTTGTGCTCGTAGTAGACACTGTTTGCGTGCAAGAATGCATTTTTCATCATCACACTTAGACACAAACCAAGAGAAAAACAAAGGTAGAAAAGCGAGAAACGTGTAAAGTCGTGGGCTCTAGCCCACATACTTGAGAAATAATGACAGACACGTGCTCATTGTACCTAGGACTGGCCACCACCAGCACGTGCACTCTGGTTCTTTTTTTAAAAAAAAATTTTAAACAAATTTTATTGAGTTATCCAAAAAACATAAGCACAAAAACGTACCCAAAGAAGGCTGCAAGTGGACAGATTGAATACAAACTTAGTACTGAGCAGGATATTACAGTTCCATGGTGCATCAGCAATCATCTGCAAGCAAAGGAGAAAGGAACCCTCTCCTAACATGGGGAAATGGGATCTAATTGGGGGATAATCCCTGGCACCCCTTCCTCTGTCTTGTAGTAGAAGCCAGCGAGATCTATTAGGTGGTATCTCTCCGGTCAACATCTGTAGCTTGTAACTCAAACAACCCCCTCCCGCCCAATCCAAACTAACAACCCCCCCCCACACCTCCCTCCCCCCCTCGGCATGCCGCTGAGTTAAGAAAAGATTTAGTGCTGAATCTGTGGGCAGGACAGTGATATTCCACAGTTCATGCATTCCGAACCGCAAATGTCAGTGTGAGGGACAAGTATTCACCCAAGATCATCCCGCCGTATCTGTGCCCTGCTCTGTGCACAATCAGTGCCACCCAATCTTAATTATCCGCTGCTGACTCCCCCCAGCCAGGAGAGCCTTCAGTATCTCCAGGCGGATGTTTTACCAGCTCCACCAATGCTACCCACGCTCGCGCCATCTACAGAGATTTGTCACTCCCAGTGCGGGCGGCCATGCACAACCTGCAGCTCCCCTCTGCCTCTGCCCATTTCACTAACTCCCTAGTCCATCGGGCTAAGTTGGGGCCCGTCCTTGACTTCCAGTGGCTAGTTATCTCCCTCGGGGCCAAGACCAGCCCCAGGTCAATAAACTTGCTAGTTATTTTGGTCTTGGCAGTATGTGGAAACCAATGCAACAAACAACAACTCTGTCAGCGCTACCCCTCTTTCTGTTGCGGCCGCCAACTCAGACGTCACTCCCCGCCAGAACTCTCCCAGAAGCGGGCAATCCCAAAGCATGTGGAGGAACCCTGCCCCCTCCAGGTTGCACCGTGGGCACGCTGCCAAAACCCCGAAGTATGTATTCACCTTGCCCGGGGTAAGGTAAGCCCTATGTAGCACGTAGAAGTGGATTAGCTGGAAACGGGCGTTCCTGGAACACTTCCAGGCCCGTTCTACCAATTCCCCCCATGGCTTTTTCCCAATGGGCTCCCTCAAGTCCTTCCCACTTGAGACGTAAGGCCACCAATGGCTTTCTCAGGCTGTGGTTAATCCGCCTGTAAAGACACGTGACCGCCTTAAACGTTCCCGCCGCCATTGCGACATATTGGCAGGCCAGCGAGGTCGGAGGTTCCACCATCCCGTCCCGCCAGTGTTTCCTAATGGCTGCTGCCAGTGCGGCATGAAGCAGGAAGTCCCCGCGCGGTAGGTAATGGCGCTCCACCAGGTCATTAAAAGGAAGGAGGTTGCCATCTTCAAATAGGTCTCCTACTGTAAGTATCCCTGTCTCCTCCCAGTCCCGTAGTCTACCCCAATCACCTCCGTGTGGAAGGGCCTCACATATTGCCAGCGGGATCTCCGGAGCATAGGGGGTACGCACGCCCGCACGCTGGCCAAACGGTTCCAGCACTTGCGCACCACCTGTAAGTCAATCGGGAGCACCCTATTCCTTATGGGCAAGCGCAGCAGCACCCGGGATAGTAGCGCCAAGGGAGGGTCCGGCCCACCAGGCTCCTCTCGGCGCTTAAGTCGGCCAGCCACCCACTTAGTGAACCATTGTAACTGCGCTGCGTGGTAATATGCCTCTAGATCCGGCAAGGCAAATCCTCCCTCCGCCCTGGGTCGCTGCATGGTGATCAGGGCCACCCTCCGACGCCCCGCACCCCACAAGAATCCTGTGAGCAATGTGTTGAGCTGCGTGAACACCTGGGTTGGGATCCAGATCGGAAGCGTCCCAAAAAAAATAGAGGAACCTGGGTAGTGTGACCATTTTTACCAAAAGCGTTACAACAAACAAATGATGGACGGAATGCTGACAATGCATACATTCTCCACCAGTCAAGAGATCTGGGTTAAATCCATCGTTCTTTTGCCCACTACACCACCCCAGTTTAGACATGGCCATATGCAAATCAGTCTTGACCCTGTGCCTCATGGGAACAGTCCAGCCCGAACTGCCAAGCCAGGTCTTCCCTGGACCGGAATCAAGCATCCTAGGACCGGTTTCTGGCTATCAGCCGTCATCAGCCAGGATAGCTTGACTCCAGTGGCGTAGTGAGCAGGGGTCCCACGTCTGGGAATACCCATCCCACTTAGGACGAAAAGCGTTACAACAAACAAATGATGGACGGAATGCTGACAATGCATACATTCTCCACCAGTCAAGAGATCTGGGTTAAATCCATTGTTCTTTTGCCCACTACACCACCCCAGTTTAGACATGGCCATATGCAAATCAGTCTTGACCCTGTGCCTCATGGGAACAGTCCAGCCCGAACTGCCAAGCCATGTCTTCCCTGGACCGGAATCAAGCATCCTAGGACCGGTTTCTGGCTATCAGCCGTCATCAGCCAGGATAGCTTGACTCCAGTGGCGTAGTGAGCAGGGGTCCCACGTCTGGGAATACCCATCCCACTTAGGACGAAAAGCGTTACAACAAACAAATGATGGACGGAATGCTGACAATGCATACATTCTCCACCAGTCAAGAGATCTGGGTTAAATCCATTGTTCTTTTGCCCACACCACCACCCCAGTTTAGACATGGCCATATGCAAATCAGTCTTGACCCTGTGCCTCATGGGAACAGTCCAGCCCGAACTGCCAAGCCATGTCACTGGAATCAAGCTATCCTGGCTGACGAGGGCTGAAAGCCCGAAACCGGTCCTAGGATGCTTGTTTCCAGTCCAGGGAGGACCTGGCTTGGCAGTTCGGGCTGGACTGTTCCCATGGGGCACAGGGTAAAGACTGATTTGCATATGGCTGGGTTCAAACTGGAATGGCATGGTGAGCAAAAAAACGATGGATTTAGGCCCAGATCTCTGTACTGGGGTGAATGTATGACATTGTTCTGCATTCTGTCCATCAATTGGTTTTTTTTTTTGCATTTGTCACCCCGAGTGGGAAGGGTATGCTCAGACGTGAGTCCCTTGCTCTCCATGCCACTGGAATCAAGCTATCCTGGCTGACGAGGGCTGAAAGCCCGAAACCGGTCCTAGGATGCTTGTTTCCAGTCCAGGGAGGACCTGGCTTGGCAGTTCGGGCTGGACTGTTCCCATGGGGCACAGGGTCAATTTATTTTAAAACATGTTTTTTATTGCAACATTTTCAGCAACATAACCATCGGGGCAACCGGCACCCCCTACAATCTCCGGTTATATTCTTCGGTTTAGCAACGCACACAGCCATTCAGCCCACATCCCGGGGGCCGGGCGGCATAGATGGATAGTTAAGCAATGGAACACAACTATCGCCTCACAGCGGTGCTTGGTGCATGCCCCATGGGAGCCTCTGCTTTTCTGTCCCACCAGCTACATTCTTCACCCAACTCAGTGTAGCATTACCCTCCCACCTCAGGAACTCCCCCCCCTCCCATCCCGCCCCCCCCAACTGCTGCTGTTGCGGGCCCCTCCAGTGGTCCCTAACTCTAATTCGTGCCAGCTATCCGGGGTACATCTATTGTCCTCAGCCTCAAGGAACTCCGTTCTCCTCACGCTCCCGTTCCGCCCGCTCGAGCCGGCAATCCTGCAGGGCCTGCTCGATCTGCTCCCATGCCCTTACCCACTCCAGCCCCGCTTCATTGTCCGTCCTAATCGCTTGGCGCCTTCTGACTTCACTCTCACATCCAGACCATTTTAATAACTCGGAGATCCACCGCCCGATCGATGGGCCCTCCCGGGACTTCCAGTGCCACGTAATCTCTCTCTGGGCCAACATAAGCCCCAAGTCTATAAATTTACTCGTCACTTTTGTCTTTGCTGTGTGAGGGAACCAGAGCAGCAGGCACGCCCCCATATCAAACTCGACCTCCCTATCCGTCGCAGCATTCAAGATCTCTCCATGGGGCACAGGGTCAAGACTGATTTGCATATGGCTGGGTTCAAACTGGAATGGCATGGTGAGCAAAAAAACGATGGATTTAGGCCCAGATCTCTGTACTGGGGTGAATGTATGACATTGTTCTGCATTCTGTCCATCAATTGTTTTTTTGTTGTTGCATTTTTACCAAGGCAACCCTGCCTGCTACCGATAGCGGGAGCTGTCCCCAAAACTCAAAACAGGCCTTGGCCTTACGTATGGCCCGCCCTATATTACCCTCCAGCAGGTCACTAGGGTTGTGGTAGATCTGGGCAGTTCACTAGGGTTGTGGTAGATCTGGCCTCCAAGGTAAGGCAAGCAGCTAGTCTCCCACGGGACCCCCTCTACCGGCTGTGTATCATCCCTGCCTGGGCGAGTCGGGAAAAGACAGGACTAGGACCAGTTCACACGAAGCCCTGCGGTCTCTCCCAAAGAATGCAACAGTCCCTTGGCTCCCCGGAGGGCCTCCTCCGAGTCGGCCAGAAAGAGTAGTAGATCGTCAGCATACAGCGCTATGTGTTGCAAATGCCCCTCCACTACTAACCCCTGGTAGTGACGTCCCGATCGGGTCTGAACAGCCATTGGCTCCATTGCCAGAGCAAAGAGCAGGGGTGACAGCGGGCAACCCTGCCTCGTCCCCCTACCCACATTGCAAGCAACAGAGGTCAGCCCTCCCGTTCGGACCCTGTCAGTGGAGTTATTATACAAGATTGCTGTCCATTCCACGAAGCGCTCTCCCAGGCCGAACGCCCTCAGGACCGCGAAAAGATATGGCCATTCTAAGCTATCGAAGGCCTTCTCGATATCAACTGCAAAGATACATGCCTCCTCCCCACAATAGGTGTCCACCCACAGGACACGCAGTAATCTCCTTATGTTCATCGCCGTGTTCCTTGCCGGGATAAAACCCGCCTGGTCCACGTGGACCAACGCTGACATGTGGGCCATTAGCCGACTAGCGAGGATTCGACTGAGTATCTTATAGTCCAGGTTAAGCATGGCAAGCGGTCTGTATGCAGTCCAGTCCCAGGGCGGCCTACCCGGTTTAAGGAGAGGCACAATGATTGCCTCCCGCGTGGAAGCAGGAAGGCAAACCTCCCGCCGTGCTTTGTTATATACTACGACTAACTTCGGGGCCAGGGCATCTACAAATGCAGAATAAAATTCCACCGGAAGGCCATCTGTCCCCGGCGTCTTGTTCCGAGCTATATGTTTGATAGCGCTGCGCACTTCTCCCACCTCAACATCTTTACCAAGCTCCTCCGCCGCCTCGATATCAAGCTGGGGGAGTGCTATCCCCTCTAATAGCCCGCGCCATTAGCAGCTCCAGGAGCAAGCCAACTCTGATAAAGAGTGGTATAATAGTCCAGAAAATGCGCGTTGATGGCTTGTTGAGTATAATACGCCACACCCTCCTGGTCCCTAATCTCCATATTCGCGTGCCTCTACGCGCGCGGTTCGCCAACCATGCCAGCAGTGCCCCTGATTTGTCCCGTTCCGCTTGGGCCCCTGAGTGGTGTAAGCCTTATAATCAAAGGAGCGCAGCCTTTCCACCTGTGTTGCCACCTCCTCGTGTGCCGCAAGCAGGTCCTCCTGCCTATCAGGTCGTTCTGGTCTCTCCTTTTCCAAGTCTCGGAGCCTATCCTCTGCCCTGAGAACCTCCCGTGTCAGCACCTTTCGGACTCCCACCACCTACCCAATACAACGCCCTCTGATTACTGTTTTGAACGCGTCCCATTCGATAAGCAGGCTCGATGCAGACCCCGCATTATCTAGAAAATAGTCGTCGATCGCCAATCCAATCGAGGCCTTAAACACCGGACAGTCTAGTGCCTCCGGTCTCAACCGCCAAGTAGGAATGGCAGGATTTGCCTGTACCCAATCCAGCAATATTAGCAACGGGTTATGATCAGAGATCGTTCTGTTCAAATATTCACTAAGGGGAATCCCTCCGTGCACCTCCGGGGAGCAGAGGAACGAGTCCAGACGAACATGCAACTCATGCAGCCCAGAGAAGAAGGAGTAGTCCCTATCCCCCGGGTGGTGGGCCCTCCAAGTATCTATCAGTCCCCACTGGCACTGCCACGCCCGCCTAGTCGCTGCCAGCCTGTGCACGGGAGCATCCGGAAGAGGTGGGTGAGATCGATCCAGGTCCACATCAGCAATAAAATTAAAGTCCCCCCCAACAGCACCGAACCCGTCAATAGGGGAGCCAGCTTTCCGGAGAGGAGCTTGAAGAAGCCAGCTTGAGCTACGTTGGGGGCGTAGAGGCTCCCCAACACTATATCCCTACCGTCCAGCCGCCCCGTCACCACTACATATCTACCATCTGGGTCAATCAGCTGCTTAACGCTCTGAAACGGGACCCCCGCTCGTATCCAAATCAATGTGCCCCTGGAGAAGGCCGAGTATGAGGTGTGGAACAGCTGGCCCCTCCATCTACACTGCAGCGCCTCCCCCTCCGTCTGTGTTAAATGTGTTTCCTGCAACATAGCAATCTGTACCCCCCTCCTCACCAAATATGCGTGAATCTTGTGCCGGCGTATCATAGTATGCATGCCCCTGACATTCCATGACATACATTTAAGACCTACTGTGGAACCCATATCTGGAATCGCAGTGGTCTTCCCTCCTGCCCCATCTCAGTGAGATTCCAACCCCCTGTATAACCCCCCCAACCCCAAGAAACTTCCCAACACCCACTCCCCAGGACAGGTACATTCAAACTAGCTCCCATCCAAACTAATGCAACGATCAACCGGCCACTAACCGTTGTGAGGCGTGTGCTGACCCAATAGGACCCAGAGCCCCCCCGGGCACCCCCCCCTCCCACTCATAGCAGGCAGAAAGGGACCTAGGTATCAGTCTGGACAGGAGGCACCCCGCCTCCAGAGTTCAGTCTGACCAGTAGCTGCACCCTAGCGCCAGCTCGGTCCGCTCGCGCCTAACATCAGGGATCCATTTCACATGAAGAGGTCTGCCGTCTGGGGTGTAACCACAGGGAGTTCAGGTTCAGAGTCCCCGCTTGTGCTGCCGGTAAGAGAAGTTCCAAGCCCACCTACATCACGGCTAGCAACAGTGGAGCAAGGGCTAGCTGCAGCGCGGCTGATCTCCGCAACCGCCCTATCCCTTTCAAGTTGGAGTCCCGGCGGGGTCATGGAGCTCTGTGACCGCGAAGGCTCAGGTGATCTGTGTTCCGCTGTGCCCGCCGGAGAAGCCCCCCAAGATTCCGGTTTTCGCGCCCCCAGCCACTGCCATGCCGCTTGTGGTGTGGTGAAAAAATGAGTAGTCGCCCCATTCACTACTCTGAGGCGCGCGGGGAACAACATGGCGTACGGCAAATCGCAACTGTTGGAGTTTACGCTTCAGTACGAGAAAGGAAGCGCGCTGTCTCTGTACCTCCCTGGTGAAATCCGGGAAAATCATCACCCTAGCATTCGCGATTTGAAGATTCTGCTTTCCTCGCGCCTGTTGCAAGATATGGTCTCTGTTGCGGTAGTGAAGTAATCGCACGACCAACGGGCGCGGGGTGTGCCCGGCTTTGGAGGTCTGGCTGGGACCCTGTGCGCGCGTTCCAGGGCAAAGAAGGGGGAGAGCCCCTCCGGAGCAACCTCGGTCCGAAGCCAATTCTCCAGATACCGAACAGCGTCGTCTCCTTCCTCTCGTTCCGGGACCCCCACTATGCGCAGATTGTTCCTACGAGAGCGCCCCTCGCTGTCCACTGCTCTCACCTCCAAGATCCGGACCTTCTCTTCCACCACTTTCAGAGAGCGCTGCAGAGCAGAGATTGCGTCTGCAACCTCCGCCAGAGTCGTCTCAGTAACTTTCACTCGCTCCTTGAGCTTACGGTGGTCATCCTTCAGGAGGTTGAGGTCTACCCCATGGCGTCCATCTTGGTCTCCAAAGCTTCCCTCGAGGAGGTGATGGACTGCATGATGTCCACCAGCGTGGGCCCCTCTGCTGCGTCGTCTCTCCGCTGTTCCGCCATGTCCTCCTCTTCATCCGATTGTCGCCCCGTAGTTTCTACATGCAAGGCCGTGAAGCCCTTCCGGCGAGATGTGCGGCCCATTCGAACTGGTTGCGTTGGGGCACACCGGACCTCCAGTGGGGGAGCACAGAGGGGGTCAAGAGAAGTCAGAATAGGCAGTGTGCACTGACAAAGGCGGTAGACATACCCCGGTGCACCCGGTCGTTTCCTTGGCGCTACACAGCAGAGCGTTCTATTCAGGTTCACCAGCTCAGACAGGGGACCTGGGTGTACATCCCCCCCAGGTTGTAGGGCGCGCAATCCCACGATCCTCCGGTTCTCCCGTAGAAAGGTGGGCCGGTCTCGCTCCTCCTGACCGTTACAGCCTCATGCAGGCAGTCGGCCCGAGCACACAAGACCAACCAGTAGATACTCAGAGCCTCTGCAACTCCAAGTAGGGCAACAGTACAGCTCCAACTCCCAGTCAGGGGCAGCGATCAGGCAGCAGCGCGACATCATCCTCCCCGCCGCACCCCATGGCAGCGCCCGGGCCCGGAGCTACACAGCCACCCCAAACATCCAGAGTAGCAGTCCCCAGCTCTCGGGAGGGCATGCAGTTGGCGCTATCGTTGTGCCGACGCGGTTCTCAGCTCCCTTTTAAGGCGCAGGCTTCCGTCCTCCACAATGATCCCCGGTCTCCACGTGTTCCTTCCCCGGAGCATTCACCACAGTCACATGCTCTTGCCAATATACAGGCTCCTCACCTGCTCCGCTCTCCAGCACCAAGAGTCCCATCCAAGACCAGGCGCCAGGACCAGAGTGTGACTGCCTGAGCAGGAGGCCTCAAGTGCAGCTCTCCCTCAGCGGCCAGGTTCAGCCTCTCGACCCGCCTGAAGCATCGCGGGCGCCGCCATTTTAGGGTCAGGCGGCCTCCGCTGCTCGCGTTTCAAATCTCACCGCTCCTTGAAATCTATTGCGTCCGCTCCCACTTGCCACCGTTCGCTGTCCTCAAAATAAACACAGGCTGCACTCCGCCATGCAGTAGGCTCCCTCAACTCGGCAGGTCATCTCTAGCCGGCCTCGGTGGCGAGGTGCGGCCGTCATTTTGTCTGCTGCTCCGCCCGAGCACGAGCCGGGAGCGAAATCGCCGGTTTCTGTGTGCCCCAGCTCCCCCGCACTCCGAAATTACCCCCAGGTGGGCACCAGGACCTCCGCCGCCAGCCACGATGTCAGGGGCCCCCTCAGCTGCTTAGGATAACTGGCTATGGGAGGAGGCCACGGAGGAGCTCCGAGGTCCGCTGCTCCTTACGCCGGCATCAGGCCACACCCTCTCGTGCACTCTGGCTCTTTTATTGGCAGGGTCACCTGATCCGTAATGCCTGTGCTTGAGGATGGGTCGGGGGTGTAAATCCAGGCTTCAAGGAGTGGCTGTTAAAAATAGTGCCTGCCTGAACACTAGAACTTATCTAGCAGGCCGCTACATTATGGAGGAAGAGAAAGTTAGGAAAACAGTGACAAAGGGAGAAGGCAGGTCTGACGTGAATATGCAAAAGTGAGACAGACAGAGCAGTATGGTGGAACAAAAAGGACTCATGACTATGCATCCTTGTGAGTGTGCAACTATGTTATTCTGAAGTGATGGTCGCTGGCTCTTAAGAAGATCTTGGGATCTCTGCACTTGCATCTTTACAAATTAAGCACTGTTCCGACTGCTTCAAAACTGAGCTCAGTGAAAACTGCAAATTAGGACCGTTTTTTATTTTTCACACAGGTTTTCAATTAACTTGTTGAGTACCTAAAATTTTAATAATATCAAAACGCCTTGAAACAAATCCCTTAGTTCACTTAGCGTTCTACCATGAAACAAACACAAACATTGCATCAAATAAAATGACAAATGTTCAGACTACTGCAGAAAAGCTGCTAATTCTGGAGGAATAAAATGCATTTTACGACAAATTCACACAAATCCCAGAGACAAACGCTGAATGAAACACTGTGAATTAGTTTTGTGTTGGACTTTCTAAAGAGCTTGGGTGTTTAAGAAAACTAAATAAAGTAATATTAAAAGAAACATAACAGGTAACAATATGGTTCCATATAAGGGCGCTATATAAATGCAAACCTTTTTCCCTCTTCTATCCCTCCACTTTCCTTCTCAATTCAAATAACTGACTAACATATACATCACTCAAATCACTTTCATATTTCACTATACTAATTCACCACTAATCCTTTATGGGTTCTGGAGTAGCGTGCTACTCGCTGAAAAAATGCTTTGACGCCTCGTCAGAGGTAGTAAGCGCTATATAACTACAATTACAATTCAATACAATATTGTGGGATTCTGGGGTCATTAATAAACCATTTTTCCAAATCATGCTTCTCTTTAAATTGTGATCATACTTTTGTCTAGAATCGCTCGTTAATGGATTCTGATAAAACATATCTAAATTGTCTCTGAATATCTTTCTTTATCAGTTCAATAGTCATCCAGCAATTATTCGGAGTTACAAAAGTAATTGTTTCTAATTTTATTTGCTTATATATACGTTTTTAATCACACACAAAAAAGATAACATGTTTCAACACGAGGTAAAGTGCAACACAACAAAGTACTAACAACACATGGCACAACCACAATACGCAGAATATGCACTCATGAGTGTGGACACAACATCTCACGGACTAAAATAATAAATACATACAATTAAAAAAGGAAATATTGGAGGAACATCTGGAGTCCCTAACCTGAAAATACTGGGGCATGAGATAAGCGCACAGTACTACCTGGAAATAGCCAAAGGTCACTTCTAAAGGGTATTCATAGCAAATGGATGAGCACAAGGCAGAACTGAAGAGCATATTCATCACCCCGTGCCCCTAAAAATGGTTGAGGCAATAGAAGTAAGGAAACTGCACATTGGGCGGCCAAAGGTTACATTACATTTGTCCACTGGGCATGGTTGATGGCCCTGCTTATCTAGCAATCAAAACAATGGGGAAAGGGCGACTTGAATGACAAAAGACTTCGCTAATATGACCTGTATACACTGGTGAAAGGGAGGTTGGGTGCAGAGCAAAGAATCTTGTGCCTGCTATGCATAACCAAGGGCCATGCCTACCAAATAATAGAGACGGTGGAAGGGGGTCAGGACATGCCTCTGGGCCACAACTTGAGCCCAGAGTCTACTCTGTCATGCTGAGTGCTGGCAGAGTATAGTATGGCATGTGCTTGCTGAGCAAAACATTGTCGAAAGGAAAATGAAGATTCTTTATTTACATTGCAAAATACCAACGGTTCTAAAAGCCCAAAGAACTGCCCTCCTCCCCAAAAAATCATCAATGAATTGAAAGAAGTTGGGACAGTTACGGTTTCCTAATTAACTTTAACAGTTAATTTTTTTTTGTTTTGATCATTTAGATCATAATCATAACATCCATTCAAATATGTTTTATTAGAACGTTTTAGATAGTTTTTTTTAAACATAGCTTAATATGGGATCTCAGTATAGAACCACAACGTTCCAGAACATAAGATTTGTAAGCATGAACGTATATGCACACAATAAGGGTGGAACTAGGAGCCATTTGTGAGAAGGAAGGTGGAGTCTCTGAAGCGTACTAGGGACTGTCTATCCAGCTTGTAAACAGCATGAAGACTGATGAAAGACAAAATTGCCAAAAAGGAAATGACATAGTTCCATCAGCCATGGCTGAATATGAAATTTCAAGATGGTGTGGATTGGATTGAGGCCCTAATGAATGTGTTTGAATGAATGGGATGGTAGGGTGAAACCTTCAGCTTTTCAGGTCCTGAGGCAGCACCAGTTTCAGTTAGGAGCCACCAGAGGTTGCATTACTTAAGTCGAAGCTTTGTATGTTAGCCCCTATTCTTACTACTGTGATTCCTGCGATCTTACAACATTTCTTCTGGGCAATCACAGGCTGCAGTAGCCATCTTCTCAGTATCTAGCCCTTGCAAATGCAGAGGTGCATGCCAAACTTCCCTCCACTGCAGCCAAAGTAACGCTATCTAAGATCTCTCAATAGTATCGCTTTGACATCTTGCACCTCAAAAAGTGTATTGGGCAGAGTACTATAAGACTGATGCATATATTTTCTGAAAAGTTGCCTTCCGGCAATGAGCAAAAATGCCTTCACAGCCTTTTGAGATTTTCCATCCGGAGCTAAAAAGAGAAAGCAGTTAGCTGTTTCCGAGGAAAACTCCCCTAATCCCTTAAAATGAGTCCAACGTAAATTGCAAATTTTCAAAGAAATTGAAAAATGACCACTGGGAATTTCAAATATTTTTGGCACTCTTCCTGTTATAGTAGTTTTATGAAAATAGTACGTAGACTATATAGAGCTATTTTTTTTACGATTATTGACTGCGTGGAGGGGCCTAACTCATGAGAAGTCTCCAATGAGTCACAATGTTCTCCAGCGTTCAACAATGGTAAACAAATAATTAATTACACTATGTATATCCACATGCATGGTTCATACCATGCTGCGTTTCATATACAATAGTTTTTTTTACGTGTTTTTATTGAAAGCACTGCATCAGAGAATATCATTAACATTTGTCATATCTATAGTCTTACATCTAGACAATCCTTTTTGTTGCGATGAATTGCTTACATGACTTTACTTTACATCACTGCATGTGAGGTGAATTACTGTGTTCATATACAATAGTTATTACTTGATTCACCATAATCAAGTCAAAAGAAACTTTATTTCGGAATAAATCCATAAAAGCACATAAAATCAGTGTAAAACATTTGAGAATAATGGGTAAAATCTTTAAAATAATGCATCCAGACAGCTAATACATAATATTTACATTCCTAGATCAAATCGACATTTTTAGGTATTTTTTCCGTTTTTGCCAGAAAGCCCCCAAAAATTTAGCCACTGCAAACACAATGTGCGCGGCCGTTTCGCTCTTAAGAATTCTAAAGGCTTGATGGCACCTTACGAAACCCAGGTTCCTACAAATGGGAATGATCCACTTTCTACGAAACTCAGTATAGCCCGTGCAAAAAAATATAAAATGCAGCTCAGTTTCCTCACTTGCGCTGCATGCCGGGCAAATACTGGATGTTGGCGTGGACCAGGAGCTAGTAAAGGCACGAATTGGCAAGGACCCGTGCCTCCATTGCAGGTAGAGCTTCCTAATCATTACGGGGTAAACATTGTCCAAGGCCGATTCGAAAGTATACGTACTCTTCATAAGAAGGAATTGATTTGTTAGGGACCCTAGAAATTTAGAGGGTCGGAGTATAGGAGCCTTAGAATCATGATACACCTTGGTTAGAGCCTTTTTAGAAAGTTTGGGGCAGGCATTGCCAGGATCATTCCAGAGTGCATCTAGTCCTAGGCTCATCAAACTGTTCCTAATGAATTTAAGCCAAGGAATGTTTCCCGAATTTGAGAAGCTGAGAACTTCCTGGAGACCCTGTCTGTAGTGAATCAATTCAGGCACCGTCCATAATCTGCGCCAGTAGATCACAGGACGAAGTGCCAGCTCTTCCTCCAGTGGTCTAATGCCTAGATCAAGTCTTAAAGGCACTAGCGGTGTACTCGGGGGAAGAGCTACTAGACACCTAAGGAATCTGTTCTCCTCCTTTGTCAGGCTGTCCAGGATTTTATGACCCCATAGCTCACTCCCATAGGTAACTGCCCCTCTTGCTTGGACCCTATAAATATGAAGAGGAGGGCCTATGGGTTTAAGGGTTGACCTATTCTTCCCCACCATTGTTAATATTCCGCCAATATGTTGCGCCAGCCTCACCCTTGTTTTCTCCTGATGTTCGCCCCACTCCAATTCCTCATTGAGTGTGACGCCAAGATATTCAAACGTGCTCACTCGGTCTAATACATTTTCCCCAATGCGAGGGATACGGTGAAACCTGGGTGGCGGATTGAAGGCCATAAATTTGGTCTTTGTGGTGTTAATTTCCAATCCGTGCTCTCTACAGAAGTCCCCAAAACCATCCAGAACACGCTGGATTCCCATAGGTGACTTGGAGAGAAGGAGGGTATCATCGGCAAACATAATTGCTGGGACCCTCCTTCCCGCCAACTTCGGGACATCCGAATTGGGGACCCCGTTAAGATGGTCAATGACCCCGTTAACAAAGAGGCAGAACAGGGTCGGTGCAAGTACGCACCCCTGTCTTACCCCTCTCTCAACGGGAAACTTATTTGAGAGTTCGCCCTGCGCACCGCACCTCACACGGGCATAGGTGTTTGTATGGAGGCGGATGATCATATTCAGGAGATCAGCTGGCATCCCCACTTTCGCCAGGACTTCCCAGAGCTTACCACGCGGAACAAGGTCGAACGCAGCCCTTAAATCTACAAATACAGTATAGAGGCTGCCACCCTCCAGCTGTATTATTTTCCAATATATAAGGGACAGCCTAAAGACCTGATCCACGGTAGAGATCTTCTGACGAAACCCAGCCTGAAGAGGGGTCAGGACATCCCTCTCCTCGATCCAGTCCAAAAGACGATCCAACAGAAGCCTCGCAAAGAGTTTCTGTGGAACGTCTATCAGACTGATCGGTCTGTAATTGGCGGGGAGCAAAGGTGAGCCCCTTTTAAAAATGGGCACAATCTCCGCCCCCAGCCAAGTTAGGGGAAGTGCCATCCCATGGATAATTGCGTTGAACAGTATCAAAAAGTACAATGCCCAGATTCTGACTTCGTGCCTTAGGAGATCGCCTGGGATCTTATCTAGACCTGGCGCTTTTCCTAAGGAAAGGCTAGTAATTGCCATTTCCACTTCCTCCAGCTTAAAGTCTTCCATCACAATACAACTATCAATGGGGTTCACTAAGCTCTCAGGCGGAGTTCCCATTTGGTCTAACCCAACACTACTATAAAGGGACGAAAAGTGTTTTTCCCAGACTTCAGCTGTAACATTGCCTTCTATAGCCTTAACAGGCTCAGCAGAACCATGTCTGACTATGTGCCAACATTTTTTAGAATCTCTGAATTTGAGAGCAGATGTTATTTCTGACCAGTTCTCCCAGTCCCAATCTATTTTCGCAGCTTCAAGACTGGACTTATAAGCCACCCTCTTTTCCCTGATCACAGAGGATGATTCCTTGTTTTTAAGTGCTTGGAGGAGATCTTTCTTTGCCACCCTACAGCTGGCATTGAACCAAGAGGCTCTTTCACTCCTCGGTTTCCTGCCCCGGACTACAGGATTCAATACCTCAGCTAGGTTGACACAGAGAGTCTGGTGGATACCCTCAAGGGGAGAACAGCCTTCCAACGAGGGCAATTGAGGGAGTAGGTTCTCCATGCTTTCCAGAGTTGCAGCCACTTGCTCATATATGGCCCTTATGCGGTTCGGTTTCTCTAGTAGTCTCTCCCACCTTAGTCTTCGTCTGTTGCTAGACAGAGTAAGGCTAGGAGCAGGTAAACCATTTCCGCGGATTTCTGACCTAAGGAAGCCATCCGCAGCTAATGAGAGGATTAGGGGGTTGTGGTCACTGTCAGCCCTTTGGTCTATTTTAAAGTCTAGTGCCAATTTCCATTCTTGGAGTCTAATCAATATATAATCGATCCGAGACTCCTGCCTTGGTCTGTTGAAAGTTGGCTGGGGCGGGTTATCCCCCTTAAACCTACCATTGCATGCTCTGAGTGAATTTGCCAACATTAATGTTAGAACTTGCAATAAGAGAGGTGATGCTACCCTGGCTGGCGGACCTGTAATTCTTTGAATTCCCCAAAGATCATCCTCCTCACTGCTGATCCCATCTAAATACGTCGGGAGTGGTTCAAACTGGATATTGAAATCCCCTCCGACCAAGAGTATATCTGGGCCAGTGAGGGAGTCAAGAAAAAGCCCTAGATCCTCCAATGTCCTTGAGGTGGCTGCAACTCCAACCGGTCTAGAATATATATTTACCAGTCTCAAACCCACCCCATTGGGCCATCGCAAGACAACACATAAGATATCCAGAGAGTTAGTTTCTACCAACTCGGCAGTACAACCTAAATGACAAGCAATCCATGTTGATAAGCCACCAGACGGGCGTCCCTTCCCTCCCCATCTAGCTGGAATATCAAAGGTAGCAAAACCGGGGTGGCTAAGATTTTCTCTAGCCCACGTCTCTTGGAACATGCATATATCATGTTCTTTAATAAAGGTTTCCCAATCAGTATTGCCTAACTTATTGGGAAGCCCAGCCACGTTCCATGACAGAATCTCTAGAGCCCTCGTAGTTCTAATTACAGGCATAAAAGCCTCATGCGGAGAAATTTCTTCTATCCTTTGGAGAGCACAGACCTCCCGGTCACTTTGTGCTTTACACGTGAACCCCTGTAATTCTTTAGCCTTTCGTGGGAGGCAGCCACCCACCGCCTCCACCCTGTTCTCCCTGTATGCAGAACGGTGAGATTCGGTGGCTAATTCATCTATGGCCACCAGAGCGTGTTCCGGGGGTCCTAAGTAAGCCGCCAGTGAGGGCACAAGTTGCCTGTCAGAGGTAGAATGATGTGTACAACAAGTTGACCGTTTGAGAATCAGATCCATACCCTCATCCTGGCCCCCCTGCATGCTATGCCCACAAACAAAAGAGTTACTGAGTCAATCACAGTCATCAACTCCTGATAAGGCCCCAAATCTATTAGCAACTTCGAGGGGAGTAAATGGTAGCGTATAATTCTCCCTCCGAGGTCCCATTCTGTGATTCCTAGGAGGAACCGTGGACCATTCTGCTACATTTTCATATGCCACCTGACTAAGTACATGCGTGTTACAATGTGGAGCAAGGGAAACAAATGGTGCTGCAAATGGATGAAAGAGGGCCACTGTTTTTCTTGGAGCCCTGGGATGTGCATTATAAGAGACCATTGATCTTGGGTAAAAATAGGATAATACACGGGGGTTTATAGATCCCCGTGTAGAGCCCAAGGGATAGTCTAGGATGTATTTGACTGCATTAGGGTCTCTAAAATTAATAATAATTACATCCCCTTCTAGATCTTTGATTCTGCGGCCCAACCAAGGAAGTCTTCGTACATGCAATATCTCGCCATTAATGTTTGGGGGAAGGGGTCTATTTGTCCTAAGCCAGTGCACGATTTTGTTTTTTTAGGTTATAATAACCCTCATTTCTGCCCTTATCCAGAGGTGGAACTTCAGTTAACACCACCACATATGGTACCGCCTCTGGGGGCAAAATAACTTGATGGCTATGTGAATCACTCACTCTAACTGAGAGGTGATTTTCCCCCTTCTCATTTGGGGATATTACTCTGTTAGCGTTTATTAATTTTTCCCTTATTTCACCATCTACGTGTTGGCCATGACTTGGATTAATTGCAGTAGGATTGGGCTTATCCCTAGGCTGAGGATTGGAGCTACCTATCTTGCTGATCTTAGTGTACGTGCAAGAAGGATCTAAGTCCATAGAGAGAGACGGGTAATGAGTGGAATCTTTCGATGTCCCTGGATGTTTTGAGAATAAAGATTCTAAATTCCCCAGTCGTGACTCTATATTTTTTAACCTTTCTATAATAGGTAGAGTGAATGATCTAATCAGCTTCTCTATGCTCTCAAGGTGTGATGTCACTGTACACAATTCAGGTAAGGGCAATGGAGAGCAAGACAAGTCAGGAGGGGGAAGAACCAGGGAGGTGGAGGGTGTTACAGCCAGATCGCGTGTAGTTGAGGGTGGTGATAGAGCCTTTGTCAGTGATGCAGAGCTCTCATTTAGTGTGAGGCCCTTGCCAAAATCAGTATGATTACTATTGCGAGTTGGCAAGTTGCCTAGCCTCTTTCTTCTCTTATACGGGGGGGGCCTTATAACTTTGGACACCTGTACCCTCGCTGTCTTTTTAATAGTGGTCTTAGCCCTCGGTTCAATTGGAGTAACAACAATATCGATTTCCTTTCCAGAAATAGTAGAAGTACTAGCGGGAGGCAAATTAATTAAAACTGGTAACGAGTTAAAATTACTGGGTGCAGGATCAATTGTTCTTAACAACTCTGGTACGTTGTCCATGGCTAGCGCCTCCTGCGTCAAGGTAGAAGGACTTAACACAATATGGGACGGACTCAGAGGTGATATACTGTCCAGTAATGACCTATTTTTCATGCACTCTATGGAGCGGCGTCTCTCGGCCCTTCGTTCAGCGAGTGTAGTCTCCTTGTCCGTGGGTACTGTCATCTTTTTAAAATAGTCTACCAATGTACCTTTAGTTAGGACGCCATGTTTAGCAGGAGAGTTAATAGCTACAATATCAGTCATATTGATACTGGCAGTGTCAAGCTGCAGACTCACGGTTAGTAGATGTTGCAGATGGGGAGTTGCCCCAGTCCAGTCTCCTCGTGACTCTGAGGGCCTCAGAGGGCCCGCTCTTTGCCCGGTCTTCGCCCCGGCTCTCGTCCCGCACGCGTCCCGCTAGCGCGTGAGAACAGTAATGTGATGGTATAGAAGATGGGGGCGTAGACAGGGGAGGAGTCGGGAAGAGGGCCAGGTGCAGCCGGTGTGGAGCACGCACAGCTCCCTGGTCCTCGCAGTCCCGAATGCGTGGTTTTCAGTTAGCAGACTCTCCCCTGGAGCAAGTGATTCCAAACAGCGTTATGGCTCCAGAGTGCTATGTCCGTTGTGGTTGACAAACCCCAATGTCCAGCAACAAGGAAACGGACCTCGAGCGGCATAATCTGAAATTGCTGGTCTATAGGTTGACAGGCATTGTTTAACGGAAATTTTCTAAGCTTTTAAAACTGGATCCGTCTTTTCTTCTCAATGTACAAAGAACTGACAGTGATAATTATCCAACAGCTTTTGTGGCAGGTTATGGAACTAGTTTAATACACTAAGCATTTCCTTGTGAAACATCTGAATATTTTCAACATCCAAGTTGATTTTAAAATTGCATTTCTGTTTTTATAAAGGAATTGTTTCACTTAAAAGGCACTGTGATGTCCTGAAACTGCCGCCATGAAATTAAGTCAACTCTCTCTTTTAGCTCCAAAGGAGGTCCATAACATTTGACTGGACATTGTTCAACGATTCTAAGACCCCCCTCAAAAAACATCCTTACTTGCCGGAATAAATAAAAAAAAGTTTCAAAAGAACTTTTTGGAAAGGCAGTGACAGCTTCCAAGTGAACGGTTGTAGAAGAAAACTGAAAAAACTATTTGTCAAATATAGTAGCTAGGATAATAATGTTTCCTCCTGGCTTGTCACCAGTGGAGCGGGGGTGGGAGAAATCAATAAACTTCTCATTGCACTAGATACACATTATTTGCCACCTGAAGGTGTGTAATGATCTTGTGGAAGGCTGCTTGACTTTTTTGGAAAATAAAATGTGCATGCAGTTTAGTAGTAGGTGTTCCTGTTTGTAATGGAGTAGTTGAGGCTTAAGGATGTCTGTATATGCAAGAAAAGGTCCAGGGGCCTGGCAATATCACCCAGGACCAGGACCCCTGGACCTTTTCTTGCACTTACAGGCTTAAGGATGTGACTGCAAGTTATAACACGTTTTCTCTTCAACCTTAGATACCTGGATAGGTCTGCAAGGCAATCTCCTGTGTGGCTATTATGATAAGTGTAGCTGATTTCACAGGCAAAAACATTTCGTTTGGTTTGCATCAGTTGGGAAAACTTAGCAAAAAGAAAAAATGTACTTTCACAGTGATTCCAGAACTCTTTACTCCGATATTCCTTTGTCGCTTAACAGGTTATGCATGGACTGCAGTAGCAGGCCGGATTGATAAAAGCTTCTATTCAAACATTTTTAAAAGTGTCTGCTGCTACATTAATAACTTTGGCACAATACTGTACAAGCATTTATATGCATGCATAAGCCTCAACCCTACATCAATGTATTAGCAACCTCCAAACCCTGTTCCGATGTGTTTATTCTAACATACAATGTTGTAACCCAGGAAATGGCTATGTGTGTGCATTAAACAAGTGACCAAAACTTAAACATGTTGGCTGGAATCACAATAATAGCAACTTTCCTGATTCTATTGTGATGCCTTCCATTCTTCCCAACCGGTCCCATTGCCAGCCCTTTGGCCTAGGTGCCACAAGAATCGTCCCAGCATCTTAGCTGGATGTGCCTTAACTCTGCCTTCGTTTGCAACTGTCCAGCATCGAGCTGACCTAACAGCTCGATGGAGTCTGAGCTTGAGGCCCTTAGTGTGCCCTTTGCCCTTGTGAGACTCCTCCCACCCCCATTTGAACTTAAATGTCGGACTGCACGAGGATCCTTTTATTCACAAGACTGCTAATTCCTGGGCCTTATGGAATAAACATGCTGTTCACCAAAATATTGAAGATTTAACTACCCAGAAGACTGGAATCCTAAACCAGGAATTGCCCTGCTCCCAATATTCAAAATTAGGATTACAATTTCTCATCCCAACGAGTTAAGAGTTATATGTTTCTAATGCTTTGGGCTATCAAACCAGGGCAATTGCCTAGATCAAGTCCCCTCCAGGCCACAGAAGCTGGAATTTTTTAATCACGACCAGTAGATCTAGAGATATTAGCTACAGTGACATCCACTTTAGTCATTAGATTGAGGTCCGTTTGGAAGCATGGCCATAACATTATCAGTTTTGTAGAGGCATATCAGTAGACAGATTCTCCCCTTCACAGGAAACAGCCTATTGCAGGGCCACTAGAATTATGCGGCGGGGACATGCACTCATTCCACATTCAGGGACAGGCACAAAGTTTTTCTCATTTGACTTTGACCTATAGCAAGAGAGAGAAAAGACATACAAAAGGGAAAGAAGGAGGAAGAGAAAGACTGAAAAAAGTGACAAAGTAAAAAGCAGGAACCTGCAAGACTGACATTAAAAGGCAGTGACTGTCTGGTGGTTAAAGAGGCATGAGACTGATTCAAGTCTATGCAGCCACGGTAATTAGCAGGCTGATTTTCAATAGTCTCTCAAAACATAAAGGTCCAGAGGAACCCCACGGTACCAAGAGGGTAGCAAGAGCCTATTAACCAAGGACAAAGGGACACATCCTCCCTACGTACCTACTACTGACTGAAGTAACCCCTCTGGAGTTTTTTCGTACGTGCAAGGAACCGATTGATCCCGCAGCAAATCTAAGCATGATTCCAATAGGAGCGGGGAAGGAAAAAAAACCCTCAGCTTCTCTAGTAGTGGCATGCTTCATCGGGTTCACCCCGATTCTTGAAGGTCAGGGTGGGCTCGATCATATTCCAGGGAGCTCTTATGAAGACAACTCAATAGGGGGCGTAACTTTAAAGATAAACACTCCTCATCCACTCCCTAGGTATCCCTTTATTAGTGGGGTGGATGGGAAAGATTAAAACCATTTAAGGGGCTGAAAGGATGGAATGGTCCTATAACCCGAAATCACCAAATAGTGCCTGCCACCGGTTTCATAGCAAACGTTTGGGCACTGGCACTTACTCTGACATATTAAGCACTGATGTGGCAAATGTAGCAAATCTATACTTATACAGAAAACGCAGTGGCCGGAGATTTGCATAATTCAGTGGCATGGGCCTATTGTTCTGTTTTGAGAAAAGTGAACAGACCCCTGATCACAAACAGCACAGTTATTGAAAACAGTAGATTTTGAGGATAACTTAAAGGGAAGGTTCTACCTAACGTGTTTGGACAATGAATAGACGGCATTAAAAATCCCCAAAACATCCAGTCACCCAGGTATCATTTTTTCCAACTTTTCCAAGGAGCCAGCTACCACCTTTCTCACTCCTGTCTAAACTCTGACACATTTCAGGTGTAAGAGATGTACATGTTACTTTGTTACTTGATATGAATGCGATAAAGTGCTGCACATAACATAACATAATAACATGTGCTTCTCTTTCACCTGCATGAGCATGCCACATAACGTGGTTGATAAGTGAGTTATGATTTTGAAAATCATTCTTATTCCTCTCCTTTTAACTGTTTGATCTTTACCATGTTATTATATGTCAAAGTAACAACTGGGCTGTGCATTCTGTATAGTGAGTGTTACACAAATGGTGCGCTGTGCTTCATCTTAATATTCATACAACTCCTTTAAATTAGGCTTTGTTTGCTCAATTAAGCTACCCAGGTGAGTCAAGGAATGTTTGGAGGTCCAGTTTTCAATCTGAGACCAATTATCCAGCATCCTGGCCTGATACTGCTAGATGGTGAAAGTAAATCAGAAGATCTGGGAACGAGTCCGAAAATTCAGACCTTGACTCATTTTAATCATACGCAACCACCATGTAAAACCTTTAACAGTTTGGTTTCATCCAATCCAAAAAAATGTTTGCGTTATTTTGTTATCTTAAAGTATGGAATTTGTATACATATATCCATTAATCTTCACATTCTCCATAACGCGCTACGGCATGCAAAGGTGTCAGATGTCTTCATGGAATGCAATTTGAATAAATATTAACATCTGACCACACATTTCCACCTCTGAATGGAACCCCTAAGTACACTACTTACCAACAGCATTAGGATCCACCAACAAGCAGACGACACACAATGGCACCTCATACATTCCTTTGTGGATGACATTCTGTGACTTAAAACATTTGCTGAATAAATACAGAACGGCTTGTCAAGCACCTACCTAAAACTCGGCATAACATAGAATTGCTCCTGTTCGCCAATAGTCATCATACCACCCCTGATTCACAGCTGTTAAGCAGACAATAACCTTGAAAGCTTCACCACCCAGTAGACAGCGGAAGCAAAAACACTCAGGGTCACCCATGATATAGATCTCGTATCCAAGGAGCAAATCATAAAGAAAACTATAACAGCATTATACTAGTTCTGCTACTTGAAAAAAGCGAAGTCTTCCTACTCAAAACAAAGATCAGATTATCAGTACAACCACTATACCTCTCTTAACTAGACAAAGGCGACGCTCTACTCAACAGCTGTCCAGAATCTACATAGGCACCTCTAAAAGGCTTCTTACAAGCTGCACCTCACCTTCAAAGGTTCTTGTAGACGTTCAACTCAGACACTGAGGGAACTTTACTGAGTCCGCTTCCAGGCCTGCACAGCCTTCAAGATCAGTTGGGTCACCTTACAAGACCTTTAAGCAAAAGCCTTCAAGTACCAGACTGAAAGGCTCGCGTTTTTCGCTGGAAACCAAACACTAAGAGCAAATAATCTGCCAAACTGGAAACAAGAAATGCAATAACTAAAACAACAGAAATAAAATATTTTTTGTCTACACACACGGGATATCGAACATTACCATCGGCATCAGAATGGTTCCTATCTTCCTGCATATCAGAAAGTAACTGAACACACATCTTCACAGAACATTTCACCTCATCTGTTAGGTACCCACGTAACTGTTTCCTGGCTGTAGTCTTCTTAAATAGGAGCCTAGAGCTATCACAGTTTAGTTCCCTACTTTGCTGCTTTCCATATAGGTGCACATTATATAAATACTCCATAGATAAATACACACTTATTGTGGTGCAAGTGAACTCATTTGAAGCCAAGGAAATAATCACCGAATTACATTCAGAAACACCTAAACTGTCTAAATAGTTAAGAGGGTGTGAGTCTACCCGTTCTTTCGAAACTATGTAAACTGGACTCTCGATACTCAGACCAGGATCAGCAATATACAGTTGACAATTAGTGCAAAACATGACTGTTCAACTACTTGCTGCTTTGTGGAAAGTGTATGTCTAGACATTGAGTCTCTTGATACTTAGTGGATGGTAAGTCGCACACTTCAGAGGTGAACAAGAATCATCCCTTAAACACAACGGGTAACACACTACTTCTTCAGTAGTTTCAATCACACTTTCATGTATACTTTCAACTGCCTCATGTCTCCTTTTTGGATATTTGCTCTCTATAAATGAAGACTGCAGTGAGCGTCATGGCTCTGGACCACTAAGGAAAGTATAGTCTGGGCCAATCTCTTCAGCACTGACTTTGCCAAGGAAGGCAGGATCGGAGGTTGGAGGGTATAACAATAAGGTGGCCTACAATGTAACCCAAGTCTGCACACTGGCTAGTTTGGGGGTCAAGGAAGGGAATACAAACCATAAGGAAGCACTTTTCCTGGTGAAAGGTACCTCACAAGTCAACTAGCTTTTAGATTCCAAGCTTTAGCACATGTTGATGGTGCAAACATTAACAACTGCCTCAGTGTGTTTTGTCTCCAAAGAAAATGTGTTACTGTCTGAGCACTTCTCCATGAGCCACCACCTACCACTATGTTCAGTCATTTTTGCCACTGTTACAATGCTTTGCGCACACACATTTGTCAATAAGTCTGTTTTATGTTTTCAGTAACATTTTCACTGGTGGTTACAATGTACCTCTCAGAAGAAAACGTATTCATCAACTTAAAAAACAATGATGATGGTGTTCTGGGTTGACAGAGCTTATAATAAAACCCTTCCATTAACTGTTTTACACAATACAGACATAAACAAGTATTGCCTGTACCAAAATCAAGAAAGAATTAGAAAATATCAGTGCTGTCTTATTAAGATACTGACATATGGCGTGCAGAGATCTTCTGGCGCCAGGCAGCACCCCATTGCACAGATTTCAGACACACTCACCTACATCTACAACTGAATACAGTAGTCCCGAGGCCTTCAATATTTATGTCTTTGTACACTAAGTAGAAGCTATAGGTTGCATTCCACAGCACACATACCTGCGCTTCACCAAGCCCAAGCTCCAGCATTTCCAGGGACTTGCGGATCATGATGGATTTCTCCTCCACCAGGTTTGTCTCGCCATCCTTCTTTAAGCATTTGAGTGTGTCAAGTAAGCTCTGTAAAATAGAGTTGTGCTCATTCTTCAACGCCTCCAGCCCCTGAATTACTTGTTTTGTTTTTGAAATGATTTCATCCTGGGTGAGTTTCTCCAACTTGTCTTCCTTCAGGTACACCATTGTGGACATGTTGTCATACATTCTGTAAAAAAACACAAACATGCAAAAATGGTTAGTTTTTTTTATTTTTTTTTAGCATGCAGTGCTCTAATCAATAACGGCCCCACCATAATTTCTTTTGTTGTTGTATGTTTATTTAATTTTTTTTGTTCAGGGCTCATGAAGAGTCATGGCAGAAATCAGTAACATCACAATCATAAAGTGTAATTGTACTTATAAAAACAAAATATTCAAAGTTGCCCTGTAGGAAATACAAAATGAGGTCATATCTTCCAAGCAGCTACTTCATTTTCTAAATGATTTGAGTGACTGTGTGCTAGATTGCACTTTGAAGCCACTTTAACATGTCGTCGTCAGACTATAATCTATTAATCTAGACAGAAGCATTACACAAAGTAGATATTTTGTAAATGTATTTTGCATGCAAATGCCAACATTAATGTACACTGGGTCATGTGTGTACAATTGTATCACATTCACACCTATACTATCATTAATCTAGGTTTATGATCTAATGTACTGCATGCCAGTAACTTCATAGAGCAATTGTATTAAGAGGAATTTTTTTTTTTTAACTTTAACACTAAGTGCGGTGTCCTTGAAGCGGGCGCTGCGCTCAGTGTTAAAGTTAAACAAGCATTGGCATAGCCAATAGGTCTCGCCTTTGGGACCTTATAAGTGTTTAGCCATGCAACAGTTGCATAACTAGCTACTGATAAGGTCCCAAAAGCGAGACCTATTGGCTATGCCAAGCGGCCGTGCGGTCGCGAAAGTGAAAGTGATCAAACATCAAAGCGGCCGTGCGGCTGCGAAAGTGAAAGTAATCGCGGTCAAGCGCGGCGCGTGCCCGCGCACATGCACTGTAGCTCTAGGCTGGCCTGGTTGCACTTTTTGGAGCCCTCTCAATAAGTCTCGCCAGACCAGCACATGCGCTGGGTCAGGCGAGACCTGAAAATATATAAACCATATATATACCAAAAACAAGCTGTCACCAATGCGTGAATGCAGCCACGTGTTTGTTTTTGCATCGCACTTTCCCTTTAACAATAGCAGTCAAAGTGAAAGCGGGATACAAAAATAAACACGTGGCTGCCTTTGAAAAAGCTAAATGAAAAAAAAAAAGTGCTTACAGACCTAATTGAAGGAGACTGTGTCACGCCGGAAGCAAAAGATCCAGTTCGGATGGGCCGTCCCAAAAGACGACAGGGTGGTAACCAAGAAGCCTCATTTTGAATCGGAGGCCAGCGTTCAGCATAAACGATGACGCCAGCCAATAGGAATGATGGGCGGGGCTTCAAGTCCCCTTCTGAAATCGTATCGCCTCGCAGAGTGAGGAGCGCATGCGCGCTCCAGCGCTAGGTCTGCGAGATCTAAAAAGGGAATTGACGGACAGTATCCTGGGAATGTTGTGAATATGCATTATCTTTTTTCCATCTGTTGAGTCAACAAGCCACTATAAGTCTTATGAGCTGTGGAGTAAAGAGAGAAAGTCCTCTGACCAGCATGGGCATGCCACCAGTTGTCAAGTAGTTTAGGGTTGGTGCCTAAAGACTTTAAAGTGAATGTACTCTGAGCAGAAATGCAGGAGGGCCAGCGACAATCTATCCACTGTATAGCCAGCCTAGCATCCAATTAAAAATCTATGCATATGGAAAAAAAACAATGTCACTAATACTGATTGCAAAAGAAAATACGAATATAAAGAATTCAGGATCATCGTAGTTAGGGCTCTAAATGTCCAGCAGGGATACCGTAAAACACAGACGTCTTGCCCTGATCATCACATCTGTGGTTGCGGAAACTCATAGGGACACATTTGTGTATGAAATGCATACCGCTCTTGTGGAGGTAGCATGCAAGAGTAGAAAATGGGCCCCACACAGTTTGGCTAACTTGGTAAAGTGTCCTCTTCTCTATTTGCTTCCTGCAATAACAAACTGGACCATCTACTATTTCACATCTTGAAGTATGTGTCAATGCTCAATCATAGTAATAATCCTTCACAAATGGGATAAAAACATACCCATGACAGACAAACTATGTATGGGGTTCTAAAGTGGATAAAACTAGGACGCCGTTTGACTCCAATGAGTAACAAAATGTACAGCACTGACCGATCGTACAAACACAGTGTTGCGACAAGACTTCGGCAATTACAACAACAGTTATAAAACTAAACACTACAACCAAGACAGATTTAACCCCAAAGGGTATAATTCTCCCTACAATCACAGGGGGACCAACAATGCCTGAAACGTATGGGTGAAATACTCAGCAGCTGCACAAACACGTATGGGGATGCAGAAGGATTGTGCACATTGGAGTGAAGGGAGTATTCATGCAGCAACACAGGTCGGCCAAGAAAAAGTATTCGTGACATAAAAGACTACCAGCCACCTGGAGGTAAATGAAGATGGTGCTATTAACCCAAACAAGTAATAAAGCGGCAAAATGTTTAAGTCTACTGGCCCCATTCCATAGAAGAATTAAAATAAATTCTGATGAACCAAGTGACTTCAATTTAGATAGTGCTGGTACTAAGTAGATTATCAACCTACTTGTAGCTAGCTTTTAAGTCAACCAGCATGCAGCTTTTATCAACAACTGTATATTTTTTTATCTCAGGGCCTGCAGCGGTCTCACCACATAGTTAAACTATTTGAGAGTCTATCCATTCTCTGAAGTGAAAAAAGGATGCTGCATTGGAGTGTGAGCTTGCCAGCCTCCCTCACTGTGGAAAGCAGATTAATGTCACAGAACCGAAGGATTAGCACAATCATTAGTATAGGGTAAGAACCCAAGGGGGGCAGAGGCCAGAGAAGTAGTGCACGAAATCTATTACCAAGTGCTTCAACTCTGGGTTCTCTGCACTCAGCAGACACACCACAGTCTAGAGTTCCATATGCCCCCTTTTTCTTCCTTTCGACAGACCTAATAATATCATGTTGTGCCTTCTCAACTGGTCTTCGGTGCCTTAAAACTTTCTTGGGTGATGATTAACCAAGACCACTAAATCACTTCGTGCTGAGGTGCTGTCCACTCCACACTCTAGCTCTGTAGTTTCCTAATGTACTTTAAGACAGTTCTTCACACATTAAGTTGATGTTGTTGTTTAGCACATGCATTTGATTGCTTAATGTATGCTGCCATAGACATATCTTTGTTTGATATCAATAAGCGGTTATCAAGCAAATAGGAATCAACAAGGGATTCAGCCATATCTTCAGCTGCACCCATTGCAGGTGACAAGTCTGTGCTTTGATCAGAGTCTGAGATGTTATGTCTTGTTCAGGTACCTTGTCTGTCTTAAACAACCTCAGTATGTCTTTGAGCGGAAACTGGAGATATGACTATGACCAGTGACAGTGAAGCCCTTAATCAGCCACAATCCTCAAGGTCTCTGAATACTGCAGAATCGTCCATGGTCCCTATGGCACCACCTATCTTTTGTGAGTTCTAAGCAAAGGGTAAATTACTGCTTCCCCAGCCTCCCCGAGATGCGGCAAACAGGGAGAAGACAGCTGGAAAAGTCAAGCAAAACAGGGTGCTCGGCTCATGCCAACAGGCTGTTAAAGCCCCAGCGCCTGGCACAGAGATGCCTACATTGAAGCTCCAATAAGGAGACTGACCAAGGCACATTGCTCCACAGAGCTGATGTGCTTGGTTCCGGCGCTGGAAGTCCATGTGGGATACAACTTGCAAATGACTGACCGGCCTTACCTGCTTTCATAATTTTTCTGATTTCCTAGATAGTTTTAGTCAAACTAACAGTTGTGCTATTAATCTTGGGGTAGCGACAAAGAACCCCGAGTAACCACTGCAACCACACTTCTGTAGTATCGAACAATACAGCATTGCCAGAGTTTAGATTTAAAGAAATGACCCTATAAACTAACTTTGGGGTATAAGATGAAACTCAATCCAGAGCTTGCAGATAAAGTGAAAAGAAATAGACTGACTAATAATGGTGCTAATACATGTCCTTGCTCAAGTCTATTTGATGTTTTACACCTTTATAAGAGTCTACTGGCTTGAGCGTCATTAGTCTTTGGTGCTGGTTATCAAGTGTGCTCTAGTAGCAATCTCCACAATAAGGGCCAAAAACTGTTGTTTTATAGACCCACATTTGTAGCTTTTTCCAACTCCGTTTTGCTGCATTTGGGTTTTATCTCTGCTTTTAACAATGCTTAGCCTCCTGCCTTGTTGACCTTTTAGCTAAATGATCCTATATTGAGCATTTATGCACGGGTTAGTGTCCACTATTAAACACAGCCAGCTCTGGTGAAATCCACCCCTTCTCATCAGTCCAAGCCTTTAGCTATACAATTTTGTAAAACTTTTGCCTGGAAAATTCAACAGAGAGATTGGAGGAAAAGCAGCAGGATCCTCTCAGATCGTTCTTATAAATCATAGACCACAAGTCAACAGAACGGTGCAAATGTTTAATAAAGGACTGTACACTGGGGTAAGTATGGAGGCTCATTCAGCAGAATTTACCTTTAATATATTGTTTGCAATTCCATCTGGACCGGATGCACAAGACCATTTTAAGGATGTGACTGATTCTGTATTTCAGCAAGCTGTATGGTGCATAATGAGGTAGAATATTCTTACTGTCCACTGAAATTCTCTTCCTCTTAAGACAGATTTAAGAAAGTCGCACAGACTTGGCTTCTTAATGGCATTAATACCTATTTGAATCCTCCTCAGGCCAAGAGTGGCCAGTGCCTAGTAACTGGCTGAGTATTTCTGCTGATTTAGAGTTAGCATCTTATTTCAAGCTGTGGTTAAAAATTTCTTTTACGTGTTGCGAAGGAATTTCTCATAGCCTTTACACTTTCATGCTAATCGCCAGCATCAATTTTTGTAAATGTTTCCTCCTTACGTTTCTTAACTGAAGGAAAACAAACGTTATTTTCACATATATTATTTTATTTCTAGTCTGGTATCTAGTCACTGCCTGTTATTTTCCATGCCCGACTACATACTAATAATAGTTAAACCACTGTTTTAAAATTTTATTTTAACACAGTCTGAAGTCAAGTTTTGATATTTCACATTCTGGAAGTGTGCCTCTTAGCAAGCTAATGAGCTTCATTTATATTCCTAAAAATCTCATATCCATTGACGTCTCATTTCATTCAGTTCACATTTCGAAAACAAGTTACCTTTAATAAATATTCCGTGTCACTTTTAGCTATGTTTATACTTATTTTCAATATTGAGGAGAACATATTTTGGGTGGCTCCTGGAAAGAAAATTCTATTTTAATTATGAAGAAAGCAGAATTTATTAGAATATAGTCTACAATAGACATAACTACCCCTTAATTAAGGGACTCTTTTACTAATTGCCATTTAACACAATATACAAATGTGAAGTAAACATCTGCTATAGTGTTGTGAACTTTCCACTTACCACATGGGTCAAAACTTTGGCCATAACGGTCAAAGTTCTTAGCAGACATTCATTCAGGTTGTCGAGAACTATTAAAAGTCTGAATATAGATCTATCACTTACAGTTTCAAATAATTCTTCAAGCCTTGATAACTACAAATCCTTAGACGATACATTTACCATACAGTATCTACCCGGTGTCAAAACAGGTTTCTTAAATACTTATTGCTGAAGTGGTACTTGCGCACAGTGCTTCACAAGTGTCCTCCTTACCAAACTGGTCAATACCCTACTGGCCTATTAGATTTGTTTTCTGCTTTATCAGGAAGGCTACAATTAGACATAATAACAAATAATTCAATCCTACATATTTTCAAAGAATGTCTACACTCTCTGGGTGCTGTAACTGACTTGGTCAGCTAGCCCCAATTCAAGAGATCACACTTAGATCTCAGCGGACGAGTTACTCCGTCACAACGGTGACTGATATCCTGTCCGCCGAATTATAAACCCTATAGGATATAATGGGATTTATATAATTCGGTGGACATGCTATCCGTCACCGTTGTGACGGAGTAACCCATCCGCTGAGATATAATTCAGGCCCTTAGTGTGGAAATCTCTAAACCCTTTGCTAAAACAAAACTGAACCTTCTGTGTCATCCATGTTAAACCACTGTGCGTCCATGTCTTTTTATCCATGTCCGAGATGATTAACAAATTTAAAAGGGAGGAGGACTCCCTGCTATCCACAGAATCATGACAAAACTCAACCTTGGTATATATTTATTTTATCCTCCGGTGAATTATACGCTATAAATTCATCAATTCCTTTGAAGAGAAGCTCATCTGAATTAGCTTGTCCACTTCATACGTGAAGCGCAATACAAAATCCACTGTGGAACTTTGCTCTTCAGGGTCTACTGGATCATTAAATACTACTGTGGCTACATCAGTACATCATCCCAAAGCAGATCAGGCATTAACTGGTGGTATTTGAGAACCAGTTGGCTATTCACATACAGATTATAAACCCACTTCCTCTCTTCTTGGTGAAAGATGTTTTAGAAATGCAATGTATGCTTATCCTCGTTTTACTCATCATTATCCTTTTATCACTGATATTAATACTTCATTAAAAATCGAAAGAAGCAAGGTCTGATTCCAAAAGTAAACTGCTTACCTAAACTGGACTTTTATGCACATATGGTTTGTTTTAAGAGCATACATTCAAGTTAAGTAGATACAAACATGAATTTACACTCGAAAAATAATGTTGTCACAGATCATGTTACACCAGTTTTGTATACCATTATGTGCAAGCAAATCTGCTCACAGGGGTGGGTTGTTTTGAAAATCAGATGAAGAGCAACAAACATGGAAGTCTGTGGGCATTCACAAACTTTTGTAAGGAACACTTATCTGGGAGTTATCGAGAAACTCTTTTCTGCCAATGGGCATGAGAACATTTTTATTCAAAATGGGGAATAGGAAAGGGGATGGAACACTAACAAAATTGATAGAAACTAAAGGGGCAGCAATTCTCTATGGGGAAATATATTTCCCAAGTGGAGAAAAAATAGCTAAAAGGTTTTCAAGTGAAATTGCACTTTTGTGAGATTTTTACGCATTCGTAAATGTACAATTTTACAGAGGAAAATATATTTGTCCAAGAGGAATAAGGAGGTAAAAGAAGTTCGCCACTATTGTGCACTCACTGCTTCACAGGAGTGCTCCTGGAATACTCTGAATTTCAAAACAGTTGCATTTTTACTCCACAAGTGATTGCTGTCTCTATCATACTGTATTAAACAACTATAAAGAATTGTTACAAATAAAATATATCAATAGAATCGGAAAATTTCACATCCTAGTTTCTAATCCCTCGTATCATCTGTATGACATGGGCACTATAAATGGCTTCTGCCATTACTGATATGTAGTTTTATGACTTGTTACAGCTTCCCCTGTGTTCAAAACGTACGCATAAACCTGCGAGGGGGAATTTCTTAACTATTTTGAGAATTGGACCCTAATACATTACTTGACCACAGACAGCTGCAAAGAAACAGAACTGCAACCATCTAGTCCGGAGCAGGTTCCCGGCCTCTGCTAGCAGCTGTGCATGAATCTGGTTGCGAAAGCCTGAAGCACAGACACTAGAATGTGTCCATAAGTCTGTGCACTTCCTCTCATTCTAACAGAGAGAGCACGTGAAGGGGTCACGCAGATGCGTGTACTCTTAGAATGGGTTGACGAGTGAATTAGACTGTTTGGCTTGGCTGCGTTTTCAATGGAAAATACTTCAGAAGGTCAGAGATGCTCGCTGCAGTGGAATCTCACTCACTCCCCTCCCCTCCAGAGAAGATGAATTACTGAATTAGTCACACTTCAGCTGTCGGTAGTTACAGACTTTTTGTTTCATTTCTGCACTGATCCAACTGACAAACAAATAAGTACGGTTACAAGGCATGGCCTTAAAGCGACATCTAAGTGCAAGAATAAACACCAAAATGTAATACATTTCTGCTCATCACCTCTCACCTTAACGTTGAGCTCCATCTTTCTTCTCCTCCATGCACACTTTTAAACACTCCACTAACCACTATCCTGTGCTCCCAATCCTTACAGCCCGTCCACCATCTCCAACTTTCTTCCACAAATGTACTTTGTAACATTCCCATGGCTCCTTGTTCTGTGATCCCCTTAGTTACCGCTCCTCCACCCCCTTTAATTCTCATCCTCGTGTCAGCTTTAAAACCATCCCTCGACCAATTCTCCTAGCTCCCAAACCTTACTGCGACTTTCCCCATCTTTACTTCTCCTGCAAATATATTTTGGAATCCTCCCTTATGTGTGCTTTGAAAATCTGTGCTGATCAGGTCTCCTTTGCTCTCAAAGTTTATCACCCCCACAGCTTTAACTCTTCTCAAATGTACTTTGAAACCCTCTTCTATCCCATTATTTTGTGATCCTTTCCTTACCTTTCCCTATGCCTTTCTTCCATACTCTCCAGTTTTATCCCCCCACCAGCATCTTTGTTTTTGTTCTCCTTACCTAATCCTCTCATCCACTCTGCCTCTCTATTTTAGAGTCAAAAAGCACCATAAATTGACCTAAAACATCATTGTGACCGAGACACTACACAAAATGCAGAAATAATTAAATAAATAAGTAGACAATCCCTTGTTCTTTTATCCACTTCAACAACATTTATCCAGCCTGCTCAACGCACTGCTATCACATGTGCAAAGCCTGGAGTATGGCTGGGCAAAGTTTGCAGAGTGACAAAAAAACTGCACCGCACTACGCGGTGTTCCGCAAGCAGCAGAGTGTTTTCAAGAGGGCACAGCTTCCTTTCTGCTGCTCAAGTAGATTTTCTACTCAAGCAGCAGCTTTCTCAACACGAACGGAAAGTTTCACAATGCGAGTGGTCACGAACTGCTGTGACCACTCACACTGAGAAATCCAACAGCTTGCGTTGAGAAATCTCGCCAGGAGGTTCATTTTCCTCATTCGTGGTCACCAACTAGACCTTGGCAAGCAAGGAAGCGCACAGAGCCGAGATTTTGGAACTCTGCGTGCTCCGCGGAGCGTGGAAAACTCTGCGAACAGAGCGGAGTTCACCACCCAGGGTTAGCCTTGCGCCAGCCCTGGCTTTCTAGTCAACAGATCTTCGGGGGCTGGGATTCTTGGGCTCATTTACAATTTTAAAAGGACAAGAATGCAATATGGTGTTAGCTAAAATGATACGACTAGATGAGGTGCCCACATATGAAATAAGTCCAAGTAGGGCAATATCTCCAGCTATCAAAAGGCAATGAAAAATCTGTTCAGTTAAATGTAGG
Organism: Triturus cristatus; assembly: GCF_964204655.1. Lineage (NCBI taxonomy): Eukaryota > Metazoa > Chordata > Amphibia > Caudata > Salamandridae > Triturus > Triturus cristatus. Next base: position 842,681,433 of record NC_140592.1, read on the forward strand.
GTCACATTTGGGTGCAAATGGAGGAGTTGCATAAATTACTTTTTTTCCTTGTGGACCAATGCCATTTACCTTGGAATAATAAAGCAGGTGTTATTTTGGGGGGGGGTGGTGGAGAGCAATGATGGTTTGCAGCTCGATGGCTAGCTTAGGTGGGATCACAGGTGTGAATACGAGTATCAAGAACATAGTCCTAATATAGAACCTGTAGAAAGTTGAAAATGGGCAAAAGCCACTGTCCGGACTGCTGGAAAATGCCATGAGGTCTCGGGGAGCTACTTGCAAGTGATGTCGGAATGCTCTGAGATATAAGAATACCTGTGGGTGTGTACTGTGTACCCCAAAAGTAGTTTTGCACTGCTTCTCGAGCTTAGCCCAAAAAACAGCAATCTTGGGACTTTTGGAGTATTTGGAAGGCACCTGAGACTTCTGCACGTTGGCGGGTATAGGCTTCCTCCTGACTAAACAGTATATTGTACATAACCAGAGGGATGAAAGACCATCCTCCAGAGTTGTTGAATTGTTATGGGGCATAGATCACAGCTGGGAATAGCAGTTTACAGGGCTAGGGTATGTACAGGAAACCATAATAAAATAGGGACACCGTGGTGGAATCATTTTCATGAGTTTGAGTCCTGACGGTTTTAAATTATGCATTTATCAGCCTGAATGTTTAACTGAGTGTGGTATCCGGCAGACTCTTATGTAGCAAACACTATTTGCTCAATCGTTTGTATGGACTAGTTTTGTAAAAAATTATAATCAATTTAAAAGAATGATTAATTATAAAAACAGTAGTTATGGTTTCAGTCCAATCCACAATCATTTAAAAGCCACTGTACAATGCTGCAATGATTCCCTCTTAAACTAAAGGTGCAACTCGAGTGAAACCAGTAAAAAAAAGTAGCACTCGCTCCATAGTCAATGAAGGCCTGCTCTCTGGTCAAGCTGGATGCATCATTTTGAGCTCTGAAGAAGGGTAATGAAAAGGTGGGCGGGAGAAAGGCAGGGCTCGATTAGCAGGGTCATCCATAATTTTTCCAAGAGAGATGATGAATACGGGAAGCAGGCAATTTCCTTTTTTTTTGTTTTTAGGTCTCAGCCTGACGTAAGCAGCGCATGCGCTGCCTCGTCATACGAGGCTTCTTGGAATCGATACGATTCCAAAAGCAGTGTCCCAGCTCTGCCTTCAGTCTCATTTGTGCGCGTCGTTTGGCGTCACAAATTATGCCAAAGGCAGTGCAATGACTGCACCTAAGGCATGCCATTCGCTGCTTGTTGCCACCCTGTCTCCTTTTAGCCACGCCCAGCGGGACTGGATCTTTTACCCGCGGCGTGACACAGTAGGTTTATTATTAGCTTGCCGCACTTTATTACTTTGATTCGGAGAGCGGTGCCCGCTTTAGGGACACCGCGCTCAGTTTATTTACTTTTTTTTTTATTGCTTTGTTTTGGAGCGCGGTGCCCGCTTCAGGGACACCACGCTCTTTGTCATTTTCACATCGCGGCCCGCCTCTGCCGCACTTGTTTTAATGTGCCCTCTAATAACACTGGGAGAGTGTTCCCGGGATTTGGCAGATCATTCTGGGCCTGCAGTTGTTCTTGAGTCATGCTCTGATAGCTAAGGATGGCGTCGGATTGCGGCTGGTGTCGCTCCCCACCTTAGACATCGCCTGTGTCAGTTCGACCTGCATGACTGTCTGCGGGTGGCTGCGGATGCCTCGCTACTATAATTCACGGTAACCACCTGGGGTTGACTTGATGCTGCCCTACAATGTATTCCTTGTTTCGTGGAAAGTGCAATGGAGTCTTAATCTGGAAAGTTTGTACTAACTGCGTGTTAGACCGTCATTTTGTTTTTCCTGATAACCGGTTTCACTATAAACTGCACCCTTTAAGAGTTTGTTGCCTGCTATTACTATATTCAGGTAAAGTTGCTGTATTAAGCGCGGTTTCGTAAACTATCATTGTTCTCGCAAAGCAGCCTTGTATAGTACGGCCATAGTTACCCCAACGCACTTACTAGACCTTGGCAAATGCAGGAGAACCCCCCCCCCCCCGAATTCCTTTCAGATACAGATTTCGGGCAGTTGCACACGTATAAGATAAGTTGCCACATGTAGCAACGGTTCCTTAGCTACAACAACATATTTTCAGAGGGCTAATATGTTCACTGTTATGCTGCAGGTTTATGAATCTTGTGATGAGCTCACACCAATGCAAATTAGGTTGCCTGTAGTCGAGAAGAAGAAACACATTTATAGGGGCCTCCAGAGAGTCCGCCTGTTAGTTACCTGTGCACGTTTTAAACGCTTTCTGTCTACTGCCGGTTCTTTCCGAACGTTAGAAATGGAAAATCACTTCCATTTCGACCAGTGGAGTAGATGATTGTTTGATGTTCCTTGATTGAGGCTCCCTGCGTAAAACACAATAGTGGGCACTTTTGGAAGTTTTTTCTAAGTACTTTCTTGAACCCTGTATGGTTTGATCTGGGCTGAAAAAGGTTTAGGCGGTTGTAGTCACACAGATGTCCCTCGGAGAGAGAGGCGTGGTTTCATCTTCAGAGCCTGTCTCTCTCTCTCTCTCCTACTCACTCTCTACTACTCTCTACTCCCTCTCTACTACTTTCTACTCCCTCTCTACTACTTTCTACTCCCTCTCTACTACTTCCTACTCCCTCTCTACTCCCTCTCTACTACTCACTCTCAACTACTCTCTACTACTCACTCTTTACTACTCACTCTACTCTGTACTACTCACTCTCTACTACTCTCTTTTGCTCACTCTCAACTGCTCACTCTCAACTGCTCACTCCACTCACTGCTACTCACTCTCTGCTACTCACGCTCTACTACTCTCTATTCCCTCTCTACTACTCTCTACTCCGTCCCTACTACTCTCTACTACTCACTCCCTACTATAATCTCTCTCTCTACTACTCTCTACTACTCACTCTCTACAACCCACTCTACTACTCTCTACTACACTACTCTACTACACTACTACACTACACTCTACTACACTACTCTACTACACTACTACACTACACTCTACTACACTACACTACACTCTACTACACTACACTACACTCTACTACACTACACTACACTCTACTACACTACACTACACTCTACTACACTACACTACACTCTACTACACTACACTACACTCTACTACACTACACTACACTCTACTACACTACACTACACTCTACTACACTACACTACACTACACTCCACTACACTCCACTACACTCTACTACACTCTACTACACTCTACTACACTCTACTACACTCTACTACACTCTACTACACTCTACTACACTCTACTACACTCTACTACACTCTACTACACTCTACTACACTCTACTACTCTCTACTACTCTCTACTACTCTCTACTACTCTCTACTACTCTCTACTACTCTCTACTACTCTCTACTACTCTCTACTACTCTCTACTACTCTCTACTACTCTCTACTACTCTCTACTACTCTCTACTACTCTCTACTACACTACTCTCTACTACACTACTCTCTACTACACTACTCTCTACTACACTACTCTCTACTACACTACTCTCTACTACACTACTCTCTACTACACTACTCTCTACTACACTACTCTCTACTACACTCTACTACCCGCTCTCTACTACACTACTCTGTACTACACTCTACTCTCTACTACACTCTACACACTCTCTACTACACTCTACTCACTCTCTACTACACTCTACTCACTCTCTACTACACTCTACTCACTCTCTACTACACTCTACTCACTCTCTACTACACTCTACTCACTCTCTACTACACTCTCCTCTCTACTACTCTACTCTCTACTACTCACTCTCTACTACTCTCTCTCTACTACTCTCTCTCTACTACTCTCTCTCTACTACTCTCTCTCTACTACTCTACTCTCTACTACTCACTCTCTACTACTCACTCTCTACTACTCACTCTCTACTACTCACTCTCTACTACTCACTCTCTACTACTCACTCTACTACTCACTCTCTACTACTCACTCTCTACTACTCACTCTCTACTACTACTCTCTTCTACTACTCTCTTCTACTACTCTCTTCTACTACTCTCTTCTACTACTCTCTTCTACTCACTCTCTTCTACTCACTCTCTACTCCACTCTACTCTCTATTACTCACTCTCTACTACTCACTCTCTACTACTCACTCTCTACTACACTCCACCCTCTACTACACTCTCTACTACACTCCACTCTCTACTACTCAATCTCTACTACTCAATCTCTACTACTCAATCTCTACTACTCAATCTCTACTACTCAATCTCTACTACTCAATCTCTACTACTCAATCTCTACTCTCTGCCTCTCTCTACCTCTCGCTCTACTACTCTCTACATACCTCTGCCTCTCTGCGCGCACACACACATATATATATATATTCACTGAAAAAACCATAGGTTTCACACACGTTATAGTTAGGAATTAGCATTTAAAAAACCTTGCAAATTCACTGAAAAAACCATAGGTTTCACACATGTTATAGTTAGCGGAAATTTTACTGATAAAAAACCAATGAAATTCCCCCGTTATAGTTAGTGCAGGCAACTATAACTCACGCGACCGCAATCCTCTGCTGATGCTAATACTGTATTTAGACACTTATTTGCCCATGTCTTCTTCCATACATTTTTAGCTATACATATATTACAAATATTTTTTTTTCATAAAGACACATATGTCATCAGCAGAAGATTGCGGTCGCGTGAGTTATAGTTGCCTGCACTAACTATAACGGGGGAATTTCATTGGTTTTTTATCAGTAAAATTTCCGCTAACTATAACATGTGTGAAACCTATGGTTTTTTCAGTGAATTTGCAAGGTTTTTTAAATGCTAATTCCTAACTATAACGTGTGTGAAACCTATGGTTTTTTCAGTGAATTTGTACGTTTTTTTAAATGCTAAGTTACTTTACGCCATTCGTGGCGTGCGCGCCCACTTAACGCAGTTCGTTCCGTGCGCGCACGGTGAGCACGCGGTGCGCTTCGCGCACCGCGCGCCCACTTTACGCAGTTAGTGCCGTGCACGCACGGTGGGCACGCGGTGCGATGACAAAGCAAGAAAGCACGTCAACAAATCTGTTTCTGCTTTCCTCCGTGACTATGGTATGGGTGCCATTTACCACAACAACTTGCGTTATGACATGCAAGACATTTATAGAGGAGATGGTGTGCACTTCAATGATGAAGGGAACAGAGTCTTCCTCTTGAACCTTAGACTCTGCATCGGTACTTACTTGTAGGTACCACTAAAAAATCATTTCATAAACACAACGGCTCTTTTTAGAGCCCCCTAATATCTAAACACTTAAATCTGATTTTCCTTTTTTTTTTTTTTTTCTACCGTACGCTTACCGTAAGCTTACCGTACGCGTACCCCGTGATTTTTTTTAAAATCAATAAATGTTTTCTTTGTACTTTACAGTCCTTCTTTGACCCCCTCACAAATGTAAGGGGGTCTGTAACTCTCCTCATTGCCCCCTTTTCTTGTTTTCACTCTTTTTTTTCTGAGTGAAATACACAAAATGGCGGCCGCCGCTTCCTGGTTTCGGCCGAATCGAATGTTTACTAAGATCTAAGAGCCAATCAGAATCGCGCACGCCACCGTACGCTTACCGTAAGCGTACGGTAAGCGTACCGTAAGCGGGCTCAGATATATATATTGATTTAAAGGCTATTTTCTCAGAATCTACTGAACAGATTTACACCAAACCTACAAAAGGCACTTCCTTGACCTAGGGACTACCTCTCTGTCAAATTTCGAGTAATTCTGTTCAGCCGTTCGGGCTGTAGCTCGTTCTAAAGGTCCTATGGAAAAATGCATGGGGAAAACGCGTTTTGGGACCCCCCTTTTATCTCAGCCCCCGCTTGACGGATCCCCCCGAGACTTTCAGGGTAGGAGCGGAGCGGAGCGCCCCACCTATTTTGAGAAATTTGCGAGGATTCATCGACCGGCGCCAAAGTTATTCAAAATAGAATGTTGAGGTTTTCCTATGGAAAAGGGGTCCTAACTATAACTACCTACTGGCGACCGCCAGTAGGTAATACATATATATGTATATGCATTTATTAATATGTGTGTGTGTGTGTATATATATATATATATATATATATATATATATATATATATATATTTTTTTTTTATATATATTTTTTTATTTTATTTTATTTATTTATAAGGTTTTATATAGCGCGAACAAGATCCCGAAGGATATCAGAGCGCTTTACAAAAAGGATGGAAGGAGGGTAATACATACAATATCACCAGTGATCCTAAACGTACACATATAACCCTATATTCTGCTGTAGCCGCTATACCAGACATTTAATACCCCTCGACTTGTTACTGAATCTAAATTTTGCTCAACCCCAAACACCAGTATACAGTAATTCAGCATTTTGCAATGGCAGGAGTTCTATAGCATGTGGAACACACCTAGTCTTCCAACTCGAATGAGCAAGGGTGATGTGAGTCGTAACCATTTTCTCACACTGTATTTGTGGATGAATTTCATAAGGAGGCTCCCACAAAGAAAAATGTGAAAAAAATCTCAAAGGATGAGGCCTTCTGAGCTCTGTGGGGTCACAACTTCTCAGAGTTCTGGTGAGGCACAAAATCATTAGGCCTTTGGTGACGGCAGGCATTTGAGAAGCCATTTGTTGAAATATCTCCTACCTGCTGTAAGCAGACACACACTTCTGGAGTCAATTTGTTGCCACCTTTACTGAAGGACGAGGCCAAGAGTTAGACAGCAAAAACTTGTCTCTCCGCCACGACTCTGAATAAAGATGGTGCCATCATGCTCAGACTGGGAATAAAGATGTTGCCACCCGGCCCGAGGCTCCAATGGTTAAAGCGCTGGGAAGTGGCAGAGGACATGGTGACTGTCCCAACAAGCCCTGGGCTAGAGTTCTCTTGCTGAGGGCCAAGTGTGTCCGCTTCTTATATGGTGGGTGGCGAACCAGGGCTGCACTGATGAGCCCTTGCTGTTCTTCGGAGTTGTAGCTGCGTAGACTGTGGAGAAAGGGCGACTAAACTGATCTAATGTGGTGCATGGGTTCCCGTTGTAGATGCACCGGCTATATGTATGACTCAACACCGAGGGGAGGCAGGGAGATTTTTAATTGAACAAAAAGGGGGCCACTGAGTAGTTTCATTTTGGGCCCAAACTATGCCCTTCAAGGGAGACAAAAGTGTGAAAAAGAGGACTTTGTCCAACCAGCACCTACATGGCTCGAGTGACATGGCCAGGGCTTTTGTAGGAGGAGATGAGTAGATGAGAAATGGGAGGCCCTCATGCAGCAAATCACTCATCTTGGCAGTGTTGTGGAAATTCCAAAAACCTCGACATCTATAGAGAGGAAAGGTACAATGGAAGGCACCCTGGGTGCAATAGATACAAGCGTGTTACAAACCGAGGTCGCAGTGCAAAACTACGCTGGAATGGATTCGGCTTTTCAATCTACGGTGGCAGATTTGTAGTCTGAGGGAAAGAATTTAAGAACTATGTTATCTCATCCCTGAAGTGCCACAAAACCAGATGGAATAGCTTGGAGGATGCAATATATGTGGCGGACATTAGTATGCTGGGAGTTTGGAGATTTCCAGATGACTGGCATCTTATACTAGCAATCCAAAGTGTCTTCGTCAAAAAGGTTCACTTGCCTGAGGGCTCTTCCAGTGTGGCTTCCCACGGGTGCTAAATACTGCCAACAAACAAATTTAGTGGCACTGGCAATACAAAAGTTCTCCTCACAAGCATTGCAGCACACCAAAGCAAAGTCACTGTAGAAGTTCCCCAAACAGTTCAATCGTCTTCAATGAAAAGATTCACAATTCTTCAGTCCAATCATACGTGCACTACATATCACAGAAAGTCTACATACATATATAAACATATATATACATCTGCATATCTATTTAAATACAAATATAAATGCATGCATACATATACATATATGCATACATATACATGTTATGTACATGAAAGTTTGAAAAACACTAATAAAAGCAAAGCTAAAAAGCCACCTAATTACAAACAGAATTGCTTTAACTTAAACGAGGGCGAGACCTATTGCGTTTTCAATGTTTGTTGTTTGCTTGTAGGGTGACTGAGGACTCAGAAGGTGACCATTAGTACGAAGGACTGAACCAGGGCAAGTCCTTTACTGATTAAGTCATGGAGTCAGTCACTGGCCTACAGCCTTAACCTGGCATTGGTAGATATCTGTTCTGCCTAGGGAACAATGGGGCAGACAGGACGCGTTACCAGCACTGGGAGGAATTCAACACATGAAAGAGTTAGGGGGAGGAACTGTGTCCATCTAGATCTACCCTTTCTTGGGCAATGGAAGAGAGAGCTAGCAGGAATAAAGCTCAAGCCCTGCTGGGATCAGATCTAGTCTGAACAATAAGGGGCTAAAGATAAACAGCAAATGTGGACTGGGCAACACCACCCCTTCAAGAGGGAGAGGGTCTTAAGGGGTGAATGAGGAAGAGAAAGAGAGGCTAAAAAAATAAGCTGCACATCCCCCAAGAACACTTAAGACAGCTGGATTAAGCCAAAGGTCAAAATTGTTTGAGGCATTACAAAATGGTCAATCCACAGCAGTTAGGTGGTTGCCCCAACATGGCCCACCTCTCTCAGACTATGCAAAGATTCTGGATTAATAGACTTTCAGCAAAAATGGCAGTAATATCCCTGGGTAATTATCTCTTTATATTTGTCTGAGTGGATGCACTTGAAGTGAGCAAGGGCAGATGCCACAGAAACGCAAGAAGATTCTCAATCTCCATGGCTTTTCCACCACCTTTCTAAATTTCATACTGTGATTTTACCAAAGACTGGTGTTGGGCTGAGCAACGCCAGGCTATCAACCAAACAAAATCATCCAATTGAACTATCAGCTGTACCACATTCCCTTTCCAGATGAAATATGTTCCTATTACACCAGAAAGGTTCCGTAACTAGTGAACGTGCCCACATCTTCACCTCAAATAAGTAATCGAACATGCTTTCTACACACCAACACCACTAAAAACGCTGTCAGTTGTGAAGCAATAAAATGAGCTTTGAAAACCAGGCCAGTTCATGCTCGGCTACGGAGCCCTTCGAAAAAATGCAGAGCCTGTATTTAAATATTCAAACAAAGGGGCAGAGGCAGGCGTTTCTTTTGCTGAGTCAAGGTTTCTTACACACGCTCTCAATTCCTCTTTTTTGCACTGCAAATCTTGCCCTGTCGTGTGGCAACCGGAAGTCCACAACAAAAGGAAACAGGGGTGGGGGATTACGATTTGAATTACTTTGCTCAGTTACTTTTATTAGCCAAGAAAATACATCATTCATAGCATGAAAAAGCATAACCACTGCTAAACGAAATTTGATTTACATCAAACACGAGGAAAACATTTTCTTAAAGATATTCTTGCTGTTGCAATTTCCAGTTCCCACATAGGTTCTTACCAAACCGCCCTCATTTAAAAAAAAATATAATAAAAATAAACTTGCTCGCAGTTCCTAATCAAATTAGGTTACCCACATATACTGGACAACATCTTTTATGAGTGGCAAATGATTCCCGCACAATGGAAAAACATTTAATATATGCATGCAGGTATATCAACTAGAGCCTATGTTTGTCTGGACTGCAGGTCACGAGTCATTATGTGTTTTAAGTGCTAGCAAATAGCTTGGCTTTAAATCGAAGAACTCATTCATGAGTCCTTGGCTGCCGTATTCCACTGTGTTACGCGAACATTCACTTTTGAATGTTATGTTCCAATACCGAAATATGAACTGGGTGCACTTCTGTATGCGAAATACTGATACATCAGTACTCCTGCGACAATCGCAGGTATCTATTAGTATTCTTTCTGGTGAATTTTGTATCTTCGTGTTGATTCCTTAACTTATGAATATGCTTTAGGTACCACCAGACTTATTTGGAAAACTTATTTCCGAAGCAATTTAGCTCTCTAGCGCCACCAGGCGGCGCCGCCTGAATGCAGTCGTGGCTTTGCCGACCTAGGATATGACGACTCTGGAGTGTATTTGGTGCCGTCTGGTGCTTTGGCAGTGGCATCAGTTTCTTGCACTTTATCTGTGTCCCATCAAGGGGAGCGGGGAGGAACTATGAGAGCTTAACAATCACAGCGGACATATCATTGAATACCTAGGGGTCTTATAGACGGCACTAACTCATACGGGTTTAAATGAGAATGACGATTCTCCAATTATCATACAGAGAGAATCTTGATTTCATTAAAGACAACAGAGGCTGACATTATGCAATAACTTTTATTGTAGCTCAAGATATGCAGCCCTTTAAAATGTAACAACTACATAATAAATAAAAACATTCTATACAGCACAACAAACTGCCATGGCAACCGATTATCTTCCTCTTAGAGCTGCGATGAAAAGTAATTGTAGCTTCAACTTCTTCCACGATATTAAAAGGTTATAACGAACCTGAATCTGAAAAGAAGAGTAAAAAAGGTAATAATTGTTCAGAAAAAGACAAAAGTAAAATGTAAATAACATTAAAAACACGAGTAAGTAATCAATCATAAGCACATACTTTAATTAAACACCCACCTGGGAGTGGTGGGATGGATAATGTCATCCTCCGTTGTCCTAAATGAAATCAAGATTCTCTCTGTATGATAATTGGAGAATCGTCATTTCATTACAAGACCGGAGGCTACATTATGAAAGTTCAAAGCTTTTCAATGCAACATTGCTTACATGTTCTACAGGTTTAAGATAAAATGTTACAAAATTTGAGGCGTTAGACCAATCTGCTGCTTTCAGAATATCAGAATGGGATCCTCCACCCCAAAATACTTTACTTGCCATTGCGCCACGCGAGGAGTGTGCGCCAAACTTTGACAAATCTATTCCCGCTTCAAACATCACTGTTCTTTCCCATCTAGAAATTGTAGCAGAAGAAACAGCCTTAAAAGGTTTTACATAAGAAATTAGTAATTGGTTTTCATTGTAAGGTCTAAAAATACTAATTTTTTGTTTGTAAACCTTCATGCAACTAACTACACATAGTTTGGGAAAATCCAAAAAATAAGGGTAGAAAATGTTCTCAGATATGGTCTTGGTCCTTTTCCATATTTCAAATAATACTCCATCTGGAGAGTAAACCCTGTTACATATTTCTAGAGCCTTAACATCGGATACTCTCCTAAAAGATATAAGACAAAGTAAAGTAGCTAGTTTAATGGATAATTGTTTCCAAAAAGGAGTGATTAGAACAATGCGGCAACGATCTGGGCAAACTTTCAGAAGAATTCTCTGGATTAGAGCGAAAGGGGGACAGGCATAACAATTGAGAGTGTTGCAAGGTTGGAGAAGTGCGTCCACCGCAATTGCTAAGGGGTCTGGTCTCCAACTGAAAAATCGATCTATCTGGAAGGTAAGTCTGCTGGCAAATAGATCTATTTCGAATGGGCCCCATAAATCTTGAATTCTCTGAAAAACTAGACGATTCAGTTTCCAATTGCTTGAGTCTCTCAGGAATCTTGAATGCCAATCTGCCCTTGTGTTTAGATGGCCCGGAATGAATTCTGCGCTCAGTATAATTTTCTGACTCCAGCAAAAGTACCAAATCTTCTTGGCTAGATTTGCCAGAATCATAGATAATGCTCCCCCCAAACAGTTGATGTAAGAAACGGCTGTAAAATTGTCCAGTTTGATCAGGACTACACTGTTTTTCAGAATTTATTTGAAACTCATGAGAGCGTACAAGCTCGCCATCATCTCTAAACAATTTATATGTAAACTGATTTCTTCTTGTGACCATTTCCCACCTGTCTCCAACATTCCTAATCTGGCACCCCAGCCCAAATTGCTCGTATCCGATTCCAAAATATGATCTGGCGTATTTCCGAATATCGCTTTCCCATTCCAACTGTCTAGGTTGTTCCGCCACCAAAGGAGGTCGGTTCGAGCCTCCGGGGACAGGGGAATGTGGTCTGAATACCAAAGACCTTTCTTGAGTCCCGCTGATTTTAATCTCTGTAGGGCTGTGTAGTGAAGCGGTCCTGGAGAAATCGCTTGAATGGATGAAGATAAAAGACCTACTACTCTTGCTAGTTCTCTCAAACTCACCAAATCTTTTGACAAAACATAAGAGCCCTCTTTCTTTATTTTTGATAATTTTTTTAAAGGAAGTTGCAAGAGAGCTGAAGATTTATTTACTTGAGAGCCTAAAAATTCAAAATTTTGTGAAGGAGTCACGACGGATTTTTCTACATTGATGATAAATCCTAAACTCTCTAAAAGTTCCACAGTCCATTTTATGTGGACTAGTAGTTCTTCCTGGCTTTGAGACATCAATATAATATCGTCCAGGTAAATAATCAAACGGACTCCTCTTCTCCTTAAAGATGCCACAACCGGTCTCAGGATCTTGGTGAAACACCAAGGTGCCGAGGAGAGACCGAAGGGAAGACAACGAAATTGATAGGTCATGCCCTTCCATACAAATCTTAGATATTTCTGAGAATCCGTATCCATAGGGACTGTAAAGTATGCGTCTTTGAGATCTAGTTTTATGAGCCAATCTTTCTCTTGAAGGATGTCTCTTAGAAGGTGGATACCTTCCATCTTGAAGTGTCTGTACACGAGAAAGGAGTTCAGAAGTTTTAGATTTATTACAGGATGCCAACCTTTGTCTTTTTTCTTCATGAGTAATATTGTGCTCACAAAACCGGGGCCAGTGTTTGAGACAATGAAAATAGCCCCTTTGTCTAACATTTGACTAACCTCTTCATCGACTAGAGCGGATTGATCCTGGTCTAAAATAAGTTTCCTGGGCATTGAGGTCTGGTAGGGAATAGTAACGAAGTCTATTTTGAAACCATTTACAGTTTCTAGTACCCATGGATCCTTTGTTATTGTTAACCAATTTTGGCTGAAAATAGAAAGTCTTCCCCCTACCTTTGGGAGGAAAGAACCAAAAGGAGGAGTTGTTACCTTGATTACCTTGTCCTTGGAATCTTCCACAGTTGTTTCCACCTCCTCGAGAACGGTAGTTGCGACCTCTGAGGGAAGAAGGAGTTGTTCCCTCGGAAGTATCTTCCGTAGCCACGTTGGTTTTGTTGATATAAGTAGGACCTGTTGTATCCACGGCTGGCAGCCGGTCCTCCCCTGTCAGCCCTTCCAAAAAAATGTACCCTCAAACATACGCCTCATATTACTTTGGGCTTTATTGAAGGCAGAGAAGTTGGACACATATTTGCCAAGAATCTTAATAAAGGACTCCCCAAAGAGGAGACCATTAGGGTCTCCCTCAATGTCCTTATTAGCTAGGTCGTCCAATTTTGGGTTAATTCGCATCAGAATGCCTCTTCGTCTTACGGACGCAAGACTAGCATTGGCATTACCGAGGAGGCATAGGGCACGTTGACTCCAAACTCTTAAAAGTTCGGTGTCAACTGGAGTACCGTTCATGGAGGACTCTTCTGCGAGGTCCAGAATTCTGGCAAGAGGGCCCAACGTGTCCAGCAACTCATCTTGTCACTATTTAAGGCAGCGTTCAAGTCCCTTACGAGGGTCCCTTCCGGTTTTGAAAAGGAAGGTCAATAGTTTAGGGTCTATATTAGGGGTCATGCCAGATGTGCCGCGAAGGGCACCTGAACTTTTTGCCCCTTTAAGGTCGCTCATTCCTCTTGTGCCGCTCGGGACACCTTATTCATTTGTAGCGCGTGGGATACCAATAAATAGGACTTGTTCGCTTGTAGCGTGAAGATTATCTTGAGTCTCCAGATGTTTTAAGACCTTACCGTCTTTTTTAGGGAGGGGGTCCTCCTCACTCGAAGAAAGTGTATCATCTTCAGGGATGTCCCTTTTTCTCTTACTTAAAGCTGCTTCAACTGCCTCCTTTAAGGAGGACTTTAATTGTTTTTCAAAGCAACTCATTAGAGAGTTCTCTGTGAGGGGTGTGTTATTAACACCTTCGATGTTATTCTCTGACTTTTTTTTGTAGTAATTAAATCTAGTAAGCGTTAAAAAGTGGATTAAAATTTCCTTTAAAGGTGTTTGAAATTCTTAAAAGGTTTCTGAATAACCTTAAAATAGAGACTTTGTCCGAGTTAATCTCGTTAAATCATTAATTTAGTGCGATAATTAGATATTATAATTTGATTTCGCCGAGCAATGAAGGAGAGGCCGGTTCGTTAGCCCCGCGCTGTGCGTTGGCATGGAGACGCACAGCGCGAGCAGAAAAAGCCTCTCTCTCAGACTCAAACGTTGAATTTTTTGAATTGTGGGTCCCAAACACATGCGTCTAAAAAGTATGTCCTGCTCATTTTTGTGAGCGGGTCACATTTGGCAAAAGCGGAAGTACATCGCGCGTTTAGCTCAGACGCGCTTCGGGGGGAAAGCAGGGAGACATCGTCCAAAGTAAAGTAAACCTTTTTCTCGTTATTATGGATGAATTATTGTGAAGCGGAGGTGGGCTCACTCAAATTGGAGTGTGTCTACCTTCCGATAATATATTCACTGCGCGATGTAAAAGGGGATGACTTTGAATAAATTAATCTCATGACGATATGTGTAGCGGAGGTAGGCACGCTCAAATTAGAGTGTGTCTACCTTCCGATAATATATTCACTCCGCGATTATTCTCATAACGATTGGTTGTTTGTAATATAACTGGGTTTGAACATAACAGCAATGTAAAGAAGTAACCCAACCATCATTTGGAAGGGTGAGTAAAAAGGAATAAAACTTACCTGAAAAGGTAAAATGTTTACTAATCGTGAAGGAGAAATATAAGGGTACTTACCTTATCAACTTAGTTAAACAAAGATACTGTTAAAGAATGTACGATTAAAACATAGATTTACATCTAAAAAGCACCAAGATATGGGAGATAAGTATAACTTCTTCCTAACTGTCCATGAGCAGCGAATAAAAGAGGAAGATAATCGGTTGCCAAGGCAGTTTGTTGTGCTGTATCTATGATGTAATTGTTACACTTTAAAGGGCTGCATATCTTGAGTGGCAATAAAAGTTATCGCATAATGTAGCCTCCGGTCTTGTAATGAAATCAAAGCATGGAGGTGGAAGTGAATTGTGCTGATTAACCAAGTTGAGGAACTAACCAATGAAGTCATGCAACACAGCTTTGGCAAACTATTGGTTACCGTGCGCCTGAGTTGTGAGGCATTAATGTTTTATAAAGGTATGGAAGTTTCCACCCGGCAAAGATAAGCTACCAGAACGCCCCTGGTAAGAACAGTAGAAGCTGCCATGGCCCTCGTGGAGAATGCACGAATGCCAGCCAGAGGGTCTTCCTTGACAAAGGCAGAACGCTTGATCACCTCTCCAAATTTCCTGACTCCAGAAAAGCAGAGGAACAGCAGATTGTCCACTCTGTCCTGCCCTTTACTGTCCATCTAGTAAGTGACCGCATGCGTGGGTCCGGCCTTTGTAATCTCTCTTTGTCATTGGCAGGGTGAGTCGGAGGAAAGAAGAATGGAAGAGTGATAGACTAGCCATGTGCAAGACAGATACCATATTCTACAGAAAGAATTGGCAGGTAAGAAAGACCAGCTTCTCTGGCTAAAAAACAGTGAATCAAGAACAGATAAAAAGGGCTTGCAATGTGCCGACCGTATCGGCCATAGTGATTGCCATCTTGAATATAGTCTTCTGAGTAAGCAGGAGAACTCAGCAAAAGTTCATCGGCTCTAATAGCAAAGCCATTAGAAACATTAAAACCAAATGTATTTTCCACTGCAGAACAATACATGGCACAGGAGGAAACAAGTATAACAGGCCTTACAGAAACTGCCCCATTAAGAGCAACAGGAATAAAATGAGGTGGATCAAAAAGACATATGAAGGTGGAAAGAGCAGCTAAATATCCTTTCACAATGACAACTGCTAACTAAGGGGGTCATCACCTGCTAACTAAGGGGGTCATTACGATGTATCGTCTGACCGGCATTGTTGTGGAAATGGGACCGCTGACAAGAAGTCGGCGGTCCAGCTGCCAGTATTACAATGCAACCGCCTTCATGGGCTGCAGCACAAGCCCCAATAGAGAATATGCACTTTTAAAACACCCCTGCACCATGTGGCAGGCACCATTCGGTGCCTGCCACATAGTGCAGGGATGTTTAGGGGGGGGCATCATAGGTGTCCCCCAGGCCCCATAGCGGAGGGCCATAGTGGAAGGGGTCACTGCTAGGGGCCCCCAAAAACACTTTCCACCTGCCTTCTCATGGCGGGTGAACCACCATGAAATGGCAGGCAGAAAGGGACATTGTAATCCCTACAGCGGTGCCTGAGTAGGCACCGCCTCTATTGTAGGGATTACTGTCCATCCAACGGTCGGACGGGTTGCCAACGCCTGCTGCCTCTGACCGCAAGCATTTTAATGCAGCATCAGATGTCGGTCGGACCGCAACCGACAAGTCATCAACCGACATCAGAATGAGGGCCTATGTCTTGTTGAGCAAGGAAAGAGGCAAAGTGCAGGATGTCAGAAAGCCCAGACTAGAAGGAGTTTGAGATCTCACTTTGAAGGCAAGTGGCAGGAAAACTTTCTCAATTGACACTGCTCAATCTCCATGCTTGCATACTAAGTCTGAGGAACAATCTTTTTCCCAATCACTCTTTTGCAGAAATATTGAGTGTGGAAGAGAAAGAGGAGGTCAAATGCTGAGAATGGAAGACAAAAGAACAGCTGAATATGAAGGCATTCTCCAAGGAACCTTCCAGAGAGAAGTGCAGCACACACAATAGAGGACACATCTGATTTTGGTCTGTGAAAAAGAGGTCCACACAGTGATATTCCAATTTGGAGAAGATCATCTGTATCACTTTGGGCTGAAGTTCACATTAACGATCCTCTGAAGAGAGGCAACTTAAAGCATATGCCCTCACATACATGCTTGCTAGATGGTCCACCACTGGAAAAATGCCTCACTGCAGAGACCACTGCCACAAATATAGGGCCTCCCAACAAAGGTTCCAAACACCCACACTGCTTTGTCTGTTGATGTAGCAGACAGTGGTTGCGTTTTCTGAAAGGATTTGAATGATGTTCCCTGAAATAGAAGGTCTGGGTGGACTGCCTGCAATACTAGCACACTGATGTGCCATCATTGCTCTGACATGGACCAAAGGCCTTGCACTGTCAATTGCCTCAGTTAGTGCCTCGGCTCAACAAAGAAGCATCCGTAAGAATAGTGACCTGCAGCTGTTGAGGGCTGAAAGCACGAGCACCATCAGATTGGAGAGCCACATCTACCAACAGAATTTTTTTGCATGGATGGAAGATCTATAAACAAACAGAGACTCCCCTGATGTTGAAGCTATTGTTGTTGCAGATACCACGGAGGGGCCCTCATACACCATTTAGCATGAGTCCTCAATAGGATGCACAAGGCCAAGAACCCTAGCAGCCGGAGGACTTGCAGAACCGGGATGGGAAGCAGATTCAGAAAAACTTAGAATCGTACCCCAAACATGTGCAATAAACTGAGAAGCAGGAAAAGCTTTCATGTAGGTCATGTCTAATACCACAGCGATGAAGTTTGGCCTTTTTGTGGGAATGAGATCAAACCTATGGGTGGGTGATGGAGAAGCCCATGACATGTAGAAGGGTTATGGTGTGCTGTAAATGGACACTGAGTAAACTAGTCATGAATCCAAATGGTAATAGTGCAAATGTGTACTGCTTTATGCCACTGTGAATTGGAGGCAACATCTGTGATCAGGAAGGCTTGGTAAAATCGAAATAGGCTTTTTGGAAAGTCAGCAAAACAATCCAACCCCCACCCTATTTTGTAGGGCCAGCAGCACCTGGCTCAGGGACAGCATTATGAACTTGTTGTGCTGAATGAATTAGTTTAGGAGCTTCAAATCTAGAAAGGGTTAGAGACTCAATTTTTCTTGGGTGCTATTTCACTCACTACAGTCCCGCGCCAAGAAGCCCACTGAGCACATCCAGTTGTGCTGTGCAGAGTGAATGTCGTGGCCACAAATTGAGCCACTATGTTGGCAGAAACCAGATCGCACTTTAGAATTTGCCTGGAAGTATCGAAACTCTTGTTCGCCAAATCAGAGATGAGCTTCTTCATATGGTCTGGAAGGCGAACTAAAGCCACCCTTGCAATTCTCACAAAATGTGTATGTACCGTCCTAGAAGGCACATGGCATTGGCAGTGCACAAGGTTAGACTTCCTGATGTGAAAATTGTTAAGCCCATTTAGTAAGGTCATTTCAACTCACCGTCCGGAGGAGCAGTAGGGAATTTGTAAGGAGTCAATACAGGTCACGAAGTTTGAAACACCAAATTCTCCGGCGACAGATGCACAGACAAAATTGTAAGCTTGGAAAGCCCAGGCCTGTAATGTCGTGTACTCAGTCTGTGAACTTATAGCTACACAGGGTTTCTGACAAACAGTCAGCAAAGATTCTACTGACACTAAATGGGAGATGGTGGTCTGGACCCATTGAAGGCAGCTGCAGGATTTCATTGAAGATGTTGAATTTTGATGCAGAAATCAGCAAGGTTAATTCTAATGCTTCAAATGCTTTCTGTACTGCAGACTTTCTCAAGGGCCAGAGGAATAAGAAATGTCGTCATCTAATGATGTTTTAAGACCACAAGCATTTTGTACGTCTCCTCTGTGCACAATTCATTTCTATTGTTCGTGTCCGAGGTGTTAGAGTCTGAACCAAATATCTCCTTCAGTTGAGCGAAACTAGTAAGAGGCTTTGCCATCGACTGGTCCTCAAAGAAGGCTCAAACTTTTTCTCTTGCCACTCCAATAATGTCCACCATCTATGAGAGCTGAAACAGGTCTAATAGCCGCTCTGAGAGCAATGCTGGTGTATGCGTCAGGACTGGTGTTGGTAGCAAATGGGTTGACGCCTGGGTAGGCAAGGCTTCCTTAAAAGAACTGCAGAGGAGGGGTGGAACCGAGTTGCATCTTAGTTGCTGGAACCATCAAAACCTTAGGATTAGGCCCACAATGGGGACAAGCCAAGGGGGAATCAGGCAGTCCCAAGGATAGCCAGCACTGCCTGTGGAAAGGCCTTAACCTTGGAAGGTTGGTGGATGACGTAAGAAACTCCAGTCTCATCTTTTTGAGAAGATGGACAAGCAAGGAGTGTCAGGAAATGGCACTAAAGGTTTCCTGAATCACTCCAGCAGTGGCACAGTTTCCTTTAAGAAGAAGAGGAGGACTTTTCCACCTCTGACAAAGATAAATTGGCCTCCGAGTGCAGGGATAAAACAGGAGTGGCAGACCGAAGGATCATGATCAGAACCAGGACACCACATGCAGTCATTGTGTGTATCAGATAAGGAAATCATCTTATGACACGGTCGAAAGCATTTAAACACCAAGACTTTAGAGGTGACATTTGACAGAGTCGCTGTTGAAATCATTGAACAATTTAATCAGTAGGTACCAAAGAAGAGCTCTGGACCTGCATCAGTAAGTCACAGAACAAACCCGATGCCAGCGTGCAAGATAACATAGTTAAATGTTGGCACAACATGAGCAGACGAAACTACAACTGGAGTTCATCATCAACTAGTCGCATTACTTAAAATGCATAAGAGTACATATAAAAAAAGTGATTAAAAGAAACATCTCTGTCAATACATAGTTAAACATAGTATTTAAAATATTTGTGTTCACTGGGAATTATCCAAGAATGAATACCTGCTCCGGAAATCCAGATCTTTACAATTAAAATACAATACTCAGTTCACATAAAATTAATCTTCAACAATTAATCACAGTTTTGTAAAAATTCTAAAATTCCTAACCTTAGTTTATTTAGATTAACAAGAAAAATAATTTTTTTAAGACTTGTCACGAAGGGTCCCGATTCTTTAGAGCTGCCCATAAAAATTATGTAATCATATAGGATACATACGGGGTTGCTACTTGTTGGCTCAATGATCAGGCAACAAGCAAATTTTTAAGACAAACTTTTCGCAATAGTGGAACAATATACTTTTTCCTCTCATGGGTATAGAAGGAAAAGAAGAAAAGAATGTGCAAAGTTGTCTGTATGGACTTTCCGTCACATGGACAGGAAGGGAGCTGAGTGATGGAATACAGGTCTGCGGGGTAGCCCAGCATAAGCGGGATATAATTTAGGCAAAACCTAGTTAAAATAAAAAGATGGTGCGGATTCTTAATGAATGACAAATAAGACCCTGATCCATACATCACAGGGGCGCTGTTCCAGGTATGCAATTAAAGTGCTTTACCTCTTATTGCTCTCTTTCATATAACTTGCGCTTTTTGCCAAAAAATCTCCTAGCATCGATTTTTTGAAATTGCCACATAAGCTTGGAGTATCAAAGTTTTTTAGCCCTAGAGAGATTAGAGTTGAGCGAACATGCCGCACCCATGGGATTCCATTTATATGCTCTAATGTCAGTATGTCTTTAAACACTAACTGATTTAATTCAACTGAGTTTTGTTTCCATATTGAGAGCCACAATAATAGGGGGGGGCAATTTAATGGTATGACTAATATAAGGTAGCCCCAATTCTATGTGGCAAACATAATTAGAACAAGCGCGTGGCACAGAAATTAATCTCTTACAAAAATAAATGCTCCGCACGTTGCAATAGAGTAAAATCCCCATGCCCCAAATTTCTGCCCCATGGGTTGCAATAGCTACGGCTTTAGCAAGATCGATTTTAACCATATCTTGGACTGGTTCTCTTAGAGCCTAGTTTTTTTGAAAACCTAAATATAGCAGTTATACTTTTCTCCATAAGGTTTGTTCCATTAGCCATCATGTCCTTCCAGTTTGATCTAGAATCAAAGAGAACTCCTAGATACATAAAGTTCTCTAACCGTTCTATTCTTTTTTGCCCTATTGAGAATTTCACCCACTTCTTTGAATCATCCCCAACAACTATTACAAACGTCTTTGATTCATTTACATATAAATCCAATTCAGCCATGAACGAGGTATACTCTCTATGAGAATCTGCAAAGCCATTTGATGTTCTCGCTAGTGAGACTATGTTATTAGCATAGAGAAGAACAGGAAGCCTAAGGGATTCAACACAAGGGGTATCCTTATCAGTATCTATCAAAACCTCGTTTAGCTTATTTGCGTAAAGAGCAAATAAAAAGGGGGAAAGCACGCATCCCTGTCCTATGCCTTTTTCTATATTATAAGGGTTTGAACATTCTCCCGGTTTTCGATAGCGAACAGTAGCTGTTGATCCTGTGTACTTTGTCTAATAAATATGTTTATTGCGGGTTAAACTCCCATATCTTCCGTAATAGACCATAATTTGCTGTGTGCAACACAGTCAAAAGCTGCAGATAAATCCATGAAGGCCATACACAATTTGCCCTTCTTTGCTATTGAATATTTTGCAGCCAGCAGTGACCAGTTTAAGCACTGGTCTATTGTACCCTTTCCCTTTCTAAAGCCATACTGAACTGTAGTAAGGGACTTTTTTCCATTACCCATTATTGGTCGCTACAACTGTAGTTGCTTAAAGCCATCTGGTCACACTGTTAGAACTATTGCTAGGCAAAAGTTTTCTGGATCCAATCTGGAGGCAGGAGGATAGATATACGGTCAGAGGCTGCAGGAAAAAGCCTCCCAGTTTATTTCACAGTTTGCCACTCAAGAAAAATATTTTTTCCCATAAAGCATGCCGTGAAGCTAATAGAGGTTGTCGCTGTCCACAATGACTTTTTTATGTTATGTTATGTTATCCACTATTTATAGCGCGCACGGCTACTCAGAAGTGTCCCGGCGCGATAACCAAACGGTGGAGGCGGAGATGAACAGGCCACACTGAAGGATTACTTAAATAACAAAGTTTTAAAATGTTTTTTGAACAGCCTGAGGTCCCCGGAGTTCCTCAGCTCAAAGGGCAGGGCATTCCAAGCCATGGCTGCTTTGACAGAAAGGGAGCTACCTCCCATTCTAGCCAGGCGATACCTGGGAACAAGAGCAAGGCATTAACCAGTAGAGCGTAACTGACGGGCAGCACATAAAAAGAAAAACGCCTTCTGAGATAATGGGGCCCAGACTTGTAAAGCGCCCCATGGACAAGCGTAAGAGCTTTGAACAGAATACGTTGGTCAACCGGGAGCCAGTGCAGATCCAATAAAAGCTGCCTCACACTGGACCTTCCTAGAATACCCAATAAGGTTCAAGCTGTTGCGTTCTGAACAATCTGCAGCTTTTTTAGCTGATATGCCGGAAGACCGATGTACAGGGCGTTAGCGTAGTCCAAACACGAAAGGATGAGGGCACGGGTCACCGTTTCTTTTGCCACTCTGGGCAAAAGTGGCAGAAACGTCTTGAGTTGTTTCATTGTGCCACAGCACGCACCGGCCAGCCTGCTGATCTGAGGCATAAATCTCAATTCTTCACTGAACCAAACCCCCAAAATTTTTTGCCGGGCTCCCGGTCGATTTAGGCAAGGGGTAGCCCACCGGCCAGATATCTTCTCTGAAATGTGGGAGAAGGATCCGTAAAGAAGCAACTCTGATTTTTCTTTGTGACGAAGGTATGCATTTCTCCAGAGAATTAATGTATGTTTCTACCACAACTGAAAGCCCTGACCACACACTGTGGCTGCCCTGAACAGCATGCAGTGAAGTTAAACATCTGGTTTCAAAAGTATGACAGTGGGGTGGAATAAAACTTTGTAACACTGAAACACAACTTTTTGCTTCAGAGAAACTAAACTGATAACAGGTGTGATTAAAAAACAACACGAAAAAGAACAGTTGTACTCTGGGATGAGTTTTCCCGAGAGGTTCAATCATGGCCAATCCAACTATCAGCGTCAATGAGAAAAATGATCATTCAAATGCAGATGGTCTATATTGGTTTGAAGGCAAGATGGTGAAGTCTTCATTCATTCATGAAGGCACCCTGGCTAACTCGACCCAAAAGATGATGACTCTTTGCCTTGGATTGGCAAACATGCAGAGACCAAGGGGTGGAGCTTAGAATTAAAGGTTTGCTGCTAGTGCTGTCAGAGCATGTGCATATGAGGGGAGGCATGAGAAGAGAAGAACGGAAAGTGAAATTAGCTTGTTGCCCTTTCCCCCCCCCCTTGAAGAAGTGAAGCCCATCATCAATCATGTTGAATCAGACATCCGATGCTTGGCAGAGACCGGAAAATCTATTACCGAAAGTCATGAGTATACCCAAGCCGCGTACTAAAGACACTGAGTACCTGCTGGCCCCATTCTAAATGGACAAAAACAAACAAACACAAGAGGTTTCATGAAGGGAAAGAAGGAGGAACCCCTGGACTATAAATTAGCAAACTCTTGTGGAGATACTGGCAAATTAGACAGTACAATGGACAGTGTATCAGAGAAGCTCAGGAAAGAGGAAAGCGGTGCGAAGAATGTAAGCTGGAAGCTGAAGGGGTGTGCCAAGACAAGTAGTCACCAGTTAAGTGATGCAACACAAAATTATATGTAGTGGTTATAAGTGGAGGCTCCACAATGAAGACCAAAACACTCAAGTGCAAAAACACAGAAGTTATCTATAGAAGTGATCACAGTTACTTTGATAAGGGGCACAAGCATACCCATGGAGCAGGTGCACAAGTTGCAGCCAATGGCAAATGGGTTGCACCAGACCCTGGAAAACATTACGAGCGGGAAAAAAAACTACTCTGGTGATGTGCATATTTTCATTAATTTTATTATGGTATTGCAATGGTTTTAATTAACTTATGCAAGAAATAAATAAATACAAAATTAGTCTGGTGACTGGCTGACTGGTGGTAACAGAGGGCCTAGTCTGATGGCAGAAACTTTGGAGAGTGACCAAAGTCACAGTGAGTGAGTATCCGTGGATGTGGGTGCTTACGTGGGAATGTTAACATTCCTATACATTCCTACCCATTCTTACCCCTCCTTCTACCGCTGAAGAGACAAGCTCCTAAGCTCCACCACAGCTACAATATCTATTAAAGGAGTAACCAATACCTGGATGCCCCATGTTTGTCGATATGACAGCACTTAAAGTAAAGATTATTACACGACTATTTATTTATAAGCACTTAACTGTAGCGCATCCTATTACATTGAGTCCACTCGCTTCCCAATAACCAACTGTAGAGCCAAATCTCAGTCGTCAATGAATACATTTCATATTTTATGATAAGAATGCGCAGGCAAAGGAGAACTAGAGATTTAGCAGGCTCATTTGAACGTCTAGAAAGAGATTATCTCTTTCTTTCTCTCTCTCCTGTCTTCCTCTCGCTTTTTCACTCTCACTCTCTCTCTCTCTCTGGATGAAAGGGACTTAAAACAATACTGTACGCCAAATCGTGGGTCACAGACATAGGCACATATTCTATGGTGTATCCGGAAAAAGGGAGGAAGGGGATGGTAGCAGATAGCGGGGGGTGAAATGACAGCAAATATTACCATAAAGAAAATACTAATTTTACGTGTATATTCTTATAAATGTAAAACATTAACAATACACATCGAAATGCATAGAAAGGATAAGAAGATCTAGCCAAGTTTGACTACTCTCTAAATACATACATGCTAACAATACATCTAGAGCATTTCACACCGGCTAGCCTTAAGCAAGTAACATTTGGGATGTAGTAGAGACAGGGCCGGCTTTAGTGCTGGTGGCGCCCTGTGCGACAATGTTTGTTGGCGCCCCACCAATGACCACCTCCACCACGGATTCTCTCACTAGCACCCTTTAACAGTGATCAAGCCTCCATAAACACACTCTCTCAGATGCATTGAATTAGTTATATAGCCCCACTCATACCAGTGTACCAGTGTACGGTGTCCGAGCACTTTGCATCACACACACACATTACACAGAGACAATTAATCATACCTGTGTAAATCAGTGTATAGGAAATGTTACATAAGCAAAAGGACTAAAAGTGTAGGAGTCACATGTCATCCATACTGGCAGTCAGTATAGTTTAAGAGTGCTTGGTGTGGAGAAGCACAAACTAAGAGTTGAAAAAGAAACAGCATAGTTGTGAGTTTTCTTTAATAATAAGAATCGATTTCTAGCCAAATTAACCCTTTTTGCAACATTAATCAATGTTCTAATAATGTATACTTTGCAGTGTGTATGCAGTTCTAGGATGAAAGCTAATAGCTCACTATTCTATATTAGGGCTTTAAGTAATTGCAAGTAACTAAAAAGATGTCTCTTGAAAGCAGTAACCTGCTGATCTGTTTACATCATACACACTCTGTAATACTTGGCACACGTTCTTTGCAGCAGGCATATTAACCCTCTGCACTAACTTCACCCAAGTCAAAACCTCAACTATACAAAATGCTGATCTCTCTCCAGGAAGATAATTAATCACACGAGTTATCTTTACATTTATGTGAGGCCTGGTAATTGCCGGGGGAAAGAAACGCTGCAGCAGGTGCTTCGAAAGCATAATAAACTTTCAAACACAGCGCCCCCAGGAAGCCAGCACCCGGTGCGGTGGCACCGGTCGCACCGGTCGCACCGCCCTAAAGCCGGCCCCGAGTAGAGACAACTACAATCCCTGTCAATGAGGGCAACTTACATCTTTTCAGTTCCAATTAAAACTGCACTAGAGTTACCATAAAATGCAATATTTGGAAGCTTGTAGTATCTACCATGGCGCACCTGATAACATCAGGGGAAGCTCAGAAGTACAGAACGAAAATTAGTAACTTTAACCAAGTGAAAAAAGGCAACAGAGAATAAACATTAAGCTGGGGCGGTTAAAAACAGGCAATACACGTCTGAGGGCACTAGGAAATACGTTAACACTCCATCCAGCAAGACCGACGCCAAAAACAAGAGTACTAACTGCAGCCAGCTGTAAATAGCCTAATGGATCTAAGCAACTAGAACAGAATCAACACACAAAGTTGTTCCATGTACTACAGTCAATGTGGTTACGGTACTGGAGCGGCCTCTGGGTGCTCTTCAAAGTTTCTCCACACTCCTGCTCGCCTCGTCACTTTAAGTTTCCTTTACCTGGCTCAAGGAGCAGCCCTTACCCCTCGGTCTGCCTTCACAGAATACCTTTCGATTATCTATCTCCACATGTTTCCAGCACATCTGTTGTTCCTATGTCTCCCAGCCACTGAAATCCACAGAGTTCAAACAACATGACTGACTCAGAGCCAGGACAGCACATGCCTGGGGCTCAGCTTGGCCGCTGAACTCCAGTGACATAAGAAGAACAGTACACCAGCTCCGACATACCATCTGTAAAAGTGGAAAACGGAACTGGGAGGCAGCGAAAGGAATCCCACGCGGTGCATCTATCCGGCCTCCCACCAAGAAATCCACCACCTTGTACACTCAGGCTCTCACAAGCTCAGGATCTCACAGGCTTAGGATCTCACAATGGAGAGATTGTGATGCACCTCGCTGTCATCCATGCATTGTGGAACGTTGGGGTTAATAGCCAATCAGATTGAAGCATGTATGATAAGTCTCCCATGTGTGGTGACACAAAAACAGAAAAGTTAAAGACTTACTGATTCCAGCCACAGGAGGAAAAAAAACGGTCAATACCAATAATAAGAATATTAATACTTTTTTCTACATAGAATTTCATATCGTAGACATCAACAGAGAAGGAAAACTTTATACGAATGGCGCAATTTTTCTGCCAAAGCGCTATACGCAGATGTTACCCAATTTGTGGTTTTCCATATAGCAACCTCAGAAAATATGGAGGTCTGGGTCTTCCTTGCTTAGATTTTAACTCGTGGCCGTCACACTACTGCATCTGCCAGCGGTGAACGTTCAGGTCATTGCGCTATCCTACGAGCTTTTGAATAAATTAAACCATTACTCTCAATACAAAGCTAACACTAACTTGAGGAGAGAAAAAAACAAAATTTAAAATAGAGGCAATGCCAACCAGGTACGAAAATGAGGGGCAAGGCATATTCGAATAAGAGAGAAAGAAAAGGACACAGACCATGAAAGGACCCACACCAAACAGTTTTTTCCTCTGATGTCTAATATAATGAATAAAGAACCTACAACGTGTACAATACGTTACCTTTGTTTGATCAAGATGTATTCACCAGGCTATATATGTTCATGCAAGTACTTTGACAGCACCTACGTAGCCACTAGGGAGAGGAGACCCGGGAGGGAGGTATGTACGTTTCACTGATGCAGTGCATTTTAAAAAAGAAAATTAGACCTGCATTGCTAAGGGTGGAGCGTTTTAGTTACCACTAAATGTGTCCGCAGAACAGAGAGACGCTTGCACTTGGTGATCAGTGGAAAGGGGGTGGGAGGGTTGAATACATGTGCTTTCAGTGTTTTATAATGTAGATACAGGGATAAAAACTTCGATTCTGGTGTGCAGTTCTAAACTCTTGAACTGGCTAAACAACATTGTTGTCTTTTCACCCATATTGATTGATATAGCATTTCTCAACTAATTCAAGTACCTACCATTGTTGGAAAGTTTATACAGGGGAAAAAGTTTTTCTAAGAAATAGAGATTTGTTGGTAGTACAAGTAACGCTGCACATTTTACACTCCAGTTAATAGGAAATTCTCGATATGAACCAATCAGTGGGATCTCTAAACTTGATTTTTGGGGGAGGGGCACACAATGGGCATCCTACAACGGGCGTTACGTGTGTTATATAGTTCAATACAAAGTAACGTTATCTTTTTAAGCGGGAGGCTGTACATTAAACATCACTGTATGCCGTGACAGGCTACCGGAGTGTCCCAGTCACTCTCGTTCTCCTCCTCACACCTCTATCTGCTGAAGTCTCCGTTAGATATAGATGGAGCAGGTAAAACAAAAATTTGTATACCTCCTCTAAATTGCATGAAATTAATTACGTAATCATTCTAAATCTAACTTACACCAACTGGTTTGCAGTGAATTCTTACTTATCAACTTTTACACCTTGATAAACACGAGATACACGTGGGACTAAATTGTTAATTGCATGGCAGAATAATTAATTAATTAATTATGGTACGCAAACTAACTTTAGATTGTGGTGAAATAGAAAAATTGCATGATTTATGTTGCTTTGTGATTGTTTGTGCTTTCAGGATTACCAAATGGTGAGTATTTTCGCTTTAAATGTTGCTACAGCTAGGGAAATACTAATATATATTGGGATTAGTGTGGGTTTACACATTAGAATCTCCATTTCTATATTCTAATTACTTTTATGTCTGTTTTTGCTTAAGTTAGCATTCGGGCCTACTAGGCCGCAGTACCCAAGATGGAGTCTCCACCGCGAACGCCACCATGTGAGCGCGATGGTTTCTGCGCGGAATCGGATGGCTATGGAGATCTCCAAATGACCTCAGATCTGTGACACCGTGTTCCTTGTCAAGGATGAACTTGTTTGGCTGCCAACTGATGATGCTGTGAGAACAGCAGAAGGGACAATACAGAACCTGTGGAGAAATGTCTTCTCTTATTCTAACTGTTACATTTGCAACTTTTGCCCGGGAGAAAAAGGAAATTATGCAAACTGCGCCTTCATATGTCAAGTCTCATACAGAACCAGTTTACCCTGGGACTGCCAAAGGGGGGTGGTCATCGGGCTGATCTTTCATGGCGTGGAGTCTGCATTGAGCTGGTGAAGATTTCCATGGTTTGCCTTGGGATTCTTTGGTTTTCGGAAGTTATTTCATCTGACGGGTTTGATCCTTACTGGGGTCGGACAGCTTATCCCGAATATGGTACCAGAGATTGCGGATAACTCTCTGTTCATTCAGAAAGTCGCCGACGCTTGCCAAGTGGTAATTAATTAAATGCGTCTTTTAATCTATGCTTATTTACAAAATATCTGATTTCTCTTTGAAAATAAAATTGAATTATACTATGACCTGTAGTGCATAAATGCTAATGCAGAGAAAAATTATTATTAGATAAACAAAAATTGAATTAATAAGAAATTAGTATGTGGTTCTTTAATTGATTACAGAAAATAATCAAATGTTTCCTAGGCTTTAATTGTGTTTTAGCTGGTTCTAATTCACCATCAACCAGTCCAACTAATTGGTCCATCGACTAAGTGGTGGAGTGCCTTGATGTTAAGGTCAGGATTCTGTAGGGGTATGTGAATAAAATGTATATAATGTAAAGAAAATTAATCCTGATAGGTAATAAGGTACCCACATGTCCAGCGCTTTTTCTCCTATGTACGGATTCAAATGAGACGAGTGCATGTTGGTGTTATGGGCCCCACCAATGAATGAATGTATGTATGGATGCGTTGTTGTGATTACGAATCTGTGACATATGGAGATTATGAAAATGTGACCCTTGTGCTGCATCAATATTTACTGTTGTTTTTTTTTTCTCATATGAAACACTGAATTTGCATACCTCACACCTGATCCCTTTCCTTCCAGCACCCTCTTTTCACTCTCTCCTGCATCTTCTTCACTTCACCAATCCCCCACACGCACACACAATACATCCACTCACCTGCACACGCTGCATGTTCTTTAACTTTGTGTCAATAGTTTCACAGCTGTACACCTCCTTCACACCCTTTTTCCATATAATCACAATTAAAAGTTGCACACATGACTATTGCTTGTGCGATGGGCAAACAGGCCAAGGATTAGAGGAGCAGGTATTCCAAACCCCTGTATGAGCCGCCGACAGAAGCTCAGTCTGAATACAACTCTCAATAATTGTCAACCCACAACCGGAACACAGGAGCGACTTGTGTCACAATACGCACTACACATTAATAACAAGATGTATGAAAAAACTGCAGAAACACAACATCCAATATACTTCAGGAATGCAAGAGTATGTAAAACGTGAAATGTAAACAGGAACAGGCAGTCTGTTTCTGCAGTCTGTCTCCAGCAGTGGAGCCAGGATATTTACAGATGGGGCACCGGCCACACCTAGCCTGTCCTCGCGACGCCAATAGGCCCAATTTCTTGACTCTGAAGAGGAGATGGCCCTAAGAAAGACAGCTTTGAGTGCAGCTGCACTGAATGCATTCTCATCTTTCAGTGCTTGAACAGCTAACGAGAGACAATCCGAATCATTGGGAGAAAATATACGTCGACTGAATCGGTCAGGTCCGGAATGTGAGACAGCAGAATGACACAATTATCAGACTTCAAGCTGAAGAACTTGACGAAAAGTACCAGGAAGCGAGGGAACAACAGAAGGAGAGCTGGGCGTGCCACATCTGAATAAAATGGGGACAGATACCAAGTTAGTAGGAAAAATTGCAGGCTGCGATGTCACAGACAGAAGTTAGCCATCTAGTGTTCCATGAGTTTGAGAAAGGACCTCAGATGTTTAATGTCAGCATCCAACTCTACTTGGCAGCATTGTGGATTACTGTCAGTATACTAATGATTTGAGATTTTCTGAACAGTTAGGAACCTTAGGTCACCATGCAGAGATTGAATACGATTGTGCCAGAGTAAAAACTCAACATACAACACAAGATCATGATAATGTGGCGCACACCAGATCTACAAAAGGGCACCTTCCAGTGAAAAAGGAGGATCGAAACAGTACCTCTCAATCCCATTATTATTGAAATCATCTTTTAGCGGAGAACATGGTTAACCTCAAACACGTCCAAAAAAGCTGACAAACATAGCAGTATGAGCAGACACGGTTTGCTTTTATCCAAATATGCAATGTGTCATTGAAGAACTGGAAAGTCACCACTTCTTGGCAGGAAGTTACTAGTAGGTATGTGTCCAGATACCTAACTAGTATCTTCAAAGTCTTAATCATACTATTAGTTTCTTGAGAAAGAGAACATCTATTACAGGTCTTAAGTTTTGGAGGGTAAACAGGTCAAGCTTCGGTTTACTCCTAAAGTTATTTTTGGGTTTGTATGGTCATTTGTAGAGAGGTTGTACTCTAAGGATTTTTCTCCTCATTCAAATTTTGCCATAAAATACTTCAACATTATTAGCAGGGTGTGCTTGAAAGACCCTATACGTATGTACTGAAAATCATTAAGAATCACGCCACCCATTTCATCCTCTGCCAGACACAGACTAGGGGCAATGGTCTGAGAAAGATCTCGCCATGCGTTTCGTCCGCAAACAGTGCGTAGTAGTAGCACCTCTGGATATCTCAAGGAAATTCCCTGTTCCTATCAATCAGACACTCATACCGGGCTAGGCACGAAAGTATATTAACCAGATCTCTGTTGTACCAACTGAGAGAGCAAGAAAAAGCCATGTTTCCAGGAGGGTTTGGAGAGTTGAAGGTGGCGTTTCAAATATTGGGGACTTACTCCAAAGATAAGATAAAAAATGGGATTTTAGGTTCAAACATATATTGGCTAAAAGGGTGTAGATTTTAAAAGCATTTCTAAGAGAAACCTAGTGAAATATTACAAGATTTAAAAGATCGGTGAAGTACACAAATAATTATTTACCTAAAGCAACACTCATATAGGTGGAAACTGTGTTGGCACTCCCAAACAGTTGGATGGGTTAAGGATTCCTCAGCCTATCTTGCCCCGAATTCAGACCTGTACCGGCCTACTTGCAGTTTTACCGTTTTAGAGGTTAGGGAGAAAGGACACAGCAATGTTAACCAGCAAAGCTATACTCAGCACCACACACACGAAGAAAAGAAAAATCGCTGTGAAATGGAAATCACACAACAATGCATCTAATGCAAGCAATCCCTCATACCTTTCATCAAGAAAATCCAAAGAGCCTCAGAGACCACAAATTATACAGGCAGGACCAAACAAGAATCATTTACAAAGCACGACTCTGAATCACAGTAAGAGCTGTTTAGCTGGAAAAGAACTGCATGGGAAGCCAGAGTAAGGTACGCTCCGATACCAGAAAAATTCACTGCTTGAAGAAATACGAATTAAGGACTGCTTTTGCGATGCAGGATATGATTTTGCAAGAAAAGGGAATGTCTCCTGCAGGATGCTGGTAGAGACGTTTTTAAATGCGAGGCGTGACTTCCTTTGCCCAAACACTAAACAAAGATGCTTCAACACTTTCTCCCACGTGCCCAAGACTTAGAGGGCTTGTTTGCATACTTTCATTAACATGATTTCTGAATTCTCTCAGATGTGTCGATATGGTTGAAATACTGGCTTCCCCTTATGTTATGCCCTATGCGACACACGTGTGGTACCGGTTGATAGCGAAGAGTGTAGAACAGCAGGATATGGGGACGTTTGTTTTAGTGGAAAGTTTCAGTCGGTTTTAAAGTTTAAATGAGCAAATATGTATTTGTAAGAGGTTTTTTTCCTAACATTTCACTTCAACTGCACTTTTGACATTTCAAAGTGCTATATACAATAAATGTAATTTTTACCCAATTTATAGCACACAATGTACCAATCTCAGAAAGATGGAAGGCTGGGTCTGCCATCAATGGAATTCGAACTCCTGAATTTCAGGATCGCCGAATTAGGCAAGGGCGAGCATCCAACTCATTGCGCGGCTTACCCCAACCTAGAACATTATCAGTAGGAAATCCTTGTGCAATGAAACTATCCCCATTTGGATATAAAAGTATTGCTAACACAATTCAGCAGTTTTGGCTTATCCTCAAAATTAAGCCTATGTGATCCCAAACTTGGGGCTAATGTTTTCATTGAAGGCAGTGTGGTGTAGTTGGACATTGCTGGCATAGGCAAATTTCTATGGGTCGCCAGGGATAGTTGGCTTTTTACGCACTAAGTTGTGGCTAAAGGGTTACAGTGACTATAAAATGTTAAACATTCCTTACTACAGACTCTACCACACAGTTCCTAAGAAGCATACGTCTCGGTGTTATATGGTACTGGTAACATTTTCAAGGGTTTAGGGAAGCAATGTACAAGTAACGGCAAACATGACATTTGTGAAAACTGACTGCAGAATTGAGCACCAATAGCGGCATTTTTTCATCCTCTAGCTAATCACCTTTGTGAACCCACACTTATGGTAACATTTGTTTTGGAACATAGAATTGGCAGCAGTTTATTTTCACAAAACTTTCTAGATATCATATACAAATGAAAGTGAAGTATATTTTCACTAAACTGTCCCTATAATTACTTTAAAATATACGAAGCCACTTTTTTTTACCTTGAAAAGCGCCCAAATCCTAGATTCTTAGTGCTGCCTATTCTTTAGGGGGAAAAAAGTGCTTTCCTCTTACTCAACATATATTTTCAGAGGTTCTGCAAGACAACTTTTCAGAACAGTGAATATACAATCTAATTTCCTGTACAAATGATGTTAATACCATGACTCATAAGAGCAGGGCCGGCTTTAGGGCGGTGCGACCGGTGCCACCGCACCGGGTGCTGGCTTCCTGAGGGCGCCGTGTTTGAAAGTTTATTAAGCTTTTGAAGCACCTGCTGCAGCGTTTCAATCCGCCGGCAATTACCAGGCCTCACAAAAATGTCAAGAAAACTCGCGTGATTAATTATCTTCCTGGAGAGAGATTAGCATTTTGTATAGTTGAGATTTTGACTTGGGTGCAGAGGGTTAAGCCTGCTGCAAAGAACGTGTACCACGTAGATTACAGAGTGCATATGATGTAAACAGATCAGCAGGTTACTGCTTTCAAAAGAGACATCCTTTTGTTACTTGCAATTTATAACTTAAAGTCCTAATATAGAATAGTGAACTATTAACTTTCATCCCAGAACTGCATACACACTGCAAAGTATACATTATTAGAACATTGATTAATGTTGCAAAAAAGGGTTAATTTGGCTAGAAATCGATTCTTATTATTAAACAAAACTCCCAACTGTGCTGTTTCTTTTTCGACTCTGCGTTTCTGCTTCTCCATACCAAGCACTCTTAAACTATACTGCCTACCAGTATGGATGACATGTGACTCCTACACTTTCAGTCCTTTGGCTTATGTAACATTTCCTATACACTGATTTACACACGTATGATTGATTGTCTGTGTAATGTGCGTGTGATGCAAAGTGCTGGGATACCCTACACTGGTATGAGTGGCGCTATATATCTAATTCAAAGCATCTGAGAGAGTGTGGTTATGGTGACTTGGTCACTGTTAAAGGGTGTTAGTGAGAGAATCCGTGGTGGAGGTGGTCATTGGGGGGGCGCCAACAAACATTGTCGCACAGGGTGCCACCAGCACTAAAGCCGGCCCTGCATAAGAGCGTGTGATGCACAAATATGGTTTGGTCCAGTCTCCTGCAGTGGCTCAAAAAATCCACCAATGGAACCATAAAACAGTTCCCATCCGACCCCAAGGACCACTTCAATATGCTCGACAGGTGAAACAAGTGTCGATACCTGACCCTGGTTTGTGTTTTTTGACTGTTCTGAGCTTTACCCTCTTCTATACTCGGCAGCTACAGGATATCAGATGAGGCAAAATGGCCAACTTTTCGCTTTAAGCAGATGTGAGGAGAATAAAGCTCAAACAAACCTTGGGTGTAAGTGCAGCTAGAATACAGATATTCTGACAGGAGTAGTATGGGGTGATCTGTGTGTGGCACTAGAACTGCCCTCTGATGTGCATCAAGTACTCACACAGGTGAACATCCTGCCAACCCTTTCAACTCTATGCTACCGTGACAGACTGCTGGCTAGCCTATAAAAAGGGACACTTAAAATCAGGGTTTAAGGGTGAGGATGGTGAAGTAAGGCGCCTGAGAAACACTGACGGGCAGATGAAAATCTTCAAGCCCACAACATGAGGGACACCAACACAAAGGCAAGTGCTTCTTATTGGTGAAGCCAAAGCCAGGGAGAAATAAACGGAACAGAAACCAAGCTATCAGGGAGAGGGGGGAGCACACAGAGTACCCTATAGGAAATGTTGTGCAGCACTGTGCCGGTAATGAAAGGCCACTAAATTTGAAGAGTTTGTTTAACTGAGAAACCTACTGGACGTCCCAATGATACAGCTGGAAGCACAAGAGCCAAGCAGAAGCATTAGGATGTAAGGGGCTGTAACCAAATCTGAGACAACAGGGGCAGTCAAACGTTAAGACATCAAGAGTCCCTTTTCTGCCAGCCATGTGCCACGTTTTCAGCATTCAAAAATATACTATCTTTATCAAATGAAATATTACAAGGTTTTGCACCGGTTACTCTTTTCCTTAGAATCTGTAGATGGAAGTGACTAACCCATGTGCACCGAATGTGGATTAACGTTTAATTTACATTTAAAAGCCAATGCTGGATATTAAGGCCGTTTTTGGTCGTCTTTCAACTTTTCAAAGTGCCTCCCCAGAAGGTAGTAATCAAAATCTTGACAGACACCGTTATTTGTCTTCTGAGGATCTTTATTCTTGTGAATCTGATCCACAGAACTAGGCAATACTTTACCATTTAGCGCAAAATAGTTTAGGCAACACTGCCATTTTTATTCAGCAGCAGTGACTTCTTTTTGTCAGCAGGCTAGGATGACATGAGAGAAGAACTGGATTATGTTTGGACAGACTATGGCTAAAATCGTAAAGTCAGTAATTTTGAGTGGACGATCTGGATTTCTCTGAATCATGTGAAATCTTATCTGGAGTATAAAAATGAATTCAAATCTTAAAGATAGTTCCAAATGGGGCCTCCATTCTTTGCGTACAACCAAGGTCGCAGTCATGCCTTTGAATACGGTGAAGCTCAAGAGGTCTTAAACGTAAGGTTGTCAATCACACAGAATTTAAATAACACATTTCAGTCATTAATCATCAAGGTGAGAAAGTAAAACATGGATTGTAAAATATCAAACAACGTGGGAGGCTGCAAAGTCAGTTCTAATGAAATATAATCCATGCAAAACGGATTATATACTTATCCTTGGTAAGGCATCCATAGGTGTCCAATCTTGAATTACTACTTTAGGTAAAGGTGGAATTTGGCCCCTTCTGGTGGAGTTTAAGTCCTCGATTGTGTCACTGGGCTCCAAATTATGAATGGCTCCTCACAATGCAAAAGAATCTCAAATAACTCTGGGTCAGTTGTTCTTTCTTAGATGTATCAAGCTATTTGTCCCAGTTTTTTAAGTCTGGCCACTTCACCAGTATGCACGAAAAGTGAAGCAACTGTCATATCCTGTCTCTAACTTGGCTGTAGCAGGAGGTTCCTGCTAAACTTGAAATAAGAACCTGCTGATATTAGACGTATGCAAAATCTCACACGTTTGCCAAGTGCTTTTCCACTGTATTCCCTACATTTTTTAGAGGAACTTAGTCTTTGCTTGCATATTAGCAATCTTCATTCCCACGTTTCAGAAAGAATGACCAGCATTCTATTTCTCATTACCTTTTGGTTGATCTTGTGCTAGCTGATGTGTGTATTGTGGGCCATGTGATTTATTGAGTGGTAAATCACTGATGTTGCTAGTTTTCTGATGATGTAAGTCGGTTGAGTTCTATAAAGCTAGTTTTGACAAAATCTCAGAATGAAATACCGTTTTTCTCATCTAGATATGCCCCTTAAAACAGCTGTTCAAGGTTTGCCTAGAAAGTGGGTGGTATACAGCACAGCGCCTAGAGACAGTAAAGTCTATAACATGAACTATACAAGTGCTCCCATTCACTGGAAGAGTAGCTTCACGTGTTAACTCAAAGGGGTTCTACTACAAGGGAAAATATCAAAAGTCATATCGCAGCGCTAGATTGCTTTTGCTTTTCCAAGAATCTCATTTGTCCGCTGAAGAACATCAATCGGCTATTTTTGACAAACAAGATCAACATATAAAAACATCCCATAACATATAAAAGGCAAACACGCGTTACTAGTGGCCGTTGTATATGTGGTGATGACTATACTACAGGGAAGGCAATCTTTCCTCCACACCTCCTGCCCGAATATAGAACCAGCACAGCAACAACTTGAGTTTGACGCAATGCATTGCCCTTAATTATGCCAAACTGGCGGGGAGCAATCATGCTTGTTATTCTTCTTTGTAGAGAAGAACAAAAGGCTTCTGTAAAGAACAGAGTCGCTGCATCCTCCTGCGAAGGTACATGACGTCTCAAAGCAGTAAAAGCTTTAAAAGAATCCACAGATTCTAATTAGCCTTTTGATATTCTTTCGTGTAAAACACAATAAAAAACTGCAGGGCGAGATTACCAATTTACAATTTCAGATTAACCATTTAAAGCCCTGAGCACCTGCATGAGCACCTTAGAACTTAGACTTTGACTGGATGGATCAGAACAGAATGTTGAAACTCACCCCCCCCCCCCATCGCCCATACAATTCAGACAGACCAAACATGGAGGCAAATGCATGAGTTTACAAGCAGCCCGCTTTTGGAGTAACCCTTGATTAAGATCAATATAGAGCTACAGTGCCTCAATATCATAGAAGGATGAACTCAGATTTGTTCGGTGAACCATTTAGACTACACGCATTTACACCAACATCGGGCCCAAAAAGAGAAAATAAACACTTAAGTCATCATTCCTGCGAGTCAACGACACACTCTGACACCTTGGGCACAACAAGACAGACACATCAAGACACTGATCACCGAAAAGCAAGCCTAAACGCTGAATCCACCATCCTTACTCGATTGTATGATAAGCAGTCAGACTGCCACCTGCCTTTCCATCAAACGTGTAATGGTGTTGTGAAATAGACCCAAGACAACGTTAACTCTTAACAATAAATATTGCAACATTTACCTTATTACCCATAAGTACAATTTATCGTAGAACATCATTCAAATTCTGATATACATTGACCTGAGAAATTCTAGCTACCCAATCTGTTTTGGTATTCGGTAACTATTTCATTGAGGGTTTTTGTGATGTGTCACATGCAACTGAGAGCCGCATAACAGCACACTGAAAAAGGAAAGATACAGAGGGAGTATAGTGTGCTCAAGGATAAACAAATCTGGCCAGCCATTTAAGCACCCAATTCCTCTATGGCCCCCAAAAAGGAGTGGGAGGAGAAGAGGATAGGGCTGGATACGGTGGAAGAATGTCATGAAGCGGTTTTGGGAGTCATCCAAAAGCTTTGGCATCTCGCAGGAAGCGAAAAAAAATAAGAGCACAGTATTGTATCAAATGATAATAGTAGCAAAAGGTTGGAGGGTGTTTGAATCTTGAAGGGGAAAGCATTGCACTGTGATTGACTAGTCGGGCTTATGAAGCCGCCAGCCATAGACTGAATAGATAGGTCTGTGGCAGGGAAGCACATCTGAGGGCCAGGAAAGAGGGACTGGTCAGGGTCCAAAAGGCCATCATGCAGCTCTTGTAAGCCAGGCTCTTTTCTGTAGGGCCTTGATCTGGTCTAACTTGTTTTGGAGGAGCGATAAAATGGGGGACCAATTACCACTGAAGACTAAATCAATGCTATAATTGCTGATAAGGGAGGCGTCTTTGGCCAGGGAACCCAAAGCAATATGGTGGGGCAGGAGTGCAAAAGGGTTATAGTGAGTGCTATGACTCCATCCCCTCATCTTCATCGATTGGGCAGGTGACTGGAATGCAGGGCCGCTCTAGCCCACTGGGAACACTGCTACTTATCAGGCCCCCTTGTACTAGACACCAATTTGTTTGGCTTTGGCTGTGGGAGCAGAGGAGTTGCTTAATTCAGGCCAGGATGGCTGGTCAGCTTGGTATCTTTTGGCAAGGATCCCAAAACAAAATTGCTTGGATATTAGTGTAGGAAAGTGGAAGTCAGTTGCATAAACTTCGAGCATGGCACAAGGGGAGGGTAGCTGTTCGATACCAACTGCACACTGCTTCAGTACTGGCCAACATCATGTGAAAATAAAATGAACTCCTCGAGCGATAGAAATGAGCCAGTATTTCAGCAAGAAGGAAAGCGTTCTTCTCTGATGTAGCTACTGGTTACATAAAAGGTATAGCACGCCCCACAAGAAGCAACACATTCTATCTCCTAAGCATTCCTTTACCACCGGCCACCCCTCTCTGTAATAACTACAACATACGACATAAATGAGGAATGGGAAGTAAAAAGGGTAACCATAGACTAAACTTCATAGTCCCCATTTCTTTCTCATTAGAAATGACTTGCAGGGATTATATTAAACACGTGTAGGTCAGAGTTACAAAAACAATATGGGGTGCCTACTGAAAGGACAAAAGTCTGGAATGTTTGCTGGTAGCTGTCCTTCACTGCAATTTTTCTATTTTTTGCCCTGAAAGCTACTATGCCGTTTTGTTTCTAGTTAGAATGTCTAATCCCAGAAACCACTTGCAAGTTACTGAAGAGCTACAAAAAGGAGCTCTATACTCTGCCTCGACAAGGACAGTGCGGTAAAGTGAACGTAACTGAGTGCAACTACCATGGTCCTACGGGTCGGTAGGTGGGCTGACTTGTCTCCCAATATCGTCACAAGCAAGCCAGTGGTGTGGCGGCGTGTAGAAGTCTCATTACTACAGAGCCTTTCTTGTGATCTCCTTTCACCCCTTTCTCTCCTGCTTCTTTCTATCACCCTTTTTCTTATTTTCAGTAAGTAACGTCAGGTGGGGTTAGCTAGGCATATATTTCGAAGTGCCTGTAAACACTGTTGTATAAACTACGTATGGCTAACCTTGTAACAGAAATGCTAATGCCTTTGCTTATAACATTAATAAAAGACTTTGAAATCAAAAAACATGCTTCTCAATTTATCCACAGACGGAGTGACTGACTGGTTATTGGGCATTTTTATAGGCTACAGACTTTTATTGTACTCTTCGGTGAAAGATCTACCATCCTCATTGTTAAACTCCATCGAGTTAAGCAGAGAGAGTTCTAACCTTAGTGCATGTAGGGAGCATGTGAAGCTTAGTTTGAGACAAATGTGGTTTGGGCCTCTTCACATTACCCGAGCTCGTTGTCCAAACATGCTTTGCTGACATGATTTTCAGATGTATTGGCTGACTGGACACCAAAACTCTGACACATGCTCCTTTGCCGACTGTAGAAGTACCTCTGTCTACCTCATCCAGAAACCTGATAAATATTGTACCCTTTGAACTAGCAAGGTTAAGGTCAATAGGCTGAAAAAGGAGCTGCATACTTCTTTTACCATCTCGATTCTATCCATCTCCTTTCCTCAAAAGTAATTATCTTCGTCTGCAGAAAAAGGGCGGCATTATGATCCTGCGGAAAACATGGGGCTATAAGTGGACGTACTGAGGGATCTGCCTTTCACATGTCTGTCACAGTGTAATTTTATTTCTTCACATACTTCAGATACCTGTTACAGCATAAGTGAAGGAGTAAAACCTAACACCAAAACCAAGATATCCCAAAAGATGACATTTTTGCTAGCATACCCTACAGTAATCAGGAATGTACACAGGTGTGTCTGAAGCAGTAGAGATGTATGGCCTTAAGAGACCACTGTGGCCCGACCACTGAATGGCACTGATCAGCACAGTGTATGTGTTAATGTTTAAATGCCCTCTCTCACTGATGGGATGAAGGTCCGTGGATTTTAGTGTTAGCTCTATGCAGAAGAATAGAAGACTTACTGGCATACCCTGTTGATTCAGACAGTGGTGGGATGTCTCAGTGTGGTTATGTTAAAAATATTTATAGAGCGCTCGTACACCACACGGTTTCATGGCGCAGTGTGGTGCAGGACTGAATGCAATAGGTAAACACTGATATGTATAAAAGAAAATACAATTAAACTGCTGGTTATTTGGGAGACCCAGTACGACCAGAGACTCGTCCCAAAGGCCCCACCTATATTGTCCAGCTTCTACTCAGCGGTGGGAGTAATAACATTTCAACAGTCTGGATTACACGGTCATAAAAACAGCACATTATAATTGTTCACGCTCTGTCTAAGATCTTCCCACTCCTAAAAGAAAATCACTGGAAATTACTAGTACACACTTGTCGCACTCACAACAGAGTAGGCCAATGTACTTTAACATTAATAGTAACAAAAATTACTGTTTAAACAACAGTCAGTATGGCATCGGGCCATTAGTTTATATTATGATCGACTCTTTTTCAGCTTCAGAGAGTTGAAGAGGCTGGTTTGATTCCCATATTTTGACCATATTTAGTGTCTGGCCTAATGCAGACAATGGCTCCGAGTATGAACAGAATTAATGTAACCATCCAACAAGAAAGCCCAGTTCCAGTTTTCATCCTAAATTGAGCCTAATATTTTCGGGTGCAGATGGGGGGCAGACCTTGAACTAAGAGGTGCTCGCCTCCATAACAGGAGCTAAAAGCCCTATGGGAGGTAACAGTTTTCAATGTGTTTAAAAGCAAATTGAAAGTCTTGCTCCTTAAAAATACATCACTAATTACTTTACTGTGTTGTATAAAGGTCAATACTAGGGTCATTTGACATTGGAAGAGGGGTTTTTTATGTTTTAGTTCTATATGAACACTATACCCTTACCCGCCTTGCTATATTTAAAATTTAATTTTAGGTTTGTAATTGAGCCTTGAACGCGTCTGGTAGATTTGTGCTATATAAACTAAAACAAACATGCAAACTTGTCATCACTGTTAATATTTGTTCGTGGTTTCTAAAGAAATGTGTTTTGCTGCCCATCCTGATTAATTACAAGTAACAAGGAAAGTGATTATATCAAATTAAATGATTTTGGCTTTGAGGGTGATCCAATTTTCTTCTCATCTCCATAATCTGCAGCGTTTAAACCTCAACAGCCAATGTTTACAGTCTTGATTTAGTTCCTCCTTTTCTTTCAGTGCTTTCCAAATATTTGTGGTGCAGACTCAATGACAGTGGTTTTTAAGTTTGACATCTGTATTATTTTAATACTTTTACTGTTGTGCTCGTTTAATTGAAAACGTGCTTGGAAGAAGGTGCCGGTAATTCATCTAGATTAAGGGCAAAGAGTTCTCCCCCCCCCCCCCCCCCAACATTATATGCAAAATTCAAAAATGTTTTCTAATATTGTAACATTAGAACCGTGAGATCATACTTCAGGTTTTTGTCGCGACTGGTGGTATTTGTGAGGACTAGCTTATTCAAAATGAAATGTAAGGCAACAGAAATGTGAGATTTTTAAGCTGGTGGAAAAATTAATACGAAATTGACTTTGAACAGGCACCAAGGTGAAATGCAATAAGAAGAGACGTGCTAGAATTACAAATGTACTTTAGAAAATAGCACACGCAGCAATTCTAGTGCATCCGTCATGCTAACAGGGAGCATATATAAGCAGGCCAGCAGCAATCATACTGCTGCAATTTTCCTAGTACAGAGGCCTGGTATAGTATGTGCTGACTTGACCCTTCACCTTGTAGTCCATTCTGGAACCACTTTTCCCACTAAAATGGTGGCTGCCACACACCCTTGACTCCACAGAGGATGAAGAGCCGCTGTTCTACGTATGACTCGTCTTCTGGTGAGATTTATTATTTATGCATATTTTTCTGTAGTGTAGTGGTACAAATCAGCAGTAAAGCGATTTACAAAGAACATAAGAAATGTAAGAGAGAGTACAATGAATATTTTGCTTGGGGTAATAAGACACCTGGTCAAAATAGACGTATAGGTATGGCGATAACATTTAGTTATGGATGTATAAAATAAATCCTAACCTATTGACATTGCTAACGTCATAGAGAGTCTGCGCGAGTGAAGGGAGAGATCAAAAAACATGCATTCGTTAGAAAAAAAGATTTATATCTCTATTCAGAGGCCTTCGTAAATTATTTACACTATTTGAGTTAGTTGTTTCATGCATTGATACTGCAGTGCAGATAGGATGTGCCTAATGGTAGAATCTCAAATAAGGTGTACCACCACACATCCCAGTGTGGTACTGTGCTGTAACACATCCCAGTGTGGCACTGTGCTGCACAGGCTTCTTCAGAAATATGCCCACCGAATCCTGATGGGTATCAGCGTATTCACTGAGCTTCAGATCAAAATAGTGTAGATCAACGCCATTAATGTTGCTTCATATTTTGGTAACATTCATATTTCGCAAGGCGGACGTGTTATAATGGTGCCCAATAGTTCACAATCTGTCATTTGTCAGATGATAAAAAGCCAGGAATAGCTGGATATTTTATCAGACATGCTGCCTTGATAGGTAACCTTTAACCTACAATTTAGAAGTAATACTAGTGGTATTAGAATGTAAAGTGACGTCAGTTGAAAAACGTGGACTGGCTGAGCAACCAATACTGGTATGGGACTATGTGGGAGCTCTGGTGGCTTTTAGCTAGTGCTTTCAGCTGGCCTGTACGTTAGCTAGACAGGATACTGCATTTACTGACACTGCTGTGAAACCTATAGGACACAGGAAGGAATAGCTACACGTCCAA
This sequence comes from Triturus cristatus, assembly GCF_964204655.1. Classification (NCBI taxonomy): domain Eukaryota; kingdom Metazoa; phylum Chordata; class Amphibia; order Caudata; family Salamandridae; genus Triturus; species Triturus cristatus. The sequence continues at coordinate 842,724,704 of NC_140592.1, forward strand.
TAAGCCTCCCATCTATCTGACGATTCAATTTAAAAATGATTACTATATTCAAAATCAGTTTCATATCAAATTAAGTACGCACGATTTTTCGATGTGCTTTAAAGGGTTTGTGGTTTAGGACTGGCAGCTGGTTAGAAAAAACCTGCACAAATCTCTCTTCTTGAATAATGCAGTTGGCGAGGATTTGAGTTTTGACAACTGTTCATATCAGAAATGAAAGTGGGGCTTGTTTTCCCGAAGCGTCCGCTTGCTTTGCGGTCTGAAATGTTCAAAGTACAGACTTCTCTGCTGGAAGGAATCCAGTGCCACTTTTAAACGAATGCTTCAACTATAGACACATGCTATCCAACAGCCAGACTGACAAAAGCTACCAATACTCTGATCTAACAAGAAAGTTCTCAATAAATCTGAAAATATATACAATAGAAGTAGTGAGTGTCTTGGGATACTTACTGGCACCTATACAAATTATGATTTTCTCTTCCAATGCAAAGTTGTGTGTTTCTTCTCTGCTCACTAAGTCATATCTAAGGACGTAAAAGGGGGAAGTCCCACCAAACACATTTTTGGGCACTGAAAAGCTAAAAAACAACAAAATCCCAGAATGATCCAGTCATTGCATTTTTCAAATGTTTTTCAGTAAATGTTTTCCAAGTTTAACCCAGAAGAAAATTTTACTTTGTGTGGAAAACTTATGTTACTGACTTCACAAAAAGTGACAAAGTAACTTATACATAGTAGTCTCTGCATGGTCCTGCACTGTGTTCTTTGAACCATGGGGTTCAGTTTCTTCCAAGGTCAGAGCAAATGTCTGCCCAACTCCAGTGCTATGATTGGTACTCTGCGTTGCCAACATCAATGGGCAACAGCTTATCAGCTTTAAAAGAACTGTTAATTCCTAACAATCAATTAAGATACAAAGCATGCTTCGTGGAGGAATAACTCCAAAATGCAAGATGCACAGTACCAGATTTTAATGAGCAAGGAGCTTGCTGCAATCCCCTATAGGTATTTTAGTCTGTTCCCCGAGTTCATGACCGGCTAGAGGTTATGAACAGCACAGAGTAGGTAAAAGTTTCAGCAGAAGGACCACGATCCTCCTTGTTCTCAAACAGTATTGCATAAAGCGTAGTCATCTCTTTCGCTATTGTGACTGTGAGCATTTACTACAAACTGGGTACCCAGTGATCTCTCTCATAAATTCCTACATGAATAGAGAAACAATCAGAGCACAAATATTCAGCTCAAAGTATATCTTGCAGCTAAAGACCAATAGAAGCTAGCACACAGGCTATGCATTAAAGACTACCTTGCCTATGAAAATACGTAAGCTTTTATGGCCTTCCAGAATATCATATGCGAGCTGATTGCTTTAATTAATCCCAATCGCATTTATTCCACACTAAAGGTCCTAAGCAGGAGAAAGCTCTGCTTCCCGTTCATGCATTAATCCAAGGAACCGCAAACAGTAATTGAGATTAGAATGAAGATGTCTCAGCGTGGCTGATATTTTGAGCATTTAGCATGTTGAAGACTTATTTCTATTGCTTGATTTCAGATTTTTACCATATATGCGAAATATATATATTTAAGGCTGGGCGTTACATTTTGTGATAATCTCTACATAGCCTGAACCTTTATGTCACCTTCTTTGAGCGAAGGCCTAATTTCTCAACCAAGCTAAGAACAAGAATCTGGGTGGCGTGAGTAGTCAAACACTCCATTGCAGACCAAGCCTGGTCAGTAGAGCAGTGGCTTAAAGCAAAAGGATGTGGCCCCCCTTGCAGAATGTGATGAGGGGCCCCTGAGTCTCCCATAACTTATAGAGATTCCTTGGCCTGAAAGGGGGGCCCCCTTTTAGGGATGGGGCCCCATTGAGGACTGCCCTCCGCCCTCCCCCCCCCCCCACCGCAGGGGCCTGTGTTACGACCCTGCAGTAGGGAACACTTTTGCAAAGCCCCCTCTGATAGTTCCAGTTTGCCCCATGCGTCTGAAAGTATTAAGGGAAAAGGCTGCCATACTTGGAATTGTGTATACTTAGAGCCTTTCACAAGTTCTAACTGTATGAGAAAGTAAGTAAGCACCATGCTCGAAGACCACACAAAGCTTCAAATGTTTGAGCTCATTGGAGGACTGGAAGTGGATGGGAACTTCTTACACAGCAAGTAAGCTTTATTCTTACTTCAAAAAAATTCTACTTCTTAAATATTACTTATGAAACTCTTTTCTTTGTATGTGGCATAATCCAATTCAGCTTCAGCATAGATTAAATACTTTTGAGGCGTGCAGCATCCGCAGTGGATTTAAAGATTTTTCTTCCATACAAAGAACACACAGTCCTATACCTCGGGTTGTCATCTGCAGCCACTTAATTTGAATCATGAGGTGAAAGGTATGGTGCTTCATGTGTACGTGGACTTTGACTGGTGAGCAGTGACGCAGAATTTAATTGTAAGTGTTTTAATGAACGACATGTGCATTCCAGTTCGGGAGGTTTTATTCTCCTTTTCCATTATGAAGTTCATCAAACAGGTTTATATCTCTCAGTGGAATTACAGCCTAATAAGTATTTTCTCTTTGTACAATCTAAGTGTACCTATTTGGTTGTACAATCGAAAGAAAGGCAAATATGAATATTTGTGAAATGTTTGTATCAAAACTTCGAAATCATGTTTGCACTCTAACAGATGGGAGAACATCGAAAAAAAACCCATAAAACTGTATTGCTTTTGATCTGCAGTGGATGGCCTTAGCAAATGTGAAGAGGGAAGGCCGGGAAACATTTGCATCGGGCAGGAAAATTGCAGTAAAAACTCCATTAAACAAATTTTGCAAAATCTTTTGTCCATTTAACTGTCGAGCTGTTTTGCAAAACGTTTACTCAAAGGAGACAGTTTCTAACAGAAATATCTTGCGGGAACTGTAAACCTAAAGTGTGATGCAGCCAAGCGACATTTTATGCTCAAACGAGTCTCCTGACAGTATTTTGCTGAACTTTAGATCGTGCCCTCACCTGCACTGTTCGTGCGAGATATCATGCAAGTTCCTGTAGAGTAAGAAACTCAATTTTCTGAAAATATTTCGCAAGAGAAAAAACGGTCCACTCCAGTCCAGGTTGAAAGGTGTTGTGCTCTTAACAAGTTCTAAAGCAGTGACTGCATGTCCACAAATGTTTTACTGCGTTACAAGACTGACGCACCAAATTTTGGTGATTAAACAGAACTTGACAACAGCAAACAAGCATGGTAAGGTTGCATATATTCTAACCTTTAGACCGAAAAAACCTTTACCTGCACTGCAGACTCCCCCCCCCCCCTCCCCCAACCCTTCTGAGTGGGTAGCCTTAACCATTAGTTCTAAATAGGGTCTGGTGGCCTTGATTTAAGGGCTGGAAAATATAAGGTTGTCCTTTCTAGTTTGTTGCCAACAGACAGGAAATTGCTACCACAATACTTAAGCCAGAAATGTATTCCAGTGGGGCTGAGATCAGGAATGTCCGACATGTAGTGCTTTACACAGGGGTTCGTTTCTCCACCCTTTTCAAAAAATCTATGAACACATTTCTTACAGAAAGACAGGAATGTTGCATAACTCTTTCGATATCGAAAACAACTCTCGGATTGACAGCAGAGTACAATCAGTTTATAAACCTGCCTGCCTCATGGAACCCATAACTTTTTATTCCACTCTGGCTTTGCATCTCCCCTCCGCACCCTTTCCACACACAGCTCCTTAGGTCCTGAAAATAAAAGTTTTTCTGCAGAAAACCTCGCAAATTATAACTTTAAAGAATGCCTGTCTCACTCTATATCAAGTAATTGGAGAAGAGACACTACGAACTATGAGTGTATGAGTACAGACATCCTCACATAAACTTATAACACGAGTCCTTCATCAGTGTCTAATTGAACCAAACTATGAATGTCTTAGCAAATGTAACAGGGCTCTTGTCCAGGTATTGCAAGGTCATTCGAGCAGTACAGTGGTTTGCATCACAATCTGCACAAACAGGATATGATAAACCATTAGATTTAATGTCAGACCAGTGAAAACAACATGTGGCCCAATAACACATTATTTGGAGCAAGAATACTAATAGATGCACCTTCTCACATTGAATACTACATTGCAAAGATCAAATTCCATGTTATTACCATAGTACTGTTTAATGTGATGTGAAAGCCATTGCTTACTGTCTCACAAAATGCATGTTACAATGACCTGAAAGAGGAAAACTACTCTATTAGTCACAAGGTCTATTCACGGTTTTCCCAATGCATGGATTCAACCCCTATTATCTTGTTACTGTCTAAATACCCTTGTTTATTATGTCTTCACATTACGAAACTTTTTTGTTGACTTACAACAAACTTTATGAAGCGTCTTTAAAACGCTTATAGATAAAAAACAGTCATGCCATGCATGTACTCACAAAAGAGCATGAACAAAAGACAAATTGAGGTGAATTTTATTAGACTATTAATTTTCTTTTCTGGTCAAACAATTATGATTTCATCTGTGCAGGGCAGCAAGACAAACTGTAACAGTTGGCAGACGTGGGTGGATTACAAAGCAGAGCACAGAAGCCTCACTGGCAAATGATTTGTGGCCTTGGTTGCAGCTACACCTTCATTGTGAGATGCAGAGAGCAACTGGCATTCTACACAGCTGACAACACTCAGTCGAATGAAGCTTACAACTGGAGTGCCTTGGTGGAGTGAGGCAATTCTAACACTGCTGGCACAATCCATTTAATGAGAGGAGGGTGTAGGTTGGAGGGAGGTGGACACATTCGCCCTATCGAAGAAGTGAAAGACAAAACCCAGAGGTTTGATATTAACGGAAAGAAGGCTATTAACCAACAGCAGATGCAAGCCCAGCAAAAATAAATGGGGACCCTCGCAAGCACAGGATAATATCCAATGAGTGTGCCTCAATATTTACCTATTCTCTCTGGTTTCACATCAAGTAATATATGGGATAAAGTACCCTCTACCATACATTGTAAGGAAAGTCACTGAGGAGTTCAGTGGCCATATAGACGGACGAGATCAACGGCCAAGTTGTTTTTTAAGGTTATGGAACTCCAAGAGGATTTGCAATATCCGTGTTAACATACAGCAGAATGTATTGCATTCCTTATAATAAAATGATCACACCCCCACCCTTCCTAAAAACCTCTTATATCGTAGGTGGCTTGATTTTTAATATGAACGCGCTATTATTTTTGCAGACATAAAGAACACAAGTAGGCTCACAAGGAGTAAAAACATGCAGAGATTATGTGTCTGTGGAAAAAGCATAATTGAGTGTCACAAATCACTTTGTTTAACACGGTAACTCCCAAAGGGAACTTGGGGGAGGGTGGTTGGAGTGTGTGACAATGTGATAGAAACAACTCATTGCTTGCAGTCCTCAACAAATATCTAGAATCAGAATCACGTCTGACTATCCCTTTACTTCATCCACAACACACGCAAGCCTGACTTGCATTGATTCTGTTTATTTCCTTTATTTGTGACTCCCACAAGTCTATGAGACAGCACCAAAGTTGTCATACATCTTCCTTTGCTTAGCAGTTCATTGGCCAAAGTCTGCACACGTTCTTCTACCAACCACTCGCTTTTTCCACAGGGCCGTTTGTAGGTGTTTTGCTGCCCTAGGCGAGAATTGAAAAATGCCGCTCCTCCCTTTTACTACCATCACTCTCCCCCCTGTCATCCAGTCTAGAAGAATTAATGCATTAAATATTCCCAGACTCATGTTTTTTGCCACCCTCCCCCTTTTGCTGCCCTAGGCGGCCGCCTAGTCTTGTCTAATGGTAGAAATGGCCCTGTCTTTCCATTTGCCTCTTGAGCTTGTAAAGCCACCTGCCTCCCTATAGAGAGAGGAGATTCACACTACTGACTTTTGTTCTCTTCTAGATGCTTCTTCCTCAGATGCTGCTCTCATCCCAGTCTCCAAGGACAATGCTCTTCCTACAGAATAACGCACCTTTCAAGACCGCATTCATTGTTTGTCAACTTCATCTCTGTACTTCGGTCTGGAGAGTCAGGTTGAAGCTTACACACTGGGTCTTAGCTCACAGAGCCCATGGTTGAATCAGCATGCCTAATAATACCAAAAGGTTTCTCCTCAGAATCTCATCAACAGTTGCCACCAAAACTGGGAAAGACCAATAGTCACGAATTGCTCTTCTGCCTTATTTCTCTGCTTCATGCTCACACTGAACTTAGAATGCATGCAAACAGTAATTAGTGCCTGCCTTCTTAGCATTCTAACCAAGTGAGCCAATCTCAACATTCCATACAACGAGTTGTATCTTCCTAGACTTCCTTACCACAGAAGAGAAGTGAGAAAGAAGCCTTCGAGCATATGTGGATCTACACCAACTTTAAAGATAAGAATCTTCTCCCTGGATCTCCACAGGGTCAGGTGAGTAATTATTATACCTGTATTACATGTATGAGAGAATGGTGCCGATAGCAGCCAGGTCTATTAGCCGGAGAGCATGGGCCTTACACTTGAGGCGGTCAGGAAAGAAGTGCAAGTAGAGGGTCGCAAACAGCACAAACAAACCAGTTAGTTTGGTCCACTGTTAGGCAACCACCAGGGTAGATAGAAGGTTATGATTTTCTCTACAGTCCACAGGTGAGTATTTTTGCTTTACAGGAGTAACGTTTGAGGTCCAGACCATTTGATTTCGTAAGGTTGCTTCAGTTTTAAGATGATGTGAGAATCAACACCATAGGTGGAGCAAAAGGGACAGGAGAAGAACATTAAAAGGAAGAGGTACAATCGTTTGCCCTTGTGGGATGCCGAATTGAAGTGATGCGGAGAAAAAATGCAGGCAAGGTGATAGTGCACCATTCCAGTCCCGTTCATGATTGATAATGCCTTAAAGCTGGAGGAGAAAAGTGTCTGTTCGAAACATCTGTAGAGACAAAGGATCTTGCTGGCGTTTGTAAATAGAGATGATCACCCAGTTCCCGTTTACACAATGCATTTTGCTGGATTTCCTGTTTTGCAACTTAAAGTGTGGGGGTGGAATGCAAGCCTCGGAGAAAGTTTCACTTCTTTTGTAGTAGTTTTTATCCATAATTTGGCTTATACACGTATTTACAGCTGAGTGTTTTTAATCGTTATACAATGAAATTCCGAACTGAACGCTTCTTTCAGTAACTAAATAAATACAATAAAAAATCATGCTTTTTTGTCATTTTAGTCTGCCTTTTTACGGTTTAGCTTGATAGCGCAGCATTTGCAAGATAACTGTGAGAGCGTTACTAGAGAAGGTCTTTGACCCCGCCCAAATTGTGGGAGCCTGTAGTATATGTTTTGATTGGGCAGAGTCGGATTGGGACCAAAAGTAGGCCAGGGCTTCAAAAACCAAGAATTTGCAATGCAATAGGTCTTGCATTTGCACGAGTTTAAGCTATTGGCATTGTAAATGACAATGCCTTTTATTTATCTGTTTTGATAATTAACACATAAATAAAAAGGCATTGCTGATAGCTCACACTCATGTAAATGCCAGATCTATTTCATTTCAAAGAAGCAGCCGCCATTGTCCCGGGTTGCTTGGAAAGTGAAAGTGCGCATGGCGCCCTGAATGTTGCAGGAAAGCATGTCGACCCTGCAGTAGGAGAAACTCATTTAAAAAAATTGTGCTTACAGACTAAATAAGACGTACAGTGTAACAATAGAAGTTAAAGGGCCAGTCTTCATGGGAGGTTATTAATGAAGACAAGGCAGTACTAAGGAGGGACTAACAAGCCTATTAATGAATCAGAAGCCAGCGTTTATGAAGGACAATGACAAGCCAATGAAAAATAATGGTGGAAAGTGGGCGAGGCTTCAAGTCCATATTCCAATACAGCATGCCTCGCGGAGCAGCGCATGTGCTGCCCAGGCGCAACCTAAAAAGTGGCCACATTTGAGAATCACAACAGTTCACAAAGTATTGTTTGGTAGTACCGGAGCTAATTTTAGAGGAAGTTTGTGATAGAAGAATCAATGGGGTCAGTAACATTGGTCAAGTATGGAAACACCATTATTCCACTGCAGCTCATTCATAGATCGCCTGTTGTTCATATCCAGGTCTATGGATCTCCTTCAGCCTTGCTCACCCACAGATCCCAGAGTCCACTCCCTGGCAGTAGTGGGCCCTAAAGCTTCTGCTCATTCATGGGGATTCTCACTGTCCATTGGCCAACAGTTCCTCAGAGGATCATGTTTACCTGTAGGTCTGGCTTTTATTTACTTTCAAGGAACTGTGTGCCCTGGAACTGTGTGCCCTGCTTATCCTAAGACAGCGAGGCTCTTGCTCATCATCAGTAGGACCCAAACTACCCATTCTCCCTCACAACCCTTAAGTGAATTATCACTCTCAGGTCCCCAGAGGCTCCTACTCAGACTCATATCCCACAGTCTCCTGCTCACACTGAGATCTCTAGACGATACTGTCCAATTGGAATCCTACTCACCCTCTGGTATGGTATTCCCCGCACGCAGAGCCGCGCACACACCCAGGAGAGTTAAGTCCATCTTCACCATGAGAATTCCCTAAAGCATCTGTTTAATGTCCGCTCTAAGGCCCCGAGATTCCCACTCAATACCAGATCGCCAAAGCTCCTGCTTGTCCTTAAGTCCCACCAGCTCCTTCTCACTCTTAGGTTTCCAGTAATGGCCTTGTAAAATGTAATTCTCTAAGACTCCAGCTTACTCTCAGGTCTCAGGCTGTAGCTCACTCTGTTTCTAAAGCCCCTGCTTACCTGTTGCTGGTCTAAAAAAAATCACTGCAATCTGTTTATTCTACATGGTATCCAGGTTTACTTTTTTTTCACTTTTAAGGTCTTAACATACACATGACCCCGTTGAATGAGGTTAAATTCTGATCATCCACAAATGCAGCAATGCTTCAAGATATCACCCTTTTCGTCCTCTCACAGGGAGCTATACGAGTAGCTAGCTCCTTTCTGCATGACTGCCTATAGAAGGATGTTTTTCAAAACAAAGACCCAATTCAGCGGAGCACTGAGATTGCCTAAGACTTTGAAGGCCATCTTCCCTCCCAAATCTTCCTTAGCTCTATTACTTAATCTGAAGCAAGTCTCAGAGCGCACAGAGTATGTGGCACAAACAGCAATAAATACAAGCAGGCATATTTTACTTCAGACTGCAAGTCTTTCCCCCCCATCAGTAAAACTGGTGGCCCAGTACAAGTTGAATAAACTATTGAACTAACCTGCACAATCACTGAGTAATGTAGGTGCTTATGTGCAAACTATAGGGCAGGGGATTGGACTCTGGCAGGGCCAACTCAGCCTTTCATCATCTAAAGACAGTTAAGTGGGTACAAATGCACCAGATAAAGAAAAGACCCATTATTTTAAAACCAAGGGACATTTCAGTTCCTGGTTGAAATATAAAAAGTCACTACTTGGCTCAACTGTAGCAGGCCAGCAACCATTGTTACAGTAACACAGCAAAGAAATGGTGAAGTTCCTGCTGCTTTCACAACTGGGAAAGAGGGATTCAGAATGTTCCCACACTCCACTTAAATTCTCCTCTAATTACCCATTAAAATTGTATGCAACAAACAACAACGTAGGCTTTCAGTGTGTGTTTTTCTGGGTTTTTAACCTGAAAGGAAATACATATCCCTTCCTATGTAATGTGCTGATATTGCATCACATTACTACACAACGTTCCTTTACAGCTAGACCTACTGGCATTGCCAAAACGTGTTATTGGGCGTTGTTGCATTAGTTTGCGAAAAAAACACGCCTTCTTGCCACAGCCCTAGTCTTGGCCGTCATGCTCGCTCTTCACCTGAGAAAGCCCCGAGGGGGAGGCTGCCGCTGCCCTGCCCTTCACTCTATGTACTTGGTGAAGTGATAAACACGGGATATTTTTCACTTGCATGTTGCAGCATTAAAAAACGTAACACGCATTTGGGGAAAAGGTGATTACTGTGACTGAACAGAGAAAGCCCTGCTATAAATGAGCGATCCTGCACTTCTTTCCCATAGCCAACAAAAATCGAATTCCTCTACAAAACCTGCTAGAAGAACTACCTTTAGTAACTTGCTTCTCGTTGCCCTATTTTACAGGCACACTAATATTTTAATATGGATACCGGTTTTACGTTCAGAAGCATTTGGAGTTACCTCCTGCCGATGAAATTGCACAAGAATTCTACCTAATATGATTTAAATTAAATAAAACAATAAACTTGTAATAGAAAAATCTACTCGTGTTTCACTCTTTTCCCACTTCACATATTCGAACTCCTCTCCTATAAAACATGCCTTGAGGCCTCCAATTAAGAACTTTACAGCTGCCACAACACCGCCTTTGCGATGCTTCATTTGGGCCTTGGGGGAAAAAGAGGTAAGTGCAGGGGACCAAAGATTTCCTTGACCACCCGCACTGGTGCTGCCAAATGCAGGGTTTGTGCAACACCAAGGCTGCTGTTGAGCATACTCCCCAAATTAGAGACGAATACTGCAGTTTGGTGCCATACACCATTATCAATACACAGATCAATCCTCAGTGGGATTTGGAGATAAGGCTGCTTCCTTCAAATGCTTCCAGGTACATTCTAGCACACCCAAGACTATTACATTCTAGGTGACCTCTCCAGATCCTAGACGCTCTCCTACAGGTGCAAACCATAACACACTCTCTCAGTACTAAAGATTACAGAACTCAACGGAAACTAAATACACGATTCGTTTTAGAAAAAGTAAAAATAACCAAACGACCAGGATCATTGACACTGAGATTTAAAGCCAACGAAAAACAGAATACAAGGCAGTAAAAATAAACAAACCAAAAGGGTAAACTATACAAGATATAGTGCACATATGCAATGTCAAAAGTAAGGGAAAAGGTGCAGGAAATGCAGTTGTCAATACACTCGTGTTAGGATTTCACATAATCTTTCATTCAAATAAGACTTTCGGTTACATTCAGTTACAAACCCCATCCACACAGGATCTTCCAGCATTGCTTTTTAGGAGATCATCTCTTTATTGGACCACGCGTACAGCAGACCTGACTTTGTCCGGTGAGCACCACAACCACATTCCTATCGACCTCAACATACGTAAATGGACCAAAGAAACCTGTGTCGCCCTTTCTCACAAATTTCGGTTTCTTCACCTAAACTTCACCCGCTCGCCAACTCACCAGTGGCGTAACGAAACATGAGGGGGGGCCCCCTGCAGGGTAGGTGGAGGGCCCCCCTCCGGACTCCATCTGGAACTCTCCGCCTGAAGTGCGGTACTGAGGGGGGCCCCTGGAGGTTGGGCCCCCCCCCCACTCCGCAGGGGCTGCGGGGGCCCGTGTTACGCCCCTGCAACTCTCACGCTTAACTTTGTGACTCCTTTCAAATGGCACTTAAACAGTTGTTACTTGAACCAGACACACACTTTTTTCCTCGACCCATACACCTAAGCACAGTGGATTCAAGCTGCTGCCTAGTAACTGTCCCTGCACCCCTGTTTTACGGACGGACGTAGTCCTATGCGTTAACTGAGTTTCCCACAGGGCACGTAAGTGTCTTCTCCACAATCACAGTTGTATGTATACAATTCGTCACCAAACTATTCATCCTCACAGCTAACACACTAAATGAAGGTGAGTTTAGAGCATCTTTTTGATGTGTGATGGACAACTCTTTGATCAAATCTTGCATTTCCATAGACCTGGTCTGGACCCCATTGTCTGTCATGAGCTTGCTGATACACTTGCTTGCAGATTTATCAACCATAAACTCTAGAACAGTATTATAGTGGTGATGGAGCTCACACACTGGGCCACTACTCATTTGTGGCATAGTCCACAAGAAAAACATTTAACCTCTACTAATGGTGTAAGAGATCAAATCGGTCCTCAAAGTCCATTCCTAACTTGGACCACAGTTCTTAAACAACTTCTGGTGACAAGGGAGCATGTTTAACTATCCTGCCTATGTCATTCTGTGCACAGAGATGGCACTTGTTTACCACACCTTTCACCATCTGATCAATTTGGACCACCAACATAGTTCTCAAAGGTAAGCTTTCGGCAGATTCCTCCTACAAGACCTTCCTGTGCCAAAATAATTACTTTTTCCCTAATACATTCAGTTGGCACCCACCTGTCATTTTTACACAGTTACCCTTCAAGAACACACATTCCAAAACTGTTTCTCCAGATTAGTCAAACTACTGTAATTAAGCCACCATTAAATGACTAATTCCTTCCCCTTTTATTATACACAGTCCATCTTCATTGACTCATGCCACTTGGATTTCTCCTCGACAGGCTGTTCAAGAACCCACTAAACTTAATAATCGCCCTGACACAATGCAGAAGGTACGGGCCAGGTGGGAAACAGAGGTGGGTGACTTGTCTGACGAAGACTGGAGGGATGCGCTGGCCTCCCCTCGGGAGGTGGAGATACCAACGCAGCTCCGGCTGGATCAGCTCAAAGTTCTACATCGAGTGTACTTTGATGCAACCCTGCTGCGTAAATTAGGTAGGCGTACTGATGAGCTCTGCCTGCGAAATTGTCATCAAGTAGGCACATTTACGCATATCTTGTGGGCCTGCCCCCCCGTAAACCACTTTTGGATAAAAGTCACTCGGCAGATGGCGAGGGCCATCAGGAAGGTGGTCACCCCCTCCCCACAGCTGTGCCTCCTAAATGTGTGGGATGCGACGGACCTTACCCCGGCAGAACAGGAGTGGGCGACGTTGGGTTGGGCCATAGCTAAAAGAAACATTGCCCAGAAGTGGGGGGTAGCTACTGTGCAATCGTTGCGCACCTGGGCCAAGGATATGGATTTATCGATGGTGGCGGAGAAAACAGTCTATAAGGGTCGAGGCTGGCCCAAAAAATGGGATCACAAATGGGGACGATGGAATAAGTATCGGGGGGACATTTGCATTTCTCCCACAATAGAACTCCGACGAGAGAGACAGGCCATACTAGACAATCTGGAAGGGGTGGCATTGACCTGAATGCTTGGAGAAACCTTGCCGAGGTACCGTGTGAAGTGACCCCCCTGGCCCTAAACTGGTCCGGGGATCACCTCGCTAATGTGTCGCTGCTTGCTGAGTCTCTGCCCTAAATGCCCTTGATGTACTGCTTATTGTCTCAAATGCCCAACGTGTATTACGTCTATGAAGGTGTTATATATGTGTCACGATTGCTGTATTGCTGCATATCTCGTTGTTAATAAAAAAGTTATTTAAAAAAAAAAAGAACCCACTAAACTGTCCAAAGTCCATTGACAACACCTGGACCATAGTCTTGCAGTCTGGAAAGGCAATCAGCTGCCTTTTTTACTGACCTGATGGATAACCCTTGGAAAAATTAAACTCTGCTATGCCTTACATCTAGATCCAGGTTGTTGCTCTCACTGCCTTTGCAAGAAAAACACCCAACAAGAGGACAATACCCACTTCTCACCCTAAATGGTATACACCTTAGAAAACAAGAATTGGCAAACCCAACAGTTCCCGCTGATGCAAGACTTATTTCACTTTGCCAATGTCCTTTAGCCATGCTGTGGAGCAGCCCGGCTGCTGAGTAGGGGGAAAAGAGCAACACGGGGGGGGGGGGGGGGGGGGGAAGAGCAACACGGGGGGGGGGGAAAAGAGCAACACGGGGGGGGGGGGAAGAGCAACACGGGGGGGGAAGAGCAACACGGGGGGGGAAGAGCAACACGGGGGGGGGGGAGAGCAACACGGGGGGGGGGAAGAGCAACACGGGGGGGGGGAAGAGCAACACGGGGGGGGGGAAGAGCAACACGGGGGGGGGGGGAAGAGCAACACGGGGGGGGGGAAGAGCAACACGGGGGGGGGAAGAGCAACACGGGGGGGGGAAGAGCAACACGGGGGGGGGAAGAGCAACACGGGGGGGGGGAAGAGCAACACGGGGGGGGAAAGAGCAACACGGGGGGGAAGAGCAACACGGGGGGGGAAAGAGCAACACGGGGGGGGAAAGAGCAACACGGGGGGGGAAAGAGCAACACGGGGGGGGAAAGAGCAACACGGGGGGGGAAGAGCAACACGGGGGGGGAAGAGCAACACGGGGGGGGAAGAGCAACACGGGGGGGGGAAAAGAGCAACACGGGGGGGGAAAGAGCAACACGGGGGGGGGAAAGAGCAACACGGGGGGGGAAAAGAGCAACACGGGGGGGAAAAGAGCAACACGGGGGGGAAAAGAGCAACACGGGGGGGAAAAGAGCAACACGGGGGGGAAAAGAGCAACACGGGGGGGAAAAGAGCAACACGGGGGGGAAAAGAGCAACACGGGGGGGAAAAGAGCAACACGGGGGGGAAAAGAGCAACACGGGGGGGAAAAGAGCAACACGGGGGGGAAAAGAGCAACACGGGGGGGAAAAGAGCAACACGGGGGGGAAAAGAGCAACACGGGGGGGAAAAGAGCAACACGGGGGGGAAAAGAGCAACACGGGGGGAAAAGAGCAACACGGGGGGAAAAGAGCAACACGGGGGGAAAAGAGCAACACGGGGGGAAAAGAGCAACACGGGGGGAAAAGAGCAACACGGGGGGAAAAGAGCAACACGGGGGGAAAAGAGCAACACGGGGGGAAAAGAGCAACACGGGGGGAAAAGAGCAACACGGGGGGAAAAGAGCAACACGGGGGGGAAAAGAGCAACACGGGGGGGAAAAGAGCAACACGGGGGGGAAAAGAGCAACACGGGGGGGAAAAGAGCAACACGGGGGGGAAAAGAGCAACACGGGGGGGAAAAGAGCAACACGGGGGGGAAAAGAGCAACACGGGGGGGAAAAGAGCAACACGGGGGGGAAAAGAGCAACACGGGGGGGAAAAGAGCAACACGGGGGGGAAAAGAGCAACACGGGGGGGAAAAGAGCAACACGGGGGGGAAAAGAGCAACACGGGGGGGAAAAGAGCAACACGGGGGGGAAAAGAGCAACACGGGGGGGAAAAGAGCAACACGGGGGGGAAAAGAGCAACACGGGGGGAAAAGAGCAACACGGGGGGAAAAGAGCAACACGGGGGGAAAAGAGCAACACGGGGGGAAAAGAGCAACACGGGGGGAAAAGAGCAACACGGGGGAAAAGAGCAACACGGGGGGGAAAAGAGCAACACGGGGGGGAAAAGAGCAACACGGGGGGAAAAGAGCAACAATGGGGGGAAAGAGCAACACGGGGGGGGAAAAGAGAAACACGGGGGGGGGAAAGAGCAACACGGGGGGGGAAAAGAGCAACACGGGGGGGGAAAAGAGCAACACGGGGGGGGAAAGAGCAACACGGGGGGGGAAAAGAGCAACACGGGGGGGAAAAGAGCAACACGGGGGGGGAAAAGAGCAACACGGGGGGGGAAAAGAGCAACACGGGGGGGAAAAAAGCAACACGGGGGGGAAAAGAGCAACACGGGGGGAAAAGAGCAACACGGGGGAAAAGAGCAACGGGGGGGAAAAGAGCAACACGGGGGGAAAAGAGCAACACGGGGGGGAAAAGAGCAACACGGGGGGGAAAAGAGCAACACGGGGGGGAAAAGAGCAACACGGGGGGGAAAAGAGCAACACGGGGGGAAAAGAGCAACACGGGGGGGAAAAGAGCAACACGGGGGGGAAAAGAGCAACACGGGGGGGAAAAGAGCAACACGGGGGGGAAAAGAGCAACACGGGGGGGAAAAGAGCAACACGGGGGGGAAAAGAGCAACACGGGGGGGAAAAGAGCAACACGGGGGGGAAAAGAGCAACACGGGGGAAAAGAGCAACATGGGGGGGAAAAGAGCAACACGGGGGGGAAAAGAGCAACACGGGGGGGAAAAGAGCAACACGGGGGGAAAAGAGCAACACGGGGGGGAAAAGAGCAACACGGGGGGGAAAAGAGCAACACGGGGGGGGGGAAAGAGCAACACGGGGGGGAAAGAGCAACACGGGGGGGGAAAGAGCAACACGGGGGGGGGAAAGAGCAACACGGGGGGGGAAAGAGCAACACGGGGGGGGGAAAGAGCAACACGGGGGGGGGGAAAGAGCAACACGGGGGGGGGAAAGAGCAACACGGGGGGGGGAAAGAGCAACACGGGGGGGGGAAAGAGCAACACGGGGGGGGGAAAGAGCAACACGGGGGGGGGAAAGAGCAACACGGGGGGGGGAAAGAGCAACACGGGGGGGGGAAAGAGCAACACGGGGGGGGAAAGAGCAACACGGGGGGAAAAAAGCAATACAGGGAAAAAGCAACACGGGGGAAAAAGCAACATGGGGGAAAAAGCAACACAGGGGAAAACAACATGGGAAAAAAAACAACGCACAAAAATGCAACACACAAAATAGATAAGGTCGGCCGGGTAAGAATAAAAACACTAAAAATAGTAACTCAGTCGCAGCACGGTCAGAGGAAGGACAGCAATCGAGCTGAAGCAAGCACCAGACGAAAGAAAAAGATGTTAAGCCGGCAAACACGAGTCAAATAGAAGGCAGCAAAAAAGTGACCATAAAGCCAGCAAATGGTAAGCAATAGGCGGGTTGCAAGCCCCTTGTTGTATACAGTATTTCTCTCAAGCAAGAGTGCATGCGCTATCGCAGGTGGGAACCAAAATTTTAAATGGTGAATTGTCCATGTACAGGCCCGTGCCTCCCTTTCAATTACAGAGTATTTTCTTTCAGGACCACCGAAAGGAAAGGCAAGCAACAGGAGCCTCTAATCCGCCTTGCCGACCTTGGCTAGCAATGCATTAAAGCCGCATAAACTAGTCATTGTCAATACGGTCTACTCCTTAGTGTCAAAATTTCCCAACACCAACGGACATTAGTGACTAAAGGAAACAAAACAATGTTACTCATATAAATATATTCTCAATGTAATGATTGTATAATCCTTCAGAAGAGGCTGTTTGTGATGTGAAGCATGTATGTATATTTAATTATCTGTAACTGAACTTATGCACGTTAACCGAATATACATTAAAAAGATTTCCCCCAAAAAAAAAAAAAAAAATTACCTAACACAAGCATTTCCCCATCTCCACTTGACAAAGCCATCTGACACTCTTCTCAACACATAAGTCTAACCCTTTTTCATCAAGACTCTATCTAAGAGGTTACAACAAACTTGCATAATTCCCAACGAACTTCAATGAGAATTTGGTCAGCTCCAAAAATGAGCACAACTGATTGAATTTATCTTCAGGAACTGGTGCTATTACTTTTCATTCAACAAGATCTAATTTTGGACTGATCCAGTCATCTGTGATAATATGGCCAAAGCACAACAGTGCCACCCCGAAATGGACATTTCTCTCTCAAGAACACTATTCTCCAAATTCTCCAACACCATCATCAACGTCTTGTCATGGTGCTCTCTGCACAAAGCAATAAACCCACCATCAAGAGCCTACACTTCTCCTTAAAAAGACTTTGTGATATGCAGACAACAGGTCAATCACACTGAACACCTGTGCTTACCCCTAAGGTCACCAACTCTTCAGATATTTTGGTCAGGAATTGCCTTATTGCACAAATGTTATTATTCAAGTCACAAAAGCGGACACAGAATCCTATGTTTTTCCAACCATCCTTCAGTGTAAAAACTACCCTGACCGTCACTCTGCGGCTTCTATCTCTACAATAAGCCTAATCTCCTTCAGCTGCTTTGATTTCAACCTCAAGGGTTCCAAATCAATTTGGCACTTTCCTTGCTTTATATACCACAAGTTTTGTCCTTTTCTTCAAAAACAATTCATTGGTCAAAATTCCTAAACGCTTCTCAAAAATAGGCGGAAATTTGTGTGAGCATGAATAAAACTACCACACATGTAACATTTAAATGTATTCGCATTAATGGGCATCTCCCACTCACTCATACAATGTTGTGGTTTACCCTTCTTTCCACAATAGCGTTGCTTCACTCTGGTAACTTCAGCAACACTATTGCTATCACATCTCATTTCTTTGACCCAGCTAAAAGTATATTTCGTGCCTTCCACTATTATAAAAGTCTCCTTTAGGTGAGGGTTTTTTTACTAATAGCTTTTCTTATACCTTCGGCTTGTTCGTCTTTGCGGATCAAAAAGTCAGTTAGTTCACCAAAATCACACATTATAGCCATGATATGTAATGACACAAGATAACTACCCACTCTCAGTTTTTCCTTGGTGCCTTACAAAAAAATGTGGGCCTTTCCAGCGCTACATTGATTTCTGACCCAAAATTAACAAACATTCTTAGCAATACACATTTTGCAGTTCAGTCATCCTTTACAATGGTGAATTATTTAATGCTCACATATATATTTGAACATTCAATGCATAAATTGTGTCACATGAAGCCAATTGTAGACTGCCGACACAAGAAAAGAATATGTGGTTTGGTGTCAAAGACCTTTATTAGCACACAGATCAACTATCAAAGGACAGAGCAGCACGTCTGCTTCCTCATAGTGCTTCACAGCACATTGTAGCACACCCCAGGCTACTACATTCTAGGTTACCTCACCACATACTAGACGATCTGCTCCAGGAGCAAACTATGAAAGCTGTCTATTCTCGATTCCACCTCATGCACGTTTTTTGTTCCACAACCTTACACTTCGTCTCTTCATTTCGCTGTTGAGGTTTCTTTTTAAACCATCCTTTCTACCCTTGTCTCTGTTTTCCTGCCTTTCTTATTCTCCATTTCCTACCTTTCACTCTCTTTCTGTGGGTATGAGATTGCTCACCACCTGCAACTACAGGCACAAATCAAGTACTGCCCCAATAGCATGGATGAGGGTTGGGACGTTATTTCAAGCAGGACTTGGGGAAGAGAAGCACGAGGTCCTTCTTTTGATGCTGTGTTATGAGTGTCTTTCCGAACTGTATAAAAGTGAAGAGCAAGCCTAAGTTGTTACTTTGTTCAAAATGATTGGTGCACAACTCGAGAAAACTTGTATCCTGGTCATTTCCTATTAGCACTTCTTGATTTCCATTAAAGTGGTGTCATGGCTCAATGCATTCTGAGATCGTGAGTTTGTCAGTCTGTAGGGGAACTGCAGGGTATTACAGTACTGAGGAGGATGCAACAGTTTTAAAAGAAGATGTAGAAGTGTATGGGTAGCCAAGGAAGCTCCTTTAGTGTTGGAGTAAAGTAACTGAATTCGTTTAGGCCTCTAACAGTCGGACGAGCATGTGAACACTGTTGAGCAAGGCGTTGCTGCCATACAGGATGGAGGGGTCACGGCTTGGCTAGGTTTCTAAACATGGGATGGGAGTGATATTGTTCTATTTTAACATGGGTGGTAGTTGATACCAGGAAGTTTGCATCTGCTAGGCAACGTTAGCCTTGAAGGCGAGGTCATTTTCTATAATGAAGCTTAGGCATTTTACTTTGGAGGCGAGTTGATGAGTGAACATCTCAGTGAATTGCTCTTGCTTCACCTCAGAGTGACTTTTGGATCGGGGTTTGTTGAAGCTTTTGGCTATGAGAATGCATTTGGTCTTCTTGAAGAGATTTTTTAAGGCACGGGCAACGTGAGCTCTGTCCCAGGGCCCCACCTTTCAAGGAGCCCCCTCATGAAGCTTTCGGGACAGTGTCAAGACTATCTAAAGAGTTTTACAATAACCAGTTTGTTCACTTACTTTCCGTGTTTTTTTTTCAGTCAGGCCAGCCTATCCAGCCATCCCAGCCCCTACGTGAGAGATAGCGATGTACAAAAAAAATACCTGTTAGATTCGGGTTAGATTCAGCGAGCACTTTACTGTGCAATAAGTGGCACATACCTGGGCAGTTGGACTGGGCACGTGAACCTTAAAAGTGTAAAGATTGAAATTGTGTGCTCCCTCTGTGACTGCATTGTGATTGTGGATCTGCTACCAGACCAGTGAAATCACAGTCTGCTGCCTTCTGACTCCGAATATCAGTTCCACGCAAAACAGGCAGTGTGGTAAACAAGAGCACCCATCAGCACCGTATGACTGAATGGTGGTAGCAGATTAGCTGCTCCACACATTGTGGCTAGAAGGTTTGGTAAGCTCACTGGTCTTTCAGCTTTTTTGGTACAACTCAGCTTGAGACATCTTTTGCCAAGGTAGGGCCCAAGGGAAGGCAACGTGATTCTATGTGGTGCAGAGCAGCATCATATGTTCCCTCCATGACTGAACCGTTCATTAGGAGCTGCTGCTGGGCTGGTGCAGTCACCTGCCTCGGAGTCCTGTTCCTCAGAGGGCAGGGACTGGAATGCACACAAAAAAGAAGTCTCCTTTTGCAAAGGCTCGAAAGGTAAGGCACAAGACTTTCTGCTTCTCTGGTGCTGGCCAGTCAGAGAGGGGCTTTTTGTTCAAGGGTTCAGCCCAGGTGTAGGCTAGCCAAGGAAGAGGATTGTTAATGATCCATCCAATCATATTCCTCAGTGATGGAAATGAGATGAAAATGGATACACAATTCTGAGTTATGAGCAGCATCCCCCAAATTAAGTTTGGTACAGGCCCCCCAAAATCCTTAAAATGTCCGGGTTTTCTTGCAATTCAAATAAGTTAGGTAACATGGAGGATTGAACGAATGCAAGGGACTCAGATGATGTTGGGGCACTTGAGGAAATTTCTGTTTTCACATACACACATACTGAGGACAACAATGATGCTTATTCAAAGAAAGGATCCTGCAAAAAGGTGGCATTGCCAGCTGGAGAAATCAGATTCCCTGCTTTGCTCAACAAAGCTAGCAATTCCTCTTTCTGGCATGTGTAGTACACAAACAGTGATAACGGCAGAGGAGTAACTGTTGAGGCAACCCCACAATGAACTAGAGGTGCTGGGTGCGCCCCATCAACCTCATCAAGTGGGGGCCCCATGGCAAAGAATGAGGTATAAAATACAAGGGATCTAAGGTTTACCTTGTAGCAAACCAGAAAGGTTGCCATCTATCATTAGTTACAGTGTTAACCACCACATTCACCAATGTGAAAGCTCGAAGCAGTGGGCAATAACTCTTAATTAGAACATTGTAATGTTGGGAGCTCCTCTGATGACAACATAGTGGCATGGAGGCCAGTAATGGCTGATATAGACAATTGTCTCTAAAATTACAAGGTCGTCTCTCTGGTTCTCCCGGTTTAATTTTGACCATGTTGGAATAGCACTATATACTTTCTGTCACTGTTACCTACGTTGTTAAATGCCTCTCCCTCAGTACAGGGCTTTGCATATGGTTTATTCTATTAATTTATTAAGAAACGTTTCTTTAGTGCAGTCTGTCACACAAGAGTGCTTTGCAGGATATGTAAGAGGATGCATATTATATGTAAGCTGTAAAGGCTGGAATAATAAAAGAGCATAAATACAGGCATTGTACCCAATTTCTTAAGTACAGTGGAAAAGGTCTCAAACACGTATGGTCACAGAGTTAAAAGTATTAGGACATTGGTTTGGAGAAAAGATAAGGTCACAAGTTAACATTCAGTAAGATAAGAAAAGGAGTCTATCATATGCATATACATACCTCATTTCGGTGGGAAAGACGTTACAGACCTTAAGTGGATAGATGAACGCAATAGCCAGTATTGGGCCAGGTCAACTAAGACTACAAATCTGATCACTAAAAGTTTACAGACGCATTCTGAGAAACACTAAAGGAACGATCATTTTGATGGATGTTGGAAATATGGGCATCCTTAAGATGCAATGTGTCACCATTACAAAACTCAAAGGAATTACTCGTTCCACACCCAATGCAGTCTAACCAAAATGTTTGAATGTTCAGGCTGTGTATAAAGAAGACGGTCAATAAATGTCTGCACCATGTATCTGAAGGTTGTGATGAAATAATGGTTGACCAAATAAATAGAATGGATCTCTTGCAGGTTTGTCTGCTACTGGTGCGTTCTTGTGTAACATTTAGCATTATGTCACACCACAATACAATTCAACCAACACTGTTTTTCAATGTACCACTAAGGCAGACTTGGGAATATCTGGCTAATGACAAATACAAAGTTCTTATATCCCCATTGTGCCTTTGACAACTTGTCTTTGTCAGAGTGACGTGGCTTGTGCTCTGCCCAACCCAGACTGTGAAAAACATATTTGAAATCTCTTCTTTATCTAATGGGGTGCATCCTGTTAATAAAGCGGTTTATCTTGATTAACAGGGGCTAATAGTGGAGGCTGCTCTAAAGAGGTCACTTTTATAACATGGGACATTTAAGTCTCAGTGATGCTGTGTGATTTGGGACGGAGTTATAGAATGATTATTATGACTAATCTGGATTTTGTTTCTGTATTGAATAGGGACATGGTCGCTTACTAATCCACATGTTAGTCGAATATGTGCAAGTCTGATCTTTCGTATGGATTTTGATAATGAATTATGAAATGCTAAATTGAATATGACAATGATGTATTATCTGAGACACTAAATGATTGTGGCTGGGAAGGGATACTGGGTGGGGATGGTGAGGGTGTTTCTTTTCTTCTTGTTACTCTCCTTTTCGGTGTCATGATTAATCTAATTGAAGCTAAGGGCAATTCACATAAGTTTGCTGTCACACAATCCAGTATATCAACATGCTAATGCAGTTTCTCCTTAGAACGGACAGGAGTATGACGTTATTTAAGCGTTACACCCAGGGTGCCTCCTGGGAGATGCATGACTGAAAATCAAAGATAAATTAATAATGTATTATCTACGATATTGACTGTAGTTGCTGGTTTACATTTATTTGACGTGTTCAAACAATAAGTGATTACTAGTAGACCACTAGAATGTTCGGAGCTTCACTGAAGAGAATAGAGAGAGGGGCCAAGGGGCCAACAATGACTGGCACAGCCACGTCCTATCCAATATTCCAAGGTTTGTCTTTATGTTTCTCCCTTTTTAATTTAGAACATTCTACCCTTAGTTGGTTGAATTGTTTAACACCATGGATCCATTAACCTCAGCCTATAATGAACGTTAAAGGACACCTCACATTATAGACCCTCAACCACCTGGGTCTTTCACTTGGTTCTGGGCCTTCAGCAACCAGTATAGTCGTCAGCAGTGGACCATCATGCTATACTATAACACTGAAATGTTGTGAACGCCACTGAACACAATAAAATGGCTCAGGCCTAATATTAGTTGGTATAGACCTTCTGCTCCAAGATTCCATTGCTTGCATTCTGTTTCCCCATACTTAATTTAGAACATTCTACAATCAGCGGATGGAATGTTATAACAGCATTACAGCCCTTCTGCGTCTGGCAAGAATTGTTAAAAGGCTCCCTCTTGTGACTCATGCCTAAAACATGGGAAGAGGGCCTTTTACAACTACTCTAGGCCTCAGAAGCAGACTATAATACTATATGAAAACATTGGAATTCTAAAAGAAACAAGCGATAATCACCTGTATCATCCCGTACCATAAACATGAACAATCGAGGAGTCCCAACCACAGCTCCTGACTCTCCCATGATTCTCCACTGGCTAAAGGCGCTTGGCAAGGCAGAGGTAGAAGAAGGGGTTGATCTGGTGGAAAGCAAGAGACACTTCCCCTTTTCTGAGCTAACATTTTAACTGCCATTCAGTGATAGCGGAAGCTACAGTAGGACAAAGAACAATGCTCCCAGGAGCTGTGGGGACGTTTTACACTACGCAAAGTTCCTGGGAAGGATTTTTGGAAGGATTTTTTTAAAGGCATTCTGTTCTCAAAGGGTGAAATATCTTCATCATTATAACTTTATTTTATTTATTTATAAGGTTTTATATAGCGCGAACAAGATCCCGAGGGATATCAGAGCGCTTTACAAAAAGGATGGAAGGAGGGTAATACATACCATATCGCCAATGATCCTAAAAGTACGCATAAAAGCCTATATTCTGCTGTAGCCGCTATACCAGACATTAAATACCCCTCGACTTGTTACTGAATCACAATTTTGCTCGACCCCAAACACCAGTATACAGTAATTCAGCATTTTGTAATGGCAGGAGTTCTATAGCATGTGGAACACACCTAGTCTTCCAACTCGAATGAGCAAGGGTGATGCGAGTCGTAACCATTTTCTCACACTGTATTTGTGGATGAATTTCATAAGGAGGATTAGACAAAGAACAATGCCATTTCAAAACTCAAAATGTGAAAATAAATGTCAAAGGATGAGGCCTGCTGAGCTCTGTGGGGTCACAGCTTCTCAGGGTTCTGGTGAGGCTCAAAATCATTAGGCCTTTGGTGACGGCAGGCATTTGAGAAGCGACTTGTTGAAATCTCTCCTACCTGCTGTAAGCAGACCAACAATCGTGGAGTCAATTTGTTGCCACCTTTACTGAAGGACGAGGCCAAAAGTTAGACAGCAAATACTTGCCTTTCCGCCACGACTCGGAATAAAGATGGTGCCATCATGCTCAGACTGGGAATAAAGAGGTTGCCACCCGGCCCGAGGCTCCAATGGTTAAAGCGCTGGGAAGTGGCAGAGGGCATGGTGATTGTCCCAACAATCCCTGAGCTAGAGTTCTCTTGCTGAGGGCCAAGTGTGTCCCCTTCTTATATGGTGGTTGGCGAACCAGGGCTGCACTGATGTGCCCTTTTTGTTCTTCAGAGTTGTGGCTGCGTAGACTGTGCAGAGAGGGCGACTAAACTGATCTAATGTGGTGTATGGGTTCCCCTTGTAAATGCACTGGCTATATGAATGACAACACCGAGAGGAGGCAGGGAGATTTTTAATTGAACAAAAAGGGGACCACTGAGCAGTTTCATTTTGGGCCCAAACTATGCCCTTCAAGGGAGACAAAAGTGTAAAAAAGAGGACTTTATCCAACCAGCACCTACATGGCTCGAGTGACATGGCCAGGGCTGTTGTAGGAGGAGAGGAGTAGATGAGAAATGGGAGGCCCTCATGCAGCAAGTCACTCATCTTGGCAGTGTTGTGAAAATTCCAAAAACCTCCACATCTATAGAGAGGAAAGGTACAAAGGAAAGCACCCTGGGTGCAATAGATACAAGCGTGTTACAAACCGAGGTCGCAGTACAAAACTAAGCTGGAATGGTTTCGGCTTTTCAATCTACGGTGGCAGATTTGTAGTCCGAGGGAAAGAATTTTCAAGAACTATGTTATCTCATCCCTGAAGTGCCGGAAAACCAGATGGAATAGCTTGGAGGATGCAATATATGTGGCAGACATTAGTATTCTGGAAGTTTGGAGATTTCCAGATGACTGGCATCTTACACTAGCAAACCTAAGTGTCTTCGTCAAAAAGGTTCACTTGCCTGAGGGCTCTTCCAGTGTGGCTGCCCACAGGTGCTAAATACTGCCAACAAACAAATTTAGTGGCATTGGCAATACAAAAGTTATCCTCGTATTGCAGCACACCAAAGCAAAGTCACTGTATAAGTTCCTTAAACAGTTCAATCGTTTTCAATGAAAAGATTCACAATTCTTTAGTTCAATCATATGTGTACTACACATCACAGAAAGTCCACACAGTGATCCAAATCCACGTTGAAAGTTCCACAATCACTTTTTATTCCAAATGCACACAGTAGCCGACGCACGTTTCGCCCGGCAGGGCTCCCTCAAGGCTTTTTTTTAATTTATTTTTTAAGTTATTTGTTTCATTGGTGTAATCGTCGCAATCGTTCATTTATGGCACAACTGTCCTTGTCAAAACCATTTCTTTAAGATTCCAATATAAAATAAGATATGCGTGGTGACAAGTCAAATCGCCACCGATTCTAGTTTGTGCGTTCCAGTCAATTCCAAAGTTAATAGGTCACATATCCCGGGACAATGTTAAGTCCTCTCCACTGTCCTGCGTCCCGACAACTTGTCCCCGTGTCTCACTCGCGTGTGGACTTTCTGTGATGTGTAGTACACATATGATTGGACTAAAGAATTGTGAATCTTTTCATTGAAAACCATTGAACTGTTTAAGGAACTTCTACAGTGACTTTGCTTTGGCGTGCTGCAGTGCTTGTGAGAATGGTTTGGATTTGGACTACTTTGTAGATCCTAAAGTGTAATACTCAAGGTGGATGAGTATTTAGCACCGTATTAGCACCCAGTACCAAATGGATGGAGAGTAATATTTTGTAATTCTCATTACTTATGTACATGTGGTGATGTGCAGATCGAGGTAGCATGTCCACAGTTTCTCTTGTGTAGGCAATACAAAAGTTACTTTGAAGAGAGAAATGAGTACTGCGGGAGGGGGTGGGGAGTGATGGTCCTGCAGGCTTTTCAGCAGAGAACAAAACCACAGCTATAATCCGGATCTTCCCAGAGCACAGTAGGTCCAACTGGATACTGCACCAATTACTTCAGTGAAAAGGGAAGACCCGATTGTTCTAGGGCATCTAGCAAGGCTGAAGAGGATGACGGATGGTGATGTTGATCAAGGTGAACATTGTCTAAATGTTTTCTTCTTGATCACAAGAGCAATCAAGCAAGCATGAAGGTGGTAGCTCTAAATGAGTTCGATTCTGGGGCCGCATGAATGCGTTTGGATATATTAGAAAGTCAAAAACAGGACTGTCCTGTTCCTGACAGCTCTTTTCCTCATCCTCCCTCCCAAGCCCCTAAGCCCGGATATTTTCCCATATAGTTCTGGGGATCGGGAGTATTGATGGACCATAACCAATGTGAGATTTCCTGTGACATTCTGAGCTGGGAGGCCTTTTTGATTTTTTTTTTGATTTTGTTTTTAACTCTAATGTCAACATGGAGCAATGCTGTAGTTTCCAAATGTGTAGGTTACTGGTAACAATTTTAATGAAGATTATTGAACATAAGCATATCAGATTGACGAAAAAAACTAAACCCTGGTGAAATATTTGAGGGTCAGATGTAGTTAAATCTGAAATACCGAATTCTTAATAGCGAATTTTACCGATTCGCTATTAAGAAATCGGTATTTCCTAAGTAGGTAAAGATTCGGTAAAAAATACCGAATCCTTAATATTCCTTATTACCGAATCGGTAATTGAGATTCGGTAATGAGGAATACATACCCATTCATTTCTATGGGCTTGGAGGCCCATAGGAATGAATGTGAAGACATTCACTATTAGCGATTCGGTGTTACCGAATCACTAATAGCGGGAGCACTTTCAAGGGTGCCAGGGTGTCAAAAGGGCACCCTGTTGCACCCCTGAAATGTGCATGTGTGCACATGTGGTGCAAATACATGCCCTAAGGGCATGAATGTGTGCCACATGGAACTTAACAAGAAACAAAAAAAAGTGATTTTTTTAAAGGAAATCGGTAATTACCACCAGCTTGAAGTTGGTGGTAATTACCGATTTCTTAAGGCTCAAAAGCACTCTTTAATGTGCTTCCTACATTGCATTTAAGGCATCGGTATTATCGATTGCTTAAATCCAAGAGCAATAAGGAATCAGTATTTATCGATTTCTTATTTACCGATTCCTTACCTACATTAGGAATGGCTAAATACCGGTCGGTAACGCTGAAATTTACCGAATTTCGGCGTTACCGACCAGTATTTAGCCACCTACATCTGGCCCTTAGTCTTTTAAGTGTTGAGAAAGCATCTCGCAGAGAAGACCATAATATATATGGTAGCCACTGAATTTTTTTTAAAATTAAAATACAGGATTTTATTTTGGCAAATTTTGCATGGTTACTGCAACTATAAATTCTCTCAATCCAGATCTGCATATCAGCATGCCATCCGAGTTTCAAAGTTCTTCCTCTTAGTGTCTCTCAGTAAAGTTGGGAGACCCCCACAACCAATATGGCTAATTTGTCTTCGAGTAATCTTGTTAAATTTAGGAGTTCTGAACTTCAGTTGTCTTGGCCAAGACATTTTAAGGACCTCGAATCAATGAATGACTAAGTCATTGAGATTTCTGTCTTGACGACCTGGATAATGTTTAGGTTTTTGTCGCCTTGGGTGTAATGGGGTATTGAAACAACAATGCAACCACAAAAGATACGACAAGGGAGGCAATTACATCCAGCGGATAAGTTTGTTGACATCCAAGGTTACAGTTTTACCTCCAAGAATCAATCTCATTTGATGCCAACAAAGGTAAAATGTATGGGAAAATTACCTACACAACATATTGGGGTCAGCTTAATACACAATCCCTGAAACAGAGCTATTCAAATGAGACCAACAGGTCAGCCATTCTACACTGGTGTACTATCCAGTGGAGACCGTGTAAAAAATGTTAAGGAAACAGTCCAGTGCACAGCTCCCACAGATCCATGACACTTTGCAACTTTCTGCTGAAAATAGGTTCCTTCCACTGAAGAACCTTTTCTTCTGATGTACTATTCTCATAATGTACAAGAGCAACTACCTTACTCAATGGTTGTTGGAAATTACTGTATGAAACATTCTCTTTAGAGGGGATTTCTTGTTTTGTAACTGCGATTTAAAATCTTACTGTTGAAAATACCCCCATACAAAAACAGGTTTTAGAATAAATTATTTAATCTTCCTTCACCTGCAAAGTATCCGGGTTAAACTTTGTACAAAGTCACCATAAATGGAGCATAGTTTACAATCACTATACTCATTATTCTTCCCTTAAGAGTCTTCTCAGGAAATTGCATATCAGTGTTTTAATTTCAAGATCATCCATCTTGAATGTTCTTCTTGAATGTAGTGTAGAAAGTTCTGAAAATTCTCAAAACAAAGATTGACTGCAGTGGTACAAAGCCAGGCCACAACCAATTTATCTAAAAAAATAAAGCTTGTTTCAGCAGACCAAAACAGTGCATGATCTACAGCTAGCCATGTATCCCTGGGGAAGCAGAGACCTGGCGCAACATGCTGGGAACAACTGATCCCCACGCTATCAAAACCATCCTATTGCCATCCTTCAGATTTACAGAAATCCAGGCAGAAACACTGGCATTTACCAGTGCAGTGATCTTTTGATCAGGCCTAAACTCGGGTAAAATTTTTGTTACATGGATGAAATCTTGCAAACTGTAAACCTCTCTTCTTACAAGAATTTAGCAAAATTTCTTTCCATTATGTTCAGCTGCAATTTTGCATAATTTTCCAACCTTTCTCCGCGTATGCTAGCCCAAAAAGACAATGTCTTGTACAAGACATTTTTCACTAAACCAGAGTATCTTGTGTGACATATGTTTTTAATAGGATATTCGCTCATGTGAAATTTTCATGATACTGGCCAAGTATAGGTTGTGATTTCCACCACCCAAAAAATATGCAGTTTCGCCTATCCCTCCTATGCGAATCTATATACATTGCCTGTATGGGAGGTCTGATCATAAACGCCGAAAAGTAAAAAAAACTGGACGTTTACTCTGCAATGAGGTTAATGTCAGCCATCGACAATGCAGCAAACACTTTGGCGAGTAAGCTTTATAATCATACCTTAATAATCTACAGCTTGTGTCAATACCACGAATAGAACATTAACTAAAAAGACTAAAGCTTAAATCACCCACTCTAACTCACTCACTCACTCTTGTAACTCCTATTTTCTCAGACGATCAGTTAAAAAAAGGTTATCCTAATGGGAAATCAAACCAAAGAACACCACAAAAGAGCAGGTTCCCCATCACTAAGGACCCCGTTAATTACGATGAACCCAGTAATGTGAGCTACCAGGAATTATGTGAAACAATGACAGGTCTCTCGTTTCCCTTGAACTTTGAGCTGTTAAAAAAATTCTAGAAACTGGTGGGGGAAGAAAGCAGAATTACCGGATAATTTGACCTGGAATTACTGACTATACCAGAAAATCATACATTTTTAAACCACACAATCATGTGATAAAACTATATCAGAAAAACCTTGGGGGATTCACTCAGAATATCCACTAACTCTGCAACACTGGATTTAAGGAGACCCCCAGAAACTCTGAAGGTGAATACTTACTAGGTGTGGATCCGGAGCACTTATAATCAGGATAAACTGTTAGATGCCTGCAACTGAGTGACAACTCTCACTTCTGTCACGTTACTGCTTATCAAGATTCTAACACCTACTCTCCTCATAACACCTTGTAGACTGCTGTCATCTGGAAGGGAATTGGGTAAAATAATAAGAACAAAAAATAGGGAATTGTTGCCACACAATCAGTTAAAAGAAGTCACTAGATTTCTAAATTAATTTAAAATATTCACAATTTTTAGTTGCTCAAATGCAGGCATTAGTATGTGCTGCATGATCATCATCAAGCCTCATTTCATCCACAGTTGTTTTATCACTGTTACCATCCCTTGACGCCTATGGTGAAATTCCGATTGTGGTGGTAAAATGCATGAGCAGATGCAAAGATATGTATTAATTTGAATCAGTCAATGATAACAGCTTACCCAGAAGGAAGATGGCTTACCACGTGAATTGGGCAGTTTTACTATGAGATACTGCCCCTGATCGATCATGGTCAGATTTTGACCCCTAGCTTGCACCCTCACTGTGGAATTAGTGTACTACAATGTGTACCCAGGATTGTGCTCCTCCAAACACTAGACCTAGGTATGGATTACCCCAGCTTCGGGTGCCTATTAGTGTACACTTCCAGGGAAACCACATGTGCGCTGAGAACCTACAATCCGCAGAAAAACCAAAAAGAAAACACCCAAACATCGTTCCTTTACAAGTACCATCCAACCGAGGCACTGACTGCTGGATCAATTGTCTTTTTTAATAAGCAGATAGTGCTGCAAAGACAATTGCAATCAGAATACATTTATAGCAATACCAGAGACAGAGTCTTTAATACGGTATGTACAACCACAAAGGAAAGTGCATTAAGAAGACAAACAAACTAGAACATCTACTGATTGGTCTCCAAAGTTCCCATAAGCAAGTCTCAAACCTTTGGTATCAATATTTTTTGCCAGGATAGTGAATATCCCTCCAATTATCTGTTCAGGGATCAATACCTGCTTCTGCAGATGCACGTTAGAAAAAAGTACATGCTGTGCTGGGAAGGGGGGTTTAGGAAACAGACCAATCTTTTAATAAACAAACAATGGAAAAGCCATTATGTCTCACCTTTGAGATCTATTTGCTTTGCCAATGGTTTCTGAGATGCGGTTCCTAATGCGGTGTAGCAGAAAAAAGGCACTATAGTGGGACTTCTTGCATCATTTTGTAGACATGTGCAACCATACATGCACACACCTACAAAAATTATGCAGGAGCATTTATTTTCCCTCTCATTTACCAATAGAAGTTGGATTGACAAATTTAAAAAAAAATGGTTTTTGAGGAGCAATTGGTGAAGCAAAATGGACGGTACAGGTGGGGGTGGGCTAGCAGGGTATAGGTGATAGCCAAGGAAGCAATACAGGGCCAAAGCAACATGGGGGGTGGGGGGGCAAAAGCAAAACAGGAGGGCAGTGAAGCAACACAGGCAAGACAGTGCAGTGGAAGAGAAGCACACATGCTAGACAGGAATGTGGATCGGTTAGGGAGAAGCACACATGAGAAAGCAACCCATGGAAAAGAAACACATGCGGATGAGCACAAAACAGAGGAACAGGGGAGAAGCACAACACAGAGTTGGCAGGGAAAAGAGAGTAATAGAGAGGGCAGAGAGGTGAATAGCAGTACAGGCAGGAGAGAGCAGCTAAACACATGCATTCCCATGGAAGGATTAACCAAAAAGAAAAAAAAAAATAGTGCTTCAAAAGTGAGCAGTGGGAGGACGCAAATAATGCATAAATGCTCCATGGTTGGGACAGACACAAGAAGTGGAAGTAAAGCCCACATGACCTAGCTAACAAAAAGCAAGCAAATGAGAGACACAATAAAGTCATCCAATGATAATCAATGGGCAGGCTCTATGCCCATTGTAAGCTGACAATAGGTCGTTTTGCCAACACACAACTTGACCTCTCAGGAAGACGAAACCTAGAAAGGACACTCGAGTGGGCATATCACTTTTGCTTCCACTGCAGCACTTATGCTTTGCTTTTTCTATGAGCCAGTTAACTTGCAAAATGTAGGAAATCTTACACACTGTAGGAGGCACTCTACCTATTTAGCCCACAACTCAGAACCTTTCCTTACTGAAGAACACCTATCATTTCTAAAAGTAGAGTATTTTTTTTATTTCACTGCATTTAAGGATTTTTTAGTAGCATGCAGAACTCTAGTAATGTACCACAATTACATTACTACAACAAAAATTGGACTAAATCTTACTCGTTTTAAATAACTGATACTTCATTTGCCATCAAAAAGTAATGATTAAATAATTGGATATAGTGACCTCACTATGTGGTATAAAGTGCACTAGCCTGGTATTCTGAACTGATCTCTGCTGCAGCACTTGTGGGCATCGAGCTGGCTTAAAAGATGGTCTTTCAAAGCAAACTGTGATTATACCGCAAGAAGCCTGTGGCCACTTCCAGAGTGGCAAATATATGCGATGTGTAGCAGCAGTTCTAGCCTATGGTGCTCTATATGCAAAGAAGCTGATGGACACATCTACAGAGGTATAACTCTTGGGAAGAGGCGTTTCTAAAACACATTGCTCCCATCTTTTCTGTAAGAATCCTTAAACCAGACCACGGTCAGTCTCCTGTCTTAGGAAAAAGCCATCTGTTTTAAATGATTAACTGTATTCATAATCCTTACCCCGACTAATGGGTGTTTTTGTTACAGTTTTTTTTAAGTCATTACATTTACAATTTGAAAAGGTATTTGTATGACACATTCGACCTATTATACGCTAATTTTTCCAAGCACTTAATCAATGCATCAAAAATTAATGCAATATGTTACATTGTGTTGTTGCCACCTGCACAGTGCGGTTTGCCATAAGCATGTCCTCCATCGTATTCTTGTCTGTTTGGCGGTGGTTTGCATGCTATTATGGGGTTTTCATTGGAGTGATCCTGTTATTATATGTTGTGTTCAGGTGCATCTCTAGCTGGGAAGCAGTGTCATGCTCAACAAACATTAGCAAATCCAATGGGTCTCGCCTTTTGAGCCTATTAGCTGTGCCAATGCAGTCTGCTGTTGCTGTGATGTATCAGCAAAAAGATGACAATCACGGTTGTCAACTGTGTCATTCTGTAGGTGTGAGTATGGGTCACCAAATGGGCACCATTTTTCCTATTTTGTCAGACACCATTGTTTATCATTTTACAGGGGAGGGTAGCCAATACCTGCACTATGTGTACTTATACCTATCCCACACAGATGCCAGCCTC
This sequence comes from Triturus cristatus, assembly GCF_964204655.1. Lineage (NCBI taxonomy): Eukaryota > Metazoa > Chordata > Amphibia > Caudata > Salamandridae > Triturus > Triturus cristatus. The sequence continues at coordinate 842,757,820 of NC_140592.1, forward strand.
TTTGTTCCTTGCTGGGCATGCTGTCACCCACCCCATCCCATACCCAGCGTGCCAGCGGCAGAGTTTTTCTTCCTGTGCTGAGCTTGTTAATTGTTTATTTGTGTTGCAGGCGGAGTTACAGGGCGATCCGGAGCCAGTTTGGTACATGCAGATACCATCTCAGGGAGCACAGCATGGGTACTCTATGCCAAACCCCAGGAGTGTTTACGGCAACACCCTGGGATGTAAGCAACGGCTCCTTGTTAGTCCCTCGGGTGGTTGCAAGCCTGAGCAACCGGGGGTGGGTTGCCTGGTGACGCTCTACCCCTAAAAAGGAGTGAGTAATAACCTGGTGGTCCACAGTATTTAAGGGGAAAAAAACTCACCAAATAGAATTGTAGCACCAAATGGGTCCGCCCAGGGTGCCGTACGGCTCATTAGACAGGAAGGCAGATTAAGGTACTCATCGCTTGCCTGCCCTTAGATTGCCCGTTAGTTAGCCCACCACGTTGGCATATTTCATTTATGAAATAAACCCAGTGCTTTAAATGGGCCGGTACTTACCGGTACTGAGTACCGGCACTTTTATATTTTCACCCCTTAAGTACCGGGACCTTTCCTCAGAAAAGGAGAGCACCGGTACTCATGACAGCCCGGTTTTGATGCGGTTGGTGCCGCGCTCCTGAGCTCCATCCTTGGCAATTCTTTCTCCACGGCCTGCATTGGGTTAAAGCGCCTTTCAAATGGAGCTGAAGCCTGGGCTGCGCTGGTTCAAAAGCGCCAGCACAGCAGCTCGTCTTCAGTAGAACACAGAGCTACTGTGCCTCTCTGGAGTGAAAGGTGGAGTATCGCTGTGTGCCTCTCAGGAGTGAAAGGTGGAGTACGTTGCCTGCAGGGTGTCTTTCAGAGGGGGTCGAAAGGTATCGATAAAACCTAATAGGCGCAAGTGTGGGCCACATTGTTCAAGGCATGCAGCTTGTTAGCATGCCCACTGTTTTAAACGCCCGCAAATCTTCGCCCATGACCAATTTAAATGAAAGGGATTTGCAGGAAACAAACTCCCTACCCTCTAGATTAAATCAATGCATTCATGCTTTTTTTTAAAAAATTGCAGCACTAGTACTGTTTCATCATTGTGCCATTTATTGATAAACATTTGTGTTATAACCCCAAACTTAGGTAAATATTATGTAAATGGTTAGGCAGTTTTACAATGCATGCGTATTTTTTGCGTACAAAGCTTAGAAAGGTAAAAAAAAAAAAAAAGCCCCGCCCATTGCCCCCCCAAACTCCACCCCCAATCCGCTGCTATTTTTTGGGGTGAGTACCTGCACTTATTTTTTTCCATTTAAAGCACTGAATAAACCTGTAGCAAACTGTTTTCCACCAAACCGTGTGTTGTGTGATTTATTTGATTAATTGTGTGCTAAGTAGGCGTTTATCATTTTGCAGGGGAAGGTGGCCCATATACGCACTATGAGCTGTTGATAGAGGAATGCCTCACCCAATTGTATTTCGCACTTAATAAAATGTCTCCTGTACCTCACGTACAGAACATGGCAATAAACCGATTGTCACACGGGAGATAACGCCATCGTTTTTTTTCTTTGTTAAGCTCGACGGGCCAGAAGAAGCACCCAGTAAAACATAAGCAATTACGGAAAGGAGCTTTCTGCTCAGTTGTTCACAAGACACCTGTGTATTTTCAAGTTGTGCCTAGCAGCTCTGGGGAGTCGTGGGTGTTGTACTGACTCGTCAACAAAATGTAACATTCTTGTTTTCCCTTGATGTGCGTGGTCTAGATTACGCTTTGCGGCTCCTTGCACTCGGTGGAAGGCCTCGTTAAATCGTAATTTGCTCTTGGTTTGGTGTTCCGGTGAACGGTCAAACGACAAAGCTGCTGTCATTTCTCCTGCTTGCGGTTTCGCTTTGTAATGTGGGGCATTGCTGACACTGCTCGATGTGCTTTACAAACGGACAAGAAAAGCCCACTCTGTTGTGCGTTTCCCAAGTCTTTTCCTTCGACTCAATATTTATGGTAAACTTGTTTGTAAAGTAGCATTTTACATACCATTGTATTCACCACGACCGGTACACAGTAGGCAACAGATGTCTGGAGCACACTTTCTTCTTGGTATAGATTTGACAATGAGCGTGGAAAGAATCGGACTGGCCTGTGTGAAAATGACGTTACATTATCTTAGATGCCTATAAAAGATCAGTTTATAATGAGTCATTTATATGTAGGGGTTCCTTCCTGAGGCTCCAGTGTGTCAACTCTCCAGTGTACAATATCACGTCTAATTGCCACGCAAAGACCATGTTATCTGCTTATAGATGTGATAACCGTCTGCAAGTGCCCTCAGACAGACCTGGACACTAAAAAGTAGATGCACAACTCCTTAGGTCTCGCCTATCAGACTCCACATGCCGTCTGGTTCTGAAGGACCTATTGGGAAGTTAAAATAGACTTACAGCTCGCTCATTTCTTGCCATTGGTTGGCTTTATGATCATTTGCTTTCTTATTACTCAATGGCTTGCCTTTCTCTTCGTGCGTTTGTCCCTCCCCTGGAGGACAGCCTCTTTTACCACCCTTTGATTTTGGGACATATCTTTCCACTGCTGTCTTTTAGTGAGCTACTTTATTCTTTGTGGTAAAGCCCTCAATGAAAGTCCTTCTGCTTTCCACCTATCTCCCTTGTGTCCTTCTACCGTCAAAAATCTGCCCCCAACCTTGTGCTGTGTTGATTGCTTTCTTATGCGCTTTTACCCCACTCCCCATTATTTACTTTTGCCTGTGGCACTCCCCTTTCTCACCAACCCCCTGAAAAGGGGTTGTATTTGCCAATCTCAGGTGCAAAATGTTGCTCATTGCTTCCACTTCATGCAACACCCAAAGCATAATTTTCCAGTGCGGAATAGCATGCATGTGCTAAGACGAATGAGAGCCACTCCATCATGACGGGAGGCAACTAAGATTTAATACAGCAAAGTGCAAATCAACACAGTTGTTAATATAGAAACCTACCTCAACTATAACTGAAAGATGGAAGGGGTCGGGGAGGTGAACTTGAGAGATCGCATATGAGACATGTCATCTGGTTCTCCTTAAAAGAGACTTCAACATTTCCAAAGCAGGAACCAGGGCAGTGGAAAGAGCTAGGGACATGCTGAGTTTCCACAGTGTTTTCACACAAAATTAGATTTTTTGTTAGTTATAACCTACTTTCAATTGCAATAGACCAGGGTGAGTAGCAATACCTGTACTGCATCCAATGTTGTATTACTGCACACTGGTTGCAGGTCACAAACGTATGCCTGTGTATTTAAATTTGGGTATAAGTGGTGTGATTTTTCTTAGTGGAGGCCCTTGTAATTGTCAGGTGGTTGCTTCAAACTTCCGTTGGACCAGAAATTCAAAAGTGAAATGTACATATCTATTCCTCACATCCTAAACTACTCCCAACTACTCGGCAACCTTCGGTGGGCACAGTTAAAACTGGCCTCAATGGAGCTGCCAACGCAGTGTCCCTTAATATGTAAGCAAGGACCTCCTTCTCAAACCCTATTGCCGACCACTGTTACCCACAAGCCAGAGCTCTCATTACCCTTACGCCCATCTCCTAAGTGTCTCTCAGGTTCTAGGATCTTTACATCAATGTATCCCTAAAGTAACAACAGCGGGAAGGGCCTGCCTCACCAACAACAGCACAGCAAAACGGCAGGACAGCACACAACAGCATGTCCACACTCTTACTGAGGACATTGGAAACTGCAAGATAAGGCAACAAGGTTGCCATAAAGGAACCTAGTATACAGACATGCAAATTTGAAAGCAAATGCAACCTGCATACTAGCATGGATTTGCATCAAGTCACATGTCTACAACCCCACAAAGACTTCCTAGGTGATAATTCACAAGAAGAAGGTAGTAGTCAGAAGCAAATGGTGACAGTCTGAAAATACATATCCATCTATGACACAATAGGTATGGAAGAAAACTCTTAAGATCATGCAGGAGTACAAAGGCACATACAGAGGCAAAGGGGCTCCTGACCTAAACTCTCACAGTAACACCCTCCATTTTGGGTCATCCCCAGCCAGAAGCGGTCCATTAGTTGGTAAAACACATGAAAGTCTGTACAAATATTTTTTATATTTCTTTGGAGGAAAAAAGTACAATCTGTGAGAAAAATCTCAGAATCAGAGGAAAGAAAGTGAACATGTACATTAATATTTGCTAATTTAATATAAAAAAGAATGAAATGATGTGCATCAAATTTGACTCATTTTATGAATCTATTTTTCAGTTTTCCTGCATGTTTTGAAAGTAAGCTAACTGAAATCTAGAAGTCCTCCATCTCCCGCTCTGCATCTGGCTATAAACATATTTGCACCGCGTACATCTAACATCACATCTCATCATTAGCCTCCCTGTGCCATGATGCCAGGTTCTCTGCTCCCTCACTCATCTTGTCAGTCCCCTCTGCATGAGTGCACCCCTGAGAGTCCAAACTCGCTTGCCACATTGAGAGAGAGAGCCTGCAACGTATTTCTAAAGGAATCAGACTGGGAAGATTTCCTACAAAGTCACAGGTGTGCCCATTACTCAGCCCAGCCATCAACCCAGCTGAACTACTATTGAAATAAGCACTAGCAAAGCCAATAGGTTTCAGATTTGAAAGGCATTAGCCAAACTCTTGGATTTGCCAATGGCGAACAGCAAGTTGGCAATAAATACACATGCATCAAGATGCCGTAGTGGCTTTTTTTGTTTTAATTTACCGATCCAAGAGGGCAGATGCCCATCTTGGAGCAGTAAATTTAAGGAAGTGCTTGAAAGCACTTTTTGGAGAAAAGAGCAGTTCGTAGATGTCGGCCCTCCAAAAAAATATAGAGAGAGAAAAAAAGAGAACATAATGAAGAGGGCTCGAGGTGCAACAGTGTAATGGGTGAGAGCAAGTTAATGCTGCCGAGCAGAGGCAAAAGCCCAAAAAGAAGCTGAGCAGGATGGAGCAGGGCTGGGGGGCAACATGGAGAATGCTTGGGCGATGTATATATGAGGGGCCCAGCACATAGGGGGGAGCGTGAAGAGAGACAGAAAACACATGTACTCCCATAGGAGTGCTACAAAGTAAAAAGTAACTTCTTAGTGCCAGCCATGGAAGGATGCAAATCATCAAATCAAAAACATGGTAAAGAAGGTCTGCTCCTGGGGAAGGAAATCCATTGAATAAAAAAGCAAGCAAATGAGATGGACTTTCTTACCAATCTATGAGATAAGCAATGTGCTGACCCAAAGTTCACATGTATTGATATAGTGTGCACAAAAGGTCTCCCACAAAAAAACAGCTAAAAACTGTCTGAAAACGAGACCTAATAAATCCGTGACAGCAGTGTGTTTTGGTAGTTGCTCCCAATGCCCCACTTCAGACTCCTAGTCAACCCCCTTTCTTGTCTAATGCTTCTGCACACTTTCTATTTGCCTGGACAATGGAGGTAGAAACAGAAAAATCAGTGGGAAGTTTCCATGTATTTCATAATCCGTGAGAAATTGCAATAAGTAAAATGGAGAGAAACCAAGGAATCTATGTTTGCAGCAAAAAATTGGCTTACATTTGGACTGTCCCGTACGATGACAAGGCCTCAAACTTCTAGAAGCTCCAAGCTGCAGGTGGAAACGGCGAACTTTGCGATATGTAAAAACTATCACAACTTATGGAAAGCCTGGGATGTCAAACAACCCAAAAAGACGTGCATAGAGAATTAAGTGTACGATGAAATGACAGAACAAGTTCAATGTTTTGTCAAATTGTACTTTCTCTGATTTTCAGAATGGAACAGAAAGTTCACTAACAATGTGTATTTCCTTTCTGTTTAGTGTGCCTTGGCTCGAGTTCTCAGCATAAGCTCGAACGAAATGCTGGAAATGAATGTCCTGTGAATCACCGCACATTCTTAGCAGGGCTGCAGCAGCCTGCTGTGAAGGAGGCATGCCAAAGTTCGGAGATGAGACAGCAGCACATGCGTCGGCAGTGTTGTCTTTATGTTTTTAAAAAAAATTATTTTATTGGCCGCGGTCCGTCTGTTCTGTTCTGATTTCAACATGCTATGCTCTGCGCTTCAGACAACACCATCCGGTCGGGTCTCATTAAATGTAATCCAAAACGATGTAACAAAAACCAGTTTGCTACTCCCGAAGAGCCAAAAAACAACAAAAAGCAGGCTTTACAGGCTGACCCAGTACACTGCCGAAAAAAGCTCAGAGCAACGCAATACGCACGGCAATTTCAGGTTATACGCCCTAAATGGCAGGTTTCCTTTGTTAAAATAGTCAGCCCAGTCTGGGCCGAAAACCTCGCCCGGCCCAATAACTAATGCACAAATCCTAAGTGTCTGTACAGCTGTCGACCGGCCCCACGTCATGACGGTGCCTTTCAGCCAGCCCTGCTTTTTCCGCCAACAGAACTACGCGAGGGCCTACTCTCAGTTTTCTCAATATATGCATAAATCAAGAAGCCCCAGAATACAAATTACGCAATAACCTAGGGTTGGCTCATGACACTGGGCAACTGACAGCTATCTACTTGTATAACACAGTCGCTTGTGTACTATTTAAAAATATTCTCACCTCCGAAATTGTAGTACGCGAACAATGAACACTTAGTTCATGCAAGATTTTAAAGAGAAAAAAAAAATGCCCTAAGACAGAACCCAGTTTAAGATCACATTGTTTCACCCAAACAGTTATCTTTAGAACCACAAGCGGTCATGTGTACTTGGACAACCAAATGACTGCTATGCTGAAAACTCCCATTGATTCCAGTTGCATTCTGAATTGATGGCTTCTGGCAATAGTTTATTTCGACCAGTATAATGTTTTGTGTGGTTTATGTATAGTCACAAGCCAAAAAAGATACAGGAGACAACTTTATCAAGCATTGTGGTGTCTACTGGATAGAAAAAAAACACACACACCACCCACACCCCGAAATCCCCCTCCATCACCACCCCCTACAATAGATGGACGGAATGCTGAAATAGTTTCAACCATTCACACCCAGTCAGTCTGGGACTAAATCCATCATGCTTCTGCTCAGCCACACCCTTCCAGTTTGGACCCAGCCATATGCAAATCAGTCTTGACCATGCTCCTCATGCGAACGTCCCAGCCTAAACTGCCAGGCCAGGTCCTCCTTGGACCGAAAAACAAGCATCCTGGGATCGGTTTCTGGGCTTCACCCATCATCATTTATCTCTCATGGATGTTGGAAGCACAGCTTTAAGGTTGTATGTCACTGTGCACATGTAAGGAACATCTTCAGTGAATTTAACTAAACTACGGAGGGCTGACTCTCCATAGGGCTTCACAGAATGTGTCTTTTCAGTGGCATACATATACCTCTCTACTTGAACTTGCTGGTCATGTGAAGTCTTTAAGTGTGTAATCCCAAAAGGACAGTCTCACAATGATTGTATGATATCAATGCTATAATCTGAGATGCCATCAATTATGTTATCAATAATGTGATTTAAGATTTAATGAGTGAAACAATATATCAACAAGCAAGGCATGGCCGGGTGCAAATTATAGTTAGGTCAGTAAGCTTTAACTGGTGAATTTCAGCGTTTTTTTGTTTCTTAACCATTAGTTTCTAACTTATTTCAACAACTAACTAGAACATCACTTCAATTTTGATTGTTTCAGTTAATTTCTACCCTATTTTTTTTCTAAAGCACAAGTTACTTACCTTCGGTAACGATATATCTGTAGGAAACATTAGTTAGTTATAGAATTACCCCCAGGCGTCAGACTGGATCCGGAAAGATTTTCCATCAGCAGTACCTCCGCGCGTCGGAAGGTGGCGTTGGTCGGCTCCGTGGTCGCCGGGATGACGTCGCAGCAGCTACTTAGACGCCACCTTCGCGCGTGGACGTCAGTTCTGTACACGACTTTCTGCACCAGAAACAAAGAGCCATGCAAGACATTGACCACTGGTGCACAAAACTAGGGCCCTGAAAGGATGTCCTTAACCCTAGAAATCAGTTCGCAGAACAGGGAGGATGGGTGGGGCGGTAAGGAATCTTTAACCAACTAATGTTTCTCACAGATATATCGTTTCCGAAGGTAAGTAACTTGTGCATCTGAAAGAAACACGTTAGTTATATATTCCTTACAATAGAATAGATACCCCAGCAATACCAACCCCAATGGTGAGGCTGCGAACCAAGATCACACCAGAAAGTTCTGGAGAACAGAACGGCCAAAGAAGCCGCCTCTCTGGACTTGGCTGTCCAGACAGTAGTGTTTAGTAAACATGTGCAGTAATGCCCACGTGGCTGCCTGACAGATGTCATTTAGAGGCACTCCCCTTCCTAAGGCAGTAAGTGGCTGCCGTCGTCTTGGTGGAATGGGCGCGTAGCCCGACTGGAGGCTCCTTTTCAGCCAGAGAGTAACATGCCTTAATACACAGCACGACCCATCGAGAAATGGTGCTTTGAGTACGGCCTGACCCTTCTTTGCACCCACGTAGCAAACAAAAAAGTTGATCATCCACCCGGAACGGTTTTGTGCGATCCAGATAGAAGGAGAGCGCACGTTTTGGGTCCAGACGGTGGAGCCTCTCTTCTTCCTTTGAAGGATGCGGAGGTGAAAAAAAGGTGGGCAACGTAATGGTCTGCCTGATGTGGAAGGCAGTGACCACCTTAGGAAGAAAGGACGGACGGGTCCGGAGAACCACCATGTCCTGATGAACAGACAAGAAAGGAGGTTTTGAGGAAAGAGCCTGGAGCTCACTCACCCTTCTAGCAAAAGTGATGGCTACCAGGAAAGCAGTCTTAAGGGTCAAGAGAAGTAAACGATAGTTATGAAGCGGCACATAGGGAACGCACATTAAGTAAGTCAGAACAAGATTCAAGTCCCACTGAGGCATAACGAAAGGTATAGGAGGAAAGATGCGTTAAGCCTTTCAAGAAACGGTTACCTACCGGGGACTTGAAAAGAGAAGGCTGATCTGGCAGCCGAAGGAAGGCCGAGATTGCTGAAAGGTAGCCCTGGACAGTGCCCAGAACAGAACCCTGCTGGGCTAAAGAGAGAAGGAACAAGAGCACTTCAGAGAGAGGGGCAGAAAGGGGATCCACAGCCTTTGCTGTGCACCATGCCACAAATCTGTTCCACCTACAGGCGTATATCGTTTTTGTGGAGGGACGCCTGGCTGCCAGGATTACATCACAGATTTCGGAAGGCAGGTCGAAGACGTCAACTGCCGCCGCTCAATCTCCACACAAAGAGGTGGAGACTGGACAGGTTCGGGTGGAGGACCGTCCCCTACTGCTGCGACAGAAGATCCTCCCAAAGAGGTAGTCTGATCGGAGGATCGATGGCCACGTTGAGCAGCTCAGGATACAAGACTTGAGCCACAAGAATGACTTGGGCCCGGTCGCGCCTGATCTTCTTCAGCACTCTGGGCAAAAGTGGTATAGGCGGTAAGACGTACAATAGACTGCAACTCCACTCGCGACGAAAAGCGTTGCCAAGCGAGTGCCTTCTTGGAAATTCCAACGCGCAGATTCGCTGATATTGCGCGTTCTCTTCGGTGGCGAATAAATCTAACCAAGGCTCTCCCCACTGCCGAAAGAGACCTTGCACCACCTCTGAGTGAAGACGCCATTCGTGATCCATCATGCACCTGCGGCCGAGTTAGTCTGCCCTGGCATTCAGAGAACCTGCCAGGTGTTGAACCACTGAGGAAATGCCTTGACGTTCCAGCCATGTCCAGAGGCGGAGGGCCTCCTGACATAGGGTCCACGACCCCACCCCGTTTGTTGCAATACCACATGGCGGTGGTGTTGTCCGTGAACACCTACACTACTCTTCCCCAGAGAAAGGGAAGGAATGCCTTCAGTGCAAGACAAATCGGCCAGAGCTCCAGAAGGTTGATGTGAAGCCCGGACTCCACCGGAGACCAGAAGCCTTTGATCTCCACCTCTCCCATGTGGCCGCCCCATCCCAGAAGTAAGGCATCCATCACCACTGTGTATTCTAGTTGGGGAATGGAGAGGAACCTGCCACTGCTCCAATCCTGGTTCGTGAGCCACCACTGTAGATCTGGACGTAATCGGACAGATTCCCCTGATGCAGCGCCCACTGGAACTTCAGGTTCCACTGCAGAGCCCGCATATGCCACCTGGCATGATGGATCAGCAGGATGCAGGAGGCCATGAGGCCCTGCAGCCTCAGGGTCATTCTGACCGAAACCCGGGGCACGGGCTGAAAGATCGGAATCACAGCCCCAATGTCCCGGACTCGCTGTTCGGGAGGATAGACCCGAAACTGCATCATCTCCAGAACCGCTCCGATGAAGAGGAGCTTCTGAGAGGGAATCAGGTGCTGGAGAACCCCCTGCGAATGCAAGAGGTCAGCCGTAGTCTGGAGGTGGGAGATGACTGCCTGGGATGCGCCCGCCTTAAACAGCTAGTCGTCGAGGTGGGGGGGGAGGGGGAGGGGGGGGGGACTGAAACCCCTGATCTGCACAGATGAGCAGCAACCACCCCATCACTTTCGTGAACACCCGAGGGGGCTGGTAAGGCCAAAGGGGAGCACGGTAAACTGAAAGTGCTCATGGCCTACCGTGAACCGCAGGTAACGCCGGTGGGCCGGTAGGACGGGGATGTGAAAATAAGCGTCCTGCAAGTCCAACGCTACCATCCAGTCTTGCGGGTCGAGGGCAGACAAGACCCGAGCAAACGTCAACATCTTGAACTTCTCCTTCCAGAGGAAGAGATTGACGTTCCTGAGGTTCAAGATAGGACGCAGGCCCTTGTCCTTCTTGGGAACCAGAAAGTAGTGGGAGTAACAACCACGACCTACTTCTGGGACAGGAATGCGCTCGATGGTTCCCTTGGCCAAGAGAGCCGTAACTTCCTGCTGGAGAACAGCCAGATGATGCTCCGAAATGGAGTGGTAACGAGTTGGCATGGCTGGAGGGGTAGTCTCGAAGTGGAGGGAGTAGCCCCTTCAGATTATCTGCAAAACCCACCTGTCTGAAGTGATGGTGCGCCCGTGGGGGAGGTGATGGTGAATCCTGCCACCCACTGGTGTTTGATGGGCCTGAAAGGTCAGACTAGGAGGGTTTGAAGGCTGCTGCAGAGTGGGGGTTGCTGGACTGGCCTGCCAGCTAGCCCCCTGAACCACGACACTGGTTCCCAAGTCCCCGGCCGCGCGAAGGGTGGGTAACTTTCTGTGGCCTGTTGCCCTGGGTGGGAAGTAGCGGGGCACCCCTTCCGTAGCCACGAAAGGGGCGAGAAGTAGACTGCGCCGGACAGGAGGAGAGGCCCAAGGACTTGGCCGCAGCCCGCGAGTCCTTGAAGCGCTCTAGGGCGTTGTCTGCTTTGTCACCAAAAATGCGACTGCCATCAAAGGGCATGTCCATCAAGGTGTTTTGACATTCCCTGAAAAGCCAGTGGACCTCATCCAGGCGTAGCGACGAAGCACTACCAACTTTGAAATAGTCCTGCCCAGAGAGTTGGCGGTGTTCAGTTCACAACAAATCGTAAACTTAGCTCCATCTCTCTTAGCTGCATCTCCCCCGGCGGTGACAGCCTGGGAGAGCACTGCCCGGGCCTCCTCCGGACACTGAGGCAGCACTTGCGCCACCGTACACTGAGTGTGAATAACGGCCGGCCCAAGAGACATGCGGTGTTTATGGACCACTGTCCTAAGCTGGCGCAAGAGAAAATTTTCTTCCCAAGAAGGTCCAGCTTCTTTGATTCCCTTTCCGGTGGAGCGGTAGGGAAGGCGCTTTTGGAGGTGGAGGCTTGGACCACCAAGCTCTCCGGGGTGGGGCGTTGGGAGAGGAAAGTGGGGTCGCCCCGGAGCCAGGCGGTGGTGTCGGGAGATCATCCTGTCCACAGGAGCCCCCGTGTTGGGCCTGGACCAGGTGCCCAAAAGGACGTCGTAAGGGCCTCATTAAACGGAAGCAGGGGCTCCAATGAACTCGCCGCCGGTTGAAGCACCTCAGTCAGAAGGTTAGTCCTGACCGCCACCGTAGGAAGCTCGAAGTTGGGAGCCCTACGCAACACCACAGCGTATGAAGCTCCTTCCTCCGTAGCCACGGTAGGAGGAGACAACATGCCAAGGTCGGGTGAAGTTTCAAGACCACTGGCATCCCCCAGTTCCTCCCTCCAGTCCTGTTCGGATCCTAGCTGGTCGGTTAAAGGATCACCAGACCTCACCCAGTCCTCCTCATCTTCCTCTGGTTGCCACTGTGGTTGGAAAGGGGTCCCAGGAGTGAATAGGGGCATGAAAACCCCACTCGGTGCCAGATCCAGCATCAGCCGACACCGGTCCGGCGTCGTGTCCACGTCAGGAAGGAGGCTGGGGTCGACGCCGGCCTGGCGGCCGACCTGCGTCGGGCACGGTAGTGGTGCCGTTGGAAGCAGCGCTGGTGGATGCACAATGAGGTCAACCGGCGCCGATCCGGATCCAGGCCTGGATCCAAGGGGGGCCTGCGGTGCCGGAGACGCCGGCAGCAAAGACCTAGGCCCCCCCAACTGAGTCAGCGGGGCCCGAAGCGGGGTCGGACCGCCCAAAGATGGCATGTATCGCCTCGTAGAACGTACGAAGCTGGGCGGGGGTCGCTTCGGGTCCCGGAGCCGTGGGAGTGGCACCACCCGCACGCCTCATCGAGTCAGCCGACCAACGAGGCGAAGAGCGACGATGCTTCTTCAACTTCTTCCTATGCTTCGATTCACTCGACCCGACTTCCATGACTTTGAGCCGGACTGATGGTTGCTCCTCGACCTCCCTCTCGACCGGGTCCTCTAACGGCACGGAGCCGACTGCCGTCGTCATTCAAGCAGCTTTCGGGACCACTCCCGCAAAGCCTTTGGCATCAACAACTGGCAGTGGAAGCACGACTTGAGGTCGTGGTCGCGCTCAGGCAAAAGAGACACAAGCGGTGCGTATCCGTCACCGACATCAACCGGGTACAGGAACCGCAGGCCTTAAAACCGGGCAACACTTGTGCACCTCTTTGGAGTCTCGAAACAAGATATCGACAAAAGTCGAGAAAAAAAAAAACGTAGTAAAAAAATGACCGCTCTTCCCGAATTTGCGCTGGCTGGCGCGGAAAAAGAAAGAACTGACGTCAGCGCACGAGGGCGGCGACTATGTAGCTGCCGCGACGTCATCCCTGCGACCACAACGGAGCCGACCAACGCCAACTTCCGCCGCGCAGAGGTACTGCGGACGAAAAATCTTTCCAGATCCAGTCTGACGCCTGGGGGTAATTCTAAGGTAAGGAATCTATAACTAACGTGTTTCTTTCAGATATCTTATTACTTTACCCAAATAGAATGTCACTTTAACTTTTGTTTTTTTTCAGTAAATTTCTAGTTTTATGTTAAGTCAGATTTTATTACCATAACCAACTAGAACGTCACTTTAACCTTATCTTATTATTTTTCAGTGAATTTCTGGGACGTCTCTTTTAAAAATCATATTCACAAACTCCCCCACTGAGCACAGCTTTTGCGCATTCATGGGGGGGGGGGGGGGGGTTGTTGCAGGGCCTGGACTGTGGCCACTCGCTATGCTCAATCTCCAGTGGACAGCCAACTGTCTCCAGAGGGCCAACGCACGGCAACAGAGGGTCTTTGGCCATGTTTGTACCCTGTCCCCTTATGTCCCTTTTTTTTTAATTTTATTTTTTAAACTTGTTCAGGACACGGGACTGAGTTACTGTGTCCTGTAATGGTGGGCGCAACATTTTTATCCTGTTGTGGTCAGCCAATCAGATGCTTGAGTGCCATGACACCAGATCTGCAGGACCAAAACGGTGAACGGAAGAAAAGGCTGTCTCGCCTTATCAGCAACCCTTACTTTTCTAATTTAAGGTACTGCAGGACCAACTGCCCAGAGGCACCTATATTTTAGCCCTTGCGAGTCCTCCACTGCACCTCTTAAAATGTGAATTTGTCAAAAATGGTTTAAGAGACTTACAATGTATCAGCAAAAGAATGCTTTCTGAGTAAAATTCGAACTTCTGACAAATTTGACATAATGTTCAGTCATTGTTTCTTTATCACTTTCCCAAATGTCCTATGGGAAAACAACGTTCTTGGGCTCTCCCTTTTGTTTTGGCCCCCTGCTTGGCGGATCACCCTGAAACGTTCCATGAAGAAGCGGAGGTGGATGAACTTTGTTTTTGGAAAGTTTTGGGAAGATTTGTCAAACGACACCAAAGTTATAAGCAAAACATGGAAACGCTCACCTAATTATGACTACACAGTGGCAACCGCTACTGTATAATGTATGCATGTGGTATCCGTATGGTGCAAATTCAGCCAAAGATAGTGCAGCACTGTACAGGTACACAGGCAAGGATACAGTCAAGTGTCTGAGAGATCGCTAATTTGTGGACTGTTACTGCATCATACTGTAGAGACGTGTCTTCAACTCCTTGTACGTTTTGTGGGAGAACCACTTGTTCCCCAACGTTTTATGGAAATCAAGCAGAACAACTGATTTTCAGTGGAATCTGGAAAAAAGTTAACTGATTGGCAAAGCAAAATACGTTCTGAGAAGTTTCCTAAAAGTCAGCAAGTTCACATAATCCCTGAAAGTTGACGGCAGGGAATAAGACTGAAAAGTGGAACCAGCACAGTGTAAGTTCTTTATCTATTGCCTTGTTGTGCATCCTTAGCACACAGCAATGCTTTACCTGAGCAGATCAGAGGGCTTTGGTAGGCTGGCAAGACATCAGTTTATCCTGCAGAATTTGAGTAAACGGGCTCAAATGTAACCAGTATGCCAGGCAAAGAACCTTAGAATGGCAATTTGTTAATAACACTTAAATAGCGCACAAATACAACTGGTCTCTAGGCATTTGCCCAAGGGTTATAACATGTTACTACCGCTATTGATAAGATGAGAAATATTAATCTCTTCTTTAAATAGGAAAGTTTTCAATCTCTTCCGAAAGGGAAGGCGAGCAGGTTTTTTCCCCTCAAACCTTCCGGAAGCCCGTTCCAGGACTGTGGTTATCATAACAGAAAATGCCCGACCGCATAAAGTAGTTTTCCTGAACCTCGGGCAGGTCAGCAAAAACACCTCAGAGGGGCGTTGACAGCATCCAAGCACATATTGCCTTAGCCATTCCTTAATATAAGATGGAACTGTGCCATGCAACGTCCTATGTGCAATGCACAGGCCTATGAACATGGCCCTCTATTCGAGTGGCAGCCAATGCAGTTGTTGCAACAGTGGCATAGCATGCGCCCGTCTTGATAGCTTGAACAGTAGTCTTGCTGCATCGTTCATAACCACCTGAAGCTTACCCAACCCAACAGCTTATTAGGGAGGCCAATGTGCAGACCATTGCCATAATCTAGCTGTGACATGTACAATGCAAAAATCAAAGGAAATGATGGACGGAGTGATGAACATTGCAAGCACTCACCCCCAGTCAACTGATCTGGGTTTAATCCATCACCGTTCTTTAGCCCACTCTGCCACCCCAGTTCAGACATGGCCATATGCAAATCAGTCTGACCCTGTGCCTCATGGAAACAGTCCAGCCCGAACTGCCAAGCCATGTCTTCCCTGGACCGGAAACAAGCTTCCTAGGACCGGTTTCTGGCACTTCAGCCGTCTTCAGCCAGGCTTGCTTGAATCCAGTGGCAAAGTGAGCAAGGCAGCCACCACTGTTCGTATTGTAGAAAATGAGAGGATAGGAACCAGTTTCCAGAACAGCCTCAAGAGACCTGTACAGCTCCCACACACTGTTGCCACCTGCTTAGCCATTAAAAGGTTACTATCCAGCTTAATATCGAGACTCTTCAATACTGGCATGAAGTTTGGGGCGGGGCCTAACTCCCAGGGCCAAAACACACCCTCCATGGATTCTCTTTCATAGTGATAGCTAGAACCTCGTTTTTATCAGGATTCACTTTCAGCAAGTTAGCTCTCATCTAGTTAACAGTGAACCGCAGAATATTATGAATGTTCAACTGTGCCTTCGTGGAACTTTCAATCCATAAGACAAACTGAGTGTCATTTGCATAGTGAACAGGTGGGAATCCAACGGTGCTAATGCTGCAATCAGAGGGTATAAATAAATACTGAACCGCAGTAGGGATAGTTCAGATCCCTGGGGAAACCCCACGAGAAAGCACCCTCTCTCTAGAGACATGCCCACCCATCTGTACCTTCTGTGACCGGTCATTCAGAAACGATGAAAACCACAGGAGAGCAGTACCTGTAATATCGCACGCCATTAACCGGTACAGGAGCACTTGATGGTCAACCGTACCAAATGCTGCCGTAAGGTCCAGCAAAATCAACACAGGAGGGTCTGTTCATATCAGCCGCCACTCTTCCAGAACCGAGAGCATCACTAACTCGGTACTATGATTGGCCCAAAAGACTGACTGATTGGAGAGGATGGAGCACTAGCTGATCTCCCATCAATTTTGCAAGGATCTTGTTTACATGCCGCTCCAGTATTTTAGCTGGAAATGGAAGCATGGAAACTGGGCGAAAGTTCTTTAAGTTTTATGGATCAGCCCCCACCTTCTTCAACAGCGGGCTAACCCTAGCCCTCTTAAAACCCAGAGGCACTTTTTCCCAATGCCAATGAGATGTTCAGGAGAGACAAAAACTTGCCCCCAACAGCAGGAAAGGTTGCTTCAAACATTTGGGGGGGCGGGGTGGGACCGGGGGTCTTCTAGTGAGCCAGATTTACCAGCTGCCAAAGAAGAGGCCAGGGTCTCTAGATCCATGGGTGGAAATACTGATACGACACTCACCCTGATGGGAGGTACATCAGCCACTATCGGTGGGCAAGAACAAAGTGGGGTGTTCTTTACTTACTTCAGGATATCCTTAATCTTAGCCATTAAAAAAAATTGGAATCCTATTACAATCCTGAGAGTCTACCACCAAGGCCCGATCTCTCTTCCAGCTTAATTCTTTGAGCACCTAATAGGTCTCCTTTTGGGGATCACTAGCTTCAGTGATCATTGCATCATAAAAGGCTGCTTTAGTGGGCATAATCGCTCATTTGAGATTTCCCAGCTCCTCATTAAAGATCCTTAGAGCCTCTGGCCCATATACTTGTGCCAGTGCCTTTCACACCGGCGAAGCTTCTGCGTCCCCTCACAAAGTGATGGGGTGTACCAAGAGGCGCACCTACTTCAATCTCTTACTCTTCCCCTACGAGCCGGCACCACCTTATCTATGGTATCCTGGATCCAACTCACAAACCACTTACTTTTCTGTTCTACATCCTCAACACTATTTGAGGGATGTATTGTGTCACTAGGGCCTCCACTAGATGGGTTTTATTTTTGACCAGTTAAATACTGTATGCCAAATTGGCAGACAATGAGCATGCTGAGCAGGCGGGGGGGGGGGGGGGGGGGGGGGGGGGGAGGGGGGGGTTTGGGGGTCATAAACCTTCTCTGATAATGATCGGACCAGCCACAGGGCTCAATCCCTGTTAGCCTGGCCAGGGTTCAGTAGACAATACCAAATTCAAGGGGTGGCCTTTATCTTCAGTCTGAAGCTCAACTAATTGCTCTAAGCCCAGCATTTCCATCCCTCCACCAAACCCCACCGCTGGTGGGTCCCTTGGTACAGTATCCCAACAAAAATTGAGACCCCCCCCCCCTCCCACTTCTATCTGATTATATCTGGAGCACATATCACTCATTAACTCCAGAAATAGATGGTTAAGTAGGGGAGTTACCCGCTGTAGGCGATAAACCACCATAATAACAACACGACTAGCCTTCAGTTCGACTTTTTCCACCATCAGTTCGACTTTTACCCCCAGCACCTCGGCCCCATATATAGTTTTGGCAACTACTGTTCTCTGTGACAAGATGTTTCCGGACGATCAAAGCCACTCCTCCACCTCTTTTCCCAACCTGTCGATTATGCCAAGCCAATGGACTGTGAACAAGCGTTTCAACTACAAAGCAGGCCCATGGTCCAACACAATAAGGTAAAAAAAAAAAAATTCAGAGCAGAGTGTTTAGTTGAGAGGTTAAGTATAGGAACATATGTTTAGAATTGCAAACTCTATCGATCACCAGGAGGACACCAATTTAATTTAGGGTTCAAGGTTGGCCATCAAAATTAGAATGGAGGTCCTGTTATACATTTATTTTTATAGTGAAGTGTTTGCCGGTTCCTTGGTACCTCAGTGCTTTGGGCCAGTGAATAGACTTCTGCATCAGACTGTGCTTTTAACCAACAGAGGGATTCTGTGGGCTTTTAAACAACATTCCCTTGAACCATGTAGATGTGGATGAAGAGGTATGAAAGGTGATGGTTTTCTTTAGGAAGGTGATCCTGGGGCATCACAACCCATTCTAAACAGGATGCTATAATGGGGTTACTATGAAATACGACGGTGCCATACAATCCATCTCAAAGACTTGCGGAATCCACAAGAGGTCAGCAAATAATCAGGGATTTGTGCACCATATAAATAATGTATCAATGAAGAGCCTGACAACAAATTTAATTGATCTCTAATCTTAGGGTCATTCGCATCTCCAAAGAGCCAGTGACTAAAGACCGGTAACAGCAAGTCCCAATAACACAAATGAATTTCGGCTACGCCAAGACCACAATCGTAGGTGAATTGTATACATTTTTCCCACAAAATTCATGGAGGTTTCCCTTCTCATATAAAGGTATGTGACAGTCATAATAGTGTCAAAGAATCATTCAGGGATTATATGTGGATAATTATAAAATCACACAGAGAAATCTTGGGCAGACCACTATATTAAATAGCATAATGCACCACAAAGTGTTTATGGGCAAAACAGCCCCGCAATTAAGGTCATTACACAAACCAGCAATAAGGTAAGGCCAGACCAAGTTTGCAGCTAATACTGGGACCATGGCAATGTGAGACCCTAAATTCTCACAGCTCAGGGAAAATACCCTCAGTTGTGAGAACCATTCCCACACAGGCTCTGCATTCTGTATTTGTAAAACAGTGGATTTGTCTCAGTCGACCAGTAAATCCGAGGCGCCCCTGTAGAAAACCAGTATCCGCATGAATTTCTCTCGGGTACATCAAGTTCAGCAGATCTAAAAAAACTGCACATTCGAGTCCATTGTGGCGTCATCCTGTGGGAACCCTTGTGCCAGGCCGTCCCCCTGATCCACGCAGCCAATGGCTCAATTGCAAGTGCAAGGAGCAATGGGGACTAGGGCACTCCTGTCTACTGCCATTTTGATGAGGAATGGCACCAGAAGTTACCCTTACCCAAGCATCTTGATATAGGGTTGTCACGGATGACGGAAACAAGGGCCAAAGTTCATCTTTTAAGGATGTGCCACAAGAAATCCCATCTCAATGAGCCAAAGGCCTTCTCGAAGTCCACTAACATTAGGGGACAGGGTCCTGTGAACTTCTGATTCTAACGTGAGTAATGACTTTTCAACAAGAGCTTGACTTCCCACCCACAATCAATACTTATCTTGTCAGTGTTAAACTGCAACCAGTTCAAGCACAAGAAGTCATACATTTCCAGCACTGAAAGTTGGAACAGCGACCACCAAAATCAGCAGTCAATATGAGAGGATCGGCACTAAAGGCATATAAATCGAATTGGAACCTATGGGAATGGATAAGTGAAGCAACAAACTTAACAGAAACACATGAAAGAAAGAAGGAGACAGAATAAATGTGTACCCTCATGCAATGCTAAACTCAAACACATTCAATTTCACATCTTAAATAAGGTCTACGTATCCCCTGCCACAATAAATATCCAATGACTCCTGTGCATGCTGCACTGTAGTCTCAGCTGAGTTCCACCAAATGCTCTGGGATTGCCAGTCCTTGGCAGCCTTTTGGTCTGAAGTCCAGAGTAGGCTGACTAGTATTTCTGAGATAGCAAGCTCACAATCCTGGGAAACCTGTGCCTTGAGATTATGGAACAGATCTAAAAAGAACAAAGTGGTAGCCCACTCTCTGGACCTTGCATTGTTGGTGGCCAAAAAGGCAAGCACTTGGGATGGAAGGCAGCAACCCTCACACATATGAAAATCGTTGCCAAGATACTATAAAATGTGTGGAAGCAGAAAGTAGGGACCTACATAGAGAAAAGGCCAGAAACCTGAATAAATACCAGATGCCTAGGGAATGAATAAAGGGATGGTAAACCTCAAACGCATCCCCAAAGAGGCCACACTGCCACTGTGAACCTACTATGCCTGGCTGACTAACCTGAATTCTCCTCCCAAATTCTACTCCTTATATTGCTGATACTTCTCCTTTTGTAGATAAATGCATTCCTTTTATACTACACACACCCTGTCTGCCCTCCACGATGCAACTCTTACCATTGAAACAATAGCTCTTGGGTATGACATGGAACTGCTCACTAACTTTGGTTGAGCATGGACAGCTCTTTTTTATTTTTCATATTTTAATGTTAACCTGTACCTTTGTTTCTATCTTTCCTCATATGTGCCATAGGAAATAGCTTGTGGAAAACTGAGACCCCCGCCTCCCCCCATTTGCTTGGGGACGAATTTGAAATACCTATCCAGGTGCTCTACATACTAAGTTACTTGACTGTATCCAGAGATACTAAAATGTGAGGTGCCGCTCGTGTGCTGTGAGTGTGACCCTGTACTCACCGGAGCAGGACTGTCCCTCTGCCGGAATCACCAATCCAGTGGGAAGGTTGGAGTTGCGCTGGACGCTGTGGGGGCCTGATTGCCGGGACTGCGAGGACCAGGGTTCTCTCTGCGGATTTCATCGAGCACACCTGGTTGCTCTTCTCGGCCCCGCCTCCCTCCACTACAAAACGACTCGCGGCCCCCGCTTCGCGGGAGCCGCTCGTGTGCTGTGAGTGTGACCCTGTACTCACCGGAGCAGGACTGTCCCTCTGCCGGAATCACCAATCCAGTGGGAAGGTTGGAGTTGCGCTGGACGCTGTGGGGGCCTGATTGCCGGGACTGCGAGGACCAGGGTTCTCTCTGCGGATTTCATCGAGCACACCTGGTTGCTCTTCTCGGCCCCGCCTCCTCACGGTAATGACTATTGCCATATAGACATCCGCCCACACACGCTAGCGGGATGCGCACGGGGCGAAGCCCGGGCCAAGGGCGGGCCCGTTGTAGCCCGTTCGAGCCCGAAAGAGCCCGGACCGGGCCACCTCTCTTTCATCCACGGCCCAACGTATAGGTTCTAACTGAGCTCATCATATACATTGTTTGCATTTTGTTGGCCGGCAGGGTTTAGCGGGTATAGCGGGTGTTAGGCTATTGTATGACATAGCTGCGGGTGTTCCAACGCTCTTCTTCCATATACTTTGTTTTAAGCGCAATGGCTACCAAAGTGGGCAGGAACCATGCTCATAATGACAATCTTACGGGCACTCTAGACAATTTCATTATCAGAGCTAATTCAGTGATAGACCAGGGCATAGTTCTTATGGAACGTAGAGTTTCGCAAGAACTTGCACTGGCCAGACGTTCTTCCCTGGGTCCTTTAGCCTCTGCCTGCACCCCCCGAGCTATTGAGAGTACTTCCAACTGCCCAGGTGCCAAACCATCCACACTCCCACTGACCCAATTCATAGACGACACACCACAAAGCGATACTACGAGCTGTGACGAATTGCTAACATCACCAAAAGCCAGATCCCCTCCACCACTGTGCTCAGGTCCTACCCTGCGAAACAAGAAGGATAAAACTCTGGTGACGCTTCCCAAAATCAAGTCCAAAGCTCCTAGTGGGAAAAGAACCCACCCCGGGGGAACTAAAACTATAAAGCGCCGGGAAAATACAACCACTGTAGCTTCCACTATGCTCACTGAAGACTCCGAGCCCTGCATCCCGCACCCAGATCTTACTCCTCTTACGGTTGATGTAAGTGCCCGTCCTAATGCCTCGCTTCAAGCTGATGGGGCTGTAACAATTTTTCAACTAAATTCATTGCTGCACACCTTACTAGATCCCCTGACAAAAAGGTTAGACAGCATAGCAATCCACCTGGCACAGCTTGAGACTTATACCAAGGGTGCATTTGGTAACGCCCACAACAACACACACTTGCAATGCTCCTGCCACTGCACCGTCAATAGTAGGACGGATGGGATAACGCATGCTGCATCTTCCAATCATTCTAATACCCAGCCACTGACCAACCCCCCTGTAACAGTTCAGGCAGCTCCTGATAATATTTCCAACCCCCCCCCCCCCATTACAACACGAAGACAGGCTCTCTGACACTTCACATCCAGTTCCCAATATTCCAGCATCTGCTCCTGCGGCAAAAGGTAGTGTCAATGGAAGATCGTCAAGGAGGGGAGGTATGGGAGAGGCACTTGGGCCCACTACGACAATTGATTTACCCACTGAATCGTGCCCCTATGTGGTCATACTTACAGGGGTTCCTGAAATTAGTGAAGCTACTACAGAGGATTTTAATTTTCTAAAGAACAAGACGATGCAATGGTTGTGTACCCATAGGCCCCTGCCCCCCCACGTTAGAAGTGAGATCATCATGGTCAGAAGGGTGGGTTGGATAGGACACACCCCCAAAACTCTACAAGGTGACTGCGTTAGTCAACTTCAGGGATCCTAGAACAGTGGAATATATCTGCAGGTGGGGATCTTCCCGCTCAGAAACCAAAATCGCAGTATTTCCACTCACTTCTTTTTACCCTAGTGAATCTACGATCCGGCAGGAAACAGAATGGACCCATGTACCCCACTCTCGATGGGGGCGTGGCGGGGAAACAAGGCGAGATGCTCATACCTTGCCTCGCCCTTCCATCCCCTTTTATAACAGGTTCAGCCATTTAGATCAGGTAGACTGACTGGTTAGGACGACAAATGGAACCCGGGTTTCCAACCAGAATGAGGTAGCTCGTGAAGGTAACATGCTTTCCTGCAATAGGGAGTTTCCTTCCCACCTTGGAGGGACCAGTATTGGCTCCTCCTCAGAGAGAATCGGCTGCAGTATTAGTGAGCAACATCTCACAGTAAAATTAGTCAATGCTAGTACTGCTCCCGCGCACCCCATTGAATCCAACCCACTGGAGAGTCTATCCCATTCGCCTGACCTTTTACCCTCACCCATGAGCCACGTACAGCACATGACCATAATTTCCTGGAACGTGGCGGGATTAAGTACCAAACTTAAGTGCCCTGAATGGGGCACCTTTGTAGATACTTTTGATGGGATTTTATTCCAAGAAACTTGGGCTAGGGAGGGAGCCCACAGATTGGGGTTTGTGGCCTTTAATACCCTGGCGCGCTGGGGAGGCGTCGGGCGGCCTTCCGGCGGCCTGACCACGTGGGTTGGTATCCACCTGGGCTGCAAAGCAGAACCAATTCAGACCAACTCGGATGACATTTTATGTGTCTTAATGACATGGCCATCCTCCTTTAAACTGGCACTAATCAATGTCTATTCCTGCCCCACAGCATTGGCAAAGGAATCAAACACTATTAGGGAACTATCAGTTTTTCTCGATTCTCTGAATCGGGAAATTCAGTATATAATTGCAGGCGATTTCAACTGCCACTACGAGCCCTTAAAAGGGGTGAACGAGGGGGCCCTGATGGAAGAGGATGAGTTCTGGGGAATCCCTCCCTGCAATTCCGCTCCTGCAAAGGCTTGGTCTCCACTAGCCACACAGATTATGTCCCTTACCCTCCATAATTCGGTTAGGGCGGTCAATGGTAGGAAACCCTCGGACATCCCCTCTAGGTGTACGTATAATAAAAAAGACCACGAATCCCACCTAGACTATGTCATGGTCGAAACCAGGCTTTGGCCAAAGATTGTGGATCTGGAGGTATTGTTCAGGACGGATAGTGATCATAATGCCCTGGTGTTAAAGATGGTATCCCCCCATGTCTCAAGGAGACCTACTGAAGTGCCAATTGACCCTGGCCTTGTTTTATCCACCAATAGGCGGCGTGTCAAATGGGCGAAACTGCGAGAGAAGAGGGATGCACTCTCTAGCCTATATTCAACCATTCTCCCTTTCCTCACCACGGCAAGGGACATCTGGATTACAGGCGAGTATCCTGTTCCATCTGTGAACTTGCTTACTCTTCACCAGGATCTGGTGGATACGTTAGCTGATACTTTTAATCCAATTGTAACATCCAACAAACCTATGGTGCCCCGCCCTTCCTCCTGGTATAATGCTGCGTGCAGGAAGTCAAAAACTAAACTGCTAAATGCAATTAAGGATGGCACTGATAGTACAATTATTCGTGCTCTTAGACGCTCCTACAAGGAAGTAATGGAACAGGCAAAAATTGCCTGGGACTGGGAGCGCTGGCACAATCTTGCCTCTGCACTTACTAACAAGGAATCGCGGAGATTTTGGGCAATTGTGAACACAGGGACTGCTGAACCCCGCAATGCAATAGAAGTAAACCTAGATCCAGGGGTTTGGGAATCCCATTTTAAGTCTCTTTATGCAGTAACTTCCGATTTAGATGTTCTGCCTATACATTTACACACACCTGGAGACGATGAGGGTGTGATCCTGGAATCCACCCATGAGGATATCACCATTGCCTTGGGAAAACTGATGTGGGGCAAAGCACCAGGAATAGATAAACTTCCCGGTGATATGTTCAAGGAACAACCTATGATTTAATACTATCCTGCGAGGTGCAGAAGTCCCAGGCTCATGGTTGGGAGCTGAAATTATACCTATTTTCAAAAAGGGATCACCCTTTCTCCCAGTAAACTACAGACCCATCAGCCTCATTGATGTCCCCCAAAAAATATTTGCACGACTTATTCTAGATCGTTTGCAAGAGTGGATCAATGAGAATAAAATTCTGTCACCTTACCAGGCTGGTTTCAGGAGCAAAACATCTACTACTGATCAGATTTTCCGCTTAGTTATGTTGTATTGGAAGACAGTCATTATAGAGGGTGGCAGCCTCTATATGGTGTTTGTTGATCTCCGTTCAGCATTTGACACCGTGCCAAGGGGGAAACTGTGGGCTGTTCTCCGGGACCTGGGAGTACCCTATGCACTATTGGAAATACTAGTGAGATTGCATACACAGAATTTTGCACAGGTCAGGTGTGCGAGGGGAGGAGTTTTGTCTGCGAGGTTTCCGGTAAACAAGGGAGTTAGGCAAGGGTGTGTCCTTGCCCCTACCCTGTTTTGCCTATATGTGAATGGGTTGATATCCTGCCTGGATGCAGTATTAAACAACGACGCACCTAGGCTGGCAGGCAAGAAGGTCACGGCCATAATGTTTGCCGACGACACTCTTTTACTATCTAAGTCACCCATGGGGATACAGCGCATACTGGATGGGTTCCATGAATTTTTCATCGATCATGGTCTACAGATCAACGTAGACAAAACTAAATTCATGATTTTTAATCCCTCACCACGCACCAGACCCCCTCCTATTTTGGATACAGTCTCGTTAGAGAGAGTGCAGACCTTTCAATACCTAGGTGTCACACTGAGCGAAAACCTTTCCTGGGCTCCCCATCTTTTAAAATCACAGCTCAAACTGACCCAAACAGCGGGCGGAATATTGAAAATGAATAATGCCTCATCATACAGGCCCATAAGCCCAGGGCTTGAAATCTATAAATCCAGGGCAAGAGCAGCGGCCCTGTACGGTGGGGAATTATGGGGGCATGTTGTGAGTCCCGAATTAACCAAAGCGGAGAATAGATTCATGAGGCAGCTGCTATTGCTCCCACAAAGTACTCCTCTCATTCCTTTAAGGCTCGATTTGGGTTTATTCCCAATTCAGGAGGAACCATCTATAAAACCCCTTAGATTCTGGAGGAGATTATGGCTAACTCCTGAACTTATACAATATAGAACCGAACTTCAGGAAGTACTAAATTTGAGTAAAGCTGTGCACATTCCCTGGCTCTCCTATGTCAAACATGAACTAATGTCAATGGGCCTTGCAGACATGTGGCATCAGCCAGCAATTGCCTGCAGTGAGATCTCGGGGAAACTGCTTACTCAGTCTTATAGATCTAGACGTACTAGTGCATGGTTGCATGACTCATGTAATGGTTCTATGGTAAATTCATTCTTAGAGATAAAAACTGTATACTCTTTTGAGGATTATTTGAATGCAATTTACCCTGTACTGGCCAGAAAGCTATATATCCAATGGAGGTTTGGTTGCCTCCCTCTAGCATGCCTTACAAACAAGTGGTCTAGTTCCGGCGTTTCCAAATGCCCAGGCTGCGGTACGGACATAGAGAATGACTGTCACATCTTATTCTTCTGTCCTATGTACAGTAGAGCCCGGAAGTACTGGATTGTACCGATCTGCAGGAACCTGGGCTTCCGCAAATATGCAGATGCACTTAGAATCTTTAAATCGAATACAGCAGGTCATATTGTGTTTGCACTCTCAAAGTATCTTCATGCATTTTGGATAAAAAGGAGTTTTATAATTCGAAACAGTGCCTAGACAAACCTGGGTTTATCAGCTCTAAATTTTAGTACTGTTGTTTTACATTGTGTATTTTAATGTACTGTGTTTTATATGCTGCTTTTATGGCCGAATCAGGTCGAAATAAAGTATAATTGAATTGAAAATGTGAATTGTTTATTTGTATATAAAAAATACAAATAAAGAGGATTCGAGGAAAAAAAAAACACATTTGAAAGAACAGGTGAGAGCAAGGAGCCCTGGAGAACACTACAGGCGAGAGTGGTAACTATAGCTGTTATAGACAGAACTTAAAATACTTGGGTAAATTCAGAAATAATTATTCAAACCCTAACTAACACAAGGTCTGTCTGTCCAAACTCTCTGAGGCCACTGATCAAGATGTTATGCTTATTTTGATAACCAGTTAATAAATCAGGCAATATCAGGGCTGCAACATCATAGTCAATGACTGTCATCTGGAGAGCTTCTAAAACTGAAACACACACATGTCTGGGCGCCATGATGTGGTTGAAATCCCACCGGAAGAATGTCCAAGCAGACATTGTGCTCAATTAAATCCCTAAACTGAGGCATGCAGTTGGAAAATTAAAAGAACATTACAAGGAATCTAAAATTCACGTGAAAGCTTTGTTTCAATGGATGGGAGTACTACATTTTCCAGCTTAGAGAGAATAACCTAAGAGAAAGGTTACAGTACTACTCAACTGGAATTTTCAACAGGGCAGGCAAAAAGACTGGTTTGCACCATTATGTTCTCCCCCACTTACAAGTTAATATATATCTCACTTCAAATAAAAATGCAAATATATGACGTTATATTTTTCTCGGTCTGGCTTGGGGGATATAATCAACTGGCAGTATTATTCTTTTAACTACTGATGCAGTTATATATACGTATTGATAACTAAAACCATACCAATAAGATTCACAGGCCTAGAGCCTTGGAAATGACAGTTTCGTACAGTGCAACCTTTGAACTGTCCCAGTAAAAGTGTCTAGGGGGAATATTAAATAGTTGCAGCCACTGTTTTGCTGAAAAAATGTTTCTACTCTCAACTCACGAGCAGCTCTTCTCCGTCTCAAGTGGCTAAGTCAATGAAATTAGCAGGTTGAGCTCTGCATCAAAGACATCTCTTTTCTACTTCAAATAGTTAATGCTGCATCTTCAGTTCCCCTTTTGCATAGGTTGATATTTGTGTACCTTCTATATTCTTTGTCCTGCATCAAAAACTCTGAAATATGCCACACTGCAAAGGACGCTTTCACCTACATGTCACCAATTCACAACAGACTCTTAGAATTTCAACTGGAGAATCAGAAAAATGCTGTAGTAAATCACGCTCAAAGTCACAAAACAAACTATAAATGGATAACAAGAAGAGAGGGAGACCAAGTCACAATGCAGAGAAGCTTGAAAGTGGTCAGGAGATTTAGGTGGGCCAGTGGTCCAAGATGGAGGATGTGTTCTCTGGAGGCATGAGAAAATATATCTAAATTATTCAGGCAAATATAGGTCTCAAAGCTATCCTTTCCCCAAAAGGAGAATCATCATGACCCACACAGTATACATGGTCCTTACAATAGTGGTACACATCAAGAGTATGTCGTGGGAATACCTGTGATCAAAAGGAGCAAAACAAATAAGAGAAGGGTGAAACAAGTGTCAAGAGATCAGAATACGTAAAACCAACCCCTAATTCAAAAAAGAACAGCAAGCATACAATGTGGTAACTAAATGACTTACTTTGTGCCTCTCCTAGCAAAAGAGAGTCATGACCAGGACTTCAGCAGTAAGAAACAATCACAAGAGAAGCCCATCCTAAAGGAACGCAGTAGCAAAAACAGCAGTAAAAGAGAAAGCCAAAAATTAGAATAGGTCTACAAAACATGAAGAAACTGGAGGTAAATTGGGCTGGAGGTAAATAAAGCAGATGCCTTGTCCACTCACAGATATTCCTAATTTTTTTTTAAAAACTAACTTAATATGTAAAATTATAACGGACAAGGTAATTTATAACAGAAAGTACCACATTTCCTCTGACCAAAAACCACTATCATATCTTTGTGGAAATATCATGGCACTTGCCCATGACAGGGGCAACCAGGCCGGCTGCAAGAATTTTATAAATTACATAACATAACAATAGACTTGGGCTACTGCTAGATATGAACACAGAGGATATTGCAAATTCTGTTTTTATCTCCTTAGACCTAATTCTGGTCTATTTCCACTCCGGGTTCCAGGTCAGTCAGTTAGCCCTCACACCCATTGGCAATTACCTTATCATGCCAAAACATATGACTGATCCAATGTTGAACTGCTGTGTTGGGCAACAACGCTGAACTGTCAATGTGTTAATTGTACAACTAGGTTCACCAGTTTTTATCTTCCCATATATTCTTAATATTTTTCTGGTTTTAATATTAAAGTCCCTTGGTTTTTTTTGTTTTTTTAATATGTTATAATCAGATATACGTAGAGTCTGAGTAACAACAAATGTTTAATAAAAGAGCATGACTTCTCTGGTGAAGGGGTAACCTGGAATTCGGGGGGACCTTACCTCTCTCAGCAGCAGGCCAAGTGGCCCTTCTTAAAATGGTGACTCTCCCTCGGTTATTGTACTATTTTCGAACCTTACTAGTCTGGATACCCGCGTCGATTTTTAAACACCTTCAATCAATGATCACAGGTTTTATTTGGGCAACTGGCAGGCGACGGTTGGCACTGAAAACTTTAATGCGCCGGAAGGCGATTGGCGGGCTGGCGGTCCCTGACTTTGAGACATACTATTTGGCAGCCCAATTAAAGTGGCTTACTCAGGCAGTGGGGCTGGAACTTCGGGGCCTGGCTGTGCGAGCTGGGGAGAGGGTACCGAGACAGGTGCTGTCGTCTATTATGTTACAACTGCCATTGCGACCCCAGACGCTTACCGCTGAGCTACGGACGTTTCGGCTATGCTGGAACCGGAGTCAGCGAAGGGAGCCGACTGAGCGACCCTAGGCCCCGGAGATCCCTTTAGCCATGTGTACTGCTTTTCTGCATGGGGGCAATTGGACCGCGCTGACTGACTGGGGTGAGAAGGGTCTATATATGATAGGTGATTTGTACGAGGATAGTACCCTCATACCCTTTGATACACTGCGGGACAGGTATGATCTTCCCCGTGGGGATTTTCTTCTTCATTCGGCCTTGGTCTCGGCCATCCAAAAGCACTGGCGGGAGGGGTTATCAGAACCACGGACCTCCATGGCTTGTCAATATGTTGTTATGGCGGCGGGGACTTTCAAAGCAGTTACTTGTTTATATAGGCGTATGACGTGTGAAGTGTTGACTCCACTACGGGAACTGCAGCAGAAATGGGAAGGGGACCTAGGCAAAGAGATCCCTCGCGCGCCCGCAATCCACTGCTCATGACATCACATATTACATCACTCATGACATGGTCAGTGGCATCACTCATGACATCACTGATGACATCATCCTTGTGATAGAGTGGCGGTCGCGCAAGTTATAGTTATCTGAACTAACTATAACGGGGGAATTTCAATGTTTTTTTACGAGTGAAATGTCCAGCTAACTATAACATGTGTGAAACCTATGTTTTTTTAAGTGAATTTGCAAGGTTTTTTAAATGCTAATTCCTACCTATAACGTGTGTGAAACCTATGGGGAAGTGAATTTGTAAGGTTTTTTAAATGCTAAGTTATGTATGTTTTATTATATATTTATTTTACAATAAGCTACCTATGTATATAGTTATAGATTGACTGTATCCTGTAATATGGAATGGCTTGTTTAAAATGTTTTTTTTTTTTTTTAAAGGTTTCTGCGCGCACCCCGCGATTTTTTGAAAAAAAAAATGTTTTTTTCACCCTTCGGGGTCCTTCAGGGACCCCCTGACAAAGGCTAGGGGGTCAGGAACTCTCTACCCTGCCCCCTTTTCACGTTCTCCACCTTTCTTTTTTACTGTCACACACAAAATGGCGGCCGACACTTCCTGATTTCATCCGATTCGAATGTTGACTGACATGTAACCACCAATCAGAATTACACTCGCGCACGTTATGATGCGCGCACCGTGCGCGCATGCTGCGCGCACAGTGCGCGCTCATAGATATTTATGTGCTTTTAACTGCAATTTTCTCAGGAACTACTGAACAGATTGACACCATATATGCAAAAGGCACATGCATGACTTGAGAACTACCTCTTTGCCAAATTTCAAGTAATTCTGTTCAGCCGTTCGGGCTGTACCCTCAACTAAAAGGTCCAATGGGAAAATGCATGGAGAAAACGTGTTTTGGGAACCCCCTTTTTTCTCAGCCCCCGCTTGACGAATAACCCCGAGACTTTCAGGGTAGGAGCTGACCGGAGCGCCCCATTAGTCTTGAAAAATTCGCGAGGATTCGCCAACCGGCGCCAAAGTTATTCAAAATAGAATTTTCAGATTTCCTATGGAAACACGGTCCTAACTATAACTACAGTAGAATATATATATAATTTATTATTATTATTTTTTTCTTTAAGTACAGCTTCCTCGGACCGAACAAATGACAGAAAACACTTCTGTAACATTAGTAAAGGAGTTACTAAATGCACGACCAGTCGAAAAGGAGGCCCTGTGTGCCTAATTGCAACGATATTATGACGCAAACGGAAGTAAAAAAAAAATCAAATAAGTACTAGTGGGAAGAGCAAATGTTACATTTAACTCTAACACTAGGGTTCATTTTATTGTTAAGAATATAGAATTGGGTTGGAGTGAGGGGGTGGGGATTTGGTTTAGCCCCCATCCGGATATATAAAAATGATAAAAGGCCTATTTACAGTTAGATGAAATGTCGGAACTCTGTTCAATTAATTATTACTGTAACCAAGCAGCATTTCGTCAATGTACTGGCAACTCACGCGGTTTCTAGAAATGCTATTTTTCCAATTCTAAAGCCTGCTTTTCCCGGTCCTTTGTGTGCAGTTTTGAGACAGGGAAGGAAGCATGACGAGTTTCAGAGTACCACAGGGGAGGGGAGCTGACCGGAAGGAATGATTTCCGAGTAATGTCATCCCCAGCAGGGCGCGTCTGCCATGGTGAGGGCAGAATGAGGCAGCTCTATCCTAATTAATCCCTGCTCAGGATCTACCCACGCATGGTCCCACGCCGCGCACACGTGAGGGAGCGTGTGCAGCAGGATGGGAGTACAGAAATAATTTCGAGTGTTCCTTTCTCTTTACCCTATGATTATCAGACACCTTTTCTTTTTATTTTACTACGTTACGTCTCCAGTCAAGCGAAGGCGTCTTTATTTCTATTAAATATTCGCCAACAGCCACGTCACGCAGCATAAGGCCCAATTCTGGGCCCCGCTAATCGTTTCCAGAAGCGGATCGGGCAAACAATGAGGCGCACTTCTGCACCGCGACGACTGACAGGAAACTCTGTGCAGCCAGTCCCCCGGGACGAGTGCACAACAAACCCCGTCACAGCAGCAGCCAGGACAACCGCAGCTGCACTCTCGGGCTACAGCGGTCATAGTGTGTAGAACGCAGAGTATATCCACGCACAAGGGGTTGGTTTCTTAAAATAGACCCTGGCCTGTTCCCGTAGCATCAAAGGCTTTGCACGCCGCACCCCGGATCATCAGAGACCAAACGAGTGCAGAAGGGCCGATTCCGGCCTTTACACAGAGCAATGCTCTGCATGACCACTATGCGCTAATGCACATATCCCACAAAGAGCACGATGACAGACTACACATTCATTCAATAGTCGGACGTTTTCATTATGAAAAGGTACATATATCCACTGCAGATCGCCAACATGATCAGACCTTCAGCCTCAACGGCTACACAGAGCACAACCACAGTCCTTACTGACACAGCCCCAGTATTATTAAAGTGTGCACAAAAAAATATCAGATGTTCCATGTTACTGGTTTGTATTGCGCGCGGCACATAACCCAATTACTTCTTAACAATTCCGCATATCCGGCATCTGATTAAACAGATGCGAAAACGCAGATCGTGCTTACAGCGATCTTCTAAACACCAGGTTAAGATGGGGGAAGATATACTTCATACATAGAGTTACAAAACATTACAAAAGACGCGACACAACAATAAATTAGCATACCTACGGCGTAACAAAACATTACGCACTGATTAAAGGTCAAACTGAATTGTGAACTTAAACAAAGGTCCGTTCATTCGTAGGGGAGACTGTAGAAGTCTCGAGACACTGCCTCTGACGGGGTATTCAGAAGAAGAGCTTTTCACTTTTATCTTATCAGCGCCTTGCACAAATCCCTTTTACTCTGTTACCTTTGAATACACACGGATCACCGCTTAGGCACGACCACGGAGCACAAATACAATTCACAAATAATTACAGAGTAGAGCCAGGTTATAATAACCCCAGTACAAACACACCCAGGGCACACAAATCAAAGCATATTCCCGTACGGGTACAGTTGTGCAAGGTGCCCTTTGGTTATATAGGCCCAGGTAGCTAGGCATGGGTGTACAAGGTTAAACATATTCCATCGTTTGCGCCTCATGCCATCTGTACAGATAGGTCTTATGAGGCACACAGGACCCCTCGAGCGCACAAATACAAAGAGCCACGTGCCTACATAGACCGATCCCTTACAGAGCACAATACTACTATCCTACCAGGCGCACTCCCTTATATATACGCACTTCACAATACACACAAACACACAGAACCCCGGGGGGGGGGGGAGGGGGTGAACAAATACAGGTAACTAACACACACACACTTGTGACCAAACAAGTAGTCAAGGATTGATTTATCACGCATCTCCCTCGGCCACCGCTTTTAAGTACTGAACTGTCTTTTTAACCTGCCAAAGTGTGTCGGTGTGTTAGACAAGTTGGTTTAAATTCACTGAATCAAAATGACAACTCACAACATGAAGACAAAACACTTCTGTCTAAGGGCATCATACATCTCAATAGGGACACACACAGCTAACTCTAAGAATAAGTATATGCTCCTACAGGCACCCTATGAGTAAACACACGCACTGATCCATAGAAGGCACAAATCAATCAACACATGTACATACACAAACATAAACAGGTCTATCTCCGTTATAACAGAGACCCCCCCAAGCGCATTGAGGTACCAACAACGCTCATAAATCCGTCAGCTCACATCATCCGCCCAGGGCCATCGCAAGCACATATCCAGGTCGGAGTATACACAGATTCATATGATGAATGAGCCCTACGAAAATATATTAATTTAAGGTCGCTAACACCCCATAGACAGCAGGCTCCCATATTCGTACGCAGAACCCAAATGACAACAAACCCTGCACTCAAAGGGTCCTGTGAGAGAAAATCTCTGTAAATCTCACACAGGTCCCCATGGCGACCGATGGCTATCACAACACACCCATCCAACTCCCTGTGGGGTCACAGACCATCTCGGTGACGGCCCCCTACGATAACACACAGGTCTCCATGGTCACAACAGAGGTCCCAACCGCGCCCCCGCCAGGGTATGTGACTCACCGTGCTGCCGCTCGGAGCCCCTCCCCCCTCTCTGGGCTGTGCCGCTCCTGCGCGCCTAGCTCCTAGGTCAGGGGGATGATGATGTAGATATGGAGGTGCCGCCGGAGGCTTCCCTCTTACATCCCGTCGCGGCCTCCTCGGGCGGTGCGCAGCTCAAGCATTTGTTGTGGGAAAGCGCATCTTCCTCCGCCCGGCGCCGCTCCTGCCTCAGCCAGCCTTCCTCCCCACTGAAGATGGCGTGTCCTACTCCTCCCTGCCCACAATGCCCCGCTGCCATGATGTCATCTGTCATCTCTTAAAGAGAGAACGCGCAGGGTAGAAAGGGACAGCTGTCAGAAGCGACAGTAAACAAGAGCACGCGCGCTGCGGCGCGGCCTAGCGCTGCGACAGACTGCGCTCGTGCCGCCTCAGGCAGCGCTGTGGACTTAACTTTTAACGGTCAGTTGTTTTAATATAGTGATTAATGTTGTGTTAAGAGGTTCACATTTATGTAGCGCTAACAACAATTTACATGGTATCGTAGAGATTGTTTTTCTGTCTGGCCTTCCACAGTGAACTGGGTATACCCTCAATTAGCCGGGTTAGTGGTTTATAGTTTGATTGCGATAAATCATTTGAGAGTACATTCAATGTTTATTTAACAAGTGGTTTGTGTAGGTTGGCGTGAAGGTAAATTGCATTCAATCTTGGGAAACCAAGTAGTGTATCTTGTGTAGTGTATGTGTGGTTCGCCCAAAATAAACTGACCCTCACACATCTTTGTATAGTAGAAAGGCCACTTTATTTAGAACAGGTAAACTCTCAAATAACTCGGCAATTTTATTTATTTCTCTTTACAATTTAGAATACTGAGCCAAAACCATTTCTAAAATCACATTTCCCCATTTCAAAACTTTAAACCAACCTTCAAACTTCTCTGTGTTGCCTTTACCTTGTCATTCTTTTCTTCCCCTTTTTCCTACCCGTCTTCCTGGGATGCCGGGTAAGACCGCTCCTGCCTCACCCACCCCAAACCTTGCCTTTACCAATGAACATTGCCCAAGAGTAACCTGTCTAATAGTGGCTTTTTTTTTTTTTGGGTTGGGAGGGTGGGACTTCGATTTTCTCCTCTCACCCCACGCTCGCGCTTCCCTAATCAACGCGCACCTGACTGACTAAACTACGCACGCGCGCGCCTCTCCCTACGTCCCTAGCGTGGCCCGTTCCATTCAGGCGAACAGCCCCAGGGGGAGACTGTTTCTCCGCTCCCCCTGGGGCCCCCTCACCAAAAATAAACTGACCCTCACACATCTTTGTATAGTAGAAAGGCCACTTTATTTAGAACAGGTAAACTCTCAAATAACTCGGCAATTTTATTTATTTCTCTTTACAATTTAGAATACTGAGCCAAAACCATTTCTAAAATCACATTTCCCCATTTCAAAACTGTAAACCAACCTTCAAACTTCTCTGTGTTACCTTTACCTTGTCATTCTTTTCTTCCCCTTTTTCCTACCCGTCTTCCTGGGATGCCGGGTAAGACCGCTCCTGCCTCACCCACCCCAAACCTTGCCACCCAGGAAAACCGAAGCGTTTTCCTGTCCCCACCAACTATTGCAGCCGTAACCTCCCTTCAGCGATCTTTGCTGTTGCACCAAAGGTCGACAGCCAATTCCATTGACAAACAATCCCTGATTTCCAAAATGTAATATGCCAGGCCCAACTCTGACAAATGAACCCCATCTGCTCTGAATAACTGTCCTTCTTTACTAGTGATGTTTCCATGTGACAGATACCTTATGCCCATTCCCGCACAATAGTTTTTCATTTCTTTATTCAGCTTTTTGCGTGCTCTGTCCATTGCCACTTGGTCTCTCGCTTGCCTCCAATGCTGTCGATAAACAAATTCAGTCCATACAACTGTCGTTCCCAACCAGTTTTCCTTGATCACCGCTAGATCTAATTTCATGTTTTTTAACAGCGTAAGACCTGAAAGCGATACAAGATCGTTTTCTCCTAGATGTATCAACAGTAAGTTTGGCGGCCATCTATCATACCTCAATTTTCGGAGAGTTGGGAACAGTTCCTCCCATTTCATGCCACCTTTACCATGCCAAAGCACTTCATGTCCTGCACTTGGGAGGCCGAGGCTGCGACCATAAATCTGTCTTTCAGCGAAGAGGCCAGCCCATTTGACAAATGAATGTCCGATGATCCATACGTGGCATTTCCCGGACAAAGTGCGGATATCACCTAACATAAAATAAAAAGAATTAGCACGCCTTACCAACATTTACTAAATCTACTTGCGTACATAACGTGTACAACACCTGGATTTCCACCTGCCTATTCTTTGAATGACATCCCACCCTAACCCCAACTTCGCAGCGTCCGTCGCTGCTCCTATTCTGAATGAATGAGTCGCATATTCTGAAGGTGATTCTCCCACTAACAACAAAACCTTCCTCAGCACCCCCAACAGCTGTGAACTGGTAACATGATGGCCTGACTTATGCATGAAAATATAAGCTGCTGTGTTGGTAATGGATTTGTCCTGAAACCCCTCCCACTCTAAAACTGGGCAACACTCCACCATGCCACTTTTATTCAGAAAAACCCAAACGCCCCTCCCCAACTGGTCAGTTTTTGAACTTCTTAACCAAATCCGAAGCCTCTGCTCTTCGCAAATCACTTCGTCACATCGTATGCCTCCTTTCCCTCTGTCGCCCAATATCTCTGACACTCTAAAAGCTCCGAAAAAGAGCCAAATCATTGCCAGCCTGAACAATGCTGCCTCATGAGCGCTATAACAACAATTTGGTAACTGTTGCACCAGTCTCTGCAGCAGCTGAAAAGAAATGGGGGCTCTAGGCAGCCGCCTTGTTACACTCCTTTTGCTCAAACCTTTCAACATTCTTCACACCAGAATGCCGTCAACAGGGTCAAAGCCCCAGTGTAACTGTCCATAAAAGGATACCCCAGCCAGTTTACCCGCTATGGTATTAGATGACAATCCCTGTTTCGCCAGCCATAGTACAAAGTGTAATATAATGTAAGTAAAATGTTGCTTCTTCCACCCTCCGCTGTTACATTGTACATAACTCGTAAATTGTAACCATGCTTGTCTGTAAGATTTCCTTGTGGAGTCCGCTACTGAATTCTCCACGAGCCTTTCAATTGTCAGTTCCCCAACGCCCAGATGTTGTCTGACAGAAGGGTTTTGCTGTCGTCCGCCCCTGGCGCCAGTTCGCGAAAAAGCTGCCAATTAAAACGTGAAAGGGCGTCAGCAATGCAGTTATTTACCCCTGGTATGTGTTTGGCTCTGAACATAATATTCCATTGCAAACTCACCAACATAAACTCCTGTAACAAGCGTAACACTCTCACATCTTTGGCTTTTTGGTGATTGAGTAAGTTCACCACAGACATATTATCAATATTGAACAAAACGGATCTATTTTGAAGCTCTTTGCCCCATGTGACCAGCGCTACTAGAACCGGAAAAAGTTCTAAAAAGGTGATGCTGCGCCCTTGTGTCATCCAGTGCGCTGGCCACTGCTCCGAACACCACCGACCGTCCCAAAAGATACCAAAACCTTTGGAACCAGCCGCGTCTGAATATATCTGTACTTGCCAGATGAAACGGTCTTCAATGAATTGTAACGGCACTCCATGGAAATTCTTCAAGAAAACCAACCATATTCTCAAATCTTCCTTCACCATTTTGGATATGTGGACTCTATGATGTGGCCGCCGGGCTCCCGAAAGCGCCATGCCTAAGGCCCGGCAAAACGTCCTACCTGCCCTTACTACTCTGCAAGCAAACGTCAAATAGCCCAGTAGGCACTGTACCTGCCTAAGCTCCAGTTTCGTTTGTTTTAACGTTTCCTCCACACATTCTCGAATTTCACATACCTTTCCTGCTGGCAGCCTGGCTATTTGTGCTACTGTGTCTATTTCAATGCCAAGAATTGTTAAACAGGTCTGTGGCCCTACTGTTTTGTCCGGCGCCAATGGCACTCCCAGCTCCTTCATCAATTTACAAAAAACATCCAAGGCTGCCTGGCACTGCCTAGTACCTTCCTGCCCCATGAAGAGAAAATCATCCAAATAGTGACAGGACGCTCCTTGCTGGTAATTCTGCGAAAAAATCAAGTGCAGGAATGTGCTAAATCGCTCAAAGAGGGCACAAGACACCGCACACCCCATGGGTAACACTTTGTCCACATAATAGTGCCCCTCAAAATACATTCCCAACAATTCAAAATCAGTTGGATGAATCGGGAGGAGCCTAAACGCCGACTTGATATCACATTTAGCAAGCTGCGCACTTCCACCTAGAAAATTCACCTGCTTCAGAGCCTCGTCAACTGACGTGTAAGACACTGCCGTGTCTGCTGGGGCAATAAAATAATTAATAGAATAGCCTTCTTGCCAGGACAGGTGCTGGATCATTTGAAATTCCCCAGCTGCCTTTTTAGGGATGACCCCAATAGGCGAAATGATCAAATTCGGCAAGGGACACATCGCAAACGGGCCAGCTACTCTGCCCAATGACACTTCTTCAGACCGCTTAGCTCGAACTATGTGAGGGAAATCTGTTGCGGATTTCAAATTGTCTGCCCACCGACTTTCTCTGGTCCCTTGATAACTAATCTTGAAACCCTCCAACAAACCCCAAAACAATGTGCTAGCCGCTGTCTCATCATGATATGCTTCCAGCCATGGTATCATCGCCTCCAAATTAATTGGCGTAGCCGCCTTTTGGCATAAATTGTAATGGTGCCCCTCTACCCCTGGCCCCCCATCACTGTTCGGACCCTCTCTGCCCACCAGCTGCGTTAAATGTGGTGAAGCACTGGGTAATTGCATGTCGCCCCCCACATTGTGAACATTCGTGTCGAAAGCGACACGCCTGCCTGGTGCATAATCCCCTATTAAAATTCCAGCAGGCTCCAATCCCAGCCGCCTGCCCCCGCCCGGTGACACCCGCCCCTGATAGAGCGGGACGCTGTAGAAAGGGCTTATATGTAACCGACAGACCGCTGGCAGTATGAGTAGTCGCCAAAGGATGAGCTGAAGCCATCCATTGGAGCCACAATTCTGCATCTATCTCACCCCATGGTTTATTTGCTGCCATGCTCATTCTGGCCCTAAATTCCTCATCATAATTGAGCCATCAATAACCCCCAAACTGCAGCTGAGCTTTTCGTACTATATCCATATATTTAAAAATGGACACTGCTCTCTCAGGGTATTTCTCCGTATATATGCTGGCAAAGATGAGAAAAGCAGACGTCCAGATTTCCACATTACGTGGAACCCTTGGCCGCCTTGCCAGTTCCCACTCTTCTTCCTTGGAACCTTCTTTTGCCTGGACCTCCCTGTGTAGTAATTTAAAGATGTCGACAAACTCATGGTCCCAAATTTCCTGTTTCGTCTTTAAAGATAAATATGTACCCAGGGGCATCGCTAAACCCATGTAAGGTAGACGTTTAGCTACCTTCCTCACTGCCTGCGTCGCATCCCCCTCTGTTCTGTGCACCAACGTACTCCCTACTTTGTCCTTGTTTTGTTCAACGACTGAGGCCTCTTCCTCCCCAACCTTACTCGGCAATACCTTTGGCTGACTCGAGCCGCTGTGTATATCCCTCACCTGTGGTAAGTTTAAATGTGTAACTAAAGGGGCCCACATCTCCCACCATGGTGTCGTACCTCTTGGAAGATGTTCTGCTCTGTCCCTCATGCCCACTGGCACACTCGCTTGACGTCTTTTCTTTTGAGACTCTTCAACTGGCAGGTCCGCACGTGACTTCTGTAAGGTAGAAAAATAGGCAGTTGACCCCTTCCCTCCCTCCCCTACTCCTTTTTCCGATCTAATTTGCTGCATGACTGTATTGTCTTCCTCTCTAATTTCATCCCAACTCACCTCTTCATCTCCACCCTCTTCTCCATACCCCACATTTTGTCTACTACTGCTAGGCAGGGCTCCATCACCTATCCCCACATCAAAACTGCGCCAATCTTGAATACAACTTAGCGCTTGAGCTCTGCTTCTTTGTGAAAAATACGCACTGAACTTCTCTTGCTTTGGCGCTAAAACACTAGCCACCGCTACCTGTGACGCTTGTCGAGACCGCTGCTCGCTTTGAGCTACAGTCCGCCCAGAAACAGCTTTCGACCTCCGGGCGCTCTTCCCGCCGGTAGGCTGCTCCGCAACTGATACTCTCGTAACAGGTGATTTTTTAACAGCCTCCCTCTCTTGTGCCTCGCCTCTTTGCCCAGAGTGTGGCACCCACACCCACTGCCCTTCATCACACCCTATCTCTGCTATATCCCCTTGCGCTATTTGACCTAGTGGTAACCTAGGCTCCGGAAAAATACTTTCCTCCATGTCAGGCTCTAAACTATGATAGGGCCCATTATCACCCTGCCACAAACTCCCACCCAGCTGATCTACGCCATATACCCAAACATCTTGTTCTTCGCTGGACACGCCTCCTGTCTCTACCACTTGCGCCACAAAATCCACATCGTCCTCCCCTATACCTCAACCTTCACCCCTCACTTGTTGTAACCTTTTACCCTTGTTACCCATACCCCCACCAGGCCTTTGCTTATTCCTTTTCTGCTCTGGCCGCAAAATGCCCACAACCCCTTCTTGGTCCCTGTCACTCCCTGTGTCTGAAGAATAATCCACCAACGAAAAACCTTGTTCCCCCCTAGTGTGTAAAATCATACCCAGAGGTTCTGTCACATCACTAAACTGTTGATCCTCCGTTCCCACCTTCGCAACGCTATTTTGCTGCTCCCAACTGAGGAGGCCTGGCGCAGCCCCCCTCCCCCAACCCCTCCTGCCCCTCACTCTACTTCTTCTAGAAATGAGCCCCCTAAAAATTGCCAATGGGGCCCCCTCCATGCTAACCTCCTGCCTTACTATGGCGCCATTTAAAACTCCCTGAGGCATTGCTATCACCGGGCGCTGTGCAAGGCGTTTTGCCATACCTCTGTCCTCACTGCCATGTGCACCTCTGCTCCTGAGGCGCGTGGCTCTTCGTGTTCTACCAGCCTGCTGAGGCAAGGAGGCCGCTATTGCCCTCTGCACTCCGCTTGCAGCACGACGCCTCATTAACCTTCCCTTGGGCGCAGACGCAGCCCTCGCCTCAGCTGACAGCAGGTCTTCTCTCCCTGCCATCTTTAATAGCTCCAATGCTGTCCTCACTTGTTCGTCGTCCTCCATGCCTCTCCTGCTCCTCCCCATCAATTCCAGTCCGTTTTCACCTCAGAGCAAAATTATTATTATTTTTTTTTTATTATATCAGCTCTGACTTCGTTTTTCTCTTCTCCACGTCGTTTTTCTCCTCTCCCCTTCGTTTTTCTCCTCACCACTTCGTTTATCTCCTCCTAATTCATTTTTCTCTTCACTTCGATTTTCTCCTCTCACCCCACGCTCGCGCTTCCCTAATCAACGCGCACCTGACTGACTAAACTACGCGCACGCGCGCCTCTCCCTACGTCCCTAGCGTGGCCCGTTCCATTCGGGCGAACAGCCCCAGGGGGAGACTGTTTCTCCGCTCCCCCTGGGGCCCCCTTTTGCCAGGGACTCGCAGATTATCTGCACCAAAAGTGTTCTGTGTTAACAAGAGCCTGCAGTCCTATTTATTTTTTTTAGGTGATAATGGTGTGCTGCATACTAGGCAGCACCAGTACACGATTTTATCACATACAACAAACATGAGAGCAGAGGTAGCAACAACAGAATCTTCTATCAGAAACAGTGTAAATACAGTACAGGCACCAGCAATGCAAACTTCCTTCTTAAACGGAACAAGTACAGCAGAGGCAGCAGTAGTACACGCTTCTCTCACAAATACAGAACACATACAGCACAGACACGAGCAGAGCAAACTTCTCTGACACATATAAACACACACACCTAGTAGGTATAGGGTGCACCAGTGCTTTGTTCAAAGATCGTAGGCACATCACAGGCAGAAGCTGGAGCATACTTAGTTAATTGTGTCCTGTTTATTTTTTCCAATTGCACATTCGATTGTATTTCAAATATATATTATCAGACCTACAGGGAACAGCACGCACAGACAAAAAATGTTCGATAAGCTACCTGCCCGAAACGAAGCATTTTGAGATCTCTTTAGTATTCACAAGCTATTGAGCAGAATGCTGTTAAGCATTATGGAGGGTAATCCCAATGATCTGATTTCGCCATGTCATGCATGCCTGCTCATCAGTCCTCTTATTTCTTTGCATTCTGCTATTTGCAGTTGTCGTTTTTGTTACAAACATGGGAGTACAAGAATCAAAACGCAAGGAAAGAATACAATATAAACACTCGACTCGACTTACAAGTATTGCCAAAGATGGATTGTATACAGTAGTCCTGTCACATAGGTGTGTTCGAATTGAGTTGGCATTTGTGCAAATATTTTTTTTTAAAAAGGGACTTGCATGCAGATTTAGTTTAGCTTCTGTCTCTCTGGGTCCATGTAATTATTGGCCAGCCAGTGAGTGATGTATCGGTTG
This sequence comes from Triturus cristatus, assembly GCF_964204655.1. Lineage (NCBI taxonomy): Eukaryota > Metazoa > Chordata > Amphibia > Caudata > Salamandridae > Triturus > Triturus cristatus. The sequence goes on from NC_140592.1 coordinate 842,800,319, forward strand.
TAAGTCAATGGAGAATTTGAGCATATCTCTCAAAACTCTTAGTACTGTATTTCTTAACTGGAGATTAAATTACATATGCAATAGTGCCATAAATAGCTAAATTGGATGTTTGAGGAGCGCATAAAGAAACTTAAAGCATTTTGAGAATTTGGAACACATACATCATGCTACTAATCAAGAGTTGAAGTATATCCCTCTTTCAGTGCAATGCTTTTATGGTTTAAATGTTTTTCTTCAAATAAATAGCTCACAACAGGCAACTGTCTCCTGCAACAAGCTTACCAAACTCCTTGACTAACCCTGTCACGACTACAAACATCAATACATTACAATCTAACGTTTTTCAAATTGTACTCTCTGATAAAAGAACAATTAATTCTAGTCTGTAATAAGAAATGGCAGTGAGAGTGTGTTTGATGGACACAGATACTTGTTTCAATAACATCCACCAGCAGAAAAAGAACATATTTTAATATTACCAAAAATTTCAAATGTCATGACAAAAAAATTCATAGAAACACAGAATCTCTCTGACTTCAATCAGGTTTTTCAATCATTTTGACTTTACTTATTCCGTCATAATCTCTGATGGTGTTTAGATGGCATCTTCTCCAGAATCTTCCCCATTCTGTTTGGGTTCTAGAAATTCTCGTGCTGCGCTGGGACTGTGAAACGTGAATGTCTTGTCCATGACACAAAGCCTGAATTGGCCGAGGTACCACAAAGGTTTCACAACTCGTGGTCAAAAATCCTTCTTGATAGTTTGGTGCTCTGTTTTGCTCACTTAGGTTGTATGACTCAAGTCCCGAAATATATGCACACTTTCAAACCAACCAACACAATGTCTCTCTTCCCCGCAGCCATATTGTTGACAATCTCTCTTCTGCGAAGCCATATTTTTGATATTTTCACTTTGTGCTGCATCGCTCAGCTACGGCCGTGCAAGTACTTATGGTTTGTCCATCTGTGTCACGGTCCCTCGGAGGCCTCTCAGGATCGGTTCGTTGCTCAATTGGGATCCACCTATTGACAACCTTAATTTCCAAGTTGCTATAAAAGCACGGACATTAAAGGGGGTCAATCGGGGGAAGGAAAGGAAGGGAACAGCGGGGAGGGAGACCTGTGGAGGGAAACGATGATTAAAACACTATGAGCGTGGCACCACTACAGTTTATCTTGCGCCTTCCTTGTGGCAACACAGGTGTATCTACCGGTAAAGTAAAAGAACTCTTTTGTGGCAGCTACAACCAGAAGGACGATTGTGTCATCATCAGACCTTCTAAGGCTACCTGGTTTTGTCTGGAATTCGTACCACATATAAGTAATACTCAGCAGAGAAACTGTGAACAAATAAACATGTATACATAAACAAGCTATTCACCGTTCCGTTGTTGAAACACTCCTTGACAAGCCATACCTTACCCACCATAAAACGTGTGACTGTGGGCCTCACAAGGGAAGAAGGGATTACGCTCTATCCTCAGCACCTCTCATATCTCCCCTGCTAAGACGAAACAATACACACATAAAACACTTATGGGTGGATAACTGATGTCAGTGGTCATGCATCTCTTCGTAATCATACCAATACTTATTCAAAGTACCGTGGAATTTAGTGTAGATATACCACCTGCTAGGGAAATACCCGTCCCAGCATTCACTGTCCCAAAACAAGAGAGATCGCTTTTCGTAGCAAATGATGTGCAGAAGTTTCTATGGACTCAATGATGCGAAAGCGCAGCTAGCGCTGGATCCTTAAATAGAATTTGACTCTAGGCGGTGTCACCGACACCCCTCTTCAAAGTATCTGAGGTTTCTGCTCAGCGGTGATAGCAAATAGCGCTGTAGCATAACTTAACAAAGGAATGACTCTAGGCGGTGTCACCGACACCCGTTTTCCAAGTACCAGCGGATTAGCACAGCGGTATAAGCCAATATCGCCGTGTTGTAAAGTAACAAGAAATGACTCTAGGCGGTGTCACTGACACCCTTACCCCCACCAGGGCGTTCTGGAGCAGAGTAGCGAAGTTTCCTCGGCATCCCCCAGCAAGTCTGGAATAATCTGCTCCGTTCCTACTGCGTCTCCGGCTTACGTAGACGGCCGGACCCTCGCTGCGTCACTTCCTGTGCCTACGCGTTGCGAAGGAGGCCGGGAAGGGTAGTTCGGATCGGAGGCCCTCCAAAACTCACGCATCTCGCGGAGACGGAGCACGGTTCTCATCCAAAAGGCTTCTTGGTTTGTTAGCCTTATGGAGCGTGCAGCGGGCGAGACTTAGCACAGGACAGCACATCCCTCTCCCAACGACCGCTGACACGAGCCAGGTTTGTTGAGGTAACGAGCATGAAAGGCTTTTATGCACTGGGGAGCGTGCATTCCCTCTGCGGGTTCCCACAAATTCTCCTCCATGCCGTATCCTTTCCATGATACCAAATACCACAACTTGGACCCACTCCTTTTGGAATCCAGGATTGCTTGAACTTCATACTCCGGCTCATGGTTGATCCATATGGGTGATGGTCTTTTCTTTATAGGCGTGTAGGACGGTTTCAGTAATGACACGTGAAAAAACGGATGTATCTTCATTGCTTTTGGTAGTGCTAACCGCATGGCCAAGGGCGAGACCACTTTTTGTATTTTATAGGGACCAATAAATTTGGGATTAAACACACTGTATCTACGAAACCGAATGGTTTTTGCCGATAACCACACCGCATCTCCTACCTTGTAGACTGGGTTGGGTTGGTGGTGTTTATCAGCCATGATTTTGTAGATACCCTTGGCTTTTTCCAAGTTCCTATGGGTGTCTTTTAGGATCTGTTGAATGTGTTTTATTCGGGCCTGTACTTCCGGTACATCCTGTGTGCTTGCGAGGTGGATCAAGGAGATAAAGCGTGGATGGTACCCGTAGTTGCTGTAAAAAGGCGTGAACTGTGTGGATTGATGTTTGGCGCTGTTATAGGCCACCTCTGCCAGGCATAAGAGGTCCACCCAAGCGTCTGTGTTCTTCTCCACATAACACCGTAAGTATTGCTTGAGGGTTTGATTCAGTCTCTCTGTTTGCCCGTCTGACTGAGGGTGAAAACTGGTGGTTTTTGATGTCTTCATATGTAGCGCCGTGCACCAGGCTCTCCAAAATCTTGCAGTGAATTGAGGGCCCCTGTCGGAAACAATATTGGCCGGAAGTCCATGGAGCCTTATCACGTGGAACAATAGTAGTTTGGCTAATTGTCCAGACGTGGGTTCTTTTGCACAGGCTATGAAATGTCCCATTTTGGTGAGACTGTCCACCACCACCACGATGGCTGTACATCCCTGATCAGGTGGTAGACCCACAACGAAGTCTATGGAAATGGTTTCCCATGGCACCAACGGTGTTGGTAGGGGTTGTAACAGCCCTCTGGGTTTTCCATGGTCTGATTTAGCTGTCAAACATGTCTCACACCGGTGAATCATGTCTGTGGTGTCTTCCACCACTGTAGGCCACCAGAACTGGCGATAGATCCGATCGAGGGTTTTCCTGATACCATTATGTCCAGCACTGTGTGTGTTATGACACCATTGTAGCACCTCCTTCCGTAAGGCTTGATTGGGTACGAGCAATTGTTTGCCTTTCATCGGGAGACCCTTGATCACCTTCCACTGCGGGTGTTCTTGTAGCCATTTCCTCCAGTATCGGTTCTTTATCCCTTGTGTTATTTTCTGGAGGAAGGTGTCGGTTTGCAGAGCCCCGATGACCTTTTGGGGGTCCAGAACTTAATGCAGTCGTTCTATCTGAGTATTATCGGGGGTGTCTTTGCAGGACAAGGCATTCGCCTTCTTATTTTCCGCCCCTGGTCGATATGTGACTAGGTAATGGAATTCTGAGAAAAAAGGCATCCAGCGTAATTGTCTAGGAGACAACATCCAAGTGGACCTCATAAATTGCAGGTTGCGGTGATCTGTATATACAGTCACCACGTGTTTGGCTCCCAACAGCAGATGTCTCCAATCGCTAAACGCTTCTTTTATGGCTAGTAGCTCCTTTTTAGCGATGGTATACCGGGTTTCTGCCAAATTTAGTTTACGCGACCTATAGGCAACCGGATGGAGTTGGCCCGTCATTTTATGTCACTGCGAGAGAATAGCTCCCACCGCAACATCGGCTTTCTTTAATCGTTGAAAGGAAGTCTCGGCTTCTGTTGTCCAACTAAAAGGTTCGTTTTTTCTCAACAGCTTAGTTATGGGAGCCACCACAGTAGAAAAATGGTCGATAAATCTGCGATAAAAATTCGCAAATCCGAGAAAACATTGAATTTCTCTAACTGTGGTGGGTTGTGGCCAGTCTTTCACCGCTCTGATTTTTCTCTCGGACATGACCTGTCCGGAGGGCGTCAGCATAACTCCTAAGAATTCCACTTCTTCCATGTGGAACTCACACTTGCTGAGTTTACAGTATAATTTATTCCGTTTTAGAGCTTCAAACACCAGACACACATGAGCCTTATGCTCCTCTGCTGAGGAGGAATATATCAGGATGTCATCGATATATGCCACCACGAACCTATCCAAATACACCCGAAGCACCTCGTTAACGAAGTATTGAAAAGCCGCGGGGGCGTTGCACATGCCGAAGGGCATTACCGTGTACTCATAGAGCCCGTATCTGGTACGGAAGGCTGTCTTCCACTCGTCCCCCTCCCGTACTCTTACCAAGTGGTATGCTGCTTTTAAATCTAGGCGTGTATAGATGGTGGCTGATTTAACCTGTTCCAAAAGAACTGGTATCAAGGGCAGTGGATACCTGTTTTTAATCGTCACATTGTTCAATGCCCGGAAGTCTATGCAGGCTCTCTTTTCTCAGTTGGCCTTCGGGATGAAAAAGAGCGGAGAGGCGGCCGGGAATCTTGAAGGGCGGATGAAACCGTTCTCTAAGTATTTGTCTAAATACTCCCTCAAGTGAGTGTTTTCTGCTTCGGTTAATGCATATAATCTCCCACAAGGTATAACCGCTCCTGGCACTAAATCAATCCGGCAATTGTAATGCCTGTGTGGGGGGAGGGTGTCTGCTAATTTCTCACAGAACACGTCTTGATACTCTAGATACCAAGAAGGCAGCTGTACATTTGTTTCCGCCGCAGTCGCTACTGTCAAGGTCCTCGAATCCTCGGAGTCGTACGATGCTCAAGTGGGTTCCACCCCTTGATATCCCCAAGGTCTGGGTGAATAGACAGACTCGTTGGAGGGATCAAGTGAGGGAAGGGAAGGATGGGGACAGCGGGGAGGGAGACCTGTAACGAGAGCAAATCACTATGAAATTCACCATACAATTATAGCACCAGGAAACAGTACAACAAGGAAACATACGCTTGAGTTTAACTGTTAAAAACAAATGTTGAGATGACAAGGCAAGTGCATTCATTGTAGAAGGGATGTGTAACCCACCCAAGGACTTCCCTTCTGTTTTCCTCGGGTGTATCAGTTTTCCTGCGGGCCCTCAGAGTACATCCCAGACACCCTTTTAACCCCTACGCTAGTTCGGGGTTTGGCCAAGCATTCCCTGACAAAATGCCCCTTTTTTCCGCAATACATGCAGAGGCCTGTTTTTCGGCTGATTTCTATTTCGGCTTGGGTCAGTGGGGCTCGAACGGTACCTATGTCCATAGGTTCTGCTACTGGGTGCAGCCCCCACACCTGGCCCCCTACCTTTATCAAATCGCATAGGCTGGCGCTCTACTCTCTTCCTATCCCCTCTGCGTTCCCCCATATGATAATCCAACCGTAGTGTGAGGTTGATAAGGTCTATACAAGTGGAGGGTTGAGGATCGATCTGGGCTAGCACGTCTTTCATATCATCCTTCAGCCCTTGATAAAAGAGAGCAGCCCTCTTTTCCTCTGGCCATTGGGTTTCTGCTACCAAACGTTGGGAGGTGTTGATGTACACCACCAATTCCTTGTTACCCTGCTTAAGGTCTAGCAGTTCTCTGTCTGCCGAGAAGGAAGCCGCCCTACGTTCGAACACTGTCTCGAATTCTTTCCGAAATGCTTCCCAATCGTACAAAAGTGGGGCGTCACGATGCACATACGGTACAGCCCATTGGGCCGCATCTCCTGTCAGATATGAAATCATAAAAGCCACTCTAGCTTGATTCGTGGGAATGGCCTTGGGTTTACAAGAGAAATGCAATAGCACCTGTGTCATGAAGACTTGTACTTTAGAAGCCTCCCCATAGAAACGCTCGGGGGCTGCCAAAGGAATGGACGTGGGCATCTCCACTGTAAAAGGGGAGGGGACCGAGGAGGTTCCAAACTGAAAAGGGCTCCCACCCAGACCTCTACCTGACTGTGCGTCAAAGGGGTTTCTCTGTAGCCTGTTAACTGTTTCGTGCAAGGCCGCGGTTTCAGCCCCAGAAGCCGCTATTTCCACCCTGGAATCTGTGATTTCCTGTTGTAGTGCTCCTAGCGTGACTAGTACGTCTTCCAAGGTGGCCATCGTAACAACGAACTGACCGGGAGAGGTATATTTAAGTAAAGGCAGATTATTCTATCACGGTCCCTCGGAGGCCTCTCAGGTTCGGTTCGTTGCTCAATTGGGATCCACCTATTGACAACCTTGATTTCCGAGTTGCTATAAAAGCACGGACATTAAAGGGGGTCAATCGGGGGAAGGAAAGGAAGGGAACAGCGGGGAGGGAGACCTCTTGAGAGAAACGATGATTAAAACACTATGAGCGTGGCACCACTACAGTTTATCTCGCGCCTTCCTTGTGGCAACACAGGTGTATCTACCTGTAAAGTAAAAGAACTCTTTTGTGGCAGCTACAACCAGAAGGACGATTGTGTCATCATCAGACCCAGTGGCGTCACTAGGGTTGGTGTCAACCGGTGTGGGTAACTCCTGGTGTCACCCCCTCACGACTTACCGCATGGACCTCCTCCGCTCCGAGTCCGCCAGTGGTCACAGTTGGCAATAACGGGACCATACAAAATCCTTAGTAACGTTTGTAAGTGCAAACCCTCAAATTCCAACAGGCCAGGTTTTAACACAAGTACTTCCAGGCCCGATTATCCACTTTTCGACCATCCCGCTCCTGTGTACCTTATCTCACAGCTGACCTTCGGGCCCCAGCCCCATATCAGCCCCATCCAGCTCTACTTTCATTATTCCCGTAAAAAACATTAGCAAAATCACCTTCAAACTTAAAACATTAAATATAGCAGTAAATATAATTAGCACGCACTTTACAATATGTTCCACAGTTGCCCTAATGACCTGATTGCTAATTAAATAAAAACAGAAAGGCAATGACAGGGCCGGTTTTATCGCTAGTATGTAATTCCGTCTACAGGGAATGTCACATGAGCCAATGAGGATTACAAGATGTAGGAATCACATGGCATCCATACTGGTGGGCAGTAAATTTAAAGAGGGTTTGGGCTGGGGAAGCACAAACTCAGGATTTAAAGCATACCGTGGTGGTTGGGGCTTGGCTTTACTAATAAAAATGTATATCGGCCCAAACTCTTTTTAGCAACATTAAAATAATGAAAGACTGGAGAATTTCTAACTTTATAGTAACACAAAAAAAGTGAAGTTCTAACTATACCATTCATGTTTGTCTGCAGGTCTTTGATGACAGTTCATAGCCACTCTCCTATGTTAGGATTGTAACTTTTGAACTGCAAGTAACACAAGAATCTCTGTGACAAAGGCAGTAACCCACTGAGCTATCCAAATAAAATACAGTTTATCTGCATTTCAAAACTACCAACAGGCAAAGGACTGCTCTCCAGCAGGATCATTAATCACCAGTTCTCTGGACATGTTTTATCGTTGCCTTGCATCCATGGCCATGATAATGATGTGCCTTGCTGGGCCTGTGCAGATTTTTAAAATAAAAACAAACAGTAACACATTCTCTGACCTACTCCTTGTGTCACAGCCTGATCTGATAAGCAGCTGCAGGAGTCAGGAAAGGTGAATCAGAATAAACAAACTTATTTTCTCAAATGCTGAACAAAAATGGAAATATCCACGCAGCAGCACAGGACGGTAGGCAAAAGTTACTCGGTGTCAATTTCAAATAAAGCATTTGTTCCCTTTGCCATGCCCCTATTGTACTTGCACACACAGCCAGCCCACCCGAGCCCAGGCCCAATACCGCATCTCCCAGAATATGAAGAAAAACAACGTTCGGAGGAACGTTTTAAATTAAAGTGCCCAATATTTTCTATTGACCTTCATATCCTCACTGCGAGGGCCAAGGCTCATGTTTGGGTGGGCCTGGTTATCAGTCGACTTCCCCCCCTCACTCCGCCCTGCCCCACCTCACCGCCCTACCACTCCTACCTGTGCCGGCCGCCACTGATTTCTATTTTAAAATGTGTAAAACACTAGATTTGGTCATTTGTGGCTCAGGTTCCTTAGTTCTAGCTACAGTTAACTCTCAAACCCAAGCTCTCGTCCTTGTAAATGAACAGAGAGGGTTTTACATGAAAAATACGAATGTAATATATGAGTCTTGGAGATCCCCATGAATTAAGTGTGAATAAACATGAAGACTGTAAAATAGGACACGCACCACAGACCGTGTGTGTCATGGGTGTTCCGCTGACCAAGGGGCTCCACCTCACCCCAGACCACCAGACTCCAGACAGAACTCGGCTGTCATTAAAATGGCCCTAAAATAGAAAGCTATAACTGCACTGTCATTGAATTGAGGTTTGATTGTTGGGGGCAGGCTTGTGGTTGAGCAATTAAGTTGCCAGCGGTGTGATTGCTCCACATGCCTGGGCACCCCATCATTTTGCGTTTCTCCATTGGCTTGTAACGCTTTTTAGTTCTATGTATGTTTGAATCTGACTTAACTATTCATGGGAAAGCCTATATCTCTACTGGCTTAAACAATTCCCTACCTGAACCGTGTAGGTCTTTTGAATAAAATATGTACATTGTTGTTACCATACAAATGTATTTTCTATTTATACATTGTGTATTTAACGTTGCTGCTAATGACAAAAGTTTTCCAGTGACAATCTGAGGCCCAAAATGGCGTCGTCAACAAAGTCTCTTTTATGTATGTTCTTTAGTGATGGTCTGTTGAGGTTTCTGGGAAAGCATTTTTCAGCAGCTGGTATTTGCATCTATCTTGTATTTTTATTAAAAAATGTGACCACCAAGTGAATGTTCTTGGGCTATTTTCAGTCAGTGAGTTCCTGGGAAGTAGCAAATGAAAAGTCCATGCATATTTAGAACATATAGTCGGTCACATCAGTGAAATCCTATGGCAGTATTAGTATGTTAGCTCTGTCTGTGGGTCCTATAGAGTTTTACTGTCGTACTAGGGGGTGCGAAACATTCCAGCAAAGATTCAGTGTTGTAATTCACTATGAACTTGGTTCTATGTGCGCTAATAAAGTAACACGTACTCCAATAATATATTGGCCCACCCACCCGGACCACCCTCTAGATTAGAACCGGGCCTGCTGTCAATGCGCACCGCCAGCGTCAGCGTGTGAGCAGTGTTGTTTGACTTCTATTCCAGGACCTGTGAAAATGAAAATTAGTAACGGGCCCGGCACTCGTCGGTTCCATACAAATGGCGCCCTCCAGAACTTGGCATCCGGTGCGGCGGCACCGGTCGCACCGCCCTAAAGCCGGGACTAAATAGGCAATACGTAATAGGCCACTCACCTGCTGAGTTTGTGGCAGACAGGGGGGGGGGGACTACCTCGGTCGGCGGCTCGCGGCCGCTAGCCTTAAACCAAACTCCGCTCCTTGCTTGGAATAAAATTAAATTATAGTGGCAACCTGAGACGAGACCTCCTCACCTCCTCGTCCCTCGTGATGCCAAGTCACGCGCACTTGGGGCCCAATGTGCATGCGGGATTCGGATTCCCGTATTAAACAACATCGCCGACTGCACCCCTCTAGTGACGTCACTGCCGAGGCGCGCAGACGCGGCGGAGGAGGAGACAGTGCATGCTGCGCACAGGCACCTCCTGCTGAATAGTTAGGTTAGGTTGCGACGCGTTGCGTTGCGTTTCTGGTTTCAATTTTGCACGGTTGCACCACACCACACACCACACCGACCGGACCGGCCCTTTGGTGTCACCCCCCGTGAGGGTGTCACCCGGTGCGGTCCGCACCCCCGCACCCCCCTAGTGACGCCGCTGATCAGACCTTCTAAGGCTACCTGGTTTTGTCTGGTATTCGTACCACATATAACTAATACTCAGCAGAGAAACTGTGAACAAATAAACATGTATACATAAACAAGCTATTCACCGTTCCGTTGTTGAAACACTCCTTGACAAGGCATACCTTACCCACAATAAAACGTGTGACTGTGGGCCTCACAAGGGAAGAAGGGATTACGCTCTATCCTCAGCACCTCTCATATCTCCCCTGCTAAGACGAAACAATACACACATAAAACACTTATGGGTGGATTACTGATGTCAGTGGTCATGCATCTCTTCGTAATCATACCAATACTTATTCAAAGTACCGTGGAATTTAGTGTAGATATGCCACCTGTTAGGGAAATACCCGTCCCAGCATTCACTGTCCCAAAACAAGAGAGATCGCTTTTCGTAGCAAATGATGTGCAGAAGTTTCTATGGACTCAATGATGCGAAAGCGCAGTTAGCGCTGGATCCTTAAATAGAATTTGACTCTAGGCGGTGTCACCGACACCCCTCTTCAAAGTATCTGAGGTTTCTGCTCAGCGGTGATAGCAAATAGCGCTGTAGCGTAACTTAACAAAGGAATGACTCTAGGCGGTGTCACCGACACCCGTTTTCCAAGTACCAGCGGATTAGCACAGCGGTATAAGCCAATATCGCCGTGTTGTAAAGTAACAAGAAATGACTCTAGGCGGTGTCACCGACACCCTTACCCCCACCAGGGCGTTCTGGCGCAGAGTAGCGAAGTTTCCTCGGCGTCCCCCAGCAAGTCCGGAATAATCTGCCCCGTTCCTTCTGCGTCTCCGGCTTACGTAGCCGGCTGGACCCTCGCTGCGTCACTTCCTGTGCCTACGCGTCGCGAAGGAGGCTGGGAAGGGTAGTTCGGATCGGAGGCCCTCCAAAACTCACGCATCTCGCGGAGACGGAGCACGGTTCTCGTCCAAAAGGCTTCTTGGTTTGTTAGCCTTATGGAGCGTGCAGCGGGCGAGACTTGGCTCATGACAGCCTGGACTTTTATTGGGTAGGCACTAGTTTCATTGCAGTCACACTGCCCCACTCTGTACCTTTGAGGACTTCAGAGTTCAGGAAGAGCTGCACCCTTTATAGTGTAGCTCAGTTTTATTAGACGAATTAGTCCAACCCAGGGTTCTAATTAAGGGAACGTTTGCTTCAATTTCAAAATCCTCAACTTTAAACTCTACAAAGACTATAGTTTGAATTTCACAGTCCACAGATTGTTGAGCCCTGTTGAGTTTATCACATCACTCTTGTAGCTGTTTTTCCATTTCTATAATTCTTATAACAAATATGCCCTACACCCTGCCCTGTTGCACTTCTACGATCTCTCATAGAGTAAATTCTCAATCTAAAGCAGCCTTTATCAACTCAATTTGTTTCGTAGACCGTTGCACCTTTTTCAAAGCTGCAATTATAAGGCTTTCATCTTATGAAGTGGGGGAATGATAATGCCGAGGGCACATTCTCAGAGCAAAATAGTCTCATTTTCTTATGGCATCTTTTTGAAAACATGATGGTGCTCACAATAACCACTACTGAATGTCTCAGATTGTCAGCAATTACACCGCTAAGCCCAGGGGACAGGGTTCCTTTGTCATAGCCCTCTGCCAGCACCCTGTTGCCCCCCACCTATTTCTCATGCCGCAACCAGCTGACCATTCAAGAGCTGCCCTAGCTGCCAGTCCAAATAAGAACAGGTAAGCTCCTCCAATTCCTTTTTTTTTCTCTCGCTCTGCAATACCAGTTCAGTTGGGCCCACCAGTGCAGTGTGCCTCTCAGGCCTTACTGTCCAATGCCATGTTGCTGCTGCTGCAGGCATCACCACGCTTGTTCGTCTGGATTATGAGCAGTCAGTAAGTCCACTGATCTCCCAAGAAGGGGCACCACAATGTCCACAGGCAGCCAACGCTGCCATATGATCCCACTTCTAACTTTGCATCTGGAACTAACACTGAGGATGGAGTAGCACCAAAGCTCCAGGGATATATTGCCATCTCCACCGCTATCCAATCTTTTCCAACAGGAGTTGGTGTATGTCCTTAATGGAGTCCAAATGATCACAATAGGGAGCTTAAATGCATCTATCAAGGTGATCAGTTCATTCAAGTGCAGAAAGCTGAATTTTGCGCCTGACATTATCCAATATACTTTAATGAGTAAGTAGTGCATTCTCCTTTTGCTGTTCAACGCACCTGAATAAGTTATTGTGGCATGCACTTATAACAGCATTTATATTTCAATGGCCAGTACTCTGAGAGTTTTTCACTAGCTGTGGGAAGTGTCTTAGACTGGATTGGAAGCCCACTCCTTCTGATTCCCATTATATCTCAATAGGGAGTCAGATTGTGCTCTGCTGAGTTTCACTGATTTCAAAGGACACTCCTGGTACTTCAAGTGTTATCAGTTTATAGTCATGTAATATATTTAAGTAGGCCTAAATCTGAAAGCATATCATGGAAAATCTTCTTTAACTTCTCCTGGATGATTGTGTCAAAGGTCGTGATGTAATCTGTGTATGTTAATGCATATTCTCCGCTGTGTAACCTAAAAACATTGAGAAGCGCATTCAAATATTCTAAAAAATGTAAATCAGATAACGTAAAAAATCTTGAACAGTTTCCCTAACCCCTTAGACCTAACCACGAAGACCACGTTCAACCCACTATAAAGCCCAAAAGGCTGAAATCGGTCTTGGGTTGCTTTATTCCCACCTAGAGGGGACCTGGCCTGGTACTTCTGGATGAACTTCTTCCAGGGTCGGCTTTAGGGTGGTGCAACTGCTGCCACACCACTAGCCGCCGAGCTTAGGTGCTTTGTTTATGGGTTTAAAAGCCCCTGCTGCTGAGTTCCTTGTGTGTCAAGCAATTTTCCGGCTACAATAAACATGTCAAGATAACTCTGGTGATAAATGTACCTACTGGGGAGAGATCAGACTTTTGTCTAGTAGCAGTTCTGACTCATCATAAAGTAGCACGGAGGGTTAATATGGCTGCTGCAAAGCATACATACCATGTATACCACAGTATTGTATTTTATGAAAATAGCTCAGTGGGTTCCTGCTTTTGACAGATAGATCCTTTTAGTACTTGCAGTTCATAAGTTACAATCCTAATATAGCACTGTGAGCTATTCAGTACTCGTGCCAATTGCCTGGCAGATGTAAACATATGGTAGGTAGTGGAGGCATCTGCTTTTAGGTGCCGTAGTTGCTGGTTAGTCTCATGTTCAGGTAATATTAAATGTGCAATCAGAGTTCACTATTTAGGCATTCTGTTTAGGAGAGGTGTGTAGTGTGTTTTAGTGCACAGTGTTGTGTGGATGATGGTGCTCTATTATGTGATGTCTCTGCTGAGTTGGGTATGTGATTATGTCCAGCTCTGTAGACTTTATCCACAATACATACCATAATATAATGCACACAGTCTTGACAATGACAGTCTCAAGATACATATGTACCATAGGACAACATAATTGTCAAATATGCCAGAGAGCAGTCAGGTGTTGACACAGCATGACAAAAAAAGTCTGCTAGAGAAATGCAGTAAGGAAGCACAACTGAACAATGGATCTTCCCCTCAGAATGTCTCGACTCCAACTGCTTGAGATCCTAAAACAGAGTAACTGTGTGACGTCTTACGGGGGACATCACCCGAGAGTGCCATGGACTCCAGCAGGCAACATCTCACTGTAATTACAGTCCCACCCTCATCATTCTTCCCTTAACCATCCATGCTTTTAAATATGACTTAATCGATACACCAGTCTAGCTCCCTTGTAACCCAGAGTAAGGATGTGTTATATTCAGGGCCATGAGTATTATAAAATTCTGCGGCTGTGGTGTTTTCTACAGAATTATGAAATTGCAGCTTTTGCCACATAATCCACAATCTGCGAGTGCAGCATTTGCCACCATAATTTTCAGATTCCTCCAAAAATAGTTTCTAAATCAAAGGGATCAAAAGTTACTGAACACGTGGCATACGTGGCGCTGCTCAGTGGCAAACCATTTGAAAAGGTTAACTAATGACCCTTCTGCTGCTGATTGCTGTGCCCAGGCGTTAAGCTGGCATTAATGGGGTGCAATGTTGTCCATACAGTATTAATGAGTGCGAAAAGTCACCATAACAAACCAGTACTGTCACAGAGCATGGCGCAGTAAGACGCATAATGCCTCTTCTTCTCACATAATTTTGTCAACCCTGCCACATATATTGGCCCTCCATAGCCACATAATTCCAATGGTACTGATTATATTATTGGACCTTTCATTACCACCTAACATCCATAGGTCAGGCATATAAATAGTCCATTCTACATCGTCATGAACATAAAGCGATCACTTGTACAGCAAAACAGCTTGGAATAGCCGCAATACCACACACTAAAGCGCTGTAAAACATTGAACTCTATGTACACCGTTCATTATTCTTATTGCAATTTTAGTACGCTGGATTGATATGGAATGTAGTTTTGACACCTTCATCGGTTATATGATGTTAGCTTAGGACTGTACTCTTATCAACTAAGATAACATTCTCCATTTCACATTGTAAAATGTTCAACACAATAAGCTTTAATTGCAGTAGATAACAGTCTAGCGTTGTCTTTCTTTTTTATGGTGCAGAAAAAAACTTCATATAATCCCTTTTATTGCCAAGAGTTTAGATTGGTTTGATTATTTTGTTATCTAACAGATGCCTGCCTCCCGCTCCATTTTCCTTACAGATTACAATTTACAGTTATACTCTTTTACTTTTAGGGAAAAGTTTCCTTACATTTTTATGTCTTTAATATTTAGTGACAAAAAGCAAAGAGTGGTGTTCTATCTCGACTTTATAACAGGGCGTAGTAATCAGTGGTCCTTAGTGCAGCTGTCTGAGGAGGGTGAGATTGAAGCAGAGGTGCTAGTAGGCCTCGGGCCCTGGCCTGACCTGCAGATCGGGAAGCGGACAGGCCCCCCCCTGTATTATGGGTAAATTGAAGGAACCTAGGATCCCAAAAGGAAGCTTTTTCTCTGTCAAGTGCCAACTGCTTTCTGAAAATCGCAAGGACCTAATCTTTTCTCAGAGAGGCACTATCCACCGCCTCGGCCTGGACTAGCACTTCCACCACTGGTGCAGTCCACTGCCAGTGCGAACTCAGTTCACTGCTTTTGGTGCCAGCACCACCACCAGCCAGCAGGTGGTCAGGTTTGTGAGGGCACATACAACTTTAAGAGTTACATACAGCCAACGGAGTAAAGTAGGCAACAAATGGATCCTCGAGTTTGGTCCTTCAGTAAGTTTACCCTCTCTAAACTCATCATCATTATTATAGTTACTTAGCCTGCGCTTAAGCAAGCGCGATCAGGATTCTACCTGTATATTTTAAAGTCATAACCTAATTTTGTATTTTGGTTTCTAAATTGTTTATATTCTCCCCTGTTTTTAACTCGCACCTATTGCCCACACACCCGCATTTAAATTGTAAACTCACCGCTTCTTTAGCGGGCAGAATCGGTAGATTTATTTTGTGCTCGACGCCATCTTGGAGTACCCTCGTGGCGCCATCGCGCTGAGCGCTCTAGTGCTTAGGCGGAGGTGAGGGGAGTCACTACTTAAGGCGAGTATTGGTCAGCGTGGCCGAGGGAAAGCTGGACTTATTGACCGCGGCGCTGTATACTTAGCCTGCGCTTAAGCAAGCGCGATCAGGATTCTACCTGTATATTTTAAAGTCATAACCTAATTTTGTATTTTGGTTATTAAATTGTTTATATTCTCCCCTGTTTTTAACTCGCACCTAGTGCCCACACACCCGCATTTAAATTGTAAACTCACCGCTTCTTTAGCGGGCAGAATCGGTAGATTTATTTTGTGCTCGACGCCATCTTGGAGTACCCTCGTGGCGCCATCGCGCTGAGCGCTCTAGTGCTCAGGCGGAGGTGAGGGGAGTCACTACTCAAAGCTCACATTGGACCGCGCAGCGGTAGTGCCTGACTCGTGCCTGAGTCGGGCCAGAGTCTTGCCCGTCTGCGCCCGTCAGCGCATCGGAGGCGTGGAGGCGGGAGACTCTCCATTGGGTCTTATCTATTTCTGTCTACTGCAGGTATGGCATCCACTATCGTGCCACTATGTACTGTTCCCCTTCTTGACTGTCATAAGGCTGCACACTCTGTCTCTGCCTTGTGTAAACAAGATATTGTTGTGCCATTGTCCGAGTTTACCACTGAGACATCGCCTATCTCTCCGATATTGCGAGGCGGTCTTATCAATGCCCGTTCGCTATGTAAAAATGCTCAAAATATACATGAGCTTATCTCTGAAAATGAGCTCGACTGGCTTCTGATCACTGAGACATGGCTTAAGCCTTGGTGTAATCCTGATCTGGCTATAGCTCTCCCGGAAAATGTTTCTATTCAGCGTTTGGACAGAAAGGAACAACGGGGAGGAGGCCTTGCTATCATATATCGTAGCTCATTAAAATGCTCCTCCCATGAACTTGTTGATATTAAGGGAGCAGAAGCGTTAGCATTTTCTTTGGGAATACATGATTCATTTACATTCTCGGGTGCACTTATTTATCGCCCTCCAGGCCCCCCTAAGGAATTCTTGGAAACTGTGGGAGAAGCACTCAGCAACCTGGTACTCAGATTCTCGAACTTTACCATACTGGGTGATCTAAATTTGCATCTTGATTCTCCAAAAGCTCCTGGAGTCGACAGCTTTATGGATACTATTAAAATTCTTGGGCTCACTCTTATGACCCATCAACATACACATTTGGGAGGCCACTTATTAGATTGTATTTGCTCTAATTCCACCAGGATGACAGTTAAACCTCCCTGTCCTCAGATCTGGTCTGACCATTTCTTTATCCCGTTCCATATTGCATTAACTCATAAAATGTCGGGTATAACCACAAATAATATCACTACCCCTAATTTGACTTGCAAACCTAACTGGAAACAATTATCCAGCAGACTTGATGTGTTGGATGCTCCTGGAATTGGTACCCCGGTGCCAACAGGCAATACCTCTGTAGATAACCAAAAGTTGCGGGATTGGATAACCATGATAGGCCATCAATTAGGTCCTACCAGCACTAAAAATCCTACTAAAACGAAAAGGAAGGCTCCCTGGTTTACATTAGCCTTGAGAGTAGAAATGGGAAAACTAAGAATACTGGAACGACGGTGGCGCAGGCATTATGAGACCACTGCCCGTGACACTTATAAGCAGGCTAGAAGAAAGTATCATGCAGATATAAAATCAGCTAAAAAAGCTTACTATCTTCAGGCCATCGATATGGCAGCTCAAGAGCAAAGAGAAATCTTCAAAATAGTCAAGGACTTTATGAATCCTTCTGTCTTGTCGCAGGAGATTCCGCCATCTCAAAGCCTTTGCAATGATATCTCAGACTATTTTGAGAACAAAATTCTTAAAATCGTGAGAACCTTTCCCCCAGCTTCTTTTATTTTAGAAGCCGATGAAAGAGTGGAGAGGGTGAAACCTCCAACTTGTTTGGATACATTCGCCCCTGTCTCCCTTGAAGACTCCTTTAAAGCCATTCTTGCGAGCAAATCTGGATCCCCCTTCGATCCTTGCCCTCCTTTGGCTCTACAATCTTTAGCAGAAGCTATTAACCCCATCATAAACAGCATCATAAATTCATCTCTAGCGACGGCAGATGTCCCTAGTGACTGGAAGCTTGCTGCTGTCAAGCCGCTCCAGAAAAAGACTCTTGCCGACCCAACCACCCTTTCCAATCTACGCTCGATCTCCCTGCTTCCGGTGATGTCCAAGCTGACTGAAAAATTTGTGAATAACCAACTCACGAGCTTTTTGGAAGCCAATGATATTTTACATCCTAATCAGTCAGGGTTTCGGTCAAAACACTCTACCGAGTCTGCCCTACTGTTTACAACTGAGACCCTCCGTATGGCCATTGACCAGGGAAAGAAGGCCGTCCTAATTCTACTTGACCTGTCGGCAGCTTTTGATACGGTCTCACATAACATCTTAGTGGACCGTCTAGCTGCCGCGGGGGTAGATGGGACAGCTCTGACCTGGCTGAGAAACTTTCTTAGGGACAGACACCAAATTACAGTACTGGGCCAGTATCAATCTGAAGCCAAGGCCCTCAGCTCTGGAGTTCCCCAGGGTTCGAGTTTAAGTCCCATACTCTTTAATCTGTACTTGGTTCCCCTGATAAAATTGATTGCTTCCTTTCAGATCAGTACCATTTCGTATGCTGAGGATACCCAGCTTATTCTAGTATTAGACAGGGATCGGGCTGGCGCCGAAGAAAATCTCAAAGAGTGCCTAGCCGCAA
Source organism: Triturus cristatus (assembly GCF_964204655.1). Taxonomy (NCBI): domain Eukaryota; kingdom Metazoa; phylum Chordata; class Amphibia; order Caudata; family Salamandridae; genus Triturus; species Triturus cristatus. The sequence continues at coordinate 842,818,812 of NC_140592.1, forward strand.
CGTTTAAATGGATGACTGATAATCATCTTAAATGTAATGCTGGTAAGACGGAAATTCTGCCAGTTGGAAAAGAAAATCTGTTTTCCCCGAAAGGTTGTTGGCCTGATGATGAAGTAACTCCTCCCAATACCATCACATCAGCCAGGAACTTAGGCATTAAGTTTGATAATCAGCTATCTTTCAAACAACAAGCTGTTGCCGTAGCCGGCACATGTTTTCATATAACTAAAGCCTTGAGAAAGTTCTTTGATTTCTTGCCGCTGTCAGCCAGGAAAACTGTTGCAGTGGCCTTGATCACCTCTAGGCTGGACTACTGTAACAGTTTATATGCTGGAGCCAACAGATCGGTACTCCACAGATTACAAATAGTCCAACATGCAGCGGCCCGCCTAGTATTAGGCTGGCCACGCAGATCATCAGCCTCTGCAGCAATGGATGTACTACACTGGCTCCCAATTACGTTCCATGTCGGATGAAACCCAATACAGGAAAGCATTAAAAACTTGGGTATTTTCTATGACCGATTCAGCTTGCATAGCAATGGTTTAAAGATGTAGTGCCTTGCGCGAACTGTGTCTACTCCCCCCCCCATCCCGTACATCTGAGTTGGGTGAGCGCCAAGATGCTCCCTGGAGTGATAGTAGCGCTATTGAAGTGGACTTTACATTACATTACATTACATTATTACAAACCATTAAAGTAAACAAAACCTAAGAAGACAATACGATTAAACAAATACAATTCATCAGGATGAGGCGTAATAAAAAGCAGTGCAAAGCTAAAACGTCATCAAACCAAAAGTGAGAGAAGAGCACAATATTGGGTATAGCAGCATACAAGAACCAAAGTACAAATGCATATGCAAAAATACAGGAAAGTGTAACAGTAATACAGTTTAAAAAAGAATATATTAAAAGACTTGTCCAACAACCTCCTCCCCCCTCCCCGTACTTCCATCTTCAATCTTCAAGGACCTTTACCGTTAGGGAAAGTTAGAGATCTCTAGGCTGGGCAGGCTTAATAACCTGATAATGAACTTCATGCCCCATCTTGTATACATCCTACAGACCCTCCCTTTGGTCATCCCCCAAGATACCCACTTGCAGATTCGTGCTATAATGCTCATTTTGTGTGCGGTGATAAGTCCCCTAAAGTAGTAAAAGCATCCCTGTGCAAACAAGTAACAGAGGGTGGCCCGGGCTTCCCGGATGTTTGAACTTACATTTTATCCGCACAACTCCGCTCTTCCCTGAATTGGAATCATGACCCCGATGGCAAACCTTGGGTCCAGATGGAGGAAGCTTTCTCCCCCTTACCGTTGCTGGGGTTGTTATGGCTTCTAGTCTTGACTTGGACTCAGGCTCCCCAACATCTGCTTTTGCTAGCATATTGGAGAAGGGTGCGCCAGCCAAGAGCATTTCCGTTCTATTCCTTTCAGCTTACCCCCCTGACACATAACCCAGACTTCCTCCCTGGCAGGGTCAATCCAGGCTCATTTAATTGGATGCAAGGCTGATCCCCTGCTTTATGCAACTTTTATGACAATGGTGACTTATGTTCACAGTGATACTTGGCCACTGAGTTCACATTGACTAGGCGAGACACCCATAGGTTAAGTCAGGCCTTCCACTGGGCAGGTAAGCCTCTGACACTACTTGCCCTCCAGCACAAGGCTACCCCTATGGAATCCCTTTATCTTAATATCTGCTGAAGGGGCATATCGTGGCTGTACCGATACATTCTGCAATTGGTCCGTCCAAAAAAACAAGTTTATGTCCTACAATGGAAAAATAAACCGGATGTCGGGATTTCTGATGACACATGGGGTACCATATGACAGAGAGCGGCTAAGTCCTTGTTTTGCATTAGTTACAAAGAGAACGCTTATAAGATACTGACTCGTTGGTACCTCATGCCTGTCAGACTTGCAAAGATTTTCGGGGGCTCTGACCTCTACTGGAAGGGGTGTAGTAAACAAGGCACATTTTTTCATGCTTGGTGGTCCTGCCCACTGATCTGTACTGTTTGGTTGAAGATCCAAAACACAATACAGACCATCACAAATGTCTTGCTACCGTTCGATCCTCTCGTGATCCTCTTAGGTGACCCTGAGACAGATAGGCTATTTCCTTCAACGACCACACAGGGCGGCCTGTTTTCCCACTTACTGTTGGCAGCACGACTGTGTGTGGCCCACATGTAGATGCAGCCTCTAACCCCTCTCTAAATATGTGGTGGGGTAAGATCTGGTCACTTTATGCCATGGAAAAATTAACTGCTATTATACAGGATTGAGTGGCCAAGTTCAATGTCATATGGCACCCCTTCACTACTTACATACAGCACCTGCAACGGGTGGGAGAGCTCCACATGACAATGTTTTAGAACTTGACGGGCATCTGATATGCACATCATGTCTACATGTGATGTCGACAGGGGCTCATCAGGAACTGACCTTCCTATTAGCTGACAATGCCTTGTTTGTTTATACCATTCACTCTGAAGATACTAGACTACAGCATGTACAGCAAGTGGATCTTGTCCTTTCTTAAAAGCCTCTCTAAACTAACCTGTCTGTCAGACGAGCTTTGTTGGAGCTTATGGACCCAGCTGGGTGTTTGCACAACAGATAACTGCAAATAACTAAGTGCAAATTTATTAAGGTGATGCTTGGACACCTCTGTCATAGAGTTTCTATATGTGTCAGATACAACCTTCCAACCACAGCGCAAACAACACCCCTGCTGGGTGCTTGAATAAAACGTGTTACCCAAATATGTGCTATTCACTTTATGAACGCAAAATAATAAAGTTGACTCTGCCAGTATTGGATCCTGTGACGTCAAGATTGTAACATCTTCAACGAGCACCAGATACAGAGAGCTCAGCTCATGGCTAACACAATGCACACAACTGAGGCACAGGCCTTGATAAAAATGTAGATGTGGAAATGCCAGGTGTTGAGAAATGCACAAAGAACAAGCAGGAGCACCCATGAGCAGTAACAATATGTGAGTCACAGACGCAGTCCATCCCACTCTTGTCCTGCCTCACTCACTCACCTGTCTAAGTGACTGCAGTTGGGATTCGTTTTCTTTCCAGGTGACGGGCAGGCTGACTCTTGGTCTCTTTGGGTGCAAAGCTGCAATCAGCTGGTCACTGCCTTCACCAGCGGTGCTACCAATGTCCATGAACTGTTGTGTTTCGATTTAGATGTCCGTACATAGGTTTTCCTAAATCATGTCCTTATATAGGCACAATTCGCATTGCCCTTATTTAGGCATAGAATCCCAGTCCTTATTTAGGCATTAGCCATGCTATCCAAATACAGGCATGGTTACCTACATCTGTCCATCCCAACGTCACAACGAGTTCTTAGAAACCAGACCCTTAAGCCTTTGGGACTTTCCCTAGCTAGGATTATTGATTTCTCCAAGAACTCATCTATTATGCATGAACTACTATTCCATGGGGGTTCATTCATGACGTCTCCCTCTGCCCGACTTTACGTCAATGCTAACATTCCCAAGCACCTTCCAGGTATAACTGCTCTACCACCTCTTGGTGTTAGGTCATGTTTTATAAGTTTTAGAGTAATGGCTCTCCTTAAATTTTTATGGATGTTTATAACACCCTCATCGGTTTCATTTAAACCTGTAAGATTAAAAGCTGTTACGACTTGGTCAGTTGTAGCCCCACCGGTCATGGTATTATTATCCCGTTTTGGGACATTGTTTTTAAAAAATGTAGAACAAGTTTCAAGGAAACAAAGATGAGGGGCACAATATTTTGGAACACTGTATCCTTCAACGTTGAACAAACCAAACAGCTAATACATAGGATTTTCGTCCTACTCAGCTATGGCGGATATTAACCCTACCCACTCCAGACGTCTTATGGAGTATTATGAGAAGGGGTCTCTGAGAAAAGCACGACTGAGTTACTTCAGTATCTAGCATTAAATTTAGTGCCTTGTCAAACACGTTGGGCTCCATGTAGTATAGTTCCTATTTCCCTTATAGGCTCTGCGCATAGGAATAATATACACTATAGTTGTGGCAAAGGACTGAGGTCGGTATGCTTCTATCGAGTACATTAAACGCAATTACTTTGTGTGCCAGCTAACTCAGAGGCCACTAGAAACTCCTTGAATAAACAAGAAGGGAGTAGCTTCTGGCAACCGCATAAACATGACAACTTTGTTTCCCTTAGAATCGAAACATGTCTCAGAATCATGGAAACAACAGATGACAGTTTCACTCAGTCAATCGTGCATGCTTAGTTTCTTCAGAGTTACACAGAAACAGATAGACGGGCGTTTCAATAAAAAGGATTTATTGAACAGTCTTGTTTATCGTGTAAGAGAGATGAGCTGTTACAATCGCAAGACAGTATGCGAGATATAATACGTACGGCGTAAGCAGTAAGAAGAAATAATACTGCAACAGCATTGTCTTCTAGCTATAACATATATTCATATACACATACATAAATAACTTAGGACAAAAAGTGGATACTCGTTTGATGCTTCTAAATAGTTCTACCCCAGTGTACCTAACCTAAGTGTAGTACAAGGTAAAAAGTAGGTGTTGTATTCTATAGTATGGTATGCTATAGTTGTGCATATGCCAAGAGTCCCTCTAGGTTCTAGTCAGCTCCATACCTTAGAATGAGAGAGGTGGGAATCTCTTTCCGGGTCTCAAACTCTTAACACCCCGCGAAGGGAGTCAGAACACAGGAATCTGGATTCTGTGCGAGCAGGGCTGACAGCGTCTGGTCAGTGCGTCAGGCGGGGACTCTAATTCTTCCGAACTTGCCGTGGCAAGCCGTATCGAGCTGTGCAGCCAAGCCGTGGTTTGCCATGGTAAAGGAAGGTATATTTTTTGTGATAGAGGCACATGAATCTTTTCAGACAGAGGTATTCTATTCATGGATAGTATTCCCAGAATCAGATCCAGTAACAAAAGTGTTTCACTTCTATAAAGAAGATGAACCACCTGAGGAATATATTCCCTTCGAGGATGTTGAAATTCCACTCACATACCAGGAACATAATCTCTGGTTTAAAAGCATCCTAAATCATTACAATCACATTACCAGGCTCGGTCCACTAGGTAGACCAGGAGCTACATGGCCGATTTTAGCTGGTTACACACCTCATCCTGACATCGAAGAGATGTCAGACGATGAATTACTCACTCAACTTAAAGAGTTAATAAAGATTTACAGACAGTTAGTCCAATATGTCATGCGGACTTTCACAGTCCAACCACCATTAATCATTCTAAATCAAACCCCTCACCAGGGGAATACACAAAAAATTACTTCACAGACTTTACACACTGTTTTTTCTTTTTTTTCTTTTTATTTAGGCGAAAATACTATTTAACAATATAAGAGTGTTATATTTGTTTATTTTGGTTCTTACTTTCCGCTGAACTCTTAGCGCTTTGATCATTGCACTCTGATCATTGCACTCGCGCACTTATTCACTATGTAAATGGTATGCTTGGACGCATTGAACATTGATGCCCTCAGATTACATGCTAACATTTTAACCCGGAAATCTTGGGTAACTGGTGCCCGTGCTGAAGGGCCGCCCTGGGTGGTTCTTTCTCAAGGAGCATTGTGATTGGCCTTCTTATCCTGGAGTGGGCGGCTTATATTTCAGTGGTTGCTATTCCGCGGGACCACCGGCTTCAGGCTCACTGCAGTACCGGTTCCCCGACGGAGAGGTAGGCATTCTGTGTTTTCGTTTGGCCTACGTTTATTTTTATTCCTTGCGAGTTACACATGAGTTAGCCCAAACATGCCTTTGCAGTTTATTAACCTTGTGCTGGGTAGGGTGTTATGAATTAATAGCATTTAACTCACTCTTGAGTATTTTACCTTGCTCTTGGGTCTCGTTCTTCTTCTTCTGGAACGTGGGACCCTTGAGGTGTATATGTGTTCCATCTATTCACTGTAGGTTTGGTGGTTTACATTTATATTTACATTAACTTAGCGAGAGCACACACTTGTGTTCCCTTTGTTTCTCGCTTTGCTGAGCCCAACATGTTTGTTTTTCTTTAGATTCTTGTCTAAGTAAGGTTTTTCTAGCCAGTCTCCCCTCTAGATTGAGTTTGTCTCACACGTGCTTTGTGAGGGATGTGCAGCAGATTTGATACGCTAAGCTTACCCTTTGCAATATGCAGGACATGTGTTTCAATTGTTAGTGATATTTACCGTACTTTTTCGGAGCGTTGTTCCTTTCCTGAGCGGTTGCCAGGTGGAGGTTGTTGACTCACCCAGTTTATACGGGTGAGTTATTCTGCTTTTGAATTAATTTCAATTGTCAGTTGTAGTGTTTTGTACAGTGCATCACTTTCCTGGGTGTACTGATACTAAGTTTTCTTTTTCTTTTTAGGTGAAGGTGAAACACACTGTTGACGGACACATGTTAAGTCGTTCTCTTGTGTCCGGTGTATCCTTTACCCTTGTGGTTCTCACGCAGGTGTGTTTTTGCAGTAGCTTAAGTGGTCCTGATGAAAGCCTAGCCTTCTTAAAGGCGTGATGGCTGAAACATGTTGACCAATATATATTGACTGATCACCACAGTCTATACTTCTGCGACTAGTGGTGTACATGTTTTTAATCCTGGTCATATACGGCTGTGAAATATTTACAGTAAAATTTCTCCTACCTGGTTGCCGTTCTTGAACTAGTTTTAACTACACTATTTTCACTTAACTGTTTTTCTCATAGCACTGCACCCCTCACTCATACTATCAGGTCATCATTTGTGGATTTAGTTTATCCTTTAGTGTATTTCGAAAACATCCCTGAGCTCCTCCCTTTCAGAGAGGGGGTTGTAGCCCCCAGAGGAACTAGGTTTTTCCTCTGGGAGGAGAATCCCAAATGATGAAGCATGTCACCTATGGTGAGTGAGGGATTACGTCCTATAAAGGGATTGCCCTTAGAAATATCTATTGGGCTTGGTTTGTTTCTATACTTCACTTTATTAATTTCTCAATTTTTTGCATTAGTAGACCTCAGGGTTTCGTACTGTTTTTTGTATGCCTATATCAACAAATGCCAATAAAAATAATTTTTAACAAACACATGGCATTCAGTCTATTGCGGTAATACCTGATGTCCTGAAACAAATTCAAAATGAATATGGGGCAGAGCCTGCTCTGAATTTAGGTATGAAATTACTAAAAAACTTCGACCAGGTCTCAACAATAATATTATCTAATATTAGAGGGAAGGCAGCCTCAGTGGCGATCCGCCGACGCTTAAGGGAATTTGTTGTAACAGAACATCAACAAGAACTACCCAGAATAATAGAAAAATCCTATGAAGAATTAGGCAGAGATAGTTTGGGTGGGAAACCAGTTAAACCACCACTGTCTGAAGGTCCTGAGAAGGACTCTATTAAACACCATCCTACATCTTCTAAAAAGAAGTGGGAAAATAACCATTGAAAAGAGAAACGTTCTCAATCCTGAGGTAGGTCTCCTCAAAAGGAGCCCTCTGAAAGGAGGTATAACTTCAGGAATAGGGATCATTTGAGAAAAGGTGACAGGTATCAAGATACTGATACACGTTCCTCTCGTACCTTTCAGATATCGTCACAGACATCCAAAGGAAGAGGATGGTCAGATCACAAAGAAGAACGCTTAAAGTCCAAAGACGAACAACACATTCAGAAAAACAAACCGAAACCTCAATTCACTAAGAAGAAGGTAGCAGGTCTGAAGATCAGACATGCCGAGAATTCTGAGAAAACAACTCAAGAATGGAGAATGGGCTCAGACAATGCTGGACAGTGCAGCAGAAGTAACAATAGCTCGCCAGAACCTGAAGGAACTTCTGGAGAAAGTGGACTTGAATGAGTACATCACAGTTGAGACTGTAGACACCAGGGTTAGTACTCCACAAAGGTTATATGAAATAACACTCCGGATGGAGGGAGACATACCAAGAAAAGTGAGAGCACTCTTTTGGGAAAAACTTTCAAGGGGTTATGATATACTTCTAGCAGAACAGGACTGGCCACCAGAATTTGTCAGGGAGTGCCCACATGGCGAAGACATCATTATGCCAGCCTTCACCAACCATGTTCCAATACACCAAAAATATACATATGCCAGGAAATGGGAAGTTGCCCAGGCCTCAGCATTATACAAAAATCATGTAGGATGGGATGAGGACTCACCTCACCACAAGATACAGTTAAAAAATCAACCTACTGCACAAAGGCAGTACCCAATTAAGCAAGAAGCTAAAAAACAGGTCAGGGAGATCTTAGATCAACTTGAATACCAATGGGTGATTGAAATATGCACCTCATCAATAAACAATCCTTTGTTTCCTGTCTCCAAACCAGACAATACATATCGTCTAGTTTTGGATTACAGACACCTGAACACTTGTTCTAAGACATTTGCAGTGCAAAATGCACACAGTACAGTATTAATGAATAACATTGTGCGTAAAAAATATAAAACCACATTAGACATTTCAAATGGTTTCTTTTGTCAAAGCATAGCACCTGAAAGTAGGTACTTGACAGCTTTCTCAATAATGGGGAGCCAGCGTCATTTTGTCGACTCCCTTAAGGCTTCAAGAACAGCCCGGGGTTATTCTCAGCAAGAGTAACAGAGTTACTACAAATTTATGATGACGAGGCATTGTCATATGTCGATGATATCTGTCTGACAGACGATGACCTGGATAGGCACTTTAACAGGGTGAATACCATTATACTGGGCTTCGCCTCTGAGGGCTACAAATTAAATTTTAAATAATCAAGAATTGCCCATCTCAAATGTCCTCTTCCTAGGAAATGAGCTTTCAAGTGAAGGAAAAAGCCTGGCAGCTAACTTTTTAGAAAAGTGTGCGCTGCTCCAACCTCCAAGAACGCTGAAAAATTTACAGTCGATTCTAGGTTTCCTGAATTTTGGAAGAACTTACATTCTAAATTACGCCGAAAGGGTTAAACCTCTCTTCGAATTAATCAAACCTGAATTCAAAATCAAAAATTGGACACAGGAACACACAGATATCCTGCGTTCACTTCAAGATGACATGTTAGCAACAAATCACTTACAAACACGCGTAAATACACGCAATTTAGTGATCCGAATAATTTCGGGTCAATGCGGATTCACCTACTTAACTTTTAATGAAGGTGAAAAAGTACCAATTGCATACAAATCACATTTGTATACACAAATGGAAATGCGCTTCACTTCGACAGAAAAAATTCTGACAGCAGTTCAAACCGCAGTAGCAAAAGAAAGAGCTCTAGCTCAGGGGAAACGCATTATTGTCGTGACTCCGGTACCAGCCTTAGAGGCAGTTACAAAAGCGAGCATTCCAAATGCAAAAGCTTTACATCCAAGATGGATACAATGGGTTAATTCTCTTGCTGCAACAGATGTTGAATATGTTTTTGATCCTTATTTAAAAACACAGGCATTCCTACAATATGAACATGAATGTCCTCTGCCTATTGAGATTCTCCCTCTTGATCAGTACGAATTTATAATTTATACTGACGGATCAGCACAACCCGCTACGGAAAGTAAGCAAGCTTACAGTGCAGCGTGCGCTATCGTTAAAGTTCGTATGCGCGATGGTAAATTCCGACCAATGGTCACTAAAACACAATCTCTAGGAGATGGTACAGCTCAGTGAGCTGAACTACAAGCATTCAAATTGGCACTTGAAAGTACGGATCGCGAATTCCCCACACTTATATTATGCGATTCTTTTTACTGTGTTCAATCATACAATGAATATTTACAGAATTGGCATCAAAATGGTTTCAAAGATGCAAAAGGTGGCACAATCAAGCATAAAACGCTTTGGGAAAAGTAGTTCAGTTGCGAAACGGACTACAAAACACTTGCGTGATACACACGCTGAGTCATCAACGTGATGGCGTTCACGTTGCAGGGAATTCATTGGCTGACGAAGCAGCGAAGGGGGCTATGCAAATGGCTTCTGTAGCTGCGATCACTCGTTCAAAAAGGAGAATAGACAGTGAGATATTATTGGCTGTCAATGCTTCAAGCAAAGGCAGCGGTGCAAAAAATTTCCACTCAAATACTCGTATATAATTGATGCGAACAACGTTTCGTTTGCTCGAATCCCTGGAGTGGGGGATAGGGTATTTCCAAACATGGAACGTAGATTAGGACTAATCCTAGCAGCACATAAAGGGATAGCCTCTGCCCATGCAGCTGTTTCTGCCACAGTATCATTATTAAAACAGAGATATTGGTGGCCCGGCATTAGGAAACAGACCAAGATCTATGTTTTGGAATGTGAAATATGCCAACAGATGAAAGTCTCTACAGTGAAACGTTCTGCGCAGACACCCCAGTTAATTTCAGATAAACCATTAGCTTCTGTTTACCTGGATCACTGCGGTCCCTTGCAAAGGGATGGTAACTATAAATATATCATGGTCGCAGTGGATTCATGTTCAAGGTTCCTATGAATGTGGCCTCAGCGCTCGGCTGACGCTCGAACTGTTATAAAAGATTTGCGAGTCTTTATTGGCACATACGCAATTGGCACACTACATTCTGACCAGGGTCTTGCGTTTAGCTCTCGAGCTTACAAAGAAGCCATGGCCAGTTTGGGCGTTGCATAGCGGTACTCCTCTCCATTCCATCCTGAAGGAAATTCTGTTGTGGAAATGAAAAACCGGGACATAAAGCAGTCTATACCAGCTAGGGCAGTGGTTCCCAAACTGTGCGTCGCGGCGCCCCGGTGCGCCGTTATGAGTTGCCAGGGGCACCGCGCACGATGTGGGAAAGATAGCGTCTGGCCGTGTGTAGGTGGTGAAATATTATGTGTCTTTTAATGTCCCACCAGGGCCTGAATGCAGGATGAAGCTTATTCCAGCAGCGCAACATATGGGGGAGTTACAAATGCCACCTGCACAATCTGGGAACATGGTTTGGCCCAAGGGCGCACTGCTGCCATACGTGCGTACGTACGTGCTTTCACAGATGTAGCCTCCGCATTACTGGCATACGCAGCTCTGGCTGTTAAGCATTATTGCTGCCCTCCCTGTTCTGCCGTGCCTCGTGGGACCCTCTTCACAAGTTACAAATAGGTAAGAGTACACTGCTTGCTCATTAACTCTTTTATTTGATTTATTTTGAGAAGTCGAGTTTGAAAGGGACAAGTTATAAATGTGCAGTGGCCCCCACAGTCTCATCGGAAAACAGGACAGCATCTGACTTAATAAACAAGTAGTAGACTCTTTGCAGAACAAGATAAAGATTTCAAATATAGCTACAACTTGTAAATGTAAAATACAGCCCATGTATAATTATAATTATATCCTGGCTGCTGTTCCCGCACTTTGTGTGAACTTGAAGAAACACCGCGCCTGATTTAAAAAAAGAGAAATTCCAGTGGGCAATCTCGAGGCTGTGGAAATAGGCCGCATTGCAGCCAGAATTCATTTCCTGGCCCCAGTCTGACCCTCCTTATATTTCTCCATGTAGAACGCTTTTTCTGGAACTGGTACCGTCCCTATTTCTTATACTTCTGAGGGTTAGCCACCTGCAGCAAACGTCTGTTTTTACGTCCAGTTTAGGGATATATTATTCTGAAAAAACGTGGCTCACTCACTTCTTGGAAATACTTTTATGAAATCTTTAACAGGTTCCAATGATAATAAAATAGCTCAGAGGTTGAGCATGGCTGCAGCAAAGAACCATGTTTACGTCTACGCGTCACGCATTTCTAGTCTGTGTAAGGTAGCTCAGTGTAACATAGCTATAAAATATGCTTTGCTGCAGAGACCATTCTGCGAACTGCAGGTCGCAAGTTACAGTCAAGTGAACTAGGCACTTTCTAAAAAGGTGCGTGCAGTCTGCGACGCACCAGTTTTTAGCCAATCCTTCAATAAAGATAAGGTTGACAAATGGATTTATTAAGTGGCAAAACAAGTTTGTAACCCTTGAACACAATTTAAGGGACATTGTTATCACTCACAGTCTATTTCCTCAAAAACGGTTCTGTATAAAAAAACGAATGCAAGTTATAGAATCAATTCACAGCTGGCTCGAAAATGAAAAGACAATTTGCACCAAAAGCAATATTTCTAAGAGACATCTCCGAAGTATGTATCCGGAAAGAAGCGCTGCTAGTGTCACATCAATTTCGAAAGATGACAGACAGCAGCGTTGAAGCGGAGTGGGCTGTTAGGCGTGGGGGCAGCAGAACTATATTCAAAGTCATTCATGTTCTGTGCCCCACACTGACCTGGGATGTAACTGGGTCTACCACCTCCACCTTGTGCAACTGATTCTATCTTATCCATGCCCGTCCATTCTTCCTGCCATGAGACTGGCTCTACCCCAGCCCCACTGAGCTGGCTGGATCTTACGCAGCCCTGTCTTCTGCCATTCATCTCGTTCTGCACTCCACCTTACTGTCCTGCCCTGCCCTGCCTCAGCCCCTGTGACGTGGAGTGTGCCTACTAGCTCTGCCAATGCTCACTGACCTGGCCCCTCTGACAGTATATTACTTGCTGTTCACCAGCCCTCCCAGTTTGCCACCCAACTGACAGTCCCATCCCTACTGTACTAACTTTACTAGGCGACTGACTCTGCTCGTGCACAGTGACATGGCATGCGACTGTCACTGCATCACCCGGCGTACTGGCAACCAGTAACAAAATGGTGGGGAGCCACGACCAACTGCCAATTTAGTCAAGGGAGCCACAGGTCAAAAAAGTTTGGGAACCACTGAGCTAGGGTATTATGTTCGGGTGATGGGTGGGTCAAACATCTTTATGGGGTCCAACGCTCATTAAACAATTTGCCAAGAAGTTCTCTGGGGGGGTCACTCCATATGAGGTCCCATTTGGGACAAGAATGTGGGTTCCAGATCTCGAATGTAAAGGCACAGTGGTGGAAAAGAAACCATTTGATATCAAAGATCGTTTGGCTGTTTTACAGGACTTAAATGAACTAAGATCGAAACAACGTGTTCCTGATGCCAACCACAACTGGGGAAAATTCAGACGTCCCAGCAAGGCCTGTCTGGATCCCAAAGCTTGGGGATTTAGTCAGAGAGAAGATCGTGGACAAGAAGGAATTTGGGCCTTCTTACAGACAACCAGTACCTGTCCTAGCCATCCACGGAACAAGAACAGTACTTCTGCCGCCCCTTGCTGGAAAAAAGAAGTAAAGATTTGTGTCGGTCGACCTCATCAAACCACACTATGTGGCCAATACTAAGCAGTAGGCCTTGTGGACTCCGACCAAGTAGCAGACGCACTCCTCTAGCTACCATTCAAGAGGTTCAAACTGAAAGACTCATCACGATCGAGGAGTCAGCAGTAAGAAATGAAGGACTAAGCAACAATGCTATGGAACTCATTCCTCTGGAAACCCAAGTAATAGTTTGTCCTGATACACCTGTCTACACCAACGTAACACGTGATCAACTGGTGCCAGCGATTTCAACGATTCCTGATGCAATTTCAACCATTGACAGAACGGCCTCTGGCTATTTCATTAACTTTGATACGTTTTCTGAGGATCCAAGTGAACCGGAAACGATGCCAGCCAAAAGAACTTTCAAAGAACAAGCACAAGACTTTTTTCATCTCCTGGAAAAGACTTATCTGCTTTCACCATGGACTGAACGATGGATTATTTCTGGAATACTTTTCTTTCTGCTTTGGCTAGCTTTAGTAATGACTCTGAGCATGCTGATAAATGGAAGATATATATTCACTTGGACACAGAAAGTAAAAATGTGAACTTACTTTTGAAACCACACAAATCATCCCATCGTGAAGCAAGAGACTTCCCAGCAGTGAACATCATAGCCGTTCCTATACAAGATGGTATAGTTTGGGACAAAACGGATTATGATATATTCGGCCCGTCGGAACTTTTGAAGATTCCACACTTATTTAAGATTTCATTAAGTGACTTTATTACCTCTAGTACCTATTCTGATGATTGGAACTTTGAGACTGTTAATAACATGATGTCTGATCTAGAAAGGTCTGCTGCATTCTCTAACCACGAATACTTAGAGCGTTCAACAGACTATGAACAGCTTTATTGTTACAACCACTATGGTCATCATTTCTTGCATAGATCTGCAACACCTAGAAATGTATTTATGTATAACCAAGGGGAACATTGTCCTACACCACTAAGGGGTAGCTCAAAAGGTTTGCAATGAAGTTTCCATATTTTTCAAGGTACAATACATCCAATCCGGAAACGTTTTACTTTAAAAATGTGAACAAAACAGGAACGAAAAATATGTTAACTAATACAAAACAGATTTATTCTGCAGCCTTTATTGCCCAACTGTCTAGACAGGGTTTTGACTTTTGGAAAGACATAATTGACACAAGATCTGTCTGGGGTACAAAAGACTGGCAAATGCAGGGAATAGAAGCTTTGTTTAGAGCCTGCATCATCCCACAGCAAATAATGTTTTTGAATGACACTGTCCAACAAACGTCTTGCCTTGGGTTAGCCAAGATCAAAGACATGATCCATACCTACACCTGCAAGTAATAGCACTACACAGGGGGAGGTCGACGTACATACAGTTTTACAAAACAACAGATCAGATCCTGAATGGGAAAAATAGTTGCTCTGGCCCACAGACACAAACATCTGTCAAGAAAGATTCCTGAACAGAATACAGGGTTTTACAATCAATAGGCCAGACCCACGTTATGTTCAAAGATAGCATCCAGTAGTAGTAACAACATACAGTGTTGGAAAATTATGCCTTGATTGGCTACAGAAATCTACACTAAAGGATGTGAAACAACACTTATCTTTACTTAAAGAAGGCGTAAACCTTAGGGATTTCTTGCTAGGTCCAAGAAAACCACGTCAAAAAGTTTCATATATGCCGGCATCTATGCTGCTTATAATGAAATATGAAAGGTTACCCAAGCAGACGCCACAGAAAGAATACGAGAAAATGATCGTATTAATTTAGAGAAATCTCTCGCTGTGGTCGACAATGGGTTAACGACTCTGTCATCCAGGATATATTCACTGGGCAACATTTTATCCTCTACTATAGACATTGTGGAACAAGATTTGGTCCTGCTGCGACAAGGCCAGTCTCAATTACGTTCTATCCTGTTATTAGGCTGGACGCTACAAAACTTGCGTGCAGGCTATGCGTTTCATCAACACGTCATCTCTGTTTTCAGAACACAATCTCACTGATAAACAGATCGAACTGGTACAAAGGCGAGCAAAGTATACAGTGCTGAGCATTGAAAAACTGGAAAAATTGCCATTTACAGTAGCAGAAAAACCAGCTACCGAATGGATCATTCATGGCAAAATAACTGCCTATTACAACTTTCCATTTTCAGTATTGCCTCAAACAGATGCAAGCAGGCAAATATGAAAGGTTGGGTAAAGAATACATCAAGACATCCTGGAATTTACCTTACACACACAGATGTTGGAGTGGGGGGGGCGTGAAGTGTTTCTTAGCAGTACACACTGTAAAAATACACTGAGCGGTTCACTCATATGTCGGGATATTAGTTTACACATGGCCTGTAGCGGTTCTACTGCAAATTTATCCTGCCACCTGCAAGGTTCACCAGCCGCTGTGATTAATCCAACGTTTGGCCAACTTTCAAATGGGAGTTACCTCATGTTGAATGATCAGAGCTGTTGTGGCATGTTGCCAGGTATCCCATATCTAATAACGGTTGGGTCCAGGGTCACTTGCTGTATGCAAGTTTTGTTCCCCCAAATAGACACAGTCAGGGAGTCGCTTTATGGCCTTCACTGAACATCTCTTCTATACGAATTGATACTTTAAGCAGAATGAAAGCCATTCTTTTACAACAGACCGTGCCTTTGACCTCGCCCAAAGAAACCTATTTTCTACAAATTGCAAGGACTGTGTGTGAGATACAGGCTCTGTTACGTACAAACTGCCCTGCACATTTCATAGAAATGTTGGGACGTATCTTAAAAATGTCTGATACGAGCGGTATTGTGCATGTATTTAAGACCATATGTTCAGGACTGTTAACACCTTTTTGAGCAGTCCTCAGAATCATTCCAAACTTCGTGCACTCGGTAGTCTGCCGCTAATTCTAGCACTCGTTGCAGGAATCCAGTTTTTATTCCTACTACTAGCTATGGCAAGACAATCCACCAGTGTCCCTCCCAGCACCTTGGAGAAAGCTCTCCTGGAAAGGAAGTGTCATGAGCGCATAGTATAACTTTTGGGCTTTCCTCGTCTACGAGAATTAAATACCACATAGTTTCTGTCATTTAGACCAATCTGGCAAGATTGCATTTTACCTGTTCTACGCTGCCTGTTTTGCGGTGAAGAATGCGTGCTAGACATCTGTCTAACACTCCCATCAGTCATGCCAATGGATAGCGATACTCTACTGGACCCAATAACGGCCCATGCTCTGTGTTGTCCCCAGAGGCTACCAATCCTGATGACGGCATTCGTTGAGATCTCACAGACGCAACATGCTACTGCTGAGATACGAGATGGATCAACGGGCACACGTAACATCGGAAGGGAACATTGTTACTGGCGATGCTTCACATCTATGTGCAGTTAATCTTCTAAACAAGGTATTCCAACTATCACCGACATCGGTAGACGATCTTTTGTCTACAGGAAGAAAGGATTTCATGTTTTCACCAGGCCCTTACACTGACTTTTGATTCAGCTCACAGTATACCGGGAAAACTACGAATTTGGCCTTCACTTTTCAAAACAAAGACAAAAACCTTGGAACTTTTTCATACAATTTATTTTTTCTTCTCAATTTGAATTTTTCTTTATATGGCAAAGTAATATGCTTAAAGTAGAACTATTCACAGAGAACAGACTTATTTGAACACTTCCAGGGACACATTGTCACCTTTATTCACCACAATTTCATTTATGTACCATGACATAAAATGGCTTTGACCTTTTCTTCTGTAATCGTGAGCCATTTCGTCACATGTGTATATATTTCCGTTCATTCACTTAGCATTCACTGTAAACATATGCTTAGAATGAAACATTGCTTTAATATGTACAGTATCCTTTCTATTTCATGTCTAGCAAAAACGTTTTTTACCATAAACTTATTTTAGTATGCTTTTACAAATGTTTTTAGCAAACATGCGGTAGTCACTTTTAAATGTTTAGCATTTCATGTTTAGCATTTAGTATTATCATTCATTCGAAAGTGGAGCGGGAGTTGTGTTTCGATTTTAGATGTCCGTACATAGGTTTTCCTAAATCATGTCCTTATATAGGTACAATTCGCATTGCCCTTATTTAGGCATAGAATCCCAGTCCTTATTTAGGCATTAGCCATGCTATCCAAATACAGGCATGGTCACCTACATCCGTCCATCCCAACGAGTTCTTAGAAACTAGACCCTTAAGCCTTTGGGACCTTCCCTAGCTAGGATTATTGATATACTATTCCTTGGGGGTTCATTCATGACGTCTTCCTCTGCCCGGCTTTACGTCAATGCTAACATTCCTAAGCACCTTCCAGGTATAAATATACCTTCCCTTACCATGGCAAACCACGGCTCGGCTGCACAGCTCGATATGACTCGGCACGGTAAGTTCGGAAGCATTCGAGTCCCCGCCTGACGCACTGACCAGACGCTGTCAACCCTGCTCGCAGAGAATCCAGCTTCCAGTGTTCTGACCCGCTTCGCTGGGTGTTAGAGTTTGAGACCCGGAAAGAGATTCCCACCTCTCTCTTTCTAAGGTATGGAGCTGACTAGAACCTAGAGGGACTCTTGGCATATCCAAAACTATAGCATACCATACTATAGAATACAGTACCTACTTTTTACCTTGTATTACACTAAGGTTAGGTACACTGAGGTAGAACTATTTAGAAGCATCAAACGAGTATTCACTTTTTAGTCTATGTTATTTATGTATGTGTATATGAATATATGTCATAGCTAGAAGACAATGCTGTTGCAGTATTATTTCTTCTTACTGCTTACGCTGTACGTATTATATCTTGCATACTGTCTTGCGATTGTAACAGCTCATATCTCTTACACGAGAAACAAGACTGTTCAATAAATCCTTTTTATTGAAATGCCCGTCTATCTGTGTAACTCTGAAGAAACTAAGCATGCACGATTGACTGAGTGAAACTGTTATCTGTTGTGTCCACGATTCTGAGACATGTTCCGATTCTAAAGGAAACAAAGTTGTCATGTTTATGCAGTTGCCAGAAACTACTCCCTTCTTATTTATTCAAGGAGTTTCTAGTGGCCTCTGAGAGCTGGCACACAAAGTAATTAAGTTTAATGTACTCGATAGAGGCATACTGACCTCAGTCCTATGCCACATCTATAGTGTATATTATTCCAATGTGCAGAGCCTATAAGGGAAATAGGAACTACACTACAGAACTGCATGACTTATGGCACTGATCCACTGCGTTTAACTGAGGTAGTGTTGGTGAATGAGTGGGTTTGTTTAATATGATTGACCCCGTGAGTTTTGACCCAACCCTGTCATAGCTACCCGCCTAGGCGTGGGTTGGGTGAGCGCCTGTGAACGTTGATCACCTGAGCACCACATTACTCCAAGACACTAGCATCATTCATGTTGGATAGACAGTCCAGCTGTGTTTTTAGGAGGTTCAGCCAGGGCAGGTTGCTGTGGCATGCACAGGCTATTCGGGCAGGTAGAGAAACAAAGACTTGCAAATGCTGGGCTAAGACTGAATGCCCAGCCTCTCACTATTAAACCATATGACAGAAGCTATCTGACCAACTGTGCAGCACTACACCCACCCTACAGCATTGTAATGAATGTGCTTTTCGCTAAAAGGACACACCCAAACACTGCACTCCCACTTTGGAGGCAAATATACCACTACACCTTTAAATAATACACTTTGAGCAGCACTCCCTAAAGACGAGGAAAGGACGCAGCACTCCCTTTAGGCGAGGCAAGAAAACAAATTCAGGTGCATTTATAGTAACACACACTTTGAGCAGCACTACCTAAAGACAAGGAAAGGAGGCAGCACTCCCTTTAGGCGAGGCAAGAAAACAAATTCAGGTGCATTTAAAATAACACACACAAGTTTATTAATGAACGGTAGGCCAAATTTATCAGTAAATGCAGATTCCCAAATGTCAAGTGACTAAAATGTACAATTGAAATAAAATGCAGTATATACAAGTAGCAAAGAATAGAAAATATATACAAAATGGTTAGAAACACCTCACCGATTGAATTTGCATCATCCTTGCCAACTCAAGCTGTGGAAGCCCTTCAACAGCCCAGGAAGGAGTTGAATCAGGACTCAAGTTCCGTCACCTTCACAGCAATACGTCTATTCTGTGGTGAACTTCCATCTGGCCCTCGAAGGTTCCCAGCTTAAATACCATTACTAAACGTGAGGTGAAGCTTCTAGAAAACCTCGCCCCCTTCTCATTAGAAAAAAACGAGCTGGCTGTACCAGTCTACGTCAAGGCCAAGACGGAGGCTGGCCAAGCTCCTGTATTTTGACTCCGAGGCAGAGTTGTACATTCTCACATCTTCCAGCCTCTATCTTGACGAAGCTCCCACAAGGCCTTCCAGAGTACATTAAACAAAAGCAATCGCTCAGAAAAACAGAAAGACCTTGAATGTAAATAGCCCAAACAACTTGCAAGCACTGCTGAGCACGCAGAAAAACTGCAGCAAGGCAAAGCCAGGAAAAAAAGATGACATGAGGCCATGTCAAAGCCAATAGTAAGACCCTCATAATTCTCACCAATTTACAACACAATGCACATTTCTGCACAACTGCTTATAGCATCACATACTTTATCTCTCAATGTCCTATAGCATCACATACTTTATCTCTCAATATACAACACCGAGCACATGTATGCACCACCGCTCACAACAATGCACTTCAAGACCAAAAAGTACATTCCACACCTCTCTCTCCCTCTCACGCTTTCAAATGCACATCCCACACGTTCTATTCTTGGCAAGACTATTCGACTCCGTGACAGCTCCCACTGAAAGACAACAAGATTACAAGAGAGGAGAGAAGCATGCATATGCAGGACCATCTCATATATCCAGGCTAGGGTAAAATAACACACTAAAGTCAATTAAAATGATGGTAGTCGAAGGTCATCATAGGGTGGCAAATCACAAGAGTGCCTCTTTCACTACATTCCACCCCATGACCTTTGACTATCATCACCTACATATATCAAAAACTAGACTTCTTAACTGAAGGCACAACTATGTTTGAAAAACACTGAAATCATAAAAGCATGTAATAATCATTTCAAAGCATGTAAAAATAGCTTATGTATATCTGGATACTCAGCAAGAATAAATGTTCGATAGATACACAAAATAAATGAATCAAGCTTTTGAACTCGGTAATGCTCCTAATGTCTCAAATGGTTCATACTGAAACTTCTACTGAAAAAGCAGCCAAACTTATATATTTAGTGCTCAAAAAATAAAAGCAACATCAACATTTTCTTTTTTTTTTGTCAAACTCGGAAAATATTTTCTTCAATTGCAGCACATTTTTGTTGTTCTTTTTCTTTTCAAACAAACAGTCCTTCTGTGTGAAAGACACACAGCCTTCTCGCATTTTGTTTTAACTTCATGTTTATAAAACAGTTCATCGGTCTTGGGTTGGTACAACTGTCTGGTTTGTTCAGCCATAGGATGTCAGCATGCACTGTCTGGTGATCACTCCAGGCTTGGAGGGGGGGGTCCCACCCACCCATACGGGGCGCACATATACCGACATCAGGCACACCAACACGTCGCAGTATGATGACCTGGAAAAGAAGCAAGCATCACTCTTCTTGCAAAATAACATTTTTCAAAAAGCGCACGTTTTCCTGTCCCTGTTTTAAGTCTAAAGGCACAATATTATAATTCCTGTCTGCACGGTTCACTGCTGGCTCTGGGGAATTGTCTGAGAATTCTACCCACGCTTTAGCCTTTGAATTCAAGGTATTTGGATGAAACTCTCTTTTTTTTCCTGCACAGTAAGAAGGGTTGGGGAAGTCTCCTTCCTGACTATTTCTCCACTCACTGCTGGATACGTGCTCCCTTTATCAATTGGCAGAAGCCCAAGGCAAACCAGCAACTCTGTCTGCTCTGGTAATTTTCCTTTCTTCAACTCGCCCGTCACTTTCTGTGGGACTGGTCTGGCTTGCGCATTCTGACACATAAGAATCACAGTTCTGAGTAAATCTAGGGGGATATGGCTCCCTTCATTTTCTGCCCACCTGTTTGAATGGTCCTTATCTCCTAGGTGCTCGTATTTAGTCATGCAATCATGTGTCACCACCTCTGTCTCCAAGATTTTAGCCTTTTCAACTGTAAGGGAATTAAATGTTCTGTCATGCACAGTAACTGCGCTTTGCATTTCAATCTGCCTCTTCACTGGGGAATCCTGTGTCTCAAACTCCACCCCTGGACTTTCTATTGGGACCTGCGCAAACTGTTCATGCAAAACTGCAGTCTGTATATGCCATTTTATAACATTTGCTTCATCCCATTGACAAATCGCATTGTGTCTAATTATCATCTGCCCAGTGTCTTTCACCGCGCAAAACCATCTGTATTTGTCCAGCATCTAAATTTAAAAGTATACTCTTCTTTCCCTGTTCTTCACAGTAACTAAAAATATCACACTGCTCCTGAACTGGTACACATGATACACTGTCTTCTTTCTGAATTGACCATGCTTTTAAAACATCTTTTTTTCAAAATAGCGTTTTTCAATGTAGAGCAAAATTCATCATTCACTGCCATGTCTGAATTATACTTGCAACCAGCGATCGCTAACAGACTGGTCTGTCTATCTCCCTGCACATTCCTTTCTGGCTGAGCAACATCCTCAAAATAATTAATTAAGACCGTCTGTGAAGCCTGCAGATTAACTGGCACGTTCTCTAAGTTCATATATTTTACATACGACTCATCATAGCTGGCCAAAACAAACGGCTTCAGAGCTTGGTACATTTTTTTTTTTTTTAAATCTTTTTATTAGGTTATTCAACAAAACAGAAAGTAAAAACCACTCTCTCAGTGTAGGGCTTAGGACAAAGCAGATTAGAATGTATCTTAGCAGTTCAGCACAAGTATTACAAAGATAAATAGGCAAGCAAAGGGTACAACACAATAGTCTCCATCCCCAACCGTTGTGCGGGACAGGGCAACTAGTCATGGTCGCTGAGGTCAGATTCTGCTGTATCGGGTGGGGGCTCACAGATGTTCCCTCTATACACATTCCAGCCACCCCACACCTGGGACCATTTCTTTGGGCATCCTCTATGTACATATACCGCTTTTTCCGTCACCATTACAAGGTCCATGTCTCGGATCCACTGTGCCAGGGTAGGTGCCTGTCCCGATCCCCATTGCTGGGCTATGTTACGTTTTGCGAGCATGAGCCCCAATGTCACCCAAAGCTGGGCCATTCTTACGTGGTCCGTCTGCTCCCAGACATTGAGGAGGCAGAGCCGAGGTTCGGGCAGCGTGGGGATTTTGGTTACTTGGGAAAGAGTACGGAACACCCCCTTCCAATAAAGCGCTATGATAGGGCAGTCCCATAGGGTGTGGAGGAAGGTTCCTTCATGGCCACAGTTCCTGAGGCACAGTGGGGACTCCGTCCGTTGTAATTTGAATAGAAGTGAGCTTGGTACATTTTTAACCTTGTTTTCAAAGACTTGTTTTCAAACTGAACATCAGCCAACTCCCGTCTCAGCTCACTACATTCTTTTTCTAAATGTTCACATTTCTGATACATGCCAGACAATACATTCAAGATGACACCACTGTTTCTGTCTGAAATGTCAAATTGTTTTCTTTCTTTGATAGAGACCAGCTCCCTCTGAAATAACTCAGTTGGCATCTGGGCCTCTGTAAGGATTTTAGTGAGCATTTTCCCCTTTTAATCTTTTTCGAATCCTGTGAAAGTGACGCCAAGATGTATTGTATGTGCTTTACTCTAAAAGGACACATACAAACCCTGCACTCCCACTTTTTTTTTTAACATACTTTATTGAGGACCTTGACATCACATCCAATGCAAAGATTATTACAGAAGGTCATTTGTTTTTTATACAGTTTCAATAGTAATGTTGCATGAATCCACCGTCCAGTATTCGAATATCATGACAGAAAATGAATTTCATGGACTATCGAATAATATCTAAGATTTTTGATAATCGTGAAGTAATGTCGCACAAATATCATGAACTTAAAGCATATAGATATATCCAATTAACCAAACAAACCTATCTATTCCCCCACCCTGCCTATCTCACCCAACCCGTACTCCTGGTCTGAAGATGCTAATTCTAATAGTAGCCTAAGGGAGCTAGTAGGGTATCGCTAGGGGACCTACATTACCCATGTAGTGTTGTAGGTAGCTCATGGTTTGGGAGATTCGAGGCAGGCGATCACAAAGCCGCATCGTGAGTCACGGTGTAGGGTTACACATTGGGGGTATTAAATCAAGTAGTTCGCAGTCATGTACCATAATATCCCATGCCATGTAGACGGGGTGTTTCCGTAACCCTTGCTCTTCCTCCCTTGGAAGGGCTGTGCCTTCAGCCTTCCCCCATTGCATCATGTCGTCTTGCCAGCTGGATAATGTTGGGCACCTGGGGGATTTCCACCTCATGGTAATGGCTCGTATTGCCAGTATGAGGGCCAAATCTAAGAATCTTAGTTGTACTTTCTGCGGACTTGTACATTTACGAAGGCCCAAGAGGCAATCCAGGGCGCCATCAGAGACAGATAGGTGTGTGATCTCGCCTAGGGATTGAAGAACACCTCTCCAGTAGTCCTGGAGGCGGGGGCAGGACCATAGCATATGAAGGAAGTTTGCCTCGTCTCCTTTACATCAGGAGCAGCAGTAGTGTGCCTCAGGGAACATGCGGTGGATCCTCTGTGGGGTGAGGTATGACCTATGGAGAACCATTGCCTGTATAAATTTCAGTCTGGCGTTACGGGATACTCTTTTAGGGTGTTCAAGATTTTTGATAATCGTGAAGTAATGTCGCACAAATATCATGAACTTAAAGCATATAGATATATCCAATTAACCAAACAAACCTATCTATTCCCCCACCCTGCCTATCTCACCCAACCCGTACTCCTGGTCTGAAGATGCTAATTCTAATAGTAGCCTAAGGGTGCTAGTAGGGTATCGCTAGGGGACCTACATTACCCATGTAGTGTTGTAGGTAGCTCAGGGTTTGGGAGATTCGAGGCAGGCGATCACAAAGCCGCATCGTGAGTCACGGTGTAGGGTTACACATTGGGGGTATTAAATCAAGTAGTTCGCAGTCATGTAACATAATATCCCATGCCATGTAGACGGGGTGTTTCCGTAACCCTTGCTCTTCCTCCCTTGGAAGGGCTGTGCCTTCAGCCTTCCCCCATTGCATCATGTCGTCTTGCCAGCTGGATAATGTTGGGCACCTGGGGGATTTCCACCTCATGGTAATGGCTCGTATTGCCAGTATGAGGGCCAAATCTAAGAATCTTAGTTGTACTTTCTGCGGATTTGTACATTTACGAAGGCCCAAGAGGCAATCCAGGGCGCCATCAGAGACAGATAGGTGTGTGATCTCGCCTAGGGATTGAAGAACACCTCTCCAGTAGTCCTGGAGGCTGGGGCAGGACCATAGCATATGAAGGAAGTTTGCCTCGTCTCCTTTACATCAGGAGCAGCAGTAGTGTGCCTCAGGGAACATGCGGTGGATCCTCTGTGGGGTGAGGTATGACCTATGGAGAACCATTGCCTGTATAAATTTCAGTCTGGCGTTACGGGATACTCTTTTAGGGTGTTCAAGGATGCACTTACAAGCCTTATCTGTGATTTCTGTATTAGTATCCTCAGACCATTTTGTTCTAAGGGATGTGAGTGGGATTGCGGCGTGTTCACGTATACCCGTATATATCCATCTAACTAGGTTTCCCCCATTCCCCATATAATATAGGAGGTGAACCAAGTTATGCTGTGGAGGTTCTCTACATTGTGGGGCCCATGTATTCCTGATGTAATGGGAGACCGTAGCGTGTAATAGATATAAACGTGGTGATACCACTGTAGCCTGTAAAAAGGAGTCGTGGTCAAGTAGATTGCCCTCTCCAAAGAAAGCCCCGACATCCTCTACTCCCGTCTCTATCCAGGCACGGATCCTGGTCTTCGTAAGCCTGCCCTGTGGTGTGGGGATACCCAGCAGGGGGATGTTCGTAGAATATGGGGTCACTTTAGAAGTATATGATAACGCCTTCTTCCAGCACTGCAGTGCCGTCCGTAGCAGAGGAGGGTTGTCCGCAGGGATTTTGACATTAGGCCGAAGTAGGGAGTGCAGTGTGCCTCGGTCTAGGTCTCTAGGTGCGTAGCCAATTTCTTGCAAATTTCTCTCAGCCGTCCAACAAGACAGCCATTGGAGCTGACTAGGGTAGTAATATGCTCTGAAGTCAGGGACTCCCGGGCCTCCACCACTAGACTCCAATTGGAGTTTCTGCAGGCTCACTCTTCGCCTGCCTGCCCCCCAAATGAGTTCCACTAGTATAGCATTCAGGGTATTAAAAATAGACTGTGGGACTACAATAGGTAAATTCACAAAATAATACAATAGGCGAGGGAGCATCACACCCTGCACTCCCACTTTGGAGACACATATACCACTGCACCTTTAAAAAATACACTTTGAGCAGCACTCCCTATAGACGAGAAAAGGACGCAGCACTCCCTTTAGGCGAGGCAAGAAAACAAATTCAGGTGCATTTATAGTAACACACACAAGTTTATTAATAAACAGTAGGCCAAATATATCAGTACATGCAGATTCCCAAATGTCATGTGACTAAAATGTACAATTGAAATAAAATGCAGTATATACAAGTAGCAAAGAGTAGAAAATATATACAAAATGGTTAGGAACACCTCACCGATTGAATTTGCATCATCCTTGCCAACTCAAGCTGGGGAAGCTATCAAACGGCCCAGGAAGGAGTTCAATCAGGACTCAAGTTCCATCACCTCCACAGCAATACGTCCATTCTGTGGTGAACTTCCACCTGGCCCTCGAAGGTTCCCAGCTTAAATACCATTATTGAACATGAGGTGAAGCTTCTAGAAAACCTCGCCCCCTTCTCATTAGAAAAAACCGAGCTGGCTGAACCAGTCTGCGTCAAGGCCAAGACGGAGGCTGGCCAAGCTCCTGTATTTTGACTCCGAGGCAGAGTTGTACATTCTCACATCTTCAAGCCTCTATCTTGACGAAGCTCCCACAAGACCTTCCAGAGTACATTAAACAAAAGCCATCGCTCAGAAAAACAGAAAGACCTTGAATGTAAATAGCCCAAACAACTTGCAAGCACTGCTGAGCACGCAGAAAAACTGCAGCAAGGCAAAGCCAGGAAAAAAAGATGACATGAGGCCATGTCAAAGCCAATAGTAAGACCCTCATAATTCTCACCAATTTACAACACAATGCACATTTCTGCACAACTGCTTATAGCATCACATACTTTATCTCTCAATGTCCTATAGCATCACATACTTTATCTCTCAATATACAACACCGAGCACATGTACGCACCACCGCTCACAACACTGCACTTCAAGACCAAAAAGTACATTCCACACCTCTCTCTCCCTCTCACTCTTTCAAATGCACATCCCACACCTACTATTCTTGGCAAGACTATTCTACTCCGTGACAGCTCCCACTGAAAGACAGAAAGATTACAAGAGAGGAGAGAAGCATGCATTTGCAGGCAGGGGCGGTTCCTGCATGAGGGCGTAGGGGGCGGGGCCTCACCAGTCAAGAGGGAAGGAGAAGGAGATTAAAAGACTGCTCTGAGGCAGTATTGTCAGCCTGGAAGTAGCAGTGCAGCCTAGCTGTGTATAAACACATGCTGCGCATGCGAGGTGGACGACTCCATTATCGCCCAAATCCTGTATGTGCAGTGTGCACCTGTGAGGCAGAGGTGAGGGCAACGAGGTGGTGCCTAAAGCAGCAGTTTTTCCAGGTCTCCGGTCAAGCACACAGCTCGCCCGTATCTGTGACGATGTTGAGAATATCCTTCTAGGATCCGGCCTCCTCCTCTGACTGGCTGACACTTGATACTGTCAGCCTAAGAGAATAGGAGGTGGGATTTTTACGTCCGTTGCTGAAGGCTTTTGCCTCCTGTTCGTCGTTTGGATCTCTGTTGTCTCCAGTCAGCCCTCAGTGCGTCCCAAGTAGAAGCTGAAAGGTGAGTACAAGTGCGCCTTGCCTCCTCATTTTTCAAGCTTCCTTTGAGGTCTCTGTCTGCCGAGGCGGCATGAATTAATTCAGCAGCCCCCAAAATACAATTTCAATTTGAAAAATATGATAGACTTTGAAAGCCATTCTTGGCAAGCTTGTTTAAATGCAGAGAACAGCGTTCCTTGTCACAGTTCTCCGTTACAAGTTTAAGAATTTTTAATAACGGTGTCACCCACTATGGTATCAGCAAGAGTTCAAACTTTTGTATAAGTTGAGCAATCCATGCGCTCTATTATTTCTGCCCTTTTAATAACAACGTTGGCACTTCGTCTACTCTTATTATCCTTTTAAAGCAGTGACTGTGAAACTCATTTGCATGCACTGTGCAACCAATCTGTGTGTGCTTTTTTGAAGCCAACGCTCTGTACATAAAGTATCATTCTGACCTCCTCCAAGCATCAGTCAATCTGATCAGAAAATGCGTGGCATTATGGCAAGGCAAGTGGCAACATATTAGTTTTGTTTGTGCTGCCAGTCAGCTGAGTGTATATTAAAATCAATTGAATTGTTCCCGATTCCCGCTTGTTTTAAAAAATGAACACTATACTTAACTTACTGCATCACGAAAATGGAGGCACAGCACAAACGGAACACTGGCCCTGCGCACACTGCCATCTCACGAGTCATGATAATAAGAGCAGAGGTTAACTTTACTTTAAGCTCAGAGCGGGTCTCAGAGAGTAGCCATTGTTAAAAAATCAAATGCTGAGTATAGAGTAGGTTTCTGTCCCACTTCTTCCAGACTTTCAGCTTATATTTTTTCATTGCATACCATTAGATACTGCAGTACCCCAAGTGTTCTTTTTGTGTTTCTAAGTTTGACACTGTTTGTCCCGGCCGAAGGGTAGCAGTTAAAAAAAAAAAAAGGCATTGGGATTCGGACCGGATGTAAAAATAACTGCAGGGTGGAGTAAGTAGTGTTTAACAACTAGTATGCGATGTGGCTGCCTGTGTGCAGTGTAGTGTTTTAACTATCTGACACTAGAGTTCAGCTCAGCCCTGCATGTAAAGCCAATTTATAACAGGCAAGGAAGGCAATGAAGGTAATCATAAGAGTGCCGCGTGCAGCACTGCCTGTGCACATGTTAAAAAAAAATAGCTCTAACCTCTGACTCACTCAATCCGGTGCATAATTCATAAATGCAATTTCATTAATATCCAGGCTCAGGATCTTCAACTCACATCAGTCAGTCTGATCAGATTGTGTGTGCGTTGGATTTTGTGGCAAGTAGCTAACTATTGTAGTGTGGGAATGTATGTTAATTGTGTGACATGACATGCTTTTCTGACCGCCTTTTAAAAAAAGAACACCTATTGCTTTACTGCGTCACACAAGTTACAAAATGGTGGCACAGTCAGCTAAGGCAGCTGGGTGAACTGAAAGCTGGGAATGCAGTCCTAGCAGATTGAGTTTAAACAGCTCGGGGTAACATGTAAAACAGCTGAAGAGAAAGACATCCTTTGATTAGCCCCTGCCGTTCATCATAGCGTTAAGCTCAGTCTGTCTGAACCCTCCCTACCCATCCATTTAACTTAGTCATGAACTATAAGCCAGGCATTTTAAGAAGTTGCACGACCCCTTAACTGCCACTGTCTGCAACTTGATGGGCCCCCTGCTGAATGCTATGAGGCAGTTCTCAGGCTCCCAGTCCCATATCTCACAGATAATAGCTTTTAGTTGAGTGGAATTTGGACCCCTGAAGTGTTAGGGGCGAAGGGGAGGCCAGATTTGTCAGGACATAAAAACGGGCCTCGAGCCTCGTAAGAGACAGCAGGACATATGACCTCAGGCTGTAGTCTGCTCTGCTGTAGTGTAAACAATATGGCATGAAGATTATCAGCTTTACCAATAACAGGCAATGCAGAGACAACCCTGTGTGCAGGTAAGATAATTGAAACCCTTGCTTGTAACACAAAACAATTTTAATTCCATAAGATATGGAGCATTTTGTATGTGTTTATTTTCTTTAAATATTCCAAGGCTGTACTTTCACCATTGCTTTATAAACCTTCTTGCTTCCTCAAATTAGCTTCAAATAGCACAATTTCCCCACTCTATTTTCAAACAATTTCCCGTGGTTAGAACCCCAATCAACTCACCTTATTTATGACTGTTAGATTTGCTTGCTTTGATCGCAGTAAAGCACTCACCCCCAACTTTTACGCCACACCACTTTCAAAAGTCACCATCCGCCACTGTATGCAGGACCGTCTCATATATCCAGGCTAGGGTAAAATAATACACTAAAGTCAATTAAAATGATGGTAGTCGAAGGTCATCATAGGGTGCCACATCACAAGAGTGCCTCTTTCACTACAAGCATAGATGAGGGTTTGGACCATATCAAAGCTGCATTTCAACTGCTGCCTCTCTTTTGAAGGACAGAATAACCAAACTGCGCAACGTCTCTCACCCGAAAGAGGATCTGATCACTCCTAATTTGTTCTCTTCTTCAAGGGATCACCAGATCGAGGGCATAAAATCCCTAGAATCCACTGAAGGTTGTCACCCTTTCAGCTATTGTCGCAATAGACACAATAGTCCTCTGTTACTGGGAAAAATGACAAAAGGTCCTTGACCTTCACTGGAGCTCTCTATTTCTTGCTATTGGGGCAGGGTAAAGAACCCCAGAATGCCACATATTGCACCTACTCACCCGCTGGCCTCCCAGGACTGAAGATCTCTGACTTCATTGTGTGTC
This sequence comes from Triturus cristatus, assembly GCF_964204655.1. NCBI lineage: Eukaryota > Metazoa > Chordata > Amphibia > Caudata > Salamandridae > Triturus > Triturus cristatus. Next base: position 842,848,861 of record NC_140592.1, read on the forward strand.
CCAACTCCATGTCTTCAGAATGCAAGAATGAAGTGCTGCAAGCCATAGACCAGTTGCTTATCATCCCCTTTGCCATGTTCATACCATTCACTTATTGACTCATCCCATACATGCTCCTTTTATCTGCTCATGACTCATTTTTTGATTCAGTTCCTTCTTCCTAACTGCTCATTCTTCACCTCTCTTAGCTCTCCCATTGATCCTGCCACACTAGCTTGACACTCCTTTTACTATAAGTCATGTAAAAAAAACTCCAGATACGTGTTTTATGTATTGTCCCTAGCATACGTGTATAGTGCACTATTAGCATCTGTATGGCACTGTAGCGCTTCAGGCATCTGGGGGCCTTTTCCACGTGGGTCTGAAATTTCATTAGGTTGTTGTTTTTGGGTATAGGATAATGGTTTGCCCAAATTCATACTTAATAACTGCTTGTACTTGATATTGTGACAAACATGGCCGACCCACTGTTTGGTGTACTGTACTGCATGTATGAACGAACACGGGTGCCAAGACTTTTCAGATTATTTTGTTTCTCTGGGTGAACGGTTGTCTATTGCACGGCCTGGTTAGACTGGTATTAGTAGCTAATTACATAACGATGCTGAAATGGTGTGCACAGCAGTGCGGTATGCTTAAACTAACGTGTAATTAATAGTGCTAGCATGTGTGATTGTGCCTTAAGTGGGACACACTTATGAGTTTTGCTAACTGTGTCGCTTTAGGCCATTTTTAATAAATGTAGGATTTTGGAGGTGTATATAATATGTAGTGCTGAGTTAGAGACAATTAAATATATCTGAACATGACTGAATAATATGCATTGTTGGAAGGTAAGTGCTATTGGGAGCTTAACGACAGCCACCTATATGGCATTTCTGAAGTGCTGGGTGTGTGTGTTGTAAGGTCTGTCTAGTGTGTACTGTTAAATGCTTATGTGGTATATTTCTTGTTAGTAGGTGACAATGCAAGCATCGTGGTAGTCCACTGTAAGTCACATCTATGCTTGCGGCACATGAAACGTTCTGTCTTACTGCTTCTTTTGAATGTTAAGCAGGGGTGGGGCAAAAAAAATACTACAATGCAGTCCCAACAATAACAGATAAATAAACCGGAGTGCAGTTATTTCATGAGAATAAAGTATTAAACAAGCAAGAGCTACGTTAAAAGCCATTTCAAGAGTGCCGTTCTAAGTAGGATATTATATCCCAGAAATCAGGCCTCGGTGTGTGATGGAATTCTAGAAACCATGCTATGATGTTACCTGAACTCAGACAGCGATGCAAAGCCTTAACAACGGGGGTATATGAGCTATAACGTAACGTGCTTTCGATATTTTTATATTTGCGATAGGTTCTGTTTACACAAGTAATCTGGGCCTTGTTCGGCATAAGGAGATCCTGTATCTTTTCTGTAGGCTTTTTGTGTGGACTGTTATGATTTGAAGTGCTCTAAGTTTGTTTGTGATAGCAAACTATGTGCTGCATTTGTGTTCTGTCCAATGCGCTCTTTTGGGTGCCGTTTAGTGGTGTCTATTGGTGACAAAAGCTATTAGATGAGACGTGACTGTGACATATAAAACACAACAATTGGCGTGGCGTCCTTATGATAAGAGCGTTTAGGAGAAATACCAGTAGCTATTCTAATGATCCTGTTTGGGATATGCTGGTGTGTCTCCCACTGAACCTGGCAATTCCAAGAATTAGACGAGGTGGGCGTACTCACGTAATGTGACATGCTTCATCATAGGTCATCTCGTCCCACCCTGGTAAGATGGTACTACCAGGGCAGACTCGACCTCTGGGCTGGGCTATCACGTGGGAGCTCTTAAATATTATTCTGTTTTCTGGATAACTTTGGTCCAGTTATTTGACTAAAAGTACCTTAGGGTATACCACAAAAGTATCCTTTTATTAAGGTGGTACCTTGGTTATAGTTAAAAAATACCATAAGGAAATGTCAGTGAATGTATGTGGATGCTGTGATCCATGCATTCCCCTGGATTCAACCAACATGTTTCTGCCCTATTAAAAGCCTAAAGGGTCTTGGGCATTCATCAGGGTTAATGATTTGGACCCTGACCTCGATTTAAAGTGAGGATAAGACATTTGTTAATGAAAGCAGAGGAGACATGCCTCTCTGAAGGTAAACACCTGAATATTATACCTTTTGAAGAAGAAGACAAAAAGCCAATATTGCAGCAACATTAGATATATCAGGCATGTTACTGGTGTTAACATCCGGATTAGCCTTACAACACCTCCAGCCTGTGGTGCGGTAATCGGACAATAGCGGCTTTTATTTAAAAAAAAAAAAAAAAAAATGGTATATTTTTATACAAACATACAACCACAGTGGCACACATGAGGCAAAGACATAGACACACAAGTGATGGGGACACACGTGAATAGAGGAAGGAACACAGTAAGAGTATCCCTGTGCAACTTTACCTAGTGTCTGGGAGCGATTGTGACATACCAGTTTGTAAATTATAAGGATGGATGTTGTTGTCAGATGGCAGGGTTTTTATACAAGAGTCAGGTTACCTCTCAGGCTGGAGGTAAACTCATTACTTTATGTGAGCCTCTTAGGTTACAGAAACAGCCAGTAGGTCCTGCACATCCTATCTCGTAGCTTCCACACCATACCATAATCAGTTGCTCTCAGCACTTCAAAAACCAGATCAGACATACAGGGAATGGAGGCACAAAGGATAATATACAAATCCCTTTCTTACAAACAAACAAAACAAAGAACAATCATCCCTCTGCATTTAAAGTACAAGAACAATCATTCCCAATCACTTATAACATGTCTAGTTCACACATTCATTATATGTTAGTTTAACCATGGAGAGAATATCCTCCTTCCTGAATACTTAATGTCTCTCTTCCCTTTACAGACGTAGGGCCTTAGGGTACCCTCTCCAGGGTTTATGTTTATAATTTACACATTCACCCAACAACCCGTTAAACTCTCCAGTACCCACAGAGACACAAAAAACAACAAATAGCAATCACAGAAACTCTGCAGAAGGTCGAGACAGGAAGCTGGCACACCTCATGTCAGACAAAGAAATGAGACTACAATTAGGTTGGATTACCTCTGCATAATGGTCCAAAACATGAAAGACTTGCAACCACCTCAGACCTGAGGCCATACTACCACTTGACTGCAAAGTTGTAATGACGCTATGCATTATTTATGCACGCAGGACATGTAACCACAGATGCTCAGTTATGCGACAGGTGGGTTATGGAACCCACTGGCTACCTTATTGTCTTCTTTAAGTTGACAAATTATTGGCACAAATGAAAAAAGTAAAGTTTAACAATATATAACCATAACTCAAAACTCCTTTGTCCAGAGTTCAAAACAAAACCTTTCATCACAACTACAATCATACAGAATGTCCTCAGAAATTCACCTCACATTGCAGAACTACACAGCACAACAAACTCTCAACCTTCTCCATCATCCATACGCAACCCACACACCCCCACAAGGACAACACACTGCACCATACGCATACAAACAAAAGTGCCGCACAAAACTCCAACACAACCCTCCCCTCATCAGTCACACTAGCTGGCCAAACCAACATGACCAAGTATCAGGGCAAAGAAAGCATTTAATATGCACCCAATATCACACTCTCTAGAAACTGCACCAGAAATGGTTGGGGTCATCTTCTGAATAAATTGATGACAGCCTCCAGTAGGCACATACTGAAAACTTGGCACAATGCAAAAACCAAACTCTAGAGCGGTCCAGCAGTACCACCAATAAAATCAGAACACGCCAGCCTTTTAAAAAGTACTCGTATACAATACACTACAGCTATACTAAACTCTAAAATTCAAACACAGCACTGACTAACTCTGTTAACCACAAACTGAATCAAACGCAACCTTCATCCTGGACATAAAACCTGTCAAATGTTCCCATCTGTACAGAATGACGGCTCACGTGAAACTTGTGGCTATCACCCACAACACTCATGCAAAACATGTGGCCATCAGCCACAACACCACAGGGTGCTAAACTTCCCCACATTTTGACTCTATGGGGAACTTTCCCATTAAATCTCTCGTAATATGGTACTGATCTTCACCCGCATCGCACCCATGGGGTACTCCACCATGCAACTTCTCATGACAGAATACTACTCTTCCCCAACTAGCACACTTTGGGGTACTCCCCCATGCAATTTCTCACAACATGGTACTACTCTTCCCCAACTTACTACACTACGAACTACACCCCCAAGGAACTTTTCACAATAGGGTACAACACTTCCACAACTTTGAATACTTTTTACAGCCCTTTGGTGATGCATGCAGAGTTTTTGCCTCTTGATAGAGCAGTGAACAGGTTCATGAGTGATGTATGAGCCCAGGACATTTAATACTTGAATTCAAATGCAGCAATGTGCAAATGTCGCAGTGAGCTAACACCAACGAGGCTTCTCCTTATATTACCGTAACCGTTGAATATATTACTGCCTCAAGCTCCATGGGTCCTTTTAATGTTATGCATACATAAAAGAGATTTCCTGCCTCTTCCACTGTCTACGCAGCACTGTCTCTAAAGCGCTTTCCTTATAGCCCTGTCTCCATAGCATTATCCTTACTCTTATGATTATACACAGGGAATACATTACCTCAGTTTATAAATCTTCTCAGCTGGCATCTCGTCCTTGCTAGACCTTTCCTATCCTCCTCACTGGGCTCCACCTGCCGGGCAGCCTAGGCTGACACCACTTGCCGGTGCATTTGAGGGCGTGAGGCTTCAAAGTAGTCATCCAAGGTCACAGGACCATCTCCCTTCTCACAGCCGTTGCCACCCCTCCCAGAAATGGCTCCCAACTGCTACAATAATCTTGCTGCGTTTTCACCAAGGTATTTAACAACTCGTTGCCAAAGTGTTGTAGTTGGAAAGTAGGGTCTTCTTACAAGAGGCTGGTGCCAACCAGGCAGAAGATATATTTTATGGTATCACAAATAAGATTCCCATGACAACGTCTTTTGAGTCTTACAGAACCGGCAGAACAGTCTGCCTCTGATATAAGCAGAAATAATGCTTATTTTGTTGAAGGCCATTAGGTTACAGTAACAGCCAGTAGGTCCTCTGAGCGATCCCTCCCCCCTCGAACTGTCCCTGTCACCTAACTTCCACTCTATACACCAACATTGTATTACATCATTCACTCTCAGCAGTCCAAACACCAGCTCAGACATTGAGGCAATGGGGAAACCCATTATGTTACAGTAACAGCCAGTAGGTCCTCTGAGGGATCACCTCCCTCGAACTATCCCTATCGCCTAGCTTCCACTCCACTCTATACACCAACATTCTATTACATCATTCACTCTCAGCAGCCCAAACACCAGTCCAGACATAGAGGCAATGGGGAAACCCAGCACAGTGAATGGGCACACACAAGATACTACAACAAATTAGATTCAACAGCAATCTATTAGCTACAGTACCATAGTTTTACATTCTTTCATGTCTTAAAATTTGGAAAGCTCTTCCATATATTTTTATGTATACAGTTATACAGTGCTACAAAGCACCTTTAAATAGTAGTTAAAATTAGAAAAATAAAGGATATTTATAGTTAATTTTTTTCAATATAGTTGAAAGGCAATTTAATTCAAAATGAATGTTATCATCATAATGATTATGCACTACATTTTTCTTCTGATTCAGTTTGGGCACACTAACCTTTTTGCCTGAACCCTCTTCTTGTAAGAGCATACTATCTTATAGTTTAACTTTGAAAATGCCAAATATTGTGTCAACCACTTTCCATGGCACGTAGTCTTTACCATAACATGGTAACCATAACCTGTTATGAGAAACCTCTTTTAATAAATTCACAACTTTCAAATTTTTCCCAAAATACACTGGATGTGAAAAACATATTTACATAAGAATAAATATATAGATTACAATCCATTTGTATGCCTACCTTTGGGTGAGACAATAAAATTGCTTAATCTCCGGACAGCAGAACTGGTTTATCATTACCATGAACAACAGGAAAATGAAAAGCAAAATCTTGAATTGTTGTTGGTAAAGCTTAAATTGTTGCATTAATCGTGGTTGCCATCTTAGGGCTAGACACCCCCACAAACTGTTTCAAAATGGTAAATAGGTGATGGGCTTACAAGCCCAACATAAGCACACTAGTGAAGCTTTTTAATAGGTTCATGGATTAAGGGTATCCAAGGCAATTTATGATGTCACAAATAATATCCCCTGGGCAAAGTCTTTTGAGTCTTACAGACACTCTGCCTCTGATATAAGCAGAAATAATGCTTATTCTTTTGAAGAAAGGAGGCTTGATGGGCCAGCTAAAGTATTTATTTTATTTAGTAGTTTTATATAGTGCACACTAGACTGTGTGTTGGAGCGCATTACATAAGAATAGTTATAAGCACTTTTGGTTAATTTTGTTACAATTTACTGAAGTTAACAGCGAAGAAGGCTTATGTTATGATGGATGGGCCAATGTTTTGTGACTTCCTGTTGTTATTGGAAGCTTATAAAGTGCTGCTCAGAAAGTGGTGAATAAAAGGTTATGCATAATGCTAGCCTCTTGTCTTGCCATAAAATTAAGAAAAGCAGTTTGTCATGAAGCCCAGGCTCACAGGCCAGCGCAGCTGTCAGGGATGAGGAAATCCATGCATGGATCAAGTGTAGTAGAGTACCAACATCAAAACAGCACCCTACATCCTGACATAATCACAGTGGTGTCAATTCAATTAAAAATAACTTTCTTCAGCCAAAAGATCATAAAAACAAATGCATATAACAAAGTGAAGACAAGCAAACAATAAATACATACAACAAATTCACAAGAACACAAATATTTGAAAAATAATAAAACAAAACAACATAAACAGTACAACGATAAAAATTGCTTGCCTAGAGGGTGATAATAAAATGATATGCCTAATACCTAAAACGAGTATATAAAGTGCCGAAAGTGCAGGATAAAAATGTGACAGGTCGACTCGTGGTTGCACAACACTGCTTATTGAGTTCCAGGCTGAATCACGAGAGGCTACCAGAGGGTGTAAAGTGTTAAAAACCCGTGTGGCAGATGATATGCTAATTAGCATTCCTGAAAATCAGCAGTAAAACCTCCATATTCCCACATAAAAACTTCTAGCTAGGGTCCACTATGTTGATGTGAAACATGGGGATTAGCCTGTGATTACAGTAACCGCAGTAAGGCTGTGAAAATCTTTTGATCAGCCATGACTAAAAATGTCATAACATAGGGCTGATGAGTTTCCTGATATGGGTTGCTCTCCAAATGAAAGAAGCAACTCGTAGACACTCATTTGAGTCCCCCAAAGAACATACAAATTAGATGGCGTCCTGATGCCTCTTGATATTCTGTGCTATAAATAAAGGTTTTAAGTAAAATGTACTAATGTCAGTGAAAAAAACTACAAAATAGAATACAATGCAAAGTGGATTGAGACGCTCTACCATCACACGGGCATTTTACTGTCTCCACCGGCCATTGCTTCATTTTGGGGAAAGCCAGCATGACATGGGCTATGCCTAAACGGAGACACGTCAGTAAAAAGTGGTGTTGGATATTTGGTGTCACAGAAAGATATGTGGCCACAGAGTGCCTTAGGAGGACATTAGCAGCAGAAAGCTTCAAATACTGCTTGTTGAAGCACAGTATACTGTCTGGACAATCTAGGGACATGGTGTCGTCAACCTGGGCCAACTCTCTGGAGATACACACGAGCCATGGAATTCTCATCACCCTTTCCAGGCTTAAACAGTTTGATTTGATTGTTTTTGTGAACCCTGTCTCCTCTTTGCACCAAATAGAGTGCCACAGCTGTACGGGTTTTGAAAAAAGTAGGCATTCAAATATGGCAACCCAAACTCTGTATGTACTAGCTCAGCCAATGTAGATTGTTGAACAGTGAGTAATCGCCATAGAAAGATGTTCTCTTGAGTTTGTAGGCTGGTGTGCTTGGTATAGCCCCGCAACCCTATGCCATAGGAGGCAGCTTATGTACATTTGGCTCTGTAGATTGCGATCATTTCCCTGACTGGTTTACAACTAAATTTAGAGGCAAACCTGAAGATACTCTCACAGGACCATGCCATCTTTAGCCTGTTGTTTTCAATGTGCTTAGACCAAGAACCACTAGTAGTAAATAGAATACCCAGGTAGGAGAACAATGTGGCCCTCATGATCTGTGTATTGTTAATATAGTGACTACGTGATTTACACGCACCCTCTACACAGATCATAGTATACGTTTTCTTCAAGTTTATTTTAAGTTCTCTGACCTTCATGAATTTAGAGAAATTGTTCATTAAGGGTTGCAGGGCATTAGCTGTCCTACTCAATAGGACAGCATCATCCACTTAAAGGAGGTCCGGAACTGCCCTACCGTTAATACTTGGAGGGTCAGCAGCCACACCCTGGAGCAATCTATCCACTCCGTTTATATACAAACAGAACAGGAAGAATTGCAAAAAGTTACCCTGCTTAACTCCTCTCTGAATCTTCAAAAGTGGGGAATATTCCCCGTTAGGCCCATAGGGCACCCTCGCTGATCAATTCTTGTAAAGCTGGGATAGTGGAGACACAATTTCAGCAGTGAGCCAATGAAAGACAAGGTCTGCCCCAAAATTGTGTGATGACCAGAGTAAAGGCACTTGACTAATCAACAAAACATATATGTAGATTGCCAGGCTTGGCCCTCGTGTACATGAGGAGGTCCAGGTTGACACATTGTTCAACCATCCCTAGTATCCTCCTAAACCCATATTGAGACTCTGTCACCACACTGTTGGCCTCAGTCCAATTTTCTAACCTTTCCATGATTACCCTGCCCAGAATATTGGCAGAGGAGTCTAGGAGGGAAATGGGACTGTAGCATTTAAGGTCACTTTTAGAACTTTTAAAAACAATTGAGATTACCAATGTCACTTCCCAGGTTGTAGAAATAGGCCCTTTGGAAGCCCCATTCAATACTTCTGTCAGGATAGGTGTTCATAAGGCAGGCAGATGTTCGTACATATCGACCGGAACACTATCTTGTCCTGCTGCTTTCCCACTGGCACTCTTTGCAATGGCCCTTATTACTTTGTCTAACGTGAACAATATATGCTTACAATCAATATTAAATTGGCCAGAATGGAATAGATCCTGAACCGCTGGTTCTAATATAGATGGAGAACTAAAGATGCTAGAAAAGTGATCGACCCATGCCTGCATTGAGCCATAATGCAGCCCTGATAAGCCAACAGAAAGCCCTGATATGGTGCAAAACAGCATCAACATTTGTTCCTGGAATATTCACAGGCTAGAAAACATGTTACAAAAAAACAACGTTATGTCATTCCTTCAAGCTCATGATATAATCATGATGCAGGAGTCATGGAGTCCATCTCCAATACACATTACTGGCTATACAGCTCATCATGAGGGGGTCTCGCCATATTTTGTTAGACAATACACAACTGGCAAACAGAAAAATTAGAAACCGGGCTAAACTGGATTTTAGCAATTAGGGTAGACAATCAGAAGGCAAGCATCTCGACAAAAGCAATCATTCCAAATGTTTATATCCACCCATGAAAAGAAACAAAAGGGGAACATATGAAAGTTTTGCTTGAAATAATAAAAACAATACAGAGACAACAGAAACTAGCCCTTTAATACAGATTTGTGTAAGAAATCGAAGAATACTCGTCAAAGTGGGAACGAATATAGAACGCAACTAGAACAGCTAGGGCTAAGGCATTTGAATATAACACGAAAGGTGACTCACCTGCGTCAATTACTTTTTTAAGTGGCAGCAAAACATCAACTATTGATTATACATTGGTAAGTGATTTTGAAAAGCCTCAGGCATGCCAATGTCAAATAACTCCTCGTACGGAGAGCGACCATTTTCCACAAATCATTAAGATAACGTATAAAATGGATTTGGTACAATCAATTAAAGAAATAACTTCGGGCCATCAAGTATATAATCTAAAAAACCTGAAATGGAGAGGCACGAGGCCAGAAACGTTGATGACGGAGGTTTACTCCTGTGCAGGTCCCCTAGATGTAATAAAAAACAATTTAAATCCACAAGAAAATATGTATTTACAAGAAGGTGAATGGCAAAAGGCATGGGAAATGTGAAAGAATATATTATTGGAAAAATTTCAAGCAAAAAATCCACTAAGTAGAATAATTTCAGTACAAAACAAAATGATAGATTTGGACCCCAAGTCTGGTATAGCAGGGAATTACGTAACCCAAAAAAAATTATATTACATGAAATTAGGAAAATCAGGAAGCAGCTTAGATAAGGTATTCACCCGGATAAAAAAAGATTCCAAAATTTAAGGACACAATATAAGAAAAATTGCTGGAAATCAAAAACAAGATCGAAGTTGACTTGTGGAAAAAACTCTTGAGGGCAAGTAAATATTCGAACAGCAAAAAATTTGGCAGTTAATAAACGGATTGTCTCTTGGAAAGAATAGACAACAAAATGCGGGGATAAATGCTACCTCAGGGGAAGCCCACGTCCAAGAAATGTATGATGATCCAGAGCCTAAAGTTAACAAAGGCAGCTCAGATGTAGACCCCAAAATGCGAGAAGGTTTATCCCAAGAATCCCAGATAGACAATATGGTTCATAAAAAGAAAAATGCGAACAGTATACATCATAACACAAATACATTGTTAATATCAGACATAGATCAATTGATAAGAATCATAAAGAAAATAAAGCCAGAAGGCATGGCTGGACCGAACGGAATCCCCAACGCACTATTTAAAGGAGACGTGACATATTGGGTTCACTACTTTTTTCCTCTATTTAATGAGCTGTACCACACAAATCAAATCCCAGACTCATGGAAAGGTAACATCTTTCAAACGATTTTTAAAAGTGGAAATCAGTAATTACCAACAAATTATAGGCTTCTACCCTTAATAGACGTCGAAGCAAAGCTCTATGCCTCTTGCCGATTGGAGGACCTCAAATCATGGACAGAGGACAATAAGCTTATACTGTGGTTCCAAACAGGATTTAGGGCCGGGATGGGAACATCAACAAATTCAACAGCATTAACATTCTTATCTGAAAAGGCAAAAAACAAGACGACCCGGCTCTTTGCCTGTTTTGTAGACCTTAAGTCTGCATTCGATCAAGTGCCTCGCAAGCTCTTATGACGAAATGGGGCATTAACAGCAGTTTGCTGAGGGCTATTATTGAGTTATACACAGGAACCTGGGTGCATGTCAAAATTGGAGATGGCACACGAGCTACAAACAAAATAGAGACAAGGAATGGATTAAAACAGGGGTGTTTGTTAGCCCCAAGCTTGTTTAATTTATATCTTGCTGACCTTGCAGAAGCACATCAGAAAGATAACTGTCAACCGCCTTCCCTGGCGAACAAGGAAATAAGACGTCTTCAGTATGCAGACGACATCATCCTATTAAGTCAAACTCCAATAGGACTACAACACAGCATTAAGGCTCTAAAAATGTTTATGGGCGAACAAAGATTAGAAATAAATCTGCAAAAAACAAAAGTGGTTTGACTGGTAGACTTCAAATACAAATCCTACTCCTGGTTCCTGGAAGGAAAAAACATTGAGGTAGCTGAAACATAAATATCTAGGATTCAATATTGAACATCAAATGAAGCACAAACAGCACTCTGCAGCAATGATGGCAAAAGCCCAATCGCTAACTTATGGCTTTAAGCTACTAAAAAGGAAATTGAACTGCCAGTCCTTTGCCCACCTGCTATCCGTAATGCTTGCCCAGTTAATGCCAATAGTTACGAAGGGTCGTGAAGCAACCATCCTAAACAAAATTCAAATGAGAGTATACACATCAGTTTTTAATATATCATAATCAGCTTCTCCGGCCCAAGTTCGTCATGAGTTCGGATTGATAAATCAAACATTTCAAAGTAAAACAGCTTTGATTAAATTATGCTGGAGACTGGGCGCATCTGAGAGAGACACTATTGATAACCTGTGCTGGCAGGGAATAAAAGAACAAAAACTGATCAATAATAAAGGATCATGGGGATCTTACCTAATGCAGGTAATTGAGGAATTAGGCGTGCACGAAGTTTGGATGGCGAGTATAGGACAAGCAGCCTTTTATCAGGCAATTAAAGCCACAGCCAAAATTTTGTCCCACACAACTGACAAGAATACTCACACGAAGGGGGAACAGCCATTACAACGCGGGTTTTACCACGCGTTGCTATTACATCGCATGCGTTACAACGCATGCGATGTTACAACGCGTGGTAAAACCACGCATACCATTACATCGCATGCGCTTTTACAACGCATGCGATGTAATGTGGCGGCTATCCAAGTCGTTGTGAGGAAACTCAGGCTGTTTCCTCACAACGACGTGAAGCAAGCAGGAAGGAGGAAGCATGATCCCACGGCGACGCTGGAGAGGAGAGAGCGGCGACGCTGGAGAGGAGAGAGGTAAGGGGGTTTGCGCTTGGGGTGGGAGTTAATTGTTTGGGTTTAGGGTAGTGTAAAAGTAGTGTTCTGTGTGGTTTTTGAAGTGTTTTTTGTAGTGTAATGTAGTGTATTAGGGTTTAGGGTAGTGTTGTAGTGATTTAGGGTAGTGTTGTTGAGTTTGTGTAGTGTAGTGATTTAGTGTTTTAGGGTTTAGGGTAGTGTAGTAGTGTTTGTGTAGTGTAGTGTTTTTTTGGATGTAGGCTAGTGTAGTTTTTTAGGGTTTAGGGTAGAGTAGTAGTGTTTGCGTAGTGTAGTGTTTTAGGGTTTAGGGTAGTGTAGTAGTGTTTGTGTAGTATTTTAAGGGTAAAGGATAGTGTAGTGTTTTAGAGTTTAGGGTAGTGTTTGTGTAGTGTAGTGTTTAGGGTAGTGTAGTGTTTTAGGGTTTAGGGTAGTGTAATAGTGTTTGCGTAGTGTAGTGTTTTAGGATTTAGGGTAGTGTAGTAGTGTTTTAGGGTTTAGGGTAATGTTGTAGAGTTTGTGTAGTGTAGTGGTTTAGGGTAGTGTAGTAGATTTGAGTAGTGAAGTGCGTTAGGGATTAGGGTAGTGCTGTAGTGTGCATGTGTTGTGTTGTGTTTTAGGGTAGTGTTGGGGGGTCATGTAGTGTAATGTAATTGTAGGGAGAAGACTGGGGCGGGGAAGGGTTGTGTAGGGGTGGGGTACCGCACTGCCAAACATCCTCGCCATACCAAAGGTACGAAATTAGCTTGGAATTCACCATGCCACCGGCCCGCTTCTCCCGCGGTGGTGCATCCCCACGGCTGGACTGGTATGGCGAGGATGTTTGGCAGTGCGGTACGCTTCCCATAGAAGGCCCACTAATGGCGTAAATTATTAAAAAATATGTTCGAGTAGCAGATGGTATTGTACCAGGAATCAGGGCTTGCTGCAGAGACTACTGTTCCCATGAGACACTGGGGTTTTGAGGCCTCACCTGAGACCAATAAAGTCATTGAAGTGATTCTAACAGTGGTCTTTGTGCCCTTTAATTTCTCTGCTGCATGTTGCCTGTGAACAAGGATATATGGAGTATCTGAAACGCGTAAGGCTTTTGTGATTGAGCCTATGGTTTTATCGTCTGCGCTGCTGCCTGGATTAACGTAAGTTGCCAATGGGGAGTGCATCCTGAAGTGTGGACACTTGTGAAACGTTAATTTAATACACGGCAGTCCAGCCGTGGGGATGCACCACCGCGGGAGAAGCGGGCCGGTGGCATGGTGAATTCCAAGCTAATTTCGGACCTTTGGTATGGCGAGGATGTTTGGCAGTGCGGTACGCTTCCCATAGAAGGCCCACTAATGGCGAAAATTATTAAAAAATATGTTCGAGTAGTAGATGGTATTGTACCAGGAATCAGGGCTTGCTGCAGAGACTACTGTTTCCATGAGACACTGAGGTTTTGAGGCCTCACCTGAGACCAATAAAGGCATTGAAGTGATTCTAACAGCGGTCTTTGTGCCCTTTTATTTCACTGCTGCACGTTGCCTGTGAACAAGGATATATGGAGTATCTGAAACGCGTAAGGCTTTTGTGATTGAGCCTATGGTTTAATCGTCTGCGCTGCTGCCTGGATTAACGTAAGTTGCCAATGGGGAGTGCATCCTGAAGTGTGGACACTTGTGAAACGTTAATATATATGTATATATATATATATATATATATATCAGTTCAGTTGCATCCCTGGCAGGGCAGCCTCCTCGTAGCCCCCGCGCAACAACACAAACACGGACCACCTTCTGTAGTGCAAAGAATTTATTCGCTCAACTGCTTGATGTCGCCATAACGTTTCGGCTCCCCTTGAGCCTTGATCACATGACATATATATATATTCTACATGACCCAATTCCCTGGGCCTCATTCATTGTTGTTGTCATGAATGCCATAGCTAAGGGCTGTATAGTACCGGCGTCCTGGAAAGCCGCGGTGGTTGTGCCAATTTTTTAAAAAGGGCAATAAGGAGGACCCTGCTAACTATAGACCTATCAGTCTAATTGATGTAATACAGAAGGTAGTTGGCAGGGTTCTCCTAATGAGACTGAGATGCTGGATTGGGAATGGGGATGTTTTATCACATTATCAAGCAGGTTTTAGACAAAAGGTAGGCACCATGGATCAAGTTTTTAGATTTTTTATGATATATTGGAAAACGGTAGTCTTAGGCAAGGGAACCCTATATTTAGCTTTTATTGATTTAAAGTCGGCTTTCGACCTAATTCCCCGCCAACGTTTGTGGCAGGTTTTATTTCAACTAGGTGTTCCCCATGAGATTCTTGCCTTTTTAAAGCTTTTACATGAAAATAACCATGCCAATATCAGATGGGGGGCCCAAGGCCAGCTTACAGGGAGTGTCGCGGTGAATAGGGGGGTACGCCAGGGCTGTGTGCTGGCTCCCACCCTGTTTTCTCTATACATTAATGGGGTGGTGGACTTCCTTAGAGAGGTCCCTGCCGACGCGCCAGCCCTGGCTGGTATAAAGATCCCCACCCTCCTGTTCGCCGACGACACTCTCCTGATTTCAAAATCTCCGGCTGGCCTACAAAGAAATCTAGATAGATTTGCTCTCTTTTGCAAATCCTATGGGCTCATTATTAATACTGAAAAAAACAAATTAATGGTTATAAATCCTCCGAGACGCTTTAGTTATACTTTTACCCTTGATGGCACTCCCCTAGACATTGTAGATTCTTTTGATTATCTAGGGATATGCATTGCAAAAGGGATGAAGTGGAGTGCACACTTGACCAAGATGCTTCTGTGCCACAAGAGGGTTTCCGGTGCCATTATAAGAGAACAACACCTCTCTACTAGCCGACCTGTGGCACCGGCTCTTGTGGTATATGAGGCCCAGGCATTGTCTAGCTCCATGTATGGGGCTGAAATTTGGGGTTACGAAAACATTCACGATTTGGTTGTCTCAGAGAACAAATTTATGAGGAACCTCATCTCCGTCCCAGTATCATCCCCGTTAAAACCTTTGCTGCATGACCTGGGGAGACACTCCATCCAGGACATTGCACGCCTACGCCCTTTACTATTCTGGGCTAGACTGCGGAGGACCCCTGAACTTGCTAAATATGCGGCAGGTCTAGATGATCTCCTATTAGCAGACACTGGGCGGAGGATAAAATGGATCACCCACATAAAGCAAACACTGAAATCCATTGGCTACGAAGACTCCTGGGCATCTCAGGTACCCCCTCAGAAACAGGATCTTAAGGAAGCATATTGGAGTTGGGTAAATACAAGAGATCTGAATAATCCCAAATTGGGGAAGTTGAGTGTGGCTTTCTTAGAACATAAGCCCGTTTGTAAACTTGAGGCATATTTTGACTTCATCCAGTCCCCTCTGGACAGATCCCTGTATGTACGATTTAGACTAGGGTCCCTCCCCCTTAATTGTGTGACTGCTGGTTGGAAGGGATCCCTACCGCCATCTGCTGGTTGTCCGAGTTGCACAGCACCTAGTGAGTCTATTCCTCACTTCCTATTTGCTTGCCATCATTACCGAAGGCCAAGAGCTAAATGGCTCCGTCCGATCTGCAGAATGTTGGGATGTCGTGACTACTGTACTGCGCTACGCATTCTGCAGACGGATACTTCGTCCCTTACTATTGTCTGCGGCATTGCTAAGTACTTGGGTTGTGCGTGGCTATTGCGTAAGAAAAACATTCCATCCCAACTGCACTGACCCATTTATGAGATCGACGGCTACCATGTATTTTAACGAACTTTAAATAACTAAGCACTTTATTCTCTGTTTCTTATATGTTGCTTTTAACTGTTTTTATAACTTTTTAAGACGTTCGCGACTACTGATGTTTTTTATGTACACTTGATCCTCTTTTTTATCATTGTATGTTGTGCTTTTATGATATTTTATATCGAATAAAGCTTTACCTACCTACCTATATATATATATATATATACCTTTGCGAATACAGAATATTTGAAGAACAAAAAACAAATCAAAGTTATACTACTACAGTCGAAGGTGCTCTGTCTGCATCGTTCAAGCTTTCTGTATCTATTTTCATAAATTCATCCATTTGTTGCTGAAGCATAAGCTGCTTATTGGCATTACAAATATCCACTTTCTTAGGGATACAGGACATGCATAAAGAAGTACAGAGGGGGCATATAATAGGCATACATTGAATACAAAGGCAACATCCTAGAATAGCGCCTACTTTACAGGCTGCAATAACAAGTAATTTCCATCCCCATGACATAACAGTGCTCCAGAACCAAATAGATCAGGTCCATGTTCAAGTATCTTGGTGTATCTCAGCCTCTATCTTATGTAATTTGGAAATGGCCTGATAAACAGAAGGTGTGTTGTCTGGTATATAAACAACTGGCACCGATAATTCGGCATGCACCTCCATGATCTGCAAGAATAACATTTAGAACCATACGGTTCTGCAAAACTACGAGTCTTGCCACCTGGAGTTCCTCAGTGATGTTATCTAGAGCTGTTGTAGTCTGATTAACTACTGCCTCAACTACTCTAGTCAGTCTTCGTATGTTCCTACTATTAAGAGGTGGACCAACGAAAAAAAACATACCCAAGTTCACATCAACATATTCTTGCAATGAGGTGACAGTCTGATCCACTGCCTTAATATCTATCGTTCTCTTGGTCCGAGCTAAAAAAGGATTGAGGGGAGATAGTCCAGACTTATGATAAGAAGCTGGAGCTAAATAAACGGAGGGGATGAGGAAAGATACATAACATATCCCTGACCATCCTGGAGGTAGATAGAAATAACCCTTATTCTCACAAATAAAATATGTATTATGGGATGCTTGAAAACTACTAAGAGTCGGACCTTTTATAGTCAATACAGTGTTATAGTCACTATTACCTACAAAAATGGGAGCAAAACCTTTTTACACATAGGGGAACTCGTGTGTCTGTTACTGTTATAATAGGGAATCCTTTCTCTAGTTTGGTCCGTGTCCTTGCAAAGACATATCGCGTGGCAGAGGTACCTCTAGTATATTCCTCAGTTTCCCATTCTGATCCCTTTGCTTGCGGATTACCATCATCGTCTGGATAACATACCGTATTCAATTTTGTATTAAGACCCCCTACATCAGCACTAGAAACGCCCGTAATTTCTGCAGCCCACAAAAGTGCAAACTAAGCACGACAAGAACCATTGTGGGAGAACAAGAGCGGGATGATAGGAGTTCCCCCTGCACCCTGGTGTGCAGGTAACAATCCAAAACCCAACAATTAGAAATATTAGTAATGCTATGAGTGTAATGTAACATTTGAATAAATTAATTATTCTTGTAGGAGAGTCTATGCCTTTCATCTAACGGTGACAGTGTAAAATGGTAATGTTCAGACGGTGAGGGTATTGGAGGTACAAGCGTATGCACAAGAAATTTCACATGTAAAAACCAGGCTATAGCACAAATTCCTATGACACTAATTAAACTTGCTGCTAAACAAATGGACATCCATTTTTGTTTCATCTCTCTCGAAGTGAGGTGTTGAATATCCTGGTGTTCTTCCTCCTTATTTAGCGACCAAAAGTCAACAATGTTCTTAACTGTATTGTCTCTCCAAAAACGCTGCACAAAAAAATTTCTTTTTCGAAAAGGGTGGATAGTTTATGTTCAACGCATGTATCAGTCAGTGGGGAGTTTCAGAGAACAAAGCAAATATTTGAATCAAACAACACTTGTCCACCTCAACAGAGTCCAAACTTAAAAATAATAATCATTTCGGGGCACCCGCCACTGTCTCCGCCGTCTCCATGTGGCCCTGGCCCACCGCCATCGGCTGTCCCCGTACCTCGCTCTCCTCCTTGCTGATTTCGAGAAGGCATTTGACTCGGTGGGATGGGCCTACCTATTTGAGGTCCTGACCTGCATGGGTTTTGGCCCCGGGTTCGTGGGGATGGTGCGAGTCCTATATGCTCATCCCCGGGCCAGGGTCTTGGTCAATGGAGTGCTATCGAGGCCATTTCGGATCGGCCGGGGGACGCGGCAGGGCTGCCCACTGTCGCCCCTTCTCTTTGCCCTTGTGATGGAACCCCTAGCCGCCCTGATTAGATCTGATCCCGTCCTTCGGGGCTGGGAGTGGCCTGGCCTGGAGGCCGACAAAATCGCACTCTACGCGGACGACGTCCTGCTGTATCTGAGTGACCCGGCGCAATCCGGACCCCGTGCCCTCTCCATCCTGAGCCGTTTCGGCCGGGCGTCTGGTCTATCCCTCAACTCGCGGAAATCGGTGCTGGTCCCGCTGCACCCATCCAGGGAGTGTTTTGACTGGCAGGAGACCATCCCTCTCCGCGGGCTATCGTTCCTGTACCTGGGTATTTGGGTCTCCCTCCTTCCGGAGCTGAGCTGGGCACTTAATGTCACCCCCCTGGTGAAGAAAGCCAAGGCGGACTTGGTGCGTTGGCACCAGTTGCCTCTCAATCCGCTAGGGAGAGTGGCCCTCTATAAAATGATGATTCTTCCCCGGTTTCTCTATGTGCTGCAAAACACCCCCCTCTCCTTTCCGCGCCCTTGGTTCCGCGAGTTGGACGCGATGGTGACGAGATTCCTCTGGGGCAGCGGGAGGCACCGGCTGGCATTATCGACGTGCCGCATACCCACCTTTGATGGGGGCCTGGGCATGTCTGACCTCTACCTTTATTATCTTGCCACCCGCCTGCTGGTCGTACATGACTGGTTTGGGGGGGGTTGGTCTGACCCAGCCTACAGGGTGGAACTCGGTGAGTTGGGCTTCTCCGGTATCCAGGATCGTCTGTATGGCGCGTCCGTCCCCGCCTCTTGCCCGGATATCACCAGGGCCGTATTCTTGTCCTGGCGAGCGGCGCTCCGTCATACCCGCTGGACGGGGAGGCTGACCCGGGTCACGCCCCTGTGGCACGGGACATGGCTGCGTGAGGTCGCGGCGTCGGAAGGGTTTCGACCGTGGGACTCAATTGGCATTTCCCAGCTGGGGGACGTCTGGCAGGGCGGGCGAATGTGTTCCTTTTCAGAGCTGCAGGCGCGCTTCTCCCTCCACTCCTCCCAATTCTTTAGATACCTCCAGCTGCGCCATGCTATATGCACCCACACCCCGCTGGACATCCGGCTGCCGGACCACAGCCCCCCGGAGGCTCACGTTATGCTGGGCAACTTGGGGAGGGGGGGCGTTTCTAGGATTTACCGCTCCCTCGTCAACTGCACCCCTACGTCCCTTGAGGGCCTTAAGGAGCGCTGGGAGGGCTGGGTGGGTCCCCTGGACGAGGCCGACTGGCGGGACGCCCTTATGGCCCCCCGCTTGGTGACGGCCTCAGCTCGGCTACGGCTTGTCCAAATTTATTACTTGCACACTGCTTATCTCACGCCAGCCCGCCTACACGGCGCGGGCCTCTCCGGGGATGCGGCTTGCCCCCGCTGTGGCTCCGAGCCGGCTGATTTTCTTCATGTGGTGTGGTCCTGCCCGGAGCTGGAGGGGTTCTGGAGGGGCATTGAGTCCGAGCTTACGGAGGTCCTGGGGTGGGAGGTGCCGCATGAACCTAGACATTCCCTATTGGGCATCACGGATGGTTTGGATGGCACGCGCTCAGAACACCTGTTCCTCATGACGGCCTTGATGGTGGCTAAACGAGACATTGCAGCGGCATGGAAGCAGCCGCAGCCGCCAACCGTAGCTAAATGGGGCGCCGGGGTGGACTGGTGTGCGGCGCAGGAGCGGACTCTCTATCAGGCACGCGGCTGTCCCAAGAAATACCGGAAGGTGTGGGGGAAATGGCTAGGCAATATACCTTAGCGGAGTGGGTTGGGGGGGGGGGGGAAGGTTTTGGGAGGGGGTGGAAATGTGATGCGTGGTGGGGACTTGGAGGGCCAGACGTTTCTTTTTGTTGTACTGCTAAAAACAATAAAAACTTGTTTATCAAAAAAAAAAATAATAATCATTGAAGGCTTGCAGCTCAATAATAACAAAATAAAAAAAGAAAATCAATATAACAAGTACTCAAGAAAATTCGTCCACAAGTTCATCCCCTATAGCCTCAAGGATCGTTAGATATACTGCCTCTTTCAAAGGATGCAATTTGGGTCCCCTATAAAATCCTGTCAGGGAACTGAAGCTCTGGGCCAAGACAAACAATAGCTATCTTACTTCTGACCGGATTCCTTAGCCAAGAGTGGAAAGTTCTGACTCTACTTCCAGTCCTGGGCAAAGTAGATTGATAAACACTCGAATAGTGTCAGGGGTTTTCTGCAACAAAACCCCTCAAATTCTCTCCATTAAAATACTGTGGGACGGATGATTTTACCACAAATCAATTCGTAGTTCAGAAGTTTGGGTTCTTCCACGGATTCAGGATATCCACGCCACAAACTGCACCAAACCTAGTTTGGCCGCTTCTGCAGAACAGAGTCTCCTGCCAAGTAGGCCCCCTAACCGGACCAGACTCGCCATTCACTCTTCTCAAAGTCTTCGTTCAGTGGGTAACACAAGGTCTCAGATTGTACCTCCCTCTTCCAGCTATCGTTGAATCAGTAAAAAGTAATTCTTCAGGTGTGGTAAAGTAATGATCCATCTTTTCTTCGCTGCTGAGAATACTGTGTGCAATTCCTGCGTTCTCAGATTCTGTAATCTGAGTCAGATCGTCTGGCACTTTCTTGCAGTGTGAGCCACGGATCCAACTCCTTCTGTTCGTAACCCGGACTGCTGTCCGTGTTGCCAAGAGGACCTGTTCAGGCCCCTTCCAGCGAGGTTCCAAGTTCTTTGAATGCTGAAAGTTCTTTGTTACAACCCAATCACCGGGTTAACGAGTGCCCAGGATCTTCAGAATTGTCAGGAAGTGAGTCTTGCACCTGTTGGTGAATCAAAGAGAGATTGTCTGTAAGTTCCTTCATATAATCTAACAAAATAGTTCTCTCATTTTCTTAGGACGTGGGGGACCCCATACATTCATTGGCCTCCCAAATACCGCCTCGTAGAGCGTAAGGCCGGACTTGCTATGTGCCACTGCTCGTGTGGACATGAGGGGCTAATGGCAAAGCATCAGGCCATTTAAGTCCTGTCGAGGCCTGCACCTTAGCTAATGTAAGTTTCAAAGTCACATTATAGCGTTCCACCAAACCGGCAGATTGTGGATGATTAGCAGCATGACATTTCTGACGTATGCCCAAACTTACAGTAATCAATTTAATAACATGTACAATAAAATGAGGTCCATTATCACTCCATAACATTTTACAAATTCCAAACCTAGGGAAATATTTCAAAAAGATCTTAGCTGTGGTGAGTGCAGTATTATCTTTCATAGGATATGCCTCCCCCCACTTACTAAAGGCACATACTATTACCAAGGCAAACCTAAGGTTATTGCCCCTTTCCAATTCAATGAAATCCATCTGCAGGACTTCAAATGGCGCACTAGGCGGAGAGAATCCTCCTTTTGGGGTAACCACTCCCTTCCCCGGAATGTGTTGCAAACAAATTATACAGTGTTTGACATGGTGTTCAGCTGTTTTTCTTATATCTGGATGCTCCCATACTTGCTCTAACTATGTGGCTATACTTTTTGCACAAACATGTGCTAGGCCATGTGCCATAGTAACAAACGGTAGTACATACGAACTGGGCAATTTCCACCTGTCCCCATCTGGCCCTCTTCTCCAACAATTTTCACTGTACAATATTCCTGTCTTTTCCCAATGTTCTTTTTCCTCCTTTGTTGCCATCTGTTGAATTTCTCTAATCTCTTCGTTTACATTGTAAAATTTTTCTGCAGAGGAATACATTACATACATTTTCCCTTGTTGGCTACGTGCTGTTTGTTTTGCAGTACTGTCAGCAAAAGCATTGCCTCTTCCCACATCATCTACTACTTTCTGGTGTGCACTACACTTAACAATAGCCACCTGCTTTGGTAGCATTAATGCAGTTAATAAATTTTCGAATTAATTCTCCATGTTGGATCCTTGTTTCGTGTGACGTCAGGAACCCCCTTTCCTGCCACACGCACCCGAAGTTATGTGCAACTCCAAAGGCATACTGACTGTCTGTATAGATATTTACAGACAGTCTTTGGTTAAGCTCACAAGCTCTCAGGAGTGTGATACGTTTGGCAGCTTGTGCAGACTTATAGGGGATTCGAGCCGTCTCCACAATTGTTTGCAGCATAGTGATAGTGTAAGCTGCAGTCCTAGTGCCATCAGGTAACTTAAAGCAGGACCCATCTACATACAATTCGCCCTGGGCATTAGACAGAGGAGTATCTGTAAGGTCCACTCGACCTTTAGTTTGTTTTTCAGTGGTAAAAAATACAATCATGTATATCACTAGGCTGTTCAGAAGGCAATAGCAACAAAGTGGCTGGATTTAGGGTCAAACATCGTTTAAGAGTAATATGTGGTGCTAACAGAGTGAGTTCATACCCGGTAAGACGAGCACTAGTCAAATGTTGTGTCTTAGTTTGATTCAATAATAATTTAACACTAATAAGATAAAGCAGCAAGGTTATACATGAGTGCACAGCCTGTCACTGTCACTTAGTAGTAGTGAGAGTATTGCCCACCTCAAATGGCCAGCTGCTTAAACGACCATAAATAAAGCATATATACACAAGTATGAGAGGCAACACAAAACTGAATACACTGTATTAATACAGTATGAAAACTAAGTGCTGAGTCCACATGCAAAAATAATTCTCAAGAAGCTCTGGCTAATCAAATTACGATTATACCATATCGTTGATTCCAGTGGAGGTCCGTAGCGCCGTGATTCCCGTCGTGTTGGAACGGACACGACGAGAATCACAGCGCTACGGACCTCCACTGGAATTATTTTTGACGTACTACACCAGACGTAAATCCATTGCTCACTGGCTACTAATTTAGCAAGACTCAATACTGGGTTAAGTTACCTTCTTTACATTTGCGAATTTCTTGATGTGCATCTACGTTCTATAAACCTTGCCTTGAAGAAGCCCATGCTTGGGCGAAACGCGTTGGCTGCGAATATGGTTGTACCACATCATGGAATAAAGAACATTTGAATCTTCCAATCTTTGTGTGGACTCAGCACTTAGTTTTCATACTGTATTAATACAGTGTATTCAGTTTTGTGTTGCCTCTCATACTTGTGTATATTTGATTCAATAATACATCAACTGAATGGGGGACAAAAAACGTCAATTTGTGGTCCAGTACAAGTCCTGCTGAATGTCTGATCAAAATGGCAGTTGCTGCCACAGCTTTCAGGCAACCAGGGAGTGCCCTGGCCACAGGGTCCAGAACTGCAGAAAAGTATGCACATTGTTTTTGTTTGTCCCTGTGTGGCTGTGTTAGGACAGACAATGCACAACCTTTATGTTTGTGTACATAAAGAGAAAATGGTTTCGTATAATCAGGTGTTCCTAATACAGGTGCAGAACATAACGCTGCTCGGAGTTGCTGATATGCATCCTGACACTCAAAGGACCAGGGCAAAGGAAATGGGGATCTTTTGTTTTAAGGGCTAGGAGAAGTTATATAATGACTGAAAAATTAGGGATCTAATGACGACAATAGGACGCCATGCCAATCAATGCCCTAACATCCTTTTGCGTTTGAGGAATAGGTGTGTGTATGATAGCCTGAATTCTGTCTTTAGTCAGCGTCCTTCCCTCCTTCGACATGAGGTGACCTAAATAGATAACCTTTGGTCGACAAAACTGCAACTTATTTTTTGATACTTTGTGGCCCAATTTCACAAGGTGAGTCAATAAGAACAAGATAGCCTCAATACAAAGTTCAGTGGTGTTGGCTGCTATCAGCAGATCATCCACATATTGTAACAATGAAGTGCCCAGGGGTAACTGCAAGGTATCAAGTTAACGTTTAAGGGCCTGACTATAAATACTCGGACTTTCTGTATACCCCTGAGGAGCACGACAGAATTGGAATGACTGCCCTTTAATAGAGAAACCAAACAAAGACCTGCTAGAGGGTGCAATAGGAATGGAAAAGAACGCATTCTTAAGGCCAATAACCGAAAAAACACAAGCCGTGGCTGGAATCATTGTCAATAAAGTAGTAATATCTGGAACTGCAGGAAACTGTGGCACTACTATTTTATTGATTTCACGCACATCAATTACAAAGCGATAAACGTTTTCTTTATCTTCAGGGATGGAACGCTTCAAAACAGGCAAGATAGGGCTGTTACAAACATTGCTATCAGTCTCTTCCACTACCCCTTTTACAATAAGATCCTCTATTATCTGAACTAAGGCGCTTTCACCTTCCTGGGATATTTTATACTGAGGTATGCGCGGCAAGACAGCATTCTGTTTAACCTGAAAATGCACCGATTCAATAGACAATAAACCTACGTCAGTATCGCTCTCCGCCCACACAGAAGGTGGGACAGTGGATAATGCATGTGAGACTTCATCAATAACATACTGCCTATTACGTATCGGCTTACCAAACGTAACATATACACCATCCGGTGAACAATAGATGCGTGCATGGAAATGTTTGAGTAAGTCGATACCTAGCAGATTATCAGGACAATTTGGTGCAAGAAGGAACGGTGAATGGACAGTAAACGGTCCAATTGTAACATCCAGGGGTTGAGACACGGGACTAAGAATAGGCTTTCCAGCAAAGCCTATGGAAAGGTTATTATGGCCAGACGAGGGAGTCCCAGGAATTAGTTTTTTAGAAAGCGCTCTTCGTGTAGCCCCAGTATCCACCAGAAACTTCTGCGAGGTCCCAAATATTTCAGCAGTAACATATGGGCCTGTCTGATCTATCGGTATGGAAACCAATCCTTCCCCTTGTCCTACGCTGTCCTAGTTATACTGCATACCCTTGGCATCGGATGGACTGAAATCATCTGCATAATAGGCTTTAGTCGGGGGAGGATTGTCAAAATAATTCTGTCTATTACTAGGACCAGGACGCTGTTGAGGGCCCCTTGTCACTCCCGTCCCGTACCTCTACCTTGTTCTTGAAGCAATGGGCATTCGGATCGCCAATGTTTGTCCTGCTTACAATATGCACATTGATTCCGTCCCAACGGACCAAACGTCCGAGAGTCTTAATTATTCCTCCTTGGGATGGCACTATCTCTTTCAAATAAGTAATGATGTAACCCGGTTAATCTAATATAAGCTGTGGTGGTTTCTGCCCTGCTTTCCTATCAATATCTGCCGCTTGTAATTGCGCCCAAGTATCACCAAAGGCCTCATGGTCCTGTTTGCGGACCATACGCAAAAGGCCAGGGGGAATATCAATCCAAAACACAAATCAATATCAACTAAAGTCATAACACAAGAAGTTACGGCAGCATCATAAAACGCACTCTGTTTTTTTCTAGGGTCAGGCAAAGAATTTTTAAAGGCCAATACGTCCGATCGCTTCCAAGGGGAATAAATCCATTGGAACCGGGACCCAGATGCGTTAACACCCTGACCGTCACCTATGGCTGCTTGAAACACAGGGTTGCTTCTCGCATAGGAAAAGCTTTAGTCGAGGCAGACATGAGCCTCTTAAGTTTTCTTTTCTGAGTAAATCTATCTTCCCTCGCTTCTTTTAAAGGAGCAGCGGTCAGTGCTCCTTCATTTGTCCTTTTACATATCCTAATTAATTTACGAGGAGCTTCCTCATTAGTCCTCCAGTCCTCTATTAGTGCATTAGTCATTTCCCCTACAACATACTGCTGGGTCATTTGTGGGTATTGTGTCAAAGATGTGAAAATCTCGTCCAATCGTATATCAATCATCCCGAACCCATTCACAGGCCCTAACCAATAATACCACTTTATCATCTTCCGTAAGGATAGATCTATGATGTCGTTTAGTAGTTGCAGGTGTACGAACTACAGTCTTTCTATCAAGGACAGGAGTTGCAGCAGAAGCAGCAGGCAATGTAGGATACATTTCAGCTACTGGAGGTAACTGGGGAGGTGCCGTTGGGGCTGCATTATTTCCGACAGGATTTAATTCTTAAGGAGGCGGGGTTGATCTGCAAAGCCTTTCTTCTAATTGTGAATCCTCCTCCTCCTCTAAACCCTTAAATACTGTTTCTTCCTTAGTCACATATGTTTTCTGCAATTCAAGTTTAAATCGTCTCTCATCACTCTCTACACTTTCTAAAGGCGCTGGCTGTCTTTCTTCCAATAGATTTCTTTTGTTGCAACAACGACATAGTGCACGAAGAGTGTTCAAAACAGGCATGTTTACTAAATACTTCTTAACAATAGCGTTAAGAGACTCTTATCCAAAACCTAAAGATGAGAAAAGATTCTCACATTACCTGTCAAAGACATTTGCAAATGACTTTTACCAACAAAAAGGACCCAAAAAAGACAACCAATCCGATCCTACCTGATCACAGTACCCCAACTCCCACCTGCTGATCCTCTGATCAATAGATCACCTCCAAAATACCGAACGAAGAGCCCCAGTTGAGAAACACAGCCGCCACAAAGGTCAGGTTGATAAGCTGAAAACCACCTTGGCCGCGAGAGCAAGTCTCAGTCTGCGGGGCGCCCCTTAGTGTTTCTGTCCAGTCTAAACGACCTCCTTCTGGTCCAGCTGTGTCCTTCAATGGGCCCCACGTTGCCGGCGCCAATTGTAGAAGTGAGATTCCTATCAGTCTCACTGGTGCAGGGACACCCTTTGTCTACGGGTTCAGTAAATGAGGATCGACACTGGAGTGGAATAAAACACAAGTTTATTATATCTCATGAGATGGCTCCATCATACAGACACTACAAGTGCCTGAGGGGGAACAAACTAGAACAGTCTGAGACCTACCTTTTATACATTTTGGGTACCATAGGATTTCACCAAAAAACCCTTTGTCATGGTTACTTCACACTTTACATTACCCTCTCATGGGATTTTTACATAACGCTTACACAACCCCTTACACAACGCCTACATGCTGAACTGTGGAATCCTGACAAACCCCTACCCACGTCGTTTTTGTAGACAGGCAAGGGAGGTAACAGCCATTGGTGGGCTAACAGATTAGACATCTGTGCACGTAGGCCTTTCGGCAGGGCAGGGGTGCTTACTCTGACACGCGAGCCCTATCAATACAACCAGCTTTCAGTGAAAACGTAACTTCTGACTTCACCAGATTCCCCGCAGAAACACAAAATGGGGCTGATAAACAAAATGGCTGATAACAGAGGCTAATTTAAGAAAATACTATTTTTACCATATA
Organism: Triturus cristatus; assembly: GCF_964204655.1. Lineage (NCBI taxonomy): Eukaryota > Metazoa > Chordata > Amphibia > Caudata > Salamandridae > Triturus > Triturus cristatus. The sequence continues at coordinate 842,876,602 of NC_140592.1, forward strand.
ACAGTGATATTTCCAAAAGCGTTAAGAATAGCAGCATGATTTTCTGACTCAGATAAACAGGACTCAAAGTACTGTTTGTTGTTGTCAATTAGTCTCTTGAGAAACTGGGAGTGTATGATGCCCATCCATTTCAGCCATGGCCCATTTCAACTTGATATGTCGATATTGCCTATAATGGTAAAGGCGATTTGCTTACTTACTGGAAAATGTAGCGTGAGGGCCAACGTATTAGGTTCACTAACATAGTTGGGAGGATTCATAAGATCGACCGAATTAGGAATACAGTTTGAAGATATCAGGATATGATCTATGTTGGTCTTGGCTCCCCTACCTATGAACGTATATATTAACCAAGGGGAGTCCCACCCACATCCAGGAGGATTAGACTATGCCTAAACAGCATATTTTTCAGTGCGTTGCCATATGTATTGTGTGAAAAATGTAACTCCTCTGGCCCAAAAACGTCAGAAGTGCCACACACATCCTTAGAGAGTAGTGTACATTTTGAAATATCGAAATCACCAACCCAAAGGAGAATGTAATGGGTCACCTTTGTGGGGACAAATTTGGACAGGTCTTCCTCTAAGTTTGTCAACACCTCACCACGTGTACAATTGAAAATGTTGATGTAAAAATTTATAATTAACAGATAATGGCTTTTCTTAGCCGATAACAAAACAAGTTGGTAATAGATAGCCTGTAAAGATCTTAATAATGTCTACTAGGAGAAAAGTTGAAAGGAGTACAACTTAGCTCCCTTTTGCTCTGCCTGAACTGGAGGGTGTAGCTGCAGTAATTACGGAGTAAACTCCTTCAATGTTAATATAATTCAGGGCCCAGGTTTCTTGTAAGCATATTATTTTGGGCTGTTGTAGCTACACTATGCCAGTCAGGTGAGAACTTGCTCCTAAGACCGGCCACATTCCATGAAACAACATGGATTAGGTCGGTGGGGTGACAACAAAGATTAAGCAGGGACCTTGATCTGATTTTGTGGTACAGCGAGTGGAAACACGGAATTAGGACCAGTTGGAAGAATGATTTCAGTAACCATATTTTCCTCTCCAATAGAGGCACTGCCATTTAAAGTCTAACAACTGGAACCAATTGGTACAATGGATTCGGCGCCCAAATTTACCTTGCTGAAATGGACACTGACATTTGCAATGTTGGGTTATTAGTTTAATAATCCTCCGTTCTACTGATGTAAAATGATGGATCTTGTGCCGGTGACATGGCCAATAGCCCAATCTGAGCATGTTTAGAATGGATGATTATGCGTTGTCATTCAACATCAGAAAGACTAGTAAAAACACCATACTGTTTCTTAGTGGGAAAAGGGGCATGAGGATGAAAAGCGCTTGGAAATTGACGGACTGAACTGTGGTTGGTTCAGAAGTACTTATAGAAAAACCCAAGGCGAAATAACTTGATGGGACCCAGTGAGGCATACATACAGGGCACTGCTAAACATCCGAAGAACTCCACCTGACAACTATACACTTAAGGAGATTGATCTTTTTATTGAGGAAGTGAAGTCCCTTATTGGCTCTAATATAATACCCCTAGTTGAAACCAGGACAGAGCAGAATCAGACAAATGTTGTCGCCCCACATGATAACTTGGGCACCATTCCCCCCCAAAAAACTACTCTGGACATAAAATCAACTAATAGATTTGCCCCAAGTGCAAGTACGATGTCGCAAATATAAAACATTATTTTAAAGGCCACTATAGGAAAACCCAGGCCAATGAACCTTCCTTGTCTCAGGATCCTCCTGTTTCAGTTTTAACTTGTGCCCATGCTATGCACAACTTGGCCACACACACATATTCAATTCTGTGTATTATTGTATGTTTCCTTCCCCTTGTCGAACAGATACTGATTACTCCTCAACATCCTAGCAAAATCCACCATGCCCACTGTCGAGGGTGATCCAGCTCACCTAACGCAACAAATTGTAGAACTTAGAAATGTGGGGTGGGGACTCAAAACCATGATATTGCACCTTTCCACTTTGCTTAATCAGCTAATTACTGTCAAGAACATTAATACTGGCAGAGTAATGAGTAGCACACACAGCCCAGAGACGTTGCCTCTGTCTTAGGATCCTAAACCCATGGAGCCTGGTAAATCCTCCCTAACAAAAGACTATAGACCTGTGACTAAACCACAGGAAATAGGGTGGGCGAGCAGGAAGTCACCAAGATGGCCCAGATAGCATGCCACAATACCTACAAGCATTCTTTATTTGAACCCAGGGAGGAGTTTAGCCGCAATAAGCGTTTCCTGGTATCTCCCACTGGTATCATTTTCAGGTTGCCAACCTCACATCACAGATGTCCAATTTTTATGGTTAATGTCCCCCAACTCAAACAAACCCAAAACATAGAAGAGGAGAACATGCTAATAAATAAATAAATCCATACACTGGATTCGGAAGGTGAGAGGTTGTCGCTCCCTCATCAGAGAGGATATTTTGGGGGGTACTAGGCACCTACAAACTGATTCCAATTACGATACCATTGATTTGATCTTTCCCTGCAGCGATCTAGTGGACGATCTAGTGGCACTTGAAGTGCTGGACATCCATTTTTTTCGACACAAATATTCATTTCACATATAGGCACCAGGAGCACAATCATCTCAAAGACTGGCACCCTCCTAACTCCTACCTTGTAGGAGAATCACCCACTCAGGCAGTTCGACAACCAATGCCCACACTCTCTTCCACCAGACAAGCTCCTATATACGGACAATAGCGAGGAGTGTACAGTCAATTGTTCCTCTAATCCATGCCATCTTCTACCTGATGCCTCTGCTCTGGCTGGCCGAACCGGCAAACCCGAAGCCATTCAACCCTAGGCCCCATTCCCTTTGTTAGCGCCACATTGAACTGCGAAGCTAGGCTCACAGAGGGCTCCTGCTTCCCACCGATTAACACTCAAGTCGTAGGTACAGTTTCATTTAATTCCTGGAACATTGCTGGTCTAAAATCTTAAATTCCTTCCCCTGATTGGGACTATTTTATTGAGCTAAGTGACATCTGCCTGTTCCAGGAAACTTGCTCCTTGGAACCCGTCTCCAAACCTGGCTATCTAAACTCTTCAATACCTGTCTCTCGTGGCTATTTAGGGAGACCGGCTGGAGACCTAACGACTTGGATTCGTTTAAACCTGGATTCCAAAATCAAGCAACTTCACATTAAAAGCCCTGATATTATAGCAGTTTGAATTGTGACAGGTGATCTAAGACCAATTGACACCTACAGTGTCTATGCTAGGGGGGTTAAAGTAGGTTTTAGGTCTACAGCCATCTCAATTCTAGAGGAGTTCTTGGGAAATCACCATGGCGAATCGTATTAAATAATAGCGGGGGATTTCAGTAGCACATTTGAGCCCCTAGATAATAATGATGACAGCTTGGAGGTGGAAAAGGATGAGATCTGGGTTATTCCACATCTTGATTTGCCCCCAATATGTAAATGGACTGAAGCTGCACTCCAACTAAAATCACTCTCGTTAGAATTCGGGTTAAGATCAACACACGGGAGATCTAAATCCAACAGGAGGGCCTGCACTTTTTTTTGGTCAAAATTATGTTTATTGAGTTTTTAACAGAATAAGACCGTACAATTGGACATGTCCCATGCTTTATATTCTCATTTCAAAATACAATAAACTGCCAGTGAAAATTACAGTTCCACATGGTGTAAGAAAGGTTGCTATATCAGCAATGTCCCCTCGTAACAGGACATTGTTCCTTTCCAGTTATATGCTTGAGCTTCTTGGTTCCTTAGTAAACCCTCTTCCTTTCTCCCTACCCCCTCACCATATAGTGAACTCTAACTAGATTAGAAAGGGAAAAAAAGAAAGTGAAGGAAAAAATAGAGAAAAGAGTGATAACAAAAGAAAATTATCAAACTCTTCTCAGAAATGCCTAGTCGTTGCCGGAGTTTCTTATCATTACTGATCGTTATAGAGGAACTTTGAACTTCCATTATGGACATTTTAAGGGAGTCCCCCTGAGTCGGATAGTGTGCTAATCTAGAACTGGAACAAGTGTAATGCTCTTGTCCCTGGGGAGCAAGCTGTGAGTGGAAGGCCTTTTGAAAGTAATGGCACCAAAAAATCCCATGCAAATTAAAAAAAATTGAAGTCATCCCTAAATATGTCTGCCATCCTTTCCATGTAGTCAAAAACATAAGAGGGCTCCTGAATAAGCAAATAACAGACAGAAAGAACAGGGAAAACAAGTATACACAATCAATTGGCGGAATAACTCAAAATATAGCGAGATATTCCACCAATTGATTCGATCAGACAGTCTGTTTAGCTCCTTTGTGCCATTCTTTCCATAGTCAGAGCCTGCCATAGATGCATATGCCATTGTGTGGGAGAGGGGGCCTCTGTCTTTTTCCAAGCAGCAGCTATCGCCAACCTGGCTGCTCCCAGGCAAAGCCACATTATAGCCTCATCACTCTTAGTTTGATATTGCTGCGACTCATCTCGAAGCCCCAGTAGAATACACCCTGGTGTATCCGGAATGGGGTAGCCCAGAATCTCTTTAATCTGTGTCAAAATTTCTGTCCAGAATATTCTAATGGTTGTGCAGTCCCACCAAATATGACAAAAGTCTCCCAACAAACCACAACCCAGCCAACAGACGTCTGATGTCCCCGCAAAGATTTTCTTCAACTTCGTCGGGTAAAGGTACCAGTCATATAATAACTTGTAATGAGCCTCCTGCATTACTAGGGAGTGATTACATTTAGCAATGTTGTTCCACAGTCTCCTCCAGTCCCCCTCTGGAACTGCTGTCCCCAGAGCATTTTCCCTGAAGGCTATGTGTCTCGACTGAGCAGAGTGTTGTGTAGTGAGGAGGAGTTTATATAGGAACGTATTGGTACCCCTAGAAGAATCAGATTTCTTTTCAAATTGCTCAGTTGGAGTTAGGCCCCTCGTTGCTGCTTCCCAAATTTCACGTGTCAACGCCCAATGCTTCAGCTGTAGATAATAGAAGAGTTCTGCAACCGGCAGGTTAAAATTCCATCTACAATTTTTGAACGGTGGAATATCCCAGTTATGAGACATATCTGCAAAAGTTAGACAGCCTCCCTCCCTCCAGGCTTTGAATGGACCAGGCTCCACTCCCAGTGGCAAATCTGGATTGTAGTGAATTGGAGTGTGTGGGGAGGGGAAGGTTGTCCACCCAGCCATCCTGTTTACTCTATCCCAAGTGTTTAGAGTGGTCTTCGTGGAGGTGCTCAAAAATGCGTTGCTGGGGCGGTGTTCTTTGGGTTTCCAAAGGACATCCCATATAACTCATCCAACAATTGCCCGGTCTATATGTAACCAAGGTTTGCCTGAGTCCCGCAGGGACCACTCTGCCATAACCCTCAGCTGTGCTGCCTGGTAATAGAGGGGAAAGTCAGGCATTTGCCAGTTCCCCCTCCCTCTTTGGGCGTCTTAGTAGTCTATGCAGTAGGCGTGCCCTCCCATCCTTCCAGAGGAATCAAAGGGGGGGCCTTCGCTTTTGATAACTCAACTCATACCAGTCATATCGATGATATCTTAATCAATCTTCATTTATTGTGATACCTTAAGGACATGGTCGTTACGACTAGGGTCAAAAACAATCATAACCTGCTGTGTCTCACCCTGAATTCTTTTTGTTCCAATTTGGGAACCAAATTCCAAATCTGCTGTTAGCAATAGGGATATTCATCCAACCAATGATACACGTCATATTAAACGGATACAGTTAATTGACTTCTGACCATCTGACCTCAATTAGTGCTGACTTGCAATTGTGCCTAGCTGAGATGACTGCAGGTTCTCCTGGTGCAAAGACTTGTCAGGCTATAACCGATATTGACAATAATGTTTTAAAGAAAATCGTATCCTATTTCATAATCCCAATCACTAATTCCCGTAAACATCTAAATAGAGTTAAGTCGTGTGTTAGCAGGGAGTGTGTGTGTTCTTGGCAGCTGGGAGAAGCATTGAGATCAAAAGATATCTCTAGGGTTCACCTAGCAAGGAAGGCCTATAAACTGGCCCTGCTTAGCGCAAAAACGGAATGGGATGAAGGAAGGTGGCAGGATTTCAATGTGACCTGCTTTTTCAAAAATTCCACCTAATTTTGGACTCTTGTTAAAGGGGGAAGGGTGGGCCACCTGCTCACCCTTTCCGATCCCATAGCCCCCTTTGTATTGGTTGAGTATTTCTCAGCCTTGTACCCTCCCAGTCACTCTAATACTCCAATAGAACATGCAGTGCATGCCTTCTGTCCCAGCGACCCTACTGTTGTGCCTGAGCTTTCCTTTGAGCTAGCAGATGTCTCACTTGCCATGGATGCAATAGCCAGAGGCAGGGCCCCAGGACCAGATGGCATACTGGCAGATGTATTCTTGTACAATAGGAATAACTGGTCTAGGTATCTTCTTTCTCAGGCAAATGTCTTTGTGTGTGGAGCTCTGATACCATAATCCTAGAAGGGAGCTGAATTTATCCCTATACACAAGAAAGGAGACAAATTGCTGCCATGTAATAATAATATAATCATTTTGACTGATTGTGTTCAGAAAGTTTTTACTCGTCTCCTTCTGGTGAGGATCCAGAAATGTATTGATGACAACAATGTGTTGTCCCCTTTCCAAGCCGGGTTTTGTAGAAAAAAAAGCACCACGGTTCAGGTATTTTGATTTTTGCTCCTGGTGGAGATCGGCAGTATGTGCCCTCGCTCTACCATCAGCCTATACCTCTTGCCTGCCACAACCCTTGGCCCTCCATTGCTAATCAGCCCTTTTGTGATTCTCTCCTCTACCTCCCGATTTATAATTCTCATGAACCGCTATTTCAAACCGGACCGACTTGCGCTACTATCTGATGCCCTGAAGAAGCCCCATGGCCTGCTGGCCGCTCAAGGGGGCGAAACACGTGTTGGCTGTTCCATCTTTGTATTGCCACGTGACCTATGCTTGCCATATTTGACTCTGCTTACAGAAAAGAGTCAGATATCCAATAGATATTTCTAGAAATAAATTGGAATTTTTCCCAAGAAAAGAGTGACGACCTTTACTTGTTCCGGCACTTCACTAAACTGCTTCCCCATGGTAACAAGGAAAGCGAGCTATCACACCAGATTTCATCGATGGCAGAAGCAATGCACAAAGTGGACAGAACGAAGTTTCATAGTATAAGGTAAGCATCAATGCTGCTGCAAGGCAGTGCGAGGCTGCGCAGCGGAGGTGGGTTGAGCGGGGAGCCAAGCTCAAGCAAACGGAGCAGAATGAGCAGAATGAGGGGGTCGCTGTAGACCATCTCGAAAACTACCATGACAACTACAAGCTAGCAAATACAAGCCGGCAGCGCAGGAGGGCAAGCAGACATACCAAGAGAGCTGGGGCTAGAAGGAGAGAAACTGGAGTGCAGGGGCAGCTCCTCCTTTGAAGCAGAGAAGCGTGCCCCACTTGAATGTCCCTCAAAGCCACCATTTTATTTTTCCCTATTGCGTCCTGTACTGAGTGTCAGGATGGGGCGGGCCTGCTGAGTAGCAGCAGGGAGGAGTGGTGGGCAGAGGACTGCCTGTGCACTGTTTAAAGTGCTCATGTCTCTTTGGCCAGCTGGCCATCTTGCAATAGATAGCCAGACATGCACACTTTAAAGCTCTCAACCCAGCTGTTTTATGACAGCTGGGTTGAGAGCAAGTGCAGGCCTCCAGTGCACTGGGGAACGCCGACACAGGCTGCTCCATCCAATCAGGGCGCTGCTCTCATGCTGGTTACCAGCATGTGAGCAGCGCCAGGATTGGTCAAGGGAGTTTGTTGGGGACCGCATTGCAGTATCAGGAGAAGAAGTTCAGAGCGTGGAGGACGTTGTATCATCTGGATTCAGGTAAGCTTCAATTTTTTTAATTGTATTTGTGTGTGCGCACTCACCCATTTGCCCGCCAATACCCCCTCCATAGATGCCAGCCACCACTGCTGAAGAGGATGGTGAAGCGGCTGGAAAGAGACCACAATCCCAGTCCCAGCGTCAGGCATCTCACACCATCCAACAGCATCCAATAGAGACCAAAGGTATCCGAAGTCCCGACATCCAGCAACGTCACTGACTCCACTCCACTGAGGTGCTAGCTCTGGCTGTGGGCTGGCATGAGCAGAGTCCTGCATGCATGCATGGGGGAGGAGGAATCCACTGCTGATCCACTGGCCCACTTACAGTGGTATCATTCATGAACTTTTGGGAACAAAGATCGAAAACTTTGAACTGAACTTTGTTGATAGATTACTGATCGGACATCCCTGATGTCGTCTTGTGCACCAATGTACAATATTCCTGGTATTATGAAGATATAATAATACAATTTCACGGTACAAAATGTGAGTCATAGGTCCATTTTTTAGTGTTTATTATAGGGGAATGGCACTGTAGTGTCGCGGTCTAGCCTCCTGGCAGTCACGTGACCTGCCGCAAGGGATTGCGGGAGTGACGTGACTCCGGCCGGAGTTCTGACCGCGGCGTGGAATCGATCAGACCAGCTCTCCCCTATATAGAAGAAAACAAGCATTGGCATAGCCAATAGGTCTCGCCTTTGGGACCTTATAAGTGTTTAGCCATGCAACAGTTGCATAACTAAACACTTATAAGGTCCCAAAAGCGAGACCTATTGGCTATGCCAATGCTTGTTTTAACTGCTGCAATCTATTGAAGCCTCACTGAGAACATCAAAGCGGCCGTGCAGCGAAAGTGATCGCGATCAAACATCAAACGGCCGCGCGGCTGCGAAAGTGAAAGTAATCGCGGTAAAGCGCGACGCGCGCGCCCGCTCACATGCACTGTAGCTCTAGGCTGGCCTGGTAGCACTTTTTGGAGCCCTCACAAAATGTCTCGCCAGACCAGCGCATGCGCTGGGTCAGGCGAGACCTAAAAAGTACCTGTTTGAATCTGACCCTATTGTGTCCAACCCTCCTTCCATAGGAGTTCAGCTCCCCACACCACAGGCACTTAGCTCTTTGCCAGTCTTGATGGTCCAACAGCTATCAAAACCACTTCTAGGACAGGAAATTACCACGGTTTATAGCACAACCCGTAACATATTAAAATGATGGAAAGGAAAGGCAAGTAGATCCGTTCATTCAGGGAGCTTGTAATGTGCCAAAAATAAGAGCTACAGAATGTTCACAATCTTTCTTTTAAAAACTGCATTATCTCTTGTACACTTCGAACAGTGTGATACAGGTATGGGATGAGTTCACTCTTAAAGTATTCACTGTTTGAAGTGAAATCAGAAAGCCCTACTCCGTATTCAAAGCAACTGAGTGCGCCATTCTCGTTGGAATATAGATTTATTAGAAATTGTTATTTTTTCAAGATATGCATATGAAAGGTTATACGAAACGTAGTGACGACATATTCTATGGATTCACCATATTTTTACGACTAAAATGCAGAGGAGTGGATATTTATTATAGAGGTTCACCGGAAACAATGGGCATGTAAAAAGAGGCACAAGTAGCTAATAACCACAAAGCAAATTATGTGCTGGTGTAGTTATACTGATTTTAGGTAGTGGGGTGAATTTTAAGGTGATCCCGCCATGACCTAATGTTAAATCCTCTGTATGCTTGCCAAATCTGAAGCTGCTCAGTTGATTTAATATATTTAAATAGATTTAAGATAAACTTACGCCCAGAGCTATATAAAAGACTTGGGGCCATATGTAGGTAGGCCAATACCGGTCGGTAACGGCCGATTTTCGGTAAATATACCGTTACCGACCGGTATTTAGGCGTTTGAGATGTAGGGGGTTCATTTCTGTATTCGGTAATTTACCGAATCGGTAAAATTACCGATTAATACCGAATACAGAAATGAGATGTAGGGGGAGTGTGTGATGGGTGTGGGGATTCGTTATTTACCACCAACTGAAAGTTGGTGGTAAATGACGAATGTCCCTGGTAATGCATTATTTGGCCCTTATATGTGTGCAATGTGGCAGACACACATGCCCTCAGGGCATGTATGTGTGCCACATGTGCACACATGCAGGAATCAGGGGTGCAACAGGGTGTCAATGTGACACCCTGCCACCCTTCATTGAGCTCCCCCCATTACCGATTCGGTATTTACCGATTCGGTAATGGTAACTGACTTCCCATTGATTCCTATGGGCCTCCTGGCCCATAGGAATCAATGAGATACAGGTTACCATTACCGAATCGGTAAATACCGATTCTAAAATACCGACACTTACCGAATCGGTATTTTTTTACCTACATTACATTTACCGATTCATAAATACCGAATCGGTAAAATTCGGTATTTAAGAATCGGTAAATGTAATTTACCTACATAAGGCCCTTAGTGTAGTGACGTTCTGTACTGAAGACAGAACAAAAGTCAAATGCCTTTTGATGGTGCAGGAGCAGTGGAATTTACACCATTCTTTATAGACCAGGCTGTAGAAAATTAGCAAACATTGTGGTCTAATTGTACTCTAGTTTGTTACTGCAAATTTGAAATCTGCTGTATAAGTGGAACAGGAAATGCAAGTTTTAGTCTTTGTGGCAATATCGTTCTAAATAGTTACCATAATTAATGAAAGATTTTCCCGTTTACTTTTAATATTTTCTTGCCATATCTATTCCCTCATACTAGCAATCCTTTCTCGCCTCATGTCAAATATTTTATAAATCGGTAAATATTTTTAGAAAACAGTAAAGTGCACACAGCGCTCCCAAGGCGCTAGATGCAGCACAAGCTCCTCCAAGGTCCTGGAGGATCACAAGCAAGGCAAAAGGGGTCCCAAAAGTCCTTTCAGGCATCAAGGGGCAATGCAGGGCCCAGGGACCAGCACACAGGGACCTCCAGCAGGGAGGCAGCCCCCATGGCGGTCCCTCCTGGGCCCCAGCAGCAAGCCCCCTTCCGTCAGGAACAGAACAGGAACACTGAACATTTTCATGAGGTCACAGTCCCTATATTTATACTACTAATTCCCTTTGTGTCACAGCACAGGGCTTGGGGGATACCAGTTAGAACTGGTTTAGAGGAGCTTTGGAGCACTTTGTTTTGCTCAGCTCCTCTCTCCTTTGTCAGGTGGGGGCTCAGGGATCAGACGCACCACAGGGAGTGGAGCCGGCATGGTGGAGGGAAGGCCCAGCCCTATTCAGGTCACAGGTGCAACTCCTCCCTCCCATCTGCATGCATATCTCTCTATTCACCACTGGGCAGACTCCCCCTGTCTCCTGGAGCCACCCACACCTCTCAGCTCCTGTCAATCACAAGCCAGACATGCAATTCACATCAAGCAGGCAGTCACACAGTACACAGAAATGCCAACTTCTAAAAGTGGCATTTCTCCACCAGTCACCATAAATCTGCGCACACCATTGTGCAGCATTTATCCACACGAGTTCATACATACTAAACTCGCCCCTGCACTCCTCTCATACCAGGAATTACCATGGACACACATATCCCCCATGCATGCCTATGGGAGGGCAGGCCAATCTCACCACACGCAATTAGAGCACGCACTTTACACTGGGCAACAGTGCTAAAGTGCCCAGAGGCCTAAAATTACTACCATTATGTCAGAGCTTAAGGAAAAAAGTTCAGGGGTGAACCTGCCAAAAAGGGCGAAGTACAACAGCAGTCTTCCATTGTAGTGTATTAGGGCAGGTTTTTAAAGAGGGGCAGGTGGCTCTTTGGAGTGTGTCCCATGTTTAAAAAAAATGTTTTGTACTCAATTTCGTGTACTCTGCCCCAACAGAGGTGGCCATTTGAGATCCATAATTATAAGCGCTGCATCTCCAGTTCCTTTTTCGGTTGCTTCCTTTTACACTTCCACGAATGGCTGCACAATAGATTTGAAGCCATATTTTTTTTATAAGTCACCTATTTGTATGAACAGATAAAATTATAGATGTGTTTAAATGTGTGTGAATGTACAACTTACAAAAAAACTACTTTAAAAGTTATTTATAAATGTATTTTAAAATACGTAAGGTACTTGGTGAAATAGGGCGTGTTGATCAAGCAGCAAAACACTTCCCAGTGTGGAAATGAGCCTGTTTAGGGGCCCACCGGTGCAGGGGTTCACCCTTATCTGTCCACGGGTCCTTAAACCAACAAAGAAGAGATTGGCACTGAAGCTAGAATTAAAAAATAACAAGTTTATTCACTCATGAGTGAGACCACGTCCATACAACACCCTCAAGTGTTTCAGGAGGTAATGGCTTGAATACACAGACCATGGACCTTATATACTGTTTGTTGTGGAGTAACCATGTAGACTCAGATAGAAGGTACAAACATACACAGGAATAGCTATCGACTAACATGGGCAGATGGATATTACTTAGTCAGCAAAGTGGGAGGGGAGACAGAACTGCTTACATCAGTAGGATATGATAGACAGTTACATTCTCAAACAGGTGCATTCTAGCAGCTAGAGGCCTTTCTGAGCTCATACATTGCTTGAGCTTAGAATAGAAGGAGTTAACTAAAGCTGATGACTCAAGCAGAATAGAAAGGCAAGCAACAGTGAAGACGGAAGAATCACATGGCTAACAAAATGGACACCACAACCAAGATGGCTTCAGCTCATGCTAATTGCAATTATTTTCGATTTCCACAGACGGCCCTTTCAGCATTAGCTGAAGACATCGCTATGATTTAGAAGGAGCATAGAAGATATCATGGATGTCAATCATCATTAACTCACTAATTTCTTGGTCTGTTACTAGTCGGGCATTTACATTCTTGGCATTTTGCTTAGCTGGTATACATGAGGTACAGGTAGAAATACAGAGGGAACAGAGCATCGGTCCACATTGTATACACAAGCAGCAGGTAAAAAGGATCGCAAAAAATATACATAGGACTGTTAACATTTTCCAGCCCCAGGTAGTGAACAAAATCTACAACCATCCAGTCAAAGTCCATGTCCCTGAATCCTGATGGATTTCGTTTTTTTTTTTTTTTTTTAACATTTTTTATTGCCATTTGTTAGTACAGTTGTTACATATCAGTATTTGACCGCATTAACATGAAGAATGTGTGTCCAGTCAGGTGATATCAATCTTGACATTTACGATTACTTCGGCTTCAGTTATATGCAGTATGTAGTGTAACAGGTGTTTGCCAAATCAAGAACAAACCGGGGGGGAAAATCAAACTAGGGTTTGTCATGGACTATCAGATGGAACAGCCGGACCATGTCACATGTGGTTCGTCAGGTAACTGGTGGAGCAGCACAGTGGTAGCCCCTTGCCGAGAGTATGGTTATGCAGTCGGACATGTGGCATAGGTGAATGAAACGGGGTGGCGGGGGTAGGAACCCAGCCATTCCCGGGTAGGTGTGAAGCGTCAGGGGGGAGCGCCATCTGTGTGGGCTTGTATCGCGTGTGGCTGTGTAGCATTAGGGGTGGTCGCATTCGCGCTCAGGTCATCTTGAGGCTGGGACTGTTTAAGTTGATGTAGCAGAAGCGCCCACTCCAAGGATATCGGGGTTTTACGTATGCCCTTTGCTTCTTCCTCCCGCAGGGCATCCTCCTCAGCTGCGGCCCACTTGAGCACCGCCCCCCTCCATGCCGCTATCGGGGGGCCCGTAGGGGAACGCCAATGCATAGCTATGCAACGTTTAGCCAGGAGGTGCGCCAAAGAGACAAATCGTATGGGCACTTTGTGACGTTTCCTCCGGCCCATTATTCCCAGCGCGCAGCACTCCCATGTGTACAAATGGGGTAGCCCGGTAAGGTCTCGGAGGGTCACGTGGATAGCTGACGAATAGGTCTGGATATCCGGGCAGGCCCAGAACATATGGAGGAAATCCGCGCCTTGCGCCTGACAGCGGGGACAAAGGAAAATTGTAGCGGGATAAAAACGCTGTAGGCGTGCTGGGGTCAAGTAGGCCCTATGTATAATGTAAAATTGTATAATTTTTAAACGGGCATTCCTAGACACTTTTTTGGGAAATTCGAGTGCTCTTTCCCACTCATTATCATGAAACGCCCGTCCCACCTCCTCCTCCCAAAGGGTCCGAAGGGGTTCGAGTGATGGAGGTGTCAACTCCCGGATTGATTTGTACAGCCAGGTGGTGAGGTGGCGGTCCCGTACCATTCGCAGGATCGTGTGGAGGACTGGGTGTGTGGGGGGCTCCCCTAGTGTGAGATCATAGTATGGTCGGTAGTGGCTGAGGAGCTGACGATGCCGCAGAAACTGCCCTGGGGGGAGATCATAGTCATCAATGAGTTGCTGGAATGGCCGAAGTTGTCCCTCTTCGAATAGTATTTCTGCTTCGGTGACATCCCTAGATGTCCACTCCCGGAGCATGGCAGGAGTAAAGAATTGGGTGTTTTTGGGCCAGCCCGCCAGCGGAAGCAGCGGTGAATACGGGGGTCTGTCTGGTGTTAGGCGGTGTATGCGCTGGATACACTTCCGGGCCACCTCCACCTGGAGGGGGTAGGTCCCCGCTGGGCGGGATCCCGGCACGAGCAATCGGCATAGTTCCGGCGTCGTCGCTCGGCCTGCCGCCGTGTATGTTTCGGATGTGTGCCTGTCAGCCGTCCAATAGGAGAGCCATTGAAGCTGAGCCGCTAGGAAATAGGCCTCGAATGAAGGGGCTCCAAGGCCCCCCTGCGTCGTGGGTAGTTTCAACTTTGCTAGTGCGATTCTGTGCCGTCCCTTGCCCCATATCAGGGAGCCAAGGAGGGTGTCCAAATCTTTGAAGAAAGAGAGAGGCGGGATCAGTGGAAGATTAGTAAAATAATAGAGTAATCGTGGCACCAGGACCATTGAATCCTGATGGATTTCAGTGGCTATTTTGTGCAGCTTAGAAATCGCTTCAAAAACTGAAGGAGCGTGGTCAGGGATGTAGACACAGCAACTACTTTCGATAATGCGGCATGCTCCACCATGGTCCGCAAGGACAATGTCGAGGACCATCTGGTTTTGGAGCCCCACAATCCCCGCAATTTGCATTTCTTCCTTGATATTCCCAAGGGCCATAGCAGTCTGATTGGTTACAGCCTCTACAACACGTGTTAAGCGCCTTATCTTTCTGCTGTTTAAGGCCGCACCAACAAAGAAGAACAGTCCCAAATTAAAGTCAACATACTGCTGCAATGCAGTATCAGTTTGATCCACCTCATCATGATTTATTGTCCTTTTGAGTCAGTTTTTAGAAATGTCATTAAACAGTTTAATAGTCTTTATGGTAAGATGCAGGTGCTAAAAACACAGGTGGTAGCAAAAAGGACATGTAACAGCTTCCAGACCACCCAATAGGTAGGTGGTAATACCCTTTACTTCCACAAATGAAATAGGTGTTGTGTGATGACATAAAACTGCTATTGTTTATTCCAGTAATGTTCAATGTTCTAATACAGTCACTTTTTCCCACAGGGATGCTACCAATACTGCTTACACAAAGATCTGCTTGAGCTCTATTAACAGCTATAACAGGAGGTCCATTACCCTTGGCAGTTCGAGTGTTAGGGAAAACATAGTGTGTGGAGGAATTTCCTCGGCGATACTCCTCCATTTCCCATACAGTTCCTTTGGCTTGTGGGTCTCCTTCTTCATCAGGGCAGCAGACTTTATTTAGATGAGCATTAAATCCTCCTATACCAGCGTCAGTAATATTAGCAATTTGAAAAGCCCACAACAATGCAAACCAGGCTCTGCAGGAGCCATTATGTGAAAACGGCAGAGGAACAAAAGGTGTTCCTCCCTTTTTCTAGTGGGCTGGCATCATTCCACACACCCAACAGTTGGTAGTGTTCGTAGCATTGTGGGTGTGATGTAATATCTGAATGAACGTATTGTTGAGATAGGACATTCGGTGATTTTTCGCATGATAAGGAAGAGTGAAGTAGTGGTGTTCAATGGGGACAGGAGTAGTAGCAGTCAGTAGATTTTCGAGAAGGAGCTACTCCCTCTACAACCCATGTTATTACAGCGATCAGAACAATAATCAAAGTGAGTCCAATAATGAACATAGTCTTTCGATCACAGACTCTTGCAGCAGTTGATTTCTTCTCCGTAGGCATTTTCATCTCGACGTTGATCAACAAAGCAGATGGGGCCTAAGGTCCTGGGCAGCCGTTGGTTTCTTCACCTAGGTTGAGACGAGTATGACTAAAAGAGTCCCCCCCCCTTTGCTACTCAGACTTTCACTAACCCAGGACAGTGGCTCAAACAGTCTTTTTCAGCAACAAAGTTTCTTTCTTCCGGGGTCGCAGCTGATATCGAGATGTACCAGGAATCGTGTGGTCCGGGAAGACTTCCTCAGATCCTTCAGGTGACGCAGCTCGGCCTTTCCCGGTGTCCAGGATATCGCGGTGATCTTTCAGCGCAGCTGGTTCCACAAAGGCGGACGGCACCCTCTTGCAGTGGGTAGAATGGACCCAGTTCTTCCGATTGGTCACTCAGACTGCAGTTACGGTCACCAGAAGAACTTGCTCAGGTCCCCGCCACCGAGGTTCCAGGCTGCTTGACCTCTGGAACACCTTCACCATCACCTGGTCACTGGGCCACAGATCATGACCATCACCTTGCGACCTGTCAGGAAGAGCTTCTT
Organism: Triturus cristatus; assembly: GCF_964204655.1. Classification (NCBI taxonomy): domain Eukaryota; kingdom Metazoa; phylum Chordata; class Amphibia; order Caudata; family Salamandridae; genus Triturus; species Triturus cristatus. The sequence goes on from NC_140592.1 coordinate 842,893,193, forward strand.
GGACCTGTTGATGAATAGAAAGCAAGCTGTCAGTCAACTGTGACAAGTAGTCACTCATCAACACCTGGGGAACATCATGTATAGGGCGTGGCTTTGGACCCCCCCAAATATTCATGGGTCTGCCAAAAACAACCTAATAAGGTGTAAGGCCAGATCGAGTATGAGGTATCGATCTAATGGAGAGCAATGCTAAGGGCAGGGCATCAGGCCATTTTTCACTCTAATCTAACAGGCACCAAAGACACAGCACCTGTACCCTAAACTCTAGTCCTTCCCTAACTCCTGTGTTGACCTGCTGGCGCACTGCTCTTTCATCGGGGCCGCAGATTGTACCTAGTGTGCCCAGGCACCTCCTTATCAGCAAACAAAGGTGCAGACTTGCATTCACTTGGGGACCGGGACTCAGAGGCCTGATGCGCAGAAACTGGAGTATCTGAAGCAACCCTCGTTTCAGAGGGGGGTCCCCTCAGGCAAAACCTCCTTGCTCTTGTTATCGGTCTGTGCCTCTCTTAGCTAGGCATCAAAAAAAGAAACAAAGCGAGGAATCAGCTCTCCGTCCTGATTTGTGACCCCGTCTTTCGCCCAAGAATTATCCTACAGTGGTAGGGGTACACGTTTCTTCCATCCTTAACCGCTGTTATAGTGGCCAGCAACACCTGGGCTGGGTCCCTTCACCTCGGCTCCATATTAGACTTGCACTTAGTCCCCTGGTTGGATCAGATATCCTAGCCCTTCTGGCAATGGTTGTAGGGCAGCAGATATCTGTTAGTGAACAGAACAGAAATCTTTAGACACAACATACAAATAATCAATCAAAAGAGGATATTCAATTTCTGAAACGCCCCTATATTATTCTTCTGAAAAACCTCAAAATAAAAAGGAATTTCAAAACAACTATTCTTTTAACAAACTTGTACTTATAAGTCATAGAAATCACGATACAGCTTCTACTTTGTGAACCTTCACTATTGTGCAAAACTGCAGATACCGCTAACATTATTTTCCTTGCATTAGAGGAAGAGGTGTGGCGCCACGGCCAGGGCAACTGACTCCGGAATCTGGGGATCACGGTTCGATCCCTGGCGCCGGTGGCAGATTAGCCTAGCAGCATGTGACTCTGGGCAATAGCTTGCTTAATCTTCCCGATGGCCCCCAGCGCCTAGAGACCCTTACGGGTGATTGTTCGCGCTTTACAAATGTGGATTATTATTATTATTATTATAAGAACAACCATGTTTTACTCTTATGACCATGCTCTCATATTATAGGTGTAGCGGTAAACTCTTAAACTGTGAATGTAACAGAGATCCATATTACATGAATAACTGATAAATTAAACATAACCTAGTAGGTACATGAATTTTCCAGCAGAACTTTGTGGCAGACAAGAAAACAAGCAAAGAATATTTTGTTCTTAAAAATGTGTGCTAAGGGCATATGGGCATCTTTCCTAGCATTGTGAACCATATGCATCATACTTTTCACGATCCGGGCCATGTAATATCATATTCAAGGGAGAAACCTATTCACCAGCTCTAGCAAGGGCTGTCAGCTTGATTACATAGACTAACTGATAAGGGAATCTTGATGCCTCTGCGACTTATGTAGTGCTGTAATAACATCAACAATAATGGTGTTGCTACCTGGGACTTTGGAACAAAAACCACCAACATATAGTTCCCCCTAAAGGTCAAATAAGGGAACATCAGTCTTTTCTCCCATCCTTTCATCCTTATCCAATTTCATCAGTTTACAGAAAGGAGGGGTAGTAACATGGCATTTTTATTTATTCATTTTGTTGATTCTAACAATTTGTTCAAACAGTTTTACTTAATAGCCAATTAGACGTGCACTAGTGAGGTGCTTTGCCTCTATTTATTCAAAAACATATTCACAGCATCATGTGAAATGAATGACTAAAGCGAGCCAACTGATTGTCTCATGGCCATTCCTAGACAGCTGAGACAGGCTAGAGAGAGCGAGAGAGAGAGAGAGAGTACACAACAACAAGCTGCCCTGCGTACTTTCCATGCAGAATAGCTCACAATAATACACATAATAGGCACTAAAGCCAAGAAAAATTACACAATAATACATATACCAAGCACAAAAACCAAATAACACAGTGTGTTACTTAATTTTGCTTATCCTTAATTTGCCCAGGAGCTAGTCTCTTACCCCCCTTCGATAGTAGGTAACCTAAGCAGGTGACCTCCTGTCGACAATACTTACCCCCTTTGGCAGCTGGGCACGAACAGACTTGGAGGAGGTAAATTGCTAGGGGAAACCACACCAAGGAGGCCATGTCCAATACTATTGAACTGTACCACTTTGTAAATTTTGCTGTACAAGCACATTGAGCTAACTAGAAAACATTAATCCAGTGACCAACTACCAATTCCTTTAGCTTATTGTGCTGTTTAACATGATGGCGCATTAATGCAAACTCTATTTTATTGCCTCCTCATCTGGCCTGGCACAGCGACCTTAAATTGAAACCATTATTCTGCATACATGGCAAAGCTGCTCTCTGTGTCAGGAGCTGCACATAGCCCACAGACGCTGCTGCCCCTCCTTCTCTGTTATGGCTTCATAGAACCTGCCTGGTCTTTTGTCAAAAATAATAAGCAGAGCCTTCCCTCTCTCTCTCTACACTCTGGCCCCCTCCTTCGGAATGTCTACCAAGGTCGAAGTGCCAGAGCAAACCTCCCAGAAATAAACCCTCCTTCGTCCGCTCTGGTCTCTCCCCCCTTCTTTTTCATAGAGAAAGAGAGCACATTCCTACATGCACTTTTAAAATAGGTGTCTTTCTAAGCACAGAGATAAACAGCACTGTTTAATTTAAACGTGCATTCTTCTTTACATTTTTCAAAAGTTGCACTTTTCCTATGTAAAAACGAATGTACATTGTTACTAGTATTTCTGTTCAAACTATATTTTTATTTATGTTTTATTATTTATTTATTCTTCAACATTTAAAGTGTAATTCTTCCAATGTCATCTGCAGAACACAATGATGACAACAAACCAAATTGAGCTCATTCCAGACATTTTCAAGAAGGGGCCACACACTCATAATACACAACACAACTTGCTGATGCAAGCCATCCTTACACAAAGAGCACAGTCGCTACTCACTCAAACAAGTACTTCACAAGCATCACCACCGGTGTCAGTGCACAAACCTAATAGACACTCAAACACACAATCAAACCACAAATCAACACCAGGACAAAAACAAAAGGCAGCCCACAGACTGCACTCAAACCAAACCAATTGTAAATCATATTTACAAACAAAAGAGCTATCAAAAGCAGTCCAGAGACTGCACCAAGACAAGTAAACAGCCCAGAGACTGTTCCATGTTCAAGAAGACAGGCTCTAGCCCCAGACATTTTCCAAAATGCACCGAATTACCAGTTGGTATGGCAGAGTGTTCGCAAACACTCTGTGTCTTTACCCACCCAAAACAAGATAGGGTAAAACCCCCAAGCCTTTGCAAGATGAGACCGAATTACCAATTAGTCTGGCAGAACACTCAAGAGCGCTCCATAGCACCACTTACAAATGTTACTAAATGCAGGCATGTTCTTCCAAGTATACCCATTCAAACAAATATCATAAGGAGAAAAATCCCCACATTACCTGCCTTTATTTATTGCAATAAATAAACAAACAAACAAAACCAGAATCTTGGCCAAGCAAATCCAAAATCAAGAGTGTCGCTTCAGCAACCTTACCAAACAAAAGTCTCCAGCCTCCAACTGCCAATCTCTTGGTTGACCTAATGGTCACTGCAAAAACGTGCACCAAAGGAAATCTCAGTCAGAACCGGCTACCACCCGGAGGGTCAGATCAGGAAAACCGGAAGAGTCACTTCGGTCTGCAAAGACAAGGGTCTCCTCATGCAGGGTACCTCCTCAGCAATATTTCATTCCTCCATCAAGACCACTCCTTTGGGCGGCCGCGTCTCCGATGAGCCCCATGAGTCGGGCGCCAAACTGTGGAAATTAGCCTTTTTAGGAGCCCACCGGTGCAAGGGTTCACCCTTATCTGTCCATGGGTCCTTAAACCAACACAGAAGAGATTGGCACTGAAGCTGGAATTCACAAATAACAAGTTTATTCACTCATGAGTGAGACCACGTCCATACAACACCCTCAAGTGTTCCAGGAGGTAGTGGCTTGAATACACAGACCATGGGCCTTATAAACTGTGTTTGTTGTGGAGAAAGCATGTAGACTTAAATAGAAGGTACAAACATACACAGGAATAGCTATCGACTAACATGGGCAGATGGATATCACTTAGTCAGCAAAGTGGGAGGGGAGACAGAACTGCTTACATCAGTAGGATATGATAGACAGTTACATTCTCAAACAGGTGCATTCTAGCAGCTACAGGCCTTTCTGAGCTCATACATTGCTTGAGCTTAGAATAGAAGGAGTTAACTAAAGCTGATGACTCAAGCAGAATAGAAAGGCAAGCAACAGTGAAGATGGAAGAATCACATGGCTAACAAAATGGACGCCACAACCATGATGGCTTCAGCTCATGCTAACATCAATTATTTTCGATTTCCACACCAGCATTATTTCGTCACAGAAAAACAGGTATAATATTTGGGAATTAAAAGCAATCCCAAGCACTCATCTAAAACAATTTAACTTTGGACCGAACTTGGAGGGCTTCAAGATGGCCACTATCTTCTGGAGCTCTGCTGCATCTCTGGCTTCGAGGCCATGCACTACTGTTGCCAGTTGCAGGCAAGGTTGAACACTGGTGGCCGATGGTGTGTAGAGGTTGTATTGTTCTCATTGAGGACAATGAGTTGCTGGGCCCCCAACTCTAGTGGGAAATCATTGAACCCTACCTGAGGCTTTGTTTCTCTGTGACAAGCAAGATGATGATGTTGGATGTAGAGGTTTGGAGGCCCAGACCACCGACCTACTGTGCCTGTGTGAAGAGCTTTTAGTTTTTTTCTAACAAGTTGACAGATGAAAACATTTACCCAGGTTTGTTAGACAACCCCTGAGGAGTGCATGATACTTCAACCAATAGGGATAATTTATTCTAGAAGAAAGAAAAATGTCCTGATAAAATAGTAGTATGTGTCACAGCACTTGGCACCTTCATTTAAAATATAGTGTTGTGGCTCACCATAGAGCACTGACAGCCCGGGGGCGACATGCCCGTAGGAGACGGGCGTAAAGGAACTACATATCCCAGCGCGCTTTGCGAGATGACACTCCGACGTCATCGCGCACGGCGCGAAGACGATGAAAAGGAACTTCCGGCATCGAGCGGGTGCCGGTTATTTTGGATTTCCAGGTTCGAGTACGGACGAGATCGAGTGCGGACGATAGTGGCGTTCTGGTAGGGGTGCTTCGCACCAGCCTTGACTTCCCGCTGCCTTTGTCGCGCACTGGTGTGTGTGGTTTCCCCAGTCCGTGCTAAAAGACCGTGTTTGAAACAGAACCGCTGCGGTTCCGTTGGACGCCTTTCCAAGGCATTGCGGAATCGCCCGAGCGGTGAGACTAGTGCACTGTGTTTATGATAGATTGCATACCAGCGACTCCAAGGATCTGAGCCGTTCCTTTTTTCCTACTGTCAGAGGGAAGCCTTCCCGGGGAACGATAGTAGGCTCACCCGCTGGTGTTCTCTTTAGTTCACGCTATCCCAGGAGCATGGGAGTAGCGCTCTAAGTTTGTGCAGAAACTGGTGACGGAGCTGCAGGCACCGAACAGGGCTTAAGCTTCGCTGCACCTCAATTGTTTATTTGTATTCCAACAGGGGCGGAGAGGTGACTTCTGACATACGTCCTTCCCCTCCCCCTGTTATACCCGAGATTCAGGAATTGTGGTAGGTCCGTTTGTTCTGGGTGTAAAGGAGGAGAAGGAGGGGAAAAGCCAATAGGGGTATCTTGTGGCTAAACCATGTCCTTTCTATAGGTCACGAACTGCTTTGTTCCTCGGCTCTCCAGGTCTCCCAGTCAGGAGTGCTTTCTTTCCTTTACAGGTACAGCAGGGGAAGTAGGGGAAACATTGGGTACTGGAGTCTAGGGGTTGTCCTAACCATATTGCCTTGTGATTTCTCTTTCAGATCTCCCTCCCCGCAGTCCCCTTCCTTTCCTTCCCTCGCCTGATCACCCTTTTGTGTCTGTCATATACATACCAGACCAAGGGGCTATCGGGAGGTGGACCCCTTACAGCAGGGGTACTCATAGTACGGCCCGCGGGCCGCCAGCGGCCCGGCAAGCCTTCCCAGGCGGCCCGCGGACCTTGCAGACATCGTACCTGTGCACCGCCGGTTGCAGTAGCGCGGGGCTATGGGGGCCGGGCGATTCTTTTAAAAGCCAAGTCACTTGTTAATGAGGCTTTGTTGTATTTCATCTCTTCTTAGCGCCCCTGCATCTCCCCTCTGAATGAGTGGAGATGCAGGGGCGCTAAGAAGAGATGAAATACAACAAAGCCTCATTAACAAGTGACTTGGCCTTTAAAAGACCTGTGAAGTACTTGGGTGCGGCGGCTGTTTGTGTTCCAGGGAAGGTGAGGTGACGGGCAGGGGGAGGGGGGGGGGGGAGCAGCTAGTGAGAGCAGCAGGTGAGTTTAAAGCGGGAGGGAGAGAGGGAAGACAGAGCAGGAGACAGGGAGGGAGAGACAGCGTGAGAGAGACAGACAAGTTGGGAGAGGGAGGGGGACAGAGGGAGGGAGCGGGACAGAGGGAGAACAGATGGAGAGGGAGGGAGACAGAGAGTAAGTAAATTCCAGCTACTGAAGCAGAGAGTCTGAACAACCCTCTTAGTACTGGCGAGTGTTTTGAAACGCATGGCTTGCAGCTGCTGCTAATTGCTAACTCATACAGTATTAGTGGCATTATTTTTTTCTACAGTGTTCAAAGCTCATTCACTTGTGCCATGGGTGCCATTTGATTTTCTATGATGTCACTGTCATGCCAGCTTTCATGTGATGTCATACCAGCTGATACCCTGAGTCTGTTAGCATACAGAATGCAGATGGGACTCACAGTGCAAATCCTCTATTTTTATGTGATCTACTTGTTTCCGCAACCTCCTAAAAAGAGAAGGGCAAACTACATGCTGTAATTCAGCCGCGTGCCACCGACAGCTGCAAAAATAACTGTCCCACATGTTTCATGGACAGTTAAAGTAATGCCTGCTGTGATTAACTGCAAGCAGCCAATTAGAAGGCTTCTAAAACGTAGCCCTATTCCTAATGGTTGAAAAGGTCCTTGTGTTTAGGCCATTATGATTGACTGCTGGGAATTAACCAGAATTGAAAAGTGTATAGCAAATGTGGAGGGAGAGACAGCGTGAGAGAGACAGACAAGTTGGGAGAGGGACGGAGACAGAGGGAGGGAGGGGGACAGAGGGAGGGAGGGGGACAGAGGGAGAACAGATGGAGAGGGAGGGAGACAGAGAGGGACGGAGACAGAGAGAAAGGGAGACAAACTGATTGAGAGAGAGGGAGAGAGATAGAGAGAGGGAGGGAGACGGAGAGAGAGAGGGAAGGAGAGAGAGGGAGAGGGAGGGAGACAGAGAGGGAGGGAGATAGAGGGAAGGAGGGAGACAGGGGGAGGGAGGGAGACAGAGAGTGAGGGAGACAAACACAGTGAGTGAGGCAGAGGGAGAGAGAGAGAGATAGAGGAAGAGAGACAGGGAGAGGGAGGGAGACAGGAAGAGGGAGGGAGAGAGGGAGACAGAGGGAGGGAGACAGAGAGAGAGGGAGACAGAGAGACAAACAAAGTGATTGAGACAGGGAGGGAGGGAGGGAGGGAGACAGAGAGAGGGAGGGAGACAGAGAGAGGGAGACAGAGAGAGGGAGAATGATAGAGGGAGAGTGATAGAGGGAGGGAGGGAGACCGAGCTAGATAGATAGATATATAGATAGATAGATAGATAGATAGATAGATAGATAGATAGATAGATAGATAGATAGATAGATAGATAGATAGATAGATAGATAGATAGATAGATAGAGATGTGTGAATGCCGGGTCTGGTGGCTCAGTGGACGAAGGCGTCTGCTGCAGGGGCCTGTGTTCAACCTCATGGTCACAGTTTTTTTTCTTTTTTGCTCTAGCCCCGCCCCCTCCCCCACTGCCCCCGCCCTCACCGGTGCGGCCCTCGGCCACAAACCACACTGTAAATTTGGCCCCCGAGAGAAAGTTTGTGAGTACCCCTGCCTTACAGCATCGTGCGACCCTGAGGACGTTGGACTGCGACATATAGTCCCTACAAACAAGCATGGTATGTGTATACAAGGAACCGTAACCCCCAGCAAGCCTACTTGGGAACTAGAAGACACTTCCAACATTTGTTTACCAATGCATGGTGCAGCCATTGCACAGCATATACCACCACTTGGAGCTTCATCTCCCACTAGTACCCCCATTGACTTACTACATTGTCTTTCAAAATTGACTGCTTTTCACCTTATTTTCGAACTGACTTATTCATTCTCCTTCCTTCCTAGTATAAACTGCTAATAAACTGTCTGACTCATCCTATGAGGAATATGATGTTTTTCACATCCCTCTCTGACTCACTACCATTTGACCCTTCTACAACCCTAATGCAATTTCATTTTCTTTGTTTAATTTGTTTTAACACTGCCACCACATTTCCCTTTCCAAAAAAGATCAGGTATATGTTTGATATGAAATTAAATTGTTAAGCCTCTACCATCTGGCCATTAGGTGGCGCTCATTTGGGGTCCTGTCTATCTCTGAAGAGCAAATTACTTACTTTTGGTAACGCTCTCTCTGGTAGAGCCTCTATCTAGCCACAGAGTCCTCACTTATTGAATATTCCCCAGGCGTCAGACTGATTCAGGAACCTTTTCAGCAGTACCTCTGTGTGCCGGAAGGTGGTGCCGTGTGGCTCCGCACCAATGGCATTCACTCCGGAAGTGATGCACTGTGCCAATATAGGCTTCACTCCCATTCGCTGCCACCAATTCCTTTTTTTCCACAACTCATGAGGTGGATTTAAAGTACTCTCTTGTCTTTTTGAGACACTTTACCTTGATACTTTATCCAAATTCTACAGTGTGTGAGGGATGTCTCGACCTAAAACGACAGGTTTTAAGGCCTCCAGGGACTATCGCAAGCAAATGTCTGTGACATATCCTAGGGTCGAGCCACGACTCCAAGGCCTGTAGTGACTGCGTTTTGATGAGCCCTTAGGCCATCCGGGTACGTGAGGCAAAACTTTACGTTGCCAAGAAGATTCCTTGCCAAGACCGCTCCAAGTTGCTGTCCAAGTCCAAGGTTCGGTCCTGGCCCTGTATCTTTGGCGACTCCCGCCAAAGCTGCTCACGAGGCCTGTCTACATCGAGATCCAAAGTCTTAAAAGAAACATAAAAAAGCGGAACAGGACTTCACTTGCATTTGTCTGAGACTGTCCGTGCCCCCAAATGCAGAGGAACTGAAAGCAAATTGGTGTGACCAGTGTGCAGATTCCTAGACTTGGGATCTAATTAACGGATAGAGTCCAATCACAGAACGGGAAGGTGAGGACCAAATTAAAGTCCCACTGTGGCATGACTAAGGAAGAGGGAGGAAACAAATATAACCCTTTCTAAAATCTCGTAAAAGGAGACTTGAACAATGAGGGCTAATTGTGCAACCACAAGAAAACCAAAATAGCCGAAAGATACCCTTTCACTGTGCCCAGAGCAAGGCCTTGATGGGCCAGGGATGCAACAGACAAAAGGGCACGCACAATATGGCCCTCTTTCCCGCAAGAGCCACCCGGCACATCAGTACTACAGGTAATCCTTAACATGGCGGGGGGGGACACAGGTTGGTCTTGCACATATATAGAGCACTGAAGACGATCTTCTGAAGAAATCCCTCCCAATTCAGAGACGATGGGCTGAGACTTTGAATAAGCCCCTGTCAGATGAAGAGTGGACAAAAATACATGTGGAAGTTAAAAGAGTGAGCTCTAACGCAAGATTTAAACTCGCACAGTACAATATTATACACCACGCTTATTTGACTCCGCGGATCATAAGTAAAATCGGAATGCACCAATGAATGCCCCAGATGCGTTCAAACAGACGCGCATTTCATCCACATGATATGGGAATGACCAGCATTGATGTCGTACTGGGGCAACATAGTAGATCGAATGCAAATAGCCACAGGCTGGAACATCCCTAAAACAGTACAGCTAGTAATACTGGGACTGCTCCCCATGCCAAAATTAAAGAAACTTAGCGGAAGGTTTGTGCTTTTGGGGCTGGTACTAGCAAAGAGGAGAATAGCAATTAAATGGCTAAGTTCTGATCACCCGACATTTGAGGGATGGCTGAAAGACCTCAATGAGAGGGCAACCGCAGTACTAATCAGAATGAAACGGATCAGAAAAGATGAAAGGATAGAAGAGGATGCCTGAGCATGGTCACTCATGATGACGGATGCAAAAGGACCCCTTGCCCCACTGCAAAAACAAATGGGGAGGGGTAAGGGGGGACTGGCAACGAGGGGAGTGAGGCAAAGTGATAAAAAGAGAATGCATTATTACATAAAAGAATGACCCGTTAAGAGGTCAATATGCTAACTGGTACCAGACACGACGAGGGGGGGGCGGGCACGGGTATTGTTACATCTCAACTAGAATGGTCAGTATGGCAAGCAGTAAGGCATGATTTATGTTAAGCTCACTGGAGGAGGCATAAGACTGAAGTACATCTACAAGAACATGGACGGGATGGAAGGGGGGATAAGAATTTGATGTAATGACTGTACTCCTGTCTTGCTATGATGCTGAAGATGCCAATAAAAACGCTTTGAGAAAAAAACAAATAAAACAGAGATCTTGGCCTGTGGAGGGGGGGGTGGAGTCAATGTAGCAAGAACCACACCAAGCCACAGTTGTATCCCAACAACATGCGTATAGTTTTAGTCGTGGGAAGCCTGGCTGCCAAAATGACATTAACACCTCTAGAGGAAGGTCAAAGGTGTTCAGCTGTTGCTGCTCAATCACCAGGCATGAAGTTGATGAGTATGAAGGCCTGTGTGTAGAACCCGGCCTTTCTGCTGCTATAGCATATCCTATCGGAGGGGCAGTCTGATTGGAGCACAGACGCTAATGTCCAGGAGCTCAGGATACCATAGTCTCTGTGCCCAATCCAGAGCCACTAGGATGACTTGGACACATTCGCTCCTGATCTTCTTGAGAACTCTGGATAGGAATGGTACCGGCAGAAAGGCGGAGGGGAGAGCAGAGTTCCGCTTGAGGCAGAACGTGACACTGTGCAAGAGACACCTTGGAAACTCCAACATGCAGAAGTGCTGAAGTTGCTTGTTCTCTGCGGTGGTGGAGAGCTTAAACTAAGGTGGTCTCAGATGCAGTGCATCAGTTACCACTGTCAACTCTGGATGGGGAAGGGAGAAGGGTCTGCAGCTGACCCAGTCCCATTCCAGTAACCACCAATGAAGAACTTTTGCAGTGTCCTTAAAAATCTGAAAACGGTCCAAGAGGTCCCCTTGATGCTGGGCCCACTGTGACTACAGATCCCACATTAGAGCCCCATTTGCCATCTGGTGTGCTCGACCAGCAGGATGCAGAAGGCCATCAGGCCCATCAGCCTCAGAGTCGACCTCACAGAAATCCACGACCGAGACTGAAAGATCAGGATCATAGCCTGAATGTCCTGTACTCTCTTTCCAGAGAGGTACAAAACCAAACTGTACCCAGAATGGCTTTGATAAAGGGTAGCTTCTGAGAAAGAGTCAGATGTGACTTTGGTATGATGATAGTGAAGCTCCAAAGATGACAAGAGGTTCACTGTAGTGTGGAGGTGGTTGATGACTGCCTGGGGTGAGCTCACATTCAACAGCCAGTCGTCGAGGTAGAGGAAGACTGGCACCCCTGACCTCAGAAGATGTGCTGCCATCACTGCCATCACTTTCGTGAATACTCGAGGGACACTGGTGAGACCAAAAGGGAGCAGAGCAAAATGAAAATACTCTTGTACTACCAGGTAACACCTGTGGGCCTGCAGGATGGGTATATGGAAATAGGCGTCCTGCAAATCCAACGCTACCCTCCAGTCTCCAGGGTCTAGGCCAGGCAAGACCAGAGCCAGTGTGGGCAGCTTGAATTTTCCCTTCCGGAGTAATGGGTTGAAAGGGTGCAGATCTAGAATAATCTGGTGGCCTCCATTCTTTTTGTGCACCAGGAAGTAGCGGGAGTAACAGCCACGTCCTACTTCTGGCGCAAGTATCGTCTTGATAGCCCCTTTGGCCAAAAGATCTTGAACTTGCTGCCGCAAAATGGACAGATGTTCCTCCATCAGTCATTGGGGCGATGTGGAAGGTGCAGAAAGAAAGAGAAGGGCAGAGCCATTCCTAACAATTTGCAGGACCCACCTGTCTGATGTTATGGCTGGCCAACCCGACAAGGATTCTGCCTCCCAAGTAGTTGGCCGTGCTCCATGTAGGGCACACTAGAGAGGTTGTGCCGGTGGGACTGCAGGGAGGTAGTGGACTGTGTGGCCTGTGCATGAGACTTGAGCATGGGGGCAGTGGACGTCACGACTGCAAAACTGCTGGTCACCATGCTGGGGGTATGGGATACCTCTGCCGAAACCACATATGTGACTTTTCTACCCTGTGGAGGTGGTAGAGCAGGCGGAGGCACTGGTTCCTCAACTGTCGTTTGGTGAGGCGGACGCCGAGGTTGGACCAGCGCCGTCTCTGAGTCAGAATGAACTATGTGTGGCTCCTCCAGCATCAATGGATTCGATATCGGTGTCAAAGTCCTGGGGACCAGTGAAGTCCAGATTGGGGCCAGAGGTATTGGCATGGACTCAGAGGCTCAAGTTGGTGCCGATGGCAACTTGCCAGTGGTACTCCAGGTGAAAGATGCTCGGCTCCTTGGGGCCCTAAGGTCAGCCATAGGGAGTCGGAAGGGAGCCAAAGAGAAGTAGTGTGGCTGTGCGGAACTCTTCGATCTGCTCTGGAGTGGCATAAGGCCCCAGAAACTCAGGTTGATCCAAAACCAATTGCGTGTTTGGCTCTGAAGTCGGTCAATTCCAGGAGCAAGATCTGGATCCAAGTTGCTGCCCTGCGCCTGTTCAGGCGAATGGAGAAAAGGGAGCCCAGTCCCGCTTTGACTTTTTATGTTTATTTGTAAACTTACCGCACTAATTGGATCTCGAAAAACTTTGGCCTCGCAAGCCAATTCAGCGACTACTGAAGCAGGGAAGGGACTGAGACTGAACCTTGGACTTGGACTTGGAGCTGTCTCGACAGAGTCTTCTTATGCTTGGCGATGTAAAGTTTTGCCTCGTGATCCTGGATGGCCTTTGGGTTCATCAACAAGCAGTCACTACAGGCTTTGGAGTCGTGGCTCCACCCCAGGCATACCTAATGGGGATGTGTCACAGAAATTTACATTGCTGAAAACCTGTCATTATAGGGGGGGATATCCCTTGCACCCTGTAGAATTTGAAAACATTATCCAGGTAAGGCGTCTGAGAGACTTGAAAGAGCTTCGGATCTGTGCCAGGAGACACAGAAAAAAAGGAATTGATGATATTTGATATTTATTAACCTATAAAGCGCCCGACTCACCCCAGCAGGGGTATCTCCGCGCTGTGACTGCTACCGTCAACCAGGAAGACACACATCAGAACAAAGAGGTTGTTAGCAGCTTTCTAAATTTGAGGTAGTCAGGGCATTGACGTAAATTAATGGGGAGTTGGTTTCAGTAGAGGGGGGCAAGGTGGGAAAAAACTCTACCACCCAAGCAAGCTTTTTTAAATCGTGGGGTGTAAAGTAATGATTTTGACCCTGACCGAAGGGACCTGGAAGGTAGGTACCTTACAAATGTATCTGATAGGTAGCTGGGACCAATGTCATGTAGAGATTTATAAACATTACAGCAGATCTTGAATTTAATCCGCTTCCTCACTGGGAGCCAATGTAGTTGTTGTAAAAGGGGTAGGGAGGCCATCCTGGGAGGGGCAGTGTTCTGGACTACCTGCAATATATTTAAGGAGACTTCGTTGACTGAGATCAGCAGGGCATTGCAGTAGTCCAGGCGGCTTAACACTAATGCCTGGATCAGAGTTTTCAGTGTAGAAGAGGGTAAGCAGGGGAAGACTCTTCGAAGTAGACCAAGTGTGTTAAAGCATGCCCCCGCAGCAGTGGTGACATGTTCTCCTAGCTTTAGTTTCTGGTCAATGCAGACACCCAAGTTTTTGACCACCTTTTTCGGAGTAGGAGGGGGGCCCAATCCTCTGGCCACCAGCTTGGAGTCCACCTCACCACCACTTCCCCAAACAGCATAATCTCCGATTTTGCTGCGTTAAGCTGGAGGAAGTTGTCACTCATTCAATCAGCAATAACCTTCATTCCCTCCGAGAAGGTGGCCTGAGTATTGGGATTAGTTTTATCAAAGGAAAGTAGGGGCTGAGTATCATCAGCGTAGGAGATTGGAATGAATCCTAGATTCCTCAGTAATCCCGCCAAGGCAGTAACATAAATGTCGAAAAAAGTAGGGCTCAAGCAAGAGCCCTGAGGTACTCCCTTGGTCACTATTGTGGTTTTAAAACGAAAAGGGCCCAGATTAATCATCTGGGTTCTATCAGACAGAAAGTTTGACAACCATTGCAGCGCATTCCCTTGGAGGCCGATGTCCCGGAGTCTCCTAAGAAGGGTCTGTTGGGAAATGGTGTCGGAGGCCGCAGATCGGTCAAGCAGCACCAAAAGTACTGCTTGACCATTGTCCAAAGACATTCTGATGTCATCAGTCACTGCACGCACGCAGGAGTCTATATAGGCTTATCTGAAAGAAACACGCTAGTTAGATTCCTCACCTTAGAATATCCCCAGGCGTCAGACTGGATCCGGAAGATTTTTCGTCAGCAATACCCCTTGCGCGTCGCTAGGCGTCGTCTGCGGCTCCGCGTCCGTCGTCGGTGTCGTGCGCCGGAATGACGTCGTCGGAGTACTTAGACGTCGCCCTCGCGCGCTGACGTCAGTTCTTCTTTTTTCCGCGCCAGTAAGCGCAGATCCGGGAGAGCTACCCCTTTAGTCATTTTTTGACTAACTTTTTCGATCCTTTTTGATCTTGTCTCGACTCCGGTGCCGGTAGGATGCCTGGTTTTAAAGCCTGTGCTGTCTGTAGCCGCTTGATGTCGGTTACGGACCATCACCGCCGGTGCCTTTACTGCTTGGGCCTCGACCACGACGCGGAGTCGTGTTCGGACTGCAAGGCCCTGACCTCGAAGGCTAGACGGGAGCGGTCCCGTAAGCTTCTCGAGATTCGCCACTCGGCTCCGCGCCCCTCTCGATCCCGGTCCAGGAGGAGGTCCAAGGATCGGTTGCGGAGCCGCAGCCGACGTCATCATCGGTCGTCGGGATCCAAGTCTTCGGGTAAGTCGAAGCACTCCAAGAAGTCCAAGAGGCGACACCGCTCTTCGGACTCCCCTCGCCGGTCGCGCGACACGGCCGAGGGTCAGGGTGGTTCCACCCCCGCGGCTCCGGCGGAGCCGCAGGCGCCGCGCAAGTCCCCATACCCACCGGTCCCTGGGACTGACGCGACGCCGGCGGAAGTCAGTGCCTTCCTCTCGGCCATGAGGAGCCTGGCTCCGCCGTCGACGCCCGCTGGCGCGCCTTCGGGCCCCGCGGACCCGACTGGGCAACCTTGCCTGCCGGCGGCTCCAGCCCCGGCGCCGTTGACGGCTCTGGCCTCGACGCCGCAAGCGCCCGAGGGACCCGTTCCCCAGTCCCCGCCGACGCCGGTCGACCTCGTCACGCCTCCTCCGCCGGCGTCGACACCGGTACCCCCCCCGACGCCGACTCCGCTCGACGTCGAGCCCCAGTTCAGTCCCGCTCCGGGCCCGGCGCCGATACGGCGTCGACGGACGCTGCGTTCGGCGCCGCTGGAGACACATTTTGTCTATCGCCCGGCTCCGATCCTTCCTCCTGTATACCAGGAATCGGATGATGGGGACAACTGGGAGGGATCCGAGGATCCTATGGCCGCTCAGGCTCAAATGTCACAGGACTGGGCTGATGAACTGGGGGAGGCCAGTGGCCTGGATACCTCTCCGGACACTGGATTCGTCTCTCCTCCGACTGTGGCTTCGGAGGAGGGCGCTGCTTTCTCTGTGGTGCTGCGCAAGGCGGCGGCAGCCCTTGGGCTCGAGCTACCTGCCGTGGCTGTGAGGACTAACGTCCTCACTGAGGTGCTTCAGTCTGCAGCAAGCTCCACTGAGCCTCTGCTGCAATTCAATGAGGCCCTCATTGACGTTCTGCAGGGCACCTGGTCCAAGCCCTCCACAGTCCCTCCTGTGGACAGGAACGTCGCCAGGCGCCACCGCCCTGCTCCGGGCGACCCCAGTTTTCTGTCCCAACATCCTACCCCCAAGAGCCTGGTTATCCAGGCCTCTACCTCCCAATCCTCCTTCCCGACCGCTCCGCCGGACCGGGATTCCAAGAGACTGGAACAGTTTGGCAAGAAGCTGTTCTCCTCCCTTAGTTTAGGCCTGCGGTCTTTGAACACCGCCTGTCTCTTGGACCATTATTCCCACTCTCTGTGGGATGCGGTGGAGGACGTGCTGCCCCTGTGTCCGGAGGAGGTCCAGACACGACTTACCCAGGCTCTGGCCGATGGGAGGGATGCAGCGCGACATGCTATCCGATGTGGGCTTGACACTAAGGACTCGCTGGGTAGGGCAATTTCTACCACAATGGCGCTTAGACGTCACGCCTGGCTGCGGTCCACGTCCTTTTCGGGTGATGTCCAGAGCACTCTCATGGACATGCCCTTTGATGGCGATCGCCTTTTTGGCGAGAAAGCGGACAGTGCGCTGAATCGCTTTAAGGACTCCCGGGCTACGGCCAAGTCCTTGGGCTTCTCGGCCCCGCGGTCGCAAACTTCTGCCTTTCGCCCCTTTCGTGGCCAAGGAAGGGGTGCCTCCTCACGTGCGCCTAGCCACCAGCCGCAGACCCAACCTGCGCGCGGTCGCGGACGTGGTTTCCGCCGAGGCGGTTCTGGAGGACGACGCGGTCAGCCCACATCCACCCCGGCAGCATCCGCCTCAAAGCCTTCCTAGTCCGAGCTTTCAGGCCCATTCCACGCCAGTGGGTGGCAGAGTTCGCCATCACCTGCTCCACTGCCGGTCCATCACATCGGACAGGTGGGTGCTGCAAATCGTCCGAAGGGGCTACTCCCTCCCCTTCGAGACGACCCCTCCAGCCATGCCACCGCAGCACCACCGTAACTCGGGGGATCATTTGAATCTTCTCCACGAGGAAGTTTTGGCCCTCTTGGCCAAGGGGGCCGTCGAGCGTGTTCCGAGCCCAGAAGTAGGTCGTGGTTGTTATTCCCACTACTTTCTGGTTCCCAAGAAGGGCAAAGGGGGCCTACGCCCTATCTTGGACCTCCGGAACGTCAATGCCTTCCTCCGGAAGGAAAGGTTCAAGATGTTAACCTTGGCTCAGGTTTTAGCTGCCCTAGACCCTGGAGACTGGATGGTAGCGTTGGACTTGCAGGACGCATATTTCCACATCCCCGTCCTGCCGGCCCACCGGCGTTACCTGCGGTTCACGGTGGGCCAAGAGCACTTTCAGTTTACCGTGCTCCCCTTCGGCCTCACCAGTGCCCCTCGGGTGTTCACGAAAGTGATGGCGGTGGTCGCAGCTCATCTGCGCAGATCAGGGGTTCCAGTCTTCCCCTATCTCGGCGACTGGTTGTTGAAGGCGGGCTCGCCCCAGACAGTCGTCTCCCACCTCCAGACTACGGCGGATCTCCTGAATTTGCTGGGATTTTCCATCAACGTGCCGAAGTCACACTTGAGTCCCTCTCAGAAGCTCCTCTTCATCGGAGCGGTTCTCGATTCGGCGCAGTTCCGGGTCTATCCACCGGAACAGCGGGTCCGGGATATTCAGGCCCTGATTCCCATCTTTCGGCCTCTATCCTGGGTTTCGGTCAGGCTAGTGTTGCGGCTTCTGGGGCTGATGGCCTCCTGCATCCTACTAGTGCATCACGCCAGGCGGCGCATGCGGGCTCTGCAGTGGGACCTGAAGTTTCAGTGGGCCCAGCATCACGGCAACCTGTCCGACCATGTCTTGATCTCGGAGGGCACTGCACAGCAGTTGCAGTGGTGGCTCACGGACCGCGATTGGGTCATGGGCAGAAGCCTCTCCCTTCCCCAACCGGAGCATGTCGTAGTGACGGATGCGTCCCTCCTGGGATGGGGTGGCCATATGGGAGAGGCGGAGATCAGAGGCCTATGGTCTCCGGCGGAGTCTCGTCTCCACATCAACCTGTTGGAGTTGAGAGCGATCCGGCTTGCACTGAAAGCCTTCCTTCCCTCTGTCAGGGGAAGTGTCGTGCAGGTGTTCACGGACAACACCACCGCCATGTGGTATTGCAACAAACAGGGCGGGGTGGGGTCGTGGACCCTTTGTCAGGAGGCTCTGCGCCTCTGGACGTGGCTGGAACACCAGGGCGTCACCCTAGTGGTTCAACATCTGGCGGGCTCTCTGAACGCCAGAGCAGACAAACTCAGCCGCCGGTGCATGATGGATCACGAATGGCGTCTGAACTCCGAAGTGGCGCAAGGTCTCTTTCAGCAGTGGGGAGAGCCTTGGTTAGATCTATTCGCCACTGAAGAGAACGCGCAATGTCAGCAGTTCTGCGCGTTGGAATTTCCAAGGCGGCACTCGCTCGGCGACGCTTTTCGTCACGAGTGGAGTTGCGGTCTGTTGTACGCCTTTCCGCCTATACCACTTCTGCCCAGATTGCTGAAGAAGATCAGGCACGACCGGGCCCAAGTCATCTTGGTGGCTCCGGATTGGGCACGAAGGTACTGGTATCCCGAGCTACTCAGTATGTTGACCGATCCTCCGATACGTCTAATGTTATGTTATGTTATTTTGTATTTGTAAAGCGCACAGATGCCCCAGCCAAGCGGCGTCCCGGCGCTGTAAAGGACAAGCAACACAACAACTGATAACACGAACCAGTCATGACCACTAAGCCTCGGGAAACAAAAATGTTTTCACGGCTTTCCTGAAGAGAAGGAGATTTGACATAGACCGAATACTGACAGGCAGTGTATTCCAGAGGCCAGCCGCCAGAACACCAAACGAGCGGCCGCCCATTCTGGCTCTTTTAAAGCGAGGAACCTTAGCTAGAAATTGACCCGCTGAGCGAAGTGCTCTAGCAGGGGTGTAGAGGGAGATGGTCTGGGCTAGAATGGGAGGGGAGGCAAACTTTAGAATCTTAAAAGTCAGGCACAGCACTTTGAATTTTATTCTCTGCCTGACGGGCAACCAATGTAGATCGGAAATAGAATGCCTAGCCGAGCAAAACTTAGGCAAACCAATCAGCATACGGGCGGCCGCGTTCTGCACATGCTGAAGGCGTGTGAGCTCTGCTTGGTTAGTGCCCAATAGAAGGCCACTGGCATAATCCAATCTGGAAAGAATCATTGCCTGCATTATAAGTTGCCTAGTGGGGGCATCGAAGAATTTAAAAATAGGCCTAAAGCTTTGAAGAACGCCATAGCAGGTGCCCGCCACTTTCTTTGTATGGGGTATGAATGAAAGATTGGCGTCGAGCAAGACCCCAAGATTTTTCACCTGAGTTGCTGGCGTAGGAGTAGGACCTAGCTCCGATGGCCACCAGTCGTCTCCCCAGAGATGAGTTTCTTTGCCCAACACCAGGACTTCAGTTTTAGTGGCATTGAGTTGGAGACGGTTATCGGTCATCCAACCTGCCACCTCCCTAAGGGCGCTTTGAAAGTTGGAGGCGTCCAGTGTAGTGTTCCCGTTTAGAGTGACCGCTAATTGCGTGTCATCAGCATATGACACTATGGTTAAACCCCATTTATTGGCCACCTCCATCAATGGTCTAACGTACAGATTAAACAGGGTCGGGCTAAGTGCTGAACCCTGTGGAACTCCTTGAGAAATGGAGCGGGGAGAAGACTCATATGGGGGAGTACGCACTTTAAAAGTACGCTCAGTCAAGAATGAGCGAAACCAGTCCAGCGCCGTGCCCTCTACTCCGGCTTCTCTGAGTCTCTGAAGCAGAATAGGATGTGAAACAGTGTCAAAGGCGGCACTGAGATCCAAAAGGATCAGTGCCGCCGTCTGACCTGAGTCTAAGAGTCTTCGAAGTTGCTCGACCATAGCCACCAGAGCTGTCTCAGTGCTATGGCCTGCTCTGAAGCCATTCTGGGAAGGATGGAGGGTACCTGTTTGTTGAAGGTGGGCAGATAGAATATTGTTAACGTGAGCCTCAGTAATTTTAGAGGCCCACGGAAGCAAGGAAATGGGCCGATAATGTTCCGGCTTTGCTGGATCTAGTGTAGCCTTTTTCAGGATTGGCATAACTATAGCTTGCTTCCATAGGATAGGCACCGACCCAGTACTCAGAGATAGCTTAATTAAATTGTGGAGAAACGGAAGACAGAGCTCAGCAGATTCCCTGAATTGTGCTGGTCTCAGAGGGTCCATAGGAGAACCCGATTTGACCCTCACCACCAGAGAATCGAATTCTTCCTGAGATGGAGCAGGAAGCACTACCAGTGGGTTGGTGATGACATTCATAGCTTTAACAATGTCAGTGGGAGTAGTGAGGGGAGGAAAGGATCTGTAGATAGTATCCACTTTATCCACAAAAAAGGAAGCCAGCTCTTCACAAAGGGCCTGAGAGCCATTCCCCGGTGCAGTGGTTTTCCTAGTGGTTAAACCCTTAAGAACCTTAAAGATTAGTTTGGTGGGGTTAGAACTGTTCCTAAATTCCGAGGAGTAGAAGGAGGCACGTGCTTTGCAAATGGCCCGATGGTATAACTTAATGCTGGCCAAATACTCCTGTTTTAAAATAGGGTCATAGGCCTTGCGCCAGGCTCTTTCTGCCCTTTTACAGGTGACCTTAAGGAGCCTAAGAGATTCATCATACCATGGGCTAGAATGGCCAGGCCTGGTCTTACTCCAGCCTGCTGGTATTAAAATGTCTAAGGCCTGGGTCAGCCAATTGCAAAAGGAATCATACCCGGATGAAACCTCAGTGGAGAGCTCTGGTGGATGTTGTGATAGGAGCTGATGAAAAACCTCCAGGTTCAAATTCCTCCAAGGTCGTTTAAAAACAAGAGGTGCAACATTTCTAAAGGGTGGAGCTGTCAAGTTGATCGAATGTCAATCAGATGGTGATCTGTCCAACTGATAGGTTTAGGTGAAAGTGCTTTAGTGTTGTCCAGATTCGTCAGGAAGGGGTCCAAAGTATGACCCCCTACATGGGTAGGACCACAAATTAACTGATGTAGTCCTAATGCCTCCAGATCTGTGAGAAAGCTGCACACCGCAGAGGATCGAGGAGCATCCATATGCAGATTCAGATCGCCTATTATGCTGAAATTAGCTGATCTAAGGGCTAGGGAAGAAACTACCTCTGGAAGAGCTGAACGAAAGGCGTCGTCAGGACCAGGAGGTCTATAAATGACCAGACCAGAGAAAGTGAACTGAGAGGTCATCGAAATTGTGAAGTGAGCGCTTTCACAGCCCGCTATATTTAAGGCATTCCATAGACAGGGATAACATGTTTTTACCACAGCCGCAATCCCTCCACCTCTCGAATTACGGTGTAAGGTGAACATAGTGTAGTCCGTAGGCAAGGCAAGATTGATCGCCGCCGTGGCATTATCATGTAACCATGTTTCTGTTAGGAACAGTATATCTGGTTGTTCGTCGGTGAGCAGGGTGAACACATCAAAGTAGTGACACACAAGGGACCTCACATTTAGGTGTAATATTTTAAAAGTGGTTGGGCGATGAGAGAGCGGGGTGCAGGTTGCAGAGTTAGTAACGCCTAGTGGGGGCAGTAAGGCCCTGATAGGCATGGGAGTTGGGAGCTCGAAATTACATCCAGCACAGTGCACAGGACCGGATAGAGGGTCCAGGGCAGCGTGACCACAAGGACTCACCCTGCTTCTATAGCTACGTAAAATAGTAGCGGTAAGCATGGTCAGTATTTTGCGAAGCCTAGCCGGGCCCAGGCGAGGCGCGGAGTCGCGGACTCCGGCGCAGGGAGGGCGCACACCACTGCGCGTTACCGCTGCGCGTGCAAATGGCCGGGTTAAATGCAGCGTCGATGCCTGCACTGCCCGCCTACTCCCCCAAAATGGCGCCCAAGATTCACCGGTCAGTTCCCAAACAAAGATGTCCGCCAGAGAATCACCCACGCTACCCCAATGAAGTAATCCGCAAAGCAGCGGTGTAGATGCAGATTTTTTATAGTGCGGGTAAGAGGGTAGTAGTACAAGTAAAATCAGGGGAAACAAATGAACACCAAAGCAAATAGAAAAACTGGAAAATTCTTGTTTTTAAAAACAGCGCTAAACGCTTACGAGTCTGAGGCAAGTGGTGGTGCTGTCAGCTTAACCGGCTGACGCATGCAACTGCCCAGCTTAAATGCAGCGTCGATGCCTGCACTGCCCGCCTACTCCCCCAAAATGGCGCCCAAGATTCACCGGTCAGTTCCCAAACAAAGATGTTCGGGAGGATCTTCTGTCGCAGCAGCAGGGGACGGTCCTCCACCCGAACCTGTCCAGCCTCCACCTCCATGCGTGGAGATTGAGCGGCGGCAGTTGATGCCATTTGACTTGCCTCCTGAAGTCTGTGATATCATTTTGGCAGCCAGGCGTCCCTCCACAAAGACGGTATATGCCTGCCGGTGGAACAAATTTGTGGCATGGTGCACAGCAAAGGCTGTGGATCCCCTTTCCGCCCCTCTTTCTGAGGTTCTACTGTTTCTTCTTTCTTTGGCCCGGCAGGGCTCTGCCCTGGGCACCCTGAAAGGTTATCTTGCTGCCATCTCTGCCTTCTTGCGGCTTCCTGATCAGCCTTCTCTTTTCAAGTCCCCTGTAGTTACACGCTTTCTAAAGGGCATTACTCACACGTTCCCTCCTGTCCCTTTTGTAATGCCTCAGTGGGACTTGAATCTTGTTCTCACATTTCTAATGTGCGCTCCCTTTGAGCCTCTTCATAATTGTCCTCTTCGTCTGCTAACGCTTAAGACTGCTTTTCTGGTAGCCATCACCTCGGCTAGACGGGTGAGTGAGCTCCAGGCTTTATCTTCAAAGCCTCCTTTTCTCTCTGTTCATCCGGACAAGGTTGTCCTTCGGCCTCGTCCCTCCTTTCTTCCGAAAGTGGTGACTCCATTTCATCTTGGGCAGTCTGTCACCTTGCCCACCTTCTTTCCGCCTCCGCATCCTTCCAAAGAGGAAGAGAGGCTCCACCGTCTGGACCCAAAACGTGCGCTCTCCTTTTATTTGGACAGCACAAAGCAGTTCCGGGTGGACAACCAACTTTTCGTTGGATACGTGGGTGCTAAGAAGGGGAAAGCGGTGCACAAACGGACCATCTCTCGGTGGGTCGTTTTGTGCATCAAAATTTGTTATTCCTTGGCAAAAAAGGACCCTCCTGTTGGGCTGCGCGCCCATTCCACTCGGGCCACAGCGGCTACTACTGCTTTGGGACGGGGTGTCCCTTTGCAGGACATCTGTCAGGCGGCGACGTGGGCTTCGCTACACACGTTTGCCAGGCATTATTGCCTTGACAGCCAAGTCCGGAGGGATGGCTTCTTTGGCCGTTCTGTCCTCCAGGACTTTCTGGTGTGATCTTGGTTCGCAGACCCACCACCGGGGATGGTATTGCTTGGGTATCTATTCTAAGGTGAGGAATCTAACTAACGTGTTTCTTTCAGATGAACAAGTTACATACCTTCGGTAATGATGTATCTGTAAGAAACATTAGTTAGTTAGATTCCTCACCGACCCACCCATCCTCCCCGTTCTGCGAACTGACATCTAGGGTTAAGGTTATCCTTTTCAGGCCCCTAGATTTTATTTTTAGCACCAGTGTCGGTCTTTGCATGGCTCTGCGTTCCTGGCGCGGAAAGCTATGTACAAGAACTGACGTCAGCACGCGAGGGCGGCGTCTAAGTACTCCGACGACGTCATTCCGGCGCACGACGCCGACGACAGACGCGGAGCCGCAGACGACGCCTAGCGACGCGCAAGGGGTATTTCTGACGAAAAATCTTCCGGATCCAGTCTGACGCCTGGGGATATTCTAAGGTGAGGAATCTAACTAACTAATGTTTCTTACAGATACATCGTTACCGAAGGTAAGTAACTTGTTCCACACGTCACTTCCAGAGCGTAATGGTGTCGGTATGAAGCCGCACTGCACCACCTTTCGGCACCCAGAGGTACTGCAAAAAAGTTTTCGGATCCAGTCTGACACCTGGGAAGTATTCAAAAGGTGAGGAAACTGCAGCTAGAAGTCTCTTTCAGAATAAGACAAAATATACTTCTATACCTTGCATTTCTTGTTCACTTCAAATTCTAGTCCAGATTTCCATACCATCTAACTGATATATCATGGACCTTGTAGTCCTTTCTGTCTCCAAATCCTGCCCTAATAACGTCCTGGTGGTGCTCTATTCTTTATCTTGATTCATGGATCCTACAGACTTTTATACCTGCATTCTAGGTTTTCTCTCCTCCCCGAACCACACTCTGACCCTTCTTGGCTTTCCTGTCTTGTGCCTCCTTATTTCCCTTGTCTTTTCCTTCCAATGACTCAGTTTACGCTGTCCCTTGAATGGTCATTTCCTTCCACCTGTGCTCCTTCTCTGAGTTTCAACCTTTATCTGCCCTGTGAACTTGATGTGCAGTGGCTCAAAACTGACCTTTCTGCTGGGTCTCCTTGTGCTCTAATGGTTTCCTGCTGCTATAAATTCAGGCTTGCTCTTTGATTCTGTTTCCATTACCCTCAATCGTATTTTCCTGTTGTTTGCTAATTTGTTGTACCGGTTTCTTCTTTTTCCAGCCTTTTTGTTTCTGTGATTGCCTTTGTTCTTAGTTCTAGCTTTACACTTCCTGGCTGGTCTCGTTATATACAGAGTCCTTGCCTTGTGTTCCTGTTGTGACTGCATACTTACATTCTGCCCATGTTAGTGTGCAGCTTTCTAGTCTTCTTTCTAGTGTATAGTTCTTTCTATTTCAGCCTTGTTCCTGATCTTGATTTCAGTCCTGCCTTACCCTTTTCTCAGATCATGTTTCTGTGTTCCTTGTTGCCCTTTGTGTTTGTATTAAAATCTTGATTATCATTGTTACTAAGGGTGCCAGTTAGACTCTGAGGCTTTGTGCCTCTGGCACATAGACCTCCCCAGCGCTCTTTTTCCATACGAGCTACTGCTTGTTTATCCAGACTCTGTGAGTAACTGTTCCTTGCCTTTTTGTATGATCTTCCATCTCACAGAGGGATATTCTTGTTTGTACTTGCGTTATCTTCCTAGTTTGCATTTGCAGGATTTCCAGTTTATGTCCTATTCCTTGATTAAAGCCTGTTCTCAGATGCCTCAGTTTCTGTCCTGTTTCACATGCCTGCTTTCAGGTACTTTTTTGTATATGCTAAAAACCTTTTTCTGAATTCCCTTGTCGCTGTACAGAGCACACACTATGTTATTTAGACTTGTCCCGAGCTCAGCAGGATCCCTGACACACCCTGTTATCTAGCCTTGTCCTGAACTGAGCTAGATCTCAGACAATTGTATGAATCAAATATGTTTATTTCTAGGAATGCGGTTGTGTTAATCTCCATGTTATTGTCCTGATGGTGGCTCCCATTATTTAATGTTATTTGTTAGAGATGTCAACACTACTTGATATGAAACATGAAGTACACACCTGTTGTGAATCAAAATATTGTAATTGTATACCTACTATCAATTGTGCATCACCCAGTTTGACTCTACGGGGACTGAATGTGGTACATTAACCTATCATTCACAATGGTGCTTGGTGCATACCTTCACACCAAGCACATTGACCTGAATGTATATACTTGACAATTTTGAGATTAAATTTGGTATTTTGTAATATTTTGAACTTGAGATTTAATTAAAAAGTTATTGATATAAGTCAAACAACTCTAAGGCAGGGTGGAAATTACTGAACCGATCCTAAGTAGCGCAATCATTAATGAATGAGTTTCGTTAAATGCTTCTAAAAGGCTTTACAACGGTATTCTATAAGATGCTGATAATGGTATTGAGAGGTGCACTTATCCAGCTGTACAACCAATTCAGGAACAGGCGCAATTACAACAACCGTACAGGAGTCAACAAACTACACAGGCAACGATTTACCAAAACATTCCTTTTACTGCTATGTTGCTATGCTACCTTATGAAGCAAAGATATAAAGATGATAATGAACTGACCTGCAAAAATTCTTGCCACACATATTCATACCATTCAGTATGTGAGAGACAAAATAGTTTACAGAGGTATCATGACAGCAAGCAGTTAACATAAGAGAACATCATATGGCGATACCATCATCTGCTTCATGGAGGGTCAACTATAAGAACTGCCCACAAGTAAGGGTGATTTGTATCCATACTTTGAATGAATACAATGTGGAGTAATAAATGGGTAACAGTGAATAATGGGGATGTTTTTCATCGCGGAATGCTGAGTGACATCAAATAGGCAATGAGAGCAAAGCACGAGTTGTCTATAATGCAACTCAGCAGCCGAGTTGAAAAACATGTTATTCACTGATGATCTATCTATAATTTTGTGTGGTGTATGGCCCACCCAAACCATCTGCCCCTGCATTCAAGTACTGTGCAGGGCTAGATGATTAATGGGGAACCATCCACAATATGATCTCCCCTCCCTGTTACAAAAAGGAAAACCCTGGCCTCCAGCCACCCCCTCCCACTACCCTCTGTGTCTTCTTCCCCCTCCTCTCTCACCCGCTCACCTTCCGATGTGCTCTCTGCTCTGCCACTTCTGCACTGTCAGGCTCTGTGAGAGCTTTACATAACAGTACGAAATCCCTGGGTCTATAATATTTTATTTAAAGAATGTGTCCACAACTACATGTCAAGTAAGGGAAAAACACAGATACCACCATGGAAAGAAAAAATAATAAGAAAAAATTGGGCATTTCCCTTTTTAGGACGAAATCCCTCACTCACCACAAGGTGACATGCTTCATCATGGGGACTCTCCTCTCAAAGGAAAACCCTAGTTCCCATGAAGGCTGCACCCTCTCAATGAGAGGGGAGCTCAGGGATGTTTTGTCACAAAGAGGATACACTAAATCCTCATATGAAGAGCAAAAATAGTTCAAAAAGTGAGGGCGCAGCGCAAAACAAGTGAAAACAGTGAAACTAAAACTAGCTAGGAGGTGTCGATACTAATTGTATTCTAAGATACCCACTGCTAGGATTCAAACCAGAGCACCAGCGGTATGGATTTATAACCGCTATGGTGAACATGAAAATTGGTCGACATGTTTCAGCCTTTGTACCCAAACGTGGGATAGGCTTTCTTCAGGACCTCACACAGGTGCTGCTGCGAACAAATCAAGTGCAATACAGAAAAGATATGTATATTTTAGTATTTAACCTCAAACCTCAGTCCAGCCGTTGTAGTATGGATGAGTATACCTAAAGAAAATAACAAATTATAAAATAAAAATAATCAATATGTGCACTAATATATCATGTGGTACTGTGTAATATATTAATAGCAAATCTTACCCGCAACTGCTGGGTATTCCTAACCCACCTTAGCCTGGCAGCAGCTCAGGAAGGGGGCACCGCTCTGAAAAAACGGTATACAATCCCATTAGGAAAAAAATGTCCTCACTGTTCTACGGCTACTTAGAATCCTGTGAACTATCAATGAGGCATGTAAAGCAGAGCAAACTAAAAGGAGAACAAGGAGCAATCAATGAACTTTATAGATAATAAAACCAATTATCTCAATGGGCCTATGTGTATTCGTTTATCCAAACGAACTGGCTTTGATAAAACTAGTATCTTTAGTACATATCACCTTCTTAACTCATTCTGGTGTGGAATGAGTGAGTCACAAAGACCAACTGCACACAAAATCTAAGGCCCATGGTGGTTTAGTTAGAGACCAAAATTCCACACACCATACAGACATTGCTTGTATAAATTTGACAAACAACTATTTTCCCAAGTCACAAATGGTAACATGGCGATTTAGAACAACACCTCTTGAAACATCTAGTGTCTTCTAGAGGCAAAAAGAAGGCAAAAAGAAACCTGGCAGGAGCCACTAGATGATAAAACCTCCCAATCCGGCCAAAAGTCTTAAGACCCCCTGCAGTCCAACTCACCTCTCCGTCGGTACTCCACGCCAAATTGAGCCGGCGACCGGAGGTGAGTTTGCTGCTAGAATGGGGCCGTATAAGTAGTGTTCCAAAGTAGGCTCTGTGAGAGCTTTGCCAGAGGAGGCTGGAATTCCTTTATGTTGTATTAAGAGTAGGTAACACCTTTTGTTAACCACTGTTGCTACACCTTAGCCATGAATTTCAAGGTTTAGAATCTGGTGATGTGGAGACAGCAGGCGCCGCGGGCTGCCCGGCAATAACAAGTGCGTGTGGGCTGCAGCAGGCCGCCGGCTTCTCCCCGCGACGCTCGGGGGTTGCCACGGAGGAGCTGACCAGCTGTTGCTGAGGATTCGTCTTTTTAAAATGAACATTTTATCCCTGGGACTGCGAGGACCAGAGCGCTTTGCGCATTCTTCACTAGTTGCACCTGGTTCCTCTTCCCGACCCCTCCCATCTCAGCTACTTTACGCCTCGCGGCCCCCACTTCGAGGGCACCGCTCGCAGGCTTTGACTCGTCTCATTCTAATCCTTCATCTGCAGGGGTTGCCACGGAGGAGCTGACCGGCTGTTGCTGAGGATTCGCCTTTTTAAAACGAACA
Source organism: Triturus cristatus (assembly GCF_964204655.1). NCBI lineage: Eukaryota > Metazoa > Chordata > Amphibia > Caudata > Salamandridae > Triturus > Triturus cristatus. The sequence goes on from NC_140592.1 coordinate 842,922,008, forward strand.
TTTTATCCCTGGCACTGCGAGGACCAGAGCGCTTTGCGCATTCTTCACTAGTTGCACCTGGTTCCTCTTCCTGACCCCTCCCTTTCTGTCTATTTTAGTCACGCTTGGTCTCGCGGTAGCGGGACGCGAGCGAGATACAGCCCGGGCAAAGGGCGGGCCCTCTTAGGCCCTAAGAGGCCGAGGGAGGCCGGGCTGGGCCCGGTTATTGAGCCGCCACACCGTCACGATTGTACCCGCTCCCTAGGAGATCTGTGCTGCTATGGCCCAGAGTTCTGATAAAGCTAGTGTGGGTAAACCGGGGGGCTTGTCAAACGGGCTCCTGGATAACTATTTTAAGAGGGTCCAGGTGGCTGACGATAGGGAAATTTTAATGGCCGAGCGTAGGACAGAGCGTCGGCACTCTGTTGAAAATCTTAAACAGAGGGCTCTCAAAGAGTCTATCCCACAGGTCCCTACCAGTGATAAAGGTAGTCCTAATGGTAATGATGAGTCTTCTTTTCAGGAGAGTGCCTCATTTTTGTTGCAGGATTGCTCCACCACAAATTGTACCCTGCCCGTGCAGAGTAATAGGGATACCCCTTCCCCCAGTTCTATTAGTAAACCTGCTGACCCCAAATCACAGTTCTCCAGCCGCGGTAAAGCGACTAGGAAGAAGCAAAAGATTCTAGAAAGGGGCAAGGTTCATGGCCCTCCACCGAGGAAAATAAAACGCAAGGAGGGGGTGGGCACGATTAAATCTAAGCTTAGTCACTCTGCTTTTGGGAAGTACACAAAGTCTACTGATAGAACTGAATCGGGGCTGGGGGTTGCACCAGGAACTTTGCTTAAAACGGCTTCTTCTTCTCCTTTTGTAGGCCTTGAAATAGCTGCCAACTGTTCTGAGGCTCCCTCTACCTGAGCAGAACCGCCGCAGTTGACATCAACCCCCACCGTACCACAACCCAATCTAGGTGACTTGATTAGATCTCTTATTTCGCCCATTATTGAGAGCTTGAAGAGGGTGGAGCAAAGGTTGGCGGACATCGAATCCGCATTAAGTTGTAAGCTTGATACAGCTAAGGCTCAGGTGTATATGGCCGTCCCACCCACCCCTCTTGCTACACTACCCACCAATAATGTATCCAAAGATAACCCCATATTCAGTAAAGCCATTCCACAGTCAACCAATCAGACAGCATCTATTCATCACAGGCTAGTGCCACCTACGAATGTTAATAATCTGGTTGGTAAATCGGTTAGTGATCCAATAAGGGGGATTCCTACTGCACCCTCAGGGAATCAGTGGGAAGAGCGGGGAAATACCAGTCTCAACAGGGTTTTAGTGAATCAGGGGCCTCAGGTAGAGCTACCCCCAGAAGCCGTGCCCTTGGTGGTTGTTCTGACGGGGGTGCCCCCATTGGCAGACAATAAGAGGGAAGGCTTTACCCAGTTGAAAAATAAAATCATGCACTGGCTAAGTATACATAGACCGATTAATAAGTATATTAATGGCGAGATACTCCACGTTAGGCGACTCTCTTGGCTCGGATGTAGACGCAAAGATATCGAGGGTGATATAGTTGTGATTAATTTTAGAGGTCCGGGTGCAGTTGACCACATACTGAACTGGCCCTCGGGAAATGGCAATAACTGCATTAGCCCCTGTGCTTTGACTTATTTTTATCCCAGATCCCTGGTGTTCCCTCCAACTTATACCAGTGAACAGATATCGTCTAATATAAATACCCCCTCAGCACCTATCACGTGGCATCCATTACTTGTTCCCCAAGGATGGAACCTTGTCCCCCCCAGATCCAATAGAAATACCTATCGGAGATTGGATCACATGAGACCCTTTACCCCCCTAGAGACAGGGAACAGGTTTAATGTGTTTACCGGCATGGATGATTGCGATTGAAGCTTACAGTCCACACTGGGAACTCGGGTGGTTTAGGTGCTTTAAGTCAAGTGGGTAGCGATCGTGAGGTTCATCGAGAGGCCACCGGTCCCTTTACTAGGAATAGGGTTCTACCGGCTCCCAATAGTTTTGTTATCAGCAGGTCCCCAATAATCACTCACCCTCTGTCCCTGGGTTGTAGAGGTGTTAGTTGTCAACCTTTAACTCCATTAGATCGACTTGAAACTACTATCGAGTCTATCCCATGTGCGCTGGGTGGTATTAAGGGGGTTATCCCTGCTAAGCTTAATAGAGGCAAGGAGGTCATACATTTGATTTCTTGGAATGTGGCCGGGTTGCTAAAAAAGATGGCTCTTCCTGAATGGAACAACTTTATCGAAAAGTTCGACGTATGTCTGTTCCAGGAAACGTGGAGCCTGTTCCCATTATATAAATCTGGCTATGCAACCTTTTGGCTACCCGCTTACAGCTGTGGGAAGGGTAGACCTGCAGGTGGTTTACACGTTTGGGTAAAAATTGATCTGAATTGGGATGTCTCTACCCATGATTTAGCAAGTAGAGATATTCAACACCTTTCATTTGCTGGCCAAAAGAAGGACTTCAGGATAGACTTATTTAACATCTACTCCAGAGGGTCCCCGGGAGATAAAATCTCATGTACCCTTACGATTTTAGAACAGGCATTGGCTAATTGCCCCCCAACCTCCAAAATCCTCGTAGGTGGGGATTTTAATTGTACATTTGAACCCCTTAGCGGAGATGATCCCCTGGGTATAGAGGAGGAGGACTCTAGCTGGTCTATTCCTGCTTTGACACTAGCTCCGATTAAAAAATGGTCAGCTAAGGCAATACAGATCAATGCCCTCACTGTGGAATACAACCTAAGAGCTCTAAATGGCAGGTCACTCTCTGACCGGGAGGGAGCAATGACTTTTAATCGGCTTAGCGGCCCTTCCAGAATTGACTATATCTTAGTGGATGTCACACTGTGGCGGGATCTAATAGATATGGAGGTGGTCCCTACGCAGGACAGTGATCACAACCCCCTATGTATGAAGATAAGGTGGAGCAATCTAAAAGGAGGTTTGAAGAGTGCCCCCTTGAGGTCAACTAATGAGGTGGTCCCTTATAATGGTAACCGTAGGTTGAAATGGGATAAGGTCCACCTACCCTGGTTTACAAAAATGCAATTGAGGAAGTTGGTAAATACTTTTCAATCCAGGGCAAAAGTGATAGATCGAATAACAAATCACCCAAAACCAGTAATCCCTGGTACTCTGCCCAGTGCAAGGCAAAAAGGAAGGAGTTAACCATTGCCTTGCGCAAAAAGAATCAATCTCTAGTCAGAATAGCCAGGAAGGAATATGTGAAGGAAATGAGGCAAGCTAAAAGGGAGTGGGAGGAACAATACTGGCAGGATCTCAAATGTGCAGCCAATAGGAAGAATGCATCGCTTTTTTGGGATCTGATTAACAAGGCCAGGCAGCGTAGCAAGCCACAATTAGTTAATCATATAACTAGTCAACAATGGTATTCCCATTTTTCTGCTCTGTATGGCGGATTGGATGTGACGTGTCCTTCTCTTCCTGTCACGGGCAGCAAGGCCCCTCCCTCACTGATGTTTGAAGAGCCATTTTTGACTTCTGAGGTAGTGCTGGCCATTAGACATATGACCCTGAAGAAAGCTGCTGGCCCTGACGGAATCCCGGGGGACCTCCTCCTGGAAGAACCTGTAGCTTGGGCTAAACTTATTGCCCTAATAATGAACATGATCTCTAAGGGTCACCCAGTCCCTGATTCGTGGAAGGGAGCAGAGGTGATAACCGTGTATAAAAAAGGTGCCAGAGATGACCCTGCCAATTACAGACCGATCAGTCTGATTGACGTGATCCAGAAAGTGGTTGGCAGGGTCATTATTTTGAGGGTGGGCGCCTGGATGGAAGAGGAGCACGTTCTTTCTCATTTCCAAGCCGGTTTTCGTCAAAAGGTGGGCACGATGGACTAGGTCTTCCGCTTTTTTGCGATCTATTGGAAGTCTGTGACTATCAACAACGGTAGTCTTTACTTGGCCTTCATAGATCTCAGGATGGCGTTCGACTTGGTCCCCCGTGCAAGGCTTTGGGATATTTTAGAGAAGATGGGCTTCCCTGGACCACTCTTGGACTTCATAGTGAAGCTCCACGAGGGGAATTATGCGAGGATCAGATGGGGCACCCAGGGTCAACTGCCGGTGAGGAGGGGAGTTCGCCAGGGCTGTGTTATGGCACCAACCTTGTTCTCTCTCTTTGTGAATGGTGTGGTGGACCATCTAAGAGTGGAACCGGCCGATGCGCCATCCCTGGCAGGGGAAAAAACCCCAACCCTCCTCTTCGTGGATGACACGATTTTGATCTCCAAATCCCCAGCTGGCCTCAAAAAGCTTTCAATCAATCAATCCATCATAGCACTTGTATAGCGCGCTACTCACCCGGAAGGGTCTCAAGGCGCTTGGGGGTAGGGGTCAGCTACTGCTCGAACAGCCAGGTCTTGAGTTGTCTCCTAAAGGCGAGGTGGTCCTGGGTCAGCCGAAGGTGGATGGGGAGGGAGTTCCATGTTTTGGCCGCCAGGTAGGAGAAGGATCTGCCTCCGGCGGTGGCCCTTCGGATGCGTGGTACAGCGGCGAGGGCGAGGCTGGCGGACCGTAGCTGGCGGGTGGGCGTGTGGAAGGTCAGGCGGTCGTTGAGGTACTTAGGGCCCAGGTCGTGGAGAGACTTGTGTGCGTGGGTGAGGAGCCTGAAGGTGATCCTCTTGTTGACGGGGAGCCAGTGCAGGTCCCTCAGGTGGCCGGAGATGTGGCTGCGTCGGGGGATGTCCAGGATGAGTCGGGCGGAGGCGTTCTGGATGCGTTGGAGTCTTTTCTGTAGCTTGGCTGTGGTTCCGGCGTAGAGGGTGTTTCCGTAGTCCAGTCGGCTGGTGACGAGGGCCTGGGTGACCGTCTTCCTGGTTTCGGTCGGGATCCATCGGAAGATCTTGCGGAGCATGCGGAGCATGCGGAGGGTGTGAAAGCATGAAGAGGAGACGGCGTTGACTTGTCTGGTCATCGAGAGGGAGGAGTCCAGGATGAAGCCCAGGTTGCGTGCGTGGTCTGTTGGCTTGGGGGCGGTGCCCAGGGCTGGGGGCCACCAGGAGTCGTCCCAGGCGGAGGGTGATGGTCCCAGGATGAGGACTTCCGTCTTGTCTGAGTTCAGTTTCAGGCGGCTGTTCTTCATCCACTCGGCGACGTCTTTCATCCCTTCGTGGAGGCTGGTTCTGGCGGTGTCGGGGTCTCTGGTGAGGAAGAGGATCAGCTGGGTGTCGTCGGCGTAGGAGATGATGTTGAGGTTGTGTTGGCGTGCGATGGTAGCGAGAGGTCTCATGTAGACGTTGAAGAGGGAGGGGCTGAGTGATGATCCTTGCGGGACGCCGCAGATGACTTCGGTGGCCTCGGATCGAAACGGGGGAGGCGGACTCTCTGTGTTCTTCCGGCGAGGAACGAGATGATCCACTTCAGTGCCTTCTCTTGGATGCCGGTGTTGCTGAGGCGTTGGACTAGGGTGCGGTGGCAGACAGTGTCGAATGCTGCGGAGAGGTCCAGGAGGATGAGTGCCGCTGTTTCCCCGTTGTCGAGCAGGGCTCGGATGCCGTCGGTGGCTGCGATGAGGGCGGTCTCGGTGCTGTGGTTGGCTCTGAAGCCGGACTGCGAGGGGTCGAGGGATCCATTTGTCTCGAGGAAGGCGGCAAGCTGTCTGTTGGCGATCTTCTCGATGACTTTGGCCGGAAAAGGGAGGAGCGAGATGGGGCAGAAGTTTTTGAGGTCGGTGGGGTCCGCTGTAGGTTTCTTCAGTAGGGCGTTGAGCTCGGCATGCTTCCAGCTCTCCGGGAAGGTAGCGGTGTCGAAGGAGGTGTTGATGACGTCTCGGAGTTGGGGTGCGATGGTGGGGGCGGCCTTGTTGAAGATGTGGTGGGGGCAGGGGGCAGTCGGAGATCCGGAGTGGATGGTATTCATCGTGCGGGCTGTGTCTTCGGTGGTCACCGTGGTCCAGGTGCGGAGGGTGGCGGTGGGGTGCATTGGTTCGACGGTTGGGTGCGAGGGTGGTGCGCCGAAGCTGTTGTGGATGTCGGCAATCTTGCGGTGGAAGAACGAGGCGAGGGAGTCGCAGAGATCTTGTGAAGGGGTGATGTCGTTGTTGCCAGTGCTGGGGTTGGAGAACTCCTTGACGATGCTGAAGAGTTCCTTGCTGTCGTGGGCGTTGTTGTCCAGTCGCTCCTTCAGTGATTTCTTCTTGGTGGTGCGGATGAGCTGGTGGTGCTTGCGGGTGGCGTGTTTGAGGGCGGTCATGTTGTCAGTGGTCTGGTCGAGGAGCCAGGCTTTCTCGAGGGTGCGGCAGGTCTTCTTGGAGTCCTTGAGTTCGCCGGTGAACCAGGGGGCCTTCTTGCTTCTGGGTTTGCTGGGAGGGTTCTTCAGTGGTGCGAGGTCATCGGCGCAGGCGGTCAGCCACTGCGCGAAGTTGCGGGCTGCTTCGTTGGGGTCGGGTGTGCTGGCAGGTGGGTTCTGGTTGAGGGAGGTGGTGAGCTGGTCGGTGGTGATCTTGCTCCAGCTTCTGTGAGGGACCTGTTGCGGGTGGTGGTTTTTCTGAAGCTGAAGTGGACGCAGCTGTGGTCGGTCCAGTGAAGTCCGGTGGAGTGGCTGAAGGCGATGTGCTTGCTGGATGAGAAGATGGGATCAAGCGTGTGGCCGGCGTAGTGGGTGGGGGTGTTGACCAGTTGCTTGAGTCCGAGGTTGGCGAGGTTGTCCAGCAGGGTGACGGTGTTGCGGTCTTTGTTGTTCTCCAGGTGGAATTTGAGGTCCCCTAGGAGGATGCAGTCGACGGAGGGGAGGGCGTGTGGGCTGATGAAGTCCGTGAAGTCTTCGCTGACTTGTGTGCGTGGTCCTGGGGGTCTGTAGATGAGGGTGCCTCTGAGGGTCGTCTTAGGGTTGGTGTGAATCTGGAAGTGGAGGTGTTCGGCGGAGGTGTAGGTGTCGTCGGCGCCGGTCGTGATGCGGATGGTGTTCTTGTGGACGATGGCGATGCCTCCTCCGGTCTGGTTGACGCGGTCCTTCCTGATGATCTTGTATCCATCCGGGATGGCGATGGCGGGGGCTGAGGAGGCGTTCATCCATGTTTCAGTGAGGAAGGCGATGTCTGGCGAGGTGGTGTCGAGGAGGTTCCAGAGTTCGACGGCGTGTCTGTGGACGGAGCGGGTGTTGAGCAGGATGCACTTGAGGTTGCTGCTGGAGTTTGGCTTGGCGGGCACGGTGCATGTTCGGAGGCAGGTGAACTTGCAAGTTGTGCAGGTGAAGGGTCCGTGGAAGCGTTTCGGGGCGGCCCGGCAGCAGGTGGGGTTCCGGTCGGTGTTGAGTGCGTTGAGGGTTGCGGCGTCGTAGATCCGTCGTGTGGGCTGGCGTTGGCGGTGGCCAGGGGTCCTGGCACTGACGCAGACGGGCTTGCCTTTGGCGCGCCTTCGGCGCGGCCGCTGCGCGGCCTCCATATGAGCGGGAGAGGGAGGGAGGAGCAGCTGGGAGCTGGGAGCGGGGCGGCCAATAGGGTGAGAGTGGGCGGAGCTACGGGACGCGGTGGCGGGAATCGGGCAGCGAGGGACGGGAACAGGAGAAAGGGAGCACTACTGGGCGACAATATGGAGGTAAAACGAGGGCACAAAGGAGGCACAAGGGGGTAAAGTCACAAAATAGGTCACAAAAGTCACAAGAGAAGGCAGGCAGGCAGGCACTCACACGGGTACAAAAAAGAGAAGGGGGCACTGGCACTCGGCAGGCAGTCGGTCTTGAGCAGCGGCAGCGGTGAGCGTCACACAGGGGGCTGCGTGGCGGAGAGGGGAGCGACCTGCCTGGAGAACAGGGTCAAAGGTCGCTCTCTCTACCGCCTCGCGGCCTCCATATGAGTGGGGGAGGGAGGGAGGAGCAGCTGGGAGGTGGGAGCGGGGCGGCCAATAGGGTGAGAGTGGGCGGAGCTACGGGACGCGGTGGCAGGAATCGGGCAGCGAGGGACGGGAACAGGAGATAGGGAGCACTACTGGGCGACAATATGGAGGTAAAACGAGGGCACAAAGGAGGCACAAGGGGGTAAAGTCACAAAATAGGTCACAAAAGTCACAAGAGAAGGCAGGCAGGCAGGCACTCACACGGGTACAAAAAAGAGAAGGGGGCACTGGCACTCGGCAGGCAGTCGGTCTTGAGCAGCGGCAGCGGTGAGCGTCACACAGGGGGCTGCGTGGCGGAGAGGGGAGCGACCTGCCTGGAGAACAGGGTCAAAGGTCGCTCTCTCTACCGCCGCGCGGCCTCCATATGACTTTTGGCTTTTGCACCGTTTTAGTGAGTTTTGCTCCGACAGAGGTCTTACCATCAATACCTCTAAAACAAAGCTTATGGCCCTTTCACCCTCTAAGAGATTTAGGAATAATTTCTCGCTCAATGGCGAGTCATTGGAGATGGTAGACTCCTTTGATTATCTGGGGGTTAGGGTAAACAGTCGGATGAGCTGGAAAGACCATCTGGCCAAAATGTCACTGAATTTTAAAAGAGTGTCAGGGATAGTCATGAGAGAACATCGGGAATCAATTAGTAAACCTGTGGCACCAACCCTCGCAATTTACGAGGGCCAAGTACTACCATCCGCCCTATATGGATCCGAACTATGGGGGTTCGAGAACATAGCGGAGCTAATTTCATCAGAAAATAAGTTTTTGAGAGATTTGGTAGCTTTACCTGTTTCCACTCCGCTCCTCCCATTACGTTTTGATTTGGGTAGGCGTCCCCTTAAAGACTTAGTGCGCCTCCGTCCATTACTTTTTTGGGTTAGACTGAGAAGGACGGAGAAGCTCAAAAATTATGCAGCCGCTCTAGATGAACTTATTTTGCTCAACACGGGTAATAAGATTAAAGGGCTGAGTAATTTGAGGTAGTTGGTTGTGCAATTGGGCTTGAGTGATTCCTGGAAGAGCCAATGTCCGCCACCCAAGCTAGTCATTAAGAAGCTGTATTGGGATTGGGTTCAGAAGGAGGCCATATGTAGAGGTGCAGGGGGTTCACTCACAGAGAGGTTCTTGGAGTTCAAATGGTCTAGGAAATTCGAACCTCTCCTTGACTTTATAGAGAAACCTCTACTTAAAAGTCAGATTTGGGATTCTTCCAGTGAATGATTTCACCTCCGGGTGGAACATCCAAAGTGGCACTTCCAAGGCTTGCCCGGGTTGTGCAGCCCCCATAGAGTCCGTGGCGCACCTCTTTTTTGCCTGCCCCGAGATATAGGGTAGCTAGGAGGATATGGTTAAAACCTCTATGTAAGGGAATGGGCCTAAGATGTCACAAAATGGCCTTGCGGGTCCTTTGTACCGATACGTCCTCCTTAGTCATGGTGTGTGGGTTAGCAACATTTCTTGGTAGTGCTTGGCCTACACGCATGAGGAGAATCAAGTCGTCCCTTATTTTATCTAATGGTTAGAGGGCTCCTGATAGGAAGCACCTACGGTATTGATAGCCGCTTTTTGCACATTTTTTTTAACACGGATACTGTGTTCATAAGATGATGTATATATATTATGCCCGGCGGGTTTTTGATTTATTTCATCTGCAGTGTATAGTATATTTTTTTATGATGAAACTTTTTAATTTTTGGGAATCTTATTCATCACACATATGGTTTTTGTACATAGATGTTAATCCATGTGCCCGGTGGAGATCAGACAAAATTGCTGCTAAGTTTTTTTTTTTTTTTAACTCATCAGTGACTAGTTCGCTAGAAGAGACTGTCAACGGGCTATTCGTAAATGTCATTGTTATTGACTTACTTGTACTTTACAGTATGAAATGTATTTTTAAGATGTTCTCTTTTATGGCTGGTATACAGCCGAATAAAGAATATTTGAATATTGAATCTGGTGTTCACACTGTTATGTTTCTGGGTTAGGCCCATGTAGCGAAGCTGCTCATTTCTTACATTGTCCTCTTTTTCCCAATAACATTTGTGCCGTGAACGTTTGCACATATTTGCATGCACAACAATGTTGGATTTGTTTCTCTGAAACTACCTTGTTTACACATCTAGCTTCACACAACATTATCAGGATGTCTCAACGATCATGTACAAGGTCTCTTTAGCACTATGTACAAATGTCGTTCTGTCTTCATCCACGGGGCGACAGAGCTATCTACATACCCATAACATTGCTAATCTACAACGTACATTGCAAGGCTGCTTTCTATTATAAATGATGAGCATCTCGATAGATTAGCAGAGGAAGCACTTCAGCTGACACTGAGGGCCCCTGCATGCTGAGATTTCACCACATGGCGGTCTGACATCTTGTGAGGGATGTCCAGTTCGTGACCAAGACGGGGTCCTTCATTCTCCCCCGCCAAGTAATGGGATTGGATCGTCACCTATACACACTCTAGGGACACTGAGAGTATGGTTTATATAGTAGGAGTACGCCTGATTACCGCCTCTGTTTTAGCACCATGGTCTAGCTATACCATACTATATACTCTTTTGCTGCTTGTAATCACTACTGATTATTGCAGCACATATAGTCTATACAAGATTAACGCTTGTTTAATAAATATATTGAAAACGTCCCACTGTGTATTCTGTATACTTCTCTGAGTACAAATAAGCACAAGTGACTGAGCGAGTGACTGAGGGGTCAGGGTTGTCATGTTCAGTGGTTGCCAGAAACCATCCGCTACCTGGTCTCTAGGCCAACATATCCTGCGGGGTGCCCGAAATCAGTCTAGGCACCTCTCCCAAAGTTTATGTTGTTGAACAAATGTGCAGGTCCTACAGATTAGTGGGAACTACATGACATGGTGCCGCCAACGTTGGTTGAGCTCTTATTTAACAGTCTATCTGAGTAGTTCAGTTGTGCTTTCTTCAGAGAACCCTACTCACCTCCAAACCAGAGACGTCTGTGGTGGGAAGGAAAAATCCACCTCAGCTAAGTAGATATACCCTATGTATTGGCTGTAGATTATTCAAGCTTGTAGGATAAAAATTTTCCCATATTTTGCTAACCCTATCTCCTTAAATTCATTTAATAAATTACCTTTTTCTTTAACAATGACCGAACAAACTGAGGACATTGAAGACCAAGAAGTTAGATTAAATATTACTGAAAATTGCAGACATGCAGTTGCTCTGAAATTATAACATTACGGCCTCCTGGCAACGGGTGTTGACGTTACTTTCGTGGTTGAGGCACACAAAGCATTCAGAACAGAGGTATTCTACTCTTGGGTTAAATTCCCAGCTACAGATGCACGCACAGAATTGTTCATACTTAGATTGAAGATGAAACACCAGAGGATTATTTTCCATATGTGGACATAGAAATTCTATTAACTTACCAAAAACTCAATACATTGGTTTGAAGGCTCCCTCCCCCATACCACAGAAAATGTGAGACTCAGTCCGCTCAGTAAAGAAGGAGGTCCTAGCTGCTTATACACCACATCTTAATCCCTTTTTTTTTATTGCATCGTAAATGGCACAGTCATGTCAATCCTTTGTATTACAACTGTAGATACACATATTCTTATACAATGATCACCACCTTTTTTAAAAACGTTACATTATTGCTCATGTGTTGCATCGTCGTAGTTTCGTCTCATTACAAATTTTATTGTCCTGTACATTATATTATTTCTTGTTTTTGAGTCATTGTTGGTAAAGCACATATACCCCCTCTGTAGGTATTCTATCCTCCCCACAGTCTTATCTACGTTTTAGGACAACCTCTGCACACATATACAGTCTTTTCTGCCACCATGGCTATGTCCATATCTTTGCACCACTCCATGAATGCGGGGGTGGTTGATGCTCCCCAATGTTTAGCTATGTTCCTCTTAGCCAGCATCATTCCCAGTGTCGCCCATGTTTGCATTGTGGAGGTGAGGTCTGTTGCTTCCCAGATGTTCAATAGGCAACGTTTGGGTTCTGGAGGGACTGGGTTCCCGCTTACTCTTGTGATAGTGGTCATAACTGATGTCCAGTATGCCATTATTGCAGGGAAGGCCCAAATGGTATGGAAGAAGGTACCGATCGCACCACACCACCGCAGGCAGAGTTGGGTGTCAGCTTTCCCTATGTTGTAAAGAGTATTTCTTGTGTAGTAAATTCTATGTAAAATCTTAAGCTGTATGAGGCGTAGTTTGGATGCAATCGCCACTTCCCTAGGTGATGCCAGTGCCTCCTGCCAGTCAGTATCATCTAGGTCTCCTACCTCTTCACTCCAACAATCAAGGAGCTTGTGTATGGGGTCGGACATATTATTAATAATTTTACGGTATGTCATGGAGATTGCTTTCTTGTCCATATGGTCCGTCAGTAATCTGTCCTCTAATGGCGATGCCTCAGGTGGAATAGTGTCAGGAGGAACTGCTGCCTTGAGGGCATGTTTTATTTGGCGGTATCGGAAGTGCTCTGTCGGCGCCATCTCGTAATTGGGTTTGGAGTTGTGTGAAGGTAAGCATCTTTCCCCGCACCCAGAGATCCCCAACTTTGGATATCCCTATATTGTCCCAGTGTTTGAAGCCTTTTGCCCAACCTACCTACTGCATCCGTGACCCAGAGGGGCGTTGCTTGTGTGATCGTATTGTGCCATCCCAATTTTTTGTTCGCTATGTGCCATACCTGGAGTGTGTTGTTTGTCGGGCCTATCAGGGCCCGAGTTCTGTTATATAGTGCGCGATACAGGCCCTCCTCTCCCAACTCCACTCTGTCTAGACTGTAGGCTGGGTCCGTGTGGGGGACGTGGAGCCAATGGTTTATTACAGTTATTTGTGACGCCCAATAGTATGTTTGGATACTCTGGAGCGTAATTCCGCCATCGTACCATGTTCGGTATAGTTTTGTCATAGCTATGCAGGCTGGTTTATTATTCCAGAGGAGTTTAGTGATTTCCGCTTCTATGGCTCGGAAGTAGGACTGGGGGACTAGGAATGGCGTATTTTGAAGGATGTAAAGGAACCTCGGGAGCGCCATCATTTTAAAAAGTGCCGCTTTCCCCAGGAGCAGCAGCGATTGCCAGTGTTTGGTGTCTCTTTGCAGCCGCTTCAAGGGAGCTTGGAGATTCAGAGTCATAAAGACCTCTGGATCATGTGTGATGTGGATTCCTAGGTATTTGAAATTATCCTCTGTAACTGCTATGTCGCACCCAGCTGGTAGTATTGGCGGAGGTCCCTTCAAGACTTACAGCACCGATTTAGTCCAATTTATTGTGTATCCCGAGTGTTTCCCGTAGGAGCAAAAGATGTCCAATATACAGGCCAGGAAACGTCTGGGAGAGGCCATATACAGGAGAACATTGTCTGCGTATAAGGATATACGATCCTCGCAGTCGGCAGTCCAACAGAGCCCACGAATGACCGGGTCTTGTCAAACCCAGGCCGCCAGGGGCTCTAATATGAGGGCGAAGAGCAGCGGTGATAATGGGCAGCCCTGTCTCGTGCCTCAATACAATGGAAACTCTCTGGATATGTGTCCATTAGCAACTACGTGAGCTAGGGGATTGGTATACAACAGTCTAATCCAGGAACGAAATGTTGGCCCGAACCCCATTTTTATGAGGACGGCGAAAAGGAAGGGCCATTCAACCGTATCAAAAACCATTTGTGCGTCCAAGGACATCACGATGGCATCCTCTTGTATTGTATGTTTACGTCCCATGATGTTATGGAGGCGCCTCAGATTTAAGGCCTTATTTCTCCCTGGCATCAATCCCGATTGGTCTGGGTGTATTAATTTAGCTAAGTACGGCATAAGTCTATTGGTCAGAGTCTTGGCCAAAATCTTGGCTTCAGCGTTAATAAGGGAGATGGGCCTGTACGAGGCATACTCCCGAGCAGGTTTACCAGGTTTGTGGATAGCTACTATAGTTGTCGTTCTTTGGTCCAGCGGCAGTTCTCCCCTGTCTAAACTGGTCTCGTACATAGCTACGAGATATGGCGTGAGTGTTGCATTTCATGTGTACCACTCTATGGGAATACTGTTAGGGCCGAGGGCCTTTCCTGACTGAATTTTCCCGATTGCGATCGTTAATTCTTCCATCAAGAGCTCAGTCTCCAGAGGTTGGGACTCCGTCTCTGTAAGCTTAGGGAGTCGGATATCGCGGAGGAAATCCTCCACCTCCTCTTGTGTTATTGTATGTGTTGAGGTGTAAACCCGCTCGTAGTGATGCGCTAGGAGGTCTACTATGTCTTGGGGGCTTGGTGTAGTTTCTCCCATAGGGAGTTGAATCTCCGCTATCCATCTATCCGCTGTTTCTCGTTTGTCAAGCCAGGCCAAAAGCTTGCCAGCTTTATCACCCACTTCATATAACCACATCTTAATCTTGATGATTTAGATTCAGCAGAAATAACACTATACAAAGATCTAGAAAAAATTTACAAAAACCTCACGCAGTATATTATGCGAACACAAACAGTTAACCCTGTGTGGATGGCTGAGGCTGCACAACCACAATTGGCTACTATGAGTATCGCTGCTACGGGTATCAGCCCTCAAACGCTGAATGCCATTATGGGAAAGGTTCCCACCAGTCAGGAGAAAATTCCGTTCTGCATAGCATAGAAAACAAGCCAACTTGAAGCGGTTTTCCCCATACGGGGCCGCAGGACAAATACAGAATATTAACAATTTGCTTGCCAATGGGGATGGCTCCCTCGGTGAAAGATTGTGCCACTTGGGGTGCAGGCTTTGCTGCAGTTTACACCAGAACTCATAGTACCCCCTCAATAGCAGTTTTACCTGAGGTACTAAAACAAGTACAGATTGAGTACAGGGCAGGACCTGTCCTGATCTTGGAGATGAAGCTGAAGGGCAATTTTGCTGCAGTATCAACAATTATGTTCAGTAACATTAAGGGGGAAGCAGCAGCATATAACCATAGCTATAAACCAACGCCTAAGGGAGTTCAGTCCTGCACAGCAGGAGCGGAAGTTGCCTAAACTTATCGAAGAAACCTATGCTACGCTAGGTAGAGATAATTTGGAAGATAGACCTGGGAAACAGCAGTTCTGAAAATGTTAACTCTAAGCAAGCACCTGATTCTTCCAGGAAGAAATTGGAAAATAAACAAAACCATTATGAACAAAATAAGACAATCACGGGGTGGGTCTCCTCAGCAGGAATCCACTGACAAAAAATATAATTTAAGAAACCGTGAAAATATTAGAAAACCTTGCAGGGGTCAGGATACTGATACACGTTCCGCTTGTTCCTTTCAGGCTTCATACGATACACGTTCGGAGAGAGGTGGACGGATGGTCAGAACGTAGATCAGAAGAGCCCTTGAAGCCAAAAAGGGAAACAGATCGCACTTCGGATTACATCCTTAAAGAGGACAAACAAAAGACTCAAAAACCTAAATCCAAAAAGACGAACGTAGCAGGGATTAAGATAAGACATGTCCAGACTACCGAGGACTCTGCTTCTGAATAGGGAGTGGGAGAAGTCACAATACCTTGCCGGAACCTGATGGAATATCTGGTGGTAGAAAAGCTGAATGAGCATATCTCGGTGGAAATACTGGATACAAGGGTGAGCGTCCCACATCGTTTATACAAAATAATGCTCCAAATAGAGAAGGACATACGCAGAAACATTAAGGCTCTATTTTGGGAGAACCTGACATACAGTTATGACATTCTTTCATCTGAAAAAGATTGTCCACCTGAGTTCGTAATGGAATACCCACTGGGAGAACCAGCAATTTTACATGCTTTCTCTGACCTAGTTACAGAATCAGTTGAACATTCATACGTGCAGGAGTGGGCGTTAGTGCTAGCACCTGCACCATACCACAATCATGTTGGGTGGGATGATGAATCACCTCATCACGAAATCCCATTAAAACCAGTCCCTCAACCCCAAAGGCAGTACCCAATAAAACATGAAGCTAAAAAACAAGTTAGGGAAATCCTAGAACAACTTGAGTAGCAGGTTGTAACAGAAAATTGCACCTCGTCCATGAATAATCCCTTGTTTCCTGTAATTAAACCGGACAATTCATACTGTCTAGTCTTAACCTACAGAAACTTGAACACTTCCATACGTACATTTCCAGTACAAAATGCACATAGTGCCGCACTAATTAATTATATTGTGAGGAAGAAATACAAAACACTAGGTATCTCAAATGGATTTTTCTGCTTGAATATAGCGCCTGGAAGCAGAAATGTGATAGCATTTTCAGTGCGAGGTTCACAACGTCAATTTTGTTGTTTACCTTAAGGGTATAAGAAAAGCCTGAGGCTGTTCTCAGCCAGGCTAACAGAGTTACTTCAAAATTTTGATGAGGGGGCATTGTCTTATGTAGATGACATCTATCTGATGGACGATGAATTAATGGAACACTTGGCCAGAGTGAACCACATAATTCTGGGGTTCGCTCTCCTGGGTTACAAATTGAATTTCTAAAACACAAAAATTGCCCACCTCAATGTCCTGTTTCTGGGATATGAGTTGTCAAGTGAAGGCAAAAGCCTGGCAGTAAATTTTTTAGAAAAATGAGCACTACTCCAACCTCCAAAGATTCTGAAAATATTACAATCCATTTTAGGAGTTTGAAATTATGGCAGAAAGTACATTTTGGATTATGCAGAATGAGTAAAACTGTTCTACGATTTAATCAGACCTGATTTTGCAATCAACCATTGGCTACAGGAACACACAAACATTTTACATTCCGTACAAGCTGATATGATAGCTTCCAAGCATTTGCACACACATATAAACACAACTAACCAGGCAATCCGCGTAGTTGCTGGACCCACCGGGTACACTTATATCACTTCAATGAAGGTGATACAGTACGCATTGCATACAAATCACATTTGTGCACCAACGCTGAGATGCGTTTTGCACCCACTGATAAAATTCTCACAGCGGTACAGACTGCTGTAGAGAGAGAGAGAGAGCACTGGCTCAGGGTAAGCAAATAATTGTTGATACCCCTGTACCAACCTTAGAGGCTATCACTAAAGAAAGCATTCCAAATGCCAAAGCATTATATCCACATTAGATTCAATGGGCTAACTCTCTCACTACAATAGATGTAGACTACAGATTCGATTCTACATTACAAACACAAGCATTCCTGCAGTACTAACAAGAATATCTTCTGCCGAATGAAATAATGCCTCTAGATTGATATGAATATATCATTCATACCGAAGGATCTGCTCAAACTGCCATAGGGACATGACACCAATATTCCACGGCATGCGCAATTGTAAAGGGGCGCATGCATGATGGAGAGCTCCGTCCTGAAAAAAACACACACTCCTTAGGGGACTGTTCAGTGCAGCTGACAGAACTCAAAGCCCTGATAATGGCACTACAAAGTACGGATCCTGGATTCCCCACACTTATAGTGTGTGATTCATACTGCTGTGTTCAGTCCTATAATGAATATCTTCACTATTGGGGCCAAAATTGATTTTTAGTTTCCAAGGGTTGCACAGTCAAGCACAAGATGCTTTGGGAACAGGTGGCGAAGCTGAAAGAATGCTTGCCACGGGCTTATATTATTCACACATTGAGTCATCAGCTTCTTGGCGTTCACGTTGAAGGGAATTCCATGGCCGCAGAGGCCTCAAAGGCAACAGTTCACATTGCTGCAGTTACTCGTTCAAGTACGAGAATAGACAGAGACATCATGGTGACGCTCATTGCTGCTTGCAACAACACCCACCTGCCAAAAGGTTTTCCACTCAAGTACTCCTACAAGTTAGATGCACAAAATATTCCGTATGCTCAGATTCAAGGAGTGGGGGATAGACTAATATCAAACACTGATCATAGATTGGGTTTAATACAAGCTGCACATGAGGTTCTGGGTTCACACATGCAGGGGTCACTGCTACAGTTTCATTTCTGAAACATCATTATTGGTGGCGTGGTTTTATAGACTAGACCTAGGACTTGGTCCTCAAATGTGACATCTGCCAGCAGAGGAGGGGCTCAACCATAGCACGTCCACCTTAGATACCCTTATTGATCTCAGACAAGCCTCTAGCGGTTGTTTATCTTGATCACTGCGGCCCCTTAAACTCAGATGGGGCTTACAAGTACATCTTGGTGGCAGTGGATTCATGCTCCAGATTCCACACCACAGTGCTCAGGTGACACTCAAACGCTTATAAAGGATTCTTCATTGGGACATACGCAATTGGCACACTACATTCCGACCAGGGCCCGGTGTTTAGCTCTCAGGCTTAGAAAGAAGCCATAAGAGGTTTGGGTGTGGTCTTGCAGTACTCTTCCCCCTACCATTCTGAGGGAAATTCTGTAGTTGAGAGGAAAAACCGTGACTTAAAGCAGTCCTTAACAGCAAGGATATTAGGCTTGGGTGGTAGTTGGGTTATTCACCTATATGGGGTCCAGCAGGCACTCAAAAACATGACAAGAAAATCCCTGGGGGGTTGTACTCCTTACAAACTCCTGTTTGGTGTGAGAATGTGGGTACCAGACTTTGATCATGTCAGCACAGTGGTGCTGAAAACACCATTTGCAATCAATGAACATTTGGCTATTTTACAGTAACTCAATGAATTCTGGGGAGCACAAAGCCACGTCCAAGTTAAACGCACCGCCACTGGAGAAGTGAAGGTCTCACTGGCAAGGCCTGTCCGGGTCCCGAAGATTGGGGACCTAGCCAGAGAGGAAATTGTGGACAAGAAAGACTTTGGACCATCTTACAGAGCACCTGTACCTGTCCTGGCCGTTGAAGGTACTAGAATTGTACTTCTTGCGTCTCTTGCCGGTCACAGAGACAAACGATTTGCTTCCATTGATTTGATCAAACCACACTATGTGGCCGATTCTCAACAATAGGTCGCGTGGGCTCATGGGTAGCCGCCACACTCCTCTTGCTACTGTTCAGGAAGTTCAGGTGGAAGCTTTAATAACTACAGAAGATTTCTCTCTACAATGAGAAGCTGTAAACAACAATGAAGTGATACTTCTTCCTGGTGAAACACCTACAACTGTACAGTCGCGTACATAAATCTCAAGTTGAAAAATTGCTGACGTCTATGTTAATATGCCACAGATCGAGTCATCTCCCAGTTCTACAAAACCTGCTGAGCTGCCAAAAATAGACCAGACAGCGTCTGGCTACTTTGTGCATTATGACGACTTCTCATGGGATTCAAGTGAACCTGAGCTGCCACCACCGCCTCTCCCTTTCAGGCTACGAGCATATACTGTCTATCTTTGGCTAAAAAAGACATACATTGTTGCTCCTTGGATACACCTCTGGATTACAGTAGGATTACTTTTTCTGGTCCTATGGATTGGTAACTGTCTTTTTTTCTACTCCTGAACGGATACTATCTCCCAGGACGCTCTGCAGTAAAAATTGTGAACTTGGTTCTGAAATCACATGCATCATTGCACCGTGAACTATGGGACCTGTCCCTGGTGAACATACAAGCAGTTCCAGTTCTGGAAGGAATAGTATGGGATAGGGTACAATATGATATATATGGTCCTACTGACTTTTTACAAATTCCATATTTGTTTAAAATTTCTTTAAATTATATCATCACCTCTAGTCTTTCTCTGATGTTTAGGACATTGAAAATGTGCATAATTTGCTTTCAGATCTAGAGCAATCCGCTGCATTTTCAAATGATAAATTGTATGATGGTACATCTAATTTTGGTGACATGGTCTGTTATCAACATTATGGTCACCATTCTTTTACACAAAGCTAGTTTCCCAAGCGCTGTTTATAATTACACTCAATGGAAATCTGCTCAACACCGCCAAAACATTTGCTTATTTTTCTGGCTTTGATACATCAGACCCAGCCTATTATAGGCTTGCGCCTACACCTGTGAATGAAAATATGCTAACAAACACCAAGCTAATATATTCTGCTTCCTTTATTTCCAAACTGTCTATAGGGTCTCAACTTTTGGAAAGACACCACAGACACAAAATCTGTTTGAGGGACAAAAGATTGGCCGATTCAGAGAACGGGGACGTTATTTAGAGCATGCCTCATACCACATTAAATAAATTTCCTGAGTAAGACAGAGCAACAAACTTCCTGTCGTAGAATAGCCAAAATGAAGGATTTGAACATGCCTCACATTCCTGCGTTTTCACTTTTTGAGAACTAGCAGCACTTTACACAATACAGTGCGGATTGAACACGTACTAAATCAACTAAGTAAGTACACCTTTGAATTTAGGAGGTAATAACCTCGTTAATACTATAAGGGAGAAATACTAATCTATAAAACATGTAATTATTTTCAGTGGGCGAGCGCTGATGCTTCGGTTTTCGGCAGTGTCACCACTAAAAGAAGAAGATCAGTTCTTCTCCCCCGAAATTATAATTAATATGTAAGTAAACTGATTGGTATCTTTACGTTGGTCCAAATTGCCTTTGAGATACGGACAGTAATCAAGGTTTCCAACTTATTGCAGTAGTTTTGGAAATAGGAGCCAACAATATCCTAGGAAGTCGAATTATCCTACAACTCTCCCAATACATTGAATGTATGGCTTGATCTCCATTCTTGGACAAAAAAAAACCCAAGTAAGTGTGTTATAATATACTGCACTTGGGTGATTCTATAGAGAATTGCATGATTGAACCTTCACTAAAAACAATATTCCCCGCCCATAGGTTTGGATGTAAATTCTTCATCCGCAACATCTTTTCGCATACTGGATCCTATATGGACGATTGTATGTTCCATACTGGTAAGCCAAGAACTTCTATGCCCTCAATATTTTTATTTTTTCGAGCATTATATTAAAAATTGATAATATTATAGCTATATTCCTCCTTTCTTTCTTCCTTCAGTCCCCAGAAATAAAGTCCTGATGAGACCCGGTATTTAAAAGTGGGTCAAAACGCCGTCGACAACAAAATAAGAGACAGCCTTGACTGAATCACTGTATATTGTATATAAACTGTCCTTATATATTTTTTCCAATAACCTTGTATATTTTTGCTTTCTTCTGTTTGGTCACAATACAAAAGGTTATGGTGTTTTCACTGGGGATCACTTTGCACTGCGAATGTAAGAAAGAAAAGGTAGCTTGTATATATGAAATGTTTTATACGTGATTTAAAAAGTGTTTATTAAACAAAGTCCTCGGTTGAGGCTTAAAAAAATTTTTTTTTGAAAGAAAATAGGTCTTATGAGGGCCTATCGTTATTATTATTGATTTAGTCTTACTTTATTCCTTTTTGTTCTTGGCTTACATATGTGAGATTGACTCATAAGCAACCATTGTTGTTGTATGTAATAGATTTCAAATGAGTTCCTTGTGAATGTTGTTTGTAGTACTTTGTACTTACCCGGTTCACAGGGACATAAGGGTTGCTCTTGTGTTTTATAATAAGCATTTATCATCTAGCGCCTGCCCAAAGTCATGATGCCACTCTAGTCGGGCTTTTGTCAGTTGGGGCCTTTTGGTTTCTTGATCTGCCCTATATATCTTGGTAACTAATTTAGGTGGTGTGGTGTAGTGGATTATATAGGAGAGCGCAGGCACCTCCTGAGGCTCCTGCAAGTCTTCCCCTAAGAGAGCCTGTAATTCATGTCCAGCCCTGTAGTATTGAAATCGGGTTAGTATCGAAATCTCAGACTCATCAGTGGATAATTCTTCCCAGTCCTGCATCGTGCCCTCATTAAAGAAGTCACCCATTTTTTTAGTGATCTTGTGGTCTCTCTATCGTTACCCACACTGAACCAGGTACACCATTCCAGTGATGTATGCGGGAGCACAACAAGGCTCCCGATTATTTTTCCAGGAGAGTTTTCCATGCATGCGTTGTGGAATTTAGGGAGTCAAGAATGCCGTCATTGGTTGGGATTCCCAAAGAGCACTCTAGGTACAGTGCTAGGGCTGGCAGCATCCCTCTCAGTATAGAGGTGCAGTTACTCTTCCGGGCCAAGGAACCAATAATGTGCATGTGTGCTCTGAGCAGCTCTGTAGTACAGCTGTGCTGTACAGCTATACTGTAGTCTGGAGCACCTAGGCCTCCCATACTGTAGGGAAGTGTCAGAGTATCCCATTTCACTCTTGACTGTTTCCCTGCCCAGGCCAATTGGATAATTTGGGAGCGTAAAATTTGGCAGATGTGGCTCTTGGTAGAGCCACTGGGATTTTTTTTCATTGAAATATTTTTTTATTAACATTTTCATAATAGAAACACATTGCATTGTAATACTAGTAAATTGACCTCATTTCATGTATTACTCGATATTTGGCATTACAATTGCTTCTCTGGGTTGACGTCTATCTTGTACTTGAAACCATCGTTGCAGTAACCAATTTCAGCACATAACTGGGGAGTAAAATTGGGGGAATGTGTATAGGGCCTTGGGTATATGAGTCAGACAGGGTACCGGGGCTAATTTAAATCCTGCTGGTAGCTGTGACAGAGTTCTGTTACTAAGGGTTGGTCCAGTCATCATCACTCATCTAGCTGTACTGTGTGGTGCGTGGTTGCTTTGTTGTGCGTCGTTACATATTTGCTGTTGTATGATTGTCAGTGTGTGCGGTGTCGGGCTGGGCTTGTGATTGCAAGTTCGCTGGGGCTTGTGTGGAGGTGTCTGATTCGTCACGTGTTGGCTGCTGTTTGAATTGATGTAGTAGTAAAGTGTTTACGCATCCCTTTTACCTCCTCCTCCCTAAGTGTTTCCTCCTCCGCTGCCGCCCATTTGCGTACTGCTCCCACCCATGCCTCTATCGGGATGCCCGTAGGGCTCCGCCGGTACATTGCTATGCCTCTTTTCGCTAATAATATCACCAGTGAAACGAAGCGGATGGACACTTTGTGTTGTTTTCGTCTCCGGAAGATTCCCAGTGCGCAGGCCTCCCATGTATTCGTGTGTAGTAGTCCTGTGAGATCCCTAAGTGTTTTGTGAACAGTTTTCCAGTATGATTGTAATGTAGGGCAGCTCCAGTACATATGACGGAAGTCTGCATCCGGTGATTGACATCTTGGTTATAGGAATTGGGTATCTGGGTAAAACCGTTGGAGACGCGCAGGTGTTTGATACGGTCTATGTAAAATATAGAATTGGATGTTTTTAAAGCATGCGTTTCTGGACACCTTCTTGGGGTATTCAAGGGCCATCTCCCATTCTTTGTCGTGCAATTGGCGCCCCAGCTGTCTAAGGGTTTGATCATGAGCTCCCGTATGGCTTTATACAGCCATGTGATCAGGTGTCATCCCAACCCCATGCGTAGGATCGTGTGAATAACCTCAGTAGAACCATTGGGATGTGAAGAAAAAGTAATACATATCTGGGGGAGTACCACCATTTTCATGATTGAAATACGACCTTTCAGAGACAGAGGCAATCTGATCCATCGAGGAATATCTTCGTATAACTTGTGAATTGCCTTGCCGTCATTTTCCATTATTATTTTGTCTGGGTCTGTGTGTAATCGAATACCCAAGTAGCAGACTGCATCTGTAGTCCACTGTAATGGTAAATCCAAGTGTACTGGGCACATGGCTGGAGTCAAGGGGAATATGATGGATTTCTCCCAGTTTATTTTGAGTCCAGAAAGGTCACCATACTTAACGACCTCATTCAGTACTGGTGATAGATTTGTTTCAGGATTTCGGGTATAAGGCTATGTGTCGTCGGCGTATGCTGACACAATAAGGCGATATCCTGGGAAACCGATTCGCCTGTGCCCGTGGTATTCCCTCAAGGCGCATATCAGAGATTCCCCCACTAAAGCATAAAGGAGTGGTGATACTGGGCAACCCTGAAAAGTCTCTTTTGAAACCCCAATGGGGGAAGTGACCCTATCACTGATTTGGATCTTGGCCGTGGGGGAATTATACAATACCGAGACCAAGCGAATGAAGATCTCAACTGCTCCTACATGTCTGAGAACTGCCTTCATGAATGCCCACCTCACCGAGTCGAAAGCCTTTTCGGCGTCAAGGAATACAGCAGCAGCCTTAAACTCAGGGTCAATTCTTTGCAGGACCCCAAATGCCGTTCTAAGGTTACATATTGTGACCAGGAACAAATCTTGCCTGCTCAGGGGGGATTAACAGAGGTATCAAGGGAGAAAGCCGATTAGCCAACACCTTAGCGAAGAGCTTAGTATCTACATTCAGCAGGGACAGTGGCCTGTAGGAGGTGCAGCAATCACTTACACAGCTTCAAGAGGGCAACAATCAGTGCCTCTCTCATCGTGGGGGGCATTTCCTCTGCCCCTGCCATTTATTCGAATAGTGTGGTCAGGTGAGGTATCAACAGCTGTTGGTATGTCTTGTAGAAGGCCACCGTGAGCCCATCCAGGCCAGGAGTGCTCCCCACTCTCATAGGCTTAAGGGCAGCAGTTATCTCCCTAGGTTCCAATGGAGCCATCAGATGTTCTCTATGTTCATTGGTAAGCCAAGGTATTTTGATATGTCGAGGTATTCTCTGGTAACCTCATCAGTCAGCATAGTATCTATTGAACCGTTTCACAATGAGGTCTGGATTGCTCACTAGGTTCCCGCTCACAATACCAGAGTCCCTTCTTGGTTGGAACAGCTTAGTCAAAGTTGCTTCGGGGTGTTCCCCATCCCCATATACTCTTTCAGTGGCATACTTGGGGAGATGCTTTACTTCACTATCCATGGTGTCATTGTATTCATCTAAAGCCTTCCTAATGTCCTCTAGGACAGCAGGGTCATTTGTGTTTTGGTGTCTACTTTCTAAGAGAGCTTATTCCCTTTTCTAGTCTATTCAGTCTCTCCCTAAGTGATCCAAGTACCCCAACGTGTTTGGAGATGACCACCCCCCTAATATAGGCTTTGAATGTCTCCCATATTGTTAGGAAACTACTAACAGATAAAAGGTTGTTCGTAAAGAAGTCTTCTATAGCTGTAGCCACCTCTACTTTAAAGACCGGATCCAACAGGGAATATGGGGGGAACCTCCATAGAAATGGCTGGGGTTTCTGGGAGAGTATCTCTATTTCTAGGAGAACTGGAGAAAGATCGTGGTAGGTTCTAGGCAATGGAGTACAACCCAACACCTGTGGAACTAAACTTTTAGAAATTAACCAGTAATCTATTTGCATGTGAATATCATGGGCAGCAGAATAATGTGTGAAGCTTGAGGGGCCTGGTTGGCGATGTCTCCAATTGTCGAGTAGATCTAACCAGTCTGCTAATTTAATAATTATATTAGTAGCAGCAGAGGGGCGGCGTGTGGGTCCTTTTGAACGGTCAAGCTCCGGTTTCAGAACACAATTAAAATCCCCTCCCCAAATTTGCTGTAAGTACCCATGTTGATAGAGGCGATCCCCCAGTTGAGTGTAAAATTGTGGATCATCATGGTTCGGGCTATAGATGTTGACCTATAGTACCACCAGCTCCTCCCTTTGGCATCTAGCAGTCACATATCTGCCGTTCTTATCTATATCAATCCCCTGTAGGGTGCCGCCTGGTTTAGGGTTAACCCAGGTTAATACCCCACATGCATGTGTGGTGAAGCCTGCTGTATAGCATTAACCTTGCAAGGTTTTAAGTGTCAGTATATTGATGGTGGTGGCCAAGCGCTTCTCCTGAAGTAGCACAACATATATTTTCTGCCTTTTAAGGTATGCCACAACCTTCCTAACTTTTCTGTGATCATTTAAGCCTTGCACATTCCATGTAATAAACCTCAGCGACCTGCAGACGTTATGGTTCGCTTCTGATTGCACCGTGTCACCCATGCAGCCCAAAAAGCAGCAATTTGTGTCTGCACACTACTGAACAAGCGATCCACCTGTCATCAGAATAACTTTTGGTAAGGTATACTTTATACATGAACCCTCCCATGCCATGCCCTCACAAACAGAGCATAGTCGAAATTGTCCCCCCCTAATGTCCCACCCAACAAATCTAAAACAAAAACTAGCACATTTACAACATTCCATCTCTGTGGAGCACACATGTGGGTAGATGTTGCCTGCTGTATTGCTCTGTGTTCGCCCATGGTTTCAAAGCCCAATGTACTCTGGAACAGCACATTGTGTATCACCCAATGTGGATGCGAGATAGATAGGCCACCCCTCACGACACTCTCTACCCCCGTCTTCCTATGGGATAGCTATTCATCAGTCATTGTACCAGCTAGGAATATTCTTACTCAATTCTTTATATCTTGCCCCATATTGGCAAAGTTCCTCTGCACATAAGACTAATCACAGTGTCTTTAAGTCCCAGTATGGCGTAACGTCGTTCACCAGAGACCTCCCTCCCCGAAGTTCTTTCCTATTACATGCTGCAGTCCTCTTTCCATACGCCTCAACCTCTCATCTCTTTCGATGCAGCACAAAACAGTTCAAATGCAGTTCACTTCTCTTCAGGCTCTGGTACATCATCATCCTGGTGTGGGAAGTGATCAGGGGATCTCCGTGGTCCAGAGCTCCCTCTCCGTATGTGGAATTGCATAACTTGCCGCAGGTCAGTGAATACACGGGATTTGCCATCCACCTGTATCCAGAGCTTAGTCGGGTACATCATATTGTACTCCAGATGTAATTCGAGCAGTTTTCTTTTCGCTGGCAGAAATTGATGTCACGCTTCCTGGACCTGCAGTGTAAAGTCCAGGTAGACGGAGAGGTCTATAGTTCAGCAATCTCCTAATTATTGGACAGAGAGGCACCCTGGGGGCCAGTGATCGATGCACTCACCCCACAACAAAGATTTCAGAAAAAGTGTCTCTCCCTAACAGGGTTATCAACTGTTGTTCCAAATAAGTTTCCATGTTGGGGATATTGGTGAATTCTGCCACCGCAACTATCCTTACGTTATTGCACCTGGTGCTCGCTTCTACGTTCTCTGCCTTCATTTGTAAGGACTGTAGCTTCTTGTCCATTTTTTTTTGTGGGCGAGCAATTCAGTTTGTAGGGCATACTCTACCTCTGAGACCCTTGTCTCCACCGTGTCCAACCTCTTAGTGTGTTTATCTAATCGTTCGGTCATTCTATCCATGTGGAAAGTTGAAGAATCAATCTTACCTTCGATTTTTGTTAGGCTGCACTGCATAGCTGCCAGGATCTGCTTTCGTTCTGTGTCCACTGGTGGGTCACCGGTCTCAGATCCTGATTCTGAAGCATTCTTATCTAATTATTATTATCTTGTTGATTTACACGGCTCAAAGTGCAGCTTAGATTGTGCTTGTCTGTTCTGCCCATTTTGCAACAGTGTGTATGTCCTAGTTATGATCAATTCAGAAGGTTTCCCACTCTCCTCACCATGTGAACCTGTAGTCTGTTCAATTGCTCTCAGTGCAAATCACATATGTTATGTCCACAGTCCAAGCCTAGCGCTACTATTGAAGAGCAACGGGTCTATCAATGATTTGTCAGGCTTCAGTACCTCAGTATGATGTCCGCGGCCCACCCAGCCGACTGGTGTCTCCCTCACAAGCCCAGACCGCACAGCCAAAGAAGCGTGGCAGCGCTAAGGGTGAAAGGCAGGTAGGATATCAGGTCGACCAGTTTCCAGGCCGCAATCAAGGTCA